>NC_135282.1:1477500-4213333 GCF_051311805.1 Agelaius phoeniceus | reverse complement strand
AGGGCAAGGCGCTGGGGCAGCAGAGCTGGGGTTTGTGGATGGGTTAACGCTGAATATCCAGCCAGGATCCTCAGTGGGATGTTGTGGAATGGGGTTGGGTGGTGGCATCTGCAGGGTGACTTCCCGGGTGGCCCTTAGTGGATTTTTGTCCCTGTGCCAGGTGGGACAGCTAAGCACATTCCTGGCTCCAGTGGGGGGAAGCAGGGGTGTCCAACCAGCCGGATCTGGGACACCACATCTCTCTGCCCCTGGGAAAGCAGAGCTCTGCTTGTGCTTTGGGGTTCTCCTTCTGTGCAAGTAGAACTTCTCTTGTTTGTGGCAATGCCTGACATGGTCCTGGGTAGAGCACAGGTAGAGAGGTGCTGTCTGGAAAGGTCTGGAAGCAGAGGATTTGGGAGATAGACACACTTGCTTCCCATAAAGATCGGGAATCATGGGAACTGGGGGGGGATCAGACACACTTGCTACCCAGAAAGGTCTGGAATCACAGGATTTGGGGGATCAGGCACTTGCTGCCCAGAAAGGTCTGGAATCACAGGATTTGGGGGATCAGACACTTGCTGGAGAAAGGTCTGAAATCACAGGATTTGGGGGATCAGACTTGCTGCCCCTTGCACCACCGTGGTCCCACCCTCTAGCAGTGAATGAAGCCCTTTAGCCCCAGCCCCAGGGGACCTGGGGATGTGCTGCTGTGAGCTTGATCCCATCTTTTCCAGGGAACATTTGGGAGGAGATGAAAGACGACAGCTTCAGCCTGGACACCCTGGGCGCCTTCAGCAACTCCCCCCTGCATCTCTCCGACTGCGAGCTGGGCACGCCCGGCCTCACGCCCGTGTCCAGCGGCAGCGACCGCTCCTTCTCCGACCTGCAGGTCACTGGCCTTTACACCACCTACACCACCCTGGACAATGTGGCAGCTGCTCAGTACATGAACCCCCAAGGCAACAAACCCATCCCTCTGCTCTGAGCTTGGCACCGTTCCACGGATCCCGAGGGAACGGTTCTTCCCCGTGGTTAAAATTCGACCGGGAAGCTCCAAGGGCTCGTCCAGCTTTGGGATATGTTGGCTGCTTCCAGCGTGTGAGGCCAAAATAAATCAAGCTGGGACTTGTAAAACCACTTTCCCCCATGGCAAGGGCATGGACATTTGTGTTGTGGGACTGGGGAGCTCTCCAGGAGGACCTGGAAGGCAGCAGGAACTTTCACCGGAATGTAGCTGAGCTAAAAATCACCTGGTTAAGGGAATTAAATTTATTCCACACCGTGGTGGAGCTGCTGTGTCACCACTGCCACAGAAGCCACCACAAGCCAAGGGGCTGGCCAGCCCCAAGTGTGTTGATTGTGCCCCCCCTGGTGTGTCATTTTTTCTTAATTTGCCAAATTGGACAAAGACCTCCCCCAGTTCCTGGAGATGTTTGCACCACTAACACTTTCCTGATGTAACTGTTGTTAATTTATTATTAGGAGGTAGGAAAAAGGAGCAAAACCACTAAAAAAAGGAAAACTCACCTCCCTAGCAGACCACTGTTATATCTAGATTTGTAAAAGTCCTCATCCCTGAAGGAAGTGGTACTACTGAACTATTAAACTGATCACTGGCTAGAGGATTTTAGGAATTATGTCAATTTTTAGGATTTTTTTAAAAAAAATAGATTTATAGTCTTGTGTATTGTGCTTCTGTCTATTCTTGTGCTAGGCAGTATTACTATTTGTAAATTTATTTATATTTATTGTTATGAAAAGAAATTATGTGAACTGAGCACTGTTCAATTTGTATAATGCTGCAGTAACCTTTCTTACAGCCACTAAATTATTCATCATCAGAACCACAACCATCTTATCAGTTTTTACACTACATTTCTTTAATAAGCACTTTTGATACTGTGAAACTCATGCTTTTTAAAAAATTCAGAGACCAAATATTGTCACTGTACCTTTCATAATAGTCTTTGCTAATTAACTAAAAAACCTGATTCTAATGTTGCTTTTAAAAAAAACTTCAAACCCTGTTTTGTACTTGTTAACATACATTGAAAATAATGTGATGAAACATCTGAAATATGTTGGAATTTAGCATTTAGTCTACTTATACCTCTGTGAGCAAAAAGTGATATTTATATCTTGGGTTTTGTCTGTTCCTGTGCATTCAGAGAATTTCCCGGTGCCGTATCCAGGTGCTCCCAGGCTTTTCTCTCCCACACCCATCCATGGATGAAAGCTGGAGGGTGCAGGATGCTGGATTGGCCCCACAGGGCACTTCCTTGCTTGAAAAATATGAAGATTGGAAACATCTGTGCTTGTATCCTCCTAGTGCATCCCTCCATGGCAACCTCTTCCAAAGGGCACCGTGATGCTCCACGTCATAATTTATTGCCCAAGGACAAAATGTGATGAATGATCCTTTGCTGTGACTGGTGTCACCTACAATGTCTTTGCTTTTTTAAATAAACATTTCTTAGCACTATGCCTGGGGCATTCTGGATGTGCTGTGTGGTGCCTGCTCTGGTGTCATGCTGGGTTTTCCCCATGCTTCATTCCCTTTACAGACCCTATGGCCAAGTTGAAGGTGGATCCTTGGCTCAAATCCTCCAGGAGAATAAGAGTTTACAGGTGTTTACTGTAAGAGTTTACAGGTGTTTACTGTAAGAGTTTACAGATATTTACTGTAAGAGTTTACAGGTGTTTACTGTAAGAGTTCTTCCTCTGTGGTGTCACCCTGTTCCTGAAACCCTCTGAAATGCCTGGAAAAGCTCTGGAGTGGGGACGGGGGCTGGCAGGAGGGATGTCAGAGCTGCCTCACCCCAAACAGGTCCTGTGCCACAGAAAAGGGGCTGCCCAGTGCCAGAGACACCAGGCCCTGCTCAGGACAATGACAGAAGGCACAGAGATCAGGGAGTTCTTTGGGAGCTGAGCTCAGTTTATTGCCTGTCAGCAGTGACACCTTCCAGCCAGGAAGGGACCCACAAGACCATTCCCATCCCCATCCCAGGACAGGGAGACCTCCTACAGACTCTGTGGGATCCCCCAACCCCAGGAGGTGTCCAACACCTTCACCCCAGGGCAATACCAGCACTGCACTTGAGCCAGGTGTGCCACCTCCCATTGCCATCCCACCTCCTCCTTTTGAGCCCAAGGTAAATCTGTGCTGGGGAAATGACACACCCAGAGGCACCGGAAAACTTCAAATTTCCCCTCCATGACCGAGATGATCAAAGGCTACCTGAGCAGCAGGGTACAGGTCCCAGCAGGTGACAGCTCCCCCTGGCTCTGCTGCTTCCAAGGAGGAACCAGGTCACTGGGGCAGGAGCACCTGGAGCCATCCTCCCTCCTCTCCATGCTCTGCAGGAGCCAGAAGGGACTCGAGATGGGCGAGAGGCACAGCCAGGTCAGCCAAAGCCTGGTGGATCCTTGGACATTCCCATGGGAGCAGCTCCCACATTAGCTCACTGAGGTCTTTCCTGGACCATCAGCTACTCATGGCCACATCTACTCTTTGCCCCCTAGGGAGGGGAAGGATGACAGAAATTGCTCCTCACAGTTTATAAAGCATCACTTGGAGGCTGCTTCTCATTTCCTGGTCTTGGTGCCTGGTCAGCTTGAACCCAGCCAGCTGGACACTGGCCCTGGCCAGGGGTCTGTGCCTCCAGCTCTGTCCAGTCTCATGAAACGTGTCTGACCTGGTGCTTGTCTGAAAGACCAAGGGCTGGCAACTAAAACAGGAAAATATTTTGGATTCTTTTTAAAACCAAGTTCTGCACCAGGTCCAGATTCCAGGCTTGGCTCAGGACAAGTTCATCTTCTGCCAATCTGCCCCTCTGGCAGCACTCCCAGTGCCAGAGGGGACTCTGCATGGATGGCAAGACCATCTCCATGGCTTAAAATACTTTTAAAAGCACTGGTGTCCTTTATTTAGGCACATGAGCAAGAGTCCAAGGCTTCAGTTCAAGGGCTGTGGAGCCAGGTGGGCAGGTGAGGTCTGGCTGTGTCCTGGTGCTTCTCCTACCCTGTGGTGATTGTCCAGCTCAGGAGGGATCATCAGTGTCCACCCTGGACAGGAGATGGGCAACCTGGGCCTTCTGTGGGCCGGTGATGTGCTGAGCCATCTGCACGATGCAGTCCATGGTCAGCTCGGGGTTGGCCTGGAGCAAGCTGCAAGGCACAGGGCAGAGAGAGGTTTCCTGAGAGGCTGCAGTGAGAACTGCCTGGTCTCCACCACCTGCTGTTCCCATGCCAGGGACCCCCTTCTCATCCCAGCTCCCACAGGCTCTCACCTCCGGATGTGTTTGAGGATGTAGTCCCGCTTCAGGTACTTGATGTTCTCCCTGATGGCTGACTGGGTGCCATCCTCCTCCTGCATGTGCTTCTCCAGCCACTCCACCACCACCTGGTTGTTGTCCCAGAGGTAGCCCTGGAGAAAGCAGCCCTGTGGGCAGGGGGTTCTGCTGCCTGCACAGCCCAAGCCCTTCCCCTCCTCCTGGAGCCCCAAATCCAGGCCACAGGATTTTTCTTCCCTGACCTGCACCTATTGGCAAACCACTTAAAAAGCAAAAAGCTAAAACATTGTTCCTTAGCAAGTCCTGCTTCCTGAGGCAGGCACAGCAACCTGAGTGTCATTTGAGAACAGCTCAAATGCTAAAAACACCATTTTTGCCCTGGGAAGCCCTGTCATGGTAAAAAATATTTATCTGGGGACCATTTTGCCATCGCTGAGCACCAGCACCCAACTGGAGTCACCTGATTTGAAGAGCCAGCCCCAGCCTAGGGCTGCTTCACCGCCCATCCTCACATATTCCCATCACACATTGAAACACTCAAACCTCTGAATGGTGGCAGAGCGAGGTGAGATCCCTCGGGATGCCCTGGCTGTGGAGGTGCCTCAGGAAGCCGGGGCTGGGGGTACCTTCTCAGCTCCCTCCGTCTCCATGAACCAGCGCCGCAGCATGGACTGGATGTGGATGTGGCTGAGCTCGCTGTTGGCCTTCAGCACCTCCCCCTTCACCATCTCCTCCAGCAGCAGCCGCCGCAGCCTCCAGTAGAGGAAGGAGCGGGCGCTCTTCCACTCCAGGATGTCCTGCGTAAAGCGGAGCACAGCCCGGGTTTGCCGGCGGTTGCCGGCTCCCGGCTCCGGCGGGATGGAGGGCAGAGGGCAGGGATGTCACAGCGAAGGGACTTTCCCCCCACCTTTGCCTGTCACCTCGGAGCCCCTCCCCGGCGCCCGGCTCACCGTGATGACCCCTTTCTCCTGCATGCGGCCCGGGGTGTCGTGCAGGTCTGCGAAGCGCACGGCCACCTGGTGGTACACGGGCAGCAGCAGCTCCTCCCGCGCCTTCAGCTGCTTCTCCAGCTGCTTGCGCTGCGCCTCCGACAGCTCGGGGGAGCCTGCGGGACACAGCGGGCTGAGCAGCCCCCCGGTGATGCCACCAGGGCGTCGCCTCTGTGCTCCCACATCGGCCACCACGCCCAGTGCCACGGCTCTTTCCTTGGCACACCGACACCACAGCCATACAAGCCATGGCCACAAGGAAGTCACACCACACTCAGTGCTTGCTACATGAGAGGGGAGAGGGCATTTGCCAGGGGGACCACGTTGTAGCAGGCTGGAGGGACATGGGGGAAAGGAACTCTCAATGCAGCAGGAACCAGTTGAATGCAGCCATGGCCATCCTTCATCTCAAAGCATGGGAGAAGACCCCAGCCCCATTTAACCCACTGACAAAGCCCCCAGGAGATACCAGGTGTTCTAAAGTACCACCACATCCTCTCAGCTCCATCCACAGGAAAGACAAAAAGAGTTTTCCCAGGACACTGGTGGTTGCCACCAAAGTGCTTGAGCCTCATGTTTAACTTACCACCCTCAATGTCCACAACCGCAAACCCCCTTTCCTTACCCAGCTGTTCAACAAGCTTGGCATAAACTGTGTCAATCCTTCTCATGGTCTTCACCAAATCCTTCTTTCTGAACTTGATCTCCACTGTTCCTCCAGGCTCCAAAATGCCTCCCCTGGAAGGGAAATTTGGTAAAGCAAGGACTGGTGTGCATAGGAGAATAAATCCTAGGACAAGGTGTCCAGGCAGCTGACACACACGGGTATTTTGGATGACACACAGAGGTGTCCAGGATGCTGACCTGCTCTCCTTGTCAGCGTAGAGCTCCACGTGCAGGGGGTTGATGGTGGAGTCGATGACCACCCAGGAGCCGCCGCGCAGCTCGGCGTGAGGGGGGATGTACACCAGCACCGGCTGCTTGAAGTCCCGCAGGCTGTCCACGATGAAGGCGCCGAACTTCAGCATCTGATCGTACATGTCTGAAAGCCAAAGGGACTCAGGGGATGGGTGTCCCATTGCCACCGTCCCAGCCTCCTCCCAGCTGCCCAAAGCCACCTTGTCTATTGGAGACACAAAGCAGCCTGCAAAACCAGCCAGCAGGAAGCCACCAAGCCCTGGGACCTCTGCCCTGTGATTCATCCCCCATGACCTCCCCAGCCCAACCCAACCCCACATCCCAGAGTGGTGCATACCCTGGTAGGCTGGGCCATCTCAGGACCCTGTGGGGTGGCAGAGGTGACAGAGTTTTGTCACACACCACGGGAATGTGGGCATCCCAAGCACAGGTACCTTTCATGCCGCTGGAGAAGCCTCTCCAGTTGGCAAAGATCATCAGTGGGAGGTGCTCCCGGTTGAAGTCCCGAATGGCCTGGGCTGTTTTAAAAGCAGAGTCTGGGAACCAGACCTGTCCAGCCTGCTGGATTATCTGGAAAAGACAGAGAGCAGCTGAGACTGTGCCAGTTCTTCCTGGCATGCCGCATGAAACAGCTGCAAGAAAACCAACTGCCCTAGCATCCTTGATTTCATCTGAATCAAGGAAAATTATGCCCAAGGATCATGCTGAGCTATTACTCCTCCCTTCCCTCCAGCTCCTCTCAGATGCCACCTGGCCCCAGCTGTACCCCTCTCACCTTTGCCTCTGAGTCCAGGTTGGCAGGGTCAGCAGGTATTGTCACCTCCACGGTGCGGGTCTCAACAGCGATGACACCCACGGGGAGACCTCCCAGCCTGTGGCAGGGCAGGGCGGGCTCAGCAAGGCCAGTTCCCCTCCACCCCAGCCCCACCAGAGAGCTGCTCCATCTCCACCATCCCAAAAGCAGTGCCACAGACAGGGATTGAAGGTGAGGGGCCACACATGCAGGATCCCAGCTCCATCCCCTGCTCCTGGCAGTACCTTGCTCTGCCAACCACCACAGTCTGAGCCCACGGCTTCATGATCTCCATGAAGCTGCCCTGGTCGAAGAAGCCGCTCTGCCAGGTCCCTTTGAGAGCTGCAGAGCACAGGAAAACATGGAGTGGTGCAAGGGCAAGCCCTGAAGGGTTCCTGAGCACCAACCCACAGCCAAGAGCATCTTCTGCACCTAGAGGATCATTTGGGAGCAGTGCTGCACAGGCCTTGGGTTGTTCTCACTTACTTGGATGGGGTCTCCCTGCCAGCATCCACCTGGGGTCATAGGGGACTTTAGAAGGGACAAAACCAATTTCTCTTTCAACAGGGTCAACTATGGCAGTGACAGGCACCGGGCTCTGGTTATCCTGTAAGGGAGACCCCGAGGGCAGGTCACCAGCCAGGTATGGGTGACATCCCCCTCCTCCCCCCCTGCAGCACCCTCCTACCTTGGGTATGTATGAGAGCCACTGCAGGATGGTGTAGACCCCCTCAAAGTCATCTGGGACAGTGACATGAGAAACACCGTTGTTGTGCATGATCTGCACTCCTCCCAGCTGGTTGTTGGATGTGTAAACCTCCCGTCCCAGCACCTAGGGAAACACATGGGGCTCTGCTGACACAGGAGCTGCTCCCTTGCTCTGTTTGTCAGCCCAAACCTCTGCACAGGCAAATTCCCTCTAGGCTGAGGCTGAATTTCCACCTCTATCCAGGCTGATGTTCCATGGGACAGGGAAGGAGCCCACACAGGTAGTGGTGAGAAGGACAGTGCCATGGAGGACATGCAGCCAGAGCTTGGTACCTTGTTGAGAGCTGTGACACCTGTGAGGATGATGTGGGAGTTCTCCACCTGGATGACACGCTGGCCCAGCCTCACCAGGTAGGCACCGATCCCGATGGCACGACAACTCACCTGGGCACACACAAAGGGACACCTGGGGTCACTGGGGCTGCAGCACACACCTGGAGAAGGATGCTGTGAAGGGCTTGTTGCATCCTGTCACCCCTCCCATGGTGACTTTAAGAGCCACAGGAGAGAGGGGAGGAGCAGAGAGGGGAAGGGCCCCACTGTACCATGCTGATGGTCACTATTTCGTCATAGGCACGGGAGGATTCCCCAGCAATGGTACCAGCAGCTCTCAGGTTTTCTACCCCAAATCCATTGTCCTTCCCAATGATGTCCAGCAGGACATACCTGCAGGGAAAGTGGAGCTGTGGTGTGGGAAGCACTCACCTGCATGATGTGCCTGGCAGGATGCTGAGGTGGGAGCTGCATCCTGGTGGGGTGTAGGGCAGAGCTTGGGGTGGCTCTGTGTGTCTCATGGGATACAGGACTCACCTGGACTCTCCACCTTCCTCCACGTGCTCACAGCGCACCGAGTTCATGGCACTGATCCTCGTGTAGTCCTGGGGAGTCAGGTACAGGTACCTGAACCCCTGCAAGGAAAGAGGAGAAGGATGACTTGTGGAGCCCTCTACACACATGCTCACGTGGAACATGGCCCTTTCCCAAACCTATCCCAAACCATGCCGTGCAGCAGCTCAGGGACCAGAGCTGGACAGAGCAGCCATGCCAGCACTGACACCTTCACCTCCACCACGTGGGAGAAGCCAAAGGAACCATCCCCATGGTGCTGGGTGCAGGTATGGCCTCACTCCTGCTCTAATCCCACAACTTGACATCCCAGCTTAACTCTGCTCATCCCTTCCCCAGCTAGACCCTCTGTTGTTTCCTGTGTTGCAGAAGGGGAGGTGCCCACACACCTTGTAGGGCTCGGCTGGGTCCACCCAGGCCACCTGGAACATGTGCTTGATCTCGTCAGCGAAGCCGATGCGGGCGCCACTGTTGGCGGCAATGTAGATGCGGGGGATGCCCTCGGCCCGCGCCAGCTCTGAGGCCCTCAGGAACACCAGGTCCTCCTCAGGCCCAAAGGAGCCAATCTTGTGTGTGATGTCGTTGCAGATGAGCACAATGTCCCGGCCTTTGGGGTACTCGGGGGTCTTGAGATTCATTTTGAAAGCAACCATCCCCACCTGCCTCGAAATGGCACAAGGTTACAAGGAAGAATTTCCAGAGAGTCACAGAGTCACAGAGTCATTTACAGAACCACAGAATTAACCAGGTTGGAAAAGACCTCCAAGATCATTGAGTCCTATGCTTGACTGATCACCACCTTGTCAACCAGACCAGAGCACTGAGTGCCACGTCCAAGAGACACGGGGGCTGAGCTGCAGGTGGCATTTACCAACAGACAAAATGGTTGAGGAGCATCCCGCAAGCTTTAAACACAGCCAGACTAAGCCACCAGCCATCCCCACCTGCTTCCTCTGCCCAATTCCAAATCATTCCCTGCTACCTCATTCCCTCCAGGGACCCTGTTCATCTGCACAAGGTGCCCCTGAGAGTCCAGGACCAGCTCAGTGTAGGTCATGATGTCCTTGGGAAACACGTCCGAGGAGCCCCACAGCTTGAAGAGAGCCTGTGAAAACACAGCACATTGCCTGGAATGGTTTGGCTTGGAAGAGACCTTAAAGACCATCTAGTTTCAGGAATTCCAAGAGCTAGGAATTGGTTTAGAAATGTTTCATACAACCAAAAATGTTGGAGCTTGGGTTCTTTTTGTTTTCTCATTCAACAGCCCGAGGAGAGGGACCTTTTCCTCAGGTGGGAATATTTGGGGATAAAGAGCAGTAATTTGGAGCCTCTTTCTGCTCAGCCAGACTCACCTGCCTGATCATCTCTGGGAAGTCGTACACGTAGGTGGTGCCCAAGGACTGTGCCTGGAAGCGCTTGGCCTGAAGCAGGTCCTTGGTGACATAGGGGGTGTTGATGAGCATCCCATGCTGCGGCCCCTGCTTGTCCCCATATGACTGGAACATGATCTGGGAAGGAGAGCAGAGCATTGGTTGCCTTCCCTGGATGTCATGGTGACTCTTCTTCCAGAGCACTGCTGAGCCCTGCTTGGTCAAGGTGATTTTCCACCCATTTTTTTGCTATTGAGGGGACTGCCACACTGATGTGCTGCCAGTACTAGTGACACCCCAACAGTGACCATCACCTCCAGCATTCAAAACTGCCCAGCTCCACACCAGCATCAACCCAAGGAACCCAACTGGATACAGACAGATGGGATGAAACCAACCCAGCTGTGGGAATGCTGTTGGAAGTCTAGGGTGTCTGGGCAGACCAGCACTGCAGGTTCACAAGGAATTTTGCAGAAGCCTCCCCAAAGCTCTGCTGGAGCTGGCAGCACTCGGGCAGCCATGGCTGGGTTCCTGCAGTCACTGCTGGGGTTACTCACGCTGCCAGTGCCGGGATCCCTCACTTCCTTGTACAGGCTGATGTCCAGGTAATATCCGGACTCGTTGGTGAGGAAGAGGCGGATGGGGATGGCGGTGGCAGTGGGCGTCAGGCGGATGTTGATCTTCACCTCAGCCTGCAGCACCCGCAGCTTCCAGAGGCGGCTGCCGTAGCGCATCACCATGGAGCGCACCGACTCCTCAATCTGCACGGGGATGGCACAAAAAAGGGGTTGGTGACCTCAGGGACAACACTGAGCACACAATGCCAAGGCTGGAGCAGCCCTGTTGCATGTCCACCCCAAACAGCCATTTTGGATTTGCTTTGGGTGAGCCCCTTCTGTCTCTCCATGCCTCCTGGTGGGGCCTGGTGCTGATATTCACCCTCTCCATTGGGGACAGGGAAAGATGGTGGGGGGTGGTTGCCCATCTGTGCAGTGGTCCTGAGCATAGGAGGTGACAGAGCAACTTTTCCAGGACAGAGGAAGCAGGACCCCAAGAAACACACCTTGGACGGGTCCATGATGACGGTGGGCACAAAGTTGAGGAAGATGTGGTTGCAGTCAGTGCGCACGATGGTGTTGTTGAAGGCCACCTCCAGCTCATCCATGGCCTCCAGGAGCAGCCGCTCGCCCTCGTTCTGCAGGTACTCGAAGGAAGCCTCCTGTGATGGAGCAGGTGGCTCAGCAGGGGCCAGGCCACCCCTGCACCCTCACTGTGCCCCCGGGTGCCACCCTGCCTTGGTGATGAGGTCGGAGTGGCGCACGATGGCGCGGATGAAGAAGCGGTAGTCGGTGGCCTCGGTGCCCGCCTGAACCTTGGCAGCCCCCAGGTACAGGTGCATCTTGTGGTTGGCACAGGGGATGGCCGTCAGGTCGAAGTTGCGCATGCGGCTCAGCTCCAGCTGGAAGGCGAGCGCCGGCTCCAGGTGCCGGTAGATCCGATCCTCTGCGAACTGCCAGGCACAGCCGTGAGCCAGGGCCGCGCCGGCGCCGCGCCGGCACCGCTCCCACGGGATCTTACCTCGTCCCTGGCTCTGAACGTGAAGAACTTTGGGAATTCTCTCTGCAGCAAAAGGGAGAGAGAAGCAATGTGAATAGGCCTGGCCCGCAGAGGTTTGTTGATTCTCCAGATTGATTCTCCATTAAAAAAAAAACCTTGCAGGCTTTGTTCTGCCCCAAAGGGAAAAGAGCTGGGAGGGATTGATTAGATTGGATTTTAGGAAGAAATTGTTCCCTGCGAGGGAGGTGAGCCCTTGGCACAGGCTGCCCAGAGAAGCTGTAGCTGCCTCATCCCTGGAAGTGTCCCAGGCAAGGCTGGAAAGGGCTTGGAGAAACCTGGGAAAGTGGAGAGTTCCACCCCATGGCAGAGAGTGGAACAGGATGAACTCTAAGGTCTCTTCCCACCCAAACCACTCTGGGCTTCTATTCTGTGATGGCTTCTAAAGGCAACTCAAAGCTATGGAGTGGCTCTGCAGGAACCACGTTACTGGAAACATGAGCAGGATAAAGGATGATACAGGAATCTCTCATTGAATTGCTCATTAATTAATTCCCAGCTCCTGAAGCACAGTGGGTCCATCCATCACTCAGTGCTGTGCCTGTAAGGTATTTATAGATGCCAGAATCTCGGTTGCACTCACCTGCTGGGCAATGAGGAATGTGATTCTCCGGAGACCACGTTCAACAAGGATATTTTTCTACACAGAAACAGAAAATGCCACCAGTTAAGAGAGCTTAAACATCTCCACCAAGGGAGCAAACAAAACCTAAACTGCAGCATTTTGGGGTGCACTGCGTGGAGAGGAGGCAGTGCCTTAGGTACAGCGTTCTGGCTTGCAGGGTTTACAAAAAGAGGGTCCAGCCCCAGCAACAGACCTTGGACTGGGCAAAGGCTCTGAAGATGGGCACCAGCTTCTCATCTTCCACGTGGTCAGCTGAGCAGAGCGCGATGTTGAGGATGTGGATTGGCTCCTCACGGATGTTCTGGCAACAAAACCCTACAGTCAGCCCTGGCCAGCAGCATCAGTGCTGTCCCAACCCCACCCGGGGGTACCAGCAGCAGCTTCACGCCCACCTTGGTGTCCTCCTCATCGTAGGTAGTGGCCTTTGCATCACTGAGGAGCCCGCTGTCCGACGAGGAGTTGGAGAAGCACGAGATCACTTCATCAAAGTTCCTGCCCAAACAGCAGAGGTGGGGTCACAAGCCAGCACATTGTACCCACCTCCTGCCTGAAGGGACAGCACCAGGGACCCACTGTGACAGTGTGACAGGGACACAGGTACCAGCACAATGGCCCCACCATCCCACAGCAAACCCACAGCTTAAGAAATGCAGCTCTGAGCTCTGCTGCATTAATGTTCAAATGTAAGCTGTGCATGTAAGCTTTCCCCACGTTCCTCATGTCCCCACAAGGTAAGTGGTGTACTGAGAATACCCAGTCTGTAGCTATGCTGGGAACTGGAGCTGCTTCTAGCACGGCCCAGCTTCCCCCTGTTGTGGCTCTTCCACCCCAGTTTGCTCTCCAATGACCCAAAATGCACAAACACTGTGGCCAGGTGTGTCCCTGCACCCCCACCTTGTGAAGTCCTCAAATCTGCGGAAGGCCACCATGACTCCCATCCTCTGGCTCGTGGGGGAAAAGCCACTGTCCATGAAGAGCTCAGTGCTGTGCCGGGCCAGGTCAGGGTTGGTGATGCTGATAGGGACGGATATCCTGCCATGGGGAGCAAGTGTCAGCTCTGGGGAAGGCACCATGTGGGACCACACAGCTCCCAGAGGGGACCTTGACCTGGAGAGGGCTCATCCTGCTCCACTGGCAACAGGACAGTGTGGTGGCAGCACCCACTTTGCACAGAGGGGATGATACAAACCCCAAAGCTTTGTGAAAAGAAAGGCTTTGTGTCCAGGGGAGCAGGACAGGTGTGTGGGAGGGACTCCTGTACCTGTTGGGGTGGGAGGAGGGCAGCATGAACTGGAACTCCACGAGGCAGGTGCCATCAGAGAGCTGCTGGTGCTGCAGGCTGTGCAGCTCGTAGGCGATGTACCCCCGCCGCACGTACACCTGTGAGGGGACACAGGAGGTACCACCTTGCCCCTGCCACCCCTGGGCTCCCCATGCCACCCTCAGGCCCCCTCTGTGCCCCCCAGGCCTCACCTCCAGCGCTGCCATGCGCACCACCTTGTTGGTGTGGTAGAAGAACACGGGGAGCACATCAAAGATGGAGGTTTCTGACAGGATCAGTTTCTGCGGGAAGAAAGCAAAATTTAGAGCAAGGATGAAGTGAGATTTAGGGGGTCCCTCAGTGTGGAGGGACTGGTCACTAGGGTGCCATGGAACACCCAGCCCACCATGGGGGAACCACTAGAGCCAGACATGAATCCACACATCTGTTCCCTCCCAAATGGAACACGGAGCAATGGATAGGGACTGGCAGCACTGGGGTGCACCCCCTCCTCTGCTCAACACAGCCACTACAACAGGGCTTTGAGTGATTTTTAGCTGTTTTTAGGACTAAACCACTTGCAGCCAGACCCCTTCCCCAAAGCCACCCAAATTCCCTCTGGAAAAACACATAATTCCCAACCTTCAGGTTCTCAGGGCAGTACTCATGTCCGTACATGTCGATAGCAGAGATGAAGATGGACTCAACCTGGTTGTGCCGCAGCTCGTAGGAGGGCATGTGAGAGGCAATGAGCACCTGCCAGGGGAGAGAGGAGCTGGGAGCCTGGGGGACAGGGATGGGGACAGGGATGGGGTGGCACTGCATGGTGCTGGCTGACCTGCCGGGCTCTCAGTGCCACTTTGGAGTGCTCGGTCTTGCTGAGCTGTGTCAGCTCATGGAGGATGGTTGTCAGCTCATCTGTCAGCGTGGGGTCACGGCCACACAGCTGGTCCTGCAATGTCACAACCACCATGGCTCAGCTCAGGCTCCTCACGGTGTGGGATGGCTTCGTCCTGCATCCCAGCCCCATGCAGCCAAAGGGGACAAGACCCAAAGCACAAAAATGGGCTCTCTCTGACCCAAGAGTAGCCACACAACACGACAGAGGGAAGATAATTAAAATAAAGCAATAATGAGGCAGGAATGGACACTTAAGCAGTGCAGAGCTGCCTTGACTGTTCCCTGCCACCAGCCTTTGCTCCTGGAGTCTCAGGCATGGGCTGTACTCACAATTAACATGATGACCAGCTGGTTCTTCTTGGCCACCTGGGCATGGGAGAAGATGCTCTCCAGCACAGGGGTCATGTTGGGTTTGCACTGCTCCCTCAGGCTGATGACACACTTGTCGTAGTGAGCTGTGGGGCAGGGTCTGGTGAGCCCTGCAGCTCCTCCAGAGAGCCCTGCAGCTCCCCCAGAGAGCCCCGAGTCCTCACCATGCTGGAATTGGGTCTCCACTTGCAGGTAGCGCCTGAGCAGGTCCAGCACCACTGCCTTCATGTAGCCCCGGATGCCACTGCGGTACCTGGGGAGCAAAGAGCCCATCATGCTGTGAGGAGGTGCCCCTGGGGGGACATGGGGGTCACAGACAGCACGGGGCTCACCTCTGCACCAGCTGCACCAGGCTCTGTGTGTTCATGAAGAAGACCTCCCGCTCAGCCTTCCTCTGCAGCGTGGCTGCATGGGTGTCCAGCACGTTGGCGATCTGTGGGGAGAGGGGACAGGGTCCAGGGTGGCTCAGGGGCATGAGGCTGCCATCTCCCCCTTTGCTTACTCCACCCAGAGTGGGTGGAGTTTAGTTCCCCTGTTTGTTTAGGTTTTTTCCCCCCAAAGTGAAAAATGCAAAGTGACAAATGAATATAAAAAAGAAAGGCACACATAGAAGCAAATACACATACAAAACCAAACACACACACAAAATATAGACCTCCACATATTTCCCTCACTCATTTCATTTGTTATAAAATCCTGGCAGCACAAATTGAGGCAGGAGCTCCCATCTGGCTCCAGTGAGGAGGATGTGAGCCCCCTTTGCCACTCACCTGCTGGCTGGGGAAGCGGCAGAGCACGGAGGTGATGTTGCTGGCGTACTGCGCCATCACCTTCCGGATGGATTTCTCCACAGCCAGCGGGATCCGTCCCGAAATGCTCGTCATGATCTCCTGCAGCTCCAGCAGGGGCAGGGCAGGGTCCCGCAGGGTCTTCATCAGCTGTGCCACCCACTCCTTCACCTGCAGGAGCAGAAGCTGGTGCTGCTGGACTTGCCCTCGTGGCAACTGGGTGGTACCCATGGTGCCTGGCACCCACCTTGGTCTTGAAGTAGGGCTCGGGCAGGCAGTAGCCGTTCATGACGTTGGTCAGGTTGTCCAGAACGTTGCGCAGAACCTGGTGCTGCTTCTCACCAGTGATGGGGAGGGTCTGCTGGGCTGGGAGCCCCCCTGTGAATGGCTGTGCCTGGAGAGGGCAGAGGGAGGTTGGCTGAACTGTTGCTGTTGGCAGAAACAGAGCTCCTGAGAGCTGCAGGTGACCCAGAAACCCAGCACAATCCATGCCTCGGGTCAGATATGAGCAAGCACTTGACATTGAGCATAATGGATCTGCCAGTGTCTTATGATGAAAATAACATGGAAAAACTGGAGATTTTAGTGCTATAAATGCACTTTTTTAGCGCATCTGAGTGCCTGCACATGGAGGAAGCAGAGCAATCCATGTGGAGCAGCACTTGAACCCAAAGACAACCCAAGGACATGGCATGACCTTCACTGTGATGCCCCACCAGAGCATCTCCTCCATTTTGTCCCCTAGGGAGCATTCCCAGGATGCCAGCTGGGAGCTGGCAGGAGGCGATGGCCGCCCCTAGGAGACTCACAGGCTTCACTTTGGAGGGATCATCCAGCTGGAGGCGGGCGATGATACAGCCGGCCTCCAGCAGCGCTCCCGGCCGCTTGACGTAGTGCAGCTGCCCCGCCTCCTCCACCGCCAGCGTCATGATGATCTTCATCACCTGGCGAGGAAGGGACGCGGTCACCAAGCCAGCAGCACCAAAAACGTTGCTCCTCCAGCTCTTCTGCAAAGCTCACCTCGATCTCTGCATAAACCTTCCCCCCGTCCACATGGCCGCCGTCCTCCACCGTGTACTGCAGCAGCTTCCCCGCGCAGGGCGAGCGCAGCACCGTCGGGTCCTTCTCCTTCTCGAAGGTGCACGTTTTGTTGCCGATGGTGATCCGGTACCTAAGGGACAAGGAAAGGTGTCACCAGCCAGCTGGTGGCCACTGGGGAGGGGAGATGGCAGCCCTGGCAGGGGGTACCTGTCGATCTCCTCTTTCATGTAGGTGGTGTAGCTGCAGCCGTCGTAGGAGAGCAGCAGCCCCCCGTCGTTGAGGCGGTGCACGTCGATCTCGATGTGCGTGCGGTTCATGATGACCACATAGGTGGTCAGAGACTGGCGGGCCACCTGTGGGCAGGGGACACCCTCAGTGCAACACCAAAACACTCTGGACAGCAAGGCTGGAGGCTGGGGGCCACCTCCCCATGCTCAGTGCAATGGCTGCTGCCATGGGATGGGGCTGTACTGGGAAGGAAGGAGGCATAACCTCAGGCTGCACCCAGGAGCTGTTCAACTCTGCCCAGAGCTGGTTTAACTCACAGCCCAGAACTGGTTTAACTCAACTCACAGCCCAGAACTGGTTTAACTCACAGCCCAGAACTGGTGAAACACATGGCTCACCGGCCACTTTCATTCTGAGTAAGGAGTTTTGCATGAAGTCCAACTAATTTGGTTTAAAAGCAAGAAAATGAAGTCCCTTAATAAACTCAGGGCAACGGGGTGTATGAAAATGTCTGTCAGGTTAAAATGAGGTTATTAAGGTTATGAGGTTATTAAGCTCATTTTTATGCTGCCCATTTTTAAAAGACAGCTTTGTATTTATTTCAGTTTTCTCCCCTGGGACAGAAGCATGTCCCTGACCCCTTGAGAAGCACTGTGGCTGGTCTGGGGGGAGCACAGCCCTGCCCTCACCTGCAGAATGTACTTCACACCCTCATAGAGGAGCTCCACATCAACGATGTTCAGCAGAGAGGCTGCTGGCAGCACCTGGCCCCTGAAACACAATGGAGGGATCAGGCCCCAGGGCATTCCCAGCCTCTCCAAGCATGTGGGATGTCAGCAGTGCTCCCAGTCCTGGTGGGAGGGCACAATGGTGACCAGAGGGGACAAGTGTCAGCTTTAAGTGACCCACATGAGCACCTTGCACAGCCAGATCTGGAGGGAGGCCAGGCACTGGGAAAACACTCAGATAAGGCACATGGGAGAGCCCTGGGAGTCCTCCAAGGCTGGAGGAATAACCTTGATATTCAAAAACAAAAGCAAACTGCACAGCCAAGCCACTTCCCCTTGAAAACTGTTTTCCCAGCCATGGGAAACCTTTTCTACTGTCCAGACAAACTGATAGCTGAGGATCCAGATACCCCTGTCCCTGCCTGTCACTGAATTTGTAAAGCCAAACTGGAAGGAAGATGTCCCAGAAGAACAACACTCAGGTGTCCATTGTGGCTGCCCCAGTTCTGGAAATCCTCAAGGCCAGGAGGCTTGGAGCAACCTGATCTGGTGGAAGGTGCCTCCCACATGACTGAGCCCCCCCTGGGCGGCCCCCACTCCGCACCTCTCCAGCGTGTGCAGGAAGTCGCTCATGCACGTTCTGAAAGCAGCATCTGCCACGTTCAGGGCACCACAGACAACCCCCAGCATTGTGTCTGGCTTCTCTGCCTGTGGGGGCAAAACCAACAGGGTTTGGGTCCTAGCCCAAGGGAGGGGAGTGGTGACCCCGGGGCATCATCCCCACCTGCACTTTCTCGGCGATCAGGTGGTCCAGCCAGCCCGTGTGTATCTCGTTGTTCTGGAAGCTCTCTGTCTCCAGCAGCTTGATCAGGTACTCCACCGTGGTCCGGAAATCCCCACGGATAGACAGCTCCTTCAGGGCCACCACCATGTTCCTTTCAGGGAGAAAAGTCCTTCATTAATGACTGAGAAGGTGGCACTTGGCTCCCAGCAGAGGGAACTGGGGAGCTTCAGGGCGTAGGCTGATGAGCTCCTGAGCCCCCAGCACCTTTATCACCACTGCATGGTTTGGGTTGAAAGGGACCTTAAAAATTCTCTTAATCCACCCCCTGCCATGGACAGGGACACCTTCCACTGGATCACGTTACTCCAAGCCCCATCAGCTTGTCCATGAAACTGCTGCTCAGTTCCTGATGGACACTGCTGCTTGTGGGCACTAAGCAATGCTCAGCAGATGACTTCAACATGTCCTTGAGGACCAGGGGGATGAAGTGGGACTGTAGCACCACCACAGTCCAAAACATTTTGGCTTTGGCCAGACAGCCAGGTGCTTAGCACAGCAGCACCGTTCTGGTCCTGTCAGATAAAAACCACTTTTCCCAGCTCACACACCAACTGTGACTCCTCCCAAGGCCACATGCCCTCCAGCTCATCCTGCCACACTCACGAGGTGGCCTCCTCCCGGTTCTCTCCCCATGAGAAGCAGTGTCCAAACTGGGAATCAGCAAACTCGTGCAGCCCCCCGGCTGCTGCCACACTGAAATACCCCCAGACGTTCTTGCTGCTGCGGAAGTTCAGCTCCTGCACCGTCCCCGAGCTGGGCTTGAAACCCTGAGCCAAAACAGAGCAGAGATGGAGGAACCAGGATTGAGACTCGTGCAGCAAGACAGGGAAGGGGAACCCCCCATGGACTGCACTGATCCCATTGTCTGGCTGGGGAGGACCATGCCCAGTTCAACCCCACAGGTGGCAGAGTCCCCTTGTCCCCACCCCGAGCCCAGCTCACCTCCTCGGGGTTCTCGCTGGTGATCCGGGCAGCAATGACGTGGCCCCTGGGCACGGGGGGGTTGGAGGGGCTGTGGAAGGAGATGGGGGTGTCCCCCCAGGGGCTCTCCCCATACAGCACCCGGATGTCTTTTATCCTGTGCAAGGGGATGCCCATTGCAATCTGCAGGAGAGACAAAGGCCTGAGCTGCCAGGGAGACACCGCCAGAGTCTGAATGGAGAGTTCCCAATGGGAAGTCAGAGTAGAAGGAAAGCTGCCACACCTCTTTCACCTGCACCCTCCGTGGGATATGGGACAGCTTCCCTCTGCCAGGCTCCAGCCCAATGCCCCTCCCTAAATGCCCAAAGTGCCTCCTCTAACACCCCTGGAGCGAGCCCTGCGTGCAGGTACCTGCAGCTGGGCCGCCGGGAGGTTCACGTCCGCCACCATCTCCGTGCACGGGTGCTCCACCTGCAGCCGGGGGTTCAGCTCCAGGAAGTGGAAGCTCCCGTCCTCTCCGTACAGATACTCCACGGTGCCTGCACTGACGTACCCAACCATCTGCGCCAGGCGGACAGCGCACTGCGGGAGAGGGAAACCCCTGGGTCACGGAATCCTGGCTGGGAAGGGACCCGCAGGATCGGCATCCAGCTCCTGCTTGTGCAGAGGACACCCCCAAAACCCCACCGTGTGCCTGGAAGTCCAAACGCTCCCTGGACTCTGGCACACTTAGGGCTGTGATCGTTCCCTGGGGAGGCCGTTCCTGTACCCGACCACCCTGGACAGGGAGTCCTGCTCAGCTCAGGGGTCCCTCCCCCTCTTAAAACCCCAATAAACCCAGCCCAGTTTCCCATTAAAACCTCATGCTGCCCTTAGATCAGGCCATCCACCTTCTCCATCATCTCGGTGACAGCGGGAGCAGCGATGGTGGCGGGTGCCTCCTCAATGATCTTCTGGTGGCGGCGCTGGATGGAGCAGTCCCGGCTGAAGAGGGAGATGGCGTTGCCGTACTCATCTGCCAGGACCTGCACCTCCAGGTGCCGAGCGTGCTGCGCCAGCTGCATCAGGAAAATGGGGGATCCGGGCGCCTCCGCCTGCACCTGCAGTGGGGGAGAGGGTCCTGCTCTGGCATCACCCCCCAAAATCCATCCCAGGATGGAGGCAGAGCTGCGGCAGGAAGTGGGAGGTGCCCCGGCTGGGAGTAGGACCCTGCCGGGATGGGATGGAACAGAGATGGGGGTTCCAGGCACCTCTCACCTGCCGGAAACAGGCACTAAATTCCTCTGCTGCCTCCACTTTTCGGATGCCTTTTCCCCCACCACCTTCTGCTGCCTTGATCATCAGGGGGTAGCCGATCCTCATGGCCACCTGGGAGGGTCAGGGCTGGGGTGACTGTAGTGTTTTGGACGCCAGCACACCACCCTGACGGCCCACACAACTCCAGGCATCCCTGAGCAGGATTATCCCAAGTGACATTCATTCAGTGGGACAAACTGCTGCTGGCACAGCCTTGTGTCACTGTGGTGTGTGCTGGGAGGCCAGAAGGGCCAGGGCAGGCAGGCTCTAAGGAGGAATCATGGTGGGCAAGAGATAAGCAGCTGCCTACAGGCTCAGCTTTACCTCCAGGCCTTCCTCCACGTCCTTCACGCAGCCCTGCGCGTACGTCTCCAGGGGGATGCTGATGGCCTGCTGATGATTCTGGTCCTCCTCAGACCACTGAGCCACCAGACCTGCAGATATGGCCAGGGCTGTGATCACCACCAGGGTGGCACAACTGGGGTGGCATGCTGGGTGTGCTCAGGGAGCTGAGGCTTCCATCATTTCTCTTGTTTCCTTGCACTCCATCTCCAAAATCCCTCTCCCCAAATCAGCTGCTGCAATGGGGTCCCCAATATGTGTGGCCAGATGGAGCAAGGACCCCAATGCTGGTGCTTGTTTTGGGGGGAAGGAGAAGCAGGGAGGAGGGAAGAGGGGAGCAGGGAGAGTGTGGGGGCTGTGAGGAGGCACTCACCACTCCCACTCCACGGCAGTGTGGGGATCTCCAGGGTCTGAGCCACGATGGTGGAAGCGACTTTGTCCCCCAGCGCCCACATGGCATCACTGGGGGGACCTTTGGAGAGGGAGAGAAGAGCTGAGGAGGTGCCCAATCCACCAGCCCATCCCCACATCACTGAGTCGGCCCCACCAGCCTTCTGCAAGGACTGGGGATGCAGGAAAGGAACCTCCCCAAACCCACTGCTCAGCTCAGGACTGGGAATCCCACAAGGTCTGCTCCCACCCAATGTTCCTCTGTGAACTGCATCAGCCTGAACATTACAGGGAAAACCCAAAAAACAGCAGGATTCCTGGAAATCCTGGGAATTCCAGCCCCAGGAAACCAGCGTGAGGACTGCCACTCCATGGGCTGGGCATGCCAGAGGCACCAAAGGGGCATTCCCAGTGCAGTGTCCCTGGCAGTGACTGTGAGTGCACACACCAGCCCAACAGCCAGCACGGAGAAGCAGTGAGACCTTACCTAGGAAAGCTATCCCATTTTTCTGCAGCAGCTCTGGCAGCTTGTGGTTCTCTGAGGCGTGTCCCCAGCCAGCCCACACCGCCTGGCACAAGGAGAAGCAGCAGTGGGAGCATTACCCCTGTGCTGGCATCTCCCACCATGCCCAACTCCTCAGCACACAGGGACATCACCCCCTTTTGGGGTGTCCCCTCTGCCCAGGAACCGCCCTTGCAAGGAGGTGGGAGACACACAAATGGCCACTACCTGGACTGGGATCCGTTTGGAAATGTCCACGATCAGCTCCACGTTGGCGTAGTTGTTGTTGTTCGTACCTCCAGGGACTGGCACATAGTGATCTGCCATCTTGATGTACTCTGCAAGAGAGCACGGGGAGTGGTAGGAGCCAGATCCCCTGAGCCAGATCCCCTGAGCCAGATCCCCTTCCCAAATCCTCCATCCCGGAGCAGGGAAAAATTATTTACTCCTGCATTTGGCTGTGCGGGAGTAAACTGTGTGACTCCAGGCTGTGCAGAACCCTCACATGCCAGGCAGGAAAGGGCTGCCCCAGCTCAGCTCCAGGTAGGGAACTTCCTTTTTGGGGATATTTTCAGGAATTACCTGCATTAGCCTTGAGGTCCTCGGGGGTGACCATGACCACGAAGCGAATGGCGCGCTCGTTGCGGAACATCTCGTAGGCCCAGCGGCGGATGGAGCGCATGCACTTCACAGCAGCAATGCCATTGTTGGCAATGAGGACCTGGGGGCACAGGGACAGGGGCTGAGGGCAGGGTGAGCCCTGTCCTTGCTACCTCAAGGGATGGCAGTGTGTGGTAATGTTCCTCACTCGAGGTCACCAAATCTGGTAACGTTCCTCACTCGAGGTCACCAAATGTAGGAATTGCGGGCATCCCCGACATGGGAAGAGATGAGAATCTTGACTCCATGTTTCAGAAGGCTGATTTATTATTTTATGATATATATTATATTAAAAGAAAATGACATATTAAAACTGTAATAAAGAATAGAAGAAAGGCTTTCATCAGAATGCTTGAAAGGAATAGAAAAGAATGATAATAAAATATTGTGACTGCTCACAGCCTCGACACAGGTGGCTGTCATTGGTCATCAAGTAAAAACAATTTCACAAGCTGGGTAAACAATTCTCCAAATCACACTCCAAAGCAGCAAAACATGGAGAAGCTGAAGCTTCTCAGCTTCTCAGGAGAAAAGATCCTAAAGAAAGGATTTTTCATAAAATATGTCTGAGACAGCAGTGCAGGGGCAAGGGGTAAGTGTGGAGCAAAGCAGGGGGGTTGTGCTAATCAGGAGATTTCCAACAGCTGGTTGTACATCCCAGCAGAGCATGAGACTCCTCAATAACACTGCTGATGTCTGGCACTGGAGATAACCAAGGATGGGATTTTCACCATCGTTTGTGCCAAGCTGCTGCCTGGGGTTCCCTCTCCCAGCCCATGAGAGCGAGTGAAGCCATGGAACGAACAGCTCTGGGCTGCCATTTCTACAAGCCTGGCAGACACAGGACATTTGGGCAGTGACCCCCTAGCCAGGCACAAGCAGGGATGTGTGGGGACAGACCTTCTCGATGACACGGTTGCCCCCAAAGCGGGTGACGAACTCGGCTGGGGAGGCAACGGAAAAATCCCGCTGCAGGTCCATCTTCCTGTGGCTCCTCTTCGCCAGGCTCAGCCCCGACATGCTGGGCCTGTGGTGGGATGTGGTGGCTGTCACTGAGCCCAGGGCCACCCCAGAGAGCCCAGAGCCACTCCAGCGAGCCCTCCCCCAGCCCCTGCAACCCTGCAAAGCCTGTCCTGAAAAGGTCACCAACCATATCTACAATGTGACTCAAGAAATTCTTTGTGGAAGGATGGAAGAGCAGCACGGATCCTGCTGGCAGCACCACCTCAAACCCTGTGTGGCAAGAGCCACCATCGGGCTGTAGAGTGTCACAACATGTCCCTGCAGCTAAAGGTTTGTTATTTTTAGCCAGAGCAGAGCAGCTGGAGGAGGCAGGCAGCAGCATTTGGCTTCCAAGTCGTTTCTTCTGGATATCATCTGTGCTCCCATGGCAGCTGCCCAGTGCAGCCAGCAGGGAGTCAGCTGCCCCACATCCAAACTACAGATTTTGGAGAGCACCCCCTGCCCTGGTTCTTGCAGGTGGCACTGCTGTCACACAGCCAAGGACACTGGCTCTCCTCCCTCAAAGGGAGCAGGACTGGGGGCATCACCTTGTGGTTCCGAGGAGCACCAGCACATGTGGACCCCAATTTTACCAACAGCAACGTACCCACCACAAGCACCCGCCCTCCCTAACCGGGACATCCCTACCCGACCACGCTCCGACCATCGGGGGTTGCCATCCGTACCTGATGCCAGCACTGGGCTCCACAATGGTGCTCACGGTGGGCGGCTCGGGGACGGTACCCGCCACCCCGGCCAGGCTGCTGCGCCGCCGGCCCACCCTGAAGGCCGTGGCCATGAGCTCATCATCGGAGGAGTTGTCGTCGAAGGAGCCCAGCACGAACTTGGCGAGGGCCGGGCGGCGCAGCGCCGCGGGGTTGTACACGGCGAGCTGCTCCTGCTCCGCGCCTGCCCGCCCGGCCCGCGGCGGCGGCGGCGGCTGCGGCTGCTGGCCCGGGGGGCTCTGCTGGCCCCGGGGGCTCGGCCCGGCGGGGCTTTCCTCCGGCTCCTTCTCCTGCTCGCACCGAGAATTGGACATTTTGGCCCAAAGAAGCAGCAGCAGCAAAGCGAGCAGGAGCAGCGCAGCCGGCAGCATTCACGGGCCCTGGGGGAGACGGAGCACGGCGGTCACGGCTGTGCCGCTGAAAACAACGGCCCCGTCCCAAACGCTCCAGCACCGGCCGCCCTCGGCCGGAGCGGAGCTCCGTGAGGAGCCGGGGGTGACACGGCCTGGCCTGCCCGGCCCTCACAGCACCCTCACGATGGCGGCCCCCAGCCCGGCCCTCACACGGGGGGCGTTGAACGGGACCCCCGAAGCGCGGTAAGTGCGGGCGATTATCCTCGTCAGAGCAGGGCATGGGGGTGAGGGAAAAGCGCCTCCCCTTCCCCTCAGCCCCTCACCTTCCCCTCAGCCCTCGCCCCCTCACCATGGCTACCAGCCCCGAGCCCCCTCCTCGCCAGACCCCGCCGGTCACGCAGGGCTCCCGGGTGGCTGCGGTGTCAGCGCTCAGTCCGTGTGTCCATCTGTCCCTCCCCGCTCTCCCCGGGCCGGAGCCCACGCGGTGCCAGGGCCGCCCCCGAGGGAAGCACGGGCCCCCCCCCTCTGCCCGGCTGTTCCAGTTTGGTCTCGCACGTGACGGTCACGTCAAGCAGAAATATTTCCCTGCTAACGTGTCTGGAAAACTTCTGCTGGAGATGAGGGTGGAGGGAGGGAGGGGGACACCCGATCCTTGGGGGACAAAGGTGCCCTGGCCCCGTGCCTGGTCACGGGGACGGGGACAAGGACATGCTCATGGGTTTGGCTCCTTGGGGGGAACAGGGACTCCCCATTCCAACCCCCCTCCCTGCCCGAGTTAAAATACCAATGCAAGATCACGTAAACAAAGTCATTTTTATTTTAAAAAACACACTGGGGGAAAAAAACCCAAGCAAACATATACAGCAAGGCCACAGCCAGTGTAAATTCACTGGTGATAGTGTCAGCTCAGAGAGAACACCAGAGGAAGGGTTACAAGGACATTCTATAAAAACTGGTGTCATTTCAAAAACAACAAAAGGGCTTTTCACTTCCATTAAAGTAATTACAAAGTCAAAGATGGGCTGGAAACCCAGGAGTAGGAAGTCAACACCTCTCCCTCCTGCAAATCCTAACAGTTCTTGCCAACAGTAGGTGGAAACTTGAATTTGCTCCCAAGGTGGCAAAGCACAAAGTTCCCTCTTTGAAGATCTTAAAAAGATCTGAAGTAATTTGCAGCTCTCAGTCCCTGAATTGGGAGATGTCAATGAACAAACCTTTGCTGCTGCCCTCAGCAAATACCCCCAGGTCCTTGCTCAGCACAGCTCACCTGTCATCCAGGTGATTCCACACCCGGGAAGAACCTAAAACCTTTTGATTTTCCTGTCTAAATGCCAACAAAAAATTCAAAAGCATTACCAAGGGTCTTGGTCACAGCCTCCCTGTGGCCGAACAGAGGATTTATCCCAAATTCTTGAGATCATGGATACACCAAGCAACACTCCAGACCCTGTATTTTCTTTACAGCCTTCAGAAGCCATTTTTGTAATAAATCTGTAGCAAAAAGCTAAAACCAAAAGCCTTTTCCTCCCATGGAGACAGCTCCATTCCCCCTAAATAGGCAAACTGGATTTGTGTGGGATGGAGGAAGCAGAGCATGCACAAAAGCTGAGCAGCTCAGTAAGAACTGACATCCCTTCACCAGAGTCTGAAAATAAATTCCCATTGCCACAAAGACCACAAATTAATACAGAACTCTGGTGTCTGGGGTCTTTTTTTTGGCTTCAAACCAGGCTCTCTCTACTTCTCCTTTCCTTCTCCCCGTATTCGCCTTCTCTCGCTCCCTTTCCCCCATTCCCTCTCCCCCCACAAACCCGGCTCCTTCCTGTCCTGTCCCTACCCCGCTACTCCTTTCTGTTCCCCCCTCTCTCCCTCCTCTGTCCACCCTCCCGGGCTTTCCCTTCCCGTCCCGCTTTCCTGCACAGCCCGAGCTCCCTCGCCGCCCTTTCTCATGCCCTGCTCTCGCTCCTCTCTTCCCGTGCCCCCTTTCCTTCTTTGCCCCGCAGCCGCGGGGCTCGGGCTGCCGGAGAATAAAGCCCCGAGGGCCGGAGGCTCCCCTTGCGGGAGTCCCCGCGCGGGGCCGGAGGCTCTCGGCGGATCCCCCCGTGCCGCTCAAACACCCCCTGCCCGACAGCGCCGGAGCTGCGGCTTTGCCGGCATCGCGCTGAGAGCGGCCCCCGCTCCGTGCCGGGCCGTCCCCGCCGTCTGTGCCGCTCCCTCTCTCGCTGCCCCTGGCCCGTGACAGCGAGGCTGGGCAGGAACCTCAACCCTTCTGGGGGCTGCCCCCCCTTTCTTGTTGCAGCAGAATCCCTTGCTGGGGGGATTCTGTCGAAAGGGCTTGGGGGAAGCGCTGCGCTGCTGTCCAGGGCAGTCGGATTCGTTCTGAGCCTTCTTTGGGGGTCAGGAAAAGGGGGGGTGAAGACTGGGGGCTCTGATGCCGTTGGGGGCACCCCAAGGTACCCAGGAGAGGGAGCCCCACGGCGGTGCAGGAGCAGGTGGGGGGCGGGCGAGGGGCGGGGGTCACGCTGGGGGCCGTCCCCAGAGGGACCCAAAGTTGCCACAAAATTCACAGGGAGGGGTGAGTGAGTGTAGAATGCTAAAACCTGTCAAGTTATTCGGTTTTCTAGGTATTGGTAAAGAATAGGAATTTGTCTCTAAATTCATTTGGGGAGAAACCTTCTCTATCCACTCATTTGTTTACAGGAATGTAGGAAACTCTGACTGGAGATGGGTAGTAGTTTTGAAAATATTGCCCTAGCGTTTTTATCTAAGAATGGACCAAGCTGTGCCCTGAAACCATCAGAACAGCTGCAGGGGCTGAAGGCCATAGAAAGGGCTCTCTGGCACCTTTTGCCTCCGTTCTCTGCCAGTCCCCAAGTCGTGTCGCAGTCCTGGAAGAGGCGCTTGTCATCCAGAGAGCCAAAAGGAAGACCTGTAAAATCCCAGCTCTGCATTGTGGAATCAGACGGACTAAGAAAAGCCAACACGCGTAGCAGATTCTGTTTGCTCTGTGCCTGGGAGAAGCGGGCTGTGTGCTGGACAGGGAGAGGCGCTGTTGGAGAGTGGCATCAGCCCCAGCTGTGAGTGTGAGGATGATGGGGGGCTCAGAGCAGCCCCAGGTGTGAGTGTGAGGATGATGAGGGGCTGGCTCCTGCCGGGGGGAGGCTGTTTTAGGGGGAGGGTTTGCCTCTGCTCCCTTTTGCATGGAACCAATTCCATCACCACTCCAGGTTTATCTCTTGACAAACACTTCCAGCCCAGCAAAACCAACCCTGTAGGGTCAGACCTGTGTCCCTTGGCTTCTCAGGGCCGCCTTGTGCCACCACCAGGTGGCTGCAGGAACCTCCCAGTGCCCACCAGCTGTGCCCAGGCCCTGGGAACTTCCCTGGGACCCACCTGGGTGGGTTGGGCAGGGAAATGCTTCACTGGGAAGGGGGATATGGAGGAGAATACAGCTGGACATAGAAAGGTTGAGGGTGGAAGGGACCAGTGGGGGTCATCCAGGCCACCCTCCTGCCCAAGCAGGGTCTCCAAGAGCTCTGTCCAGGCCCTTCGGGAGGCCTCCCTGGACAGCCCGTGCTGCAGCACGCTCACAGGGCAGGAATATACCTTCGAAATACTCCACCTCCTTCTCCAGCTCCTGGAAGATCTCGTCCGCCTCGGCCTTGCCGAAGAGGATGCGGTAATCACAGCTGAGCCCCTCGGCGCGGATCTCCCGCGGCGGCGGCCGCTCCGGACCAGGCTTCTCCAGCCGCGGCCTCTTCCCGTCGCTGCCGCCGCCATCCCCCGCCGGCCCGCGGGGCAGTTTGACCACGAACGCGTCCATGGGCGGACCCGGGACCGGGAGCGATACCCGGGAGCGAAGGAACGGGAGCCGCGATCCCGCGGGAAATGGGTGCACGCGAAGCCCCGCCCCCTCTCCAGCTGGCCACGCCCCGGAGCGCACGCGCGCGGTTTTAGCGCCAAATCCGAGTCCCGCCCCCCCCCTCCGTTCCGCGCCGCTGCCGCCCCTCACTCAGCCCCGGCCGCCCTCGCTCGCTGCCTGCCCCGCTCCGCCGCAGCCATGATCGGGCAGAGGACGCTGCACTCCTTCTTCAGCCCCGTGCCGGCCAAGAAGCGCGGGCGCTCCCCGGAGCCGGGCGGCGATTCTGAGGTAGCGGTCGGGGGGCTGAGGGGGCCCGCGGCTCCGGAGGAGGGGAGAGCGGAGGGAGGAGAGGGGTCTGGTGGCGGCATGTCCGTGCCTGGCTCTGTGTGGCGCTCTGAGAGGGCTGGGGGCGCTGCCGGCCTTTTCTGAGGGGAGTTCGGGGGGGCGGGGGGGCACAATTTCCAAACTCCCGCGCCTCTCCACGCGTGGCTGAGCTGCCAATCAAGCGGCCATGCTGTATTGCCGCCCAATGGAGGCTGAGTCCCTCCGTGACGTCACAGTTACTAGGTGAAAACCTCCCCTCCAGCCGCTGCGAGCCAGTGGAGAGACGCGAGCTTTTTTCCCCGGTGACCAATAGCGAGCGGGCGTTTGTGCTCTCGGCTGCGGGCGGCCAATGGGGGCACGTTTTGTGTTTTGCCGCGCAACCGCCGCGTACGGCGGGGCCGCCCCTTGGGTGGGGCGTGTCCCGCTATGGCCGCGAGTTGTGCAGCCGTGGCCGTGGCCGCGGCCGCGCGTTCTGCCATGGCTGGTTCCGCCGCCGCCGCTGCCGCACGTTGTGCAGCCGTGGCCGGTGCCGCCGTGGCCGCGCGTTGTGCAGCCGTGGCCGGTGGCGCCGTGGCCGCGCCGCTCTCCCGCCCCGGGCCGCTCCTCCGCCCCAGGCTGCACTCCCGCACCAGGCTGTCCCCGCTGCCCTCCCGCACCCTCCGCAGCCACCCCCCTGCCCGCTGCTTCCAGGTGAGCGCCGCCAAGAAGGCGAAGGAAGCCGGCGGTAACGCGAGCCCAGCGCTGAGCGCGGAGCAGCAGGAGCGCATCCGCAAGAACAAGGAGGCGGCGCGGCAGCTGCTGGCGGAGCGGAACGTGCCCCCGGGCTTCGGCGACAGCTGGCGGCGGCAGCTGGCCGGGGAGTTCTCCAAGCCCTATTTCGTGGAGGTGAGCGGCATTCCCCGACCCCCCCACACCGCCCCGAGCGGCCGCTGAGCCCCCCTGAGCCCCCGCTGCCCCCGCAGCTGATGGCGTTCGTGGCCGAGGAGAGGAAGCGCTACACGGTGTATCCGCCCCCCGAGCAGGTCTTCACCTGGACACAGATGTGCGACATCTGGGATGTGAGTAGGGCCGTGGTGTGGGGGTCTCTGAGCTGGTCAGGGCAGTTTAAAACCCTGGAGGTGCAGGGTGGGTGCACAGACTCGTTCCTTACGTGTTTTGTCCCTTAAACTTGGATTCCATGGGATGGGGACGTTGTTGTTTGGCTCACCTAACTCATAAATCCACCCTTCGCTTTCATGTCTGCTAAGAAACCGTGATTTTATGGTTTTATTACCCTCACAAGCCACTGAACGTCCTCTGGTTCTTTTGATCTTTTTTCTGGTGTTAACAGCTTAACCTAGCTCATAGCTTTTTGATCTTGCACATCTCTTGTTCTTAAGGACTATTAAAGAAAATAAGAGGACACAAGGTAATGTTATTTCCAATAAAAGCTGTCAAAAATATCACAGCAAGTGTGGCATAAAGCTGAAATGGGATGAAACTTACTTGGAAAATAACAAGGTGCTTTTTTGTGACTGTGAAAGTGTTGGTCTTCTGCTCTCAGATTGTACTAGTTGTATTCATTATTTTGGCAGCAAAGCCATAGGAATATTAATCCCTAGTGTTAGGTGGGCTCTGTGCTCTTTAGCAATGAGATATCTGGGGTTTAACTTCAGTTTCTTGGAGGGGTTGGTTTGTGGCAATTTTTGTCTCTATTTTAGGATAAAGCTCATTTATAAACCGTTTTTTCCTCACACTCTGGGGAATAATACTGATTACAATTCAGTGCTAAGCAAGGTCTGCTTTCAGGTGAAGGTTGTTATTTTGGGACAAGATCCATACCATGGACCTAAGCAAGCTCATGGGCTCTGCTTCAGTGTCCAGAAACCTGTTCCACCTCCCCCCAGGTATGAACATTTACAAAATCCCTTTTGTTATTTAATGATTTGCAGTTCTGTGGTGCTCAGGGCTGGGCAAATTGATGTGAAGCGGTTTGCAACTACTTAAATCTGAGTTGTGCATCACCTGGAAGGATAATTCTGTGTAGTTTTGGTGATATTCTGGATGTAAATTTTCATTTCCAGTCTCATTAAAGCTTCCAGGCAGACACACAGAGTCCCTGCCTCTGCAAATGGCTTTATTATCTTAAATAATAAGCTTAAAATCAATGCTCTTCTTGCCTGCTTAGAGCAATAGGTGGTGCTGCTTGCTCTTGTCATATTACAAATCTTCTGCTGGTTTGGTTTGCAGCTTGGAGAATATTTACAAGGAGCTCTCTGAGGACATTGAGGGCTTCACCCACCCTGGCCATGGGGACCTGACGGGCTGGGCCAAGCAAGGTGAGCTCAGAGACACTCAGTGATGTGCCCCCTGTGGAGCAGGAAAGAATCTTATCCAAACACCAGCCCTGTGGCTGGAAATAATCCACCTGTAGGAGAGAAAATCACTTCTGAGCGCCTTAAAATGAAAATTTGCTTCAGCAGGAAAAAAAAGAAGCTTGAATCCCAGAATGGTTTGGGTTGGAAAGGAGCTTCAAGCTTATCCAAGGGACACCTTCCACTCTCCCAGGTTGCTCAGAGCTCCCTCCAGCCCGGCCTTGGGCAGTGCAGGGATGGATTAAGCCTTGTTTCACCCTCTGGGGGTGCTTTGTTTGCCAGGGGTGCTCCTGCTCAACGCGGTGCTGACGGTTCGGGCTCACCAGGCCACGTCCCACAAGGAGAGGGGCTGGGAGCAGTTCACAGATGCTGTGGTGTCCTGGCTCAACAAGAACCTGCACGGGCTCGTCTTCATGCTCTGGGGAGCCTATGCCCAGAGGAAAGGCAGCTCCATCGACAGGGTACACCTCCTTCTCCTCAGCCCTTCCCTCTCCCTGCTTTTCCCCGCGGGTTGGTGGACACTAGAGGGCACTTCCCTTACAGAATTGGGAATTTTTCCTGCCTGAACTCTGTCAGATTGAGCTCTGCTTCTGCTCCAGCTTAGCCTTTGCCAGAATTAAGCAAGAAAAGTGGAGCAAGTGTAAGCTCCTGTTGTCAGCAGTGTCCCACAAGGACAGAGCTGTTTTGTCCTAGCTGAGGGCTCATGAATCAATATGAAATCTGCTGGTGGCTTGACAGCAATTGGGAAATGCCAGGGCTTTTGTGGCTTTGCTTAGTGGGACAGAAGTCTTGGTCCTTGTGGCTGGATCTTTGGGTCTCAGGCTGGAACAGGAGGGCGTGTAAGGGGAGATCCCACCTGCCCAGGAGGAGGAAAAGGAGGAATGGGGATAAATCACACCTGTCCTGGAGCAGGAATGGGGGTAAATCACAGCTGCCCTGGAGCAGGAATGGGGGTAAATCACACCTGTCCTGGAGCAGGGATGGGGATAAATCACCTGTCCTGGAGCAGGAAAAGGAGGAATGGGGCTAAATCACACCTGTCCTGGAGCAGTAGGAAAAGGAATATGGGTAAATCACACCTGCCCTGGATCAGGAATAGGAATGGGGCTAAATTACACCTGTCCTGGAGGAGGAGGAATGGGGCTAAATCACACCTGCCCTGGAGCAGAAAGAGCAGGGCTGGGGGTAAATCACAGCTGCCCTGGAGCAGGAGCAGCCAAAGCTTGCAAATCAAACAAGTGGTTTCCTCTGCTGTCCCCAGAAGCGCCACCACGTCCTGCAGACGGTTCATCCCTCACCCCTCTCTGTCAACAGAGGGTTCTTTGGCTGCCGGCACTTCTCCAAGACCAATGAATTCCTCAGGAAATCTGGGAAGAAGCCCATTGACTGGAAAGCACTCTGAGCAGGGGCTGAGGCTTGGGAGCAGCCCCTGGGCCATTTCTGAGAAACTCCTGCTGACCTGAGAATTGCTCTTTGAGTCTTGATCAATTTCCAGACTTTCTGAGATGGTTCTAGTTTTGTTTGAAATGTTTATTTTCTGAGAGCAAGTGGGAGTGTTTGATGGAACAAATCTTAGCCTGGTTTGAAGCAAAGACCCCAGACACGAGAGTTCTGTATTAATTTGTGGTCTTTGTGGCAATGGGAATTTATTTTCAGACTCTGGTGAAGGGATGTCAGTTCTTACTGAGCTGCTCAGCTTTTGTGCATACTCTGCTTCCTCCATCCCACACAAATCCAGTTTGCCTATTTAGGGGGAATGGAGCTGTCTCCATGGGAGGAAAAGGCTTTTGGTTTTAGCTACAGATTTAATGCAAAAATGGCTTCTGAAGGCTGTAAAGAAAATACAGGGTCAGGAGTGTTGCTTGGTGTATCCATGATCTCAAGAATTTGGGATAAATCCTCTGTTCAGCCACAGGGAGGCTGTGACCAAGACCCTTGGTAATGCTTTTGAATGTTTTGTTGGCATTTAGACAGGAAAATCAAAAGGTTTTAGGTTCTTCCCGGGTGTGGAATCACCTGGATGACAGGTGAGCTGTGCTGAGCAAGGACCTAGGGGTATTTGCTGAGGGCAGCAGCAAAGGTTTGTTCATTGACATCTCCCAATTCAGGGACTGAGAGCTGCAAATTACTTCAGATCTTTTTAAGATCTTCAAAGAGGGAACTTTGTGCTTTGCCACCTTGGGAGCAAATTCAAGTTTCCACCTAGTGTTGGCAAGAACTGTTAGGATTTGCAGGAGGGAGAGGTGTTGACTTCCTACTCCTGGGTTTCCAGCCCATCTTTGACTTTGTAATTACTTTAATGGAAGTGAAAAGCCCTTTTGTTTTTATTGAAATGACACCAGTTTTTATAGAATGTCCTTGTAACCCTTCCTCTGGTGTTCTCTCTGAGCTGACACTATCACCAGTGAATTTACACTGGCTGTGGCCTTGCTGTATATGTTTGCTTGGGTTTTTTCCCCCAGTGTGTTTTTTAAAATAAAAATGACTTTGTTTACATGATCTTGCATTGGTATTTTAACTCGGGCAGGGAGGGGGGTTGGAATGGGGAGTCCCTGTTCCCCCCAAGGAGCCAAACCCATGAGCATGTCCTTGTCCCCGTCCCCGTGACCAGGCACGGGGCCAGGGCACCTTTGTCCCCCAAGGATCGGGTGTCCCCTCCCTCCCTCCCTCCCTTCACCCTCATCTCCAGCAGAAGTTTTCCAGACACGTTAGCAGGGAAATATTTCTGCACAGCTGTCATAAAACTGCCATAAAGCGTGACTGTCGTAAAAAAAATTAAAAATAAAAATGAAATAAAAATAAAATTAGAAAAATAAAATAAATACTTTAAAAATAGAAAAATTAGAAATAAAAATAAAATAAAAAATAAAATTAGAAAAATAAAATTAAAAGCTTTAAAAATAGAAAAATTAACAAAAATTAAATAAAAAATTAAAATTAGAAAAATAAAATGCTTTAAAATTAGAAGAATTAGAAATAAAAATTAAATAAAAAATAAAATTAGAAAAATAAAATGAGAAGCTTTAAAATTAGAAAAATTAGAAAACAAAATTAAAAAAAATAAAATTGAAAAAAAAATGAATGCTTTAAAAATAGAAAAATTAGAAATAAAAATTAAATAAAAAATTAGAAAAATAAAATCAGAAGCTTTAAAATTTGAAAAATTTTGAAAAAATTTTAAATAAAAAATAAAATTAAAGAAACCCCTTTAAAAATAGAAAAAATAAAAATCAAAAATTAAATAAAAAATAAAATTAGACAAATAAAATAAATACTTTAAAAATAGAAAATTTAAAAATAAAAATTAAATAAAAAATAAAATTAAAAAATTAAATGAAAAGCTTTAAAAATAGAAAAATTAAAAATAAAAATTAAATAAAAAATTAAAATTAGAAAAATAAAATGAATGCTTTAAAATTAGAAAAATTAGAAATAAACATTAAATAAAAATTAAAATTAGAAAAATAAAATGAAAAGCTTTAAAAATAGAAAAATTAGAAATAAAAATTAAATAAAAAATGAAATTTAAAAAAAAATGAATGCTTTAAAATTAGAAAAATTGGAAATAAAAATTAAATAAAAAATTAGAAAAATAAAATCAGAAGCTTTAAAATTTGAAAAATTTAAATAAATTTTAAATAAAAAATAAAATTAAAAAACCCCTTTAAAAATAGAAAAAATAAAAATCAAAAATTAAATAAAAAATAAAATTAGACAAATAAAATAAATACTTTAAAAATAGAAAATTTAAAAATAAAAACTAAATAAAAAATAAAAATTAAATGAAAAGCTTTAAAAATACAAAAATTAAAAATAAAAATTAAATAAAAAATTAAAATTAGAAAAATAAAATGAATGCTTTAAAATTAGAAAAATTAGAAATAAACATTAAATAAAAAATAAAATTAGAAAAATAAAATGAAAAGCTTTAAAAATAGAAAAATTAGAAATAAAAATTAAATAAAAAATGAAATTTAAAAAAAATGAATGCTTTAAAATTAGAAAAATTGGAAATAAAAATTAAATAAAAAATTAGAAAAATAAAATCAGAAGCTTTAAAATTTGAAAAATTTAAATAAATTTTAAATAAAAAATAAAATTAAAAAACCCCTTTAAAAATAGAAAAAATAAAAATCAAAAATTAAATGAAAAATAAAATTAGAAAAATAAATACTTTAAAAAGAAAAACTAAAAATAAAAATAAATAAAAATAAAAAATAAAATGAAAAACTTTAAAAATAGAAAAATTAAAAATAAAAATTAAAAAAAATAAAATTAGAAAAATAAAATCAAAAATTTTAAAATTAGATAAATTAGAAATAAAAATTAAATAAAAAATAAAATTAGAAAAATAAAATGCTTTAAAAATAGCAAAATTAGAAATAAAAATTAAATAAAAAATTAAAATTAGAAAAATAAAATCAAAAGCTTTAAAATTAAAAAAAATTTTAAAAAATTTAATTAAAAAAAAAATGAAAACCTTTAAAATTAGAAAAAAAAAAAAAATTAAATAAAAAATGAAATTAAAAAAATAAAAGAAATACTTTAAAAATAGAAAAACTGAAAATAAAAATTAAATAAAAAATAAAATTAGAAAAATAAAATCAAAAGCTTTAAATTAGAAAAATTAAAAATAAATATTAAATTAAAAAAATTTAAAAAATTAAAAATAGAGAAATTAAAAATCAAAAATTAAATAAAAAATAAAATTAGAAAAATAAAAAAAACTGTAAAAATAGAAAAACTAAACATAAAAATTTAATAAAAAGTAAAAAAAAATGAAAAGCTTTAAAAATAGAAAAATTAAAAATAGAAATTAAATAAAAAATAAAATTAGAAAAATAAAATAAATACTTTAAAAATAGAAAAATTAAAAATCAAAAATTAAATAAAAAATATAATTAGAAAAATAAAATAAATACTTTAGAAATAGAAAGACTAAAAAAAAAAAAGAAAAAAAAGAAAAGCTTTAAAAATTGAAAAATTAAAAATAAAAATGAAATAAAAAATAAAATAAATACTTAAAAAATAGAAAAACTAAAAAAACAATTAAATAAGAAATAAAATTAAAAAAATAAAATGAAAAGTTTTAAAAATAAAAAAATTAAAAATAAAAATTAAATAAAAAATAAAATTAAAAAAAAATTAATTAAAAATAAATGAAAAACAAAATAAAAACCGTAAAGCGCGACTGTCGCAAAAGGTGCCGTAAAGCGCGACTGTCGTAAAAGGTGCCGTAAAGCGGGACTGTCGCAAAACTGCCGTAAAGCGCGACTGTCGTAAAACTGCCGTAAAGCGCGACTGTCGTAAAAGGTGCCGTAAAGCGCGACTGTCGCAAAACTGCCGTAAAGCAGAACTGTCGTAAAAGGTGCCGTAAAGCGCGACTGTCGTAAAAGGTGCCGTAAAGCAACACTGTCGTAAAAGGTGCCGTAAAGCAACACTGTCGTAAAAGGTGCCGTAAAGCAACACTGTCGTAAAAGGTGCCGTAAAGCGCGACTGTCGTAAAAGGTGCCGTAAAGCGCGACTGTCGCAAAACTGCCGTAAAGCGCGACTGTCGTAAAAGGTGCCGTAAAGCGCGACTGTCGTAAAAGGTGCCGTAAAGCGGGACTGTCGCAAAACTGCCGTAAAGCGCCACTGTCGTAAAACTGCCGTAAAGCGCGACTGTCGTAAAAGGTGCCGTAAAGCAGAACTGTCGCAAAACTGCCGTAAAGCGCGACTGTCGTAAAAGGTGCCGTAAAGCAACACTGTCGTAAAAGGTGCCGTAAAGCGCGACTGTCGTAAAAGGTGCCGTAAAGCAACACTGTCGTAAAAGGTGCCGTAAAGCGCGACTGTCGTAAAAGGTGCCGTAAAGCAGAACTGTCGTAAAAGGTGCCGTAAGGCGCGACTGTCGTAAAAGGTGCCGTAAAGCAGAACTGTCGTAAAAGGTGCCGTAAAGCGCGACTGTCGTAAAAGGTGCCGTAAAGCAGAACTGTCGTAAAAGGTGCCGTAAAGCGCGACTGTCGTAAAAGGTGCCGTAAAGCGCGACTGTCGTAAAGTGACGTAAAATGAGCTTTTAACGACAGTTTTGCTTCACGGCACCACCATTTATGGAACTTTTATGGTACTTTACAGCACTTTACGGTTTTTAGTTTGTTTTTCATTTACTTTTAATTAATTTTTTTTTTATTCAGTTTTTTTTTAGTTTTTCTATTTTTAAACTATTTTTTTCTAATTTTAGTTTTTATTTAATGTTTATTTTTAATTATTCTATTTTTAAAGATTTTCATTTTATTTTTCTAGTTTTTTTAATTTAAATTTTTTTTTAATTTTTCTATTTTTAAAGCTTTTCATTTTGTTTTTTTAATTTTTTTTAATTTAAATTTTTAATTTTAATTATTCTATTTTTAAAGCTTTTTATTTTATTTTTCTAATATTATTTTTATTTACTTAATTTTTCTAATTTTAAAGCTTTTCATTTTATTTTTTTAATTTTATTTTTTATATAATGTTTATTTTTAATTTTTTCTATTTTTAAAGATTTTCATTTTATTTTTCTAATTTTTTTTAATTTAAATTTTATTTTTAATTTTTCTATTTTTAAAGTATTTTATTTTTTAATTTTTTTTACTTTAATTTTTCTTTTAAATTTTTCTAATTTTAAAGCTTTTCATTTTATTTTTCTAATTTTTATTTTTATTTAATTTTTATTTTTAATTCTTCTATTTTTAAAGCTTTTCATATTATTTTTCTGATTTTATTTTTATTTATTTTTATTTAATTTTTCTATTTTTAAAGATTTTCATATTATTTTTCTAATTTTATTTTTATTTAACTTTTTAAAATTTTTCTAATTTTAAAGCTTTTCATTTTATTTTTTTAATTTTTTTAAATTTTTTTTCTATTTTTAAACCCTTTCATTTCATTTTTCTATTTTTATTTTTTATTTAATTTTTATTTTCAGTTTTTCTATTTTTAAAGTATTTATTTTATTTTTCGAATTTTTATTTTTTATTTAATGTTTTTTTTAGTTTTTCTATTTTAAAGATTTTCATATTATTTTTCTGATTTTATTTTTATTTTTTATTTTTAATTTTTCTGTTTTTAAAGATTTTCATTTTATTTTTCTGATTTTATTTTTAATTTTTATTTTTATTTTTTCTATTTTTAAAACTTTTCATTTTATTTTTCTAATTTTATTTTTATTTAATTTTTTTTAATTTTTCTATTTCTAAAGCTTTTCATTTTATTTTTCTAATTTTATTGTTTATTTAATTTTTATTTCTAATTTTTCTGTTTTTAAAGTATTTATTTTTCTAATTTTTATTATTTATTTTATGTTTTTAAAAAATTTTCTATTTTTAAAGACTTTCATATTATTTTTCTAATTTTATTTTTATTTTTTATTTTTAATTTTTCTACTTTTAAAGCTTTTCATTTTATTTTTCTAATTTCATTTTTTATTTAATTTTTTTTAATTTTTCTGTTTTTAAAGATTTTAATTTTATTTTTTGATTTTATTTTTATTTAGTTTTTATTTTTATTTTTTCTATATTTAAAGATTTTCATTCTATTTTTCTAATTTTATTTATTTAATTTTTATTTTTAATTTTTCTATTTCTTAAGCTTTTCATTTTATTTTTCTAATTTTATTTTTTATTTTATTTTCATTTTTAATTTTTCTATTTCTTAAGGTTTTCATTTTATTTTTCTAATTTTATTTTTTATTTTATTTTCATTTTTAATTTTTCTATTTCTTAAGCTTTTCATTTTATTTTTCTAATTTTATTTTTTATTTTATTTTCATTTTTAATTTTTCTATTTCTTAAGCTTTTCATTTTATTTTTCTAATTTTATTTTTTATTTTCATTTTTAATTTTTCTATTTCTTAAGCTTTTCATTTTATTTTTCTAATTTTATTTTTTATTTTATTTTCATTTTTAATTTTTCTATTTCTTAAGCTTTTGATTTTATTTTTCTAATTTTATTTTTTAGTTAATTTTTATTTTTAAATTTTCTCTTTTTAAAGTATTTATTTTATTTTTCTAATTTTAGTTTTTATTTAATTTTTATTTTTAATTTTTTTTACGACAGTCGCGCTTTACGGCAGTTTTATGACAGCTGTGCAGAAATATTTCCCTGCTAACGTGTCTGGAAAACTTCTGCTGCAGATGAGGGTGGAGGGAGGGAGGGAGGGAGGGGACACCCGATCCTTGGGGGACAAAGGTGCCCTGGCCCCGTGCCTGGTCACGGGGACGGGGACAAGGACATGCTCATGGGTTTGGCTCCTTGGGGGGAACAGGGACTCCCCATTCCAACCCCTCCCTGCCCGAGTTAAAATACCAATGCAAGATCATGTAAACAAAGTCATTTTTATTTTAAAAAACACACTGGGGGAAAAAAACCCAAGCAAACATATACAGCAAGGCCACAGCCAGTGGAAATTCACTGGTGATAGTGTCAGCTCAGAGAGAACACCAGAGGAAGGGTTACAAGGACATTCTATAAAAACTGGTGTCATTTCAAAAACAACAAAAGGGCTTTTCACTTCCATTAAAGTAATTACAAAGTCAAAGATGGGCTGGAAACCCAGGAGTAGGAAGTCAACACCTCTCCCTCCTGCAAATCCTAACAGCTCTTGCCAACAGTAGGTGGAAACTTGAATTTGCTCCCAAGGTGGCAAAGCACAAAGTTCCCTCTTTGAAGATCTTAAAAAGATCTGAAGTAATTTGCAGCTGTCAGTCCCTGAATTGGGAGATGTCAGTGAACAAACCTTTGCTGCTGCCATCAGCAAATACCCCCAGGTCCTTGCTCAGCACAGCTCACCTGTCATCCAGGTGATTCCACACCCGGGAAGAACCTAAAACCTTTTGATTTTCCTGTCTAAATGCCAACAAAACATTCAAAAGCATTACCAAGGGTCTGTGGCTGAACAGAGGATTTATCCCAAATTCTTGAGATCATGGATACACCAAGCAACGCTCCTGACCCTGTATTTTCTTTACAACCTTCAGAAGCCATTTTTGTAATAAATCTGTAGCAAAAAGCTAAAACCAAAAGCTGGAGACAGCTCCATCCCCCCTAAATAGGCAAACTGGATTTGTGTGGGATGGAGGAAGCAGAGCATGCACAAAAGCTGAGCAGCTCAGTAAGAACTGACATCCCTTCACCAGAGTCTGAAAATAAATTCCCATTGCCACAAAGACCACAAATTAATACAGAACTCTGGTGTCTGGGGTCTTTGCTTCAAACCAGGCTAAGATTTGTTCCATCAAACACTCCCACGTGCTCTCAGAAAATAAACATTTCAAACAAAACTAGAACCATCTCAGAAAGTCTGGAAATAGATCAAGACTCAAAGAGCAATTCTCAGGTCAGCAGGAGTTTCTCAGAAATGGCCCAGGGGCTGCTCCCAAGCCTCAGCCCCTGCTCAGAGTGCTTTCCAGTCAATGGGCTTCTTCCCAGATTTCCTGAGGAATTCATTGGTCTTGGAGAAGTGCCGGCAGCCAAAGAACCCTCTGTTGACAGAGAGGGGTGAGGGATGAACCGTCTGCAGGACGTGGTGGCGCTTCTGGGGACAGCAGAGGAAACCACTTGTTGGATTTGCAGGCTTTGGGCTGCTCCTGCTCCAGGACAGCTGTGATTTAGCCCCATTCCTCCTCCTCCAGGACAGGTGTAATTTAGCCCCATTCCTATTCCTGCTCCAGGGCAGCTGTGATTTACCCCCATTCCTGCTCCAGGACAGGTGTGATTTATCCCCATTCCTCCTTTTCCTCCTCCTGGGCAGGTGTGATCTCCCCTTACACGCCCTCCTGCTCCAGCCTGAGACCCATAGATCCAGCCACAAGGACCAAGACTTCTGTCCCACTAAGCAAAGCCACAAATGCCCTGGCATTTCCCAATTGCTGTCAAGCCACCAGCAGATTTCATATTGATTCATGAGCCCTCAGCTAGGACAAAACAGCTCTGTCCTTGTGGGACACTGCTGACAACAGGAGCTTACACTTGCTCCACTTTTCTTGCTTAATTCTGGCAAAGGCTAAGCTGGAGCAGAAGCAGAGCTCGAGCTGACAGAGTTCAGGCAGGAAAAATTCCCAATTCTGTAAGGGAAGTGCCCTCTAGTGTCCACCAACCCGCGGGGAAAAGCAGGGAGAGGGAAGGGCTGAGGAGAAGGAGGTGTACCCTGTTGATGGAGCTGCCTTTCCTCTGGGCATAGGCTCCCCAGAGCATGAAGACGAGCCCGTGCAGGTTCTTGTTGAGCCAGGACACCACAGCATCTGTGAACTGCTCCCAGCCCCTCTCCTTGTGGGACGTGGCCTGGTGAGCCCGAACCGTCAGCACCGCGTTGAGCAGGAGCACCCCTGGCAAACAAAGCACCCCCAGAGGGTGAAACAAGGCTTAATCCATCCCTGCACTGCCCAAGGCCAGGCTGGAGGGAGCCCTGAGCAACCTGGGAGAGTGGAAGGTGTCCCTTGGATAAGCTTGAAGCTCCTTTCCAACCCAAACCATTCTGGGATCCAAACTTCTTTTTTTTCCTGCTGAAGCAAATTTTCATTTTAAGGCGCTCAGAAGTGATTTTCTCTCCTACAGGTGGATTATTTCCAGCCACAGGGCTGGTGTTTGGATAAGATTCTTTCCTGCTCCACAGGGGGCACATCACTGAGTGTCTCTGAGCTCACCTTGCTTGGCCCAGCCCGTCAGGTCCCCATGGCCAGGGTGGGTGAAGCCCTCAATGTCCTCAGAGAGCTCCTTGTAAATATTCTCCAAGCTGCAAACCAAACCAGCAGAAGATTTGTAATATGACAAGAGCAAGCAGCACCACCTATTGCTCTAAGCAGGCAAGAAGAGCATTGATTTTAAGCTTATTATTTAAGATAATAAACCCATTTGCAGAGGCAGGGACTCTGTGTGTCTGCCTGGAAGCTTTAATGAGACTGGAAATGAAAATTTACATCCAGAATATCACCAAAACTACACAGAATTATCCTTCCAGGTGATGCACAACTCAGATTTAAGTAGTTGCAAACCGCTTCACATCAATTTGCCCAGCCCTGAGCACCACAGAACTGCAAATCATTAAATAACAAAAGGGATTTTGTAAATGTTCATACCTGGGGGGAGGTGGAACAGGTTTCTGGACACTGAAGCAGAGCCCATGAGCTTGCTTAGGTCCATGGTATGGATCTTGTCCCAAAATAACAACCTTCACCTGAAAGCAGACCTTGCTTAGCACTGAATTGTAATCAGTATTATTCCCCAGAGAGTGAGGAAAAAAAGGATTATAAACGAGCTTTACCCTAAAATAGAGACAAAAATTGCCACAAACCAACCCCTCCAAGAAACTGAACTTAAACCCCAGATATCTCATTGCTAAAGAGCACAGAGCCCACCTAATACTAGGGATTAATATCCTATGGCTTTGCTGCCAAAATAATGAATATAACTAGTACAATCTGAGAGCAGAAGACCAACACTTTCACAGTCACAAAAAAGCACCTTGTTATTTTCCAAGTAAGTGTCATCCCATTTCAGCTTTATGCCACACTTGCTGTCATATTTTTGACAGCTTTTATTGGAAATAACATTACCTTGTGTCCTCTTATTTTCTTTAATAGTCCTTAAGAACAAGAGATGCACAAGATCAAAAAGCTAGGAGTAGGTTAAGCTGTTAACACCAGAAAAAAGATCAAAAGAACCAGAGGATGTTCAGTGGCTTGTGAGGGTAATAAAACCATAAAATCACGGTTTCTTAGCAGACATGAAAGCGAAGGGTGGATTTATGAGTTAGGTGAGCCAAACAACAACGTCCCCATCCCATGGAATCCAAGTTTAAGGGACAAAACACGTAAGGAACGAGTCTGTGCACCCACCCTGCACCTCCAGGGTTTTAAACTGCCCTGACCAGCTCAGAGACCCCCACACCACGGCCCTACTCACATCCCAGATGTCGCACATCTGCGTCCAGGTGAAGACCTGCTCGGGGGGCGGATACACCGTGTAGCGCTTCCTCTCCTCGGCCACGAACGCCATCAGCTGCGGGGGCAGCGGGGGCTCAGGGGGGCTCAGCGGCCGCTCGGGGCGGTGTGGGGGGGTCGGGGAATGCCGCTCACCTCCACGAAATAGGGCTTGGAGAACTCCCCGGCCAGCTGCCGCCGCCAGCTGTCGCCGAAGCCCGGGGGCACGTTCCGCTCCGCCAGCAGCTGCCGCGCCGCCTCCTTGTTCTTGCGGATGCGCTCCTGCTGCTCCGCGCTCAGCGCTGGGCTCGCGTTACCGCCGGATTCCTTCGCCTTCTTGGCGGCGCTCACCTGGAAGCAGCGGGCAGGGGGGTGGCTGCGGAGGGTGCGGGAGGGCAGCGGGGACAGCCTGGTGCGGGAGTGCAGCCTGGGGCGGAGGAGCGGCCCGGGGCGGGAGAGCGGCGCGGCCACGGCGCCACCGGCCACGGCTGCACAACGTGCGGCCAAGGCGGCGGCGGAACCAGCCATGGCAGAACGCGCGGCCGCGGCCACGGCTGCACAACGCGCGGCCACGGCGGCACCGGCCATGCCTGCACAACGCGCGGCCATAGCGGGACACGCCCCGCCCAAGGGGCGGCCCCACCGTACGCGGCGGTTGCGCGGCAAAACACAAAACGTGCTCCCATTGGCCGCCCGCAGCAGAGAGCACAAACGCCCGCTCGCTATTGGTCACCGGGGAAAAAAGCTCGCGTCTCTCCACTGGCTCGCCGCGGCTCGAGGGGAGGTTTTCACCTAGTAACTGTGACGTCACGGAGGGGCTCAGCCTCCATTGGGCGGCAATGCAGCGTGGCCGCTTGATTGGCAGCTCAGCCACGCGTGGAGAGGCGCGGGAGTTTGGAAATTGTGCCCCCCCCCGCCCCCCCGAACTCCCCTTAGAAAATGCCGGCAGCGCCCCCAGCCCTCTCAGAGCGCCACACAGAGCCAGGCACGGACATGCCGCCACCAGACCCCTCTCCTCCCTCCGCTCTCCCCTCCTCCGGAGCCGCGGCCCCCCTCAGCCCCCCGACCGCTACCTCAGAATCGCCGCCCGGCTCCGGGGAGCGCCCGCGCTTCTTGGCCGGCACGGGGCTGAAGAAGGAGTGCAGCGTCCTCTGCCCGATCATGGCTGCGACGGAGCGGGGCAGGCAGCGAGCGAGGGCGGCCGGGGCTGAGTGAGGGGCGGCAGCGGCGCGGAAGGGAGGGGGGGGTGGGACTCGGATTTGGCGCTAAAACCGCGCGCGTGCGCTCCGGGGCGTGGCCAGCTGGAGAGGGGGCGGGGCTTCGCGTGCACCCATTTCCCGCGGGACCGCGGCTCCCGTTCCTTCGCTCCCGGGGATCGCTCCCGGTCCCGGGTCCGCCCATGGACGCGTTCGTGATCAAACTGCCCCGCGGGCCGGCGGGGGATGGCGGCGGCAGCGGCGGGAAGAGGCCGCGGCTGGAGAAGCCTGGCCCGGAGCGGCCGCCGCCGCGGGAGATCCGCGCCGAGGGGCTCAGCTGTGATTACCGCATCCTCTTCGGCAAGGCCGAGGCGGACGAGATCTTCCAGGAGCTGGAGAAGGAGGTGGAGTATTTCGAAGGTATATTCCTGCCCTGTGAGCGTGCTGCAGCACGGGCTGTCCAGGGAGGCCTCCCGAAGGGCCTGGACAGAGCTCTTGGAGACCCTGCTTGGGCAGGAGGGTGGCCTAGATGACCCCCACTGGTCCCTTCCACCCTCAACCTTTCTATGTCCAGCTGTATTCCCCTCATTATCCCCCTTCCCAGTGAAGCATTTCCCTGCCCAGCCCACCCAGGTGGGTCCCAGGGAAGTTCCCAGGGCCTGGGCACAGCTGGTGGGCACTGGGCGGTTCCTGCAGCCACCTGGTGCTGGCACAAGGCGGCCCTGAGAAGCCAAGGGACACAGGTCTGACCCCGCAGGGTTGGTTTTGCTGGGCTGGAAGTGTTTGTCAAGGGATAAACCTGCAATGGTGACTGGAATTTTCTGGAGATGCAGTGGTTGAGGGATGTGATGGGGGAGGACAAGACAGAGTCCAGCTTTGCTGGGACACAAACCCTGGGAGCAGGGATGACAGCTTTTGGCTTGACATGAGCCTCCTCACTCCTATTTGGAGATTCCCAGAAGCTGCAGATCCAGGAGAATCCTGGACTGTTCAGACACAATACAAACCCCAGGTTTGATCCTTCCCCCAGATGAGATGACAAAGCTGCAGGTGTTTGGCACATGGCACAAGATTCCCAGGAAGAAGGTGACCTATGGAGACCCCGGCCTGTCCTACACTTACTCAGGGGTCACGTTCCACCCCAAGCCCTGGATCCCGGTGCTGACCCGGATCCGGGAGCGCGTCACCTCAGAGACAGGACACACCTTCAACTTCGTCCTCATCAACAGGTACAGCCCCTTCCCAGCTGCACCCAGCGGCTTTTTCTTCAAATATAACAAAATAACCCCCAAATGTATATGTTGGAATCTGAAATGCAGGCAACTCTCAGGGCTTTGGGCCTGTAAGTTAAAGCTAAGAATTAAACATAGAATTTAAGACCTTAGGAAAAGGCTTTCAAACTTAAGTGCTAGAAGCAAGAATGTGGACTTGTGGTTTAAAGCAGAGACACTAATAAAACTAAGTAAAATTAAGTTTAAATTAAGGAAAAGGAAGTTGAGAATTTTAGAGTTTAAAATATAGAAAATATAAAAGTAGAAAGATAAACAAGAAGTTTGGAATGCAGCACTATAAGTTAATTATTCTTAAATAATTAATTTAAGAATTTGGTAATTATTAATGAAATAAATTATTAAAGCAATTTAATTATCTATTATTAAATTAATAACTTATATATAGTATATATTTATATGTTATATAATTAAGTATAAAATTCAATATAAAATGTAAAATTAACATATATAAATATATAAAATATATAAATATAAAATATTTTAAAAAAAATATATTAAAAATATATTAAATATAAATATATATTTAGATATATATATTTAAATATATATATTAAAAATATATTTAAATATTTTTATTTTTAATATATTTAAATCAAATAATTAAAAATAAAAATATATAATTAAGTATAGAGTTAAACTTAAAATATTAAGTTTTTATATTTATAATATATAAATATACAAATATAAGATATAAATATGTAACTATATAAAATTATAAATATAAAATATATTGAAAATAAAAACATAAGTATAAAATTAATATATATTTATAATATAAAATTATATATAGACTAATACGTGTAATACAGAAAGATAAATATTAATTTAATTATAATTATTAAATTAATGATGATAAATTTAATAATTAAAATTAAATCAATGACAAACCCGGAGTTAATTCCCAGGTATAAAGATGGCCTGGACCACATCGGGGAGCACCGTGACGACGAGAAGGAGCTGGTTCCGCTCAGCCCCATCGCCTCGGTTTCCTTCGGGGCCTGCCGGGATTTCGTGTTCCGGCGCCGGGGCCGGGCCGGGGCTCGGGGCCCGGGCAGGATCTGCCTGCAGCTGGCCCACGGCAGCCTGCTCCTCATGAAGCACCCCACCAACGTGCACTGGTACCACAGCCTGCCCCCACGCAGGAGGGTGCTGGCCCCCAGGGTCAACCTCACCTTCAGGAACGTCCTGCCCGTCTCCAGGAGGGGAAATGTTCAGCCAGGGGGGACTCTGGGCTCTGAGAAGTGAATTTAGCTCCTGCTGGAACTGTGGATTCATCTATTCCAGCAGGTGAATTCTGGATTCACCCCTGGTCCATCACCTAATGGACAAAATTTAATAATTTTGCTGCTGAAACCTGTGACCACTGATTTCAATGGCAAGGTTCTTCCCTCTGGGAATTGTTGCTCTGGTCCTGCTGATCCCTATTTTTGCTGATTGTTCCCCTTGTTTTGCTCGGGGAGAAGTTTCTTCTGAGCTGATCTTTATCTAAGCAGTGTTCCAAGAAGATGAAAATGCTCCGTGGCCTGGAGGCAGCAGTTTATAAACACTGTGAGCCACAAGCTGTGGTTATTTAAAGCTGATATTCTACAGGTGGCACTTTCTGTCAATGAGCTCTGGTTTGCTTGGGCTTTTTTTAAATTAAAATAAAAGCAAAATGAGCCTGACATGGAGAAGGGGAGTGCTGGGGTGTGAGGACTGGGTGTGGCTGGATGTTTCACTCCTGTCTGCTTGAATTCCTCTGCTCCTGAGGGAGGCTCCTCTTGCAGAAGAAGCACAAGATTTTCCCTCTCTCAGGTCCTTTAAAAACCAGGCAGCAAAAAATGCCCTTGTGGGGAATAACTGGGTTGGTCCCATCTCCGTTGGAAGGCTGTCACTCTGAGAGTTTATTTTCCTAAATAATTATCCCTAGGGATCTCCTCCTGACTGCCTGAAAGCCACCACCTCCCACACCCACAGGGAATCCTGCTGGAAAGGAGGGAATTCTGTCCAGTCCCCAAGAGATCTTGAACCATCAAGGAATGGTAAGTTCTGGGTGAGAATGGGAACCAGGTTACCAATCCTGTGTAACCTGGCTACAGCCACTGGAATTTGGGCTCTGGCCTTCAGTGGTGGGTCCATTATTCCTATGGAATTAAGGCCTGGTACTTCCCACCCTCTGCCACTCTGAGATGCTCTGTGGAGCTTGGAAATCTTTCTTATCCAGGGCCTGTGAAGTGTTGTTTCAACCCCTTTGGCTCCCAGCTTGGTGTTTGTTTCAAGACATTCCCACACTGATTTTTCTACCAAGTTTGTTCTTTTATTGCTACTGTACAGTTACAAAAATACCCTGAAGTGGAAAAAAAAAAAAAAGCAACTTCAAACAGCAGTGCAGTGCTTGGACTGGAACAGACATTTTTAAATTAACACACAAAATAAGACAAGAATAATCCAAACACAGAAATGTCATCTTGGAGCTCTTAATTCTTTACAATTTATTAACATCTTCTCCACCATGGCAGCTTGGGAGGGACGAGTACCAGAGTTTGAGCCTTGTGGCTGCACAGAGCCCTCCCAGATGGGAAGTTTGGCTGGAAAACAGATCCCAGTGACCTCCAGAGGGGAGGTTTGGCTGGAAAACAGAATTCTGTGACCTCTGGAAAGACAGATCCCAGTGACCTCCAAAGGGAGGCTGGGCTGGCAAACACAGAGCCCTGGGACCTGCAAAGGGGAGGGCTGGTTCCCAAACACCTGCACAAATTCCAGTGACCTCCACAGGTGTGGTTGGCTGGAAAACAGATCCCAGTGACCTCCAGAGGGGAGGATGAGCTCCCAAAGCCCTGCACAGATCCCCAGCTCACAGGGGGCTGGCAGGACCTGGCACAGCTCAGGGCCAGGACTGAGGTGCTGGGCTTTGCTCCCTTCCTCACCTGAGGGTTAAGCCAAGCTCATTTACTCCTCCCCACCAAGCAAAGCCAGAAAAAAGGCTCAACCCTCCCCTTGATAGCCCTTGAGGGAGATTCAGAGTCAGTCCACAGCCCAGGGGAACAGCTCTTGGCAAAGAAAACCTGCTGGTCCCAGCTGCCAGATTTCATTCCATAGTGTGCGTGTCCTCTGCCCCTCCTCCAGCACAACCAAGAGGCTGCTCAGCTGAACCCCCAAATCCAAGAGAAACCCCCCAAATCCAGGAAAAACCCCTAAGCAGAGCATTGAGCCTGGAGAATGCAGGACAGCCACTGCTGGCACTGGGAATGGTTTCAGTTCTGAGGTGCAGGGGCAGATGTGCTGGAGGGAGATGTTGGGGTGATGGTTTTAGATGGGAGGGCTGGCTCCTTCTCCAGCTCTGTCAGCTCTCCCTTCAGTGGCCAGAGCAAATTTTTGGCATTTTGCATCCTTCAAGGTTTTTTTGTTTGTTTTCTTGGTTTTCTGTAAATTAAAGCAGGTTAAAACCAAGCTACTGCTCGTGCAGCACAACCAGGAAACCAGGTCCCAGTCCAGCAGTGGATTTATCAATATTTATGTACTGTGAGCATTACCTGGGCCAGGAATTGTGCTCCAGACTCTGGAATGATGAGTTGTGTAAATAATTTTGCATATCCACCCATTTTACCACTCCTGCTTTGGCTGGTTTGGAGCCTCTCCTGAGGAAGTGTGAACACCCCCGAGCTTTGGGCAGCACTATGAATTCATGAGGTACAAAGTTGCCCTAAAAAAAAAGCTATTTAAGACAGTTGTTCTTTGAAAACTTCACACTGAAAAAAGCTTGTCTGATGAGGGATTTTTCTCCTCCAAGCTTACAAGGACAGAAAAGAGCTAAAAACAACCTACATATTTTATTCCTGGTCATTTAAAAGCAGGTTTTTAAAGGAGGATTTTTGCTGCTTCTCCCTCTGTGATTTGGGATTTTTTTTTTTTTTTTTTTTTTTGCACATCAAACAATCCAGAGCAGCAGAATTCCCCTTATTTCTATTTACAGGGCAGCTGATGCAGGATTCCCAGATTTCTTCATGAGACCAGTAAGTGCCCACCAGTCCTGGCCCTCTTGTTCGTATTCCATTTAACAAGGCCAGGGGCTGCTCTACAGCTGAGCTGCAAGCCAAGAGCATGGATCCCAATGCTGGGAATAGCAGATTCCAGCAATAAAATGGGAAGGGCAAGTCTAGAACAGTTACAGCAGCTTGGAAATCACAGCATTAAAAGTTGTAGTTGATGCTACAAAACAACTGGATTCAACAGTGCTGAAGGAAATGACAACACTGAGCACTAGCAAACACTTCCATGTGCTGATTCCAGCTAGATTCCAAAGGTATGGAGCAATAAATTAAAGTTTCAGCTCTTTATAGATACAAAATTATATCTCCTGGATAAAGCAATTTAGATCAGGAGAAGGACTTTATATTATAAAGTGGGAGGAAAATTGTGTGACCAGGGAAATCTTTTGGATGGGGGCAGTTTGTGGAGATGCCTTGACTTGATGGGTCAGGAGAAATGGGACTCCATGGGTTCATCCCATGGGTGTGAGGCATTCCCAGGACACAGTGGGCATGCAGAGGGCTGGGCCAGTGGCAATGCAGCCGCTCAGGGAAGCTCAAGGCACTTTGTGTCTCAAATCATTGCCAACAGCAGCTTCCCATCACCCCCTCCCAGGGCTCCCCACTGGGAAACATTGGGAATAGAGCCTTGGGATAAAATCCCTGCCTGACAGACAAAGGCTGCTCAACACACACTTGGGGCTGGAACAGCTCTGGGAATTTTGGTACAAAACACAATTCCCAGCCATTGCCACGGGAAGGGAACCTGGAGGGGCTGGTGCATCGTGGAGAGGTGCCAGGGGAGGGATTGGGATGGGGGGGGACTCCTCAACAGCAGCTTGACATCAACCCTTTCCAGGGCTCCCCCTTGGGAAGTGAAATGTGTGGGATAAAGCATCTCCCTGGGAAAAGTGCGGTGTCAGGACATGGAACAGAGCCTTGGCACAGGCAGAAAACACTTCTCAAACACACACCTGGGGCTGCACGGTGCTGGGACAGCAGGATCTGGGTACAAACCACAACTCCCAGCTGCCCCCACCGGCAAGGGAGCCTGGAGAGGGGGAGGTTTGCATAATGGAGAGGCTCCATCCGAGGGCTGGGACCATCCCAGGGGCTGGGACCATCCCGGCAGCGCTGGCTCAGCTCTGGGCCGGGCTCTGGGGCTGGCCCCGGCCGTGCACGCGCTCGTAGAACAGCAGGTAGGCGCTGGCTGCCAGCACCTCGTGCAGGCTGGCCCTGCGCACGGACTCGTCCGAGATCCAGAGCCACTGGCTGCCGCGGGCGCCCGGCGCGCGCCGGAAGGTGACGAAGTGTCCCGAGTGCATGTCCCCGTGGTGCACCACCACGGCCATCAGGCGGTACAGGTACAGCGGGGCCCTGCGGGGACACGAGTCAGCCTGGCCGCACACACACACACAAACGCCAGAGCAGCCACAGTTCCTGCCTGGAGCAAGGGCGTGGCTCCCTGTGCGGCGGCTCTAATGGAAGGTGTCCCTGCCCATGGTAAATGGTGGGATGGGATGATCTCCAAGTTCCCTTCCAACCCAAATCATTTTGTGATCCAAACTGCTTTTTCCTGCTGCTCCATCCCTGGAAGTGTCCAAGCTCAGGCTGGATGGGGTTTGGAGTGACCTGGGATAGTGGAAGGTGTCCTTGCCCATGGTAAGTGGTGGGATGGGATGATCTCAAAGTTCCCTTCCAACCCAAACCATTCTGTGATCCAAACTGCTTTTTCCTGCTGCTCCATATCTGGAAGTGTGTAGGGAAGGCATTTTGTGCTGTTCTTGTGAGCCAGCAAAGGCTTCCTAAAGATAAGGAAAGCCCCATATCTCTCTCGAGGAAGACACCAAGGCTATCCCCATGACAACATGATAGAAGAGAGGAAGTTAAAAGATACAGACTCCAGCTGGCTCACAGAATGACATGGCTCCTTGTTCAACTATTGAGAATTTGTTTCTTTCTTATGACCAATGGGCAGTGAATGTGTCTGTTAAGTAAATGTAAATATCTTGGAAAACTATAAAGGCAACATGTTGCTCTAATAAATGATGGAGTCTTGGTGCTTTGCACCATGTCACGCTCTATAGTGACATAAGTGTCCAAGGCCAGGTTGGACAGGGTTTGGAGCAGCCTGGGATAGTGGAAGGTGTCCCTGCCAATGGCATCTCCAAGTCTCCTTTCAACCCAAGCCATTCTGGGATTATGGGATTCAAACCTGCTGCTCCATGCCTGGAAGTACTCAAGGACAGGCTGGATGGGGTTTGGAGTCATCTGGGATAGTAGAAGGTGTCACTGCCCATGGGAAGGGGCCTGCACTGGATGGTCTCTAAGTCCCCTACCAACCTAAACCATTCTGGAATTCTCCAGAAAAGGGTTATCAGCAGAAGGACAAGGACAGAAGAAAAGGAGACAATTTGAAGGACAGAATTGAACAGACAGGGTACAAATCTCTAACTTACCTGCACTCAGGGAATGCAGCAAGTGGGAAAGTTCCTGGGGACATTAAAAATGAGGGAGAGGAGGAAGAAGAGGAGGCACCATTCATGAAGAGAGGTTTGGTACCAGCTGGTTGTTCTGCATCTGCCAGAAGAAGGAGAAATTCAGGGATTTAATTTGAATGCTGTTGCTAAGAACAGAATCCCTGCTCCTCAACATGGGATATGAAGGTATTTTATTGTTTTTTACATCCAAGGCAATGGATATTTTATTCAAATTCATTTTACAAGACAAATATGGAAATTGCCATGTGTCCAAAATCCCAATTAAAGGAATATTCAGCTGCCTAAGGACAGACTTCTACTGCTGGATTTTCCAACTGTTTTTGAAGAATTCACCATTCCCAGCATTCCCTCTCTGCTTGTCCTGAGGCCTTGGAAGAGATCTCTAACAAGAAAAACCCTGGGACATCCCAAGTTCAACACTACTTTGGACTTAACCTTTTTTAAAATATATATATATATTTAGTAGGATCAAAATGAAATTTTCCAAGCTGAACTGTAAATTTGGGAATGGCAAAGGGATTTCTGTCCCCTTTGCAGAGCCCCGCACCAAGATGCCGCTCATGGCTCGATCCTGCAGAGAATGTTTGATCCCTGACATGCAGAAAGAGTTGCACTATTTTATTGGCAAAGGAGGTACCTGAAGGTTTCCCTGCTCTCCCATCCTTTATTCCAGGCGTTGTCTCCTCAGGGTTTTTCTGGCTGAGCTGCTCCTGGCAGGATTTGGCACCAGGAACTCGATATTTGTAGATGTCCATGACCAGGAACTCGTTGAACTGGACGTGTTCGTGTCTCTTCAGGGGAGTGCCTTGGTTTGACCAGCTCAGCCTTTGCAGGTGGATGCACAAACACTGGGGCAGCTTCAGGAAAGGAAAATCCACATTTTTCATGGAAAGAAACAGCTGGTAAGTCCAGGGAATAAGGAAATGCATTTCCCTTATCTCTGTGTAAGCTCAGTGGCAACACTGTCCTTAAAATGTGACAATAATTCTTGTGATATTCCTGGTATCTCCTAATCCCCCAAAATTAATGGCTTTGCACAGGGGAAAACCAAAAACATTAATTGTTATAAAGAGCTGAAATTCAAAATCATTGCTGTAGCAAGAAGTACATTGTTATTATTATTATTATTATTATTATTATTATTATTATTATTATTAGCACCTAAGGCTCCTAATTGCCCTGGTGGCCTCTGCATGACAGGATTACAGAGCAAAAAAACATGAGTTTTCTCTAAGAAATCACACCTGATGTTTACTCACCAGCTGTATTCAGAATATTTTAATTTCTCTGAAATGGGGAATTGCTAAGATGCTACAAACCCTGTCAATATAAATCAATTTGCTCACTGAAGAGCAAATGTAAAATTAATGTAAAATCTAAGACATGACACAGAGCCAAATTCACATTTAAGTGTTTTTTTCTAAATAACAGGAGAATATTCACATCCTGTAAGTGTTTAATGTGGATGTTTTGCTGAGTTGAAGCCTCAATGCCCACAATTATTTTCCAGGTGAGTTTACTTTGAAAAATAAAACATTTGTGGTCTAGCAGCAAGAAATGGGCACAACCAGCTCCAAGAGAGAAGTTACTGTGACAGGATTTAGGAGATTTGGAGGGGTTTTTTTTTTTGCCTCACCTTTCCTAATTTTAATTGCTTAACAAATGTTGTTCTCTGGTTTTCTATGCTCTGTCCATTCAGAATTCCTTGTGCCTGGATCTGGAATGAAAAGGGGAAAAAAAAATGAAGGCACCTGCAGACAGGAGCAGTCAATTGTCTGGTTTATGCTCAGTGCATTAATCACACCCAGGAATGCTCTTCAGAATTCCTAAAGGGTCAAAATTCTAAACCAAAACCAAGCAGAAATGAGCATTTGGAGAACTCCATCCACTCAGAACTGCACTCATTTGCCTCTTCTGTTGATTTTTAAACAGAATTGATTTTTAATACCAGAGTAAAATAATTATCCCTGGTGATAATTATCCCTGGTGATAATCCCTGGCAACTACAGAATAAAATATTTGTAGATTTTTGTAACAGCAGTAGTAAGTAAAGTAAAGTAGTAAGTAAATAAGTAGTGCCAATACTTCGTGAGGTAAGAACTCCTTGTGAAATATCTGAAATCCCAGAGTCTTTCCCCAAGTCCTGAGGAAAAAAGAGGTGGAAAATGAAGCCAGGGTTTTGTCAGCAGGCCCAAAACTGAGCAGGGAGGTGACAGGAATTAAAGTGACAAGAATCAAAGGGGACCTACTTTGGTGCAGTTGTCACACACAACATCCTTGACAGACTCTGAGGAGATGAAGTGATGGAGGCAATGGTCCAGTGTCATGGGACGACCCTGAGTGCCAAGAAAAACCAGAATTATTTGCAGGAATTTTAGGGTGCAATCCCACTGGATTTTGGGAAGGGATTTTTAATAATTCCTTCCATAGAAAAACTACAGAGCTGCGGATTTATTTCATGAAAGAACTGAATAAATGGCTTTGGGTGATCATGGAACTGTGGGGATTCTACTTTAGCCTGGATTAAACATGAAAAACTTTGCAGCCTTTTGATAACAGCAGCAGTGATTCCCTGTGTGAGCCCTCCAGTGGGGTTTTAAACCACAGATTTCTGTCCTATTCCTATTTATCTCTCATTCCAGCACTTCAGGGGTCACTTCATGCTCTCTGGCCCTCTCCATAGGACAGATACAGCTTTTAATGGGATTTAGGCCTCTTTGCTGCCCTTCCTCATATCCTGCCCTGCCAAGGATTGGATAAAACAAAACACAAAGAGCAGAAGATGTGTCCAGATTTCAATCCTGCCTGTCCAGGAGGGCACTCTGCAAACAGGAATCACAATTTCCATGAGCTGTGGAAAGGAATCACTACCAGACATGAAGTAACAAACTCTTACAGTCCAAAAATATCCTGCAGATGTTGCCCTAAAAACCCACAATGTTTTGTCATTTTGAAGTTTTTCAGAGCCAGAAAGAAACGGAAACAATTCCCAGTTGAATTCAGCCCCTGGAAAAGCCTGGATGGGGTAAGGTGTGAACTGCCAGCTGAAGGTCACCTTCCCAGCCCTTGGGATATGATCTGGGCTCTTCAAATTTGTGGGATTTGTGCAAAAGACCAAATTCTCCACCAGGAGAAACAGAAAGCTCTGGTGGCATCACCAAGTTCTGCTTGTTGGGCTCATCAGAAGCTCTTACACCAGTTAGGGAGAAGGAGCACAGGATTGTAACAGAGCAGGAAAATCAAGTCCTAAAGGAGCTCTGAGTGTTTCCTGCACCTGAGGAAGGGCTGGGAAGGGCAGGGAGGATCAGGAGCAGGGGGATACGTACCCACACAGCTGCTGGAATGCTCAGGGAGAGGCTGTCAAAGGTGTCAAACCTCACAGGGCTCTGCAAAAGAACATTCCAGAGCCAGCATTTATGTCAGTGATGCCTTCACTTTTAGCTTTCATGTTTTCCACATTCTGCACTGCACTAGGATATAACTCTGCAATTCACAGAAAGTGTTAGCAAGTTCTCCTCACAGCTCAGACAAAGCAATCCTTCTCCAGCCCCAGAAGCAAGGACACTGCTGCAGCTTCTAAAAAGTGTAAACAACAAAAAGACCCCAAAAGTTCAAAAAGTGTAAATTGAGGCGAGCAAACTGGGAGGATGGGACTTCATAACCTGAAGTTGTAATTGGACAATTAACCCCAATATGGAAATGGACAAAAACTTATAAAAAAGGGTGAAAACTCCTGACCATCTTGGGTGTAGCCCTGGCCAAGCTCTTGTACTGCCCAAGGCGTATCCTGTCAAGGCCTTTTTAATAAATATCTACTTTATTCTTTAACACTGTGTAGCCTCTGTTCAAAGTAGCCTTCAAGGCATCATCAGTCCCCAAAAAATCCAACCCAGCTCTCCCAAGGTGAGCCTGTGCCCTGTGCTGTCCATAATTCCCTGGAGGAACAGGATCCAAACCCCTCAGTTTCCCAGCCGGGCCAGGGCACATCAGGAATGTTCTGCTCAGCCTCCTCCTCCTCACTCCCATTTGTCTGGGAGGTTTTGAGAAATAAAATGCAAAATTTTTCTTGGTTTGGGCTATAAATGAGGTTTATTTTCTGTATTTTTTTCCATTGTTCAGGTTATCTGCATCTCCTTGTTTGGGATAAGTGGATTTTGCAAAATGTGCTGAACGAGCAGCGAGTCCTAAACTCACCCCGGTTGAGTGGGTTTTCAGGTAATATTATTAATTAATTAATTGTTAATTCAATGATAGAATAAAACAACCATTATTCTGGTTGAAGAAGCAGCTGTTACCCCCACAAGGTGCATCACATGGATTTTTTTTTAGTCTATTTAGGGATAAATCCTTGTTCATCACCAAGGGATGATGGTTCCAGGAAGCACTCTGAGTGTTGGAAATCCCTCCTCACATGACACAGATATTAATAATAATAATAATAATAATAATAATAATAATAATAATAATAATAATAATAATAATAATAATAATAATAATAATAATAATAAAAATATTATCTATTTCCCCACCTGGTGCTCACAGTGTTTGCAGACCATGTTGCTGGTCAGCCTTCCATGGAAAGGGTGCTGAGATTTCCAGTGGTTGGACACAGGGGGAAGTGATCCTGCAACAAAAAAATTGTCCTTGGATTTTCCATTCATCCACTTTCATCACTCCAATCCCACACTTTTGCCCTTCAGTTACAAAATTAATGCATCCAAAGCACATTTTTGTCTCAGTGATTAATAATTAATTGAGGTTTATTTGTATTTTTGATTTCTATTTCAGTTCAGTACAAAGATCAATTAATATTATCCCTTTAATAAATAAAACTACCCTATGAATATTCAGAATATCCAGAAGGGATAAAATCCTACCTCTTGTTCTGCAGCTTATTTGCTTTTGGATTATTTCTGGTTGCTACAGAGGGAGATAAAAACATTTCATTAACCCTACCTCAGCAACATTGAAAAGATTCAGAAATTTAATACATGAAGTATTAAATGTGCTCCTATTTCATCCCTAGTTGGCTTTTCTGCCATTAGAAAAATTGTGGCTCTTTTTTATTTGTAAGAACAAAAAAAAAAAAACTGGTACAAAACGAATTTATAATTGACAATTGTTTGAAAAAGGAATCATTAATCTGCAGAACTCTCTGCCTCAGAGTATTAAAATAGGAGATTTTGTCTTTTTTTTTTTTTGGTCTATATTTTAGGCAAAACCAGATTTTGCCTAAAATTTTCCATCTGCATCAAGTTTATCAGCAAGCTGGAGGATAAGATCTATTTTACCTCCATAAAACTCTTCCAGAAATGCCCTTTTTTACAGTTTTCAACTCTTTTTCAGGTAGGAACTACAGATCAGAGTAACTAAATTAAATCCCTACATCCCATGGATTTAGGGATGCAAAACCCTCAGGAAAGCAGGAACACTGGAAATTCAAAGATATTTTATTTGAAAAACCTGAGAATTCTTTAAATTTGACTTATTGACGAGTCCCTATCAAAGGATTAAAGAACAGCTTTGGGAACAGAATCAAAATATCCTAAATATGCACTTTCTCCTTGGGAATCTGGGCAGGTGACAGGAATTTCTGAGAAGAAAATGAGTGGGATCACCTCCAGGGAATGCACATCAAACAGATGGGCCACACGGGGCTGCCGATCCCGCTCGTCCTCCAGGGAAGAGGTCAGGACATGGAACAGCTCATGGGCATCCTGGAAACGGAGTCAGGGGAAAAAAGACATCAAAAAACCACCCCAGGAAGGCTGGAATTCCACAGGAAATTCAGGAAAAATTACAGCTCAGAGCCTGGATTTGTATTTCTATTTATGCCTATATTTATATTGATACTTCTAATTTTGTATGTATAATTTTATAGAAATATAAAACATAAAATAGAAAAATTTAAGCACATCTAAAATGTTTAATCTAGATTATATCATATATAATATTATATATAAATATATAAGTACATACTAAATATAAATAATCATGAAAAATAAAGTTTCTAAAGAAATGTATTAAATATAGTTATTCAATTATATATATTAAGTATATATTATATTTTATATAAGTTTTATATAGCTACTATATACAATTACTATTGTATATAACTTTTATATAGATATATTATTTATATTATAATATATTGTAATAATTATATATCTCATATATATTATTATTACATATATATTATTATATACAATTACTATTATATATCACTATTATAACTTCTTCTTCTTCTTCTTCTTCTTCTTCTTCTTCTTCTTCTTCTTCTTCTTCTTCTTCTTATTATTATTATTATTATTATTATTATTATTATTATTATTATTATTGTATTTGTGTTTATATTGAATTCATTTTGTTGTGCCCAAAAGCTCCCTAACAGCACAAGGTACTCAAGACATTCTGGGCCATATAAACTCACAAAAAAACTAAAACACTTGGGAGGAAAAAATAGCCCCCAAATGAATTCCCAAATCCCTGTTTTTTCTGGATTCTGAGGGAAGCATAATTGAAATCTATCCTTGGAAATCAGGAATATGTTTTAGGAGTGGGATAACTGATGGAGTGCATTGGAAATACTGACAAAAATTGCAAATAATTAGGATTACTGAAAAAAATGGGAACAGGTCCATTATCCAGAGGGAAATCAGGGATCTGCTCTGCTTAAATCTTCCTGGCCCTGCTGGTAAGGACAAGGTTTGGAATTCCCTGAGGAACTCCCAGCCCACTGAAAGCCCCATTCCCAAGCTGGGGAGTTTCCCATCAGTTTTTGGAGCAGGATCCAGCTCTGACACTCCAGCCCTGGGCGTTTTCCATTTTCTCAGCTTGCTGCACTCAGCTGCTCCTCAAAGGAGGAGATGTGCTAAGGACAAGGTTTGGAATTCCCTGAGGAACTCCCAGCCCACTGAAAGCCCCATTCCCATTCCCAAGATGAGGAGTTTCCCATCAGTTTTTGGAGGAGGATCCAGCTCTGAGAGCCCCAGCCCTGAGGGTTTTCCCAGCTTGCTGCACTCACCTGCTCCTCAAAGGAGGAGATCTGCCACCTGTTCATCCTGAGCACCTCCAGCAGGCAGCTGGCATCCAGGACATCGTCCTCTGGCACCTCCTGGCACGACAGAGCTGGGGAAGGGAAGGCAAGAGTGTCAGGAGGAGCCAAAAATGGGGAAAAATCAGTGGTTTGTGGGGTTAAAGCACCACCAGCCTCACACCACTTCCACAGGAATGTCCCAAGGCAGAAATTTCCTTTAAAAACAACCTGTGAGGGAAGCCAGGGGGTTGCTTGAGGGTGTCAGAGATTAATTTAGACCAAAAATTAATCACCTTGAGCTTAAAATCTTAAATATTTTACAATAATATTTTGTATTTTACATAATATTTATTATATAAATTTATTTATACAGATATTTATTTATTAGTTTATTCATCTAAATAAATAAATTACAGTTAAATTACATAAATGTATATAAAATTCTGTTATTTATTTTATAAGAAAATTTCATATTTATATATTTTATAACAATATTTTGCATATTATATAATATCTATTATATAAGTTTATTTATATAGTTTATTTATCAATTTATTTCTATAATTTATTTATTGTATAAATTTGTTATATAGAATTATATTATTTCTTTTATATTTTATAGTTTATAGTTTATATTTTCTAATAATATTTTGTATGTTATATAATACCTATTATATAAACAGGTATTAATATAAATAATAATTATATATAATTAATACATATAAATTTACTTATATAGTTTATTTACTAATTTATCTATTTGCAGAATGTATTTCTTACATGAATTTATTATATACAAGTATATTATTTATTTTATAATAATATTTCATATTTATATTTTATCTCTTATAATAATTTTTAATATCCAAAACCTTGCAAAGTGAGGTTGAATAGTCCTAGGTTTTTAGGAAAATAGTAAGCTTGGGGAAAACAAAAAAGCTTAAATTATTTGCTAAGATTTTTTAATAGAATTCTAAATTTCTTGAATCCTGTGGAATTCAACCCTTCTGTGAAAGGTGCCCGAGCTTTGCCCAAGGCATTTCAATTAATCTGTAAATTAGAGAGGGAAATAAAACGGGGAATACAACCCCCACGAGCTTCTTTCTTTGGGAAAAGAGCCTAAAAATGACAACACTTCTCCTTAAACATTTAACCCTTGCTTTGCCACAAGAGGAAATGTCCCAGTACCTCTGAGGAGCTGCAGCAGAGTCACTGAGAGGTGCTGGGGCTGCTCCTGGGGCTGCTCCTGCTCCGTCCTGTACTGGGCTGTGAACTCCTCCAGCCACCTGATGAAGGAGGGGCAGGAGGACAAGCCCTGCAGCAGGGAATTCATGAAACACGTGTTGCCCAGGTTCAGGAGGCCTGGCACGAGCCCTGCAAAGAGAATTGTGAGAGTTTCCACCACGAAATCCGGGGCAAACATCCTGGTTTTCAGTAGGAATGCTGTGTAATTACAGAAAAAGGAATTTCAGTTAGTTCCGTTTTCAGTTTGTGGTGTTTCAGTTGATTTTTGGTCCTCCAAAAATTTCACAATTTTTTTCAGTATCCATATAATTAATATATGGTGCATATATAATTAATATGGTGCATGTTTGTATAATATGGTGTATATGTGTAATATGTGTATAATTACTATGGTGTAATATAATTAATATATGGTGGTGTTATATATTAATTAATATATATAATTAATATATATAATAATGTGTGAAATTACTATGGTATATATATAATTAATATATGGTGGTATTATATATTAATTAATATATATAAAAATATGTATAATTAATACATGGTGCATATATAATTAATACAATGTATATGCATATAATATGGTGTATATGTGTAATACGTGTATAATTAATATGGTGTATATATAATTAATATATAGTGTATATATAGTTAATATATGGTGGTATTATGTATTAATTATTATATAACTTATATATATGAATGTATTAATTAATATATAATTAATTAATGTAATATAATTAACCCCAGCCCCCCAGTACCTCTCCGCCGCCGTTTCCTGCCGCTGATGGGGCCCCACAGGACATAAATCCCGGCCGCCAGCGCCGCCGCCGCGCCCCCGAGCACCCCCCAGCTCCGCATGGCTCGGTGCCTGCCTCGGGAAAAACGGGAATAGGGTCAGGAGCTGCGGGAATAACGGGAATAGGGGCAGGAGCTGCGGGAAAAACGGGAATACGGGTCAGGAGCTGCGGGAAAAACGGGAAAGGGAAGGGGTCAGGAGCTGCGGGAACAGCGGGTCAGGCTCAGGAGCTGCGGGAACCCCGAGAGCCCGCAGCCCCCCGGGCCTGCCCCGGGAACCGGAGCGCAAAGAGAATGCGGATATGGGAAAGGGGAAATGGAGCAGGGAAAGGGAAAGGGAGAAGGGAAGAAGGAAAGGAAAGGGAGAAAAGAAGGGGAAAGGGAAATGAAGGAGGTGAGCGAAGAAAGGAGGCGCTCGGCCGAGGCTTCGCCCCGATCAGCCCGAGCCCCCCTCCCCCCGCCAGCCCTGCCCTCGGACCCGGCACCCTCTCGGCTCATTCCGAGCCCCTTCCCGCTCCGTCCCGACCCTCTCCGGTGGCAGCCGCCCCCTCCCCTCGGACCTGGCCCCCTCCCCCGCCCGCAGCAGCCGCCGCACCGGCCCGTCCGCCAGCATGGCCGCGCCGGAACGCGGGCGCGCGGCCGGGCGGAGCCGGGGGACGGCAGCAGCGCGCGGACCGGCCGGGCGGTGGTGCCGGAAGTGGTGCGGGGGGGGCCCATCATGGAGGGGACCGGCCATGGCGGCGGGCGGTACCGGGGGCGGCACCGGGGGCGGGCCCAGAGCGGTGTGGGCGGCCCGGAGCGGGGGTAACCGGCCCGTTCCCGGTGTGACAGCGGCTGTGCTGGGCAGCCCTGTGGGGCTCAGGCCGGTCCCCGTGTGACGGGCCGGATCCCCGCGCTGTCTGGCCCTCACGGGGTGTCTCAGGGCCGGGGCTCAGCGCTCCGGGAGAACAGCGGGACAACACCGCAGTCCCGCCGCTCCCGTGGCTCCCTGGTTGGGATACTGAGGGCAAACCCTCCTGGAAGGGTTGTGCAGCCCTGGCAGCGCTGGGTGCGGTGCCCGGGGATTGCCGGTGCCGCTGGATGTGACCCCCGGGGACACGGCCCGGGCCGGCCCCGGCAGCGCTGGCAGCGCCCGGGCTCGGGGATTTACCCGGTACAGCCCCGCTGGGGCAATGGGGAAACCGCGGCTGAGCCGAGCTCAGCCAAACCGAGCTCAGGCAAACGCTGCAAGCCGAGCCGAGCTGTGCTGAGCTGAGCCGTGCCAAACCCCGCTGAGCTGAGCTAAGCCAGGCCCAGCCATGGCCAGGGCGGGAACCGAGCCGAGCTGAGCTAAACCGAGCCACGCTAAACTGTGCCAAACAGAGCTGAGTTAAACCGAGCTGAGCTGAGCCGAGCCGTGCCAAACCAAGCCACGCTGAGCCGAGCCGAGCCAAACCATGCCGAGCTGAGCTGAGCTGTGCCAAAGCAGCCGAGCCGCGCTGAGCCGTGCCGTGCCAGGCTGAGCCGGGCTAAGCCGAGCCCCGGCGCGGCGGTTCCTGCGGAGCTGTCCAGCCCTTCCAGCCCTTCCAGGCGCTCCAGCCCGCAGCCCGAGCCCGCCATGCGGGAGCGATGAGCGCAGCCGCCGCCCGGCCATGGAGGAGGATTTGTTCCAGCTGAAGCAGCTGCCGTGAGTAGCTCCGGGGGGGCTCCTGCCCCTCCGGCCGCGGGGATCCCGCCGGGGAGCGGCCGATTCCGCCGGGGAGCCGCTCACAGCCCGGCGGGCAAGGCCATTTTCCCGCTGGAGCTGCCCGGGTGGAGCATCCCGAGGGATGCAGGAGCTGTTTGTTACATAAATTCACTCGTCTCGTTTCGTTTTTTGGTTTTTTTTTTCCTGTTTGTTTTGTGGGGTTTTTTTGTTGTTTGTTTGTTTTTGGTTTTTTTCCTCGGCGTGGTTTTTACCACCATTTTTTTGGTGGCAGTAAAAAAATCAGCAAGGGTTGGGATAAAATCGTGGGGATTTTGGGAGAGGAGACGTTGGGATCGCCTCTGCAGGGGGGTTTGGCTGTAAATAACGTTGTGCTTCCTCGCCATCCTCCTCCTCCTCGCCAGGGAGGAATCGCAGAACAGAACCTGCGCTGCCAAGGTGGGGTGGGGGGGAACCCCAAAAACCCCCTTGGGATTGGCAGCGTTTCTGGAAAGCTGCACCAGGAAAATGCTGATTTTTGGGATGTGGTTGCTGGATCTGTGCAAAAAAAAAAAAAGAAAAATTAAAAAAAAAAAAAAAAAAAAAAAAAGGCAAAACCCCAACCCCAAACCTGATAAAATCTTTAACCCCAGGAATTCCTTCCTTTCCCCTCAAATCCTTCCTTTAAAACCAACCTGCTTTTTTCCTAATGCTCCATTCTCAGGTGTTTTGCAACATATTTCCTATTTATAAATCATGGGCTCCGCCAGGCAGGGAAGGAATGTTTCAAGTTGGTGTTAAATATTCATGAGCTCGTGTCAATGACAGAGCACCCTGTCCCAAAACATTCCTGCTAACTTGGACAGGAGCTCCAGCTCTTTTCCAGCCCTTGGTTAGGACTGAGCTTGTCAGGGAAAAGAATCTGAGGTTATTTTATCTGAGGTTATTATTTTGTCAAGAGCTTTTTTTTTTTTTCCATTTTTAAGACCAAAACCTGGGAATACATTCCAAAGTACCTTCCAGTGCAGCTGTTTTGGTGCTGTGAGATTTTGCAAATAAATGCAGCAGCTCCCTGAGATGCCCCAGATGTGAAAAATTTGGTAAATATGGAACAGAAATTTTATCTGTGGAGCTTTTTCCTTTGTTTGTATCAGGTTTTTTTTATCTATCCCTAAACTATACACCTATATTTTTATTTTCTGTGCTGAGGAATGTGGCAGTCTGGATTTGTGATTCTCAGATTTTGTAGGATCCATCACCTCCAAAGCTGGAATGATCTTTAAGGTCCCTCCCTGTGATTCTGGGATAATTTAATTTATTTCCAAAACTATTTCACTTAAATCCAAGGGATTTCCACTTTCCAAAGGGAGAAAGCTCTGCTGTGTTGCAGATAAAGTGAAGGAACTTTGAGGGATCTGTTCCCAAATCTTTGGCCACAGAAAACTTCATAAATGGGAAAAGAACCTTCTCTGTGGGAAGGGAGCAAATCCCTCTGACCAAAACATCAAAGCTGTGTCAATTTAGCAAATTCTGGTCTTAAAATACAGATATTTCATTAATGACATGATATTAAATAATTCTGTTTAAGATGCAAGCAGAGTCACAGAATCATCATCCTGCTGGAAAAAAGAAAATTCCATCCATTCAGCTCATCCAATGAATGAGCTCAGTAATTGTATTTCACTAAATAACATTTCAAATTCTGGTGCATTTCTGGAGTTTCTGATCACAGAAACAACTCAGGAAATGGAATTTGGGCTCTTCCTGCCTGGACAAAACCCCTGAAATTCAATGAGACAGCAATGCCTAATTCCAATTAAATCCAGTTCAATGACACAGCAATGCCTAATTCCAATTAAACCCAGGCACACCAGACATGGATCTCATTAAATATGCATCATTCCATCATATTTTTATGACCTCAGTGGTTTTATAACTTTGTGGATAGCACAATAACAACCTCTGTGTCCAATCCCAAGGATGAGGACACCTCAAACCAGACCCAAACCCAAATCCCAGCATTCCCAGTGGAGAATGGAGACAGGGAATGAGGAGAAGCCTCGATGCAAAAAGGGTTTCAATCCTCCCCAGCTGGAAAATCCTCCTGGAAGGATCCATCCCGGTGTTTTTTTGTGCTTTCAGGGTGGTGAAGTTCCGCCGCACGGGGGAGAGCTCGAGGTCGGAGGAGGATGGAATTTCAGGAGAGCACGAGGTGCAGATCGAGGGGGTGAGGACGGAGCTGGAGCCCGTGGAGCTGGAGGATGGAGCTGCGGTGCCCAAGGAATTTGCCAACCCCACGGATGGTGAGCAGGGCTCGTTTTCCTGCTGGGAGAACCTTGTGGGGTCTCTTCATCCCAGTCAGGCTGGGTGCAGGGGGTTTGGAATTTTCCAACCCCATGGACGGTGAGCAGAGCTCATTTTCCTGCAGGAAGAGCCTTGTGGGGTCTCTTCATCCCAGTCAGGCTGGGTGCAGGGGGTTTGGAATTTTCCAACCTCACCCATGGTGAGCAGGGCTCGTTTTCCTGCAGGAAGAGCCTTGTGGGATCTCTTCATCCCAGTCAGGCTGGATGCAGGAGGTTTGGAATTTTCCAACCCCATGGACGGTGAGCAGAGTTCATTTTCCTGCTGGGAGAACCTTGTGGGGTCTCTTCATCCCAGTCAGGCTGGGTGCAGGGGGTTTGGAGAAGTTAAGGATGCCCAGATATAAATAATAACTCATGGAAATTGTGTTAGAGCTGGAAATGGTGGTTTGATCAGCCCATTCCCTGGGGGGTGCTCTCTGTGCTCCTTTTTGTGTCCCCAGTGCTGGATGCTCCTGTCAGGGAGTTGTGGATGCAGCTGCCACACTGCAATTTGAATTCTGAGTTCCCTCTGGAGCTGGCTCTCCTTCAAGGCTGAGATGAATCTGCAGAGTTCTTGGCTCCTCTTTTCCTAGAGGACATCAGGAATGTCCATCTCAGCCTCTCTTCCTGCCTGGAGGCATCACTGCTTTAGGAGAGAGGAGAAATTTGAGTTTGTCTTAGCACAGTGTGAAAATTTGGTGTTATTATTCTTGTTTTTGTGCTTTGTCCCTTGGATTTTGTTTTATTTTCTCTTGGTTTGTGTTGTTGTTGTGGGGATCTCACAGCTCTGAGCCAAAGCTTTTCCTGAGGAATGTCCTTTCCAAGCTGATGCAAGTGTTAGAACTGTGAGACTGAAATTGATTTAAACAGCTCAAATATCAAAATGTGCTTTTCTTGGTCATTTCATTTTGCATTTGAGCAAAAGAATTTGAGGCACCTCAAATTTGAGACATCTTTGAGCACCTTCAGCTAGGAACAAACTAAAGAGCTTCATGGCAGTGGGTGGGAAACAACCAGCAGCATTTTGAACAGAAGCTGGGTTCAAGATTTGTGTGTTTTGGAGAAATTATTGATTTAAATAATGAGAGGTTGCACTGAAATATTCCCTGCAGCTCCCAGCCCTGCTGTGGGCTGGGGCAGAGCTGTTTCTCTCCACAGAAAGCTGCACTCCAGTGGCTGCAGGAGTCACTCCCAGGAGGAAGAGGCTGAACATGGGCTGGATTTGTGGGTGCCACACTGATTTACCTCCATGTGAATAAAATATTCTAGGAATAATTCAAATTATTTTGGCTTTGGAAGAACACAAAGATTTTCCTGAGTAGGAATTGTATAATTACAACTAAGTAGCTCTGTTATAGATTTGAGATCTCAGCAGATTAGCCAATTAATTAGTAATTAAACCAGAAAATTCTCTCTCAAGGGCTGGCTTTTCTCAGGAAGAAATCCACTGGAATTTTTTTCTTTGCAGATACTTTCATGGTGGAGGATGCAGTGGAAGCCATTGGATTTGGGAAGTTCCAGTGGAAGCTCTCTGTCATTACTGGATTGGCATGGGCAAGTAATTGGGATCAGGATCAATTCCTGATCATCCCTTAGAGAATCTCAGGGATTTCAAATAATGGTGGCAGAGAATCTCCAAGCAGATAAATGCACAGTAAAGCAGGAATTTCACTGGGAATTCTAAACCAGCAGCAGCACCCAGCCTTGCTGTGAGGGGTAATGATGGATTTCTTTGTCTCTGAAGTTCTTAGAAATCAGGGTTTGGAAAACCATTCCAATTCTGCACTTCAGTTTGGTTTCAAATGAAGGAGGTTCCAGGCTGCTCCTGCAGAACCTGAGGTTTCCTGCAGTGATTTTGCTACATTCCTCTCATCAGCTGCCACCTCAGTTGTCTGTAGCAGTCAGGATTGCTGTAATCTCAATTTCAGAGGAGCAGCAACTCAGCACTTCCACTTTTAACTTTGATATCAACAACAAAAAAAAGTCTTGGTTTGCATTTTTCTGCTCTCTCTGAAGCTCTGTGTTCCATCTCCTGTGGTGTGTTTCAGGATCCTGATACCTGGAGCTGTATTAACTGGCTTTTATCCCTGTAAAAGCTGGAATCTGCCATGGTTTAGATCCTAAACCAGCTGTGGAATTTGGTTTGCAGGTGAAAAATGCAAACCCAGGAGTGTTTAAGGGAATAAGTTACAAGATATTAAACACTCTTGACTGAACCCATGTGGGAAGGAGCTGGAAGCTGGAATTTGTACTATGGAAGTGACTGAACTGTGTCACTGACCAGCCAAACCTCCTCAAAACCTTTGCATTCAGCTCTTTGAATCCTCTCTGCCAGAGTTACTAAAAGTGCTGACAATCAGAAATGACTTTAAATGTTAAATATTCAACATTTTCTTCGACCACAAGCTGGGAACATCACGGAAATGTCACCAAGGCTTATGATTGACTCCTAAATCCACCTGATTTGCAGGCACTTGTTGATTTTTGCTTTCTCTTCCCCCTGCAGATGGCAGATGCCATGGAAATGATGATTTTAAGTATCCTTGCTCCTCAGCTGCACTGTGAGTGGCGCTTACCCAGCTGGCAGGTTGCATTGCTCACCTCGGTAGGAAAAATACCTGACAGCTCCTGTCTCCCCTGAGCTTTTGCCATCATTGTTATCCAGACATTTTGCTTTGTGTCCCCCAAAATTAAATCTCCTCGTGGCCTTTGCGGGTTGCCTTCAGCTTGGAAGTTTATAGGAGGTTTTAAAAAAAGATTTATAGGAGTTTTTTTTAAAGATTGACGTAATAAAATTCAGTGAGAACTGAGGGCATTTTGCAGGTTTCAGGCTCAAAGTTTTATGTCATTTCCAGGAAAACCTATGAATTCACTCAGATTCATCCTAAAATTCAAGCCATTTGATGAATTTTTTAAAAATTGGTAAATTTTTAATATCTTGCTTGCAAATCTTTCTCTCTCCTCACATTTAAACTTTCTGACATGCTGAGAGCTGTGAGAGAGAACAAACAGTTGATTTTTGAGGTTGGACTCAATGACATCAGAAATCTTTTCCAGCCTAAATAATTCTGGGATTATCCAGTGATCTTTGGAAGCAGAGATCTTACAACACCACCTCCAAGGATGGTGCTGTGATATTGGAAACCTGCAATGCCTTTAGGGATAAGAAAACAAATTTGGGAACCCTTTTCTGAGCACAGGCCACTGCTGAATGCAGGGACTTTTCCCCCTGAATTTCTCTTTCCTTTAGCTTTTAATGCCCTTTCTTTGATTGTGTAAAATCCTTCAAATGCTCAGCAGATTGAAATGGTGTCCTTGAATCCCATGAATGTCCCATCCCTGAGTGCAGCTCAGCACAAGAGTGTCACCTCTGAAAAGGCTTCAGGGGTATTTTCTTTCACACTTCAGACTTTTGTAAACTTTTAAGGTGTAATTTTATCTCAGTTCAAACCTGGGAGCTGCTGAGGATGGTGGTAGGAGGCTGGAGGAGAGCTCTGTCCTGCAGATCTCAACCAACAGCTCCTCAGTTTTTATTCAGGAATATTTTCCTTGGAGCTGGAGAGCTCTGTGTCTTCCAGGGCCGGACTCACAATGGGACAATACCAGTGTTCCCAGTCCTGCCAGACTGGGATTCTCTGGGTTGTCACTGATGGATTTTTTAATGCAAAGCTGACTTGAGGAGGGACCTTGTTGCTTCCCTGCTCCAGCCCAGAGAGACCTGGATGATCTTTAAGGCCCTTTCCAACCCAAAGCATTGTCTGACCTCCTGCCCATCTCACTCTGTTGTGGGCTGAAATGTTCTGGTTTCATTGGAAATTTGTGTTCTGTGTTTGTCACACTGGAATTTCACTTGTTAAGGGAAAGATTTTTTTTTCCTCCTGTTGTTCCACAGGTGGTGTTTGTGGGAATGATGTCCAGCTCCACACTCTGGGGAAACATTTCAGACCAGTATGGGAGGAAAACAGTAAGTCTGCAGCTCCTGCTGGGACCTATCCCAATATTTCTGCAGCATGGACATTTCAGTGCAACTGGCCCAGAGAAGCTGTGGCTGCCTCATCCCTGCAAGTGTTTGGGGCCAGGTTGGAGCACCCTGGGATAGTGGCAGGTGTTCCTACACCTGGGATGGGATGAGCTTTGAGGTCCCTTCCAACCCAAACCCTCCCAGGATTCCATATTCCCAAATGTGCACGTGTACAAAGCAGCACTAAGCACATCCAGAACTGAGCCCCTACGAAACAGAAGGCATCTGAAGCTCTGTTTTACACTTTATTTTAATTAAATGAATTTGTGTTACAGTGATTTTTAACTCTTGCTGAACACAGGGCCTGAAGATCAGCGTGTTGTGGACACTCTACTATGGGATCCTCAGTGGATTTGCTCCCATTTACAGCTGGATCCTGGTGCTGAGGGGCCTGGTGGGCTTTGGGATTGGAGGAGTGCCTCAGTCGTAAGTAAATACTCACAACTCCAAACTTCCTCATTTCTCTTTCTTTCTTATGAGATTGTCCTGTAGGACTGAAGTCTTGCTTCTGTTCAGCCACCCCAAACCTTGGTCTTGTTGCAGGGCAGGTCATGCCTTGAACAGAGCAGGATTTAGAGGCAGAGCTGAGCCCTGAGTCTGATTGTAAAACCCCAGATTGTTGCTCAGTCAGAGCCTGAACTTCCCCATCTCACCCTGAGCTGGAATTTCAAACCCACACAGCCCAGACCTGAGCACTGGAGATGCTGGGATGGCTCAGAAGGAAAGGGAAGTGCCAGGATATTTCTCTTATCATTGTGTGGTTCCTTTCACTGAAGAGAGGGATCCATAAATTTTCCACCTGCAATAAATAACCCTGCTCTAGGCTTTTAATTATAAATGTAAAGAGAAGGGTGCAGCCATTCTCTCTCTCTCTGTAGTGTTTTATCCTTACCAACAATTGATTTTTTTGCCTTCTGGAGGTGCTATTTTGGAGCAGGAGAGCCTGGCTTGCATTGATGGCTCACAGATTCCTTCCCAGTGGCTTTTCCATGGCCACTCCCAGATAAAAACCCAGAGCTGCAGGTGCAGCCCAGCCAGGGCCACTGGACTGGGCTCACTGAGGTTCTGTGGCTTCATGAGAGAAAAGCCAGAGGCAGTTAAAGATCTCCAGGTGGATCCCATCCTCCCTGAGTCTGTTTCCTGCTCTGACTATAAAAGGGTTTATTTGACAGAGGGGTAAACATGGATGAAGCAGGACAAGTAGCTCCTTTCTAATATCCTTAAGCTGTGTGATTTTGGAGGTGAGTGCCTGGATCTCCATGGAGTGAGAGTCATTCCCTCCTCTGGATTGGCTCCAACAATTCCATGTCCTTCTTTTGCTGGGGTCATTCACCAGCTCCTGTTTTCTCTGCACTGCAGAGGGGCCTGAGCCACACTTCAAGATGTGATTTGAGTTCTCTAAATCTCTGCTTGAATGAAATATTGTGTGAGACTTCCCGCTTTCCACAAACTGGGCAGCTCCTCAGAGATCAATCCACTCTTTAAGCTAGCAGGAATTTTGTCCCAAACCTCAAAGGAAGCAGGAACAGACTGAGTCAATGGAATGCAAACAGAGCAAAGCCAAACCTTTCCAGTTTGAAAGAGATGACAGAGCCTGGACTGGCTGCTGCCTGAATTCCTCCTCAGGAATTCCTCCTGGAGAAGCTTTGCCATCACTCCTTGGCACAGGCATGAAACAAAGCCTCAGTGGTTGCTCTTTGAATCCCACAGTAAAAGAATGCAAATTATTTTATATCAGTGACATGAAAGAGAAGAATTGAGAAGAGAATTGGAGAATTGAACCCTGGCACAGGAGATGGATGGGAATTCTCTGAGCCAGTTGTAAAGCCCTGAAGAAATTCTTTATCCAGCAAGAGTTTGTGTTGAATTCTGATGGACCACACTGAATATACCAGATAAAATGGTATTTCCAATGGGCTGTGAAAACATGGGCATCAAGATCTGCATTTAACTGATGGCCATGGGGTCACAAAACCACACAAAAAGAGCAAACTGTGTCCTCTCTTGCAATGTTGAAGGGTTTGTTCAGGGTGGAAGGGGGATGTGACCCAGTGTCACAGCCTGGCTGGCTCTGGGGACAGGGTTTGAGTTGCTGCTCTGAATTTGGCAGTTTTATTAAAAGGCAAAAGAACTGTTTGAACCTGTGGCATTTCCCTCTTTATGCTGACATTTTCCTCTCTGTTCCCTCTTTTAGGGTAACTTTATATGCTGAGTTCCTTCCAATGAAAGCCAGAGCAAAATGCATTTTATTAATAGAGGTGAGTGGGTGCATCCTGATCCTTGAGGGACAAATCCTCTGGGTGGTCACATCCCTTCCATCCTCCTGCCTGGAAATTCCCTCAGAGCTGCAGCCAGGCCTGGCCTGTCCATCTTGGTGGAGCTCCTGAGCTCTGCTACCAGCCCAGCTCCAAAAGCAGCAAAAACTTTTCCTGTCACACTCCACTCTTGGTGTTGAATTTGCCTTTTTTCCAAATTATTTTGCACCCAGGGCTGTAGAGTGAGCACAAGAGGGGCATTGGGTGTCCATGATTTTGTGGTGAAATGCATCTCAGTGATGGATTTGGAGAGCTGACAGCTCCACAAAGTCAGTGCTAAATCCCACCCCACATCTTCATCCAAACCTGTCAAAGTCACTCAGGGCAGAATTTTGCCCTTGGAATATTTTAAGACAGAATTCGCACCCCTGGAATTTCTCCCTCCAGCCATCCCTGCTGAGCACAGCCTGGAATGTTCCAAAGAAGAGGCTTTGGGAGCACTCCATTCCTCATTTTTTCCTGTTGCTTTTCCCTCTTGCAGGTGTTCTGGGCCCTTGGGACAGTGTTTGAAGTGCTCCTGGCAGTGGTGGTGATGCCCACGCTCGGCTGGCGCTGGCTCCTCATCCTCTCTGCCCTCCCGCTCCTGCTCTTTGCTGGCCTGTGTTTTGTAGGTATTCCTCATGGGTTCATGGAATTCCTGCGATTCCCATTCCTCCACCCCATTCTGTGACCCAGCTGAAGGAAATCAGGGCAGATTTGAGCTCTCTGGTGGTGTCTTCTGTGAAATAACTGAAATAATGACCAAAAAATGCAGTTTCAACAGGGTGGTGGGAAAAACATTCCAGGGAGAGTTGTGTTGATGTGACTGTAATTTCTGCAGGGCTGGAATTGGGGTGAAATCAGACCTGGAACCCTCTCCAATTTAATTATTTTGTTTCAACTAAGCTCAGTGGAATTAACATTTTATCAAAAGCTGTTGCTATTTCCCTAAATTCTCTTTAGATTTTGTCACTTCTAGAATCAATTTCCACTTAAGAATCCTCCCAAATCAGGGATAGAATCTGCAGAGTGCAGGCCAGATTCTAAAATAAGTTAAACCTGAGCTTCAGTGATATATTTTATTATTTATTAGGTGATATCTTTGCCAATCACTCAGTCTCCTCAAAGATAAATGTCCTTGTCAGGTGGTTTAGCAGCCTTTTTTATTCCTTAGTTTTTCAGGAATACTTCCAGTTTTCTAGGTGATCATAAGCTTGTTCTAAATTAAAAGGAGCCTAAACTCATAAATTTTATTCCATTTTATTCCAAAAATTCCATAAATTTTTGGAATGCCAGGAGCATCTTGTTATCTGACTTGGATGCCTTGCCATTCCTGCACAGAAGGGATAATGTAAAAAACCTGCAAAAATTCCCAACAGCTCTCAGGGCTAAACCCAAAGGAATGGAAGGGAAAGAGTCCTGAGTGATGGGAAAAGTGGGGGGTTGCAGTTTTTAAAGCCTGATGAGACGAGTTCTGTAATCCTTTGTTAAGTGAGAATCTGCTGGAGTCGCTGAGATTCCCCCCAAGGAAAATCCCAGATTTCTTTATTTCTGGTTGTGACACCCTCCTGTGTGTGTGACCTGCTCTGCTCCCTTAGTGGCTGCCAGAGAGTGCCAGGTATGATGTGTTATCTGGGAACCAGGAGAAGGCTCTGGCCACTTTGAAGAGGATTGCCACAGAAAACGGAGCTCCAATGCCCTTGGGAAAACTGGTGGTTTCCAGGCAGGTATGTCCAGGTCACAGAGCAGTGAAACTGAGGGGGTTTGTAAGCAAATAATCAATGTGCTGTTCAATTTTAATGTCTCAGGCAGAAAAAAAAATAGTTTGATCATTTAGGCCTCTTTTCCACTGAGGAAGAGTTAATTTCTCATTTGGAAGTGAAAAGCAGCTTTAAAATGGGCATTGAATGTTATTTAACCTCACTGTTATTAAAGAAAACCAAACCTTGAGGTTGTTAAAGAGCTCAGGTTGGAATTCCTGCATGTGAATGCATGAAACAAGATGAAATTTGACACTTCAGCTGTCCCTCATCACCCACCTTCTGCTTGTTTCCAACAGGAGGACCGAGGCAAAATGAGGGATCTTTTCACCCCCCATTTCCGCTGGACCACGTTGTTGCTCTGGTTTATTTGGTAAGAGAAAACCTCAAGGTTCAGTGTCAGCACAGCTCTAAATGGGTTTGACTGAAGGGATTTTACTCAATACAGCAACTTCCTCCTCATAAAAATACCAACCAAACAAAAAAAAACCCCAACTTGTATTGATTTGTAATTTATTCAACCACCCAAGCATTCCAAATCAAATTTCCCTTTAATTTTCTGAATGCTGAAATAACTTTGAGGTAGGACTTTTGATTGGTGGTGTTTCTTTTGAGTTGGACCAGCTGAAACTTCCTCTCTCATTTGCTTCCTTGCAGGTTTTCCAATGCTTTTTCATATTATGGGTTAGTTTTATTAACTACAGAGCTCTTCCAAGCAGGAGATGTTTGCAGCAGTGAGTATTGCTCCATCTTTTCTTTTTGAATATGTCCTGTTAAAACTGCTGGAATATCTTTTATTAGATCACCTTCTGCTGGTGGTTTGGAAAGGGAACATGGCTGAGTTTTAAGTTTATTTTATTTTAAATATTTCCTCATCTCTGCCCAGTGCAGAGAGGTCCTGAAGTGGTTTTGAGCCCAAAATGTCAAACAGGAAGACAACCTTCAAGGCAGACCTGTTATCTGTTCCTCTTGATTAAAAAAAAAAAAAAAAAAGTTATTAAATAAATAGAAGTTTGCAGATTTGACAGGTCTAATTAGTTCTGAGAGAAAGAAACTGCTGCTGTGGAGCTCCTGGGTTCTCAAGATGGGAAAACCTGCTGAGAAAAAAGATAATGGTGGGAAATCAACAACCTTTGTGTTGCAGAAATTTTTTGGGGGAAAAAAAGAAGGTGCTTTGACTGAGTTAAGAAGAGGCTTGAACAGTTTGATTCCCCAGGGGAGAAATGATTGCATTCAGAACATTTGTAATTAGGGAAAACTGCCTGGAAGTTGGGAAATGATAAAAGGTGGATGGGGAGTGTTGGAGCAGCCCCAGAATCCAGGGCTGAACAGCAATGATGAGCTCTGAGAGCTCTGACTCAGGTTTGCCTCCCCAGAGGAGGATGTAGCCCTTAAAAACCCTTGTTTTTATAAGGACATGGGGTTTTTCAGTATTCTCAGAGTGTAGGAAGTGTTGGGATCCCAATTTGTGGTGGGAGAAACTGAATCATTAGAGTTAATTCTGTCCTGAGCCCTGGACTGGAAAATAATTCTGGCTGTGCAGCTGATAAGGAGGTGGAATTTTCACCGAGCTGAGACATCCTGCCACAGAAAATATTACAAATGTTCAGTGTTTTCAGGCAAAATCACCCAGCATTGCTCTTCAATGCCCCTCTGACTCTGAATTTCATCCCAGCAGCACTGCAGGCACTCAGAAGAGGAACAACAATTAAATCAAAAGGGCAGAATCACTTGAATTTCTATCCCTAAACAACTTCCCAGAAGTATTTTAAAGGATGCTGGGTGCAGTGAATCCATACCAGTCCTTCCAGCCCAGCCCTTCCTAAATTTCAGCAGTAAAGATGAGAGACCCAGCAGGAAGGGTAAACAGGGAAAAATTTGCTTAAAATATATTGAATATTTGTGCTTTTTTTTTTTCCCTGCAGTATCCAGCAGAAGGCAGGAAGTAAAAGCCAAATGCAGCCTGACCTGTGAGTACCTGACAGAGGAAGATTACACTGACCTGCTCTGGACAACCCTGTCAGAATTCCCTGGTAAGGAGCAATGGGAAGCTCCAGTTTTTTTCCTTGGAATGGCTCAGGGTGTGGAAATGAGCTCTGGAAGCTGCAGTGGGACTGGGATTTCTGGCCTGATGCTTCCCACAGCACTCAGAGCTCCTTGCTGTAGCTGTGGATTCTCCCTGCCCAGGGATCACTCCAGAAAAAAAATCAGTCATTGCTCTGGAATGGCCCCTCTGTGTGTTCCAACCCAGCAACACTTCAGGAGGAGGAAAACCTCAATCAAAGGGGCAGAAACACTGGAATTTCTATCCATAAGTGACTTTCCAGAAGTATTTTCAAGGGATGATGTGTACAGTGAATCCATGGAGAACTTGCTCCCTAAATCCCTGTGTCCAGCCTCAGTCCTGACCCTGTGATTTTTTCAGGCAATTCCAGCAAATTTCAATGGACAGTCTGGCACAGGACAAGCAAAATAGTGTGAAACAGCCATTGATCCTTCAGATGGAGGGGATCTCCCAGTGTTAATCTGATTGAAACAGCACCAGAAACAGGGATCAGGATATTTCCACTCTCCTGGATCATCATTTCAGGGCTAAAAGCTCAAGGAGAAGCCATTTAATGAATGATAATTTCTGAGAAATATGCACAGTCATTCCCAAGAGGAGTGTGCTGCCAAACAGGAATTTTGGGAGGGATACCCAGGAAAAAAGAATGGGTGCCTGGAGTGGTGCTGTGGCTGCAAGGTCTGGTTTGATCCTCACACACACACACTGAGGTGGGAGTGAGAAATATTGACAGGGTACCTCTGGATGTGACACTGATGCTGGAATAATCCCCACTCCTGCTGGGCATCAGCTTTCAAAAGGATCTGGGAGAATTGCAGTAGAGGGAAGACCTAATAGTGAGATTTACTGAGCTTGATCTATTTCCTATCAAAAATCAGGGGAAAAATGATTTGGTGAAACATCTAAATAACAGAACCGAAAGAAAATACCACATTCTAAAGAGCCTTTAAATCCAACAGGGAGCAATGGCCAGAAGTTGAGCAGAAGTTATTTTCTTCCAGTGAGCCATGAGCAGGTGTTTTAGGCATTCCCATCAGTACTCCTTGGATGGGAGTGGGGATTTGTGGAGCAGCTGGGACACAGAATTCCTGTTTCCACGTGGCACCAGCAGCAATTCATCCCACAGTCTGCCTGGGGCCAGCAAAGGACTGGAAAGAGAGCCCAAAATTTCCAATCTAAACCACCCAGGCTGTGTTAAATCTACTGCAACCCCTCTTTTCTTGATTCCCAAGGGTTTCCTGGTCTCTTCCCACAGGTGTGTTGGTGACTCTGTGGATCATTGACCGCATCGGCCGCAAGAAAACCATGGCCCTGTCCTTCCTTGTCTTCTCCTTCTGCAGCCTCCTGCTCTTTCTCTGTGTTGGAAGGTGAGTCCAGCACAAGGAACAGCTGGAGTAAAGGATTTCTCCATGTCCTCTCTTGGTTGTGGTGGGAGAACTGGTTTGAAAAGCTGTGGGATGGTCGTGCTCAGCTGAGAATTTAAGGCTGGGGTTGGGTTTTGTCACCAGATTTTGGGAGGGAAGTAAAAGTGAAATCCAAGTGAACCCAAGCTCTGCTCTCCTCTTTCTCCTCACAGAAATGTTCTTACTGTGCTGCTCTTCATTGCAAGAGCTTTTATTTCAGGAGGATTTCAGGCTGCCTATGTTTACACTCCTGAGGTAAGGGGGTTGTTGTGGTGATGGGAATATTCAAGGGGAGTGAGAACAGGGTGGGAAAGTCATTTTGATGACCTGTTCCCAATGGACCTCACCCCAGACTGGAGCTGTAGACCCCATTGTCATTGTCTGACAGAACGTGCTGTAGCACCCTTTATTAATTCCCATTGATTTAGGAATGGAAGGAGGAAAACTTCCCACTGGGATTGATGGGATGATTTTTTTTTTTCCACAGGTTTATCCCACAGCCACACGTGCTTTGGGCCTGGGAACGTGCAGTGGAATGGCCAGAGTGGGAGCCCTCATAACCCCGTTCATTGCACAGGTAAATCCCTTCTCCTCTCAGACTGGACACACAGGAAGCTTGGACTGATGATCTGGGAGGTCTTTTCCAGCTTTTGCAATTCCATGATTCTGTGAAGGTGATGTAGAACCTGCTTTTCTTCCATTATCCCAGGTTGCTCCAAGCTCTGTCCTTGGACATTTCCAGGGATGGAGCAGCCACAGCTTCTCTGGGCAACCTGTGCCAGGACCTCCCACCCTCACAGGGAAGAATTCCTTCCTAAAATCCAGTCTAATCCTGCCCTTTGAGAGTTTAAAACAACTGTCCCTTGTCCTGGCACAATCTGTAAAATCTCCCTCCTTTCCAGAAACTTCAAATTGAACTTTATTCCCAATACTACGATTAAAATTCCTGTTGCTCCACCAATGTGTTTCCATGCTGAGGTGCTGTTTTGCACTCCCTGCCTTTCTCCTGCAGGTGATGTTGGAATCTTCAGTCTATCTGACTCTGCTGGTTTACAGTGGCTGCTGCCTGCTGGCTGCCCTGGCCTCCTGCTTCCTGCCCATCGAGACCAAGGGCCGTGGCCTGCAGGAGTCCAGCCACAAGGAATGGGGCCAGGAGATGGTGGGCAGAGGATCTCATTCCCCAGGGGAATCACAGGAATGAGGGGACATGGAAACCTGCTGGAAAAAATGAAGGATAGGAGCAAGATGTCTCACAAAACCTCCGAGCCTGAAGCATGGAAAGCTGACCACCATCACTGCCATCCTCACGTGTCAAACTGCAGGAGTTTGGGGTTGAACCTCAGCAAATTGTGTTTTCTGCTGCTCTTTGCTCACACTCATAAAAACTTTTTTGGATGGAGAGGCCTTTGATCCAGATATCCTTGGAAGTTTAGCAGGAGGGGTTTCTCTTCAGTCTGTCGTGCTTGCATGGTCAGCTCTTCAGCTTAAAATGTCCTGTGCCAAGCAAATGCCAAGTGACTGCAGCCCAGCATAAGCTGTCATTAAAACACTGAGCTCTTGATGCCTAAAACCAAGAGGTTCATCTTTAGTGTGGCCCTGGCCTGGCACAGGGTGGATTCCATCCCTACCACTATGGATTAAATGCCTGCCTTGCACTTTTAGCCATCAAAACCATCACCAAAATGTGATCCTGTCAAACCAACCCAGGCTTTCCAGATGGGTTTTGTTTCTGGAGAGTGGATTGTTTGGAAATTGATTCCTGACTGTTTCTCCCATCCCAGGTGGGTAGTTGGAGCAGGGAGGGTGGTGTTGCTGCAGAGCTGGGGCCTTGTAGCAGAAATGTAAACCACAGAGTCATTAAGGTTGGAAGAGACCTCCAAGCTCATCGAGTCCAATGCATGAATCCTCGTGTTTTGGAGCAGAATTGGACTTCTCTGGTATTGCCAGGGACCTTGAGCTCTCTGTCTGTTGCTTGGAGTGAGGAGGTTCTCACTCCTGGGGTTCTCTGTGTGGATCCAGGTGTGTCCCTGCTCCATTACCTGGGCACATCCTCATGGTGGGGTAGCCCCAACTGCTGTTGGGATGGAGCCACTCCCTGACAGCTGGGCAGGACCTCTCCTGCTGATTGTACTGGTGACAGAGGAATGTAGCTGGAATAAATGAACAAAACCATGGGAAGAGCCCATCTGCAGTGCCCTCGGATGAGGAACATCCCTCCTTCAGGTGTGGCTCCTCAAGGGATGATCCTGCTCTTGTCAGGGAATGTAACAGAGCTCAGGTGAGGACAAGGTGAGGACAAGCTCATCTGGTTTGTCACAAACCTGTCCCTGGGCACAGGTCAGGTGGCAGAGTCTGTGGGAATGTGTAGAGATCTGAGATGTACCTCAGTGGATGTTCAGGATTCCAGACCTTGGGACACACAACTAAATGTGGGTGAGATGGACTTGGTGAGGCTGTGGGAGCAGTGAGGGTTTGTGGTCTGTCTGACAAGTGACTCACCTGAACACAGGTAAATGTGCAGCACATTTTTACACTTGAACATTTTAAGTATCCTGGGAAGCAGGTCCCATTCCTGGGGTCGGGAATGGGTCTCCAAGTCCATGTTTGGTGCAGTACAAGTGAGCACTGTGGGGCACAGCTGTCACTGAGGGTCACAGCTCTGAGGTCACTCAAAGCTCCACCACGTGCCAGGCTGCTTGCTTGGAGACTGAGGGGAAAACAGGAGTGGAAAATTCCTTAAAGAAAGCCAGGAAACTCAGGCTGATGGAAAAGGCCAAAGAGGTTGAAATTGGGTGAGGGGGATTTCTGCTGAGAACTGAGTTTGCCAAGGCACCAAGTGTCCATCCAGTCCCACTGGAGGATGGTGACTCAGTGAAGGATTCCAGGAATGGTTGGTGGAAACAGGCAAACTTGGCTTTTCCCAGCGAGATGAAAATGAATTCAGCTCCCAAGGGATCCCTGGGATCCCTGGGCTCAGCTGTGGGTGGTGGCACAGAACCCTCTGTCCCTTCCAGCTGGGTTGGTTCCCTTTGTGTGCCCTGTCCCTGTGTCCTCATGCTGCACCAAAGTCAAGCTCCAGCTGATCCCAGTAAACAGACAGGGCTCTCGTGTCACTGACACCAACCACAGCTCATCTGTTCCCCTCCTTCTGCCAGGCTGGAGTTGGATCCTTCTCCCTGTGGGCCTGGAGCAGCCTGGAGCAGAGCCAGAGGGATTTGTTCCATGGAATACCAGAATTCCAGAGGGATTTGGCTTGGGAGACACCTTAAAGCTCATCCAGGCGGGGACACTTTCCACTAGACCAGGCTGCTCCAATCCCCATCCACACCTGACCTTGAACACTTCCAGGGATGGGGAACCTCCCTGCTATCACTTGGAGTGGCCTCTGATGTGCTGGATATGGGACACAGCAGTGAGGAAGCAGATCCTGGGTGGGTTTAATCAGATATTACCCCACACGTGTGGCCAGAGAGCTGGAAAAGCTGCTGGAGCTGGGTGTGCCTGTGCACAACCAGGCTGTTCACCCTTCAGTGGCAGCTCTGACATTCCATCCTCACCCTGCTGCTGCTGGAGGCCCTCAGGCCATTCCAGTCCCCCAGGTGTTTCCATGCTTCCTTCCCTGGCCTTGCCATGGGCTGTGTTTGCATCCCAAAACTCTGGAACTGAGCCTGGGGTAGAGGTGACAGAGAATCCAAAGTGCAGGACAGGCCTGGCCCAGTTTGTTAATCAATGCCTTGAGTTAAAATTCTGCTTTCCCAGGGTAATGTTCACATCTCACTCCATTTTTTTTAGGTGAATATTCAGCAGTTTTAAGGAATTGCATTCAACGGCCTTTAGAGAGTTTTAGGTGAAGTTTCTCTGTTCATGCACACCTGGATCCTACAGATAAGCCACTTCCCAGGTAAAGATTTATAGGGGATGCAACATTTTCCATGCTGTTGAATAGATCAGTTTTAACCTGTGAAATTTACAGTGTTAACCAAAAAAATGGAAGGCGTTTTTGCTTTTCACTTTTTATGAATTCTGCACTAAAAAAAAAAAAAATCTATTTAAGGATAGAAATACCAAGATTGGTGTTGCTGGATTTTTGATTTTTTTTTTTTTAAAGCTTGATCCAAAGCTCACTGAAATCTGGGAAAATCTCCTGTGGATTTCCATGGGCTTTGGATCAGCTGAATGAAAGGGAGAGGTAGGAGCCCACCACAGCTGATCCCACCTGGCTGAATTCAGCAGGAGCCCATTGGGCACTGCAGAAACAGAGCTGGAATTGAGGATTTGCAGGAATTTGCATGTAATTAATAACAGAAGGCCATTTTAGCTTGTTCACTGAGAACACTGGGGTCGACACACACCAGTTCTAAACCACCACCTCTAGATTTTATCAGTAGGGCAGCACCATTTAGGTACAAAATAAACTTCCAAAGAATCCTTTTCCACACTGGGTATTTCTCACTGGTAAAGGAATTGCTGCAACTGCTTTGTTTCAAACAGGAAAGTGAGGTCCTTTGGAATTCAAACAGAATTGTGGGATTTGGTTTTGCCAAGCTGGTGTGGGAATGTAATTCCCCAAGTGTGCTTGGATGGGATGATTTGTTATTCCCAAATACTTGCTGAAAGAGCAGTGAATGTTTCCATGTCTGAATGTACAGTTTCTAAGCTGGATTTACATTTTAATGTTGAAAAACTTGGTGTATCTCAAGCTTGTTGTAAAATACTCCTCTGGTTCCTGTTCCTGACATGGCATTGGAGAGTTGAAGTCCACATTAGATATTTTATGTTAAACAAATAAATAGTTTTTTCAGGAAATAAGTTTTTGGCTCTTTTGGGGGATGTTTAGGAGGGGTCATAGCTTTGCTTTCTTTTTGGTTTTTGTGTTCAGAGGTTTGATCTACAGGGCTCAGCACTCTGCAGGTCTGACTCATTTTCTGTCTGTTTTGTGTATTTAGATGTAAAGAAAAGTCACAGGATTCCTGTTCCCATTGTAAGTAACCTCACTACAGCAAAATATTGTGGATGCTGCATCCCTGGAAATGTTCCAGGCAAGGTTGGACAGGGCTTGGAGCAACCTGGGCTAGAGGAAGTTGTCCCTGCCCATGGCAGGGGTTGGACTGGATGAGCTTCAAGATCCCTTCTCACCCAAACCATTCTGGGATTCTATAATTTTTAAAATTTTCTTAAATCTTTAATTGATTTTCATATTTAATTCAGTTTGGACACTAAACCCCAGCCAGTTTGGCCTCTTCCCTGGGTGTGCTGGCATCAGGTGGCTCCACATGTGTCTGGACTTTGGGGCAAGGAGGGTTCCTTCTACTCATTTCCATTTCAGTATAAACCCTTCATTTCCCTATCACTTTTCTAAACCATAATTAAGTGCCCAAGCCTATTTTCCTCCACCCTGTCACTGATATTCTTATTTTGATGCCCGATTATTTACAGGCAGGAGGTGGTTGAAGGATGAGTCAAAATGACTCAGGAGCTGCAAATCCTTCTCATGCTAATGCAGGGTGTTCTCATCCCAGAGTGCTTCCATCTTCCTTCTCCCAGCCTGGGATGCAGAGCCTCCTTCCTGGGAATGGAAATAATTGGGAACTGGAAGGGTTTGTGTGGCTGAAGCAATGCTGGGGGGAATATTCTTTCATCTGTGGTTAATTTTTGGCATCCTCGGGCATTTCTAAAGCTCATACTCAGGATTATGGAATATCCTGAGCTGGAAGGGACTCCAGGGATCATCCAGCCCAACTCCCCAATAGTCCCACCCTGTGCATCCCTGGGAGTGGTGTCCAAACACTCTTTGAGCTCTGGCAGGAGTTTTCCCAAATGCCAGAGCTGCTGTTTGCTGACTCTCCTGATACTTGATGTGCTTCCAGCTTTGTTCTGGGTCACGGGAGATCCTTGTGGAGTTTCTAAAATGTGCTGACACTGGACATGGGAGGTATTGCTTTGTGTGTGTCAGAGGACATGCAGGAATTGTCCAGGTCCCATTCCCTGACCTTCCCTGGCCTCAAAATGAATTTTAATCCCTCTGATCAAAATCGATTTTGATAATTGATTAAAATTGATAAAACTGATAAAAAGTGGGGATTTGCCCAGGGAAGCTGTGGCTGCCCCATCCCTGGAAGTGTCCAAGGCCAGGTTGGAGGAGGCTTGGAGAAACCTGGGATAGTAGAAGGTGTCCCTGCCCTGGACTGGATGATCTTCAAGGTCCCTTCCCATCCAAATCCACGATTCTGTGATTTCTGTGACTTCTTTATGCCCTGGGGACTGTCAGCAACCACAGACCTTCACAGGATGATATTCCAGGTTCCCTGGTCTGCTTGGAATTTGGAGTGATGACTCCTACTCCTCCAGGATGAAATGTTTAGGAAAGATGTGTGTGGAGACATGGAATGGTGATCTCCTGGGACATTTCTGTGGAATTGGCATTTGAGGCCTTTCCTGTGCCATCACTAAGAGGAAGAACCATCATGCACAAGAGATTTGAACATTCCCTTTATTGGTCACACAGATCAAATTGAGGCCTTTAGAAAACAAACAGAGTTAACTTGCAAATAAAATTACAGATCAGCTCGTTCCTGTTTGCCAAGAGGCCACGTGAGATCACAGGGCTCCTGCAGGCTCTGAGATCAAAGAATCAGCTGCTTCTTGTCAGGTGTACAATGATTTCCTACACCCCTCTTTGTCCAGTGGAATTTTCCCAAAATCACCAAAGTGGGGCTGGATTTACAGCAGAGGATGTGCTCCTGAATGTCTCACACTTGGAATAAGTGAAACCAAGGGGATCCAGATCCCCTGAATGGCTTTTCCTGAGGTGGGATCACAGAGCCTTGAGTTCAGCATTAATCAGCAGGGAATTTTCTCCAGCCTTTGTTTTCCTTTTCCTGACTTTACCTAGTGACTGCAACATTTCCAGGGAAGCTGGAAATTCTTTTGGACAGTGGCTCCCAATTTCCCCAGCCCAGCTGTGTCTGCTAAGCCCAGCAGGGAGATGCCCACGCTGCTGAGCTATTCCTGGCACACAGAGTCAGCAGGAGAGAGGAGCTGCACCACGGATGAGTAAGGAACACTTGGCTTATCCACACAGGAGAGTGAGCCAGGCTCTGTGCTGGGCTCACAACAGCCTTTGGATTTGAGGCTTCCTCACCATCCTGTCTGGGATTGGTTTGTAAAGCAGGAAAGACACGTGGCATGGGAAGGTCAGCCAGGCTGTATCTTCAGAACAGTGTGTTGGGTCCCCAGCAGCATCCCTTAACACCCCAAAAAGTCCTGCTCCTCCTCTGAGAAGCACAACCTTCCCCAGGCCAGGCCCTCTCTCTCTGAGAGGGAGAAATGGGAAGCTGAGGGGCCCGTGGGAGTTTTAGGGACAAGAAGAGCTATTTTCTTATGCTCTCTGCTATATATAGAGTCTGGCAAGCCAACAGGGCTGGAACAAGTTGCTTTTGTTGCTAAAACATCGTTTGGAAAGGCCATTTTAGGCAAGTGCTGCTGTCTGGTTCCAGCTACACTAAGCAGGTGCTGTGGCCCGAGCTTTGTCCTGGCAGGAATGTGAGGAAGACTGGAGTAAGCCAGGCACGTGCTCCCAGAGCTGCTGTTACTTCCCTGGGAGCCTCAGAGCTTCTTCCTACTAAGGAGCTTTTACCTCCTGGGGGGGAGCCTGTAAATCTAATTACACACTGGGTGTTGGAGCGGCCAGCAGAGACCTCAGGTGTCCCCAGCTCTGTTTCAGATCCTGTCCCCTGGTGCAGATGAACTGCAGGACTGCCCAGGGTTCAGCTGAACCCAGCCTGCCCTTTGCAGCCTGATCCCAGACAGCCCTTGGTGCACTTTGCCACGGATGATTAGTCCATATTTGAAAGCCCTTCCTCCAGGCAGGTTGTGGAGGGAGTGGAGCCACCTGGAAAATGGCAGCGACCTGGAAATGAGACACTGAGAGCCAGAGCTGGGTCAAGCCCTGTGTGGATCCCTGTGCTGTTCCCATCCTCCTGCTGTGATCCCTAAGCCACTGCTGTCACCCATTCCAGGGGAGCAGTGCTCACAGGCGGGGCCCTGGGGGGGTGGCCAGCTGCTTCTTCTCCTGCAGGATGGTCCCCAAGAGCCGAGCTGCTGCCATGGCACAGCCCCAGTGGATGGTGAGCCCAAAGCCGCCGTGGCCGTAGTTGTGAATCACCTGGGGGAGAAGCACAGAATCCCAGCATGGGCTGGGGGAATCTCAAAGCCCTTCTTGTCCCATCCCCTGCTGTGGGCAGGGACATCTCCCACAAGCCCAGGTTACTCCAACTGATCCCTGAGCCCTTCCAGGGATGGGGCAGCCACATCAATCATTTGTTTCAGTATCTCTGACATTTATCCCTGGACTCAAAGATTCCCTCGCTGTTGGTGGGGAGATGGAGAGAGGGATGATCACAGGAACAGGCCTTGTTTATCACTGCCCCAGGCACAATTAACACGGTGATTAATTACACTCAACCCCGGGGCTGGGCGGGTACCTCTGCCTGGAGATTGCCGAGCCGGATGCTCTCCCTCTCCAGGCGGACCGAGGGCCGTGCTGGTCTCAGGCCGCTCCACTCCCCGACGATCTTTGCCTTCTGGAAGCAAAAGCACGTCAGCACTGCACAGCATTCCTTGGAATCCCACCAGCCAAACCTCACGGCACCTGCTGAGCCCTGAGATGAGCAGGGACAGGGGGCTCCCCATCCTGCAGCAGCTCCAGGCAGAACGGTTTGGGATGGCAGTGCCAGCTTGAAGCTGAAGAAAATCCCTGTGCCCAAGCCCCACACCACCTTTCCTGCTAATCCAGGGAATAACAGCAGCACTGGGAGTGGACACAACCCAGCCTCACCCCACACAACCCTTCTCTAAAGGTGTGGGGACAATGGGCTGGAACCTCCCAAAGCTCTGGTTCTATACATGAGTAATTATTATCCCTACAAACCTTGTCTCAGTACCAGCCCCAGCCCTGCCTGTCCCTCAGCCAGGTGGAAGAGCCCTGGGTGGGCACACAGAAACCCTGATGATGGACACAGAAACCCTGACTCATGGAAACAGCTCCTGTGGTTTGTCCCAGCACTCATTCCTGCATCCTGAGCCCCCCAGCTCCCTGTGCCCCATGCTGGCAGTCAGGTCACCCACCTGGAGAGCTGGCAGCAGCTGGCAGCAGCTGTCCCAGATGGATTTGTGGTCCTTGGCACTGTTCTCCTCGCTCCAGTTTCCGTGCTGGTAAATCCCTCCCAGCACTGTGAACTCGCTCCTGTACCAGGAGCCAAAGGAGACACACGGTGGTGGCTTGTCCCCAGCTGTCCCCTGTGGGGCCACCACGTAGAGGGACACTGTGTGAGTGTGGTGATGGATCCTGCTACACCCTGAGCCTGCAAAACATTCCTGTGGGAGAAACTCCCACATGGAGCAGGCAGAGAGAGGAGCCTGCACATCTGCTCATGAGCAAGTCACTCATTAAATCCTGTCAGCCCTTCTTTGTCTAGGCAAAGCAGACAGATAATTCCATCCTTATCAAACAGGTCTGCCCCTGCCTGGCTCAGGAAGAGCTGGAAGGAGCAGGATGGCTCTGGAGGGAGCACAGAGATTGGTGCAAACTCCTGTGGAATAACAGAGGACAAGAGGCAGGTTAAGGCTGAGGGGGTCCTGGAGGGGTTTGTGCTGGCTGGACCCTTCCAAAACCCTGCTTGATCATTGGGAAGCACGGAAGCAAAAGGAGGGACCCTCCAGGGCTGAGCTGCCCAGCAGGAAAGGGGTGCCCTCCACATGAGAACTGGATCCAGCTCTTCCTTTGGGATGGCCAGCCCTGACAGCTCCAGCTAAAACAAGCACAGGCAGAGGAATTCATCTGGGACTGTGATCAGGAATCACTCAGAATGTGCTGCATGGGGGCTGCGAGCCTGCAAAGCTCCTGTTTGCATCCTGGCTTACTGCCTAAGCCTGAAATGTTAGAGGACAATAGGAAGTGTCAGAGATGCAGCATTCAAATTCCAGCTTAAAGACCCCTCTCCACTGCCAGAGCAGAGTTGCTGCAGGCCCTTGGGAGGAAGCAGAGCTGGGATGAACAGCAGATGGATTTATTTATCCCACAGTGTAGCTCTCTGGGCAGAGCCAGGAGCTGGATTCCATCCTTGTGGTCCCTTTCAGCTCAGGATATTCCATGATAAACCCAATGAGATGCCCCCAGGCTCACCAGCAGCTCAGGGGACAGTGAGGGGAAGGCTGAGCTTTCTCAGGGAGATTTTGTTGAAGTAGAAGAATTCCTGCCTTATTTTTATGGGAGCATGGATCAGCAGTGCCTTTCCCCACCCTGAGCTGCAGCACCAGTTTGGTCCACTGGTTGATGATAAAGATGGCTACAGATGTGAAAACAGAACATCTCCCCCAAAATATCCACTCCACTGTCCGTGTTTGGCTGGTTTGGGGACTTGGCCAGGGTGGAGTTTGCCTTGGTGGGGTTTGGTCCTTGGAAAAGGACAGGACATGGAAGCACTGTGGTGCTGGGTGCTCTCTGTGCTGACTGGGAGCTCCCTGGCTTTGCTGCCCACGTCCTCCTCCCACACAGCCAAGAACAGCACCAGGGATGAAGCCAGGCCTGGCAGACACAGCAGGAGCCATGTCCCAGGCCAGGCTTTGGGGACAGTGACAGAGGAATGCCACTGGTGCCAGCCAGGCCTGGTCACCTACCCCGGGATGACGTAGGGCGAGTTGTAGATCCCGGATTTCAGGTCGTGAGTGATGATGAAATGCTTCACCCACGGGGCCAGCACCTGGGACATGAAGGGAGGAAGTCAGAGCTGGAGAGTGGGTGCCAGGCTCAGGGGACAGCAGGAGGGACATGAGGATGCAGATATGGGACCCTCCCTTAGCTTGGTGTTCCCTGTGCTGGCTTCCCTGGGAAGATGGGAAAACAGGAGTGCAGGTGTTTCTCCAAATAATCACCATCTTCCCCCAAAGATTTTATCTTTTCATTATCAGCATTGTGCCTCTGAGCTCACCCAGCCCTCACCCTATGGGGAAACAGAAACAGCTAGAGGGCATTCCCACAGCTGAACCAGGAATGGGATCTGGTTGGTTCCATGTGAGCAGTGTTCACTGGGAATCAGGACCTGATCCCAGTGTGGGCCCAGCCACAAGCCCATGGTTTTCCCCAGAGGGCACAGCCACTCCTCATGGTACAGCTGGGTTTTTGGGAAGCCCCAGGCCTGCCCCAGCTCACCCTGATGACCTGGCCCCGGCCAGGCTGCAGCTCTGGGTCAGGCTGCAGGTCCCCTGAGCGCATCCCACTGCAGTTCAGCACCACATCCACGCCCTGGGAGAACAGCTGAGGAGAGAGGGAGCAGCACACAGGGATGTTGCCACAGAGGCACAACATTCCTGCTTCCAAATGAGCTCTTTCCAACAGTCAGGAAATGGATAAACCATAAGGGGCAGATCCAGGGCACAGCTTCTTCCCCAGCCAGCTCCTGCTGACATCCCATGTGTGCCACCAAACCATTCCAGGGAAAGCTGCCAGTCCAGGCTGGATAAATGCTCTACCCCATCCTCTGTCAGCCGTCCCTCAATACCCAAAACCTTTTATCTTTCCTGGTAGAATTTATTTCCTGGACTTTGGAATAGTCTTGCTGCTGTTCCCTGTCCCATCATTCCTGCCAAGGAATATCCCAGAGCAGCCCCTGCCTGCTGGATGCTGCTTCTCCACTCTGGGATGGGGCTGTGCCCTCTGCCCTGGCTCCACATCCCCACTCACCTCCTGGAAAGACTCAACCTTCTTATGGAAAAACTTCACTCCCCTCTGCGTCAGCCTGGGAAGCACAAGTTCATTTGTTACTGGCAAATTAAAAGGAAATGTTCAATACCGGGACACCTGCTCAGCATTAGAAATTACAGGAATAAAATCAAACCCCAAATTCTTCCAAAGCCAAAAGCACTTGGATGCAGCTCCAAGTGCCCCCATTACTTTCATTTTTGCCATGCAAAAAATACACTCCTGGGCTCACTGTCAATGTGTTACCCCACTGGGGAAATGAGCAGGAATTCCAGAGCCTCTTCCCAGAGATGCATCTCTGCCCACCCTATCCTGATGTGCAGGATGAAAATCCACACCTGCAGCCAGAGGAAGCAGGAGCAGCTGCACTCACCTGTTGGTGAGCCAGGGCAGGTAACTCCTGCCCTCCAGCATCAGCGCCGTGTTGAACCAGCCATGGCTGAAACAGGAGGAGAGGAGGCTGTGAGGACCTGCAGGAGCCTCCTGCCCCAACATTCCTGACAGCCACTGTGGATCTGGGACCCCAATTCCCCTTGGGAGCCTCCTCACATGAGTGCGTGATTTTTCCTCCCTTTTTACGGCATAAAACACCTTCTGATTTTCCTCCCCTGTTTTGACATTGAGGTAAGGTGAGGTAAGAGAGGAGCTGGAATGGTTTCTGTGCTGTGTTGCTGCTTTTTTGGCCATTTGAGCTGTTTCTTACTCATTTGAAGAGAAGCATTTTTAAAGAAGTGAGGACATTTCTACGCCCGCAGTTCCTTGTCCCACTGCCTCATGCCAGAGCTGTATTCAGGAGGTATCCAGGACTGTCCTACCTGAGTCTCCAAAAAAACTCACTGAAAAATACCTGTAACCAGGGAAGAGTTCGAGTTCTTTTGGGGTCAAGTTCCTGAATCCCAGGACAATGTTCTTCCAGGATGGATCCTGAAGAGAAAGAGTTGAGATCATTAATGAGCCGGGAAATAATGTCCTGAGATCATTAATGAGCCGGGATCACCATGGGACAGGAGCTATGGGGAGTTGATGGGACACACCCCATGGGACACAGCCCATCCCAGAGGGACACAGCTGGATGTGCAGCTGCCAGCACAGCTGGACAGGCTCTGTCACTCCCCTATTGGATCCTCACACCAGTATTGCCTCGGGAGCACAGAAAACACCATGTCCCAAGGCAAATTTGGAAATATTGGGAAGCGCTGGCTGGAAGGAGCAGAGCCCCTGAAACCCTCCCCAGCCCCAGCTGGGACCTGCTCCTTCCTTACCGGCGGCGGCTCCCTGAACAGGTTGTAGCCAGAAATGAGAAAAAGTCCCATTTCCTTGGCTGCTGGGGAGTGCAGCTGCCCGAGGAGGTGATCGAACGTCTCTTTATTCCAGAGCCTGGGATGAGAATGGGACAGTGGTGGCTCTGCCAGCCCCATGGAGCTGTGCCAGGGCAGCCCATGGCACACAGGGAGAGGGACAGGCACCATCCTCCTCCTCCTCCTCCTGCTGCTGCTGCCTTACGTCTCCTGCAGGTTGCCGTGGTCACTCAGGTAGGGCTGCCACAGCCCGGCTGCCCCGTCGCTGGTGGTGTGGGGGGTGAAGTGGTCGGCGTAGACCTCCAGCTGCAGGGAAGGCAGCAGGCTCTGGAACTGCTCCTGGATGCACAGGGCGCTGGAGAGCCCGATCACCCCGGCCCCGATGACGGCCACACGCATGGCTCCGGCTCCAAGGGACAGCTGGGGCTGCTGGACAAGCTGGGGACACCACGAGGGAGCATCAGCTCCTGCAGGAGCTCAGCTGCTCTGGCAGTGGAGCTGAGCTCCTCACGGTTCATTCTTGTAAAGCCTCCCAGCCCTCCTCAAGAAGCTCTGATCCAGGAATCATGGATGGGGCGTTTGTGGTTCCTCCCAGTGGCTGGGGAATGTGTCTCCACCCCTGGCTGTGCCAGCAGAAAAGCTGCAGCCCAGCTGGCAGGGCGGCACTGCTGGCACAAGGAGCTCCAGGTGTGTCCTGCCCCAGGGATCCTCCTCTGTGTCCCACCAGCCACAGGCTGAGCAGCCAGGGAGATGCTGGAGCACCCACCACAGCTCCATCTCCCCAGGGACACTGTGAACCCCCCATTCCCAGTGACCCAACCCTGCTCTGAGCGGGCATGGATGAAAAGGATGGGAAGCAGCAGTTGTTTCCCAGGGAGCAATGCCAGCTGTGATGAGTGCAAGGTTGGACCCTCACACCACTGCCACCCACAGGGCTGCACAGGAGGGTGGCTGTGCCACCACCTCAAACCCTTCCAGGAACAGCTGGGAGGATGGCTGCGGGTGAATTCTGGCTGCAAATCACAGAATCTCAGAATCCCAGAATTCACAGAATCTCAGAATCACAGAATCCCAGAATTCACTGGGTTGGAAGTGACCTTCAAGACCATTGAGTCCAACCCAGCCCCAACACCTCAACCCTGGCCCCCAGTGCCACATCCAGGCTTTGTTAAACACATCCAGGGATGGTGACTGCACCACCTCCCCGGGGCAGCCACTCCAGAACTTTATCACTCTTTCCATAAAAAAACTGTTTCCTAATACCCAACTTATATTTCCCTTGGTGCAGCTTGAGACTGTGTCCTCTGGTTCTATCAGTTCCTGGAGAAAGAGCCCAACCCCACCATACCAAAAACCATCTTTCAGAGAGTTGTAGAGAGTGACAAGGCCACCCCTGAGTCTCCTTTTCTCCAGGCTAAACACCCCCAGCTCCCTCAGTTGCTCCTCACAGAGTTTGTGTTCCAGGCCCCTCACCAGCCCTGTTGCCTCCTCTGGATGTGCTCAAGAGTCACAATGTCCTTCCCAAACTGAGGGGCCAGAACTGGACACAGCTGCAGCCCCTCTCCATCCTCTGGTTCCCTCCTGACAGAACTTTCCTGCCTTGGAAAAGCCCTGTGGTCACTGCCTGTGCATAGAATGGACAAAAACCAGTATGGGGAAGAGCTGGGAGTGCAGATCCTGGGCTGGTTCTGGGAGCAGGAATAAATTCCAGCCTACAGGGTTTTTTTGGGCAAGTCCAGCATCTCTGCTGTGACAACAGGGGGATGACATTTGCCAGGACGGAGGGATGAGTCATTGGAACAGCACAGTGGGAGCTGTTTCCCATCTGCCATGGTTTTAAAACCCTCAGGAACCAGGGTCACCTCCTCCACCAGGGACAGGGACTCACCCCAGCTGTCCCTGCAGTGCCAGCTGAGGAGGATCTGCCAAAAAATAATGTGAATACACATTTTCCACCAGTTTACCTGCAGAGTGTGGGGTCCCTGGAGCAGTCAGTGCGGTGTCCGGAGGCTTCAGAGTCAGAGTTGTTGCAGCTCAGCAGGGCAAGGTCTGAGTGTCCAGGGCAGCAGGGCCAAAGTCTGCTCTCGCTCTGGGAGGTGGAGCTCCCACGTGATGCCACTGGCAGGAGGCCCCAGAGTCATGGAAAACGGGGTCACCACCATTGGTGGCAAAGTGCCACCCCTGCCTCTTGTCTCCATGGTGACCACTGGCAGACCAGGACACGGGGATGTGTTTATGGGCATGGTCCTGGAGGTCCTTTCCAGCAGCAGTGATTCTGTGACTTCCTGGGGTGTGGATTTGCAGAATCCCTTAGACTGGGTAAGACGACTGAGGTCAACCTTTGACTGATCACCATCTTGTCAACTAGACCACAGCACTAATGTCACATCTAGTTGCTTCTTGAACACAAGATTCCTTTGGGATCTGGAAAAATTTGAGTGCTTCTGGCTCAGTTTTTGAGTAGGAAGAGAGGCTGAGGGCATCAGGATTGTTCAGCCTGGAAAACAAAAGGCATCAGAGGGACCTAATTGTGGCCTTCCAGTACCTGAAGGCAGCCTGATGGAAAAATGGAGAGTGACTATTTACAAGGGCCTGGAGTGACAGGACAAGGGGGAACAGTTTCCCACTGCCAGAGGCAGGGTTAGACGGGATACTGGGAAGAAATTCCTCCCTGTGAGGCTGGGGAGGCCCTGGCTCAGGCTACCCAGAGCAGCTGTGGCTGCCCCATCCCTGGAAGTGTCCCAGGCCAGGTCGGATAGGGTTTGGAGCAACCTGGGCCAGTGGAAGGTGTCCCTGCCATGGAATGGGATATTGGGGGCGGGATTTGGGGGGTGGGATGGGCCGGACAGCCCCGCCCACCACATCAAGCCCCGCCCACCACCGCAAACGAGCCACGCCCATAGAGAGACTCCTCCCTTTCCAGGCCCCGCCCTTTCCCTCGCAGGCCCCGCCCCGGGCCCGCCCCTTCCCGGCGTGAGGGGGAGGCGGCCGCAGCCCCGCAGCTGCAGCCATGGCGCTGGTCACCCTGCAGCGCTCGCCGACCCCCAGCGCCGCCTCCTCGGCCAGCACGAGCGAGGTGAGCGGGGACGGCATGGGCAGGGACGGGGAGGGAAGGGGAGGATGAGCCCCGGGGACGGCGGCGGCGAATGGGGAGCGGGAGGGGCGGGGTGAGGCCCCGCTCGGGGCCAGGCCCCTGCAGCCCCCCCAGCATCCCGTAACCCAGAGCTTCTGGCTCCATCACCCTCATGGTCCCGGCCTCACAGCTCTGGCCCTTCACAGCTTTCCCCTTCCAGCCCCTGGTTCCACCCCCTCGCGGCCCCTTGGCCCTCCACAACCACTTGTCCCCTGTCTTCATCCCTGCCTGTCCCCATGGCCTGACTTCCCACAGCCCCCTGGCACCAGCTCAGCCCTCACAGGCTCCCCAGCCCCTGGTTTCATGCCCTTCACAGGCGCTGGTCCCTCATGGCTGCCAGCCCTACAGCCCCCTGGTCCTCCATAGCCCCTTCCCCTCAGCATTCCTCCCTTACAGCCCCCATGGCCCTGAGCCTCACAACCCCCATCAGTCCCCGGCCCAGCTCAGCTCCTCACAGCCCCCACCATCCCAGTCCCCTCTCTTAGCCCCCGATGCTGCCCAGCCCCAGCCTTTTGATGCTGCCAGGCTGAGCCAAGCCTGGTTCTGTCCTGCCATCCCCCCACACACAGCTCCATTCCCCTGTGGATGTCCCCCATTCCAGCCCTCAGCTGGCAGGGAGCCTGAGCTCCCTAAACCCTGGGGCAGCCTGCTTCACCTCTCTCTTGGCAGGCAAATCTCTGGGCAGAGTGCTGGGCCTGTCTTCATGGAGCAGCTGTGCTGGCCCTTGTCCCTGTTTGGCATCCCAGAGCTGCCACCACCTCCTGCCCCAGGGATGCTCTGCTTTGCCCTGTGTTATCGCTCTGTCCATGGCACGACCTTTCCCCACACCTGCCCCTGCATGCAAGAATTCCCCCCAAGGTGTCCATTGTCAATTCTCCAGGAGCAGCTCCCATCCTGCTGCACCCCATACCTGTGCCACTCCTCATACCTGTGCTGCTGCCCTTTCTCTCCTTCCCCCAGCTCTGCTGCTCCAGGACCTGGACCTGCCACTTCACCTGCCCTATGGTGCCATCCGTGTCCTGCTGGCCTGGCTCTCTGTGTGTCCCAGCTCTGCTGCACACCCCCTCCACTCCTGTGCCCCAGGAATGTCCTCTCCTATCTCTGCCCAGCCTTGGACTTCTGCTTTCCCCCTCACAGCTCCCACGTGCCATCCAAACACAGCTGCACCTCCAGTTTCTCTTTCTTCTCACCTTTTTCCCTCCTAACCCATCTCCTTTGTCACCCTCAAAGACAGGCCTGCTGTTTCCCTGCACATCCTCCCCGTGCATCCCTCTCCCCCCAAGCTTCTTTCCTTTGATGTTCACTGCCCTTGGCTTCGCTCTGTCCCCACTCCTGCCAGGTAAACAATCCTATTTGTCACCTGTCAGGTCCCTGTGACTCCCCCGATTAGCTGGGCTGAGGGGGGAGCAGGAGGGGGGAGCCACAAAGCTCCCGGGTTCTGCCTGGCCCCAGGGGCTTTGGAGGGGGTCCCTGGCTGCAGGGACCCAGTTTGGGCCATGCTGTGCCAACTGTGGAACTTGGAGATGTGAGCTGCACTTTTTGAAGGAGTTTTCAGAAGGAATTTTGTAGGATCTCGTTTAGACAGGGTCTTAAACAAGACCTAGTGGCCTCCCAGTCTAGAGAGATGAAAATGAGCTGTAACCCCAGAGCAGGCAGTGGAATTAGACTGGATTTAACTGCTGCAGGTGGGAGAGGAGTCAAAGCAGGCCTTGCCATGTACATCTGTCTTAGGCACTGCTTTGTGGCAGAGCTGCTGCTAGTGATTGTATTTTCTGTGGGGTGACCATACAATTCTCCTTTTTCCTCTCAAAAATGCTGCCCCAAATTTGCCACCAGGTGTTGTCCATGGCAGGGCACTTCTGCCACCAGCACCCACAGCTCAGCAGTGCTGTGGTGGCTCCCAAAGGAAGACACTGAGTCCTGATAGAATGATCTTTTCTGGCATGAAATAAAATTATGATTTCCAGATTCTTTTTCCAGGTTCAGCATGTTGTTTTTAGCAAAGTTAATTTAAAGAAAAATCCCATCAAAAACTGCCAGCCTGCTCCTGTTCTTTTAGGATCTTTCTTGCAAGGAAAACCAGGGGTCATTTGGACTTTTAGCTGAATAATTACTAGAAGATCTTTTAATGGGAATTGATGGCCACACATCCTTGCTAATTGTGACTGTGCTGTTGTGGCCTCTCCTAACTCAGGAGCCCAAAGGAATTTATAAAATGGATGCTGCTGCAAATTCTTAGGTGAGAGTGGTTCACACACACGTGCAAACTTGCACTGCTTGTGCACCTGCCTTGCACACACCTCCCGCTCCCCGTGGTCCTTCAGAGTGGCCACGCTCAGCACAGTCCCCAGGGAGGGACAGGCAGTGCCTGCTGGGGTCTGCCCATGCTGGGATGAGCAGCTGCAGCTCCAGAGCATCACCCCAGTGTGTGGTGCACCCCAAACCCTGCCAGCTCCCAGGGCTGCTCTCAGCAGGACAGGCCAGGCCAGGAGGGCTCGGCGTGGCAGCCTCGCTGATGCCTTCCTTTGGTTTTCCTGCAGGTTTTAGTAGAAAATACAGGGAAAATCAGCTTTGGGAACAGCTCAGCTCCTGCAGAGAGGAGCCCACAGCAGCTCCAGGCCCAGCCCTGCTGCCGAGCCCCAGCTGACGACATCCAAGAGTCGTCATCCTCACAGTCACGTTTGTTTAAAAAGGAAAAAAGTTTTTCTCCCCTTTGTTGCTACGTGACGGCCCCAAACAAACAGGAGAGTGACCCTGCAAAGGTCCCAAACCTGCCAGACCTCCAGAGCTTCCCAGGGCTGGGGGATCTGCCAGTGGGGGCACTGGGACTTGGGGTGCTCTGGGGCCCTGCCTGCAGCCCAGCTCTGCACTGTAAACAGACTAAAAATAGCCATGGTATGCTCCTCACCCTCTGCTGGGTCAGTCGGGACAGCCTTGTGCATCTCCCCTCCTCCAAATGGCCACAGTTCCAATATCAGCCTCTGCTCTTGCATTTGCAGGATTTTTTTTTTTCCCCCTGGCTTTACTTGGTTCTCACAGATTGTCAGCAGAGCAGCTCCTGTGCCCTCCACCAGCCCAGATCCTAACTTGAGAGGATGGGGAGCGATCCAGGTCCACTCATCCCTCCAAAGCTCCAGTCTTGAACATTTGAAATGATGCAATTTGCTTGTTTTTAACTTGTACAAAACCACCTGGAAACAAGTAATTCCCAGGGGGATCCTTATTTGATGTGGGTTCTGAGCAAGGCTGTAGGAAATACCAGGATGTTCCCCAAGAGTCAGCACTGATGGAGCCTGATTCCTGCAAGGCTTGTGTCCCTCCAGCTTTGTCAGGATCAGGTGTGTTGTGAGTGTGAAGGATTTTCTGTAAGGCCCCTGCTTTGCTTTTAGGGCCCAAATCTTCTCCCCAGCACAGCCCTGCTCTCCAAGGGGGTGCTCCCAGCCCTTTCTCCTCTGCACTCACTCAGGACCAAAGCAGAACTATCTCAGAGCCTGTTGTTTTGGTTGCTTTTTTTTTGTCAGCTCTGGATGCAATTAGCCCCAGCCCTGCTTTTCTCTAATAAGGAATTTTGTCTAAAAGCTACTAGGGAACTTGAAGGGGATGACTGCAAAGCATGACTCTGTGAAAATGCTTGGGTTTGGAAGCAGGCTGAGGTCACACTTCTCTTTTGAGGAGACTCAATAAAGTCTAGTGTCACCTGAGCAGCCAGATTTGCTTCCAGGGAGGCTTCCTACAAGTGCCTGGTGCAGAAGTGCTCATTTTAATCCACTCCTGCCACCAAAGCAGCGTGTTCCCCTGGAAGGCAGCAGGCATGGGACGTGCATTGTTCCATCCTGGGGACGTGTGTGCCAGCACCGGCTGGAGGTGGCCTCCTTGTCCTGGCAGTGTGATCATCCCTGGAGCTGCACATCAGGGACAGTCCCGGGGAGCACTTTTGGCTGTGTCCTGGTGCTTGGGACATCCCCAGTGCCAGTTATTTGTGGCTGCCAGCTGCTGCCCTCACGTGTGTGCGCGGCGGCAGCGAGGTGTGCGCCGGTGACGTCGGGGCTGGCGCTCTTCAAAGCGCTCTGCGCTCCAGGACCAGCTTGCAGGATTAGGACCTAATAGCTTTAAAATCCCCCTGAGCCCCTTTGTCACCCGGCGCCGGGTGCTGGTACCGTACAGGACTAGGGCGTCTCATTTATCCCTGGCTCCAGGAGGAAAAACCCTGCAGAAAACAGCCCCTCACTCCCTGTTGGTGCAGGGATTTTAGTTAAAGGTGTCATGTGCAAATAACCAATGTGTGACTCTTGTGTCCTTTCCTCCCCTCAGGCGGAGGCCGGCAGTGATGAAGAGCGTAGACTGAATGTGAGGTAAGCTGAGCTTTTGGGCTCTAAGTTTGCACTGTTGTTAATTGTCTGCCCAGCATCTGAGCCCTGACCCTGCAGAGATCCCCTTGCCTAAAGGATCCACTCCAGGTGCTTTTTGCAGAGAGCTGAATGTGGGGATGCTCTCTCCCTCATCAGTTTTAAGATGAGCATTGAGCCAGGTGAAAGAGTAAAAGAGAGTTTGTGATCCTTTTTTCCACTCCTGAGAAGACACTGGAAAATTACTGGTCAGCTCTGGCCACAGCACTTTAGTGTTATCACAGCATCTCTGGCTCTGCTGCTGCTCCCTGAGGCTGGGGCTCCACTCAGGAAGGGGCTCTGCTCCCAGGACAGAGGAGAACTCTGCTCATTCCTGCCTATTATCTACCAGGAATTTGCCTCCTTGGGGTCATGCAGAGCCACTGTGTTCATGTGAGGCTAAGAAAAGGCTGAGCTGTCCTGCCAGAGAGGAGAGAGGCTCCTCTTGCTGACATTGTGCAGATCTAAAGTGGTGACACGAGCTCATGTGCCAGGGCCCTGGATAATGGGCTCTGAGTAATGCTGTGGATGGTTCACTCTAAGCCTGGCTCTTGCAGGCAGCTCTTACCCTCTAACCTGTAAACCACAGCCCAGGGGAGCAGTGTAAAGGCACAGCAGTGGTTCAGCACTCAGTCTCTTCTCCTTGTCCCTCCTTCCTGCTTTCCTTAGCCTGGCTGCAGGAAAAGCAAAGCTGCTCGTGCTGCTGCTTGGACTGTGTTTGCCCTGCAAGTGAAGTCAGAGCCCAGAAAGCAAGGCTGCTCGTGGACAGAGGAGGAAATTGTTGGACTTTTTTGTTTCTGGGATGGTGTCTCCTGGCTGCAGCCTGCCTGGGAGGCCTGGAATTCCATGGCTCACACATGGATTCCATGCACACACATGGATTGCAGACAGAAGTGCTGTGTGTCTGCTCTGTGTGCTGTCCTGTGTGTATGGGCATTTCATGGCTGTCTGTAATGCTATTTGAGAGCTGACCCTGTGGGGAATGGATTTTGTATTGGTAAAATCAAAATTCCTTGTTCTGCTCCTTGTCCAATGCAAGGCCCCAGCAGGAACCTGCTGAAGCCCTGAACAGCCACAGAGCCCTAATTCTTGTGCTTTTCCTCAGGTGGTATTAAACAGTTACATGTAACCAAGCAGGATGGCAGCCTCCTCTTTTGGGTATACAGTTCTGTGCTAAAAGAGAAAATACAGCTTTATCCTCTTCACTGCAAATGTTGTCACTGTTCAAACAAATCCTGGTGAGATCCTTGGATTTGTGGCCACCTTTGGTCTGTCTGGCCTCTTTGCAATCTGGGCATGTGCATCCACCACTGACCAGAGCCACCAGGAGTGTAGATGCACTTAAACCAGGCTTAAAGGCCGATGCTTTTCTCCTGGCTGTTGAAAAATGCTGCAGCACTGACGTTGGACACTGAGATCCCATGAGCTTCCTCTGTCCTGCAGTCTCCTGGGGCTGCTCTTCCGTATACGATTGTCAGGATAAGAATCTGGTAATTAAATAGCCAGACAGGGCTGGAGAATCAGATGGCTCTCACGAACAGCCTCTGCTGTCCTCAGGGGGAAACACTGCCAAGAGCTGCAGGAAATATGCAGACATAACTCAGATGATGAATGGAGCTCCTCTTGGTTTGGTGGGTTGATCCTGTCCCCTTCCCACTGGCTGCTGTCCCCTTCCCTGCTCTGCTTCGATCTGCTGAGACTCTGCCTGGTGCCCAGGGGGTGGCAGAGTTGTTCAACTTCATTGTGCTCTGAAAAATCCCTGCAGCATGGCCTGTGCTGGTGTTTGTGCCTCCTTCAATCCTGGTCTAGCCTTGGTGACAGCTGGGCTTTGTCCCACATGCCCTGAGCACAGGGGTCAGCAGTCCAGCCCCTGGCTCTGCAGACTTTGGAGATCTGAGGGTGAAGGGAAAGGAAGGATTGTTGGAAACATGTCCCCAGCGTGCTGCCAGCTCAAGCTGTGTCTCATCAATACAGGATGGCTGTGCTCGTACACGTTTATGACATTATGTATTCATCTGCCTGCTGAACAATTATTTTTGTTCATTCCAAAACATTCCGGGATTTTCTTTTGAGGTTGCATAGTTGGATCTGGTTCCATGAGCTATCTGATTGTTTTCTTGGAAGAACAGGTCTCTATCATGGTTTTGCACCCAGCCATGTCTTGCTGCTCCCTGATCATCCTTCCTTGTGGTTTCTGTCATTCCAAAATGCTTTTCTTTCTCCCTGGAACAGCTTCTACCCCAGAACAGACCTAGGGGACATGGTTTAGGTTCAAAGATATTGCTGCTATCTGCATTTTCTTAGACATTAATCTGCTTTTAGCTGTGTTACCAAAAATTTTGTGGAAGCTTTGACAATATAACATCCACACTGCTCCAGGCAGCAGGCAGCCAGGGGTTTGTATTGCTCCCTGAGGGTAAAGAATCAGAGCAGAAGGAAAACTAAGAGATCTGAGAGTCCTGTTGGGCTCAGTGGAGCCAAAAGCTGCATGTCTGAGCTGTGTTATCAGTGTCTGCTCAAACCTCCCCTCCTGGATAAGCATCAGGGAGATGCTGTGGCTTGATCCCTTTTCCCCCTACTGGTGCAGTGCCCCTACAGCACACCCAAATCTTTGTAAAACTGCTGTCAGGGCTAGGCCAAGCCCGTGGGAGGATGTGTTAGCCCAGGCTTAAGCACAGCCCTAAGTCCTCTGAGATCGAGTTCCGTGCAAGCCTCATGCGTGCGGTGCCTGTGGCCTTATCTCAGCCCCAGATCCTGCTGCTCCAGAGCAAACTCTGAGGAGATGCTATCAAGGAGGAGGCAGAGCAGAGCCCAGCTCTTTCCCAGCTGCCTGCTCTGGCACAGGGCTGGATGTGCAGTTTTTCCTTTTTGGTGTGACCCGGTTGATTCTCACTCCTGGCCCTGTGCTGGCTCTGTCACAGCGAGGCACAGGAGATGTTGTACAACCCAGATCGCTCTGTGAGTGTTGGCTGGTTCTCAGATGTGGTTGGCAAACACAGCAAGATAATCACTGGTTTTAATTACAAATATAAATAGGTTTGTTTAGCCAGTCATTCTGTAATCTTTGCCATTATTGGCTTTCCAATCACAGCCTGAATGCAGGGCTGGGTGAATGTTTTCAGGCACCTTCTGCAGAGATAGAGGTTGAACCACTGCAGAAGGCCTGGAAGTTGGTTATCTGCAGGCTCTGATCAAGCCTGAAAATGGTTATGCAAAGAATTGTTCTTGTTTGGCTCCTTTAAACCAAATTTTAAGAGCTGGCAAGAGCAGCTGTGGGAGGTAGAGGTTTACAGGGTAGGGCTTGTGTATATTTGCAGATCAGTGATCAACAGGAGGAGTCATTGGTGCAGACAAACTCCTAACAGAGCAACTGCAGGTTTAGATTGGATATCAGGAAAATTCCTTCATGGAAAGAGTTGTCAAGCATTGGAACAGAGTTCCCAGGACAGTGATGGACTCCTCATCCCTGGAGGAATTGAAAAGCTGTGTGGATCTGGCACTTGGGAACATGGTTTAGTGGTGGCCTTGGCAGAGCTGCAAGAACAGCAGGACTTGATCTTGGAAGTCTTTTCCAACCTAAATAATTCCATGATCATCTCTCTGGCACACACCACAGGACACCATTGTATCTTATATCACATATGTACATATTTTACACACTTGATGGATATTTGATGTTTATTATATTTTAGTGCACCAAAAAGATATTTTAACACCTTAATCCTTAATTTCTTTAGGGATTTAGGAGCATGTTTCGCTGGAGCAGCACTGAGTGAACACCTTGTACCCACAGTTGTGTCTACGATGCTGGGCAGGCACTCAGGGCAGGGGGGAACACGGGGGCAGCTGCCTCGAGGATTTATTTGTGGGGCCAGCAGCTCATTACAGCCTTGACAAGTCCTGCTGGCTGCAGACTGATTGTGTCCCGGGGAGCTGGTGGGAGATCTCGGGGCAGAAGTTGCTGACTTCATGAAGTGTTCAAAACAGGACGCTGAATCACATCCTGGCCGGCGGCAGCATCCTGCCTTAGCGTGCTCCGTACAATGGGGAGGCACCGGCCCAGCCCCCGGCCCTCGGGAGCTCTCAGCCCGGAGGTGTGGCCCTGGAAGCTCAGGAAGGTGTAATTAGACCTTTCCATTTTGTGGTGGGCTGTGTGTGGATGTTCAAAGGCCCCAGAGCTGGGGAAACGTTCACTTATTTGACACTTATTTAAGATCTGGCCTTTCCAGGAAATTGTTGCTGACTTGAAATTGAGCAATATGAGGAGTTTACTTGGACGTAGGTAGAGGAACAGCAGGGAGCTGCCAATTTAAAGATGTGATGATCAGACTCTTTTGGAATTATATCTAAATCTTTTGGGTTTTTTTTTTTTTTTCTTCCATGAAACCTCAGCAGTTTGGCAGAACCCAAATCATGAGGCCCTATTATCAGAGGTGCTGGCTGTGCACTGAGCACTTGTTCCTGTAAAAGGCCAGTGTGGTCACTGTTTATTTAGGTGTTAGAGCTGGGTCAGAACAATATTTTGGTTTCAAATGCCTCTAGATTTTAAATATCTTAATCTTTGATAATTGTCTGCCAAGATCTGTGAGTCAAGCATTTCTCATACAGATCAGAGCTGTGCTCTGCCTGGCAAATACTCCTAAAATGTTTTTGGAATGGGGAATGGACATAACACCTTCCCAGGCCTGGTTTTAGTTCTAATGAAGAGTGTTGAGATTATTTCCTGAGAGCACTGATTTTTTTCCCAAACATTTACACATCCCTTTGCAGCATTTAAATCCCTGACACAGAATCACTTTACCACTGCACAAAAATAAGCCCAGATTTGAACAGATTAGGGTGCACATCACATCCATCATTTGTTTAGGTTTATCTGGGATCAGAACTCTCCTCTGCAGGGCTTGTCTTCCCCCTCTGAAAATTTTAGTTTCTTGAAGAAGTCCTTGCTGCAAGAACTGCTGGTGAAGGAAACCTTCATATCAGGGACCAAGTCAGCCAGAAATGCAGAGAATGGGACAAAACGTCCCGTTCAGATTTCCCAAAAAGCTGCCAGGTTCCTTGTTTGTTCTGTCTGCCATCCAAATGGTCACATCCAACCGTGTCCAACACTTGCATCCCAGGGGAGACTGCTGCCCATGGCTTGGCATCTCCCTCCCAGCCCTGCAAAACCTCCTGACCTCCAGCTGTCAGCTTCCCTCTGCAACACCACCCTGCTTGGAAAAGATGCCTTTGGAGCGGAGGGGGAAAAGAAGGATGGTCCTGGGGTTTTTACCACCACTTTTCCATTGTCAGTGAGCTTTGCCCCTGCCTGGCACTCTCCTGATTTTGAGAATGCTGGCTGTGTACCCTCAGGGGGTGCAGTCCAGTCAAACACTCGAGGTGTCAGGGCTGAGCCAGAACTTTTCTCACTCTGCTCTCACCGCGCGTGATCCGCCTGGATTTATTTTGTTTTGTTTTTTCCACATTACCAATGTGTCAAGTACTCCCTGGTCTCTGCTGCCTTTTTTGGAGCCGTTCTGAAACCTGGCAGCTCAGCTGGGTTTTTGGGTTGCTGTGCCACCAAGATTCCCAGCCATGCTTCCAATGCCATTGTCTGAGTCCTGGCTGAACTTTGCTCGCACCGCTCGGGAGCTGCTCCCTTAATCCTTCAAGCTGTTCCTCACCTGCCTTTTCTTTTCCAGCAGCGCCCTTGGAGAGTTTCTGCTTGTTTCTCTGGGAGACACTGAGTGGGTGAAGTGGGGTGACTTAATAAAATAGTTTCAAGGATTAAAACAATGGGCTGACAGGAGGAATGCAGGAGGATGGGCCCATGTGCTGACAGCTTGGCTAGGGAGGAGGACAGGAGCAGGATCAGCTCCTGCAGGGAGCGTGGGTGGAGCTCTGCCTCTGGTGTGCCCTCCATGGTGGGCATCATCCCACCTCTCCTTCAGCTCAGACACTGCTCTGGGACAGCTCCAGGGCTTGTGGCCTGGCTCCCCCCTTACCTGTGGTCATGGAACAGCAATGGCAGGAACGTGGCAACACCCAGAACAGTGACTTGTAGGAAAATACAGGGAGCCAGTGTTTTGGGAATAGTCAGACCACCAGGGAAATCCATATTGGTGCTGATGCTGGGATCTCTGTGTGTTCCCCTCTGCCAGCTGCTGCTTTCCCAAGCCTTGTTCTCCAAGTCCATGACTCCAGGTGAGGGTGAGCTGCTGTGTGGAGCAGCTCTGGCCAGCCCCCATGGCAGGGTGGGTGGCCCTGGGACTGGCACAGCAGGCTGGGGACAGTCCAGGGCATGCACTGGGGACACCAGTGCTGGGGCACTCATAGGGTTAATACTCCTCTTCCTAGCATCTCCTGCAGGCTGAGGTTAGAGAGGATCTGGCCTGGCCTCCTGAGACAGTGACTGTCACCAAAATGCCATCGTGTTCCAGTGGGAATCTCAGAAATGCTCCTGGGGATTCAGAGCGAGTTCCAAGCCCATGGTGTAGCTGGGTGATGCTGGGATCAGCCTCGTGCCTTTTTGAACTCTGCAATTAATGGGATGAGCAGAAAGGATTTCTTTTTCCTTGTGAAACAATCTCTTATTTTATTTGGCTTTTCACCATCCAAGTACTAGGGATTCCTAGAATTTTCTCATTCCTGGCTGTTTGGGAGCAGTTCTGTCAATTTACTTTGTGCAAGTCTGCTGGAATGGGGAATGATCCATGATCCTGCTCATTTGTTTGTTTCCCTCTTCCTGCCCTTTCTCTTGGAGGGTTTATCCCAGCTGCTCCAGGCTTGTCTGCAGGCACAGCCTGGATCCTGGGATTGTCCCCAGGGTGGGATACTCAGAGCTGAGCTGGTTCTGCTCTGTGCAGATCTGGATCTGTGCTGATCCCCGCTCCAGCCCAGTGCATCCCAGGAGTGGCTGGAGGGACATCATCACCAGTCTATTTCTGTTGGGAAATTGGCTTTTGTGGGCTTCATGATTGATTTCATTTTTGTCTCTTTGCCCTTTGTGCCAGAGGAGCGTTTGTGTGTGAATGGCCTGCAGTGTCTGCAGCCCTGTCAGCATTCCTGCTGGGCTGTGGCCCACGATCCCCACGCCTCCGAGCCCAACAATGCACACTCACACTCCCCTTGCTCCCTGCTCTGCTGACAACAGCAAGTTGAGGTTTTTGGTCTCCCCAACATCTCACTTCCTTCAGAATAGAGGGGGGAGATGTTTGCTCCTGCAGGGAGGCTTTACAACCAACACCCCCCAGCTGGAGCTGCTGCCTGACCCCTTCCCAGCACAGAGATGCCCTGGCTGTGTCTGAGGAAGGGGAGATGTTCTCCTTGTGAACCTGCAGCCCACATTTTGCTTTTCTTCTGGGGGTGACTTGTCTTCAGCTCAGGAGGTCTGGGAATGATGACTTTGGGTGTGGAAGTCGTGGGTATGGAAAGAGCTTTCCTGCCTTGCATTTCTGATAATAAAAACACCTCAATCCAAGTGGTCCTGAGCAGATCTCTCTGACCTTGCCAGGTGTTTTGGGCCTCTGCAGTCCTGACCACGGGTCAGTTTGTCAGCATATCCCAAATCCTACACATGTGCAAGAGCTCTTTGTTCTAAACCATCTTTGCAGTGTTGGAACTGGGCTTTTCCAGGTGCTGCTCCCTGGGGAGCACACTGCTCCTGTGGCAGCCCTGCTCCACGTGGGGCTGAGCTGGGATGGCTGTGCTGATATTCCCACCTCTGTTTGTCCCTTTAATCCTTGTGTGACACGGAGCAAAAGCCACTTGGACACACTTCATTAAGAGCAGGAGAAGGGACTTGCTGCTGCTGGTGTCCCTGGGGCTGTGCAATGCCATGGGAAGGAGCAGCTTTGAAGTCCCTTTTTCCCCTCTGCTGTTTTGTGTTGCTCAGGGCCCTTCCAAAGGCCCCTCTGGGGATCAGGAAGTGTTATCAGATGTGCCTCTATCAGCCCAGAGCAAGCAGTGCCTCCGCCTTAACCGTCGGCTTTTTTGGGGAGCAGGAGCCACACAGCTGCTCTCAACTCTTCCTGTTTCTCTCCTTTCTCTTTGATGTGCTCCTGCCCAGCTTGGGTTGTGCTGCTGTTGTGGTGTGGCTGTGGGACGATGCCAGTCTCCTCTGCTCGCTGCAGTGTCCTGCCTAAAATCCACCCTTGGGATATGGAGGGTCTGGCTGGGCTATGGGAGCATCCAGCAGGGCTGGCTCACCCCTCTCCAGGGTTGGTTTTTGTTCTTTCTCAGTTGCCTTGAGGTGGCCAAGCTTGTTCCAGACCAAGCAGCAAAGGAGGGAAGAAAAAGGAGAAAAAAAAATCAGTTCTCTTCCTCCTTATCAACAGGGCTATAGAAAAGGGAAGTGTGTTCCATTCTGTGGTGCTCACAAGGCCTGTTTTTCCATCACCTTATCAGTTTGGAAATGTTTTGAGTCGAAGATGCCATGAAACCCAAAGAACTGGGAGGCATTACCATGTTTGCCTTTGTAAAATCATTACCAATTTTGAGAGAAGTGAATATTCTTTTTCCTGTGGGAGTTGGGGTTTCTTTTCTTCCTTAAACACAGACCTGGTTTCAGGAGGCTGCTCACTCACCTCAGGCTTGCCTGGGTCTTCCCAGGAAAAGTGGCTTTCTTTCTCCAGACTCTGTTTGTGGATCTTTATTTTGAGATGAGTTCTGTAGCTATAAGATGTGTTAACAGAGTGTTTTCTTATGTCCTGCAAGATGATTATGGCTTATGTGAGATTCCCCCATTAAAACATGCAACTCAGGCACATGAGGCATGCAAGGATTCCTCCTGGGACACCCCACAGCTGGAGCCACGATGGCAAAGCAAACTGCCCGGGGAAAGCTCTTGTGGGACTGGCATCTGCCTGCCCAGGAGCATGAGCAGCTCTGTCTCTTTTCCCAAAACGCGGTGTTTGTATACGGGATTGCTTTCTGGCATTCCTGGCCCCGGGGGGTGGCAGTTTGTACCGCCGGGAAGGCGCTGCCTATTGTGTTCCTCAGCCACTCCAAGTGGGGCTGATGTGTGTTGTAGCCACGCTCCTCTGCAGCTTTCCCAAAGGGGAAGAAATATTTCCTTTTCAAGTGGAGCAGCACGGAGCCAACGGATGGAGCAACAGCCTCTGGTGCCCTCTCAGGCAGGGCTGTGGCCAAGAGCACCCTGTCCTTGCCAGCCTCTGGGGGCAGCAGGGACTGTCACTGTCTGTACCCTCCTCCTGACACTCCTGGCGTTTCCCAGGTGTTGGAAGTGTTGGTTTTTCCCTCTTTTGGGGTAATAATTTCCTGTGTTTGGTAAGCCGAGGTCAAGGAGTGGGAGGAGAGCTGGCCTGCAGCTGTATTGGAGCATCGGGGTCCTGGGGCTGTGAGTGGGCTCTGTGTTTATTCGAGAGCCTGAAGTGACTCCTTGTAAAGAAGTTGTGCTGGTCAGGATTCCTGGAAGGGCATCCAGGGATTGGGTGGTTTCTGTGGTGTGTGCCAGTCAAACTGGGTGAAAACTGGCTGAGAATGCACAGAGAGCTCCTCATTCCCCTGGTCAGGCTGCTGGGACCTGAGGGGCCTTATGGTGTGTGCCTGCAGAAAGAATTGGGGTTTGTAAGGAACAAATATTCAGGGAATTCAGTGCTCCCCATCCCCTAACACACAAACACCGAGCACTTGAGAGACTCCTTGTCCAGCAGGAGCTCAGGAACGGCTCTGAAAATCCAACGGGGGAGCTGTACACTGAGGGAAGGACCATTTAAATGTCCTGTATCTGTATTGAAGCATTGCTTTAACTGTAAAGGAACGATCAGGCACCAGTCCCTGGGATGCTTTTCCTCTCGTCTGTCCCTCCTAGGGAATGTGGACTTCCCGCAGGCAGGGGCTGTGTGGGTGCTGATAGGAGCCTCTGGAGCACGAGGGGGGAAGCAAACAAACAAACAAGTCTGGAGGAGGGAAACGATTAGCCGAGCCTCAGCTGCTTGTTTCCCCTCTTGAATGGCTCTTTCATCAGGATGTGTTGGGACAAGTGCTTTTTCAAGGCAGGATATCAGTGGAAGACACAGTGTTCCCTAAAAGCCATCCAGTTCCCGGGGAGCATCGGCAGCCGCGATTCCTCTGCTCCACACAGAAAATACGCTTGACCTTTTCTTTGCCATCTGCTGGTTTGGGTTTTTTTATGGGTTTAGAAGCAAAAGTATGTGAGTTTTCCAGCTGGTTATGAATCTTTTCGATTTTGCTGACTTCTGTCTGACGCTGGGGCCACCACGATGCTGCCGCCGTGCAAAGAAAACCAGCCCGAATTAGTATGTATGGGTTGTGCTTCGGGGCATCTGTCACCCCTGCCGAGGGGCAGAGAGGATGGGGATGTTCTTTAACGCCAGGATTTGGGTGCTCTTTAGGAGTTTAAAAAAGAAAAAATGCTCGGAGTTTGTTGTTTACTGGGATTGCAGGATTTACAAGGGAGTTGAGCCTGGCCTTTCTCACTGAGCTGTGCCCAGAGCAGTTGTGAGAAGTGGCAGAGCGCAGACAGTTCCCGGAGCGGAGATAAGGGCTGGGCTTGGGTAACGTTGTAGTTACAATGTGGTGTAAACTGTGAGCAAAGAGGCGTTTGGGTGTGTTCCCTGTGCCTGGCACCGTGCTGGGCACATGGAAAGCGGAGCTGGTGTGGAGATGGGCAGCGCTGGGGGGACGGGAGGGTTTGTGCAGGGCAGGAACGGGGATCTCAGTGGGAATGGAAACCTTGCTCTCAGCAGGCTCCTGGCTTTGCTTTCTGGTTCATTTCCACGCACATGGATACACGGGAACAAATATTTTGCTCTGTGAATTGTCCTTTTCCTGGACCACTCTGCTCCAGCAGCACAGCTTTCCCTTTTGCCTGCAACTGGGAATATTCTGCTTTATTGTCACAGATTTCCTGACTGCAGGAGAGGAGAACATCTGTCAAGATGTATCATCAGAGCAGGAGATCCTGATAACTTTGGGAAGGAGCTCTGCTTTTTCCAAGGTTTTTCGTGCTGTAGAAATCCTAGGCAGTACTTTGAGATCAAAGATCCTTTGGGGTAAAACACTGGAGTAAAATATCCTATTTCAGGATATTTTTTTGCTTTCCCAAAGAAATTTTCCCCCAGATTCTCAGGGTGGGAATGCTGTGAATTATCTCCTGGTGCATGATCCAAGCATTCCCTGCCTCTTGTGAGTGCTGAATATCCCATACATTGTGTGGGGGTCGCTGCCTTTGTGTCACTTCTGGCCTTTTTTAACGCTTTCCTGTGAGGTCTGGGGTGAAAAGGAAACAAGGCTCTTCCTGGCTGGCTCTTGGAAGGAGCCACATTCCCATTTGTTCCCATTTGCAGCCGTTATCCTGAGCCAGGCTGAGCTTGGATCCTGCTCACACCCAGCCAGTGAGGTGAGGGGGGAGTGCTGGAACCCTGTGGGAATGGAGGTGGAGAATTGTTGGAATTAGAGTGTTCTTCTCCTGCTGTGCTTTACTGATCTTGTGGAGCCTGAAGTTCAGGCAAAAATTTTAGTTCACTTTTTAAAAGCAACTGAAATCTCTAATTTAAACCTGATCCATATTTTTCTGGGGAATTCTTGAAATTCAGTGGAACAGGAGGAAGCTTTTCCTGGGAACTTGGGCTGTGTTCTTAAGAAGTTAAAAAATCTGAAATTATGTGGATTTCATGTCTGTCCTCACAAAAATGCTGAGGTAGAACAGAGCATTGGGAGCATTACCACTCACTCCTGCCCCAAGGCAAAGACCATGGATAAAATATGGGATAGATGAGTGCTGGGAGCAGTGACTCCAGTGGGATCATTTGCTGGAGCATAAGGAGCTCCTGTATAGCACAGTCTCATAATGGAGCATTTCTGTGTAGTGGATGCAGACAGTAATTGATGGTGATCTATGGCTGCAAGCGTGGGGTGGTGGAAAATTGGGCTTTGGAGCTCTTGTGCTGTTTGGGGAGCAGAGCAAACACATCCCAGGCAATTCCTGTGCAGCTGAAAGGTGTCTCAGGAGACAGGGATTTCCAGCTATGTGGGAAATGCAACTTCACTGCTTCTGGCCAAAGCTGCTTCTGAAGGATTTCTGAGGTTCTTATGTGAAATCTGACTGTGACAGTGCTGTTCTACCTTCTCCTCCTTTATGCTCCTGGGTGTCATTTCCCTCTGGAAATGTCACTGTGTTTGCCCAGACTCTATCCCAGGATGCTGATCCAGCCACAGCACAGCCAAACCTCTGCTCCTGTGCTGGTTGTTTTTCCCTGAGGGTCCAGAGCTGTGTCCTTTCCCTTGGGATGTGCAGCTTCCATCTCCCTTCCCCTTTAAATCTACACAGTTGCAGGTTCTTGTTTTTGCATTCCAGAGAAATGTCAAGAACTGCAATCAGCAGGAAGTGATGGGCTCAGAACCTGCTCTCCAGTCCATTACAGGTCTCAGCCTGTAAAAAGTCCAACCCTTTGCTTCTTTTGAGTTGCAGAATTCTAGAATCAAGTGATAAAGTCATTTCCAGCCCATGACAGCTCAGGCAAGTATCTCCTGCAGGGGCCAAGTAATAAAACAGTGCTGGAAAATGACAGATGAATAATCCATGAATAATCCCAGAGTCATGCTGTGCAAGTGGCTGTGGCAAAATCCTACTATTTTAGTGAGGAAAGCACTTCCTTTCCCAGATGTGCACATTTTGCTGCTCGTTCCTTTCAGCTGACTCCTGTGTGTTTTGTTTTTTATTTTCCAGCCTCAGTGAGAGCTTTTTCATGGTGAAAGGTGCAGCTCTTTTCTTACAGCAAGGAAACAGCTCCCAGGGCCAGAGAAGCCTCCAGCATCCCCACAAGCATGCAGGTAATGATTCAATCCCCTCTGGAGATCCTTTTTCCCTCCCATCCAAAGGGACAGGCTGATGGCACAGGTGGGTGACACCCCAGCTTGTCCTGGAGAGCCTTGTACAACCTGCTGAACAAACCCAGGGTTTCAAATTCCTGAGTTTTTTATTGGGATCATTGAGTTTTGGTTTAAACTTTTATCATTCTCTTGAAACTGTGACTGGAATAGAAACTTATTCTCTGTGAAAACCATGGCATTTTGCATGGCTTTCTTCAGGCAGGGAAGCCTGTGCAGCCAGAAGGGCTGTGTGGAATATCTCTCCATTTCCCTCAGCCACAGAGGAGGAAATGTCACTTGTGCTTCAGTGAGTTAATCTCTGCCTCCCCTTTGGCTTGTGGCAGGGCTGAGTCACAGAGCTCAGCACCCCTTGGGCACTTGGGGATGTCCTGGACGTTCCTCCAGGGGCTCTCCCAGCCTCCAGTCATCTGAAGCTTGGGACTTTTTGCTTTGGAACTTCCTGTTGCTGGTTTTGTCTGGATGTTGCTGGTCAGATTAAGGGATGTTTGATCAGGATTTGGGTATCTGGACAGATGTACATTTGATAGCTCCTCATATCCTGGTTTCAGGAAAACCCCCTTTCCTGTCAGCTCACCACAATCTGTTGGAGTTTATCATGGTTTAAGAACAGACTGTCCTGCTTCCCCCAGGCCCTTCCAGCTGCCAGCTGGTGGGAAGAAATGGCAGGGAGTGGTGTGGTGAGTGTACACAGAGATTTGGATGCAGATAAGGGCATCCAGGGAAGTTGATTCTGCTTCCCCAGATTTACACCCTCTGCCTTTGGCACTTTGGGAATAGGTGGGTACTGGGCAAGAAGAGCTGGGGTTTTGGGGCATTTTGAGGGCAGGAGCCTGTGGGAAAGGCACAGTGTGGTACTGTGTGGTGCTGCTTAGCAAACACTCCAGCACAAAGGGGGTGTTTGAGTGCCAAGCTTGGCTTTGGGTTTCTTTAACTGTCAGCAATTCCACATACCCAGCAAACAGCCTACGGAAGGAATTTTATCTCCCATGGAAAGTTATGAGTGCATTACTGAGTTATTAGATGGGAACTTGGTTTGTTTTCCTGTAGATTCCTTGTTCCTTTCGTCTGCTTTCCCCAAACAGAAATGTACCCACAGGACTGGAGCTGAGGGGACTCAGTGCACGAGCAGAACTTGGAGACAGAAGGGCTCCATCACCCAAGCCAGGCCATTGCTGCAGCCCTTCCCTCTGGAGGTCACTCATGCTCAGTCACACCCTCTGCAGGGCTGGTGGGGCTGATCCCACCACGCTGGGGGTGATTCACTGCTCAAAGTTGTTCTTTTCTCCTTTGTTCCTGTTTTTTTAATCAGAGTTTTTCCTTCTCTTCTTCCTCACCTGTTCTCATGGCCAAACTTTTCTGTCCTCTCTAGGGTGCTGTGACAGGAAGAGAAATCCTCCCTTGTGCCAGGCACTGGTGGTTTCAATTGATTTGGTGGCTTCCAAATTCTGTAAGGTTGGGTTCTCACCCATCCAGGGAATGCCCATCCAAGAATCTCATTGCTCTTAGTGCTCTCTGGGACAGCAAAGCTAATTGACCTCCTTAATTAGTATTTGTTTTGACTCAAAACCATCTAATTTCTTTAAAGGTCAAGACTCTGCTGATTCCTAGTGCAGCAGGAGCCCCTTTGTGATGATTGCTGTGCTTTCTGTGCAGGTGACTTGCCCCAGCACCTCCAGGTGATGATCAACCTCCTGCGCTGCGAGGACAGGATCAAACTGGTAAGAACAGGTGCATTTTCCTGCTCTCTTTTCTCTTGGAAGTGTTTGCAACAGACCTGTAGAGGAGCAGGAAAAGCATTGGCAAATCCTGGATTTCAGAGCTGCTTTAACTTTGTGCTGGTTTCCAGCCCTACCCATTTTCCTGACCCCTCCTGTTGTCCTGGTCCTTGTGTCCAGGTGTGAGTTGGCTCAGGGAACTGCTCTGCCTGAAATGGGTTGTTGTGTTAGATTTCATTTTCCATCCAGCTGACAAACAGTAATGCAGGAGGAGAGACAGGACCTTGCTGATTCTCTTGGACACTTTTAAGTCAGCCTTGAAATTGCTTGCATCAGCTGGGCTGGGCTTTCTTTTGAAGAAATCTGCAGATAAAAATCTGCTGTAAAAGTCACTTCTCTGCAGAGAAGTTGATGCCAGTTGTGCCTCCTGCAGGACTGAGCTATTTCAGTGAAGGTTTGGGTGTGGGAGAAGCCTGCCTGTTTTCAGTTCAGTGCATGACCAGTATTTTAACACTTCCTGCTTGAAACTTCAGAGCAAACCTTTGGGTTACATTCTGTAGCGTTTCCCCAACCTGTAATCTCAGCTCATCTTCCCCTCACCAAAACAGCAACAAGCCTTGCTGTATCTTCCATACTGCACTAAATAAAGCTTTTGGGGGTAGTCAGACCTTGCAAAGCCCTGTGGCAGCACTAATGAGGCAGAGGGGCTTTGCAGGCCGTGCGTTTGGAGAGCGTGTGGAGCGACCGCGTGCGCTACATGGTGGTGGTGTACAGCAACGGGCGGCAGGACACCGAGGAGAACATCCTGCTGGGAGTGGACTTCTCCAGCAAGGAGAGGTAGGTCTGAGCTGGCAGCCAGGCAGGATGGGCTCTCTGGCAGCACCAAAATGTCCCTGAGCAGTTGGGTTACCTGCATCTGCAGATTGCAGCGAGGGAAAGGACACGGAGATTGTCACAGACACATTTTATGAAAAATCCTTTCCTTAGGATTTTTTCTCCTGAGAAGCTGAGAGGCCTCAGGAACAAAATGTAAGCAATGGTTATCTGCTGCTGTGGAATGCAACAGGTGCATCTGGGATTGGTCTCATGTGGTTGTTTCTAATTAATGGCCAATCACAGCCCAGCTGTCTGGACTGTTTCAGTCAGTCACAAGCCTTTGTTATCATTCCTTTTCTATTCTTAGCCAGCCTTCTGATGAAATCCTTTCTTCTATTCTTTTAGTATAGTTTTAATACAATATAGATCATAAAATAATAAATCAAGCCTTCTGAAACATGGAGTCAGATCCTCATCTCTTCCCCCATCCTAAGACCCCTGCAAACACCATCACAGGGGATGAGTCTCTTTCAGCCTCTGTGGAATCAAAGGCTGTGGCATCCACCTCACCAGTGGGAGTTTGCTGCCTGTTCCCTACAAAATGCTCTTGCAGACACATTTGCAAAACTGGAACTCATTCTCTCCCCCAGACTCCAGTGTGTTGATGGAATGATGCAATGGAGCTGCTTTTGTAGTAGCTTTGTTGCCAAATAACGTCAAAAAACAATACTGCAGAAGTGGCTCCAAAACCAACAAACAACTGTGTCAGCAACGAGCTGTTCCTTTTGTCTGCCTGATAAGAGCACACAGTATTTGGAAAAGCAAGTGAAATATTTTGTTATTGCAGCCTCTCTCAGATTATTCCAGTTCTGGTGAGTAAACCAAGGCAGAAAAGCTCTTGGCTCAGGGAGAAGGGGCTGGTTTGGCAGAACTGGAGTCAGAGGCTGGAGCTGCCAGGCTGTTGTGTGTGTTCTCCCAGGATTTAACAAGCTGCCCTGTCCTTGTGGTGCAGCTTCTGTGAGCTTTGTTTCATTCTGGAAAACCTTAGTGGTGGTTTCCCCTGGAAGGTAGGAAGGGGAAGCTCTGTACAGCAGAGGGATCTGTAGGGAAGCTCCCAGCCTTGTCAGATTATTGTCATTGGCTTTGATGCTGCCTCTGTTCTGCTCTGAAATTCCCATGTGGCATTCCCTTGGTGTGCCACAGCAGGGGAGGTTTGCCATGTCACCCTCCACTCTGAAACAGCCTTACATTAATTGGCTCCTGGTGATTATTGATGTGAGGCAAGAGGAAGGATGGAGTTCTGTTGCTGTCTGCATCCCAATTTCCTTTAAAACCTGAATATCTCAGTAGCTTAATTATTTATGGCTAGGAAGTTCCTGGCCTTCATTATAGCAAGGTTTTCTTGCCAGATTGCCTGTCTGAACTGAAAGTGTTCTTTTGGGTCAGATAAACCCCTAAAATCCATTTTCATCTGTTCCACCTGTTAGAGTGATCCCATGGAGCAATCACCACGAGTTATCACCTTGTCAGACCTTCAGACTCCAGCTTCCAGTTTTATTTAATGGCCTGAAATATTACAAGAGATTACTAGAGCAAGGCTTGAGGATTTTAAAATTTAAAGAGTATTAATAATTTAGGCTATTGGCATGACCACATTGTGGCCTATATTTAACTTCCTGTTTCACCATCTCTCTTCCAGTAAAAGCTGCACTATAGGAATGGTTCTTCGCCTGTGGAGTGATACTAAAATCCATCTGGATGGGGATGGGTAAGAAACCACATTGAAAGGATAAATGTGAATGTCCTTCCCTACCTGGGGGCTGCTCTGGGAGAGATTCTCCATCACCTTGCAAATGAAGTGCCCATTTTGGATTCATGGCTGCAGAGTCCTCTTATTCAGACAGTGAGTTCTTGTCTTGCTGCCCTCACACTGCTCCTGTGGCTCCAGGGAATGCTCTGAAACCCCACTGAGGACTGGAGCTCCCCTTCCTGGCAGCCTCTTGCCATTCATACTTGGGAGGTTGGAAAATCAGTGAGAGAAATTCTCATCCTGATTCTTTTGGCCTTTGTGTGCAGTGGCTGTTTGTGGAGGGCAGGTTGGGGTGCAGAGAAAAGCAGTTTTTGACTCAATTTTCCCTCTCTCCATCAGTGGCTTCAGCGTGAGCACTGCAGGGAGGATGCACATCTTCAAACCTGTGTCAGTGCAAGCCATGTGGTACGTGAGGGGTGGGCTCAGGGAGACACTCTCCTTTCTGTCAGTAAATTTTAGAAAAATCAGCTGCATTTTAGCCTTCTCCACAGTGGGTATTTAGTGAGCTGCAGCAGAGATCTGCTTCCCTGTGTCAGCAGAGGGGCTGTGGGAATCCTGATCCCAAAGCAGGATCTGCTGCTTCAGTTCAGAGCAACTCTGTGTCCTTCAGCATGGGAGAAGTGGCACCAGGGAGATGAATAAATATGAAAGATGAGCTCGAATTCCAAGAATTTCCCCTCTCTGCATGTTTCTCTCACTGGCTGACAGAGGAGGTTCAGGGCCCATTGCCAGCCTGTGGCATTCCCAGTGTCCTGCCCCATTCCTGGGGTTCCTGCAGCCCCAGGTGTCCATTCCCCTTCCAGCTCCTGCCACCCCTCCCCTGTGCAGGGATTCCAAACCCCTGAGCCAGCAAATTCCTCCCTGAAGAGGCTGCTCCACATGGAACTGCATCTCCCTCTGCCTGGGCAATGCTGTGTCCCCTTGGAGCCTGGAGAGATTCCTGTCCCTGCAGCATCTCCTAGGGAGGAGATACAGCTGTGCAGCAGGATGTTGTGCTGGGGATGGTTTGGTACAAAAACAAACAAATCTCCTGTTCCTGTCAGTTTTGAATTTGGCCCCTTCTGTTGCCAGCCTTGGATGTGGTTGATGTGTTCAGTGCAACAACTTCAGAGTAGAGCCTTAAAGAAAGGAAAAATTGAGGAGGGAAGAAAGGAAAAAGTAATGTTAGGATTTGCAAAAACAAATGACCCAATCTGGGCCCTGTCCCTGGAGCCTGTCAGGGGCCAGGAATGCTGGTAAATATGCATCAGGCTCCTTGCTGGAGGTGGTTGGAAAATTGTCCCTGTTCTTTATCTTCCTTTGGCTGTACAAGCTGGTTCATGATTAGATCCCAGAGCGACTTGTGCCTCCTTCTTCCCTATTAATTAGGAGAAGATTTCAGCCCCTGACTCAGCCCTGCTGTGAGAAGCCCCCAAGGTGCAGTTTGTGCCTCTTTGAGCTCTGGCACCATAAATTTCCTGCTTTCAAAGAGCAAACTGCAACAACGAAAGCTGAAAATCACTTTTCTCTATGAAACTCTCTCAGCTCCTGCTTTGTCTGCTCACAGCTGCCCAAATCTCTTCTCCCACCGTGCAGGTCTGCTTTACAGATCCTCCACAAAGCCTGTGAAGTTGCCAGGAGGTACAACTACTTCCCAGGGGGGGTGGCCTTGGTGTGGGCCACCTACTACGAGAGCTGCATCAGCTCGGAGCAGAGCTGCATCAACGAGTGGAACGCCATGCAGGACCTGGAGTCCACCCGCCCCGACTCCCCCGCCCTCTTTGTTGACAAGTCAGTGCAGCATTTTATTTGGGAAAGTTTTCTTGGCTCATGAAGGAAATCTTCCCTTCTCCCTGTTCTTCCTGGCCTGGTTCTTTTCTGGGGCTACAAAAGAGAATTTGTGTGAAATAATCAGACCCGAAACTTTAGCTTGTGATATAATGTATAAGCACCAACAAACTGCTTTTTTTCTTTTTTTTTCTATGATTCCCATAAAGATTCCCTTTAACCCAAGCCTTTCCCCTCACTCCTCAGTGCTGTGCAGGTGCTGCCAGCCTGGATTCATCCTCTCCTCTTCCTGTTCCTCCCCAGGCCGACAGAAAGGGAACGAACGGAGCGGCTCATTAAAGCCAAGCTCCGGAGCATCATGACCAGCAAGGACCTGGAAAATGTGACTTCCAAGGAGGTAAATACAAAAAATTCTCACTCTTCTTCTTCCTGCCAGACTCCCTCTCTAGAGAGTGGTGAGCAGGCACCAGATGCCTGGGTGTCCCTGGCTTTGGAATGTGCATTTCAACCGTTCTGTAAAGGCTCTGCTCTGGCTTTGCTGCAGCTCCCTCCTGAGAAATCAGGATAATCCCAGCATCACAACTGTCTGTCAGGACCTCAGTAACAGCTGTGTGACTTTCAAATTAGATTTGAAGGTTTTATTTCCTTTTTTTTTTCCTGGACAAATGTCAGAGGACCTTGCAGACAGCATTTTGCTGGTGAGTTTATGGATGGAAAATCACAAATCAAGGCTAGAGCTCGTTGGGATCCATCCCCCAGGCTGGTGTAATCCATCCACCCACGGTGCAGACGTGATCAGAATGGGAATGGTTCTTTTTGGGGTGGTTTTTGGTTTTTAAGGCAGGTTATTAACATGCAAGTGGTAGGAGGAAGCTGAGAACGTGTCTGTCTGTGGATGTGTTCACTCCTCCTGCAGACAAGCTCTTGTTCTTTATCTCTCAAATTACTATTTTTAAGGAGCAGGTACCCCAAAATACTTCTTTTCCCCTCAGATGTTATCTGAAGCTTTATTTACAGCTCCATAGTTTGGGGATTTAGGATACCAGGATGCCAGGGCAAAGGACAGTGGTTTTAAACTGGCAGAGGGGAGAGATAGATGGGATATTGGGAAGGAATCCTTCCTGGTGAGGGACTGGGATGGAATTCCCAGAGAAGCTGGAATCCCTGGAAGTGTCCAAGGCCAGGTTGGACAGGGCTCGGAGCAAGCTGGGATAGTGGAAGGTGTGGAATGAGATGAGCTTTAAGCTCCCTTCCCACACAAACCATTCTGGGATAATTGGAGAGGTGCCACATGCTGAAATTCCTGGTCTCCAGAAGGTTGAGTCCCTGTTGCTGTTTTTAATGAAAAAGTGAAAAGTGTTCTGCAGGGAAGTGCCCACAAATATTTGTGTTGGACACCAAGATTCCAATGCCATCCTTTGCGTTTGCTCTGCAGATCCGAAATGAGCTGGAGAAACACATGAACTGCAACTTGAAGGAATTCAAGGAATTTATAGACAATGAGATGCTGCTGATCCTGGGTCAGATGGACAAACCATCCCTGATTTTTGATCATTTGTACCTGGTGAGTGGCAGGAGCTCCAGGAGAGCTCTGCTGTGCTGTGTCCAATCCTTTGCCACTAGATGGTACTCCAGGCAAAACCAGGCTCTGCCTCTGGAACAAAGACTTCCCAGAGATGAGCACTTTGTGCCCATTGGGTCTTTTTGTTGTTGTTCTGGATAGAGTCAGAGGAACTGCTCGTGTTTCAGGGCAAAATCTGCTTTTTAAAAGTTTAAAGCTTTCTCTTGTGAAGGTCTGGGGAGAATCTAAGATGTAACTACGCCCAGGGTTTCAGGATTTGCCTCACTTCTCATGGGTGGCATGTCTGGGATCACAGGTGCATTCATTTCATTTCCCTGAATTATTTCTCCCCGTGTTTAAAACTGCAGAGTGGCCAGGGGCAGTGATTTGGGATGAGCTCAGTCTCACCCTGGCCTGGAACTAACTCTGTGGGTGAGTTGTGCCCTGGTCCCTCCTTCAGCAGGACAGGACATCAATGCCCTATTTCTGTCTCAGAGGCTCAGGAGGATGGCTGGGGCTGGGGGATTGCAGAACCTGAGGGAAAAGGGGCTGTTTTGGGGTCCCTTGGGAACGTGTTTTTGTGGCTGTTGCAGGGCTCCGAGTGGAACGCTTCCAACCTGGAGGAGCTGCAGGGCTCGGGGTGAGTACTGCTCCTCCCAGCTCCAAACCCTCCCCTGTGTGCCTGCAATTCCCCCAGGACTCTGCAGAGGACATTTGCAGGCTCTAAGGATGATTTTACCCCTCAGCCACATGGTAACTTCCCACCAGCAGCTGTGTGGAGAAATCTCTCCAACCTCAGAGAGTGAAAATAACAAAACTTGTCATTGCTGAGGTCCATCAGGATCTCCATCCCCCAGTGTTCCCAGTGCTGTGCCAGGTGTGAATTCCTGCAGGCTGCAGAGGAGCAAAGGTTGCAGCACTAAGGAAAAAAAATCTCCATTCAGATGGAGCAGAGCTGCCTGTGGATGAGCAAACTCCTCCTCACCTGCCTGCACAGGCAGCTCCAGGTGTCCCTCCCATCCCCATGGTGCTGCTTGGCTCCATTCCCTGCCACACTTTTTGGATCAGGAAGAATTCTGCCCATAAATATTTGCTGGTCACTCAAGGCCTGCACCAACCTTGCTGTAAGGAACTGAAATTCTTCACAATTTCAGCACAGCTGAAAATGTTTCATTTGGAGTCCTTGGGAGCAGATGTCTGCACATCTTGGGACAAGGAAATCAAGCAGGGTATTAATGATTATGTCTTGCATTGGGATATGCAGTGTCCAAAGGCAAAGCTGGACAAATTCTGAGACAAATATCCTGTGTCCTTGATTTTTCTCAGTGATAGGAGGTGATAAATCAATCTGGACATTCATTCTGGGATACCTTGTTATCCCTGCTGTGATATTTGGCAGGAATCAGGAGATAGCATGTGGCTCTCATGGTTTTGGTCAGAAAGAAGGGGAAGGGATGGGATTGCAGCTAAAACCTGCAGCTGGAGATGGTGATTCCTGGGCTGTGGTCCCAGATGATTCACTTCTTTCTGCATCCCCAGAGCTGTGTAACTCAGCAAGGAGTTCCCGGTTGGGTTACACAGACTCAGAGACAATAAATGGGATAAAATAAACTTCTCCCAGGGTGTTTGGACACTTGGGATGTGCTGGCAGTGAGAGGTGGCAGAACAGCCCCTGTGTGCCCTGTGTACCAGGAGTTTAGGATTAGGGCTTAGGCAAAACCTTACAGCTCGTGTTGGGTTGGATAGCATGGATTCACAGTGCCCCTCAGGGCCTGTTTGGTGACCATGGCAGCTCAGGGTGTCTCTCCTGGTCCCACAGCATTGACTACATCCTGAATGTCACCCGGGAGATCGACAACTTCTTCCCGGGCCTGTTCGCGTACCACAACATCCGCGTGTACGACGAGGAGACCACGGACCTGCTGGCACACTGGAACGAGGCTTATCACTTCATCAACAAGGCCAAGTGAGTGCTGGCACACCTGGCCCTGGGGGAGGGCACATCCCAGCTCTCTGTGCCTCATCTTGGGCCCTCACAAAGCCACAGGAACTGCAGGGCCTTGCATCATTCCAGTTCCTGGAGCTCCCTCGTGCCCTGTCCCTTCCTGGACTGGCATTAACCTGTTCTAGCCCAGCATTTTTGTCACTACTTTGTTTTGCTTCCGAAAGGAAATGAGGATGTTTCCTCTTCTGGAGACATTCTGGAGCTGCTCCAGCTGTGTCTGTGTTGGATCTGCCCCAGCTGTCTCTGCAGACAGAGCCTATCAAACCCTGTTGAGCCTCTACACTCAGTCTTTTCCCAGTGATCCCAGTATCCAAAGACTTGGATGGAGGCATGGTGGTCTCTGAAATGAGTGAGGCTGCCCATCTCTAACTCCCAGCTTTTGTGGACAGGGATTCTTCTCCTGGCCCTCATCATCCCGAGTGTTCTCCCCTCCAGAGCCGTGGTGCAGGGTGGGCAGAGCAGGGAGCGCTGTCCCTCCTTCAGTGAATCCATAACAGATCCATAACCAGTGACATGGGATTTATTCTCCTGTTTGTCCTGCTGCAGGAAGAACCACTCCAAGTGCCTGGTGCACTGCAAGATGGGCGTGAGCCGCTCGGCATCCACGGTCATCGCCTACGCCATGAAGGAGTTTGGCTGGTCCTTGGAGAAGGCCTACAACTACGTGAAGCAGAAGCGCAGCATCACGCGGCCCAACGCCGGCTTCATGCGGCAGCTGCTGGAGTACGAGGGCATTTTGGATGCCAGGTAAGGCTGGGCATGACTGGGAAGGAAAGGAGCTGGTTGTGGATAACATCACAAAGGCTCTGTTGGTGTCATGGCCACAGATGTGTGAGGGGTGTAGCCTGAAGGGTCCCTTGAGAAGGGACCCTGGGCCAATCATGCTTTTCTTAAACCTTCCCTGTGCCAGGCTCCCTGTGTGGAAATTAGCTGGGAGAGCTGCTCTGGTGTAATTCAGGGAGGGTTTCTCCGTGCTTGGGAAGCACGTTGGATTTCTCAGCAGTCAGGGCTGCTCAGCACAGCATTGTTCTTGTTTTATGAGGCAGAACTGAGCTCAGGCCATTCCGGAGGCAAAGTGTTCGTGCTTCTGTGCCAACCCCAGGGCTCTGTCACTGCAAGGGCCGTAGTATTTATCTGCTAAATAGAAGGAGAGAATTCTGTCCCCTGGTTCAGCAGGAACTGTGCCACGGGACGTGCAGAGGGGTCACTTTGGGCTGTTGTGCTCTGAGGGGGCTTCTGTGCCCTGAGGGGTCTCCCAAGGTCTGATCCCACCCTGGCTGCACTCAGGGAACTGCTCTGGAATGGGCAGGTGGGGGCAAAAATCCCAATGGTGAAGATATTTTGTGCAAGTGGGATCTCAGGTCTGGGCCCAGCCCCTGTGTTCTGAGCTGTGGAGACAGAAGGAAGCTCCTGGCACTGGGCATCCTGCAGGGCAGTCACTCGTGTCCTTGTCCTCTCCCCAGCAAGCAGCGCCACAATAAGCTGTGGAAGCAGCAGGCAGAGAGCAACCTGCCCCAGAACACCGATGGCACCACAGGCTCGGGAGACTTCCTACTGGAGAGCTTGGACATTGACCTGGAAAACCGCCTGGCTGACCTGGACATGCCTTCCCAGTCTGCCTACCTGGACAACCGGGCCGGCTCCGAGGGCTTCGGGTACTGCTTCCGCCGCCTCTCGGACACGCTGCTGGAGAACAAAATTCCCGGCGACAGGGAGGGCTTCTTCCACATGGAGCAGCTGGAGCGGGATGCCCTGGTGGGACAGCCTCCATCTGCACCTTCCCAGGGGAGGCTGCTGGAGATGGAAAAGGCCCCAGAGAGAGCGGAGCCACTGGCAGAGCTGGGCGGCTTCTGTGAGAAAGAGGCAAAGAAGAAGCTGGACTTCAGCCCCAGGAAGGGAAGGATGGTCCTTGGGGAGCCAGGGGAGGACGGTGTGAGGGAGGAAAATCCCATGGAAAAGTGGAAGCGGCGTTTGTCCATGCACAAGGAGGAGAGCAGGCTCAATAGGGAGAACTTGAATAACAACAACAGCAAAAGGAGTTGCCCAGAGGATTTTGAGGTGCGTATGGAGGTGAGATGGAGGGGATTGGCATGGCTGACTCTGCTGCAAGTGAAACTGCTCTTCTCATCCTCATAGCCCAGTTTCATTTGACTTGGATAAAGCCTTTCATTCCATGATGAGCTTCTCCCCTTTCGAGGCGCTTCTCACCAGGGCTTTGCTTGCCCGAGCTGTGGATGTAGATGCCAGAGAGTGCCCAGTGAGTGCCCTGTAAAGTGCTGTGGGCAGCTCGCTTGCATGACCCTCGCTTGGCACGGTAGGTATTCCTTGGAGACACTGTCTGCTGGGAAAGCACGTGGCTTTAGTTCCTGCTGCAGGGCCTGAGGTGGAAATGGGCTTTGTTCCAGATCTCTTTGGCTGTCCCATCCCTTGTGGGCTGTGCTGGTGTCTGTTCTGTGCTCGTTGATCTGTCCCTGTTTTCTCTCCTGCAGCACGATGCCGTGTTTGGGATCCTCAGCAAGGTGAAGCCTTCCTACCAGTCCTGCACTGACTGCATGTACTCCTCAGCGGGGTTGGCCCCCGACCCCTTTGGGGAGCAGTGCGAGAGGCTCGGCGCCGGCGCCGCGCGGCGCAGCAGCACCATCTGCACCCAGCCCCCCCTGCTGTCCCACCTGCACTCCCACCTGATGGAACACCTGCCCAGCAGGGCACCCCCCGAGGAGCCAGGCAGGACTAAACATAACGAGGCTCCGCTCCCTCTGGCACCAGGAGCCGGGGCTGCGGAGGTTGGCACGTGCAGGTCCCTGGATCAGCACTGCGGCCTTTTGGAGAGAGGGAAAGATGCGCCAAAAACCCCCGAGAAAACTCTGCTGCCCAGGAGAAACTCCCACTGTGACAGGAGCCTCCTTCACGCAGAGGTGGTGAGGGAAGAGTCTCTGGCCAGAAAGGACCCCAGACCTACCAAGGACCTGAAGTACCTGTTGTTCAGCAAAGACTTGGAAAAGCCGAGCGCCAACAGTTACTTGATGCAGCACCAGGAGTCACTGCTCCAGCTGCAGAAAGCAGGGTTGGTCAGGAAGCACACCAAAGAGCTGGAGCGCCTCAAGAGCCTGCCCTCAGACCCCTCAGCACTGCTCAGGGACAGCCCCCTGGGCAGGGTGGACTCCAGCATCGTGGAGGAAAGCGAGGACTTGATGGCCCATCCTGGCCTTGTGCCTCTCCTGGCACCAGCCCCGCTGGTGCCTGGAGATGCCGAGAACGACATGGAGAAGCTGGGGGTGAAGCGTGTCCTGGAGGGGATCTCCCAGAAAACCTCCACACCAGCCAGCTGCCGCCTGGAGCACACGAGCAGCTTCACCAAGGACTTCCTGAAGACCATCTGCTACACCCCCTCCTCCTCCCGCAGCTCCAACCTGACCCGGAGCTCCAGCAGCGACAGCATCCACAGCGTGCGGGGCAAGCCCGGCCTGGTGAAGCAGCGCACGCAGGAGATCGAGACCAGGCTGCGCCTGGCCGGCCTCACCGTGTCCTCCCCCCTGAAAAGGTCCAACTCCCTCGCCAAGCTGGGGTGTCTGAACCTGTCCTCCGAGGATTTGTCGAGTGACGTGGACGTGGCCACCATCACAGACTCCAAGGAGGCCGTGTCCAGCGAGTGCTCCGTGCTCTGTGAGCCCCCGCCGAGGAGCGCGGACGGCACCTCCAAACCAGGGGTGAAGCCTCTGCCTGGGAACTTGAAGAACACGCTGTGGATGGGCAAAAGTTGATGCTTTGCAGGGGGAGGAGGGGGCTGGATTTTGGGGGTTTGCAGCATTTATTCATTACACCAGTGCTGTTTTATCATCTGACTTGCAGCAGCTCATCTGGTGCCACCTCCTCGTCCCCTCTTTGTGCTCCAAGAGAGGAGGAAAGAACCATGATGGGTCACAATGAAGGGCACAAGGGAAATAAAATGTGTTGCATGGCTTAGAGGAGGATTTGGTGTGTGACTTGCCTGTTGTCCTGCAGGATACTCTTCCTAGTACTGTTTGCCAAGTGTAATAATGTGGATTTGTGTGTGGTTATGGATAGATATTTGTATCTCTATCTATATCTAAAATGCTGAAATATTCTGTTTCAAAGACTCAAAATAATTATTCATGACGTTTTTTTACAGAACAAACACAAGTCTCTGTTTAAACAGGGCACTTGTGGAAAATCCTTAAAATGGTGACACGCACACTACCTCTGTTCTCGCTGGCTTTTTGTCCTGGTTTATTGTTTGGGGCTTTTATCCAAAAGGCTTTTCCCAGAATTCTTGCTGTTGTTTGAAGGAATTCTTTTAGCTGTAAAGGCCTGGAGGAGTGTGGACACAGAGGCTTCCCCAGGCCTTGCTGGGAGGTGACAGAGTGCTGAGCTGTGGGGACACTGTGGCCTGATGTCACCCTGGCTGTTGCTGTCACAGGTGTTGTGTTCTTGGGGTGTTTTGCTGTCGTTGTGGTTGGTGTTGTCCCAGTGCTGACAGAGCCTGGCCAGTGGTTGCCTGTGGACCCTCGTGATGTGAAGCTGTGTCAGTGTCGTGGGTGCTCTGGGGACCCTCTGTCACTGGGCTGGGGGTGACGTGAGGTGGCCGAGCAGGGGTGGCTCTCCTGGACCCCGGCAGGTGACAGAGCGTCTTTTGTGGTTGTGCTGTTGGTTTTGTAGGATGGTCCCTGTGCCCAGGGAGTTGCTGGAGGAGTCCTGGGTGTTGTTTATGGTGGGCATCAGGAGTTTGGGTGCCACAGCCAGGCTGGGCCTGTCCCAGAGCTCACAGGGCTGTGAGAGCCACATGAACCCTGCTGGGGGGAGCAGTTGGACGGAAACACGGACACACTCTGAGAGAGGAATGTTGGAGCAAGGATGGGCAGCCAGGGGCTGTCCATGCTCTCAGTCCAGTGTTACCCCCTCCTGCCAGGGCTGATGCTTGGATTCCATAGGGAATTCACATTTTCTTTGAATCATTTTGGCAACCAGCGTGGCCGAGAGCTGCTCCATGTAAGCCCTCGCTGAGTCCAGAGGGAAGAGCCTGGGAAGTGAGCAGTGGATGTGCTCCAAACCTCTGATCCCATGTGAGGCCTTGTGCCTTTGGGTGATGTTTTGAAGTAGATTTGGGGGGTCAAAGAGGTGGATTTGCTCACCCTGGCTGCGAGTGTGAGTATTCCCACATTTTAAAATCTCCATGGAAAGGCTTTCTTGCAACTCCCCTCTGAGGTGGGGCAGAGCAAGGCTGCAGCAGCTGCTCTGAACTCTACTGATTGAAAATCCAGTGTCTTGAGGAAGGGAGCTGTGCATTTTCCTGCCCTAAATGCCTGGAGTTCCCCTTTTCCCCTTAAGCATAAGATCCTGCATGTTTCATTTGTGTGAGGAATTGTAGGGACAGGCAATCAGTGAATAATTGTCCCTCCTGAAAGAGTCTGAATTTGATTTGCACTTGCTCCACCCGGGAGTGCTGGTGTGGAGCAAAAGCTGCTCTGGAAGTTTTGGAGGAGCCTCTGCTTATTTGGGCTGAGGCTGCGCTGGGTCATGCTCAGGGCAGGATGAAACCCCACAAGCCCAGGGCTGGATCCATTCCCTGTGTTTGGATCATCTTCATTCTCCTTTGCACCCAGATTCAGATTTGGGAAGGGGCAAACGGCAAACCTGGGGCTGTTGGGTACCGCAGGGTCGGAGCAGCACCTGGGGAACCTCCCTGTCCCCTCCCCGGGACAATTCCACCGTCACCCTCGACTCGCCAGGGTTGCCCACGGGTTATTGTTCTGTGTGTGCTGCCGACCCTTCCCATCACTGCCTGCCTGAGGGAGGAGGTGCTGGGAACGGTTTTGAATGAATTTGGAAAATTCCGTGAACTGATACAAGCGAACATCTGATTTCCTTCCTGTTTCTCGAGTGCCTGCCGGGTTCTGCCGCGTCCACCCCGCCGCGTTCCGGGCTCAGCTCGGCACCCGCCGCCTTCCCCCGCTGCTGCTCCCGCCTGGCTCCGGCTGGATCAGCCCCAGGCTTCGCTCCGGGCCCGGGGCTCCCTCCCCGCGTGCCCGGGATGCGGACACGGCTTGGTGGGAGCTGCTCCGGGAGCTCCGCTGTGCCATTCCCGGGGGGCTGTAGCCAAACTCCCCCGTCCCGTCGGGTTTGTTGCATGACAAGGTTGATGTGCTTGTCCTCCCCACGTGTCGTACGTGTCCTTACGATGGAGTGCCTTACTCATAGTTTACAAACACTGTGTATCTGCTGAGCTGTTGGACTCTGCTGTTTGCTGTTCTCTAGGGAGTTTTTGGTGCTTTTGGTGTTTCCGATGGCAGTGAGGCCGTCCCTCCTCCTGTCCTGCCCTCCTGTCCCCGCCGAGCTCGGCCCTGCTCACCTGCTGCCGCTTCCCTCTGCTCTGGGCATGGCAGAACCGAAGGGCTCCGTGACAGCCGCGGTGCCAGCGGCTGCTCCCGGTGTCCCCATTTTTCCCATTTATCCCATTTATCCCATTTTTCCCATTTATCTATGCATCGCTGCCGGAACGCGGGCGGGGTGTGCAGGGACACATCCCATCACCGACCACGCTTTGCTCGGCAGACCCAAACCCTGTCCCGTCCTGCCAGAATTCCTGAAATGCACAAGCCGGCACCTTATTCCCGGTCCAGCTGGTGTCGCTCCGTGTGGCAGCAGTGCCCGACCTCCGGAGCCCTTCCCGTGCCGGCGGGGTTGGTCCCGGCCGTGTCACCGAGCGGTGGGGACAGTCCCGGTCAGGCCCTGAGGAGGGGGTGAGTGATGTGTAGCTGTTCTGTGCATTGCTGTACTCCATAACAACGTTCCTTTATTCCATGGTATTTCTTATCCCAATTTTATATGGAAATCTGCAGGATTTTTGTACTGTATGCCCGCGGGAGGGATGCATCATGCACTTTTTTTTTTTTTTTTTTTACTTTTGTTTGTAAAAATGTCCTGGATATTTTATGTTCATCTTGTGAGGAAAAACAAATAAACTTTTTTTTTTTTTCCTTTTACAAATGAGTCTTGTAGCTTTGTTTGGAGGTGGGGAAGGAACAGATGCTGAAGGGGTGGAAAGAAAAGAAGGGAATGGAATCTATCCCAGGAGCCACTGCCTGCCCTGAGTTATCATTGCCCATCTATCCTGGCTCTGCTTCCCTCATTTTTGGGTCCTGGCTGTTTTCTGATGCTCCTGAAGGCTGGACCCAGAGGAGCAGGATGGAAATCAGTCATTCTCACCTGGTTTCTTCAGAGACCCCAGCCTGGGTTCAGGAGAAGCTGCTCACCTTCTGGAAAGGATGCCAGCCGTGGAGCAGTGGCACATGGAAAAGTGACACCTGCACCTTGCTGAGCCTGGAAAATCCCACCTGGGAGAGGCCTTGCTGCTGCCACAGCAAGGTGGGCTGTGGGATTCCACAGGCCTGTGCTGCTCTCTTCAGCAGAGCCTGGTGCCAGGTGTGCAAGCCCAGGAGCTCCCACAGGGCCTCGCATGGACAGCAGCTCCCTGGCTGGGGAAATCACCTGCAAACGATCCAGGGCACTGCCCTGGGTCACCAGGGGTGGGTTTGGAGCATTTGGGCCTCCTTCACCCGAGGATATCCCCAGGGGAGGGATGGATCTGCAGGTGTGGGAGCAGCTCTGGCACGGCCTGGGCAGGTGAAGAGCAGCTTCCTGCTGCTGTTTGAGATCCTGGAGCACAGCCTGCCCCTCAGCCAGCACTGTTTTGGGGGCAGTGTTTGTCCCCAAACTCACACATCCCTTGGCTGGGTCGACAGAGGCATCACTCCCTGCTCAGCTCAGCTTCCTGAAGATGGAGCCTCCCCACGGAGCCATTCCTGGCTCCAGAGGTGGGTGTGAGTTGGGTATGGGGAACCACAAGCTGGGACTGTGGAATGGCTGGAGCATGCCCAGGCTGCCAGTGAGTCCCTGGCTGGTTTTTTGTTCTTGTTAGGATTGGAAATTGGTCCTTTTCGGAGCGGTTCCTCACGGCTGAATGTTACATCCTGTTGTGATGTTGCCATGGCAAAACCAGGCAACATCTGGAGCAACACAAATTCTCTCTGGCGACCAGGGAGGGTTTATTTATAGCCTCGCTGACCAGAGGAGATTCCTGAGCCTGGAGCTGCCATGGGCAGGGGCAGCCTGGCACTGGGTGCCCTCCTGGCTGGGATCTGGGAAGGTGCAGGGTCCAGCTGTGCCCCTCGTCTCTCCCCCATGGAGGAGCTGCAGGTGCTCCACAGCTGATCTCAGGGACCCTCTGATGGGAGCACGGTTCCCTGGCAGCATTCCCAGTTCCATGTGGAGTTGGGGTGGTGAGCAGGTACTCTAGTGGTGGTTTTGGGTGAAAAGATGAGGTTTAGCAGGAGGGTGAGGCTGATTGCAGCACACAGAGAAGCTGCAGTAAGGACTCCGGGTGGCTGTGGCTGCATCTCCACTCTGGCACAGGAGAAGCTGCTCTCTGGCAGTGGTTCTCCAGCTGCCTGCAGCCCCAGGATGATGCCTCTGCATCCATTCCTGCTTGGCTGTGGCTGAACAGCCACTCTGGCCCCTGGAAAGGTGGAAATGTAAATATTTTTCTAAGCAGAAGCTGCAAGTCCGTGCTGCCAAGGCCAGAGGAGCCGGTTCCCGCAGCGGGCACAGGCCAAGCTGTGCTGCCAGTCAGGTTTGCTCCCGCCTCAGTGTGTATTCCCTAAAAGTCTCTTCCTCCCTCTGTTTGAAGGACAGGACAGCAGCAATGCTGCAGCAGCTGCCATTTCCTTTTATGCAGAGGGTTCAGGAGCAGAACCACGTTGGTGCTGTGTCAGAGTTCTGAGCAGCTCCCTGGAACGTGGGACACAGCACCCAGGGCAGGTCCCAGGACATGGTTGTGTCCCTTCCACACCAACCCTGGGCTCTGCAGTCCCCACGCAGGACAAGCCCACACCACCACAATATCCCCAAATCGTGAGGGTTTGTGAGAAGTATAGAAGGAATTTGGTTTTGTCACGAGGCCTTAGGGGAACACCCAGAATTACTGATCGGGTCACAGTGCAAATGGTGAGTGAGTTCATCCCATGGGAGAGGTGACTTGGCTGTGAATTTCCTCACTCCTGCACCTGCCAGCACACCTTGCTCAGCATTTCTCTACCTGTCAGGACTGCTGCTGCCAGGTGCTCCTGTTGCTGTTGGCAGGAGCAGCAGGAGCCCGGCCACCAGCCCTGATCCCACTGGGAGCTGGTTGTGTTTGCTCTGGGCAGCCTCGGCGGGGATTTAAGACTTCCATTGGAAACAAACAGGGTTTTGTCTGAGCAGAGCAGCTCTGCAATGTGCACTGATAAAGAACAGTCCCAGCAAGGGGCTTGGCTGCCTCCAGGCCGATAAGGGCTGGGATAACCCTCATCCCTCACTCCTTCCCCTCGAGAGTGGCCAGGACTCACTCCTGGCATGGGACACAGGATGAGGCAGTGTCATCGTGACCGTGGTCCAGGTGTCACCCATGCAGCTGCTGTGTGTCTGTGGCGCTCAGAGTTGTCTGGGTCCTTGAGGTCTCTTGATGAGGCCCTGCAGGATTTTCCTCATGGAATATCAGGGGACGCCTTTGGGCTGGGGCCAGGCTCTGTTTGCCAACTCTTTAGGTGACACTGGGGTAACTCAGCCCCAACAATGCAGAGGTGCTGTGCAGGCACCTCTTTTGGGATGATCTAGGTGTTTTCCTGCATCCTGCCTCGGGATGCTTCCCAGCTCGGGGAACCATAAAAGGCAAAGCACAGGGCAGCGGCTGGGCTGGGAGCTGAGCTGGGAGCTGCGGCTCACTGCAATGCCAGGCATCCCAGCTGTGTACAAATGGATTAGAGCCCTCCAGCTCCCCGGCTCCACCGCCATCCGGAGGGGTGTCCAAAGGGAGCAACGTTCTGCTCAGAGGGTTATTTAGAGAAGTGCCCAATGCATTAGTAGGGATTTTTGCTAAGTTGTGTTTTGGAGTTTCTACAGGGAAAGTTGTGTCTCAGGCTGCTGTCGGGCTCCCGTGTTTATCTCGGGCAGCCGGTCTCTGTCACAGCAATTCCCTTTTCCATAACGTATTCCCACAGATCATTCCAGCTCTCCGGCTCTGCCCCGCGCGCTCTGTGCAGGCAGCATCTCTCCCTCAAGCTCTGGGACGCAGCCCAAGGCTGACTGCTGCTTCCAAGGAAGGAGCACTGGGGGAGCCGCTCCGCGTCCCACGGCGCGGGGCAGGGAGGAGGGAACAGTGCCAGGGGAATGGATACGGGTTCCCTTCTCTCCGTGGAACCCACAAGGAGCTGGCAGAGGTGATTCTGCCCAGACAGCCTGGCAGAAAATCCCTCTGGAAGCTGCAAAATTGGAGGCAAGCCAGGATTGCTGCACAGGACTGTGGGGAGCTGTTGCTGGAGTAGGTTGGGGAAAGAGGAGAATCCCTGGAGAAGGATGCAGATGGGAAGCAAGTCCTGACTGTGTAAGTGCCATGGACCAGCAAATTAGCAGCTGGAGGGGATTTTTCCAGTTATCCAGGTGGGATGTGTTTGGGTAGGGACCAGCTGTGCTGGGTGTGGTGTCAGGAGTGGCAGAGCACGGGCTCCATCGTGCCAATGGGATGTTCCTCTCCGCTGGCCGTGAGGCCAAGGAACGCCGGTTCACATGACCCAGGCTCCGACGCTTCCAAGTGCCGCCGTCTCCCAGAGCAGAGCGAGGAGGAGGCGGTGCTGAAAGCCCGCCGAGACCCAAGGTGGGAAAAATCTTGGCTGGCCAGTCCCAAAGTATTTGGAACCAGGAATTATAGTGACAGATCTCCCGGCCATGGATGCCTCCACCTGGCAGTACCGTGGATATTTACGGGATGACACAAGTAAGGCGAGGGGGAGAGACTGCCCAGCTTCCCGGGGAGACTCTGCAGGCACCTGTGAGGATTATCCACTGCTGCAGCTCAGCCAGGAGGGCCTGGGACACAGCCGGGAGCGGGGGGACCGCCCCGACCTCCGCAGCGACACCGCAGGCCTTGCCAAGAGGTCAGAGATGAGCAGCAGCGGGCAGAGAGGGCAGCGGGGGCCGGCAGGGGAGCTGTGCCTGGAAGAACATCCCGTGTCCAAAGGGTGCCAGAGAGGGCGGGAGGGAGAAGCCCCTCCAAAGGTGTACGAGCTGGAGGTGGTGCCCAGGCGGGTGGGCACGGGCAGGACGGTGAGGCCGGTGGTCTACAGGCTGGAGGAGAGCGAGTACCGGCGCCTCATCCAGGAGGCAGAAACGGAACCTGAGGAGGAATGGGAAGAGGCAGAGGACACGCTACCCTTGATTCAGGAGGGGTATGCAGGGGATGGGAAGGTGGCGAGCCCGAGCCTCAGCAGGCTCAACTCCTTGGAAAGAGTCCTGAGGAGGCAGATGAGCCGCTCGGACTCGGAAAGCAGCGTGGAGGGCAGGCAAGCGACCAAACTGAGCCCCAAGGGCCCCTCGGAGGGGAACAAGCCGACCGTGCCCGTCAGGTCCGACAGCTTCGAGCTCATGGATTACATCCTGCAAAGCAAGCAGGACGCAGGCACACCTGTCTCCTACATCCCCAGGGACAGCAGCAGGGACAGCCTGAGGCAGGCACGGAGCTTCGCCCCCCAGCCCGATGGAGCACTTGAGCTGTGTCAGAACGGCCAGGCCGGTGAGGAGGATCCAGCCAGGAAGCCCGAGCCAGAGCAGCAGGTAGTGAAGAGCCTCGAGAGAATGGTCCCTGCGGTCACAAATTATCATCCCTCGGTGGCCAGAGACACCGGGAAGCTTTCGAGACAGAGCAGCAGCCAGCTCCCGGACAGCAGGGAGCAGCTCGGAGGTGAAGCCGATGAACTCGATTCCTACATCCCGAAAAGAACCCCCCCGGCCCCCCCTGTCAGGACCCACAGCAAGGAGTGCCTGGCTCTGAGTATGAGCAAGGCTGTGGCGCTGACGGAGGCGCTGCTGGAGCCCCTCGGCGATGAGGCCAAGGCTGGCAGGGAGCAGCGGGCAGCGGCGGGCACGGAGCTGCTCCCTGGAGGCAGGACTGCGGGAGGAGGGGGCTCGGAGGAGCCGGAGCGGAAGGGGAGGCAGAGTCAGGAGGATGAGAATGTGCTTAAAGTTGCCGATGCCAAGAAAACCTTCGAAAAGCCCAAGGCGTCGGAGGGGACGGCAGCAGCACCAGCGCCCAAAAAAGGTGAGGAGTGAGGGGTCCCAGCTGTGCCGTGGGGCTGGGGGGTCCTGGAGGTGGCAGTTCCAGGGGAGGTGGGAGCATTGCCGTGGGTGGGAAATAGCTGCCGGCAACAGCCGGGTGACAGACGGGATGTGCCCAGGGCACACGGAGTCTCCTAAGGAGGCAGGATGGGAATCAGGTGTTGGTTCAAAGTCCTTTGTGCAGTGAAAGTGTTTTGGGGAAAGATTTGTTTTGTCAGACTCCTGTGCTGTGTAGGAATAAGTACAATTTACTGCTTCTCACAGCAGCTACAGTGCAGCAGCGTCCGTAGGGTGCATCCTCCCACTGCCATGTGGGATTATTTGCCTCTATCTCTCCAGGCACTGGGTGAGCCATTGTAATTTTATTTTAGCTATAAAAAAGCAGCATTATTTTCTCTAAGTTCTTTTTCTCCTGCACCGTGACTTCACTGAATAAGCCATTCAGGAGAATGACATCAACTTGGAAACCCTTTCACTGAAAAAAAATATGGAGAAGTGAACTCTGTTGAAATTTTCCTGGTAAAACAGCAGTTCTGCAAAAATAGGAAGGATAGAAATGAGTGTTTGTGTGAAAGTTTGCATCCTGCAAGGAGCCACCCGACCCACACTGCTTAACTCCCATCCTCTGTTCAGTGACAATCTGCAATTGTGCATTTCCTTATAAGGGAAAATAAGTGTTTTAAGGCACAGGAAATCTGTGGTGGCTTTGAACTGAGTTTGCTTAAAAAATAGGTGTGATGTGTTATGGTCACGACAGAGTCGGAGCGAGAACGTGGCACAGTTTGTGCGTGTCAGGGATGACAAAAGCCCTGCAGGGATGACAAACAGCTCCTGTGCCTCAGGAAGCAGCTGAGGACACACTGCAGGATGTAAGGAGATGGAGGTGGGAGATGTTTGTCAGTGCAAGCATTGCCAGGCTCAGAGCACGGAGCAGAGTGGTGGTGTCTGTGTGGATCTCCACACCTCTTGAGGTGGAGGCTCTCTGGTGTCACCGGCACAGCTGAGCTGGAGCTTCCCCGCAGCCACACCGGGCACGGGGGTGTTTGATCAGCTCATCCTTCCCGGGATGAAGGAGCAGGTGGATGGAATAGGTCTGGCAGAAGAAGGGGTGAGAAGGGATACAAGGAATCAGCTCCCTCCCCAAGGCAATACCAGCTGCAGCCCAATCCCTCCTGACACATTTTTACCTCCTTGTTCTCCAGAAGAAACAGGGAGGAAGGGTTGAGACAATATTTCAGTGCTGAACTGTGGAAATGTTGCAATAAAAAACCACAGACTCACGGAATTGCTCTGGTTGGGAGGGACCTCAAAGCTCATCTCGTTCCTCCCCCTGCATGGGCAGGGACACCTTCCACTGGAGCAGGAACAGCTCCCATTTTGCTCTATCCATGGCAGCCTGTTGGGGTTTTAAAAACTGGGTTAAACATTGATCTTCCCAAATCTCAAACACCTCACCTGGATGTACCCTTATGTGTTTCCTTTCTTATATCTCTGATTTTTCCAGCACCTTTGGTCCAACCTGATCCTAGACAGCAGAGAGAGAAACAGAAGGAGATGGCAAAAGAATTCCAAAGTGCTTGAATAGTGAGGCTCTGTGATCAGTGCCCAGGAACCCAACACCCAGCCCTGGCTTCTTCCCTGATTTTTTCCTGCTGTTCAGGATGATAGGAATTGTCAATCCCAACATATTCATGTTGTAAATAAAATACAGCTTGCTTTTTGCTTTTTTGCTTTTTTTTTTGCTTTTTTCTTTTTTTTTCTCTTTTTTTTTTTTTTTTCAGTTCTGCTTTCTTGTCTCTCTCCTCCTCGTTAATCATCCGGAGACATCAACAAAGGAAATCCCATCTGTTGCAAGCAATTGCTTTGGGTTTATTTGGTGGCCCAACATTTTAATTAGGTATTGGGACCTACCTCCTTTTCACTGCAGAAATAGAAAAGAAATTAAAATATATTTCACAATCCTCTCTAATGATACATGGGGAAATAGATTAGCTCGAAATTAGAGGTTTCTTTTTGCTGTAAAATCTCATTTTTTGATGCCTTTCTTCCAGCTGAGTTGGGAGGGACGTGTTTGACACCGATATTGCTGCACAAAGGTGTGAGAGTGGGGAGATGCAGTAATAGATGTGCTGGATGAAATCTATTGTAAATCATTAATAACAATAGCATTAATTATTAATGCACATCCTGGCCTAATGTTCACTCATTCCTTATCCATCTCCAGCATCCTCCAGCCTTTCCCGTGGCTCAGGAGCGATGTCAGCCAGGCCCTGATTCCCCACAGTGGATTTTATTGTCCTTTGGGGAGGGGGCTGTGACTGACCCCAGTTCTGGGGTCTGGAAGTAGCCCAGTGATGGTTCCACGTCACACAGAGCTGGCAATAAAGCTCAGGGGTGGTAGCTCCCAACCCTGTCCTTTAACCCATGATTTCCTCTTTCCTTGTTGCCACACTCAGACACTTCTCCCTTCCTGGCTGTTGTTTCAAAGCATCTGATGGAACGTTTTGCTCTCCTTATCTTCATTCCCTAATTCTACAGCTCCCCTTTCTGGCCAAGGATTGAATAGGGCCAGTCCAAAGGGATTTTGCTCTCCCTGTCTCTCCAGCCAAACCCCCTGCAGGAGCTGGGGAACACTTCCCTGGGCACAGCACATCCTCCCAGCCAGACACAGAATCGATTTTCCATTATCCAGAGCCCTTTTGTGGTGCCTCTGAGGACGATTTCATCTTGGCAGCTGCTCAACAGTTGATGATCATGGAAATGTCTCCTAAAAACCAGGATTGGGAGTAGTTTCATAAAGCTGCCCCTGGCACTTGCTCTGTGCCCACACTCATGGAGGCATCAAGGCAGAGAAAGGAAATTAATGCTGAGAGTAAATCTAATTCCACTCAGGGAAAGTGAAGTGGGGAGGATTTGTCACTGCAATCAGTCCAGAGATTCTCAGAATGGTTTGGGTTGAATGGGACTTTAAAGATCATCTTATTCCAACCCCCTGCTATGGGCAGGGGACATTTCCCTGCACTAAATCCCAGTAATGTTCAGTGAAAGGTAAGATCACATTCCTGATTTCAGCAGGAGCAGCTCTTCCCAATGCTGCTGGGCCTGGCCTTGATGGGATCCCTAAATTATGGAAGCCATGGAAGAAGAAATATAAAAAAATTCAAATTTCATGTGGAATAACCTAGTACTTCCCGGTAAATAAATATTATGATAGAGTAAATATAATAATAATAATAAATCATCAAAAAGCTTCAGGAAATAAATAGATACATAGGGACATAAAAGTCCTTGGAAAGCTGTATAACTTGGATATGTGCAAAACCAGGGTTCAAGACTGTCCTGTCTGGCATATTTTGCTTGATTTAGAAGTTAAGCTGCAAAATAACAGGACTTTAAATTGCTGATCTCTCTAAGCCCTCCCTAAGCCATTTCCCTCCATTTAGAATATATTTAGCAATGAGGATTTCAGCAAAACGAAATGTTTGAGACAAATTCATCCCTCCAGCGACCTCGCTGGTTCCAAAAATGGGGTTTGTCACCCCTTTGGGATGGCTCAGAGACACCAAACGGAAGAAATTAATCAAAATTTCTCCTTTAAAAAAGGTGCTCCGGGTGTTTCCTTTCCTCTTCCAACTACAAACACGGCCTTGGTGGGGAAGGCTGTGGGACACACCTGACCTGGGCCTTGGGGAGCACATCAGGCTCATCCCAGGAGCAAAGCAGGGGGATTTATTGCAGGGATGGAATTGATGCATATTTGCAGGAGGCTAAATTTAGCAGCTGACATAAGTTTCAGAGGTGGAGTCTGTAGCCACGGTGCTGTTTCCCTATAAAGGCTGTGAGATAGTTTGCAGCAATCCTGCAGTGATGTAGCTGAGGGGAAAATATGTGGGATGGCTAAAAGTGGATTTATTTTTTTTTTTTTTAATAAATCCTGAATTTCTGCAATATGTGCTAACCAGGTGCTGGTAAAATGGGGTAAATTTTGGTGTGTTTCTCCTTGTAGCTGAAAGGGTTTGGCGTTTTTTTCTGTAGAAAAATTAGGATTTGTGGCATATTTTGACAAGTTGTTTCACTTGCAGCACTGTGGATAACATTTAAATTGTTTGTTAGGGTGGTTTTACTCATCTGAAGTGATGAAAATTAGTGGTTACAGCAGAACCCAAGAGCACATGTAAAACCTGAGCTGTTTCTTCTGTTTGTTGGAGAATTCAGCCTAAAATTCCTGTAATTTCTTCATCACTTTGTCATCTAAACAGCTCATTAATCCCAGACAGGATCTGGGTGTTCTTTGGAGTGTTTCCATCCAGCTGTTTTAGGAAGCTCAGGTAAAAATTCCCCAGGTATTATTTCCACCTGAGTCCATCTTTAGCTGCTCTTCCAGCACTGTGTCGAGCAAGGAATTTTCATCTCTGCAGGATCCACCCTTCCCAAGGCAGCTCTTGAGAGGATTAGGCTTCAATCAGATTTCTCAGGACAAATTTCACTTTTGTGTCCTCTGTGCGTCACTTTCTTTTCAGCTGGAGGCCAAAAATCTTCTTTGGTTCTCTTTCTGAGCTGGTGGGCAGTGCTGGGTGCTGCTGCCTTTGTTCCTGTTTTCCAGCCCAGGCTTGGTACATGATTAAAATGTTGGTTTTATAAAATTTAATTCCCACACACAGTTTTGAGACTTCTAATAAATTAAGGATGGGCAAGCAGGACTCTCAGCTCTATCACTGACTCATTCTGTGACCTTCAACACATCATGTACGTACGTGGAAAATGTGAATCACAACCTAAACTCCCTAAACTCTGGGTTACCTTCAGCTCTGGTCCAAAGCTGCTTTCGTTTTCTCCTCTTTTAGCTGTAAAGGGATTGTTTGAGGGAGCAGAGTGGTGTAATTGTGCTGGGCTGGTTTTCAGAAAGAAGCTATAGATTAATTTCAGGGCAATTGTTGTCATGGGCAAGGGTGCAGCCTTGTCACTCCAATCTCTGTTTGTGTAATTTTTTTATCAAGGTGTTGCTCAGTAGGTGAGAGAGGTTTTCTCCTTTGTTGGATCAGCAGTGACATTTAGTGTCAAAGGTTAATAAACGCAGGATAACATTTGTTTAATCTGTAGCTACTGATGTTTCCATCAGCTGTGACACTCAGACCAGGACAAATGTATCTGGGGGTTTAAACACCAGCTATCACTCACAGGGGGTAACTCATGGTCCTGTCGCTGCTCCATGGGGGAAGAGCAGGGCTCTCAGCTCAGCTCATCACCACACATATTCCTCCAAATTCTGAAGGATTAGAAGAGAAATTAGCGGGGTGATGCTCCCCTGAAACATCACCTCCCCCCTTAAGCATCAAACCACATGCAAATGAACGTGCAAACGTCGGCCCAAGCGGATGAGGAAGCTCGAGGAGTTTTGGTTTTGGCCATGTATGGTAACACTGAGGGCTGTGGGCTCTGCTCGGGTGTTGCTCACCCGCCCCTCGGGCTCCCTGAGGCCGCGATGGCCCCGAGTGTGGCAGCGTCACCTGTGTGCAGCCAGGTGTGTGTGCAAAGTGCTCGTCTGACCTGTCACAACAGATACAAACCTTACACCTTGAAGAGCAGCATCCCCAAATTGCCACAGTGCAATGGGGAGAACCTCTGGTCTCAAAGCTCTGCCATGGGTGTCTCGTTGGAGTGTGGTTCTTAGCTGGGATCCACCTCTGCAGTCTTTAGCAGGGGTTTTTGTCACTGTCCTGTTTTTAACCACAGCCACTGTGATTTGGTGTGACAGCGTGAGGTGACGTGGTTGTTTTCTTGTGGAGCTCCTGGTTCTCCTCAGCATTGCCTCTGAGGACAGCAGGCTCATCTCACCCCTCAGGGCAGACACGGCCGATCCCTCAGGAAGGACACGATCGGTCCCTCAGGGAGAACAAGACTGGTCCCTCAGGGACGACATGACCAATCCCACAGGGATGTCATGACCAGTCCCTCAGGGAGGACATAACCGTTCCTTCAGAGAGGACATGACCGTTCCCTCAGGGAGGACACAACCGGTCTCTCAGGGAGGACACAGTCGGTCCCTTAGGGATGAGGCGATCCGTGCCTCAGGGATGACATGATCGATCCCTCAGGGCAGACACGGCCAATCCCTCAGGCATGAGATGATTGATCCCCAGGGATGACATGACGGGGTCCCTCGGAGCGGACAGGACTGGTTCACAGGGAGGGCATGGCCGGTCCCCAGGGCAGACACTATCGACCCCTCAGGTCCCTCATGACCTCCCGCCCCCACTCGCCGCTGAGGGGCGGCGGGGCGGGGCCCGAGAGCGCGCGACCGCGCGTGGTGGCGAGAGCCGCACGGCCATTGGCTGACCGAGCCGTCACTCACACCTTCGACCCGCCCCCACAGCGCGCGGCTGGAGCGGGCGGGGCCAGACTGAAGGGGCGTGGTCGTTTGTGGGCGTGGTCACTGGAGGGGCGGGACCCGCGGCCGCTCTGCCCCGCCCCGCCCCGCGGCGCTCAGTCGGGCGGCGGCGGCGGGCGGAGGAGGAGGCGGAGGCGGCGGCTCCGCCGGGCTGAGGAGCGGACGCGGGAGGCGGCTCGGGATCGCGGTGCGGCTCGGGGGCGGTGAGGGCGAGCGGGGAGAACTGAGCAGCACCGGCCAGCGGCGCTGCGGCAGGGCGGGCGGCGCGGTGCCCGCGGGAGGGAGCCGGGCAGGGCGGGGGTCTGGCCGGGCGGGCCCTTCCCGCGCGGGGCCGCCGAGCCCTCCGTGAGGCGGCGGCCGCTGTCAGCGCGGGGCCCGCGGCGGCAGCGCCTTCCCCGCACCGCCTCGGCCCCGGCCGCTCCCCGCTCCCTCCTTATTAGGCAGCGGCGCGGGGTCGCCGCCGCATCCGCATCCGGCCGGGGCCGCCGGGCAGGGCAAGCCCGGGGCGGGGCGGCGGCGCCGGGCGCTCCCGCCGCGCACCTGATGCCGCGGCGAGGACAGCGCTGGGGGGCTTTTGTTCGGCACGTTTTCCCCTTTTTTTTTTTTTCCCCTTCCTTCTTTTCCGCCCGGCAATGCCGCAGCCGCTCGGTGCCACCGGCGTGTGCCGCCCCCGGAGCGCCCGTCCCCGCCGTGCTCCATGGCAGAGGACAAAAGATGAGCGCCCTGATGGGGATTTAGTTTGGGGTTATTTTTCGGAGGCTCCTGTAGAACAGGTCCTTGTCACGCTGTTATTAGGGGCTCTTTGGAGGCTGTGCAGATGTGTGGACTCCTCCTGGGCTGTGTGACATGTCATTGAATCACCAGGGCATCCCAGAATGGTTTGGGTTGGAAAGGACCCTAAGGACCATCTCATCCTATCCCTTTCCTGTGGGCAGATGTCCCTGGGCTTTGTTTTCCTATGCAGGAAGCCACGTTGTTTAACAGGGATATGCCAAAGGTTGGAATTTAAATGCTGGTCCATACCTGTGCTTTATCAAATTCCCATTGATTCCGTTAACAGCACGAGGGAAGATCTTGGACACATGGGCAGGTGTCTGACACCACCACACAGAGAGAGGTTCAGCTGTAGGACATTGTGATGCCTTAACTGACTGATTGCACAGGAGACAGGTCTGAAAAAAGCAGAAAATAAAAAAAGGCAGCGAAAGGTGCCAGCAAACAAAAGTGAACCCGATGGAAGCAGTTTTATTGTTGAAGATAAGTGAGATGCGTTAGGGTTGGGGTTTTTTTAGCAGCTGGAGTTGGTCTGAGCACGTCTGTTCGTGCAGATGTGCGTGGGGATTCCTGGAGCAAGACCAAGGACGGTGGCAAAATCAGAGGGGGATGTTCTGAGCACACCAGGCTGCAGTTGGTTTTTCAGTCTGCTGCTGAATTTCCCGATTTTGTTTTAATTTTAGGCCAGGCTGTTCCTAAATTACCTGGTGCCATCCTCTCCCTCTGTGTGTGCCTCGGTGGCAGGCATGAGGGAAGCTCTGGAGTGTGGGAAAATGGTGTGAACTGGCACAGCACGTCCTGGGAGCAGCGAGTTTGGATGTGGGGAAAGCAGCGGGTGTCGTGTGCGGGAGGCAGGAGAGGGTTTATTCCATTTTCATTTGAATAACCAGCATTGAATCATCTTTTCTGCTCGAGGAGGGGAGGGAAAAATCCAGATGGCTGTGTGCTTGCAGGAAGGTTTTATTGCAGCTAATAGTGGTGTTTGCTAAGGACTGTGTACACAAAGGTAGAAGATCAAATACTTTTGTGGCAATGCGTGTTTATTTTGGGTCTATGTGTTTTTCTGTGTTTTCAGTAGCCCCAGTAAGACCTGACATACGTGGGGACACGTCAGGCAGCATTTGCTTGGTGTTTGTTTCAGTGCAGGACTTGATAATAGTAATTTTTCAATGGTCACTTGTAGCCTTTTATCCAGATTGCTTTAATCAGCATTTGTGCTCTCTGTTGGCATTGCTCTGTCTTCTCCTGAGCTGTCTTTTCAAACATCATTGGATTTTTTCAAGTGAAATCTTCATGCTTATTGCATCTGTCACTTCTGGGACTCACTCCAAGCGAAAGGCAGGGATTCAGTTTAATGGCAATGAGGAGGAATGTGCAGAAGGGGGAAATATCAGCTTTTCTCTGGGTGATGCAGCACAGGGTGCCGAGCTCTGCCCTCGGTGGCACCGTGCTGGCCACGTCCAACATTTGACTTTAATGGCTCCTTAAACCAAAATGTTGTGTTGTGATGGGGAGGGAATTTCTGCTCCTGGTTTTCATTTGGTAATCAATTCCCAGGAATATCCCTGGGATGCCAGCTTCCTATTCTGAAGACACGAGCAAAACACTTCCTGGCCTGAGTCTGCAGCTCGGTGAGGTCATCAGTGCACCACTCCCAGGGCCAGGAATGTCCTCTTGGGCAAGCTCACAGGCACATTTTCACTTGACTTTTAAAGTCTGGGTTTGTTTGTTTTGATTTTGTTTTACTGAGGTTTTTTGTGATAATCTCAGCCCTTCTCCGAGGATGTGTTGGAACAGAAACTCACTGAGGATTTGAAGTGCCCCAGTTTAAGCCTTTGCAGGGCATAGGAACAAGAATTAAATGTCTGTGTTCTCCTCTAGCTTGCTCCCTGTAGTCTCCCCCACTCAGTATTTTTTGGGCTGGCATGTTCTGGTGGGTAACTCTGAAATTGGTATGATTAGAAACTGCTTAGAGCTTCATTTTGGGCAGCTCCTGGAGCCATGTGTGAAGAGTCAGGCTGCTGGTGGCTCGTGGCTGACGAGATGGGAACTGCTGAGTTTTTCTCACATTCTGCACAGTTGCTGGTGGTCATGAACACCAAGTTAAAATGAAGCAGAAAAAGGTTTTGGGCTTAGCTGAGTGACTCAGGAAAGCAGCAGTGAAAGTTCATTTTTCTGGATGCGTTGGCCCCACCAGTATGGTTGCGAATTGTTTACTGGGCCCTTTCTTTTTATCTGTTAATGGGATTGCTTTGTTCTGCTTTTCCTCCTGTGAGTAACTGTGCAAGAAAAAAAAAAAAAAAAAGATTATTTGTTTCTTTTTGAGGTTATAATTGTTCAGTACATGACTTTTTGTGGCTTTTCTCATCTCAAACCACACATAGGCATGTGAAATACCAGCGTGACACAGAACTGCTCAGCTGCTCCCAGGTTCCTCTGGCAGCTTTGCAGGGCCTGTCCTTGGAGGAGCAAATTGTCTGGAGAGGATCCTAATGGAATATACCAGCCATTAGTTGTGTTCATGGGGTTGTGTAGGGAATATAAATCCAATCAGGATTAATGGCTGGAGATAATGATGTAGCTGGGAAGTAGAAGGTGGCTGTTGGTGTGGCAAGTGGATAATTTAACTTTATTCCCCTCCCATGAAATTCCTGATGCCAGTAAGACAGGAGGAATCCCTTGGAGCAAACACCTTCCTAAGGAGTCACAAAGTGCTCCTCAAATGGAAGAGGATTTTGTGATGGAACATCCTGAAAACTTCAAAATCCTGCTCTGTAGGTCAGGAAATTGGCAGAGAAATACTGAAAATAGCAACTGCTGCTCCCTCCAGAGGGGAAAACCTGTTTTGAAGGTCTCTGATGTGCCCATGGTGGATAGAAGAGATCTCCTTGGTCTGAAAGTGACAAAATGTGGCCTTTTGGACAATTTATCCTCTGTGCTGATCGTTTGGAGAGAGAATCAAGGCAGAATCACTGCCCTAGGGAAAGGACAATTTCTTCAGCATGACCACTTTGCTTCTTCAGCACCCCTGGCTTTGTTGGTGATAACAATAAGTGATCTCTAATCTGCTTTTTGCTGAGCCTGTGGTGATGTTTGAGGTCTGGCTCTTGGTGGGAGAAGTTGCAGTGACTCTGACATTGAGCCGGGCCTCTCAGCCCAGCATAATTAGGTTTGTCTTGTTTTCCTTTTTTAATAATTGAATTTGAAAGAGCAATGGAAATAAACCAGTGGTGGGATCTGACTTAAAGTGATTAAAGCTCAGCCTGATGCTGAGATGAGCTCACAGCTCTCCTTGGGGTGTTGCTGAGCTGTGCTTGAGGCCAAATGTTCCCCTTAGGAAGGACCAGGCTTTCCCTGTGGTTTTCCAGATTTTGGCTGCCATCTATGTAGGAACAAGCACATAGGTAATAATTCTTCTGAGCTGAGCATTAAGGCACATTTCTGCATTTTTAGCAGATATGCCTGAGCAGGATTTCCTAAAACTCCATGGGAATGTTGTGCCTGAAACCATTCCTTGTTTGCATCCCTGTATGAACCTGGGCAGTGCATTGCACCTGCAATTGCTGGTTTAAGTAATCCCTGAAAAATGGAGTTCTGAGTATTTGGGAATATGGGAACTTCCCCTCCCTCCCCCCTGGTTCTGCATATAGTTGCCATGGAGACCGTGTTCCGGAGCCCTTGAAAATCCATTGTTTCTCCCAAATAAACATAAAATCTGCAGTATTAAAGCAGCACATTTTGCATCATCCTATTCCTAAGCATTCCTTCATCTGGAACTGTTGTGACAGAACAAGGAGCAATGGACTCCAACTGAAAAAAGGGGAAATTTGACTTCAATTTAAGGAAGAAATTCTTGCCTGTGAGGGTGGCAAGGCCCTGGCACGGGGTGCCCAGACCAGCCCCATCCCTGGAAGTCTCCAGGGCCAGGTTGGATGGGGTTTGGAACAACCTAGGAGCATGGAAGGTGTCCTTGCATGGCAGCAGCTGGAATGGGTTGGGCTTTAAGGTCCCTGCTAACCCAAACCAGTCTGTAAACCTGATGGGGACTTGACATTTTACAGTGTGCCAGAGCTGGATGCTGGACAAACTGATAATGGGTGTAATTAGCAGCTCCAGGGATTAGCAGGCAGTAACAAATTCAATCCCTGGGAAGCAGAGTGTCCCTTGGGAACTGGGCAAACTGGCCATGCTGGGCAGACCATGGCTTGATAGGGAAGATTGTCATCAGGCACCTGCTCAGGCCTGGAATTACCTCCTGGAGTCACTTTTTTTCCTCCCCTTTTCACTTGAAATACTTAAAAATCCCTCATGCTTTGTTGCTTCCTGCTGGAATCTGGATCCCCCAGCTGACTCAGGGTGTCTGCTTGGCATTTCCTTGGCATTTTTCATCATACCTGTGTGAAACAGATTGCTGTTCTTCCTTCCAAGCTGGGAATGGGAAGTGACACGTTTTACTCAGGGTCTGGCAGGTCCTAGGCTGGGAATACTTTTAGCATGTACTACTTGTAGCATGTACTACTAAGTGGAGTTGTTGTTTTACACACGCTTCAGGTATTTGCCCCAGCACCCATAGTGGGATGGGTACATGTGGAAAAATGACCATTGTTACACTTTAAATTTCTTAATTCCCTTCTGCAGTACTTATATAATGATGCCATATCTTGGAGGCTGGAGGCCCCAAAGCTGTCTCATTCACAACAGGAGGTGTATTGCATTTTTTTTTAAAGTTTTCAGTGATACTTTTTAAAGTTATTTGAATTTTTGGATCTGCTGAGATCAATCTGCAAGGCAGGAGAGAATCCTGAGCCAACTTAGGCAAACACAAGTTGCCAGACATTCCTCTGCAATATATTCTGCTTTAGCACAGCCTGAAGGGTGGGCACAAAAACTCTTCTAGCTCAGTGTTGCTGTGCTTCCAGCATCTTTTTCCTGGCCACTGCCAGGAAAATTGCTCCTTTCTGGAACTATTTGTTCTGTGTGGTGTTTTAAGGTGCTGCTGTTTAAGGTGGGTGCCCCTGGTTAGGGTCAGGCTACCCTGGGGTTATCTCTCTGTTTTTTCCCTTGGCTCCCTGATGTTTCTTTGGGGGTAAAGGTTATCTTTTTGTTCTTTGTATCCCTGCTTTGCCACATCCATCTTCTGCTCTACTCAAAGTGCTCTGCAAGCTCCCATAAAAACCAGCTGGGCTTATCTGGGTGTAATTGTGTTGTTTTGGCTGGGCTCCTCTGGAGCTGCTGGAAATGCCACAGGGATTCCCAAAGGACTGGAAGTGTGGGCTGCACGTGCAGCAACGTGACTGTCAAACCAACAGGTAAGTAAAGCTTAAAGGTCATCAAGGCACAGGCTGTAATTCTTCTCTGGAAACCAGTTCTCCAGCTGAGAGCAGCCAGCTGAAGGTCCAAGAATTCCCCAAGGAATCAGCCTTTGCCCAGTGCTGGGGTGGGTGTGATTCTCCTGTCAGGGAAGCTCAGAGGTGGATGTGGGGCCACAGAGGTGTCAAGGACATCTGAAATCTTGACGGCCTAGAATGTTTATTAAAGCTCCTTAATAGACTAAATCCACCTCTCTAAGTTAATTTTTGGTTTCTTGTCTGCCCAGAAAAGTGAGAAAGGTGCTTTGTGTCACCCTCATAGGGTTGTGCCCCCTCATTGTCATCCCATGACAGGTCAGTGAGAAAGAACATCTGTAGGACACAGGAAATGTGTTTGAACTTGGAAGCCTCTGCTAAAGCAGATGTTTTGGGGGGGCTGTAATTGGCACCATGAGACAGGGATTTAAAATCAAGTGAGCAGATTGAACTATCTGGATTTGAGTTTCAGCCTCCTCCAGCCCCGTCCTCCCTCCCCCGGCCCTGATTTCAAATTGCACGTTACGGAAACAGGACGGAATGACAATGGTGCTCTTGGAATTATAGGCTGCTTGGCCAGAAGAGCTGGCAGGGCAGCAAATGGAAATGTGGAGAAACACACGCCAGTTCCAACAGGGAGCACTGAGATTCATTTTGCAGCTTGTTTGTACTGCATTAAAATCTGAGATGTTGGCATTGTCCAGCCCAAACCTCCCACGTCCTGGGGTGAGGATGTTGTCTTGTCTTTGACAATTCACTGTTGTTTGGGTTATTCTGAGAACATTAAAAGCAGCTCAGTGTGGGGCCTCACCTGTTGGGTGGGTGTTGTTGAGAAGTGTTACTCAGGGTGTGCCAGCCAAGCTCCCTGTCACTTTTTGGAGCAGAGTGTGTCCCCTGGAGATTCCAGTGTGATGGACCACGCTGCTCTGTGCTGTACCTCCAGTCTTCCTGAGATGTTCTCCATGACTCCAGCCCATCCTGTTTGCTGTTTCAGCAGGAGATGTGGTGTTATCCATTGCACTTGGTCATCCTGCTGCTCCCAGCTCACACTGCCCAAGGCAGCTCTGGCTTCTCCCAGCAGGGCTGGAGCTGAGCTCGGTCCAGCAGAGCTCGGAGCCGCTGTGGTCAGGCCAGGTCATGTGGAGAACGCTGCTCCTCTCTTGGTCAGTCTGACTCACTCTTGGCCAGGCTCTTTGGGAGCCTTGGTTGTGCTGATCTGTTGTTTCTGCCTTATTCTGGAGTTGGGAGGAATTTTGTTAATTTGGTGTTTGGAGCAGCGGGTTCTGCAGGTCCTGGTTCCCTGATGGTGCAGTGCTCTAGGAGAACTGGGAACCTGCAACCTTTTATCTGTGAGACTGTCTATCTCTTAAAACACCTTTAATGTTTAGAATTTTTTCCTATGGATGCCAAGGGATGTTGCAATTGAGGAATAAAAAACAGTTTATCTATTCCTTTGGGGATTGGGCTGGAGGCCCTCTGCCATGGAGCCAGGCTGGGACAGCTGGGGTTGTTCATCTGGACAAGAAAAGGCTCCAGGGAGACCTTAGAGCCCCTTCCAGTGCCTAAAGGGGTTCCAGGAGAGCTGGAGAGGGACTTTGGACAAGGGACAACATCTTTTCTGTTAGAAAAAGGTGCTTGCTTGGTTGATTGGGAATGCTGGGATCTGGTGCTGATTTGGTGAGAATTTCATGAAGCTGCGCTGGGGAACAGCTCTTTTTCTGTTCATAACCACCAACCTTTGCCCAAAAGAAAGAAAAGCCTCCAACGTATCTCAGGAATATGGTCTGGAAAACGTTGGCATGTAACCTTTGAGTGAGAGAGGAATCCAGCGGGCTGGGGCAGCAGCTCTGACCAGATTGCTACTTCCCTGTTAGCTCTGATAACAGAACTAGGTCAGTGCTGGGGAGAAGCATTTTATCACTGGATTCCCTTTGCTGGAATCCTGGGAGAGCCTTGCACTCCTGCTTGTGTTTCCCTTGGGATCACAGCGTGGTCTGGAGCCCTCTTCTTCCCTGCTCCCCATGGGTGTCAGGAGCATCCCTGGGGCTGCTCTGCGTCTCTGGCTGCAGCTCCCAGAGCTGTTGTTCAGGATATTGCTCTGTCTCTTGGCAGTGGATGAGATACAAGAAGCTTCTCTGGTGTTTATTCCAGTGGAAAAGAAAAGGAAGGATTTTTGCAGGGGATGATGCGAAAGGCCACGACCTTCTGTGGTCGGCTGCTGGAACGGCGGTGTCGGAGGTGGGAGTGTGTGGGAGGCTTCCCTTTCCTTGTCCAGCAAAAAGCTTCTGTGGTGTCCAACCACTGTGCAACTGTCTCTGCTGGCAGCACGAGTGGAAGCTGAAATGCAGAGATCACAGAATCCCAGAATGGTTTGGGTTGGAAGGGACCTTAAAGCTCATTCTCCTTCCCCCCCTGCCATGGGCAGGGACACCTTCCATGAATGCGCCGAGGCACCTGGAATGTTCAATCCCTGCTCTCTTAGCCCTGTATTTTGTATGCTACTTGCCTTGATGAGGTTTTGTCCTTAGTTTTAGTCCTTTCTTTTTAGCTCCACTTTGCTCTCCTCTTTTCATTTTAACTCCCTTTTTTGTCCAGCCTGTGGTAACATCCCCCACCACCTCTGTGGTGCCAGCTGCCAGAGGATGCTCTAAAAGATATAAACCCAAAAGAAGAGGTTGTTTGGAGTGCAGCAGAACTCCCATTCCTGCTGGTGTCTCCCTTTGCTGGTTCCCCATCACTCTATGGCTCCTGCTGAATTATTTTGTGTAATGATTTTTGTGTGCATTCATTGCTCTGCCTTTCTGGTAGATGACACAGATTAAATGAAGCCAGACAACGCTCTCAGTTCAGGGTAATGACTTTAACTGCAGCGTCCTTTTGTCACTGCAAATTATGGTCAATGATGTAATGCTGGATGTGGAGATACAGTGACAGAGTGTGGGAGTGGTAAGATCATCCCAGAAGGGTTTGGCTTACAAGGGAGCTTCAAGCTCATCTCATTCCACCCCCCTGCCACAGGCAGGGACACCTTCCACAAGCAGGTGATTCCCCAAGAAGATGAATTCTATATCCCTGGAAATCTTGAAGTGAAAATAGCCCCGGGGGGGAGATGTGAGATGAGCACACACAGGTAAACCCTCAGGAAATAACGAGGCCTTGGTGATCCTGGGAGATTTGAGCTCTACAGGCACTTCTGACTCAAGAGTTCTTCATGTTCTGAAGGTTTTCATATGATCATTTCAGGTTACAGCTCTGAAATCCAGAGTTGTATCAAGTGTTTCACAGGTTGCAGCCAACACCTTGCGCTTCGTCCAGAACAGAAATTTCAGAGTATCCAAAGTTTGGGTTGTGTTACATTTTTGAATGTGCTGGGCTTCCCAGTTGAGATATAATCAAATTCCCTGGTAGTTTGTGGTTTAGGTTCCCATCCCAAAATAGAATCTTGCCAGTGGTAGAACAGCTGGAAATTTCAGTATTAAGTTCATATTCCAGCTTTTTGTCTTTAAAATGAAGTGAAATCAGATGGCAGGGTCTTGCTCAACCTAGGCTCAAATAACCAAAGACTGAAAATAATCTGCACACAAATATGATGTGTTTTGGAATTGTGACCATCTGTAGTAGTGTTCACCTTTGTTTTAAATAACTCTGAACAGCTGAAAACAACAGTTCTGTCAGCAATGGACTGGATATGGATTGATTGGAAAAGGGATACACAGAGGGAACAGAATTGTGTTTAAAAGCACAGAAACTGCATCAAGGCATTTGCTCTGTTCCCTTTTTCTGCTGAGCTTTCATGTGAAGTCGTGGGGTGAGCTGAACTTTTTGTGGCCATGTGACATTGCTTCCCCCCACTTCCTTCTTTGCCCAAGTCTTGCAAGACTTCGAGTCACGAGACTGAGTTCTTGGGTTCCATGGATTCTTGTAGAGGGAGATGAAATTTTCCAAGAGCATGGGGTGACAGGACAACTGGGAATGGGTTCAAACTGAACCAAAGGAAGGTTCAGAGGAGATATTAGGAGAAATTGTTCCCTGTGAGGGTGGTGAGGCCCAGGCTGCCCAGAGAAGCTGTGGCTGCTCCATCCCTGGAAATGTCCAATGCCAGGTTGGACAGGGCTTGTGGAACCTGGCACTGGACATTTCCAGGGATGGTGGAAGGTGTCCCTGCCCATGCTAGGGGGTGGAACTGGGTGAGCTTTAGTGCCCCTTCCAACCCAAACCTTTCTGGGATTTTATTACACGGATTCCTCCTCCAGCCTTGCTGGTGACAGTGGTGGTAGGATTTCCCTGGAACAGGTGGGCAGCTGGACTGAGCCCAGGGCACCGTGTGTCCCTGTGGCTGGGCATGGCCCTGGGTCACTGAGAACCCCAGAGCTTGCACAACCAAGGCTCTGGAGTGAAAAAAATGCCAGAAGGGAGGGATTAGGAAATAACCTGGAGGTCTCTGTGCCTGTTCTCAGTGGGTGCAGCTCTTGGCTCAGTCCCTGCTTCCTTGGGCCCACAGTGGTGGAGCCATCCTTGCTGTGAGGAGCACGAGGGGATGGAGGTGTTTCCATGGCCTCAAACCCCCTGAATGCCTCTGCCCTCCCTTCCAGTGTGGCTCTGTACTTCATCTTCCATAGGATGTTCAAAGTACTCCGAGGAAGGAATTTGCAGATTCCTTGTGGGCTTCTCTCTGGTGCTTATCTCCATGATGGCCAACTGCTCTGCAGGTGTGGCTCAGCCCTGCTCCCAGAGGGTGTTCTCTCCATGCTAGGGGCAGCTTGGAACATCCATGGCCTGGTTTGGGGTTAGGATTATAACACACTTCCTAGGTTTTTTTGTAAAACCGGCTCTGAGCACAGAGCTGGTTTGCTGGTGAGGTTTTGCTGATGAGGCCACTGAGGCCTCACAGTTGGTATTTGGGAATCCTCTGGGCTGTCCCATGTTGCAGTTTCACCAGTGAGGCCATGCCCTGTCCCTGCTGACCCCAGCACCCCATCCATCCCATAACATCATTCATAACTGCTGCTGGTGCACTGCCTATAAAACCATGGAATTATTGGAAAACACCTTTAAGATCATCAAGGTCAACCACTGACCTCTTAATTTTTTTAATTTTCCTAATCTGCTTCTCATTTTTTAACAACTAAGACTGGACCTTTATTCCAAAGTTCCTCAGCAAGGCTCAGACTGGGAGTTTGGGGATTCACCATCAACAGCTGCAACTTGACTTTTTCCACTTAAGGAAGAGCCTTTCTAGTCCCAAATACCAACCTTTTTTAAATGCTGCTCTCCCTATCCACTGGATTTGTATCTCCTCACCCCCCTTAACAGTAGCCTCTGGCTGTCTGAGTTCAACTGGCCTTTTATCCCAATGCCTCCCCATCCAGAAGGGATCACAATCACATGGGCTGAGCAGGATTTTGCCATTAGTGGGGGGTTTTCCTGTAAGTGTTCCCTAGCAGGATGCATTCCTCTTGCATAAGCAGGCTGCAAACCCTCCGAAGCCACAGAAATCCATCTGTTGGATTCTTGAGACAGATAAATCCTTTATAAACAGGAAAATGGGCAAACTCATGGCAGCTCTTGTGACACATCGTGATGGGAGATCAGAAAGGAGTGGGATGAAAAGTGTCCCTGTGTGAGCATGGCCAGCAGCATCCAGGCTCCTTTCAAAAGCTGCCACAAGGGCTGGGCTCTTCAGAGGGCACACACTTGGCAGATGAACCCCAAGTTTTGGTAGAATTCAGCTGGAATTCACTCAGGGAGGGAATGAATAAGAGGTTTGCTCTGTCCCCACCAAGATGCCGTGTGTGGCCGGGCGGGATCCAGGAGCTCAGCAGCTGTAGATCTGTCAGCACATCTATTGTGGAGGCCTTTGCAGGGTGTCCAAAGCTTCTGTTTTAATTTTGCTGAGGGTTGTAACTCTGGCAAAATTTAAAGGCCTTTCAGCTCCCAGTCAGGAGGTTTTAAATCCTCTAATTTTGCACTTTACCCCCCAAAAATATATTCTGTCTAGCAAGTGGGTAGGGAGTTCCTTAGCCAAGGTTTAACAGCATAGATAATGATCTAATTAACTCCTTTTTTTAATGCTCATGTTCCAAGTCCACTTCCTAAGAGAAAATCCCCAACACAGCCCCGTTAGCCATGGATACATTTCCTTACCCATTTGGGTATTTCCAAAGTCACTTCCCAAGGGTTCCCTGAACCACCCAGGTCATCCTTCTGCAAGTGTGATAGAGGCTGAATCAGCCTTTCCTTAGGGTGAATCATCTCAGGTGTTGGTGTCTCGCTTGATAATCCTAAAAGTGGCACAAAAAAGACACGGACCTGTTAGAGCAGGTCCAGAGGAGGTCACAGAGGTGCTCTGAGGGCTGGAGCCCCTGTGCTCTGGAGCCAGGCTGGGGGTGTTCACCTGGAGAAGAGAAGGCTCCAGGGACACCTCAGAGCCCCTTCCAGTGCCTAAAGGGGCTCCAGGAGAGCTGGAGAGGGACTTGGGATAAAGGATGGAGTGACAGGACAAGGGGGAATGGCTTTAAAACAAGAGAGGGTAGATTTAGATGGGATACTGGGAAGAAATTCCTGACTAGGAAGGTGCTGAGGCCCTGGCTCAGGTTTCCTGGAGAAGCTGTGATCCCCCTGGACCCCTGGAAGTGCCCAAGGCCAGGCTGGGATGTGTCCCTGCCCATGGCAGGGGTGGAATGGGGTGACCTTTCAGGTTCCTTCCAAACCATCCCATGAATTGGCCAAGCCTGGAGCTCCTGCCCGTGACTCTGCTGAGAGAATTTGCGGGAACCAAACTGAGCTGTGGATTTTCTTGGAGATGGATGAGGAGGAAGAGGAGAAGGGAGGGCATCCTCTGCACGGCAGGATTGAGAAGCAAAAAGGAAACAGAACACTCTTCCCATTTCGGGACAGCCTGTGGCAGGGCTAGGACTCTTTTTTGGGGTGCTCAGCCCCCCTTCCCCCTGTTGGGTTTTTCACCTGCTCTCCCTGGTGAGCTGAAAGAGCCACAGTCGCTGCTCCTTCCTACCACAAGCAGCACATTCCCCCCTCCTTCTCCTTGGAGAGCTGCCAGATCAAAATGGCTCTGATCCAACGCCAAGAATCGCTCCCTTTGCTATGGAAATGAGCACTTGGAGGCTGCTCACCATGTGTTGATCAGAGAGTTCCTGCTAAGGATGACGAGCTGTAGGTGGGGAAGAGGGCAGGGAAGGTGTGTTCCAACAGATCCCTTTGGAACAAATAAGGATATTTTTGGAGGCATCTGAACTCTCTGCATTTTTAAAAGGTAATTTATAGAAAATCAAATGATTACCCTTTGCATCAGAGGGTGAAAAATGAGGGAAATCAAATACTAGGATTTCACCATGGGGTAAAGAGTTTCTCTTCTGGGAAATTGGAAGGGGTGACAGATCTCCAGCATCTGATATTTGAAATTTAATATTTTTTCCTGCTGTTCTGGTATTGATCAAGTGAAGAAGTGATACAATTATCCAAGTGATACAAATAATCCTTTGTAACCATCACACCTGAACTGCCAGCACTGGAGCAGGCCCATTCCCAGCCCCCTGGCTCTGTGGGATGTGATTCCAGGCAATTTGCTGTGCTGGCTCAGCACGACAAGTTCAAACCTTCACTTTACCTTCTTCCCAGCAATCTGATTTTAATCTGGATTCACAGCAGGGTGGGAATGCTGCCAGGGGGTGAACACTCCTGGAAATCCACCCTGCACAGAGCAGGAGCCTTTTCCCTGCTCCTGGATGAGTTGTGCAGGCAGATGAGGAGAAGGGTTTGCTGCAAGGGGTGGCAAAGGGCTGAGGGGTCACACTGGGCTTGGGAGAACATTCCCAATGTCCTGGGGGTGGCCTGGGGTCACCTGCAATGCTGGGGAGATGGGGGAGATGCTGCTCTTGCATGGTGCTCACTGCCAGACCTGGCCATGGCCTCAGAGGTTCTGCTGAGCCTTCCCAGCCCTGGGAGGAGCCCTGGGGATGGAATTGTATGAGAGGGCTCGGAATGAGTCGACACAAATCAGTAACTGGGTGTGGAACTGCATTTTTTATCATGTGTCTTATCTGAACCTTGAGACTTCAACATTTCTAGTCATTTGGGCATCTTGGAGTTGAAATTCAACTTTTCTTTGTGCGTGATTTGGTGAGGCTGGGGTTGTGCTGGAAGTGTCCAAGGCCAGGCTGGACAGGAGCAGTGCAAGGTGTCCCTGCCCATGGCAGGGGGTGGAACCCAAACCATTCCATGGTTTTGTTTAGTGCTCTCACCTGCTGGCTGGGGCTGGAGAGCAGCTCCTGGTTCATGACTTCCCATCACACTCTGGTGTTTCTGGGTGTGCCCAGCGTGGAACAGGCCTTAGATTTGTGCTCTGAGGGAAACAGTTGGCAGAAAGTTCATTACACAATTCCAGTAACTGGTGGAAATAGGGAGGGAGCCCAAGTTCAGCTGCAATAGGACAGAAATCATTAACAATTTCCATATAGCTCTTTTCTGTTGACACCTTAAACACCTCAGTTCTTCCCAAAATTTTATATTTAAAACCTATTTTTTTCCTTAAATATTCTTAATTCTCTTTAAAATATCAGCATGGAAGAGGTACTGTGGGGAACCCCTACCTGTTCTCCATGGCTGGGAATGACCATGGAGCCCATGGAGCATGAAGGTGTTTGGTGGCCTCCACCCCACACCTGGGACAGGTGTTCCCAGCACACAACTGAGCCCAAATCTGCCTTTACTGGGCACACTGGTGACTCCAGTGGCACTGGTGCCTCCCTGTCCCAGCAGCTGAGCCACCATGGAAGTGACCAGTGCCAGTTCCCAAATGGGCTCTGGTGCAAAACAAATCCCCTGCTCCTTCTCCCTTACCTCTGCAGAAGTGGAGAGTTTCACTGCAGAGCTGTCTGTTTGGTTAATTGGAACATTTGCCTCCTCTTCAAACACATTCCGTGGCATTTCCCGCCTCTGATGAGCGCTTCCCTGCAGTTATCCTGCTTTTTGTCGTGGTTAATTTTTTATTTCACCTCCCAGACTACAAAACAGCCATCAGCACTCACTCAGCTCTTCCCTTGGAAGCCTTTGCAGTCACAGACAGCCCTGGGAGCTTTCATCACGTTTGCAGCAGACAGCCTGGGAGCAGGGATTTGGGATAGAACCACATTCCCGGTCTCTCACTCTGGAACATTGCACTGGAGTGAGCAGCTCCAGGGACTGGGCAGTTTTTCCCAGCCTCTCCATGTGCTTGGGGACCTTCTAGGAGGAGAGATAGGAGGTGGATTCTGCTTATTTTTATTTTTTTCCCTTTTTTTTTTTTTTTTTGCTATCCCTAGAGACTGGGGCAGAAATATTTTTCCCATATGTAAAAGCAAGATGCTGTATGGAGGCTCCTCTTCTGCTCCATCATCTCTGAGGGAAAAAGTTTGGGATGATGGGAAAAGCCCTTCCCAGATGTGAGGGCTCCATAGGTCATATCCCTATTCCAAGAGTTGTGCCTGTGTCTTCTCCCAGGTGCTGGAATTTTCCACACCAATTCCCTTTCCCTCTATTCTAACTCCAGCATTCTTGAAAATAATTTTTCTCAAGAAATGCTACAGACACACCAAGTTAATTGGAGTCATTAACTTGTTTCCATTACTCCTTTCTGCCTAGGAAACAATTTTTTTTAGGGTGATTTTGGAGTTAGAAGAAAGAACTGGAAGCTAGGGAACATGTGGAACCACTTCACAGGAACACCGGATTTTGAGAGCTTGCATTTTTATTTACATCTTCTGGACCCTGTCTGACTTGAAAGTAAACAAGTTCAATCCAAGACTAGATTTATCCCTGAAAATATGTGGAGACTTGTCTAAAAACTGCTTTTGGGATTAGGAACTTCCTTTACTGCAGTCAGGGAACACATTTACAGTGGGGAAATTAACGCTTAACTGGCAAATTCTGTAAAAGCCCCCTGGAAATACAGTTGGGTTGGGTTGGGTGCAAAACAACCTTAAATTTTAGTTAATAAAAGAAGGAAAAGGCAAAGCTGGCTGAGAATTTGGCAGGTCTTAAGGTGGAGGTGTCCAAGGCCAGGTTGGATGGGGCTTGGAACAACCTGGGATGGTGGAGAGTGTCCCTGTCCATGGCAGGGGGTGGAATGGGATAAATTTTAAGGTCTTTGGTGCCAAGAGGACAGTGCCAGACTCTTTCCAGCAGTGCCCAACAACAGGATGAGGAGCAATGGCCATAAACTAAACCATGTGGAATTCCACCTCAACATGAGGAAGAACCTCTTCCCATGGAGGGTGGCCAAGCACTGGCACTGCCCAGGGAGGGTGTGGAGTCTCCCTGTCTGGAGAAATCCCAAACCCACCTGGATGCATTCCTGTGTCACCTGCTCTGGGTGACCCTGCTGTGGCAGGGGGGATCTCCAGAGATCCCTTCCCACCCCAACCATTCTGGGATTCTCCCAACCCAAACCATCCCACGAACAGCGAGCGAATCTCCGTTTCCGCATCGCCAAAAGCGCGGCCGCGGAGCTGCTGAGAACATCCAGCGCTGATCCCTGTCCAGGAAATCTCCTGGACAAGCAGGACATCCCTTTCCCTGGAACTGACCCTCTCCTTTTGCAGACACCATGAGGCGGGTGGTACGACAGAGCAAATTCCGGCACGTCTTCGGCCAGGCGGTGAAGAACGACCAGTGCTACGACGACATCCGCGTGTCCCGCGTCACCTGGGACAGCTCCTTCTGCGCCGTCAACCCCCGCTTCGTGGCCATCATCGTGGATGCCAGCGGCGGGGGAGCCTTCCTGGTGCTGCCTCTGCACAAGGTAAGAGCTGCTGGAATGTTTCTGGAGTTCCCTGCTCGGCTGTGCTGTCACCCCAGCGTTTCTTTGGGGATAATGAAGGCTGTGGTGACAGCGGGTGCTCAGTGGTGCCATGTAGGAATGTGTTTAATGTCTGTAATCAGTCTGATGCTTTCTGTACGTTAAACACAACAAACAAGCTGTTTGCTTGACTCATCTGAGCTGATTCTGGCAGAATTTTCCACGTAGAATCGTGTTTTAGAAGCCTTTTTATGATCAAGTCTGGTTTTTCTACTGTCAGGGATTCAGCTTTTTTTTGAACCACCTGAATCAAATGGCTCCTTACAGATTTAAACCAGGAGCCACCTGAGCCCAACTGCTCCTTGCAGAGTTGAAGCAGGAACCACCTGAGCCCAGCTTCTCCTTGAGACTTAAACCAGGAACTATCTGAATCCAGCTGCTCCTTGCTGAATTCATTCAGGAACTATCTGAGCCCAACTGCTCCTTGCAGATTTAATTCAGGAATACACCTGAGCCAAATTGCTCCTTGCAGCCCCACATTGGAGGGATGCAAAGGAATGAGCTGGTTCCAAGAAGGGCATTCCTGGTGCCCCTGGTCCTGCATGGAAAAGTCACATCCATCCTCTAGAGGAGATTCTTCTCATCTCTTTCTGTAATGCTTAACCAGCAAATTCTTGTGATCAAAAGACTTTTTTTTGCAACATCCTTTTCTCTGTGACACTCAAACTCCTCTCTTAAGCCTGTGGTTAAGTTGTCCTCAGTCTGTCATCAGTTCCCAGCTCCGCTTCCAGATCTGCCCTGTGGAACACAGAATTAGTGCCCAGGATTGAGCACAACTTCCCTCCTGGCCAGGGCAGAGCGGGGGCAGCGACGTCTCCATCGCGTTCAGCAAAGCCAAACCCCAACCTCCCAAAATAGCTCAGTTTGCTGCTCTGATGAGCAGCCCTTCCCTGCTTAGGGCTCATCCTCAGGCCACGTGTCCTCCTCCTGCCTGGACCACGCGTGGTGGCACTTGGTGGCACTGCCCTGGATTGGGAGTTCCTGGTTCAGCTGCATCACAGCACAGATGTTGACAGCTGGGGATGTGCATCCCTCTTTTCCTCTCTTAAATCCCAATGTTTGGAGCACAAATCTGATGAGGGAGACTGGGGGCTCAGCCTGGAAGAAAGGAGGCTCTGGTTCTCCACAACTCCCTGACAGGAGGGGGTCAGGCTCTGATCCCAGGGAACAGGGACAGATCCAGAGGGAACGGCCTCAAGCTGTGCAAAGGGAGGTTTAGATTGGATATTGTGGAAAATTTCTTCATGGAAAGGGTTGTCAGGCACTGGAACAGGCTGCCCTGAGCAGTGATGGAGTCCCCATCCCTGGAGAGATTTAAAAGCTGTGTGGATGTGGCACTTGGGGACACGATGGCCTTGGCAGTGCTGGGGGAACAGTTGGACTCAGTGGTCTCAGAGGGCTTTTCCAACATTAATGATTCCATGATTCTGTGTTTTCCCAGTCCCTGGCAGAAATTCCTGTTATCTCTGAGTGCCCTTTTGCATTTTTAAGTGCCATCTTTGGCGTTATGTTCTCATCCATTCTGTTCTTCCTCCCACCCTCTTATTTCTCACTGCCTGGTGCCCTCAGCTCCATTCCTGCCTTCCACAGGCATTAATATCCACATCTGAGGAGGTTCCATGGGAAGCTGGAGGAGCTGTGGCCCTCACCCCCAGCCTGACACGTTCTTTTGCAATGCAGTGCTTTGCTGGCTCTGCTCTAACCAGTTCCTGTGTTCCGCATTTATTTTTATAGCCTGGGCTGATGAAATTGTTCCTTTAGTTCCTTCAACACCCTAAATAACATTTGGATTTCTCTTTGAGCCTGTTTAGCACAGATACTTATTAAGCTCCCCGCAGCAAAATCTTTGTTGTTATAGTCAAAAAAAAAAAAAAAAAAAAAAAGGCAATTTTAAACCATGGGATTGGGCCGATTTTAAAATTGAGCCATAAAAATACACTTGCTGCATTTCTGCAGGGGAAAAGTCCCATAACGACATCGTGGCTGCTCAGACCCAGCGCTTTGCGGCTCACTGGGAATTACCTGGAACGTGGCTGACCCTTGGTGCAGGGTGAGCACAGAAAAGGGGCGATTTTACTCCTTTTAATGTGCTTTCCTTGCCAATTCTCAGTGACATTACAGGGTGTTGTTACGGCCGGGGTTTGTCGCTGCCGGGCTGGTGGCTCCCAGCTCCCTGCCGGCGCTGAGCGGGAGCTCCGGGGGTGTTTTTGGGGCGGGATGAGCCCCCCGGGACCCCGCTCCATGTGCTCGGGGCGGGGGGGGGGGGGCGGACACCGGCGGGATGGGAGGCCCCGCCCCTCGGCGCAAGCCCCGCCCCTCCGCGCGCGCGCACCCGCGCTCGCCGCAGCGGCACTGCGGCGGCCGCGGCTTTTTACCTTATATGGTCATGGCAGCGCTCGCGGCCGCCGCGCTGATTGGCGGGGGCGGGGGCGCGGCGCGGCAAGTGCGCGGGAATTAACCCGTGTGCGCGGGAATGCATTAACCCTTGCGTGTGTGTGCGCGGGAATGGATTAACCCTTGTGTGTGTGCGCGGGAATGGATTAACCCTTGTGTGTGTGTGTGTGTGCGGGAATGAATTAACCCGTGTGTGCGCGGGAATGGATTAACCCTTGTGTGCGGGGATTCATTAACCCGTGTGTGTGCGCGGGATTTAACCCGTGAGCGCGGGATTTAGCCAGTGTGTGCGCGCGGGAATTCATTAACCATTAACCCGTTTGCGGGAATTAACGCGTCTGTGTGCGCCAATTCACCCCTGTCACCCACGTCCCCGCCGCGTCCCCAGCTCCCCCGTGCTGCCGAGGGTCTCTCCGTCCCCCCGCGCCAATGGGGGACGCAGGGGCTGCATCCTCTTTGCTCCCTGCATCCTCTTTCCATCCCCGCAGCTCCCGGAGCAGCCGCAGCCGGCGTGGCCGAGCCGGCTTTGCTGCCTGTGGAAATGCTTTGTCTGAACTTCCTGTTTTCTTGCACGCACATGTGCAGGGGCTTTGCCAGGAACTCGCCATTCCCATGCTCCGGCAGGAGCTGCTGAGCATCAGACAATCTGATTCCCACAGGTTGCTCGGTCTGGGGGGGTTGGCCTCTGTTGGAATGAGCCACATAGTTTGGAAAAGCTGTAATTCCTCCCGGTCAGGGTTGTGGAGGTGATAAGAGCCAGGGTAATCAGCGTTAACTCTGCTCACCAGGGAAGGAGCTGGAAACCTCACTGCTTGTTCTGGGCTCTGGTTGTAGAGTTGGTTTTCTCCGAGGCTTATCCCAGGGAAAGCTCTGGGTACACAGGGAAGGTACCAGATAAAAATTGTCTGGGTTTTCTGGTATGTTGGGCAGGATGACTTGGAAACACCTGGGTTCAGGGGTTGGTTCTGATGCTGGATGTGTGCTCCAGCAGAACTGGAGAAAAATTTCTTTTTTCCCCTCCTCAAAAACTCTTTGCAGTTTTTATCTGCACAGAAAAACCTGCTGCAAATGTTCCTTTTTGTTTGAGTTCATGCAGAAAGATCCATTCAGCCACGAGTTGTGTTACATAAGGCCTTTACCAGAGGTTTATTCAGTCCCTTTTGGATATAGCTTTTATTAGATTTTTCCATTTTCCTGATCCCTTCCTGCACCCCCTTCACAGCAGGATCTGGGATCAGATGGTGCCCTCAGAGGCAATTAGCATGTGGGTGGGGGCGTGCACACCTCGGGAATGATCTTCTCCAAGGAATATGTTGTTCTGCAAGTGACAGGCCTTGGTGTTCATCCATGGCATATGAGAGCTGTTAAGCAGCTCTTCTCCAATTCCTATTCCACCAGGAAGGATTTTAGGGAAAGAAAATCATCCTTTTCTGAACTGTGTGTAGAATAAAATCAGGAGGTTTTTGCTGTGATGGGTTTATTGAGCCTTTCCTGCCATTTTAGGGGGAGTGTGATGGATTTTGTCCTTTTATTTCACCTTGGATTTTTCTCTATAAAAAGAAGTTTATATTTATCACTGTCAGCTTGATTCCAATGGATCATCAGGTTCTAATGCAGTAGGGAAGAGAGGGCAGCAGAGGGGCTAATGGATCTCATTCCTCCAGGGAAAAAAAGCAGCAAATTCCACCCCTGTCTTACAGCCAGAGGTTTGCACAAATATCTCTGCAATTTTAAGGTTTTGTCCAATAATAAAAATGGAAGTTTTACTTGGTGGAGCTCTGGATTATCTGTTCCCAGCTCGTGGAGATGATCCCTGTGGATCCCTGTGGATCCTTGCCCAGCAACTCTGCTCTCTCTGGGTGGATGCTCATCCTCCAAACAGCAGCAGGATTTTTCCACTTTATCCAGAGCCCTCAGCTTCTGGGATACCCACTGGCTTTCCTGCAGTTGGGAAGGAGCAGGGGGATGAACTGCTCTGGAAATCATATTTTAGAGAGGGGAAAAAAGCACTGACTCTGTCTCTTTTTAATTGTAATGTCATTTGTGGGACAGATATCCATGGAAATGCTGGAGCTGTGCTGCACTCCCAGCTCCTAGAGATGGGATTTTGCAGGTTGGGTTGGTTGTGAGGGCTGTTTGTGTTGGGGTTTTTGGTTTTTTTTAACTATTTAAAGCCAACATGTGTCCATTCTGTGGCAGCCTGGGATAGAATCACAGAATCATGGAATCCTTGAGGTTGGAAAAGCCCTCCAAGCTCATCAAGCCCCACCTTCGAGCAAGTGAACCACATCACAAAGTGCCCCAGCTGCTTGTGTTTTAACATTTCCAGGGATGGTGACTCTCCCACTTCCCTGGGGAGCCTCTTCCATGCTTGCCCACCCTTCCAGTGTGGAAATTTTCCCCAACATCCAATGTCACAGCCCTGCAGCTGCCAAAGTGACAACAGGAGCACTGCTGGGGGATTCTTGGAGAGCACAGTGGCCTCTTATTGCCTGACTTTCCAGTGGATCTCTAGGGAATAACACTTGCTAATCTTCCAGATTAGTTCAGGATGCCAGGACTGGGCTGTGATGGCTGCTGGGCATGGGCAGGAATTTCCATTTCAGCCCAGTTCTCTCCCAGTTGCCTCCTCCAGGCCCAGCTGCTGCAGCCAGAGATGGAGGCTCAGTGCTCAGAAGTTCCCTGGATGAAATTCAGGAGTTTTTTTTTTTTGAGGAAAATCCACAATCTAAAGAAAAGAGGAGCATTTTCTCTAGCAGACAAAAGGTGCAGTTGGTTGGGGTTTCAAACTTTGCAGTTGTGACCTGATTTCCTTCCTCAAACTTGTGCAGAGTGAGGGGGGGGAGCTGCTTTGGCTTGTGCAACTCGATGCCACTTCCCTAATTGAAATGGAGATTTCAAGGAGCACAGCCATGGGCTGGGGAAGCAGCTGTTCTCCCTGATATTTTTACCATAATCCATGAGCTGTTTCCTGCCACCAAATGCCCTTTTCTGGCAGAGAAACGATCACAAGACACTCAAATTAATTCATAAAACTCCCACTTTTAGGAACAGTTTTCTTATGTTGCTTATCCATCCCTTTTGGATTTAATCATATTTTTTTCTTCTCATCTCTCACTTTTTTTCTGGTCTGGGTTTAATATTTCTGATGATTTAACTTCTTTTTTTTTTGTTTTTGATCTGGAATACATGAAATACATTAAAATTTAATTTTAATAACTAAAATTTATTTAATAAGGGAAATTTTCCCCTTGCTGAAACACCTGAATATTGAGTGTGTATTCAGACAACACCAATTTTAGAAAAAAATCCTCAAATTGCATCATTTTATAAAATACAACTCCAGATTTCAAAAGTTATCAGGGATAACTTTTGTTGTCAAACCACACAACCCCGGTGGATTATGAGAAGGATTGAATTTCTTGAAGTTAATTTTAATCTGTGTATCAGCACTTGAGATTTATTTTAAATCCTCTCCTAATTATAAGATTACATTTTCCAAATAAATAAATAAATCCCCAAACCTGGGAGCATTAGGGTCGCATGGAAACACACCCAGCTGCCAAACCTCGTGGTGTGTCCTGCTTGCAGAGGAATTGTGTTGAAAACCATGGGATTGGTGATTTTGCAGCCTGGTGGGTTTTCTATAACCCTACTGCAGCTTTCCCTTTTGGCAAATCCCTTAAAACACTGATTTTTCTGAGCACAGTGCAATGCTGGGAGCTGGGGCTCCCTCCTCCAGGGGGCTGAATCTGATGGAGGAACCTCCGGGAGGAGGAACCTGGCAGATGGAATTGGCCAAAGCGATGCTGAGAGGTGGTAAAAACACAGCCCTGAGTCCCAAGCTGCTCATGGCTCACTCTGAGGGGTCAGTCCTGGCGTGGTGCTGTCCTGTGCTGTCCTGTGCTGTCCCCTGAGGGGGTGGCAGGGTCCCTGCTGGAGGTGACGAGAGGCGGATGCGGCGCCGAGCTCTCGGGTGCTCAGGAAGACACCGTGGTTTCCTCTGCCCTGCAGAGACCGTTTGGTGCCTCTGACCACAAGGCAGGAGCTTCTCTCCAAGGGTTGGGGCTCGTGCTCGCCCTGCTGGGGCCTCCTGCAGCACTTTTATGTCCTTATTTAGTCTTGTTTTGATGTTTGCTGCTCATTTTTGTGCATCTCCAGAGGCGGCCAAGGAAGGGCCGGACGTGGCGCTCTGGGTGAAAAGGTGGGGATTGCTCACAGGTTGGATGATCTTGGGGGTCTTTCCAACCTGAATGATTCTGGGATTATTCCCAACCTGAATGATTCTGGGATTATTTCCAACCTGAATGATTCTGGGATTATTCCCAGCCTGAATGATTCTGGGATTATTCCCGACCTGAATGATTCTGGTGTTATTCCCAACCTGAATGATTCTGGGATTATTCCCAACCTGAATGATTCTGGGATTATTCCCGACCTGAATGATTCTGGGATTATTCCCAGCCTGAATGATTCTGGGATTATTCCCAACCTGAATGATTCTGGGATTATTCCCAACCTGAAGGATTCTGGGGTTATTCCTGGTGAGCAGCAGAGTCTCTCCTCTCATGCCCAAGTGAAGATGTTGATGCCCCTGGGCTCTTTATCTCCCTGGGATTGTCTTCCTCTGCCAGATCCCAGGGAGCTGCTGTGTGGGACATCTCCTGCTCTGCTTTGTCCTCTCTTCCTTGGTTTGATAATTCTTTGTGCATAAACAAGCTTGAGGTTGCTGCCTCTCCCCCACTGCTGCTAAATAACATCTCCTTTCCCTGTTTTCCCTGTCTGTTCCCTGTTGGAAACGGGGTTTGGTGTCACTCTCCTGGTGCAGGCAGGGACAGGGGGTGTCTGTAGGTGATGCACAGGGAATTCTGTCCCTCTGCCCTGCTCAGGTGAGACCCCACCTGCAGCAGCTTTGGAGTCCCAGAACAGGAAGGATGTGAAACTGTTGGAAAGAGTCTGGAGGAGGCCAAGGAGATGCTCTGAGCCAGGCTGGGGGAGCTGGGGGTGTTCACCTGGAGAAGAGAAGGCTCCAGGGACACCTCAGAGCCCTTTCCAGAGCCTAAAGGGGCTCCAGGAGAGCTGGAGGAGACTTGGGATAAAGGATGGAATGACAGGACATGGGGGAATGGCTTTAAGATAAAAGAGGGTAGATTTAGATGGAATTCTGGGAGGAAATTCCTGACTGTGAAGGTGGTGAGGCCCTGGCTCAGATTTCCCAGAGAAACTGTGACAGCCCCTGGATCCCTGGCAGTGCCCAGGGCCGGGTTGGATGGGGCTTGGAGCAGCCTGGGATGGTGGAAGGTGTCCCATGCCAGGGACTGGATGATATTTAAGGTCCTTCCATGATTCTGGAAGCTCTGCTCCTTATGGAAGTGCAGGATCCTGGTTTAAGAGCCAAGCTCCATCACAGGTGGTGGGAAGCAGCTCCTGGGTGTCACTGCTGTCACAGGCTCTTGGCTGCTCCTGCTCAGGCTGTGCAGGTTCATTGTGATCAAAACTGAAAGGTGAAGTTTGGGGGTTAATTTGCTGAAATTATTTTTTTTTTTGCCTCCCCACAGTAATAAATGACTGTAAAAGCCCAAAACTGACCTGACAAGTGCTTGTGCAGCCTGGAAATAGTTACCAGGAGCTCCTCCTGGAGGATCCCACTGATTCCTGCCAGGGAGCCAGAACAGGCAGTCCCTGACATTTTGCATTATTATTCCTATTTTTCCTTTTTGGTTCAGGCCTGTATTTGTCTGTGGCCTGTCATGTGCCTTCTGCAGTTCATGTGCTCTGCATGGTTCTCCTTTTAATTGGGTAAATTAAAATGGATGAATTCTACATGGCAGTTGGGTGTATTAATTTTTTAAATCCTATTTCACATTATGGCATCCAAGAGGGATTACACAGGCTTTAATTTTTGAATGGCAGGTTTATGGCTTTTCATCTCCAACTCTTCCCCTTTTAATAATTCCAAAAGCAGCTGAATCACTGAGTCTTTTTTTACTTTTGAAGCCTAAATTTGGCCTTTTAGGAGCTAGTGGGATTTTTTTGGGGTCAATATCTTGTTTTGCTGTTTGTGGAGGGCTCCAGGTCAGTCATCCTCTAAAGCCAATGTCCAGCATTATTCTGGTTATCAGCCTTGAATAGGAGCAGCCTCCCACATGAAGCAGGGTGGGAGGCATAAATTAAGGAATGTCACCTCCAAGGTTGGGGAATGTTCCCATCCAATGGCACAAGTGAAATTCCAACCATTTCTTCTGCATGTTTAAACACAAAAGAAGACGACCCCATCCCAGACCTCTCCCTGCTGTGTCTCTTCTCCCATCACTCATCATGAAAAGGTCATTCCCTGGAAACAAAACCCCATGGAGCAGGACCAGGGCTGTGGCTGTGGCTGTGGAGGAGTTTTCCTCCTCACCCTGCTGTTGCTGCTGTGCATCTTCAGTATTGTAAATATTGCTTCCCTTGTGGCCAAGAGAGAGAAGGATGATGAGAGTGATTTTCCTTTTCCTTCTTTGTGGCATCAGGTGCTTCAGGGGCTCCTCAGCAAAATGTAGGCCCAGGGGCAGAATTGGTGTTTCAGCATCACTGGATTTGTGCCAGTTCAGGTTTAAGTGGCTCATGAGCTCCTTTTCTTGGGAATGTTATCCCTGTAGGGAGCTTGGCATTGGTGGCCTCGGTCCTCTGGCCATGGAGAGGCAGGTGTGGCTACCACAGTCCATTTTGGCAGCTTTTATTCTTCAAAACAATATTTTCCTCTGCTCAACTGCATCCTAAAATCATCCCATCCAAGCAAGATCCTTCTGTTTTAAGAAACCAAGCAGACCTGGTCAATTCAGTGACCAGCAATGCCCTCCGATGACATTTTTAGCTTGGTTGTCTTCAGCCATCTCCATTGGGAAGCAGATGAAACCAGAGCTTTGCTCTTCCCAGAAAGCTGGGGTGGAAAAAGGGATGGTGTGGCAGCAGGTGCTGAGATGTGGGATCACAGCCCTGCTGTGCTGCATCTCTGAACCCTTTCCTGTGCTCCATGGGGAGTTTGCAACTCATTGATGCTGGAGAGGAGCTGCTGGTCTGTTCCTCTGCTGGTCCATGAGTTCAAATCTCATGGAACTGTGGATATGAAAAAGCAAACCGAGGGATGGGAAGCACCTTCCTTCAGGATATCACAGCTCTCTTTCTTCTTCTTCCCTCCAGACAGGCAGGATTGACAAGTCCTACCCCACAGTGTGTGGCCACACGGGGCCGGTGCTGGACATCGATTGGTGTCCCCACAATGACCAGGTCATCGCCAGCGGCTCCGAGGACTGCACTGTCATGGTGAGTGTCCCTTCTGGGGTGGGCTTTGCTCCTGCTGCAGCTCCTGCTCCTAAGGACACTGGAATTCCTGGAGGTGTCTCCAGGAACCTTCTGTTCCAAGGTGAGGTGAGGGCAGAGTCGTCGTGGAAGGGTTTGGGTTGGAAGGACCTTAAAGCTCATCCCATTCCAACCCCTGCCATGGGCAGGGACACTTTCCATAGACCAGGTTGCTCCAAGCCCTGTCCAGCCTGGCCTTGGACACATCCAACCTGTGCCAGGGCCTCATCACTCTCACAGGGAAGATTTTTTTTCCATTTTTCCTTCCCCTGGGCATTTGTTTGCTGTTTGGGAAGAGGAATGAGAGTGCCAGTCTGTGGTGAGGTGTTCTGATTTGTTGAGCTTTGAGAAGACAGGTGGTTCCTAACCTCAAATATCCCAATGGATGTAGAGGTGTGTGCTGGGAGAAGGAAGGGATTGGAAGGGAATGAGCCCAGCTCATTGGTAGGAGCAGGGCATGGATGTGAGGAGCCCAGGGATCCAGGGTTGGAAGGTTCCAAGATTCCTTCAACCCTTGATTTAAGGAAGTGAATTTTTTCCTGTATCTCCAAGTTTTGGGCAGGTGTCAAAAGGTCTTTTTTTAATAAATAAATAAAAAAATAATAATTTCACAAATTCTGCACCTGCCAACCTTGGATTGAGACCTGTTTTAAGTCAGGGATGGCCCAGCCGGGCTCGCTCCGTGACGGATGTGGAATCCCACGTATGCAAACACAGCAGAATCAGTGAAAGAAAATCCTTGGAAGATGAAATAATGCCAAATAACTCCAGGGATCTTTGGCCATATTTAGAAATGCTGTAGGCTGAATGTTATATTGAAATCTTATTATAGATCATGTCAGATAAATGCCTTTGCTTCTGTTCATCGTTAAAATGTTTGGGAGGGGATTCATCCCAAGAGGCTTTTCCTGGGACAGCTCTTGCCTGTGATCTCTCAGTCTTGGAAGCTGAAACATGTTAACAAAATGGGCTATATTTAATATTAAACAAAACAACAACTTCTATGTTAGCAACTCTCACTACTGGGCTGGAACTGAGCTTTGGAAGGATGCAGGAATGTTTCTCCAACCAGAATGCAGAAGGGCTGCACATGGGGAATGTTTCTGAAATGTGAGCATCAGTGAAGGGCCAGAGCTGCCTCCTTGGAGGCAAAATAAGTCTGTAATCCAAGTGCAATGAGAAATATGTTGGGAGGCTCCAGAGGGACTGAACTGTGGAGAAAAACTGACAGAGTTCAGTTACAAGTTGTCCAAGTGGACAAGCTCTCTCCCTCACACCATCCCAAATCCACTCTGTCCCTCACACCGTCCTGATGGGGACACAAACTGCAGGAATCTGCACCTCCTGCTGGTCTCTGGGGCTTCTCCACACATCCCAAGGTGGGGATGAGCTTCCCATCCATCCCTGGAAGCAGGAACCATGTGGGAAGGAGGGTGGAGCAGGGTGGAGCTCTCTGGGGGTTTTGTGTTTGATGTGACCTGTCTGGAGTGGAAGGGGAAATAGGTGAGTCCTTGCTGCACTCCCAGGATCAGGGATGTGCAGGGTTTGGGAGATGCTGGAGGTTTGGAATGGGGAGATGATGGATCCCAAGTCATTCAGGACAGCTGGGAACTGCACTGGTGTGTGAAGAGCACCCCTGGCTTGGACTTTTGGGAGTGAGCTAATGAACTTTCCCAATTTTAATCGCTTTTCTGGCCTGGCATGGACACTTCAGTGTCCTTCTTTCCTGGAGAAAGGGTTTGGGTTCTGATTCCTGAGCAGAATAAACCCAGGGAGCTTTACAGGACACGTGGCTGCTCACGGGCTCTGAGCTCTGCCGGGGGGAGACACAAAAAGTGACGTGGGGGATTCTGTGCAACTCCAGCTGCTGGAGAAAAGAGTTTGTTCTTAAAGACCATCTGTGCCCTGGCACTCAGGGATTTAGGATCTCACCCTCTGCCATAAGAAATCTCAGCTACGTCAGCCAGACGTGTATTGAGGGAGAGAGTGTGGATTTGGGATGGTGTGAGGGAGAAAATGTGGATTTGGGATGGTATTGAGGGGGAGAATGTGGATTTGGGATGGTATTGAGGGGGAGAATGTGGATTTGGGAAGGAACATAGATTTGGGACTGTGTGAGGGAGAGAGCATGGATTTGGGATGGTGTTGAGGGATAGAATATGGATTTGGGATGGTGTTGAGGGATAGAATACGGATTTGGGATGGTATTGAGGGATAGAACACAGATTTAGGATGGTATTAAGGGAGAGAACATGGGTTTGAGGTGCAAACCACTGTCTCCAGGTGGACAGGGCTGGTTCCCTGCAGCCATAACTCTGCAGCCCCCCTGTGGCACAAGGAAGCTTCACTTGGCCCTATCCAAAGCCAGAAACCTTTTCCTCTAAAGAAATTCCTGGATTTTTACAAAAGCTGTCCATAAACCTTGAACAGGTTTGGTGTTAGGAATACCAGACAGCATTGGAGAGGGGACTGGGAAAGAGAGGACCTGGATCCCTCTCCAAAGGCTTCCTTGCAAATACCTTCTGTGGCCTCTTCCCTTGGAGGAATTGTTTCCTTGTGCCAGCAAATGAGGAATTACTTAAATATTCCTGCTTGATGTTGTGCTGAATGGCTTTGATGTACTGCAGGCTTTTTGTTCAGCTGGAAAATGTTTTCGTGGATAAAGATTTCTAGATGGTATCGAGGCCCTTGCTCAGATATGGAAAATTTTCTTCATCAGAAGGTGGATTTTAAGGAATTTGTGTGGAAAGGCCAGAGCAGAGCTCATGTGATGGAGAAAATTCCTTTAAAAATCAAAGAGAGCCCTGGCAGTGACCTGAGCCACCAACCAGGACAGGGAGAATGAGAAGGTCTCACCCTGCAGAAATGATGCACCAAGAGCCTCTTCCTGCAGGGCCATGGATAAATCCAGGCCTCAAATTCAGTTGCTTCCTTATTTAAAGTGATAAAAATTGATATGTCTGATGCAGGAAGCAATGTTTTTTATAGACATGGATTTAATCTTCTTTTCGACTTGTGCAGAGCCAGAGGAGGCTGGTTTTGCTTCTCTTTAAACGGGGTGAAAGAAAAGTTTGCTTTGTTTTCTTTCTCACGTGCTGTTTGTGCAAAACCTCCCCCTCCTGCCCTTCCTGCAGCCCCAAACCTCTCCCTCAGCTGTGCCACCACTCCACTTCCTCCTGCACAAACAAACAGCCTTGATAACATCAAACCCCCCCAAAAAACACTCAGACGCCCACGGGAGGGAGAGCTGACAAACCCTTCCTAAAGCCCAGGCAACCCTGCAGCAATTTAAGGTTTCCTTGGAGTCATCCTGAGTCCTCCCCCTCAGCAGGGTAAGTTCTGCATCCAAAATTCTGTAATTTCCCTGTGAACCTGATTTGATCCCAGGCTGAGGCCAGACCCCCACCCTGTGCAGGAACGAGGGGCTGGGCCAGCTGGGACCATGCCCTGACCTTCCACATTTGTTTTTTTATTCTTTTTGGGAAGAGCAGGCAGGATTGTTGGGTCAGTAGTCTGAAATCTGCCCAGGATTGCAGTGCTCTGCAGCTGCTCCCAGCTACCAGGGCTTTACCTGACAGAAAATTCCATTTGTCCTCAGAGGCTTTTAAAAAAACCCTTTTTTAAAAAAAACCCACTGGGATTTTGCCTCCCTTTCCATTCCCACCCCCTGCACTTGCTGTCTTATGTTTAAATTTGATCCTGGAGTTTTCTGGCTCCTTTGCACTTGCTCGGAGGGATCTCAGGATCCTTCCTGGCTGAGATGGTGCAGCACAGAACTGAGTCCTCCCCCTTGGCAGGGTAAGTCCTGCATCCAAAGTTCTGTAATTTCCCTGTGAACCTGGTTTGATCCTGGCCCTGCACAGACAATCCCAACAATCCCAGCCTGTGCCTGAGAGCCTTGTCCAAAGGCTCTGGAGCTCTGGCAGCCTTGGGGCTGTGACCATTTTCACCCCTTGCAGTGGAATCCTCTCCTGGGGAAGTGTTCCCATTGTGGTCATTCCTCCTGGGAGCCTGAGGGTGCTGGGAAGGATGGGAGCTGTGTCCACGAAAAACTAAATCAATTTTGGGTTATTTAGAGGTGAGCTGGTACCTACTGAGAATCTCAGCATCTTGCTGGGTTTTTTTTCCAGTGCCAGTCATTCCTTCGAGAAGGGAAAAAATGGGATTAGCACGGAAATCCACATGTCCATCTCAGTCTGCCTCACTTCCTAAATCCACTCCCTCACATCCCACAGCTTGCTGGGCATCGTGGGCAGGGGCTGGCCAGCCCCATTCTCCCAGCTCCAGGAAAAGCAAACAATGGGAAGCAAAGCAAACATGCTCTAATGCTGCCACCTACCTACAGCAGCTCCAACTGCTCCCCGAGGAGCTCTCCCTGAATTCCATGGCATTTTTTAATACGCTCTATGTAGGTCAAATTCAACGCCAAGATGATTGTCCAGTGCTGAATTGCAGGAATAGTTTTGGTGGGGCTGATCCTGCCCTGGGGCTTTGGGGTGATGGGTTTGTCTGTCCCACCCCTGGTCGCTGCCAGCTGCAAAAGCCACCTCCCTCCTGCTGGAATTCCAGTGCTCTGGCATCCTTGGGGGGCTGTTCCTCCTCCTGGTGGCCCTTCCCTGAGGAAGTTTGCAACAGAAGGGTTGTGTAACCAGGCAAGAAGTGAACAGGCAGTGCTGATTTGGGCTGCTCTGGCTTCTTCTTTCCTGATTAAATGGGATCAGGAAGAATCTTGAATCTAACAGGAAAATGAATTGCTGGTGTTCCTAAAGTAATCAAAAGTAGGCAGTGGTAGAGCTGCAGCATCATCCCTGTGAGGCACAGGCATAGTTTGGAAAGACAGCAGCTTGTTCCCATGGAATTGGAGCTGCAGGGGAGATTTTCCAGACTCCCTGGGGAGCAGGAGCAGAGTGGGTCTGTGCACATGGAAATACAGGGCTTGCACCGTGAGGAGCTGTGGGTTTGTGCTGGTGCATGAGTGAGATAGGACGTTCCTCATGGATCAGCCAAGGGTGTATTGACAGCTGGGAGTGATTCCCTCCCTGATTCCCTCCCTGATTCCCTCCCTGATTCCCTCCCTGATTCCCTCTCTGATTCCCTCCCTGATTATACAAGAGGTGACAGCTCTGGCGGCTGCGGGACGCGGGAAGCAGCCAAGCTCTCCAGAGGGGCTGCCCTTGCCTGAGCATCTTTCCTTTGCTTTCCTGTCCCTCCCAGGTGTGGCAGATACCCGAGAACGGGCTCACCCTGTCCCTGACAGAGCCCGTGGTGGTGCTAGAAGGGCATTCCAAGAGAGTTGGCATCGTGGCCTGGCACCCGACGGCGCGGAACGTGCTGCTCAGCGCAGGTAGGAGCACAGGAATGGGAACAGCTCCTCTCCCTGCCTTCCTTCCTCTCCAGCTTTTCCTTCTTCCCTCTCCCAGCTGCTCAGATCCCTGGGAATCACAAGACCTGTGGCAGTAGCACGTGGCTCACAGCCCCCTCTGTATCTCAGCCTTTTTCATCTTCAGTTTACAGGGATAAGCACCAAGGAATTGTCTGGAATTGGAGTATGAAAGTTGTTCCAGACTTTATTTGATCTGCAAGAACAATTGACATCTGCATTCCCTACATCCCTGTTCTCATATACTTTTAGAACAGGCCCAAGTGTTTCTCTTTTCTTTTGATTCCCTGCAAAGTATCCCAGAGTCCAGCTGTTCCTCCCACAAGCTCTCATGGTCAGCATTTTCCAAATTGTCTCCTTGGCTGGTACAGTCCATGGTATGAGATTCCTTTGACCACTAAAAATCAGTCACATAATTATGGAAATAAATTGGATAATTCATTATCCATTGGTACCATCTGAGACTTCCATGGGTTGGGTCCCAAGGAAAGAATTGAGTCCTTTCAGCTGGATTGTTGGATCAGCTGGGTGTTTTCCATTGCTAAAAATCCCTCCTGAGCTCCCAGTCTGCATTTTGGTTTCCCCAAATAAACCTTTGGAGCTGCAGGGGGTTTATCCCTCATTCCACACCTCTGGCTTTGCTCCTGTGTCCCCCAGTTCTGTGACTGGAGCTGTTATTTCCATTTTAGGCTGTGACAATGCCATCATCATCTGGAATGTGGGAACAGGAGAAGCCCTCATCAACCTGGATGACATGCACGTGGACATGATCTACAACGTGAGCTGGAATCGCAATGGCAGCCTCATCTGCACAGCTTCCAAAGACAAAAAAGTCCGAGTTATTGACCCCAGGAAACAAGAAATTGTTGCTGTAAGTTTGCTTAATCATTAAAGAGACAACTGAATTCACTCCAGCAGGGAGTGAAGAAAATATGGTAGAAATATGTGGGTTTTACACACCACGTTCAGTCGCTTTCTTCAGAAATTACAGGAGGAATAGTAGGAGTTGGAGGATTTGTCTGGGTTTATTGGGATTAGTGTTTGAACTGGGATTTTAGGGCTCAGTTTTAAACCTGCAGGAGTGTAATTCCACATCTAATCCTTTTGTATAATTACAGTTCCAGAGTTGTGCATGCAAGGCAGAGCTTTAGTTGTAGCTTACAAAGAGGTTTTCCTTGCAAGAGGCCGATTGGCAAAGCTGGAATGAGCCAGGAATGTCCCCTTCTCCCGTGGCTCAGTGTTTGGGCTCTTCCCTCAGGCAGCAGGGGAGGAGGAGAGTGGATGTTGGAGGAGCAGTGTGTCCAGAGAGGAGCCACCACTCCAAGGGTTTTTCTGTTCACTGCTGATCCTGACCTGCTCCTCTCTTCCAGGAGAAGGAGAAAACCCACGAGGGAGCCCGGCCCATGCGAGCCATTTTCCTGGCAGACGGGAACATCTTCACCACCGGCTTCAGCCGCATGAGCGAGCGGCAGCTGGCCCTGTGGAACCCGGTACGAGCCCAGCCCGGAGCCCTGGGCTCCTCACATCCCTGCCCTGCTCCTGCCAACCCAGCCCTGCAGCCATGGAATCCTGGGATGGGTTGGGTTGGATGGGGCATTAAAGCAAACCCCGTTCCAATCCATGGGCAGGGACACCTTCCACGAGCCCAGCCCCGTCCAAACTGGCCTTGGGATGGAGCAGCCACAGCTTCTCTAGGGCTGCCTTCTTCAGGGCTTCACCACCCTCAAAGGGAAGAATTCCTTCCTAAATTCATAGTTTATATACTTGAGGTTATTCCCACTCCATCTGCTGCCTGCTCCTGCTTCCATGATTTTGGCTGTGTGGTCACTCAGTGAAGGAACTGAGCAGGAGCTGCAGGTTGGAAGTGCCTGGGAAGATGCACAGGGAGCAGAGGGGCTGTGGGAAGGTCACTTCTCTCTGTGCATTGTGGAGAGCAGGCCAGCAGCAATCCCAGGAGGGTTCAGGGTGGAAGGGACCACCTGGATTGTGTCCAGGTGGCTTCTGAGTGTCCCCAGGGAAGGAGGCTCTGTCCCATCTCCCATCCTACTGACACTAACTCACTGTGTCACATATTTCCCTTGACTTGGTGAATTTTCCTGGCTCCTGTTTTTATTTAATTTAGTGATTAAAATGCCCTTGGGGAATGAATCAGTTCATGAACATTCCCAGCATTTGTTGTAACACACGGATCCTTCTGGGTGGTGCAGACACCGCTGGGAGCTCACTGCCTGCAGAGTGTTAATAATTTAGACCCTCCCTCTATGAACAGAAGCTTTTCCAGTCTTTATTAACATTCCTGGCATTTTTATTTCCAGAAAAACATGGAGGAGCCAATAGCCCTTCACGAGATGGACACCAGCAACGGGGTCCTGCTGCCCTTCTACGACCCAGACACCAACATCATTTACCTGTGTGGGAAGGTAAGGAGAGGCTTTGGAGGCACCTGGAGGGAGTGGGGCCTGTGAAATGTTCTCCAAAATATCAGTGCTGCAGTGAATGTGGGGCTGCAGAGAGACCAGGCTGCTCTGGAATGGGTTTGATCCTCACTGCAGAACCTGGGAAGGACCTGGATGTTTCTTGGAGATGGATTAGGTAAAGCTGCTCCTAATGCAACAAGTCCCACACTGTTGCCTAAACATTTCTTGCTGCTGTTGAACTGGATGATTTTACACTGGTATGGGAGGAAGGTGCATTTTGGGTGTTGTCCTCCTTGTCCTCGAAGATACTGGAGCATGTGGTCTCTCTGTAATTTTATGGGGTTAAAGAATAGAAAACTGGAATTAGGTGCTCCTTTCTAAAAGCAGTTTGTAGGAATTTGGTGCCCACATGTGATGGACTCCTACAAATAGGAGCCCAAGCCAAGATGAGCAAGGAATTACAAAGGAAGATCCATACAAGTACATTCATGAATCCCATCTTTGTAGCAGCTGATGAGGAACACTTGGTTTCCATCTGCCAACCCTCCTGCAGTTTCAGAGACAGCAGTGTGGTGGAATTGCTTGGAATTAAGGATAAACTGGTTTATAGCCTTTCTGCCTGATTGTGGCAGGAGGTTTTTCCACAAGAAGTGGGGAAGAGGCCACTCCCAGCCTGGAAGCAGAGCTCAATCCCTGTCCCACAGTGTTTGGAACAGGACTTGGAGGAATTGTTCAGTTGATGGACTCAGATCGTGGAGGGCTTCAAAAACAGCTGTGAGCTGTCCATGGCAGCATTCCTGGAAGGAAATGGGAGCAGCAGTGTGGGCACAGGGAACACAGGTGCTGCAGCTTCTCCTGGGGTTCCTTGCAGGGTGACAGCAGCATCCGCTACTTCGAGATCACGGATGAGTCCCCGTACGTTCACTACCTCAACACCTTCAGCAGCAAAGAGCCGCAGAGGGGCATGGGGTTCATGCCAAAGAGGGGCCTTGATGTCAACAAGTGTGAGATTGCCAGGTGAGGAGAGCTCATCCCAGGGCTGGGAGCTGGGGCTGGGGATTTCAGGAGTGGTTAAAGCAGCAGAGCAATGAGCACAGGGCAGCCATGGATCAGAAAACCTGGGAAGGGCAGGAAACATCTCAGGATGTCACTGTAGTGGCTCCAGGAGGGAACCACTGGCTGGGAACATGAGCCATCTCTTCTCCCAGGAAACAAGTGATAGGACAAAGGGAAATGTCCTCAAATATTAGGAACAATTTCTTCATGGAAAGCAGGGTCAGGCATTGGAAGAGGCTGCCCAGGGCAGGGGTGGGGTCCCCATCCAGGAGGGATTTAACAGCACTTGGGGACGTGGGTTATGGTGGTCTTGGCAGGGAGAATGGTTGGACTTGATGGTCCCAGGGATTTCTGTGGTTCCTTGGGGTTGCTCCTTTCCCATCTCCTCCATCTCCTGATCCTCACTCCCTGCCCCACCTCTCCTTTTCCACCAGGTTCTTCAAGCTCCATGAGAGGAAGTGTGAGCCCATCATCATGACGGTTCCCCGCAAGGTGAGCACTGCCCTGGGGCCAGGCTTTGGAGTGAGCTCCTGCCTCCCAGAGCTCCTGACTGATCCATGTCTCCTGCCTTGCAGTCTGACCTCTTCCAGGATGACCTGTACCCAGACACAGCCGGCCCAGAGGCAGCTCTGGAAGCAGAGGAGTGGTTTGAGGGGAAGAACGCTGATCCTCTCCTCATCTCCTTGAAGCACGGGTACATTCCAGGCAAAAACAGGGATCTCAAGGTGGTCAAGAAGAACATACTGGACAACAAACCTGCTGGGAACAAGAAGAGTGATCTCATAAACGCTCCAAAGAAAGCAGCGGATGCCTCAAACTCCGTGAGTAAACTCCAGGAATTGTGGGGGTGATGGCCTCAGGTGGGAATGCCAGGGTGGGACCAGTGACAGGACCTGTGGGCATGGCTGGAGCTCTGCCAGGGGAAGGTTAGGTTGGATATCAGAGGGTGCTGAGGCACTGACCAGGCTCCCCATGAGATGTCACAGCCCCAAGGCTGCCTGAGCTCCAGGAGCATTTGGAGGGGACAGCCTGGGATTGTTGGGGTGTCCTGGGCAGGGCCAGGAGTTGGACTCGTTGATCCCTGTGGGTCCTTCCCAACTTGGGATATTCCATGATTCTGTGACTCTAATGCTTCTGTAGATATGGAAGATTACTTGAAATTGCTTTTTCTAAATCACAGAACCACTAAATGTTTGAAAAGATTTTCAAGATCCCCCAGTCCAACCCTAACTCAAGATCCCCCAGTCCAACCCTAATTCAAGATCCCCAAGTCCAACCCTAACCCAGCACCAGCACCTTGTTCACCACTAATCCCTGTCCTTTGGGACAGAGAGGAAAGTATGGCTTGAAGAGCAGGTGCTGCTCCTGGATGGGGGCTGCTGGAGATGCTGCTCCATGCCCTGAGCATCCCAGCTGCTCCAGAGTCTGTCACACCCTCATCCCTCCAACAATCCCACTGGGAGGAGCCCTTTCCTTGGAGAACCCCAGAGCTCTCCCAACTCATCCCTTCTGATCTTCCAGCAAAACGACGCCAAATTGGACGAGATTTTGAAGGAGCTGAAATCCATCAAGGACACGATCTCCAGCCAGGACGAGCGCATCTCCAAGCTGGAGCAGCAGATGGCCAAGATCGCGGACTGACGGGGCCCAGCCCAGGCACATCCCAGCTCCCAGTTCAGCCAGCAGCAGCCTGCAGCATTCCAGTACGAGCTTTCCTGTTCTCCTAAATCCACGTCAAGAGAGCCGATGATTTCAAGCCAAGCTTTTTAGTGAAAGATCTTTTTCGTTTCCCAATGTTCCGATGAATTTCTGTGACTGTGTCAAAAACAAGAAGTGCTACTTTTACAGGTTTTTTTTTTTTTGGGTTTTTTTTCCCAGATGTTATTATGAATCCTTGAAAAACGAATCCATTCTTGACTTCCAATGTTATGCCCAAATATCTTTTTCTAGATTTAGGGACCAACGCCACATTGTTCTTAAACTTTTTTTTTTTTTAGAGTTGCCAAAAAATAGAAAAAAAAATCGCTTTTATTTTTCTTATTTGCCACTTTTGCAGTATTTGTGTTTCCATTCCAAGGGACAGGGGGTGTGGGGGGGTGTTTACACTGTGCAGAGAACAAAGCTGAAGCTATTTTGTATAAATCCTCCATTTGGAACAATCAGGTGGGTTCCCTTCCTTTTTCTCTTCCCTGTGGAATCCCCTTGGAGATGGGACCAGCTGCCTTTCCTACTCCACAACATGTCCCCAGCCCTGTTGGCTGACAGAAAAATACAAATATATCATTCTGAATGAGGGGATTTATTTCCTACTGAAGTTTTAAGCCAGCACCATGTTCCCATTTTCCTACAATCCCAAGGTTTGTCTCCATGACCAAACTCACCTGTTTTACTTGCTCATTTTTATTTCCATTTCAAGGCAGAAGTGACTTCCATGCAGGAATGTTTTTATCCATGGAGCATGGAGTTCCAGGTGAGCTGTGGGATGCCAGCACTCATTGCTGTAAATCCTTGTTCTTGCCCCCCAACACTCCTGAGCTCATGGATTTTAAGGAGCTTTTGGAATCCATCAGCCCTTCCCACCAGTGCTGATAATAGGAATTTTCTGTGCTTCCAAAGCAGCATTAGCAGCAGAAAAGTGATTTTTCCGTGATAATTCTCCACAAACAAAATGCCTCTGTTGTTACTTTTTTATCATTTGTTTTCTCCTGTCCATCATTCCCGTTCCTGCCTCCCACCCTTCCATGCAGGAAAGGATTTGTTCCCAGATCAGATCCAACCCCAAACCCCCCCCTGCACTCCCAACCCTTCAGAGCAGAAGGGACTGGGAGGGTGGATTTGATCCCACTTTGGAGAGCTGGTTTCTCACACAGCTCCTTTGGGATCCTGCAGGGAGAGGCCCTGTGAGTGCTCTAGGCTGGCGAGCTCCTCCTGGAATCCCATGGAAGCTCAGCTCAGCCAAGCTGTGCTCAGGCAGGCTCTGCCCTGTGGAGGAGCTGTCAGGGATGATGGGGCAGGCTGGCTCCCTGCTCCCAGGCTGTGTCCTTGTGCTGGGAATGGGATCCAGGACACCCCACAGAGCTGTGCCAGGCGGGATTGGTGCTGCCATTCCTGGCACAGCCCATCCCTGCAGTGCCAGGGAGTGCTGATAACCCATCCTGAATCCAAAGGTGGGCAGAGACCATCAGGTGTCTGAGAGCTCTGGATCCCTATCCCAGCTGGGCTCTGTCCCTGTGGCAGCTCCGTGTGCTCCCACCCGGAGCATCCCAGTGGACACGAGTCCCTCATCCAGGCTGAAGTCATTGATTTTTTTTTTTATTTTCCATTAGTTTAGCTAGGAATTCCCTGATTTTCCATTTTTCCCAGTGTTTGCATGTTCAGAATTCCAGGTTAAGGATTCCCTGTTGTGGAGGGATGTGTGTGTGGAGGCAGAATCGGCCGTAGAGGGGACGTAGCTGGAGAGGCACGAGGACGGGATGGAGGAGACAGAGGATGTGGTGGGATTGCAGAGCAGGAAAGCTTCAGAAAAGTGGGATTTCTGTGTTTTAGGGACAAGTGGCATCCCCTGCCCTGTGCCCGTGGATCCACAATCCGGCTGCTCCAGGTTCTTTGGCTGTTTGGTGATGTTTCTGTATTGCAGTAAATGCCTGAGATGTGTATTTTTATGGATTTTTTTTTTTTTCTTTTGGATCCCAAACCCGAAGGTTGTTCTCCCCACAGTGGTGATTTCTGTGTTGATTTGTACGTGTGACTTCAGGGTTGTGTGCTCGGGGACCTCGGGTTTGTTCCTAACATTGGAGGGAAATCAGTTTTGGGAGCCGCTGGATTGAGGTGCCCGGGGGTGGGGGTGTGGGAGATTTTAGTTCCTAGCCTGTATTTTATTTAAATGAACTGATGCCTCGCCAGGCTCAACCGGAGTCAGTGCCTGAAGCTTTTTGTAGCCGTGATATCCCGGGAGAGAACCAGCCCAGTCCGGAAAGACGCGCTCTTATAGAGCGGCCAGAGTATCTGTCCAAATATTTGCTTCCATTTTCAAAAGATAAAAGTCATTGATTATAAACTGCCTCTGCTTGGCTTTTCCTTTGGCTCTCGGCATTCCAGGTGTGATTGATAACTGGGATATGGGATGATGGACGCTTCAGTGGGGGGCTGTGGATAATGGGGTCCTTAAGGACCTTCTGCTCTTGTCCCAGGAGAGCCAGGGCCCGTTCCTGGTGTCACCCATGGAATCCTCCTGGTGATTCCCAGTGATGAGCCCAAGAGCTTGGCTGGGTGTGGGATGTGATGGGATCCCGGGGTGGAGGGGGGTGATGTGTTCCCAGGAAGGAACAGCCCTGCTTGGGAGCTACCCTGGAGCTGCGGGGCTCATTCTGCTCTTCCCCAGGTGAAATTTGTTTCCAGGCTGCAGGAAGTCTGAAATGACACAGAGCACGGGCTGGAAACAGCATCTCTTACTCCACCCAGGTTTGAGTTTTCTCAGGGCTGTGAGGCATTTCAGGGGATGTTGCACAACCGCCGCCCGAACACCCTGACCCCGGCGCCGCCCCAAAGCCGGGCAGGGATGCTCCCAGAGAATCAGTGCTCCCCGGGCACCATGGATCCATCCCAGGGATGCTCATCCCACATCCTGAGCCCCTTTTCCTCCCTTTTCCAGCCCCCTGGCCAGGTGTTTCGGAGCGGGGACGGGCCGGGGTTTCCGAGGGCGGGGGCTTGTTGACACCCCGAGCCCGTTCCTGCGGATGTGCCTCTTGCAGCACCTTCCTGCGGCTGCGGCTGCGCCTCCCGCCCGAGCCTGCGGTTGGGGCGGGGGGTTTCCTGTCGTGCCAATGCCACGAGGCCGGGACAACACCCAGGACAATACCAGGCAGCCCCCCCCGAGAGCCCCTCCGAGCATCCTGGGGATGGTGCAGAGAGAAGGAGCCCTGCGCAAGGGCCGTGCAAAGCATCAAGTCAGGCCCTCACCCTCCTCCACCTCGTTTCCGATACCCTGAGGTATCTCAGGGCACCCTGGCCCCCTCCCTGGCCATGCCCACACCGTGCCCGCGGGGGTGGCAGCCCTGGCACCAGGTTTGCCGTCACTTCTGCTTTCGGAGCGACGCGAGCCCCGGCGCGCAGCTGCTCCGGTGAGGCCGAGCCCTCCGAGGAAGCCCCTTTGTGGCGTGCAGCCCACACCCTGCCACCCTCCCCGGGGGTGCCCGCAGCCCCCAGCCCTCACTGGCCCCGCTCTCGGCGTGACGTCCTTCCCTCCGCGGGCTCGAAACCGCAGCCGCTTTTCCGCGCTCCCTCCCTTCCCCGCCCGGACGGAGGTGCAGGCGGGGGGTGGCCCACGACGCCCCGCGGGTGCCGGTGATAAGGCTGCCCCCGCCCCTCCGTGCCAGCCCTCGCCGGGGATTCCTGCAGTTGGGATCCCACCGCGCCCATCAGCACAGGTGAGCCCTGCTGGGAAGGGGCTGGATCGCGGCTCGGCCCTGGGGATGCTCCGGGTGCAAAGGGGATGCTCAGGGTTCCTGAGGGTGCCACGCTCCGTGCTGGTCCCTGGGGGTCTGGGTGCTTTGGGGGTGTGGGAGCCTCCCGGGGATGCTCGGAGCATTCAGCCGTGTCTGGATGCTGGTGGGTGCGGATCCTCGGGGACCTCGGTGGCCGCCACCCACCGGGGCTGCCGAGGGAGCTGGGGGGGGATTGGTGATGGAACAGGGGGATTTGGGGTGAGTTTGGGCTGGATTTGCCTCTCCTGCTCCAGCACAGAGACACAGGCTCATGGTGGCCTCAGCCCTGGAGGCCTGTGCCAGCCCGGAGGGTGGGCGGGGGGGACGGGCACCCTGGCAGGGGGTGTCTGTCAGAATGAGGGTGACATCCCTGTGCTTTCATTTCCACACGGACACTCATCCCGCAACTGCCCCGTCCCGCAGCAGCCGCCTCCATCACGGCTGATTTCCCATTTCCAGACACTCAACTTCCTCATCCAAACTTGCTCCTGGAGCAGAGCCGGGCTGAGCTCCCGCAGGTGGGAGCTGTGGCAGGATACTGGGTGCCTCCTCCATCCCCCAAACCCGAAGGGGAAAGGAGGATCCTCGGGTGGAGTGTGATCCCACACTGGGGTTCAGCATCTCCTGCGGGGAGCGGGACCCCGATGTCACCTGTCCTCTCTGTCCCCTGCAGGTCCCATGGCGCTGGGCCGGGCCCTGCTGGTGCTGCTGGTGCTGAGCCCCCTGTGGGCGTGTGGGGCTGAGCTGCTGGAGCCAGGGCTGCCCTGGGGCGGGCAGTGGGTCTGGGGGGAGGCCAAGCCCCTGCCCCTCTCCCGTGGGAAGAGGGATGACAGTGGGCAGGAGCCCGGTGCCACCACGATGATCAGCAGTGACAAGAGCAATGGTGTCTCTGTGCCAGCACCCAGCACCAAGGCCAGCCTGCTCCAGGTGCCAACCACAGCCGATCCCATGGATGATTCCCCCGAGCCTGAGCTGCTCCTGAGCTCTGCAGCACCAGTGCCCGGCACCAACACCAGCCTGCCCCAGGTGCTTGCACTGTCCACCACAGCCGAGCCTATGGATGAGACAGATTCCCCTAAACCTGACTTACTGGAGGACTCTGTGGCACCAGCAGTGCCCAGTGCCACCACCAGTCTGGTCCGGATGCCCACCACAGCCGATCCCATGGATGAGACAGATCCCCCTGATCCTGATCTGCTCCCAAGCTCTGCCCCACCAGCAGCTCCCAGCACTGAGGCCAGCCGGGCACCCGTGGTGCCAACCACAGCTGATCCCATGGATGAGACTGATTCCCCTGCTCCCGATCTGCTGCTGCCAGGCTCAGAGCCTGGCACACCATCAGCAGCCCAAAAGAGCATCCCCACCACCACCCCCAGCTGGCTCACGGCACTCATCGAGGAGGACACAGTGACCGATGGCCTGGACAGCGACTCCTCCACGGGGCCACGCTCAACAGCCCGCCCAGCCTTTGTCCTCACCAGCACGGGCTACAGGAAACCCAAGAAATCCGGAGCTCCGCCTGCATCGACCCTCCCGGCCACTTGGGACACGACGCCGGTGGGCACCGCGGTGCCCTGGGAGCCCAGCGGGGTGATGAGCAAGTGCCTGCTGGCCATCCTGCTGCTGGGGCTGGTGGCCGCCACCTTCCTGGTGAGCACGGGGGTGCTGGGGACGCTGCTGTGGCGGCGGGCGCGGACGGGGGAGCGCCGCTTCAGCCGCACCGAGATGGTTTGTATCTCCTCGCTGCTGCCCGACGCCGAGGCGGCCGCCGGCCCCCGTCCTGTCCCCGCCCGGCGGCACAAGCTGCTGCTGCCCGACGGCAGCTCCGAGGCCGATGGAGACAACCTGACTCTCAGCAGCTTCCTGCCGGAGCACTCCTGAGCCCCAGGGATGGCTCCTGCATCCCGCAGCGCTGCGGCCATCCCCGTTGGAGCCGCGGGCAGGGCGGGCGCCCCTGTCCCCCGGTGTTTTAGCTTGGACCAGTGTGACAGAGCTGCTCCCCCGCGGCCAGTTCAGCCTTCGAGTCCCACCCATCCCATTAAAGAGTTACCCGGACATGGTGGTCTCTTCCTGGCAGGGACCCGCCAGCCCCCTCCCGGCCCCGCCGCCTGCCCACATCCTGCTGCCAAAATTTCGCTTCTCCATCCTCCCCCTCAAGCCCCTGGGGGAGCAGAAATGAAACCCGCGGCCAGGCAGGGACCAGAGCCCGGGACCTTGGGGATGGGACCGCAGCCCCCGGGACCTCCTGCTCGGCCTCGTGGGAGCTGGAAGGGCGGGGGGGACGGGGCGGAAACGGGGGGGACGGGGACAGGGACAGGACGGGTGCGCTCGTGGCACAACGTGTTCCTGCCTGCGGTCGCTGCAGCGAGGCGGGGACGCCTCCGGGGCCGCCGCTGCCTGTCAGGTGCTCGGCTTCGGGGGGAACGGTGGCCGCAGGGGCTCGGCATCGTCCAGCTGGGACTGGGAGGGATGGGGAGAGCAAATCCATGAGAGGCCAGCAAAGGTCCCAGCGTTTCACCCGCTCAGGCAGGTGTCAGTCACCCCTCAGGCCACCAACTGATCCCTTCCTTGGGGGAGTGAAAATAGCCCGGGACTCTCCTTGTCCTGCCGGGCTCAATGTCCCCATTTTTCCATTTTGCTCCGCCCAGGCTCCCCATCCCCACATCCCCACATCCCCATTCCTGCTGTGACCAGCTTCAATGTCCCCATCTCTCCATCCTCACCCCTGCCCCTCCAGATTCAGCATCCCCATTCCCACATCCCCTTTCCCACATCCCCATATCCCCTTCCCCACATCCCCAAGCTTGCAGCCTCCTCGAAGGCCACTCTGGGCTGGTTATCCAGGAGGAATTGCCAGCGTGGTCATTCACCTGCATCCCAGCCCTGCTGCCTGTTTACATTCACCCTGAGCTTGGGATATTTTCCATCTGGATCCTGGCAGCTGCACAGCCCCGCTCTGGCTGTGAATGTAAATGTTTATGGGTGAGTCAGCCGGGCCAGGGGACCCGCAGCTGGTGGCCATGGCCGGTCCCCATGCAGGACACCCTGGGTGTGGGCTCCTTGCTGATGCCACCCTGCTCTGTCCCACTGTGTCCCCCCGCCAGCCAAAGCAGCCATGGGGGAAGAGGGATGCTCCCATCCTCTGGATTCACCCCACAGCAGCTCATCCAGCCTCTGCCCCCGCTGAGGATGAGGCGGGTGTGTCCCGAAGAATAGGATGGGGGCAGATCCGAGGGATTGCTCCCGTTCTCCCGGCCCTGTGCCGGCTGCTCTCCAGCAGGAGCCCAGCGAGGAGAAACTTTCCTCCACTGAGGGAGCCGGGAATCGCCCTATTTGGCGCAGTCAGCAGCTCCTGTCGGGCTGCCATCGCCTGCCTCACGGCACAGGAATTCACGGGAAGCCTGCGCGGTGTCACAGCAGGATCCTCAGGGCAGGGTGTGGTGGGGTGGCACCGGGCCGTGGTGGGTGACAGGGGGCCGGGGGTGGCACCGGGCTGTGGTGGGTGACAGGGGGCCGGGGGTGGCACCGGGCCGTGGTGGGTGACAGCGGACAGAGGGTGGCACCGGGCTATTGAGGGTGACAGGAGGCCATGGGTGGCACCGGGCTGTGGTGGGTGACAGGGGGCTGGGGGTGGCACCGGGCTGTGGTGGGTGACAGGAGGCCATGGGTGGCACCGGGCTATGGAGGGTGACAGGAGGCCATGGGTGGCACCGGGCTGTGGTGGGTGACAGGGGGTCGGGAGTGGCACCGGGCCGTCGTGGGTGACAGGAGGCCATGGGTGGCACCGGGCCGTGGTGGGTGACAGGAGGCCATGGGTGGCACCGGGCCGTGGTGGGTGACAGGAGGCCATGGGTGGCACCGGGCTGTGGTGGGTGACAGGGGGCCGGGGGTGGCACCGGGCTGTGGAGGGTGACAGGGGGCTGGGGGTGGCACCGGGCTGTGGAGGGGGACAATCCCACGCCGCACATGGAGCCCCACGCGCCCCGTGCAGCTCTGCAGGACGGGCGCCCTCCGGGTATTTTGCTGGCACAGCAAAGCGCAGCCCGGAGAAGAAAATTAGAAGCAGAGCAAGGCTGCAATGCCTCAAATTGCCGGTTCCCCGGGCGGGCTGTGCCGCCGAGCCCAGCCCTGCGCGGCCGCGCGTTCCTGCTGCCCCAAATTACACGGCGGGACCGGGCGGTCCCGGCCCTGCCCAGCTCGGAGGGGCCGGGCCCGCGCCCGCTGCAGGCAAAAACGGCATCGTAATGGGATGGTGGGAGCTGGCACCGGGAACTGGGCCGGGGATCCCGGCTGCGAGGGTGGGGACGCTGGGCAGGGAGGGATGAGGAGTGTGAGCAATGAAGGGTGGGAAGCGAGGACACGGTGGGATGTAGATCCTGGACAAGGAAGGATGGAGACTCTGGGCGAAGCAGGATGGGGATCCTGGCTGGGGTGGGATGGGGCTCTTGGATCAGTGGCAATGGGGACTCTGGACAATGTGGGATGCAGTCCCTGGGCAGGGTGGAATGGAGACGCTGGACAAGGAAATTGAGCCCAACACCGGCATCACTGGGTGCGTGGGGGGAACTCAGCCCCATCCCCACCTGGGCTGCAGGAGCAGGGCCGGATGCTGCTGGAACTCCTCGCCCCCGGTCTCCCCTCGCCTTTCCCCCTTCCCCTCTAAGATTTCATCACTGAGCACTTAAGGCCGGGAAAAGCCGCCCGAGCAGCTGCAGGGAGCCGCCGGGGCAGCCAGACGGACGGAGCCTTTATTTCGGGGAGCGGCGGCGACGCCGGAGAAACCCCAGCGGCGCCAGCCCCACTCCGGCCGAGGGGACAGAATCCCGGCCCCTCACCCCGCGGGGGTCACGGTCCCCAGGCGCTGGCCACGGCTTTTTGGGGGGTCTGGCAGGTCCCCAGAGAAAAATAGCAACGGGATGAGGTCACACAGCGGCTGCAGCCTCTTGAGCAACTTCAGGCCAGGCCGAGGGGACCAGGGCAGGGGGAGAGAGAGATTGGGGGGGCTCAAGAGATGCCCGCAGACCCCAAGACTAGAGACCAGGACCCAGGGAGCTGAGCAGCTGCTGTGTTTGTCTGGGGAACCAGGGGGACCCCTGCCTGTGTCCCTGCCTGCACCCCAAGGCAGAGGTGCCCAGGCCAGAGCATTTCTAGGCTGGGATTTTAGGAAATGTTCTTCTGAAATTACGGGGATGATCCCAAGCCATGTTTGCACCACTGCCTCAATAATGCCAGGGCACTGAGCCCACATCTCTCACTGTCCCCCTCGGGTGTGCATTACCCCCACCTTCGTGGATAAAAACAACATTAAAAACAACCCCCTGTGTGACTCTCATGCCACTTGCACCCCAAAATGTGGCCCCTTTTTGATGATGGGGTTTGATGATGGGGGGCACCGTGGCTCCTTTGCTGACAGGATAAGCCAGGAAACACCCCCAGCCCCAGCTGGATTTCATCTGGGAGGGGGCTGGGGGCTGCCTGCCTTTCCCTGGCCTCCCACACCCCCTCCCCATCCCGGCCGTAATGAGAACAAGCTGGTCCCGGGCTGCGACGCAGGAGGAGGAGGAGGAGAAGGAGGAGGAGAGGAGGGAGAAGGAGGAGGCTCCATCCCAGCAGGCTGCAGAAAGGGGCTCGAGGTGTGTGGGACAGATCCCGTCTTCCCGGCTGCCTCCCGCCGGCCGCGGGCAAGGTGAGGATCCCACTGGATGTGCCCAGCTGCTCCCCAATTTTCGGGGGGCTCCGGAGCAGGGCACAGGCTGTCCCACAGCTAGGGGTGCTGCAGTGAGGGCAGGGCATGGTCCCCACAGCGGGACACGGGATGGAGTCGGCCACATGGCTGCATTCCCAGGCGGGAATCGGAGCGTGCTGCCTCTGGACAACACCAAAACCCTGAATTTCTGGAGTGGTTGGGAAGCGGAGCTGGGAAGGAGCTGTGGGTCTGGGGGTGGGCAAGGAAGGGACTGGAATGGGATTGGGATGGGGTGGAGGGTTGGCAATGCCCGCGGTGCCAGGCCCTGCTGTTGGCGCTGCTTTGGGCTTTGCTCAGCCCCTGCGTGGCCACGGCTGCTCCTCAGCTCTGATGGCTGCCGGGGAATCGGTGCCGTCCCCATCCCGGGACCCCTTTCCAGCTGAGGGGCCCCTGTCTGGGGAGGAGAGGAGGATGAAGGCCCTCATCTCAGCCCCTCAAACCCTTCATTCTCCTGGTGCTGGTCAGTGCTGTGACCCCAGAGCCACAGCAGTGCCTATGGGGAGCCGGGAGGGTCGGGGTCGGGGCACCTCCCACCTCTGCTGCTGTTTTTTTGCACTGGATTAATGGAAACCAGATTGTGCAGCCAGGAGAGAGCCTGGAAGCTAAATCCTGCTGCTGGAGTCCCTCTTGTCCTGTAAAGCTGCTGGCTTGGGTTTGTTTGGGGGGAAAATGGGATGTGGGTTGGGATTTGGGGAGCCTGAGGTTGGGGAATTGTCATGGGGGGGTCCCTGCTGATGTACCTGGGAAGCTGTTTCCTGAGACCTCCCCATGGAGCTGTGTGGAGGGGAAGAGCCCTGGGAATGGCTCGATGGCGTTACGTGGCGTGGCACGCGTGGATCCCTCGGGAATGTCTCGCGGTGGAGACGGTCACGTCCCTGTCCCAAATCCCAAATCCCGTGGGGTGCAGAGCCCGGCCAGGGGCTCACCCCGGTCATCGCTCCGGGCTGGGAAGCGCGTGTCCCGTGTCCTGCAGCGCACTGTGGGCTGTGGAATGGGGCAGATCCAGCCCCATCTGGGCGAGGAGCACGGCACAGGGACAAAGCCAGGCTTCCCCCCTTCCCAGGGACTCTCGGGCAGCTCGGACCCCATTCCCTGCTCCCCAGCTCTGGGGCTGCCCCTTTGTCCCACACCCCATCCCGGCTCCACTCAAGCACATGGTGGCACCAGGGTGAAATCCTGCCCCAAACTATTTTTAGCCGTGTTCCAGCTGGGAATTAACGGTCTGGGACGGCGGTTGGGAAATGCCTCTTGCACCAGGCCCAGCCCCTTTGTAGCGTCGCCTGTGTCAAAGTTTCCACTGCAAACCTCCATTTTTCAGGAATTCTCTAATCAGCCAAATGACCGTTGTCTGGAGCCGGGCGCTGGCAGCAGCCCCGGTCCCCAGCCTTGAGCAATCCCACCCAGCTGGCCTCCAGCTGTGCCCTTGGAAAACAAACAGAGCCCCCTGCTCTGTCGGGGCGAGAAAACCGGAGCTGCCTTTCCACTTCCATAAAGAAATTCAGGCGGGTGAGGGCTGGCTTGGGGGGCTCGCTCTGTTGGGGTATTAACGTGTCCCTCACCTCTCTGCATCCCACAGGTTTCCTGCAGGAATCCTGGGAATGGGCTCAGCCATGGGCACGTGGTTGCTGCTCTTGGTGCTGCTGGTGGCAGCCCCGGCTGAGGCGGCAGCGCCCCGGCACCGCCCGGTGCTGCCGGACACGGCGGGCAGCGGGGACGGGGACGAGGCGTCGGCCACGCTGCCCGCCCAGCCCGTGACCCCCCGGATCAGCCCCACCGTGGGGGAAGCACCGGGGACCACGGTGACCAACAGCTCGGCGCCGGGCGTGCTGGACGGGCTGGTGGACTTCTTCAAGGAGTACCTGCTGCTGGTGGTGGTCGTGGGCTCGCTGTCCTTCGTCCTCCTCTTCATCATCTGCGCCGCTGTCATCGTCCGGCAGAAGCACAAGGCCTCTGCCTACTATCCCTCCTCCTTTCCCAAGAAGAAATACGTGGATGAGCGGGACAAGTCGGGGGGAGCACGGGATTTCAGCGAGGTGCCGGACAAAGCCCTCGAGGCCGGCGCGGAGGAGCCGCTGGACGGCGGCCGGCAGCTCCAGGCTGACATCCTGACTGCTGCCCAGAACCTCAAATCCCCCCACAAGGCACCGCTGGCCAACGGGGCCCAGGGCGAGCAGAATTCCCCTCAGCAGGAGGAGGAGAAGGAGGAAGAGGAGGAAGGAAAGAAGAAGCTGGGGGATGAGCAACCCAAGCCCCCTGCCCAAAATCTGGGCACGGAGGAAGTGGCGAGCGCAGGAAGCAAGGATGGAGGATGCACCCCTGATGTATCCCAGGATGGCTCCAAGGCTCCCTCTGGAATCTGAGGCAGGGACACGGTCCCGGGCAAGCCTGAGGAGCTGCTGCCTTGGGACACACGATGGACAGGGTGGATCAGGCTCCATACGTACGTGGTGGCTCAAGGAAGCCCCGATGAAGATCCCGTTCCCTCCCAGCTCTCCCGACCCTGGTGCTGATGGGATGCTCATGGGGGGGATTTGCCAGCTGGTGGCTTTCCCCAGCATTGGAACGCTGTCAGCCCCAGCTCCTGCTGCCCAAGGGGCTTCTCCCGCCCCAGGCACTGGGTGGGTGCTTCTCCCCAGCTGCAGCTCTGCTCCCCCTGTGCCAACAGCTTCCTCCCAAATGTTATTTTAATCAGCAGCAGTGGCCTGGTCCGTGCCGGGCTCCTGGCTGGGAGCTGTGTCCCTCTGGGAGAAGGGATGGGACCAGGGCTGGAGGTCTGTAGGACACGGGTCAGCTTTGCCCAAGACCACCCAAGGGAAAGAGAGATGAGGATTTAGGGACAAGGACCCTCCTTTCCTTCTTCCACCCCAGAGCCCAGCTGGATTTTTGCCTCACTTCCTGAACCCCTTCAGCTAGAAATAAACATTTCTTCCGCACAGCTCCTCTCCCGTGTGTGTCTCAGCCGTGGGGCGGCCAGGGGACAGTCCCTGTGTCCCTGTGCTCCTCCAGGGGCACAGCTGGATTGGACTCCAGGGCCAGTGGAGCCCTGGGCAGGGTGTTATCAATCCCCACATCAGCACATCACGTGTCCTTCCAGGAAACCTTTATCTTGTACCCACAGCTGTGGGGCTGAGGAGGGGCTGTGGGGACTCAGCCACAGCCCTGGGGTGCAGCTGCTGCAGTGGGGACAGCAGGGAAACCTGGCAGGTGAGTGAGGCTGTTCTGCCTCAAAAGCAGCACATCCCTGTACCCCTGAACCTCCTGCAATCCCTGTGTTTTATCCCATTATGTCCTTGCCTCAGGACAGCCTTCCTTCGGGAAGCGTGTGCCACCACAAAGAGCTGGTTTTGCCCCAAAGCAGATGTGAGTGGGTGAAACTTCTCTGATTTTTTTTAAACTGGGAAATAGCAGGATGGTTCCATGAGGGAGAGGTACATTCCTCACTGCTGGAGGGTGCCAGGAGCTGAGGAACCACAAGAGGGACCTTGTGAGTGACAAACTCACAGCAACGTGTGACCCTGTGTTAAAAATTACAATTATTGTGCCCGGATGGAGCAGGATGAGACAATTATTTTCTTTTTTAAATGTGGTTTTAAATGTTTAACAACACCCTCAATATGAAAAATGGGAAGTGATGTGTCTTGTGGGGGGGTTAGAAGGTTAAAAAGTGAAGTCTGCCAATGTGTTGTCTGCTTGGTTTGGAAATACTCCTCCAGAAAAGAGGAACTCTGGGAGCTCCCCCTCAGCTCTGCTATTCCCCACTGGGGCTCCAGTCTGAGGGTGTCCTTTAGAGAATCTGGGAATGGTTGGGGTATGAAGGGATCTTAAAGGTCATCCAGTTGCAAACCCCTTCCTTGGGGTTTGTAAATCCCTTGGGGGATTTACAGCTCTAAGAGAGCACCTGGTGAGTGAAGAACTGAAATTCTGAGAGAAAACACCCTAAAATTCAGGCTGTTCCTCAAACAAGAGCTTCAAAAATTAAGTGGTGACAGGATGGGAGCAGAAACCACCAGTGTTTCCTGATCACTTTTCCCTTTGGCACCAGCAAAAGGTTCCCAGAATTCCAAGAGCAGGAATTTGCCCCCGGATTACGAAACCAACCCTGACACAGCCGGAGCCAGGGACGGCCCCACATCTCTCACACACACATCCAAACCAGGGCAACACTTCCCACTAAATTCCATAAGATATTAGGCAAAACTAGACATCTTCCCAAAATAAAAATGAAAAGTGCAGCCCTTGCAGTACCGGACAGCGGGGTTTGGTCTCCGGAGCGGAGTCTTCCCGCGGCATTCCCGAGGGGACAGCAGCCCCATCCAGGTGAGCACTAGGGGGTGCCTGGACACCACAGGGACACGTTGTGCGTAACTTGTGCGTATCTTACAGCTTGAGTAGTGCACAGGGTCCTACAACAGCTCGGGAATTGCACTGCAGAGTGAGGAGGGAGTGAGGAGGGGAAGCTGCGCAGGCAGTTCAGGCATTGTCGGCTTTTTTGTCGGCTTTTTTGTCGGATTCTCTGTTTGGATCCTGCTTCAGTTTGTAGTCGGCCAAGGCGGCCTTGATGGCGTCTTCAGCCAGCACTGCAAAGCAAAAAAAAAAAAAAAAAGATTTAAAGGACAATTCAATGGCTTTTAGGGCAAGAGATGAAGTAAAAACAAAAGCAGGCAGCGGGGAGCAAACAAGACCAGCAGCGTAGACTGGTATTAGGAGTAGAATCTGAATGGAATTCCTAAAATATTGAATTCCTACAATGCTGATTTCATGTAATTAACTTCAGATAATAACAGAATTCAGAATCTGATTGTTTATTATCAGTCCGCTGAGCCACAGGCTCCAAACTATTGAAGTGCTCTGAAAATTCTTGAATTAACCCTGAAATCTGAACATGTTTTCTCTTAAGGACAATGTCGTACAAAAATTGTTTGGAAAACAGCATCCAGAAGCATCTGTGCTGTTTCCAGAGTATCTGAGATGCAGGGTTTTTACTTACTGGAGCAGTGCAGTTTGACAGGGGGAAGGCAGAGTTCCTTGGCAATATCTGTGTTCTTGATTTTCAGCGCTTCATCAACCTGAAACACAGGCAGAGGTGGTCAAAGGCCCTGTTGTTTGTTGTTTGTATCAGTGTCACACACTGTCCCCACTTGGCCTGTTTCAAGTCTGTTCATCTTCTATCACAACACTGAGGTGCGTTTGCTGCTGGCAGAAATGATCTACAAGTTCTCTATACTTAAAATTTCTGCCATCAGCCTGGTTTTGCTCATTGCATAAGACACAAAGAAATTTCCTGGTGGAATTGTTCCATGTGGATGTGACACTTGGGGACATGGTGAGTGGTGGAGTTGCCAGTGCTAGGGGAACAGTCAGACTAGATGATCTTAGAGGGCTTTTCTAACCTTAATGATTCTCTGATGGTTGGTGAAAAAGACAATTATTGCCCTAAAAGTGAAACCCTGACAGTGCTGGCAGTCACCCCTATAGCACAGAGCAGTGCAGGGACTCCCTGGAGAGCATTTCACCATGATCCCAACAGAGAACACAGGCACATGGGAAGCCCTGCAGCCTTCCCGGAGCTCCCTCACCGTTTTCCCTTTGACCCACTCCGTGGCCAGCGAGCTGGAGGCGATGGCTGAGCCACAGCCGAACGTTTTGAAGCGAGCGTCCACAATCTTGCCGTTCTCGTCCACTTCCACCTGCGGGAGCATTTTGGGGACACTTCAGTGCCCGGTTCAGCTCAGCCAGGTCCCCCCAGCCGGGCCCGCGGGGAGCGGGACTGGCCCTGCCCCAGGCACAGGACACGGGCAGGGCGGGCATGAGGGAAGCCCATGAGGGAACACGGGCAGCTTTAACCCTGGCAACAGCCCCGTGTGACCCCACCCAGGTGCCAACGGGTCCCCAAGGTCACCTGCAGCTTCATGACGTCGCCGCAGGCCGGAGCGCCCACCAGGCCGGTACCCACGTTCTTGGAATTGCGGTCGAGGGAGCCGACGTTGCGCGGGTTCTCGTAGTGATCCACCACCTGCCAAGACACAGCGTCAGCGAGGGTCACCCCGCTCCCCCGTCCCTCCCCGCGTCACGCTCGCCCCTCACCTTCTTGTGGTAGCCCAGCACGGCCGGGGCCGGCCCGGCCCGGGGCCGCAGCAGCGCCGCCCCCGCCGCCCTCAGCGCCGCCATCTTGACTGAGGGGAGGGGCGGTGTCTGCGTGCCTTTTATAACCTCGGGTTTGGCCACGCCCCCTAGCACGCCCCGACCACGCCCCTTCGTCTCCGGAGCTCGCGTCTCACCCCGGTCATTCGTTGGCCGCGCAGACCGCGCGAGCGCTGGAGGCCGCGCTGCGGCTGAAACGATCAGTAAATAAATAAACGATGGGAACGGCCTTTCGGTCGCGCCAGGGTTTCCATCGCGACACACGGCGCGCGTGCGGCACGCGGCGCCACACTCAACATGGCGGGCGAGCGGCGCCGCGCACGCCACGGACCCTCTCGGAGGCCCCCTGATGGCCACACAGCGGGGTGCCCACGGCGCTGCCTGCGCCACGGACCAGAAGACAAAGGGTCGCGCCGCGGCCGCACTCGGCGCAGCGTGGCCCCGGTGCGCGGGCGAGAGCGGGGCGGGGCGGGCTGAGGATCCCGGTTCTTCCCGGCCGGTTCGGCTGGCGGTGGGGCGGAGCAGCGGGACGGGCGGCGCGGGGGCAGCCGCGGCGGCCGGCGGAGCGCGGCAGGCGGCGAGCGGAGCTGCATAAGATGGCGGCGGCGGGAGCTGAGGCGGCGGCCGAGGAGGAGAAGCGGCTGCCGGAGGGAGACCCCGAGTCGGGCGGGGACTCGGACGATGAAGGCGACTCGGATTCGTCTGGGGACGGCGAGGATGAGGAGAAGGAGAACGAGGCCGAGATCCAGCGGCTGGAGGAGCAGGTGGGCCCGGTGGGGAAGCGGGTGTGGCGGGAACGGGGATAATCCGTGTCTGCCCCGGCAGTTCGGTGCTGGCACCGTCAGGGTGTGAATTTCCCTGCTCCTTGTGAGTTTCCTCCAGCTCGGGATATTCATTGATTTTATGCCGTGAATGTTTGGTGTCTGAGATGGAGATTGACCAGCTTGGGATTGTTTTGAGAGGAGGGAAGTCCTCGTAAGCAGTTGGCGTTCATTGAGAAATCTGAGCCGCTGCCCGCGGGTTTTTATTGCCTTTAAAAAAATTAAAGCATAATTCTGTGGCGGGACCCGAGGGAGCGGCCGGGACTGTGTCAGGTTTTTTATTAAATCTGAGAAAACTCTGCGTTGTCTGGTTCTGTGATCACACCACGAGAATTGTATGATTTGTTTTCTGACTTCTTCGCGTCCATCACTCAACACGGCTTTTAAAATGGATTTATTTTTATTTGTTTTAAGCTGTCCATCAATGCTTTTGATTACAACTGTCACTTGGATCTGATCAAGCTGCTCCGGCAGGAGGGAGAGCTGGTGAAGCTCCGCAGAGCTCGGCAGAAGATGAGCGAGCTCTTCCCCCTCACTGAAGGTACGGAGCATCCTCTCCACAGGTGCAGGATGTTTCAGCAGTGAAATAAAATATTTAGGCCAATTTTCAGCATCCTCAGTCAGGGAATGTGATCCAGACCTCAGCAAAGTCCTGCTAAAAATTTCATAGGCGGGCAGCAAAGAAAATTCCCTCTTGGTGGAAATTGTGGGTGCTTGAAGTGGGGATTTCTCTTCTTGCTCATAACTCAGAGGTGATGGAAATATTGCAGAGGCTGTGGGATTTTATTTTTGGGAAGGGACGGGGAGGCCCTGGCACAGGGTGCCCAGAGAAGCTGTGGCTGCCCCTGGATCCCTGGAAATGTCCAAGGCCAGGTTGGACTGGGCTGGGATCAGCCTGGGGTAGTGGAAGGTGTCCCTGCCTATGGCAGGAGGTGGAATGGGATGATTTTCAAAGTCCTGAGAAATTCCAACTTCTCCCTTCAGTAAAAAGGTGCTTGTTTAGCACCAATTTAAGAGGTCTCTGTCCCACTTTTATTTGAAATTAATTAGGAAATGTGGAGGTTAAAATTCCTCTCTTTGCCTTGCTCCCCTTCCTTTGTTTTAAGTTTGTTGTAAAAACTCACCAAGTGGACATAAGTTATTATTTCTGAATATTAGTGATATGTTCTAAATTTTTTTTCCCTTTTAGAAATTTGGCTGGACTGGTTGAAGGATGAGATAAAAATGGCTTCAGAGATCTCGGAGAGAGAGAAGGTTTATGAGCTGTTTGAAAGAGCTGTCAAAGATTACATCTGTAAGTCGCCCAAAAATGCTCTAAAATGGCTTTTGTTGCATCCAGATTTGGCTTTGTAGAGAACTCTTTTGCTTCTGTTATAGTGAAGAAGTTGGGGGAAATTTCAAATTAATTTCCAAAGTCTGAATGTGAAGTGATGCAAGGAAAAGCTGTGGTGTCTGGTCTCTCCATTCCTCAGGAGATGCTGCAGCTGTAGCTTAAAATTTTGGGGATAAATCCCTGAGTTCTTTGGGGACTGGGGTAAAGAGCTGGAAGAACAAAGCCCGAGGAAGTGCAGGGAATATGGAGGTAAATCCCCCACAAAAGCTGTATACAAAATGTCACATCAGTGACATGGTGTTGGTGATCCCTCAGGGAGAAGGAATGGAGGTGAAGAAGTGAGGAATTATCCTCTGGATCTGCTGGATTGTATTTGGGGTTTGGAGGCACCTCTGGAACCCAGGGCAGTCCCAACCTGGGGGTCCCTGAATGGAATTTGGTGTTGGCGGGGATGGTGCCAGGCAGCCAGTGCTGTTCTCCCACCTCCCCTTCACCTGCAGGATTCAGCTGCTTCAGGAGATGCTGAACAGGGAAGTTCAGGAGTTTGAAAGAGGAGGAGCAGCTGCTTTAATCTGAATTATTCCAGAGTGTGACAGCTCTGTGGTCCCAGCTCAGGAAACAGGAATCTGCTGTTCAGGCATCTTGGTGTGGTTTGTGTGGCAGAGGTGACAGGCAGGGCCAGTCCCTGTCAGCAAAACCACAGGAGTGACACCATTCAGAAGGAAACTGGGACTGCTGCTGCTGAATCAACAGCATAAATACAATTCCCAAATATTTTTTTAACTTTTTAGGATAAAAAAGAACATTGCTACTTGCTTTTCTATTTATACGCAGCACGTGAGGCATTTGGGGGAAGCAGAGCTACATTTCCTCGTTATTATTTTTGAAAAAATCAAATCACCTGGTTCTCCTGACCTCGTTTAGGTCCTGAAATCTGGCTGGAATATGCCCAGTATTCCATTGGGGGCATTGGGCAGGAGGGAGGCATCGAGAGGGTCCGGTCCATCTTCGAGCGGGCTCTGACGGCTGTGGGGCTGCACGTGACCAAGGGCACGGCCCTGTGGGAAGCCTACAGGGAATTTGAGAATGCCATCCTGGAAACAGCACAGGTGAGCCCATTCCCCTTTGCTCCCATCCCCAAAAAAAGCTGTGGTGCAGCTCCTGGAGTCACCTGGAGCTGTCTCCTCCCTGTCATGTCCCAGCTGTTCCTTCCCAGCTGTAAAAACCAGCCTTGTTCTCCAGGAAAACCATTCTGTGGATTTGGCTGATAAAGTAATGGATTTGTGTTTCTGTAAAATCCTAAAATCATCTTGAATCCAGGAGCAAAGTTTGGCTCTGCTGCTGACTGAGGTGCCAAGAACAGCTTTAAATTGAAATGTTCCATTATTAAACAGTGTTCTGTGGCTGTTTCTGCACAGAGTCAACCAAGTTTTAATTCCTAGACTGTTCAGCTTTTGACTCATTTGTTATTCCACAATTTGTGGAGGAGGGTATTTTATCCACAGTGTTTTGGATGAGGGTATTTTATCCACAGACTTTTGGCTGAGAGTATTTTATCCCTGGAAAGTACAGTTTGATATCTGTAAAAGTCACCTTTCCAAGATGGCCAGAATGGAAATATTTCCTTATTTTTTATAATTTGCTACGTAAGAGATGGAAGTTTAAAGATGTCCCTGCTCATGGTGGCAGTGGGAACTACTTGGTCTTAAAAGGTCCTTTTCAACCCCAAACAAAGGAGTAACAGGAGGATGTTCTTTCATTCCCAAACACAATTAAGGCTGGAAGTTTTAGATCCTCTCCCCACACCCCAGGGATTTACTGAAACCCTCTTTGGCAGCACAGTGGGGTTGTGAAATGGCACAGTCACCTGCTGCTTCCTTGTTCTCAGGTGATCATTTCCCTGTGCTTGTGTCAGCTTTCACTCAGGAATGCTTTTCCCATTCATCCACCTTCCAAGGGCAGCAATTCCCAAGTTTTAGCTTTCCTGACAATGACTGAGGTGCAGCTTGGCCCTGTGTGCCCTTCAAGGATCGGATCTCAGTTCCCTCAGCTCATAAACAATTCCCTCTCATGCCCATCAGCTGGGGCTGGAGGATGGATTGAATTTCCCTGGTTTTTTTTTTGCTTGCAGCCAGCTCCTGGCAGCATTCCATCCCCGGAGCAGCAGCAGGTGCTGTGCAGCCAGCTCGAGAAGATCCACACGCTCTTCCGGCGCCAGCTGGGGATCCCACTGCTGGGTAAGGGCTGCACTGCTGGGACAGGAGCCTGGAGCAGCTGGGGGATGCTCCTGGATTCTCCTGGCACAGCCTCACCAAGCGCAGCTGGAGGTCTTGTGCTCCCTTGGATGAGGCACAGATCCCTCCGGGTCAGGAATGTTCTGAGTCGTTGGGACTTGGCTCACCGGGTTGGGAGTTTGAGGATGTTCAAAGTGCAAGCAAGGAGTACAAAATGTGACTGAAAAATGAGGAGTTCAGCTGTGATTGCTGCATGAAACTCCCTTGGTAGGGAGTATCTGGCAGCTGGATTGTTGGAATTCTGCCTTCTCTAGTTCCTGCTTTAAACTCCTTGAGTCCCTTTTCTTGCTCATGGGAGAAAGCTAAGCACAGTTCTTTTGACTTCATTTCCATCTGGAAAGAATTTGGGTTCTCTTTTCTCTAAAGCCTTGGGGAAAATTTTGCCATTTTGGTTTTCTAATTCCAGTTGAGCAGCTTTAATACAACTTGCCCTCTGAGTTTGTTGTAGGGCACTGTGTGAGATGAAAGGTCATATCCTTTAAGAATGCAGCAGTGTGACAGTAAGGACCAAAAGAGAAGAAAAATTTAAATATTTGTTCCAAATAAATTATAAATATTATTTATATAAAAATAGGAATTTGTCTTAAAATCTGAATTTTTTTTCATAAATGGATTATTGATGGGATTTCATGTTTTAATAGACATGGAGGCTTCATATGCTGAATATGAGGAGTGGTCAGAAGAGCCCATTCCAGAAACCACAATAAAGAACTACAAAAAAGCTCTACAGCAGCTGGAGAAGTGTAAACCCTACGAGGAGGCACTGGTAATGCTGGCACTTACACCTTCCTTCAAAACTAAGAGGGAATTGCTTTGGGGGGATTTACTTTTTTTTTTTCCAAATTTAGTATTTTTCTAGTCCCCAGCTGGGGGACTTGGTCAGCAATGGGAATACTGACAATTATATACTGGGAATACTGGAAATTATGGGGTGCATTGAGTGTGCCAGACCACTCTGAGGTGCACATGAGGACTCTGGGTGTGTGGGTTAAAGGGAATAAACCCAGGATCTGGTTGATTTCAGGCTCATTCAGAGGTGTATGAAAATCAACAGCTGCTGATACAGAGACAAATCTCTTATGTGAAATCTTGCACTAGAGCTGCTCTGAGGAACAGCTGAACTGTTGGAGTCTTGCTTTGTTGAAGAGTTTGATGTTGTGTCTCCCTGGTTGTTTTCCAGCTGGGTGCTGAAACCCCAAAGCTGGCAGAATACCAAGCTTACATTGATTTTGAAATGAAAGCAGGTGACCCAGCTCGGATTCAGTTGATCTATGAGAGAGCTTTGGCTGAGAACTGCCTTGTCCCAGACCTCTGGGCACGCTACAACCAGTATTTGGTAAGGAAATAAACCCAGGAATGTTTGCAGATTTGTTTTCCTGCCTTTACTTTTGTTTATTTTTAATCTCAGTTGCTGATAAACAGGCATGAACTTCTACCTCAGTCCTGTCCTTTAATCTGTAAATCTTCCAGAAAACAGATTTTCACCTCACCTTTGGTTTCCTCCTGTTTTCAGGGATGTGTTTATTCCTCTTGTGAGCATTTCTCACTTTTCTCTGCCCTAGCTGTGTTTTCTCTGCAGAATAACAGGGTGTGGGCACTGAAGCAAACCCAGATGTTCAGCCCCTGTTTCCAGGGGGGTTTCTTAGTGCAGTTTGAGCTCCAGAGGCAGGACAGAAGGTGGCTGGATTAAGGGATCAGGGTTGACTCCCTGCAGGAGCTTATCCAGGCTCAGTTTTTCCATCATCTCTTTCTGTTCCCAGCTGGACACAGCAGGTTGCAGGTGGAACAACACCTGCACAAATAGGCTGGGGTGTGCTCCTTTGTATCCTTGACATTCTAGGAACAGTTGGGAATTCACTCAATGCCTTTATTGTATTTATTTATTTGGCAGAAAGCACCTCACTGTTCCTGGTAGTTCTTTCATGAGCATATTCTTCCTCATGGGAAGGTGTTCACTGGGTTTTTAGGAACACAATTTAAAATACCCATCTGAGCTTTTTAAATATAAAATGAAAACGCTGGGGTTTAGGTGTTGGCTCTTGATAAGCTGAGGATTGTCTCAGGTGGTCTCTGTGGCTGACAGGAACTTCACTTTTCTTGTGTGATTCTTTCAGGACAGGCAGCTGAAGGTGAAGGAATTGGTTTTATCCGCTCACGACCGCGCTGTCAGGAACTGCCCCTGGACTGTTGGGCTGTGGATTCGGTACCTGCTGGCCATGGAGAGGCACAGGGTTGAGCACAGCATCATTTCAGGTGAGGAAAGAACCAGCAAATTGCAGTTCAGAGCTGCTCTCTGCCCCCAAACAGCCTGGGACAGAAATGGGACTTGCAGGATCTGTTCTCAGCCCGCAGGTCCTGCAAGGGCAAAGCTGCTTTGGTTGAGCAGCTGCACCCTGAGCAAACAATGAACAGCTTGGGATGAAGATCCCTCAATTCAGCTGCCTTTAAATTCACTTCCCAAACCAATTTATTGTGTAGGATTTCTCTTCCTGTCTTCCTAGAAACGATTGGTGTTTGTGTAGGTATTTCTTTGTGCTATCACTGCAGCTTGCTAATTTTGACTGTATATGGGAAGTAACTGTTTTATCCCCATTTTTTCTTTCAGAAATGTTTGAAAAAGCTCTGAATGCAGGTTTTATTCAAGCAACTGACTATGTAGAGATCTGGCAGGCCTACCTGGATTACCTGAGGAGAAGGGTGGATTTTACACAAGGTCTATATGATAAATACAGAATAAATATCTATACCATTTTCTTTGTACTTCTTGGATATTGCTTTTTTAAAAGAAAATTAACAGCATTTTCATCTTTCACAAAAATTATTTTCTGGCCAGTTAATGTCTATAAAAATAGAGGAATTTGGTTGGTTTGCTATTGCAAAAATGCCCTGTCTTATATTTTTGATAATTTTAAAAATTATTCACGTAGTGAGTTTTACTCATTATAAAACCATAAATTTAAGCAATAATAACAACGAGAAATAATAAATTTAATCTCCCCCTGCTACCCAATGAAATCATTGTGGGTGTTAAGGAGATGGTTTTATTGGGTGGGAAATGAAAACTAAATTATTATTTTAAGGCTGTTCTTTCTTTTTTTCCCTGCAGACTCCAGTAAGGAGCTGGAGGAGCTGCGCTCTGCGTTCGCACGAGCTGTGGAGTACTTGAAGCAAGAAGTAGAAGAAAGTAAGTGAAATAATCTCAAGTATTGTTTTCTCCTCTTCAAAATCATTTTTATAAGATCAGTTCTCCACACAATATTTGTCTTCAAGAATCTTGAACATTTCAGAAAGCTGCAGATAAAGATTTCATCTCTGTGTGGGACCTGTTTAATAAACAGTTTTATTTCTGAGAGCCAAGTGCAGCAAACAACCCTTGTTTTTCTTCCTAGGGTTCAGTGAAAGTGGAGATCCATCCTGCACCATCATGCAGAACTGGGCAAGAGTTGAGGTGATGTTTCTCTCTGCTGTATTTAAATTGCTGAACCTGATGAAATGGATTTAAAATAAAATATTTTAACATTCCAACCGTGGAATGCATTCCTTTCCCAATCCATTTCCCCTCTTCCTAAACACAAGCCAAGTTCTCAGTCTGAGACGTTATTAGGTATATTAATCAAAAACAAAAGGAAGAAATTCAGAAAACAGCTCTCTAATTTATTTTATAATCACCAAAATCCAATGGATGTGGGAGCCAGGACCAAGACTAATGGGAGAGGTGGGCAGGGAAGGATTATTCAGTAGTAGGATTGTGTCAGGTGTTTATTTTCACCACTGTAAGGGTCAGATGTGTCTTGCTGGGTCTGTCTGCAGCATCTGTGGGGTGTTTTTGGTTTGAAATTAATGATATTGAACAAATCATCCTGAAGGATATTTTGGATGCTCCGTTGCAGGCCCGCTTGTGTAACAACATGCAGAAGGCCAGGGAGCTCTGGGACAACATCATGACTAAAGGAAATGCCAAATATGCCAACATGTGGCTGGAATATTACAACCTGGAAAGGTAATAATTCATTTTTTAGTTTTCTCATCTGTGGGAGAAAACAGTTTAGAACAAATGTGTTTTGTTCGGGTTTACAAAACACCTTGGAGCTTCTTGGGGTGGCTCCGCTGTGGCTCCCAGGAGTGTCACAGCAGCTGGGGAAGGAGGGGGAACGTTTGCATGGCTGGAACTGTGTGTGGTTTGTCCCCTCAGTGCCCTGTCCCCTCCTGCAGGGCCCATGGGGACACCCAGCACTGCAGGAAGGCCCTGCACCGGGCAGTGCAGTGCACCAGTGACTACCCCGAGCACGTCTGCGAGGTGCTGCTCACCCTGGAGAGGATAGAAGGTACCTGGGCACTGCCAGGGGGTGACTCAGTGACAGAAGGTCACTGGGGGACAGGCAGGGGGTAATTAATTAACAGAAGGTAACTCAGTGGCTGGCAGAAGGTGATTAATTACTGCATCTCTTAGCCTGGTTAGGCAGAGGTGGCACACGGGCATTTGATCCTGTGTTTTGTGCTCCACTGAAGTCTCACTTTTCTCTGCTGTCAAATCCACAGACAGCTCTTTTCTTCCTTGCTTTTCTGAAATCACTGGATTTTTCCATGCCTTTTTGGAGTCTTGCATTATTAATGAGAGGTTTTTGCTCTGCTTGGCTCTTGGGTTTTTTTTTTTACCTTGCAGGCTAGTTGTTATAATTAGAATTTTCATGTGGAATGTTAAGTATGAACAAGCAAGTGCCATGAACTCAGTGACTCTTATTTTTCCAGAATTGTATCTTTGAATTATGAGGAAGCTAAATAAAAGGCTTTTAAAATTTATTTTAATTTTATCCTTTAGGAACGCTGGAAGACTGGGATGCAGCTGTTCAGAAAACTGAGAACAGATTGGCTCGAGTGAATGAACAAAGAGCAAAGGTCAGAACTTTCTGTGAGCTACCAAAGCATTTTATACCCCTAAATTAAGTCCATGCTTCTCTGAATGTCACATTTGTAATGTGGCTTCCCCCCAGATAAGCCTGACATGCCTTCAAGCCCTAGAACTATTGATTTCTACTTTAAAACTATGATTAACAACCTCTTGCTGCTTTTTATCTTTCTCCTTTTGCCACTTGGATGGCCACAAGAGTGATGTGCCGTCCAGGAAAGCTGTGAGAGCACAGAATTGGGATGAGCTTTAAATGATGTCCCCGTTAGCGCTGGGATTAGGAGAAAACCCTCTGGACTCAGTGCTCTGGAAAATGCTCTGCAATCTGCAGCCAGTGGGAGAAAAAAAAGAAATAAATCTTGTGTGTTTTAGGCTGCTGAGAAAGAAGCTGCTCTGGCAAAGCAGGAGGAGGAGAGAGCTGAGCAGAGAAAGCAAGCAAGGGCAGAGAAGAAAGCTTCCAAAAAAGCCAAAAAAACCAGGACTGGGGACAAGCGCAAAGCAGACGAGGATGATGAGGGTGAATGGGGACAAGAAGAAGGTAAAAATAAAATTAAATTGAAACTTAGGGCTCTGGCAATAGGGTTCTTGGTTGTCTTGTGGTAGAGGGAGCTGAGGAATTGCCAGCATTGGTGTCTTTCCAGGGCTGCTTTCTCCTGGGAAGTGTTCAGTGTGGGAGTGAAATGCAAACAAGGCTAAATGGTTTTATACCAAGAGAAAAACAGGTTTATAGGAGCTTCCAGAGTTTTCTTGGGGTTTCTTATTTTGGATATTGTGATTTTTGGTTTTTTCTTCCTTAATTTTCCTTTAAAGTAATTTTTCTGACTCATCCTATGATACTGAGCCATGTGTCTAAATTGGGTTATTCAGAATTGTAGCAGCTTCTTGGAGGTGGGAACAGAAGACTTTAATAGGTTGCTTCCCCTGGGATTTTTGTGAGCTTTTAGATTTCTTTTTTTTTTTTTTTTTTAATAAAGAACCATTAGACAAAGAAAAGAACATGAATCAGCGACTGTCAGTTATGACTGGCTGAAAAAAGGAACAAATATTCCAGTTTCTTTCATCTAAAGCTGTCTTGGTGGAATAATCTGTTGTTATTTGTTCTTTTAAAACCTGAGGGAGGTTTTTTTGTGGTGTCTTTAAGACCTGTCATTGTATTTGTGCTTCCATGTGCCATTTCCAAGCTCCACAGTGGGAATGGAGGGCAGAGGAGTTTCAATGAGGAAGGGAATGGGGGAGTGGGGGGGAAAAGGAGGACAGAGTGAGGTGTTCCTGTAGTTAAATTTTGTAACAGTGGTTTCTCAGATCTCAGAGAGAGGCCGAGTAGGAATTTATGATAGAATTTGTTTTGTTTTTTGGGTTGTGTTTTGCTTTGGGGGGTTTGGCAGTTGCGTCTAACCCGTCTCCTTATTATGGGGTGTTAGGGTTGCTTGTAGTGGCTGTTGCAGGGTGTGGTTGATTGGTGAGTTTGGGGGTTTCTTTTGTGTCTTTGGTGCTTGTTATGGTTTATTTAGGGGGGATGTTGATGGTGTTTGTTTATTCGGTGTCGTTGGCGGCGGATCCTTATCCCGAGGCTTGGGCTACTTGGGGGCTTCTTGGTTACGGTCTTGGGATTTTCTAACAAGGGATTTTCTAACAATTCCATCAATCAGAGCTGCCCAGCAAGAGGCAGAGGGGAGAGGGTGATGGAATGCTCCCTGAAGAGGACATGGAAGTGGAGACAGGGCTCTTTGGCAGGAGTGAGCAGCCCGATGGCCCCGCAGCCCCGAAGGAAAAGGCGTCCACCAGCCGCAAGGACGTCCCCAAAGTGTTCCACGACAGCAGCAAGGATAAAGTCACCGTGTTTGTCAGCAACCTCTCCTACACCATGGCAGAGCCTGAAGCCAAGCTGAGGGAGCTCTTTGGGAGCTGTGGGGAGGTCGTGGAGGTCCGAGCAGTGTTCAACAACAAGGGCACCTTTCGGGGCTACTGCTACGTGCAGTTCAGGGAGGAGGAGGCTGCTCGGCAGGCCCTGGCCTTGGATCGCACGGCCGTGGAGGGCAGGCCCATGTTTGTGTCTCCTTGTGTTGACAAGAACAAGAATCCCGACTTTAAGGTAAAAGTTTTGATGGTTCCTGTTGGACATTGGATGTGGGGAAGGGAGTTGGTGGAATCTGTTGTGTCCAATCAATTCGTGTTGTGCCTTTTTAAAATTTTTTGGGACTTTTTGCATCTTGTTACTCTACCAGACATCAGGATTGACATAATTTTTTTACTCAAGATTTTCAGAAATCTGCTGATCTGAGCAGTTTAGTGGTGGGACCTACCCAGGTTCAACCTCTGAAGAGCTTTCTTGGTCAGCATTTGTTACCCAATCCCCTGGCTGGGGATGTTCTGTACCAGAACTCGGTTGTGTAACCAGGAGATTTCTGCATTCTGGAGTTTCTGCACAGAAAAATTCAATGTTTCCATAGTGATAGCTGAGTAAGAAGGCAATATTATAAATACATTATTATAGGAATTGGGCTCTGATCCTTCTGGATGCCTCCCAGCTCAGGATATTCTATGATTCTCAGTGTCTTTCCTCATTGGGAAGGGGTTTAGTAGCATTTAGTTGCAAGTCTTTGGTGTTTATATGCAAATATCTTCCAAAGCACTACTCATGGCTTTGAGGCAGTTTTGGATCCCACAAACAGGAATCACTTTTGGGGTGTGGAATTGAAATCCTTGGCGTTTCTGGCTGGTTTGTGAACCAACATCCTTTTTGTTCCTCCAGGTGTTCAGGTACAGCACTACCCTGGAGAAGCATAAACTCTTTATATCTGGTTTGCCATTTTCCTGCACTAAGGAGGAGCTGGAGGAGGTGTGTAAAGCCCATGGGAATGTGAAGGACATTCGACTGGTCACCAACAGAGCTGGAAAACCCAAGGTAGGCATCCATAATGCACTCCTGGATTTAAGGAATCCTTCAAAAAGAAGCTTCTCATGGAGTCTGGAGACAGAATTTGGGTTTGTTAAGTTGCCAGTGTGGTGGTGTATTAATACTTGTGGAAGAGCTTGGATTTATACAGCCCAGTGTACCTTTGTGCAGAAAACCAAAAGGAATTTCTCCAAAATGCTTCTTAAATTGCGTAAGAAAAATGGGATGGAGGGGGAATTGTTTACAGTATTTTCAGTATTGTAAAAAAAGGCAATCTGTAAAAGATTGGTTTTTAAATAACTGGCTAAATGGGGTTTATCTGGTGCAGCCAATTCCCATCCTCCTTTCCTCAATTTCCTGACGCTTTTGTTCCTAACATCTACTGCAGGAAAGGATTTGCCAGTGAGAAATGATCCCACTCTCTGAGAGGGCTCATTATTTCCATCCCTGAATAAATGACTCCTTGTTAAATAAGGGATTCTGAACCAGCTGCTGCTCTGCCAAAACTCTGTCTGACACCTGGGCTGCGTCTGTGTGGTGGGTCCTGTCCACAGGGACATCCTGGGAATGGTGGACATGGATTTAAATTGAATTTTCTTACCCTCAGGTGAAGTTCCTGTTGTGTGCACACCTTGTAATGAGTGCTCTTGGGAACCCCAGCTCTTGTTCTGAGCCTCGTTTGAGCTGGGATTGTGTATAAACCACAAATAAATGTATTTTGGGAAAGTTATGTAAAACCTGATGCCTCTCCTGTGAAAGTGGATAATCCAAAAAATGCAGCTTAAGGCTTTGAATGTCATTTAAAAGAGTAACAGCAGGCAGAGGTGATGCCCTTCTCTGTGTGAGCCTGCCATGGTACTTCATTATATTTATTTTATAGCATTTTTAGAGTGGTTCTTCCCTTTTTAATACACTTTTTCTATACATGAGGGCATCAGGAGTGAGAGACAAGAAATACAGGTTGTAAGGAGAATGATGATTGCAGTGAGCCACGTTGAGTTTCCCTCATTTACAAACTCCTCACCAGCTTTTACAGAAGCACTGAAACCCCAATGTTGGTTCTTTCTTTTCTCAACTTAGGGCCTGGCTTATGTGGAATACGAGAACGAAGCCCAGGCCTCTCAGGCTGTGCTGAAGATGGATGGGCTGACAGTGAAGGACCACGTCATCAAGGTGATGATCAGCAACCCCCCTGTCCGGAAGCTTCCGGAGCGGCCCGACCCCAGCAAGGCCTCCCTGGTACCACCACGGCAGATCTATGGAGCGTGAGTGAGGGACGGGTGCCTAAAACTGCTTGGAAGGGAAATACTTTGGTTTCTTTATGTGCTGAAGTTGAGGAATCTTAGCTGGAATATGGGGGTTTAGGAAAAGGAGGAGAGGGATTTTTAATATGGGCAAGGGGGAAGGGCTTCCCGCTGCCAGAGGGCAGGGTTAGATGGGATATTGGGAAGGAATCCCTGTGAGGGTGGGGAGGCCTTGGCACAGCATGCCCAGAGAAGCTGTGGCTGCCCCTGGATCCCTGGAAGTGTCCAAGGCTGGCTTGGATTGGACTGGAGCAGCTTGGATAGTGGAAGGTGCCCCTGTCCATGGCAGGGGTGGGACTGGGTGATCTTCAAGGCCTCTTCCAACCCAAATCAGTGGAGGACCCTGTGAATCTGAAAGAACATTTAAAAGGTGCACCATAAAAAAAATGGGTTGTTGGATTGATGAGGAAAAGCAAATCTTTTCTCTTTACATCTCTGTAGCAGTGAGAGGATGAGGCACTGGCCATCCCCTTGGATCTGATGTTGGCACTGATCCCTAATAACCTCCACATCCTCTCCCTCTGGAGCAGTAGCCATTGTTCCCAGTGAGCATTAAAGCTGCTCCTTCATCTTTTTAGTGTTCCTGGATGGGATGAGCCCCTGTGGATAAACAGAGCTTGGGCCCTGGGGACCGTGGGGCAGCTGTTGTCTGCCAGAACTCAGGGGTGCTTCAAAGACACCCATGGAAAGCTTTATCCCTGAAACAAATGACAGGAATGATGTTAAAATGTGCATTCCTCATAGCAAACAAGTCCTTGTTGTTCCCCCAGGCTAAAAGAGTGTTTTTTAATGGGAATTTTTTCCCTTCCAGGCGAGGGAAGGGAAGGACCCAGCTCTCCATGATGCCCCGGGCACTGCAGCGTCAGAGCAACCCCGTGGCCAAGGCTGAGAATGGGATGGTCCAGAACTCACCAGCAGCGTCCTCTGAGGCCCCTGCAGAGCCTAAAAAGATGTCCAATGCTGATTTTGCCAAGATGCTCCTGAAAAAGTGAGCGAGGAGTGTGTACTCAGCGGGTCTGGTCCAATGTGAAATGCCTTTCTGGAAGCCATGTTGTGTCCTTAAGCTTTGCAAGGAGAGAACACCCGTCCCAATCCCGTGTAAATACTGGACTGCTGCATTCCTCGGGATCAGTGGAGGATGGCACAAATCCAGGTGGTGGTTTTTTGGTTTTTTTTTTTTTTGGTTTTTTTCTTTCCTCTAAGAGCAAAGAGTTACGCTTTTGTTCTGTTGAAACGGCGTTAATGTGATCCCTCATATTGAGGGTAACGAGGGGGGAAATATTTCCTGCACAGCTCGGATGCCACATGGAGTTTTTTGGAGTACTTTCCAACAATTTTCTCTTTCATTAACGAATGAGATGCCATGGGAGGACCTCAGCAAGCTCCACTGGTCAGCTCAGATTGGGATTGCAGACATTCTCTCTGCCAACAGCCCCATTCTTCACCCAAACCTACGCACGCAGGGACTGTCATCTCCTTCCATGCAGAATCCAACAGCAGATGCTCCAACTTCACCACAATGGCCTCTTTTAGTATTGGGAGAGTTTCTATACATATGTGTGTATATGTAGATACACAGATATACATATATATGTATCCAGTTCCTGTTCTGTTCCAGTTGACCTGTTTTTTATATGGTGTATTTGTAAAGGACATTGAGATGATTCTTTTTAAGTGTCAGGAGCTGATCCTTAGGTGGTTATTTTTGTTTCCCATGAAGCTGGACGTGCTGTTGCTGAGGACCAGGTTTTTTGGTTGTTTTTTTTTTTGGTTGTTTTACCTAGCTAGCTCATGTCTTTTTGCAGGTGGTTTCTGTATGGTTTTGTACAACTGTGAAGTGCAAGCTGACGTTTCTCGGTTTATTAAACTCAAGTTCTCAAAGGTTTTCTATAAATACTGTTGCTTTTGTTTAAGTGTGGGTGTTGGAACTGCATTTCTCTGGCAGTTGGGTGATAGTGATGTACCTCACCTCTCAGGTGTGCTCAGTGTCCCTCAGGCCTTGAAACAGCTCATTCCATCTGCTCTGAATATCCTGAAATCACCTCAGTCATCACCTCAGACTTTCCAACAGTGGTGTGACCCTGGCTAGAAACATCCCTGCTTGTCAAATACCCTGGAAATCACCCCCCAGAGGGGTGGGTGTGAGGGGGGACCCCAGTGCTGAGTTCACTTGGACCACACGAACACTGCTGCAAATAAACACTATTTTCTGTGCTGATTTCACTTGGCTTTGCTTTGCAATGATGACTCTGCTCGTGTTGTCATGTGGCTGAGGGAACCAGGATCTCTCCCGTGGCTTCTCCTCCTCCACAACCACTTTGTTCACTGCAGCCAAGTGTGCTCTGACAACAGCCTCTTCCAAACAAAGACTTTCATATTAAAATAGTTTATTAATCTGTTACTAAAATAACATTTTTCCCCCCCCACAGAGCTCTAAAGTGCATTATTTATAGTCAGGTTGCACTACAAAAATAACATGCTTTGTAAGGACAGGACACCTTGCCTCCTGTATTGTCTGCTTTCCCTGGCATCAGTGCTCAGAGAACTCCCAGTCTCATCCTGGTTTCTGCTTCTCTAAAACAGGTTCTAAGCTCCCTGTCAGGTAAGAGAGAGTTAAAAGGGGAGAAAACAAAGCCTAGGGCAACCTGGCAGCTTTTGTCAAGGGGTTAAATGCTCTAAACTGGGATTTTAAATGGAAGTTTTGTGAGCTTGGAGGTGGTGGTGTCAATGATGCTGTTACAGACCTGGCAGGTTTGGGGTAGGGAGATCTGTGGGTACTTTTACCTTAAAAACCAAGGAAAAAGGGATTCTTTGAACTGCTCAGCAGCTCCAGGCACTGCACTGCCCCTGCAGCACACAGAGGCTTTGAGTGATTCTTGACACATTTATCAGAGTAATGACATAACCAGTGATTAATTGTGGAAGTTCCCTTACCTAGACGTAAGAAATGGAAGTTTTTGGCAAACTTCCTGTATACATTCTTCCCAAATTGGCACAACTGGTGTCTCCTGGCTCTGCCTGATGACCTTTTCTACCCACAGTTCTGCAGACAAGCTCCTTCCAGCCCCTCCACTGAAATGTCTAAGGACAGTTGTGCTTTCCCAGGGCTCCTCTTGGCTGAGATTTTCTGAGTCCTCCCTCAAGTAAGTCAGAGCTTTTCTCCTCTTGTTCCACTCCTATCACCTGTAATCCCAAACCAGACACTTCCCACTTGTACAAAACTCACCCCAGGAAAGGCAGCTGAAAGTAAACATGCAAAGTGCCACAGAAAAACACAAACGGGAGGGGAGAGATGCCTTTGGGCTGGAGTTCAGCCTCCTTTGTGGTCAGTACCTGTGTGAGTGACACCAAAGTGTCTGGTGGACACAGCTGGGAGCAGGCTGTTCCTTCAGGGATGTGTTTTGGAGCTACAGGGAAGAGGCCACACAGAACCAACTCAGTTTAGGCTTTGCTGAGGTCAGACAGTAGAGTTGACTGCCTGGGTGAAGGGTTGTGATTGAAGCAGCTCCTCAAAGCTTAGTTCTAAGGGGAAATTCAATTTCAGTTCATCTTTTTGAGCCCTCTGACATCTCTCCCCACCTCCTTCCAGTGCACGGCCACCATCCCCAGCTCCATTTGGCATCATGTATATAAATAAATAATATTAATTTAATCAAATTTAAATAAACAAAAATGCTCAAGTGACACCTCCCGTCCAGTCACCTCCCAGCAGGAACAGCTTGGAATTCTGCTCTCCCACAGCTCCTGAATTTGCCCAAACCCCTCAAGTCTTGACGGGGATGGTTTGTTTGCAGCCAGCCTCGGGCAGGCCCACGGAGTACTCGGTGGTGGCGATGAGCAGCATGTCCAGCGTGGTCTCGGCGCACTTGGCGATGAAGCGGATGAAGGGCCGCACGTCGCCCTCGTTGGCCACCTCCAGCACGTGGTAATACTCAGCCCTCTGCTCCTTGCGGATGGTGATGGGCGGGTAGCCCGCCTGCATCAGGATCAGGTTCATCAGCAGCCGCGAGGTGCGGCCGTTGCCGTCCACGAAGGGGTGGATGTAAACCAGCTTGTAGTGCGCCAGCGCCGCGAACTCCACGGGGTGCAGGCTGCTGGCGTCCTCCGAGTTCATCCACTGCACAAACTCCTCCATCTGCTTCTCCACGTCCTGCGGGTGCGGCGGGATGTGGTGGCCCACGAAGACCTGCGTGGCTCGGAAGCGCCCGGCCTCCACGGGGTCGGCGTAGCCCAGCACGCGCCGGTGGATGTCCAGGATGTCCCTGCTGGTGACGGAGCCGATGCGTGACACCAGCGTGGTGTTGACGAACTTGAGGGCAGCGTGCATGCCCAGCACCTCGTTCTGCTCCGCCAGGCTCTTCCCGGGAACGGCGTACCTGTGGCACACATGGGTTTTGTGAAAAATCTTTTTGGTAAGATTTTTTTTGTTCTCCTGAGAAGCTGAGAGGCTGTGGGAATTCGCAGGCAGACCCGACATGGGAAGAGACGAGAATCTTGACTCCATGTTTCAGAAGGCTGATTTATTATTTTATTTTATTATATTATTCTAATCTTATATTATTTATTTATATTATTGTATTATTTTATTATATTATTAATTTTATTATTTGTTTCTATTAGTTCATTATATTATTATATTATATAATTTATTTTATTATGTTTTTAAATTTTATTGTATTATTCGTTTATATTATTTTATTGTATTATATTACATTAATTATTTTTATACTAGTTTATTATATTATTATAATAATGTGTTATTTATTTATATTATTTTATTATATTATTTTATTATATTATAGTTTATATTATTTTCTATTATTTATTTTATTATTTATTTCTATTATTTTATTATATTATATTATATTATTTATTTTATTATTTTTATATATATATATAAAATATATTAAAACTATACTAAAAGAATAGAAGAAAGGATTTCATCAGAAGGCTAGCAAGGAATAGAAAGGAAAATGGAATGATAACAAAAGCTCGTGACTCTCAGAGAGTCTGGGACAGCTGGGCTGTGATTGGCCATTAATTAAAAACAACCACAGGAGACCAATCACTGATGCACCTGTTGCATTCCACAGCAGCAGATAATTATTTTCTTTTCCTTTGAGGCTTCTCAGCTTCTCAGGAGAAAAATCCTGGCAAAGGGATTTTTCAGAAAATATCATGGCTACAAGAGGCCTCAGAAACGAAATGTGAACAATGGTTATCTGCTGCTGTGGAATGCAACAGGTGCATCAGTGATTGGTCTCCTGTGGTTGTTTTTAATTAATGGCCAATCACAGCCCAGCTGTCCCAGACTCTCTGAGAGTCACGAGCTTTTGTTATCATTCCATTTTCCTTTCTATTCCTTGCAAGCCTTCTGATGAAATCCTTTCTTCTATTCTTTTAGTATAGTTTAAATACATCATTTTCATATAATATAATACAATATCACAAAATAACAAATCAGCCTCCTGGAACATGGAGTCAAGATTCCCTTCCCTCATCCTGGGACCCCTGCTAACACCCCCCCGTACCTGGTCTCGATGATGTGCCGGATCTCAGACAGCGTCAGCGTGTTCCCCTCGATGGCCACCGTGTGGTAGATGTGGTGGTAGTAGGATTCCTCCATCACCCGGCGCAGGGCAGAATTCCCCTTGGGAATGGCCATCACCTTCTTGACCTTGCTGTCGATGATGCTGAAGTACCTCTGGTCGATCTCCTCCACCAAGGGCAGCGTCCGGCCGCGGTTGCTCAGAGCCTTCTCGTTGTGGGGGGAGATGGTCAGAGCTTTGGAGTACAGGTAGTCAGCCTGCAGGATGTCCTTCTCCTCCTCTGAAAAGATCCCAAACTCGTTCAGGGCATCCACGTAATCCGGGTCCATTTTGAGGGCGTACAGGAAGAGTTTGTGGGCCTTCTCCCGCTTCCCTTGGCGCTTCATCTCCAGGGCTTGATTCAGAGCTGCTCTGGCTTCCAGCTTCACCTCTGGAATGAAGTAGTAACAGAAAAAGAGTGGTGAGTTTTACTGGAAACCTCTGGAAATCTGGATTCCACCATCCTCCCTTCCCACTCAGGATATTCTATGACTGTCCACTGATATAAAAATTGAACAAGAACTGGAACAGAATTTGTGTTCCAGAGGTTTATGCCACGTTTCCAGACTGAGCATGAGGCAGCAGAGTCATTCTTGGCAGCAAGTGTGGGGAGGGCAGGACCTGTGGGCAGCAGGCTCAAGGTGACCACAGGTGGCCACCAAACTGCTTCATGTGGGAGGAAACAGTGTTTTAACAGTGTTCCCTTGGCTTTCTTTTAAGTGAAATTATAATGTTAACATTATTATCTTGGCTGCCAACAGCACTTCTGGTTTTCCACTGAACTATCCAACGTTTTCCCAGCAGTAAGAGCTTTAATGCAAACAAAGATACAGTGCTGGAATTGTAATAATTCCTTTAAGTGTTTTCCAAATTAATGTCCTGGCTGATACTGGCCATGGCTACAGCCTGACATTGCCTGAAAGGCTGTTCTGTGCCAGGATTTTGGGATTAACGCTGTGTAGCCCAGATTTCTGTGCATTAAACCACCTCTCTGTGTTCCAGTCGCCTCCACTGAAGTTCCTAGTACTGAAAACACGAGGAAAAACTCTGGAGAGACAGAGCAATGCCAGCACAGGGTCCTGGAATGCAGTCAAGGAGCTGGTGAGGGCCTGCCTGACCGCGGGGGCATTTACAGCCAGTGTTAATTGCAGTTAATTGCAGTTTGTTGCCATCAGAGTACGCTGTCACTCCCATCAGGGGTACAGGACATGGTCAGGAAGGGGGTGAGGATCTCTGGGTTGGTGTCAGGGTTGGAAGGGCCCTCTGGAAATCACTCCAAGGCAGGGTCACCTGGAGCAGGAAGGTGTCCAGGTGGGTTTGGAATGTCTCCATGATGGAGGGAGATTCCACCACTCCGTGGGCAGCTGTCCCTCGTGGAAAGAGGGACAGCTCCCATTGCTCCTCATGTTGAGGTGGAACTTGTGTTTTAATTTATTGCTCCTTGTCACCACTGAACAGAGCCTAGCACCATCCTCTGGAGATGTTTGTGTGGATTGCTGAGATTCCCTCCTCCAGACTGACCAGGCCCTGCAGTCTCCCCTAATCACAAAGATGCTCCAGACCCCAAATCGCCCCTGTGACCTCTGCTGGACCCTCTCCAGCACCTCCTTAACCCGAGGAGCTCAGCCATGCCCACCCAGCACCTCTCACCTGGGGATGCTTTTCCCTTCAGCACCAGCAGCTCCAGCCCCCGGGAGGTGACGCTCAGCTCGGTGCTCTGTCCCGTGAGCCTGCTGATTCCCGAGGAGGAGCCCAGCCTGTTCCTCAGCAAGGACAGGCCCTTGAGCACAGCCTGGCACTGGTTGTCCAGCGGCAGCAGCAGCATCACCAGCGAGCTCAGCAGCAGCACCAGCACGGCCGCCCAGCGCACACGGAGCCACAGGGACACCCACTGGAGCTCGGGATCGGTCGCCATCGCCACGAGATTCATCCTGAGTCCAGCACCGACACCTGGGGCATCTCCCCTGTCACTGCTCCCGCCTGGGAATGCACAGATTTAGCCACAGCTCTGTGCCGGGTAAGAGTGGGTCTGAGTGATGCGCTCTGTGTCTGGGTGATGTGCTGTAGGTCAGGGTGATGTGCTCGGGATCTGGGTGATGTAGTCGGGGTCTGGGTGATGTGCTCGGGGTTTGTCACAGCTGTCCCTGCCGTCCCCTTCCCTGCCACCCGCCAGCCCCGTATGGGATCCGCTCTCGCATTCACTCCCACGGATGCCCGGGAGCAGCGTGGGCACGGGGCTCTACCAGTCGGTTCCGCGGGCATCACGGAGCTTCCCGTCCCTTCCCCATCCTCCTCCAGGCTTGTGCCCCCCGCCATGCCAAGGGTTCCTGGAACCCCTCCCCATGCTCCGCTTCTCCTGCAGCCACCGCTCCTTCCTCGAGCCCGAAACGGCCGGAATCCCCCCCAGCACCCCGGCTCCTCTCTGCCCGGTGCACCCCAGGCTTTCCTCCCGATCCCCTCTGCCCAAGACCCTCCGGTGCTGTCCCGGCCCCCTGCCCGGTGTCCCCCCGATCCCCACTCACCTTTGCCGCCTCCCGGAGCCGCCCGCTGCCGGCTCTTGCAACCCCGCCCCCAGCCCCGCCCCCGCGCGCTCCCATTGGCTGAGCCGCCCCCCGGTTCCTCTCCCATTGGCTGCCGCAGCGGACGCGTCTCTCGCGCTCCTCCCCTCCGCTTCCTGCACCGGCTTCCGGGTAGCGCCGCGCCCCGGGCGCCAGAGAGGCTCGTGGAGGGTGGGGATTGGTGAGTATGCACGTCAACCACGCGGCGCGCAGCCAATGAGAATTGAGGATGGGGAGTGGGCGGGCGCGGTTGCCATATAGGGCATGGCGTGCTGTTGCTAGGCGATAGGAGCGCGGCGGGGCTCACAAAGGGTTAAATTCCATTGCCTTCAATTTCTGGCCATTTCCATGGAAAATCACCTCGTTCTGTTGATACAGAGTTCCCGTCGCCTCTCCGTGGCCCTTCTGGATGTTTCGCTCTTTATGTTTGGGCTTAAGCAGCAGCTGTTCCACACCTCTGCCTCTCCTGCTGGAGGCCAGGAATGGGGAGAGAGTGGAAAAAAGTTGAGGGAAAAGAGAATGTTTTAAATAATTGCAGGTAAATCCCTCAGAATCACTGTCTAGCAAGGTGATGAGGTGGTTTTCTACCAGGTGGAGATCATCAGCAGGAGGGAAAAATAACCTGGTTTGTCAGAAATGGATTCAGGGTATTTAAACTGTGTTCCAGAGGAAGCTGAGGGGAGACCTCCACAGATGTGCCAAACAGATCCCATTCCCTTTAGGGGAATTTGCATTTGGAGCAGCGCTCCTGAGGGATCCTGGGAGCTTCAGCGGGGGGCTGGGGTTCTGGTCTTCCTTCTTCTGCCATTTTACCTTGATTTCACTGACACGTGCCGGGTTTGAGTGCAGCAATAAATGCGTAATGTCTCTTTTTCTTTAACCATCCAGCCTTTGTTCAGTCCCCCTGTTGCTGTCTCCTGTCACTTCAGACTGTTAAGTTTCTCTTTGTTCTGCCAGGAAGACTGAAACAAGTAATTCACAGACAGTTTCTTAGCAAGACTCTCCTCTGCACTATTTATCTGTGTTATTCCACGTACGTGGAAACAGTTCTGTTTTTCTTCTCTACCCTGTTCTTTTGCTCTTCATAAGCCACTTCTGAAAGCGATACTTAAAAGAATCAGCCAAAAAATAGTGGTTAAGCAGCTCTGTAATAACAACAATCATTATTTATTAATTTATATATTATTATATTGTATATTAATATATATTATTACATATTATTATATTCTATATTATTATATATTATATATTATTACATATTATTATATTATGTTAAATATTACAATTAATATAATAGAATATAATGTTAATTATATAGAAAATATATAAATTATAATATATTGTATATATGATATATTTTATATTATATATTACAATACATTTAATATTATATAATTATATTATATTATATACTGTATAAATTTATATATAATTTATATAATGTATAATATTATACATATTATTGTATATTAATTTATAAATAAATTATTTCTTGATTTACAAATGGATACTTGAAAATTATTCCGAATCATCAAGCTGTGTCATTACTAACCTATGTAATGACCAGGAGCCCACTATTCCTGTGCACCCGGTGGGTTGGGGAGCGGCGGGGTGGCTGCAGCCGGCAGATGGCACTGACTCCTCTCGCTGCTCCACGGGAACATCCCAGCCTGCTGCATTCCCCCGCCAGGACCTGCCCAGCACCGATCCTGGAAAACATATCTGGAGCTTGAGTAAGGCCCTGGCTGCCTTCTGGAACTGTTTGTGCTGGGGTAAAATTCCCTTGTATGTGCGCTCAGAGATTCCTGGGTGTACCAGCAGCTTGGAGCTTCCCAAAGCTTGCACATCCTTGGGATGATCTTCCCTGGCCTCCATGTGGAGGATGTGATTGGGCAGATACACCAGTGCTGTTGATTTCAGGGTGTGCTGGAGCATCCTGGGGTAGGGAAGGTGCCCTGGGATGATCTGGCTTTGGGATCTTTAGCTGCTCAGAGTGACCCTGAGATGTGTTGGGAAGTCTCTTTTCCCAGCCCTGTGGTTGAAGAAGGAGTCAGGGCTCTTCATTTCTCGTTCTCAAGGTTGTTTATTGTATCTTATCTATAAAATTCTTTCTCCTGTCCAGCCGAGGTCTGCTCAGCACAACAGTCAGAGGCACTCTGCCTGCCCCTGGGGCGGTGTTATTTTTTTTATACTAAAAATGGCATTATTTACATTAACTTCCCAATACCCATCACCTGTGTTAGACAGTGAGCTTCTACTCTAAACCAATCTAAAAGTGCCAACATCACAGCAGAAGATGGAGGCCAAGAAGAAGGAGAAAGGCTGGGCAGGCCCAGATCCCTTCATCTTGCCCCCTGAACCCCTATTCTAAAACCCCCAAAATCTACTTTTTCACCCTGTGATAAATTCACTATCATTCTACTAAAACTGTCATGGCTTGTAATCCTTCACATAAAGGTTGGTAATTGTTTTTTTTTCCAAGGGCTAAATCAAAGGCACAGGGGTCTTGGGCTCTGTGCCAGGGTCTCTGACTGGGCAGGGGCTCGAGCCCTCCAGGGCAGCCAGAGGAATTTCCTGGGTTCCCACACCAGAGGAGCAGTGGGAGCAGGGTGGGCGCCTCTCCTGCCACAGCCACACGCAGAGGGGACACCACCCCGAGCGCTGCATCCTTGAACAGCCACAATTCCTCCCATCTCCCACCCCCAGGGCTCCAATGTGGGACAGGGAGGGCTAAAACGGGCAGGGGGGTGGGAGTGCTGCGGCAGCAGGTTACAAAAGGAGCTATTTTTCCTTTCAGCTTCTCAGCTCGCCCCCTGCTTAGGTCCTGGCAGCTGTCAGAGCTCAGCAGGTGCCAGGGGAGATTTGCGGGGTGGCACAGAAGCAGCTTGGCACACTCGGGGGTGGCAGTGCTGGTGGCTTCCCTGGTGCTGCCAGTGCCACCAGCCATGAGGACACTGCTGGCCCCAAGATTTTCTATGCTCAAAGAGCCTCTGCTGGTCTTGGATGGCCTCAAGCTCTTCCCTGCTTGGATTTCTTCAAACTCCCCCGGTTTAGGTGTGAATTATCCTGGATTTTTTTTTTTTCCTTGGGGATGGTCAGCTCCAGGCTGGAGCCAGCAGGGAATTCCTCATGGGCTGCAGTCCCTGTCCTGGGGAATGTCCTGGGGGCAGGAAGGGGCTGAGGCCACCTGGGAGTGCTCTGGGGACAGCCCTGTGCTGTAGAGGGACATTTTTTCCTTAAAGGTGGCAGGAGAGGGGACAATGCTTGGTCACCATGGCAACAGCAGTGCAGGGATGCTGGGGACACAGCTGAGTCCTGGCAGAGGTGTGGGGAGCTGCTGGAGCTCTCCTCTCCTGATCCTGGGCTGAATTCCAACATTTCAGGGGGTGTGAGCTACCTGGGAGGGGCTGTGCTCAGCCAGGATGCCCTGGGCAGGAGTTGCAAACAGGAATAATTTTTTTTTATATATATATATAATATATATAATATTTATAATATTTATATAGTATATATATACTATATTTATATATACATATATAGTATATATATTTTATATATATGTATGTATAGTATATATATTTTATATATATGTATGTGTATATATACACAATATTTTTATATATATATATATATATATATATATATATATATATAGTATATAATAATAAAAATCCTGAGATTCAAGAGCTATTTAAATTTTTAAATAAAGAAAGAGAAACAGCAGCTCTGGAGCAGAGGAGGCCTCAGGAGCCACCTACCACTCACATTTTTTATTCTCCATGGACACAAGTTTCCAAAGGCTCCCAGAGCCTGGGATTTGCAAATGACTGTTGATATGTGCTGATTGTGATAAATGGGAACCAAAGCAGGTGGGTGATCCTTTAGGAATCATAAATCCCCTCTGTGGTTGGTGCCATTGGCCTTGGAATTCTGCACCACTCTTTCCTCAGCACATTCACTCAGGAACAGGGCAGGAATTGGGAAAAAATGGGTTTGCAAGTGGAAGAAATGGATTTGCAAATGGAAGAAATGAGTTTGCAAATGGAAGAAATGGATTTGGAAAGCTGTGCTGTCCAGCAGAGCTCAGAGAGCCCCTTTGGAAACAAGGAGACAGAACCTGTGTCATTCCCAGCTTTCCAGGGTGCTGTGTTCATTTTCCTGCTGGATAAAATGGATCCTCTGAAATTCCTCTAAACTGAAATCCCCCCTCTCCCGCTGTCAGCAGGGAGCAGCCCCTGTTTGTGGAACTCTGCTGTTATCAGGTGCCTCCAGCACTCTGCAAAAACTCAGAGCTGGGAAATATTTCCCTTTTTAAGGCTGGGTTTTGATTCCTCCAGAGCTGGAATGTTAAATTCCCCCAGCTGGGCTTTGCTTCCCGCAGGAAGAGGCTGAGCTGGAGCAGGGGCTGGGTGTGATCCTCCCTGAGCACTGGGAGGGGGCAGTGCCAGGCTCCCTGTGCCTTCCCAAAAGGAATGCCCCTGGTGCTGTTTGGCACCTGAGTTTGGAAATAAACCCAGCAGATCTGGGGAGAAGCCCCAGGATCTGAAGCAAGCAAGAGAAATCTCATTTTCTCCTGGAATTTCAGGGGTCTGAGCAGCAAACAAACAATGATTTCCCTGTGCCTTTGCTGGGTAGGTCCATAATTCCTGAGAGACAGGAGAGCAGTGCTCCAAACATGAGCTGCTGGCTGGTGGAAAAGTGGGATAATGGCCCAGATAAATTGGGATGATGGCCCAGATAAATCAGGAGAGGCCTGCAGGGCCTCCAGAGGTGCCTCCAGCCCTGCTCTGGGAGCCTTGGGAGAGCAGGGCTGAGCTCTGGCAAGGCAGGAGGGAGCAAAGCTGGGAAGGGAAGGAGAAGAAATTCCACGTTCTGCTCCCTTGATGTGAAATATGATATGTTGGGGTACAGGAACTGGAATTTTGGCTGGTATTTGGGCAGGGCAGTGCTGCTGAAGAGGAATCAAAAGGAACTGCTGTTTCTTTCCGGCACATCTTGGATTTCTCCCTATTCCCATGGCACAGAGGAATTCAAATGTTCTCCTGTTGGGAAGGAAAATTCCCTTTCCTTCACCTCTCGCAGTCATTTCACAAATTGGAGATAAACCAAGTGATTCCAGGAGGCTGCTGGGGGTGGGAAGGGGCTCAGACCTGCCAGGGAATGGCTCCAGCTCCTGCCTCCAGCAGCCTGTGGCAATTTCCATTCCCATGGAAAACCAGCCCAAGCCTTCCCAGCTCAGCTGGCATTTTTTCTGGTATCCCAGTGATGTTCAAATCAATTCTCTGCCTAATTAGCTCGTAAATATTATTCCAAGGTTTGTTTTTTTTTCCCCCCCCTTCTTTTTTGGTGTGTTGGGCTGTGGAAGGAGAAATGCATTAGGAAAAGCACAAGGGAAAAGTGTCTGCATCTCCCTCTTGCATTTCCAGCACAACCTGCTGCTGAAATGGGATCAAGGCACAGCTCTGGAATTGCCTTTCCTTTGGGGAGGGCAGAGACTCTTGGGGGTGTTGAAACTGAGATTTTTCTGAAGGATTGGAGTTCCCAACACCAAAAGTGTTGGGAATCAGAGGCAGAGGGGAGGCTGTGGATGCACAGGGCAGGAGTGGGAGATGCATCAGCCTTGGGAAAAGTGTCTGAGGGTCTCATTCCAACAGGAATCAGGGAAGTGTCCCAGCATCAGCTGAGTTCCCTGTGCCTGGCATTCCTGGAGAATGGATCAGGACCCAGAGCCAGAGCACAACTTTTCTGGAAAAGGCACCCAAATAAGGGCAGCTTTGACAGCAGCATTATTTTCTTTGGCCAAGTGTTTGTGGAAAATCCATCAGGAATTTGCCTTTCACTGTGATTTTTTTATTGCACCTTTGGGGTCTGAGTGAGCTGTGCCCTCTCTCCAGGACCTGCCTGGGTGGGATAAGATCCAGGGAAAGCTGGAAACTTGGCAAACTCCAGCGGCAGAAAGTGAACCTGGTGTTGCTTTTTAAAGGCTGAGAGTAAACACATCCCAGGAACTGCCAGTCCATGGAAAACTGAGATAAGGGAGTCTCTGGGTGCCTCTCCTGGTTTCCCATATTTATTTGATAACTGGTGAATGCAGCAGGCACGGGTGGATAAAAATAAATGAGGGAGCTGCTCCGTGGCATCTGGGACAGGCTGGATTGGGAATGCTCCTTGGTGCCAGCTCAGGAATCCACATTCCTGGTTGTTAGTGTGGATTTGCAGCAGGATCTTATCCCAGGTCAGTGTGGGTGTGCCCCACCATGCTGCTCTTACTGGTGTTACTGGTCCAACACTCCTTTTGGGATCCCTTTCCTGGGATTGCTGCTGTGTTCCCTCTTTCCCTGGCATCCTCTGGAGCAGCTCATGGAGCCCGCCCAGCCTCAGCACCATCCTGGCACTGGTTTGTACTGGAAGCACTGAAAGGGGGCGGCTGTGGCCACCTGGGATGGGGAAAGGGCTGATCCCTGAGCCTGGATGTACCTGGGGGATTCATTTTCCCTGTGGGAGTGATCTGGGTGTTGGGGACACCCAGGAATCCTTGGATCTGCCAGGATGAGCTCTGGATCCTCCACCCACAGCACAGACCCCTGGATGGGGCCAGAAGCTTTTTCCCCATTTTTTTATCAATTTCTTTCCATCCTGGAGCAGCTCTGGGCTCCGTTTGGCCGCAGGATCCTGCACTTTTCCTTGGCAAGGGATGGGAATTTTCCCAAAGGAAGGGGAAGGGAAGGGAAGGGAAGGGGAATGCAGTGCTGCCATAAATCCCAGGAATGCCAGGAGCCATGCCAGGAGCTCTCCCATGGCCAATCCACTGCCAGGGCTGTTCCCAGTCTGAGCCCAGGGCTCCTGAAGGAGGAGCTGCACTTTGGATGTGCCAATGTCTAACGAAGGAAGAGCCTCCAGGCTTCCGTTAATTAACAAATTAGCTCATCAAGAGGCTCCCTAATTTGTCGAATATAAAGCTGCCCTATTAATTAAACAAGAGGACAGATTTTAATTTGCCAGAGCACACATTTAATTGATAAATGACTCGTTTAAATCCTTCATGGTGGAATTTTCCAGGAGCAACGATGGGAGACGAGCAGGTGGGGTCCTCAGAGCAAGGAGGGATTTGGGATCTCCAAAATCCAATCACCTCTCTCTTAATTGGCCCATCCACTAATTGGCTCTGCTTACATCCAACCTCTCATTCCTCTTCCCCTAAATCCCATTAGCTCCCTGTTTTCCACAGGGGAATTGTTTTGCAGGTGGTTGGGGATTTGCTGGGTTGGGAAGATGCCAGGGTGAGGGATACCCCACATTCCAGGTGGGATATCCAGGGAAATGCTTTCGTTTTAATTAGTTTTTAGTTTTAATTCCTTTTTGGGGATTGTGGCTCCTTGAAGGCAGCTTCTGCTGGTCTTGGGAGTGACCAGAATTCCATGGCCAGAATGAATTCCTGCACTTGAAGGCCAGGGATAAATCAGGGGTCCCCTGACATTCCAATGATCTCCACACTGAATCAATTCCTTGGACATCCTCTCCCCAGCCAGGCGTACCAGGGAAGCCACATCCAGCCAGGGAATCCCAAATTCCCTTTTCCCAACCTGTTTTTTTCCCCAGAATTCTTAAAGGGAGAGTGGGTGAATTATGTGAAGTCCTGCCTGAATTTTCAATTTATCCCAATTGATTTGTAAGGCATTCCCAAGGCGTGAATCCTTCTGGGAGCAGCTGGATGTGAGCTTCATTCTCCATCAGCCAGGGACAGAGCTGGGGACCTTCTGCACCCACTCCAGGCCATGGATAACAGGGATTCCCTCTGCACTGTTCAGGGAATAAAAATCAGGAATTCCTTGGAGTTAGTGGATCTGGCTTCCATCAGCAGCACCCTCTGGGTAGATCCCTACATTTCTGAATCTATTTAAATAATTCTGAGGTAACAGCTGGGTTTGGGACTGTGCTCCTGTGTGGGAAAGGGTTGTATCCAGCACAGGGCTGAGCTCTGGGTATTGGGATCAGTGATCCAGATCCATCCGAGGGAGATGCTGTGGGGAACCCCAATGAGGGCACAGGTACCCCCACATCTCCCTGGCACCGCTGAGTGCTCCCTCACTTCAGAAATAATCCCAGCCTGGCAAAGGCTCAGGAATAAAACATATTTTGCTGTTATTTTAACAAATTCCAGGGCAAATGGAGCGCAGGGAACCTGCACCAAGGCCACCCCCAGCCAAAAAAACCCCGAAAAAGGCATGGATTGCTCAGAGCTGGCAGGAATGCTGAGCCTTCCCACAAGGAGCTGCTTCCCAGCCCAGAGCTGGGCTGTCCCTGTGCCCATCCCAGTGATGGGGAGCAGGATGGGGCCATTGGCAAAGCCAACTTCAGAAATACCTGTCCCTGCAAAGCTCAGCTCCATGGAATGGTGAGCTCACAGATGTTGATTGCAAGGAAAACTGGGGTTAGGAATTTAAAAAAAAAAATCATAAATAAAGCAGGTTTCCTTATGGATGTTTGAGAATTTGAAGGAATCTATTGTTATTAAGTCATTGTGATTAGACAAATGACAAATCCAGTTGGTGCCTTAAAGGACTGGGAGTTTCCTGAGGGGTTTTATCAAGCAGATCCCACTGATTTTTTTTTTTTTTTCTGGGAGATTTCAGGAATACTCCCCTCTATCCATGTTTGGTGTCCTCTCTCAGCACACCAGCAGCAGGAACAGCACATGCAGAGGATTTTAGGATGATGCTGAAGGAGTTCAGAGTGAAAGATGAGCCTGAATTCAGCTCCAGCAGTTCCCAGCACAAGGAATTGAAACCTGGAGTCCTGTAGGCATTTTAATGGATTTTTTTATTTTTAATTGATTTTTTTAAAATGGAATTTCTTTTTTTTTTTTAATGGCATTTCTTATTCCAAGGCCAGGCTGGATGGAGCTTGGAAGGTGTCCCTGCCCATGGCAGGTAATGGAATGGGATGGGTTTAAGGTTTTTCCAAACCCAACCACTTTGGGATTTGATGCCACCTCTGCTCACAAACCCCATGGCAGGTGACACATCCTGTCTGTCACCTGCTGAGGGGCTCCAAGGCAACAGTAAAGTGCCCATGCCTGGAAATTCCTCATCCCTGCTCCAGGAGCTGTCAGCGGCCTCTGACAGCTCCAGCAGGAATTGGAAATCATGGACAAATCTCCCGATGTGGCACTTCCATCACTCCTGGGGAGCAGGATGGGGATGGGAGCAGGTGGGTGATGCCACAGATGGGGGAATCCATGGAACAGGGCCCAGCTGTGCCCTGGGAATGTTCCCATCAATCCTCCTCTGCCAAGGGTGGGGTTTGGGAGCTGAGAGCTGGGAATTCTCCCCTGGCCTGTGGGTGTGCATCACTCACACCCAGCTCCTGGCACAGCTCTCAGGGAAGTGGAAAAATGGGAATGAGGCAAGACTGGAGGTAAAGAGAGGCTCTGTGAGGGTGTGTGGGGTCTGAACTCGGTGGAGATCCCTGCCCTGCCCATCCCAGGGGTGGCATGCAGGGGGATATGGAGCCAGCCTTAGGAGCACAGATCCAGCTCTGGCACAGCTCTCAGGGAAGTGGAAAAATGGGGGAAATTGTGCAAGATTGGAGGTAAAGAGAGGCTCTGTGAGGGTGTGTGGGGGCTGAGCCAGGTGGAGATCCCTGCCCTGCCCATCCCAGGGGTGGGATGCAGGGGGATAAGGTGCCAGTCTTAGGAGCACAGCGAGGTTTGGCCACCCTGTCCCTGCCCCGCTGTGTTTCTGGGGCTATTTATAAACTCGAGTTGCACAAGGTTGGGACTGGGTGTTTTTATTTTTTTCCGTGGTTGTATCAAATCAGCGAAAAAAAGGGAACGGGAGCCGTCTCCTGAACATCCTGTCTGTGGCTGCTTTATTTGTGCAGGGAGTTTGCGCTCGGATCGGGAGGCGGTGACGGGATCCGGAGCTCGGGACCGCAGCGGGTGCGGAGCCAGGGATGAGCTCTCTGGGGAAAGGCAGGGCACAGTTATCCCTGGGCACGAACCCAGCTCTAAAGCCCGGGGTTTGGAGCTGGGATATGCAGTGGGAGCCTCCTGCCTTGTCCTCGTAGCTGAGCTCAGCTCCTTTTCCAGCCATTCCCCTTTATCCCCACGGCTCTGCCCGGGGCGAGGGAAAGTGCTGCTGGATGCCTGAGAAAGCTCCCCCGGAGAGGGAAAACTTCCAAACTTCCTCCAATTTCTTCCCCATTGACTGCCACATCTGTTTCGGGATGAGTCAGGCGGGTTCCCAGCGCCTGTGTGGGAGGGAAGAAGGGCGAGAACCGGAGGGGTCGGATCGGACCTGCCGGGCTCCGGCCGCGCGTCCCGGCCCCACCCGCTCATCCCGGCCCCATCCGCACATCCCGGCCTCATCCGCGCATCCCAACCCCACCCGAACTTCCCATCCGCGCATCCCGGTTCCATCCGCGCATCCCGGCTCGATCCGCGCATCCCGGCCCCATCCGCGCATCCCGGCTCGTCAGGGAGCTGCTCCAGGGCGTTTAATGAGCCCAAATCAATTTAGAGCTTTAATTGCTTCGCTCGGTGTGGGTGGCACTCGGCGCTTGCCAAGGACATGACAACTGCCAAAGGCTGCGCCTGGAATTGCCGTTCCCGACGGCCGCTCCTGCCCGGATCCTGCTCCATCCCCAGCCCTGGGAGCGGGGATTTGTCCTTCCGCGGGCGCTGCTGCCGGCAGGGCTTTGCTGAGCCCCGCAGGGAAACCCCAACCCACAAAGGCTCGGGATGGGAAGTCACACCCCGAGTCAGCGTGTTTTCCTTTCATCTTGCCAAACACAGGGATGAGACCAGGATCCTGCATCCTGCCTGGACGTGGGGAAGTGGCAGGTGCCTGGGAAAGGAGGCAGTGCCAAGGGATGGGGGTTGGTTCCGTGGGGCTGCAGAGCTCAGCCTTGCTGGGAACACTGGGATTGTGCTCCAGACCCTTGGGTCTGCCAGGATTTCAGTCATTGCTCGGTGTCCTGAGCTCAGCCCTTGGCAAGGCCACGTGCAGGAGCATCCATGGCCGAGCATTCCCAGCCCCAGCAGGCCCTGGGGTGGTTTTGGGAAGCCCAAAGATCCCCCCCAGGTCCCAGCTGGTGCCACCAGGAGCTGCCTGGGCTGAGCATCTCTTGGTGGCACTGTTGGACTCCAGGCACACAAGAGGAAATGCCATCAGTTTGTGGTTGGTTTTGTCCCTTGCTGGCTGGATTCAGGATGTTTTTTGCTCTTTCTTTACAGCTGGGGGTAATTAATTAGCCTTAATTAGTATCCTGTGGTAGACGAACCTCCTTTCTGCTGGGGAATGGCTGGTGACAAACTCAGGGCAGTGTTGCTTGTACTGGGGTGTCCCAGTGGGGCAAATCCTACTCCTTTTCCAGGCTGCAGGAGGCTGAGGTGCATCCCTGCCAAATTTTATTGTGTTTCCTTGTGCTGCCTTTGCTCCCAGCCCCTGCACTGGCTCTTATCCCACTGGGAAGGATGCTGGGACTGGGATGGATGTTGGGATTGGGACTGGGATGGATGCTGGGACTGGGATGCCTGAGGCTTGGGAGCGCGGGATCTGCGTGGGGAGGGAAGGAATTTTCCCAGTGCCACATCAAGCCCGGGGTTATCCAAACCTCCTGCTCTGTGTGGGTGGGGGCTGTGCTGCTCAGTGCTCCCAATCTGGGGATCTGCCCCAAAAACCTCTTGTTTATCCCCCTGAGCTCCATCCCTGCATCCGGCCTTTCCCATCCCTCCCACTCAGGAGACCCTGGAGCCTCTCCCAGCCCCTCTGTGGCCCCCAAAGAACTTTTCTTGCAGGTGTCAGAGGGGCTGGGGGGTGACAGAGCTGCCACCACAGAGCCTCAGCGGGCTGGGGGGGCTGCCTGGAGGCAGCTGCAGCATCCTGGTGGTAATGAAATCCATCGGGAAAAGCAGCCCCTGAGCAGCAGGAGCGGCGTTTGGGAGCCAGATTTTGCCTGAAGGGGAAGTGACTCAACGTCTTGGAAGGAGTTGGGGGCGGTGGGGGGAGCGGAGGACAGCGGTTGACCCAGGGTGGGGACAGCACAGCCGGGGGGGCTGGCAGCCACCTGCCTCCCGTTGTGCTCCCGGCTGGAGCAGCATCCCCGCGGGGCGCGCTGGGCTCCGTTATCCCTCCGTGGGACGGCCCGGGGGGCGGCACAGGAAAGGAGGCCCCTCGGGAAGTAGCTTTGTTGCTTCCTCACGCTGGGTTGTGATCCAGGCCAGCGTTCCCAGCTCCCGCCGTCACACCCTCTCCCAGCTGTTGCCTCGCCGAGCATCGCGGGCGCTGCCAAGAAAACCTTTGGTGATGGATGCAACTCCCTCCCCGCTCCCTTAAAACCGGCGGGGAGCGGCCCCGTGCCTGTGTCTGTCCCGGCACGCCGGGATCCGCCTGGGAATGGGATCCCGCTGGCACCCAGGGCGCCCCCAGCTCGTCCTGCCCAGCGCGGAGCAGCGGGACAGCGTTGGCACCGCACGAGGTATCGGGAAATGTCACTCGGCGGGGACACCGGGGGAGCAGAAGGGACGGGATGTGGTGGCAGAGCGATGGGGCAGATCCGTCCTGTGTCGGGTCCCTGTTTCTCATGGTTTTTATAATTTTGGGCTGCATTTCCCACTGTCCTGAGGCAGCTCCTCTGCACCTGGGGACCCGCCACAGGTGCCACAAGTGTGGAATATCCCGGAGCTGCCGCCCCATCCCGGGGGTCCTGGGATTAAAGGGACACCGGGGAGCCGGTGACGAGTCCCCAGCCTGGTTCCACAGTGGGGTTGGCACAGTGAACCCTGCCCGGTTCACGCTTCTGGGGCTTCTCCTTTCCCCGTAGCAGCCCCACGAACCGGCACATCAGCATTTTTTCAGCCCTGATTCAGCTCGGGGATGTTGCGACACAGAGTTGTGCAAAGCTGGCAGTGCCTCCGATTCCTCTTTCTGGGCTCTCACGGGAGCTGCTCGGCGTGGGACGGGGTCAATGTCCCCACGCCACGGGACCTGGGGGCCTCGAGCTCCCTCCCACCTGCCACCGCTCCCTGCTGGCATCACCTCCTGTCCCCTGGTCACACGTGGGTGCTGCTTTCCCAGCTCTGAGGGAGCTGGGATTTGTCCCCTGGTGGATCTTGGTGACACAGAGCAGGTGGGGGCTCTGCTGGAAGGGCCAGCACGGTGCAGCTTTTGCTCCAGGTGTTTTTTATCTCGCTCTGGATGAGCTGTCCCGGCTCAGAGCAGGGATTTGTGTCCAGGGCTCGGCTGGTTCTGAGCTGCACCTCTGGTAATTTCCAGCTCCTGGCAGGCGCAGGGTTGAGGTCAGGATGGTTGGGGACAGCCCTTGGCTGGTGGCCCTCTCTTTGGGGGTACAAACCATTCCAGGCTGATTTCCTCACCGTGGGATGGGCAGGACCTGATGAGCAGCTTCTCTTCCTCCCTGCACCCCAGGAATGGCTTTGGGTCCCCCCTCTCCTGCGTGTGTGAGGCCAGGAGCCTCCCAGGAGCAGGGCATGGATTTGGGGTGCCTGGGGAGCAGGAATGAGGGGCAGCCAGGGTGGAGGAGCCCGAGGGGACCCTATGAGGGTACCCAAACCCTTCCCAAAGGCTCCCAGGAGATTCCCAAGCCACTGTGGGCAGCCGTGGTGGACGGGACGTGTCACTGCTGCCACATCCCCTTCTGTGTCCAGCCAAACTCTGCAAACACAACATCCTCCCCCAGAGCTTCCCCCTTCCCCCTGCAGCTCTGCTGAGGCCAGCAGCTGGTTTATTCCACGGGCTGCATTTATTTTCCTCATCCTCCCATCCCATGTGCTTCTCCTCGGGATGAGAAGGCTCGGCAATATCCGTGTCAGCTCCAGCTGGATGCCAAAGCCACGAGCCCAGGGTGGTTCCCATGCCAGCCCTAACGGGGCCGTAGGAGAAGCAGAGGTGTCTGATCCAACCTCTAAATGCTGAAAATTCCTTGGGGATTTATCCAGCTCAGGTAAACACCTCTGGGTTTGTATATATTTGTTAATTTGTATTTTTTTATAGGGATTTGGGAGGAAGGGTTTGCTGGAGATTTGCAACCAGTTGAGGTTTTTTGCTGCCCTGTTGTTATACAGTGGGTTTGGGATCCCCACTGTCCTTCACCCCAAATCCCCTAATTTTCCCTAAAATCCCAACCTCTTTTGGAAGCTGGGCTTTGCAGCCTGCAGGGTGGGAAAAAGCACAGAAGGGAGAGGAGCTGGCAGTGAATTTGGGGGGGGTTGATGCCCTGACAGTGTGGCAGTGTCCCCTGGCTGGGGACAGGGAGAACAGGGTGGCTTTTCTTCGCTGTGCTGATCAGCATTCAGCTGGGGACACAGAGCACAGCTGGGAGGATGCTCCCATGGATCCAGGGTGACTTCCTCACTCGGGGGGGGGCTGAGCCTGCTGTCCCCAGCCATGTCACATCCCCTGAGGGGTCACGTCCCTCCTGCAGCCCTATTTCTGTTTTCTTGGGTTTCTTTCCCGAATCCAGAGTGATGTCCCCAAGGTTTTGTCCCCTGACCAAGCCCAAGCCATGGTTAGGGACAGCATCGCTGCTCTGCTGGGATGTAGCAGGGAGGATGCTCTGAAAAAGGGAGGTTTTATTGTCTTTTTATTGCCTGAGAAGCGCCAGGAGAAAACCTTGGATTATTAGAGGAGAGCAGAGGAGATGAAAGAACTTTCATTATCTTTGAAGCCAAGTCATTTTAGGCAGCTCAGAAGTACAAACTGCCCTGTTTCAAGGAAATCTTTGCCTGTGTAGGTGCAAACGCCCAAAATTTTCCCCTTTAATCCTCAAACCTTCCCAAGAACAGAAGGGATGGAGCAAAAGGCCAGGATTTTACCAACGGGGTGGCTCTTTCAACACTTGGTGCCAGGGAAGGCCGGGTTCCTCTGCCAGAGTTTCACCCTGGGAGGAGCCTTCCCTGACCCAAATTTTGAGGTTAAACCCCTTTTTCTGGCAGGATTGGGGCGCTTTCCCTATATGGGTGACCCCACACTGTGGCCAGAAGGATCTGTGGGATCCATCCCATCCTATCCTGCTCGGCCTGGCTGGCTGTGCCCAGATAAACACTGACTCATGTTTTTCTGTCCCACCCTGGGCACAGCAGCTTTTTTAAGGCTGCCTTTTCCAGCTATTCCCTTTTTCCTGTGCTGTTCACACGGGCGTGGTGCAGCCTCAGGGATGGAGGATCAGGCTGGGGATGCCCGAGGCTGCTGGATAGGGGGGTCCCGGATCCAGGGTGGAGAACTGGGATGTGTCTGAGCGGATGCAGGTAGGGATTAAGCTGCCCACTGCCCTCTGTGCCTCAGTTTCCCCCTTAGCTGTGCCTCCTCCCTTGGCTCTGGGGGTCTCCAGGTGTTGGGGGAGGTTTGGGAGAATTTCCAGCCTGGATCCCCGCTGGCAGGAGCTCATTCTCAGCCTGCTGCTGCTGCTCCCATGGCACCCCACATCCCTGTGCCCTTCCCAGCCTGCTGGAGTGGGACACAGGGGTCAGGGGTGGTGGCAGGGCTGGAATCACAGCCTGGAGCAGCTTTTGGGCAGGCTGGAGCTGAGGGTTTGGAGGTCTGAGCTCCCTTTTGGTGGGGTGGTGGTCGATTTACGCCCAGGAATGGGGGCTTCATCTCGGGCGTCCCAGTGGGGAGTGGGATGCTGGGCAGCCTCATTCCTGTGGCATCTGTTGCCATGGCAATCACCTGCTAAAATAAAGGGGGATTGGAGCTGGGTACCCAGAGCTGCTTTGCCATTTGGTGCCTTGCTCCCTGAGATTCCTGGGAGCTGGATCCCTGCAGGGACGTCCCTCCTGTGTAACCCCGGGCTGGAAGTACGTGGGGATTGATGGGGTGGCCTCCGGTGCCAGCTTGGAACGGGGTTTCCATCCACCTTCCCTGGGGCATGGGATGCCATGGAATTCTCAGGGATGCTGGGATCCAGCCCTCAGAGCTGACCCCACAGAACCGGGACCAGCACCTGCCACATGTCCCCAGGGACACCCCTGCCCTCCAGGGACATCCAGGACTGTGGCAGGGCTCGGTGGGGGCTGGCCCCAGCAGCTCCAGAGGGACGTGAAGGTCCCATTTGACCCCCAGCCCTTCCCAGAGCTGAGCTCCGAACATCTGCCGGCAATTCCCCTCTCCCGGGGGCTGTGCCGGAGCTGCCCGCGCCTCCCACGCCCGGAGGAAGCGGGTTTGGGGTTTGGGGTGAGCTGGGACCTCGGAAACCTCGGTGGGAAGAGGAGAGGGAAGTGCTCCAAGGAAGGAAAGGCAGAGCAGCTGCCGGGGAGGAGGCGGCAGCAGGGCGGGCACGGACCCGGCTGATCCCGGGGGATTTGTTTGTCCCGTGACGGGGACGAGAATTTTTTAGGGGGGACAAACACCGACCCGAGGGCTCCCCCAGTTTCCCCAGTGCTGCAGGGCCAGCCCTGGCAGGTCCCAGCCCGGATTCATTTCATGATATCCATCAAAGCGTGATGCACTTTGACAGCTCAGGCAGGATCTGATGTACTCCAAAGCTGCTCTGCTGGTTTGATTTAATTTAATTTGATTTGATTTGATTAGGTTCTATCAGTTCTCTTCAACCTGCCCCACTAAAAGCCTGGCCCGGCGGGCAGGAGGCGGTGCTGGCAGCCTGCCCATCCCTATGAATTCCTGGAGCGGGGCTCTGGCACCGCCCTGCCCGCTGGGATCCGCTGGGATCCGCTGCCCGAGCATCCCCTGCCCTCCCCGTGTCCGATCCCGCCGCCTTTCCCCGCTCACATCCGTCCCCCGCCCGTCTGCCTTGGCCAGGGCAGAGTTTTTTCGCCCAGAAAAGCTGGATTTGAACATTTTCTGCCGTTCTCTCGGTTTCCTGTTGCCTTCCCAAGAACAACATCCCTGACCTCATCCTCCCCCGGTATGTGCCGGGATGCTGCCGGTGCTCGAGCCGCCCGTCGGGAATCCCACCCGGCCTTCCCTGGGTACCAAGACAAACACAGCTGCGGGAATGACGGAGAAAAGGCTATTTTGGGTAAATCCTCTGCTCCTTTTTGTTGAGGTAGGAGGACAAAGATTAATAGATTGAAGAGAGAACAGTGGTTTTGGCTTGAGCAGGGAATTTGCAGCCCGGAGAGGAGTGGTGAAACGCTCTTAGTATTATGTGGCTTTTTTTTTTTTTTTCGTCTTTCCTCCCAGACTTTGGAGTTTGTTTTTTTGCTGTGAGAAATGAGGAGGTTTCATGCAGCTGCCCCTGATATTCTCCATTTTTGGGAGAATTTTGGAGAGGCAGGTGGGAGTTTGCTGGGTGATTTTCCCGCAGGTCTGGGCTCCTGGTGCCCATCTGGAATGTTCATGGTGGGATTGGCCTGCTGCTCCTGTGGAGTTTGGGATTGCTCCTCATGAGCCCTGGAAACAAACCCATCCTCCTCTGCCAAATCCCACAGGGAAGCAGAGTCCTGGTGTTCCCATTGCTCTCTGCCATCCTCACCCCGGCTCTCTGGGAGCAGAGACCAATCCCTGCCCAACCTGGCAGGGCAAAATTAACAGAGAATTCAGATAAATAATCCAATAAAATGAGCTTTGGAACGAGCTGAAAGTCATCAGGCCCAGCAATTAAAAATAATACTAAAGGGAGGATTTTACATTAAAAACATGGAAGTGGACACAGTGGGAGGAGGAGTGGGAATTTCTCCTGTCCCTCTGGAGCAGGGGCTGAATGTGGGGTAAGAGAGAGGGGTGGGAGTGTCTCACTTGCCCCATGGATGACACCACAGTGGAAAAGGTGAAAAGGTGGCTGTGGAGCAAGTCCAGGGAGCTTTGGGGTTCTCTGGATGGTGGGAGGTGGGGATGGGATGGGATTGGGATATGATGCAATGGGGTGTGGTGCAATGGGAGGCAGTGAAGTGGGATGGGATATGAGGCAATGGGGTGGGGTGGGATGGATATGGGGTTCTGGTCTCCCCCACCTTTCTGGAGCTCTGCCTTTGGGAAGGGGATGACCTGAAACCCCTGTTCCATAAAGCAATGCCTCGTTAATCACCATTAACACCTCTGGGAGAGTCAGTTCTGCTGATTCTGTTCCTTCCACCGGATCATTGACTTCAATTCATCTCTGTGGCCATCGAGCTTTTCCTGGGACGAGGCCTCTCCCCAGCTCCAGCTCATTCCCAAACTTTGCACTCGACCCTCGTTTGTTCTGGCTGCTTATCGAGCCCAGGAGCTCGGCCAGGGGGAGGTGACAGGGTGGGATTTCACCCCTGGCTGGGGACTCTGCAGCAGCAATGGCAGGAAGGAACAGCAGGAAAAGCCCAGGGAGAAACAATAGCTCCCAGCACAAACACCATGGGAATTTCAAAGCAGGGCTGGCGGGAGGGTGAGGCTCAGGGACCTTTGGGGTGAAATTCCTCGGGAACAGGGAGGGTCCTTGGACGTCCCCACATCCCTCCTGTGAGGACATTTCCCGGTGGGATGCTCTGTGCTTCTTGTCAGCCTTTGGGGATTTTGGTTTTAACCCCCCTGACTCAGGTAGGGGGTTTTATATCCTGGATTCTCATAGGGGAGAGGTTGAACCCCCTCAATCCAGGCTCTGGAGCCTGGAGTCTGACACTGGCAGGTGATGCTGCTGGTTTACCACAATTAGCATATTTAAACATACAGGGCATCAATTGAATCGGGAAAACAACCCTGTGGGAATGCAGGATACAAAATAGATCGTGCAGACAATGTGCACCTTATTTATACCTTGAATTAATTATTATTTAATTATGAGTAACCTGTGGCTGATTGTTTGGTTCTCTGTGTGCACCTGAGCATGCTGCTCATGTTGGGTGCTTGTACAGAGAGGACAGGATGGGATTTCTGTCCTGGGTTATCCCAAAAGCTGCTGGGATCATGGCAGGACCCCACCTTCCCCAGACTGGAGGCGAGGAGGGTCCCAGGCCAGCACAGTGCCCAGAGGGAGGCTGCACAGGGTTAATTGTTGCCACACTCTGATTGGGTTTCCTCCCTTAACCCCACATCCGGAGGTGAGTGGCCCTTCTTTGATCCTGGCTTTAATGTTACAGCTCACGCCTTAGGCCGGTGTGGAGGGAGCTGCCGCTGTGCCCTGGGACACTGAAGTGCCACCTGTCCCCCATCCCGACAGAGAGGAGAGAGGTGAGAGGGGCCTGGTGTCAGTGGTGTGTGTGGGGGGCTTCCCTTTGGGCTTTCAGTCCGATTCAGTACAAAAAAAAAAAAAAAAAAAAAAAAAAGAGCCATAATATGTTGCAGATTGGAAAGTCAGAGCTGTTGATGAGCTGTTAATGAGCATTATCCCGGTTTTCCCCCTGGAAGTAGGCGGGCAATCAACGTTTTCTGCAGGATGAGGCTGCAGCCACATCCTGGTGGAGCTGAGGGACTGAATCACGTCCTGATGTCTCACGGATGGGGGTGGAAATCAGGGAGGAGCTGTGGGAGCATCTTGTGGGAGCATCTTGTTCGGGACCAGCGGGGTTCTCGTGGGATCCCCCATTCCAGTGTTTGTCCCTTTGCTCCCTGTCCCCAATTCCCACACGTGTTGGGGGCCATTGTCCCTCCCGCTCTCCTCACTCACCAAGTGTTTGCTCAGCAGGGGAAGATCCCTGGCTGCAGATCCCAGCACCCCAACTCCCCAGGATCACACGGACCAGCTGCTGCTGCTCCCACGGACAATGGCACTTTCCAACCTGTCCGATTACCTGGACGGCCTCAACAATAACTACAGCGACTACCCCGACTACACCTACGAGGACACGGGCAGCGTGTGGGCAGACCCGGCCCACGACCCCAAGGACATCACCAGGATCCTGTCCGTCATCATCTACAGCGTGTCCTGCGTGCTGGGCATCCTGGGCAACGGCCTCGTCATCGCCATCATCACCCTGAAGATGAAGAAGTCGGTGAACGCCGTCTGGTTTCTCAACCTGGCCGTGGCCGACTTCCTCTTCAACATCTTCCTGCCCATCAACATCGCCTACACGGCCATGAGCTACCACTGGATCTTCGGCACGGTCATGTGCAAGCTCAACTCCTTCCTCCTCATCCTCAACATGTACACCAGCGTCCTGCTGCTCACCACCATCAGCTTCGACCGCTACGTGTCCGTGGTGTTCCCGGTGTGGTCGCAGAACCACCGCTCCACCAACCTGGCCTACGGGGTTTGTGTGGTCATCTGGACCCTGGGCATCGTCATGAGCTGCCCCTCGCTCGTCTTCCGGGACACGGCGCAGACCCGGAGCTCCGTGATTTGTTTCAGCAACTTCTCCCTCTCCAGGAATAAATCCTACGCAGGGCTGGCTCTGGCCAGGCACCGCACCGTGAACATCACCAGGTTCCTGGCCGGCTACATCCTCCCCATCACCATCATCACCTTCTGCTACGTCGCCATCGTCTTCAACCTGCGCCGCAACCGCCTGGCCAAGTCCAAGAAGCCCTTCAAGATCATTGTCACCATCATTGTCACCTTCTTCCTCTGCTGGAGCCCCTACCACCTGCTGAACCTGCTGGAGACGGTGCCCGACGCGGTGCCCTGGTCTGTGTTTGAGATCTTCATCCCGCTCACCACGGCTCTGGCAGCCTCCAACAGCTGCATGAACCCCGTCCTCTACGTCTTCATGGGCCAGGACTTCAAGAAGTTCAAGGTGACCCTCCTCTCCAGGCTGGTGAACGCCCTCAGCGAGGAGACAGGACACTCCAGCATCGTGCACAGGAGCTTCTCCAAGGTCTCCTCCATGACTGAGAAAGAGACAACAGTTGTGTAAGCTCGGCCTGCAGGAGGGACAGAATCCCCTGGTGCTGGCACTGTGATGGTGACCAGCCCTGGTGTGGTCAAACATTGTCCAGCACTGTCCTACAGCCCATTTTTGACTGGTGTTGCTGCCTGAGGGCTGGCAGGGGATGGAGACCCCCAAAGTATGGAGAAGACACAACCACCCTTGATCTTGTGTGGGATTGCAAAAACCTTTGCGCCAAACTAAGAAAATATTTTTGGGCATTCCCATCCAAACTGTGCATTGTCTGACCCGGGAAGGGCTTTCCTGGTGTTTCCAGAGGCACCGTGGTGGGGTGCAGGGTATAAGGAAGGCATCTCCTGTGCCATGGCCAAACTGGTGACACTGCTCTGTCCCATGTCTGTGTGTGGCTCCTCATGGTAAATTCCTGAGGTATTTTGGTACCAGAACAAGGTGTTTGTGACTTTTTTTGGGAAGTGTCCTTAGGAGGGGTTGGATTACCCCGCCTCAAAGAACTGGGAAGTCTCAAATGCCTTCTAAGTGATCCAGACCCAGGGCCACCTTCCATTGTGGGGATTGGGCTCACCCACAGGCTCACCAGCATGGAAAACTGGGAGAAGAAAGAGGGAAAGGTCAATTTGAAACGTGTTTTTAACCCTCCTTTTGGCGGGCACATCCCAGACGGTACATCCTGCAGAAAAGATGGGTGTTTGGGACCAGGAACAGGCCCATGAGCTGGGAATGAGCTTCTGGGGAGGGCCTGCTGTCCCCTCATGCACATCTTGGGACACTCTGGGAATCTCCTGGGAGACTCTGCTGCCACACGCCGACCTCTGCAGCGAAGGATGGGCCGAGCCACCACCTCAATCCAGTTTCACACCCAGTTAATTTTGGAGCTCCTTCTCCATTAGAGCTCCTTCAGCACAGCCCTGGTGTCACCCTCATTTATGTGTCACTCCCAGGACAGCAAGGAATCTCTGGAGCTGGAATTAGGCAGCCCCCAGTGGCCCTAGGGATATTTCTGGAGGCCCCTCGGGGACTTTGTGCAGGTTTTGGCTGTTGAGAATCTGCTCCCAGGTGCCCACAGAGGCTGAAATATTTATTTATAGCTTTCCTTGGAAATCAGAAAATGGAAAATAAAATGGAGAGACATCTCCCAGGAAAAGGAAGGGAGCTATTTCCAGGCAGCAGATCCTGAAATCCTGTGGCAGGAGAAGGACTTCAGGTTTTTAGGATTTCAGGTTTTCAGGATTTCAGGATGCCAGGATTTCAGGATCTCAGGATTTCAGGATTTCAGATGGATTATCCAGCATCCTCTCTGCCCTGGCCCTCCTTGCTGCTCCGCCTTGATCTCGTCACCTCCTCCGTGTGATGGGACACTCAGCACCTGGATTGTCCCTGTGTCTCCAGGGGCTGGGATGCACCCAACTTCCCTGGGGAGCACTGCCAAGCCCAGGGCTACTCCCAGCCCCAATCCACAGAGATTTTTTCCCCCAAAATCCATGTTGGATCCATACCCGTGGAAGATGCATTGCCTGAGGAGGCAGCAGGGCCTCTCTGGTGGTGGGAGGAGGCTCCTCTTGCTCATTTTCCCCAGTATTTAATTAATATTGCTGGAAGGTTGCCAGGATCCTGTTAGGAGTGGGATAGGACAGATGGGATGAATGGGACAGATGGACACACAGGGACACACAGGACTTGCAGAGGATCTGTTTAGGGAGCAGTGGGAATGGGATGTACCCAGAGCCAGCAGCCTCTGGAGCTTTTTGGGCTCAGGGTTTGGAGGAGGCCCGGATGTGGGAGCAGTGGGATGAAGCCTCAAGGACTGGATGCCATCCCACAGCCCCTCAGGCTGGTGCTGGGATGTTCATAATGGATTCAGGATGCTCCTCACTAATTCTGGTGTCTGTTTTTTTCCAAGCCCATCTGTTATTGCTCCAAACAGCTTAAAAAAAAGCAGTGCCTTGGTACTTACCCTGGGGTTAAATCATCCCTGTAATGGCAGCTTGGCCATCCCAAGTATCCCAAACATTTGGGTGCATCTCTGTAGCTGTTTGCTTATTTAATAAAACCTCTGTTTTCCAGACAAACACCTCGATGTGTGGAGTGGGAAGGATCCCGGGGTTTTTCACTGAGCAGTCACTTCCCTGTGTGTATTCCTGAGCCCTGGTGTCCAGTTTGGAATTGTGGAAAGAGGGATGGGGCTTGGGTGGGCTTTGGGAGATCCCCCATGCATGATCCGAGTGCTCCACCCCAACATCCATCCAGACACCAGTGCTGCTGCTCTGTGCCCTCCTGGTCCTGATTCTCCTCATCCTGACAGGGTCTGGGAAGAAAAGGGAAAAATCCACTGAGTTTTTCCTGCCGGACCCTGTTAGCCTTGAATTAAGCTTCCCAAGGAATATCAGTGATTTCTGTTCCTGTGTCACCCACTGAGACAGGCAGCAAACAGCTCACCCAGGCAGCATTAAAAAAAACCACATTTTTATATGTCTATAAAATAGAAGCAGGGGAAAAAAATAACATTCCTCAGAAAACTTCAGCCTCCTCAGCCAGGTTTTTTTTTTTCCCCATTTTGGCAGAGTGGCAGAGAAATGCAGCTCAGTATTGCCCCAATTCCTCTGATATTCCCAAAATACTGCAGGAGCTGCAGCTCTGGAATCTCCCAGGGTGCTGAGGGTGGATCCTGCCAGCATTCCTCGGGTTTTTTGCAGTGCTGGATATTTTGTTCGCGGAGGGGAGGGGGCTGCACTCCCCCGGAGCGCTGGGAAGCTCCAATATATTAAATCAAGGATCCTTGGATGCATCCAGGTGACCCCAATCCCACCCCTGCGCCGCTCAGCTGGAGACATCCTTAGCTGTTAATTAACAAAGTCCTCTTGATTAACTGCAGCAGGAGGTTAATGACCACGGGCAGCTCCAGGGGAATGTGCACCAACTGGAATTAGCATCCAGGGAAAGGGCTGGGGCGGGGGGAGCTGCAGCTCCAGAGCTGATGGTGCCGGGATCTGCTGCACCTTTTGGGGCAGAAATCCGTGAAATTGGGATGCAGCTGGATTCAGCACCACCACCATCCCGTGAAATCTGGAATTAGGGCAGTTGTGGGGATTTTAGGGTCAGTTCAAGGCTTGTGGTAAAGAAGAACAGCAGGTTTTGGAGATGGGGCACAAATCCCCCATCCCAGAGCCCCCATCCCCAGCTTTGGAGCACCAACCCCTGTCCGGGACCTTTATCCCAAACCCTGGGACCCCAACCTCCAGCCCAGGACCCCCACCCACATCCCTGTGATCCTCACCCCCAGCCCACAGCCTTGGGACCCCCCGTCCCCACCTCCCAATTCCCATTCCCAGCCATCCCCCCTCTCCCTGCCCCGGGTCCCCCCTGTGCTGGGGGGTTCAGCACCCCCAGACCCCAGGGGTGTTGTTGCAGCCCAATGGGAGCTGTGCCAGGAGTGCCCCTCACCCAGCACATCCCAAACCTGCCCTATTCCCTCTGCTGCTTCCCTGGATTTACCCCCCTCCCACCCCAAACCCAAGGCTGGGTCTCATTTTCTGGGAGAAATTACCCTGGAATAAAACGAGCCCTGCTCCTGTGGAATGTGTTACCATCCTTAATGACAGCTCTTTTTCACTTGGCTGTCACGGCCCTAAAATAAAGCTGTGCTTTCCCTCTCCCATAAATCACTGCCTTTATTCCGAGTTGGAATGAAATTTAAAATTAAGGGGTAAAAAAATGGACCAAACGTGTTCCCCTCTCCCCTTGCTGGGAGCCAGGCAGGTTGGAGCCAGGTTTAAATTATCCCTGCTGTGTTCAGGCACGTTGTCAGCTGTAAATTTCAGGGGAAATAGCCAAGCTGATACATAAACCTGTTGGTTTTGTCAGGGATGGAGATGGCTGCTCTCAGATTTATGGCCCATCTCCCCATTCTGGGGTTTGTTTTTGTTTTTGTGTTTTTTTTTTTTTTTTAACACAGCTTCATGGGATTTAATTTGGGAAGAGGGGGAATTCCTTCTCTCTGAGCCCCCCAGTGCTGTTTGCATCATACTGGGGGATTCCTGGATTCGGGGGATTCAGGAATTCCTGGATTCAGGAAGATCCAAAGGAGCATCCACTCCCTTTGCCAGAAAGGGATCCCACACCCACACTCGCCATCCCCTCCATCATCGCAGCGTCCAGGGAGCGCAAACCCCACCCGGAATTGGGGGAAATGCGGGAGTTTTTGGTGCAGACGCCGTTGCCACGGCAACAGCTGAGAAACCCCTGCAGCCCTGGAGGGAGGAACGCTGCAGCAGGACCGGGAGGCAGGGATGCGAGATTGCCAAAAATAGATGATTTTTCCTGCAGGAATCCGAGGGTCACGGTCCCCTGAGCCCCGCAGCAGGGCAGGGCGGGCTGTGCCCACCCGGGGATGCTCAGGCTGAGTCAAGAGGAAAGATTCCAGCTTCTCAAACCCTCATGGAAAGGCTGAGCGCTGCCTCCCCCGGGCAGCCGGGCGGGCTCTTAAATGTCAGGAGCTTTTCCCAGGAAAATGATGCGGGAGGGGTGGTTGGCTCCTTTTCCCAGGGGGAATAGGAATTTTATCCTCAAGTGCCAGTTCCACGCGGTTAAAACACAGCCCAGCGTTTAATAAATAAATAAAAGCCCAGAGTGTGAAGCTCCGGGAGGGGGAAGCTGCTCCTGCATCAGTGGGATGAGGGGAAGGGGGAGTCCCAGAATCCAGAGGTGCAGCCAGATGTGCAGCACACCCTGACGTGGTCATGATATCTTCCAACTGCTCCATTTCAGTGCAATTTAAATGTGGGGGGGAAAAAAAAATAAATTAAAAAAAACAACAAAAAAAAAGCAATTGTGGTGCAATAAAAGCAGGGAAAATAAAAGAGAAGATGAAAATTGGTGCTGCTGGAGGTTGGGGAGATCCCCAGGGTATTTTTTTTTTTTGTGGGGTTTGTGGAGGTGCAGATGTGGGGTCCCCTCCCCTCCCTCCTCCCGAGCTGCAGCCCAGGCTCTGAGCGCCGCACGCGATGCCGTCCCTTAATTGTTTTATCTGGGCGATTAATTGGCTTTGAGGGGTTAATTACTTCCGAGGGGAGGGAGGCAGCGCTGCCCCTTCGGCGGCCGGGGCCTGTCAGAACAAATCAAGGCCGAGGCTGAGGCTTCATCCCTGCTAAAAAAAAATAAAAAATAGGAATTTCATCAACTCCAGATTAGAAATAAAGGATAAATTGCACCCAGCTCTCACTCTGGTGCCGAGGAAGGTCAGGAATAAATCCTGCAGTGAATCTCCCCCTTCCTAGCACACATCCCATCAAATCTGTCTGTGAGGACACTCTCCAGGTACAGAAGCTCCCAAAAAGGAGCAGCTTTGGTTGTGTTGTCAGCGCAGAAATGACATTAATGGGATTTAAACACCTGTTAATGGGTTTAAATACAGAAATGGATTAATGGGATTAAAGGGGAGAGGAGCTGCTCTCCCCTTGCTCCCACAGCCCTTGTCTGGGATGAGTTGGGAGTGCTCAGGTGGTCCCACGAACACACAGGGAGGCAGAGGAGCAATGAAACCTCTCCTTTAATTGCTGGGTTACCCTGAGGGTTTGTTCTGACATGACAAACCCGGGGCTGCCACGAGCAAAGTGGGCTCAGCTCCAATCCCACTGCCATGAATCCCAAAAGAACCTCCAGCTGTGTGTCAAGGGAAGAGTTAAAGAGTTAAAAAAGAGTTAAAAAGAGTTAAAAATGGGGCAGCTGCTCCCTCTGATCGCAATCCCCCACCTCCTTCAAAAAGAAAAAAACAAGGAGCAGCCCAGCTCTGCTCCACACACACATTAGAAAAATAGATTTTTATTGAAATTCTCCTTTTTTCTCCAGGGGGTTTTCTTCTCTCTTGGAATAGAGACCAAGCAGGGTCTCTGGACTCGACCTGTGCCTGCATTTCTATCGGGATCAAGAGTTAAAAGCCAACTGGTGAATCTCCAACTCTAGAAAAGGCTGCGTACAATATATGGCTTTTGCACCTACATCCAAGGGGTTTTGCGGGTTGGGAGCTTTGGGGAGCTCGTTTGGGACAAAGCCAGGATGGGGAGGGTGGCGTGGGATGAGGGGACAGCCAGGGACCACATGCAGCTGTGCACAAAGCCAGCCGGGAAATGGGCACATTCCCGGTGTGTGGGATCCTTTGGTTTGGCTTTGGGACAGCCCAAAGCTCAGCCCCAGGGTTTGCTCCCCACGGGGGTTGGGTGCAGTGTGGACCCTGCTCCTATTCCCCTAAACTGCTCCTGGCCCCCCAGAAATGCTCCTGAGGGGGTGATCTGGCTCACGGGCTCTGAAACAAGGCCTGGATGAGCTCGTGGGTCCCAGCAGCTCCAGGGAAATCTTCCCCCTCTGGAGCTGCATCCACAAGGAAGGGGAGCTTCCAGCTGGAGCCGCACTGGTGGGGGTCATGGGCCCCCGCAAGGGCTGGAGCAGCAACTTTGCCTGGTGCTGTGGCTGGGGAATTCCAGGGAATCCTCAGGGAGCCACAGGATGGCTCCATGAGCCACCAGGTCTGGGGACATTGCACAGCATGGCCTTGCCATCCCATAACCTCAGGCAGGATCCACAAGAGTGCCACACCCTTGGTCCATCCTCCCTTGGGAAGGCTGAAGATTCCATCCAAGGACAAGTGGAATCCTTGCAGGGCTGGGATTTTGGGGACACCCACCCCAAGGAGCTCAGCTCTGGGTACACCAGAGCCTGAGCAGCTCGATGTCCCCAGGAGAGCATGAGGGGACACAAACATCCCACTGCCCTTCCCAGCAGGGCTGGGGCAGCCAGAACAGGAGCAGGGGACCCTGGGGAAGCAGGGAGGGCACCTGTGTCCCCAGGTTGGCCAAAATAAAAAGCTCAGCAGCGGCTGGGGACCTGCGGCGGCTCATGCAGGGAGTGACCGACAGCTACAGCAGCACATGGAGGGTTAAAAGAGGAGCCACCCACTGGGTGGAATTAGGCAGAATCTGGGAGGACAGAGCCACCCCTGGGCACCATCCCCCCGCTGTGGTCACCATCATCTGGGGTAATAATCCTCAGGGACCCCCGAGAGGTTGCGGAGCTTCAGGGCGGCGTCCACGGTGCGGATGTAGCCGCTGATGGCCTTCCTCATCTCGGCCGTGTAGGGGTCGTACTCCAGCTTCCTCAGCCCCGAGCGCTTGAAGTTGCCATCCTTCTGTCCCTCCACACACAGCAGCCTGTCCTCACAGGCCGTGACACCCAGCAGGGCCACCATCCTCTGCAGCTGCACGAAGAGGTCGCGTTTGAGGTCCTCGAAGTGCACCACCAGCACCTTCTTGCCGTAGCGCAGCCAGTCCAGAGTGTGGGTTGCCCACCACGGGGCATAATTGGCCACGAATTCCGGCCATTCTGGGGGGAAAAAAAAAGGAGAAGGGGATGTGTGTTGGGATTTCAGCCAGTTAGAGAAAATGTCAGAGCCCAGGACATTCCTCTGGCTGCCCTGGAGGACTCGGGACCCTGGCAGGGGGCTTGGAGACCTTGGCATGGAGTCAAAGACACCTGTGCCTTTGATTTTAACCCATGGAAAAAACTACCAGCTTTGTAGGAAGATGTACAAGCCACAGGAATTTGAGTAGAGTGATAGTGAATTTATCACAGATTGAAAAACGTAGAATTTTGGGGGTTTTAGAATAGGGGTTCAGGAGGCAAGATGAAGGAATCTGGGCGTGTTCTGTCTTTCTCCTTCTTCTTCTTAGCCTCCATCTTCTGCTGTAATGGTGGCACTTTTGGATTGCTTTAGAGACAAACTAATATAGGTGATAGGTATTAGAAAATTATAATGGTAAATAATGTACAGGAAGTTTTTAGTATAAAAAATAACACCGGCCTGAAGGTGGTCAGTGTGCCACGGACTGACTTGCTAGACAGACCTCAGCAGGTCAGAACAGGAATGTTACAGAAAACAGAAAATAAACAACTTTGAAAACCACAGCCAAAGAATCCTGACTCCTTCTTTGATCTCAGGGCTGGGAAAAGAGACTTTCTAACACCTCGGGGTCATCTTGACCACAGAGACTCTGAGAAGAAAACGACCCAGATTCCTGAAGAAGAAGGTGCAAAAAAGACACCTAACCCACGCCCAAAATCCTCCATCTTGGCTCCCATATATCACCATATACTAAATCCCCAAATCTAAGTTTTTTCACACACTTCTAACCAACTCCACACCCATAATCCCAGTGCTGTTAATCAATTTTGGAAGCCCCGGGTCAAATGCAGTGTTCTCTTGGGGGTCTGTGCCTTTCGGCACAGAAAGTTTAAAATTCTCAGCAACCAGGGTTCCAACAGATGTGAGTGGATGTTCCCTGTGTCCTCTCCCATCCCTGCTGGAACATCTCAATTAACCTTCTGGCTAATTGATCCTGCCATTCAAATCAGGTGGTGAGAGGGATGATGAGACACCGATAATCAGCCACCTCTCTCCTGGCAGCGCTGCATTAAAGCTCCAGGCATCTCCCTCTTCCTCGTGTCCTCCCCACAAAACCAAGGCCTGATTAACAGCTGGACTGGGTTAAATTCCCCGAGGAATCGTTAACCACAGGATGTGTTCCATTAAACAGATCCAGGACAATTCACCTTGTGTAATCACAGCACATAAAACTTTGCTTTGGAGCCGCTCCAGGGACGTTGTAAAATTAATGCCACGGAACCAAACAGGGGTTTGGCCTCTGCAGGGCTGGGAATGGGCTGGGAGAAATGGGAGAACACCCCCTCAGCACTGGGGGTGAGGCTGGAGAGAGGGCCCGGGGGTTTTTTTCCCAAATTTGCCCCAAAATTAGTTCTTGGGAGAAGAAAATAATTTGGAGAGCTGGGCTGCAGGGAAGGCTGGGAATGGGACCCTCAAGCTCCGTGTTCAGGAGCCTCTCCAGCTGGGAATGGGGTCCCCAGCCATGCAATGGAAAATCTCCATCTTTCCCAGTAGTGGTTAATTAACCTGACAATTAACCCTAATTACTCCACACATCCTCTGGAAAGAATTTGGTGATGTATTTGAAGTGCATCCAAGCAAGGCTGTGCTAGCATGGTCCCCTCTGGATCTCCCTCCCCTCCCAGACACGAAGCCTGGGACAGGCTGGGGAGGGAGTTGGGATTGGGAAGGCTCAGGAGGCTCCCTGTGATGCTGGGATACCAATCCTGGCTCTATCCACAAATGGATGGGGAAAAAAATCAACCAAGAGGCTCTGTGCCACCTCAGTGAGGACAGTGCCAGCCCAGAGACACTGGCTGAGGAAGTGGGTGACACCACACCCTGCTGGTTTTATGGGATGGGGAGAGCAGGGCTGGGCTGTGCCCAGCGCTGTGAGCACATGGAGATAACGAAATCCAGGCACATCCCAGCCACAGCAGCCAAAGCTCCCCTTAAATAAACTCGGAATTAAGGGTAGCAGATGTTCAATCAAGCTAAACATTTTAACTCTTTCCAATGAAGTCAATCCCACAACAGCAATTTGGAAATTGCTGTAATTAAGCAGCCTCTGGCACGCGCCTGTGCGTGGGAAAGGTGGTGGCTGGGGAGCAGCTGGACACATGGAAATAACACCTGGAAACCACAGGGATGGGCTGGGGACAGGAGATGCCCATGCCTGCCTGGTCCTGCTGTCCTGTTCCATCCCTTCCCCTCTTATCCCACCCAACACAGGAACCCACAACCAAGAGGCGACGGTTACACCAAGAAGTGTCCCCAAAAAGGTGACACAGCCCAAAATTTCCCCCATGCACACCCAACTCCTGCTCTGCTGGGCTTTCCCAGAGGGTTCCCTGCCCTACCTTTGCCCTTCCAGTGGGCGTGGGCGGCGAAGCCGATGTGCCCCCCGTACTTGCGGTTGAACTCGGCCATCAGGGCCTTGTAGGGGTTGCGGATGAGGAGGATGGCAGAGTCGAAGGACTCGATCTCCTTCTGCCCGCTCTCGTGGGTCTTGATGCAAATGGTCCTCCCACTCCTCCAGTGGTCCCGCTCGCCCTTGAATCCTGCCCGGATAGAGCTGGGATTAGTGGGAGTAACAGGGAGCTGGGAAAGGGGCTCAGCCTGGGGAAAAGGAGGCTCAGGGGGGACCTTCTGGGTCTGCACAAATCCCTGACAGGAGGGGACAGCCAGGGGGAGTCGGGCTCTGCTCCCAGGGGAAACCAGGCAGGATTAAAGGAAATGGCCTCAGGCTGTGCTGGCGAGGTTTGGATGGGATATAAAAGAAAATATCCCCACCCAAAAGATGATCAATCCCTGGCACAGCTGCCCGGGGCAGTGATGGAGCTCCCATCCCTGCAGGGATTTAAATGCCGTGTGGATGTGGCACCTGGGGACGTGGTGGCCTTGGCAGTGCTGGGGGAACAGTTGGATTCAGCCTCAGAAGGCTTTTCCAACCCAAAGGATCCCAGGGTTCCATGAAAGGGAGCATCACAGGGATATCAGGTTGCAAAATCCAGTTGGATGATGAAAGCAGCTGGGGCGTGAAGGAGGATTTGCATCCCTCTCCCAGATGGAAATCATTTATTTTCCCATGTTATGAGTCTCATAAAATTGATGAGTGGGTGGCTCACAGGAACAGGGGCCTCTCAGGGTGACATCTCCCTGGCCACACTCAGTTCTTGTGCCTGTTCTGAGGGGTCAAGGGCAGATTTAATGGCTATAACCTCCCTGAGCACAGCTGAAACCTCTCCCAGTAATCACAGAATCACAGAATAATGAGGTTGGAAGAGACCTCTAATAAATAAAGAAGGGGAAATCCTTGTGCCTGTGGGGCTGCACATCAGCCCAAGGTGGGGGTGATGCCGTGGGGGGTCCAGAGAGGGGACCCTGCACTGAGCATGGGGCTGAGCCAGCATCAATCCCAGCCCCTGGAATGCACCTGGAGAGGGGGATAAGCTGGAAGGAGCTGTATTCCATCAATTAGAGAGGTGTAATTGGCTCTCAGCAGTGGATAAATCTGCTGGTTGCCTGGATACCTCCTGGCCCCTCCAACAGGGAATGAACACGGAGCCCACGCTCGTGTGGCTCAGCAAAACCCAGCCAAGGCTTTTCCCAGTGCTGCTGCCTTCCCTGGGATGCTGCTGCACCCTGGGGGCTGGGACAGTGCTCCCTCACTGAGCATCTCCCTCCTGCAAGGCTGGATTTGGCAGGAATTGGGAAGGAATGTCAGGAAAATTTAGGGGATTTAGGGAATAGTCTGGGTACAGACCCCACCAACCACATGGCACAGATACAGATCCCAACTCCACCACAGCTGAGCAGGGACGGAGAATTTCCTCTCAAAGCCACAAAAAGTGAAGGAGCGACAGGAGGAACCTTCAAGGTGTCCAGGTGAAACTGTTGTGAGTGGTTCTAAACTGGGGGAGCTGGGAATGGGGTGGGTTATTAGAACCAGAATCCCCAAATGCTTTGGGCTGGAGAGGACCTTACAGCTCCTCTCATTCCGACCTCCTTGGAAAGGGACACCTTCCACTATCCCAGGTTGCTCCAAGCCCTGTCCAGCCTGGCCTTGGGCGCTCCCAGGGATGGAGCAGCCACAGCTTCTCTGGGCTGGTCCCTGCCAGGACCTCCCCACCCTCCCAGGGAGGAATTCCCTCACCAGGACACTCCACCCCAAACCACCCCATGGAGCAGCAGCGCTCACACCCAGCCCTGCTCCGCCCTTCCTGCAGCCCCGGGGATGTCACCAGGACTGTCCCCAGCTGGGGTGGCACCCCAGGAGTGCCCTCCCCTCACCTTTGTTGTACAGGGAGCCATCAAAGTAGTAGCTGCCGGTGTAGAAGCCGGTGGCCAACTCGATCAGGTGCCGGGCCCAGGTGTTCCCAGCTCCAGGGAAACTGGCCAGGGCCACCAACTGCTTGGCACGGCTGGGCAGGAACCTCCTGTCCATGCAGCGGTTGTCTGCAGGGAGACACGCCAGGAATGTGTCATGGAAATCTGCTTGTCCCACTGGGATGTCTGAGGAAACGCCGCCTCTCCCGGGAAAACCTTGGGGAAGGGGCTGGGCCGGGAATAGGGGCCCTGCCTAAGGCTTAGAGGGACATCCCAAAGGGTTCTGGACACCTCAAAGAGTCCCAAACACCCAAAAAGTGCTAAGAGGATTTTTCCCAAGAGTTCTCTGTCATTCCCAGCTCTGTGTGCTTAGGGAAGAGTGACTAACAGGGATTCCTGTGCCAAGAAACGCTCCTGCTTTTTGGATGAATCAATGAACAGCATTTCCAGCACAGCCCCAAACACCAAAGGATTGTGACAAGACTGACCCAAAACCACCAGAATTTAGGTTCTCACTTGCTCCCTTCAGCCCTTTCCTCTCCCAGGAATGGTTTTCCTTTCTCCCAGTGCTTCCCTGGCTCACTGCTCTCTCGGGAATGTTCTGCCTGGTCACAGCCTTTTTCCACCCCACTTTTTTTTCCCTGGAGCTTGTCTGGATAGCAGACTCCCGTGGGATCACAGAGAGGTGGGGAAACCCTGGGAAGGAGGAATCCTGCCAGAGGCAGAATCTGCTGTGCCCTGCAGCTGAGCCAGGCAGCAGCCACAGCTCACCAGGGGAGCGCTGATTTCCCAGGGGAATTAAAACCCGCTCATTTTTAATGGGATCCTCACACTGAGGTTTGTTGGCAAGGATTAGGATGAGTATTGCAATTAGGAAAAATAGTAGGCAAGTGAGGAATTTGGTGATGTAAGGGTTTGAGGCAAATCATGCTGCAAATTGCAGGATAGATCACGATACAAACAGTGCCATAGGGAAGAAGGTGAGTGAGTAGAAGTCTCCCTTCTGTCACAGACACATTTTCTGAAAAATTCTTTCCTTAGGATTTTTTCTCCTGAGAAGCTGAGAGGCCTCAGGAACAAAATGTGAACAATGGTTATCTGCTGCTGTGGAATGCAACAGGTACATCTGGGATTGGTCTCATGTGTTGTTTCTAATTAATGGCCAATCACAGCCCAGCTGGCTTGGACAGAGAGTCCGAGCCACAAGCCTTTGTTATCATTCCTTCTTATTCTATTCTTAGCCAGCCTTCTGATGAAATCCTTTCTTCTATTCTTTTAGTATAGTTTTAATATAATATATATCATAAAATAATAAATCAAGCCTTCTGAAACATGGAGTCAGATCCTCGTCTCTCCCCTCATCCTCGGGCCCCTGTGAACACCGTCACACCCTTCTACTCACTCAAAATTCCCATCATTTTTAACCCGATGGGAATTTTGACCTTTATAATGCATTTTCATCCTCAGAAGGAGAACGAAAATTCTTTTTTTTTTGGGGGGGGGAGAAGCTCACCCTGCACTTGTGTCTGGTAGACCAGCAGGAATTCGGCGGAGCCGCAGCTCTCGAACTCCTCGGCGGCGCATTTGTGGGCGCAGAGCTGCTCGTCCTCGCGCTCGTGCAGCGGGAACAGCGTGCTGGGGAAGCCGCAGCGGCACGTGGTGCCCGCCAGCGCTGCCAGCGGGAATTCCTGCCGGGATGGGCAGAGGGAACGGCGCTGGCACCGCCCCCCAGCCGCGGCAGGGCCTTCGCGCCCCTGCGCCCGCCCTTGCCGGGCAGCGCGGGGTGGTCTGTAGCATCCTTCCAGAACATTCCAGAACATTCCAGCACCCTTCCAGACCATTACAGCATCACTCCAATGCCCTTCCAGACCATTCCAGCATCATTCCAATTCCAACATCCTTCCAGAACATTCCAGAACATTCCAGCACCCTTCCGGACCATTACAGCATCACTCCAATGTCCTACCAGACCATTCCAGCATCATTCCAATTCCAACATCCTTCCAGAACATTCCAGAACATTCCAGCACCCTTCCGGACCATTACAGCATCACTCCAACGTCCTACCAGACCATTCCAGCATCATTTCAATTCACATCCTTCCAGAACATCCCAACATCCTTCCAGACCATTACAGCATCATTCCAATCCCAGCACCATTCCAGACCATTCCAACATTCTTCCAATTCCAGCATCCTTCCAGACAATTCTAGTGTTGTTCTAGCCCATTCCATCCCATTCCAGCCTCCTTCCAGCCCTTTCCAGCATCCTTCCAGTTCCAGCATCATCTGCCTTATTGCCAGCATCCTTCCAACCTATTTCAAGCATCATTCCAGACCATTTCCAGCGTCCTTTCAATCCCAGCATCATTCCAGACCACTTCCAGCATCCTTCCAGCCCACTCAAGCATCCACCCTCCATCAGTTCCCAATCTTTCCCCCCTGCTCAGAGGCACCATGCCCCAGGATGAGACCCCTGGACAGAGCAGGACCCCATGAGGCTCCTTTAAATGTCTCTTCCAACCTAAACTCTAATTCTGGGATGCTCATTCCCAAACTGTCCCAGGTCTGGCTCCACTCCCTCCCGTGGCAGGGACACAAATCCATTTATCCCTTTTTTTTGATAAATGATGTTCCTAAACTGGGTTCAGATCTCCTGGTGTGACTCTGATGATGATGGAAACAAAGAAGAAGAGGAGTTTATCCCAGTACCTTCTCTGTGCAGAAATCCACACATTTATCCACGGACATGTTGAGCATGAGCTGGCTGGCGGGCAGGGCGATGGAGACGTTTTCCGGCCGGCGGAAGCACCCCCGGAATATCGCGCTTCCATCTGGGAGAGAGAGAGACAGAGACAGGCCCCGGTGACACTCCAAAAATGACACTGCTGCCACTCTGTGTGACACGGCATTCCCAACTGCTCCAGTGGCTCCTGGCCCCTCCAGCAGTGCAGTCACAATCAGAGCAAAACCCCAGAGGCAAAGTCAGGGATATTTTATTTTCCTGGCTGTTTTTATCAGCTCCATGATCCCAGGGATGGAGCAGGGGCAGGGCCAGGGAGGAAAGCAGGGCCAGGTTTGGTCAGGCCTGGAATCCCATCCCAGGTCCTTGGAACCCTCAGCCCCTTGTGCATTCCTGGTTGTTGCCATCCTCTTTCCCATTCCTTGGATATGAGGAAAGGTGAGCAGGGAATGTGGGTGATTATAGAGCTGCCTAATTGGGAGCCAAACAAGGGAGCACCCTCAGCCTTGCCTGGAATTCCCACACATCCTTCATCCTGCAGCACACGCAGGAGACACTGACGGTCCTGTTTGGCCATGGGGAAAGAAACCTCCATCCAAAGCCTCCCAAAATTCCCTGAATCCCAGCAGGAGTCCTTGAGGCTCCTCATTCCACCCAACCCCAGCCAGCAGCATTCCCCACAAGGAGATTCCTGATGTTTGCAGCAGCAAAACCACCCCAGGACTCAAGAACCGCTCTCCAAAAACCTCCACGGAGCCACAACCTGGCTCGGGAATGCCAGCATCACCCCTCCAGCACCAAGAGAATTCCCCCCCATCCCAGGGCTGAGCTGGGGCCAGCCCCCAACTTACACCTGCGGGCGGATTCCTGGGCCAGCTCCAGGCGGTAGATGGAGAGCCGGTTGATCCCGCCGCAGGTGTTGCTCCGCTCTCCCTTGCACTCCATGTTGCACTCGGACTCGCTGGCGTTGGATGCCTGGATCTTGTGCCCGCAGTAGCACTCGGCCCCGAATTCCAGCCCCGCGTACAGGTACCCCCTGCCCAGGGGAAACGGGGTCTCAGCACATCCCCCCCGGCTCCAGGGGGGTTGGGAGGAGCATTGCTGCTTTTCTGGGATCAGCAGCGCACCCCGGGGATTCCTTCTTGGGTTAGTGATCCTTTTAGGGCACTTCCAACTGAAAATATCCGATCCTATCCTATCCTATCCTATTCTAACCTACCCTATCCTATCCATTCCATTCCATGGAGCATTCCTGCTTATGGCCAGTGCTGGGATCAGCAGTGCATCCCAGGGATTTGTTTTTGGGCTAATGATCCTTTTAGGGCACTTCCAACTGAAAATATCCTATCCTATCCTATCCTATCCTATCCTATCCTATCCTATCCTATCCTATCCTATCCTATCCATTATTCCATCCCATTCTGCAAGTCTTTCCTATCCTATCCTATCCTATCCTATCCTATCCTATCCTATCCTATCCTATCCTATCCAATATTCCATCCCATTCTGCAATTCTTTCCTATCCTATCCTTATTCTTTCCTAGTCTGTTCTATCCTGTTACTACACTCCATTCTATCTCCTATCCTACCCTATTTTCCTATCATATCCTAATCCATCATATAATATAATATCAGATAATTCCATTCCATTCCATTCCATTCCATTCCATTCCATTCCATTCCATTCCGCATTCCTGCTTATGGCCAGTGCTGGGATCAGCAGTGCCTCCCAGTTAATGGGAGGTTTTTGGGTTAATGATCCTTTAGGGGCACTTGCCACTGAAAATATCCCATCCTATCCTATCCCATCCTATCCTATGAAAGGATTGATGGTATTCATGGAGGTGGTGGAAAAAGATTGATGGAGCTGGTGTGCAGGAATTGAGAGGGACAGTGTGCAGGGATTCATGGAAAGGACTGATGGAGCTGGTGTGCAGGGATTGGGAGGGACAGTGTGCAGGGATTCATGGAGATGGTGGGAAAGGATTGCTGGAGCTGGTGTGCAGGAATTGAGAGGGACAGTGTGCAGGGGTTCATGGAAAGGACTGATGGAGCTGGTGTGCAGGGATTGGGAGGGACAGTGTGCAGGGATTCATGGAAAGGACTGATGGAGCTGGTGTGCAGGGATTGGGAGGGACAGTGTGCAGGGATTCATGGAGATGGCGGGAAAGGATTGCTGGAGATGGGGTGCTGGGATTCATGGAGGCCCTGTCCCTGTCCCCACCTCTCGGCGCAGTTGTCCTGGCAGCGGAACACCGTCATCTTCTTGTAGTCGAAGAAGGACATCCCGCGCAGGGTCCTCTGCCGGGTGTTGTCCTCGTAGCAGCCGATGTACTGGGCTGGGGACACACAGGGGACAGGGTCACACCTCACTGATCCCACCCCTCTTGGTTTTTTTCCTGAATAGGGATGTGCAGCAGCATTCCCTGTTTGTTTGCCTTGGAAACTCTGGGTCCAAACCAGGCAGGGGCACCTTCCACTATCCCAGAGTGCTCCAAGCCCTGTCCAGCCTGGCCTTGGACAGTTTCAGCCACAGCTTCTCTGGGCGCCCTGTGCCGGAGCCTGCCCATCCTCACAGGAAGGAATTTCTTTCACTGTGCCACTCCAATTCCAAGCCACACTCTGGGATAACACTTTTCGCCTCCCCCCTGCTTTCCACACCTCCGTGGGGTCCCTGAGCCACCTCACCCCATCCATGGTGGCACAGACCCCCCCATTCCCAATTATCCCAGCACAGCACAGACCCCAGCAGTGCTGGAGCCACCTTCCCAAGCCAGCCTGGAGGCCAAAGAGGAGGAAGATGGAGAGAAATGTCCCAGGTAACTCCAACTAGCAGAGCCATCACTCCCAGTTATTCCACACAGCATTCCCACAGGGATGAGCAGGTCCTGGCAGGTCAGAGGATTCCAGTGGGTGTGGGATGGCTCCAGACATTTGCACAGATCCAGTGACTGATGTGCATTACCTTCAACCCAGTGCTCCTGACATATGCGTGCTGCCACTTATTGGGAGGCCAGCTGGAATAATTAGGGACAGACAAGGACATGAGAGAAGGGGGAGGGTGGGACTGGCAGTTTGTAGGGAGAGGTGGGCACCTCCAGGAGGAATTTTGGAGCCTGTTGGAAACACAGCTGTGAGCAGACACACACGTCCGCCCAGTGATTGCCATTAAATCCCCCAAGCACCCCATTTTTCCCAGAGCTGGGGATACAGGGATGGCTCCAGCTCCCTGCCTGGGGTGGCTGCTCCCTGCATCCTCATGGAGTTGCTTGGTTGTGTATCACAGGTGGGAATGGGCTGGGCTTGTCAGGAAGGCACCAGAGATGGATGTGGCTGAGGGTTGGGGTCTGTTCCTGCTTCCCTTGGCTTCACTGCCTAAAAATCCACCCTGGCTGGAGGCAGGAGATGCCCCTTCCCACAGGGATTTGCATTCCCATGGGGATGAGGCCATTCCCTGGCAGGCAGGGCTGTTCTCCACCTACATCTTCACCTGACACTGCCGAGAGAGGGAGGAAGAGGAGGAAGAGGGAGCTGCACATCACGCTCTAAACCAGAGCTGATTTTTGGAGCAGAATTCCCTCTGGAATGATTTCATGTGGCAGAGCCTCCACAACCACCTCATTAAGTTGTCCCCACTTAATTACCAACACCATTAAATCCACCTGTTCCTGCCAGATATCCCAGTGCTCCAGAGGAGCAGGGAAGCGAGGGCAGCTCTGCCAGCCACACCAGGAACACCGGGCACGTGAGATTCCTCAAGTGCTGAATTTCTCTCCACACCATCCCACTCAGGAGCAGCCAAGATGCTCCAAGGGGAAAAAAATATTCCCAGAGCAGCTGGGAGCAGATAAACCCAGGAATCCCAGGCCCAGCATCCCATCCCTGCTGGCAGAGCTGGATGAGGTTAATCTTGGAGCACCTGGCACATATGGCCTGGGACACGGGCACTGCTTGGGGTCCTTATAGGGACAGACAGCCTGGGCTCAGGGACCATCTGCTGAGGCTGCACTGAAGTCAGTTTGCATTAAGAGAGAGACCAAAACACCCCAGAGACCCCTCAGAGCGGGGTCACAATGGGGGAACCCCTTCAGCTCCTTTTAGCAGGACAAAATCCTGTGAGCAGCACTTTTCCTTTGGCTTCCATGCCTGGACCATGCATCATTCCTGGAATGAACAAACCACGTCCTGCTGGAGGAGGAGGAGGAGGAGGAGGAGGAGGAGGAGGAGCCCTCCATGCCCTGGGAGCAGCCCAGGTTGGGGGGATCAAGCCTGGACCCCTGGGAAAGCCCCATTTTGCTGTGGGTTTGGGGTTTCCTGCTGGAGTCCAGCCACCCAAATCCCACAGAATGCACAGCTGTGGCTGCCTTCAGGATAAGTAAATGCCATTTTAAAAATCAATGGGAATCATTCCATTTTCTTATCTTTGATCATTAATAATGAATCCACTTGACAAGACCCCAGCCAGGCAGGGATCTCCTGGCTCCAGGGGCCACAGCCCAGCCCTGTCTGCACTTCCATGGGAATCACAGCCAGCCCCTGCCTCGACACAACACCCACACAAACCTGGACTTTGGGTTGATTCAGGCCAACAGAATGAAAACTGAATTTGGCCCCTGGCAGAGCCAAAGGGTGGGAGGAAGATGGGGCACAGCTGCCACCCCCAAAATCGCCTGTAACAGCAAGGGGGGGCTCAGAGCTCGGTGATGCACCAGGGGGAAAGAGTGAAGATGGAAAAATAAAAGCACATTATTGGCACTTGGGGAGGGAGGAGAGGAATGAGGGAGGGAGAAGATCCTTCTGGAAATATTCTCTGGACTGATGTTCTCCAGAGTGGGATGCTGCTCCCCAGAGCATCCCCGTGGGATGGGGGAAGAAAACCTCGGTGCTCCAGCAGCGCGTGCATGTGGTTTATAAATTAATAAATAAACAAATAAATAATTACACATTTCCTTGGGGGGGAATTGTGGTCCTGTCTAGCCCAGACACCACTTCCCCAACTCGTGATGCCCCCATGGAGAGGCAGAAGCAGGGACCCACCTCTGTCCTCCTCCTTCTCGCGGCCGCTCCTGCCCCGGAGCGCCCGGCTCCGGGGGCCGCCGCTATCCCGGGATTTTCCCCTGTCCGACGGCTCCTTGGAGGTGCTTTTGAACCAGGGCCCGTGTCGTCGGCCCCCCGCCGGCATCGTGGCCGCCGCCTTGAAGCCGCGGCTGAGCTGCATCACCCCCAGGTAGGGCAGCCCCGGCCCCTCGGCGGCCGCGGGGCTGCGAGGGCTCCCCGGCACCGTGGGCTCCCCGGAGAAACCGGAGTGCAGGAAAACCAAGCTCCCCGCCGCCAGGTACAGAGCCAGCAGAGTGAAGAAACGCACGGGTTTGCGCCGAAAATACCGCTGGAGTTTCAGCAAAAGCTTGGCCATAGCGTCTTCATCCCTTCCCCGGCAGCCGGCGCCGCGGGGAAGCTGCTCTGCGGCTCCGGGGATGCTCCGAGGATGGGATTATCCCGCCTGGCCTGGAGGTGAATCCCGGCGAACAAACGGGGTGAGGGCTGCGGGGCGAGGTCGTGCAAAGCCGTTGCCCGACCCTAAAAAAGTCTTGGAGTGCTGGGGAAGGTGGATTTTGAGTCCCCGCGTGGTGGCCGGGGTGTTCCAGCGCTGGCTGTCACCTCCAGCCCCGGGTTATTCTCCTGCCCGGCTGTGCCCCGGCGACTGCGCTGATGGAGGGATCATGTTAAGGAAATCGAGGTTTGGAGGTGATTTGAAAGCCGATCAGCTGCCGCAGCTCCTCGCTCCCGGCGGCACCGGCCCCGTCAGGCATCGCTGGAATGGGAACGGCCCCGCTGCCCTTTCAGACAAAGAATGGAAGGTGCCTGGACGCGCCTGGAGCCTGGAATGCTGCCTGGGAGCCTTTGTGTAAGGAAACCTCTTTCAGCTCACTCCCAGGGCAAGAAATCTCCACCTGCAAGTCAAAGAGAGAGAGAGGCGCACTCAGGAGAGCGTCCCGGGACACGGGAGGATGGTGGCCCTGTCCCTCCAGGCCGTGAGGAAGGCCACCTGTGGTCTTCATCACCTTCCAGCCCCGAGGAGGGGCAGTCCCACCTCTGCCAGGTGGGTAACTGGGTGCAGTGGGAGCGGTGCTGGTGGGGTGAGCCCCAATCCCAGAGCCTGCACGTCTCTGCCTTGTCGTGCAGGAGAGGTGCTCCAGGCTGGCTCTGGGACAGGGAAAATTTCCAGTTTCACACAATTTCACCCCCAGGAGGATGAGCTGTGCACACACACACACATTGCACCCCGAGATCCAAACATCTCTGCAGCAGCAGAGCCCAAGTGAAATCCATGCATGGGCAGTGCATGGGTATCCCAGTCAATATTCCAGCATCCCACAGGGGCAGGAGCACGATGTTGCTGGGTGTCCCTCCAGCTCCTCATGTCCCCAGGGACTGGAGATTGCCATGACATCCTCTATCTTCCATCCAGGAGCATCCCCTGGTGGCATTCCCACCCTGCCACCAGGATGGTGCTGTCCCAGGAGCACCAGGACCATCCCTGGTGGCCCTTGGCACGGGAAGGGCGGAGATGGGACAGTCCCCTCCAGCCCCACCAGGATGGATTTCCCTATAAATCCAGCTGGATTTCTCTCCTTCCAACCCCCCCAGCTATGGAAGATTTGCTCCAGCCTTTCCTGGGAAAATGCCACGTGGGAAATGCCCCTGCTGACACATCCGAGTGCCCAGGGTGTGCTGCCTGTCACGGTCTCCTCTTATTTTAGGAAAGGAGACGGAAATAAATGGAAAGACAAAGTGCCATTAGTTTAATGGCCTCTATGTTCCTGCCATCTGTCTTCAGTTGATTAAATAAAAAATATTGGTGGAACATATGGCATGAATTATACATCAATATTTTAATTTGGTTTCCCAGAGTGGTTATTCAGATACCTCCGGCTCTGCCACGGGAATTTTGTGGAGCTCAGGGCTGGAGAGGCTGGGGCAGAGCAGTGGAAGGGCACAGCCCCTAACCAGCCCTCCCCAACACAGCTGGAGTAAAGGCTGAGTAACCTCGGAGTAGCAGCAGTTTGGGTTTTCCATGGATGTGGCACCACCATGGTCATGCTGGCAGAGCAGCCCCCCGCCCGGTGGTCCCGGGGGTGTTTGGCTGCTCCCCTGCACTCCCTGACCAGGAATTCTGGCTCTCCCTTATCCAGAACAAATCCTCCTTCCCGGGGTTGCGATGGGAGCTGGGTTCGGGGTGGTTTGGGGAGCAAAGGGAGCGTCCCCAGGGCTGTCCCTGCTCCCCAGTGTCCCCAGTGCCACCTCCCCTCCTCCCCTCCCTGGGCGCTGCCAGGCTCTGGCACAGAATATAAAGAAGGGGCTTAAATTACTCTCATTAAGCCATCTGGAGCTCATCCTTCTCCATCATGAACTGCGGAGTCACAGGTCAATTACTGCGCATTTGCATATATTCCATTAATGCTTCTGCTAATTGTCTGGAGCAGATAATGGGCTCGGCTCCGGGCTCCCGGGGGCGGCAGGGGGGGCCGGCACCAGTGCTCCCAGTACGGACACCAGCGCTCCCAGTATCAGCTGGGACGGGCGGTATCGGGAGCTGAGGGATGCAGGAACCACCGAGAGCACCATTCCCTGCATCCCAGCAGCGCTCTCTGGGCTTTAAGGATGGATCCACCCCGTGCAGCAGCGCTGGGGTGAAGGAGTGGCCACCCTTGGTCCCCACCGCCACCGCCACGGTGTCCCCAGGGGTCCCATCCTGTCCCCGAGCCCGCTGTGCTCGGTGCCAGCGCAGCCCGCGGCGTGGCCGGGGGACAGTGGTGACACACTTTGCCATCCAAGCTAATGAAGCAAACGGGGACAGTCCCCAGCCAGCGCAATGCAGCGGCCTCAGCCTGGCCTCCCCGCGGCTGCTTGGATGGAAAACTGCTGGGGCAGCAGGGAACAGAGGGAATTATCCAGCAGGGAATTACCTGCCAGCCCTCGCTCAGGTACGACCCGCTGTGATCCAGCCCCCTGCAGCATCCCAGGGGAGGGATCCAGCCCTGGGAGCTGCAGCGTTGGGAAAATCCGCCCCCGGCTGGCAGTGCCAGGGTTGGGGAATCCCTCCCTGCCCCTCCAGAGCCAAAGCTCAGCGGTTTCCCAGGATGTGGGGCCAGCTGGGACCGGGGAATGGTTCCCTGCCTACATCCATCACCACACTCCCACCCGGAGCCAAAATCCTCATCCACCAATGGGACACCCGGCTCTGCCTCAGCATAATCCCACCAGGAGCCAAAATCCTCATCCATCAATGAGACACCCAGCTCTGCCTCAGCATAATCCCACCAGGAGCCAAAATCCTCATCCATCAATGGGACACCCGGCTCTGCCTCAGCATAATCCCACCAGGAGCCAAAATCCTCATCCCAGCCCCGGGATACCCGGCTCAGCATCACTCCACACCCAACCCACCTCCCCGAGCGGTGTCAGCTGTCCCCAGGGTGAGGAAATCCTCGATAATTTGCCAGCTTTACCCAGGTTTATCCATCCCTCTGTGCCTGGAGAAGTGGGAACAGGTCCGGGAGCAGCGGGAGCGGGATGAGTGAAGGGCCCATCAATTATGGATTTGGGGCTTGTCTTCAAATTGCTCTGCAATTATTGAGCCCCAAGGTTCAGGCGCCACCTCCCAAACACCCTCACGTGGCTCCCCCCCGGCCGGGAGAACAAAGGGCCCATTAAAACCAGCAAATTAACCACCACCAGAATTCCATTAGGAGGAGAAGGCCACGGGAATATCCAATTTCACCCCCTCATTAACATTTCTTATCACAGGGACGGGGAGAGAATAGGGCTGGCAAGCAGAGGGGCGGTGACATCAGCGGGGTGACCCCACGGGAGGGCTGTGACGCAGGGCCTGACCTCAGTCCCACGCCACAGGACGTGGGGACAGCAGGTTCTGCACCCCTCTGGGCACCCTGGGAATGCTGGAATGCCTCTGCCAAGCCTGGAATTGCAGGGAAGGACACAGGGGATGGGGTAAAAGAGCCCAATCCACGGGGTGCAGGATTTGTGGGACACAGGGCATGGAGGTTCCCTGGACATGCTGTCACTAAAAGCCACCGACCTGGGTGCAGGGACCACCAGAAATCCCCGTGTGCCTCCATCCCAGAGCAGCTCCTGCAGCTCCACATCCTCCCCAGCACCAAACAGGGACACCAGCACAAACCCCCAGTGACACTGGGCACCCTGGGCACTGCCATCCCTCAAAGCCTCCATGCCCCAGTGCCAGCCTGGAATTGCTGCCCAGGCGGAGTTTGGGCAGCCCAAATTCCAGGTGGAGCTGCGCATCCTCTTTTCCAGCCCCGTGGAAATGGATTTTCACCCTTTTCCACCTGTTAAGGAAGCAGCAAATGAGATGCATGGGGCTGAATTTAAACCCCATTGTGGCTGGGAATGAAGCTGAGATAAACCAGGGTTATCCCATCCCAGCAGGGCAGACCTGGAGCATCCAGAACCTTCCAGTGCCTCTCCCAGGGGCCAGCCGAGCACAGGGAGCTGTCAGTCGCCCTCAAACGAAAGCCAAGTTTATTTGTTCAGCTTCTCTCTGCCTTCATTTTGCTGAGAAATGGATTCGTGCCTCCTCTACGCTGGGGAAGCCTTAAAAGCAGCTGAGTCAGCAGCTTCCAGACTCATCCCAGGAAGCTGCACTGGGATCAGATCCTCATCCTCAAGGGTGAGACACTTCCCAGGCCTGGGCTTCCCTGTGGAGCCACTAAATCCCCTCCACAGGCCAAACCAGCCAGAGATGCAAAGGAAAAACCTCTCCTTAGGGAATTATTGGCTCAGTTTGAAGATCCAGGGCAGGATTTGCCCATCTGCTGGTGGGTTTTTGTGGGGGATTTCCATTTTGTGGGGTTTGCAAATCCTCCTCCTTGCTGGGAATCCACGGAGGAGTTTGGACTGGAATTAAGGAGATGGTTTTGCTTATGGATGAAAACTGATTTTGAAATATTCTGGAGATTTATTGGTGGCCTCAGCACTTTCCCAGGGCATGAGGCACCGAGATCCAGAGGGATCCAGATCCAGGATCCATTTGGGGGTTGCCCCAGACTAATTGATTAAGGTCTAAAAGGCTCCTCTGAAATGAGGTCGTGCTAATTGCACAAGCTCCTCTCAGTGCTCCCTGTGCTCTCCAGAGGACAGAGCCCACAGGGCACCAGCCCCGTTTCTGCCAGGGCTGAGCTATAAATAAACCCAGGAACATCAGGATGGATCCTGCCCTGGCTTGTTCCAATCACTGGACAGAGCTGCACGAGCCCAGGGCCTGCAGCCTGGCCCAGAAAGGCAATTTTGCTTAATCAAGTTATTTAAGGAAGCTTAACCCCATTTTTAATTATGACATTGAGCTGCCTGGCATTGCAAATTCCCAGACCTCGACCTAAGGGATGCTGGTTCCTGCCCAAGGGATGCTGATCCCCACCCTGAGGATGCTGGTTCCTGCCCAAGGGATGCTGATCCCCACCCTGAGGATGCTGATTCCTGCCCAAGGGATGCTGATCCCCACCCTGAGGATGCTGATTCCTGCCCAAGGGATGCTGATCCCCACCCTGAGGATGCTGATTCCTGCCCAAGGGATGCCGATTCCTGCCCAAACCCCACATCCATGGGCTGGCACGGGATGGGATCACCATGATGGTGGTGGGAATTTGCTCTAGGACAGGTGAGAGACTCCCAAAACCAATCCCAGCTGGGATGAGGAGGCTGCTCCAGCCCCCAGAAGCAAAGAAATGTTGTTCCCTCCAGGCCACTAATTCCCAGGTAATCCCATCTCCACGGCTCTGCTCCTTTCCCTGGGTATTCTCCTCCACAATGGCCCAAGTGGAGCTGAAAATGGGGAGTTTTTACTTCACATTCTGCTCCTCCACCCACAATTCCATCAAAGCCAGTTCCAGGTTCTTGGAGGCTGAATTCCCCTCACAAGTGTGAAAAGCAGCTCATAAAGAAAAATGGTTTAAGTCATGAATCATTTAAAAAGCACCCGGCACTGCCGAAGGCAGGGAAGGAAATAGGGGAGGAAATCGCCGTGGATTGCAGAGACTGGGGCAGGGAGAGGGGCCAGGGAATGTGGGATGATGGAAATGAGGTGGCACAGCAGGGATCCAGCTGTGGGACTCGCTGTTCCCCTCCCAGCATCGTTATGATTTTCATTAATTAATTAATCTGCAGCAACCCCGGGGGTGTGGGTGATCCAGTTCTCTCCAGCAGCATTATCCCATCTGCCCCGGGTGTTTGGGGTGGGGCTGTGGAAGGAGCAGGAAACTCCCTCCTTTGGGATCAGGGTCATTAAATTTGGGCGCAGGATCCCAACCTTCCCCCAGCACATCCCTGCCAGCTTCCAGCATCCCTCCCTGGGCATTCCTGCTGCCGGCACCAGCCCCATCCCTGCATCCAAGGCTGAGAAACCTCCACTTCCCCGTTAATTCCCTATTTTTGGGTGACACACACGGTGGTGTTTGGGAGAGGCCACCCCAGACTGCGGGGTCTCAGCGACACCCAGGGATGCTCCCAGACTCCCTCTCCCATTCCTTCCCACCCTCCCGACACTCAAGCCCTTGGAAAAGGTGATGTAATTCCTTCGGAGGACGCTGAGTGTCTGTGTCAGGCTTTAACCTAAGCAGTTTTCATGTCTCGCGTTCGGGGGGGTTTCATGCCCAGCCTGCAAAATCCAGGCACGGTTTTCAATCAGGCTTGGGGAGCCGGGATGTGCATCCCAGGGAGGGAGCCGGGAGGAGGAGGAGGAGGAGGGGGGCGGGAGGAAGGCCGGGGCTGTTCCCCAGGGAAGCACAGCTGGATCCCAGCCAGCTGCTGGCTCAGCAAAGCTCCCCCCAGACGGAGCTGCCTGAATCCCGGAGGAGCAGGAGGTTTAGGACACACAGGATGGACTTTTCCAGAGGCAGCGCCGGGGCTGGAGCCACCCCCGGGGGATGCACGGCCCTCCCTGCGCTGCTCATCCTCCCCAAATCTCTGCCCACTCCATCCATGGTTGCCTGCACGTCCCTGTGGCTGTGGGGAAGCATTCCTGAGCTGCAGCTGCCAGCACATCCCGAGCTGACAGCTTCTGATTCCAGGGAAAGCCGGGATGCTGCTGTTTCCCTCCTTGTGCTTAACGAGGAGGAACAGCAGAAGCCAAAGGGTTTCATCCCGAGGTTTGGAGCACCGGAGCCCAGTCCTGGCTCCAGGATTCATGGGGAGGTGATGAGAAACACCAAAAGGAGATTGTCCCAAGGGAAATCCAGGTGCACCCAGCTGGACATGCCTAAATCCCATCCCTGTGGGATCCATGGGGACCATCGGGGGGGATTTGGGAAGTGACCCCTCGTGGGTGCAGCTCAGCCCCACAAAAACCTCTTCCCATGGGAGCACCCAGCACATCCAGCCCAGGATGCAGCCCCCAAGGGCTGCCCAGGTAGGGAAGAGCAGAATCCAATCTCCCCACAAATCCCACGCTCAGGTCTGCTCCATGGAGATTCGCCTCAGCCCTCGTTAATCTGGGATTACAGCAGCACTGGGGCAATTAACTAACGAGCTTTTCCAGCAGCAGACAATGCCTTGCACAGCCCACAGACATTAATGGAGTGAGAAGGAGGATTTCGTGCAACACTTCCCTCAAAACCTCCTTCCCCAGGAGAGCTGATTCCTTTCTTTCCCCTCATCCAGGGAGGGATCTGCCATTCCCATGGATGCTGCAGGCTCATCCCTCAGCCTGGGGCAGATCCTCCTGTCCCACACTCCTTCCCCAGCCCCAGGAGGGGCTCCTGGCTCCAGAGAGAGCCAACACATTGGGAGGGACAAATTCCCATCCCAGAGCTGCCTGTCCTGCTCAGTGGGTCCCTGCTGGTCCAAGGGGGGTGGGAAAAGCAGAGATTTTTCCCAGGATCTGGACTGAGCTGGGGATGGTGTTGAACGCTCCTGGATCCTGCCTCAGCCATGGGAATTGTGACTCTGGGTGGGAGCCTGGAGCTGCTGAGGCTTGGCCCAGCTGCCCATGGGGAAAAGATCCCCCAGGAAGAATGAAGCTTTTATCTGGGAGGAAAAATCCATCCCCAAATCCCCTTGGGGAATCAGGGGTTCCCATCTGCCAGGATCTCAAACATCAAGGACCCTAAAGGACAGGGACATTCACATGGATGAGCCCCACTGGACCCAGGCACCTGCAGCCCTGATGCTGCAGCTGGACTTGGGTCTTTCAGCACCAGGATTTGGGAAAGGCATCCCAAAAACCAGAGCAAAACTCCCTGGGGAATTCCCCTTGGGCCTAATACCTGCTAATAATATGTGGAATATTATGATGTAATGTATATAAAAACCATGGTAGGGGCTAATAGTATAGAAAATAGAATAATAAATATAAAACCATAGTGTCTGCTAATAGTATATTAAATAGATGTAATATAATCTGTACAAAACCACAATAATTGCTAGTAATATCTATAATATAATAATATACACTAAAAAACCTAACAAATGCTAACAAATCCTGTCTTGGAGGAGCCCCTGGAGCTCAACAGCTTTGGATGTTCCAAAGGAGAGCTCTTTGCCAAGGCCAGGGAAGGGACAGCCCCTCATGAAGGATAATTCCCAGCTAAATTCCCAGAGGAAGGAAGGATACAGCACTCACCAGATGAGCAGGTGCAGTGGGCCAGGGCCAGGCAGGGTAGGGGCACCCCGGGGCTGTAATTCCCAGGGCCAGGCTGGGATTCCCAGCTCTGGATTGCCAGGAAAGTTTCTTTAATCCTGCCTTGACGGAGGCCGGGGTTTACAGGGCTCAGCTCAAGGTTACCTTCACGCCGCTCTGCAACTGCCTCTGCTCTCCCTGCTCATCTTTATGTTAAATTATTCCCCCAAGTTGCCAGCATGGATGTGGGAAGAGGAAAATAAACAGGGGAGAGGCTTCTGGCAGGATTACGTTCCCTTATGTTCCTTATTTCCCCGGCGGAGATGTTCCTGCACAAAGTCTGGGAAGGAGGATGAGGATGAGGATGAGGAGAGCTCTCTCCTGCCTGGCTCCCTCAGCGAAGCAAAACCCTTCCCAAACCAGCGGAAACCAGCGAAAAATCCCTGCCGGGATGAGGCGGGAGCCATCAACTCCCGCAGAGCCGGGGGGGGACCCGGTGCCCCCCAAGTTCCCGCAGCCGCCGCCGCCGCTTCCCAGGCGCAATTCCCGGCGGGCCGGGCTCCTGCCGACCCCCGCTCGCGGAGCTCCCTGGTCCTTTTTAAAAAATTTTATTTTGCGCAGGGGATCTGGGGAGTGGGGGTGGTGTTGTTTGTTTTCTCCTCTTATTTTTTTCGGTTGTTAATTTGGGCTTTTTTTTTTCTTTTTTTTCTTTTTTTTTTATCCCTTAACCCCGGTTTCAATGCTCTCCCCGCACCGGCAGCTCCTCTGCCCCCTCCCCCGAGCCCTTTTTCCTCCCCCGCCTCCTCCTCCTCCTCCTCCTCACCGTCCCCGGGCCCTGCTCCCGGCCGCCGCCGCCGCCGCTCCATCCCTCGCTCCATCCATCCCTCGCTGCCTCCATCCGGGAGCGGCGGGGCCGGGGGGGCTCCGGGCGCTGCCCGCGGCCCGGCCCCGCTGCCGGGGGGGCTCTGACGGTGCCGGTACCGCCCGGGGGAGGTTCCGGTGCTGCCGGTGCCGGCCGAGGAGAGCCCAGCCCGGCCCGGCGGCTGCCGCTCGGCTCTGCCCGCAGCCGCTGCCGGGCGCCGCTTCTTAACGTCTCCATCCAGCGGCTCCGCTCCCTCCGCCGGCTGCCGGCCTTAACCCCTTCCCTCCCGCCGCCCCGGTGGGACATATATATATATATATATTTTAATTTTTTTTTAGTTTATTTCTTGTTTTCGCTGTTTTTCAGGGATGCGGCAGTGCCGGGAAGCAGCTCTCGGGTGGCCCCGGCCGCGCTGCTGCGCCCAAAGCGAGGGATGCTGAGGACCCCCGGGAATCCGGGTCCATGCTCCCGGCACCCGGGACCGGCCCGAGGATTATTGAATGGAGGCAGCAAGGATTAAACCTACATTTAAAATATAAATAAATAAAAAAATATATAGATAAACGCGTTCATTCCATATATAGCTACATATATAAATGTAAATACATTTATATGTGTATATATTTATTATAAAGTATATATTATAAAATACATATTATTATAAAGTATATATTTATTACTGATATATAATCAATAAATAACATATAAAATAGAAATAATATATCAATATATTTATTCTAAATAAATATATATTTATTTATATATAGTATTTATACTAAATATATATAGCTACATATAGAAATGTAAATACATTGTATGTAAATACATTGTAATACATATTGTAATACATATATGTATATATATTGTAAAATATATATTATAATATATATATAATTATAAAGTATATATTTATTGTTTATATATAAATAATAAATAATATATATAAAATAGAAATAATGTATTAATATATTTATTCTAAATAAATATATAATAGCTAAATATATCAAAATAAATAGACATGTAAATATATCTGTGGGTATATTTGTTTGCATATGTGGATTTTTTTTTTTTTTTTTTTTTGGCGCTGTCAGATCAATTAAAAATTAATTCCAAAACTTCCCGAGCCTGGGAATAAAAAAATTGCGACTCAAAAGGGATTAACTTGAGCGGGAATTTTTTCCCCACCCCTTTTATTGCCAACTTTAATCGCTGGGAGGGATTTTAGGGGGTGCTGGTGGCAGCTGGGACCCGCATCCCCTCCCGGGTGCTGGCTCTGCTGTGATCCCAATCCATCAGAATTCCCAGCGGCTGGACCGCGGTGCTCGTTTCCATAGGAAAGCAGGCTGGGAATGCTCAGGGAATGCTCAGGGAATGCTGCCTCAGAGCCAGCCTGGGAGTGAGGAGCTGGTTTGTGCTATTTCAATCCTCCCGGGATTGTGTTCCCTCCCTCCGGCTAAACTCTGGGAATTGAGGGAATGGGGGGAGATGCGGCCTCCCACGGGCTGGGCCGTGGATCCCATTGCCCAAGGGCTTTACAAACTCGCCCATATCCCCCCAAACCCAGCGATTCGTCCTTGTATTTTCTAAAAACAGGGATACCCCTTCCCTCCTCAGCTCCCCAGGGGGTGTTGGCAACTCCAGATGCAATTCCAGATCCCTCTCCTGATGGGATCACCATCTGTTGGAATAAAGTTTGGCTTCCCAGGACCCTCCTGGGACAGCAAATCTATTTTCCTTATGGACCGTGGTGCAATGGAAGCGATTCCCAATCCCTGCTCCCAGTGATGCTGCGCCAGAAGGACCCAATCCCGCGGGGTTTTCAGGGTTTTTTTAATCCCAAAAACATCGAGGTTATTGACGAGGGACTTTTGACATTGGCCTGAAGTGTCCCCAGATAAATCCCTACGTCAGGGACGCTGGGTTTTGAGCCAAAAGTGATTGTGGAGGTTCCTGGCGCCAGCCTTATCCAGGGAAATGCAGCCAGTGGCTCCCAGTGCCCAGCACCAGGGTGGATTTCACTGGAAAAGGGCAAATTCTGGGTCCCCACCCCTGTGGGGACACTGGAGTGACAGTCCCCTCCTCTCCACCCCTGCATCCCTCATTTATGGGCATTTAAAAGCCTCCTAATTACCTGAGGGCTCAGGAAAAAGAGGATGCAGTGCATTTTAATATTGAAAAAGCTGCATCCAATCTCATTTGGAGGATTAGGAAGTGCCAGCACACACACACACACACACACAATTAAAAAAAAAAGCTGGGAACAGGATGGGCTGGAAAGATCCTCAGCAGAAAGGTCAGAATCTCCAATTTAAATGGGATGCCTGGTGCTGTTGTGCTCTGCTCCATAACGAGCAGGGGTGTGGGAAAACTAATTTGGGACTGAAGCCACATTTGGGGCCTTTTGGGAGTGGAAATTCAACTTTATTTTTCAGCTGGGGAGTGCAGGGCACAGCTGAAAGGGAGTTTCTCTCCTGCTGTCTCTGCTATTCCCGTGGCAGATGCTGGAGCAGCATCCCAGAGCTTTTCCAGAGGTTTTGCCTCCTTCCCGAGGATGAGGCTGTGCTTGTGCTTCCAGGTCTGGGTTATCAGTGAGGTGACATCCAGGGAAGGGCAGGATAAGGGCCCTTATTTCATTTCCTGATGGATTCATATCCCTGGTGACCTCCCAGGGTGTTCCTCTGCAGGTGGAAAATGTCCCTGCCATCCCCAGGCTGGGGAGCTGGGCTGAGTTATCAGGGATTAAAAGTCAATTTATCGGCTGATTAAAAGTCAATAATTAGCTAATCTTGCGCTCTCGGTGCCTCTGCTCCACCTGGAGCCGTGTGGGGCAGGAAGGGGAATAAGGAATCAGGAAAGTTGTGGAATAAGGGGCTCCTGCTGCCCTTTCCTGCTCTTCCTTTCCACATTCATTTTCCAGCCACACAGCCTGGGCAGGAACGAGCTGGAATCACCGAGAAGGGGCTGAGCAGAGTTTCCCCGATGGGTTTGAACTGACTTTTAGGGACAAATTTTGGGATTTGGAGGCAGGAGATGCATGCAAGGAAAGGACGGGGCAGCCCCTGGCAGTGGCGGGGGAATTTTGGGAAGCCTCTCTTTGGAATGGGAATCCAACACCCCCTGATCCCCCTGGAGCTGCTGAAGGCTTTTCCTCGGTTCTGGTGTTCCCCGGCTCCCCCGGGGAGCAGCCACGGTTCCCTGGGAATTCCTGAGCCTCTCCCGGAGGGCCCGCACCTCTCCCGCCCTGATTTTCCTTAATTAACTCATTAGGATGCCAGGGACAGCGATGTCCCCGGGGGGGCAGCGCCTCTCCCCGCTCAGCCAGTGATGGATGTCCAATTCCTGCTGCCTGCAATCCCAAAAAACGCCCCGGGGCTGCAAATCCGGGGTCATTCTAGGGTAAAAAAGAGGGGGAAAAATAGGAATTGGGATGATGTAATGCTCAGGCTTTTGTGGATGCTCACGGAGCCGGGGGTTTGGGCACGGAGCTCTGGAGTCTTGGTGTTGGTTTTGTGATTATTTGGAGTGGGGGGAATTAATAAAAAACCAAACAAGAAAGAGGCAACCGTGTGGATTAGAGCTGGAAAGAAGAGGATTAAGGGATTGAAGGGGAAAGAAGTGCTTGGAATGCAGATGGAGGGGATATTTCCCCTTTCAGCCACCGTGCCTCTGGGAAAAGGGGGGAAAAAAAAAGGTTTTGATAAGCTCTTTAAAAAATTCATGAGGTTTCCAGCGCTGTGTTTGTTTATTTGTTCCCCAGGGATAAACTCCTGGAATAAACTCCTGGAATACAGCATCCCATTTGTCAGCAGGGCCTAAATCAGATTGTCCTGCTAATAAATTATAAAAACCAACGTGCTGGCATTGTGCTGCTGGCACAGGGCAGGGGAGGAGCATTTTGGGTCAGGAAAGAAAGATTTAGGGCAGGAGGGGAAGCTCCATCCAGCCTGGCCTTGGACACTTCCAGGGATCCAGGGGCAGCCACGGCTTCTCTGGGCACCCTGAGCCAGGGCCTGCCCACCCTCCCAGGGAAGGATTTATTCCTGAAATCCAGTCTAAATCTCTCATTTTTTAGTTTAAAACCATCCCCCCCTTGTCCCCAGCAGCACAATTGTCTCCCTAAACACAAAGCATTCCTTAAGGCAGGCAGGAATTCCCAAGCAATGGGCATCTTGCAATCCATGCCCCCGCCTCCTGCTGGTTTTGGGCTCAGGGTTTTGTTTTCCAGAGCTGGTGAAACTCAAAATGTGACGGAGATTCCTATCAGGAGTGTCCTGAGTATTCCAGGTGCTCCAGGAGGATGGGAGGCACATCCCATTCCCCCAGCCCCCCTCAGGCACAGCACCTTCCCTTTAAACCTCAAAAAGGGATCAAATTTCCATTTCTTCCCACTAATTCATGGATCTGGGTTTGTCTCTCAGGTGCTGTTGTTGTTCCAAGCTGCCCTTGGAGTGCAGCAGGCACTGGGATGAGACTGTGCCAGGTCCTGCCAGGAGAATCCATGGATGGCATCACCAAACTGGAATTTCTTCCTGCCCTGCAAACTTGGGGCTTTTGGAGGAAAAAATGTTTAAGGAGGGAATTTTTGGAGGGACGAGGGGTTTGGATCAGCGAGGGGTTCCCCAGCTGCACCCACCCTGGAAGGGCAGCATGTCCTGGATGCAGCATTGGGATGCAGGGGAATAAATCCTCCAGCAGTTCCTGGGAGCCTCTGGGATGATGAAATCCCCGGGATAAGGGTGATGGATGTGGGGAAGGGCTGGAGCACAGGCAGGGATGATGATCTGCCCTGACCTGGGCAAGAGGCAGCTCCATAAATCCTCAGTCACGGATGGACAGGACACAAGGCAGAGCTGGAGGTTTCCCAGTGAACATTTGGGGTTTTGGAGGCTGTGGCTGCTCCTGGCCATGGCCTTGGAGGTGCTTTTGGTCTGGATCAGGACGTTCCCAGCTGGAGCAGGTCCCCAAACCCTGGTGGCAGCGCAGGTGTTTGGCTGGGGGGGAGCAGAGGAACCATCTGTGTGCACAGGGATCATCCCCACGCTTCCATGGAGCTGTGAATCCAGAGGCAAAGCTGCTTCCCCTGGCTTTGCCACAGGATTTTGGCTCTTCCCTCAGCTCGGGCTGATGAATGAGCTGTGAGCTGCTCCTCACCCTCCCTGGGGCAGGTTTGCACTCCAGAGGGGGAAAAGCTGGAGAACAGCGAGGCAAACCCAGATTTCTTCCAATGTGGAACGGAGAAATCCAGGAAAACCTTCCAAAATCCCAATTTTTGCCTCATTTTGCCACCCTCCCTTGGCAGCTCCTGGCAGAGGGGTTTGCTCTGCCCTCCTGAGGATGGGGAGCATTCCAGGGCCAGGGTGAGGGCAGTGGGGTGGTGGCAAGGAGGAAGAGCCACACCCCTGTGTGATGGCCCCCTCAAAACAGGAGGAGATCCCAGGGGTTCCTGGGGGGATCCATCCCCTCCAACCTCTCCTCCCTGGATCTGGAGCCCCTGGAAAGCTGCTCCTGGCCAGAGAGCTCCCAGCACAATCATTCCCAAGCCTGGCCAAAGGCAGGAGATTATGGAGCTTTGGAGCAGGCACGTGGAGTGGCTGTGTCCTACTTTTGGAGAGCAGAATCCAGCATTTAAAAGGAAAAAAAAAAAAAAAAAAAGAGAAAAAGCCACGGTTGTGGTGAGAGCAAAGATAGCAAGGGGCTCTTCTGGAGTGCTGCGAGTGACACAGCCCTGCCAGGGTGACATCCCCACCACAGGGACACCCCCACAGCCTGGGAAGATGGAAAAGGGGTGGTTTGTCCCCCAGAGTCTCCTCTCCCCACTGGGGAAGCAGCTCCAGACGCATTTCAGGCTGACACGAGCAGGGGCTCCTCTCCCTTCCCTGGGGATGAGCAGCCAAGAGGCTCCTTGGCAGCGTCCTCCTCTTTGTCCTTGTGTTCCCATCCCTGTTCCTGCCCCTGTTCCTAGGTATGGCCCCATCCCTATCCTCACCCTGTTATCATCCCTCATTCCCCTTTTAATCCCATCCCAGTCCCATTTCTCACCCCCATTCCCATCCCCATTCACCATTCCCCATCCCATCCCATTTCATCCCATCCTAATTCCCATCTCATCCCCTCCCATTCCCCATCCCATCCCATTTCTCCATTCTCATCCCCATCGTAATCCCCATCCCATTCCACCCTGCTCCTCATTCACCATTCCCCATCCCATCCCATCCTAATCCCCATCCCATCCCATCCCATCCCATCCCATCCCATCCCATCCCATCCCATATTCATCATCCCATATTCCCCAGGGTGATTCCACTCCCTGTCTGGGAGCCCTCCCTCGCCAATCCATGCCCAAACTGGAACCAATTAACCCCTTAATTAACAATTAACCAATTAACCCCTTAATCACCGGGTGGAGGCAGAGGGAGCTGTTGCATTCCCAACCTTCCCCCGGGAATTCTGTGACTCAGCCATGGATTTACTGCCTGTGCTCCATTATCCCCAATCAATAGAACAGTTATTACTTAATGGGCTAAAATTGTCATTCTGAGGGCCCAGATCTGCCTGTTCTGGCACTGCTAATTCTGGGGGGGGGGCCTTAATGAAAATGTAAATCCAGGCCCATTAATCAAACAATTATTTGGGAATCATGAGACAGCCGGCGCTGAACCTAATTGAGAAATAAACAAAGTTAATCAGTGAGCAGAAAACATTTACTAATCAGAGAGGTAGGTTGTGAGCAAGAAATATCAGGCAATCATTTATTAAACATTCCCAAACCTGCTCCTCTCCTTAATAACCCGAAATTCTGGCTTCCAGGAAGGCCCATCCTGGGTTTATTAAAGCATTTGTTCTGCTTTAGGGTCCGCTGGGTACTGCAGAACAGAAACTTATTACTCTGCCAGAAGAATAATTGCATCCATTTCAAATAATAGGGCCAGGGCCCCATTGGGGACAGGGGGTGGCACCTGATCCTGGGGCTGTTTGGGTTTAATTATTGGCATTTAGAGTTCATCCAGCTCCAAAGTTAATTCTGATGAAAATAGAAAGATTGCAACGACACCTAAAGATGGAGCTGGTGACATTTCCTTTCCTTTCCTTTCCCATATATATGGGAATATTCACTCTGAACTTCCTCCTGCCCAGTGCCACTTCCCATCATCTCCAACATTTCCAAAAATAGGAAAAGCTTCAGGTCCCTAAGCTGCTTTGCAGTTTCCCCTTTGACCCTGCAGCAGGGCTGGGATGTGGTCCTGGGGTTTTATCCATAAATCCAGGGCTAGGCAGGATTCTGGTGCTCCCATCTTGTTCCTACTCCTTTCCACCTCCAGGATGGAGAGGGGTGGGACTGAAAACCCCTCTGGAATTGGGGGGGCTGGGAGGGGACCCCAGCTTTGATACCCCCAAAGCCCCCAGCACTCATCCCAATCCCTTTTCCTTGTCTTTTTCCAGAGCAACAATTGAGCTCATTTTCCCCCAGCCAGGCTTAGCAGCTGTTCATCCAAAACCTCCATCATTAGGTTAATGATTCTCAGCAAATTATTTTATCCACAGCCAGGCTCATCTCGAAAATGGAGCAGGAATGTCAGCAGCTCCATCAGGAGAGGTGGACACCAGAACCACGGCATAGCCAGTCCATTATCCCCCCCTGGATATCCCTTAAATAAATGTGCAGCATTCCAGGTGTTGCTCAGGACCCCAGTCTCAGCTCCATTGGTGCAGGAACAGATCCACTAAGGAGTAAAGATTGTTTTGGTCTGTCTCCATGCATCCATCCATCCATGCATCCATCCATCCATGGGACAATGGGACAGACGCATGGAGGGCACAAAGCTGCACTCCCCAGGCTCCTGCTTCCCAGTTTAGTGACAAACCCTCCTGCTCTCCACCTGTTCCTGCATCACACAATGCTGGAAACACTCCCTGGAATTCCACAGCCAAGAGGAATCCCGGGAGAGCAGCAGGATGCGAAGGGCAGGGACAGGAGCAAAGGAGCAGGGATGCTGCAGGGACAGCCCGAGGTGTCTGAGCTCCAGCCCTGGGGACACCTGGACATGGTGACCAGGACCTGTGGACGGGGTTTATTTGTCTATCAGCCCCTGGCTGCTCCTTGTCCTGGAGCCACCTCGGGTCCCCAAGGCCGCGGCACCACCCGCATCCCAAAGGAGCAGATTTCCCGCGCCAGCGCCGCATCCCGGCCCATCCAACCTGGCCCCAGGGCTCCAACGCGCAGCTTGGTCCTCCTGGGAAGGGGACATGCCCCGAGGGTCGGGGTGGCATCGCCGGGAAGGGGGAAAGGATGAATTCCCGGCTTGCCGAGCCCAGCTCCGCAGCGCCGGCTCGTTGCCATTCCCGGCGGCTGCGGCAGCTCTGCAGAGCCGGGATTATTCAGTTCCAAGAGGAATTCACCTCTGGAGCAAGAGAGGACTCGGGAAGATGCACCTGGAGCCGGCTCCTGCGGCAGCGCCCTCCCTGCATCCCATCCCGGGGCTGGCTCACATCCCAATGGCTCCGTGGATCAGGAAGATCCATCCAGGATCTGCTGCCTGGCTGCTGCTGTGAGCTCAGCAGTGAGAGATCCACAGCCTGAGGAGTATCTGTCGAAAATATCTGAATAAAAAACTGGAGGGAAAAACAAAAGTCAATAAATTGCTCATTTCCTTTCCACGCTGAGGCACAAAGCCGTCAATAAATAAGCGGGGGTGTTTAAAAGGCTCCTTTCCACACTAATGCTGAAAATTTCCTCCCAGTGCATCTGCGGCCCTTCCACAAATTCACCGGCATTTCAGGGTTAAGGAGGTGCGAGTTTGGGTCATCGCATTCAGGCAGGGAGTGATTTTCCAGGAGCTGAAGCAAAGGGATGAATTCCCACCCCACCATCCCCCAAAAGGGGAAAACAAAATGTGGAGAGAGGGACCTGCCCCAAGTGCCCGTGGCAGCCTAAAGAGGTGTCAGATCCCTCTCCAAAATCCGGAATATCTGGGGTGTAAACCCTCCCCATCCCAGGGACAGACCAGCACTCCCCAGCCACGGCTGTCCCGAGATCTTGGCTGCAGCTGGTTGGCACCAGGGAAGGAATTTTAAACTCCATTTCAGCGTAAATCCTTAAATCCTCGCCTGAATTAAATGTCAGCGCACCCCAGCTCCCTCTGCCTTTCTCCCCAGCCCCTGCGTGGGATCCTGACAAGGGTTTCAAGTTAATTAGGGAAAAAAGACATGGAAAACAACCGGGGATGGATAAACATTGTGCTGCCGCCACCAGCAGCTGTCCCACGGATGGGTGGCCCTGTTGCCACCTGCAAAAAATGCATGTATTTAATGATCGGCTTTCGTCAAATATTAAAATGAATATTATGTGTGTTGTGTTAGAAAGTAATGCTGTATTAATTCTCTTAAGTACTGTGTTAAATGTAGTTTTAGGTCATAAAAAATGTTAAAATAGAAACGATGCTATGTGGGATACTTTTTTTAAAGAAAGGACTCGCAGCGAGACAGCAGCCACAGGACACCTGAATCTTTCAGAGAAAAAGAATTTATGGCCCTCTTATCAGAAGAAACGAACTTCTTCCCGCCTCCAAGGCGCTGTTAGGATTGGAGGAAGAAGCTGACACTGCCCAGACAGAATCCTGTGTTTGAATGGAATTTATGCATCATGGATGAGGTGTATGAATATGCAACAGGCCATTGCTTTTAAGGGTTAATCCTCTGTTAACGTGGGTCCTTTTTCGGGCTCGTTCTGCCCAGAAAAGGTACCTGGATGTCTGTAACTCTTTGTATTTATTGTCTCATATTGTCCTAATTCAATTTGTCCAAATTATGATTAATCTAATTGTATTACTATTTTTTTATAAACCATTTTATCGCTATTAAACTTTTAAAATTTCAAAACCGAGCGCTTGGCGTTTTTCACGCCCTGCCCTGGAGACAGCAGCCAGCGGCCACTTCCATGAGCTCAGGGCACCTCCCAGCCCCTTCAGCCGCCGCTGCAGGACCCACAGAGATTCCAGGGGTTGGGAAAAGGTGCAGTGACCCCCACTCGTGTCCCCCCAGCGGGTTCCCAACCTGCGCCAGCGCCTCCCCGGGATGATTTCCAGGGCACCAACGCCGTGCCCGGGTCATTTTTCGAACAATTAAAGATAACGAGGCCCGAGCGCAGCTCATGTTTCAGTGTTAACGCCGCTGCCAAACATCATCACGTCAGCGGCGCTTGTACAACAAAGGAGATCGATAAGATTCCCACTCCGGGAAAGCAGCTCTGCCTCGGGGTTATCCCGGTGCACCGGAGCCTGCCAGCTCCTCTGAGCCCTTCCCAGGGACCTGCTGGGCTTTATTTTCCCATTTCCCCGGGTTTTTAATTCAGCGCCTCCTTAACGGGCTTTGCTTTGTTCTGCTCCCTCCGCGAATCCCAGGAAAAAATTTGGGGTTGGGAAGGAATTTAAAATTCACCCCATTCCCCCCCCGCGTTGTTTTCCACTGTCCCAGGTTGCTCCAAGCCCCGTCCAACCCCACCCTGAGCCCTTGCGGGGATGGAAGGGGCGCATTTTTCAACCCACCCTGATTACACCTGGCAGAGCAGCTTTCCCCTCAGGCAGGTTTGCATTCCCGCTTTTCCTGCCGGTCTCCAAAGCCTTGTTTCCCCGAAAACTTTCCAGCTGCTCGATCACAGCCAATTTGCAAGGCCAAGACATTTAAAACACCCTGAGAGCAGCGGGGGATGAAAGGTGCGAGCTCCAGCAGGGTGAGAGCTCCTGGAAACTCATCCTTTGGGAGAGTTTTGGAGATAAGGCAGGGCCTGAATTCCCCCTCTGGAAGTGCCACCTGCCTTTACAAAGGAGCAGGAGTCACACGGAGCTGAATAACTCGGATTTTAAAAGGAAAATACTCTTTGTTGGAGGCTGAATAAAGCCCTGATTTGCCGAGGCTCTGGAGATCTTGGCTGCGGCACTCAGGGTTTCCATGACAGGGCTCTTATCAGGGAGATACCGATCAGCTCCTGGGCTCTGCCCGGCTGGCCCTTAATTAACGGTGCTGACCCTCATCAGGGGACAAAGACGAGTGACAGAGACACCCGCGAATTTCTCAGGCTCCTTCCCTCTCAAATTCGGCCCATCCTGTTTACAAACACCCCCAAGGCTTCTCAGTGGCAATTCCCTTTGACCTGAACTAAACTAATTTTTTTTCCCCCCTCCTTTTTGTCTGTCACAGCTTTTATTCCCTTTCTGTTCAGACAGCTTTTGAAAGGAGTTTGTGGGGATTTTTCCCAGCAAACCTGAGAAATCCGTTATCTCTGCAACCCAAATGGATTCAGGGAGCTGCTCAGATCTCTGAAAGCAGAAAACTGCAGTTTTCCAGCCTCATTCCAGCTGCTCCAGCCAGCTTGGAAGGCAGGTGCTGGCATCCTGATCTTCCCAATCCATCCGTGACCTTTGGCGTGGGCCTTGCTTTCATTGCCCAGCATTCCCAGAATGTCCCCAGAGGAGCTGTGGCTGTGTCCCCACGCAGAGGATGCAGCACCTGCTGCTCCCCAGCTCTCATCCTGCTCCTGGCCAGGCACATTTTCCATTCCCAGCTGATCAGAACCCTCCTGGATTCAGGAAAAATGCAATTTTTCCAGCTCTTGGTGCAGCAGCAGGGTGGAAAGGGGTGGATCCACGTGTCAGGGACTGGGAGAGAGTGATCCCTTTCTCACCCCTGCTGGGGATAACATCACCCTCTCCCAGTTCAAACCCATTCCCTGTGTCCTGCTCTTTGCAACGCAGTCCCCAGGAACAGCTGAGGTGAGCTCAGCACCACAGCCAGGCTGGGACGGAGCGGTGTTGGCTGGAAAACAGCAGAACCATGGAAGCAAAGCCAGGGGATGATGGGAGCAGGGTGGAAAAGGTTGGATTTTTGTGCTTGTTTCTAATGAAATGCCACCTTCCACGCTGGGCAGCACAGGCAGGTGCACAAATGATCCCAGCTAAGCCTGGCATTGAGACAGTTCCCAAGTGCTGGAGATCCCATCCCCATCCCCATCCCCATCCCCATCCCATCCCCATCCCCATCCCCATCCCCATCCCCATCCCCATCCCCATCCCCATCCCATCCCCATCCCCATCCCCATCCCCATCCCCATCCCCATCCCCATCCCATCCCATCCCATCCCCATCCCATCCCCATCCCATCCCCATCCCCATCCCATCCCATCCCATCCCCATCCCATCCCATCCCATCCCCATCCCATCCCATCCCATCCCATCCCATCCCCATCCCATCCCATCCCCATCCCCATCCCCATCCCCATCCCATCCCATCCCATCCCAAACACCCCCACACAGGGTGCATCCCTCACTCTGGCTCCACCTCCTGGGCTCTCTCCCAGTATAAACCAGTCACCATTGTGCCCAGTTAATATTCAAGCAGGGCTTGATCAGGTTCCCTTTTCTTTTCCAATTCCCTTCCCATTATGCCATGCTACTTTTCTTGGAGTGTGGAGTCTGTTGGAATCTGGGATTGATGGCAGCTGCTGACCACTCCTCTCTCCAATTGCTGTAAGTTGCACTCCCATTCTGCTGCCTGCAATAAAAAAAAGCTGATATTTACTGTCTGGATTTTTCTTCCTCAAAAAAGTCAAGAAATTCTCAAACCACTCAAACACAGCTCCGAATTTCACTGGCACAGGAGGAGCTGAGCACCCCCTGAGCGTCTCCACTGGCCTCTCCCACTCAAGATCCAGCGTTCCCCTGTGGAATAAACATCCCAAAATTCAGATTTTCCTCCCAGGAAAATCTTTGTGGCCTCTCCAGATGGCAGCAAGACCCTCAGCACTGCAGTGGCCAGCAGCCCAGAGGAGGGGTGGGAACAGAACCATTTGTTTGAGGCTGAGGGCTGATGAGATGAAAGCCATTGATCCCAGCTCCTAATTACATTGTTATCTCTGCCCTGGGAGATAAAGAGATTTCTCCCTGCTGGCTTTTGGAAAAGCTGGGCTCCAAAGCGGATAGAGGAGGGATTTATTTATTTGAGCTCCTCTGTTTTTTAAGTGAAATGTTAAAGAGGAAAAGCTTGGTTTATTTATTTTATTTTTTTCCCCCCTAGGAGCTGGGAAGCCAGGGAAGGTTTCTCTCCTGCTCCTGATGCCCAAAGATCAGGCAGGAGATGAGGAGAGCTCCATAAAATGGAATTTTTAATGAATTATGCCACAGGAGGCAATCAGAAAACAGCACGGCAGGGCATGAGCTGGGTCAGTGGGTGCTGCTGTGACCTCCTGGAGCCACGGGAGCCTTGGAGAGGAGCCACTTGGCCACACTGGATTTCACAGGAGCGGAACGAGAGCCCAAGACTTTGCCAACACCTGCATCCCATGGCTTTTCTCCAGGGATGGTCCTGGCCCCTCTCCCAGAGCAGCCAAGGACCTGCCCCAGGTGCTGGCAGCTGCTGAAGGTGCTGCTGCCATCCCCATTTCCCAGCCCCCTGGATGAAGAGCAAACTGGAACTGATTTCCCAACCCCTGTGAATTCCTGCTCCTGCCCGGCCTGGCCAGCACCAGGATGAGAATCCAGATTTTGATTGCTCCAAAGGAGCAAATCCAATTAGCACAGGAGCAAAGGGGCTGGGAGAGCAGAGTGGCTCAGATGTGCTGAGCTGGAATTAAAACTGGGGAGCCACCGACAGATCAGGAGATTCAAAGGATGGTCCTGAACGAGCCCAGCTTGCCATTCCTTCTGGAGAGGCTGAGAAGAAAATGGGAGGAGAAACAGGAATTAGAGGGAATAAATGCTCCTCCTTTATTCCCATGGATTTGAGCAGAATCCCTCTTTGGAATCATTTTCCACGCAGGAATTCACAACCACGGCTGGTTCTGCTTTATCAGCAAACACCACAGCACCTTCATCCCAGAGAATCCTCATCCCAGTCTTCCTCTGGAGCTGGATGGTCTCTGCTGGGACCTCCTGGGTTGGATTCCTTGCCTGGGAGGTCCTGGATGGGACTGGAATTCCTCCCCTGGGATTTCTCTGCTGGAAATGGAAAAGAGGAGGGGAAATGAATGAGGAGAACCCAACGCTGAAAAAACAAAAACATCAAAAAGAAGTTAAAGCTCAATTTTAGGGCTGCTGGGAAGGTTTTTCCCAGAGGACAAAGCCTCAACTCATCCCTGCCGCTGAAGGTTCGAGCGGCAGGAGAAGCGGTCGCCCCAAAAATTCCCGAATTCCTGGAAATATCGGGACATCCCTGCGGCACCTCCTCGCCGCTCCGTGCCTGGAGCTCCAGTGACATCTGCTGCTGTCTCTGGGCATCGCCACCGGCCCGGCCACCGCCGGGGGGGACACAGAGGGGCCATGTCCCCACCCAGGGCTGCGAGCAGGGGCTCCCACCTGAGGTGGCGTTCGCAGGGGTCCCAGGACGAGGGAAGAGATGAGAACCTTGACTCCGTGTTTCAGAAGGCTGATTTATTATTGTATGATATGATGTGTATTATGATATAATGTATATTATTATATACTGTATATTATTATATTATATTATATTATATTATATTATATTATATTATATTATATTATATTAATTATATTATATTAATCATATTATATTATATTATAATTATATTATGTTATATTGATATACTAAAACTACACTAAAGAAAGAGAAAGGATTTCATCAGAAGGCTAGCAAGGAATAGAAAAAAATGATAATAAAATCTTGTGACTGACCAGAGAGTCCTGACACAGCTGGGCTGCGATTGGCCATTAATTAAGAACAATTCACATGGACCAATCCCAGATGCACCTGTTGCATTCCACAGCAGCAGATAATCATTGTTCACATTTCGTTTCTGAGGCCTCTCAGCTTCTCAGGAGGAAAAAGTCCCAGCAAAAGGATTTTTCATAAAATGTGTCTGTGACACCCACCAGCCCTGCCCTGGGAATTGAGCCTAAAAACGCCCCAATAAAAGGAAATAAAAAGATATAAATAAAAGGGAACAAATAAAAGGAAATCCTTTCTTGGTTGGAGCTGCCACCTCCACAAGGGAGCAGCTTCTCCTTCCCAAACTGGGGGTGAGAGGGAACTGGGGGGGAAAAAAATTCTCCCACCACCATTGCTGCTTTTCCTCAGGGCTTTCACTCCCAGGCACCAAGCAAGAGGAGCCCGTGGATGATTTAAACCTGCACTATTTTACCCAGGATATTCCCAAAACCAGGAATTCCTGTTACCCCGAGCCAGGATCTCTCTCCCAGCCACCCCAAACTTCTCAGCATCTCCAACCCAACCCAATTCCAGCAGCCCCAACCCACCAGGAATTCCCAGAACCAGGCCCTCTGTCCACCCCATGAGGTTCCTGTTCCCACAGGGAATGAAAGAAGCCAAAAATCTGTATTTTTTTTTTTGTTCTTTTCCAATAGTCTCACTTTATTAGATACCACATCAAGAGAGGATGTTGTGCTGCATGCAGCGGAAGACTGGAGGATTTCTAATTCCTGTGTAAGGTTTTCTTCTTGTCTTTAACAGTTGTAAACTGATATTTGGCTGTAAAATCACTGCATGCGAGTCTGAATGCAAACAGCAGTAGAAGAGGCTTTTAATTTTCTTTTTTTTTTTTTTGCCTTTTTTTGTTTGTTTGTTTGTTTGTTTGTTTTTCACCATTCCCAATCCATAGGTGCATGCTTTATTTACAACAAAAAGAAGTCATTCAGGGCAGGAATTACCATCAGAAAAACTGAGAAGAGGAGGGGGCAGATACCAGGGCTGTGGTTTTGCACATTACTGAGGAGATTGGCAAGTTGCACTTGATTTTTGGAGGTGCAAAGAGATGATCTGAGTATCCTTTTCCCAAAGAAAGCAGGCTGAACAGGGAATGGGAATACAGGATGGGAAAAGGGTAACCTTAAGTGAGTTGTTCTGCACATACAAAGGAGGCTGGGCTGCTGCAGGACTGGGAGAAATTAAGGAATTGCTTTAATAATGATTCTAAAAGTTTTTTTTTACCCTCAGCCACATATTTCCCCAGCACAGCTCCGTGATCAAGGGCTGCTCTGGGCATGAACAGGAATGTTTGGGTCAGGTCCATCCCTCTGGAAAGGGTGGGGGCAGCTTGGAGTCATTGAGGTTGAAAAAGGGAGAGTCCAACCATTGATCCTGGATCCCACCATCCCATCCTGGATCCCACCATCCCATCCTGGATCCCACCATCCCATCCTGGATCCCACCACCCCACAGCTCAGCTGGGCCTGGAGCAGGGAGGCTTCACCATGGGGTGCAGAGGGGAACAGTCAAAAAAAATTATATTATATTAATTATAATTAATAATTATAAAAAAAAAAGATTGTTTCAGTCTGGTCCTGGCCAGGGTGGCTCAGGGATGCCGCCCTGACTGGCACAGAGGCAAAAATTCCATGGAAAAGGGGAAAATTTCCAGGTGTTTTCTTCCTTTGCACCCCAAGCCAAGCCACGAGCACCAGCACATCACCTGGGGTGGTGGAAGAGGATTCCCAGCTCTGGCTGGACCCTCTGGGGTGGGCTGGGTTGGCTTTTCCCACCTGGAGATCCAAGGAGGGGGGAGCCTGTGCCAGGCTGGGCCAGCTCAGCACAGAGGGGTTGGGGACACTCAGGGCTGGGGACACTCAGGGCACATCAGCAAGTTTTGCTGGGGGCTGGAGACAAAGAAAATACCAGGAAAACAGAATTCATCCAACCCAAAGAGAGGGCAGCAGCAGCAGCAGAGGGTGCGGGGAGCTCGGGGGGACGTTTCACACACCATGCTCAGTGTGACAAAAAAATCCCACATATTCCATAGTGCTTAGAGTGCTCCTATCCACAGGGCCTGGGGTGATCCAGAGCCAGGGAGTGGTTCCAGAGCCAGGGAGTGGTTCCAGAGCCAGGGAATGGCTCCAGAGCCCAGCAGCAGCAGCAGCTGCAGAGAGTCTGTGCCTCCTGCTGTCCAGACCAGATCCAACAGCTCCAGGCCGTCCTTAAAGTGCAGGCTGAGGGTTCTTGTGCAGAAAACTGGGAAAAGCAAAAGAAAACCAAACCAAAACAACCCAAGTTTGGAAGATCTCAGATTGTTCCAGCTAATTCCAGGAGCTGTGGTTGTTTAAAGCAAAAATCCTTGCACACACATCAGGGGGCTGGGGGGAAGCAGCAGCTCCCTCAGCTTCCCTCCTGAGGAACAGAAAATCCTCGGGAGCAGGAGGGGTCTGAGGGGACCTAGGACCCCTTCAGGGCTCGGCCAGTCACTACTACACAGCTCAGAGGTGAGGAGGAGGTAGTCACAACCCTAAAACACAGCTGGGCTCCTACAGCAGCGGCGCCCCCGAACTCCTCGGGTGAAAGGACAAAAACCAACCCACACCTGGTCCCCTGCGAGCGCAGAGCTCCCTAAACCCTCCTTGTCGCTGTTATGGTGTTGGTGGTGGATCTTCTCAGCAAAGGATGTGCCACAAGATTGCTCAGGTGGGCCAGAGCAGAGGTGAAGCTCAAGCAGGACTCGCAGGATGACACCGGTGGCACCGGTTTTTTGGCCTAACCACGACGACACGGACACCAGGCGACGGTGACACCCACACCAAAGCCAAGGAGCTTTTTCCTTATTGCAACTGAGGTATTGAGATCACACAAGCAAGGACAGGCTGATGCTCCCAAGCCCAGCACTCCCATCTCCCCTCGGGGAGACGCGAGGAGCGGAGGCTGGAGGGACACAGAGCGTCGGAAACGCGACGGGAACGGAGAGAGAGAGAGAGGGGGGAACAGTCAGGAGGGAACTATTGCTTGCCAAAATTACACACCAGGGGAACTCAACAGCCTCCCTTCCCCAGCTGAAAATAAATAAAGGAGAATAGAAAAGATCTGGGGGAGTTTCCAGCGGAGGGGAGGACGGAGGGGGCTTGGAGGAGGAGGACCCTGGGATCAGAGGCTGTAGCAAGGCGTGGCTGCGCTGGAAGACGGGACACCAGGGACACCAGGGACACCGGGGACCTGCAGGGGTGTGGCAGAGGGCAGGGAGGGCTGGGCAGAGGCTCCCTTTAATCACTGGCCACGTGGTTCTCGTTCTGCAGGGTGTGCCAGCGCTCGATCTTCTTGTCCTTGTTCTTCAAACACTCGTACCAGTGTTTCAAGCGCTCACCCTTGGCCGTGATTCCCAGCTGGCAACCGCCTGGGGAAAGGGGACAAGAGCAGAGTTTGTAACCAGAGGTGGTGTTGTCATGGGCATGTTTTATGAATAAAATCTTTTTGCTAAGATTTTTTTCTCTTGAGAAGCCGAGGGGCTTTAGAAACGAAACGTAAATGGTAATTATCTGCTGTTGTGGAATGTAACAGGTGCATTTTTGATTGGTCTCATGTGGTTGTTTTTAACTAGTGGTCAATCACATTAATTCATGGCCAATCACAGTCTAGCTGTCTCAGACTCTCCGGTTAGTTACAAGATTTTATTATTTTTTTTTCTTTCCTTTTCTAGCCTTCTGATGAAATCTTTCTTTCTATTCTTTTAGTATAGTTTTAGTATATCATTTTCTTTTAATATAATATATATCATAAAATAATAAATAAGCCTTCTGAAACATGGAGTCAAGATTCTCATCTCTTCCCATGTCAAGATTGCCTTGCAAATTCAACATTTAGTGAGCCCTGAGTGAAGAACATTGCCACATTTGGTGACCTCGAGCAAGTTGCATTGATTATCCTCTCATGGAGTCATAACCACAGCGGTGCTGGTGTCCAGGAAATCCTGCCATGGGCACACACCTCACACCCTGCAATGCCTTTTCCGTCTCCCTGGCTCAAAAATCTAATGGAAACGCCACGGAGACGCTTTTCCAGCCCAAAAGATGCTGGAGGTGGGGCAGTGTGGGGGGTGCACCCACCAGATGCCATCATCCCACCTGGGCAGGTGACCCATGCCCCCTCCCATCCAGCAAACCCCATTCCAGGCACCAAACCCTGCCCCAGAGGGCAGAGCCTCCCAGCCCGTGGCTCACCGATGTAGTCGTTGGATTTCCCGATGTCGTAATCCCACACGGAAATGTCCAGGGATTTCTTGGCCAGGTCGCTGTGTTTGATGTCATAGAAGAACTCCTGCAGAAAGGAAAACACACCCCCTCAAAGCTGCAGTTAAGGGGTTGGGCCTGATCTCTGCAGAGCCTGGATTCAGAATCCAAGGAGAGGATGGTGAAAATGTAATTAATGAAGGAAAAATGCTCCTTCCCTGTGGAACCTCTTTTTCCAGGAGCTGAGCTCACCCCTTGCACCTACATGAGCCCTTTCCAGGTGTCCCATCAAAGCAGCACCAGTGGAGAATTTCCAGTTTCCACCCCCAGGAATGCTGATCCCACCCACATCCCCAGCTGGGATGCAGGGAGCTTTCAGGGTGTGTGGTGCTGCCATGGCAAAATCATTCCCAAAATATTCCTGGGCACAGGAGTGGGAAAGGAGCTTGAGCAAAGAGCCAAAGCTTGGGGAGTTTGTCTTCCACCTCCTCCACTCAACACAGCACTCAGTGAATTGATTTAATAATATGAAAAATATCCATCCATACCTCGTTAAATTCAGGATTCAACGTTTTCTTCTTAATCTGCGTCTTGTGCTTGGCCTTTTTTCCCATGTCGGGTTTCAGCCAACTGGGGGCAACAGAAAACAGCTCAAAATTCAAGTGCAAGAACAGTGGGAGTTCATAAGCTTAAAAAGTGAGCTTCTGGGCTGGAAGAGATTTATTTAGAGCCAGTCTCTCTTCCCACCTTCCAGAGAATGTGGGAAAAGTGTGGGGCTGGGGCTGTGCAGCCTGGCTGCAGATCCAGAACTCAATTTAGGGCTGGGATTAATTAGATCACTGATTTAAAAATGTAAAGCCACCATCTTCTGTTTCTGGAAATGGAAAATGCAACAAATAAAGAGAGACTGGGAAGGGAACCTGCTCAGCTCCACTGAGCTACAAAACGAGGAGCAGAATATGTTCAACATGAGAGTCACTGAATGAGTTTTAGGGAGAACAGAAGTTTTTTTCTAAAGGCAAAGGAAAAAAATGTGAGCAAAAACCCCACCAGGAATGGCTGCAGGGATTTCTCTGTGGTGCAGCTCACAAGGTCGGGATAAAAACCCCACATTCCCAGGAGCCACATGGGTTTATGTGGCAGCAGGCAGGGCATGGAGGGACATGGAGCCACCTCTGTCCTGCAGCCAGGGTGGGTCAGAGGTGGAGAGAAGAACTCCCTGTCCTCCAGCTTCCACTGTCCCTGGAGTCCCACCATGCCCTTGGTGAGTCACGGGTGGGAATCCCACTCGCATGGATCGCAGGGAAGTTGGGTGTTGGAAGTTTTGGGTGTTGGAAGTTTTGGGTGTCGGTAGTTGGAAGTTTTGGGTGTTGGAAGTTTTGGGTGTTGGAAGTTTTGGGTGTTGGACACCAGCCCCAAACCCACCCCACATCCCCCACGTGCCCTCCGCTTGCAGACACAAGGTGATCAGTTAAGGCTTGGACTCCTGAAGTCTTTCCCAACCTTTAACAATTCTGGGATTCTCCATGAGGCAACCACAGGGATTTGGGCATTGGGGAGTGACAGACCCAAGGGCTGGCTCAACACCACCCACACTGGGGACACCACCAGAGGTGAGGCTCAAGCAGGACCCGCAGGATGACACCGGGTTTGCCCTGAATTTCCGTCAGTGGCTCCAGAGGAAGGAGAGCAGGCGGCTCCAGCCCGGAGCCAGCCCCGGCTCACTCACAGCTTGACGAAGGGATCCGAGTATCCGTTGGCGTCCATGGCCGCCAGGTGCACGCAGCGCACGATGCCCACGATGAGCCCGCCCTGCTGGGTGCTGTACATCAGGGACACCAGGATCTTCCCGCGCTCCTCCACGTCCCCTCCGCGATCCACCTGCAGGAGCACCCGCCAGAGGCGTCTCACGGATGTGTTTTGTGGGAAAAAAATCCTTCCCTTAGGATCTTTTTCTCCTGAGAAGCTGACAGGCCTCAGAAATTAAACGTAAACAACGATTATCTGCTGCTGTGGAATGCAACAGGTGCATCTGTGGATTGGTCTCATGTGGTTGTTTTTTAATTAGTGGCCATTCACAGTCCGGCTGTCTCGGACTCTCTGGTCAGTCACAAGATTTTATTATCATTCCATTTTCCTTTCTATTCCTTTCCCAGCCTTCTGATGAAATCCTTTCTCTATTCTTTTAGTATAGTTTTAGTATATCATTTTGTTTTAATGTAATATATATCATAAAATAATAAATCAGCCTTCTGAACCATGGAGTCAAGATTCTCATCTCTTCCCTCATCCTGGGACCCCTGTGAACACCACCACAGAGGTGGGCGTCAAATGTGGCAATAATGTTTCCTTCCTCACATCTCTCCTCTGGCTCAGCTGTTTGCCTTAATTTTTCCTTCTCCTAGCCAAGCTTCTGTCAGATCAGAGTGCAGTTTTCAGAGTCAAGTTTTCAGTCAGTTTTTTGTTTGTTTGTTTGAAATTAATTTTGTGTTCTACGAGCAGACTGCATTTTAATTATAATTTATGTCAGCTATGTGGGTGTGTATATATATAATTGTTTATTATTTATTTTTATTGTGGGTTATTATTGCCTATTTGATAATTCCATTCAGAACGAAGGTGCAGCAAACAAAAAATTAACATCAGAGCTGGCTTTGAACACTATATCTTTCTAATTTTTCCTCTTTCTCCCTGTTCTCTTTCAGTTACTGCCCTCCAAAGCCATCTCTTGTGCCAAGGAACCTCTCTTGCATCAGGAGGGAAAACTCGGCGTGGAGGAGGAGGGATGGGATGGATACCAGGGAATGTGGGATCTCCAGGACAGGGGGACAATGGGGTTGTACACAAGGGATGGTGAAAAGGACATGGATGGAGCTTGTCCTGCTCCAAGGACTCACCTCCTCCTCGTACAGAGCCATCCCACGGGATGCGCCGGTTGTTCCGGCACGCTTCGTCTGGGATGGGAAAGGGACAAGGAGAATGCCCTGAGTGACTGGGAGAGGAATGCATGCAGCCCAGCTCCTGCACTGCACTCCAAAGTGCAAGGAGGACCTCAGGAATCTCCATCTGCTCCATCCCTCCCATCCCAGTGGATTCGACGGGGGACAGAGCACCCTGTCCCCTCCACCACGGTGACATCCACCCAACAGGAGCAGGCCCTGGAGTCACTTCCCATGGATTCCCACCAGGCTCTTATCTCCTGGCCTTGGGATGTCACATCAGCCCAGGCACAGGTGGGAATGCAACTCCAGAAGGTGCCAGGGAAGCCAGGCACCTCCAGCCCCTCCCTGCACCCCTCAGGTGCCATTTCCAAGGGGAACAGAAGGAATTTGCACCGACACTCACTGCTATTACTCTCTCCAGGCAGATGTTGAAGTTCTTTTTCTGGTTGGCTTTGAGTTTTTTCAAGGCAACTCTGGTTTCTCCAATAAACTCGTTGTGGCCAAATTTGTCCTCGTCACACACGGAGATCCTGGAGGGAAGAGGGAAAGGGGAACATAACCAGGCTGGAGCAGTGCCCGACTCCAGGGGCACTGCTGGGGAGAGGGAAAAACAAAACAAAACCCCCCAAACCCACCCTTGATGTGGATTTTCTCTGACCAACAGCCATCAACCCCCAAATTTCTATCTTAAAAAAAAAAAAAAGTCAACATTTTAAAATATTTGCTTTGTGATGGGCAAGAAATCAAGAGGTGGAAGTTTTAAGTTTTCTGAGGGGAGAAAGAGACATAAATTTTAAGAGATATTTATATGGAGTGTTTTTCTGGGCTATTGTCAAATCAGCAGAGATGCACATCTCTACAATGATAAAAATCAGTATAATCAATAATCTACTATTAAACGAAAAGTTCAAAATGCCAGTTCTCCTCTCTCCAAAGAACCATCCAGATGACCAAAGCCACGTTGATTTTAACCCAAAACCGCGTTTTTCTCACAGCCCTAACCCCCCAGTGCACTCCTGGGTGAGTGAGGACACCCCGAGCCCCACCCTGTGGGACCCCTGGGCTCCTGCTGGCCTTGCCTGAGGGTTTTCCTCTGCATGTCCTCGTCGGTGATGCCGTGGTACACCAGGGTCTCGTTCCACACCGGGTTCCGAGTGTTGCGCAGCGTCTTCGTCCTCAGCTTGTTCGACTGTGGGGTCAAACAAACGCAGGGGAATCAGTGTTGACTTCATGGTTTACCCCAGAACCCCGGGTCCCTCCCCTGATAATTCCCTCCCAGGTGTGTCCATCTCCTCTCCTTTCCCCTCCCAGCACTGTCTGTCACTCCTGGCAGAAAGGCCTCGAGTGATTGGCAGATCCAAAGGATGCCCTCTACCCCTGGGGGGCATTGGGGCCATCCGGGTGTCCCTTTGTCCCTCCCCTCCTGTCCCTGCTTGGTGGCTCCCTGCCCCTTCCCTGCCCCTCTCCCTGGGGTTCAAAGGAGCAGCAACCACGGGCTCAGGGAGTTCTGTTGGAGCTGGTGCTGGATCCAGAGGCCAGAATAAAGCTCTGGATCCAAACCCTCCAGCAGAACCGACTCCTTTCCTTCACTACTGCCTTCTCCACAGAGGGAAACCCGAGGAACAGACCCTCCACGGGAGGAAGCTCCATCCCACAGCCACCAGAGCTCCTGCAGGCCTGGACTCATCTCCATGTGCCCAGCTGCAGCACCCAGCCAGCCAAAAGTGTCTGAGGGGTGAAACACCACACACCCAGCAGCCAAAAGTGTCTGTGGGGTGAAACACCACACACCCAGCAGCCAAAAGTGTCTGTGGGGTGAAACACCACACACCCAGCCAGGCAAAAGTGTCTGTGGGGTGAAACACCACACACCAGCCAGCCAAAAGTGTCTGTGGGTGAAACACCACACACCCAGGTGGCCAAAAGTGTCCCTGGGGTGAAACTCCACAGTTTCCACTATTTGGTTTTGCCACAGCACCCACCCAAGGCACGTCCCGTCCACAATATTGGTGATATTCCAATAGCCCAGGATTCCTCCCTGCCCAAATCCCAGCTCCTGGCAGGGGTGCTCCATCACAGCTGGCACAGCTGGGTGATGGGGAGCTCCCAGGGAGCACTGAGGTGGAATTTTGCACAAGCACCAGGGATTTGGTGACATGGGGTGGCTGGGAGAGACTGGATTTTGTCACTTGCTGGAGTTTATTCCCTCAAGGAGAGGGGGAAAGGTGTCCAGGGCAGGATGTGAGGGCTCAGGTCACAGCTCTCATGGTCTAAAGGAGGTGACAGTGGGAGATTGAGGAGCTGTCACTTTGCTTGAGTGTCTTTTGCAACCACACATTCAAAATTCAAAAAAATAATTAAAATAAATATCAGCAAATGAGAGCAGTAGAAATCAAAGCAATTCCCAACATCACACCTGGATTTCCTCCAAACAAGACCAGGTGTCCCTGTGCATAAAGCAAAGCTGTAAAATCAATCCAATTTCTTTGTATCAGTTTTCCCCTGGTTTTACTCCTGGTTCCTCTGAGCAGAACTCTGCTGTACCCTCTAAGCAAAGAGCCAGCACTGCTGGTGGTCATTCCTTCCTCAAGATTTGCCCACCCAGATCAGCTCAGCTGGGCTGGGCAGGGAGATTTCCAGGAATTTCCATGATGGAGCCACAGTTTCCCCCCGGTTCTCTCCCCACAGCTCCACCAAGAACGTGCTGCAGCTTCCAAGCAAATGGATAATTCCAGCCCTGGGCATAATTAGATTTTTGGGCAGATGTTTTGTGATGCATTAACAGCAATGCCTCCTCTGGAGCTTCCCTCCATCCCTGAGCAGATTCCTGCCTGCAGGATGAGCTGTTCCTCGGGTCTGGGAGAGCATCTGGGAGCATCCTCCCTGTTCAGAGACACCCCCAGGGAAAACAGCAGCGAGCAAAGAAATCAACAGGGAAAATCTGATCTGAGGGGGATTTGAGAAACCTCTGCTCCATCCCCAGCACCAAACCTGGCAGAGCCTCACCTTGCTGGCTCCAGGCAGGAGGTGCAGCTTCACATAGGGATCAGCCAGGCCATTGGAATCCATTGGTTTTAAGCCCTAAAAAAAGGATAAAGGAAATGTAGGATGTGGATTCTCCTTCAGCAAAGAGAAAAATCTGCTCGTGAAAAACGCAAAGAGAAAATGTGTTCAGTGACCCAAGAGCCTCTGCCCCGAGCAGCTGTGGGTGCCAGGATGTGCTGAACCAACCCTTCCCAGGAAAAATCAGCATTGTGGAATCACAGGATGGTTTGGGTTGGAAGAGACCTCAAATATCATCAAGTTCCACCCCCTTCCACAAGCAGGGACACCTTCCACTATCCCAGGCTGCTCCAAACCCTCTCCAACCTGGCCTTGGACACTTCCAGGGACGGGGCAGTTTCTTGGGAGGACTGTTCAAGGGCATAACCACTCCCACAGATCTCTTGGATCCACACAAGGAAAAGGCCCCCAACACTCCCCAGCCAGGAGCAGCTGTGCCTGGAGCCTCCCAAGGGAGCAGCCTCTGCCAGCAGCCACATGGCTTCCTTCCCATTGTACCAGAGAAACTGGGAGCCAGATGGATTTAAATTAGGAAAAAGGGGGGGGAAAGAGGAGCTCTTGCCTTGGCCTTGATGAGGGTGCAGTGCAGGGAGCTGTTGTCCTGGTCGTAGAGCAGGCTGAACTCCAGAGCTCCCAGCGTGGCTGACAGCGAGGGAAGAGGAGGAAACAACCTCGTTAAAACCCCAGCCAATAACTGCATTTAATCATCCCCGATTAGTAATAATTGGGAAGATTTGCGGGTCAAATGTAAAAGCTGTTTAATGCAGTGACACTGCGCTGGCAGCGGCCAAACCGCCGCAAATCCAGGCGGATTCGGGAGCTCTGCACAGCTTTGGAGGGCAGGGACTGCCCAGGGAGAGCAGCCTGGGGCTCTGGAGCTGATTCCAATATTCTGCAGGCAAGGGAGGAGTAACACAACCAACCCTTCCCACAGCAATTCCACCCTGGAGCACCCTGAGGAGATGGGACAGCATCTCGGGACAGCATCTCCTCCCAAGGCTGGGCTCAGCACCTGGCTCCTGTCTTGGCTCTCTGGAAACCAGCTCAGGCTCGTGCTCCTTCATCCCAGGGATGAAGAGCAGGCACAGAGGGCATCAGCTGCTCCAACCCAAGCACCTGATCCCGACCCCAGCAGCTCTTCCCACCCAGGATGTTCTACCACAGATCCTCCCCCTCAAATCCGAGCCTGGCAGGGAAGCATCATTCCCTAAGGACTTTCCCTGCTGGACACCCACCCAGCAACCTCCTCCAAATCCCACACTTCCCAAAGAAACTCCCTCCCTTCCCGGGTACATACTGCCTTCATCCGAGTCGTAGCTGTTGGCATCCTCCTCCTCCTCCTCTCGGGGCTGCTGCTGCTGCCTCTGCGGGGCGGCGGCTGCGGGCGGGGGCTGGCTGGGGGCAGGGGGCTGCCAGCCTGGCCTGTCCTCCCTGCCGGGGGGCGCAGCCAGGCCCCCTCCCCGCTCCTCCCTGGCAGCTCCACGGGCCGGCTCCGGGGGGCTCGCTGCGGGAGGGACCCCGTTAGCCCCGGCCCGCGGTGCCCCCCAGAGCCCGCAGCCAGCCCGGGCTTACCTTGTCTGTCCGGGAAGCGGGCGGGACCCCCGGGACCTGGCCTTGCCGCTGCAGCTGGGGACACAGAGGCGGCATCAGCACCTGGGACATCCCCTGGTGGCCTCTCCCACCACACTGAGCCCATGGGGTGTCCCCAGGGACAGAACCCTTGGCCGTGCTCCCATCCCATCCCATCCCATCCCATCCCATCCCACCTGCGGGTGGCGCCGCTGCCGGGGCAGATCCAGCGGCGGATGCAGCGGTGGCCGGCGGGGGCGGCCGCTGGCCTTGCACGGAGTTGGTTCTCTTCACACCTGCAAGGACAGGGGACGATCAGCAGAGAGCACCCGCAGATGGCTCCCGGCTTTGTGTCCCCCCATCTGTCCCGTCCAGGGATGCAGGAGCAGCTCCGCGCTCACCGGGGCTCCTGCTGACGCCGCTCTCAGCGTAGTCCCGGCTGTCGCTGTCCCCAGCGGTGTCCTCGTTGCCACCCGGACCTGGCCGGCCCTCGGCTGCTTTGCGGCTCCCCCGGGCGGCCGCTGTGCCCTCGGTGCCTGCAGGGAGAGGGAGAAAGGAGCGGTGAGGCTGGAAAAGCGAGCTGCCATCCCTGGCCTGGGTGCCAGCAGCAGGGGGACAATGGGCACGGCCACTGCAGCAGCACCTCCGAGCTGAGCTCCGGGCACTGCGGCAGGAGGGCTCTGCACCATCAAACCTGCAAACCTGCACACAGGAAATCCCCGAGGACACGGAGAAACAGGGCCTGAGGTATCCATCACCCGGTCCTCAGCACCCATCAAACAAACCCCTGATGGCACCACAGCTCCACATTCCTGGGATTTGGCGGGGGGGGGGGGGGTGTGGAGGATCCTATTTTCCTTCAGCTGATCATCTCCCATTTATTAAGGAGACAGCCGTGGCAGCTGCCTCTGCCTCTCCCTTCCATCCAGGGATCCGGCAGTCCCAGCGGATCCATCCCAGCCCGGCGCTCCGGGCTGATGGATGGCGACCCCGCGGACGTGACGGGAAAGGTCTCGGCGCTCACCTGGCTGCTGCTGGAGACGCCAGGGATAAATCTTTGCCGTGACATAAATGGGCTGTTTCTCCTTGGCTGGGCTCTCAGGGTCACCGGGCGCGAGGACAAAGCAACAGATTGTAGGGGGGAAAGGAGGAGGGAGAGAGGGAAAAACACCGGGAATGCTGAAGAGCAGGGAGGGAGGGGGGAAATGAGCATCCAGGAGCAGGAGCCCCGTGGTGCAGAGAGAGCCGTGCAGTAAATAATTTTCCAAGGGAGCTGTAGGAAAATCATGGGCACGGCAGGAGCATGCTGAGCACCGGGAGGGACGTGCGGAGCTGGCAAAGCCTTCCCGACTCCAGGAGCCGTCGGGATTAATAAAAGCTGCCCTTGGGGCTGGGAGGTTTAAGGCACCGGCTAGGGGAGTGATTAAATTGCCTTAATTAAGTGCTTCCCCCAACTGCTGCTGCATGGGAAGAGGGAGATCGTCAGCTGGGGGAATCAGAACCTGGGCAAAAGGAAGGGTGGGATGGAGGGGACCATTCCAGGCGGGAAGTGTCCCCTCAGCCCCCCTTTGCCTCTTCCATGGAGCCAAGGAAGAGGAGAGTTTGCAGCCACTGTGCTGCTCCCAATTTAATTATTGCCCAAATGAGGAGCACAAGGTGTTGGAGGGGAATCAGAGATCCTTATCCCCTTGGCATCCCATGTGGAAGTGTGAAAATGGGGGCTGTTACTCAAAATGAACTCCCAGAGAGACCTTCTCGCTCTCCACACCTCCCTGACAGGAGCCACGTGGGGGTCAGGGTCTTCTCCCAGGCAAGAAGCAACAGGACAAGAGGAAATGGCCTCAGGTTATGCCTGGGGAGGTTTAGGTTGGACATTAGGGAAAATTTCTTCACTTGGAAGGATTGTCCAACCCTGACACCGCTGCCCAGGAGTCCCTGTCCCTGTGTGGGGATTTAACAGCAGCGTGGATGGAACCCTTGGGGACATCAGTCAGCGGAGGCCTTGGCAGGGCTGGAGGAATTATTGAACTCCATGAGCTTTGAGGGCTCTTCCAAACTGAATGATTCCACCACTGGAAGTGCCAGAGGGTGCAAGGAACAACCAGAACAAGCCACTGCTGTGCCATGCACAGCACAAGGCTGGGCTGCTCCATCCCCCACAGGCAGGCACAAGCCCCCACGAGCCTCCTCAACTTTCCCTGGGAGGTTTTCCAAGGATTTCTGGTTAAATAACCGGAAAAAAAAAAAAACAAAAAAAAAATAAACACAAAACCCACCTGCCCCTCCCAGCAGGACCCAACACCCACGGAGGCGGCTCCGGAGCGGCAGCGGCTCAGCCCCGGCGTGTGCGGGAGGTGGGGAAGCCCTGGGATAACCCTGGAATAACCCTGGGATAACCCCGGGATAACCCGGACCCCCGCAGGGTGGGAGGCAGCAGCAGCAAGGAGCGATCCTGCTGCAGCATCCCGAGGGAAACTGGGTGGGAAAAAGCCTTGGGAAGAGAAGGAGGCAGGGACGGGCTGGGCACAGGGCAGGGACAAAGGCCGGTGCTTACCCTCGGTGTCCTCGGCATCCGCCTGGCCTTGGGGGCACAAACAGAGCGAGAGGGGGTGAAGCTGCGGCCCACGCACCCCCAGCCCCATCCCGGGACACCTGCCACTGTTTTCCCAGATTTCCCTGTTTTGTCCCTATTTTTTTAAGGCTTCCCCATCACCACATCCCTACCCAGGCACTGCCCAAACTCTCAGCTGGGCCCTGATCCCCACCCGGGGCTGCTTTGTTCGAGGATGCCCTGCAACCCCACCTGGATAAAACCTGGATCAAACACCTCCAGCTCCACTGCCACCCCCTTCAGGACACAGGCAGCAGCCACACGACTGCTCTGGATGCTTTTCCCCCAGGATTTTCCCATGCTGAGGACGGGAAGGAGCCCCAGAGCCTCGCTGGCAGTGCTGGGGGCAGCCCCTGCTCTCACCTACCTCGGGTGGGTGCCCGGGAGGGGAGTTTGGGGTCCGGGGCGGGCGGCTCGGCCGGGCAGGGCTCGCTCGGGGTCTGGGGTCCCTTCTTGCTGATGGGCATCGGCTGTGGCAGCATCTGCTTGGGCAAACCCTTGAAGAACCAGGCACCGGAGCGTTTCCACACCTGTGGGAGCAGGGCCAGGCCTCTCAGGGCTTCACACCACTGTGGTCCTCCTCCAGCGACCCCACACCCCCACCCTGCAGCCCATCCCGCTCATTAATTAATCAATTAACGCCCTGGCTCATGCTGCAGCAGCCAATCTCTGCCCTCAACAGCTCCTTGGAGCCCCAGAGCTCCGTTTTCATGAAATAAAACATCATTTTGTGTAGAAAACAAAACCATCCCGTAAGAACCACGCTCAAAAAGCTGCTGGGTGAGGCTGGGTGGTGCTGGAGGCCCCTGGGAGGCTGAGTCGGGCCTGTCTTGGAGGTGTGGGGACGGAGGGGACAGCAGGGACAGAGGGGACAGCAGGGACAGAGGAGACAGCAGGGACAGCGGGGACGGAGGGGACAGGGGCCACACGCACCTCCCGCTGCTCGCTGCAGATCTTGCAGAGCCAGATGGCCTGGGGCCGGTTGTTGGTGGTCTGCACCCCACACTTGGTGCACACATTCTGCGGGCAAAACAAAGACCTGAGTGACACCGGTGCCACCAAAATGTCCCCAACACCAGCAAGGAGAGCTCTGCCTGTGCAACCACCAGCGAGCTATGGAAATGGGCACCCAAAATCGGCGGTGCCCCCGGGCTGGGGGGCTTTGTGGGGCTCAGAGGGGGGGGTCTCACCTTCTTGCAGTCCTCACAGACGACGCAGGCCGAGCCCCTTGTGCCCAGCTGCTCCCCGCAGAGGATGCAGCGGTTGACGCCGTCCCCCAGCACGCTGCGGCGCATGTCCTCCAGCCGGGTCATCAGGCGCCTGCAGAGGGCACAGGGACGTCAGGAAGGGCACAGGGAATGCCAGGAGAAGGGCAGGACACGGGGGCAGGCCCTGCTCCCCAGGGTTGGCCACTGCCTTGGGTCTGGTTGTTCCTTTTCCAGGTGTTGCTCCCCACGGAGCATCTCCCTTTCCAGCTATGGGACAAAAGCACATCCCAGGGGGAAAGAAGATTCCAACAGGTTTGTATGGCACAATATCGATTTCCAGGGAGCTCCATGGACATGGAAAATCCATCCAAGGCAGCAGCTTTGCATGGAGTAACTTGTCCCTAAATGGAAACCTTTCCACCCAGTCCTGCAGCTGCCCTTGAAGAGCTGAAGGAGGAGATCCTGGAAGGGCTCTAATGAGGACTGAATTTTAATTAATTAATTTGCTTAGTATCTGAGGAAAAAACGCTGCATATATTTGATGGCAATTCTTACAATGAAATGAAAGCCCACTGGAGGCCAGGCTGTGAAAACACACCTGGTTCTTGCAAAGGCAAAAAAAAACCCCAAAAAACAAACAAACAAAAAACCAAAAGCAGTTGAGGAAGTTTTGGAAAGGCAGCGTTGGCTGAAGGAGTTTGGGAAGCAGGAAGGAGCTGCCGGGAGCTGGCGTCGGCGTCGTGCGCTCAGCTAACCCAGAATCCTGGCCCTAAAAATAGCACAGCAAGGGAAAAAAAGCTGCATTATTTATGTCATTCAGTGAGGAAGGAACGAAGAAAGGGAGGAGGAGACCCGAGCCCACCGGAGGGAGCAGCCCCCCGTGGCAGCCTGACCCAAATCTGATGGAGCTGTGGTGGGAGAAAACCGGCGGGCGTTGAAAAGGGGTGGCAGACATCCCACGAGGGGTGACAGCTTCAGATTTGTGGTGACTCAGCTGCCAGGGCCTCTGAAATGCTCATAAACCATCCACAGGTTCCCTGCACACAAAAATGCCTCTGGGGTTGGGGTTGGACAGCCAGAATTCCATGGGGCCCGCAGGGAAAAGTCAAATAAAGGAACAGCGGCACGAGGAGGGGAAATTGTATGAGCATGGAATGGTTTTGGTTTGGAGGAAGCTTAAAATCATCCAGTTCCACCCCTGCCATGGACAGGGACATCTTCCACTAGACCAGGGTGTTCCAGGGATGGACAACCTGTGCCAGGGCCTCACCACCCTCCCAGGGAGGAATTTTTTCCCAAAATGAACCATTTTAGGTTATGCAGCCCATCACAGCCCAAAAATCCTCACTACAGCCAACGGGGGTATCTCAAAGCCACCAAGCCCAGCCACACTTAGGGATGTGGATCCTTAATTCCCACAAATTACCCAAGCAAAGCCACGTTAACACCTCGGCTCTGCCAAAACCCAGCTGGGAGTCTCCCACTGCTCCCCACGCGGGGGCTGATCCCGCTGGGCTCCTGCCACTTCCAGATGAACCTGCAGCCTGTTCCCAGCTGGAAGCTGGGCTGGGTGGGCAGCAGCAGAGCCAGACAGAGCCAGCAGTGGGGACAAGGCTCTGTTTTCACAGCTCTGGTGTCACCAGACAGCAGATGGGAGAGTTCACGGGTTCCTGCCAGCACCGCAAGCACGGGGGCTCGAAATGCAGCAATCGTGGCTCTCATCCTTGTGCTGACAAACAGCACCCTCAGAACCACAGCCAGGGCATTTTGTGCCTTCCCACTTCAGCTCCCTGCCAGCCTGACTCCCTGCTCCAGCGTGGGATGGGGCTGGAGCAACCCCTGCCCGTGGAACGAGAGGAGATTTGAGATCCTTCCGACCCAAACCATTCCGGGCTTTGCTTGAGAGCTGCCGTGGTCCATCCCTGCCCTTCACATCCAGAGGTGGCTCCTCCCTCGAGAATAACCCAGCTCTGGAGCCACCATCCACCCCTGGTGCCTTCCCAAGCTCCAGAGCCTGTGGCAGACACAGAAATCCCAGAGACTCCAGCAGGGCTGCATCACCCCACAAACACCCAGCCAGCAATTCCAACCAAAAACTGGATCCTGGCTGTTCCCCAAGCGTTATTTAAAGCAATTAACCCCAGCCCACATCCCATGGAGTGCACGATCCTCACAACAGCCAGCTTTTATCATCCCCCACCTCACCAAGGGGGAGCATTTTGGGGGGAAAAAACCTCTCTTTTATTCATGAAAAACCCCAAATCCCCTGCAGTTCCTCCTGCTGAGCTGCAGGAGCTCCAAGCAAAGCAGCTTCCAGTTGGAAATCTGCAAGCCCAAACAAACTTATTATAGAAACTGGAACAAATGGCACAATCAAAGGGAGGGAGAAAAAAAAAAAAGAAGGAGGAAAAAGCCTTTGCATTTCAAGAGATTCGTTATTTAGCTGCAAAAATCTCTCCCAGGCTCTCATTTACCACGAGCTGCTCCTTAAGTGGGATTTTTGAACCACTGGAAGAGCTCAGCAGCCAGGACACACCTGTGGCACCACTTGCAAGCCAAGTACATTTCCCTAATTAAAACATCCATTCAAGAGGGAGAAATTGGGCTTTTTTATTTTTTTTTCTCGCCATGACTCAAACGCTGCTGGGAGAGAACTGTAGAAAAAGTTCAATTGAAAGTCCTGGTGTGAACCTGGCAGGAAGAAAGGGGGGGTTGTGCCCAGACCCCTGGGCTGAGAAGCTCTTGATAAAGGCAACAACTGGGAGAAAAAAAGCCCAGGTTTGCTCCCAGCTCCATCCAGCACCTCCAGAGATCCAAATCCATCCTGTTCTCCCATTAACAACCAGGGGAAGCCCTGCCCTCACCAGGAATGAGATTTCTGCCTTCCCAAAAGCTTTTCTCTCCACTGGAGATCATTTCCTCCTCGCTTTTATTGCGCACAACCAGCCTCCAGCTCATCCCTCTGCCTTCCACGGCTGCAGCAGCATCTTCCTCCCCATTATCTGCACTTCAAAGAGCAGGAAATATCTTTCCAATTGTTAAAACAGGGGGAAGAATCTGGGAGTGGAGTAATTGGAGCTGGTGGCAGGGAGCTCAGCCCAGGCCAGGGATGGGGAGAGATCCCTCACCTGCCAGGGAAACAGGGATTGGGCACTGGTGGGAGCAGCTTTATCCGCAATGAAATGGGGCCCTGGTGATGGGAACCAGCCCAGCCCCAGGGATGCGGTTTGGGAAGGGGAGGGTGGGCACTGAGGGACATCCCTGGGTGCTCCTGCCCCGTTCCAGAGCCCTGGAGCAGGCAGGGAAGGGCCCAGGGGCACATCCAAACATTCCCCGTGATCTGTGGCAGGAAAAGGATCCCACAGGGATGAGGGATTGCCTTGGGCTGGGTTCAGCACCGGATGGGACAGAACCCATGGTGGCTTTGGCAGAGCTGGGTTCAGGGCTGGGTTCCATGACTTTAGAAGTCTTTTCCAACCTAAATGATGATTCCATGGAACTCTCAAGCATTGCAGCAGGAGAAGAGGGATGGGAATAGGGACACAGTGACCAGAATGAAGCGCTGATGATCCCAGGAAATGAGGCTGAACGACAGAGCAGGAGTTTGCTGTGTTTAAATATTCATCAGCACTGCAGAAATGAATGGCCAAGATGTCCTTAATGGGCTTTAAATTGTGGCAGGGAGGACTTTTAATGCAGCAAAAAGGGTGGGAGAAGGACCTGATCCACGAGGAAGGACCTGATCCAGGCCACCATGATCCATGTGCTCCTCAGTGCCGGGCAGGAGGCAGCAGGGATGGGCTCAGCCACCACATCCATAGCGAAAAAATTCCAGAGAAACACAAAGGAGGTCACCAAGAGCCTGCAGAATGAAGCCCAGCCTCATCTCCATGGGGAAATCGTGTGCCTTAAAGGGATGAATATTAAATTAAGGCTCATTTTCCTGGTGGAAAAGGGACAAGAAAAGCAGCCAAGCTCCAGATTAAGGGAAACATAATTAAAATTGGGATGAGAAATGAGAAGCAATTTTCCTCCCCTCCAAGTGGGCAGGGAGCTAAAGGTGTAAAGCACCACTGGGGTTTTTCCAAGTATCCCATCCCATGCTCATCCAGGTGCTTGCTGAATGTGCTACAGCAGAACTGGGAATTTTTGCAGTCTTGCAAATAAGAGAGGAGGGTTTTTGTTTTTTTGGAGGGGAAAGCTCAACCAAACCCCCATGAAATCTCAAGCAGCACAAGCTGTCCCCTGGTCACGACTGAACCTCACCTCCTGCAGAAATCGCCACCCCAGGAGATGCTCCCAGCTGTCTGCAGTAACCCCCCTGCCCTGCCTTGAGCCTGAATTTTATCTCTGTGCTGTCTGCACACAGGGATGAAGATCCCAGGCTGTGGTCCCCAGACAGCTTCCCTGCCACTGAGGTTAATGATTTAATCCCCAGGGACTTCCATCTGCTCCTGCATTATCCCTGTGTCATCCCAGCCATGAGCAGCCGAATTAAATGAAAATCCAATCCTGCTGCAGAGCTGCTCCTCTTGGAGCAAAGGTGGCACCCAGGGGGACACAGCCAGGCCACTGCACTTTGAGAGGGGACCACAGGGCCCTGGCCAGAGCCAGGAGCCAGCTGACAATTTCCACCTTGGGATGGCTTCAGATCTTCCCCCCAATGCCAGGAGCTGCTGGAGCTCATTAGGCAGCAGAGCAGCCTGGCTGGGTTATTGATGGCCCCCAATTAGAGATGCAGAATGGAGTCAATTAGTGCCTGCAGGTGCTCCTGTGGCAGCTGGAAAACAGGATCCTCGAGGATTGCAGCTGGAATTGCACCACTGTCACCAGAGTGTCACCAGAGCCACCACAGAGACCCCAGGGCGACACGGGGCAGCAACGGATCCACCCCTGCCCATGTGGATGATCCCTTTTCCCTAAAAACCTCCAGCCCTGTGTCCCTGATCCCAAAGGATGATCCTGACCACCCAGCAGCTCCTGCTGCGTCACGTTCAAGATGATTCCAGCTCCTCTCGTCCTTCCCTGCACCACGAGACACAAAAAAAATCCCCCCCCACACCGAGTGTCCCCGTCCTCCAGGCCTCATCAGCACCCAGCTCACGTCTCCCACAGGATCCATCCACCCTCAGAGCTAAAAATACTCCCTCACAGGATTAATCTGAGCTGGGTTTGACACCAAGTCCAATTGCACAAACAACAGCTCAACGAGAGGCATCGATTTGTTCCCAAGACAAGGGGCTGGTGGGGTGGAGGATGCAGGAGATGGAGGGCAAAAAAAAAAAAAAATTGGGAGGGATTTGAGGCATGAGGAGGTTGATCCACAGCCCTGGTTGTGGGATTCAGGATTCCTCAAGGATTGGGTGTAAAGCTCAAATGAATCCCTCAAACACCTCCAGTTATTGAGGCAACTCCAAGTATTCACCACATATTCCCCCTTTGGAATCTCACTCCATGTGAGCTATTCCCAATATTAACCAAAAGCAGTGTTTTCATGGAATAACGGAATGGTTTGGGTTGGAAATGACCCCCTGCCATGGGCAGGGACCCCTTCCGCTATCCCAGGTTGCTCCAGCATGGCCTTGGACACTTCCAGGAATGGGGCAGCCACAGCTTCTCTGGGCAAGTTTTAATGGATTTATTTTTCCTTTTACAGGACTAGAAAAACCCCGGAAAATCCCAGGGGATCAGGCTTTCCATGAGCAGCTCCCTAAAGCAGCCCGGCCAAGCGAGGGCCAGCCAGCACCTGCCAGCGGCCAGCCCGGATTATTCTGTAACAGAAGCAGCTACCCTGGATAAGGGATGATTCCCGATTCCCTGCGAGGCTGATCCAGCCGCCGTCCCACATTCCCGGGGCTGAACATCCTACAGCTCGTGTTGTGCAAGCCAACAAACACAAAGGGGCTGGCAGGGCTCCCGCTACGCCTCCTCCTCCTCCTCCTCCTCCTCCTCCTCGCAGGAGGGGAATCAGCTGCACATCCGCCAGAATTCCCGGCTCCAGCCCCTCCGCCCGGCTTTTCATGAATGAGGATGAGCGAACCGCCAGCTCAAAGGCGAAGGGAAGAGCTGGAAAACAGCTGCACGAAATAAATCTCTCCCCGAGATGATTTGCGGCTCATCCAAGGAGCCGTAGCGCGTTGGGAAGGAATTCTCAGCGGGCCGCGGAAAGGGAAACGCCAGGGAGAGCTGTTTGTGAGCTCTTGTTGGGGGTGAATCGCCATCAATGGGAGAGAGAGAGCCACTCTCACCTGGCTTCTGCCAAAAAGCCTGGAAGGGGAGGCGAGCTGCAAAGTGATGCCAAGCCCCAGGGAGCAGCGCATCCATGGGGCAGGAGCCGAGCCCAGGCAGGCAGAACAGCCCCTGGAGAGGCAAAACCTCCCCGGGATCTTCAAACCCTGAGCAAGGATTTCTGAAAAAATGAGGAAATAAACCCAGCACTTCTCCACAGCCAGAGCATCCCAATACTTAAGGGGCAGCAAGCTGTCCCTGAGCAGTGAGAGGGAATTTGGCACTCCCCAAAGCAGTGGGGAGTGTGGCTCCTCCCTGGGGCTGAGTATTTTCTCTGCTAGGAAAAAAACCCCAAAAAAATGGAGCAGTGGATGCTTAAACTCAGTGAGAAGAAACAGGAAACTCTGTCAGGAAAACAGGATTGTGGAGATTCCAATGGGATCGTGGAGATCCCCTCTGGAAAACCATTCCCAGCAGAGCAAGGGGACAGATGGGGATGGATACCTCGGCCTTAGCTCGTTTCACCTGTCAGGAAAGGAAATACAGGCACTTCCCAGCCTCTGCACGGGCACTGGGAATGCCCCTGGTGAAAAACGAGGTACCAGCGGCTCTGGGGACCCCAGGACCCAGAACAGAAAAATCCCAGGAAATCCCAGGAAATCCCAGAAAATCAGGCGTTCCTGGGGCAGCTCCCTAAAGCAGCCTGGCCATCACTGCTGCCTCCCTGCCCGAGGCCAGCCTGGCAAACCCGAGCATCACAACCCTGGGCATTGCTCAGCCCTGCTGAGCCTCACACAGCTCCTTCCAGAGTGGGATTAACCCAAAGATGGATCCATCACCCCTCCAACGGCATTCCCAGAACTCAAACTCCTCCATGCTCTGGCTCAGCACAGGACAAGCAGCGAGCTGCTGTCAGTGATCCCTTTTCACGGATAAAAAATCTCAGCGATGCCTGGGATGAGAGCAGAAGGCTCCAGCCCCCCTGAGGCACCCGGAGCCGCTCCTTCCCTGCCCGGTTCCTCCTGGCCAGAGCCCAAAATCCCCGCAGGCTCCTTCCAGGAGAGGCACCGCAGTGCAGAGGCTGCTGCCCAGGAAAGCAGCCAAGCAGAGCCTCCTGCCGCGGCCCCGGGGTCCCTCTGTCCCTGCCGTGTCCCTCCCCGGCTGTCACCAGCCCGCCCTACCCGATGCGCTCCTGCTCCATCTCCTCCATCTTCTCGGCGCGGGCGATCACCCGGTTGATGATTTCCTTCTCCTCGTCCGTCAGCTCCTCGCCCTTGCGCTGCCGCTCGGGCTGTGCCGCCCATCCCGCCGGGAGCCTGCGGGGACAGCGGGGACGGGGCTCCAGCCATGGATCCATCCCCACCCCGGGCTGTGTCCAGGCACCAAAACACAAACCCAGCCCAGCTCCCCATCCTCCAGATCCCAAACCCAGGCCAGTTCCCCATCCTCCAGACCCAGGCCAGCTCCCCATCCTCCAAACCCCAAACCCAGCTCATCTCTCCATCCTCCAAACCCCAAAATCAGCTCACGTCGCCATCCTCCAGACCCCAAACCCAGGCAAACTTCCCCATCCTCCAAACCCCAAACCCAGCTCATCTCTCCATCCTCCAAACCTCATACCCAGCTCATCTCTCCATCCTCCAAACCCCAAACCCAGCCCACCTCTCCACCCTCCAAATCCCCAAATCAGCCCATCTCCCCATCCTCTAAACCCCAAACCCAGCCCACCTCCCTATCCTCAAAACCCTAAAATCAGCTCACTTCCCCATCCTCCAAATCCCAAACCCAGACCACCTCTCCATCCTCCAGATCCCACCCAGCCTGCAATGAGCCCCCACCCACGGCTGGGAGCTCTGATCTCCCTTTTTAGGGGGTTTCATACGGGAATGTTGGTTTCATACAGAGGGAAAAACTCCTTTTCAGAGCCATTCCCATTGTTTGCACGTTTCCTTTGGCACCCTGGAATACCAGATCTGCCTGGCAGCCACGGGACCGGGGCGGTGGTGCAGGAGTGGGTGGCTTTTTTTTGGGAACATTTCTCCAAACATGGGAGTGTTTGTCCCTCCAACATCATTCCCAAAGATCCTCTCTCCCAGCCTGGGTGTCAGGCAGTGCTAACCCGGTGACAGGGTAACGTCTGCCACTCAGGGGTGCACAAGGCAAACATTCCTCACCTTCCTGCTCATCCACAGACCTTTCCTGGCTCTTTTCCCCTCTGCATTAACAGATTCACATGGCCCTGAGCCTTAAGTTCATTAAAATCCATTAAAAGTGCGACAATTCCCAAATTTAACACCCAGGTTTTTCCTGACCATCAAAGTAGCAGGAAAAGAGGAATAAGTGACAAATAAAAGAAGGGAGATACTTACTGCTCCTTCTCACTGCTGGGAAGCACAGGGAAAGAGAGGGAATAAGGATGAGGAGAGCCCTGCCAGTGTCACCCCAGCTCCTGGTCCCTGCCCGTGGAGCCCCAGTGTCCCCAAAGAGTGACCCCAAACCAAACCCAGCCCCCATCCAGGCTGGAGATGTGGCATCACCTTGCAGGGCGCCAGGACAGAGGGACAGCTCCATGTCCCTGCACACCCTGGCTCTGTCCCCTCCACCTCGCTCAGTGTCACAGACACATCTTTTATGGAAAATCCTTTCCTTAGGATTTTTTCTCCTGAGAGGCTGAGAGGCCTCAGGAACAGAATGTGAACAATGGTTATCTGCTGCTGTGCAATGCAACAGGTGCATCTGGGATTGGTCTCATGTGGTTGTTGCTAATTAATGGCCAATCACAGCCCAGCTGGCTCGGACAGAGAGTCCAAGCCACAAGCCTTTGTTATCATTCTTTTCTATTCTATTCTTAGCTGTCCTTCTGATGAAATCCTTTCTTCTATTCTTTCAGTACAGTTTTAATATATATAATAAAATAATAAAGCCTGCTGAAACATGGAGTCAGATCCTCATCTCTTCCCTCGTCCTGAGACCCCTGTGAGCACGGTCACAGCTCAGGGCGTTGAGGAGCAAACCAGCAAAACGTCCCCATGCAGCAGCACTGAACCAACTCCCGGTGTCCCCACCCTCGCTGGGAGTGTCCCTGTGCCCGGCTGTCACCTGGCTCGGAGGGACATGGTCCTGTCGCTGGGGCACATCCACCGGTCAGAGGAGCCGCCCAGCACCGCGTTGGTCATCGCCGGCCACCCCGGGCACGAGCCTGGGGACAGCAGTGCCCTGCTGGCTGCCACCAGCCGGGCACAGCAGGGACTTCAGCCGCTCTGCTCCCAGGTGCCAGCCAGGAAGTGGAGCTCCCAGCCGGGCTGTAGGGGAAAAACAACAAAGAAATCCCTAAAAATCGTGCTGGGAAAGGTTTTGTTTGCGGGATTGTAAGAGGGTTTGGAGCGGGAGTGTCACTTTGGTCTGGATGTTGAGACACAGGAGGCTCCAGTCACCTCCTTCCCATGAGGGCAGCACAGCCTGGATGTAATTAATGGATCCCCAGCCTCACATTAATTATGAGGCTTCAGAGGAAGGAGGGAAGAGGGGGATCCATTCCAGAGAAACAGCTGCAAAAAAGGAAAGTTTCTCCCCAGATACCAGCATTCCTCACTGTCCTTTCCCACACCACAGTCCCTCTGGAAGAACAAAACCCAAAAGTCTCCTTTCCCATTTTGGCTTACTGAAGTTTTTGCCAAGTGGATCCAGGAGGGAAAACACAGCACCAGGACTCAAACAGGAGGATCTGTCCACTCCTCTCCAAAGGCTCGTCCAGAGAGGGTTCTTCAAACCCTTCTCCTTAAAATACCAATGGATGTCAAATCCACAGCCTGATTGTTGCTTTATTCCCATTTTTGGAGGGGTTTTGCCCCTCCACCCACTGCTCCTACTCACTGCAGGGGGATGGGGATGCAGGGATCCATTCATCCATCACCTCTTCTGAGGGAAAACCAGGGATTTGATAGATCTGCCTCCAGCAGAGCTGAAAAATTCACAAAAACCCTCTGCAGAGTCCAGCCATGGACAATGGGGCTGTTCCAAGCCATGGATCATTCGCCTTCCCATCCTGCTGCCCTGGGATGATGCTGCCTTGGATTCCTCCCTGCCTGGAAGGGACCTCTCAGTTCTCCAACATCCCAGCAGGACCAGAGCTCTGCCCACACTGGTAAATGAACCTTTGTAGGGCACAAAGCAGCTCCAGCAAAGCTCCAGCAGAGAAACTGGGGAGATTATAGCAAAGAAATGATGGAAAACGGGAGCTTGCAAAAGTGCCCCAGCTCCAAGCCAGGAAAAAACCCCCAGCCTTCCCCAAAAGAAGGGAAAAAACGCTCTGCAGGGTTCCTCATCACTCCCTGAGGAGCTGTGGAGGCTTGAGGCTCACCTTGGCTCCATGGAAAACTTGGGGATGCAAAAAAGTATTTTTGGAAAAGCAGGAGAAGCGAAGCACGTGGGTAATTATTGCTCTGCTGGTTCACACAGCGCCTGTTCCCGTGCCAGAGCAGGAGGCTCCAATTAACAAGGTCACTTAACGAAGGAAATTGTTCATTTAAGTCCCCCCCCACCACCTCCAGAACCCGCAGTGCAGCACAGAATTCCTGCTGGGAATGAAACATCCCAGGGGTCCTGGGGTGGGCAGAGATTGAACAGGGAGCAGGGGCAGCACCACGGTGCCACCACCCATTTCTGGGGACACGCAGGGGGGAAAGGGACTGTCCTGTTTTGGGGTGGGAAAGGGACTGTCCTGTTTTTGGGGGAGATGCAGGAGGGAAAGGGACTGTCCTGTTTTTGGGGGAGATTCAGGAGGGAAAGGGACTGTCCCAAGGTCACACGAGGCACGGATGTCCACCCCAACCCTGCAGCTGGGGAAAAGAGGGGGAAATCCCTGGTTTTTCCTATCCAAGAGGGATCAGGAAGGAAAACTCTTTTGCCCAGCTGGAACTCTGTGCCAATAAGAGCGAGGCCAGGAGCGTTCTGTTCTGCTTTTGCTGCTCCTGGAGGAATACACAATCCCTTTCTCCACCTATAAATAATAGATTTGGAAAAATCTACTTTGCATTACTTCCAGCAACTACCCCCGCTTGCCCTAATGCTTCTTCCAGCATTTTTAGCACATGGGAAGGAACAAAACAACAGCTCAGGGTGGCTCTTCCCTCCCCTCTGCCAGGTCCTGGCTCTGGAGCAGCAGGATGTGGCCGTCCAAGCGGGGATCGATGGGATGCAGCAGCATTTCCTTAATGAAATGGAAATATCCCAAACCCAGGAGGGTGCCAGGACTTTCCAGGGTTTGGCTGACCCCGAAGGGTCCCAGATCTGCTGCCCTGGTGTTGGAGGGGATGGGAGGAGCCGTTTCATCCCGAGGTTTTCCGAGGGACTCTGGCAGCTCCCGCCGGCGCCGGCGTGGCACGTCCTGGGCAGAGCCAGGAATAGCAGTGAGGTCTTAATTTCTGGCCTTGAGGAAGGGCCACATGACTCCAATCATGCAGCTCCATTGCTGCCGTGTGACAGAGCCCCTGGGCTTGGGGCATGCTTTAATGAAAGGATTGAATGCCTCCCGTGGATCCCTCTCGCTCCCGGGCCCACCTCCAGCACCCAAAACCAAACCCCAAACCTGGCAGGTGCAGTGTCAGCAGCCAGCAGGTCCCATGCACCCTCCAGCAGCTGTGGGAGGGCTGGAAAGGCAGCGGGATGTCCATGGAATGAGCCCATCCCACCCCACAGCGCACAGAGCCACGCACAGCTGGGCGCCTGCAGGGAACCCAGCACAAAGAGCTGCCCCAAGGCACCCCTGGAGCCGCCTGGGAATGCCAAACCAGGGGGGGAAGAGAGAAAATTCCCTCTTTTTCCAAGCTGCCAGGGTGAGGGTGAGGTTTTTCCAGCGAGCTCCACGGTTGCCAGCCGATGCCTGCAGAGATTGTCTCCAGCAGCAGACACTGACACAGGCAACCTATTTCTCCCTCCAGCCTCCTGAGCTCTGCAATGCAGCTTTCTTAAATATTGAATAAGTCTGCTGCTCTCACCACCTGCCAGTGCCAATGATGAGGTAATTTTTCCATTGACAAAGCCTGATGTGATTAATCCGGGTGGGAAAAATGCAGATTTCGGGCATCATCCACTCACCTGGGACACGGAGCAGCAGCCAGACCCCAACCAACCAACCCGAGCTGCTGCTCTGGTGCCAGGTGGGAGATTATTGGGTGTCCTCAGCAAGCAGGAGGTTTGGAAGTGGAATGGATGCAAACTGATTCTCTGTTGGGATGGTTGGGTTTGCACCTTGGCACCAGAGCGGGTTTATGCTCCACAGCTGGAGCCAGGGATGGAAAAATTGGGAATGAGGATGGAATTGCCTGATGGGGCTCATTTTGGGGTGACAAAGACCCATGGAGACCCCCCCAGATGAGCAGTGTGAGGAGCAAATGCCAAAGCTGGAATTGTCTCCTCACCACTCAGGGCACACATCCCAAAACACCCCAAAGTTGGGCTGGAAACCCTTCCCAGCTCCTGGGGACATTTCCAGCCATCAGCACCAGATCCTGCCCTGCTCCATGCCTGGCACCCAGGAAGGGCTGCAAACCACAGGGAATTCCAGATCCTGCCCAGACACCTGGCACAGACACCACACCCCACATCCAGGCTCGTCCTTTCCCAGGAAAAGGAGTTTTTCCACAGCCCACCCCACACCATTCCCTGTGGAACACCCGGAATGTGTGTTCCATTACCATAGGGACAGGCAGCAGGTCCTCACTGTCCTCTGGCTCCAGGCAGGATTTGGCACTGCTGGATTTACCTGCAGAGGGGGGGGGGGAAGGGAAAATATCCCCCAAAACACCTGCAGGAGCAGCTGTGTAACACTGCAGGATGATCAGCAGGTGACAGGGAGGGCAGCCCAGCCCTGGAGGGCCCCACACTCCCAAACTCCCTCAAATTCCAACATTCCATTGGTCCCATCACGTGCAAATTCTTTTAGAAAGTTTGTGCAAAAGCGGGCACGCTGCCCGAGGGATGGTGCTCGGGGAGCAGCCCACGGCCCAGGCTCTGCTGCAAAAGCAGCAGGGAGGGAGGCAGAGCTCAGCTGGCTGGAGCTGCCGGGGCTGGAGCTGCTCCCAGACACCTGGAAAAGGGACAGGACAATGCCAGAGGTGTCCCAGCCATGGCAGCACAGCCCGTGTGCTCCCGCATCCCCCAACAGCCTCGGGGCGGCATCAGAGCCTTGGCTGCCCCAAGGGAGCTGAGGGCTCCTGGGGATGCGGCTTTTGGGGAAGGCCCAGAGCCAGGGAGTCACAGCCCTGGGGTCACCTCATCCTTCAGCTCCACGCCAAACCCTCGCAGGGAACGGCAGCGCCCTGACTCCCCTGCTCAGTGTGGTGGTAATTAGTTAATTAAAGCTCGGTGTGACAGCCTCAGTCCACAGGTGACAGTGAGACCAGAGCTGTCTCTGGTCTCTCAAAGCAAAGGATGCCTCCAGTGCCCTCCAGTTAAATCCACACCACAGCCTCTGGGAGTCTTTGGGAACACCAACTCCTTTTGGCTGGGCTAATGGCACTGCTGCCTTTAAATTCCCACAAGGTGCTGGGAACTGCCTTTGTTCCACTCCCCCTGAATTCCCAGCTCCCCTCATCCTCCAGACAAAGCCTCGTCCCAAGGCAGCGGAGCAGCAGCTCAGTCAATTTTATTTAAGCAGCACCCTGACATTTCCTCCAGCAGCTCCCTCTCAAACCAAACACTGTTAGGATGCTGTCACAAGGATTTACTCCCTTTGATTAATTACAGGAAAGACAACGGCAAAAAAAAAAAAAAAAAAATTAAAAAATTAAATAAATAACCAACTCCTGGGTGTATCCACCTCACCCGGGGCTGCCCGAGGGGCAGATCCAGGTGAGCTCTGAGCACACCCCGAGCCCACCCGGTGCTGCCCTCGCTCCTCGGGAGCTGCTTAGCAACGGGAAGATCCTGCAGGGCTCGGGCACGGGGAGCTGGCATCGCACCCTCAGTGCCAGGGACAGGGAGCGTGGCCAGAGCCACCAGAATTCCAGCAGGGACCCTGGAACAGCGACAGGACGGGCCCTGGGGAAAGGCTGGGAAGCACCAGCGGGGTGAGCTCGGAGGTGGCGGCAGGTCCAGGAGGGTGACAGCCCCCGCCAGGTGCCCCAGGGATGGCGAGGCCGCGGTGCCGCCCCACAGGAGCAGCAGCGGGGGTGGCAGAGGGGCCAGGCTGTGGGGTGGGGTCCCACTGCTGCGGGGACCCCTCAGCACCGCAGCGTCACCGTCCGCAGGGGCCGCGGGCAGGGAGGAGCAGCAGCCACCGGCTCGGGCCCTGCACCAGCCCGGGACGCTCCGGGCTCCCGGATTCCCCCGTTTCTCTCGGGGTTTTCCCGTTCTCTCCTGCCCACACCCCCTCCGTACCTGGGCTCACGGAGTCCCCAGCAGCGGCGCCCCAAATCCACAGAGCTGCATCCCAAGGGAACCGCTGCCCCCAGCAGTGACCCTTTAGCAGCCAGCGCGGCCGCTCCCCGGCCTGGGGAAGGCGGGGGAATTCATCAGCCCGGCCTGGGGGAGTGGAGCCCCCTCCCTCCCTTCCTTCCTTCCTTCCCTCCCAGCCCTTGCCGGCCCGGCTGGGACCACCTGGAGCGGTTCATTACTATCGGCGCTAATTAGCAGCGACTGCAGTGACAGCGTCACCGGGCTGCGGGCGGCGGGAGGGCACCGCCCCGGGGGACACGGGGGACAGGCCCGGTGCCATCCCCACCACGAGTCCCGCCAAACTTGAGCACAGAGCCGGGCTGAAGCCCCGCACCCTCCCGCAGCAATTTTCCATCCCTCCCGCAGCAATTTCCCACCCCTCGCCCTTTCCAAAGCCGGGAATGTTTCACCCCGCGCAGAGCCCCCAGTGGGCTCCGAGCTGTCACCCTCGCTGGCAAAGGGGGATCCACACCAAAAATAAAACCTTTGCCACGGCCAGGAGAGCCGGGGCAGCGCAAAGGGAAGGCTGAGAAGGAGCAGGGAGCGGAGCTGGAGCCGGTGCCGAGCAGGGGACGGGGTTCGCAGCCGAGCAGGGCTGGTGGGGCTGGCAATAATTGGATCCCCACCCTGCAGGTGACAGCCAGGGCTGGTGGGGCTGGCATTGCCTGGGTCCCCACCCTGCAGGTGACACCAGCAGCTCCCACCGCATCGCCCGGCGGTGCCACAGCGCTGCCCGAGGCTCTGCGGCGCTCCCCTCCCGCGGGATGCCCGGCCAGGCGCCCACGGGATGCGACAGCGACTCCCGGTGCCGCGAGTGGGGCTGAGCCTCCCCACGGAAGCCCTGAGCAGGTCTGAGTCAGCTCCAGCAGCAGCAGCAGCAGCTCGCAGCTCGCTCAATCCCTCCCGGATGAATGATGCATCATCAAACAGAGCCCAGTGTCACAACATTAACAATATTTATTTTCAGGCTAAGCTGCAGCCTGGGCTTTTGATACCAGTAATTAAAGCAAATGTTTCATCTGTTCTCATCTCTGCATCCCTGGAGCCAACTGGCCGCGTTTGGAAGCTTTATCTCTTTTGTTTGTTTGTTTGTTTTTTTTCTTGCAACCTCATGGGAAGAGGGGGATCAAGCTGATCCACACACACTCCCAGGATCCCGAGGGGAGCGTGGCATGGCCCGAGCCCCGAGCAGAGCCACGGCCGGGGCAGCTGCCTTTGCTCAGAGCAGGGAAACCAAGGAGCGTTCATCATCACACAAAGACGAATTGCTGCTCCAGCTTGTGGCCAGAATTATTAGAAAGACACCAGCAAGAGACATAACCAGGTGCCTTTTCTGGAAGAAACCATCGCTGGGAGCTTCCAGCAGCCTCAGCCTCATTCCCGAGGAGGTTTTGCCTCCCGGAGCTTCCAGGCTACTCCAGAAAGGATTTTGGTGCCTTTTGCATCACTTTGGTCCATCCTGGGAAAGAAGCAGCACCTGCCAGAGCCCGCGGGCCGCCCCGAGCCGGGCAGTGATGCCCTTGCAGAGCCCCAGCAGGGAGCAGAGCCCCCCAAAATGTCCCAGCAGCAGGGACAGGGCGCTCCCCGCATCCCCGCGCTGCCAGGATTCTGGGAAGGGGCTCAGCCTTGGTGCCACCGCAGCTCCCGCCGGGCGCACTCCGGGGACGGGGGAAAATAAAAAAGCCAATTTTGGGGGCTTCAACCCCCGCAAATGCCCAACACGCCTCAAAGTTGTCCGCACACGGCCGAGACGAGCAGCAGCACCCAGAGCCTCGCCCCAGCCGCACCCACGGGCGCTGCCAGCCCCACGCCCCGCCGGGGACCCGCTCCAGCCGCTGCCACCCACGGGCGACTCCGCGGGCTGGGGCTGTCACCCTCCGGGATGCCGCAACTTTCCCGGGCCGAGAGTGGAGCGCGGGGGCCTCGGAACACCCCCGGAGCAGCATCCCGAGCCCCCGGAGCCGCATCCCCATCCCTGTCCCTGCGGAGCCCGCGGGATCTCCTGGGACCTCCCCGCGCTGCGGCGCCGGGGGACCCCTGATCCCCCCCTTACCTGCGCCGGGCTCCCGGGGTTTGGGGCTCCCGGGGCTTGGGGCTCCCGCGGTTTGGGGCTCCCGGGGTTGCGGGGCCGCTCGGCCGCGCTGGCGCTGCGCGGCTCCGGCGGCAGCACTGCGGAGGGCGCGGGGCGGCGCGGGGAGGGGACACGGGAGGGGACACGGGAGGGGACACGGCCGGGGCCGCCCCGCTCCGCGCCCCGAGGAGCCGCCCCCTCCCAGGCGCAGCCGCTCGGCCCCCCCGGCACTGCCCCCCCGGCTTGGGGGGGACAGCGGGACCCCCTGCGCTCGTCCTCTCCTCCAGCTCATCCCCTCTCCATGTGTCTTTCATTCATTCATTCATTCTCCTCCCCAGCCCTCTCCCACCCTCATCTTCCATCCCCTTTCATCCCATCCCATCCCATCCCATCCCATCCCAGGCTCCCCCTGCAGAGCCACCCCCGGCTCTGGGGTCCCAGCACAGGGAGCCCCTGGAGCGGGTTCAGAGGGACACAAAGAAGGTCCCAAGGCTGGGAGAGCTGCGAGTGTTCGCCTGGAGAAGGGAAGGCTCCAGGGAGAGCTCAGAGCCCATTCCAGAGCCTAAAGGAGCTCCAGGAGAGCTGGAGAGGGACTGGGACAAGGCATGGAGAGGCAGGACACAGGGAATGGCTTCCCACGGCCAAAGGGCAGGGATGGATGGGATATTGGGATGGAATTTTTCCCTGTGAGGCACAGGGTGCCCAGAGCAGCTGTGACTGCCCCTGGATCCCTGGAATCGCCCAAGGCCAGGTTGGACAGGGCTTGGAGCAGCCTGGGATGGTGGAAGGAGCTCCTGCCCATGGCAGGGCTGGAATGGGATGGGCTTTGAGATCTCACGCCCTCCCCACCTGCAGCATCCCCCAAAAGCTGTGGGAGCTGCTGCCCCTCGCAGATTCCTGCAGATCCCACAGCCTGGCAGCCCTTCCCAAATCCCAAACGCCTCCTGATCCCCAGGCACCAGCCAGGACCACGCTGCCTCTGGCCAAGAGCTTGGAGGAGCAAAGTTCTTCATTCCTCCAGCTGCATTTTCACCACTTCCCAATAAAACGTTTTTCCCCAGCTGCAATGAAACCCCCCCATGAAAACCCTGCTTTTGGGGGGGTGTAAACAGAAATCCCTGGAGAGAGAAATCCTTGAAGGATGGAGCTTTTCCCTGCCTTCAGCCAGGAAAGGATTGCAGCACTGAAGGCTGAGTGTTGATTGGCATCAGCTGGATCCTTGATGGACGTTTTCTTCTCTTCCAGGCCCAACTCTCTGTTTTTATTTAGCAAAAAGAATTGCCTCAGTTATGCAAAATACTTGGAGAGAGCAGCACAGGCACTTTCAAGCTGATCTGTCTTGACACCTTCCTTGGAGATTCACAAAAAGCAGCAGCAATTTGAAAATCAGATCTAAAAGTGGCTTTCCAGAGAGGAAACAAAGCAACACCTGCACTTGTCTGTTCTAAATCCCTGGCACTTCCACTCTCCTTTTTTTAGCCCCCTCTTCGAAAATAAAAAGAGCCAGTTGGGATTTTTTTTTGTGGAATTGGAAGTACAGTTTGGCAGTCTGGCAGATCCTCCAGTGGATCAAAGCAGGGAGGGCTATATATTTATTTATGTATTCATTTTTATATTCATTTATACATTCATTTATTTATTCATTTATACATTTATGTCTATATTTTATATGTTAAGATAAATATATATATTTATACTTTTATATACATGTATTTGTATATACATATATTTTATATATATACATGTATATATTTATTTATATGTTTATTTTATATTCATTTATTAATTTTTGTGTTCATTTATATATTAATTTATATTGTTATTATTTTAATATTCATTTATGTATTTTTTATATATTAATTGAAGGATGAAAATAGTTCCAGTGGCAATGGATAAACTCTCAGAGCTCAGGTACAAAAAAATTCTGGATAACTCTTCTGTCACTGATTCCAATACAGGGAAAATAAATCAGGAGCACCTCAGGCCCTCCCTGAGCAGCCCCAATGAATTAAATTCAAAACCACAAGAAAGATGGGAAAGGATTCACAGTCCAGCACCCCAAATCCACCCCCAGCCTCCCAGAGCAGCTCCTCGCTGGGAATGACTCCTGGGAAAAGATGGGGAGGAGAAAAGAGCAGGAGGAGAATGGAGGAGGAGTGATGGGGGCAGCAGGAGCTGAATCCAGAGATGTTGTCCCAGAACTTTGGGGACCACAGAGTTTGCATCTCCTTTTTCCAGGAGAGAAAACCCCAAGCCAAGATTTAGGCTGGAGCAGGAGAAAACCTGGGAATTCTCTGTGGGACACGGCTGGATCCCCTCGTTTCATCAACACCTCCAACGCCTCCAGCCCACCCTGAGAAAACCCCAGACCAGGCACAAGCCAGAGGAGCCATCCTTGATTCATCCCCCAGTGAAAGTGCTGGGATAAAAAACCACAAAATTGAAAAAAGAAAGGAATTCCCCCCCTTGTCCCTCGGTTCCGGCAGTGCCGCAGGGAAGGGGAAGGGATTTTCCAAGGGCTGGGGAAGGGATTTTCTCCTCAGGAGAAGCTGAGGAGGAGCAGCACCTTGGGAGGGTTCCAGGATGTTTTTCAGCACCCCCTGTGCCTCCCCCTGGGCCGTCAGTCCCCTGCTCCCAACATGCCAGGAATGCCAGGGAGCTTCTGCAGGGAGGAGGCTCCACCATCCCACCCTGGCTGAAAATCCCCTTTCCCAGGCACTTCCTGCAGCTCCACCATCCCACCCTGCTCCTTCCCACCCTGGCTGAAAATTCCCTTTCCCAGGCACTTCCTGCAGCTCCACCGTCCCACCCTGCTCCTTCCCACCCTGGCTGAAAATTCCCCTTCCCAGGCACTTCCTGCCTCACCCCAAAGCCGAGGAAACCCCACAGGGACCCCAAACCCCACAGCAGCACCCCCACGTCCCCTCCCCGTGGTGGCACAGGCAGGATCTGGCAGAGCCCTGAGCTCAGCAGGCCCAGCTCGTTGTGCCTGCAGCTCATTACACCCTTTTAATGAGATCTCTGCTGGTTTTACATCCATTTCCCATTCCTGATAACGCCCTGCCCTATAAAACTGCACTGTTATCCTTGCCGAGGTGAGGGGAAGAATACATTTCCTCACAGGCTGCCTGCATTAATTTTGCAGTAAGTGCCATCAAAGATTTAATCTCCAGCTCCTCTTTTGTTAATGGGATTAGGGGAACTTATTTACTGATTTAATTAATTGGCCTGTCTTGCACTCAGCTGAAGGCAGCGGCCCAGAACCTTCCTGGGTTTGGGGCTGAGGAGAGCTGGGCCTTGTTTCATTTCTGAGGCTGCAAGGAGCACGTACCTGTGAGCTTTAAATAATTGAAATTCCTCCTGACAGCACATTTAAAAAGAGGGGAGGAAGCAGCTTCCTCTTCAGCTTTATCTCCCCTCCCACCCCTCAAAGAGGAGCGGCAGCTTTGCCAAACCACTGCTGAAATATTCCATGGATATATTCCATAACCTCCAGAGGGAGGGACCCCCCAGAGCTGCTCCTGCTGCATCCTTCCCAAACACAGGAATTTATCCATTTAAACTCCTCTTATCCCTCTGAAACCTGCAGTTTCAGAGTGCTGGGAGGGTCCTGAGCTGCAAACCTGGGGCTGGGGGAGCAGCACCCCTGACACAATTAAATCCATGGCTTAATTTGGGGGAGAAGCACCCCAAACACCTCTTCATGATTTCATTTGGGGGAGCAGCATCCCCGACACTTCTCCATGGCTTAATTTGGGGGAGCAGCATCCCAAACACCCCTCCATGGTTTAATTTGGGGGAGCAGCACCCCTGACACCCCTTCATGGTTTAATTTAGGGGAGCAGCATCCCTGACACCCCTTCATGGTTTAATTTGGGGGAGCAGCACCCCTGACACCCCTTCATGGTTTAATTTAGGGGAGCAGCATCCCTGACACCCCTTCATGGTTTAATTTGGGGGAGCAACACCCCAAACAACTCTCCATGGTTTAATTTGGGGAGCAGCACCCCAGACAACTCTCCATGGTTTAATTTGGGGGAACAGCATTCCCAACACCTCTCCATGGTTTAATTTGGGGGAACAGCACCCCAAACACCTCTCCATGGTTTAATTTGGGGGAGCAACACCCCAAACGCCTCTCCATGGTTTCGTTTAGGGGAGCAGCATTCCCAACACCTCTCCACGGTTTAATCTGGGGGAGCAGCACCCCCGACCCCTCTCCCGTGGCTTTATTTAGGTCACCCTGTGCTCGGCGGCCCCGCTCGCAGCGGGGGAGGTTGGACTTCACACTCCTGCTCCCGGAGCTGCTTTTCTAGGTCACCAACCCACAGCGGTGGTTTAAAATAGAGCCTCTCTCCACTCCCCATTCCCACGGCCGGGGGCTGCTGCCGTGCCCGGGCTGTGGCAGCCGCCAGCCCCAGGGGAGGGATGGGGACAGGGCGGCTGCAGTCCCGGGATTTGGGATGCTGGGATGCTGGGGTGGGCATCCCAAAATCGCCAGCCCCAGGGTGGAGAGAGCGGCTGCAATCCTGGGATTTGGGATGCTGGGATGCTGGGGTGGGCATCCCAAAATCGCCAGCCCCAGGGTGGAGAGAGCGGCTGCAATCCCGGGATTTGGGATGTTGGGATGCTGGGATGGGCATCCCAAAATCGCGAGCCTCAGGGTGGGCCCAGCAGGATGTGCCCGGGCTCCTGGAGGTGCTGCTGTCCCCAAAGCCGCGTCCCTGTGGCACCGGCCGGTGACCAAGGACAATCCCCCCGTGGCAGATTTGATGGAAAGAGATCCCAGCTCGCAGCTCGGGCCGATTTTTGATCCATCCGCATCAATTCCCAGCTCCAGCCGTGTCCAGGCTGCATTCCCAGAGCCGGGAGCGCTCTCCCGTGGAGAGGGGGCGGCTCCAGGGAAGCGTCGCCCCGCTCTCATCTCGCTCCCAAATGGAAATTTTACACTGGGAAGAGAAGAGCCCGGCCCGGCAGGTGTCTGCTGGCTCCCCAGCCCGGCTCCAAGAATATCCTCCGGTTCTGCCAGCGCACGGAGCAGGGATCAGCCTGTCCTGAAGGGGATTTCAGCTGGGGCTCCCCCGCCCCTTCCCGGCCCGAGCATCGCGCACGGATCGCGGGGAGAGGCAGCGCCAGGAGGGGAGGATGGCGGTGCCAGCTCCCCGAGCACCAGCACTGCCAGGACCAGCCCAGAGCTGGATCCATGGGATTTGTCAGCTCCTGGTTCTTCCAAGCCACCATCCTGTTGTTATCCCATGGTGGGATTTGGGCTCCCGGATTTGTGGTTATTTCTCTTCTCCCTGATTTTAGAGGGTCCCTTTTCCCACACCCCGGGCATTCTGCTCTGCTTTGCTTTCCCAGACAAGCTGGGGCTGCTCCATCCCTGGAAGTGTCCAAGGCCAGGCTGGAGCACCCTGGGATTAAAACAAAACCATGAAAAAGGAATTGTACCCTGGGATAGTGGGAGGAGTCCTTGCCCATGGTGGGGTGGGATGGGATGGGATGGGATGAGCTTTGTGGTTCTTCCAACCCAAACCGTTCTGGGATTCCATGAAAATATCACTTTCCCATGGAGGGGGGAAAAAAATCCCTGTTGGATCAGGAGCTGGCAGCAGCACACACCATTCCCACACCAGGGAATGAGCAGGGAGAGCCTCCCCCAGGCACAGGAGGTGTTGGACAAGCTCAGGGCTTTGGCTGTTCAGTGTTCCCAGCATGGAATGATCCATCCCAGGGGCCAAGCCCAGCCTGGCCTGGGAGGGCAAGGGCAGGAATAATCCAGGAGCTGGATTTGGGACCCCAGCTCAGCATCCCAGCAGGAACCATCTCATTCCAAGGGCTGTTTTCTGGCCTGTTTTGTCTCCCAGCAAATCCTGCAGGATATCGATCCCTGCTCCGAGGAATTAAAGCAGCAGCAGCTGAAATTCCCCCAGGAGAATGGAAAGGTTGCTGGGCCTGCAGCACAAGGCTTTAACCTGGGAGCTGGAAAAGGGCTGGTTGGGATGTTCACAGCTGCCAGAGTGCCCTGTTTTGGGAATAAACTCGACAGATATTGCTCATCCCAGGCAGCACATCCTGGGAGGCTCCAGCAAGGGCAGGTGGCTCCTCACAGAGCAAACTCTGCAATTCCCCAGCCCTGGAAGGGTTAATCCTGGAGGATCTCTCCATGAATATTCTCTCCAACACCTGCATCTCCTCCAAGGGGAGGGAGAGGAGAGGAGAGGGTTTGAGAGATGCCAGAACCGAGGCTTTGATCTTCAGTGGAGTCACCTCGATGCTGCTGAGAGGAAAAAACAACCCCTGGGCTTTGATATTCCTGAATGCACAAACACTGGGGGAAAATGGAAATATCCCTGAATGCACAAACACCGGGGGAGAATGGAAATATCCCTGAATGCACAGACATTGGGGGAGAATGGAAACATCCCTGAATGACAAACACTGGGGGAAAACAGCAGAGGAAAGGAAGGGAAGGAAGGGAAGGAAGGGAAAGGAAGGGAAGGGAAGGGAAGGGAAGGGAAGGGAAGGGAAGGGAAGGGAAGGGAAGGGAAGGGAAGGGAAGGGAAGGGAAGGGAAGGGAAGGGAAGGGAAGGGAAGGGAAGGGAAGGGAAGGGAAGGGAAGGGAAGGGAAGGGAAGGGAAGGGAAAGGAAGGGAAAGGAAGGGAAAGGAAGGGAAAGGAAGGGAAAGGAAGGGAAAGGAAGGGAAAGGAAGGGAAAGGAAGGAGGAAAGGAAGAAGGAAAGGAAGAAGGAAAGGAAGAAGGAAAGGATGCTCCAACCAGGACAGGAATCACCAATCCTTCACCCCAGCTGGAATTTCACACTCTTTCTTCCCCTCCACTTTCCCAAATGTGCCTCTCCCTGAGCCTGCAGCATCCCAGAGACCCCAAACCCACCAAAATCCCTTCCCAGGCCCCTCTCCAGAGTTCCAGGCAGCCTGGAAACAGCTTCTCCCTCTTTTTCCCAAACCTCTGCCCCAGGAGGGAAGTCAGGAGTGGTGCCAGCCCCTTCCCAGCCACCCAGGCTGAGCCTGTTCTTTTCCAGGGCTGTAAATCCTGACACAGAGTTTGTTGGTTTTTTTTTTCCTCCCTGCTTTTTCCCATTTGGCAGCTGTTCAGGTTGTATTTGTGTTTTGGCTGCCAGCAATGCAGCATTTACAAACCTGCCCTGGATTTCTGCGCTGCAGAGCCGGGCACTGTGAATTAACTGACACAAAAGTTTGGGATGGGGTTGGAAAATGCAATTTCTAATTTAATTTATAGCCAGGATGTGCTGCTGGGCCTCTCCCACCCACATCGCGCTTCTCCTGCCTCGGCTCATTCCCCAAAGTGGATTAAACACACATTTTCCTTTTCTTCCCACCCTCCCAGCTGAGTTTTCCACCCTGTGGCATCTCCACGGGTCCTCTCCTAATTTGAGGTTTTTTTCCTGGGGGAATTTGTGATTTTCCTTCCCACGGGGCCACTTCTGCGGGGTGCTGAGTGCATCCCCCATGGATCCCATGCTGGGGAAGGGCTGGGAGGTGCTGCCATGTGTGGCCCCATTCCTGGTGCTCCCCGAGGCTGGAATTCCCCTGGAGAGCCCAAGGTGTGATGGCAGCCAGGGCAGGCGCTGCTGGGAGGTGCCAAAGCACTTCCTAAGGGATCCTCCCATGGCAGGGATGCTCTGTTCCACTCCTCAGACTGGCAGAAATCCAGATTTTCCAGATCTGGGTTGGCTTTGGAGGCATCCCAGGCGCCCCAGAGAGCCTGGGCTGGGGTGGGCACCGCTCCTGCATCCATGGGATGCATTCCCAGAGGGATCCAGCAGCCAGGAAGGGCTGAGGAGCGCAGCTGGACCAGGGATATCCCTGCAGTAAGGCAGAAAAATCATAAAGGAAAATTATAAAATCGGGGGGGAAATAATAAAGAAAAAATATAAAGAAAAAATTATAAATCATAAAGAAAAATTATAAAATCGGGGGGAATACTAAAGAAAAATTATAAAGAAAAATTATAAATCATAAAGAAAAAATTATAAAATCGGGGGGATAATAAAGAAAAATTATAAAGAAAAATTATAAAGAAAATTATAAATCATATAGAAAAATTATAAAATCGGGGGAATACTAAAGAAAAATTATAAAGAAAAATTATAAAACATATAGAAAAATTATAAATCATAAAGAAAAATTATAAAATCGGGGGGAAATAATAAAGAAAAATTATAAAGAAAAATTATAAAGAAAAATTATAAATCATAAAGAAAAATTAAAAAATCAGGCCTGCTCTGGCTGGCCTGTCGTTTCTCCCAGGTCAAGCTGGCACTTTGCAAGCTCCCATGTGAAAGCAATCCTGGTGTGAGCAGTTTGTTGACAAAACAATCCATTCCTGGGTAAAAAAAAAACAATAACTTGCACCTCTATGAATTTTTTAGATAGAAAAATGAAAACTGTATCCCACAAAGAACTTTTTCTGGTTCAGAACACACCAAGAGTTTGAGTGGCCAATCAATGCAGAATAACAGCTTGTTATTAATGATTGTTATTAATAACAACTTAATAATAGTTAATATGGTATGAAAGATATAATTAGAAATAATAAGATATAAAAAGAAATAATTAATGTGGTGCTAATGGCAAGAAAGCTCCTGACCAATTGGAGTCTCACACGAGGTCTGTAAAACTGTACAAAAAGGGAAACTGTAAAACTGTATGAAAAGGAATTATGTGGATGAGGAAGGGGCTTTTTCCACCATGGAGACAATGGAGTCTGTAGGATTTATTCCCAAATTTTCCCTGCACCATCCTGGCTGTCCCAGCTCCTGATCCCACATCCCTCCCAGCTGAGCTGAGCCCGGGGATTTAACTCGGTCCCTCAGAGTTTCTCCCTTGCAGTGATTCAGTCCTGTGCTACCAAAAGTGGCTGATAAAGAGGTTTCCTACCCAGAACTGTCAGAAATTCATCCAAACAGAGCCTGGTGACCCCAAACCAGAGGATTTTCCAGAGCCAGGGCTGGATCCAACAGTGCCACGTGGAGTTTGTGGCCAGCTCCTGATTGGCGTTTTGATTAAACACAGATTAAACCCCTGCCTTGGCATTTTGGGCTTTAATTGCTCCAGGAGAGAAATGAGCAGCACGATTAAACTTAACAGACAGAAAATGATGCTCAGAGCAAAGAGTTCAGCTGAAATTTCGGGGCTGGAGTGTTCCTGAGCTCCCAAACTCCCAGGACACGGAGAACATCCTCAATCCCAGAGGAGCTGGCAGCGGGCAGGAGCCTCACAGGGAAAACTGGCACCTCTTGTTCCCTAATCAGAGCTGATGGGGACTTTGGAGCAGGATTTTGGTGCATTGCCCTGCAGGACAGAGACCCAGCCAGATCCTCTCTGAGTCACAGGCTGAGGTGGCTGAAAATGAGGCAGTGAGGGAATTTTGGGGAGCAGGAGGATGCTCAGCGACATCCTCGGCTTCCCGAGGGACAGAGACCTCAGCAGCTCCAGGTTTTAACTCCTCTCTGAACTTCCAGCTCCGCCTCTCCCCTTTAGGGTTTAACTGTTCCGGCTGCCCCTGCACACCCCTGACCCTGCTGGCGGGAAAATGAAGGATTGGGATTTAATTCTGCGCCCTGAGGGCAGAGACCGGGGCTCAGCAGGTCCCGATCATCCCTCACCAGCAGCCCCAGCCCAACGCCACCATTCCCTTCCCCTCGCTTCCCTCGGCATAATTGATATTCTGCCTCGTTAGGTTTTAATGCACAGCTTCCAGAGCTTATTTAAAATTCACCGGCGCTTCCCCGCTCCAAAGGATTTAACAGCCGGGTGGGGGGAAAAAAAATAAAAAATCCGAAGGGTTTGTGGAATTCTGCACAGCCCCGGAGGCAAAGGATGGAGCGGCTCCGCAGTGCAGGGATGGAGTAAATCAGGGGTGACGCAGCGATCCCTCCCATCCCTGCCAGCACCGCTGCTCCTCTCCGCAGGGCACAGGGAGAAATCCCCTCCGGCAGCGGGGAAATTCCTGCCTCGCTCCTGCCCCCATTCCCGGCTCCTCAAAGAGGGAGAGCGGCAGCAGATTCCTGTCCTGGCTGGAGCTTCCCTTCCCTTCCCTTCCCTTCATCCATCCTGGGACATGGAGGGGCCAAGGGCAGGGATACGGGGAACTGCTCATCCCAGTCCATGGGCAGGAGCAGCTCCCACTACCCCAGGTTGCTCCATGCCCTGAGATTTATTTGAAGCAGAGCCTGGTGTGGAGCTGTGGGAGCTCTGGGATGGCTCCAGTGGGTGGGATGGGCACTGGGATGGGCACTGGGATGGGCATTCCCCATCATCCAGAGGCAGCAGCAGCTGGGCAAGGAGCTGAGCTGATCCCAGGAATCCTGGGCATCCCTGAACCATGGAATCCTGGGGTGGTTTGGGCTGGAGGAACCCCAGAGATCAGCAGGTTCCAAGCCCTGCCATGGACAGGGACATTTTCCACTAGGGATGGGGACAGGGGAACGGCCACAGGCTTCAATGATGGCAACTGGGGCTTTCCCCTTTCCCCTTTTTCCTTTCCCCTTTCCTTTCCTTTCCAGGGGATTCTCACCAGGATTTGGGATCAGCAGGGTTTGTCCCTGGCTCTCTGATCTACAGGGACTGGCACAGCATCCATGGGGGAAGGAGAGAGAGATCCTGTGAATTTTCCTCTCTTTTTTTCCCCCCTAACTCCCACTGAACCCAAACCCACATTTCAGGACAAGCTGTGAAATACTCCAGAATCAAGGAAGACAAGAAAAGGAGCAAGAGGGGAAAACAAATCGAGTTCTTCTGCTGCCTGAGACTTCTTTTTCTTCATTTCTTCTTTTTTCCTTCCCTTTTTTCTTTTATCTTCCCTTTTTTCTTTTATCTTCCCTTTCTTCTTCTATTTTCCCTTCTCTTTCCCTTTACACCCCCACCTTTTTCTTCCCTTTGTTCTTTTCCAAGGAATAGTTAAGGTTGGAAAAGGCCTCTCTAAGATCATAAGATTCAAATTTTCACCCCCTTCTTATTATTATTATTCCCTTTCTTCTTTTTTTCCCTTTTATTTCTTTTTTATCTTCTTTTTTTTATCTTTTTTTTTTCCCTTTTATTCTCCTTTTCCCTCTTTCTTCTTTCTCTCCTTTCTTCTTCTCCGTCTTCTTTTTTCCCCCATTTCTCCTTTCTTTTCCAGCCTTTTTTCCCTTTCTTGCTCCAACAACCCAGGAACCTCTCACGCCACAGAGCCAAGAACCGGAGGCCTCAAGAGAGAGCACGGAAAGGGAAATTTAAAGGATGTTAAAATCCCCAAGGACAATCACGGATTGCGCATCTTCGCCCCCAAGGCTGAGGCATTTCTTCCTCCCCTTCCCGCTTTTTTTTTCCACTCCAAAAGAAAAGAAAAATAAGCAGGGAGCGAAGCGAGTGAATATTTGAGAGCAAATCCCTTGGCTCGGAGCCTCTCAAAGGAATTGGGGTTTTTGTTACTGCCGAAAATGACGCGTTAATGGCATTCGGGAGGCACCGGGAGAATCCAAAGGCACAAAACCTCTGGCCAGAGGCGGATTTGATGGGATGCGTTTGTCAGCAGCTCTCCCGCAGTGCCCACAGCCCACCCTGCCCTGGAATCGCTCCGGGATTCAGGGATTGGGGTGCAGCAGCTCCCCCCAAAATCCTCCGGACACGGTTGGGAATCCAACATTCCTGTGCTGCTCCCCACGAGGGGAATGTTGGATTTGTCCCTGCAAACCAGCTGTGGGTCTGCTGGTGGATAAAACCAGCGCTGGGAGAGAAAAGAAACGACGGGGAGGATTGCACTGACTGATGAATGGAAAAGGATATTTGCTTTTACAAATAAACTTTAGGTTTGCTGAGACATGAAATTAGACAGTGAAAGATGAAAGAAACAATGGGGAAGAAAAATTCCTAAATTCCATGAGAATTAACAATTAAAAGGGAGGGTTGTACAATAGAGGGAAATCTTTGGTGTCAAGCATTCTGGGAAGTCTGAACCTCTCAAGTACCTCAGAAATGGGGGAAAGAGAGAAGGGAAATGTGGCCAGGAAATTGGGATAAAAGGGAGGCTGCGTCCTCCAAAAATCTGAGAGATCCCAGGGGAATGCCCCATGGCCTCTCCCTTTATTCGAATAAAGTCAAAGGACTCCTCTGTCTCCTTTTTGGACATAAGCCTCTGATGTTTGTGGATTAATTTTCCTAGCACCCATCCCAGAATCCACACAGCCCTCATGGGCTCTCTGGAAAGGACAAAAGGATCCCGAGGCCCAGCCCCTGGCCCAGCCTTTCCCAGGGCTGCTCCCCAAAATGCAGCCCCTGGGAACCAAACCAGCTCCCAAAATCAGATTTAATCCCAGGAAACCAAGAGGGAAATAAGGAATCCAAGAACCTCAGGAGGATTTGAGTTGGAAAGGACCTTAAAGCTCATCCCAGTCCATCCATGGGCAGGAGCAGCTCCCACTACCCCAGGCTGCTCCAAGCCCTGAGTTTTATTTTAGGCTGAGCTCAGGATCCCTCAGCTCCCTCCTCTCTCCCAGGAGAGAAGGAAACAGGGACCCAAAGCCTCCCCACAGGGATCCCAAAGGATTCTGCCTTTGGAATTGCTGCGTTGATTGTTGGACACAACAAAGGCAGATCTGACAAAGCCTCTCCTCTCTCCGCTGTGAAAGAGCTGAGACACAAAAACGGGAGGTGCCAGCCTGGAGAAAGGAGTGAATGCAAAACAGGGAGAGCCGGGCACTGCTCAGGGACAATTAATTATTGTAAAAGCTGCAGAGACAAATTGATAAAATCCCCGCTGAGGAGGCAGCTGCAATCAGGCTTAAAAAGATTGATTAAAAAAAAAAAAAGAATATACAGGACAAAATAGTTGCTAATTCAAAAGGGAACAAAAGGAATGAGAGCAAGAGGTGCTTGGAAGAATCCGTGGTTCCTGTCCAGCTCTGGAGCCAACAGGTGCTGGAAATGCTGCTGAAAATGCAGAGAAATTTGGGTTATTTAATACAGGAGATAAAGACTGAGATGATGCCTTTGTGCCAAAAGCCTGATGAGATGTTTTGTATTGCAAAACAAACCAAAACAAACCAATAAATGGAGATTATTGACGCCAAACTTCTCTAAAATCAGCATTCCCACAGCACAGCCAGCCTCTGGCAGAGCCCAGACGCTCCCATCACAGCTCCCTGGAGAGTTCTGTGTGATGGTGCTCACAGGGGTCTGAGGATGAGGGGAGAGATGAGGATCTGACTCCATGGTTCAGAAGGCTGATTGATTATTTTGTGATATATATTACATTAAAACTATACTAAAAGAATAGAAGAAAGGATTTCATCAGAAGGACAGCTAAGAATAGAATAGCAAAGAATGATAACAAAGGCTTGTGGCTGGGACTCTCTGTCCGAGCCAGCTGGGCTGTGATTGGCCATTAATTAGAAACAACCACATGAGACCAATCCCAGATGCGCCTGTTACATTGCACAGCACCAGATAACCATTGTTCACATTTTGTTCCTGAGGCCTCTCAGCTTCTCAGGAGGAGAAAATCCTAAGGAAAGGATTTTCCAGAAAAGATGTGGCTGTGACAGTTCCACGCCCAGACAGGAACTCCTGGTTCAGCTCCAGGCTGTGGCCATCCGTGTCCTCCCCCTCCAGGAGAGGGGCAGGAAGGGTGGATCACAGCAGGGCTGGCGCTCAGGGACACGCAGCCAGGCTGTGCCAAGGCTGGATGGAGCCTCCAGAGGTGACTCAGCCCTCGGGAGGACACCCAAGGATGCTCATCCAGCTGCAGTGACCCGTGCACCCAAGCTCTTCCCAAAAGCACGGATGGCCGGCGGCGGCTTTGCTGCTTCCGAGGCAAAGCAGCACAGCCTGAGCTTTCCTGAGCTTCCCAGGGATTTGCTGGATGAACGTGTGGAGGGGACACACGGCAGGGAATTCCCAGCCAGCAGCAGCCATGGAGGGGGCTCCCAGCAGGATCTGTCCTGGAGAATGCAGGGATGAGCTCTGGTCCCCCTGGAGGAGGTGAATTCCTGTGATCAGAACTGGCCAGGAGGGAGAACATTACACCAGATACCAGCAATTATCCCATAAATCCAGACGTGACAATGGCTGCAATTAATAGGATCCCACACTGGCACTAATTACCGGTGTGTGGGAGGGGAGGAGGGAGCCTGGGACCCGCTGATCCCAGCACCAGCTGGGAATATCACTGGAAATCCCAACATGCCAGAATAGAATCATCAGGAGGGACTGGGGGGCCCAGGGGTTCTCCTGCCTCCCAGAGCCCCCAGTGTGTTCAGGGCCTTCCACAGAGCTCCTTAAAACCCCAGGAACCCAAAGCCTCTCCTGGCAGCCCTGTGGCACATTCCCAGCTGTTGGATGTGCTGGTCCATGGCCCTGCTGTCACCCAGGGGAGGAGCTGATCTCATCCCCATCCTCATCCTCACCCTCCCTGCCCCAGGGGCTGCACATCCCCCCAGGACCATCCCAAGGGCTCCAGGAGGATGCAGAGAGCACCTTGCCTGCTCCAGGCCATGTTTTGGGAATGTGAAAGCGCAGGGACACCGAGCACAGCCAGATAAAAGCACCCAGCCCCTTTTCCTTCCTGTCCCATCCCCATCCATCCCACCCCGTGGATCCCAGAGCCACCTCCCCTCATGCCAACGGGTTTGAGCTGCCTCTTCCCAACTTTCAGCTCCTCCAAGAGGGATTTTCCCCTTTGCAGAGAGCAAAGGCTCTGCTGACAACCATTTTACTCCTGCAGGAACCTGTTGGTCCCTGCTCCCAGCACGCAGACCGGGCAGCGCCACAGACGGGATGTCAGCAGGAATTAAATCAAGTGTCAGGAGAAAATTCCAGGGGGGAAGCCACTTTCCTGATTCATATTGCCAGGCAATTATTCCCGTGACAGCCCAGACAGCGGGGCTTTGTCACAGCTGGGAGAGGGAGTTGTGCAGATCAGCTCATCCAGAGCTCCTTTCCCAAACCCTCTGCGGTGATCTGTGGCGTTCACCTTCTCTGGAAAATCCCTGCACTCGGGATTTTTCTCCTGGGAAACCTCAGAGAAAAGGAAAACAATTCTGATCTCATTTGCTTCTCCTGTGCTGTGCTCACGTGGAATGCGTTTGGAGATTGTTCACCCACAGGTGATTGTTCCATTGCATTCTGCTGGGAGTTGTTTTCACTCTCTGGCCAATCAGGGCCAAGCTGTGCTGGGGCTCTGGAAAGAGTCAGGAGTTTTCATTATTATTATTATTTTTTAGCATTCAGTAAGTGTTCTTTAGTATAGTATAGCATTCTTTAAAATAATATAGTACTATAAAGTAATAAATATTAAATAAATAAATAAATAAAATAATAAGTATAAATAAAATAAATAAAACAAATAAATAAAAAAATAAATAAATAAGCATAAATAATATAAAGTAATAAATTAGCCTTCTGAGAACACGGAGTCAGATGCATCATTCCTGCCTTCGTGGGGCATTCCCAGCAAACACAACAGTGGTCAGCAGCTCCTGCAGGGTTTGCCAGCCCTCAGGGACACCCAGGGTGTGCCAGAGCTAAAGGATTCCCAAGGAAAAGCAGCTCTGATAGGGAAAGGATGGAGATTTCTGTGTTCTGCCACCGGCACAAGCCAGGCTCAGCCATCCATCCTGGGATCCTGTCACTGTCCTGGGATCCTGTCACTGTCCTGGGATCCTGTCACTCGGAACAGCTGAGGTGCTGTGGGCAGGAGAGATGGAAAGCCAAGGTCAGGATTCCTCAGGAGCACAAAGGAACTGGATGTGATTCCATCAGGAGCACAAAGGGACTGGATGTGATTCCAAAGGGACCCAGTGTGGCTCCATCAGGAGCACAAAGGGACCCGGTGTGGCTCCAGGTGGGGACACGGCCCCGGCTGTCCCCGCAGTGACACCGGCACCGTCACCCAGGCAGCACTAACGGGACCCAGCGAGGCTCAGTGGGTTTTGCTCAGGCACAGAATTCATCCCTGGTGTCTCATCAGCGATCCCAGGAGCCCACGCAGCCTCCAGGGTCGGGTCACAGAATTCACAGAATTCACAGAATCGCTGGGTTGGAAGAGACCTTAAAGATCATCGAGTCCACCCCAACAGCTCAGCTGAACCCTTGCCCCCAGTGCCACATCCAGGCTCTGTTAAACACAGCCAGGGATGGGGACTCCACCACCTCCTCAGGCAACCACTCCAGAACTTTATCACTCTTTCCATAAAAAACGTTTTCCTAATATCCAACCTGTATTTCCCTTGGTGCAGCTTGAGGCTGTGTCCTCTGGTTCTGTCAGTTCCTGGAGAAAGAGCCCAGCCCCACCATTACCAAAACCACCTTTCAGGAGCTGTAGAGGGTGATAAGGTCACCCCTGATTTTACCACCATTCCCCAAACTTTTGGCCATCCAGAGGAGCTCCCATCACCACGACTGTAGCAGCAAGGTAGAAAAATCATTAAGAAAGGCTTCATAAAATCGAGCCTGCTCTCCTAAAACCAGCGGCTGGCCTTGTCAAGCTGGCACTTTGCAAGTTCCCATGTGAAAGCAATCCTGGTGTGAGCAGCTCATTAGCATAACAATCTATTCCTGGGTAAAAAAAAACCAACTTGCACCTGTATAAACTGTTTTTACATTGTTGGATAGAAAAATTAAAACTAGAAAAATTAAAGCTATGTCTTACAAACTTTTCCTGCACTTACACACTGAGAGTTTGAGTGACCAATCAATACAACACAACAACTTGTTATTAACCAATAAAGTAATTAGCAAGAAAGCTCCTGACCAATTGGAGGTCTGTAAAACTGCATAAAAGGAGTCCTGTGGATAAAGAAGGGGCTTCTTCCACCATGAAGAAAATGGAGCCCGTGGAGATTTATTCCCACCCACAGCCCCACAGAGGCGGCCCTGGGTGCCCTTCCCACATCCCAAACGCTCTCCCACCCCTTCCAAGGGGTCGGATCCTCAGCGGGGAAGGATCCCCCGAGCAGGGCTGGCGATGCCACATGACACAGCATCCAAAGGGCCTTAAAATACCCGCACACCCTCCCCCTCCCTGCCCACGCCTGCCGAATTCCCGGCGGGATGCAGGAGCCGGCACGTGTGCGGCCGCACCCCCGCGTGTGCTCCCTTCTGTTCCAAAAAAAAACCCCAAAAACCCAATAAAAAAAAAAAAAAAAAAAGAAAAGAAAAAAAAAGAAGCGTTTTTAAAACCTCTCAGAATTTAGCAACGATCGCCATGGAGACCAATCACCGAAATCCCTGCGTTGCCATGGCAACGCCTTTCCCCCCATCCTGCCTGTTTATCCTGGAGCTGCCGCACCGTTTATCGGCAGGGAGAGTTTCAGAGCAGCCTCCCCTAAGTGCACGGAAGCAGAAAAATCCTCCGTGAGGAAATCACTATTAATAGAGATAAAACAGCTCCAGCACGGATCAGCCCCGGCCTGAAGAGCTCTGTGAGTGTGCAGAGCTGCTAAATCCCAGGAAAAGGCCGGGAGAACACAACCTCCAGCCACGGGAAGGCAGGCAGAGCACACAGGGATGGGGAACACGCACCCACAGCAATCTGTGCACGTTTAAAGCAGAACTAATTAACACTGAGGTGTGTATGAGAGAGGCTGAGCTGCAAAGGAATGGGGTCCTGGCTTTGGGATGGTTTGGGAGATGCTGCTGGGAGCTCCCCTGGAGTCTGTGGGTGATGCTTGGGGTTGGTAACACCATAGCCCAAAATAATCTCCTTTTTTTTGCAAAATTGGAGCTTCCAAGGGGGTGGATTTGTCAATCCAGCACCTGGATGTCTCACTCAGGTTCTTACGGTGCCCACTGGGGTAGAGAGAGAGGGTTTAGATGGGATATTGGGAATATCCCACCCTGTGAGGGTGGTGAAAAACCCCTGGGCTCAGGGTGCCCAGAGCAGCTGGGGCTGCTCTGGATCCCTGGAAGTGTCCAAGGCCAGGCTGGACAGGGCTTGGAGCAGCCTGGGGTGGTGGAAGTGGCAGGGGTTGGAACAGGATGAGCTGTAAGGTCCCTTCCCAAGCCAAACCAGCCCGGAATTCTCTCTGAAGGATCATCCCCGCCATGGAAGTCACCACTCAAGGCCCTTGGATGGACTCAGCTGAATTCCAGGAGCAATTCCCCTGCCTGACATTCCTGGTAGATCTCAGCCTGGGAAACGGACCAAAGAGAGGAGGAATTCCTGCAGCCACTGCTGATTTGGACAGTTACGAGCTGCTGGGGATCAATAAGGTTAACTTCCAGCAGATCCTCGTGGGAGAATCCTTAGGGATTGATTCCAGGCACTGTTGAGCCCAATCTCCTTACCAGGGGCAGCAGCAGAGCACAGAGCTGGGGAGGCTGAGGCGAGGGCAGGACGCTGGGAAGGGCAGGGATCCAGCAGGGATGCTCCAAGTGCTGCCTTCCCTCAGCTCAGCAGCCTTGAGGGGTGGGAATCGAGGTGCAAGATCCCAAATCTGTGATGGGCAGGAGCCTGAGGGACGGGAGCACATCCCACACCCTCCCCAGCAGCCCCTCCACAAAGGCAGAACATCAAATGCACAGAGATCAGTGGGATCAAGGAGTTTGGAAAAGCCACCACTCTCGTGTATTTCTCTCTCTTGGGTTTTGTGCAGCGCTTTGTATCCCTCAGCTGCCATCCACAGCAGGAAATATCCATGGGACTGCCATCAAATTAAAAATTCCAGCCAGGAAAACAATCCTAAACTCCAGCTCAGACATAGCACTGTTAAATAAAGAGAGCAGAAGGAATCACAGCACTTCCCAGCCTGGTTTCCAGCCCAGGAGAGACGGGGGAGTTCCTCCCCCTCCCACTCCCAGTGACACAGATAAGGAGACTGAGAAAAGCACCAAAATTCCAAAGATTGTTCCTCCACCAGGAACAAACCCGCAGAAAGTAAGGAAAAGCAGGGAGCTGTGAGGATGAGATGTGCTAAAAATGTCACAGCCCTCCCAACACTTGTGGCATTCCCTGGGAGAGCTGGGGATTTTCAAATCAAACCTTTTGATCTTGGAATTGTTCTGCTGCCTGGCTCCGTGGGGAAAACGGGAAGAGAGCAGCACATTAAGGATCCTTTGAAGGTATCCTTCCCAAGGTTTACCAAAGAGAAAAAACAGAGACACAGCTGAGCCTCAGGCCCCTGTTCAAGGCAAAGGAAGATTTCCAGGAGTTGAGGCACAAGAGCCACGAGCTGAGTGAGCTCCAGGGTGATGCTGAGAAAAAGTGAGCATGGGAAGGCTCCAAAGGCACCACCAGGGACACAAAACAGGAATTGCCACCCTGCAAACAGAACCTGGTTTGCACCAGCTCTGCCAAGAGAGTTGGGCTGGAAAAAGAATTGCTTAGGTCACAGAGAAGATGTGGATTGAAGGAGACCTTCTCTTTTCCTGCCCCAGTCCTGCATGACTCAGAATTCCCCCACCCCAAAGTGAGCAAGGATTCATCCTGGAGAAAAGTCAGCCAACGTTTCAAGGGTTTAGGGAGATAAGAAACTTGTCCTTGAGCAGTATCTGATCACCTCAGTTTGTACAAACACCGGGGACGCCGGGAGAATAAATGGATTTATACTCACCTACGTGGAGACACAGAGAGCTGGGAGCAGCAGGAGGGGCTGGAAGTGTCACTACAAAGCAGGAAGGGCTGGAAGTGTCACCACAAAGCAGGAGTCAAAGCCAGGAGACACCAAGTGTCACCCCAGCACCATCACTTCCAATCTTTGTCAAAGTTCTCAGAATAGAACAATCCCTCCCTCCTCTCCTTCCCTTTTCCCTCCCTCCCCAGCCCTGGCAGGGATTATAAAAACTCCCAGAGATGGATGCAAACTGTTGGATGTGTTCATAAAAACAAATCCATCAACCTTCCCCTGTGGGATAATCGCCTTAGAGCCAACTGCTGCTGCACAGAGCTCCCGGCCCCGTCTGCATCCCCGGGCTCTGCCTCCTTCCTGCCATTTCACTGGATTATCCCTGGCATGGGCCTTTGCCATGAGATTAAAGCTCGTTTTACTCCAGATTCTGCTGCTGTTCAACCAGCACTGCTCAGGCTGAGCTGATTTGTTCCCTGCAAAGTTTCAGGTCTGTTTTTAACGCGCGGCCCCAAAAGCGGGAACGAGGGAGAGGGATCGCCCTGGAATTCAAACCCCTTCATGCAGGCTGATTTCTGGGATCAACAACACCAAGGGCATCCCAAGTGGGAGCATTCCCAATGGATTTGAGAAGTAAAAACCAGACCAACCAGTATTGGTGGAGCTGAGATATGGAAAACCTCAGGGCAGGCATTCACTCCTCTGCTCTGGCCCTGGGATGTGACACTTTGGGAAGTGTCTGGCTCCAAGTGTGAGGGATCAGGAATGCTGAGAGCTCTGGAAGTGAGGCAGGAGCAGCTGGCAGGGGAGTCTGGGACAGAATCCAGCTCCTGCTGCAAGCACCGACCCCTCCTGGGATGAAAAGACCTCGGAAACAGCAAAGCCCCAAAACCAAGCGGAGCAAGAGGTGGAAGATGGAAGGAAGGAGCAGCAGGAGTGGGAGAAAATCTCCTCTCCCTCATCCCAGGAGAGCTGGCTGTGGCTGAGGGGGATGTGGAGAGAAAAAGAACAGGATTGCCCTTCCTCCCTTCCCAATTCCAGCTGATCCCACACAAAGAGCAAGAGGAGAGGCCAAGCCCCATCCAGCTTTGAGCAGGAATCACAGAACCTTGGAATGGTTTGGGTTGGAAAGGAGCTTAAGGATCCTCCAGCTCCATCCCCTGCCACCATCCCAGGGTGCTCCCTGTCCAACCTGGCCCTGGACTCTTCCAGGGATGGGGCAGCCACAGCTTCCCTGAGGATTCTATCCCAGTCCCTCCCCGCCCACCCAAGACATTGGGAAAGAATTCCCAAGAAATTGGGAAGAATTTCTTCTCAATATCCCATCCTTGGTGCCTGCAGCTGGAGAACACAGGGACTGACAAATCATGGTAAGAAAATGATTTTTATTTCTTTTTTTTTTTTTTTTCTATTTTGAATTTCTTTTTTTCCCTTTTTTTTTTTAATGGAATTTCTGCTGTTTACAGATATGGTTTATTTCTGATAACACAGCTTGGCAGCAATTAAAAAAAAAAAACCAAACCAAACCCACTGCAACTGAATTAAACCCCATAAATACCAGCCCAGAAAACAATGGACAACCACCACTATTTCTATACAGGAACTATTATTTAATGTCACATTTTGACAACTGTAAATGGGCTACAGACTGTGGGCAAAAGGCAAGAGGTAAAATCTTTTTTGAAACACCAGATGTAGAATAAACAGCTCATTTCTCAACATTTACATGATTCACATCAAATTGATGACATCCTAAATGTATTCCTTCTAAAGGATAGAAATTTTGCAATAAAATATTACATTTCATTTAATACTCTGGTACAATACTTCATACATTGCAGGAAAAAAAAAATAAATGCAAGGCCTATTCCACCTAATAAGATCCTTTTTCATTAGTCTTTAGTACTGCAATAAAAAAAAAATCACAGTAATGTCATAAATAAACAGGCTTGAAATTATTCATTACCTTTCACTATTGAAAAGGGAGAAATGAACAATTAATTTGAAATAATGGAGTTATGGGTAGAAAATCTAACCCTGACAACACATCTTAGTCCCAGCTGCAAATTCCCTCAGCCCTACAACAAAAAAAAAGGCAACAGGTTGGATACCTTTGTTAGCTGTGTCCTGGTTAATCATCTCTCAAACACATCTTTTAGGAGGAAAAAAGGAAAGTTTGGTCAGGATTAATAGAACCAATCAGGCCTAACAGGAGTTAGCTGAAATTAAAGCGTATTTCTCTAAAACATTCAGTAAATGAAGTCTGCAGCAAATCCACACTGGCATCAATCACTGTGCCTTGGGAGTTGGGGTGAATTTCCCTCGTGGGACAAAGGCTCCTCCAAGAGAACCCTGGGATCCCTTTCCCATCCCTGCTCCAGAACAAGCTCAGCCAGCACAGCTTCCAGCTGAATTCCCTAAACCTGGCAATCCCTGAATCCCATCCACTGATCTCCCCTGAACCAAAGGATGCTTCTCTCTTTGTAGCTTCATCTGCCAGAACCCCAAAGTTATTTGCTGGAATTCACGCAGGAGATGCTTTAAGAACCCTTCCTGTCCCTGGGGACAGATTTTAGGGTGCAGGGGCTCCCCTTTGCTGCCCACCAGGACCCACCAGGGGCTCAGAAAGGAGAATTTATTCCTTTAGTCACCATCTTGCAGATCCTGCTCCCCCCTCACTGACATTCCCCACCGTGTGCTCCCCAGGATTCCCACACATTCTGCACAAGAGCTCCCTGCTCCCAAGGAGAACAATTCCAAACAAACCCCTCCAGAGGCAGGCTCTGAACGAGGTCAGGAGGCCCCAGTGTGCTGATTGCTGCTTGCACAGGTCCAGCTTCTAAGACACTTCACATGAACTGAGTGCACAGAGTTGAGATTCCCTCAGGATCCTTCCCTCCTTTCTCCTGACTTCTCAGTTTGGAGCAGAGCAGCTCCAAACCCCACCTGGCTGTGTCCCTCACCTTGCTCCAACCTCTGAAGTGCAGAATTTGACTTTGCACAGAGCTTGAGGCAAATATTTAATTACTCCATGCAAGTGTCAACACTTCCAAGTGATGCCTGTTCAGCAGGAGGGAGCTGGGAACAGGGACAGGCTGGCAGGGGATGGAGAACAGGAATAATCTCACTACCAAATCCCACATTTCTCTCTGCTCATCATCTACTCCAACCTAGGAAGGGCACAAGGATTCAGGGCTAGAGCATAAGGCCGTGACAGTCAAGCACATTTATGGTGTGCTGGTGACAGGAGTTCCAAAAAAATCAAGCACCAAAGCCCCCAAAGACAAAAAGGACAAGAGGCCAAGGAACAAAATTCTGCTTAATATTAATGAAGCACCTTCATTCAGTCCAAACAAAGTGCTCAAATACTGGGATTTGCAAAGCACTCAGGCCCAGGTGATGGCACCTCCCAAAGCTGCATTAATCACATTCCAGGCTCCAGCAGGATTCCACCAGCACAGCAAGGCCAGTAACCCCATCCAGCCACACAGGAAGGTCAGGCACCCTCTGTGGGGATGGGAATCACTCCTCAACACCACTGAAGTCCCAGAATGTCCCCAGAACCAGGGACAAGGTGCTGGGAGGACACCAGATCCCACTCCCTGCCATCCACAGCCCCAAGGGGAGCTGCTGGTCCAGGACAGAGCCAGGGGAAGGAGTTACATGGAAGCTCAGCAGATCTTCCTTGGGGGGTCTCTGGAAGAGGCTTTGTCTCCCTACAAGTGGTTCCAGGGGGTTTTCCATGCACTGGGCCAGGAAGGTGCAGGCAGCTCCCAAAGGCACTTGGGGTGGGACAGTGCCCCCAGCGTGGCCTTACTGCTCCTGTCCCACCAGGAATCCTGGGATCCTTCCTTCCTTCCCTAAAAATCCAGGAGGCTCCTCCACAGCTCCCACTTCCCCAGCACAGGGGCAGGAGGGCTCCCTGACACCAGCAGGGGTTACTGGTTTCACTGGGTTTAACATCCTGCAACTCCTTAATTAATACCTGAATTCTACCGCTTCAGTCTCATTTAACTGAGCACAAAGTCACCACAGAGTGTCCTCACAAACCACCCCCAGGTCACTGAGTCTCCTGAAGGACACAAGGAATTCCTATTCTGGGCACAGATCACGGAAAAGAAACTTTGTTTGATGTAAAAACAACTTTGCATAAATTCCTCCAAAATAGCCCATCCAGCCACACAGCGAAATCGGAATCAAAGCCACCAATTATCACAAAAAAAGCACCTTCATCTCATAGAACTGCTCACCCCAGGAAGCTCAGTCTGAGTTTGAAATGTATCAGGACTAATTTGATCATGCACTTGGTTCTATTCACGCTGGTGATCCACTGTTTTCCAACAATCCACATTGTTCCCATCAGTATTTTACATTTCATGGCATGGATTTATCCATGGCATTGCTCTCCCACCACCCACCCCCCACCCAGTGCCCCCCCAAAAACCCCACAACTGCTCAAATAAGGAAAAAAAAAATAAACCCCACTAACAGCCATACTGTGAAACCAAAATACTATTTAAAAAAACAAATGGATGACAGTCCAACAGTTTGCAGGATTCAAAACTGACTCTACAAAGTAATTGTCTACCTTGTAGAAAGGATTTCCTTTTATTTGGAAAATGAGCAATTGGAAATTGGAGAGAAGAGATAAAAACAATCTTTAGATGCTCTGAAGTTTTGCCTACTGAAGGATTAAAACCGTAAATAAAAAGGTACCAAGCCCTCAGAGTTCACTGCTCACGTGAAGCTTCTTCCATCTCTTTCTTGACCTTTTTAAAAACCATTTTCATGTCTGGGAAAGGAAAAAAAAATGAAGAATTATTGAGGAAAAAAACCAAAAAACCCAGCAGTTGTTTCTTATTCAGGCATTGTACAGAAGTGCTCAGTTTGGACTCAATAAAGCTTAAACTCAACCCAAAGTCTCAGCCCTGGCTTAGAAACTTGTGTGGGTGCTTTGGCAGGAAAAGGTGAGATTGTGTATAAAGGTCATTAAAATTAAATTTAAATTAGCTTTTGGAACTCAGGCACCCTGTGGGGATCAATTCCAAGCATTCTGGGCATTTTTGGGGGCATTTTCTCCCAAGCCAGGCTGGACACAGCCCCTCCTGTGGCCATACACACCTGCCTTGGCCTGGAAGGCTCTGAACATCTTCTCATCTGAAACTCTTCTGCTGCTGCATCAGCCCCACATTTTCATATACTCTAGCACTATCTTCTCTCATTCTGAAATGAAATCAGGATTTAGAGTCCCACCAAAAAAAAAAATCCTATAATACACACAAAAAAAAAAATTCCTATAATACACCCCCCACAATTCAGGCACAATTAATTTCACTTGATTTATTTTCAGAGGAAAGCCCAGCACAACAGGGCAGGTTCTGGGGTAACTCAGACTTGTCTGAGGTCTCTGAAGATGAGAGAGAGGAGCTCAAGAACTGAGGGCAGGACTGGACTTACTCTGGACACGTTGGGGTTGGGGTGCAGGGGGGGAGAGGGCTCTGATCCCCGCCCGTCTGGTCCGATAAGGAATATTTAATGTTTGTGTACTCGTGGCCTTTCCTCTTGCTCTTCTGTGAAGCAAAACACACAACACAAAGCCAGGTTTGGGGTTAATCCCAGCAGCCATTCATTGGGACAGTGCAGCAATTCCACAAGGAGATACCCATGGGTGCTTTTAGGTTTGTCTGGGAGGAGAGAGCTCAGTCCTGCAGTGAACACATCACTGAGCACACCTGAAGCTGAAAATCCCCATTTTCCCCCATCCCACCATCTCCAGCAGGACACACCAACCCTCTGAATGTACTCAACCCTCCTCTCCTTGGCAGAACACTCCCCATTTCATTCTTGAGCAGCCAGTGGGCTTCCCACTGACCTCATTTCCAGCTCAGAGCTGGGGCCAACAGAGCAACACCATTGTTTGCAGGAGCTCTAATAAAATAATATCTGAGCCCATTAGGTTTGATATAAAAAGCAGCCAAGCTGTTATTTGGATTCTGCACATATGCTCCAGGCTGCAGCCAATTGTGCTGGCACCCAGCTCCAGATCCTGCCAGGGAACCACGCTGGGAGAGAAACGGGAGATGGATTTTTCCTTTTCCCAGGAATCCACAATGCCTGCAAACACTGAAACCTACAAGGCAGAAATGGAAGTTTTGCAGAGAATTTGAGGCTTGGGGAGGGGTTTGTGGGCTTATTTGGGGTTTTTTTAATGCTGCAACAAGTTCTGAGGGCTGACCCAACCTCACAGCAGAGGCTGGTGGAGCCTCCGGGGAGTTCTGGCTCCTGAATTCCCATTAAGAACATTCCTGGGATTGAAGCTTTTCCAGGATGGTCTCCTGAAACTCCCTCAGCTCGTTCTGCTGATTCTTAAACCCTTCTTAGCCAGGATTTATGACAAAGCTGTCCTGAGCAGTTTGTGGGAACACAGCTTGGGAAAAGTTTTGTTGAGCAAACCTGGATTTGCTTCATTGAACAAAGTCTGGGAGATAGAGATGGACTGGTGGACACATGGAAGGCAGGATTTGTGGGATGGATGGATTGGTGGACACATGGAATGCAGGATTTGTGGGATGGATGGATTGGTGGACACATGGAATGCAGGATTTGTGGGATGGATGGATTGGTGGACACATGGAAGGCAGGATTTGTGGGATGGATGGATGGATGGACACATGGAAGGCAGGATTTGTGGGATGGATGCATTGGTGGACACATGGAAGGCAGGATTTGTGGGATGGATGGATGGACACATGGAAGGCAGGATTTGTGGGATGGATGGATGGATGGATGGACACATGGAAGGCAGGATTTGTGGGATGGATGGATGGATGGATGGACACATGGAAGGCAGGATTTGTGGGATGGATGCATTGGTGGACACATGGAAGGCAGGATTTGTGGGATGGATGGACTGGTGGACACATGGAAGGCAGGATTTGTGGGATGGACCACAAGACCATTTTGTAGGAACCAGCTGATAAAGAGGAACTAACTCATTAAGTGTTGGAAAGTCCCCAGCAGGGAAAAAGATACTAAAAGAGTAAAAATATGGACTAATTAGCACAGAAAGCAAAAGGTACAAATCCCAGCTGCTCTGAGGTCAGGGCAGGGAGCAGCAGGGACAAGGAGCAAACATCAGCTCTTTATCACAAAACCAGGAAACTGCTGTAAAACCCCCCAGAACTGGAGAGCAAGGAATTCCCTGAACAGGAAGGGGCAGGGGAAGGTCTCTGTGGCTGTCACCACTTATTCCCAAACATTTCTGATCCCACCACACTCCTGGAAGTGCTTTTTGTTGGACCACCACACTCCCCCCTTCATTTTCCACTCCAATAAACTGATTTCCTACCCATAAACTCCCAAAATTGGAACTGGAGTGATCAGCATTTGATTTTCCCCTTTGAGGAATGCAGGGAACAAGCTCTGAACTCTCTTTAAAACACATAGAGCACGAGGTTCTGCTTTAATTAACAGACCCTTATCTTTTATTCTTCCTCCACAGGAAATTTGATAACAGGAAGGAAATTTGAGATCTGGGGGCAGGGCTGGGGACAGGGAGGGTAGGAGAGAATTCCACTTAAATTAAGGAGAGAATTCCACCTCGTATTTTAAAGAGAAAATTCCACTCAGTAATTTAAGGACAGGATTGCACTCAGTAATGTAAGAAGAGGATTCCACTTGATAATGTAAGGAGAGGATTCCACTTTATTTAAGGAGAGGATCCCATCCAATAATGTAAGGAGAGGATACCACCAAATTTAAGGAGAGGATTCCACTGATATTTTAAGGAGAGGATTCCACTTGATAATTTAAGGAGAGGATTCCACTTGATAATTTAAGGAGAGGATTCCACTTGATAATTTAAGGAGAAGATTCCACTTGATAATTTAAGGAGAAGATTCCACACAATGTTTTAAGAAGATTTCACCTGATATTTTAAGGAAAGGATTCCACTTAATAATTTAAGGAGAGGATCCCATCCGATAACTTAAGGAGAGGATACCACCAAATTTAAGGAGAGGATTCCACTTGATAATTTAAGGAGAGGATTCCACTTGATAATTTAAGGAGAGGATTCCACTTGATAATTTAAGGAGAAGATTCCACTTGATAATTTAAGGAGAAGATTCCACACAATGTTTTAAGAAGATTTCACCTGATATTTTAAGGAAAGGATTCCACTTAATAATTTAAGGAGAGGATCCCATCCGATAACTTAAGGAGAGGATACCACCAAATTTAAGGAGAGGATTCCACTTGGTATTTTAAGGAGAGGATTCCCCCTAACAATTAATTCTTAAGCACAATGAGCTGAAATACAGGAGACAGCTCACACCTTCAGACCCAGCCTTCCCACAACACAACTCCCTCAAAAATCCCCAGCACTGCTGCTCCCTGCTGGGATCCTGCCACATTCCTGCTGGATCTCTGGGGTGGACCCACCTGCTCCTCCTCGATCCTGCGCTGGAGGGTCTCGATGTAGTGCTGCACTGCCATGTAAATGAACCTGTACTGGGCCTCTGTCTGCACCATCCCTGAGCGCTGGGACCTCACCATCTGGATGGTCTTGGGGACATCGATGTCACAGTCCACCCCTGGGCACATCCACGGTATTGGGGAGAGCAGGGAAAGAACCACGGTGAGGGTGGAGCTCACCTGGATCCTCCGTCAGCGTTCCTGGGGTGGATCCGTGAGCAGGCAGGGAAACCAAAGGGTTAAAGGCAGGGAAATCAAAGGGTTAAAGGTACCTTTCTCTCGGATGATGTCAATGAGGATGTCAATGACAATGAAAGTTCCTGTTCGACCAATCCCAGCACTGGAAGAAAGGGGGGGGGAAAAAAGGAATTTTATTGTTTTGCTTTTTCTGAATGCACAGCAAAACCCCAGGCAAAAGAATTCTGGCATTAGGAGACAGGAGGCTCCCAAATTACAGCCACAGTCAAACCAGAGACCCCAGGGAAGGCACAGAAATCAGCACTTCTGTCCTTCAGTGTTTATAAACACCCCTGAATCAGAAAAAAAACTGTAAGGTCAGATCTAATATTTCCCTGCCTAAAAATGATATCATTTACAAGCTGGGAACACTCAAAAAGGACAGAGCTCTCACAGGTGGGTTGGGATGCCAGAATTCCCATGATCCTGCACTTGAAATGCCCCAGCCAGGTCTGGTCCCACCTTCTCATCCAACAGCACAAATTTTCATTTATCCAAAGGTTCACAGCCTGAAATCCCTCCCCAAGGGGACCCCGTGCCACCCACCCAGGATGTGACATCGTACAGACAGAAAATGGGGAATTCTGGGCAGCTCCCAGGGAAAGTTGTTCTTTATAAAGGTCTCAGTTCCCTGGGCCGAAAGGAGGAGTGGCAGGAGCCTCACCTGCAGTGGACCACGACAGGTCCAGCGTCGGGGATGCTCTCCTGCTTGTGGTGCACCTCCTCCAGGAAGTCCAGGACGCCTCCGGGGTCGCTGGGGACGCCGTGGTCGGGCCAGGTGCGGAAGTGGTACTGCCACACTGTCCTCTCCGTGTTCCCCTGCAGCACAGGGACACAAACCCTGCTGCTCAAAACCCACAGAAAATGGGGCACAGTCCTCCCCCAGATCCAACCTGAGCACAGCGCCCCGCAAATCCCAAAGGAGGGGACAAGGCAGGGTCCTTCCTGGCCTGGCGCATCAGTCATTAAATCCCCCAAATTAAATTATCCCAGAGGCCAGGGAGCAAGACAAGATTCCTGTACTCCAAAGGGAAGTGGAGATTTTTGGGATACACCATTGCAGGGAAAATTCCTCTTTCAGAGCATGAAATCCTGCCAGGGCAGTTCCCAGCTAAGCAGCAACATCTCTGTGTTCACTCTTATAATAATAAAATCCCATAATTCTGCTTTTTTAGGGAGGTCTTGATGAGCTAAAATCAATGCCAAGACTTCTGCTGCAGGAACAGGGAATTTTTCCCTTCAAGCACCCAGAATTCCTGCTTGGCCACATCTCCCATCCCAGTGCCTCCTTCCCTAAGTTTGACATACAGAGATTCACATCCAGCAGCTGAAATTTCAGCAGGCAAACCTTAAAAAAGGGAGGCTTGATGTGACAGGAATCCATCCCCAATTCCCCTGCTTTGCTTCTCCTCCCTGATCCAAACTGTTCCTTAACAGGAATTGCCATTTCCACACAGTTTTCCCACCTTTTTTATCCCTTCCCTTAAACGAATTTTCCACACCCCAGACCCACACACAACTCTTCCTTTCAGTGCAACCATTTCCACGAGGGAGCAAATGCCAGGCTGGATTGAAGTGTCCTCAGTTAAAAGCATTTTCCCTCCTCCCTGATTCCCTGCAAGCTCTGCAGCAGTTCCTCTCCTGCCAAAAGCTGCTTAGGTAGGAAAATCTTCAATTATCCCAAGGGCAAAGAGAGAGATGGATGGAACTGAACATGGAGCTTCAAAGAAAGGCAGGGCTCCATTTATTCACCTCCGAGTGCTTTTATTGATTCCAGAGAAATGGGCTAATCCTGACATTTTTTCCCTTTGGTGATCCACAAGCTGAGCTAAAAGGACAGAGCTGTTCTTGTACTCACCTGGCCAACTTTGGAAAGTTTCAGCTCTCTCAGGGTGTAGTCGTGGGCTGCGCTCTCCTTCACGTTCCGGACACGCATCACCCCGTACTCCTTCAGGGAGTATTCATCTGGCCAGTACTTCACACACTTACTCTGCAAGATTTCAAATTATATATATATATAAAAAAAAAAAAACCAACAAAAAATAACAACAAAAAGAAAAGGAATAATCAGGCAGGAAAAAAAAAAAAAAAGCTGCTTTGCAAACTGATTAATTCAACCCTGAAGCTTTTGTTTCAGAGTCCACAGAGGACAATCAGCTGATGAGGTGAAGATCATTTTAATGGGAAGTTTCTCCTCTCCATCACAGCCACTGGATAATTGCAGACAGGTACAGGTCACCTCTCCTCTTAGCACATTTTTGGGATATTTTGTGCCTGGATATTTTCAAAAGCTGGAGATTAAAATCATGCTTTTTGTACCCCCAGTCACAGGACTGAAAATGCAAAATTCCACCAGAATTCAGTCCCACAGCCCAAACCCTACAGGCTGCAAAAGAAGAAAGGTCAAAGGTATAAATCATTCCCAATGAAAATAAAACTTGGATATTTGCTTTTCCATGGCTTGCATAGGGAAGGGCTGACACAGCTCTGGGTCCATCACCAAAGAGGGCTCAGGCTCCTGCAATGGGAGCAGTTCATGGGTCTGTAGGTTCTGAAATGCAGTTTTTGGTGTGCTGCTGCTCCACCAAGATTATCTCTGCCCAGGGATGAATTCCATTCCCTGAGGAATGGATTCACCTGTCAGCACTTGGATTTGGCTCCTGTGACAGGTCAGGAAAGAGCAACTCCTGGGAATGCAGCATCAAAGCAGAAATTACTGTAGGAGCAGCTTCTAGCAAGAGCAAACACAGACCAAACACCAAGTCCTACAAAGCAAGAGGGTCTATTTGCAGTTATTCTGAATATTCAGGAAAAAACATGGCCCAGGGAAGCTCCTTCTGCCAGCCCAAGGCAGAGGAAGATGGCTGCACACATGCCCACGTAGGCAACAAGATGCTTTCCTGCTATTTTTGCCCTTCTTTCCCTGTCACAAGGGGAGAAACTGAAGCAAATACTCTGAAACTGAAGCAAATACGCTGATTTTTGGGGGGTGCCAGCAGAAATAACTTTGCAGTTTTCAATGCAGAGCTCTGAGCACTTGGTAGAGCAAGTCTGATGATGATGTTAAAATAAGCTTTACTCTGCAGGGCTAGGTTGCTGAACTGCCTCCAAAAGCCCAAAACCCCTTTAATTTCTAAGGATTTGCTGCTTCTGCACTTTAAAGCACATCCAGGACTTGATGCAGGGCTGGGATGTTCCACAGTTCCTCCTTCCTCAGGCTATGGAGGCAGCTCTGCTGCAAAGGTTCTCTCTTCCTGCAAACAGCCTGGCCTGAGATAAAAAAGCTTTGATTTGATACCAGGACTGGTATTTGCAATTCTGTAAGAAGTGAAATAGGCATCACAGAACAATCAAGGGTACAGAAAGAAGCAGCAATGCAGCACTGATGAATTGAAGTGTTTTCTGCAGCAAAAGGGCTGAGCAAACTTTGGGGAAAAAAAAATGGAGAAGCTGCAGAGGAGCAGAGGCCATTCAGGAGGTTCTTAAAAAAATAATAAATAACTTGAAGGAAGAAAGGTGGATTCAAGTCAGCTCCATAATTTATTTCTCCTCTTCCAAAACAAAGATTATCCCTGGGAAGGGGGAGCTTCTCCCTCTGTCAGTGAATTCAAAGGAAGGAAACACAAATCCTGTCCCTTTATCAGGGTGATGAAGCAGCAGAACTTTACAAAGACTTAAAAAAAAAAAAATTAAAACAAGACTTAAAACAAGACAAAGTCTAATGGCTCCAACAAACAGGACCAGTGGCAGCTTTGACACCTCAGTTAGGGAGAGAATCCTGTAAAATTTTCTATTATTTGTCTTCAGTCCACACACACAGAGCTCCTGGGGGTGAGGCCCCCCTGCAATCATCACTCACTTACAGAAAAAACTTCAGTTTTTGATTTGATTTTTTTTCCCCACAAATGATGCTCCCCTAAAAAGGCAACAGCTTTCTATTCAGAAACAGATAATGGGAATATGGGAAAAAGGTAAAAACGTGGACAATAGTGTGTGGAAGAAGCAGGGAAACTTAAAAAGCACAGGAGAGAGAATAGAAAGTGTTTATCAAACAGAAAAAAGATCAGAAGGAACAAATTCCAAAGATAAATCCTTACAAACCCCAGGAAGTGTGTGTGGCTGCTGCCAGGATAGCAATGTCCAACTACTCCTATTCTTTCCTGCCTTGTGTCATTAGAAACCAGAAACAAATGAAAATATCCCCAGGTTTGCCAGAGGCCAGGGAGCAAGACAAGATTGCTGTACTCCAAAGGGAAGTGGAGATTTTTGGGATACACCATTGCAGGGAAAATTCCTCTTTCAGAGCATTAAATCCTGCCAGGGCAGTTCCCAGCTAAGCAGCAGCATCTCTGTATTCACTCTTATAATAATAAAATCCCACAATTCTGCTTTTTTAGGGAAGTCCATCCAGGCTTAATGAGCTAAAATCAATGCCAGGACTTTTGCTGCAGGAGCAGGGAATTTTTCCCTTCAAGCACCCAGAATTCCTGCTTGGCCACATCTCCCATCCCAGTGCCTCCTTCCCTAAGTTTGACATACTGAGATTCACATCCAGCAGCTGAAATTTCAGCAGGCAAACCTTAAAAAAGGGAGGTTTGATGTGACAGGAATCCATCCCCAATTCCCACAGACACCAATAAAAAAAGGACACTCAGCACCTTCCAGAATTCCAAGGAATCCTGTGCCACAGCAGAGTCCAGCCATAAATCAATTTATCCCTGTCAGATCAGCTCCTGCTTGTACTTAAATGCCAGGGCCTTTCCCAAAGCCAGCTGGAGTCTGGTTTTACCTTTCCTCTTTCCACTTCTTTCGTGGTCATGACAATAACTCTGGAATTCTCCTGGAACACCATCCTCCAGAAATCATTCACTGTGTTCTGCAGGCAGCCCTGGGTAGCTATGTAACTTTTTTTTGGCTTTGAGTTGTTGCACTTGGTTTCAAACTCGGGCTAGAGGGGAAAAAAACCAACAAACCAGTAATTGAATAAATGGTGTGTGACAAGATTCCCTTGGATTTAGGGAAGAGGAGGTGGGAATGCACTCACCATAATAATATTAGCATTGATATAGTCTGAAACAGGTTCATTGGGATCCCCATCGTGGAGAACAACTCTGGTGTGATCAACTGCAAAAACACACATGGATGTCAAGCACTTGCACTCCACAGATGTGACCACATAGCAGCTATTAATTAATTATCAATCTTAGTAAATAAGTGATCAGAAAACTCCAAATTGCCTGTTTTGATTCCTTTAAACAAGTGGCTGTGATCAGCTGGACCAAAACACGTCCATGTCCTGGGAATTCAGGAATAATCAAACACCAAGTCAGGGCAAAGCCTTGGGATTGGCATGTTGCAGTTCTGGCCCCCAAATTAATCCTCTTAAATTTAAGTATTCCAGCCTGTTGATTTGAGGGATATGAGGCTTTTAAATGAAGATAAAAACCAATATTACAAATATCTACAAAGTGCAAATGGTGTGAACCCAAATTGGAAATCACTGGATAATCCTGATAAGAGGGGAAATTATCATTAAAGAGAAGCCAAAGGCCAGTGGTACTTAATTAACCCTGTATTAATGAGGAAAATAGACCAGAGTAACATTAAATGGCATGGAAGGGTCGATACTTACAGGGTAAAATGTTTTTGTATCTATTTTTGTTCTTGTTTTCCTGGCGCTGCCCTTCCTTACGGCTGTAGAGGAGTTTGCATTCCTGCTGCTGCAAGGTCTGAGGGGAGAGCACAGACAGGGGGGCTCAAAAAAAGCAGGATGGACTGGCCCATGCTCACAGCAATCCCAGAGAAAAGGGAGCAGAGGGGCATTAAGTGATGAGTTACCCATAATTTATTTATCCATAAATTATCCCAGTGAAGGAACAAGCTGGAGTGGGGATTTCTGGAACACAATGTCCCAGGGACAGCAGCAATTCAACACTTGCACAGCCAGGCTGCTCATGGCAAATCTCCCCACTCCCAAAGCTCCCAGGAGCTGGAGGCACCAGGATCCCAATGCTTTGCTCCAAGTTTTCATCCCCAAAGCAGTTCTGGCCCCACTAAAAGGAACACTCGGGTTTTGGAAGCTGCTCCCCTCATCATTCCCACCCTCCAGACTCTTGCTGGTTTTTAACCTGGCACATTTGCTCACTCCTGTCCCAGTCTGATACTCCCTCACTCAATGACCTTGGATAATCAGGCTGATCCTAAAGGCAGGGAAAGCAAAAGAAATTTAAGAGATGCAAAGTTTCAAGCTTGTGACAAAGGGCAGGAAACAGCCCCCAAAGCATTGCCCGTGGAATTCCAGGCAAAAGGACTGAGAGCTAAACCTTCCCAGCCAGTTAAAGAATTGGAGCAATTAAATGTGTGTGGAAACCACATCTTCCTTCCTAGAGTTAATTATCATTGCTTGGAGCATCCCTGAGGAGAGATCCACGAGCAGCAGTGACTCCCAACAAGCCCATTCAGAGCTGGAACAACACAGCCATAAATCTGAACATCCTCCTCCACTTCACTGCAACATCCCAGCACTAAGCTCAGAAATAACCATTTTTCAGAAGGAAAAACACTACAAGGGCTGTCAACATTCCTGTCTGGTGCTTCCTGGGACAAGAGGCTCATTCCTGCCTGGAGACAAGTAATTTAAATTCACCATCTGGGCTGGCAGCTCCTGAACGGCACAGACAGGGATCCATGGGCAGCCTGGAGTGTGCTCCCCCCTCCTGCCACCATGGGGGACAGCTGGAGCTTCCCTGAGGGCAATGGAAAACAGGGCACTAAAACTGCCTGGAGAGGGCTTCATTCCCAAAAAAATGAGGGTTAGTGCTGACCTCAGGGACAGCAGCAAAGGGGAAAAAGAAGTGCAATGTCCCACAGGTGAAATCCTTCATTTATTTGCTTTTCCTGCTAGACTTTTCCTGCTGTAAGGAAAACACTGAGAAATCCACTCCAAGAGAAATTTTTCAACGTGAACCAGAGGTCAGGAAAGAACTGTGAATTAACAGCTCAGTTGCATTTTGCCAAAGCAACAATCCCTTCCCACACACACGACCTCTGCTGGCTTCCTTCCCTCTCCAGATGGAATTCTGGCCATTCTGACCATCCAGCAGCCCTGCACCAAGGACTGTCCCCCCTCTCTCTGGAAAGGGAAAGGAGAAAGCTCAATCCTCATTTTCTCGTTTCCCAATGCCATCACCTCACCATCTGACACTTCCCTCACACACCTCTGTGCTAATTCCTTCACTTTTCATGGATTCATTTTCCTTCTCCTGGCAATAACCAGAGCACACCGGCCAGCACGTTTAGCTAATGGATATTTCTGATCAAAGAGGGTTTCTCCAAGGATGGTCACTTTGCAAATCCATCACTATTCAGGAAGTTTCTCACACCAGCCTCTCCGGAGCTCCCTCTGGAGCTCTTCCCAGTTTCCTGTTGCCATCTGCTGGTGGAATTCCAGACTCCACTGGTGGTTTTGTGTGTGAGGTATAAACCAATCCAGCATGGAGTGTTCCAGACCAGGCTGGATGGGGCTTGGAGCCACCTGGAATAGTGGAAAGTGTCCCTGGCCATGGCAGGGGTGGGCAGGATGGGATTTAAGGTCCCTCACAACCCAAATCATTCCACTGTCCCAGGTTGCTCCAAGTCCCAGCCAATCTGGCTTTTAACACTTCCAGGGATGGGGCACCCAGAGCTTCTCTGGGAAGAGTTTCTTCCAAATTCTGGAAGGATTTCTTCCCAATACCCCATCTAAACCTTTTCTAGTTTGAAGTCATCCCCCCTGTCCTGTCCCTACACACTCCTTCTGGAAGAAAAATTGGAATTTTGCCTACAGAGAGAAATGAAACACCAAAACAAACCAAAATTAAACCTCCAGAAGTCCAAGAAACGCATATAATTCATGTTGTTTCATCCCAGAGCTTTCTACCACTTCCCAATGGCTTTAAGATCCCCAAAAATGAGCATCAAAAAGCCACAAAGACAATGGATGATCTGAGAAATGGAAGTGTCCCTAAAGAAATGGTTCCCAGCTTCCCAAACAGCAGAACGAATTGGAAGGATTGTCCTGGTGGGACAAACACAGGAGGCTCCCTCATGGTGGGAAGGATATCCAGGAGGATATCCTGGATAAAAATCACTCTGAGAATCAGGGAAAAAAGGTAAATATTTCAAGCCACAAGAGTGGAGCTGGCAAAGCCCTGGAGATGGGAGCAAAACCAGGGATCTGAGGTGACAGAGAGGAGGAAACACCAAGAAGGCAGAACCCAGCGTGACTTTGGCAGGGTGAGAGTGAACACTGGGGGAAACACTGCAGGAAACACTGCAGGAAACATTCCTTGGAATGTAAGGAATCACCTCAAACTCTTCCCAGAAGCCCTGCTTGACTTTATCCGTGGTCTCTGCCAGTTTGCTGAGCTCCCTGACTCGGCTCTCGATCTCGGCAGCGTTGATCCGGGTGGTGTTCAGGGGCTGGGGACACACACAAACAGCACAGGGTCAGCCAAGAACAGCCAGGGAAAGACAACTCAAACACAAATCCCCTAAGATGAGGGTATTTTAATGGGAATTTTAGGATCCAGGCATTTTTTTGGATGTCAGTGTTTTGGGATTCGAGCAAAGGGCAGTGAGGAAGGGGACGGTGAACAGTTGCTTTTAAAGTGTCACAGTTTTTATTTAATTATTCATTTAATTATTTAATGCATTAAACTGTCTCATTTCTGGACATGCCCTGCAACTCTTACAGACCAGGATGACACCAGGAGATTCTGCACATCAGAGACAACACTCTATCCCTTCACAGGCCTAACAAAAATGGTTCCCACTGAAATGACTTTTTCATCCATTTAACGAAGCTTAATGGATGAAAATTCCTCATTTTTTTCCTCAGAAAAAAAGTCTTGCAGAACATATGGAAAAGCTGCATTTCAACCATATATTCCGGAGGTGGCAAAGCTCAGGGGTGGCCTGTCCTCCTCACCTGTTTGAGCTGCAACACAGTGCCCAAAGTCTCCACCATGGGGTTCTTCTTGTAATGCTCCACCAGATCTGTCAGAGAGTCAAACTTCTCCCCTCCACCAACGTCATATTTGAGATCCTGAAAAGACAAAAGTTCCTCAAAATAAATGCACTTCCCACAGCCACAGCACCTCGAGGCTGTGCCCTGCATCAGAAAGAACCTCTAAAATTATGTGTAGAAGGCTCTGCTGAAATCCTTCTGCTAAAGGATAGAAGTTTAATAAATAGAAACACAGACGCACTGCAGGACATCTCCTTTTCTGCCATCTCCTTGAAAATTGGTTTATCTGCTTTTTTTAGAGAGCTGATTCCCTCTGAACCAGGGTTCAGGCAGCTCTGGAGCTACAGGATGAGAATCCAGGAATTAGGGATTTGAATTGATTTCCAAAATTAAGTGTATGATTGGGTTCTGAAAGGCTGGTACTGCCTGGCACCATCCCTATTTTAAGGAAGCAAATGCCAAATTATTTTCCTCAAAGGCATAAATGCTAACTGCAAATCAGAGAGGTTTTCTTGAAAAAATGAACATATTCTGGTAATTCAGCATTTACAGTCCTGGTGGGTCATTTCTACCTCCAAACTACTTCTGTTACTGCATTTTAGGTGTTTTTATACAATTTAGTTATTGCATTTCCTTTGGGTACAATAGAAGTAAAAGAGAATAAGAAAAATCCATGTGTTTTTTTTTTTTTTAATCTATGATTATTTTTTAAATAGCAGCCCATGGAGACAGATTAAATATCAAAACTGTAATTTAGTAATATTTCAGTGAAGAACTACCTTATACTAAATAGAAGATTTAGATTTCAGGGCATTCCTTGGAGTGAACACTCATTTCCACAGACTGTTGATCATCCATCAGGTGTAACTGCCTGAACTGACAGGAGAGAGCCATCTGTGGATAGATCTCCATTTATCCAATCACTCCTATTTTGACAGAATCCATCCAGGAGTCTGCAAAGGCTCCCTGAGCACAGCAAAGTGCGATTGGAGCCAGAAGGCCCTGACAGGAGCCAGTCAGACAAAAAATATTGGGGTTTTGATGCCATCAAAGGAGACATTTTGATCAAAGGGGTGACCTGCAGCAAGCCCAGGGAAAAGGGGAGTGGACCCAGAGCTCGTGGGCCCATGGATTCCCTGCTGCTCCTACCTGGCAGTGGATCATGACGTGCGTCACTTTGGATTTGCCGTCGTTGCTCTCTCCTTTGTCATCCCCCGTCCTCACAGAAAGGACAAAGTCCCCAGGGTGGCTCTGGCTCTCCCTCACCAGGAAGCTGCCATGTTTTCCTTTCTCTGTCAGGAGTTTCTCAGCTTCTCTCCCTGAGAGATGCCCGTGAAACCACCTGGAAATGAAGTGACACAGAGGGAGACGCCCTGCTTAGCATTCCAGCTGAATCCATTTGTTCCAGGTGTTTATCATGAAATTGAATCCTTCTGTTCACTCAGCAACAGCCAGGTCTAGGGAAAGCCTCAGTTGGTAAAAAACAATAAATAAAATAAGCTTTGGAAGGGTCCAGGTGCACATCAGTGAGGACAGAAACACTTCAAAGCACTTCCATGGAGTTTCCTACAAGCTTCCAGTGAAGCTTTGATTTGGATCCTTCACAACAATCCCAATAAACACCAGGTTACACCCCAACCTTCCCCTCAGTCCAGGCATTCATTCTCCTCTTATTTCCTTCATGAAACTTTCCTGATAAACTTGTGGAAACCTCATACTTTTGAGACCTCACCCTTCTATCCCATTAGGAACTGGAGAAGGTAATCCCAGCAATCCCAATTCTTCAGGAAATAGGGCCAAAACACCATCAATCCTCCCCACCTCTGTTAAGCCATTCTGAGGAGTGAGAGAACTTATTTGAATATTTTTCCTCTTTTTTTTTTCCACTTCTAGGAATAAACGGGTATCTGCTGGTTTAGTTCTGACCCCTGACATTTCCTCACATCCAGAGTCCCAAATTCTCCTTATTACCCACACTCCTCAAAACAGGAGTTTGAGGAATCTGAGGATTTGTGCAGCCTTCACTTTCTACCCACTGCTAGGAAAAGCACAAAATGTTATGCCCAGAAATATCCCTGGGAATTCCTTGCAGCAGCAACAACATCAGGAGAACTTCTCAGATTAAACATTCTCCCAGTAAAAATAAAGGGAATTATGCCCTCTCTTTCAGTCCTGTCCCACCCAAGGAAGAATGCTGAAGGGAACAGGTTCTGAGGCTTAGATTGCTTCACCTTTAACCACATTTATTCATCTATTTTGCAAGAAACCTCCCTGAAACAAATCCAAAGCTGTGGCCACCCTTTTCCCAGAGGGAGGCTGAGTGTGAAGAGGGATAAACACAGCATTTATTAAGAAGCACAAGGACACTCCTCTGACCTTTCTGAGGTGGGATCAGCACAGTTGAGGGGATATTTCAGCTCGATGACATCTCCATTCTTTTCCTTGAGCTGCCCATGGTGCTCCATGTAGTACTGCACCAGCTCAGCCAGCGTGGCAAACTTCTCTCCCCCATAGAGGTCATAGTAGTCACCTGTGTTCTGGATCTTGATGTGGGTCACAGCTCCAGTTCGTCTAAGATTTGAAAGACAGGACACAAAACCCCTTCCCAAGTCAGCTTATCAATCAATCAATCAATCAATCAATCACTTTTGTATTTGGTGCTGCCTGAGGTGGAGAAATCCATACTCACAATTCCAGCACGGAGCTACTGCTCCTCTGCTTCAGCTTCTCTGCCCACCAGCCAGGGAGAGCAGGAGAACAGCTCTGTGCTGGAACTGGCAGCACAAACTCTGCAGCCTCAGGAGCCCCACCAGAAACCCCCCAGAGCCACAGAAAACTGCACACATAAGCACAAAGTGGAGGGCGAAAGTTGAATATTCTGGAGATCCAGCAGAGCTGGTTTGCTCCTTTCTCCAGAATTCCCACCAGCTCCCAAGGTCTCTCCTTCAGGAAATATTTGCCTTTGCCTGCTGCCACAGTCTCTAATATTAAGGAAGAGCAGCTCCCAGCAGGAATCCCCTCCTGTGCCACAAGGCCTGTTATCTCAAAGTATCCAAGCAGCACAACTCTTATCACCAATCCCACTTTTCCCTTTTCCTTTATCTACTTCCTCTTGCTGTCTTTTCCCCATCCCTACCATGCAGTGTCAGGGGACAACTGTCACAGAAGGCCTATTTTGGAAGCTGAAAAAGCCACAGTTGCCCTTAAAAACTTGCTGACTTTTCCTGTGCAAGGAGAGTCTGGATTTCCTGCTGGATCACTAATTCCCAACACCTCTGCTCCTTCCAGTTGGTGATCAAATGGATTTCTAAAGGGCTAAAAGCAATGTTACTATCAACCTATTTCTGCCTCCCCTGAGCATTTTTGTCCTGCTGTAAAATCAGAATTCACTCCCCTCCAATCCAGAGCTGGGTAAAAAGTATTTGAGAAGCTCTTCAGGGAAAATGGGAGAAAAAGAAGAGGGAAAAGTGAACAACACTAAAAAGTGACCAGGGCGTTCTTTCACCTCTTTCAAGGAGTTCATCCACAGCTCTTTCTCCACAGGACAGCAATAAATTAAGATCATCACCAACCTGGGGCAAGACTGGGAAGATCCAAACTCACCTAACAGAGAGTGTGAAGTCTCCTGGGTTACTTTTGCTGGGCCGTGCCAAGAAGCTGCCATCGACTCCTCTTGTTAACAGCAGGTTTTCTGCCTCCACCCCAGTGATATTTGGATGAAACCATCTACAAGAGGTTAAAAATAAAGAATGTTAATAAACAAACAGCAGGTTTTCAGAGTTTACTCACACAGAGCAATCCGACAGCCTGCAAAGTGAGTTTTGCGCCTAAGTGAATAAAGTTTCATTATTAGTTTCACATTGCAACTTTATATATTGCAACTTTTTGTAAGCCTAAGAATGACTTATTTGTAAGCCTAAGAATTACACTTATCCCCACTCTGACTGCCTGGATTAAAATGATATCAAAGGTACACAACATAAACACAGACCAGAAGTGGTATTTCCTTACTCCAGCAAAACACAGCACACAAAGAAACCGAAAGACAAACAGGAAAAATACCTAAAAATAAAACAAAACATCCAAAGTGACACTTGACAACATTTCGAAGGTTAAAAACCGAACAAAACCTCATGGTTTAGGGCACAGCTGAGGGGGTCAGGAAGGAACTCCCTGCGTGGACACCCCACTGCTCTTCCTCCCAGGGACGTGGAGCCGGGGTCGGATCTGTCCTGTTTAAATACAACCCCAGAGGAATCTCCCATTGATCCTCACCACCCACAAACTGCTCTCAATGACTGTCCCAGAGCCCAGGCAGAGCTGGGGCTGGGCTGTGGCCAACAGCTCCGCGTCCCCACCTCTGGCATTGACTTTGGAGACTTATTTGGAGGCGCTCGGTGTCACCACTGCCTCTGCTCTTATCTGGAATTTACCCATTTTTATTGCAGCCCTGAAGGAGTTCTGCATGAAAGGGCTTGGGGAGGATTTTAGAAAGAAAATTCTAAGAATAAAGCATTGGGTGTGAGCACCCCAGCCTCAGCTCTGTCACCTTTGCACACTCGGCAATTAAAAATCACCTTTAATTTTCAGAGTTAAATCCTCATTGTTGTGTGCTGGAAAGAATCCAGCCTGCCCCTCTTTGTTCACCTCTGGGTTTTTCCAAAGTACAGCAAAATAGATCCAAAAAACTCCACAGTCAGGCTCATCACAGAGAGAGGAGTGTAATATCCAGAAAAATGGAACAGCATTCCTGATCCTTCCTGATCCAGTCAGCATTTCAGGCTAAATTGCTAAATCAGCAAAATATGAGAGCACAGGTCTAAATTTAGGGTTATTATTTCAATTGTTGCAGCAATTCCTTCTCTACTGAAAAATTGCCAATATTCCCACCAAAGTCTTCTCCAGACCATTCTCTTCAGAAATGTTCTGGAGTTTTAGGATTCTAGAAAATCCAAATCTCCAGAGAGTCATTCAAGTGGGAATTAGGATCCATTTCAGAAGTAAATTGTGTGAATATTCTTGTGAAATCTTTTTTTCCCCTCGTTCATAATATTCTACTTGCACCATGAAAATCTAGTGAATAGTCCCCATCTTCCACTGAAGAACAACACAGGAAATATCAAATTTATGCACAGAACATGGAAAAAACCATTCAAAAATACTTCCAAATTATCACAGCAAATGGGAATGAACTAATGAATAATGTTACATTTATCTAATTATTACTCAAAGGTCAAGGAAAGTTCTCACAAGAGAAACTGCACAAGCATCAGTACCTGGCATGAACTGAACATTAAATAACACATTTCAGCCCACAACAGGTTGCCTGGAGAAGGTGATCATATATTTACCACATTTCCACTCCCAAAATTTTACTTCCATTAGGAAAAAACAAAAACAAAAGGAAAAAAAAAAATCCAAACCAAACAAAAAATGTGCAGTAGTAATCTGAAGAGTTTGCAAGCTTTTTAAATATGCACAGGATTCAAGAGAAACCTTGGTAAATTTTGGAGTTTACAGCAAAAAAAATGTTTAAACAGACAGAGGAGAAATTAATGGGATTGCTTCTCCAGATTTATTATATTGGGATTCCATAAACTTCAATGCAATATTTTCTGTATCCCACCCTGAACCTTTAGGAAGTAGCTGTGCATGAGCTGTTACAGCAAAGGAAAAATAATATTTTATGCACAGAGATAACTCCAAATAACCTTTTATTTAACCAGCATTTAAAGGAGAGCTTAAACACACAATAGATGGTTCAAAAATCTTACAGATGGTCCAAAATCTCTCTCCCACATCCACACAAAGATGCCAAAAGCCAAGTGCAGCAAAGCCAGGCTACACCTGGGAGGGTTTCTTGCACTTTATGTAACTCTGGCTCTGCTGGCACCTCGTCCTCCTGCTCCCTCAGCTCTGTATTTTTGGCTTTGAGTAGGAAGCTGCATTTGTCAGGCACCCCAAATAGCAGAATGGGGGTGTCAGGGATCCCTGCCAGCGGTTCCGGCCGCCAGGAGGATCCTCCTTGAAGCGCTGCCATCCCTTGTGCTCCCAACCTTGGGGCTGCAGCCCTTCCAAACTGGGAGGGGACAGCCAGTGACACCCCCCCGCTCTCCTCAGCCAGGACCTGCTCTCACACTTCCTTTTATAGGGATGGAATGCATTTTGGGCTTTTTTATCCTCTTTTCCCTGCCCATGTCTGTGGCAGCAGGTGCAGAGCTGCCCCGGCCAAGGGCAGTAAATACAATCCCAGAAGTCACCCAAACCCACGCCCTCGTCAGAGCGGCTCCTCACCATCCCTCCTGCAGCAATTCCCACTCAGGGGCTCGGGATACAGCACTGCCAGCCCATAATTAGCTCACAGCAAGGTGGGAATGTTGGGAAGGAAGGAAGCAGTGAAAGATACCCCTCAAAACCAAGGGGGTATCAGCAAAGCAAGGAAACTTCTGATGAAAAAGAAAAAAAAATCCATGATGGAAAATCCACAATTATCCCCTTTTTTTGTTATCGTGGTCCAGCAGGATCTGTGCTCCCTAAGCCACACACTGCCTGCACATTTCTCTCTTAGCAAACCAAAAGAAATAAATCAATACAATTTTCCATGCAGTGATTGGGGTTTTTAATCACCTTTGCAAGAGCAAAGGAGAGATGAAATCAGTTCTGTCTCAGCTGTCACAGCCACAGCACTGGGGATGTGCTGACGGGTACTTTAATTACTCCTATTTATAGGCTCATCAGTTGATATTTCCCAGCTTTTTTCAGTCTCCCTCAGAAGTTACAGTTTAGGGCTCCGAGCAGAGTAACAGGATTATTCTGGCAAGGAGGAAGTTCACAGTGCTGCCAAAAGGTAACTTGTAACCTTGTTCCCAGTGTGAGCAGGGACATCCAGAGAGCACAACACAGACTAAAAAAACCTCCATACAGTTCAAAAAACTCCAAATCCTACTAAAAATGGCCATGGATTGAAACCAATTCACCTAGATTCACCATCTTGAGGAGAAAAGAGAGGACAACTTACCCTTGGAGAAATTATAATTGAATAGGTATTACTTATAGAGGGGAATCAATTGAAACTGTGGCTGCCCCATCCCTGGAAGTGTCCAAGGTCAGGCTGGAGCTTGGAGCAATCTGGGATAGTGGAAGGTGTCCCATGGCAGGGGATGGAATGGGATGAGATTTATGGTTCCTTCCAACCCAAACCATTCTGGGAATCTCAGAATAGGTCGGTTAAAAAGGATAAATATATTTATAGCATTTTCTATGACAATAATTCCCCTAAATCCCAACATTTACCCAAACCTCTGAGCCCAAAAGAACACCAGGTACCAAATATCAAAATCCATTAAGGACAGTGAGAAGCTACAACAAAGAAATGGTTTTGGCTGTTTGTCCTCGTGCTTTAGCAGTGCCACAAGGGTTTGAAATTAGAGTGAATGCTGATAAGTGATTAAGAACTCAGGTGCGGGGAGCTCAGGAACACGGGTTTTGCAGCCGGGCCGTGTTATAGGGCCGGGAAATCAGCGCTGCTGGCCCTCGATGGAACACGAACCCTGGGCGCCGGTGCTGAGCAGGTCCCACTCACCAACAATCCACCCTCGGCTCCAGCGCTCACTGGGGACATTCACGTGAACCCCCCCCGAACCGGGGGCACCGGGGCAGCTCCGGCCGCCAACGGGGCTCGGAGAGACTCAAAGCCACCGGGAGGCTCCTCCGGGAACGGGCGGGGAGCGGGACCCGGGAGCGGGGACATCCCCCGGGAACGAGCGGGGTGGGGGCTGCGGGAGGGGAACATCCCCCGGGAAGCGACGGGAGGGAGCTCCGGGAGCCGGGACATCCCCGCGGGAACGGGCGCGGTGGGCGCTGCCGGGGCGGCTCCCGGGGCTCCTGCCCGCCCGCAGGGAGCAGCCCCGTCCCCGCACCCCCAGAAGCCGCGGCCCCTGCTCGCCGCCCTCCCCGCCGGCGCGGCCGCCGCTCCTGCCTCACCTCCGCGATGTCATCTTCCCCCGTGGCCCCGGCGGGTCGCGGTGCGCCGGCCCCCCCGCGCCGCCCGCCGCTCACATGGGGGTCCCGGCGGGGCCGCGGCCTTCGGGCGCTGCGGGGAGCGCGAACAACGGCGGCCTCGGGCCCGCGAGCGCGGCGCGGCCCGCCCCGCGTCACCGCCCGCGCCGTCATCGCCCCGCGCCGCGCCCCGCCCCGCGCCGCCGCTCCGCCCGGGGGGCTGCGGGACCCCCGGCACCGGAGCGCAGTGGCACCGGAGCCTCGCCCGTACACGGGGCAGGGCGCGGAGCCGGCCGAGCCCCGAGCGGACGCGGGTTAAGCGGTGGTGGCGCGGCAGGGCCGCTGTCCGGGCCGGGGGTCCCGCAGCCCCCGGAGCGGGCGCGGGGTCCGGTGTCCCCCTCGCTGGTGACCCGGGGCTGCCTCGGGCAGCGCGGACCGTCCCGGACTACGAGTCCCATACTCCCCCGCGCGGCGCGCTGACGTCAGACGCCGCGCTGTCCTTAGCCCGCGCACCCGGATGTGAGTCCCTTTTGCTCCCCCGGAAGGTGAGGATGGCGGAGCTGCCGCCATCGGCGCCGGGCCCGCCGTGCTCCATCCGCCGCCATCCGTCCGCCGGCGGCCCCGCCGCGGCCACAGGCGCGGCCCGGCAGCCTCGGGGAGCGGCGGATGGGCCCGGATGGGCGCGGGGGTGGGGAGGAACGGGAGTGTCGCCGGCCCGAGCAGGCCAGGCCGCGGCGGGATTTGGAGGCCTCGCCGAAGCTTCCCGGGAGCTGGGCTGGGGCTGGACGGGGGAGGCCGCTGGGGCAGGGCCCGGCAGCTCAGCGGGGCCGGGACAGTCCCGAGCCGGGGCAGAGGCGGCTGCAGGCTCGGGATGTGTTTGCGTATCCTCGGGCTTCCCACCGAGGAGCGCTTGGATGTGCGCTGGAGCTCTTGTAACCAGCGTGCAGGAGCAGCTTGAGTTGTGTAGAGGCGCACAGGGAACAGGGCTAAGTCAGCTACGCCCGGAGGAGGTGGCTGACAGCTACTAGAAAGGTGTGAAGGATGGTTTGAATTGTTTTATTTATATTTTCTGTGCTTTGTAACGAGCCTTAAACCCTGCTATCCTTGATCGCAGATGGCGGGCGAGAAGGCGCCGGAGAAGAAGCCAGGTGAGAAGAAGCCGGCCAAGAAGAAGGGACGGGAGAAGAAGCCGGCGGAGCAGAAGCCGAGCCAGAAAGCAGCAGGGGACAAGAAGAAGAGGGTGAAGAAATACCATGCCAGCCGTAACCCCGTCCTGGCCCGCGGCATCGGGAGGTATTCCCGCTCTGCCATGTATGCCAGGAAAGCCCTGTACAAGCGCAAGTACACGGCCCCAGAGACGAAGGTAGGATGGGGAGCACTGGGGGGATAATGGGGTTTATCGTGGTGCCTTTGGTTTGAAATGTGCTGAGTTTTCCTCGTTCTTTGCACACAGATAGAGAAGAAGAAGAAGGAGATGCCCCGTGCCACCATCACTAAGCCAGTGGGTGGAGACAAGAATGGAGGCAGCCGGGTGGTTAAAATCCGGAAGATGGTATGGAAAAGCACTGGGATGCTCGTGGTTTGCTGCAGGGGGCTTTAGGCTGGGTGGTGAGCCTCGTGCTTGGGGTGATGCAGGGGCTCAGTTCGTGGGAGGGAGGTGGTGGGAATTCAGGTGGGAATTCAGGTGGGAATTCTCTGTCCTGTGTGTTGCTGTGCAGAGGTGGAAGCACACACAAATTCAGAGCTGGACACAAAATATTCCAAAATATTCAATGTGTTCCCAAGCCCATCTGCAGCAGAAATCTTTCAGAAAGCTGAACTGAAGGGAAATAGGGAAAACTTTCTTGAGGAGTTGCTGTGCTGTGAGACACATGGGTGGTACAAGATGTTTGTCCTGTGCTCCCAGCCCAGGTACTACCCCACTGAGGACGTTCCCAGGAAGCTGCTGAGCCATGGCAAGAAGCCCTTCTGCGAGCACAAGCGGCGCCTGCGGGCGTCCATCACCCCCGGCACGGTGCTGATCCTGCTCACCGGCCGGCACCGCGGCAAGGTGGGCACTGACACTGCTGGGTCTAAATCTGGGATTTCTGCCTGGGTGTTTTCCTTTAGGGGAGGCAGAGGTGAAATGTTTGTAAATTAAGGTTGTTCTGAGCAGAGCTGAAGTAAAACAGGCTCACCCAGTTGCTTGGACACAGTGCAAAGAGTTTTGCTGCAGAGCAAAGCCAGTGCCTGTTTCTGTTGCTGCTCCTACAAAGACAAAACTTTGTCCTACAGCAGTTACTGCAAAAGAAAAATTAGAGTTTCATTCTTAATATAATTATCAGGGTATAATGGATTGTTATATTGGGTTCTCCATTCTCAGGATGGGCACCAACACCACTGGTATCCTTTATTTTCTTTTCCTGAATTCTCTGACATTGATGTTCATGATTCCATAAAGAATGCTGTCAGAGAAGGCAACCTTCACCAGAAGGAGCAAAACACAGCGGGGAAATGGCTGTGACTGTGTGAAGTTACAGAGTCCTTGTTGTGTTTATCCAATTCCTGCCTGTAACTCACACAAAGGATTTGGGTGCTGGGATGGCTGTTGCCATCCTGTGGGATGGGGCAAAGTAAAACTGGAGTAATTGGCTTTGCTCAGCCTTGGGAGATAAAGCTCATGGAAAGTCACACTTGGTTGGAGAGGAGGCACCGGGAAGTGCTGGAGCCTGGATCACAAGGTGGCAGCTCCTCAGGTGGCACAGCTGAGCCACACCTGGAGCACTGTCAGTGCTTGTACCAGTAACAGAGGCACAATCCCAGTTTGGCTGTGGTATAGGAGCACTGGGACCTGAGGATTGATTTCCCATCTCATTTCTTTACAGCGTGTTGTGTTCCTGAAGCAGCTTGATACTGGCCTTCTGCTTGTTACAGGTAAAATTGATTTAAACGTGGTATTTTTGTTCTGGGGGTTCTTTGGGTCTTTTTAAGTTCAAGTTTGTCTCTGGGGTCAGTAGCACAACAGATCTGCATGTGTGTGGTTTGGCACAGCAGTGGGGAATCACATTTTGTGGTGGAGTCACCACTCCTGGGGGTGTCCAAGGAACAGCTGAATGTGGCACTCAGTGCTCTGCCGTGGTTGACAATGTGGGGATCTGTCAAAAGTTGGACTTTATGATCTTGGGGATCTTTTCCAACCTTAATGATTCTGCCATTTGTGACTTTGCAGGAAGGTGGAGGGGAGATAATTAAGCTTCAGGATCTGACTACCTGGAAGAGCTCAGAAAGGAGATTTTTGTATTTATAGAGGGCTTTGACTGTTGAGATTTTATCTGTAGGCAACTCTGGAGGAATTGGTCATCACATAGACTACAAAAATTCAGCTTCAAGGCAGTGGTTTTCAGCAGAAAAGCTGACCTTGTTCTTTCTTGTTTTCTCTGCCTTCAGGCCCCCTGGCTGTCAACCGTGTGCCTCTGCGCAGGGCCCACCAGAAATTTGTTATTGCCACATCCACAAAGGTGGATCTCACTGGGGTGAAAATTCCCAAGCATCTCACGGATTCCTACTTCAAGAAGAAGAGGCTGAGGAAGCCCAAGCACCAGGAAGGAGAGATCTTTGACACTGAGAAAGAAGTAAGGGACAGGGTGGTTCTTTCTTTCTCAATGCTCCAGGCTAGGCTGGAAAGGGGGAATTAGCAGGAAAAAAAAAACAGCTGGATTTTAAGTGGTCATTAATAAAGTGAGGTAATACCATTATAATGAGGTAACCCCCTCTTTTAAATTTGGGGATTTTTCTCAGAGGAGAAGGAGTTAAATGTCTTTTTTGACCAAGAAATGCTGTCACTCTGTTGGCTCCAAGGAGTGCTTCAGTGCTCCCCCACCTTCCCATTATCGAGAGCAAGTGGGGGAAAGATTTCTTTAAAATCCCAAACCTCAAAGTTTGCTCTAAATTTCCTCCTCTCTCTGAAGGATCCTGCAGTTCCTCCCAGGGTTTTAACGCTGTTCTCTGTGCTTTGCAGAAATACGAGCTGACGGAGCAGCGCAAGACAGACCAGAAGGCCGTGGATTCCCAGATCCTGGCACGGATCAGGAAGGTGCCTCAGCTCCGGGGGTACCTGCGCTCCACGTTCTCTCTCTCAAATGGAGTTTATCCTCACAAATTGGTGTTCTGAGCCTTCTGCAAGCACCACATTAAACTCCAAGGGAAAAAAGCAAGGATTTGTGGTGTGTTCATTGCAGTCTGCAACAGCAGGTGTTGCACGGCTCTGGCAGTGCTTGTTGATGTGGGGTGAAATTCTGAGGGGTTGTAGGTAGTGACCAGAATTTGGAGAAGTTTGGGGTGTAGGAGTTTTGGCTGTTGTAGTTTTGTGGTGGTTGTTGGATTTCTTTAACTATTTAACATAAATAGGAAGTCAGTTGTCTTAACTCTGAACAAGCTGGGAAGGGATCCTGAAGAGATTTTGCTTTGGGAATAGCAGCTAAGGCTGGACACAGTGCAGGATAAAATCAGAGACAAAATATGTCTGTGCTGAACTTCAGCTAATAAATAGCTCCTTACAGGTATTTCAGGAGCTATGCTTTGATTTTGAAGTGGAAATGCTGGGAATACTCCACAGTTTTGCAGAATAGAAGTGTCTGAAAGTGAGAGTGGAGAAGGTTAGTGCTGTGTTGAACCCAGCAGAAATCAATGCTCTTACCCAAAGCAGGGATGTACAGTTCACCAAGTCTGGCACTCTGGAGCTCTTCCTTAGCCAGATTCTGCAGGAATCCAGGTTTATGTAACTGCACCATCTGTCTGCCCAGTGATTCTGAGCTGAGGTAGCCAACAGGGTTAGACTTGACAAGAAATAGAGATTTCAACAAATTCATCCAGGCTCTATGAGAACAGGATGGGGAAGAGAGCAACCCAGCCCTCCCTCAGGTGGAAGCCATGCTCAGGGGGAAAGAGGAGTTGGGCTTGGAGTGCTCCAGAGGCAGTGGGAGAACTTGGACACCTGTGGAGTACCTGGTTTGCACCCAGGGGCTGCAGTCTGGTGCTGGTGGGTGTTAAAGTGTCCAAAGTGAAAGCCCTGGGCACTCCCACCATCGTCCTCTTGGTCATTACCAGGCTGGGAGAGCTGAGGGGTGTCAGCCTGCAGAAGGGAAGGCTCCAGGGAGACCTTGAAGCCTTTTGCAGTGTCCAAAGAGGCTCCAGGAGAGCTGGAAAGGCACTTGGGACAAGACCTGGAGTGACAGGACACAGGGAATGGCTTACCTCCACCAGAGACAGGGTTAGGTGGGATACTGGGAAGGAATTGTTCCCTCTGAGGGTGCTGAGGCCCTGGCACACGGTGCCCAAAGGATCCCTGTGGCTGCCCCTGGATCCCTGGAGTGTCCAAGGCCAGGTTTGGAGCACCCTGGGATGGTGGAAGTGGCAGAGGTTGGGGCAGGATGAGCTCTAAGGTCCCTTCCAAGCCAGAGCAGCCTGGAATTCTCTGAAGTACAGGCGAGGCTCAGCAGAGGGAGGCAGTGAGCTGGCTGTGCCCTGTGCACAGCTCTGGCCTGGCTGGGAGGAGTCTCTTGCTCTGTGCTGTGTTCTGCCCTGTGTTCTTTATTTTCCCTGACACTGGAATTTGGTCTGTTGTTGATGACATCTTCTCTTGTGTGTGCTTTGCTGGATAATGGGATTAGTCACAGGTTTTTAAGTTAAAGGGAGTTTCTCCTGCAATTCTGGGAATGATATAAATCAGCTCTAAAATGATACAGAAGGGTTGTACACATCTCCCTGCTACTCCTAAGGTAGGTCTAAGAAAAACCTTAACCAAATATGCTTAGAAAGTTCACTTAAATTCAAAATTGTGTGTGAGAACAACAAAATGGGGAAATCCCCATCCAGCAAGGAGAATCAGAAGAGTTTGTGTGAGCACGTTATTGTAAATTCAGTCACACCCTTGTGTTCTTGAGGGAAAACTGCAGGACAATAATGCTCCAGTCATTCCCTTCCCTGGGGGAGTGGGGAAGTTGCAGTAACAAAACAGCCCCAAAAAACCAGTTGGGTGTGGAGATCCAATGGTGTTCTTGGAATTCCTGGTTGCTCTGACACATTCCTGCTTTGTGGATCAGGAGACACCTGGAACCATTAACGTTGTTTGCTGGGAGGGGAGGCTTTGTCTGCCACTGTGCTGTCAGGAAGTGATTTGGAAATGGGAGTTGGTTATCAGCAGATGCTGGTCTGGAGCAGTGCTGCCATTGCCCTGTTCCTGTCACCTGTGTCATGAGCTGGTGACAGCAGCACACCCTGCAAGGTGGGGAGGAAGGGAGGGAGGAATCTGCTCCTGTCAGTGGCTGAGCTGAGTCACTGGCCCAGCTGGATGCCAGTGTCACACCAAGGGATGTGGGAGCAGAGAAATTGGAACACCAAATCCTGCCTTCCCAAGGCCAAGCGGCTCCTCAGGCTTTGCTGCAGGAAATGGAGATGGCAAACCCCTTATTTTCCAAAAGGAGAGGCAGCCAGTGATCAGCTGTGATGTGTCTGTCTCCAACCTCCCAAATATTTTCCCTGAGTTCTGTGCAATCTGCCTTCTTTGAAAAGCTGCAGGGTGAGGGATGGAAAACAGGAAAAACGAGGCCTGTGCAGGTGACCAGCACAGGGGGATTTTTTAAATCCAGATAATGCTGGCCCTTACCTGAGCACAACTTGCAGCACATAAAGAGCCTTTGTGTGTGTTCTGGCTGGCCCCAGCATTTCCCATTCCATGTGAACAGTTCTGCAGCTGGGCTCGCTGAGTCACTGCTTTTTCCTGGGCAGCCCCCACAGAAGGAGCCAGAGACATCCAAAGCCTCCATCACCCAATGAAAAGTGCTGGAGATGTGCAGCTCCAAAAATAGTGACAGCCTCAACCACAGCAGCACTTCATTAGCATCAAATGTGCTCTTTGCTTCAGCTGCCTAATAAAGTGATATGTAATTATAATAAAGCATCCTTTGGAGAGGAAAGAGAGAGGGATGTTGGCTTTCCCAGGGAATTGATAATAAGATGTGATGCCTTGTTATCTCCAGGCACCTATTTTTACCTGTCAGCTGTGCAGTGACAGGTGGTGGCTGCAGCTCCAGCCCAGTGAGGCTCTGTCCAGCTGCCACAGAGGGCTTTGCCTCTGGAATGAGAATCCTGCTGGGACCAGGATCCTCAGGAGGAACTAAGGCAGATCTGCAAGACAAAGACAAAGTCCTTTCCAGTGCCAGGCTTGCAGAGAACACTTACCTGTGGCATTTCAGCTGTGACACTCTTGGGTTTAACCTGAATTAAGAGAGGATGCTCAGGCTGGAGTGTGAAGGTGCTTTTATGGGACTCCCACACCTTTTGGGCCAAGTGGTGAGGAAAATTTGCCAAATTCCCAGATGTCCAGGGACTGGCTGCTCAGTTCACCTGTGCCTTGTCATGAAGGAGAGGCTGAACCTTTTTCTCCCAGCCTATTTCCACCTGATCCCTGCCCTCCCTTTCCTCAGAGTTCAGAACTGTTGCCAAGAAATTCACAGTGGATGTCCCCACAAACTCAAATAATCAAATAAATGCCAATCCTATGGATACACCATAAAGAGCTCCTGTCCTGGTTTGGGAAGAGGAACTGAGGTTCCCAGCCACTACTCACCTGTTAATTGGATTTCTCCAGTTCTCCTGCATTGCAGTCTGCACTGAGCACTTGACAACTCATTGCTTAAGCAATTACCTTAATTAAATCCTTGTTTTTATAAGGATGTTGTTCATAACAGTCCTTGTTCTGTTTTGTTCTGGAAGCCACTGGCTGAGCAAAGCCAGGCAGTGCCTGAGTCACTGCAGAGGGTGGGTCTGGGATGGTTGCATGTGGAATTTGACATGGGTGCCACGCAGCAACCAGAACATTTATCTTTATTTAGTTACTTTTTGATTGTTTGTTTGTTGTTTGGGGTGTTTAGATCAGAGCAGTCTTAACCCTCTCCCAGCCATCAGTCAAAAGCCCCATTTTTGGCAGCTGGCTGGCTGGTTTTGCTCACTATCTATTTTTCCCCATTATTTCAGTGTTTATCTCAGGGGAAATGACTTTGCATGATGGATTGCACACAGAGCCAGCAGCTTCTCTGACCAAAGCATGGTTCACGCTCCATCAGACATAAACACTTATTAGTTGCAATAGTGATGAGGAGAGAGGAAGCACAGTAGTCAAAATAGGACTTGAGATGAAAGAAATTCAATGGTTTTTCCTCAGCAATATTGATTTTCTGTGTGATCCTGAGCAAGTCACTTATTTTCAGAGAGGTCTGTGCTCACATACTGCAGAAAGCAGAAATACTTCCTCGTGTCTGGTCTCAAGAAGTGTTTTCAACTTCAGAAAATGGAAAATTTATGTCCATTTTCTGAAGTACATAAAAGAATAAGCAGTGTCTGCTTGGCTGACACTGAGAGGGAACCTGATCCATTAATCTGATCTTCTTCTATGAGATCATATCAACATTTCAGACTAAAAAGTACAAAAGTTGTGCTGTGTTGAATGCTGGCACAGGTGGCACAAAGAAGAAATGTTCTCATAGTCCTATTTATCAGTTTTACTGACATTTTTTGCAGAATTTAGGCTGTTTTACTTGTACAGGGCAGCAGAGCTCAAAGATTCAGAGACTCTGGAGCCATTGGGTGTTTCTGCAGTTGCCCAATGAGCAGTTCCTGGTGCTTTGCCTGCAGATTGGCTTTAATGATGATCATACCCAGCTCCTCATATTTTACATCTGCTGAGCACTTTGGCATCCAACACAGGTCAAAAACTGCCCTGAGAACAACAAGAAACCCCACAAAGGTGAAATGATTTCTTCAATCCATTGGAACAAGCCAGTGGGATGCAGAGAGCCACCCCAAGGAATGCCCTTAAATCTCATGGAGAAAATAAAGTTTAAAGCAGAAGCAATTTCATCTTCATCTGTTTTGTCTGTCCTAGTGGATGCAGAGTTCTCCACTGGCCTGACAGATGCCTTAGGATGTAATTGGTTTTAAAATTAAGGCTTTCAAGTATCACCATGTGCTGTACATGGGATCCTATTGTTCAAAATGGCCATTTGGACAAGAGGAAATAAAACCCAAGATAAAATGTACAAAAGCAGCCCTTGGTTCACAAGGGAGGAAAGGCATTTTTCAGAATAAGGCCCTAAAGAGAGTGATGCACCCTCAAAATGATGGAACCATTTAAATTTCTGCTGAGAGTGTCCTGCTGAGCTGAAAGGAAAATCTCTTTTGTGGAATTTCATAGAAATTGGTGGGGAACCAGAATTCTTCCTTCAAGAAAATACAAAAAAAAGGTGAACAAATGTCCCTGTGGAATGAGGGGACTGAAAGCACAGCTCAAACCCCTGCTCCAAGGAGAGGCACATGGCAGAGCTCCTGTGCACTGCACATCACCCACATGGCTTCCCTGGGGCCTGGCAAGGTGCAAAAAGGCCACGGGAAACCTGGAGCTTTATGGAAGAGAAAAAAGCCAAATATGCCCAGAGCAGGGGCACAGGGGGAGGAAAAGGAAAACTGCCTTTAGAGGCTGCTGATGCAAGAGAAATTTCGAGAGGGTTGGGTTTTGGTTTTTGTTCAAATCCTGGCTTTGGTCAAAGCACTGAGCATAAAAATGTGTGGTTTATTTAATCCAGCACTCCAGGAAAGACTTGCCTGCTTTGTAATTAAACAGAACTTCATCAAGGCAATGTCTCACATCATTCTGTAACTGCCTTCTAACACAGACAACCCATTAATCCCCAAACTGCCTGACAGCTTGAATAAAAAATAGAATTTAAATAATCCAAATAACAGCACAAATTGTGTGGTTTGGGCTCCCTTGAAATAACTGCTGATTTCACAAGTGCCTGAGAAGGGTGTCCCAGTGTGAGCCAGGCAGTGCAGCTGCTCCTGGGGATTTATAATTCTCATTAGAATTTCTATCACTCTTCCCATCCTGTCACCCTGAGCTTCAACTTTTCATGTCATTCAATTGCCACCACCCCAAGCCTGGGCAGACTGGGTAATCAAGCCTAAAAAATGGCTTTTTGATGTGTTTGTCAGGCCCAATCAGGAGCCACATGATAACAGAATGGAGCCCAGCACACAAAATGTGGTCCCTGTGCTGCAGGGAGGGCTGGGCTGATGTCACCTGGCTGCCAAATGATAATCTCATGAAAGGTGATGCTGGTGGCTTTGGGTGACTGACAGCACTGCTCTGGTTCTCCTGTTGATTGATTGATTGATTGATTGATTGTGGGGTTATTTTAGTTGAAGTTTAGTTCTTCCTGGTTCTCTGCAGGCTCCTTGTGATGTTATTTTTAAAGAAACACTGTGCTGTTGTTAAGCATAAAGTGCAGGTTTATAAAACAATTCCTATTCCCTGTCAGGACCAGCCAGGATTTTACAAGCACAGGACATTGCACTGCAGCACCACAAACTCACCTCTACCACACCACAAAGAAAGAAACTCCTGAAGTTGAAAAGATTCTCAACCACTCTGGCTTCACCCTGGGGCCAGTCCAGCCTAAATGTGCAATGATGAATTATTTGGCCTTTCCTGGTTTGTGCCATCTGGCTGGGAGGAAAACAGGGAAAAATAGGTGAGTGATAGAGAGCACAAGAGGACTGCACCTCTCACATAAATCAGCAGCATCCCAAAGCCCAGCACACATCTCCAACCTCTTCTGTTTGTTTCCCTCATATTTCTATCCTGTCAACATGTTCACTCCCTGGGACTTTATTGTATAATAGTTATTACTCCTCTTTTAAAAGCAGATTCTTGGCCGGAAAAAGAGGAAAGAGATTGGAAAGAACAAGAAAAACGCTGCAAGAAAGAAAGGAAAGGGAGGAAGGCTCCATGGGAAGAGCACCTTTGGAGATGGGGGCACTTAGAGCTGCAAGACAGCACCACACAGAGAGCAAAATTGTTCTTCCCAGAGGAAAACCATGGCACTTATTCCACTTTGCACAGCTTGCCTTCAGCTCTCAATTAGTGGCTTTCAGTTTTAGCTTTGTTTTGAATGCCTGTCACCACTGAAGAGAAAATCAGCACAGACTAACATTTGCTCAGGCCAGGAATTCACTGCCCTGCCTTCCTTTGCCAGGAAAAAGGGTTGGTAGTGCTGCAATGCCAGTGCAAACCTGCTAATGAGGAATTCTTGGATTTGATTTAGGAATTGCAGTAAAAGACAAGGATGATGAAAGTTCAAGCACCACCCCTTTGAAAATCCTCATTTCAAATCCTGCTTTCCCTCTTTGCTGTGGTGTCCTGTTGGTTCAGACTCTCCACTATCCCAGGTTGCTCCAAGCCCTCTCCAACCTGGCCCTGGAAAAAGAAATTCTCCCAAAATGTACTTTTCCCCTGGAATGTTACATTGCAAATGTCAACATTTCAGCTTTTTATTCTGATTAGGATTGGGGGTTGTTAATATTGTGTGAAGCTCTGCTCAGATCTCAGCTTTGACCAATGTGTGCATGGAGCTGTCTGGGTGGGGACAGAGAACTTTTCCAGGGATATCAGTTCTGGGATTTGGCCATTACAGCTCTGGTTCAGGGTGAAGTAACAGGAATTTCCCCTGTGTTTGAACCAATCCCTGCTTGAGGGAATCCCTCAAACACAGGGATTGCAGGATTAGCATTTCAACCAACTCACTTGGGAAATCAGAGAAAATTCTTGAAATACAAATGTAGACACTCAAACATTTCTTGGTAGGCTAAAAGAAAACCAGCTTATGACACTTCCTCTTTCCAAAGGTTTTAAATAAAACTTTAAGTAAAACATGGGGTAAATATGAAGCCAGAGATGCCACCTTGTCACGTTGATATGTTTACAATATTAAGCAGAATATTTTACCAGATTCTTCTTTTTCTATTTATTTATCCCTCGTGTTACTGCACCGGTTTTCAGAAAGGTTGAATTTTAAACCAGCACAGAATTGCTGTATTTAAACCTACCTATTTTTGGATAGTAATAATGAGTCTTCTGAGACATTCAAGATTCAAAAATTCAGGACAACCACTCAGGGATCTGCTCAGCTCCCAGCCACTCTTTCTCACTGATGGGCAGCATTTAGGTACTTCCAGAAAAGGCTGCTTGAGTAAGAAAATGAAACCTGAAATTTGGGAGAGTGCTGTTAAATGCCAGCACCTCAAGGGAGCAGGAAATCCCAAAGAAAAGATCAGGCTTCCAACTTAGCAAGTTTGAAAGGACAGGGAGGATTTAGTGCAGGGATGGTGGGGAGGAGCTCTGCTCACAGCCCTCATGGGGAAAGACAAGGGGAGAGGGAGGAAAGAAACTGTTCTCTGTGTCTGCAACAGCTGGAAAAGGAAATGGAAAGGGTTAAATGGCAATAGGAATGGATTAGGAAACTCCCCAAAGGTAAAGAGAATTCAGCCGTGGAAGAGACTGAGCAGAGCAGCTGTGGCTGCCCCATCCCTGCAGTGTCCCAGGCCAGGCTGGACAGGGCTTGGAGCCCCTGGGATGGTGGGAGGTGTCCCTGCCCATGGCAGGGGTGGAATGGGACGGGCTTTGAGGTCCCTTCTAACCCAAACCATTCCAGGATTCCCAGATTCTCTGATTCCATAATTTACTTTTGTTTCCTGTCCAATTTAAGAAAGGCCACCTTTGCAAGGTAGTGATTCATACTCTTGTTTCCTATAACCCTTATTCATTTTAACAAAAATATCCATTTGTTCTTCCTCCCTCAAGCCCACCTTGCAATCTCCAGCAATTATTGCTCTTCTAAATGAGAAAAATGTGAATATTTCCATTTGCAATTAAAATACATTTCTGAAGTTTGGAATTATTTTATTTCACTGTCTAGTTTCTTCCTTCTCTTCTGTAAAACACTGATTTAGTTTCCACTTCAGTCCTTTCTATGTTTTACTTGGAGAAACTGTATTTTTTAATCCCAGAATAATGTGCCAAGAAATGCCAGTATTCCTTGGGTAGTGGCTTTATTAATGATGGCATTTGGGCTCCCTAAATAACAAGTACCAAGCAGAGGAGCCAGGATTCAGGGTCTGCAAATCTGGTTAGTGCAGACCACATAAAAATAGCAACTTGTTTTTTCTTTTTCACACATTCCTTAGTGCCACAATGGTCACTGAAAGTGTCATTTTTAAATGAACATAAAGATACACAGCAAAGCCTTGGGATGAAAGGAGTTCTCCCCACACATAATAGCTGTTAATGTAAAATTAAACTGAAGGCTGAGACAATGCTGCTTTAAATCCCATTACATAACAGGCAAATTCCAAGCAGGAATAGGGAATTTCCATTTGCAGCTCACAGGAGTGAATTTTATTGCCCACAGCCCATGAGCATCTTCTGCTAAATCTCAGTATCTGTGATGTCCAGAGAAGCACAAGGACACAGGAGACCTGCACAGGAAGGAGCTGATCCCAAAATCCTGCCACCAGAGGCAAAGCTCAAAGAACACTCAACATCTGCTCCAAAATAATGGAAAAAAAGCAAAATAATGGAAGCAGAAGAGTGGTTTTCTGCAGGAGCCTATTTACAAGTCGAGGGTTTTATTCCTTCAGCCTGATGCTCTGTGTCACAAAGTTATTCTGGTCTATTTTTTAAGTCATCCCATAAAGTAGTCCAAGACTTCTTTGTAGTTCTGCTGTAGCCCTCTGACTGCACATTGAAGCTGACATTTGCTGGTGACAGGCAGAACACAAATATGATTTTTTTTTTTTCATTCCATTACACAACATCTTCTGCAGCAGATTCCAGGCAAACTGCATGGGGTTTGCTGCATCCAGCACAGCCCTAGTGCTGAAAACCCCATGCAGGAAGGCACATCAGCATTCCATGTAAGTTTAGAGATTGTACCACACACTCTCAATTCCTGAATGGCAGGCACTTCAAATAATTTAGGAAATGACATTTAGCAGTAATTATGTTATTTACCTGCAGTGAGGCAGGACAGGGTACATTTCTCAGTTTTATTCCATTGTTTTCATTCAATAACTGCTTTTTAACTTGGGATTGTCAAGTCAATAGAATTCAGAAGAACTCCAAATAAGCAAATCAATAACTGTAAAATGGTGAATATCTTGGGAAGTTGGACAGAAAGTGCAGGTCAGAGCCAAGGGGGCTGTTCTCACTGGAGGCAGCTCAGGTTAACTCCCATTGATCCCACATGGATCAGGATCCTTCCTGGGAGAAACTGCCACCAGCCCCCAGGCAAAGGACAAAGCACAGCCCCTGCCAGGGAGTAACGTGGCCACACACCTCCTTCAGAGCCTCACCTGCTGTGGAAGCTTCCAGAGCCTCTCCTGGCTCTGAGTCAGCTCCTCAGTCCTGTCAAAGGCCTTGGCTTGCATCCCAAGGCCGAGGGTTGAATCCACAGCCACGTCAAACACGGATTCTCCATGGGATAAAGCAGCCCAGGAGGCCTGGGAAGAGCTGCAGACAAAGCATTCTCACCTGGGTTACCCAGCCTGTGAAACTTCCCTTTGGAGAACAGCATCCAAACCTCTGCAAACCCCTTCTGCTGATGGCTTCACCTTGCTCATGAAGGGAACGTCCCACCTGGCTCCCAGCTCTGCTGTTTGTGTGGATTTTGTGGAGGGCACTCAGTAGCACCATGATAGCTCCACAAGATCTAAAGCTGGAATGAGTTTTTGGTGGAATGTTACTCCCAGTAAAATGCACACACACTTTGTGTTTCTCTCCCTCCGTTCCTTTCACGTGTGGATGAATGAAAACAATGCCAAACTCCCACTCTGGGAACAAGACAAGAACAAAAACACCCGTGGCTGTCTCCCCATGAAATCCTGGGACTAATCCAACCCCAGGAGTTTTTCCCTTGCTCCAAGGAACCTTTGGGAGCCTGGCTTATCTCCTCTGCCAGAGCTCAGCTGCCACGTCCCACCTGCCAGAAAATCTTCCAATCTCAGCATTCCCTCTCTTCTGACTCCTCCCAGGGCTCCCACGGGAGGATCAGGGTCCATCTGCAGCCCTTGTTCTCTCTGTCACGTCTTGACCAAAAATAACAGATGCCCATGAAGCTTCTCCCTCAGAAAAACTTTTGATAGCAGCTCTGCACACTCTCCCTGATCAAAAATTACTGCTGCACAGAGGCAAATAATATCTATTTCCAGAATAAACCAAGCCTGGAGACTCTTCTACTCACATGAATAGCAGGGATGTCCTAGCAAACAGTGCACAGAGCTATCACACAGATCTCTAAATTACTGCTTGTTTGAACTTACCTGAACCCTGTGTCAACTGAACTGGCCTCAAAAACAAGCTACACAATGGTGTGAGTGCTCACACTGCTGAATCAGTGCTACAAAAGGGCTTTGCATGGGTCCTATGTTGAGTGGTCATGCATTGCATGGAAAATATGCTTCTTCCCGATCAGATTTAATAGGATATAAAGCACTGGTGGTAGATCTTGTTCTACTCCAGCTCTGAATAAGCTTTTCCTGCAATAGCACAGCACATTTGTTGTAATGCACTAATATGTTAAATAATTTAATCTGATCAAACAGGTAAATAAATGCATAGAGCTCTATCTCTGCTCAGTTGTGCACAGTCACTGTTCCATGAAAAGCAGACACTTGCAATGGGAATCCCCACAGCAATTATCCACTAAAACTATTTAACATTTATCACCACGTCTCTCTCATTAACATGATTTGTCTCACAGCACGTCCTTTGCTGAACATCCAGGTACAGCTGCCTCTGACACTTTGTGCCTCTGAACGGGCTCAGGGCGAGGTCTGAGGGAACTGAGGGTGAAATTAGGCTGAGAAAGAAGGATCAATTTTCCTCTGGATCCCCTTTTTTCCCACACATACTGAGGTGTTGCAACGCTTCTGCTTTACACCCTCTGGAATCCATAAATCCAGAGGTACAGATTTGATGGGACGTACCTGCTTGCTCACGAGTTCTTTGGGAAAAACTCCTTGAGCGGTGACAGGATTCCTGTGACATGGTGACAGGGGGGCAAGGGGAAAGGAAAAAGGGAAATCATTCTGTGAGGGCACAGACAAAATACGGGTGAGCAGGGCTGCGGGAGAGGAAAAACAACCATGAGGGAGAACCAAGAGGGACCAGCCCTAGAGAGAAATGGGGAGTTTCAGAAGGGCCCAGTAAGTGAATCCAAGAGGGTTGAGAGGGAAACTGAGGAGAACAGCACTGAGGGAGCAGCTCTCGGTGGAGGGAGAAGGGCTGAGGGAGCGGCCATGGCATGAGGGTGAGACCCCGGGGCAGTGCCAGGGGAGTGAGGCGAGGCCCTGAGGGGAGCGTCCCTCGCTGAGGGACGAGCGAGGGGCTGAGGGGAGCAATCCCTGAGGGGCTGAGGGGAGCAGTCCCTGAGGGACGAAGGGAGGTGCTGAGGGGAGAACACCCGGCGCGGGTGAGCCGCTCCCCGGGTGAGGCGCTGAGGGGAGCGCACCAGGTGCGGTTTAAGTGCTCCCCGCTGTGCGGACGATCCGCTCTCCTTAGCGCGGGTGACGTGCAATATGAGCGGGGTGAAGCTCTGAGGGGAGCGCTCCCGGTGCGGGTGCGGCGCCGCGCCCGGTGCAGCTGACCCGCTCTTCCCGGTGCTGTTGCTACCCTCCCCGCGGTGCGGGCGAGGCGCTGTGCCCAGTGCGGACGATCCGCCGTGCCCGGTGCGGGTGGAGCACTGAGCGGAGCACACGCGGGGCGGGTGAGGCGCTGCCGGCATCGCCGCCGGTGCGGGCGGAGCGGCGGGAGCAGCTCGGGGGGGCGGAGCTCCGGCGCTGGGGGCGTGTCCCGGCGCTCGGGGCGGGGCCCCGCGGGCTGGGAGGGGGCCGGGTGTATTGTTCCTCGCGCGGTGCATGCCGGGCGCGCCTCAGCCCCCAACATGGCGTCGCGCTGTCAGCGGTGTGTGTGAGGCGGGCGCGGGACGCGGGGCTGCGGGCGGGCACGGCGGCTCCCGGAGCTCCCCGGAGCGCCGCCGCCGCGGTGGCAACGCGCCGCTCCTCGCTGCTGCCCGCCGCGCCCCGGCTGTCCGGCGCTCAGGCCGCTGGGGACGCGCCTGCCCCCGCCCTGCCCCCGCCATGGGCGGGTAGCGGGACCCGCCTCGCCTCAGCCCTGCGGAGCCCCCCCGCCCTCCGCGCCATGGGGTCCCCGGCGGCCGCTTCGGCGGCCGCGGCCACCGACTCGGCGCAGTGGCTGTCGGTGAAGGAGGAGACCATCTTCCTGCACGACGGGCTGATCCGGGTCACCGACCTGGCCGAGCTGCCCAGCGAGATCATTGGGGTGGCCGAGCCCGGCGACACCGAGCTGGAGGTGAGGCGGCCCCCCGAGCTGAGGGGAGGGACGGGGCAGGGCCGGGACTGAGGGGAGGATGCCCTCGGCAGAGGGGCACGGTGGCAGCGGAGGCCTGAGGCGAGGAGGACGGGGGATGGGAGATGGGGGTGCAGGGAGGATGACTAGGGGAGGATGGGGGGCCGGCATGGAGGATGCTGCCTGCGGATGCCGGGTGAGGGATCTGGAGCCCGGAGCCAGCCGGTGTCGAGCGCGTTCTGCCTGTCTTGAGTCAATCTGATTTATTTCAGATAATAATGGAAGTGGAGCTGGGCAGGAGGATGATGAGGTGCTGATGTAAATGGAGGGTGAAGTATTGGTGCGTCCTCCTTGTTTTGAATCCGTAAGATTTGGAAATCGGAGCCGCACTCACGGATTTCAGCGTGGCCTTTGGCCCGTTTATTTTTATTGAAGGTTTTGTGTTTTCTTGCTGTTACTTTTAGATGGTTTGTAATTGATCAGCCTTAAAACAACACGCTCAGGGCTGCCCGGGTGTTTTATTCAGCTGTTGACAGTGATCGGTTATTAAGGATCCGGGAGGGCAGCCCAGATTTTCATCCCAGCTTTTTACCTTCCCAGAACTGCCCCTGGTGTTTGTTGGCTGCAGGCAGGCGGTGCAGCTGTTTTATCTTAGGAGGAGCCGCTGAAGGACTGAATGTCACGGATTATAGGTTGCATCTATTTGGTAGACTGCATTTTTTTTTTTTTTTTCCCCCCTGTGTGCCTCCCTTCTCCTGTTTCACGCCACCCTCCTCCCCGGCAGTGTGGCTCGCAATGACACAGGGGCTTTGTCACCGGAGCTGAGCGGTGGGAGCGCACAGGGGACGCTCCAGCCGGAGCTTTATCTCCGGCCTCTGTTTGGTCCCAGGCATTTTAGGCCGAAAAACCGATTTTTAGTGAGGTTTTAGCTGCTGTCTGGGCCGTTGCTGAGAAGACCCCACAACGTTATTGTTCACTGGGCTTTGGGGAAACTTCCCCCAGTCTTATCTAAGGAAAGATATTTTCTGCAGAATGTGTGTTTTCTGTCCTGTGTGTTGGGACACTGGGGAATGGCATGGAGAAATCAGCTGCTCCCCTGAAATGGATGTTGGCAAATATCACATGAACAGGAAAAGGGAGATTTTTAAGGTGGCTGACTTATTTCTGTGTGTATAAACATGGAATGATTCTCCCTTGTGATCAGAGTTGCTCTGGCATTCAGTGCAGCTTGGATGCAAGAAAATATTTTGATTCCATGGCATAGTTCTAGAAGAAGAATTGAGTTTAAAAACTGTGCTAGAAAAATAACGTGCTCCCACAGCATTTTTCATGTTATATCACAAGAAAGGAGGATATCCTTTAGAAAACAAACAAGACCTTATTTTAAGATCTTGCCAGCCAGGCCAGAAGTGTGTTCCAGCCTGAAACTTGACACACAGCTTCACTTGACAAACACTTCAGCTCTGGAGAATTTTTTTGTTGGTTTTAGGAATGTTCTAAAACTCCAGTTGTTTGGGAGAGATAGGAATGGAATTGGTGCTACTGTATCTTGTGCTTTGGCATTTATTCTAACAAGTGTTGCAGCAATCCAGTGCCACTGATTCACCTCATTTTTTCTGCTCCAGAGATTCTTTTCCTGTTTGTGTTTGCAGTGCAAAACTTTGAAATAAATAATTAAATATGACTTTTTGCTGTGGTGCTTATTTTTGATAAGACTGATTTTGACTTATTTGATCTTTATTCTTAAGTCACAGCTTATTAAAGCCTTTTATTTCCATCTTCTGATGGAATTGATGATCACAAGCGATCAATTTCATTTTCAGATATCTGCAAATTGGTTTAGACTTTGGTATTAAGGGGGAAGGATTTTTAAAAAAATGAAATTTCCCATAGTGCAAATGTAAACTATTTAGCTCCTAACTTTTCTCTGCCTTTTTTTAATGCTGTTTTCATTGAAATGAGGGATACCTTGGTGATGTGGAATGGCTTTGAGGAGCCATTTTGTGGAAATAGGTGCACACATCTGATTGAAGCGTGGCCATGCAATCGACTGCTACACAAGAGCTCATTTACACTCTTTCTACTCCTACTTGCACTGTAATAAATATCTTTGAAAAGGGTCCAAACAGAAATCTCTTGGGATGTGCTATTGGCCAAGGGTAGGAGATGCTGCAGCTGCTGCTTTGATTAGGAAACTTCTTTAATTCACTTCTTGTGCTTCATCAGTGGTGGTCAGAAGCCTGGCTGAATTAGGAGCTGAAGTGCTTAATTAAAAATGTATAATGTTTAATACTTTAATGGATTTTTTTTTGGGTGGAGAAGTATCATTCTGGTCTGTTTTGCCTAAATATCCGTTTAAAGAGTGTATTGGTGACTAATGTCAGTGTGTTTGGATGTGTTTCCTTTGTCCTTCTGTTCAAAGGTTCTGTCTATTTATAAAAAGAAAAGCAGAGGAAAAAATGTTACAGTGCTGGTGTTATGCCAGGAAAGGCTTATGGAAACTTATTATGGTGTTATTTTGACTCCCATGCAGCTTTGATTTTATCTTTTTGTGTGTTTGTATACACTTGTATTTATACATATATTCCTTAATGGTATGTTACAAGAGAATTACTCCTAGAACAAGGTGAAAGAGGAGATTATGTTGAGTTTTAAAGGGTGTGGAGGTTTTTGCTCTGGTTTTTTTTCTGTGATGATGTGTGCCAACTTCTTAGGTTGTTTCAGCATATTTACAGAAAATTGGGGCTTTTAACAAAATTTGATAGAATTTTGTAACATTATGCATGAACCAGCTGCTCCTGGTGCAGGTTTCCCACTAAAATCCTCTAGGCAGGAGAGACCTGGATTAGTCAGTGATTACAGAAGCCTTTGGACCTTTATTTTAAAACCTTTCACACAGAGAAATCTTTGAAAGAGCAAAGTCTCCTTCTTGGAGACAACCCTCAGCCAGAGCTGGAGGTGTTACCATGACACTGTTGGTCAGTGCCCATCCAGCAGGGACATTCAGTGCAGGAAGGGTTTAATATTCCCTTGAAGTTCCTTCATGTGGCCCAAAGGGAACTGCAGCCCTTCCAGAATCTTCCCTGGAGGGACAGCAGGAGCGTGGTCAGGGTTGGTCTGCAGGAGGAGAGGTCCCTCAGACCAGGGAGATTTGATCTGGCAGCTGAACACAGAGTCCCAGAATGATTTGGGGTGAATTTACCTTAGAGATCATCCAGAATCCCCTCCTGCCATGGGCAGGGAGCCTTCCTCTGGTTTCCCATGGAGCTGGGAGTGCAGCTCCTCCCTCAGTAGCTGTTGGGATCATCATGTCTGTCTGTCTGTCTGTCTGTCTGTCCTCATCTGCTGCTTGTTGAGCTCTGCTCTGTAGGACAGAGGTGCCACGGGGCAGGTGTGACTCTGCACTGAAAATGGTTACCTTTAATGGAGTGGAAGGTGAAAAAAATAATAAAAAATGAAACAAGTAAGGAAAAAGTGGTGGCCTTTCCTCTTCCCCCCGGCATGGCCTGGGCTGGCTCTCCACAGAGAGGGTGAAGAGCTGGAGTCCAGTGCTCTTCTCTCAGCATGTGCCACTCCTGTGACTGACTTGTGTTTGCCATAAAATCATTTAGACTGGAAGGTTTCTGCTAAACTTGGAAGTTTTCACCCATTTTCCTCCCAGCCCAGAGAAAACATTTTGTCACTTTTGCCTGATTGCTGAGGGAGGGAGCAGTTCCCTGCAATTATCTGGGTCAGTGCTTCCCAAACCTTTCTGCTTGTGACCTTTCTGCCACCTACAAGCGTCACCCCTGTCACGCTGCAAGTCCCTAATGCCACCATCAACAATTGACTCTTTCCTAAGTGGGTGACCCTTCCTGGGCTTGTGACCTCTGACTGGAAAACTGCTGAGCCAGGCGTGTGGCAGGCTTGGAACAGCCTCATCCTCTGCCAGCACTTGGAATTTATTAAACTTCTCTAACAGGGACCACTGGGCCTCTGACTTTGGAGTTTGGAAGTTGTGTTTTAGGTAACCTTGTAGAGAAACATAGGGAAACTTCTCAAGGATGATTTTGCAAATCTGTTTCCCAAATATAGATCTTGTTACCAATTGCAGCTTATTAATTCAGTGATCTGCACTCTCAGATGTTTAAATTACCAAGATTCTTCTTTACCTTTTGCAGCTGTTTTCACCTACTACTTGAGTAAGAGCCAAAGAAATATTTTAATGAACAAAAGAAAAAAACACTTTATAGCATTTTATTTATTTACAGCTTGCTTGTTTTCTGTAATTCATCTCAGATACAAAGGTTATTTCATAAATTTGTGTGGTTACAGAAATAATTTGGGATAAAATTGTAAAAGACAGCAGTGTCTTAGTGCTTATTTGTGAGCAATGAGATTTCCAGTGCTTTGACAAAAGAAAATAGTTTCTGCTTTTAGCTGAGTAGTTAAAAACCTGCACTGCTTCACACAGAGGAGTCAGCAGAGACTTTGAACAAGAGGATAAGGTTAAAATTTCTTGGAGCAGAAAAAACTGGAACAACCTTGAGACTTGTAGTTTTCTAACTGCAGCACTAAAGCATGGTGTAAAGTGCAGCAGCTGCTAAAACATCAGGGAGAAAATGTTCACACATATTTGTGTATTGGGCACGTGGTGTAGCAAGGAAAAGGCCTTAGAGAGGGGCTAGGAAATGTTTTAGAAGGAATTAAGGTGGGTTTTACACCAAGGCAGCTTCGTGCTGGATGTCCCAGAAAATGCCAGGAGCAGGAAGGCTCAGCACAGTGGGAGACAAGGACACAGGGTTGTTTATGGAGCAGGTTCAGTTGGGATGTGTATTTCAATCTTCAGGGTTCCTTTAAAACTGTCACTCGGGCTCTTTCTGTGAGAGAATAATCCATACTTCTTGTAATTCAGTCTTTTTACATTGTTTTATTGGTGTTTCTAGAGACAAAAGAGCCCAGTAATCAAGTGCTGCTGCCTCTGTTCATTTGGTACAAGAGCAATGACCTTATACCTGTCATGGGGTGGTCAATGTAATAGAATTAATTTTTTTGATGCTGCTTTTAAAGATATTTTACAATTCTGAGATTTGTACCTCCTGGGAGATGGAAATAATCCATATTTAATACTCAGGGGGGTATGGGGATATAATTGATCCTGATAAATGTTCCACCATCTTCATGTGTGAACTTCAGCCAATTGAACTGTGGAGAGAAAGAATTAAATTGGGGAGATTTTGAGGTTTCCCTTTGCAATATGCAAGTTCAGGACAAAAACCCCTCTTTGTGCACAACCTCCCTGCTCCTCAGTTCCCTGTGTAGCAGAATTAAAATCCATGGCACAGGCACCAGGGAGAGCACAAGGGGCAGGGATTGTAGCCAGAGGAGAGAGCTGCCTTTTAGTGACAGCTCACATTTAAATTTACTTAATAGGGTCATAAAACCTCAGGCTAAAACTCTTCATGTATATTAGTGTGTGTTAATTGGACCTGGTCTGGTATTTACTGTCAGCAGAGAAACGTGTTGCCCTGAAAATAGGGAATGCCAGCCCCTCCTTTGTGGAGCAGATTTGGCAAAAATTCTGTTTGATGGGAAGAATGACCTGGGTGAGGTCATGGAGTGGGATGCAAAAGGACAAATATTGGATACAGTGGGAAGATGTCACCTCCCCATAGTTTATCTAAAATCAGAAACCTTTTGTGCTCCTCAGTGTTGAAGATGATGTCAAGGACCAATTAGAGTGATTGAACTTTGGCTCTACCATTTTCTAATTAAAATATTGACTAAAAATTGATTTAAAAGATCAAATAAGGAAATAGTGTGTAAGGATAAGATACTGTGGAATTAAAATAGCGACAATTAAACTATTCAACCACAGATTTTAGTGATATGTAAGCAGGATAAGTTGTTCTCTGGCAAAGTGATGTTTGTTACATCCTCTTCATCCTCCTTGATTCTGTTCAAGCCTTGTTAGTCAGGAGTGTTTGGAGTTGGGGGTGATGGATCAGGGATGGGTTCAGTGGGGTTTGTGTGGGGCTGGGTTTGGTGCCTGCCCCTGACACCAAACAGGGAGATATTGAGGCACCCCACGTCCCAAATCAGAGCTGAGGCTCAGGTGTAAATCCTGAGGCAGCAGGAAAGGGAATTTTACCTTTTATAAACCCTGCTTGTTGTGTTGTTTGTATCAGCACTTGTGAAAGAACATGATGAGGGGTTTCTTGTGTTTTATTTTAACTTGTTTTGACTCCAGATATTTGGAAGATGACAAGCTTTGCCTGGAGATATCCTGGCAAGGGCTGGGATTCCTGTGTGGAGTCTTTAATGCATCCAGAGGGAAGCACTGATGGATCTGGCAGGGGCCAAGTGAAGCTCTGGCACTGTTGGGGTGGGAAGGGCTGGATTTGGCTGCCACAGAGCCAGAGCAGTTCCCTGGGATGTGTCTGAGCCCTGGGGGCTCCTGGGGGTCTGTCCCAGCCTCACTGGGAACGTTTGGTTTTCAGGCTGCTTTCTGCAGGTAGTGCTGAGCTCTAGGAAAAAGGCTTTTGAGGAGAACAGCCTTAATTGAATTTGCTGAAGTGTCCTGTGCAGCAGTGACCTCACACCTTTCTTCTGACATCCTCTCATTTTCTGGAAGTGCAGATTCCTGCTTAGACCCTCAGATGATGTTGAATCATTGAGGTTTTTTCCCCACTGGTTCCATAAGCCTTGTATGAAAATCAGATGATGTAAATTGCATTATCAAAAGTCTCAAAGTCCCATTTTGGAGTGATCTTGTGAATCTGTTGAAGCTGATGTACTTCCTGTATCATTTACCCAAATTAGTGCTCATTTCCCTTACCAAAGACTGAGGCAAAACCCCAGACAGACCATGCATGCTTTTAAAGCAAATTGGGAACTGTGGGATCAGGGAGAAACTAAAACTTCAGCAGGAAAAGGCTTTTCATCAGCAAAACTGATGACACTGACTCGTCCTGATTGCTACAAGACAGACTCAGAGCTGTAGGGCCATATCAAAGGCAAAAACAACAAAAAAAAGGCATTTTCCTGTTAAACTGTGGGATCTGAGGAGCAGGACATGCAACATCAAGTACATCACAGCTTGTCTTTTGTGGTGGTATCTTTGTTATTAACAAAGACCACAGACCTGTTTTCTTCAGCATTTAACTCTGAAAATGCAAAAATTCATTCTCTTTTTCCTCCATTTCTGCAGCTTGTTGTCACTTAGTGGAAAATCCACCCAGTTTAGTTCAAGAGAATCAAAAGCCAACTGTTGTAGAAAGTGATTCCATCTAGAACAGGAAACAAACTTATTTTTGAGGCAGCAGAACACACAACAGGAGGTGGTTATTTTAAATGTCTAATATGTGGTTTAGGAATTAATATTCATAATCGCTTGGAGAAGTTAATTAAAGAAGGCTTATTAGGTATAAGTAGCTCAGTACAACATCCATTCAAGTGTAATTATGATGTGAATTCCTTTCAGGTGAACTTTTCCTGGCTCCAGTGGTCAAAGTGCTACTGCAGAGCTGTTCCTTTGCCTTTAGTCAGAGGCCCTGGCAGATGTGATTTGTCCTGCAGCATTTTAACAACTCTTCAGGAGCCTGCAATTAGCCAGAAACTTTTATTTCATGATCTCTATGACTGCTGCCTGCAATTAAAAAGCCCCCACAAAACAAACAGCTCTGGCTGCCATTCTCCACGGCAGCTTTGTCTCTCACATTCCCCTTCCCACATTTATATTTATTTATTAAATGAGAGAAGGACAGTTTTACAGCATAAAGATGGGCCAAAAATTGTGTTTGAGGGTGGATGAAATGAGGCACTCTGGAACATGGCCAGAAGCCCTTTGGATACCAAATCCCTTTGGACACTGGATCCAGAGTATCAGAAAATGCTTGGCTCATGGCTTTCCTTGAGCTTGCCACAGCTTCAATGACTTTGCTGAGCTCCACTGTTGTTTGCTGGAAGGAGAAAAGTTGTCTGTAAATTACTTAAAACTCTGAGTTTTCTAGTCCCAGGCTGGGTATTAAACCATAAATATATTTTTGTGTCACCCTTTATTTGTTTTCTGTTGTTCCAGCTTGGTTTCCAGTTTTATTTAGAAGTGCCAAAAAAGCCTCTTTCTTCTGTCTGAAATGATGAGGAGGAGACTTTTAGGGTTTTTAACTTCAGCAGCAACTTGAAGTATTTTGAGAAAGGTGTAGCTAAGTGCAAAATGATAAAATTTAAGAGAGAAAAAAGCAGGGGAGGGAGAGAGCGTAAGAGAACTCTTGGTGGATTGGAATAAACTGGTTGGCCAGTTGGTTTGTTTGTTTATTTGAAGAGCTCCAAAACTAGAACAAGCACATTCTTGTTACACAATATTTGTAACCTATCAGTTTTCATAGAAGGGCTCTAAACCCCTGGGACCCTCCAACTTTGCAGTTCTTTTGAACTTTTAGCAAAATTGCCTCGATTACAGAAAAAAGCTCCAGAGGAGAGGGGAATGTTTGTTTTCCAAGCTGCTCTTTTGTGTGTGTATCTTTCTTTACAATCTGTGGTGGTGTTGTTGTTTATTGAAAGCTTAAAAATCCCCGTCAGCAACCCCCAAACCTGGGTTTGGTGAGGATGCTGACTCAGCCATATCAGGCTCACAGAATCCCACAGCAGTGGGGTGGGAAGGGATCTCTGGAGATTCCCCAGTCCAAACCCCTGCCAAGGCAGGGTCACCTGGAGCAGGTGACACAGGGAAATGTCCTGAGAGAGAGGGAGAGACTCCACACTGTCCCTGGGCAGCTGTCCCTGTCCTTTGCCATCCTCCATGGATAGGGGTTCGTGGGATTCCATGTGTTTTAGTCTTTGGGTTGATCCCGCGTCTTTTTGGTCGGTTGACGCCGCGTCTTTTGGTCGGTTGACGCCGCGTCTTTTGGTCGGTTGACGCCGCGTCTTTTGGTCGGTTGACGCCGCGTCTTTTGGTCGGTTGACGCCGCGTCTTTTGGTCGGTTGACGCCGCGTCTTTTGGTCGACCGACCCCGCGTCTTTTGGTCGACCGACCCCGCGTCTTTTGGTCGACCGACCCCGCGTCTTTTGGTCGACCGACCCCGCGTCTTTTGGTCGACCGACCCCGCGTCTTTTGGTCGGTCGACCCCGCGTCTTTTGGTCGGTCGACCCCGCGTCTTTTGGTCGGTCGACCCCGCGTCTTTCGGTCGGTCGACCCCGCGTCTTTCGGTCGGTCGATCCCGCGTCTTTTGGTCGATCCCGCGTCTTTTGGTCGATCCCGCGTCTTTTAGTTTATGGCCATCACTCCACACCCCGAGATGGACACAGCACCACTCGCCTGTTCTTTGGCCCCAAAAATTAAAAACATCCCTCCTACCTGCCACAGAAAACATCTGATCGAAAAATCACACCACAACCATACGAGATTTTTATTTTATCCCCTCTAAAGCCCTCTATAAACACCCCCTTTCCCCTTGGCAGATCCTGACCTTCGAGACCAAGAACCCCACGGAGCTGGCGGAGCGCTTGCGCTCGGTGTGCGGCAACCAGAGCAACGCGTACGCGCGGCTGCTGGAGTACCGGCTGAATGCCCTGCGCGGGCTCTGGAACGCCCAGCGCCAGCTGGCCCTGGAGGAGCAGCACGACCGCGACAGCTCCGGCGACGAGGAGGCCCTGGCCCTGCTGAAGCGCCAGGGGTTGTTACAGCAGCCGGAGCAGGCGCCCTTCACCTCCCGCATGGGGCTGCTGCTGGTGTTCCCGCTGATCCAGTCGCAGAGCAGGACGGACCCTTCCCTGTGTAACATCACGGCTGAGGTGCTGCTGAACTGCCTTCGGGACTGCCAGCCCCTGAGCCTGACCAAGGAGCCGGCCGACTGCCTCAACGGCATCGAGGCCCTGCTCTGCTCCTGGCTCGAGGACGCGGCGCCCTCCGGCCAGCACATCCCCTACAAGCAGAAGGAAAACGCTGCTGCTGCCCTGGTTGCCTTGGCTTGTGCAAGGTAAGGGAGCTGAAGTGACAGAGAATCATGGGGTTGTGTAAGAATCTGTGTCTCTTGGGCTGTGGTTTGAGTCCACTCCAGCTGGCTATGGACCCTTGTCTCATGTCCTGGCTACATGGTGACAGTGGAGGGGTGACAGTCCCCCTCTTTCGGGGCTCCGCAGAATCCCAGCTACCAGTGGGATTTTGCTCCAATAGGGAGTAAAAAGGCCACAGCAGCAGCACGGGCCTGGGGTGGCACTGGGTTACTTTATTTGATGTTACACTCCCCAGGCACCAAAAACTATTGTGACTCCACAAGAATTAATTTCAAAATTAATTATCAAAGGTCGCCGCCGCCTGCGGACGCTCGTGGGGTGTGACCCAACGTGCATTTATCCACCTTTTGATTTGGAAAAATTGGAATTCCTATTACAAACAAATGAAAATTTGCAAATTTCTCTCAATGGCTATCCTGGCCAGCTTTCAATCCATTATCCTGAACACAAGGTATTTAGAGATTCCTTACATTTGGCCCCAAAATCTTTCAAAAGTCGCGCTCCCATCAGAAACGCCATCACAGTGTTCACCAGTGGCTCAGGCAAGTCCCATAAATCAGGGTTCACTTGGAGACACTTGGACAGTCAACAGCAGGAAGGGTCCCAAGCAACGAGCTGGGGCAAGCAACAGCTTATAAAGGGGGGCAGGTCTCAAGGCAGGATACAATGTTCAACTAATCAAAAGCACTGGGGGTGGAACACAAGGGCAAGGGACACAAAGGAGAAAAACTGCTTGGGACAGGAGGGGTTAACAACTGGTTGTGGGAGGAAGGGGTTTGAAATTTGGCAGAAAAGTAGCTAAGTTACAAAGAGATAAACCAACACCTGGCTCAAATGAATAACAAAGACAAGTCTGTGTCACTCTAAAAGCAGGGGGAAAAAAGCCCAAAAAACTACCAAACAACAAATCAAACAATAACCTGGGAAATAAAAACACAATAAAAAGACCCTGGCCCACAGGGTCTTACATGGACAAAGCAAAAGATGAGAAACAAGAAACGCTCTTCTCCATGTGGGGAGCAGTGTCCTGTTTGTTGGCTTGGGAAGGGACACTTCAGGCTCTGGTGACCTCCCAGGTGGGATAAAGAGGGCGTTGCCTTCGTGCCCTTCGGGACTTTTCCCTGGCCCCCATTCCCTGGGTATGAGAGGACCACAGCCAAGGGGATGGGATAGCATTGAGGAGGGGCAAGGGGAGGGGTGACCAGGGGTACAGCACAGGGGGTGCATGTGATGGGAGAAGGGAAATGATGACAATCTACCTGATGTAACATGCTCAGGACACATTTCAAATCACCCAGTGCAAAACAACAATAAATGAACTATTCAGTGCAATTCAACAGGACTGGTAAGATTGGGTGTAACACCCTGGAGTTCCTCAATTCAAGAGTTCAGCTGAGGTTCTTGAGGTTTGGTGTAAGGTGAAATCCCAACCAGATGTTCTCTAAGGGGTCACAAGCACACAAAAGTTGACTGGGAAAATAGAATTAAGGAACTTTGGCCATGATTCACCATTTACCATACCCCCAAATTCCACATCCATGGTTTTTGAGCCCTTCCAGGATGGTGACTCCAGCACCCCTGGGCAATGCTGTGGTTGATGTTCATTCTCTCTTCCCATTGAAACAAATCAGAAATGATCTGACTGCACTGGTGATAGTTATTTTTAGCTTGCACCAGCCTTTCTCTTTCTGATATTTAAATATTGGGTTGGAAAGGGTGAAACTGCTAAGCATTTTTTTTGCATGTGTTTAGCATATGCAAAAGCAGAAGGATTTGGGTTAGCAATGCCTCGTGTGCACATTGCTGCTTCCACTGCAGTGAGCTGCTCTAGGAATGGTTCCAAATGTGTTTATCAGGGAGAAAATTGTCTCCTTTTCCCTTTGTCCTGCACCTTTCTTTGGCTGGAGAAGGTGGAACTGCCAGGTTTCAGGGCAACTCCTTTCAGATTTGATTTCAGTGTTGTCTCTCAAATGTCTGGAGGTATTTTTTAAATTTTGTTGCCAGTGAAGAGTTCAACCATTGTAGATTAAAATACCCCTTGTCCTGCATGGGTTTGGCATCAGGTGATTGAGGACAAATTGGACATATTTGCTTTTAATCAAAACCTACTATTTTGAGAGAATAGGGCTTGGGGAGAGGGAGAGGAAATACAAAACCTCTGCAAAGCCCCATGATATGGCTTTAAAGTCACAAGGAGCCTTTTGGACATATTGGTTTGAATGTTTCTCCAGGTCACAGCCTTGTCTGTGAAGTTTAACTCTCATTTAAGATGCTGGAGTTCCCAGGATATGGCATGATTTGCTTTAGGAAAAGGTTTATTCAAATGAAACCTACTTAATTTCTAGTGCACTTGTTTTAATGAAGTCAATGAGAAATTTATGGTATGTGGCAAATTATTCTGTCCTGACAACTGCCTTATCTGAAAGGCAATGTACTTGAACATAGCTCAGAGAAATTGGATTTGATAAACACAATCTCATTTCTTTTTTTTTTCCCCAGATGTCAATTTGCAGGAAATGTGGGATGTTCTGTTGCAGCTGAGCTAAATTTCAAGTAGAGCTTTTGAACTTCAGGTTGATCTTTTATTTTCTTTGCAAGTCTGCCTTGCATTGCTTAGAGACTTGAAATATCCCATTGTGCTTTGTTCACCTCTGAAAGCCTCACACTTTTCCTTTAAATATCTAAGTCATGTGTTGAAGAAAAAACCTTGAAAATGAGACCATTATTGACATTCCTAGTTGCAATCTTGGGTGCTTCTTATTGCTAAAAATAAAGCCACAGGGTAAATATTGCTTTAAATAATTAATTGAGGTGCTTTAATATGTTTGGTGTCAGTTTTCTCCAGGCTGAGGTTTATCAGTGAAAGCAAAGAGCTGAAGATATCACTGGGGAAAACAGGGATTGGGGTGTGGAGGAGGGAAATTTGGGAGCCGAGTGACCACATGTGACAACAAAAGGTTGGATTCAGCAGAGTGCAGGGCAAGGACCTCTGCAGCTGATCACTCCTGATTGTGGAGAAAGCAGCTCAGAACTGACCTGAGACACAGCAAATTCTCCTGCTTAGGTGGGCTGTGATGGCTAGAAACAAATACCACATCTTCCAGAACATGGCCTTGACCTTTAAAACAGAAACTGTAAAATACAGATTTTTCAAGAGGTCTGGATCTTCCAAATTTGGGGTTGTGAGGGGAGACCTCATCCCAATGCACAACTTCCTCAGGAGGGGCAGTGCAGGGGCAGGAGCCAGGGAACAGCTGGAGCTGTGTCAGGGGGTTTAGGCTGGAGATCAGGGGAAGGTGCTGGGCACTGCCCAGGCTCCCCAGGGAATGGGCACGGTCCTGAGGCTGCCAGAGCTCTCAGGGCCAGCCTGGCATTGTTGGGTGTCTGTGCAGGGCCAGGAGCTGGATGATGATCCTTGTGGTTCCTTCCCACTTAGGATGTTCCATGATTCTGTGAAAAGAAGTCAGATCTTGGTGAGAAATGGATGAGTCTGGTCTTTCCTATTTGAGTCAGGAAAGGCATCTCCAGGTGGGAGTGCAGCAGCCCTTGCTCACACTTGGCCTCAGCCAGGAAGATCCAGGGGTTGCACTGGAGATCTGAATGGGATGAATCAGCTACAAGAAATCCTGAGAGAGCTGCCTCAGGAGCAAGGCTGAGGTGTTTTATCAGGTGCCTGGATTGCCTTTATGAACCTGTTGTTGATAGCCCAGCCTGTGGCTGCTGCTCTCCTCCCCACTGGGGCTTCAGCCTCTTCCAAAAAAAGGTGGAATTTAGGCCAGAGATTGCCCAGCATTCTGCCTGTCCCCCTCTCTTCCTCCTTCCCCTTCCTCCCCAAAGGATGAACATCCTCCAGGAAGGAGATGCCAGTTAGCAAAGAAGCTGGTGCCATATTGTGGCTGGGGGTGTTCTCCATGGCTGCTGTTGTGTGTGTTCAGTCTGGCTTCAATAGACATCTTTAATTCATGTTTTTCTTGTCCTTTTAGAGGGTCGCTGAAAACCTTTGTTCATACAGTGCATCTATTACAGAAACAGACTGAGCTGGGGTCCCTGCCTGTGGCTGATGTTCTCTACAGGTTTGTAGAACTTTTCTCTTTATCAACTTTTCCAGCAGCTCTGAAAATGTGTTAAGTGCATGTAGGGAGGAATGGCTTTAAAAGTGATTAAAAGGCTTTAGAGTTATTGAAAGCTTTAGGGAAGATTTAGTCATGTGCAGAAGACATTAGAAAATCAAACCTAAAAGCATTGATTGGATTTTGGGTGTTTTGTTTTTATTTTTTTCATTAAATATTGATGATTCCTTAAAATGACTTATGAACTCTGACAGAATAATTACTTTAAATACATCACGGTCTTAACTTTTAATTTAGCTCATTTTTCCTACTGCTATTCCTTATAAAATTGTATTTTATTTTCTGCTTAAAGGTTGTTGCTCTTGGAGGGAGGCCCTGGATCCCCCTCGTGCCTGCTTGGAGGGAAGCACATCGTGTCCTGGGGCTTTGAGGACATGTTACCTGCCCCTGATGCCAACACTGGTGCCAGCAGTGAGAATAAAGGTGAATTATTTCATCCCTGTCACCATCAGCAGAGGAGGACAGGATGCTTTAAGTGCTGATAATTGTTTAAAAACCAATGTAAAACTTTGGAGTTGGGGCTCAAAAACTGTTGCTGGAGAGCAGCTGCTGCTTTCACCTGTCAGGCTGTGGGAAGCAGTCCAGAGCAGTTGATCCAGTGACCCTGCCTGACTCCAGTGGGAATTCTTCAGAGGGGTCAGACAGAGTTTGGATATTATCCCCTCGTTAGAGCATAATCACTGCCCTGTGCACTGTCCCTGTGTTCAATAGTCAGCTATCAGTAGCACAGCAAGTTTATTTTTAGAAGTACAAGTTCATTGTTGTGTTTTTCCCCTCTTCCCTACTCTGCTTTTGTTTCTACCCGGTTGAGTTTGAAGGTTTTTTTTTTTAATGCTTTCTTTTGTATTTCTTTTTCCTGAATTCATTCTCAGTTTTTACTGCTTTGTTTGCTTACTATTTTTGTAATAAATAAGAGTTCACATGGTTTTAGAAATATTAGTTCGAGCTTTGATGACTTTTAATGCAATCCATAGGAGTTTAAAAATCTGAGTTATTTTACCTGCAGATTTATTGGAGACATCTCTTTTTAGGTGTTTAGGCAGGAGAGTGAGTGGACTTTTCCTTCCTGAGCTGAGTGTCCAGATCCTGTGAAATTCAATAGATTGACTGGACTTGTGTCCCATCTTGATTATTAATAATTACTGCTCTGTGTTTCAAATACATTTTGTCTTAATTGAGGTGTTCAGAAGTGGAAGGAGACCTGAGCAGCTTTAGGATTTGACAAATCACAGAGTTTGGCAGAAAAGAGATCAAGGCTCAGTATTAGATTCTTCTTCCCTCTCACACTGAGACCATCTGGGCACCTCTGAGGCTTAAAGATGTGAAAAAAACCACTGGGTCTGCTGGGCTGTGCCTGTGTTCCAGCAGCTCTTAGAGCACCAAATAATAAATTTAGCATTAAAAGAGGGTTGGTAGTGACCTGCCCTGAGCACATGCTGGTTTCCCTGGGCTGTAGACCCAGGGAGAATTGCCAGCTGCAGAGTTACAGAGCTGCTCTCCGCTGTCCTTGCTCCTGCTGCAGATGCAGACCTGGGCCGGTGCCTTGCAGCCGATGGGCTCTACCTGTACACCACCAACTCCGTGGGCAGGGGAATCAGCAAACTGGGGTCAGGCCTGCATGGAACCCTGAGGTAAGGGACACTCCAGTGCTGCCTCTTCTGCAGAGCTGCTGAAACCCAAAGGTTCCTGATTTGGGAAGCCTCTCCCAGATGTTGGGAGGATATGGAGCTTGGAAGGAGATGATCTCTAAGGTCTCTCCCAGCTCAAACCAATCTGTGATTCCATGATACTGTGAATTGTCATTAAATGCTATTTTAATGTGTTGGGTTTCTCATCTGAAATTCTTCTTGAGTGTGTTTTGTCTAAAATTAAAGAACAAGTTGAGGTTGGAAGGGGCCTGTAGAGACCGTTAGCTCAACCTCCACAGCAGCAGAGTTTTAAATTCATTTTGAATTTTTAATGTCTAGTATGTTGGTTGATTCTCTGCTGAGAGGGATATACTACAGACCAGTTCTGTGACTTCTTATTTATAGCTGAGTTTGTGAGTGTTTGTTTGCTAATTATGTCATTCATTAAGTAATTAGTGCAGCTGTGACTCACTGTACCTCCTTGCTTCTTCATCGCTCGAAAACCACGAGGCTTTTTACGCTTAAAGCCTTTCACAAGAAAAATTGCTGACTTGAATAAGTTCAGTCAAAGTTCAACACTGTGGTTGCATTGTGGCTGTTATTTGAAATAAAAGCCAAAGAAGCAGGGCAGGGTTGATGGAGTTTGAACATCCTGGTGGGTTTTTTCCAGGGGGTTTGTGTACTGCCGGAACGAGGAGCTGGAGACGGGCTGGGTGGCTTTTGGCAACGGCAAACTCCTCCATCGGCCCGTGTCCTTTGATAGCAAACCTCACTACCTGTTCCAGCTGGTGGATCAACATACCCTGCAGGTAAAGGGGACAGGAACAAAGCAGGCTGAATGAATCACACTCATTTTAGCTTTAATTGGTTTTAGCCTTGAAGTTTCTTGTTTTGTGAAACTGCGTTTTTCTAACCCTGCCTTGGCGTGACTCTGTGGTGAATGTGGAAGTTATGGTAGAGATGTTACTGTTTCAATGTGTCTTATATACAAATATATGTATTTATCTCTAATTACACTGTTGTGTATTATGGGGTACTGGTAGAGCTTGTTCAGCCTGGAGGAGACTGAGGGGAGACCTCAGCCCAATCCACAGCTTCCTCAGGAGGGGCAGCCCCGATCTCTGCTCTCTGTGAGCAGGGACAGGACCCAGGGAGCAGCTGGAGCTGTGTCAGAACAGGCTTAGGTTGGGTATCAGGGGAAGGTTCTTCCTCCAGAAGGTGCTGGGCACTGCCCAGGCTCCCCAGGGAATGCTCAAGGCTGACAGAACTCCAGGGGCATTTGGACAATGCTCTCAAGGATGCCCAGGATGGGATTGTTGGGGTGTCTGTGCAGTGCCAGAGTTCGATAATGATCCCTGTGGGTCCCTTCCCACCCAGGATATTCCACGATTCCAGTGTGGTCACATCTTAAAGCAATCAAACAACAGCAAAGTGCACTTTGATTTAAATCAAGAATGTGTTCTTCCTGAGCAGCTCTTTGTTCTTCCCCTGTCCCAGAATCCAGGTGTTGTTTCAGATCTGGTTGTGATTTGATTTGTGGATAAACAAGTTTGTAAAACTGGGGTAGTTTGTTTACTTTGGGGTTTTTCCTGCTGTGGTTTTTGGGATGGATACACACATTTATGTCCAGTGTGTTTCCTGATGCTGAAAATGTTTAATTCCCCTTTTCCTCTCAAGTTTCAAGCAATGTTTAAGAGAAGTTGCAGAAAGTAGGTGACTCAATAGGAAGTGTATTTTCCTTGTGGTACTGTGGGTTTGTTCTCCATCATTAGAGAGGAGATGATCCTTTTATTTTTAGATGGTTAAATTTGAGATCTGTGAGCTGGTTTGGATATTTGGCAAATATCACAGAATAGCTGTTGGTAATAAATCAGTGTAATGCTACTACTAAGTCCAATATTAAGCCTCTTCTGCACTAACTGCATTTGATCTCTATTTATTTTTCATACTGTTCATACTTGTAAGGCCAAACTGCAAAATCTGACCTGTTAAGATGCTTTCTGTCTCATAGGTATGTCAGATAATCCCAATGCCAGTAAATCACTTCCCAGTTGGCAGCACTATGACCACCGTGCATCTTTCTTCAGATGGAACCTTTTTCTACTGGATTTGGTCTCCTGCAAGCCTCAATGAAAAAACCCCCAAAGGCCACTCTGTCTTTATGGATATTTTTGAAATTATAGTAAGCAAATTGTGTGTTTTCTATGCTTGATGTTGGTAGCATAACCCAGTTTAATTAAATATCAGCATTTTTTAATTGACATATTAGGTTTGGATATTTATGGGCGTGATCTGAATGGATTTATGTGAAATAACTGAACAGAGCAGAAGGTGAACTGTCCAATTCCATCTCCAGAGGATTATTATATTTAGCAATATGAGTTCTCTTGTAGCATAAAATGTGGTTTTTATGTCTGTATTTCTGCTCAGCAGAGGAGGATGGAGTGGGATGGTGGAGCTGGAATTGGGAGGCTGTAGTAGTACAACTCATGGAAAATCTCTAACACTCTAAATCACATCTTCATTAAGAGATGCATTCTGCAGTAAAACATCCCCTGAACATCATGGTCTGAAGAAATCATTGCTCACACTTTTTGCCTGGAAAAATGATTGAGCCAAACACCACTAAGAAAATACAAGAGGATTATATATTTTTAAGCAGAGTTTCCTAAATAAACTCAAGTCTAGACAAGCAATTCTGTCTTTAAGAACAAGCATAAATAGAAGATACCCTATTAAATATCTCAAAGATGTTAGATATCTTCTTTTAAATTATTCTATTGAACCACGAAGTCACAAACAAAAAAATATTCCTGTCTTGTTTTCACAACTTTGTTTTTGCAAGAACTTCTGTCAGCAAAGTTTCACTTTGTATTCCTGCGTGATACAATTTGGGTGATCTCTCAGCTATAGATTTCAATATCTAAAGTATTTTTCCCCCCCATTTTACCAGGTAGAAAATGGCATTTGTATAGCAAATCCTCTGCAGGAAAGAATTATCCTGATGAGGAAAGAGGGGGAATCTGCCAAGAGCATCAATGAGATGCTGCTGAGCCGCCTGTCCCGGTACCGCGCCTCCCCCTCGGCCACCCTGGCTGCTCTCACGGGCTCCACCATCTCCAACACCCTCAAGGAGGACCAGGCAGGTCAGAAACACTTCCCTTTTCATTTCTTAACAAGCACAGCATCCATCCTGCTCATTACTGACCTCTTAGCACAGGTTTAAAAAAAAAAAAACAACTGATTTTTGTCTTTTTTCCCTCAAATATGTAGTTGGAAGATCCTCAGAGTATTTGCTTAATGCTGGGATTATGAGTTCATTTGTTGAATTAGGATTGTGAGGAAACTTTAGGGATAGAAAAGAAGAAGTTTAGGGATGGGAAATTGGAAGAATTTTCAAATTCCAGTATTGCATTAGTTTGGGGAATCTGGTAGTTGCATTTCTCTGCTTGCAGCTCAACTGGGCTTCTAATTGGTGTGTAAAAATGGCCTGCAGGTTAGAAAATGGAATGATTGCTTCACCAGTCACTGGAATATTACAGATCTTTGGTGATTTTGCACTTTTTTGAGGTCATTCACACAATGTTTGGGTATTCTTTTGTGGGAACAACCCAAGTTAATGAGGGAATCTTGAATTGAGCTGCACTGATGGCTTTCAGGATGATCTGGAGCTTTGTTAGATTTGTCTGAAATTTTATCCAGTTTATCTTGAATTATTTCTCTTCTTCCTTCACAAGTACATGAGTTTTCTTTTTTCAATTTGAAACAATTGAAGGTATTTCCATAAAAATAAATTATACATGAAATGGTTCTGCTTCCAGGGAATTTGGCAAGGAGTTAGCTCAGAGAGCTATTTTAAAGGTTGTGTTTTGCCATTTAACAACTCAAGTGCTACAGAAAAAGGAGAGTAAGTGGCTATTCTTGGCTAATTCTTGAGTCAGCACTCAAAAAGTGTTGATCAGCTGTTGCAGGAAGGAGATCATTTGGGCTGTCTACGTTTCATGAGGAGCAGGAGAACTTAAAATAGTAAATGCATAGTGAATCTCAAGTGATCTCTGGATGAGAGGAGACCATTTGGCTCCAAATGCTTTCAATGTAATTATCACCACACAATTCTTAATAGTTTTGGTTATACCTAACTTTTAATTTATTTTATTTGGAAGTTGTTTTCTTTAGTTGAATAACCCATGAAACTCTGTAGCCTTGCGGGGATTGATGGTGAATGTGTGAGGTTGAGAGGCCACAGAGAAGTCATGGGTGCCCCAATCCCTGGAAATGCTCAGGGATTCATGGAGCTCTGAGCAACCTGGTCCCATGGAAGGGCTGTCCCTGTCCATGAGGTTGGGGTGGGATGCTCTTGATCCAAGCCATTCTGGAATTCTGTAGAACCTTCTTAACAAACCTTCGAAACAGGGATTCCTTTGAGGCCCCGAGCAGAGCTCTGCCTTGTCCTGCAGAAGTGCAGTTTGTGACCTTTCTCTGGTGCACGTTGCAGCTGCCAACACGAGCTGTGGGCTGCCCCTGAAGATGCTGAGGAAGACCCCAATCTACACCTGTGGCACCTACCTGGTGATGCTGGTGCCACCCCCGGGGGGCTCGGGCAGCTCGGCCACGCGCTCGCTCTTCGGGGGCACCAGCGCTTTGTCCTCCTTAAAAAGTAAGTCAGGGCTGTTGGTGGCAGAGTGGGAGTCCTTGGCAGTCTGGAATGCAATAAACTGCTCAGGAATTGATTGGAGCTGTGTTTCTGTGTAGTTCTTGCCTCCAGCCTGGTGTTCAACATCTCGGATGGGCAGTTCACCAGCAGGGCAGATCTCATCGATGCTGCGGGCAGCTCGCTCGGACGGGGGGCTCTGGTGCCAGGCCTTGGTAAGGAATAGATCAGTCCTTCAGATCCTCAATGATCCATCTGGGATTGACAGTGCAGTCAGCAACTCTGCACTGGGGTGGGGTAAAATCAACTTTTAAAGCAGGTAGTTTGGATTTACGATGCTTATAAAGATGCTTCAGTCTGGTTTTCTGCTAAATTGATGTGTGAAATATTTTCCTTCTCTCAGGTGCTTGTTATGATACAATGAATAACATGATCTGGACGTGCTCCAATGATTATATTGATCAGTGGTGCAATCCTGGGAACCAGGCATTCCACTGTGTGTGCCAGAGGCTGGGAGTGAGTCACATCATCGCAGAGCCCAAAGGTGAGGGGAGCCCAGGAGTCAGCACTTTGTACAAAGGGGAAGTGGAACAGGAGTGGCAGAGAATAAACAGACAGAAACTGCCTTGCTGTTAACAGCTGAGTTAATTCCTGAAAAGAGTGGTAAATATTGGTCATGGTTTAGCTTTCATTTAAGAGAGGGAAAAGTACAAAGTGACGTGTGGGGAAGATTCCAGATTCTTGCTGCCTTCAGCACAATAAAAAGGTGATTTGGGTAATCCTTTTATGCCCTGAAGTTGATTTATTGCATCTTAGAAGCAAAGGCTGATAATCCAGTCTGTGTCTATAGACAGCATTGGAACTCTCCTCTCCTTGCAGGGGATGCAACAACCACAAATGAGGTCATTAACCAGTTACTGCACCATGTTGGTGCCATGTGCATCCACCAACTCAACCTCCTGGCAGCCAGCAACAACCTCCCCATCAGCAATTTTCTGGGCAAGCAGCATCCCATTGAAGCCCATCACCTGAGCAGCATCTGTGACATTATGGAGAAGGCCATGGTCAATGGAGACACCTGCATCATCCGCTGCATCCTTGTTGTCTTCCAGGTATAGAACCTGAAATGGGCTTCAAAACTCACATGGAAAAATGAAAAACTTGGATTGGAGCCACTGGTTTCATTTTTATTTAATTTTTTTTTCTCCATTGGAATCCATGTAATGGAGGTTGATTTAGCAGTGGCTTTGCAATATTTTATATATTCCTTTAAGAGCCCTAATTTAAATACAATCTCTATAGATTAAAATAAAACACAGAGAGGTTATATCCTTCTTTCTTTGTATTTCCCTCCCTCCATTTTTTGATTCAAAATCAGATTCTGACTCTCAGATTTCTAGACCCACACAAATAGTTTGAGAAACTGACTGCAGAAAATAAGTTCATGTAAGTAATGTGTATATTTTTAATATTAATATTTTTGTCTTTAATTTTTCTTAGGTGGTTTTTAAATTTTTCTTCAGCCCCCAAACTGAAAGGAACAGAGACATTGTCAGAAGGTCTGGGCTGTTGCTGTGGCAGTTACTGATGGCCCCAAGGGATCAGATCTGCTCTGAAATCCAGAAGGAAGTTTGTCTGGCTATTAGGTGAATATCAACTTAACTTAGAATTTAGTTTCTTTGAAATAGAGTGACAGATGAACATTCACATTGTATTTAGTTTAATTTTACAGTAATATGAGGAAATGTAGTGTGATAGATTTTAAGACATAATATGATAGAATTATTACAGTTTGTGTCTGTGGGAGAAGAGATACAATGTGTTGGTCTTGATGAAATAACAAGTAGCAATTACTTTCTTTTCATTTGTTTCTTTTTTACTTGCTTTCTTAAGGATTTTTTTTTAATATTGATTATAAAATAGTTGCTAAATTCAAGCAGAGTTTCTTTGAACGAGTTCCTTATTTGGCTGCTGTGGTGTTCAGGGAAAGGCACAGCTGGTGTTGGCAGCTCTCACCTCAGTGGTAACACTGGAGTGAGTTCTCCTGAACAAAAGGAACATCAGGAGAAGCAGAATTAATGATGCTGGAGGGGTTTATGATACTGGAGCAATGCTCTGAGACTGAAGGCCCAGGGGAGAAAAGGAAGTGTGGTTGTATCTCCTGAAAAGGAGCTAATGGAAACCTCAGGGCCAAGGAACGCTGGCTCCAGTGTGCCAAGGACAAACAGAACCTGCATTTTCCAGTGGGAAGTGCTCCAGAGGTTGAGAGCAAAACCTTTTGAAGACCAACCTGAATTTTCTTGGTGTGAATCACAACATCCCAAACTCCTGTGGCTCTGTGCAGCTGCTGAGTGAAGCACAGTTTGGCTCAGGAGGGTCACCTGGCATTTCCAGGGCTGTGCTCTCTGCCAGGGAAAAGTCTCTACCTTGCAATACCTGTGTGTTCCTGTGCCTTGTGAAGCAGCTCCAGGGTGGGCACTGGGTGATGTTTCCTTCCTCCTGTGTCCTCCCTGGGGGATTCTGGTGCCAGTGGAGCCCTCAAAGGGAGCTGGAAATGTGTGATAACTTTTCCTGAGGTTTCTATCAGAGTGGATCAGCATGAGCCAGAGGGAAGGAAGCTGCACTAATCTCTGCTCACAGTGTGAAGCTGAAAAACATCTCAGTTTTCTTTTCTTGTTACTGAAAAAGAAAAGGGAAAGGAAATGGCAAAGTTGCATAATGATTTCAGCACTTCACACAGGCATGAAGTGCTCCTTTGAAGTGATTGTGATCTCAATGGGGAAATTCACACAGAAAGGACAGAGTTCATCACAAGTTAGAGGGAAAAAGTCTCCCATGGAATGTTCCTGAAATGCTCTTTCCAGAATCTTCTGTGTGGTTTAAGACTTCTACAGAGCCAGTCTCCAAAAAGTACAAAACTGTAGCAGTAGTGATTCCTTGATTGTGTTGGTGTTTTCCTCTGTTCTTAGCACAGAGAAGCCTCAGCTCTTACCCCATCACCAGAGTTTTTGGGGGTTTTCTCTGGGCCATGATCATTTTTCCTGACACCTCTGTTTCTTAAACTGATTGTGCTGCCTTGTGTGCAAGTGATGAATGGGGAGTTTTCCAGAGGGAAGCAAATAGCTCTTGGAGAAACTTTGGGACCTAAACAATAAAATATAATTGATTACAAGAGATTCCTGGAGAAAACAGCTGCTCATGTTCTAATATTGATGTTAAAATCTGGAGGATGCTCCTGTAAGCCTTTACACAGACATTGTAAATGTTCCATCAGATGCTGAGTGTGTGGTGCCATTTGTCACATGTCCACTGAAATGGTTTTGTTCACTTCTAAATCCATCAAGTAATGCATGATTTTATTTTTTCCTTAGCTCTGGTTTAAATATCCTGTATCCTGGAGAAGCAGAAATCAATAATTTATTGAAATTGGTCTTAACTGAAGGTGAGAATGTCTTATTGCCAGGTGAGAGTGGGGTTTTTCTGAGAACAAAAAATCCAAGTACATCTCAGGCTTAGAGGGAGAACAATGTGGGATACTGAGCACTACTCTGCTTTAAATCCATGCTTTTGTAGGAAATTATGGGATGCTCCAAGAGGCTGCATGGCCTAGGGTAGGTCAGGTGGGGAAAAGGAATATTTGCAAGTACCCAGTGATCAGAGGTGATGTTAGACCTCAGTGGAGGGGGAACAATGTCCTTGAGTTCAGCAGGAAATGGGAATCTGGCCTTGAAGCAGCTGATGCTCAGTAATTTGTTACTGCACAGGAAAATGTTGGAGCTCAGTGCTGGGAATTTCCAATTTTCCCAGTGCCACGGGCAGGGAAAGTGCTCCCAGTCTGCTCACCCTGGGAATGCAGCCATTCCTGAGCTCTAGTCTGGGTTAAATGAGATATTGGGGAAGTAAAATCTCTCCTGGAAAATGCAGCTTTGCAAAAAGTTATTTCCCTTCCAGGAGAGAGGAACAGTGGCCTCTCCCAGCTCCGGGATGTTATCCTGACCAATTTAGCTGAGCAGCTGCAGAACAACAGATTTGGAAGTGAAGATGATGATCACTATAGGTAAAAAGTCTCTGTTTATAGGGTATTTTTCTGTTCTTGCTTGAGGTGAACTTGCAGGAACTTCTGCTGGAATTGCTTGGTGTGTTCCTGCAGTGTGACCTGAATGTTTTTTGTGTCTGGGGGGGAAGATTTCAGTAGGGTGAGGGAGAGATTTGATGTTTTAGGGCAAATTTCAGATGCTTCTGTACCCAGCCTGGGTTTGGAATTTCTTGTTCCTTGCCATGTTCATGGTAAATTTGAATGATCATTTCATAAAGATGATTTTATAGCATTTCTCTGTATATCATAAAGTCTGTATGTCATTCCAGCAGTAAAACTGCCATTCTCAAGTACCTGTACAAGTTGGGAGGAGTCTTTTCTAGGAGCCATAAGAAATCACAGATTCACACCAGCACAGTGCAGCAACCCCCTGGAAATCTGTTGTACTTGTTAAACATTTCAGCCTTGGCTTTTTTTTGTGTCTGAAGTTGAAGTTTGATCCTTGTTTAGGTTTCCCATATCTGGGATCCAGCTTGCAGAGTGAGCTGAGCTGTACAAAATGCACAATAATTAATGATTTACATTTTCCACCTTTCTTGCCTCTCCTGAAGACTCAATGATGAGCTCTTGCACTACATCCTCAAGATTGTTGTCCGAGAATCTTGTGTCTTAATCACCAAGTGCCAAACTGTATCTAAAGATGACTTTCAAAGGCTTCTTTCAACTGTGCCTGTAAGTAAAATGTGTTTTGATAAAAGCATCTCTGCCTTTGGCTGTTTTTCCTCCTTGAATCCATCCTGTTCACTGAGTACCAGGAGGTGAAACTTTTATAATGGTGTCTTAACAAATCCAGGAGAAGAATTGTCTTTTGTTTGTGCTGTGCAGGGCAGAAAAGAATAATTTCTCACAACAAAGGAAATAGTTCAGTAATGCTGGAATGGGTTTATACATAGATTTATTTGCTGGTTGCTGTTCAGTTTTAAAGCAAAGTTTGTGGATCTCAGTATTCAACACAGCTTCAAGAATCCAACGTGCAGTTGTGTGTTGTGGTTCATACAGGCTGAAAGAGTTACAGTGACAGGGTTGAGGTGAAGCTGACATTTGATGGTAAAACTGTGGGCAGGTGTTTTCAGCAGGATCAGCTCCCTGGGACAGGCAGGTTGAGCTTCCATAGAAACTCAGGATGTCCTGGCCTGTGGGGATGAGGAGTGGCATGGAACCATCACCTTCAGAGTGGGAATTGCATTTATCTCTCTGGTGGCTCAATCTTTTCAGAATTAATTAATCCTTAGAGCTCCTGAATATTGCTGAAATGTTCCAAACCTGAACAAAGTTATGCTGCCTCTTTATGGTTTTGTGAGTTACTTCACAAAATTCAGCATTTTGCAACCGGTTTCTTTCCTTAAATATATCAAATTATTTCTTTGTTCTTTCTTTTCTTCTTCCTCAACCTTTTTTTTTTCCTCTCTCCAACTTCCAAGTCTGAGGCTTGCCTGACTCAGGGTTGATGAAGGGTTTGGATAATGCAAAGTTTTACTTATTTGTGTTCAAGGCTGCATCCTCGTGCTTGCGGTACCTGATGGCTGTGCAGAACCACCTCCTCAGTAACACTATTTTGATTAAACCTGATGACAATGATGACAGTGACAGCTCCTTGCAGGGAGAGACATTGAAGGTACAGGTAAACACCAAGTTTTATTCTAGTATGGCTCTCTCCAGTCAGTGTGCCTGTGACACCTTGGTCCTGAGTGCATTTGCTGTTTGCTGGGGGTTCTTTTCCTTTTGATAGAGTTAAATAGCTGGAGAACAGGGACAAACAGTCCAGAGGAAAATCTGCAGTTATTCTGTGTTCAGGATTCCAGCTTGCAGTCCCTATTATCAGTAAGAGCAGACACTTCCCTTCCTAAATATATGTATAATGAGATTTTAAGTATATTTTAATTAGTATGTGCTGGAAGGATTCCTGGCACAGGAATTTCCTTTCCTAGGCATATTACCCCAGACACTTTTTCCTCTCCAAATCACTCAGGTGGTCCTTGAAAAAAATATTATTAAATAAATAGAAAAGGGGTTTCTTATTTGCCTTACCTGGCTATTGCATTTTTGCAGTTTAAACAAAGCTTGTGTACAGCCACTTCCATCATTTACCTGAAATACAGAGACTAAAGTTTGTGGCAAGGAAGCTGTTAGAGGACAGGCTTTGGTTGGTAGAAGTTTATTTAAATGCTGCATTTCCCACTGCTTCATCCAACTCCCAGGTTTGCCCTGGAGTGCAGGTTGTCTAATGATAATAATAATAATAATAATAATAATAATAATAATAATTCCCTAATGGAATTGATTTCCGAATTTCTGGTATTTTGCTGAGCCAGTTTTCTCTGCTGCTCTTTGAGGCTGTGTGTGTTTGTGAGCTGCTGCAGTTAGAAGTGATTTGTTCAGGCTCATTGAGTAAATGCTAACTATTGGAGTATTTTTCTTGTCTCGCTGTTCACGCCGTGTTCATTGTTCAGTTTCTCTCTCTGCAGTGCTCCTCATCCCTGCTAGGACATTGTGTCACCAGTCCTGTACCTTGGCTGGCTCTCAGCTCTCTCCTGTGCTGGACTTGGGGCTTCCTTCCCTCTAGAAACTGGATGTGCATCCTGTAAAACATGCACCTAGTTTCTCCCAGCACTTTGGGGCTTAACATTAATCAAATTTAAGTCTTGGATGAATCTCCTGCTGCAGGCCTGCCAGGTCACATTATCATTCTTTTCATTTGGAAATCCATCTTTTTGTTCTGTTGTCCTTTTTTGGAGGGATTCTCTAAGAATTTAAGTATCCTGTAACTCTTTTTTTTCACTTAGGAACTCAAGACCAGCATTTTGTCTCTTGCCACACAAATTCTCACAGGATGTGATGAAGTCTTAGAAATGCTGCAACAAGTCACTACAGCACTAATTAACAGTGACATTTCTGACAGGGAGCAAAGGTAAGACAAGTGGGAGGATCCTAATTTGGAAACAGGGAACTGCTGCTCTTTGTGAGCACTAATTATTCTTTATCACTTCAGATTTGAGCTTTGAATGCACAGAAACTGTTTCTTCCTGTAGCAATTGTTTAGCACTCAGCTGGTGGAGAATTTAGAATCACTCTCTGTGTCAGTCCTGATCATCTGTAGGTTGATATTTCTGTAGGAACCTCAAATTGAGAAGGTTTTAGTCAATTATAATGGTATTTATGAGTAGGATACCTGGAAGTAAACTGCAATTAGCTGGGAATACTCCTGTTAGCTAGAACAATCTGTTTATTTTTATATTTCTGATTATTACATCCCTAGTAGCTGGATTAGATATTCATGTATGACAATCCCTGGGTGTTGTTTTATATCCCACATATTCCATCACCTACCTTTCCCTGTCTCCCCTCCTCTTAAAAATCCACCTTGGGAATGGGGTGGAAACAAAAGCTGTGAACTTTTCTCTCCTCAAACAAACAGCTCCCTGTCCCAGCTGTGTTCCAGGTTTCACTTTCTGCTTCTCTGTGCCTGCAAGATTAGTTGTGTTTATTGACAACACACAATTCCTGGGTGATATTTTCATATGAGTTCGTGTTCAAATATATTTTTGTAGCTGCAGATCCTTTTCAAGTCCTTTGAGCTCCATGTGCTGGGAGCTGATATCCACACTGGTGCATTTGTGTTTGATGGGGACTTTCATCCTGTGCCCAGGGGAGCTTATCCTTCTCTGAGTAATTATTAAACTGTTGATTTACTGTCTCTGCTCTCAGATTGTTCAGTAAAAATTGTCAGCAATTCAAGGTCACTGGCACTTGGGAGAAGTTGTAGTGGTTTCAAGATTGTTTTGGGGATTTTGTTAACATAATGCAAACATTCTCTGCTGAATTTTGAGTTGCTGTTACAAGATGAAACAGAAGTGACTAAAAGCAGCAGTGCTGCTCTATGCAAAGAGTTGTTCCTCTGTAACTTTGGCTCTCCTTCCAGGTTAAAAGGCCTGGAGCAGATCACAAAGGCCACCATGCTTGGCCACCTGCTGCCTGTGCTGCTGACATCCCTGATGCACCCAAACCTGCAGACCCTGACCATGGCAGATGCCCTGATGCCTCAGCTGGTGCAGCTGGTCCTTTACACCAGCCAGGTAGGGGCTCTGTGCCACCCTGGGCTGCCCAAATCTGCTCAGCTTCCTCCAGACACTCACCCACACCAGAGTTCAGCTTCCTCAGCAGCTGCCAGAGCTGCTGGTGCTGAATGTTCCATTTGACTGCTCCAGGAGCTACTCAATCATGATTTATTGTCAATAACAATGATAATTGTTAATTATTTCAGTAATGAGCTCTTAAAATGCTTTACAGTTTGCATGTCCCTAACACTGTGTATTTTGGGCCACAGACTGCACTGCTGCTTAAAACCCAGTCTCCAGTTTTCTCAGAGCTGAACAGTTCCCCCAGTTGTGCTCCAGAGCAGAAAGGGAAGCAGTTACCTGATGAGAGGTGATTTTCTTTACATTTGGGTCTTTTCATGGGATAAACTGCACTGTAATGTCTATCTGACCATTGCTGTGAGATAAAGCAGCAGTTTTTAATTTGAATGATTTTTTTAAGTGTGCTGGAATGATTTCTTAAGGCTGTCTCAGTTTTATATAAGCTTCTGCAAAAGGCAGTTAGTTCCAAATTTTGTTCTCTATATAGAATTAAATTATTAATAACTTCAGGTTGTTTACACAGAGTATGGTTTGTTCTGGTTTTTTTCCTCATCTCAAGCATTAGAAATTAAATCTCAATGTTTCTCTCACAATAAATTAGGCTAGGGAGGACCATCAGGAGAAAATGTAAATTGCTCTGGCAGCATGAGATACAGAATTAAAACCATTGCAAAGCTATTAAATGGTTTAATTTACAGAGAAATAACATTTTTAACTCCTGCATTTAAATGCTGTGTCTCAGCTCAAAGTTTTCCAGCTCTTGCTTAGGAACAGAAACAAACAGCTAAAATCAAATAAAAATGCTTATTTGCAGCATTGGAGAATTTGCAATACTAAGGAATTTGTGATAATGGGATTTTTTTGTGAATAAGAGTACATGTACTGTATGAATAATGATGATAATATATATAAAACATTAATTCCCTCAATACAGTAATGCCTAAAACCAGCAGTCAGTTCCTTGTCTCTGTGTGTCAATACTGAGAGGTGATTTTTAAATACTTTCTTGAATGACAGAAATCTCTGTGCTGTATTTTAGGCCCAATTTCTCACTCTATTTTCAGGATGCTGGAAGAGAAGGAAGAGCCAGGATTCCTGACTGGTTTGAAGATCCCTGCTCCCTGGGCTGCTGGCAAGACTGTGGAGACAGTGCATCCTGTCAGGGATAACTACAAATTCAAGGAGACTGTCCACATCCCAGGAGCCCGCTGTTTGTATCTTAGATTTGACAACAGATGCTCCTCCCAGTATGATTATGACAAGGTAAGCAAGGCCCAGCTCAGCACCTCTGCAGTGAGGGAATTCCCTCCAAAAAATTGGGAGTTCTGCCATGGGACAAGTGTGGGAGGCTCCAAGGACTGGGAGGGTTGAGGGATGGTTTGGGTTGGTTTTTCCCCTTGGAAATTCTATCAGTTCTGGTTTTTTAAAAAAATTATTTCAGGCTGGCTAGACTGTCCAAGTTTGAGTTTTCTCATTTTTACTCACGTTCAGTTTTCTTTATTTCCTAAATTTTAATCCAGCTGCCTCCTTTGAACAGCAAAGTTGGTTTAAACTGGGCAGAGCTGGAGAGGTTCCTTCTTCCCTGATGATAAAGAGCTTGTTTACCTGGGTTAATAGGAACAAATATTTTAATTTTAAGAAAACAACCAATAGCACTTACCCACTTTGTGTTAGCTGCTTATGCTTCTTGCTGAGTGCTGCTGTTTATTCTTTGGCATAGAGCAAGTCCTGATGCTCATGAATAACTGATGGGAGTATCTTTAATTAGTAATGGGTTACATTAATATTGAACTCCCCCAAAAAACCCTGATCCCACCAAAGTCATGACAAAACTTTGGCTTTGCTGGGAGCAGGATCAGCCCCTCACTGCTAGTGAAGGAGTTTGTGCTCTGCCTCAGGGCTGGCAGTCAGGATTGCCCCTGCTCTGCTCCCAGCCCTGCTGTGTGAGCAGGGACCAAGCCCCTGCAGTCCCTGTGTGCCTCAGTTTCCCCATCTGTAAAATGGGGATAATAATACTTAACCCTGCTGCCCTCACCGAGCCCGTGAGGATCGGTTCACGTGCATGGAGCGCTTCGAGAGTCGAAAGCGCGGTGGAAGTGCTAAGTATTATTATTATTATTAGGTTTTCTTGTTTTTCTCTTACAGTCTAACAGTGTATTTTATGTTTTGAAGTTGGTGATCTATGCTGGTCCTAGCACAAACAGTAGGAAGGTTGCTGAGTATGGAGGCAATACACTGGGATATGGCAGCCGTAGTGTCTTAGGAACGGGGTGGCCCAAGGACTTAGTGAAGGTACAGTATTCCCATCCCCCCCTCTTTCCCATAGAAAATCCCCTTTGGAAACCATGCCCAGCCCATTTTACCCTCATGGCTATGCATTCCAAGCTTTTAAATGTACAGTTATCCATGATGAGATCCCTGCTCAGTGAACTGTTGTGTCCTTGGGGGAGAGCTTTAAACTCGGCTCTGTGTTCTGTGTGATGCTTCCCTTGGAGTTTGTTTTGTGTCTTCCTGGAATTCCTGATGGAGATGTTTGAGTCCTGCAGTCTCTAATGGCATTGCTCTTCTCCTAAGTACACCCTCCTAGGCAGATTCTCTTAAAGTCAATTTTTTTGATAATAACCCCCAAATATATCAAGTAGCAAATGTAACAAATAAAATCCAGCCATTTCTGTTGGATTTTAAAATTTCATTGGTGCTTTTGGCAGTAAAGCTAAGAAGAATCTCTCAAACTTCTTGAAACCTCAGCATTTCAATGCTTTGCCAGTGTGTCCCCTCACACACTCCGCAGCGTGATTTTATTTTTATTTAATATATATTTGTGCTGCTACATTGTCCCATGCTAAAACTGGGCTTATTTACGTAACAGAAACATTGTAGAAAGAAATCAAGAGGTAATAAACTGGAAAGCAATTTTAGACAAGAACTCTGTTGTTCACAATTAAGGGAATTTGGTTTATTTTTCACACATAGGTTTTGATGCTGTTCTTTTAGCAAGCTCCTTTATTAATTTGTTGTCATTTCTCTAATTGAAGAGCTTGTCTGTCTTCCTTCAGGAAGAGAATTGTTAATTATTGCCTGGTTTCTTGCAGACAAACAGTGAAAATCAAGGCTAAATAACACCCTGATAATTTCTGCTTTTGATTTTACAGCTATGGTGGTTCTTTTTGTTTTACTGCAGTCAGCCAGCAGCAAAATTAAGTTTTCCACTAAAAGACACCTTTACGAAAAGGAAAAAAAAAATTAAATCAGAATATTTCGATTGAGATAAAAACAACCCCCAGATAACTGTCATTAAAAGTCATCATCACTTGTGTGAAAAACCCATTTGTTTGCCTCAATCATGAAATCTGTTTTCTTTTTCCCCCCTCCCTGCTGTGGATGTGTGAAGGTGGAAGGAGACACAGTCACGTTCTCCTTCGAGATGCGGAGCGGGCGCGAGCACAACACCCCCGACAAAGCCATGTGGGGCTTTGCCTGCACTGTCCGAGCACAGGTATCCAGGGAGGGAATCCCAGGGCAGAGCTTCAGCTTCCCCTGCCTCCTGCCTGCCACAGCACGTTCCAGATCCGTGGAAATGTGCTCCCAGCTTGGCACTTGGAGATGGAGACCAGCACTGCCTGGTTTGGGCAGTGAGACAGATGGGGTGTTGGCAATGAAAGGAGGCTGAGTTTGGGATGCAGAGATCCCTGTGCATGGGCTGGCACTTGGATGTGGTGGTGTTTGCAAGGGTCTTAGGATGAGGGAGGAGATGAGAATGTTGACACTATGTTTCAGAAGGTTTGATTTATTATTTTATGATCTATATTATATTAAAACTATACTAAAAGAATAGAAGAAAGGATTTCATCAGAAGGCTGGCAAGGAATAGAAAAATAATGATAACAAAGGCTTGTGACTGACTGAGACAGCTGGGCTGTGATTGGCCATTAATTAGAAACAGCCACATGAGACCAATCCCAGATCCTCCTGTTGCATTCCACAGCAGCAGATAACCATTGGTTACATTTTATTCCTGAGGCCTCTCAGCTTCTCAGGAAAAAAAATCCAAAGGAAAAGATTTTTCAGAAAATATCATGGCTACACTTAGGGATTCATGGAGATAGTTGTTATCAAATGTGTCTTATCTATCTCCTGAAGCCACTCCAGGATTTCTTTGTAACAACCTGAAAATCAGAGAAGTCTTGAGGAAATAATGATTCCAGCCCATGAAGAAGAGAGGGGAGGGATTCTGGGATCAAACACAGGGAATCTTGAATCCCACTACAAGTTGGGGTGACTGAACCAAAAATAACTTCACCTGTTCCTTCTTGGTTCAGGAAAATAATGTTTAAATCCCTTACTTCATGTCTTGAGTTGTTCTTACAAGTTGCTGTTAATTGTTAAGCATTTTTTGTTTAAGAGTTAAGATGGATATCGAGCTATATCTTACATTTAGAAGATTATATATAAAATCTCCTATCTTGAATCTATTGGAAAGGACCTCCTGGTGTATTGCTTGAACTTCTCCCTGTTCCTGCTACAGGAATCCTCAGAGGATGTGTCAGGAGGTTTGCCATTCCTGGTTGACCTGGCCCTGGGCCTCTCTGTGCTGGCCTGTTCCATGCTGAGGATTTTGTACAATGGGCCAGAAATTACCAAAGATGAAGAAACCTGTCAAGAGCTCTTAAGATCTAAACTTTTACAAAGGTAAAAGAAAAATCAATTTTAATCTGAGTGGTTTTTTCTGAGGGGAAGTGACTTCTCATTTTCAAGTCTTGTGCTTTAAAGTGATGTTTGAATCATTTTTCCTGTAGTTTGTGTTGCCTAAAACTGAGTGAATATTCTCCAAAACATAATGGGGGGTTTTAGAATAAAAGGAGGGTTGGGTTATGCTTGGTACAAGCCACACTTCAAATATTAATATTTAATCTTTTTAATGTGTCAACTGAAGTGTCTTCCTCAATGAGGGGTGAATTAGAGAGAGGAAGAAATTCCTTTTCATTGGTTTTTACTCCTTTTTGCAGGTGCCAGTGGCAGGTGGAAGCCAACGGGGTGATATCTCCTGCCCTTACTCCAAGCCCTTCTCCTTTGCCTCTGACCATAGAGGAGGACAGGGAGTTCACATACCCCTCTGATGTGCTCGTGCCTCCTGTTGGACACTACTTTGACCTGCCCAGGATTAGGCTGCCCCCAGGAATCATGATCAAGCTCAGGGAAATTTCTGGACGTGCTCGGCCTCAATTTAGACCCAGTATAAAGTAAGGAGTCTTTGTTTCCCTCTGGGTTTTGAACCTTGTTTGTGAATGCAGCATCTGATGATTTATGAATGTGAATTGTCCAAGTTGGTCTCTTACTCCTGATTAATGAGTTTGGCTTTCCCTGGAACCCTAGGGAAGTGATCCAGCCAGAAGTCATGGAGGAGATGGTGGTTTCATGTGTGATTAAACATCTCAATTTGGTTGATGCTCTCCAGTCTCTGATAAATTTCCAGTATCAGGAGGAACATGCTGAAGAATATGATTTACTCTGTAAAATTATGGGAGAGACCTTTAAGAAGCTGAATGCCATGGAGAGACAACTGCAGGTAAAAAGAAAATTATTCAAAACAACAGAAGGCTTGTTTTGAGAGAAAAGATGTATTTTAGCACCACAGAAATGCAAAATGTACTCAGATTTCTTCTTCTAAAATCCCTTCTACACCTTAAGTGCAACAAGTGTGGTTTTTGTCTCTTTATCAGAGTGTGGCTGAACTGGAGCAGAAGTGGCAGAACGAGGTGGATGATGCCATGCACGGGAAGCTGGAGAACAATGTCCCCTTTTTTTATGATTATCACTTCAACGAGGTGAGCCCTGGGGCTGCTCTGGCTGCTTGTGCCTTACTCTGCTTCCTCAAAACCTGCTCATCCTTCTCCTTCCCTTCGTTTAGAGCAAGATGAAGGAGCTGGAGCTTCTGTGCTCAATGAAGGAAGTTTCTTTTGATGGGAGTGATCTTGAGAATGTGGTCCTGGCATTAAGGTCAGTATTAGTGAACATTTGGGCCTCAAAGGAGAGGCAGCTTCAGGGGAATTCCAGGGATTTCCAAAAGTATCTGATGAATAAAAACTTCTGTGCTAAATATATTAATATTAACCTGCAACTCCTTGTGTTTGCTAAGGAATCACTTGTTTATTTCTTCCGTTTTTTCTGCTTTCTCCTTTGCTGGCACAGACCAGACTGAGGCCATAAGTCCCCTTTAGCTGACCTTTCCCTCAGTAACATTTCCTTTCTGAAAGCATTCAAACTTTGACTTGGCTTCTTTTACTTCCCTTTCACAATGCTAGGGAGAAGTTTTTCCAAGAGGTGAATTCACTGATCCAGAAGACCTCTCATCCCTTAGCAAAGACAAAAACCTTGGTGAAGAGCTTGATGAACAGAGCAGAGCTGTTGTTGCATGTGACCATTGCAGCACAGTCTGGGATCACAAGGAGCATATCTGGGACCCCTGCAGAGACTCCAGGTACGTCTCTCATTGCCAGCATTTTCTAAAGATGCCTTTTATTTCTTATTTTTACCTCTTTTGCTTTAAATTAAACGATTGTCCCCTAAATTAAATTAATTCTTTTACAATAAATAAAGTCAAGTCTTTGTTTTCTGATTGCCGTGATGATGGTAAATAAAAAGATGAGTAATAATAGGTGGAATTTAAACTTAAATCTCCTGATTTACTGAGGAAAAATACTTAACCAAATCAAAGGAAATCTGATTTGAACAATACCTGAAAATCCTCTGAGCTGGATTTGTATTTTGTTTGTAGTGAGATTGAATCATGTCTGAGCTTTAACTTCCACACTCTCTTGTTTACATATTTCATCTGAAAGCATGAGTGACTTGCAGCTGTCCTTCTAAATTTCCCTTGAGTAATTCTTAACATGTGCTGATTAATATTTTCTAAAGCTACATTTGGAAGTTTGTGACTTGAAGCCTTCAATTCCAAATCTTTAACTCTCAGCAGGGTTGAAAACAGGAAAATTCTCAGATCTGAGTTCCACATTCTTGCTTAGACTGGATTTTCCCCACCCTATGTTTCAGCTTCCACTGGGATATCCACCAGTGATTTTAAAGCCAGTTTGTAAATACTTTCCTGCACCAGGAACGACCTTTTTTATTTCTGTTTTATAACACTGTAGCCTGTAAATCAGCCTCTGAGGCCAAGGTGATCTCCCACGCTGTGCGCCAGCCCGTGTTCCTGCGCAGCATGTCCGCCCCGTCCGACCTGGAGATGATCGGCAACGAGGACATCGAGTTTGCCCGGGCCAGCCAGAGGTACAGCAGGGATTATTCCTTCCCTTCCCACCTCTGTGCTGTCCCAGTGATCTGCTTGATCAAATTTATCACTGCCAGCACAGCAGCATTTGTGGTGCTTGGGTCAGCTCCCTGCTGCCAGGTGTAACGTGGCGGTTCCTTGCAGGCGCCGGCACGTCACCAGCCACAGGAGCAGCTCCTTCACCCTGCTGCAGTCCCTGGCCATCGAGGACAGCAGGGACAAACCCACCTACAGTGTCCTGCTGGGACAGCTCTTTGCCTTCATCGGGACAAACCCTGACCAAGCCGTACGTTGTTATTTCATTTCAAATTCCGCTTGCTCAGAAACAGAAGGTGCCTTGTTGGTGTCTAAATCCCCTCCCAAACCTCGCAGGTGTCCAGCAGCAGCTTCCTGCTGGCTGCCCAGACCCGCTGGAGACGTGGCAACACCAGGAAGCAGGCGCTGGTGCACATGAGGGAGCTGCTGACGGCCGCCGTGCGCGTCGGGGGCGTCACCCACCTGGTGGGCCCGGTGACAATGGTGCTCCAGGGAGGGCCAAGGTGGGTGCATTTCTGCAGAGTTCTGTGCTAGGGAATAAATTGCTTTGCACAAGGGAAAGCCAGAAGTGAGCAGCTGTGAGGGCACAAGTTAAGGTTGCAACAGACGCTTTGACTCTTGTGGGGTAAAAAGGCAGAAATTTCTAAGAAATGCCTTTATTTAGCACTAGATGAACTTTCCTTTCATACTGGGCTGACATGAACCCAGGTGCATATAGAGGGTGTCTTCTCTGTTGATTTAATTCTAAATTGATCTTAACTAGATATTAGTGGTAGATTCAGCTGAAACTGTCATCGAAATGTAGTAAATGTTTTGTATTTTGTTTGTAGTGAGATTTAATCATGACTGAGCTGTAACTACCACACTCTCTTGTTCATGTTTCATATGAAAAATGAGTGACTTGCAGTTTGCCTTCCAAGTCTCTCTGAGTAATTCTTAACATGCACTGATTATTATTTTCTTAAAGCTACATTTGGGAGTCTGTGAATTGAAGCCTTCAATTCCTAATATTTAACTCCCAACAGGATTGAAGAGTTGACGTGTGGTGGGATGGTGGAGCAGGTCCAGGAGGCTTTTGGAGAGACGATGACATCGGTGGTGTCCCTGTGTGCCCGGTACCCCATCGCCTGTGCCAACAGCATTGGCCTCTTGTGCACCATTCCCTACACAAGGTGGGCAAGGGCTTGGAGAGGGGATGGGGGACATCCACACCTGGCCTTAGTAGGCTCTGCTTTAAGGAGAAATGTTAAATAGTATAAATACATCCCCTTTACTCACCTGAGGAGCATCTGAGAACAGCCGGTTAAATTCCCTCACAATTCCATCTGGGGAGGACAAGGGAGAGGCAGAACCATATTTCTGTCAATTGAACTAATTAATTACTGAGCTAACAGCAAGTTCTGGATTGCCATTGTGATGGAGAAGTTAATTCCACCCTGAATTTCCCCTGCAGGAGTGAGGAGAAGTGCCTGGTGCGCAGTGGGCTGGTGCAGCTCATGGACCGGCTCTGCAGCCTGAGCAGCCAGACAGAGTCCAGCTCAAATGAAAAACAGACCAAGAAACAGAAGGTGGCCACCATGGCCTGGGCTGCCTTCCAGGTGCTGGCCAACCGCTGTGTAGAGTGGGAAAAGGAAGAAGGTAGGAACACTGGGAATATCTTGTGCTGTGTGTGTTAGAATTGCCTGAGGGCAGTCGTTCACCATGACTTGGGTGAATGGATTCTGTGCATTCTTAAGAAGTGAATACAATATTCAGTGGATTTTCTTCTTCTTGTTTTTTAATTCTGCCTTTTTTTTCCTCCCCATGGAAATATTTTCAAGTTTTGCCACTTGATTCTGTCTAAATATAATCAGAGAACCTGGAGATTAAATGATCCTTTGGCATTTTTCCTGTGGTAGAATTCACCCATAACACACATAAACCTACACGTGGCGTGGATGTATCAGGGGTTATTTTTGTGGTGTGTACATTGATTTTTGTTGATTACAGCTGTGCATTCTTCCATCCCTTCCAAAGGGGGTTCCACAGATGCTGTTCACTCCGGGCTGGCCAGGCAGGTCTCCAGCCTCCTCACCAACCACCTGGCCAGAGCCACTGAGTGCTGTGGGAACCAGGCTGCAGGGAATGATGCACTGCAGGATGTCCTCAGCCTTCTGAATGACCTCTCAAGGTACCAGGCCTTTCCTCTGGAGTATTTTCTTCCATGTTATAAGAGCCCATGTGGGATCTTTTGTGGATTTTTTTTAAACCATTCTAAAACTGACCCTTAATATTCGTGTTTAATCAGTGCTGTCAAGTTATGAAAGAATTGCTAAAGATGTTTTGTCAGACACTGAAATTGCTTTTAATCCATCTTGTAAATAATAAATGAATTTGGTTTTAATTTCAAGGTTCTTTTCCCTTTCAGGAGTCACATAGGTAAAGCCATCCTGAGCCAGCCAGCCTGTGTGTCCAAGCTTCTGTCCCTTCTCTTGGATCAGCGTCCTTCTCCCAAGCTGGTGCTTATAATCCTGCAGCTGTGTCGTGCTGCTCTGCCTCTCATGAGTGTTGAGGACTGTGGAAATGTGGAATTGCCTCCCTGGAGTTACTCAGTGCCCTCTCTGAACAGCGAGCAGGATGATCCCAGTGACCCAGCCTCCAAGATTGCCTCCCTGCTGCTGGCAAAGCTGGCAGATTATGTCGTGCCAGGTACCAGCTGCTCTTTGGTGTTGTGCCCAAGGGACTCCTGTTCCATGGAATGTTGGAATGAAAAGGCCCTTAAAGCCCATCCAGTCCCACCCCCTTCACTCCTTCCACTGTCCCAGGTTGCTCCAAACCCCGTCCAGCCTGGCCCTGGGCACTTGCAGGGATCCAGGGGCAGCCACAGCTTCTCTGAGCTCCCTGTGCCAGGAGCTTTTGTATTGACAGAGAGCTCAAGCACTGGGGGGTATTTCTGAGAGCAGGATATTCCTGTGCCTTTCCATCTGCCTCCTCATTTCCCTGGCCTCAGACCAAAGTGGGTGTCTCAGTGATGTTTCAGCCACGTCCCAGATGTGTCAGCATTAGTTCCAAGGGTAAGAAAATTCATGGTTGTGTTTCTTTGTTTTCTTTTTTCCTTTCTGCTTCAAGGCTGCCAGACAGTCCTTTCTCCAACTGCCTCTGAGCCAGATACTACCTTGGCAAAAGCCAGCCCTAAAAATTCCATAAAAGGTGATAAAGATCCTGGAGAAGAAAGCGAGGCAGTGGATGGTAAACTCTCTATTTTTATCCATAAAAGAGAAGATCAGTCCTCCCATGAAGTCCTTCAGCCTTTACTAAGGTAATCTCAGCTCACTGGATTGGAATTAGAAACAATTTTGCCAATTCCCTTCATCCTCTCCTTTTTTTCCAGTGCTGCAGCTGCAGAAAAAGACTCCTAGATATAAGAGTAAATGGGAAAACAAAGTGTCTGCTCAATGTGTTGTGTTTACTGGCAAAGCAATAAGATAATGCAAAGGAACAGGGGAACTTCTTCATCTGTCTGAAAAGAATCTCATGAAAAATTAGCTACTTAGACTCAGTGTTTCTGATGGAACATCATTTGTCTTGTTTATGGTGTGACAGGCTGGGTAGGATTAACAAATAGAACTGTCAAGGCAAAATGACTTTAAAAGCACTGCTTTAATAATGCATAAGCTGGACAATAATTTGCTATTAAAGATTCTTTAGTATTCTCAGCACCCACCTGGATGTAGGGATCACTGAATGCCAGTGCTGTCACCTCCTGCATTTTGTGTTATTTGTTCCATCTTCCCCCTCTCCCTGAGTTGGTTCTGGATCCATACTCTAAAAATTACACTAAAAGGCACAAGGGAAAGGTGAACTCGAAGCCCTGGGCATTTGTGATCAATAAAAACCATTTCATGAGGCTTCTTCCTGAGGGGGGAAGGGTTAAATTGCTTTGAATAACTGCATTCAATAGGATTCAATTCCCTCTGGAAATGGGGAATATCCTTAACTGCCTCATATTTCTCTTGCTGTTGAGCATTCAGCAGCAGAGGTGGCTTCAAATCCTTTCAAACCACCCATAATACATGGAATTGGAATGTGTAGCTCAGCTGTGATTTCCAGCAGTCAGAACAAAGCTCCTGTGTTTTGTTTCCCCTCCAACAGTAGCTCAGAAGGTCGCCCATTCCGACTGGGCACTGGGGCCAACATGGAGAAGGTGGTGAAGATGGATCGGGACATGACAAAAGTAAGAGGAGAAATAACTAAAGAATTGCTCAATATCCTAAAAATTGGTGGCCAGGCAGAATTCTTGGGTTTTACTGATGTTGAAAATGTTAAATGTTGTTTTATTCATCATTTACCTCTGTAAATACAGATCAAATACAGGGGTAAATTGTCGTAACGGCGGGAGAGATGCGACACACCATATGCGATGAATAGCAAATCTCGAAGTTTATTGAAAGCTTACACATTTTTATATTAGTGTTAATGAAGCTTATGCATATTGCAAAATCTGAGCTCATTATTGGTTAAAGCACACTATGATCAAACACACCTACTTCTATCTCTTAACAATTATTTTGCTTCTATGTGTACATTCTTCTAATTTCTCTACCTTGGGATAACTACATTTTCTGGCAAGCGATTTTCTCCCCCGTCTTCCCGTTTTAGAGAAGGTCACTGTGACCTTCGTCAGTAAGTAGGCACCGGTTGCTCAGTTCCCAGCTTGTTTCTCTTACCCTTATCCATTGGTATCACATCGGAATGTCCTTTCTCAGCTAACCAATTCTCCAAAAAGCTCTCTACAGTAAATGACGAAAAAGAATTTCAGCTGATGCCTCCTGCAGCCATTGTAGGTCAGGTTGAAGCCCCTTTGGATATTCTCTTTTCTCAAGTGTTAAATGCACATTGATAATGCAAATTTTAAGCCACACACTTGAATTAAAATTTCATGTCTTATTTCCAGAGGTGTTCTTGAGTGTTTGCACCAGAAATACTCATTGGTGGCTTTTTGATCAGAGAAATTGAACTGTTAATTTAAGAATGGAATGTTAAAGGCAGGGCATTTACCCCTGATCTCTCTGTAGATGATAAAAAGCAAGAGATAGAGCTTGTCTATGACTAACACACACCCAGGAGGGGGTTTTGCTGTGTTCCCAGCACTTGTACATGAGCAGAGTGACCAAACAGATCTGACATTTGCCTTCCATGGCAATTTCCTTCGCAGAGTGGCTGCTGTGAAGTCATTACAGAAGAAGCTGCTGCAGCTCTTAGAAAGGCAACCAAGTGGGCACAGTCTGGGCTAATAGTGAGTGTGGGGCCACCCATAGAGACTGTCAATCCAGAGAGCACCAGTGGCTTGTCCACTGGGGACAAAAAGAAGACTGCACAAACTTCCATCTGCAGGGAGAGGAATTCAGAGCTCGCCAGGTAAATCCCTTTAGCCTGCATTCTGCTTTTCTCTCTACCAATATTTGTGGTGCTCCCAAAGATAATCTGGCTGTTCTGAAAAAGGAAGAAAAACTTCCTTATTCTTTATTTGTGTCTATCTTGTTGACACTTGAAGCTTCTTTTCATTCTGTGGTTTTGAACCGAATGGTCCAATTGCCTTTGTCTCCTGGCAGGACGGATCCGGTGAGGCCGTTCATCAGCGGGCACGTAGCAAACAGCATGGCAGCAGAGGTGATTGCCCTGCTGCACAGCCTGCTCATGGCCCCAGAGTCCAATGCAGCCCAGATCTGGACAACAACTGCTGAAAAAGTGAGCAAACACAGCCATGAGTGGCACATTCCTCACTGGGGGTTGAGTAGTTATGGAATCTAACAGTTAGCGAGGCCTGAGGTGCTCATTTCTGATTTAAACACCAGGTGTGGAGCTGGACAGACCCAGCCCCTTCTCAGCTGTCTCAGGGTGGGACAAATACTCAAAATTCACCCATCATTAGATAAAGTGTTGTCATTCTTCTCAGGCATTAACAATGCTGTTTGTTGGGCAGTTCCCTTTCTTCTGTCAGGTTATTCTGCCTTGGCTGTGGCCTCTGAGGCTACAAAGTTTTGGCTGGAACAAAACACATTGATTATATGTTCCTCTGAGTCCTGCAGCACCCAATCTATTCCTTAGGTGAAATCCTCAGCAAAAACTTTTGCCAAGATTGTATTTTATCCTAAAAGTTACCAGGGAATGGTCATGGCTTTGATGGTGCTCACACTTCAGAGAATTTGGAATATTCTGAGTTACATAATTCTCTTCAAGAACAAAAATAATTCTTCTGAGACTGTGTGGGCTGCAGGCTTGGGGCATTGGTTTTTGTTGGAATTGTGCTTTGAAGTTGTTCCCTGGTATTTTTGCTTCTGTCTCCAGGTTCTGTCTCGGGCTCTGATGTACATTCCACAGCTGGGGAAATATGCAGAGAGCATTTTGGAGAATGGGAGTAGCAGTGGAAGGAAACTGGCTAAACTTCAAAGGATTGCTCGGCAGGCAGTGGCTGCCCTGTGTGCTCTGGGTGGCTTTAAGGAGACAATTAAAATAGGTTCTGAAGTTCAGGTAATTCAGCACTGTTCATGTTTGATATCCTAGATGAGAATTGCTGCTCTCCTGAGGTTTTCCCTGCCCTGGGATCCTTGGCAGCAGGATGTGGTTGTGGAACAGCAGCTTGTGGAGCTTCTTTCCTAAAACACCCCCCTGTGCTTGTGTGTGCAGTTGGTGTGTGATGTCAGACACTGATTCCTGCCTGTAACACCTTCAATCTCATGCAGCTCTTCTTTGGTTGTAGGTTTTAGGCAAAGGAATAGCAGGAAGCATTGGAGTTGTGGCCTCTATTAATGAGCAAGAAGGTATAGCCACGGTCAAATTCCCACCCACCACTATAGACACTAGAAAGACCTCCCAGGCATCAGACACTTTAACTATTCCATTATCTAGGCTCTGTGTTCCAAGATCTGAGGTATGGGCGTTTTAAACATCCAATATTCAGTATAATCTCAATTCTTGATTTTATTTCTGTCACAGCATACTGACTATTAATCTACAGCACGTAAAAAAAAATGTTTCATCTTTGCTTATAAATGATTTGTAATGTTTGCCTTTGTTTTTTTTAAAGCATATATTAACAATATGTTTAAGTTCTCATTCAAGTAACATAAATATTCATCTTTTGTGCTTAAAGATATTCTGTTGCATAGTGGGTGGGAGGTTTTTTTGCTTAATTTCTGGCTTGGTTTGGGCTTTGTTTATTTTTCTTTTATTGGTGTTTGGTGCTGATTTTGTGATAGTAAAATATAAGAATTAACTCCAGGTAATAAAACACCCTCATTTCTTAGAAACTAACTACTTGAATTTAACTTTTTACCGTGCCCCCCCACCATCAGGCATTGCCTCTTCATAAACTGTCCATTACTGAGAAGGTAGTACAGGCAGTCCAGTCCATGTTGCTCCCTCAGGAGGGAAGTCTCTCTATTCACACCTCACTTCCTGCAACAGGAGATGGCTCAACCCCAGTAATGGCAGTGGTCCGGCTCCTTGCTGAAATAAGAACCAGGTGGGTCCTGCCTTTGTGCACAAACATCCCAGGGAACTGCATGAGTTCTTGTGCCCTTCCTCTGGGGATGTGCAGCAAGGGGCTGCACAAATTCCTCTTTGCTCCCATTAAGAGTCTGGGTGTTGTTCATGAGTGTCCCTGCAACACACTGAGCAAATGCTTCACTGAATCCATTTATGAAGCAGGGGAAAGCTGCCTTTGGGGAGGGTCCAGCTAAAACCAGGGTTAAGGCCACCTTTAAACCACCCTTGAATTCACCACTGTAATGCCAGCTTTGAATTCCACACACACTTTGTAATACTTACACTGTATTGTTTTTCTGTTCAGAGCATGCCTGGTGATGGCTCAGCTCTTGGAAGACAGCTCATTCTGTGAAGAATTCATTCAACAGTGCCCAGCTGCTGTAGAAGTTCTGAATTTGGTGGCCCAGGAGTGCAGCCCTGGTATGTAGCCAACACCTTCTTGGCATATTCAGGTCAGAGACAGAGCAGCTTTTAAATCATTTCAGTGTTTTCTCGTCCAGCTACCCTGAGTTTAGGAACTGGCACAGGACAGAGTGTCTTGTCACAGCTGCAGAGCTGCTGATGGAAGAGCAGCTAATAATCAGCCTAAATCACTAAACATTAGGCATTCATTTAGGCCACAACAGGATTATTCTGTATCAAAGAAGGAAGTCCTGGTTTTCTTCTGCACTCTCCACTTTCCTTGGTTCCAGCATATTCTACTCTGCATTCCTTGATGTTATCATCTGTATGTTTTCTTTTTATGACCTTTTTGCTGATTTTTGCAATGCTTTGTTATATTCCTGATCCTTGAGCTCTCCTTGTTTAGGGATAAGCACTGAGCCCAGCAGAAATCTTAGTTCAGGGACAAGTTTTTAGGAACATGCCAGAGAAGAAGTGGCTGAAGTGAAGGGTGGGATCCAAGAGATTTAGTGTCAAAGAGCAAGGACTGATTTTTGTGATAGTAGATACAATTTTTTTTTTTTTTTTGCTTTCCTGCCTTTGCTGGGCCATAAACTTGTTCACTAAAACAAACTTTACATCTTAATAAACATAACAGTGTCTTTGCAAACCAGATATAAATTAAACATGAGAAAATACTTGCATATGTTACATTTTACCCTTAATTTTGTTTAGGTAAGTAAGGCTGATCAAACCTCCTCAAAGTGCAAATAGTGTATTTATTTCTGAGCTAAGATTGCTCTGCTGGACTGGAGGAAGCAGCTGGAGGCTGATGCCTGCTGTGGGTTGTTGTTGCAGGGGAGAGGCTGGTGGTTGTGGAGATGCAGTGTGAGAGGTTACGGATGTTGTACCGCGACTGTGCTCGGCCCCCTCCTCCTCCCCTGCAGGCAGACAGGAGACAGGTGAGCACAGAGTCCTCTGTCCTGGGAGAACCCCCTGCTGCTGCTGCTGCCCAAACTGGGGGCAGCATCCTTGAAATGTTTAATGGGAATTTCTCTATTGGGGTGTGATTTATTGGATTGTAAACATGCCCTCATAAACTGTGTGGTTGTATTTTAGTGGGTGACTTGAATTGTGATTGGTAGAATGAACTGCTCTGTTGTGTCTGCAGCCCAAAGAGATCACATGGAGCCCATCCAGGGTGTTCCCCCCAGTGAGAGCCTGCATGTTCTCCTCACACCTCACTGCTGTGACCTTCCTGGCTGATCCCAGTGCAGGTGGGGGCCTTCCTCGGGGCACCTTTATCTATGCCACCTCCCCAGTGCCAGTACAGGTGAGACCTCACAGCTCTCCAGCACTTTGTCATTGAACATCCAACAGGGCATGAAAAGGAAAAGCAAGAAAATTGCTTCTTTAAACTCTATTTTGTAAATAACTTCTTAAAATGTGTTATTATTTTTCTTTCTAGGCACCATCATTCTACTGGGAAATTGAAGTGGTTTCCTATGGAGACACAGATGATGACACTGGGCCAATAGTTTCCTTTGGATTTGCCACAGAGGCTGAAAAACGAGATGGGGCTTGGACAAACCCAGTGGGCACCTGCCTCTTCCACAAGTAGGTTGGGGATGCACATGAAAAACCACGTTCTGTACATTTGTCAGCAGGCTGGGAAGGAGGCTGTAGTGGGCAATACATACTTTTAAACTGAATGCTGTAATAGACTGGAATATCTTTGCAAAATCAGGAGGGTTGAGTTGCCTTTTGAGTTTCACAGCCTTGGTGGGTGGTGATCCTGCTCTGGCTCAGTGCTCTGCCTCACTGTGTCCTTGTTGTCCCTCAGCAATGGGCGAGCAGTGCATTACAATGGCTCCAGCCTGCTGCAGTGGAAGAGTGTCAGACTGGATGTGACTCTTTCCCCTGGTATGTGAAAGCATGGCTAAAATGCTTATCTGCTCCATCAGAAAATCCTCTGCACGTCAGGGAAATGCTGGATGAGAAAACTGATGAAATCCTTTTTATGACTTTTTTTCTCCAGGTGATGTAGCAGGAATTGGATGGGAAAGAACAGAAGGAACTCCCCCTCCTCCAGGGCAGCCAGCAAAGGGCAGAGTTTATTTTACCTACTGTGGGCAGAGACTTGTGCCCTACCTAGAGGATGTGTCTGGTGGAATGTGGCCAGTTGTGCACATTCAGAAAAAGGCAAGTGTGTAACAGAAATATGTCCCTTAATATACTTCCAGAAATACTAAAAACATGATAGAAAATATTGAACCTGCTGTGTAGAAAAGCAAACTGATAGTTTTTCCCTTTCTTGGCTAGGTTGAGGTATTCATTAGGCCTCCCAGGTGCATGTGTTGTGTCATTATTCTGCCCATTAGCCCAGCAGTGTGCAGCTGGCCTGGCAGGATGCCCTGTGCCATGCCAGGAGCTCCTCTCTTAGCATTCCTGGCCAGCAGCGGCCTTGCTTCAAAGCACCCAGGTTCAAAGTGTCTTCAGCAGCTTGAAGCTTTCCCAGAGTGCCAGCTGGGGATCCTGGTGGCAGGGAGGTGTGGTCAGCTCCTGCCTGGGGCAGAGTGATGGCTCAGAGCAGGATCTGAGAGCTTCCCTGCCTCCTTTTGCAGAACACCAAGGTGCGGGCGAACTTCGGCTCGCGGCCGTTCGCCTACGCCGAGGGCCAGGCTCACCGCAACGCCGCCGACCTGTGCCTGGACCTGGCCGAGGAGATCAGCGCCAACTTCGAGGCCTTGCCCTTTGCCATGGCCTCTGACAGTGACAATGACGCTGGCACCAGCATCGCCTCCGACCCTGGCACCCACGGGCCTCCCTGCAGGATCGCCGCCGTCGCCACGGCTCAGCAACGTAAAGTGACATTCGCTCTTTAAAGCCCTCCCAGCAGAAATGCCAAGCAAGGAAATAGGATTTAAACCCAGCCTGGCTGCAGTCTTTAAGCTTTAAGTAGTGCTTGTTTAGGTGGGGCAGTGCCACAAGTCAGAGCTGTGTTTATCTGATTTTAGACAAGGCAATTAAAGCCATCATCTTTGGTCTGCCTCTATGTGAATACATAAATTATTTGTAATTAACGCAGCTTCAATGAGAAATTATCTCATTAGGGCTTGGGGTACAATAGGATGTCATGGTGGATTGGATCAGCCAATTGGTTATGCTGTGTCAAAAGGAATTGCATTCCCACCCCCTGATTGGAGAGCATGGAGTGCTGTATATCTCCAATTTCATGGGATGTCTTTGCATGCATTATCATCTCATTACTTCTGTCTGTGTCTTGCAGAGTATGACAGTGACACATCCTGCCACTATAAAATGGAGCTGAGCTATGAGAACTTCATCACCTCAGGCCCTGATCCTCATCCCCCTCCTATTGCAGATGATGAAAGTGATGATGATGATGACGATGATATTCCCAGGGTGAGGAATGTGGCAAATTCTGCCTCCCCTAGCTTATAGCCTAAAATCAGATCTTGTCATTTAGATTTTGAATTTAGCCATGCAAGAGTTCTTCCTGCTTCCCTAACAAAAATATAACTGCTGATAACTTTTCACTTCTCGGTGTTCTAAAACACTTCTGTCTTTGTAGGAAGATCACTATGCCCTCTTGGTCAAAGCCTGGGAAACCAAAGTTTTCCCTACAATTAGAAGAAGATTCCGTAATGAGGCTGAGAGGAAGTCTGGGCTGGATCAGATTAAAGGAGCTTTACAGTTAGGTATGTATTTATTTCCATGCATGTTGTTCTCTGGGATGTGCAGCAAGTCTGAGAGAGCAGCTGTGTTTCTTTCATATTTTACTGTGTTCAGGGCTGGAAAACTTAAATATCACTTGCTGTTTCCCTCCAGTGCTTAGAATTTGGTTTGTGCTCATGCATTTTCTTTAACACTTTTACTGTGTTTGACTACTTAAATAGAGAAAATGGTTTCAGAAATAGTGACAGAATTTGTTGTGACGTGGATGCAGAAACATTCTGGAATAATAGCTTGGGAAGAAACTATATATCTGTGCATTTTCTGTCTGTGACTGTCAAGGCAAAACTTTTTAGGTTGAAGTAATAATAAAGGGAGATTGTAGGAGTTTTGTAGGATTCAGCTCTGGCAGGACAATGTGTTTGTGGGAAAGTCACATTAAGATCAAGGCAAGAATTCTGAGCCCCCATGAGAAGCTCAGGAAAGGCTTCCTGAGGAAAATTTCCCATTTCCATCCTTCAGCTTGACTGAGAGAGTATTTAAGTACTTGGCAAACTCACCTGCTTGGGATATTAATGAGAATAGGAACTTATTTCAGGTGGCTGAGGGAAATAGCTTCCACTCCCTCCTGTCTTGCAGGAATGGTTGATATAGCAAGGCAAACTGTGGAGTTCCTGTATGAGGAAAATGGAGGCATCCCAAGGGATCTCTACCTTCCCACCATCGAGGATATCAAAGATGAAGCAAACAAATTCACAATTGATAAAGTACGGAAAGGTAAGGGCAGCACAGCGGATCCTGAGGGGTAAAGAAAAGCTCAGGGGTTTTTGGGATCTAATTGTCACCTGAGGAAAGCACCTTCCAAGTGGTGTGTCCCTTTCTGCCAGGTCTCACCGTGGTGACTCGCTCTCCTGACAGCAACAACGTCACCAGCAGTGCTGTAGGAACAGCTCTGCCCAAATTTGCCATTCGGGGCATGCTGAAGACATTTGGTCTTCATGGGGTTGTGCTGGATGTGGACTCGGTGAGTAAAGACACTCTGGGAGGACTTCGGATGATCAGCATCACACAGCTGGGAGCAAAAACTGCTCAGGATGCTGGATTGGGGCTCTCTTGGAAGGAAAAATGTTGTTTAATTATTGTGTTACTGACAGTGCTGGGTTTGGTGTTGCAGGTGAATGAACTGGTCCAAGTGGAGACCTATCTGAGGAGTGAGGGGGTCCTGGTGAGGTACTGGTATCCCATTGACATGTTGGAAAGGCCACCTGCAGGGTACAGGAGGACTGCAACCAATGGATTGGTCACCCTGGATAACACCAACATCCAAATTCACAGGTGAAAAGAGAGATGTAGTTACAAGGCACTTTATTACCTGCATTTGAATCAGCTGAAGAGCATTTCCTGTAGTGCAGTTACCTGCTACAGCTTTATTCTAAGATGTACAAACTTCTGAAATCTTACTTTCATGGTTGGATTTAATGTTAAGGAATTAATAGGATTAATGTTTGTGTTCCCTAGGGAGCTGTTGAGGAGTGAGGCTGCCCTGGCCAAGCTCTACTGTCGCATGGCTCTGCTCAATATTTTTGCTCCCAAATCTCCCCACATGTTCACCCGGCTGTTCCACATTCCTGCCATCCGGGACATCACCCTGGAGCACCTGCAGCTGCTCTCCAACCAGCTTCTTGCACCACCTCTTCCTGGTAAACACTTGGTTTTGTCCCAGCTCTTCTTTAATGCAGTATTTTTCTGGGGACAAAAAAAAAAAATGGATTTGGTATTTCTTTATTAGCTGGTTAATAATGATGGTATTAAGAATGAGCTGGGGTGATCCCACAGCTCTGTTTGCCCTCACCAGGGTCTGGGCTGAGGCTGGTGAGGGGCACAGTTGGCATGGAGGGGCCACCCCAGCCACAGGGCTGGGCCTGGGTGGGTCCTTTCCCCTGCTGACTTTTAGACAAGGAGTTTTCCACTTGAAAACAGAGATTTAGAATCTTCCAGGTGTTTTACAGCTTTTGTTTCCCAGGCTATGTAAACATTTGGAGTGATCTTCAAATTTGTGCTGTTTTCCTTGTTGTTCCAGATGGAACCATCAGCTCAAGCTCCATTCTCCTGGCCCAGTCCCTGCAGCACTGCATCCACTCCCAGACCTGTGCTGCCACAGACCTCTTCTACCAGGGCAATTCCCAGGCCATCAGGGAGTGGCTCACTGTGGCCATCACTCGGACACTGCATCAGGGAGAGGAGAGTCTGCTGGACCTCACCAAACAGATCTGCTCCTTTCTGCAGGTAAAATACTCAGTCATGTTTCATCAGTTCCCTTCTCAGGAGCCCTGGTTCTCTGTGTGGTTGGAATTTCCACGGTGCTGTCCCTCACAGGGAATTGTTTCTCTGGGTGGGTTCTGTTATCCTGCTGGTAGTGGGCACACTGAAAACAGAAGCTGTAGCAATGCTGTGGATTGAATTAAAATTAAGTGGCCTCCCACTGTGTCATAATTTGCAATTAATTAAATACATTGGCTGCATTTCTTTATTTATAGAGTGTATAGAGCACTCTATAAATAAAGAAGATAAATAAAGAAGAGGGAAGAGGTTTGCTGCTGTTTGGGATCTCTCATGATGAATTGTCCTGTTACAGGCGGCGCCAGAACAATTTCCCGCTGAAGAATTCCCAATTTCTGAATCCAAGGTCAACATGGATGTGAATTTCCCTGGGGCTGCCTTTGTGATTGTGTCCTGCAAGGAAAGTCAGTCTGGGTTCCGAAAAGAGTGAGTCATGGAGAGGGGCAAGGCTGGGTCTGAGCCTGCAACCCTGGGGATGCAATTTTTTATTTTGTTTCAGTTTTTCTCTTCTCGGATACTTACTCTGAGTGGTGGCTGGGATATTTTCCAGCTGGTTTGAGGCTAACCAAGCTGTGCTGCTGTTTCCCCAGCTCATCCCTGTACAAGGCCCCCTGGGCTCGGGTGCTGGTCTATGGGCTGGGGCACAAGGTGAAGAGGAACGGGCAGCTGAACCTGATCGAGGCCGTGTGCTACCCCCGCGACGCCTCCCCCACCAACACCGGCCTCACGCCGCCCCCCACCACCAACCAGTACCCAGCTGTCATCACCCCCACGGACAGGGTGCACATCAAGCTGGGTGAGCACAGCCCCTGCTCCAGGGAAGAGCCTTCACTGTGCTCTCAGGGCTCAGAGCAGTTTCCTTATGGCTTCCGCAGCACCTTCCCGTGTGGCCGCCAGTCCTAGCAGCAGATGGGACAGGATTTTTGTTCAAGGGACCAAAAAAGCCTGGTTTTATAACCACTGGCAACCATGTGATTCTGATTTTTGTATTCCAGAAGTTCACCCAGCAGTGTATTTCAAATATTTTGTTCAAAATACTGATTTCTGCAGTGTTGGTGTTTGAGGAGCTGTTTCAGATGGAGAGTAATTTTTTATTGCTTTTTTAGGTGTTTGTAGGACCCTCTTATCCACAGAGTAATAGTGTAGCAATACTTAGGTCATTCCAGCAAGAAGAATTATTAATATTCTTTTTACTCTTGCCCAGGGGGAGAGACAGTGGGATTTACAGCAGTGAAGGTGACTGGGTGCAGTGAGTTCTTAAAACTTCCCCTTGGAGATCCTTAAGTTCTTCTGCTGATGTTGTTTTCAGTATGCATCAGACAGAAATAAAGGATTTTGGGGCAGGTTCTCTTTGTATATTTAGGTATGTTCAGGCTCAAAATTATTCTCTTTCTTTGTGTGAATAAAGTGTTCTCCGTACATTTATAATTACAGATTATATTAACTTATCAATATAGAGAAACATTCCTATTTGTGTATTACAAGGTGCTACAGAGAAAATTCTCACTTAACAGGAGTTTAGCCTTGAAAAGATCCTAAATGTTACTACTTTTACTTTATCAATGCTCAGAATCATGATAAGGATTTTCTTGGACCTTTTTGCTTAGGAGTGTCTCCTCCTCCTGGAGCTGTACTGGTCTTGCATTCCCTCCCCCTGGAATTCCCCCTGGCAATGGCATTCACAGAACAGCTCTTAACCTGGAAATTAGAAGATGGGGATGGAAAATCTGAAGATGAACTGGATACTATTCCTGCCTCAGTTCTCTTGCAAGTAGTGGAATTTTTAGGTGAGAATGGAGTATTTCCTTAGTAATGAGCACTGATAATGTGCTGGCTCAGGTGAAGAGTTCAGGAAACAAAAAGTGCAGTTGGAATTTTCTGATCTCTTCCACTGTAATGAAATTTTCTTCAAACTCCAGAAACTTTCTGTTGATTTGCAGTTCTTGGAGTAACCTTCCTGTCTTTCTTATTGCTGCCATGATGTTGAAATTCACTTTTCTGGTGCTTTTTAAATGTTACTTTCTGCTAAGGGTGAAACACTGCTGACTGCCATATGCCTTGCCTTCCTCACACAGGCAACTTCCTCTGGACAACTGACATGGCAGCATGTGTGAAGGAATTGATCTTTCACCTCCTGGCCGAGCTGCTTCGCAAAATCCACAACCTGGAGCAGAAGAAGAATCCAGCAGGATTGTCCTCATCCATCGCCCTGCAGCTCAACCCCTGCCTGGCCATGCTCATGGCCCTGCAGTCAGAGCTGCACAAGCTCTACGATGAGGAAACCCAGAACTGGGTGTCTGGGAATGCCTGTGGTGGCTCTGGGGTTGGAGTGGCCGACCAGGGGAGATTCTCCACGTACTTCCATGCCCTGATGGAAGTGTGTCTGGCTGTGGCAGAAGTCACCTTGCCCATCAACATGAGCGTGACAGCCAATGTGATCTCCTCCACCAGTGCCCCCAATCTCAGTGATTCCTCCTCCTCGTCCTCATCTTCCCCAGGGCAGACACCACAGAGCCCGAGCTTGCTGTCCAAGAGGAAAAAAGTCAAAATGAAGCGGGAAAAAACTTCATCTTCAGGGAAAAGGGCTTCATCCAGGGCGGCCGAGACAGACGCGGCGCTCCTCAGCATCGGGGGCAGCAAGCCTGAGGACATGCTGTGGTTCCACAGAGCTCTGACCCTGCTGATAATCCTCAGGCACCTGACAAAGAAGGACCCCCAAGGGCTGGGTGTGACCAACGATGCCGTGGCAGACGCCTGCCAGGCCCTGGTGGGACCCACGGCCCACAGCCGCCTGCTCGTCATCTCCGGCATCCCCACGCACCTGGAGGAGGGCACCGTCAGGAATGCCATCAGGAAAGCCTGCAACGCCCACGGCGGGGTCTTCAAGGATGAGATCTACATCCCCTTGCAGGAAGAGGATCCCAAAAAAACCAAGGACAAAGCGGAAGGAGGAGAGTGCAGGACGGAGCTGGAAAAGCCGACGGTTTCCAGCAGCGCCGACAGTTTGGACATCAGCAGCTCCAGCAGCGTCACCCCCGCCATGAGCGTCAGCGCCTCGGCCTCCACCAGCCAGGCCTCCCTGTGCAGCTCCCAGGGCTTGTCCCGCACCGTCAGCGACATCTCCGGGGACCAGTTCCAGGCGGGGCTGGAGCTGCCCATCCCACCCGGATTGCTGGAGCAGCCCCACGTGGTGTCCAGCCAGGAGAGCTTGGATCTTTCCCACTGCAGCACCGGGAGCTTGGGCAGCCTGGGCAGCCTCGGGGAGCCCCTGGACAACGTGGAGACGGCGTCGGTGTCGGACGTGGGCTCCATGTACACGGTGACATCTCTGGACAATCAGCCGCTGCTGGCACGGCCCATCAAGGGCTTTGCCGTGGTGGAGGTAACAGGGAGGGGCCTCTGCAGCCGGGGGTTTTGGGAGAACGGGGTCTCATTTTAGGAACTGGCTTTTTCCATGGTCAGTGGATGTCTAAGAGCGTGGGAAACTGGGAGTTCTCAGCCATCCTGTCCAAGCCAAGGAGCACAGAATTCCCTTTCCTGCATTCCCAGTCTTGGGAACAATCCCTGTCTCTCAAAGGACAGAGGGGACCCAGTAGTGGAGTGATCCAGCAGCAGGTGGAGAACAGAAGGAAGTAGGGAAGAAGTCCTGTGTGTTCCAGCTTGTAGAGTTCATTTTCACAGAGTGCTTTTGAAGCTAAGGCCATAAATGAACTCTTAAGGGATTAAATTCCTGGAGGATTGGTAGCTGTGGAGCACAGCAGCCAGTGCAGCTTCCAACTGAGGAAATCTTTAAAATGTTTGCAGTGGTTGGGGAGCATGTCAGGGGAAAGATCAATTAATTTCCCCTTTCATGTGCCTTTCTCTAAGATTTGTTGTGGCCACTGCTGAGATGAATTTAGAGATTGGGGCCCTTCTGGTTTGACCCACAATGCAATTATTTAATGTTTAATCAGTACCTTTTCACCTATTTTGAACCACCTATAGATTTCTCTATGAAGCTACTTTAGGGGAGATGATAAATTTTGTTGCTGTCTGGTTCCAGATTAATTTTTAAAAGCGTTGTGGGTGGTTTCCATCAGTGCTGGGTCAGTCCAGGTGTTCAGCTCTACACAAGAAGCTCCCTCTCTGCTGCTTCCACAGATTGCCTGCTGGAAATTCATCATAAGCTTCCAAAAGCACTATCCATTCCTGATAGCCTGGGAATGGAGAGAGGTGTTTTTGTATAGTCTGGGATTGTATCAGTTCCTCTTTTAGAAGAAAATCAGCTTATTCAGATGAAAACTCTGCAAGTTCCTATTCTTGAGCTGTTAATTGACGTGAAGACATCATTGAAATAAAGCATTAAGTGTGGAGAGAGAGCTGCCAGTGTTCACATGGAAACCATTCCAAGTCTGGAGCTGCTCTGGTAGTGGTTATTCTGGGAATCAAAGGAAGTTGCTGTTCCCCTTCCCAGTCTGTGTAGCTGAGGCTTCAAAGCCTGTGCTAATTGAGGTTTTTCAGAGTGGAGAATTGAGGCAGGTTGAGCAGAGTTACAGACAGTGCCAGCTTACCTGGCTGGCACCTTCAGCAGCCTGAGAAATGGGATAGCTGGATCAGAGCTGTGCCTGGTTATCCCAGCATGAGCATTTCAGTGCTCTCACAAAGGATCTTTTCTAGTCTGAACCTGAATTTTGGCATCAAATTATTGATGCAGCAGAGAAGAGAAGCAATAATGATTATCAGAATGGGGGGGAGGGAGTGTGGAAGCTTAAACCCCAAATTCCTCTGAATGGAAGTGAATTTGTTTTCTCAGAATTGCTGTGAACTAATTTCATTATTTGTACAGATAAGGTCAAGAGCTAAAATAGAGAAAATCCGAGCCAGCCTCTTCAACAGCAGTGACCTCATTGGCTTGTCCAGCCTGGATGGGGAGGATGAGCTCATGGAGATGTCAACTGAAGAGATTTTAACTGTTTCCACTGTAAATCAGAGTTTGTTTGACACCCAGGGGAGCCCAGCACTAGAAGATTATTTCAATGATAAGTCAATAAAAGGTAAGTGGTTTGATATTGCCAAATCCCTCCTGTGTTCAGCATTTGGGGGATGAACAGGGCTCAGACTCTCCTTGGTTCAGTATAAATCAGGAGTGACACCAAGCCAGGGAGAAATTCCAAAGTGAGATTTATCCCTCCAGGGGCTATTTGCAAGCTGAACATTGCTCAGTTGTCCACCCAGCTAATCAAATAAACCATAAATAAATAAACACTCCTCATACACACAAAAAACTACTGATTAAATTCTTGAGGGACTTTTTTTTTTTAGAAAATAGCCACTGAAATAAGTTTGACTGCTAGTTCAGTTGATGGGTGTCGGTGTCTGCCTGCACAACAATTTTTATCCTGGCATGATGAATAAGCTGCTTTTTTCATCCCCACTACTCCCTCAAGTAATAATTACAGGATGTGGCCAATTCTCTGTGTTTAATGGGGTGCAGAAGGAGCAGGAGCACTGAAAAAGTGATTTTTTTTTTCCCTTGTAAAAGTGATTTTCCATGTCAAAGCAAAATATTTTATCTGAACGCAAAATCTATTTTCACATTTCAAATTCTAACCAGTTCTCACGGTATGTTGTACCAAATTGTTGGGTTTATTTTAATTAGGTGAAAAACTGGTCCCAGGTGCTCGGGAGGTTCTCACAGAGATCTTTAAAAGCTGTGTCCATTCAGAACAAATGCTGAGCCTGACCCCAGCCAAGCCCATCAAGGTGGCTGACATTTACCTCAGCAAGGAGCAGATCAATTCCCAAACCCCTGGGAACCTCCTCCACGTCTTCTTCACCAACGTCCGCCCTCCCAAGAAGGTGCTGGAGGACCAGCTCACCCAGGTAGGGCCTTGACAGCTCTTCTCAGCCTCTCCTGGTGTCACTTGAAAGCACTGGGTGATGATTCACTTCTTGTCTTGGAAGATTTTAAGGAAATACGGAGTTCCCAAGCCCAAATTTGACAAGAGCAAGTACAACAAGGCAGGCAAGGAGCAGCACCCGGTGAAGGTGGTGAGCACCAAGCGCCCGGTCACCAAACCCCCCACCAAGGAGAAGTCCATGCTCAACAGTGTCAGGTGGGTGTCCTCAGTCCTCTGGCACTTGGGGAATATTGGATTTCACTGTACAAATCCAGTTTTTATCCCCCATCCCTCTGTGCTTCTGTGTATTGGAACAAGGGAACACGTGCTGTTAATGTCAGAGCATCTCAGATTTCTGGCAATTATTTGGCAAAGTGTTTCTTTTCCCAGAGATTGGGGTGGAGTTGTTGGGATGTTCTATTTACAGAACATTGGAATTGTGTTCATCAGTGTTCTAGCCCAGTGCACTTATTCCAAAACACAGATCAGGTTGGACAGGGTTTGGAGTAATCCATGGCAGGAGTGGGACTGGATGGGCTTTAGGATCTTTCCAAACAATTTTGGGATCCTGTGAACAAATGAAAGACAACTTTTGATCCTAACACCCACTTTGTCCCTTAGCCGAACAGCCTTAAGTGAGAAGAAGCCCACGGTAAAGCCCAAATCTCCTGAGAAGAGCAAACCCGAGGAGAAGGACCCTGAGAAGTCTCCCACTAAGAAACAGGAAGGTGGGAGCTGCAGAGAATTTTTTATAGTTTTATCCTAGAAAAATATTTTTATTATTGACATGTTTATATGACTTCGTGATTGATTTGGTTTGTCTTTATTTCTAGCAAGCCTAACTACATTTTTTTTTAAATTGTGATTTAAAATGCTGCTTTTATTTGTATCTCTGTGAATCTGGGCCCATCAGTGTGAGAGCAAACAGTTCTTGCAGCAGTGTGTAGGGCATGTCAATAAACCAGACAGAAAACTTCCTGTGGGATGTAGTTCCAAGGCTTTGGTGTAGTGAGGGTTTGGGATATTATGGACTTGAACCAGGTGGGTTTTAATTGTGCTTCTCAATTTATATTGGGAAATTCTTCAGTTACAAGTGGGAAATTGGATTTAAAAGATGATTGAGATAGCTCAGAACTTCTGGAGGAGACAGCACAGCCAGGGGGGAGAGGGGTCGTGCTCAGAGCTTTGGTCTGGTGGAAGAGTGAGCAGACATGAGCTTAGACTCCCTTCTTCCTGGCAGGAAGTGCCAGGTTAGCTCAGAAAAGGGGAATTTCAGCATCCAGCCAAGTAGGGTTAGAGGGAGGTGTTCCAGAGGAGCAGAGGGGGGTTTGAAGGTGCCATTGACTGAGGTGGATCAATGTGTGATAGATGGAACTCCCCGGGAAAGGGTCCATGGTGGGATGGGACAGCAGGGGGAAGCTGGCAGCAGCCACCTCCTGCTCCTGCTGGGGTGAGAACTCCATGGCAAGTCATGAACTCTTTGCTGGTCCATGTTTGGTGGCAGTTCCTGAGGAGAAGTACTTGACCCTGGATGGATTTCACCGGTTCGTGGTGGACCGCTCCAAGCAGGACATCCGGAGCGTGTGGAGAGCCATCCTGTCCTGTGGCTACGACCTGCACTTCGAGAGGTACAGCCTGCACACCTCTCTGAGGAGGTGACACTTACTCACTGTGCTCACCTGATCCCAAGTGCTCCTAATCCAGGAAGCTTTAACACTTCCATCCATGGCTGCAGGGCCTGAAGGGAAATCAGTCATTTCTTCAAAATACATTTTAAAAGTCACGTGCTGTCCAAATGATTTCTTGTGCACAGCATGGCTGTCAAAATCAGATGCCCCGGTGTCCTTTAGAGCTTCCAAGCTGTATAATAAGTTTCCTGAAGGGAGCTGTAGCTCCATGTCTGTCCCTGGTTTCCTTCCCCAGCCAGTGCACTGGGTCATTGTTTAACTGGCAGGGTTGTTACTGGGTCAGAAATGCTTTAGAAGAGGAACTGTTAGATTTCTTAATATTGGAGAGGAAGAAAGTCCCTTAAATGAATTCTCCTTATCTGCCTGTGTCAGGCCATAGGCTAATTGCCCCTTATCATCTCCAGAGGAGATAGTGCACTAAGAGTGCTTAATAAGCAGGGCCTTTGTGCCTAATTATTTAATACCAGTGAGGAGAAGTGGCTGATGAATCAGCTCTTGGCCTCACACTGGGGTTCTTGTCATGGAACAGCTCTGCTCAAGGAAAGGGGAGTGAAGAGCAGGGCACCAGCTTCTGCTCCAGGTGTGTTGGGATCTCCAGCTTGTCAGAGTGACACCGAGCAAAGTTGGGAAGTCCCTTTTCCCAGCCCAACACTTGAAGAAGGAGTCAGGGCTCTTCATTTCTTGGTCTCAAGGTTGTTCATTGTTTCTTATCTATAAAATTCTTTCTCCTGCCCTGCCGAGGCCCATCCAGCAGGACAGTTCCAGGCACTCTGCCTGCCCCCAGGGCAGGGTTATGTCTTTATACTAAAAACTACGTACACAATGTTTGCAATTACTTTCCAATACCTATCACCTATGTTAGACATAGTGAGCTTCTACTCTAAATCAATCTGTAAGTGCCGCCATCACAGCAGAAGATGGAGGCCAAGAAGAAGAAAGGCTGGACATGCCCAGATCCCTCCATCTTACCCCCATTCTAAAAACCCCCAAATCTCCTTTTTCACCTTGTGATAAATTCACTATCATTCTTCTTCATTTGTCGTGGCTTGCAGATCTCCATCTAAGGTTGGTAACTCGCTCCACGGGTCATAATCAAACCCACAGGGGCATCTTGGGCTCTGTGCCAGGGTCTCTGAGCCCCCTGGCAGGGCTCCTGGCTGCTCAGGACGGCCAGAGGGGTGTCCTGGGTCCTGACACGGGTGTGCTCCAGGTGTGGTTGTCCCTATGAGTGAGCAGCTGTGCCCTGTCCCCCTCCAGGTGCGCCTGCATCGACGCCCGGCACGCGCAGAAGGCGTCGCGCAAGTGGAGCCTGGAGATGGACGTGGCGCTGGTGCAGTACATCAACCGCCTGTGCCGCCACCTGGCCATCACCCCTGCCCGCCTGCACCCCCACGAGGTGTACCTGGACCCAGCTGATGCAGCAGACCCCAGGATCTCCTGCCTCCTGAGTATGGCTGGGTGCTTGGCATGGAGGGGTTTTTAAGAGGGGAAGAGTTGGGAGCGCTCCTGGTGTTCCTTTGGAGGTTAGGTGTGACCGTGTTCACAGGGGCTTGGGATGAGGGGAGAGACAAGGATCTGACTCCGTGTTTCAGAAGGCTTGATTTGTTATTTTATGATATATATTATATTAAAACTATACTAAAAGAATAGAAGAAAGGATTTCATCAGAAGGCTGGCTAAGAATAGAAAAAGAAATAATGATAACAAAGGCTTGTGGCTCGGACTTTCTGTCTGAGCCAGCTGGGCTGTGATTGGTCATTAATTAGAAACATCCAACATGGCCCAATCAAAGATCTACTTGCTGCATTCCACAACAGCAGATAATCAATGATTACATTTTGCTCCTGAGGCCTCTCAGCTTCTCAGGAGGAAAAATCCTAAGGAAAGGATTTTTCATAAAAGATGTGTCTGTGACAGGCTGGGGGCTTGGTGGGTTAAGGGGAGTGCTGGGTCTGGATCTTCTCTCTCTTTGGGTGAGTGCTTGGGCAAAGTCAGGGATGCAGTGCAGCTGCTCCCTGCTCTCCAAGCAGAGTTTCCAGCACAGGCTGGAGCAGGAAATACCTGGTGGGTTCAGCTTGCAGGGGAAGGAAGGCTGGATTTCCACAGATTTTAGTCACCTAAATCCTGTTCTAAGCACTTTAGGAGAAAAGTTCCATGATAATGGGAGATTCTGGACTCACACCGAGAGACTGGAGATCCAGGAAGGAACATTCCTGCATCCTCAGCACAGGGATCAGAGGGGCTGCTTTGTGTGGCTCCTGGACCAAACCTGCTGGGGTTTGCAGGAGGTGGAACAGGGATCTGTTCCTGTCCCTGACTGGGAGTTTCCCTGTGCAGATGTCCCCGTGGAGAGCCTGAGGCTGCGCTTTGCCCTGCTGCAGTCCCTCAACACCACCCTGGAGACCTTCTTCCTGCCACTGGTGGAGCTGCGCCAGAGCGAGATGTACGGGAACAGCATCGCTGCCCTGCTGCAGGAGGCCAAAGGTCAGCGGGCGCTGACCCCACGGGGCACTGACCCCACGGGGCACTGACCCCACAGGGCACCTCTGAGGGACACTGACCCCACAGGGCACTGACCCCACGGGGCACTGACCCCACGGGGCACCTCCGAGGGGCACTGCCCGCAGGGCACTGACCACAGGGCACTTCTCTCTTGATTTGCTTTTAAAGAACAGGGGGATTATCCTCATGACACCACACCCGCAGAGGAATTTGTTCCACCTTCTGTGTCTGTGGGTCTTTATCCTCTTGGGAGTATCCAGAAATCAAAACTTTGTTAGTTAACTAGCAGGTCAGGTGAAAGGCTCAGGACTTTCCTGTTTGAGTATTTTCTTGATCTTTTCTTGTAGCTAATGCTACAAATGTACCAGAGTATTTTTACAGCCTTCATTAGACACCAAAAAACCCCAAGATTTGGGGCATTACATTGTCCAGTTTTGTTTTATGAAGAAGATGATATACAGAATTCACCAGGGGTGTCAGTATGTGAAAGGAGTTTTCTGTATTGGCCCAGCTGGAAAAAAACCACTCCTGAACCAGTGTGGGGGAGTGAGGAATATTCAGAGATTTCTCTTCACAGAGATATGAGGTATTAAATATATTTTTGGGGCAGTGTCACAGCCCAATTTTTTATCATTTCTTGCCTGTAGCTTTACTGTCAAAACATCTCAGACTCCTGAAAGCTATTTGGCAAAATGTTCCTATTTACAGAGATTGTGGTGGAGTTGCTGGGATCTAATTATAGAACATTGGAATTGTGTTCATCAGTTACTTATTCCAAAAAAACAGGAGGAGCAAATAGATGGGACTTGGAGAAACCTGAGCTATGAAAGGTGTCCCTGGTGGAACTGGATGAGTGGAATCATGGAAACCATTCCATGATACTGTGAAATATTGTTTTAAAAAATTTTAGATTAGCCATGTCTTAGAAGGGGAAAATTTTATTCTGCCGTTGTCCACTGGAGAATTTCAGGGGTAGATTAACTCTGCTGAAATGTGTTTGTTTCTTCAGGTTTAATCTTTTATGACACAAAAGTCACTGTCATGAACAGAGTGCTCAATGCCACCGTCCAAAGAACCGCTGACCACGCAGCCCCAGAAATCACCCTGGACCCCCTGGAGATCGTGGGAGGTACAGCAAGCACCGATCCTTTCCAGCACCTCGGAGCTGCTTTCCCCCAGCTCAGCTGCTCTGCGAGGCTGGGGGTTCACTTTCCCTTTGTGTTGGACAGGGGAGATCCGTTCCTCAGAGAATTCCTACTTCTGCCAGGCTGCCCGGCAGCTGGGCTGCGTCCCCTCGTCCCAGCTCTGCGTCAAACTGGCCAGCGGGGGCGACCCCACCTACGCCTTCAACATCCGCTTCACCGGGGAGGAGGTGCACGGCACCAGTGAGTGCAGGGCAGGGCATGGGGAGACAGGGCACCAGGGAGGGCAGGGCACAGGGACAGGGAGTGCAGGGCGCCAGGGAGTGCAGGGACAGGGACAGGGAGTGCAGGGCGCCAGGGAGTGCAGGACAGGGACAGGGAGTGGGGACAGGGACAGGGCACCAGGGAGAGGGGACAGGGGAGACAGGGCACCAGGGAGTGCACGGCACCAGTGAGTGCAGGGCAGGGACAGGGACAGGGAGTGGGGACAGGGACAGGGCACCAGGGAGAGCAGGGTGGGGCACAGGGAGTGGGGACAGGGAGTGCACGGCACCAGTGAGTGCAGGACAGGGACAGGGAGTGGGGACAGGGACAGGGCACCAGGGAGAGGGGACAGGGAGTAGGGACAGGGATGCCATGGCACCAGGGAGTGCAGGGCACTGGGACAGGGACAGGACACCAGGGGGTGGGAACAGGGGCTTCATGGCACCAGGGAGCTGGGACAGGGGAGACAGGGCACCAGGGAGCTGGGACATGGGGATAGGGCACCAGGGAGAGGGGACAGCGGCTCTATGGTAGCAGGGAATGGGGACAGGGTACCAGTGAGTTTGGACAGGGCTCCATGGCACCAGGGAGTGGGGACAATGGGTCCATGACACCAAGGAGTGGGGACAGGGCTCCATGGCACCAGGGAGACAGAATAGGGGGGTCATGGCACCAGGGAGTGGGGACAGGGACAGCCCAAGTGGCTTCCCCCAGGGACAACTCTTCAGCACAGCTTTCCTCGTGTGGACTTCAAGGAGCAGCATTCCCTTGTGGATGGAAAAGAATGGGATCCCCCTGGATGCTGGCTCTCCCTGGGGTGGTGGTTGCTCAGTGTTTGCACCAGGAGCAGACTGGGTTTAACCGTGGGCTGAGGGGATTTGGCACAGCAGAGCTGTTCCGTGGGGTATTGAGGCAGATCCCAAAGAGCAAAGGGATCCCTGCTCTCCAAACCCACGTGGGCTGTGCTGGCCCTTGGTGGAGATCCATGGGGGAATGTGGAGCCAGAGAGCCCAGAACACACTTCTGACATCCCCAGCTGCTGTCACCTGTCTGAGGTGCAAAGGAAGTGAGTGTACAGCCATCAGCTGAGCCAAGGCTCCTTCTCCCAAGGGGAATTCTTGTCTTCTGAAGGGCTGGGTGCTACTGACAGTGTTTATGAGGAGATAAATGTTGTGGCTGTGGCTCAGCAGCTGTGCTGGAGCCTGGAGCATCACCTCCATTGTTGTAGGACAGCCTCATCCATCTCCTAATCCAGCACCACATCCCATTTGCAGGCCAGCTGGTAGAACAAGTATTCCTGCTGTTCTTGGAGTGCTGGAAAGCAAAGCAGCATTTAGGAATGCAGCAGGAACAAAGGAACGTTTCCATTGTTTTCCCTCTCTCTTTTCCAGGTGGATCTTTCCGTCACTTCCTTTGGCAAGTGTGTAAAGAGCTCCAGAGCTCCTCCCTCTCCCTGCTCCTGCTGTGCCCCAGCTCTGCTGTCAATAAGAACAAGGTGTGAGATCCCAGTGCCAAAAATGAGGGGTTTTTTTCTCTTTTTGAATGCTGGGTTAGAACAGGAGTGGGACACATTGGGTCAGAGGTGCAGAGAGAGGCCTCAGATCCATGAAACCAAGCAGATCCCATATCCTGGGAGAGCTGGGAGTTGGTGATCCCATGGTGCACTCTTGAGTGCAGCAAAAGGGAACAGAATTTGTATTCTGTGGCCTTACTCCAGGAATGTCACCAGAAAGGTCTGTCACCTTGCCAGGAGAATAAGATGCTCCATCCAAGCTGTTTAGTGTCATATTTGGTACAGTAGATGTTCTCTAGAAACAAGATAAAGCTGATGGTCCAAAGAATTCTCTGTAATTCCTTCCTGGGAATATTCTTAGGGCAGGAAACAGTTCAGTTCCCTCAGCTTAAGACTAACTGTGTAGCAAACCTGGCTCTGCAAATCCCGGCTCAGAAACATCCCACAACTGAAAGACTTGGATATCAAACTGATGTAACAAGTTCAGAAAATGCTGTGAGTGTTAATCAACAGCTTGGCAAAATGGGAACCAACCAAAATGGGGTTGATTGGATCAGAAAGTGATAAGATAAGGTGATACCAGTGTGTAAAATACAGGGACTCCTGCTGTGCTGGAGCAGATCCTTTGGTATCCAGCTGAACATTTCCTGAGTGGAGCAGGAAGGATGCACTGGCACGGGCCTGCTCCCAGCCAGCCCCCCAGGCTGTGGGCAGGTGCTCAGTGCTGCCCTGGCTGCTGTTCCCTCCACAGGGCAAGTACATCCTGACCCCCAGCCCCATCACCTACGCCGAGGAGCAGCTGCTCCATTTCTTCGGGCAGCTCCTGGGCATCGCCATCCGAGCCGATGTTCCTCTGCCCCTGGACCTCCTGCCCTCCTTCTGGAAGACCCTGGTGGGAGAGCCCCTGGATCCCGACCTGGATCTGCAGGAAGCTGACATCCTCACCTACAACTACGTCAAAAAGTTTGAAAATGTAGGTCCCTTTTCCCTTTTCCCTCCTTCTCCTCAGGATTCCCCCATGGCACAAATGTGCCTGCCCTGGCTGGTGGCTGCCAGGTGGTTTTTGTGGAAGCAGGGTTGGGAGATGGGTGGATTCTTCGTGGATGCAGGATTTTACATCCTGTTGCCTTGGAGAAGTTTCCCACACTCCCCTGCTGCAGGGCACAGTGGAATTCCGGCTTCTGGAATATTTACTGGAATTGCTAAACCAGAGCAGAACTCCCAAAGCAGGATTTTGCTGTTGGAGTCCCCGTTGTGGGGACACCTGTGAGGAGGCACTGCCATGCAGGTGACCAGGTCCTTGTCCTTGTTCTGTGACAGATCAGTGACGAGACAGAGCTGGAAGCTCTGTGTGCCGAAATCGCCTCCCAGCACCTGGCCATGGAGAGCCCCGACTGCCCCAACAAACCCTGCTGCAAATTCACCTACCTGAGCCTCACTGGGGAGGAGGTGGAGCTGTGTCCCAGGGGCAGGCACATCCCTGTGGGGTAAGGAGCAGCCTTCCAGGCAGGATGTGGCACAGAACATCTCTGGAATTGTTCTCCAAGCACAGCCTCTCCAGAGGTGCTTTTGTAACAAGTTGGAAGGATCTGGGAAAGCTTTGCTTTGTGAGAAGGTGGCAGAACTTGGGATCAGTGGTGCTGTTTGGCTCTGTAAGGGACAGAGGAGCAGGGCTGGTCCCAGCTGTGGGGGCTCCCGGTTGTGAGGGATGGGCAGGTGGGAGGAGAGGAGGAAGTGGAGGACAGCAGAATTATCTGGGAAGCATTGGAATGCCAAGTGTGTGTTGCTGACTCTGGATTGTTCCAGACCAGGATCTCTCCATAAAACCCTTCCCTGTGTAACACAGGTGGGGCTCAAGGGCTCTCCCAGGAGTTCTCCCTCAGCCCAGGTCTCTGCCCCTGCAGGTGGGAGAACAAGGACGTGTACGCGGCCGCCATCCGGAGCCTGCGGATGCGGGAGCTGCAGACCCCGGAGTGCATGACAGCAGTGAGGGCAGGGCTGGGCTCCATCATCCCCCTGCAGCTCCTGACCACACTCACCCCCCTGGAGATGGAGCTGAGGACCTGTGGCCTTCCCTACATCAACCTGGAATTCCTCAAGGTGCTTTGGCCACGCTCCTGTGGGACACAGAGAGGGGGATCCTGCAGGGGAAGGTGGGAGGGGAGAATCTTTAGGTTTTGGTTCCTCAGCCAGGACATCCTTGGGGAGCTGCTTTTCCCCCAGGGAAGTTCATTAAGATTTCACTTGATTCAGGAAATAATTGGGTGGGGTTTGTGCAGAGAGGAGTAAGAGTCTGAACTGGGGAAAATTGCTGAAGGGAGAGAGGTGAGCAGCGGTGGACACGTGTCCCTGTCCCCTCAGGCACACACCATGTACCAGGTGGGACTGATGGAGACCGACCAGCACATCGAGTTCTTCTGGAGCGCCCTGGAGATGTTCACGCAGGAGGAGCTCTGCAAGTTCATCAAGTTTGCCTGCAACCAGGAGAGGATCCCCTTCACCTGCCCCTGCAAGGACGGCGGCCCCGACACCGCCCACGTCCCCCCCTACCCCATGAAAATCGCCCCCCCCGACGGCGCCGCAGGTATGGAACCGAGGGAAGGGAGGGGAAAAGAAGGGGAAAAGGAGCTGCTGCTGCTGCTCCCAGCTCTGTGCCCCCCTTTAATGAACACTGACAAAGGAGGGGCAGGTGGTTATGAGGGGAAATCAGGAGAGAATTGGGGCTTAAATGATGTAAAGCTAAAATTTCACCTAAAACTTGAACTGCATCCAGTGGGGAGTTCCCTGCCCATGGTGGGAGAGTGGAACTGGATGAGCTTTAAGATCCCTTCCAACCCAAACTGTTCTGGGATTCCACCATTAAAACTTTGCCCTGTAGAGTTGCAGAGACACTTTGCTATTTGCCTGAAATTAAACTGCTGGGAAAATACTGGCATGGGGCCTGATGGGAGAATCACAGAAACATTTATGATTCAAAAGCCCCACAAGAGTCAGGGATAGGATTTTGTTCACAGGGAAGAGACGAGGATCTGACTCCATGTTTCAGAATGCTTGATTTATTATTTTATGATATATATTACATTAAAACTATACTAAAAGAATAGAAGAAAGGATTTCATCAGAAGGCTGGCTAAGAATAGAAAAAGAAGGAAATGATAACAAAGGTTTGTGTCTCGGACAGAGAGTCTGAGCCAGCTGGGCTGTGATTGGCCATTAATTGGGAACAACCAACATGGGCCAATCCCAGATGCACCTGTTGCATTGCACAGCAGCAGATAACCATTGGTTACATTTTGTTCCTGAGGCCTCTCAGCTTCTCGGGAGGAAAAATCCTAAGGGCAGGATTTTCCATACAAGAGGTGTGTGACAGTGCTGGGCTGGCTGTAACCCCGGCGGTGGCTGTCGCGCAGGTTCCCCGGACTCGCGGTACATCCGCGTGGAGACGTGCATGTTCATGATCAAGCTGCCCCAGTACTCCTCGCTGGACATCATGCTGGAGAAGCTCCGCTACGCCATCCACTACCGCGAGGATCCGCTCAGCGGCTGAGCACGAGCAGGGAATGCCTGGAGGTGACTCCGTGACTCTGCCCGGTGGAACCCCTTCAGTTCCCATCCAGCACCTCCCCTGGGATCAGCTGGGGGTTAATTTATTTCCTGAACCTTCGTTCCCATTACAGTAATTCCCGGAAGACTTCCATTTTGTATTCGTAGACTTTGTGGTGGACTGGTTCTTTTGCTGCCTTGTTTGTGGAATATTTGTAGGATAGTTTAGTAAAGACCGGTTTGTGTATAATTTAATTTGGGGGAAAAAACCTTTCCACCTGTACATTTCTAATTTTGTAATCCACAATGGTCTCTGCCCCGTGCAAACACCACTGGCAGGGAGGGCATTCCGAGGCCGGGAGCCCTCGCAGGGGAAGGCTCATGGATCGCTCTCCCTGAGGGGTTTTTGAGTACAAAAATGCCAGGTTTGGGTGTGGGGAGGGAATCACTGCATGGGCAGGAGCAGAGCACAGGCAGGATTCGTGGCACTTGCTTGACGTTTGAAGCAGAACTTTGCTGCCAAACTGCTTTTTCCACTTTTCCACCACTTTCCTTGAAATTTTTCTAAACTCTGACCAAGCACATGGGGGCTGCCACAGGGAACTGGGGGTTCAGCTCAACACTTTTGGGAAAATTTCCAATAGAACAGTGAAAGGGTTGTGATTCCATTGGGTTTCTGCCCTAGATGTTCTTGAATGTCTGCTTTGCTTAGCAACAAAATAATTTATTGTAATCAAAATATGAGCAGAACAAAACAGCTTCTCTCCAAAGGGTGTAAGATACCACAGTCCATCCCAAATATGCGGGACTATCCCATTTCCCAATGAGCTCTCAGAACAACCAGGGGGTGCTCAAACACCTGGAACTCGTTTTTGTACTCAAAAATCTTTGATCCAAGAGCAAATTATCCTAAAAACCTCTGGCACCTGGTGGGAGGACGAAGCTCCTGTTGTGTGTGGAAAGCTGGGAGGCAGCTGCAGAGCAGAACAACTCCACGTTTCACTGGTGTTCTGTGGACTGTTCTGGATGGTTCAGAGCAGCCCCTCCACAGGTGTCTCATCCCTCAGCAGGATTTCTGGGCCACTCCAGCTCTGCTGATCCCTGGGATCCTGAGTTCTGAGGAAGAGACCATCCCGGAATCCGTCGGTGCTGTCCGTGAGCAGCCGAGTGCCGGCGCGGAGCCGCCCGGGAGGCCCCGGCTGAGGTGACCAAACCTCCAGCTCGGTGTCCCCTGGCTCCAGAACTGCTCCTGGGAATCCCAAATGTATTTATTGTACATTATTGTGAATAGTGGGAACGCTGAGTGCGTGGGATGTGGGAGAGGCGGTGTGAGTTGGGGATGGGTGTCCTTGTTCTTCCGTGCGCGAGTGGCAATGGCAATGGGAATGTGTGTGCAGCACTCGTAGTCGTCGGCATCCGGAGTCTCCCAAGCCCGTGGTTAGGAAGCTGTTACCCTCCCAATGCATATTGCCCTGTCCAGGGAACAGATCCATGTAGGAAGAATATTTACTCTTGAATCTCGTCCATTTCCTGGTAGAAGCGTTTATGTAGCTCAGAAACCACTCGGAGCAAGCGGGAACACCTGGAGTTTACAAAGACCAAGGGAAAAGGAAGCCGAAGGGGGGGCTCGGAGCCCGTTTGTTCCCAGACAGGAAAGGTGGGGAGCACTGGCTGGATTCCATGGCAGAGCTGTGGCCCCGGGCTGGGCTCTCTCTGGCCTTTCCTGGGGTCCAATCCTGAAATGCTGAGGGGCCATCCCGGAGGGCTCCGTGTGCCAGCGGTTCCCGAGGCTCCAGTTCCAGCTGTGAGTAAGAAGCTGCTGCTGCTGCTGCTGCTGCTGTGTTTGTGCTCCTTGGGAAGCACATCCGAGTGGAGCACACTGCACCCGGCCCCGGGCGTGTGCTGGAACGTTACTTGATCCGTATTTATTACAGTTAATTATTTATGATTACAAATAACGAACTTCTCGTCGTTTGCACCTGGGGGTGTAAATGAAGCTTCTTCTACAGGACAAATGTCGCACCAATAACCAACTTCCATCGACTTTGGTTTGTTCTGGAGAACAGGATGAGCCCCACAAGAGGAATTGTGGGAGTTTTTTGGCTTTTTTTTTTTTTTTTTTAAATTCCATGCTCCTGGGAAGGAAGTGCTGCAGCACCTCAGCTGTGGCTCAAATGGCCTTTTAATTAAAGCTTTTCTAATCATCCTTAATTCCTCGTGCTTTAAATGAACTTGACATTGTCTGTACTAGGCTTGTTTGTCGAAGCAAAGATTGGTTTGTGATGATTATTATTATTTTTTTTAATATATATTCATTCAGAATGTAAAATTATACTAAACAATGGAAAAACTCTGGAGCTGGGTATTAGTTCTAGCTTGGTGTGTGTCCATCTCGGTTCCATACACGGCATTAACCTGTAAGTGCTCTTGGCCATCGAGTGTACACCTGCATAAAGGAGATTCTTAACATCCCTGGAGGTGTTTGTGTCCTTCTGTGGGGAGCAGGGACTGGGATCTGCTGCTGGAGCTGCCTGAGGCAGAGCAGGAGAGGGGGAGAAAGGGAGCTGCAGCTGCTCTCTTGGAATCCCACGTCTCTGGGTTCTCTGTGTGTGCTTGGGACAGGATGGATGTCAGGATTTTGCACCAAAGGGAAGCAGGGCCACTGCTGCGGTTGTTCCTCTGGGATATTCCTTGTGCCTGGGGCACAGCACAGGCTCTGCCACCTCAGTCATTAATTATTTGCCATGTTTAATGATCCCTGACCCACAGCATCCCATTATCCATCCCAAACCTCAGGGACCAGCTCCCATTCCCTGATCTTCTCACAGCCCTTCTCCCCAGGAATGGGAAGAGCAGAGGTTTGGTGTGCCCCTGTTTTTTTAAATACTTTTATTCTTCTTTTCTTGTCTAAATAAGCACATTTGGTGGGAGCATCTGTAAAATGTCTTTATTTGAGGAGGAAGTTCCCTTCAGCCTTCACTGGATGGAGCTGGCACCTGAGGCAAGGCCTGGGTGCTGACCCTGCCCCAGGGGTGGCCAGTGAGCCCTGCCAGTGCCATCTGCTGCACCTCCTCAATGAGGCTGATGCCCACGGGTCTTATCCAGGCTCTGCTCCACTTCCCCAAGTCCCAGGGATTCCAACAGTAACAGAAGCCAGGGAATAACAGCAGGACTGGATCCTCAGCAGGGGCTGTGGTCCCGTGTCACCCCAGGGGACAGATGGCACTGCACAACGGTTTGGGACAGCCTCAGAGAAATTTTATTCCCAGAAAATTAAAAAGCTTTAAACTTGAAAATGCAGCACTGAGAAGCCTTGGAGCCCCAACCCTCAAACCTGCTCTGCATGGGACAGGGCTGGAGCACTGACTGCTCCCTGCTGGTGTCACCAGCTGTCACTGAGCATTCCAGGGCAGGACGCACCCAGAGCTCGGGGTGACACAAATCCCAGCCCAGGATGGCACAAGGAGCCCACACAGACACAGAACTCAGGTGGTGCCCAAGGTAAGACTCAATTTGATGCCTTGGGGGTGGTGCTCGAGGTGATCAAAGACATAAAAACCTGAAGTTTGCTCTCACAGATTAAAAATAGAGATTTAGAAAATGGTCACTGCCTAAAAATTGAAGCTGAGTGTCAGAATTTGCTTGCAGGAGTCTGGCAGAGCCCAGGGGCAGGGCCGGGTGCTCCATGTTCTCACAGGCACTGGCTCACTCCTCTGGCTGTCCAGCTGCTGGGCTCTGGCCTTTTGCCTTATGGCAGGGGGAAAAGAAAAATGCTGTTTGCAAATATGACTTAATAAGGGAGGGCTGTAAAAAGCAGCTCCTTGTCCTGGCAAAAGCACCAGGAGCTGCCCCTGCAGCCTCACCTTGGAGCTCCGGCGCCGGAGGCCGCTGCGCCCGTCCGACAGCCCCAGGCTCCCTCCTCCTCCTGCGGCACCAGAGCTGTGGGACAGGGACAGGGACACCTTCAGAGGAGGCAAAGCCACCGAGCTGGATAAACACAGGACAGCACAGCAGGGAGACAGGGAGAGGCCCTTGGGTCTCCTCTGACCCTGGCCCAGATGTTTCAGAGCAGAAGCAGCTCCTGTTCAGAGCCCAGGTGAGAGCAGAGCATTCCCATGGGACAGTAATGAGACTTTAACCTACATTTGATCCCAGTGACCAGTGGGTCTGTTCTCTTTTGAGGTAAAAACCTAAATTTGTTGTCTGAAACTCAGATAAGCACCAGCCAAAATCAACTGGGTGAATCTGAAAGCTTTGGAAAACCCTTTCAGCCACAGGCAAAGCCAAAGGGACCCAGATTTGCAGCATAAGAAGGGGAATGGAGCAGAAGGAAAGGCATTACCTTGGCTGGGCTGGAGAAGCTCTGGAGGAGCTGGAAGTGAATGTCTCTGCCTGGAAGTGCTGAGCAGCTCTTGCCCGGGGTGCTGTCCCAGCTGCAGAGTCACCTCTGTCCTTGCGTGTCCCCTCAGTGCCACTGCCCTTCCCGGGCTTGCCCGGAGCGTCACCGGCTCTCCCTGGAGGGGACAGCGCCGCGTCCCCAGCCTTGGCCACCCCCGTCCTCAGCCTGGGCCCTGCAGCAGGGAACAGCCCCAGCTTCCCAGAGCCCTCTGCGTGCCAAGGAGAAACATCTCCTGCAGGGACAGGACACGGAGCTGAACAGGAACAGAACTGCAGCATCAGGAACAACCCCAGTGTCCACCCCAGGACCCCCAAGGACAGAACTGCAGTGATTTAATCCTCCCTCCCTGAGCGCAGCCCCAGAGCAGAGGATGAAGATTTCTGAGAGAGAACAGGGTAACAGCATCTCCCAGGGAGCTCAGGGGAGCTCAGGCTGTGCCCTGCCCACACCTTGGTGCCGGATCCGTCGCCGAGCCGGCTCTGGTGATTCCCGTCTGTCCCCGCGGGGCTGGGCTGGCAGCTCCTGAGCTGCAATGTCACCAATGTCACCCGTGGGGCTGGCAGGGCGCAGGTCACAGTGGTGCTGCACAGAACACACAGTGCTGGTCAAGTGAAGCCCACTCAGGTGGAAATCCCTGGGAAAACACTGCAGAGCAGCAGCACTTGGGGATGTTAAGAGGGAATAGTGGAGTCCCAGAATGGTTTAGAGATCTTAAAGCTCATCCAGTTCCATCCCTGTGCCAGGCTGCACTGGGCTTGGAGCACCCTGGGTCACTGGAAGGTGGCCCTGCCCATGGCACGGGGTGGGATGGGATGGGCTTCAACATCCCTTCCACCCCAAGCCATTCTGGCATTCTGTGATAAGCTCTGAAGTTTGATCAGATCTCATTCCCAGAACAGATTTTGCTGTCCCCCAGGACAGGAGAGGCCCAGAACAACCAACCCAACCCCAGCCTCAGCAGCTTGCTGGGACCAGGGATGTGAATGAACCATGACACAGAGAATGGTGAGCTCAGCATTCTCCCATCTTGCCTGTGGCAGCAGCACATTCCAGAGGACTCTTCCCTGGGCACGCCACTCCCAGGGCTGGAGTTTGTTCTCTCCTTCCCCTCCCATCCAGTTTTACCCTTGTGCTCCTCTCTCCCCTCAGCTGACTCATCCAGGGTTCAACTTCATTTTGTGTGATTCTGATTGTGCAACTTCAGGCCCTTTTGTTTAGTTTCATTACAAGAGCTTTCACATTAATCCAGCACTTTTCAGGAGGAGCCTCAGTGCAGCACAACCCTTCACATGAATCCCAGAGCTTTGTGTGGGAAAACCTGAGCCAGGGGCAGCTCCCTGAATTCCTGGAATGTGCCACAAGAGCCCCTGGGACTGGGCCCATCCTGGAACAAGAGCCTGTCCTGTCCAGTACCTGGTGATGAAAGAGAATCTCCTCTTCCAGCTGGATGCCACAGAATTCACATGGAATCATGATGTCTCCTTCTGCCTGGCCAGCCTGGGGCTGGGATGAGGGGACACTCCTGTGGCTGTTGGAGCCCTCAGCCTGCAGACCACTGTATTCCCATGGATTTGGAGAGGAACTTCTCTTACTGAACGAGGCAAAGGCACTTGCTGGGTTACACCCTGTCTGTTACACAAACAACAGGGAAAAATCACCTTTCCTGATGAGCCAGGTGGGCACTGAAAACCACTTTCCTTGGCACAGACCCAGAGTTCTCCCAGTGTCACCCACACCCTTCCACACCCTGCTCAGTGACAGCCACACAAAAGTCATCACTGCAAACCCCGAGACAAAAGGAAATCTCAAACCTGGTGTAGGATCAGATCTTCAGCAGGACACAGCTCCTCACAGAACTCGCAGGGCAACATGATCATGTCCTTGTCTGCAGGAGAAGCAGGGATTGCATCCTCTGTGAGCCTGGTGAAAGCTCCTGCTGCATCATGGAACCCTGTGCTCCTCTCAGAACGAGCTGCACTCCAGGTTTCCTCCAGATCCTCCTTCCCACCATTTTTACTTCCACAAGAACCTTTTTCCCCACCTGGGCTCCCACCATACACCAAGGTCAGAGACCCACTAATTTAATAACCTTTGATTTCTTCACTTGCTGCTTTGCTTTAGGAGTCTCAAAATGACTGATTTTCACCTTTTAAAATACTGAGGTAATCTTTAACATTCCCAATCCAAATTTTCCTTTTCCCCTCCCCTCCAATTTAAGGATAAACCCCCCCACAACAGTGTTTATACCTATTTTGCTGTGGTTTGATGTGCTAAAGGAGCCTGGAGAGTCACAGGAGAAGATGCTGGGCAGGTCTGTTCCACCAAGGTGGGCAGATTGTCCAGGCTCTTTGGTGTAGTCGTATTCCCAGAAATCCCTGGGAATGTCAGCTGCAGTGTTGTGCTGAGGGTTATTCTCACTTTGCAGGCTGAGAGCCAACACATAGTCCAGGTCAGCATTCCAGTCTTCAGCAAGCTGGGAATGAAGGAGTTCAGGTCTCTGTAGCTCATCCCCTTCAAAACACAAACATTGTCAATCTGGGAGAACACCAAACCTGCCACCAGCAGCTCTCTCTGCACATCAGACTCAGCCCCAGGGTTTCTCCTGGAGTTCAGCATCTCAAAGCCAAGGGCACCTCTAAGAAAGCCAGGAGGATGGAGAAAAATCATAGCCCAAATTACAGGGAGCAAACAACTCCAGTTTCATTTTTAAGCCAGGTACTTTGAGACAAAAAAAAATGAAGCAAGTGGGCTTTTATCCAAGGCACCTCAGCACTCCTGGCTTACACCTCATTCTGTGGGTAAACATTCCCCCTTGGTGCCTCTGGAGCATTCACTATCCTGCATTTCCACAGAAAAGAATCACAAAACCTCACACCTGGACCAGCTACCAAATGAGCAGCCAGTTCTTCCTTCCTGTCTACTTTTTCTCACTTTTGGTTTCTTTGTGCTGTTCCTATGAACGCCCTTAAGGTTCCTGTCCTCTGGGGGTCCTGTCCCTAAGGTTCTGTCTTTAGGGGTTCTGTCCCTTAAGATTCTGTCCTTAGGGGTTCTGGTCCCTTTAGATTCTGTCCCTTAAGATTCTGTCTCTAGGGGTTCTGTGTCTCTGTCTTTAGGGGTTCTGCCCCTCAAGATTCTGTTTTTAGGGGTTCTGGTCCCTTAAGATTCTGAGGTTCTGTCCCTTAAGATTCTGTCCTTAGGGGTTCTGCCCCTCCAGATTCTGTCCCTTAAGATTCTGCCTTTAGGGGTTCTGTCCCTAAGGTTCTGTGTCTTTTAAGATTCTATCTTTAGGACTTTTGTCTTTAAAGGTTCTGCCCCTTAAGATTCTGTCCTTAGGGGCTCTGTCCCTTAAGAGTCTGTCTTTAGGAGTTCTGTTCCTGCAGTTTTGTCCTTTAAGATTCTATCTTTAGGGGTTTTGTCTTTAGGGGTTCTGTCCCTGCAGCTGTGTCCCTTAAGGGGCTCTGTCCCTGCAGTTGTGTCCCTTACGGGGCTCTGTCCCTGCAGTTGTGTCCCACAGCTCCCCTAAATCTCTTTTCCCCGCTCTGGCTCCTCCCCAGCCCATCCCCGGTCCCGGCTCCCCGTGGCTCCACCCTCACTCGGGGCCGCCGGCGCGGCGGTGGCGCCGTCCTTGGCCGCCCTCTGCGGTGTGTCCGGTGTCCCCGGTGTCCCCGGTGTCCCCGGTGTGTCCGGTGTCCCGCAGACCCGCGGGTGCTCCGGCAGCTCCCTGAGCAGGACGTGGCGGCCGCAGCGCCCGCAGGGCTCGGTCCTGGCCCCGCAGTAGAGCTCGTGCTCCTGGAGCTTGTTGAAGGCCAGCTGGATGTCACAGAACTGGCACAGCACGGGCCGCAGGGGACACGAGGACGCCTGGAAAACACAGGGGGTAACTCGTCCCACAGGGACACGGGGATTCCTCAGCTTTGGAGAGCTCTGCTGTGTCCTCAGCCACACCCAAAGGAACAACCTGGGGTAAACTACAACGTGGGAATGTGTTGGAGGCACAAACTCAGCAGCTGAAGCTCTTCAGGTGCTCAGGATATGATTTTAAACCTGCCAGGGTCACGTGGAGCTTTCTGGATTTTGCTTTTCCCCTCCCCTCCAATTTAAGGATAAACCCCACCACAAGAGTGTTTATTCCTATTTTGCTGTGGTTTGATGTGCTAAAGGGGCCTGGAGAGCCACAGGAGAAGATGCTGGGCAGCTCTGTTCCACCAAGGTGTGCAGATTGTCCAGGCCCTTTGGAGTTTTAGATACAACCCCAAATCCAGCTGTATTCCACAGCACAGCTAAAATCCACACTGGTTTTTAGGGAACAGACTGACACCTCATTTACTGCTCAGCAAGAACTGCTTGGACATGTTCCTTACCCCACACTGAACCCACTTAAAAAGGGGTTAAAAACAGATAAAATATGTGATATTTGCAGATGTTGCACCAAGGAACAACCTGCACTAATAAAACACCATCGTTTGCTTTATAATCCAAAAGCACCACACACACACACACAGAGAGGCAGGATTAGCTACTCCCAGGGTTTAGAACTGCACAGATTTCCAAAGAAAATCCTTTTTCCCTCAGCAATCAGCAGGCTGAGGTGGCAGTTCCAGAGTTGTCTCTAGAGGAGCCCACAGCAAGGGAAGGGATGACATTTATAACAAGATTGTCTGTGACAGCAGCCAACTGGATTCAGAACTCAGAAAATCCCACTCTGGCCTATTTTAGTTTATTTTACAGGCTATTTTTAAAGTCTGTTTGGACAGATTGAGTTATTAAAAGTCTCATAATGGCTCCAGCAGAAACATGAAACAGGAAAGGAATGAAAGAAGTCAAGTCAATCATACTTTAAATAGCTATTTTTCAACTGACAAGGACAAAAAAAAAATCACCAATTATCACAGATAGCCCTTTGATATGAAGCCCTGAGTGGCTCCAGGACTTTAGGGCAGTTTCCAATCCCTTCTCCCAGAGGGTGTGAGTTTAGGAAGCATCACTCCATAAAGGATGCACAAGCCCCAGGCTGGAATCCAGAAAAGCTCTGGAACCAGTGAAACACCAGAGCATCCCCCAAGGGTTCAATAATATCAAACCCACCAACCTCATGATCCTTCAGGAGGCTGCTCTCCATCTTCATCCTACACTTGCAGGTGACCTACAGGCAAAGGGACCTCATCAGATGAATGCCCACAGGAATGAGCAGCTCCAGAGCAGAGGAGTCTCTCACCTGCACGTGTTCAGACTCAATGTGGTTCTTCATCTCAGACTTTGGGATGGAGTCGCTGCAGTAGGGGCATATTTCAATATTTCTTCTACAGTGGATTTCATGGATGATGAAATTGACTGCAGGAATATCCTTTTTGCTGTGAGAAAGTCGCTGAGGTTACTGGGCAGAAACTCACTGACAACAAATCCAAGCAGTTGTTCACAACAGAAAGATAATGCTAAGAAAGATTTCAATGAGCTCATGGTTTAAAGTGAGTAGAGAAAGGCCCAGCCAGGCCTCAAGGTTCCAGCACAGGTGGATATTAATGTATTTAACATGCAAAAGTCACATTGTATTCAGATAAAATCCAGGTGGATTTATTTCCTTCTGTGAAAGGGAAATCTTGCAGCACAAACAAGTTATCGGCAGGGATCAAGTTAATAAATTAGTCTGAGAAGATAAAAGTTTCTTCCTGAAAATAACTTGGCTCTTGAGAAGTCAAACAATGCTTTGGAAAGCAGTCAAACTTTTTTTATACCTGACAGATCCTGTTCCAGGCTAATGGAACCATGGAGTGGTTTGGGTTGGAAGGGGCACCCTCCACAGACCAGGCAGCTCAGGGCGCCAGCAATAACAACACTGCTCTGCACCCCAAAATTCCCCAGCTCACCTCACTTTTACCCCAAAATTCCCCAATTTGCCTCATTTCTAAGATGCTTGTTTTCCGTCCTGAAACCAAAGACAAAAGGACCAAAAGGCTCTGAGGCACCTGGAGCTCAGTCCTTCCTCCTGCCTCAACCAGGCAGCATCATTTCTGCATGGATCATCCCCTTTCCAAGAAATCCACCTTGAAAACACCTACGTTAATTTCATACCCTTGTGTTTGCTAAACCCACAGCTGTTCTCTGCCCTGCCAGATCCCAGGCACCCAAAAGCCTGGCAAAGCAACAAAGTCCAACAGCATCGACTGGACTGCACAGACCAAACAAACCAGGCTGATGTTGCAAGAAATTGTCTGGATTCTGATGTCTCTTGGGGAAAAACAACTACAGAAAAAGTTAATTTCTTTAGCTGCTTGAATTCGAGCCACAATTTGTGAGGTGATTCCTTATCAGCCACTGGGCTCTCTGCAGAGAGGTGTAATCAAAGAAAAACTTCCACAACAACCCTGCCTACTGATCTATCCTCGTATTTCTGCTCCCGAGCCACAGAACTGCTGAAGGAAAACTCGGAATCGTGTCTTTTGTGCGGGTCTCACTGAAAAGCGAGCCTGGATTTCCACCCGAACGTTTCGGTTTCTATTTCGTTCCCTATTAAGTCAGAAAGGAAATGCGACGCCCAAACGCTCAGGAAAGGCCCCACGGCCGTCTCCGCTATTTCAGCGCGCTCCGAGGAGCTGTACCCCGGCCAGCCCACACCGACCCCCGGCCCCGGGCTGGCCCTCACCGACCCCCGGCCCTCACCGACCCCGGCCCTTACCCACCCCGGCCCCGGGCTGGCGCTCACCGACCCCGGCCCCGGGCTGGCCCTCACCGAACCCCGGCTGGACCCCGGCCCTCACGGACCCCGGCCCGGCCTTACCAGTTGCCGCAGAGCCGGGACTCGGCCGCGGGCACGTCGGCGATGGCCATGGCTCCGTGCGGTGCCCACTCCCCTCACAGCCCCGGGCACCGGGCCCGGCCGCTGCCGCCTCTGCTGCGAGGGACCGGGACCGGCGAAAGCGAAAGCGCGGCCCTACGGGGACCGCTCGGGAGTGCCGGTCCCGAGTCCGCCGGCCTGCTGAGGGTCGGTTGAGGGTGCCGGTGTCGGGTGCCGATTTCTGGTGCCGATCTCTGGTGCCGATCACCGGTGACCCGGCCCGAGTCGGGTCGGGTCAAGTCAGGTGAGGTCTCTGACGCCCCCGCCCGTGGCAGTGCCGGTGCGCGGTGCCGGTAGCGGTGCCCGGCGGGTGCCGGTGCCCGCCGTGTCCCGCTGCCCGCGGCGGCCCCGCCCCGCCGGCCCGTCCGCCGTTGCCCGCCCCCGGCCGCGGCTGCGCGCTGCGTTCTGCGCTCTCATCATGGCGGCGCGGGGCCATGTGCAGGACCCCAACGACCGCCGCCTGCGGCCCATCTACGGTACGGACCCGCCGCGCCCCCGCCGCGGCCCCGCCGCCCCCTCCGCCGCCCCGCCGAGCCCCCCCGCGGCCCTCCCGCGCTCCCGGCCCCGCGGGGGCTGCGCGGCTGCGGCGCCCGCCCGGCCGGGCCGGGGTCCCGCGGCGCCCCGGGGGTGCCCCCTCGGCCCGGGGGGAGCGGAGCCGGCGGCGCTCGCAGCCGAGGTGACCCCGGCCGGAGCTTTTTGCGCTGCCGCGGAGGAGCCGGGAATGGATTTAATCCCCGGAGGAGCAGCCGCGGATGCCCCGGAGTTGTGTTGGATGTTGTGGCACGGAGCGGTGACGCTGTTGGGGGAATGGATTGGGAGGCAGGAGAGGAGTGGAAGGGGACGGTGTCGTTGGGAGTTGTCCGGTGTTGTTGTGTCCCCGGATATTTCCGAGGGTGTTCTGCGCTCTTGGGGTTGCTTCGGAGGTTGTAGGCAAAGCTTGGCTCTATGCAAATATGGAGAAATAAAAGGAAAACACTTCCCCGGGCTACGGTATCGTTTCGTCCCTAAAACTGAAGATTTGGTAGAGATTGAGGAAAACGTTCTTAACTTTTTCCAGCAGGGATGAAAACCTCTCCCTAGAGACGCGGAGAGCTGCCCTGGTTTGGGCTGGGCGTGCTTTGGGATGTGCTTTGCTGGGGCAGAGGGATGGTGCAGTACAGGCTGAGTCCGTGATGGGCTCCAGGGAAAGGGAGGAAGGAAGATGGTTTTGTTCGATCAGAAGTGTTCAAGTTCGGTGCAGTTTGTCTTTATGTAACGATTTTAAGGGTTGTTTTTTTTTCCTTAGTTTTCTATCCGTGCTGTGATTGGCAGTTTCATTGATGTGCAGTTATTTTTGTCATAACCTGTGTGAGAAATGGTACTAACAGAAAAATCTGGGTAAATTCAGCCGGTACGGAAGCAGACGATGTTGGGCATCTCGCTTTGTTCATTTTGGAGAGAGCTTTGGAATTCCTTTCTGCTCGTTCTGGAAAGGATTCTCTGCAGTGCACGGTTTGATCTCAGGCTGTGGTGCTGCAGAAGCCGAATTAAAGCGTGTGATGAGCACACACAAGTTCCCCACCTCAGCAGCTGGGGAGGTGCCCTGTGAGCTCCAAGGGCTGCTCTGGGTTTGTGCCCTGCTTCCCTGGGATTCCTCGACAGCTCTGGTTATCTTTGATCTTGACTTGTTCTCCCTTCACCTGAAGGTTCAGGTGTTTCATTTCCAGCCCTTGAACATCCCCACCTATGAGCTAGCATAGGCTGAAGTTTATTTTCATTTAGCTTCATTTCCTTTGGGAGCTGCTTTGACTTCCAACATCCTGACTGGTTAGGAAAATGCAGTCCCTTCGTTCTGCTGCGTTTTAGGGAGGTTTGAGGGTTATTTGATTTACTTTGGAACACCCAAAGCTGAGATGTTCTTGGCACGGCTGTTAATCCCAGTCAGGCAGCTCAGCCTGGGGGATAATTTGTGTGTCACTAAACTGGGTGACAGAGCCTTAAAGCAAGAAGCCTCTGATGTGCTGTTCCACACCTTTGAAACCTCTTCTCTGAGAAATCCCCAAAGTTTTCATGTCAGAGGTGACCCAGAGGTTTTCCTAAGTTGAATAATTGGCGGCTTCAAACTGGATTTCATGTCACAGTGTTTATTTTGGTGAGTGTGGAAGGGCTGCCTCGTGAGAGGTTTGCTGTGGCTGGGCTCAGGAGCCCAATTAACTCTGCTTTAATTATACAGCATCCACCTGGCCACAGGAGCAAATGTGGGAACTGTTTAACAGAAGTCTGTAAATGAGAATAGATGCACAGTTTGTGCTGAGGCTTGCCAAGGATCACCCCTCAGTAAGAGAGTTCTGGTTTATGATGAGAATGAGAGGTTTGATGAGGAAAAAAGGTGTGTGGTATAATTGGAGTTATCTGGCAGGAGAGAGGCCAGAGCAGTGTGAGCAGCCCCTTCCAAAGCTGGGTTTGCTGAGGGAGGAGGGATTTTTGAAGGAAGGGGAGCACATAGGGGTCATGTCTTGGCCTAAAACTGCTTCTTTGTAATTTTGTAATAATCTGAAAATTGTAATTCTGAGCTAGAAAAGGAGAAAATGGTCTGGAGATACTGGGATATCCCCCTAGGAAATAGTGATGCTCCACAGTTGTGCCTTCAGAACCAGTCTGGGGGAAGGGTGGTGGCACTGCAGGGGGACAGGTTTGCTCAGCCTGAGGTGTGGATGCTGTGGACAAGTGTTTCCCACTTTGCTGGTGTGTGTGTGTGATTGGTTTCTAACCTCCTGCCTGTTAAAAGTCATTGAAAGTCTCCCAAAGACACACCAAATTAATTTCTACTTTTCCTGCTGAAGCACTGGAGCTGCACTGCCAGCAAAGAGCGGTTTCTGCAGAATCCTCTCCATTATGGCTCTCTTTTGTTGCTGTAATGATCTGTGTGGAGTAATTACAAAAGCTTGTTTGTTCGAGTGACTAAAACCAGTACAACGAGATGAATCCTTCATCCCTGAAACGACAGTTTCCTGAATGTTTGGCTTAGGAGGAGCTGCACAGGGAAAATGTGGTTTTTGCTGCTGGTGTGACAGCAGATGCTCCATGGTAAAGTTGGAAGTGGCTTTCCAGAATGGCCTTGGTGTTCTGGTGTGATTTTGTGTGTGCTCTTCCTCTGCAGATTATCTCGATAATGGCAATAATAAAATGGCAATCCAGCAAGCAGATAAACTGCTCAAAAAGCACAAGGACCTTCACTGTGCCAAGGTGAGTGGGGCTGGGGAGCACTGAGCTCATTCTGCCTGAATCTCAGGGTGTGCCACTGTCCCTTTCCCTGGGAGCTTCCACAGTGGTTTCTGAGCCCTCTGGAATGTCTCTGTTCCAGCCCACCTGCATCTTGTTTGTCTGAAAATGACCTGATAGGGACTGGAGATTTGGTTCCACCTGGGCTGATTGTCAGCACCGCTCCAAGTGACCTTGGCAGGTGGGCTGGGCTTTTAAAAATGCCTCTTGGAGCCCTGGGCTTGGGACACCCATCTGCAGGAGTTTGGATCAGAGCATCTCCTTGGGAGGGAATGGCTGAGGAAAACATCCCAGGGTGAGCAGGTGTCCCAGAGGAGCTGTGGATGCTCCTGGAATTGTTCAGGGCCAGTTTGGAGCATCTTGTCCATGGAAGTGTCCCTGCCCATGGCAGGGTGTGGAGCTGGATGATTTTAAGGTCCCTTCCAACCCAAAGCACTCCAGGATTCCAGGATTTTGGAGGCATTTGCTCTTTTGCTTGTTCACCACCTTCCCTATTGAGGGAAAGGGTTCTGTTCCTCCCTTTCCTGAATGTGTTACTCTCTTTCTGCTTTTCTCATTTCCCTGGGGGTTTCCCTCTCTGCACTTCACTCCACTTCTACATTTCGAAAGCTTCCCAAGCTGCAGAGAGTGTCATTGACCTGAATCTCATTTATGTCACTTCTCTCTGGCCAGTTAGAGAGAAAACTAAGGAAAATTGCCAGTTTGCAGCCTCCAGGTAGGGAAACCCATGTGATGATGCCTCGGGGCAACCTCAACATTTATCAAGAAGTCAGATCCCCTCTTTGATGCTGTTGCATTTGGGGGTTTTCCTCTCCAGCCAAAACTTCACCAATCCTGGAGCTGTGCAGAGGGAATGAGGTGATTGGGCTGCTCCCAGCAGGAGTGAGAGGGTTTCCAGATGCAAACTGTGTCTGTGAGAGCTGCCTGTGTTGTGCCCACAGGTGCTGAAGGCCATTGGCTTGCAGAGGACTGGCAAGCAGGATGAAGCCTATGCCCTGGCACAGGAAGTAGCAGCACTTGAGCCCACAGATGACAATTCCTTGCAAGCACTGACCATTCTGTACCGGGAAATGCACAGACGTGAGTTTGTTCCTCTCCCAGAAATCTCTCTTTGTGTTCTTCCACAGGGTTTGTGCCCCCCCACAGTTTGGTGGGAAACATGTAAAATTCAGGATTTGTGTATTGAGGGATTGTTAAGAGGCTCAGAATTGAGGTTGTGCCTGTAAGGCTGGAGTAATCTTCATAGAGCAAAAGAATCCTCATTTGAACTTCTTATGAGCACAATTGTGTGGCAGGTCCCAAGATAATGATCCAGCAGCCTGGGAGTTCACTTCTCTTAGTGAAACTACAGGGATTTGTTATCAGTAGGGTGACAGAGATCCTACAGGGTGTGATGAAAGGCCTCAGGAAAGTGGTGAAAAACAGGAGGGAAATCCTGACCTCCCACTTTGGCCACATCAGGTTCCTCACAGTGATTTGTATTTTCAAAGTACTGAATCGTCAGCGTTGGAGGGATGGAGGAAAGTTTCCTGTGCTCTTCTGAAAGATGCCAGCCCTCCTGTCCTGCCTTTCTGCAGCTTGAACAGTTGTTGTTTCTGGCAGCTTCTTGGGGATGTGGTGGTACCAATGTTCATTGAGGAGTTTGGTGGGTGGTAGCACCAAATTTATTGTTGAACTGCTGGAGAAATGATCAAGGGGTGAAACAGCTTCATAAAAGGGTGTTTGCATCAGTCTGCAGAAGAGAATTGCTTATGCTCTCCCAGTTGATTTTTGTGTGTGTGTTTGTGGAGTTAAAGCATCATTTGGTGAGTAGCACCAACATTTTTTGTGTATTTTTGAGTTCAGCATAAACCCCTGTGAATGACAAGAGCCTCTCTGTGATTGTCAACAGCTTCCACTAAGCTGAGCTTTGTAACTTTCAGCTCTAACTCAGGAACTGGTGGGTGTGAGGCACTTCCACTTTTGGTCCTGCAAGAAAATTGTAAATAAATGCTTTTTATACTTGTGTCAGGGATGTATAAACTGCGTGAAAGACAAATTTCATTTGTTTTTCTGTTTCTACTCTGAGCTACAGTTGTTTGTGTAAGGAAAAAGACTATGGAAGGATGAAAGTGTAAGAAAGTCTTGCATGTTGTACAAAATGTAAATAAGTTTTGCATCTATCAGAAGCATTTTGTCATGGTAGACCTGTTATTAAAAAGTTGAGTGTGAATCAGTTGTTCAGAGTTCTGATACAGGCAATTGGAAAATAGCAGGATATGATTAATATGAGTAAACCTGTGATAAGAATAATTAATTGGCTTTTAGGCTCTGAAAGTGTTTGTTTTGATACATGATTCACATGGAGCAGCAATTCTGCCAGCAGGAGAAACCTTCATTCATTTTAATCCTCAAAAATAGAGAAAAACCTACTTTAAAAGTAGACCTAAAATTCTCCTGAGCAGTTCAGTTGCTGCTGTTGAACTCTGTTTTGATTTAAGTCTCTTTTGAGGTTTATTTAGAGTTTTTTAACCACTTTCCTGATGTTTGCAGTGCCTAGGGGACAGAGCAGCATTTTGGGGCTGATAAATGGAATTAGTTGCTGTTCAGAGAATCCCTGCTGCTCTTTAGGGAGCTGTGCTTTAAAGTATTCCTAAGTTGGCCTTAACTTCAGCATCTGATTTTGGTTTAGCTGAGCTGGTGACTAAACTTTATGAGGCAGCTGTGAAGAAGGTCCCCAACAGTGAGGAATATCACTCCCACCTCTTCATGGCCTATGCCAGGGTTGGAGAATACAAGAAAATGCAACAGGTATGACCAAAAATGTGTGTTCTGGATGGTTTAAAGTGCATTTTTCGTTGTCTTTTACTGTCATTTATGTGTTATGAGTAATCTTCCAAAAAAGCTGAGCTGGGTAAATGCAGAAGTTAAACTCTTGGTTGGTTTTTATGGAGAGGTTTGAAGCTCAGTTTTTGGAGGTGGGTTGTCTGAGACAAAAGTTTTGTTAATTTAAGGCTGTGTCTTTTACTGATCTGTGGTTTTGTAGCTGCAGTACAAAATACAGGAATTCTGGAATAGGCACATCTAAGCAGAACTTCTGATCCATGTTTTCACATCTGACTCTGGCCTCAGTTCTCTGTTAACTTTAGGAACATAAATCCTCCCCATGCTCTTTCTGAGTATCTAAAATACAACTTGTATTGATGGCATTCAGTGAGGAAAAACTAAAAAGCACTTGAAATATCCCCTGTCAGCTGGCAGCACGGTGTCACACTGGTTGGTTTTGTTTTCATCCCTCCCAAATTAGGTGCCTGGAGAATGCCTGTAAATGGAAGATGGTTCTCAAGGCCTCTGTGCTCACTCTTCTGTGTAAAAAAAACCCACAGAGAGCCAAGAAATAAGTGCTAAACTCCCTCTTGTTCCTGCTGTGACAGGTTTGGCTGAAATAGCTAAAAAGGAGTGATGGTGAACCTGAAATGAGAAACCTCATGGTGCAGCCCAACCTTTGTGTGTGATAGATCACCATCATGAGTGGAGTGAATGCCTCAGATAACAATAATTAACATTGATGTGACCTTTTGTATGTCTGAAGTGACATAAAAATGTGGAGCTCATTAAATTACTCTCAATTGAATCAAATCATCATGATCAATATCACATTGTCAGGGTGGGATGTTGGCCTTTGCTGTTGGATTTAGGGATGTGATGGTGTCTGATTAGGGAATGAAAATAAACCCCAGAGTCCTCTGGGGTATTCCAGCTGAAAATCCTGGAAAATGCCAACTGCAGTCAGGGAATTGGGACAAAAGTCCAGCTGGGGAGGTAGAATATTGTGTGTAGTTTCTTGAAATTAATTACAGATTCTGTAGGGGTAAAAGTCTTGTCCTTAGTTACACACAGGCACAGTGAGGGAATTGTGGGAATAGCTGTTAACGTTAGGGAAAATCAGGAATTCTTTGGCTCTGCTTTGATCCAACCAAGTTCTCTGCTCAACTTCTGCTTTGCATGTGGAGGTGACCCCAAATTTCGGGGTGTCAGTGGTTGTGAAGTGAGAGCTGAAGGGCAGTTCCTGGCTTTGCTGTGTCCCGCAGCACTGGAGAAATCCCCTCATTCCCCAGGAGCAAACCTGCTTCCTCCTGGAGTTCCCAGTGCCAGCTGTGTGGGCAGTCAGTGCTCGCTGCTGCTCTGGCCAGAGCTCCACAGAGTCCCTGCAAACATTTCCACATTTCCACATTTCCACATTTCCACCCTCTGGATTCCTCAGGGATGTGTGTTGGGAGGGAAGAGCTCACGGGTGGGGAGAATCCTCCATGTGCAGATCCCCTCCCATCACAAGATCTGAGCAATGCATCTGTTTCAGGGATGATGAAACTTGTGTTTGCTGTTTTTCAGGCTGGAATGGCACTTTATAAGATTGTTCCCAAAAATCCATATTATTTTTGGTCTGTGATGAGCCTGATCATGCAGGTGTGTGCAGTATTGGGTTTGGTTTTTGGGTTTTTTTTTCTGACTGCAGTGCTGGTGCAGGAATGTTCTGAGGGAAAACATGATGATTTTGGGTAAAATGTGGGTTTGAGCTGTTTCTTTGTGATGCTGGGAAAAAGACTGGGCCCTCCTTAAGTAGCATTATTGTTCTGGTCCAAAATAAACTCTGAGGTGTTTTTATAAACCAATTTAACTGTTGCCTTACCACCTTCATACAACTTGAATTATTCTCTCATCTGCACTAATATCCACCTGTCCTTTTGGCTGAGATAATGAATAAATCCTCATCTATCTGCAGTTCCTCAGTCAGAATTGTTCCTCTTTAACGAGGTTATAAAAGCTCTTGGAGGGAATAAATGAGAGCTCTGGAATTAGCAGCAAGTCTGCAGGAATAGGCACAGATCAGCTGTGCTGCTGCTGGTTGAGACAGCACATTTGGCCACTGAAAATCAGACATAAAATCAAACAAAAATAAGCTTGGAGGGTTTTAATCACATCCTCTAAAATCCTGTGCTGTGTAAAACACAAAAACGTTCTGGCTCCGTGTTTTTACCACGAGGTTTGTGTGCTCAGACGTGCAGGGCTGTGGTTGATCTGATCCAAAATGAGCTTTTCTGTGCAGCAGCAATTCTATTGCTGCCTTTTGCCAGAGCAGTTGCACTCTCAGGTCACAGGTGGCAGCTCCAAACAGGTGGCTGGAGGGGGGATTGGAACACCTGGGTTGGGTTTTTTTTCCCCTCTTTTTAAAGTGAAAAGAGCAGTGGGTGGGATGTCACAGAAAGCTGCTGAACTGTTACAATAATCCCTCTCTTTCTTAGTCTATCTCAGCACAGGATGAAAACCTCTCCAAGACAATGTTTTTGCCACTTGCTGAAAGAATGGTGGAAAAAATGGTGAAAGAGGACAAGATTGAAGCTGAGGCTGAGGTAAGGCTTGGTTTGAGCTTTGTTGAGACAAGGAATGCGCTGTTAAGGGAACTTGATTACCTTGGAAAAGTTTAAAATAATAAAAAATGTTTTGGAATTAAATGTGAATGTAGGGGACAGAAGGAAAACCAAAAGTAGGGGCTTAACAGAGCCTCAGAATCCTGTCCCTGAGGCAGTTTTTGGTGTTTGATTTGACTGATGAAGTGCTTTGCTCTCTGGGAGGCCCCAGGAAAAACCTGAGGACTAAGAATGGAAAAAAAGACCTAAATTTGAGTCTTGCACCCTTTGGGATACTAAAGATAGCTCTGCAGGCCTGGTATCCCCTATTTTCTCTTTTGGCACACCTGGGTGTGTTCTTCCTGGCAAATTTGATTGCAGTTTAATTTCTCTTTTAAGGTGGAGCTGTACTACATGATCCTGGAACGTTTGGAGAAGTACAAGGAAGCTTTAGATGTTGTGAGGGGAAAACTTGGAGGTAATTTATTCTGTCATAAATCAGAGCTGTGTGGAGAATACAGCAGTTCCCCTTTACTTCAGACTTGTCCACTGCTTCCAAAAATCAAATTTTAGGAAGCCTGACTTAGCACCAATTTTAACCTGAGTGTAAACTCTGGAGGTGTTTGTGCAGCCTGGTTTTACCTACTTTGTTTATGGTATTTAAACACTACTCAGGGCTGAGCTTTGCAGTGGTAAATTCGGATCGTGTTCTTGGTCGTAGCTGCCATCTTCAAAATTGAAAAATCTTCAATATCTGCATTTTAGAGGAGTTTACCTGAAGATTAAAATGCACTTGTGGAGGCTTCCATGGGAAATCTTTCTGAGGGCTGCTGCCATGTTAGACCTGGTGGTTTGGTGCTGGGCTGGCAGAAGGAGGTGTGAGCAGGGCTGAGCTGAGCTTTGCCTGTGTTTTGGTGCAGAGAAGCTGACGAGCGAGCTGCAGAGCCGCGAGAACAAGTGCATGGCCATGTACAAGAAGCTGCACCGGTGGCCCGAGTGCAACGCGCTGGCCAGGAGGCTGCTGCTCAAAAAGTGAGAGAGGATTCCTGCACTCCTGCAAAAGACATGCAACAAAACCCCCTGCTTGTTTGGGAACGGCCTCGTTTGGTGGCTTTTGTGGTGAAAATTGGAGAATATTGGGAGGCTTTTCCAAAGATTGCACTCCAAAGCCAGGCGTGGTGAAGGTCGCAGGGGAGTCAGGGTCAGGGCTGGAGTTGCTGCTTTTTATAAGTAGAATTTAGCAACACATTAATGCAATAAAAGGTTGTTTACCTCCTTATTTCTAAGGTCTGTGCTGATTGTCTAACTCTGACTTGGCAGTTCTCATCCTGTCCATGATTTACATTAAATTTTCTACATTTAAATTTCTCCCATTTGGCCAGACTTCATCGTGGGAAATGTATTTAATGCATGGAGCAGATGCATCAGGAGACAGAACATTCCAGTGTGATCAAATCTGTCTCAGAACTGTCAGGAGAGATGTGGTGTTTGCTTTTGGATTTAGCTGTGCTTTCATCTTAGATATAAGTTAAATGCAGAACAGAAACTTCTGCCTTCACGTTTTGTGGGGATATTGCTGAGCTCTGACTGGAGTGTGAATTTTAGGAGGAGAGTTCATACTTGCCTCACTTTTGAATTGAAATGATTTTGCTTAATGTGTTCCCAGAAATTCAGGATGATGGTGTTCCTAAGATGCGAGACCTTTTCAAGGGGAAACAATTTTATGATTAGAATTGAATTTTTTTCTGTAATACAATTATGTGTTATTCCTTAATTCAGCTTTGGCAAGAAATGTAGCTTTAGCTGTTAATTGTTTTGGCAATTCCCTAAATTTTGCCCTGTGCCTGATTTTTGTTTCAGCTCAGATGATTGGCAGTTTTATATAACTTACTTTGATTCAGTGTTTCAACTCATTGATGAATCCTGGACGCCTCCAGCAGAGGAAGAGCAGTAAGTTGAGAATTTTGCTCTGGATTTGTTTTCCCTTTGTGCTACAGCAAATTGTTTGGGTTCATATATTCAATATTAGAGTGACTTCTTGATGTCAGAGCCCAAATGGTGGGTTTTCCCTGCTTTGTTTGGTGTGTTTTCCCTGCTTTTATCTGGGGGCTGGGAATAGTTCAGGATGTAGTTTGTACATCTTCCAGCTCGTGTTTCCTGTGGTGACCGAGCTGCGGAATCCCTCATTTCCCTGTCTGGGAGCATGCTGAGCGTTTGTTACCAGCAGGACCTCCCCAAGAACCTTTTGTCTGTGTGGTTGCAGCTCTCTGGAGGGTGAGGTGCACTGCTCCATCGAGCAGGCTGTGAATTTCATCGAGGAGAGGATCTCAGAGGAGTCCAAGAGCTCCCGGCCGCTGCGGGGACCCTACTTGGCCAAGCTGGAGCTGATCAGGCGCCTGCGGCACCGGGGCTGCAACGATGAGCACAAGCTGGGTAAGAGCCCTCCTGGGCAGGAGTTCAGCTCTGCTCAGAGCACAAACTTGCTGCTAAATCACTGAGTTAAGGACAGGTTTCACCAGGAAAAGGTAACCTGTTGTTGTGTATATAAAGAATTTTAAAAGCGTTGGAAGATGGACTTTGAAGACAGGAAGGTATTTTCAGATTACTCCAGGGCTTGGAAAAGCCAGCAGGGAGGTTTTCAAAAGGACCTCAGGGATTTAGGAGCATCAAGTCACTGACACTGTGTTCTTAGTGGAAAGTCTTGCTGTTAGTGCTGGAATCTCTGGGTGGGTTTTGATTTAAGTTTTTATGGCAACAAAGCCAGGTTTTGCTTTTTAAAAACCTGCATCACAAAATGGCATTTAGGGAATCAATGAAAGGGAATGTGATTAGAGCAACATCTGTGCTATTTCCTAATTCCTTTTATTTTTCCATCCCAAAAGAAGCCACGGTGAGATAAGTGGAGGCTGCGTGTGCCTGCCTGGGTTGCTGAGCTCTTATCTGCTAAAGGAGCTTGAATGAAGCTCTTGGGCTTTTTTTAATGTGTCCTTGGTTACCAGAAACGCTGAGGCTCTGTTAAAATCTGCACTAGTGCAGCTCTCTGCTTTCTAAATCACTCTGTGATCATGAACAAAGATTTCTCGTAGTGATTTTACAGATTTCTTCTGGAGGGTGTTAAAAAGGTGACCTGGCCTTTTTCCTAGGTGATCCAGAAGAACTAATGTTCCAGTACTTCAAAAAATTTGGGGACAAGCCCTGCTGTTTTACTGATCTCAAAGTGTTTGTGGATCTCCTCCCACCCAGCCAGTACACAAAGGTAAGGAAATAATCAAGAAGTGGTGGCAGGAACTGCAGTGGTTGTTTGCACTCTGATCCCTTTATCTTAAAATACCTGTGGATCATATTAAAAGACTGGAAACATCAAATTTTTACTTTCTGCTTGAAATTCAGAGAGCTCTTTGTGCTGTAGAAAATATCATGAGCATCTGAACACTTGAGAAGTTTCACTCAGAGGATTTTTACTGGAGGTTTAAAGCTAAGTTTGATCCTGCAGAGTCTCAGATCTGGTATTCCTTTGGTTTTTTTATTGCCATTTTTCAAGGTGTCAGGGTGCTTTGAGCTCAAAGTTTGTGTTTAATGGGAAGAAGCTGCCCCCTGATCCCATGCAGGGATGTCACAGATGCTTTGCTTGGCTCTGGCAGTGCCAAAGGGACACAGTGACCCCATTCCAGGGGTCATGGATGCACCTATGGCAGTTTTTTCCAGAATCTCTTTCTGAAACAGCTCTCTGGAAAAAGAGTTTCTCTGAAAAGCCCATTTGTGCAGAGTCATGAGCAGCCTGGAGTGACTTCAGCAGCTGGGAATTCTGTCACTCACCCCAGTGTTTGTCTGAGCCATTGTGCCCAGGGATCAGCGCTGGGGAGGGCAGAGAATCCGGGATCAGCCAGAGCCTGGGGATAAAATGTTGGTAAACAAAGCATAGGTAGCGAAGTTCTCTTGGTTTATTGAAGCATTTTTTGATTCCTGATGCCAGCTCTTCTCACAGCCCCACTGCTGATGGGAGCAGTGGCTCTGGCAGGGGTGGATGTTGCTGATGTTTTATGTTTAGAGGTGTGGTTTTAGCCCCCTGGCCAGAGATGTGGCCAGGAGGATACTGAACTCCTGGTCCTGGAAATGGTGATTCCATTGTAAGGGAACCCTGAGGTACTGAACAGGTTTCATCCCAACTTTCCAGGGAGCAAATTCAAAACCAGGAGTGGAAGAATTATATTTAATAACAGTTCAGACTTCAGTTTTGTCACAGTGCTTGTGAAACCATGACTCTGACTTCAAAATTCTCTGTCTGGCCTTAAAACTGCTGCTGATTTTACTGAATATATTCTGGAATGTATATTGTGTCAAACTGATGTATTGGGTGGTGCTCTGGTTGTCCCTGAAGCAGCGTCTGCAGCACTTTAGCTTGGTCAAGGACACGAGGAGCTGAGGAGGTTTGACAAGAGAGTTCCACTTCAGTAGCTGAGATCATGATCTTGTGGGCCACTGACATGTGAGATAGCCCAGAAATAATGGTCAGGACACCAGCCTTGACTTCCTGGAGGTGTAAATTGGACAGTAGAGCCAGTGGTGTGGTTGACCTTGCTCAGCTTGGCAGAGTTTCAGACTGAGGAGATCTGTCAACACAGCATTCATCAAATTCTTTGGGAAAACTGGAATTGGTGTGTGTTGTGCCTGGTGCTGCTCCTGAGCTTTTTGCCTCAGGCTTGCATTTGATGCAGTTCTTCTATGTCAATACCAAGTGTAGTAAAACCAATTCATTGGCTGTAATGCAGGTTTCAGTTTGCAGACAATGTTGGGTTTTAGAGCAAGAAGCTGCTGCCCAGCCCTGTGTATTGTGAGGAGTCTTTTGTCTCCCATTAAAATCAAACAATGAGAAGCTGCTTTTCTTACAGCTTAATTGCAAAAAGGAGTCATTAATCAGAGTCGATGACCTCACTGAGAACTGCACATTACTTCAGAGCTGAGGGAAAATGTAACAGTGCAAAACCATCATTGCTGGAAGTGTGCTGAGAAGCCTGTCAGTAACTAATTATTTTAATTGCATCTCTTACTACCACAAGAGTTAACAGGTGCTTGAACTCCCTGGTGTATCAATGAATTGGAAAGCTGCCTCTTGATTTTTCTTCCCTCCATCTGTTTGATGAAACTTAATAAAACCTCAAGCAACTCAAAAGAAAATCTCGAAGGCCGTTCTTGAACCACGGATTCAGTGTGATATCAACATGGATGTTCCCACCTTGCCTTTTTTTGGTTTGATTGGAGGGAGGAAATGCTGCTTCCCCATCATTTGGTGCAACCCTGCAGCCTTTGCCACAGGTGTGGTGGTGTTTGCAGGGGTCCCAGGACAAGGCAAGAGATGAGAATCTTGACTCCGTGGTTCAGAAGGCTGGTTTATTATTTTAGGATATATATATTATATTAAAAGAAAATTATATATTAAAACTATACTAAAAGAATAGAAGAAAGGATTTCATCAGAAGGCTAGCAAGGAATAGAAGGGATTGAATGATAATAAAATCTTGTGACTGACCAGAGAGTCCAAGACAGCTGGGCTGTGACTGGCCACTAATTAAAAACAACCACAGGAGACCAATCCCAGATGCACCTGTTGCATTCCACAGCAGCAGATAATTCTTGTTTACATTTCCTTTCTGAGGCTTCTTGGCTCCTCAGGAGAAAAGGTCCTGAGGAAAGGATTTTCCATAGAACCACACCGGGGTTTCTCTTGCAGTTCATCCGGCAGCTGCTGGACGTGATCCCACTGGCGGCGGCGGCCGAGAACGAGGTGGCTCTGCCAGGTGACATCAAGGCCCTGCAGCAGCACCTGTGTGTGGTGCAGCTCTCCAGGCTGCTGGGCATCTACCATGCCATGGAGAAGAAGCAGAAGCTGGCAGTGGTGCGGGAGCTGATGCTCAGATACCGCCACGGGTTGGAGTTTGGTGAGGAAAATCTGTGACGCTGATAAAACTCGGCTTTCTCCTTTCTGGTTCTACTCTTCACCTTCCCTGAATTGTGGTTCCTTTAATTTGTTTTTCTTTTCAGCCATGTATCTTAAAGATAAATGAAGCTTTCCAGGGTAGTTCAGATGGTCTGTTTGTACTTTGCAGGATGGCCTGTGCTTTTAAGCAAAGCCAGGTTTTCTCACTGAAGCGCGTAGGACACATTTGTGGTCAGGAGTTATTAATTTGTAAATCTTGCAGCTGTGGGAGTCAGTTCTTCCAGCAGATGTCAATGTTTGAAGTGCCCCAAAGGCACTCAGTGATGTGTGAAGTTGTTTGGATTTTAAGACAATTCTGATTTTGTAAATTAAAATGTGCTCTCTGATCGTGGTGCCACTCAGTAACCCTGACTGTGAGATCAGCTAGCAGCAATTAGTAATTAGTCTTACTAATTCAAGGGTAACTGTTTTTTTTTCTCATTTTAGGGAAATCTTGTTTGAAAACTGAATTGCAGTTTTCAGATTATTACTGCCTGCTTGCAGTTCACCTGCTGCTTGATCTGTGGCTGGAAGGTATGTTTCCAAAATTGTGCCTTGCTCCAGTATCTCTGTGGGAGGCTGGGACAGGGACACCAGTGGGTGCCTGGCATGGCTTGTTAGGCCTGGAGCTTCCTGAGTTGTTTTATTTTTTTCAATATGAGGTATTTCAGTAGTCCCTCTGATCAGCTGGTGTTTGCCCTGCATCTCACTGATCTCTATAAACAGATTTCATTTTTCTGATTAATTCCTTTTTTCTCTCCCTTGGCACGAGTTCTGCTGACAACTCCTTTCTGATACCAGAAGTGTTTTGAGAGCATTTCTTTCTCTTCCTGACATACTTTGTCTTTTGGATCCCTTGCTTCTAGACTTGCTGGGACCTGTTCCCTCAATTAAATTTGCCTGTACTCCACCCCTGCTCCTTGTGTTAGTCTCTTATCCCACAGGGTCCAGTGCTGGGTGTCCACGTGTATATTCCTGCCCTGCCATGTTGTTATCTGTTACACCCTTGTATTTCCCAAGGAAGATTTAGTCTTTAACCTGACTATAAATCCATGGTCAGGTTTCTGGCAGGAAGGTGGATGGGGGCTCTTGAATTCCTGCCTCTTTTGCAATGTGCAAGCTGGAATTCCCAAACAGCCCAGGATTCATCAGGAAAGGTCCCTTTGCCTGCAGTGTGCTCTGTGCAGATGTGAGCTAGATATTCCCTGGGAGGGATTTTTTCCCCCAGCACTCCCTCAGGGAGCAGCTGGAGTGCTGGAGCTGCTGTTATTTGGGCACCCTGCAATCCCTGGCAGCGCTCTGAGCCTGCTGTAACGCGGGCCCAGGGAATCGTGCCAGCGCTGTCCCTGCTCACACCTGCCCGTGCTGTGTCTGTCACCAGGTGAAGAGGCAGCTGTGTGGCAGTGCCTGACTCTCTTGGAGGAGGGGCTGTCTCACAGTCCCTCCAATGCTCAGTTTAAGCTGCTGCTCATCCGGATCTACTGCAGGCTCGGCGCCTTCGAGCCCGTCTCGGAGCTCTACTCCAGCCTGGACGCCAAGCACATCCAGCACGACACCATCGGGTGGGTGGTACATACTGAGAATAATCACAATCACTCCCTCCTCATCAACCCATCCTGGCAGCTGCAGCACCCTCTGCCACCCAGAATTCAGCACATTGTCACATTTTTGGGTGCTGTTGTGCAAAAGTGTTCTGGGGATTTTGGGAGGCACGTCCACTGCATGCTCCCCCTTTCTCTAGGGTATCTTCCCCCATTGTGATTTTGAGCTGTGTTGGATTTTTTTAGATTAATAATTAATCTGAAGGAAATTGGTGAAATGGCTGGCTGGCTGCCAGTCAGAGCTTGGTGTTCCAGCTTGGGAGCACCAGTGAAAGCCAACACACCCTGGTGTGATTGGGGGGGTCTCTCACTGAGCAGCTCGTACACCCTTAACATGAAGAAAGAACTCCAAGCCCTCACATACTGCCTGAAAAAAATTGAGAATTCATTCCACTAAAAGCCTGAACTTGCTGTTAATGCTGTTAAATGTCCAGATGTCTCCTGTGCAGCTGCTTGCCAGGGCAGTGGCTGACGTTTGCCTCGTGCTGTTTGTTGCAGTTATCTCCTGACACGCTACGCCGGCTCCCTGGGCCACTACGCTGCTGCTTCCCAATCCTGCAACTTTGCACTCAGGTTTTTCCACTCCAACCAGAAAGATGTAAGTTGAAAGAAATCCCCTCCATGACCTTGTCACACAGCAAAGTGTCTTTGAGAAGCTTTAGGGCTTTAGAGAAGCCCTGTGCAAGGCTTGTGCAAATGCAGTGGTTTAAAACACAACAAAGAGCAGTAGTAGGTGCAGCTTTGTGGCAAAGGTTGTCTCAACCTGCACTTCCTACTACAAGGATTTGTGAGTTGCTGTTACATGAGGTTTGGCTTCAGCTTCCTTTCTGTTAAAGCCAGTTTTAATGCTCCTCATAAAACAGGTATGATTGCTTTTGAATTAATGTTGGTGATTTTATGCAATAGTTGAATGTCCTGTGGAAATAAATGCTGGTGTCATAAATTTGGCATTTTGGAAAGTAAGACAGCAGCCAGTGATGATGGGTCAGGATGGGGATAGCACAGGATGAATCCTTTATCCTACAGTCACTGGAGCTGTGTGTTTTCAGTGCATGGCCAGGGGTGCACTTCACTTTAAAGGGAGTATCCCATTCTGAGTGGGAATATATCCTGTGCATTTGTATTTCACACCCCGGGTGGGCACTGTTGAGAGGTAGGTGAAGATTATTTTTACTTCCTAAGAAACAAAGGTGCAGCCCAGTTTTAAATCTGCCAGTCAGCTGCTGGCTAAGTTGGCTCCAGAGGCCCTGCAGTCACACAATTTGCTCCCCACTGTCCCAGCAATAGATAAAACCACAGGAATTGTCTGTACTGAGCAGTAAAGGTTCTCACACAGAAATCACTCAGAAGCAGCAGCTTGCTCTGTTGGCAGCCCAGGTGTTCCTGTGTACAGGGTGCCCATGGCCATTTCCCTATTTCCCTGTGCCCAGTTCCTGTGAGCTGTGTCTGACACAGTTTTTCTGTTTTCCTGAGGGATGCACATGGATTGTTCAGTGGGATGGGAGCTCACTCTGCTCTGCATCCCTCATTTGCTCATTTTTTTCCTACTTGCTAATAAGTTTTGGATTCCTGGAAGTGAAGCCCTGGATCCAGACACCTTTTTTTTTTACTGAGGTGTAACTTTTCAGTCTTGTTTAAAAGTCATTTGGTGGATGTTAATGAAAAACATCCCTGGAACCAACTGCCTGAATGAAACCCACGACTGCTGGGTGCCAGGTGGAAAAGTGAACTGAAAAAACTTCTGGATGTGATTCCTCTGCTTGGGAACAGTGTTGTAATGCATCAAGAAATCATCTTTCCATGGAAAACAATCTGAAGTAATTGAGGTGTGGTTCCCTTGGGAAGCAGGTTATTCTCTGGCATGAATGATGTAGTGGATGTGGCAGAGAAGAGTTGGATGTCTCCAGTGGCTGTTGGCAAGAAAACACAACTCGTGTTCCAGAAATCCCAAAAAGGTGTTGCCTTGCTGCTACACCTTCAGATGTTGGGATTTCAAGAGGCCAGCAGTGGTGCAGCAGGAGGACAGAATTCCTCATGTGACAACATGAGGATGGGACTCTGGAATCACTCACATCTTACCTTGGAGATGGTGTTGCAGCCAAAGGACCATGAGCTGATGTTGCTCTGGGGTCTCCAAATCTCTCCTGCTCTGGACACTTGCAGTGCTTGTCTCCTTAAGATCCTTTGCATGGGAAATGCCTCAAAAGCTGTTCTTGCAACCAGGAATTGCAGGAGGTGAAGGCTCAGTTCAGGCTGCTGTTCCCCGAGGATGATGGTGTGACAAGAGTGAGGATGAAGAAGGATTCCTTGCCATAAATCATGTCACAAGGTCAGGATCTGCTCCCAGTTTCTGTTCTGCTGTGGTTCTGCTGGGGCTGCCCCTTTATGCTCAGGCTCCCACTCAAGCCCCACAATCACATCTGCAGTGTTAAAAGGTGCCTGTCCTTTAAAAGTTCCCTTTTTTACAGATTGCTGCTGCTGCCTGCTCTTCCCTAGGCTGATGCTGAGATTAGCTGGAATGTCACAGCACAGAGCTGTGTGTGGGACTCTGCCTGGAGCAGGAAGTGTGGGATGTAAATGAAGTCTGGCATAAAAATAGAGCTCCTGAATCAGACTCCTTGCTTTGGATAAATCCATTCTCCTGACTTGCTGAACTTCCCAGCCTGACGTGAATCCTGTGTCGGAGTGATCCCATGAGTAACAGCCGTGTAGGCTGCTGTGCAATCCTGCCACTATTCCTGCTCTGGGAGAGGATGCCAAGGACAGGGAGGAGAGACAGAGAAGGCAGCATTGCTATATTTGGCCAAAACTAAAAAGGCAACTTTATCCTCCTCAAGATAGTCCTCCTTCAGCTGTGCAGAATCACCAGTAATCTCCCCAATTTTCTTGTGTCCATCCATCTTTAATCTCTCCAGATACTGCAGGCAAACCACTCCAATGTGTCCTGGGGGGATTTAAAACCCACGTGGATGCAGTTGAATTAAAGCCCATAGTCCCTGACAGTCACCTCTGCAAGGCTGTTGGTATGTTGTTGAATATTTGGCGTATTTTTTTCATTCAGTGCAAATAACCAAATTACTTAAGGGAAAAAAAAATAAAGACAACTCCCTAGAGGACATTTCTTGGTTTGGAGGGAAAAAAAAAAAAAGGAATTTTGGATCTGTGTGCGTTGCCTTCTGGTCTCTCAGAGCCTTCCAGTCAGGTTGAGCCTGTTAGGACCATATAGAATTCAGTTAAGCAGAAGCCTTTTTTGGTGCCTTTCATCTTCAGTGCAGTTCATAAGTTTGTTCAGAAGAAAATGGTTGATTTGCCAGAATTTCTCAGTTGTGGAGTAATTCTGATGTAAAAACTCAGCTATCACTCATGGCTGGGACCAGAAATGGTTCACTCTGTGTCTACAGTTAGACATTTTCATTAAAACACTGCTTGTCTGGAGTTCCTTCATCATAAAAAATCTCTCTTTTTGGAGATTGCTTGGACTGAAGTGAAATATTGGCTGCCTGCCTTGTATTGCTGCATTTCATCAGAGAGAAAGCAAAATATCCCATGGACCCTGAGAATTTTCTTTGGTGTTTGTGTCGTGCCATGTACACACTGTGTGATACTGTATTTAAAACTCTAATAAAAAAGAGAAACAAAAAATGTGAGAGTAATTTTTATTTAATCTATGTTGTGGTGATATGTGATGCACATCCAAGTCAGTTCCAGAAAATCTGGGCTATATTTCTTTTGCCTGGAATTATTTCTCACAATGAAATTATGATTTAATTATTTGAATCACGTATCTGAAAGGAAAAGGAAGGGAAAAAAAGCATCTCTTCCCCTTGAAGCATTTCTCATTGTGGTGACAACAATGTGATGTTTTGTGTTGGTTTGGTTGTTAAACCTCACTGCCCATGGAGCAGCTGGGCATTCCCAATTCAAAGCAGCAAAACTGCCTGGGTGACTTGGAGAAAGCAGAAGCACAAACTCCTCCCCAGGGATTGAGGATCTGCCAGGTCCTGCACCTCTGGGCTGATAAAACCCAGAGAAATGCAGTTCCTTGGCAGTGACCTCGTTGGTTGGTGCTAATTTGGGAAGTCACTGAGGAGAGCTGGTGTGTGTTGTGTTGCAGACCTCAGAGTACATCATCCAAGCCTACAAGTACGGGGCGTTCGAGAAGATCCCGGAGTTCATCGCCTTCAGGAACCGCCTGAACTCCTCCCTTCACTTCGCGCAGGTTCGCACCGAGCGGATGCTGCTGGACCTCTTACTTGAAGCAAATATGTGAGTACAGCTCCTGCCAGGGGAAAACTGGGAAAGGGCCAAGAGGGGCCTCTGGGGAGTTGCACCTGCAGAAATCTCAGAGCTGCAGCTCTGCTCCTAAAGCTTTGTTCTGATTTTAATGGTCTCGGGTTGCACCGAGGAGGTTTTAAAAAGTTCCGTTGTGTGGGAAGGGTTGTCAGGTGTTGGAATGGGCTGCCCAGGGAAGCAGTGGAGTCACCATGCCTGGAGGTGTTCAGAAAACACATGGGAGGGCACTGAGGCCGTGGTTTAGTAGTGACCAGATTGGTGGTTGGACTTGGTGATCTTAAAGGACTTCTCCAGCTTTGGGGACTCTGTGATTCTGATTTGCTGTCCCTTCACATCCTTGTCAGTGCTGTGTGTGTCACACTCCTGACAGAGGGAAGAGCTGAGCAGTGCACAGAACACGATCTGTTAGTGAGCTGCTTTCTCTTTGCAGTGATCAGATGTTTGATTTAGTGCTACTTGTTCTTACCTACAGATCAACCAGTTTAGAAGAAAGTATAAAGTCCATGAGTCTGAGCCCAGAGGAGGATGACATTCCATGGAAAGATCTGCGTGACAACAGAGACCTGACAGTCTTGTTTAGCTGGGATCCAAAAGACAGGTGAGTAGGAATATCCTCACACATAGCAAAGAAATTCCTTCCAGGGCAATTCCCAGATTTCAGTGTTCCTTGGGCTGGCTGACTTAAGCACCATCCACCGCATCTGGCAGTGCTGCTCTGTTAGGTATTAATTTTTCTGAATTTCTGCCCACTCCTTCCTCATCATACAGAACTGGGGAGCTTTGGGTAGGCTTTTGTGCCTGGAGCATTTGCCTGAAAGCTTTGGTGCCTTTCCCCAGGGACATTTCTGAGGAGCATCGGAAGCTCTCCCTGGAGGAGGAAACGCTGTGGTTGCGAATCCGCTCTTTAACGTTGAGGCTGGTGAGCGGACTCCCGACCCTCGGTCACACCATCCAACCAAAGAACTCTGAAAAGACTGCAGAGAACGGTGTCTCCTCCAAGATCGACACCATCCGAGCCCTGCTGCAGCAGCTGGAAGCAGCGGTGGATTCAGGGAAGAAGTTTCTAGAACAAAAAATCCAGGTACCAGCAAGGCAAAAGCTCTCCCCAAAGGTCGGCCGTGAATGCATCGTGCAGGCTGCAGAGTGCATTGAACTGCCCCTGGGTTTGTGTGTGTGACTGACTGGGAGATGTGCCAGGCACTGGGTGGGATGAGGAAAAGCTGCAACACCTTTATCTTTTTCTTTGCTTCTTGCCTAGTATCCTGTCCTTGGCCCTCCTCCTACCCGAATGGCTGGCTTCTTCAGCAGTGGCAGCTGTCAGTGCCAGACTAGCTTGTTTTATCTTGTTAGTGATATTTATGAACTAGATACCAATGGCTTAGGTAAGTGTTTGGGGCAGGGGTTTGACCACGTTGCTGTGGTGGGTGGTGGGAGGGAGCCACATGGCTCTGTTGAGTCTGAAAACTGCTGGGTGTTGGAGGATATGGACTCAAAACTGTTACTTGTGTGTTAATTTTCTGTCTGAAACTAAATTATCTGAGAGCCAGTGCCTTCTTCTAATGTTTTATGTAAGTCTTCATTTTTCTACAGTATATGGTGCTGTAATACTGGCTCCTCTTTGAAAGCAGTTGGATTTACTTTTGAGTACTGACACTAAATTGCATTTAAACACCCTCTTGAGTTGCTGGAAGCAGAAAACAAGAGAAGTTGTAGCTTATCATTTTTAATTTTTTTTTTTTTTCAGAAGATTCAGCAGAAATCCAGGAAAGAATAGGGAGTAGTTTCAAGTCTTTAGTAGAACGCCTGACAGGTAAATGGTACCTCAAGAGCAGACACTGAGGCAGAGCTTCCTGGCTGTCTGAGGGTGGCTCTGGAGTGTCTGCAGGGATGGGCTGTGGTGATGCATCTGCAGACCCTGTGAAAGCTTGAGAACAAGGCTGGGATTGCCCTTGGCTTGTGTGCTGAAGCTGCTGCATGCTCAGAACGTGCTGTGCCCTTCAGAGCATTTATCTGCCAGCCTGGGCAGCTGCTTCTCCTGGTGCTTGGGCCAGGGGGGCTCAGCAGGGGCATGGAAATGTTGGTGATGAGCCAGAACTCAGAGGAGATGGGGAGGAGGACTCAGTGGTCAGTGCTCTGACAGTTCTGCACACTGCACTCAGGTGCCTGGTGTACAGAAAATGCACGTTTAAGGTGACCTCCTTCATCCTTCAGCCATTTTTCTTTTTTCTTTTCAGACTTGTTCAATAAATGTAAAGGTGATTTGATTGAAGTCAGAGATGGCACCTTGAAAACTCATCCAAACCTGTTAGAAAACTTAGTCTTCTTTGTTGAGGTATTTTTTTTTTCCTTTGAACACTAGAAATTTGGGAGTGCTGGGAGTAGAAATGTTGGGACTGAAACACAGTGCAAGTTTGATCTCAGACAATCAAGAGAACTCATGAGGGATTTTGTTGCACATTTTAATCATGCTGAGTTTTACCAGGAACACTAAAATGAGTTGAGAAGCCTCCTCTAAAAGGAACTTAGAACATATTTTTACCTTTCTTCCAGACGATCTCCATTGCCCTGTGGGTATCGAGTTACTGTGACAGCGTCCTCCGACCTTTTAAATCCAACCTGCAAAAAAAGAAGAAGAAAAAAAAAGAAAGCAGTGTAGCAATGGTACAAACCATGTTTCTTTCTCTCTTCCCCCACCCCTAATCACAGTTTATTGATTCTGAAGGAAAAATCAGGGTAGATAACATGAACTGGTTTTCATAAACTTGTGGATATTGATGTGGGTAATGGTTACTTGGGGCTAATTCTTGCTGTTTAAAATCAGTGACATGTCATATCTGTGACACCATGTGACAGTTTTTTAATGAGAAATACAGTTTAGAGTGTCATTGACCTTCCTGCCTGGAATGTACCACAGTAAACTCGTCAGCAGGGAGTGTTTATCTGGGGAGCTAAATTACAGCTTAGCACTGGTGGGAAGAAGAGAATTGTGTATTACAAAGTGAGTTATAACATGGACATTAATATGTGTTTATAAATTCAAGACCTGTGTTTGTTTTTGTAGCCACCTGTATTTACCCATTTCCTGGATTATGTAACTGAACTCCAGACATTAACTTCCAATGTAATAGATCATATCAAAGGGCTTGAAATCATTCTGACTGCACTAAAACTTGAAGAGCTGTCCCTCAAGGACACTCTGCTTTTACAGGTAAGAGATTCCCTGGGCAAACACCGTGGTCCTCAGGAATTTCCTTCTGCTGCTTGAGATGTTGGAGAAGGTTTAAAAGGGGGATTTAAACATTGGCTGTGAAGTGAGTGATTTCTCTTTTGCACTTTGCAGGAAGAAAAAAAGTTTACAAAGACTGTGCAAGGGAAGGTCCAGAGCAGTTACCATCACTCAGTTCAGGAAATTGGAGAGCTGCTGAAAAAGAGACTTGATACCATTAAAAAACTAAAGATTTGAGCAATGCATCCCTGACAGACTCCACAGGGGAGTGACACCAGAGTCCCAGACAGAAGCAACATCCACTCTACCATCACTTAAATCCAGAACTTCCTCATAATGCATGAAGGACTTAAAATCATGAAACAATTTTTTTAGGTATTACAGATGTATTGAGCTGATTTAAATTATTGTACATAAAAGAAGCAGGGACCCTTCCTGGGGTTTGACCACTTTTTATACATGTTCATAAGCATATTGCAACAGGAGAAAAGTCACTTTCTTCCCTTTTGATCTCTAGAACCAACTGGAGATGGTCTTTAGAAGCAGCAATAGCAATCCAGTGTAAAGCATCTATCTCCAAGGATATTTTCATCACCATACAGTGTTCATAACTTTTGTATGGTCCTTGCCTTAGAAATGCAGGAATTGTAGATGTCCACGTTCAGCCACCTCTGATGAACTGATCTGGCTTGGAGCTGCCTGTTTGGTCTGCAAACCACCTGGTCCCTGCTGCCAGAATTCCATGTGTTGGTCCATCAGGGAGAGGTGAGGCCTCCATGGTGGGCTGGGAATCATCCGGAGCTGGGGCAGGATCCTCCAGGGAGGAGGTGTCTGTGCACAACTCGGGAAAAAAACTGCAAATGTGATGAGGAGCAAACTTCAGAGAGAGAGAGAGATGGGAATGGGAATGGGAATGGGTGTTTCAGCAAAAAAAAAAGACAAAAAGAGAGACCTTGTAAATAATGGCTGCAGTGAAGTGTGACACTGCGCTGGTATCATGTCAGTTTAATGTCAAACAGCAACGTCATGACTTTTAAAAAGTGTATTTAGATTACTGAAACTTTAAGACTTCAATATTTTAATAGAAATGGAATCCTATTGGCTTTGGTTTTAAGTTGGCAGAGGTAACTTTTGCTTCCGCTGTGGTCTGAGGCTGAGATCCTTTTTGTACCTGTCTGCTTGCTTCTTGCAGTTGAACTTTGATTATCCAAGCACTGGCCCATGAAGCTTTCTGTTAGAAAGTGTGACCATATCATCTGCTCCCACAGAATCTGTATTTCTGCTGGGTTTTTTTTTCATGTTCAAAGAGCAATGCAGCCTAAAATTGATAGGCAAAAAAAAAAAAAAAGTTCATGTACCTGCAATACAAGGGACAGGTCAGACCCAACAGATTCCTCATCTCCTGGTTTAGAGCCACAGGTATCTGAGTCTAGATTTAAAGTTTGAAGAGAGCTTGACTGCCTTTGTCATCTCCTCTGTTTTGTTAGTAATGCTAGAATGTTGATGAGAGTATTTTTTTAATAAATCCCCTGTATTAAAAAAAAAAAAGTCCCATAGCTGCTCTTGCTGGATTTAGTTTGGCTTTGCCCCATCCTGAAAGGGAAAGAAGAATGTCTGCAGGTTGTCAAATTGTAAAGGATGTCCTGATGGTTAAATCACAATGTCTGGTAAGTGCTCTGGGCTGGAGGAATACCAAAATGTGTTAAGTCTGTTTTATAGTAATACTTTTACTGAAAAAAAAAAAAGGAAGAAAAGAAAAAAAAAAAAAAAAGAAACAGAACTGTCATGTTGTATAGAAATATCACTTTTGAAAGGAGGGTGTGCTCCTTAAATGAAAGCAAGGCTGGTGAGTGAAGGTGATGCTGTCAGGTGTGTAGGGTGAGTGAAAACCACCCCAGTGCTGGGGTGGGGCAGCTCAGACCAGCCCTGAGCCAGACACAGGCACTGCCCTTCCAGTCAGGGCACAGTGGCACCGCCGCTGTCCCTGTCCCCTGCCCTGAGTGCAGAGGCCTTTGCACAAACACAGCAAAGGTGACACAGGGGACAGTCCCAGGGCTGATCCAGGCTGGAGTTTCCTTCCTCAGCTGCTACGCCAGGTTGAACTCAGTCGTATCAATAAGCAATGGTGACGATGTAAGTGAGGTTTAAGATTAAGAGAACCAAGCATTTAAAATCCTCCTGTGTGCCTGAAAGCAGAAGCTGGGTTAAAAAATGGTTTCCTGCATCCCTTGAGAGCAGAACTGAAACTGTGGGGGGGACTGGTGTCATCTGAGGCAGGGGCTGGGACAGGATGGAGCCGTGGCTCTCTCACTTCCAGCACAGGGAATTCTGACTGTTCTCAGTGCCAGCTGCTGCTCTCCTGCCACTTCCAGCCACTGGGAACGACAACCTTGGCAAACACAGAACTTTGGGGCTCCTCAGTGGTTTCTAAAAGCAGAGGCTGTCTCTTCCCAAGCTGTAGTTTCTCTAGGAGGAAACAGTGTACAAAAATGACTCCGTACTCACTGACTGGGGGCTTGGTTGAGGGAGAGTTTCTCTCCCCCTATAAATTGTGTACAGTTAAATATATTATATATTTCTTATGAAAGAGCATTTCCCCTCCAGAATACGTCCCACACGGACCTGGTAAGAAATTCAAGCTATAACCCATTGCTGCTGTTCCCCTTTTTTCCACTCTTAGGATTTGTTTTTGTTGGTTTCGGATTTTCTTTGGGTGATGAATTGAAAAACATACCTAGAAGAAGCTACCAAGACTACTGTTTACAGACTGAAAAATTACTGCTTTTATACTACTGGGATCATGAGCCACGATCCTTTTACAGATTTCCTCAACTCCTCTCGGCTTAAAATCAGTGTCTGATGTAGATAAAGGTTGGAAATCTCCTACTCTGCTTTGTCTACACACAGGACAAACTGTACAATGCTTGTTTGTGTTGTCCATCATTTTTGTACTTTTTAACTGTTCAAAAATTGCATTTATATTTTGCAATCCTTGATAATCATGACTTTATTTTAACGGCTAGTAAACTTAGGGATTTTTTTTTGTTGTATTTGCAGCCTTATCTGAACTTTCTCTTCCTTGATTATTGTTAATTTATGACTGTAGGAGATATGTACGCCTCAGCCTTCTACGGACTTAAGTGACACAGCTGCAACTGAACTGCTTTAAACTGGATGGGTTTATAATTTATATAAAAGTCAGTTTCGTTACAAATCAGTATTGCTGCCTCATTTTTCTGCCTGGATGGTCTGGATGTGATCAAAGTGCTTGTCTGCACTTTGTAAGCTCCGTGGTGAAGCCAGATTATGCTGGTGCAGGACAAGCAGATCCTGCAAAGAGGAAGGATGGAAAAAGAGGGAAAATGTTCATTGTTTTCCAGCTGGGGATTAGGTGCAGAATGATGTCTGCTGGGGGAGGGAGCGTGGATGGCTCAGTGCTTTTACTTGATGAGCTGTCAGTCTGTCTTTCTGCAGTGCTTTTCATCCGGTCTTTCCACGATAAGGACACGCTGTGTCCAAGTGCGGTCTGGCAGTGCATGAAATCTCCCCTGGCAGCACAAAAACCTCTGCTTGCGAGGGCTGTGGCAGTGCGCACCTGGATCCAAACGCACACCCACCCCACGGCTTCTCTCCCTGCTAGCCTTTTCGCTGCCTTCAGCCGCTCTCTTGTCCTTATTTCCCCGGCACCAGCAGCGCTGCTGTCCCGGGGGCGCGGAGCTCCCGTGCGCGCTGCTCGGTGTCGGAGCCCCCGCCCGCCCCCGAGCGCTGCCGCTCCCCCGGTGGCCCCGGGCAGCGGGGCGGGGCGAGCCGAGCCCCCGGCGGCGGCCGTCGCGCCGTCACGTGGCTCCGCAGCTCCGCTCCCTCCGCGCTCCGCCATGGCTGCGGCGGCTGCCGCCGGCTCGGTGCTGCTCTGCCTGCTCGGCCTGGTGCTGCCCGGCGGCAGCACGCTGCACACCAAGGGCTCCGTGCCGCTCGACACCATCACCTTCTACAAGGTACGGCGCTGGGGGCCCGCCGGAGCGCTCGGGGGGCGGTCGTGGGGCCGCACCGGGCCGTGTATCCCCGCGGCCGGCGGCAGCCCCGGGGCCCGGGAGGAAGGCGGGGGGCGCGGCGGGGCCGCGGGCACGGGGTCGCCGCCGCCGCCACCGGCGCGGGGAGCGCTCGGTGCTGGCGGAGCGGCCGCGCCGCAGCCAATGGGAGCGCGGCGGCCGCAGCTCTCAGCCAATGAGGGCGCGGCGGCCGCGGCCGGCAGCCAATCGGCGCGGTCCAAGTGGAGCCGAGCCGCGGGGTCCGGCCCGGCGCTACCGGCGGTACCGGCGCGGGGAGGTGCGGCCGCAGCCGCCGCTCCTCGGCCGGGCTGTGCTGTGTGTGCCGCTGAGGGACGGCAGCACCGTGCGGGGATGGAGCCGTGGCCGTGGGTGCCCGCTGCTTGGGTTCCACTTGTTCATCAAACAGCAACAGGCTTTTTTTTTTTTTTAACCGGTTTTTTTTCCCTTCACTAAATCACTTTGCAAGGACGGAATCTGCCCCGGGCCCTGTGCGCTCCCCACCGGGACACCGACCGCTCGGCAGGCCAGGACCGAGCCTGCAGCCACCTGTGCATGCAGATGCTGTGCAGTGCCTGAGCAGGGCTGGCAGAGCGCTGTGTAGGTGGGGAGCTGTGGTGCAACCTCAGCCTGTTCGCGAGAACAAAAAGATTTTACAAGGTCTTCCACTGCAGGGAGGGGAAAATTCCCCAAGGGGTGATAGAGTCCATTGCCAAACTAATTGGAAAAGGCATCGTCTGAGCAGAGCAAGGTTGAAGTGAAAAGGAATCAATTAAATGTGAATTCTCCATTTCATGTACCAGTGCAACAGCTCCAGCATCTGCACGGCCTCCCTGTGCCTCCTCCCAGCCAAGAGTGCAGCTTTCATGCTGGGACACTTCAGAATGACATTACATTTGGCCTCTCTTCTCCTCATGTCCCACTGGACAATGTTTTAGCTGATCTTCTGCCAAGATGCCAGTCAGATTTACAATAAGCAAATCTTATAATTAAAGGCATTATCAGATCCCCCAAACCTACCACGTACTATCTTTGTGATCTGGTGCAGGAATACAGACACCCAAAGCTCAGTCTTTCCTCCACACAACAGTGAGTCATTTCTGAAAGGCCATAATTATATAAAATTTCCATTCTCCTCTGCATCTCCCCATTGCACGGGAAAAAAGGACAAGCAAAACCAACTTTTGGTGACTTGTGCATTGCTCAGACCTGAAATGATCAAGTTTTGTCTTGTCTTTTCCCCTTTTTCTTCTTGTTTTAGGTTATTCCAAAGCATAAGTTTGTCCTTGTGAAGTTTGACACACAATATCCTTATGGTGAGAAACAAGATGAGTTTAAAAAGCTGGCGGAGAGCTCAGGCTCCAGTGAGGACCTGCTGGTGGCTGAAGTGGGAATATCAGGTGAGGAACTCGGAGTCCGTGCAAACAGTGTGGGCTGGTGAGGAGGGGATACATTTCAGAGCGATTTCTGCAGGTTCTGAGCAATTCTGGGCGAGGGATGGATGTGAGAGTGGAGCTCCTGCCCCGGCTGAGCCTGGCTGTGCGTGGGAGAGCTGCTTCTCCATCTGGGCTGGGTAATGAGGAGTCAGCCCACGCTGCTGAACTGCTGCCACCTCCTCATCCCCAGCAATTCTTGCCTTTTTTTTTTTCCCCCCCCCCTTCTTTCCTGAGAGAAACCTTTTTGTCCCACATGCAGGGAACAGAGCTCACAAGAATCGTGCTTTAGCCACAATCCTGCTCAGACAAAGAATATTTGGTGTGGTTCATTCCATGCAGCAAACCCTGGGGCAGCACAGCGAGGGGCTCTTGCACTGGGGCTGCTCTAACTCAATGTGATTGTGACTGGGTTTAAGAGAAAAGGAGTGAAGAACAGATCACTGTCACGTGATGTGCTCTGTGGGCTTTGTGGGTTGAATTAAGAATTTAGGTTTAATTATCAAACTGTGAAGTTTTACCCATTCTGTTATTTCTGAACATATGTGGAATTCTCTAAGTAGCATATTTGAAATGGCTTTGTTTTCTGTCCTCAAGAATAAATATAATTTCTGTAAGATGAGTAAATGTCTTGTAGCTTGGCATGCTGTCAGAACCAAATCATTCTCTGCACACAGACAGGAAAAACTCCTATTTCACTGTAAAATCAGATAAAATCAATGGATGGAGGAAAATAAGAGGAAAAAGGGTATTGATTTCCCATAAGGAGGACAGGGTTTATACAAAAGGTCCTGCCAATGTCTTACACTCTCACAGTCACAGCAAAACACCATTAAAGTCCTTTTCTTTGGAAAAGCCACTGAATGTTTGCCTTGCCCAAATGATTTTATGAGGTGTTTTTTATTTCAGTGTGCAGCATTTCCTTGGAACAGGCTCTCCAGAGAATGGTCAGGGCCCCAAGGCTGCCAGAGCTCAGGAAATATTTGGGATTTTGGGGTGTCCTGGGCTGGAAGCTGGACTTGGTGATCCTTGTGGGTCCCTTCCAGCTCAGGATATTTCCATGACTCTGATTTCCTGGCAGACAGGTTATGAGGACATGTTGAAGCTCTGCCTGCAAATATTTGTGTGGGAGGGAATCCTAATTTAATTTTTGATTAACTGTGCTTTTCTGTTTCATCGTCCCTTGACAGATTACGGTGATAAACTGAACACCGAGCTGGGAGAGAAGTACAAGCTGGACAAGGAAAAATTCCCCGTTTTTTACTTGTTCCAGGATGGTGACTTTAAAAATCCTTTACTTTATGGTGGTGAGATCAAGGCTGGGGCTATTCAGCGCTGGCTGAAGAGTAATGGCATCTACCTGGGGATGCCAGGCTGCCTGAAGGAGTATGATGTGCTGGCCAGCAAATTTATGAGCACCACAGAGAAATCTGATCGCCAGGCCCTCCTGAAAAAGGGCCAGGAGAATTTAGGGAAAGCAAAAGAAACCGAGAAGAAGTCAGCAGAGCAATACTTGAAAATTATGAGCAAGATCTTGGAGCAGGGAGAGGAGTTTGCTGCTAACGAGGTCGTCCGAATCACAAAGCTGATCGAGAAGAACAAGATGAGTGATGGAAAGAAGGAGGAGCTCCAGAAAAGCCTCAACATCCTCGCTTCTTTCCGGAAGAAGAGTAGTGAAAAAGATGAGCTCTGATGTGTTGGAGAACTCTTCTACAAGCTGTGAAACATTGTCAAGAGTCCTAAGCAGTTCTCCTTAATGCAAGCAAACTTCCCGCTGACTTCAAGAGGGCAGCAGATCTCCTTCTGGGATTCTCCGTTTGGAAGAGGAAGAGGAAGACATTCCTTAAAAACACAGTATTGTAAATGTTGGGAAAAATCACCTAAGAGCAAGACACAGCAAGTATTGTGTAATGCTATCCAATAACAGTGTTAAAGCAGACAACAACAAAAAAAAAACTCTAGATTGGCGCCAGAAGCTTATTCCTGGTGGTTTTTACAGCTGTTCCCTGGCTAACAAATAACAAAATTCAGTCTCTCATTCCATCTTACATGCTGGAAAAGGTACAGATTGGGTGCCCTCTACATCCCCACCTTTCCCTGTCTGTAATACCCTTGGGTTTTATGCTTGTTAATCTACCCCTCACACTCCTTGTGTTGTCCCACTTTGGTTCTAAGTCTTGTTCTTACCTGTTGTTGACTAAGAGACTCAGAGCTTCCTTTTTCTGCCTTCCATGGCTTCTGTCCCTGTTTGTTTTGGGTATCAGCCAAATGCTGGCAGTGAAGACAGTTCACGGCTTGCCCCTAGTTTTCTGTCCAGAGGAGCCATTTCATCAAATGTTCTCCCGAAATCCTTTGTGATACCTTGACACAGTGAAGTGAGTTCTGAGCAAGGGCAGAGTCTCCTTGAGGTGCTATTACACTCAGTCTCACCAGTTTGTGCAAAAAAAAAATCGGGTTTTCAGAGGTAAATTTGGATGAGGTTTTTTACACCTGAAGAGGTGTTTTACCTGTCCAAGCTTCATGAACAAAATGTTTTTCTAGCCTCCAGAAACAATTGACACTCTCAAACTAAAGCCTCATCAGTGTTCCGTAGCTCTGAATATTTGAAAATTAGGTCTTGTAAGAGGAAGCAGAAGTATTTGTGTCCTTAGAAGCCACATCTGTGTTATTTAAAAGGAGCTGCCTGGCCCAAGGATCAGGTCAGTCCTCAGAACTGTGCAGTTCACACTCTGTGGAATTCGGATGCCTCTGGAAGATGCTGAAGCCCTGGTCAGGGTGACAGAGTTGAAAAGAGAAACACCAGTGAGTTTTACCTTAAAAGTATGCTTTAAACAAAACTGATTCCTGTGGGAGCTTTGCTGCCTTTTGAATCTTGGGGTGGGTACAAGGAGCAGATGTTGCTGCGAGATAAAATGTATTAATAATGCTATAATAAAAAAAAAAATCCTCTTCAGAGCTGCTTCTTAAACCACTATAGAGAAACTGTAGTGATCAGAGGGGAGGCTTTGACGGCTGAAGTGAGGTGAGGGGAGCCGAGGGCGGCCCAGCGCTGTCTCTCCCCCCTCAGGAGCGGCAGAGGAGGGACCCCGGCAGGGCGGGCAGTCCTTGGGAGCGCTGGGTGATGTGTCCCGCCTGGCTCAGCCCCGGAGACCCTGAGGGAATCGTCTCCTGAGGGGAGCCGTTCTCTAAGCACTGAGGGAACGAACTATTCCCCGGGACTCTGAAGGGAGCAGAGTCCCTGATAGGATCAGCACTTGAGGGGGCCGTGCCCTGGATCTCTGAGGGGAGCAGCCCGCAGGATTCTGAGGGAGCCATGCCCGGGTTCTTCGAGGGGAGCAGCCCCCGGGACTCTGAAGGAGCGGTACGCGGTGTCTCAGAGGAGCAGCCCCCGGGACTCTGAAGGAACGGTACCCGGTGTCTCAGAGGAGCAGCCCCCGGGACTCTGAAGGAGCAGTACCCGGTGTCTCAGAGGAGCAGCCCCCGGGACTCTGAAGGAGCCGAGCTCGGGCTCCCTGAGGGGAGCTGCCCCCTCAGAGGCGCCGCTCGCTCCCCGAGGCGCCTTCCCGCCCCCGGGCGCTGGTGACGTCACGGAGGGGCGGGGCCGAGGCTCCGCAGGGTCGCCCCAGGGCGGCTCCGTGAGGGGAGCCCGGGGCGGCGGTGACCGGAGCGAGCCCGCCCACCGGGGCTCGGCCGGTTCTGCCCCCGGAGGGATGCGCGGTACGCCGGTGCCCGGGACGCCAATCCCGCTGTTTGCCCAGGGCTTCTGTCCCCTCAGCCCCTCTCTGCCACCGGGCGCTCCCCGCAGCCGGCCCCGCCGGCGGGGGCCGGGCGCGGTGCGGCCCCGGGGCGGAGCGCGGGCGGCGCCCGCAGCCCCGGAGCGGTGCGGCGGCGGCGGCGGTACCCATGGCCCTGCCGGCGGAGGCGGACCGGCTGGATGGGGGCTGGCAGGAGGTGAGCGAGCCCCGCCGGCACCGGGACCCTTAAGGACAGCGGCTGTCCCCTCCCCGGGACCTCGCTGTGCGCGTCTCTTCTGTTCCATCCCCTCACGGTCCTGCCCCAGCCCTGCGCCCCGCTCCGTGCTCGGCGGCACCGGCAGCGTTGCACGATCCTCCCCCGCTCCGTGCTGCTTATTCCTTTTCGGGACCCCGCTGTCCCCAGTCCCCGGTCCGTGCTGCCCGTTCTTCTCCGGGACCCGCCACTCCACCTTGCCAGGTCGGCGCTGCCCGCTCCTATCCCGATCCCGGTCCTTGTCCTTCCTCCCCGCGCTCCCGGTCCCCGGTCCGAGCTGCCCGCTCCTCCTGGGACCCCGTGTCACCTGAGCTCCCTCCCGTCCTTCTCCCCAGGTCTACTCTGCGCTCCAGTGGATCCAGTTCACCATGGCCATGCTCAGGTACGACACGCTGCCCAGAGAGTTACTGTGGCGAAGATTATTTTACCCAGAAAAGCAAAAAAAGAGAACTCGCGTCTCCCAGCGAGGCAGACGCGCTCCTGTTCCAACCTGTGCTTTGTTTTTTCTCAGCGTTGTAGGTTCCAGCTCAATTATTGCCTACGCCGTCTTCCAAAACGCAGTGCGGTCCCCCGAGGTAAGGTCTGAGCTTCCTTCTCCCTCCCTAAGCTGTGGTGTCAGTCCCTGCAGGTGGGTCACACCTTTAGCACAGACCCTCCCCTAGGAGCAGCTGCAGGTCTCAGGGTTATGTGGTTAAACCTTGTTTAATAGCTGGAGGCAAAAGGCTTGCTAAGAATTGGGCTCTTTGTCTTGGTAGGAGGTGAAAGGACTGACCTTGAACCTGTGCTTCTGCAGGGAGAAGCAGGTTCCTCCAGCTTTCTGCTGCTCCAGGAAAGTCCTCCAGTTGTTCCTGGGAGCGGGGATTTCTCGGTGTGCCTTCCTCAATGGGGCCAAACTCCTGGGGGGCTGAGGAGTTGTGCACAAAGGTGCTGGAGTGCAAACTGGAGCTGCCTCTGCAGAAATGCTTTTATAAGTGCTGGTTTTTTGGCTGTCTCTGAGGAGTTTCTCTGGGCATGTGTGCTACTAAAACTGACCCCACAGCCTCCATCCCATCCTGCTAGGCTTGGGTGTCCACACGCAGTCCCTCTGTCTGTCCAGGACTTCCTGGGGGCAGTGAGCCAAGCTGATCCCTGTGAAGATGGGATTTGCTGTCCAGGGTTTGCAGGCTCAGCCTGACCTGTGGACCATGCAGAAAGTCAGAGGAGCTGGCAGCAGCTGTGTTTGTCCTTCCTTCATCTTCATATTCTTTGTACATTGTGGATTCGATCTGCAGCCCAGAGAATGGGACTTTCAGGGAATTCCTGGAGCTATCCCTGGAGAAGCAAGGAATGCGGGAAACCGACACATTGCTGGATGACACGGTGGGAAGGAGAACAGGATTCCATGTTTGCAGGGCAAAGCTGTCCTGCTTACAACAGCCAGGACCTTGCTCCCAGCCAACCTCCTGGAAATGCTGTGAATAAACTGTGGAGCTCTCCATGCATCCCCAGGGAAGAATGGGAATTCACCTTAGAGCTGGGATGGAAAACCTGCTTGAGCTTGTGCTGCTCAAGGTACACATCAAAGCCTCCTTCGACCACATCTGCACCTGGAAAGCTCCAGATGTGATTCCTGCTGGGGTCCTCTCCCTGGAATGGTGTGGAGCAGGGGTTGGCAGCGTCCTGCTGTGACTCAGCAGCCTCATCCTGCTGGCTCCCATGGCCTGGCTGCTCAGGAGCCCTTCTGCTCTCAGTCATGTGATGGGGCTGTGGCTTGGGAGCTGCTCATGAGCCACTCATGGCTCCAGGTCAACAATGGGCCCTTCCTGCTCCAGAGGGTCCAGATGTTTCTGCTCAGATTATTTCTGCAAATCCGGATAGGAGGGCTGGATGCCAGCTGGAGGGACTGGTTTGCATCAGCCTTGCAGGCTCCTCTGCTGCCAGAGGAGATCTGGGTTTCAAAAGTGACAAAATCTCCATTAACTTCCCCATAGTCTTGTCCTCATGTCTCGGGTCTGAAGTGGAAGTTTGTAAACAAAAGGGTTGGAAGTGATCCATATCAAGGCTAGCCACAAACAGATTATTCCCTGAGTCATGAGGACCCACAGCAAAACATTTAAAAATAAAACAGCTCTGGAGGCTGGGAGGAGAAGGATCTTAGAAACACTTCCCTTCCTGCCCCCAACCTCAGAAATCCAATATTGCATTCTTGAAGCTCGCTTTCTGTCTCTATGGGGCCAATAAAACCCTTCAGCCTGAGGTAAATCATTCAGAAGAGGTGGTGGCAAGCACGGAAGAACCCTCAGCTCAACACATTTGAGGAAGAACTCTCAGCTCCACAGGTTTGAGGAAGAAACCTCAGCTCAGCAGGTTTGAGGAAGAGCCTTCAGCTCAGCATGTGCCTGGGCCATGGCCACAGAGCCCAATCCCCGTGTGTGCTGCAGCTGGAGCTGCCAGGATGTAAATCATTACATCTTTCCAGTCCCTTCCTCTATTTTATAAATACCAGTGGTTATTTTTTTCCCCTTTTTCAAGCCAGAGCCACACGTGCCCCTGTGTCACCTACTTCTTTATCCAAAACAGCTCCTGGACCCACCAGCAGTGCCTTGCTCCAAGGGCTCTTGTGCTGGAGAGAGGTCACCTGTTTGATTGCAAAAGTGCCTTCTTTGCTTATTTTAGATCTGTTTGGTTTAACCTGCCTTGATCACAAACTGGACAGTGCCCCCAGCCTGTCGTGCCAAGGCTTCATTTCTGCACCAGTGAGGAAAAGCCTGGTTTAAAAAAAAGGCATTTATAGATGAAATCAAATTAAAATTAACTCCAGGTCTTTGTGCCTTGTGCTCCTTCATGCCCTAAGGACAGATCTGGCTCAATCAGATCTACCTTAACTCTTATCACACTTCCTAAGCTGTCTCTCACTGCACGTGGGAACAAGGATAACACAACGTGAAGGGTGCCATACATTTACTTCCAGGACAATATTGAGGCAAATCTCACCAAAAACTCAGCTCCATGAAAAGAAATACCAAATCAAAGCCTGCTGAAGCATTTCCATGCTGTGTTTGGCATTATAATTTTCTGTAGGGAAAGAAAAACACCACAATTTTCTCTCCTGGATGCTGAAAATGAGATACCAAAGGATTTAATTAAGGATGTAGGTAATTAGGCTGCTTTTCCAGAGTCTCTGCTCTCCCACTAACAAAGAAAATGTTGGCCAGAATTTTTGCACAAATGTTTTCCTGCAGTGTTTACAGTCCTGGCCAGTGTGTGCAAACTGGAAATGGGCTGGAAGCTGTTGTTAAAGGAGACATGACTGCTTTCCAGCAAGATGCAGCAAAAGTGGCTCCCAGTGGAAATTAATGCAGCTTGTAAAATAAACCCAACCTTAGTCACCAGCTGAAATGACATGGAACACTTAGAAAAATGCTTGTTTCAAGTCATTCCAGAGCTGAGGAAGGGTTTGTGTTTACTGGAAGTTTGATTTCTATGTGAGTTTATTTAAAACACGATGTCTCTTCTCCCTGCCTACCTGTCCTGTTCTGCAAAACTGTAAAATAGTGGACATTTGGGATATTTTCTGTAAGTTTGGATGCTGCTCTTGTGGCAGAAGTGGTGGCTGGAGTAGGGAATGTGCATTGGAACAGCTCCTGAGAGCACAGTGTGGAATTTCCCTGTCTCACCAGAAGAGCTGGGAGGTGACAGTGTTCAGATAACACCAGATAACCTGGCACTGATGTCTGAGCACAATTAATCTTTCTGCTGTAATTGGTGTAGGAGTTTTAAAGGACTGAAAACAAGGATGATATTCAGGAGTACAGCCTGAAAAGTTTTCATCTGGTAACTTTTCTTTGAACTTGCTTGGCTTTTAAAGTAAAGGAGACTTTTTTTATTGGAGCTCTCAAGGTTTGCTGCAGATGAATTGACTGGTCTCAGAAATGCTGTCACAGTGCTTCCCTGAGGGTAGAACCATCCCTCCACAAAGTGCCACTTATGCCCCACTTCCCCTCAATTAAAGTTTTCAAAATAACTTTGTAGTGGGGTTTTTCTACTGAAAAACTTTCCTCACCTGCAGAAAAACTTTTGGGAGGCTGTATTAAATATCTTTATGTCTGATAAGGAGGTAAAACTGCAGCTGGGGGGTGGGAGGGCTGTGACTCCACTCACACCTGCTGAGATTTTCCCTTTTCCCTTTTCCAGGTGCGTCCACTTTTCTACCTGAGCCTCTCAGACCTGCTGCTGGGCCTGTGCTGGCTGGCTGGGGCCCTGCTCCACAGCTCACCCACCTCCCAGCAAGACCTCATCTGCTACAACCTGCAGGCCACGGGACAGGTGAGTGGCCTTGGCACCACATTCCATAATTAACATTGTAATTTGTCATAATTAACCTCGCTGGTGATCAGAGCGCGGCCGTGGGGGCTGCTTCTCGTGGCTTTATGTGGAAAAGGGAGCTCATGGCACTGGGGTTTGGGATCCTCTGGTGTGTGAGAGGAAGACAAGGTGGGATTTTTGGGGTTGCTTGTGTGAAATGAGCAGATGGGACTCAATCTCTCTCCTGTTGGATCCGTGCCCATGGATCTCTGCTCTCACATTGCAGCTTTTCTACTTCTCTTTGTGCTTCCTCCAGCCTGGGCAGGAACAGACACATTCTGTGACACAGACACATTCTGTGGCTTGCTCGAGCTCAGACTTAAATTACTCACATGAACATCCCAGTTCTTGCTCTTCCCAAGGATCAGCACAAGCTCAGCCTGTGTCCCATTGACTCAGCTGATTCCTGTGCTGGGGACCAGTTGCAGTAGGCTGGCTGTTCTCCTGACAGTTTGCTGTTGCCTCACCCAGTTCCCATTTCAACACCAGCCCTTGGAAATCTCAGCTCTCAAAAATCTGAACATGGAGGTTCATAAATCATCTCTGGAATTAATTTTTTTTTTGCTTTTAAAGGATATGGCTGAAAAGAGCAAGGGGCTTTTGGAAGCTTTGATGTGTGGGCTCAGGCAGCTCCCTGGGGGCGTGGTGACACCCACAACTGGGAACTGAATGTCCTCATGGAACAGCAGCATCCAAAGCTGGAAAGGATCTCCATGTGCCTCAGAGAGGGCAGAGCAGCAGCTGCAGGTGCAGGATGGAATTGTTCCTGCTGCTGTGTGTCTGGGGATGGGCTCCTGCAGCCCAGGGTTGTTTCAGCAGCTGTTGTGGGGGTACAGATGTGTTGCTGAGGGTGGTGAGAGCAGCTGTTCTACTCCAGGCTCATCTCTGGTCCCTCCAGCCCTACTGGCTCCACAGTATGTTCATGTGGAGAGAAACAGAGAGGTTTGGGCAACTTGGTCACTCGGGAATGATGCAGAATGACAGCAAAGATGGTGATGGTAAATGGGAAAATGAGGAGAGCTTGGGAGAGGCTTTCAGAGCTGGAAGGTGGAAGGAGCAAAGCAGGACTGAGGCTGTTCCTGAGCTGTTTCCCTTGCCTGGGGGACAGTTCTTTCAGCTGGTGTGATATTTTTATGATGGCCTGGAGGCAATTTGCCCTGCTAGAGGCAGGGTTTGGCTGTGGAAAATATGCCCATAATTTCTCAGCTCCCTTGCACTTCTGCCTCTTCTCTGCCCTCACTTTTCCAGCCTGTGGCTTCTCAGGGACACCAGCACAGGATGGGACAAGGTGGGGGCTTTGTGTTCATGCTGGGTGGGCAGAGCTGGCCTTGGGCCAGGACAAGGCTTGTGCTGGCTGTGCAGAGTCACACCCTGACCTCAGCCAGTGTCCCCTGGCTCCTCTCCTGTGTGCCACCACCAGTCCCCACAGCACAGGGACTGCCCAGGTGGCAGAGCCGGATTGTGCCTGGCAAGAGCTGTGGCTGCTGTTTGCTCTGGGAGAAATTAAAACAAACTGAGCCCTTGCCATAGCAACCTTTCCCCCAGGGCACCCCGTGACAGTGCAGGACCTCCTCAGCCAGCACCCTGCAGTGCCCTTGAGAGGTGGGAACACCTTCTGCGTAAGAAGGAGCCAGTAACAGGTTGGACCAGCAGATTCTGCAGAGCAGGAGGGATCTGGGAGCTGATGGAATGAGTAAATAAATGTCTCACTGTGCTGCTGGGTGTCTCACAAACACCTGGGGCCTCTCTGCACACCAGCACCCAGAAGGTGTCAGATGAGCCGAGGTGAGGACGGGCAGGGACAGCCCAGCAGTGGAATTTGCAGCCCTTGGAGAGGCTCACACTGGAGTCCTTGTGTTGTCTCAAGGCACTGCCTTAGACAATGTTTTGCTTTATTCAGGCTGTTTGCCATTATTTGTCATCCCAGGCTGATGTTGTAGTGGATGGAGCTGCCCAGTGTCCAAACTGTATCATAAAGAAGGAGATTGTTTGGTTTCTTGGATTTTCCCTCTTGCAGCCCCAGAGCTTTGATTGATATGAATGTAAATACTGCTCCCTTTACTGTCCTGCACTGCAATAATGAAGTCCAGAATAGATATTGTGGTTTTAATTGCACAACTCCCCCACGTTCTTCCAGTTCAGTTCCAGTGGCCTAATAACGTCCTGGCAGGCTCTGCTCATGCTGGGCAGCACAATGGGAGCCACACAAGTGGGATAATGAGGGATTCTTGTGTCCCTGCTTTATCTCCTCATGGCCAGTGCTGCAGCACTGTCCCCAGCCCCAAAGCTGGGGCTCAGGAGAGCAGAATTCCCTTCCCTTCCCTTCCCTTCCCTTCCCTTCCCTTCCCTTCCCTTCCCTTCCCTTCCCTTCCCTTCCCTTCCCTTCCCTTCCCTTCCCTTCCCTTCCCTTCCCTTCCCTTCCCTTCCCTTCCCTTCCCTTCCCTTCCCTTCCCTTCCCTTCCCTTCCCTTCCCTTCCCTTCCCTTCCCTTCCTGCTGGCACCTTCACAAGGGGCATTTGGGTCTCTGTCCCAGAAGGCAGCACTGACATTTCACGAGCCTCTCCCAAGCGTCCTGAAGTGCAAGAGAATGATCCTTGTGGGCTGTTTGGGCCTTCTCTGGAAGTAGTTGGCAAAGGGTAACAACCCCTCATTAAAACTCATTTAATGAGCTGGAAAGTCACTGCAGTGTTCCTGTGGCAGCCCTTGGACTCAGCCTCTTGAGCCAGCCAAGAGCATTCACAACCTCAGTGAAGGAGGCCAAGTTTGTTTAGTGACCACTTTCCCAGCCGTGGATGATACCAGGGTGGCAAACCTGTGCTCCTTATCTTTTTGGCAAAGGATAGCAAAGCCACAATTTAAAAAAAAATTTAAAAAAAAAATTCCCTTGTCCAGCCCTTCCTCTTTGCCACTGTAGTTTGTGTTTCCTGTGACAAACACAGCACATGCATGTACATGGTCTGATTAGGCAACCTGGAGTAAGCATGAGTTTGGAAACAAATTTGATCAAGATTTGGGGAGGTTTCTAGGAAGTTTCAGATAATTAGACTCATGTCAAGCTGGAATCAAAGGCTATGAAACTCTCAGTGTGCTGCTCTATCTTTTCTCCTTTTTCCCATGGAGGAAGAAAAGGGGGTTTGGGATGTTAACTCAGGCTGAGGGCAGAGAATATCTGCCCTCACATTCCTCTTGAAATATCCAATTGTTTTCTGTTTCCGTGAATTCTCTGTGTAGTGAGCTTATTATGCAAGAAGGAAATCTAAATGTCACATCTGTGCTGTGTTTCCTAATGGACATGGAATTGAGAAGGTCCAAGTGCCTCTGAAACCCTCATTGCCAGGCTCTGAGCCAAAAAAAAAAAGAGCCAGATCACAAAAATGTTTATTTCTAAGACAGTCCTGCTGTCATTAGTTCTCCTGTCTGAGGCCAAAGTGAAGCTGCTTTTGTGTGGTTTAAGGTGGGAATTTCCAACCTGGTTCAGACCCTCACCTTTGGCAGGTGTTCATCATCCTGCCTCTGTTCCATGGGATTTGGGAGGAGCTAAACATGCTCCAGGAGTTGTTATTGTTATGCTCCAGGAATTGTTATTCCAGGACTGAAATGCTGGTTTTATCTCTCAGATATTCTACGTGGCCTCTTTTCTCTACACTGTCAACTACACCTGGCACCTGTACATGGACCTCAAGGTGAAATACAACCAGAACCTCTGCAGGGTGCCCCCCCAGGTGAGTGGGACTGATATGGGACTGGTGTAAAGGCTGGGAACCCAGGGACAAGGACACAACACTCAGGAAAAACCTCCCTGCCTTGCAGGCTGAGCAAATACTTCACACACCCCGTGACCAAAATCTCTCCTTGCAGTTCATTCCTCCCTCACACCCAAACTGGGAGGATGGGGAGGCACCACCACTGCCATGACCAGGCTGGGGATACCCCAGGTACTCCTGCAAGATGGCACATTCCTTCTGCAGCTCTTCCCAACAAACCCATCAGCCCCACTGCCCTGCACAGCTTCCCCAGACATTTGCTGTGCACAGCAAATTGTGTATCCCAGATATTCCATCTGAAAGTTTAGGCTGGGCAACCCCTCCCTCAGCTGCTGAAATCCTCCGTGGAAGCTGATTCCTGTGAACCAGGGAGTGTGCAGAAATAATTTTAATTAAGATTTTTGGATTTTGCAGGTTGTAGATTATGCAAGTTGTGTTGGCCGAATAGCAACGATCTTGTCAAGGTAAGATTTCATTGTCCCTGGCACAGGGTGTGGATTTGGTGAGAGTTAATTCTCCCTGGCACAGGGTGTGGATTTGGTGAGAGTTAATTCTCCCTGGCACAGGGTGTGGGTTTGGTAAAAGTTAATTCTCCCTGGCACAGGGTGTGGATTTGGTGAGAGTTAATTCTCCCTAGTGGGACAGTGTGGATGTGGCAAACTGCAGTGTGCCTGTCCCTGATTCCTACTTGTTTTGAAGCAAGTTTTACTAAAAAAGCTGTAAAGCTCATCATTAACAGCAGAGTGATCTCATGAATGCAGAGTAAGAGTTTTTTTTTCAGCCAAGTTAATGATAACTTTATTAACTGGATGTGGTTTTCCAGAAGGTTTCCCTTTACCAATGATTAGCCCTCACAAATGAAAGCCCCAACACTGGTGAAGCTGATAAAATACTTTTCCATAGCAGTGCCAATAAAAACAACTTTAAAGTGCTCTGTAGTGATGGGAGAAAAACCGAGCAGTGCAATAACCCATGGCTGTGCTGTCCTTTTCTCCTCTCAGCCTGATCCCTTTCCTCCTCATGGTGCCGGTGTTCTGCCTGGGCAACAGCAGTAACTGCTACCAGAACTTCAGCCAGAAGCACGGGTGAGCTTCCTGCCTCGCTGTGGCACATCCCCAGGGCTGCCCTGCCGGGGTGGGCAGGAGCTCAGGCTGTCCCCTGTGTCCCCAGGTGTCTCCTGATGCACACAGAGGTGGCCGAGCCGCCCGGCGAGCCGCAGGGCCTGAGCGGCTCCGTTTGCCGCGCGATGCATTTCTACGGCGTCGGCGTCTTCCTCGTCTCCTTCCTCGTCAGCTTCGTGGCCATCCTGGTAAGGCTGGTGCTTGTGGAGGGTTCCAGAGGCTGGGCAATTCTGGAATGGTTTGGGTGGGAAGGCATCTTTGAGCTCATCCAGTGTCGCTCTCTGCCATGGGCAGTGACACCTTCCACTATCCCGGGTTGCTCCAGGACCTGTCCAGCCTGGCCTTGGACACTTCCAGGGATCCAGGGGCAGCCACAGCTTCTCTGGGAAGGATTTCCTCCCAATATCCCATCTAAACCTGCTCTCAGTTTTCAATCCTTTCCTCCCTGTCTGCTCACTCCGTGCTCTTGGTAAATAGGGCAGGGGAGTAACTGTGTGGTGCTGCCTCCCTTTTAGAAGGGGTGGTAGGGGAGGGAAAATACCACTGTGCCTCCAGATAAATCCATCTAGAGTCCTGTGTTCTGTCAACCCATCCCAGAAATATTCAGCAGGAATTCAAAGGCTTGGAGCTTGGCAGAAGAGATCACCCCCTGCATGGGTCAGCAAGAGGTGATTTACAGCTGGACTCCATGATCTTAGAGATCTTTTCCAGCCTAAGCAATTTACTGATTCTGAAATAAATTCAGAGTCTTCAGTTTAGAAAAGGCCATGTCCAAAACAACACCTCCCACAGGATTTCAGTGCTGTGTGAAAAGGTTGGATAGACTGGGATCCATCCTAGATGAACCCAGCAGATCACAGCCTGTACAATAGCATCTGCCTGCTCTTTTCCAGGTTATCCTGAGTCAGGCCCGAGGGCTGTACAAGAGGTTTGTGAACTCCACAGGGTTCCTGGGGGATCAGCAGTGGGCCATGATTAAGATGGTGGAACAAAGGGTGGTTTTTTACCCCATTGCCTTCTTCTGCTGCTGGGCCCCAGGTGAGCAGAGAGTTCCTCCCACAGCATCCCCCTGTGGAACCCCAGGGAGGTGGGGTTAACTTCACCCTCTCATCCATCCCTTTCCACAGCTGTCCTCCTTGGAATGCTGAAATTGGCAGCTTCAACAACCAGCAAAATCTACATGGCTCTGCTGATCCTGCAGGTAAATGTCTGCCCCTGCAGCCTCCTGCCTCCTCACCTTGAGTCTCCTGCCCTGCATCCCTGCTGGATGGGGCAAGGATCTCTGCTGTGTGAACCCAAGTCTGATTTGTGCTTTTGATTGGCAAACATCTTGGTTTGGTGGTTTATGTTTTTCACAGGCATGAGAAGGTGTCAGTACCCAAAATCCCAACAGTTTAGTAGTGAACAGGGTGCTGGGTGGATGTTTGGACTTGGTGACCTCAAAGGTCTTTTCCAACCTCAGTGATTCTGTGGTCATGGAAATTGCAGCAAATAAGACTAGAAAGGATCCTCAAAAATTTGTTTTGTTTTCCCTGTGTCCCTAAATCTCCAGATGTTATTCCTTAATAACACTTGTCCAGCTCCTTCTTGTGTCTGATGCAGAAGTTAGACATTTTATTAAATTATATCTATATAGTCATAGATTTATACTATATATACTATAGTTATAATGATCTAGATATGTTATTATATTTATTTAATATATAAACATACATAAAATACATTCTCTATTTGTACAGCATTTCTATTTAATTAGATATTCATTAAATATCCAATTTCTATCTAAAATCACAGCACAATTTCTCCATCTCAGGGAAGATAAAATCCTGCTGGGAGGGGGAGGTTTTCCAGGGCTCCCAGAGCACGGGGCAGAGCTGGGATCCCTCATTCCCCTGTGCTCTCTCCCAGGCTCTCACCGCAGCTTCCCAGGGGCTCCTGAACTGCCTGGTGTACGGCTGGACCCAGCACGCATTCCTGGCCCTGAAGCGCGGCTCCCGCCGGGACGTGGACACGCAGACCCCGCTCCTGCGCTCCCAGAAGAAATTCTACTCCAGCACAGCCCCGTCCGGCCCGCCCGAACCCGCGGGCTGCTCCTCCACCCTGCTCTGAGGCAGCTGCAGCCCTGCCTGCAAGGAGAGAGGCAGAGTCCTTGCAACTCCTCCTTCCAGCTCCTCGTTCCAGCTCCTCGTTCTCCAGAGCCGGAATGGAGCTGTCCCCGCGGGGCTGGCAGAGCCAGGCGCTCAGTGGACATAGTTATTTATTTAATGGATTCTTTCAGCGTGATAAATCTTTAGTCCAGACTTTCTCCTCCTGGAAATATCCCTAGAAATGTAGCAAACCCCATGTAAAGGCTCAGAGACCTGGTCCAGCGCCATGGAGGTTGAGCAGAGAATGTTTTACTTTGGTTTATTTCTCCAAGTCGTTGCCTTTACAAATTAACAGAAAGCAAAATGAGTATTTGTCAATCTCTGCCTTTTAATTCACTCTTAACCATGAGAATTTGCACCACCCTAAGAACCAAGTGCAGGGAGTGAAGAATTGCAAAGGACAAAAGCTGCCTGGAATTTCTGCACATTTCCCTTTCCTTCTTCCTGCCAACTCCTGCCCAGCCACAACACTCCCCAAAATCAGCTGCTTCGACCCTGTGGAGCATCGCTCATGAACCAGGTGAGCAGGACTTTGTCTGAATCTCTTTGCATTTCCAGACATTCACATGAATTATTTACTGAGGCCCCACCATTCTACAGGAAATAAACCAGGTCTTAAGCTGTGTTAAAAACAACTCTTTACCTTTACACTCTTTATTTTCCAACAGCTGTTTCAATTTTTTCTCCTAGCGTTTTTCCAAGTTCATTTGCCTGGATAATTCCCACTTGCTGTGGACTCCCAATTTTGTTACATCAATCATTTCAGGCTCTGTGGGCTTTTCTTTTCCTACGGCTTTGATAACTCTTTTACATCCTGAATTGGCATTATTTTCAATAATGTCCTGTATCATTATTGGGTGAGTTATATCATCCCCACATTGTCTTCCTGCTCCTTGCATTACCCAGTCCACAAATGTGGTAAATGCTTCAGACAAGTCTTGGCTAATCGGATTATAGGCTTTTTCAAAACTTCCTGCAGGCTGAATTTGAAAAACGCATGTATTTTAGGGTTTAGTGTCTCACTTTGGGTGGAGAAATCTGTGCCAAACACTGGGGGGGGGGGACTCTGGAGCTATTTGGGAACAGTTCTTTTTCAAAATTCTTTTGTATTGGGATCAAAGGGTCGGCATTTGCAGGGACGAAATAATTCTCTGTCTGTCCTGTATTTATTAAAGCAGCTGTCATATTCCAGCCTCGTTGCCCGGTTTGTGTGCATGGATGCAGCTGTGCAGGCGAATCGTGACACAAAGTAGTCCCACTCGGTGCTGGGAGCGCGGAAGGCGAAAACGCGGAGGGATACCAGGGATTGGTCGCACTGCGCCCCGCGCTGTGCCCCGCGCCCCGCCCCGCGCCCCGCCCTGCCCCGCGCCGCGGAGGGATCTCTCGGTGATGCGGCCGAGAGAGGTCCGGCAGAGCGAGAGGCGCGGAAGGATACACGCAAGGCGCTGCAGTTTTCGCCTGCTGGGGTGCCGTGTACAGCCCCGGTGGCGGCGGAAGCGGCGTGCCCGGGCACAGGGATGGTGGCTGGAGCCGGACAGCGGCACACAGTGCTCGGAACTGGGACCGGGCTGCACCAAAGCTGCGGCGAAAGCAGCGGGGGGGGGAAGGGGGGGGGCGGTGGTGACAGGGATATAACTGCGCATGCGTGCGGCTGATCCCGGGAGCAGCGCCGTGGATGGATGAGGCGGCGCTGAGCTGCGGGAACGGGAGCCGGGGCTTCCGCCGCGGCCGTGGAAGGGAACGCCGGGACGGCCGTGCTGGCAGGAGGCGGCGGAGCTGCGCCATCCAGCAGCTCTGAAGCGGGAGGGTGCGGGGAGGAAGGGACGGCTCGGCCCGCCATGGAGCGGCGGCGGCAGGAGCGGGAAAGCGGCCGCGGGCGGCGGCGGGGCGGTGTCGTCAGCGGGAGATGATCCCGGGCTGGCGGGAGGGGCGGCGTGGAGGCGGCGGGAGGGGCTGCGGGGAGGCCATGCACGGCTGGAGCGCAGCTTGCAGCCGCTGGGGGCTGGGGTGGCTGCTGGCCCGGCGGGCAGGGGCGGCGCAGGCGGGAGGCTGCGCCGGAGCCGCGGCAGGAACGGCAGATGCCGCAGCCACCGGCGCGGACACTGCGGCGCCGGCACGGGGTGGCTGGGCGGCCCGGGGCGCTCCGGTCCCAGCGCAAGCAGTGCCGTGCCGGGACTGGGGGATTGCGCCCAAACGCCGGCAGGAACGGGAGCATCCGTGGGCGTTTACCCCGCGCGGCGCCTGTGGGCAGCTCGGGAGCTCGGGGTGTGCTGCGTGCATTTGAACACCAGGGCGGGGGGGGGGGGGGGGGTCCCGAGCCTCCCGCGGCACCGCGCACAGGGGGCGCTGGGGGCGCAGCGCGGCCGCGCCAGGCGCGCTCGGCACTGCAGAGCCGGGAGCCGCAGGGAACGGCAAAGACGCAGCAGCAGCGGCGGGACCGGGGCCAGCACTGGCCCCGCTGGGTCGGCAGAGGGGGCAGGGGGGGGTGGGCGGGAGCGGCTGCCCTCGCAGGGAGCGGCGGGGGCAGGAGGGGGCGGAGTCGCGGTGACGTCGGTGGGCGGGATTTAGGGGCGGGGCCCGGGACAGCCGGGACCGACTGGATGGGGATGGCGGGAGCGGTGGGAGCGGCTGGGGGTTGGCCGGGGCCGGGGGGACGGGAGTCAGAACGGCGAGGGTGGGGGGGCGGGGCGGCAGGGGCGAGCAGGACTGTGGGGACCAGAGCCGTGCGGTCCCAAGGGGAGGTGGGGGGTGTGTCTGGCTGGAGACTCGCGGCAGAGGGGGGCAGAGCCGCAGGAGGAGCAGAGCTCGGTGGGGCGGCTGCTGAGGGCATCCCCCGTGCGGCAAAAAGAGCTCAAGCAGCGCCCGGCAAGCTGGGACCGGCTCCCTGGCAGCCATGGCCCGGGGGGAGATACTATTTAAGTGCTTTATAAAAACTGTGTTCAAAAGTCTCAGTTTTGCTTTACAGCACCTTTTACGACAGTCGCGCTTTACGGCACCTTTTACGACAGTCGCGCTTTACGGCACCTTTTACGACAGTTCTGCTTTACGACACCTTTTACGACAGTCGCGCTTTACGACACCTTTTACGACAGTCGCGCTTTACGGCACCTTTTACGACAGTTCTGCTTTACGGCACCTTTTACGACAGTCGCGCTTTACGGCAGTTTTGCGACAGTCGCGCTTTACGGCACCTTTTACGACAGTTCTGCTTTACGGCACCTTTTACGACAGTCGCGCTTTACGGCAGTTTTGCGACAGTCGCGCTTTACGGCACCTTTTACGACAGTTCTGCTTTACGGCACCTTTTACGACAGTCGCGCTTTACGGCACCTTTTACGACAGTTCTGCTTTACGGCACCTTTTACGACAGTCGCGCTTTACGGCACCTTTTACGACAGTTCTGCTTTACGGCACCTTTTACGACAGTCGCGCTTTACGGCACCTTTTACGACAGTCGCGCTTTACGGCACCTTTTACGACAGTTCTGCTTTACGACACCTTTTACGACAGTCGCGCTTTACGACACCTTTTACGACAGTCGCGCTTTACGGCACCTTTTACGACAGTCGCGCTTTACGACACCTTTTACGACAGTTCTGCTTTACGGCACCTTTTACGACAGTCGCGCTTTACGGCACCTTTTACGACAGTTCTGCTTTACGGCACCTTTTACGACAGTCGCGCTTTACGGCACCTTTTACGACAGTTCTGCTTTACGGCACCTTTTACGACAGTTCTGCTTTACGGCACCTTTTACGACAGTCGCGCTTTACGGCACCTTTTACGACAGTCGCGCTTTACGACACCTTTTACGACAGTCGCGCTTTACGGCACCTTTTACGACAGTCGCGCTTTACGGCACCTTTTACGACAGTTCTGCTTTACGGCACCTTTTACGACAGTCGCGCTTTACGGCAGTTTTACGACAGTGTTGCTTTACGGCGCCTTTTACGACAGTTCTGCTTTACGGCACCTTTTACGACAGTCGTGTTTTACGACACTCGCGCTTTACGGCGCCACCCTTTATAGAAATTTTATGGTACTTTACAGCACTTTACGGTTTTTATTTTGTTTTTCATTTAGTTTTAATTAATTTTTTTTAATTATATTTTTTATTTAATTTTTATTTCTAATTTTTCTAATTTTAAAGCTTTTAATTTAATTTTTCGAAGTTTATTTTTATTTAATTTTTATTTTTAATTTTTCTATTTTTAGCTTTTAATTTTTTTAATTTTAGTTTTTGTTTAATTTTTAATTTTTTTATTTTTAGCTTTTAATTTTATTTTTTTAATTTTATTTTTTTAATTTTAATTTTAATTTTATTGTTTTAATTTTTCTTTCGTTTTTCTATTTTTAAAGTATTTATTTTCGTTTTCTAATTTTATTTTTTATTTAATTTTAAATTTTAATTTTTCTAATTTTAAAGCTTTTCATTTTATTTTTTAAATTTTATTTATTAATTTTGATTTCTAATTTTTCTAATTTTAAAACTTTTCATTTTATTTTTTAATTTTATTTTTTATTTAATTTTTATTTCTAATTTTTCTATTTTTAAAGCTTTTGATTTTATTTTTTTAATTTTATTTTTTATTCAATTTTTATTTCTAATTTTTCTAATTTTATTTTTTATTTCATTTTTATTTCGAATTTTTCTAATTTAAAGCTTTTTATTTTTTAATTTTAGTTTTTGTTTAATTTTTATTTCTAATTTTTTTATTTTTAGCTTTTAATTTTATTTTTTAATTTTATTTTTTAAATTTTATTTTTTAAATTTTTTTTTCGGTTTTCTCTTTTTAAAGTATTTTATTTTTCTAATTTTATTTTTAATTTAATTATTATTTTTAATTTTTTTTAATTTTAAAGCTTTTCATTTTATTTTTTAATTTTACTTATATTTAATTTTTATTTTTAATTTGTCTAATTTTAAAGCTTTTGATTTTATTTTTCTAATGTTTTTATTTAATTTTTATTTTTAATTTTTCTATTTTTAAAGCATTTATTTTATTTTTCTAATTTTATTTTTTATTTCATTTTTATTTCGAATATTTCTAATTTAAAACTTTTTATTTTTTTAATTTTAGTTTTAATTTAATTTTTATTTCTAATTTTTCTATTTTTAGCTTTTAATTTTATTTTTTTAATTTTATTTTTTTAATTTTTTTCGTTTTTCTAATTTTAAAGCATTTATTTTATTTTTCTAATTTTATTTTTTATTTAATTATTATTTCTAATTTTTCTAATTTTAAAGCTTTTGATTTTATTTTTCTAATGTTTTTTTTTATGTAATTTTTATTTTTAATTTTTCTATTTTTAAAGCATTTATTTTATTTTTCTAATTTTATTTTTTATTTCATTTTTATTTCGAATTTTTCTAATTTAAAGCTTTTTATTTTTTTAATTTTAGTTTTTGTTTAATTTTTATTTCTAATTTTTCTATTTTTAGCTTTTAATTTTTTTTTAATTTTATTTTTTTAATTTTTTTTCGTTTTTCTAATTTTAAAGCATTTATTTTATTTTTCTAATTTTATTTTTTATTACATTTTTATTTCTTATTTTTCTAATTTAAAGCTTTTTATTTTTTTAATTTTAGTTTTTGTTTAATTTTTATTTCTAATTTTTCTATTTTTAGCTTTTAATTTTTAATTTTATTTTTTAAATTTTTTTTCGTTTTTCTAATTTTAAAGCATTTTATTTTTCTAATTTTATTTTTTATTTATTTTTTATTTCTAATTTTTCTAATTTTAAAGCTTTTGATTTTATTTTTCTAATGTTATTTATTTAATTTTTATTTTTAATTTTTTTAGTTTTAAAGCATTTATTTTTCTAATTTTATTTATTAAATTTTTTTTTCGAATTTTTCTAATTTTAAAGCTTTTGATTTTTCTTTGTAATGTTATTTTTAATTTAATTTTTATTTTTCATTTTTCTATTTTTAAAGCTTTTCATTTTATTTTTCTAATTTGATTTTCATTTCATTTTTATTTTTAATTTTTCTATTTTTAACGCTTTTCATTTTATTTTTTTAATTTTATTTTTTATTTAATGTTTATTTTAAATTTTTTTTTATTTTTAAAGTTTTTTTTTATTTTTCTAATTTTATTTTTATTTAATTTTTATTTTTAATTTTTTTTACGACAGTCACGCTTTACAGCAGTTTTATGACAGCTGTGCAGAAATATTTCCCTGCTAACGTGTCTGGAAAACTTCTGCTGGAGATGAGGGTGGAGGGAGGGAGGGAGGGGACACCCGATCCTTGGGGGACAAAGGTGCCCTGGCCCCGTGCCTGGTCACGGGGACGGGGACAAGGACATGCTCATGGGTTTGGCTCCTTGGGGGGAACAGGGACTCCCCATTCCAACCCCTCCCTGCCCGAGTTAAAATACCAATGCAAGATCATGTAAACAAAGTCATTTTTATTTTAAAAAACACACTGGGGGAAAAAAACCCAAGCAAACATATACAGCAAGGCCACAGCCAGTGGAAATTCACTGGTGATAGTGTCAGCTCAGAGAGAACACCAGAGGAAGGGTTACAAGGACATTCTATAAAAACTGGTATCATTTCAAAAACAACAAAAGGGCTTTTCACTTCCATTAAAGTAATTACAAAGTCAAAGATGGGCTGGAAACCCAGGAGTAGGAAGTCAACACCTCTCCCTCCTGCAAATCCTAACAGTTCTTGCCAACAGTAGGTGGAAACTTGAATTTGCTCCCAAGGTGGCAAAGCACAAAGTTCCCTCTTTGAAGATCTTAAAAAGATCTGAAGTAATTTGCAGCTGTCAGTCCCTGAATTGGGAGATGTCAATGAACAAACCTTTGCTGCTGCCCTCAGCAAATACCCCCAGGTCCTTGCTCAGCACAGCTCACCTGTCATCCAGGTGATTCCACACCCGGGAAGAACCTAAAACCTTTTGATTTTCCTGTCTAAATGCCAACAAAAAATTCAAAAGCATTACCAAGGGTCTTGGTCACAGCCTCCCTGTGGCTGAACAGAGGATTTATCCCAAATTCTGAGAACCTGGGGGGCACCAGAGGGGCTCAGTGGGGGTCTGGGCTCTTCAGGAAGGGAGGGAGATGTGTGGGAAGAATTGCAAAGGACAAAATCTGCCTGGAGTTTCTGCACATTTCCCTTTCCCTCTTCCTGCCAACTCCTGCCCAGCCACAATACTCCCCAAAATCAGCTGCTTCGACCCTGTGGAGCATCGCTCATGAACCAGGTGAGCAGGACTTTGTCTGAATCTCTCTTTGCATTTCCAGACATTCACATGAATTATTTACTGAGGCCCCACCATTCTATAGGAAATAAACCAGGTCTTAAGCTGTGTTAAAAACAACTCTTTACCTTTACACTCTTTATTTTCCAACAGCTTCGCTTTTTGGGTCCAACCCAAATTTTTCTCATAGCAGGTTAGGCAAGAAGAGGAAATACTCCAGCTTTGTGTAATTAACTTACACAACTGTGTAAACTCTGGGTAAGTCACACAAGGGCCCTGGAGGTTTGGTCAATGACTTATTTTCTCCTACAGAGTCAGACTGAGTGAAACAATTCAATTTTGCTGTTTTACAGGATAAAAACAAAGTTTTCAGCCATCTTCTTCCACTTGGTCCTTCAAATCCTCCTCTAGTCCCAACGTTTGGACATGGATGGCTCAGTGTTTCTCCAGCCCCACTTCCAAGGCAAATATTCCACAGGGAGGGTGGGATTCGTGCCCTGGCACTGGCAGGGCATGAAACACACCCAGCCTCATCCCTGAGAGCCTCCTGCACCCTCCTGGGACTGACCCCGTTTGTGGAGCCAGTGCAATTTGTTTAAAAGGGGATTAAGGCTCCCTAAGTGATGGAAGATTAGCCAGGGAACAATGATTGGATTGCTAATGGAGCAGCAGGGCTGGCAGTGGGTGCTGACACAGCCCCAGCGCTCCTCAGAATGCAGGAGTCACTCAGTGTTTGTTTGAGGGGAGTTTTCTTGCTGGGTTGGCTGCTCTGAGTGCTCCCAGAAATTGTCCCCTCAGTCCCTTTCCCAGTCTGGAGGCTCTGAGGGTCACTCACCACCCAACCTGCTCTGAACTCCCCCAAGGCACCAAGCAGAGGGAAATTCTCTCACAAGGGAGGAGCCTGAGCCCTCACACCTGCCCCCTCTTGTGTCCTGAGATGCTCCTGGACCAAGGGTGGGTCTGGTTGCTGTCACCTCGAGGACAACAAAACCATTTCCAGAGGCAGGGAGGGCCCAGGTGCCCCCCTGAGGCTCTGTGGGCAGAGAGGGGAGGGAAGCACTGCCTGCCCCTGGTCCAGCACAGGGCCAAAAGCAACAAAGCTTTGTTCCATTTTTTGTGACCAGCCAGTGTCCCCCAGTCCCACTGCAAGGAGCACCAGCCATGGGGATCTGGGTCCTATTCCAGAGTCCCTGAGGACAGAGGGACTCATCCCTCCCTTCCCCGAGTGCCCAGTCCAACCCCACAGCCCTCAGGGGTTAACTGGGAGCACTGGGCAGGTGCTGCTGCCATCTGATGGAAAGCTGGGCTTAAAAAAGGCAATTTTGGGTTATGTTGCCAAGCAGAGCCCAGGATTCCCTAAGGGTTTATCCAGCCTCAAACCCTCATTCAAGTGTTTGTTCCCATGGATCAGGGAGGTGGGATGGGGCCTGAGTGTGGCAGAATAATGGAATCATGGAATCTCTAAGGCTGGAAAAGCCCTCTAAGATCACCAAATGCAGAAATGAACCCAGCACCACTGTGCTCACCACTTACCACAGCCCCAGGTGCTGCACCCACACCTTCTGGGCACTTGCAGGGAAAAGCAGAATCCTGCTGCTCCTCCTTCCTTCTCTCCTGCAGGGATTTGGGAACCAAACAAAACCAGCCAGGAACTTTTGAGTTTAGTAAAATCATTTATATACAGGATGGGTAATATTTACAATGTAATACTGATCCAAAAGGAACTAACAGGGAACACTGAGAGGAGAAATGAGAACATTTTAACACACAGGAGTTAAACATGGGGACTGACTCGAGTTTCCAAAAGAAAATCCAGGAGTAATGACAGCAAGTTTGACATGTTGCTATTTCCAATCAAAATCTCTCTCACTAATCAGGTTCTCCTAATTTTAATATATATAGAAAAGCTTCAAATAATCAAATCACAGGAGAAGCCAGTTATACAGAAAATTTTGAAAAGGTCAAATGATTTCAGACATTTTTCTTCACTTAAATAAAATTCTAAAAAAACCCAAAACCCAACAACCTCCAGAGCTTTCCCACATATTTTAGTGTTTGTACAAAGAAATTCTTCTTTGATCCCACACTTCCAGCTCGAGATATTTACATTATTCACAGTCTGCTATAAAGGATCAGTAGATTTATTACCAAGTCAAGCCTCAGAGAATCAAGACAAGGTGTTTTGCACTTGCTTCAACTGAAAAATAAACTAAACACAGGAAGGAGAAAGTCAAATGCTACTTTCAAACACATAAATGAATCCATTAAAGTTATTGAACTTTGAAATGTAAAACAGAACTTATCCAAGAGTAAAAAAATCAACTTTCTCATAGAAACAAAACCATTTGACCTTGAGTCTTCAAATTGTGTTTTCTTAATCTGTCCCTCCTCCCTCTGCTTCAAATCAGGCCCTTCTTATTTATCACAGACAAGAAAAAGTAGATTAAATCCATCAAAAGCAGCTCCTTGTGGCAAAAGCCCTTGGAAATTTGTACAAATGTTCCCACCTCAGGATCAGCAGCACTTAAGGGATGAAGAAATGAGGAATCCTCTAACACACATCAGATCCCACCTTCCCCCCTGACTGCACTTCCAACAAATTCTGACTCCCAAAAAACGGCCTGAGGATTTTCCTGCTGGGAGGGCAGAGTCACAAAGTGCTTTTGGAGGGGATTTTCTGCTCTGCCATTCAAACAAAGGTGATTTCTTTGTTTCCATCTCTATCTGCCACACTTGAAAGTTTCAATTCCCCAGAAAAACATGGATTTCAAGTTCAAAATGAAACCATTTCAAGACATGACCTAGAATTACAGCAAGGACAGAAATGCACATAACAGGGCTTGATGGTAAAGCCAAAAAAGTGACAAAACATCTCAATTTTTGCCAATTCTCTTCAGTTTTCATCAACAGGTCAGTGCACAAATATTCCAGGTAGTGTCAGAGGTACAATTCCAGCTCACACAGACACTCCCTGCTCCCATCAGAGGATGGATAAGCAGGGACTGTCCTTACCCTGCAATAAATCAGGCATTGGAAAACTGTCCACAGGATTAAGGAAAGCTGACAGAGAACAGGAAACAAAGCATCTCCTTCATGTAGAAAAAAACAAGAAGTCACTGTTTAGAAAATTGTATAGAAAGAGTCAGACACTGCTTTGCCATCCAGCTAAAGCTGCAAGGAAGTTTTGGTATAGAAAAAGAGACAAAAAAAAAAAGAAGAACAAGGCTGGACTTTTGTAGGAGAGAATTGGGAGATTGATGGCTCAGGTTTGTCAATGTAAACCCAAAAATGGATGAGCTGTGAAAGACAACAACGTTCAGGAGTGGTCACTGAGGGCCCTGGGTTGGCACTTCAGTCTGCAGACCACACTCAGCCGGTGTCTGCACGGATTTGGTACCAAAATAGCTCTATAAAAAGCCTCCGCCTGATCTCTGAAAGAAAGAGAAGCAGAAAAGGTAGAAAACTAGAACTATGTACAGATTCTTGCCATTGGTTTGCTTTATCAGGATTTAAAAAAGCAGCTTTTGGAGCCAATGTTCCAGACTAGAGTAAGAACCTGCCCTGGGGAGCAGGGAGCAGCCCTGCAGTTGTGGCTCCCCCAAGAAGGAGCTCGAAGGCATCAGAGATGAGAATTTGGGCTCCAGAGAAATCCCAGGAGTTCCCCAGAGCACTGGGAGCCTGCCTGGGAACAGCTCTGCCAAACAAGAGGACAAGTCAGAACCCAAGCCTTGGATCTTCTAGGAAGGAAAGAATGGGAATATCCCAAACAAACAAAGCCCAGGCTGGTCTCGGTCCATGGAAGATCCCACCATGGAAATTAAAAGAATTTGTGCATAAAGACTTGAACATTCTTCTGCTCTGCTGTTGGACAAGGTGAGAAAAAGAAGAGTTTTGTGCTGAATGGCTGATTCAGCCTTAAAAATGCTCTGAGGAAGATGAGGAGAAAGGAAGAGAGGAGGTTAAGCCTTAAAGAAGGTCTGAGGGAATGGGGAAGATGAAATAAAAGAGAGTCACTGCTCAGAACTGAAAATTTCAGCAAGCACATGGCCTCAGGTGCCTGGGCCAGGCACCAAGCCAAACTGAAGGTATTTAATTGATTTAATTTAATTGATTTCTCTCTACCTAAAGACCTGGAATTTAGGTGCCAAGGGGAGCTGTGAATTTGCATTTCACAGCACTTGCTTCAAGTACTCACTGAGCAGGGGCTTGAGAAACTGTGGCTCTCCTTCGCATACAGTCACTGCAGGGGCTGGATGTGGCAGGTGAAAGGCAGCTTCTGCAACTGGTTATTAAGAAAAAGAATGGTTTTTAACAATAAAATCCACCCCATTTGTGGGGCTCATGATTAACAGTACATAAGTGATCATATATACCTCGAGGAACTGAGTTTTAAAAAAATATTACAGTACCAATGATTTTTTTTTTTTGTATCTACAACTATACAGCATTTTCAAGCAGTATGGAAATTTAATGAAATAATTATGATTTATTAATTTACATAAAAATACTTTTTACAGTTAAAGAATAAATCTTAAATGGTAAAAAAAATAAGATTAAGAAGCTCCAGCTATTGAGAGTCGTGGGAATTTGTCTGCTCTTCAATCACTTGTTTGACAATTTCTGCCAGTTTTAGTCGATCCACTTTGTCTGTGAATCCTCTGCCTGGAAGGGGAAAAAAAAAAACCAGGGAATCAGCTGGAGCGGGGCACAAGGTGGAAAGCAATCCCAGCTGGAATGAAACAATGCTTCCCACAAACTCAGGGCAACAGCAGCACAGGATCCAAAAGAACTCACAGACCATGGGAAAATGGAGCAATTAAAGATCTCAGTGAAAGCCAAGCAAACAGACCAGGAGGAAGCAGGACCAAGCCCTTGTGAAGCTGGCTGAGGCTCCTGGTCCCTTCCATCCACCAGCACCTGCTCCTGGGGCTGAGCCCTGTGCAGCCTCCTCTGGCCAGGAGCCACCTGAGCATTCCAAGGTGCCTGTCCTGCTTCCATTCTGCTTCCAAACTGGGCTGACAGGGAGGAGCAGCCTCCAGCAGAAAGAGGGAATAAACAGCTGGATGGAAAGCAGCTCAGCACAGCTGGAGAGGTTCCTAAAAGGATCACAGAATCGTGGGATGGTTGGAAAGGACCCTAAAGGTCATCTGGGCAGGGACATCTTCCACTATCCCAGGTTGCTCCAAGCCCTGTCCAACCCCTCCTTGGACACTTCCAGGGATGGGGCAGCCACAGCTTCTCTGGGCAACCTGTCCAGGGCCTCCCCACCCTCACAGGGAAGGATTTTTGCACACATCCCATCTATCCCTGCCCTCTGGCAGTTTAAAATTCCCCCTTTCTATCATGATCAATCTGTGCTGTTACATTCCCGGTGCTTCAGGAAACTCAACCCTGAGCCTCAAATAAAAATTTCAAAGCAACTTTTTCACCCCCGTTTTGGGAACATCAGTTGTGGCAGAAGGGATAAAACAGTGTCAAAAGCTAAATCAGCCCAAATCCAGTACACTGGGGGTTATTTCCATAGCAGGGGGTGGTGTGTGCTTCCCCTGTCCCACATTCCCTGGGGGAGAGCAGGGATCCTCACCGTTCCAGCTGAAGCTCTGCAGGGTGTCTCGCAGCAATTTGCACTCCCTGTTGTATTTCCAGGCCTCCTGCATCACTTCATTCAACTTCTCATCTTCATTCTCTCCTGGTTGGGACAACAGAGGGACACAGGAGGTTTGGCCTCGTGCCTCACTCAGGGCTCAGCAAACTGGGCAGTTATTCCTGCTGACCCCACACAAACCAGGAAATGGCCTTCAAACCAAATATTCCTGTTTAAAAGTTCTTTTAACAGCTCTGCATGTCACTAAAATTCCACATGAACCCAAATCCCAGCTCAGAGGCTGCCCAGGACTTCTCTTCCTTCCTCACCACTGACACAGACAGACCCAAAGGTGGGGTCTTGCACATTTAGGAATAAAAGGTTCTTAAAAGTGGCAACCTTTACCAGCCTGTGGTAGAATGCACTGAGCAATCACATCTCTCAGCTTCTCCAGAGCCACGTTGGAATCATTGCTTCCATTCTCAGGGTCATGGATGTAAACACCATCCTTTGGCTTGGTGCTGCACAAGAACAAGGGGGAAATAATTAGAATTTAACGAGCTCAAGCTCGTTACTTGTTGTGTAACTGCTGCAGTCTAACACAGCTCCTTCCCTCTCCGGGAAACTGGGAGACAGGTTCAGCATTAATTATAATTCTTGATCATTTTAAGTACGGAGAAAAAGGAATATTCTTTTAAATTACTTCAAATAAGGGTGATCCTAAAATGTATGAGTCTATTTTTTAGATTAATTCCAACAAAGAGAGAGAGAGACAGAGAGGTTACCTGACTTCTTCATTAAATAAATGTCAGGATGAGAAAAAAAATCTTAAGAATTTTTTCTCCCAGTTTGCCTTATCTTACACGTGACCCATCATCCCAACAGGAATCTGCTCAATGCAGGAACAGCGTCCAACCTCCTTCCTGCCCTCACTGGCACATCTTGGCAGAAAACCCACACTGTGCCACTGCTACTTGTCTGAGCAACACCACAAGTGTGTTAAACCATCACAGCTGAGCCTGTGCCATTCCCAAAGCCATTCCCAGCTGGCTCCAGGTTGTCCTTCCAAGCCCAGCTCTGGAGTTACCCCAGGAGTTTCCGCTTGCGCAGGATCGGGTTGTTCACGGAGTGAAGGGGTTTCAGGCTCACTTTGAGGTCCTGGATTCTCATGTTTGCAAGTTGTTCTGCATGAGCCTGTTGGATCCCTGCCACCATGGCCTGGAAAGACAATGGAGACAGTGTTTGCCGTGGGTGAAAAAAAAGAGGCACCAAAATTTGATTTATTTTGGAGATGTGCAAGAAAAATCAGGTTTGCGTGAAGCAAGGTATTGGTTGGAACTAAAATCAGTGACAAAATATCCCTGGGGGAAACAGGACAAAGGATCATCTCCTCCTCATGGTCACAGGATTGACTGAAATCCTCTTTGAGCAGAAATTCAAGGAAACAAGGACTATTTGTGTAATTAGTGAGGTCATTGCTGTATGACCTCATAAAACATGGCAAAAAGAGGGAAGACCTATGGAAGATCCCTCAGGCTCTGCATTCCACCATCAGCACATGGCTGCTTGTTAGCACCATCTGGGAGCATCTCCTTCAAGCCCAAATTTCACATTTTATTCCCATTTTCATTTCTGTTTCCATTTTCTCCCTATGATCTCAGGCTCCCCTTAAGCAGAAGAGAAGCTCCTTATCTGCATAACCCCACATCAAAAAAAGCCCTTCACCCATCCCAGAGCTATCCTGCTCCTGTGCAACATTCCTGACCAAATAACTGCTGCTCACACCTTGTCCATCATCAGCTGGGCAGAGGGCAGGATGTTGTCCAGAGCTTCTGTGGAATTGAGCCAGGGATGGTCCAACACCCCCTCAATGGTCAGACGTTCCTCAGGTTTGACCTTCAGCAGCCTGGGGAGGAAAGAATAAATCCCTAAGAAGGGCTGTGGTGATTTACAGAGCATTTAAGCATTTTCAAGACTAAAAAAACCAGCTTTGCCAAGAGCTCAAACTGCCCCAAAATGAGCCCAAAATCTGTGCCAGCTCCCTGAGCTTGCTGGGGTTTAGTGCTGTCACAGCTCATCAGGGCAAAGGAGGGTGCTAAAGGCATTCCTGGGGTTCCCCTGTGCTGCTGAGTTCCACAGCTGCTGCTCCCAGGTGGGAAATCACCTCCAGAGGAGCTGGAAATGATCCAGGCTGGCACTTTCTGGGAAGGCACTCCCAGAGCTCACGCCCAGAACAGGTTACACTCATCCCAAGGACTCTGGGCATGCAAACTCTGCAGCATTCACTGCTCCCACCGTGCCGCTCCTCAGCTTTTCTCCCCCCTGCAAAGTCCTCAAGTGATGAACACTTTGGTTCCAGCCCCTCAAAATAAAAAGCAACTTTATTCCAAGATTGCTGAAAACTCCATTAAATAATTTTTTTTTCCTAGCATGAAACCCTGGAAAGAGGATTTACAAATCAATTTGTGTTCTCACGATGAGCACAACTAAATAAAAAAGCAAGATTTCCCCCAGAGTGCTGACAAGTCATCCCAAAGTCTGAATGAAAATGGGAATGACTCCATGAGCCTGTCACACTTCCTCAGACAACTCCAGATCAGCTTCTTGGCTGCAGAGCACAATTGTTTAATGCACCAAGAAAGTGGAAATAACTTGTCCAAAATGTCAGCAGCACCACGGGGGAGAGCAGCAATGCCACTTGCTGCCAAGCAGGTTAAGCTCACTCTTGATAGCAGCCACGTGCATTCCTTTGCCAGGCATTTCCCAGATCCTGAGCCATTATCAAGCCCTCATCAAGCCTGAGGTCAGAAATCAGCCTGGATCCATGTGACAACATCCTCAGAGCTGACTTCCATGGGAATTTTGAAAGACAATGAAACCTTTTGCCTGTGGAGTTTCTGTGTGAGAATAAAGAGCTGACCTTGGTATAAAGGAAAGTTAATTTAATGAAAGGTTGGGGGTTCCCCTGCACAGCTCTAAAAAGGGCTCAGCACCCTCTCCAAACAATGTGAATCCTTGCAGAATTTACAGTGCATCTCAGGAGCCAGTGACACTTTTAAAGTACTTCCCCAAGTGATTTTTTTTTCCTATTTATATTGCTTTTATTCCCTCAGCTCCTCTCTCTGGTGATGCAAAGGCAGTAAGTCCCTGTCACTTTTTCAAAAATAAGTGAGGTCAAGCCCTAATCAGTGCCACGTTCTTGCTCCCAAACAGACCAAGTCTTTGAAACACTCCCAGCTGAGGGATGTGCCCTGCATGGAAAACAGACTCCATTAGCATTTGGAATAAAACATCCATGCAAAACCTTATCTGAGTCTGGCACCTCATGACAGATCTTAATCTCCCTCTCCATCCTCCTGCCTGATTCTTTTTAGGTTCTGTATGATGTGCACAGGGCTTTAGGGGACAGATTTATCACATCCCATTAAAGGCACTTGATTTTCACAGGAATTCAAATGTTATCCCAGGAAATCCGTGCCAGCTGTGTTATCCTGAAACCCTTCAGTGCTCCCACTCCCCTTGAAGACTCAATACACAATTCACCCCAACAAAAGAGACATCAACATTAAACACTTGGACAGGGGAAAGAAAACATTTCCTAGACTTGCTTATGCTGAATGTAACAGAGAATTTGTCAGCTGGATGAGCTGCAGACAATCCCCAGTGCTGGGATAAGGCACTTCCAAGGTGCTTTTCCACTTCCTTAACATGGAACCATTCCAATTCCTTCACACAAGCACAGAGCAACAGCAGAGTTCCCTCCAAGGACTCACTTTCTGACAATGTCTTTTGCCATTTCTGAGATCTGGCTCCACTCCTCCTCTGGGAACTCGAAGCTTCCTGTCATGATCTTTTTCCTCATGTCCTTGGGAATCGTCCGGCTGTGGTGCTTGGAGTAGAAGGGGGGGTACCCACACAGCATCACGTAGATAATCACCCCCAGGGACCACAGGTCACAGCTCTGCAAGCAAGGAAAGGGTCACTCTGGGGAGCAGTTTGCAGCAAATACTGGGGGAGTTCTGATAAAAGTCCTGTGTGATTCCCTAAAGGAACAGAAGCAGCTCAGCTCCTCCTCCAGATCCACCTTCCTGGATAAATCTGGCTGCTGGGACAAGGCAGCTCCAAGCTGAACAAATTCCAGGGCCTTGGGAATTGTCTGGGACAGCCAGAGCTGCAGAGGTGTGAGAGGTTTATTGTCACAGACACATTTTATCAAAAATCCTTCCCTTAGGATTTTTCCTCCTGAGAAGCTGAGAGGCCTCAGGAACAAAACATGAACAATGGTTATCTGCTGCTGTGCAATGCAACAGGTGCATCTGGGATTGGGCTCATGTGGTTGTTTCTAATTAATGGCCAATCACAGCCCAGCTGGCTCAGACTGTCTGAGAGTCACAAGATTTTATTGTCATTCCTTTCTTTGCCTTTCGATAAAATCCTTTCTTCTATTCTTTTAGTATAGTTCTAATATAATATATATCATAAAATAATAAATCAGCCTTCTGAAACATGGAGTCAGATCCTCATTTCTTCCCTCTTCCTGGGACCCCTGTGAACACCAGCACAGTTTATTGCTTTGTGGATAAATCTGGCTGCTGGGACAAGGCAGCTCCAAGCTGAACAAATTCCAAGTGCTTGGGAATTGTCTGGAACAGCCGGGGCTGCAGAGGTGTGAGAGCCTTATTGCATCTCTCAGGATACCTGAATCCTACCCCCAATCCTGAATCCTACCCCCAGTCCTCAATCCTACCCCCAATCCCATAAAAGGATCCAGTTGTTTCCAATGGGAAGCTGAAAACAGAACAACCACCCAAGAAAGGAACAGCAGGGAAACGGAATCAGAGCTGCCTGTGGGGGCAGCCAGGGACAGGACAGGACTGCCATGGAAGGACAGAGCACCTGGAAGCTCTCAGTGCCCACTCTGGGTGAGTGCCAGGTGCTGCTTTTGCAGAATCACCCCCAGGGACAAGGCCCTTCCCTCAGCAGCTCTGTCACCCAGTGCCACCAGAGCAATCCTTCACATGGAACATGGAAAGCAAATCCCTCCCACCCTGGAAATCCCAAATCAAGGGACAAGAGAGGGAAGAAGAGACTCCATATGAAAACACTACTGGCACATTCTAAGGAGTTCAGAAACAGAAGTGTCTGCTACCATCACCAGCCTGGCTCTCCAGGATGGAGAGAGGCAGTCAGAGCCTGAGGAAGGCAGGTTTGTGGTGCAGAGTAATTAATAATTGCTTTAACTCTCTCATTAGTGAGGCCACTAAATGCCAACAAACACCTGCTCAGGCATGGGGTGGAATAAACAACCATCCCTAGAGCTGGAATCAGGACAGATCCTTACTCTGGGATCACAAACCAGAAAACCTGAACTAAAATTGACACACCCAGAACACTCAGTGGTTCAAGCACTGCTCAGCCAGCAGGAGACAGCGATGATAATAAACAGGAAAACGTTTTGGAATGCCCAAAAAAAGATTAGGACCTTTCAGGACATTTCCTGCCATGATTCTGCCAAGATTCCAGCAGCTACACAATAAATCCTTGATTGTTTTCAAGAAGATTCAGGTACAGGGCAGTTCCTGGCACAGCTGCCTGAACAAGGAATGCTGTGCACATCCAGAAACTCTGGCAGCAGGAAAGAGATTCCCCTTGAACAGAGCTGAAAGGAACTTCCCTCATGGCCTCACTCCAGCAGACTCCTTCTACTCTCCCCAAAATCTTGTTCACATTTAGTGCTCCTTAACAGCATTTGTGTCTTTATCCCTCCTTCATTAGAGGATCATTAATTAGGTGTGCACTAAGTGTGCATTTTATTTTTTGCTCTATCAGAAGCAGCAGTGGGGTGGGGAAGACTTTGAAAGATGTTTCCCAGCTCACCTTGTTGTAGGTGTAAGGGGTTGGAGAGGTGGGGATAATACCAGACTTTTCTTTCTGATGTCTTCTTTGTGCCTCCAATACCTGGTGAGAGGGGAAATAAAAACAAAGAAAAATCCATTTCATGGACAGGCAACACAACCAGCAAAGCCTGTGCCAAAGATTCCTGATGCTTTTCCATTCAAGAAACTTATTTCAGCTACTGAACACTACCAAAGTCCAGTTTTTCTCCTTAAGAAAGTCTGAAGCTTTCTACATGAGGGAAATACTAAAATATATAATATTTCAGGGCACTGAAATCTCCAGTTCTGCCTGAATTAAACACTTGCTCAGAACCTCCCACCCCTCCATGCCTGGAACCAGAACCTGAGGTGGGTCTGGAGGGTAACCCCAGCTCAGAGCTGTCCCTTTTTGCCTCTCCCTGCACAAATCCCATCAAATGTGTCCCTTGCTGAGCCAGGCTGTGGGTTTGGGCTGCAGGGAGCCCCAGCAGGCTCCAGCTGGGAAGGAATTTGATGAATTTTCAGGGCATGCTCTGATCTCTGAATTGCCCTTCCCAGTGATTAAAGGCAGCAGCCCAGCACTGCAATTAAATCTCCATCTGCAGCTGCTTTTCATTTCCTGCAGGATCCAACACAAAGGACAGGAGAGGGGCAAAGCAGCACTACAAAGAGCAGCCTGTGTGTAATTACAGATTGTGTTTAATGACACAGGGGCCAGGCCCAGGTGCCCAGGTACCAACCCTCTGCCCCTGCCCTTTGTGAGCAGCCTTTTCAGAACCTTTTTCTTCTTTTTAATGGAATCCTGAATGAGCTTGAGCTGGAAGGAGGATGGCAAAGCAGGGATTTCTCCAAAGCAGCTGCTTTAATTCAGCTGAAGGCCAATTATCACCATCAGGGCTGAGCAGAGTCTGGGAAATTTGCTTTATCAACAAATCCCTGTGGCACTCCAGCTCAGGGTGGAGGGATTCCTGCAAGGTTCCTGCACTCAGAGCCCTTCCAGGACAGAAAAGGGGGTTAAAATAACGTGGATATGGAGGCTGAGGCAATAAACGATCCCCCTTTAGGCCAGAGCAGGAACTGGTTGTTACCTGAGGTGCTACATAATAGGGAGTGAACTGGGGTGTCATCAAGTCACCTTGGTCTACTTTGGCAAACCCAAAGTCACACAATTTAACAGGTGCATCCTAAAACAAGAAGAGGCTTTATTAGACAAATCTCATTAAATCAGCTTTTCTAACACAGAATTCTCCCCCTGTCCTCATCTCACCTTTTCCAAACATTGTATTTGTACCCTCACACTCCAGCAGGCAGCTGAAAGGTCCCAAACTGACCTTTCAAAGCAGGGGTTTTGCTTTTCTGGGTGCTCTGGGCCAGGAACAGCCCCCTCAGGGACTGGGAAGGCACTGAGCCCCTTGGAGGGGGGGTCACTGCATATCCAGGCTGGTGGTGAGCAGGAGACACAAAGAATTGTTTGGATCTATCAGAGCACCTCTGGGCAGAGGCTCAGAACATCCTGATGAGGGGGCAGAGCTGGACCCTGAGTTCAGGTGCAGAACCTGACTCCTATTTTACAGCAGCAGCAGCAGCAGCAGGGACTCACTGCCCTGCAAGGAGATCAGGGGATGGGAAAGCACCAAGTCCATCCAGGTGATTCAATGTGCAATTTAATTGAATTCAACTGAAATTTTCAACTGAAAATTCATTTCCATTAAATTTTTTTTTCTTCAATTGAATTTACAATTTCAATTTTGTCACCAAAACATTCGTGTCATTTTACCACTACTCTGAGAGTCACCCTTGAGCCACACTTCACCAGAATTCAGCAGCAAAAGAATTGCAAATGTTCATCTTACCAGAGAGTTATCCTTGAAGAGGAGATTCTCAGGCTTGAGGTCTCTGTGTGCAATGTTTAGTGAGTGGCAATGCTGCAAAGCCAAAGCTATCTGGAAAAGGGCACAATAAATCAGCTACAATCACTGACCTCCTCCTGCAGCCTGGACATTTATTGCAGCTTTACAAAGGACATTTCCAACCCCAAATATTTTAACTCCACCCAAGTGGAGCTCTCCTTCAGGACGAGCCTGGCCCTGCTGCACTGAGGTGACAGCTGGGACATGAATCCCACAGGAAACAAAAGCCAGGCTGGCCTGGGCTCCCCAACCTCCTCAGTCTGGGAACTCAAGGCATTGAGAGCCCCCAAAGTGAAGCAGGAGGTGCCAGTGCCCCTTCCCTGCTGTGCCAGGGTTCCAGGGTGCTGCCCCTGCCCAGCAGGGAGTTCAGGATTCCAGGGAATCTGCAGATCCAACACTCAGGCACTTTTATTCTCTCATTTTGGACGGGCACTGCCTGCACTTCAGTCATTCTGTGGATATCCCACAGAAATGCATTCCTGGATTGTTTCAAGGATGCTTTGGGAACCTGCAGTCCAGGCAGGAAAAGCTCCAGGGACTGCACATTTCCAAGTGCAATTCATTTCAAGAAAAGCCAAGTATAAATATTTAAACAGCATTCCTGGGACAGAAGCGAGGCACAGCCTCACAACCCTTATTTGGAAGCATCCCTGCTGCACTCTGTAGGATCCTACCCAAGTTTAGAGTCCTTCAAAACCTCCAAATTACTGTCACAAGAGAACTTCACTGCTAACTCAGCTCAGCAACGAATACAAACACATTCCCAGAGAAAATGAGGCAGTGCTGTGAAAAGCTTTAACCATTCCTGGGTACAAGACAAGGATGAAGAACCACCTTAGAAAATAATTTCACATTTCAAACTTCATTTCTATGAACAATTAAAGCAAAGAGTTACTTGAGACATGAATAACCCAAGTGTACACACAGAATTCAAACCAAAGTCTTGATTTCTGGTAAAGTTTTACAAGTTTTCCCCATCGTGTCAAAGAAATCAAACAGCCCAAAGGATGTCAAACAAAAAGAATAATTCTGTACTTCCACCTCATTTCTTTGTTGGATGAGACCAAAAAGTACCAGCACGATTAGCATTTCATTAGAAACAAGTCAAAGCACAAAAGTAACACAAATTTTTTGCCCCAGGTTCAAATATTCTCTCTCCAGCTGAGGGGAACTGGGGATCCCAGCACTGAATTCCACAGAGATCCTTCTGAGAGTCCCACCAGCAACAAAAAACCTGACGGACACCAAAACCCCCTGCAGAAACCACCATGGAGGTTATAAAATCATTCAGGAGTCAGCTGGGAGAGAAAGGGTGAAGGAACAAACAGACACAAAACCAGAACAAACAGACACATTCCTTCCTTGGGATCTTCCAGGAATTCCACAGCCCAAGCCCAGAACCCAGCCTGAAAACCCCTGGCCCAGAGGAGAGAAACGCCCAGGGGGTCACGGAGGTTCCAGAGCTCAGGAGGTTCCTGCTGGAGGCAACACTTTTAGGACAGGAAGAATGACAAAATTCTCTTGGGAGTCTTCTCTAGAGCAGGTGTGGAAAAGCAACGTTAAGCACAGCAGACCCAGAGAGAACAAAGCCCACACCTTCAATCCTTTATTCCTAGTAAAGCTTGGGCATTGTCACTTATAACAAAGCAGGCAATGATCATCGGATCAGAACTGAGGAATCTTTGAATTCATCCTTTTTCCCCACCCTTCCAGCCCCGGGAATTGTCCCTACTTTAGCCAGAGCATGATGGATTTGCTGGGACAGGGGGTGACTTGCCTGCTTTGTTACTTGGCTCGCTTGCTTCTCAGTAAAGTGCCGGTGCTGGCTGATTCTGTGGAAGAGCTCTCCCCCTTCCATCATCTCCATTACAATTAGGAGCCGAGCCCTGTTCAAAAGCATTTCATGTTGTTACATTAAAAAAAGCATCCAAAAGAACAGAATTGCTAAGCTAAGAATGCATATTTCACACAAACACTGCTTTCTCTGTGCTGCTTTTGGGGCTATTTTGGTGCTGTCCGAGTTTAAAATCCTCCTGGTTTTTCTGGCTCCCAGGAAATCTCCAGTTTGCTCCTCCTGATGGGCTCCCACATCCAGCTGGAACAAACTGGACATGGATACATCCAGCTCCAGCCTGGATGGAGCTGGAAGCCATGTGGACACTCTGCCCTCGAGGATTACACAGCACGTGGATGGTTTTGAGTCTGGATCCCCCATTATTTTCATTTACAGCTTTACTGCCATCAATATGAAGGATAAAAAATAGGAAGGTGGAGATCAGGGCTGCCAGATCCTCAAGGAATCAACTCCCAGTTCCCACCACACAGCAAAATCAGCTACACCAGAGCCTAAGGCAGGTCTCAGCTCTTTCATTCTCCCAGCTCTGATGATTTTCTCCACTAAGATCCTATCAGAAGACAATATTTTTATCCAAATATAATAATGCACACACACACACCAAAAAAAAAAAAAATCACTCTGCTCCATGTTTTCCTGTGTTCATTTTAAGCAGGACAATGCATTCAGAGTTTTCAGGGCTGAATTCCATATTTTTAGAAACAACTCTTTCACACAATGCAGACTGAATCAATGGAAAACCTAAAAAAATGGAGATGCATTCAACACAGGGAATAAAGGAGGCAAAATAATTTAAATACACAAAAGTCAGGGGAAAAAAAAAAAAACAAACAAGAGCTGCTTGGTCTGCAGGATAATTATTACACCTGGGACCCCCTTGAAATAATAATTTTGTGATTAAAACCAAAGCAAAGCAAAGCAAACTCCACTATACCTTGGGCTAAACATGGAAAAGAAGCTGTGGGAATGAATCCCCCTATGTAACCTTACCTGGGGCTGGATTCATGTGGGAACTGCACACTGTTAGCATAAACTTCAATTATTTGAACAATATTGGGATGTGTTGCACACATCATGTGCAGACGTACCTTGAAGAGAAGGGAAGAGCTGTTACTGCACACAGGGACAGGCACTGGGGCTAAAAACACCCCAAATTTGGGGCAGGTTGTGGGATCCCACACAGAGCTCTGGGAAAAGCTCCATCTTGGGAGTGTTTTACAGGAATTTGGAGAGAACCAGCTTTAAAGGAGCAATGTAGCACTTGAATGGAAGTGAAAATGAATGAAAAAACCCCAAAATTCCATCATCTGGAATGAATAAACCCCAAAATTCCATCATTCCATTCGTGGCTAAGCACTCCCAACAGCTGGAACATCTGAATTAAAGCCTTGCTCAGAACCTCCAAGCCCTCCATGCTTGGAACCAGAACCTGAAGAGTGTCTGGAGGGTAACCCCAGCTCAGAGCTGTCCCTTTTTGCCTCTCTCCCAGCACAAATCCCATCAAATGTGTCCCTTGCTGAGCCAGGCTGTGGGGTTGGGGTTGCAGGGAGGCTCCAGCTGGGAGGGAATTGGGACCTCCTGTCCCAACATTCAGGAATTTCCCCCACTTTAAAGCTCCCTGGGCTGTTCAATCAAGCCAAGCCTTGGTGCTTTTTGGACACAGATGATTTTAATGGGAATTTTAAGGGACAATTTGCTCAGTGACAAGAAATGGAAGTTGCTTCAACCTCAAGGACAATTAACCCTTCTTTAAATTCCCCACAGCTTGGAGGAGTGCCCATCATTCCACAGGCTGACACCTCAGGAATTCCCAACCTGTGTCAGGAGCTGCTTTAGGTCCTGGCACATGGAAAAAAGAATCCATTTCCAGAACAACTCGAAGCATTCTTGGAGCAGTGACATGTGGCAACAAAATTCCCTCTCAAACTGGTTCTGTTCCATTACAGGGAGAAGAACAGCTTGAAAACACAGCTCAGTTCATTAGAAACAAATCTCTGGATGCACAGCCAGCAAATGGGGGTTTGGTGGTGGGATTTTTATGCTTAAAACATCCCCAAAGCTTCAAAATTTAAGGTTTTTTTTGGAGAGAAAAGCAGGAACTGTACCTCATTTCGAGCTTTTGGACGATCGAGGAGGATTTTCAGTGCAAAGCGTTCTTGGGAGGATTTTTTCATGCAGACTCTGGTATTACAGCAACAAAATCATTCAGTCAGCAAGGAGATGCAAAAGAGACACCTGAAGTAATTCATTTGTAGCTCTGAGCTTGTTCTCCACATGGGAATTCCCAGGAAGGCCCCAAGTCTGGGATACATCCTTAAATTCAGCCCCAAGAGAGATTTTGGATGGAAATAACCCAAAGCACACCTGAAGACCCCCAGTGATTCTGGAATAAATGAAATATTTGGGATAGCTAAAGTGGTTTGGGAAGGAAATCCTCATTTTGGGTGATGTTTTTTCTCTTTTTCCCCCCCTCCTTTAACAATTGAGGAGAGGGCCCACGTTTGAAGAGGCAGCCAAAAGAACAAAGCACAAAACGAGTGTTTTAATGAAACAACCCAAAAAGGATGAGGAGAACCCAGACAGGAAGAAAAATGATGGGAAAGACAAAGGGAGCACCCAGGGGTTTTCCAGCCCAAATTCCCATTTTCTGAAGGGAGGAGCTTTGTTGGAAAAGTGTTTTCCTTCCCAGAAATCATCCAGGGGTTAAAAATCCACGAGCAGCAGGGCTGGGATGCAAAGGCAGAGGAAAAGCTGGAAAAACAACAGGGAAAGCAGGGAAGGGGCAGGGCAGGGGGCTCAGCAGGAATTTCTGGTGTCATTATTCCAAAGCAGGCTGGGGGAACACACCAGCACAGAGAAGGGAGGAGAAATTTTCCTCCCCAAATTCCCAAAAAAAAAAAAGACAAAACCCCTCCTGAATGACCCACGTGGGGCACAGGTGTTTGTTGGTTTGGGTTTTCCATGTATCCCATCAGGTTTTTTAGTAAAATACTCACAGACTCCTCCACAGGGCAGGGACAATCCTGGGTGTTCCCTTACCTAACAGGGCCACTGATCCCAGCTCCCAGCTTCTGAGTCCAGTTTATGTTGTATTCCTCTAAAATGGAGGTTTCCTGTTCAGGAAGGAGCAGCAGGAGGGAAAACACAGGCAATAAATACATAATAAATAAAATTATTACAGCTTTTCCCCAAAAAAAACCAAAAAACAATTCAGCAGATCTGAGTGTAAAAATGCCTGCTGGGGAGTTTGCTTTTCTGAGGAAAATATTTAATTTTAAATAGAAATTATTATATAAATTTAAATATTTAAATATTATATAAATTTAAATTTAAATGTATATAATAATTTATATTTAAAATTATAATTATATTTGTATTTATATTTAATAAATATAAATACAAATATAATTATAATTATAAATATAAGACGAACATATAAAATGGAATATAAATATAAAGATGATTATAAATATAAAATGAACATAGAAAATTAAATATAAATATACCATTATGCATAAATATAAATATACCATTGAACATGAATGCAAATATAAAAATAAATATATCATTATATAATTAGAAATACAAATATAAAACTAAAACTAAATACAGATATAAATATAAATACAAATACAAATATAAATGCTCATATCATCATTTACCTGATTAAAATTGTTAAAATTGAAAATTGTTAAAATTATTTAGCTGATTAAAATTGTTAAAATTTTTGTTTCTGTGCAGCTGGAATTTCCAAACAGGGTTATTGAGAGCAGTAAATGGGATTTTGTGCTTTTAATACCCAAAGTGTACCAGGGGCATCTCTCCCTGACTCAGTTCCAGCTTCCTACCCAGAAATGATCAATCTCAATGAAACAAGGAGCCCATTTCAGCATTAAAATGCATTTTTTTGGTCACAGAAAACAGAAAATTGCAGGTTTCAAACCACTGGAACCATCACAGTGTAAATTAAACCCTGCTTGATTAATTGTAGATTTTTCTGCTCATGAGCCAGGCTCCTTTTGTCCAAACCCACACAAACATGGCTGGGTTTTGTTAGGCCACACTTGGGTGCTCTCAGGCTTAACCACATCCCAAGGCAGCCTTTAAACCCAGCTTTAAACCCAGCTTTAAACCCAGCTCAGAGCTTTGATTGATGCCCTGAGCTGGGCCTTTGTTCCTTTATTAAATTCCTGCCTGTGCTCAGGATAAATCACAGCACAAGGAGCTGCTGCAACAGCAGCACAAGGAAAAACAATTCCCAAATCCACTGGAAATTCATGGCAGGAGCCACCCCTGAAGGTTTTTAAAGGGTTTGAAAGGAAGGGGCAGAAATCTCAGTGGATCACAGAAATTTGTGGCGCTCAAAGAAACTTCTGACCAATTGAACTCAGATAAATTTCACTTGTGAGGAAGAATTTCCCTTGTTAGGGAAAAGCTGATTTAATTTTTCTGATATTCAGCTGCAGAGGGCTGAAAACAGCAGGGGTGGGGTGAAAACACAATTTTAGGAGGGCATTAATGAGCATTTAGTATCTATTTCCTATTCTGTGTATTTGCCATTGTTTTAAAGAAAAAAAGCAACGATTTTACCTCCTGCCCTTTTTAAATTTGGATCCCAACCTTGACCCAAAGCAGGTTTATAACTCAGAGGTAAAAATGAGTAATTCATGGTCAAGAACCACAAATGACACAAAATCCAGGGTTTAGGAGCCACTTCCACCTCCCAGCTCAGGAATGGCAGCTCCAACCTTAGCACCAGGAATTCCCAGCATTGCCAGGGAAATGTTCACTCTTTTCCAACCTGAAAAATTCCAGGATTTTGATCCTAAACAGCTGAAAATGCTTTAAAAGCACCGATGTGTTTAAAAACATCCAAGTGTTTCAGCTGGATTTCACTGGTATGGAATTCCTGGGAATATCCAAAATTCCAGGAACCTGAAACTTCTGATTAATAACCTGAATTTTCAGTGGGGAAAAAAGGGGGATCATGATGTGAAATATCCAGAATTCCAGCAGAGTTTCACAACTCCACGTGGAGCTGGGATCTCCCCAGGAGCAAAATTCCCTCTCACCAAGGCTGAGCCGAGAATTTGGGAACTACCCCAGCAGGCTGGGATGCCCAGGGCCTGGGAAAGGAGAATTCCAAAAGGAAAAGCAGAATTCCCAGAGTAGAGGCAGAATTCTCAGAGGAAAAGCAGAATTCCCAAAAGGAAAAGCAGAATTCCAAAAAGGAAAAGCAGAATTCCCAAAGGAGAAGCTGAATTCAAAAAGGAAAAGCAGAATTTCCAGGGGAAAAGGAGAATTCCAAAAGGAAAAGCAGAATTTCCAGGGGAAAAGGAGAATTCCAAAAGGAAAAGCAGCATTCTCAGGGGGAAAAGCAGAATTCTCAGGGGAAAAAGCAGAATTCCCAAAGGAGAAGCTGAATTCCAAAAAGGAAAAGCAGAATTCTCAGGGGAAAAGGAGAATTCCCAAAAGGAAAAGCAGAATTCCAAAAAGGAAAAGCAGAATTTCCAGGGGAAAAGGAGAATTCCAAAAGGAGAAGCTGAATTCCCAGAGCTCTCCCAGCCTGGGTCCCTCTCCCAGCCCAGCCCTGCTCAGAGCTTTTCCAACCCCACGGATTCCATGATCCCACTGGAGATTTGTGGGATTAAGGGTTTTTTTTTTTTTTTGACCAGCACACCCCAAAAAAAGCCTTTTTCCCTCACACAAAACACCAATTTGTGGGATTTGTCCCTTTTCTGACCCAGAGATGGGGCAACTGAGAGGGGTTTATAAACATTTATTCCATTTTCAGTCTCAGGTGAAGGGTGAGACAATTCAGGTGTTACAATTCACACCATCACAATCAGAAGCCAATTATTTCTAATTTAATTTTTAATTTTTTTAATTACAATACATTATAAGCATTTCTTTGCCTATCAGCTTTTACCACTTCATGCTGTAAATGCCTCAAAAAAAAAAAAAACAATAATCTAAAATTACCCCTGTGGAGTAATTTGTTATTTTAGTAATTTAAGTAATTTTAGTTATTTTAAGCTATTTTAGTAATAGGGCTTTCTGCAAGGCTGTCCTTAAATTTATTTCTGAATTTCTGTCCTGAAATTTATTTCTATTTCTCAACAATGCCTGTCCTGTTCCATGGCATTTCTAAGCCAGCATTTGTAATCTCAAGGTTTGCATACGGATGCAGACTTTGTAAACCTTCCATCATGTTTTAAAAACAGTTAAAAACCTATTTCTGAAAGATATTGATGGGAAATGGTTGGAAATTGAAGTTTTGGGAGTCCCAGGGTGACTGGGAGGAATGCAGGATGCTGCTGGGACAAACTGGATGCAACCAGAGAAAAATCCCATCCTGGGGAATTCCAGCTCCTGCTCCTCCAACCTCTCTCAATCCCCAAATCTGGAAATAAATCCTGTCCTAAATTCCAGACCCTGAACCCCAGAACAACCAAGCCTGAGCTAAACCAAGGATTTGAAAAGCAAAATAAAATCGGCATAAAGTAGAAAATGATCAGTACTTATTAAAGTACTAAAGATTATAAAAGTATTAAATTATACAAGTTTAATTTATACAGGATTTGGAAGGAAGGGGCAGAAATCCCAGTGGATCAGAGGAATTTGGGGGGTTCAGGAGGAGCTCACAGAAACTTCTGATCAATTTAACTCAGATAATTTTGTGGTTTGTGGACATTAATCCGGGAAAGGTGAACAAAGCTGGGGAAGAAGGATTTGGACAAAAGGAATCAGGAACTTCTGGGCCATGCGGACATTGGGCAGAACCCGCAGAATAAGGAAGAAAATAAAAACCCTAAAAAACTTCATATCCGAGTTGGGATCAGCTGCACCGGGTAAAGGGGAATTGCAGCAGGGACAGATCGGGACCAACCCCGAGTCCCGATGGAAGGGCAGGAGCGAGCGCGGCACTAATTACCATGGATAATGAGAGCCTCATTAACCAGCAGCACTAATTAATGAGCGAACACCACAACTCGCGGCCAGCGAGCAGCAATTCCTCTGCTCGCTAAAACACAAACACCACAAACTTCAGCTCCTCGGTTCGCGGGATCCCGAGCAAACCCCCCGGGACGAACCGCCCCAAAATCCGCCCCGCCGGCGGCGTCCCCCGCCAACCTTGATCGTCCTGTCCATGTCGTGATCGTGCGACATCGCCCCGCGGGGCGCGGCGGGCCCGGCGCCGCCTCAGGCAAGGCGCAGCCCCGCTGGAGCCTTTGTGCCGCCGCCGCTCCGCCTCATGCCCGGCCGGGCGGGCCGCGGGTGCGGCGCGGGGAGGGCGCGGGGCCCGCGCGGAGCCGCCGCTCAACCGGGAGGAGCCGCCCGGGAGCCGGACATCGCCGGAGCCCCCACCGGGCAGCCCCGCCGGACAGCGCGGCCCGCCGCGGCAGCGCTGCCGACGCCGCGAGCGGCAAGAAAGGAGGGAGCGGGATCGCCGCGCCCGCCACGCGCCCGCCGCGGGGTTTTGGGAGCCGCCGCCACGGCGCTGGAGCGGTTCGCAGGCGGCTGCGGGCAGCTCTAAAAGCGCGACGGCAACGGGAAAGACCCCGCCGGGCTTTCTAGAAGGGTGGCGCTTTATGATGACGTTATAATCACCGAGACTCGGGGGCGGAGCTAATCTCGCTGACCCCTCCCTAAGTCTGCCCTCCCGAAGTCTCGCGAGATGTCGGTGGGCGGGACCTACCGAAGGGATTTGCCGCCCGTCGGGGCCCGGAGGTCTCACGAGAACTCGGCGAGCCCGCTGGGCTGAGGAGCCGGGTGGCTCCAAGTGTCGCGAGATGTGAGGGGAACGGCCGCCCTCAGGGCCGTGAGGGGGAAGCGGCGATGAAGGAGCCGCCGAGGCCGCTCGCTGCCCTCCGCTCCTCCCCAGAAATCACAGTATGGCCGTGTCTCCCAGGGCAGCCCCACCGCCCTCACTCACGCTCAGACCCCGCTCACTCCTCCAGCCGGGTACCAGCTGGAATGTCCCTGTAACATCGAGGCAATACAAGCACAGCGGGCAGGGCAGAAAGAGCAAACCCTTAAAAATAACGGGTGAGGGAATTTGTGTGTGTCTGGGCTCACTGGCACAAACCTCCCACAAAAGTAGGGTTGACTGCACCGAGACAAGAAATGTTTATTTGGAGTGGCTACAACCAGCAGGACGGAACAAAAAAAAGCACTTTTCCCTCAGATTTCACGCTGCTTCCTGGCCCAGGTACACATCGAACTCCGTTCACTTTGCTCACAGAAAATAAACATAGTTCATAGGACAAGGGTTATAGACCTAGTTCTGTAAGCCAACACAGCGTTGTTATTTTCTATTTTCTAAATCCTCCTAGACTAAAGAAGCATTTAAATGAATTCTTGGGGGAAAAAAGCTCATTTATCAACTAGAGATGTAAAGATCACACCCCTCTCCTATGGGTGACTGCACTCACATAATACATTCCCAAAATAACCATCCCACCTTGTTAGTGCTCAGCCAGCTGCATTTGGTATTTTAAAAAGATAAAGCCAAGTAGGTTTGTTTCTTTTTTTAACAAAAGCTCCTTTAAACACCTAAAAAACCACCTCTTAATGCAGAGTTATGTATTTTTGCATACTAAATTTTCTGTGTTGAGCTTTCCTCATAAAGCCGCATAATTATTTTCAAATCTGTGGAGAAAGTTGCTGTCCTTTAGGAGTTTTTCTGTGGAATTTTGATTGTCACCTAGGGATTTAAAAAAAAGAAAAAAAAAGGGAAAGTTACAAGTTGGTTTTTTTTTTTAGAAAAACCAATGTATCCCAGTCAGGGACAGGTTTGGAGTTTGGGAAAGCTCAGGGACTTAGGGAGAGGGGGGAGCTCAAGGTTTGGGTTCCAGCTCTCAGCCCAGCCCTCACCAATGGCACAGGGACATTTTGGAGCTGCAGCAGAGGGTTGGGAAGGCCTTGGCTGCAGGAATACTCACATTTTTCACCTCCACGTAGGCCTCCAGGCCGTACTCCCCCAGCTCCCTCCCGTTGCCAGAGGCTTTGTAGCCCCCAAAGGGAGCCTGGGCTCCAAACACGTCGTAGCAGTTGATCCTGGAAGGGAAAGGGAGGGTGAAACAGCTCAGGGAGGAGCTCAGCTGGGTGGGATTCCTGATTTTGTCCATTCCCCCAGCACGGAGCAGCACTCAGGACACAGAACCCACCCACAGCTCTCAGGAGCCAGGGCCAGGTGTCCACTTTGCACCCTCAGCTGTGACTCACAGGGATCTCCACCCTCCCAGCAGGGATTCCTGCCCAATATCCCTGCCCTGCCCTCTGTCCTGTCCCTCCATCCCCTGTCCCCAGTCCCTCTCCAGCTCTCCTGGAGCTCCTTTAGGCACTGGAAGGGGTTTAAGGCCTCCTTGGAGCCTTCTCCAGGTGAACAACCCTAGATAGCCACTCTCACAGGAGAGATGTTCCAGCCTAAATAAACAAATATCTATTTTTAAAAATCTATATTAAAAAAATATATCAAATATCTATTAAAGAACCTATCCAAAAATCTATTAAAGAACCTATCCAAAAATCTATTAAAGAACCTATCCAAAAATCTATTAAATATCTATTAAAAATTCTGTATCTTTAAAAATCTGTAAAAATCTATTTTAAAATCTATTAAAATCTATTATAAAAAATCTATTAAAATCTATATTAAAAATCTATTAAAATATATTCTAAAAATCTGTAAAAATCTATTAAAAATCTATTAAAAATCTATTGAAATCTATTTTAAAAATCTATTAAAATCTATTTTAAAAATCGATTAAAATCTATTTTAAAAATCGATTAAAATCTATTTTAAAAATCTATTAAAATCTATTTTAAAAATCTATTAAAATCTATTTTAAAATCTATTAAAACCAAATATTTATTAAAAATAAATATTTATTAAAAACAAATATCTATAAAAAATACACCCAAATGTTGCCAAGTTCCCATTACACCTGAAGTTTTGCCATGACCCCGAGCACAGCCTAAATCAAATGAACCCAAAGAGAGGCCCAGAGTGCCAGGGGGTGCCAGGGGGTGCCAGGCTCACCAGACAGTGCCAGCCCTGAGGCTCTGGGACACAAAGTTGGCCTTGTCCAGGTCCCTGGTGAACACGGCGGCTGCCAGGCCATACTTGGAGTCGTTGGCTCTCTCGATCACCTCCTCGATGGTTCTGAACTTGAGGATCTGCATCACCGGCCCGAAGATCTGCAAGGAGCCAGCACAGAGTGGGGACCACAGGAACCACGGGCTGGGACTGCCTGAGGCCCCCATGGAGGCGAGGGAAGATCAGTCTGACAATGTGCTCTGAGAAGGTTTATATTATATATTATATATTACATATTACATATTACATATGCTATAATATATATAATATATAACATGTATTATATATCATTCTATATAATACATAATATATTACATATTACATATCATATGCTATATTATATATATTATATAACATATATTATATATCATATTCTATACTCTATGTAACATATATTATATATCATATTCTATATTCTATAATATACACTATATATTATATATAATATATTCTATTCTATATTCTATATCCTATATTATATATTACATATTACATTATTATATAACATTATATATAATATTATATATTATCTATTATATTATCTATTATATTATCTATTATATTATATAGTATGTTTTATATTTAATTATATTTTACATCTTATATTTTATTACATTATATTGTACACTTTATTTTATATTACATTATATTGTATAATATATAATACATTATATATAATATATAATGCTCTACTAAACTATACTAAAGAATTCAGAAAGGATCCAGGCAGAAGGCTGAAAGATAGTCATGAAAACCTTGTGACTGTCCTCAGAGTCCAACAGATCTTGGCCCCTGATTGTTTATCAATCAAGTGGTTTCATGTGAATTGTTTCTACTTATTGGCCAATCTCCAAACCACATTCCAAAAGCAGCAAAACACAGGAGAAACAAATGAGATAATATTGTTTTCCTTTTTCTCTGAGGCTTTTCAGCTTAATAAAAAAGCTGTTTATAGATATAATTTGAGATTTAAAATACTAATTAAGAAGGCTTAGTTCCTCCCTCTAAGTAAAACATCTCACAATAAAATTACATTATTTTATCAATCATGCAATAAACCTCAACAGCTCATTAACAAAAGAGATCCCCCTAAAAGAAATAACTTATAAAAAAATTAAAAACCACCGCTCCACCTATTTTTAATAGATATTAATAGAACAAATAGCTGTATTTACATGCTGCAGCACTCACCTCCTCCCTGGCAATGGTCATGCTGTCCTGCACGTCCCCAAAGACAGTGGGCTGGATGAAGTAGCCCCTGTCTGCAGCGGGGCTGCCACCACACAGCAGCTTGGCTCCCTCCCTCTGCCCCGTGCTGATGTAGCCCAGGATCTTCTTGAACTGCTCCTCATCCACCTAAGAGCCAGGAGGGGACAAACAGCTGCTGTGCTGCAGCAATGCCTCATTGCTTGGCAGCCTGTTGCAATCTCCAAAGGGAAATGGTCATTTTTAAATGCCAGCACCGAGCTTTGGAATTGTGCCCCTGGTTAATTAACTCCTCCCTCCTGCAGCGGTGCTAATGGGCTCGGCTCAAATTAGGGTAATCAATAGAGCCAAGGGTGCTCCCACTCTAATCTACACAATGACTCAAGGTTGGGACATTTTCATGAGATAACAGCTCAGGGCTTTTCCTGCTCCCACCTGAGGCCCCTGCTCGGTTTTGAAGTCAAAGGGGTTCCCGACCACCCTGGCCTTGGCCTTCTCCACACTCCTCTCCACAAACTCGTTGTAAATGTCCTCCTGCACGTAGGTCCTGGAGCCAGCACAGCAGCACTGCCCTTGGTTGAAGAACAGGGCAAAGTGGGCTTGATCCACAGCCCAGTCCACTGGGAAGAGGGAGAGAAAACAAATAAGCAAACAAAGCCAACCAGACCTGTGACTTTTTTAGCACAATTATCACAGAGACTGCTGGGGATACAAAGTCCTTTCAGTTGACAGCATTTGCCATGGGTTGGTAGGACAGGAGTTGCAGACTTCATTCTTTATTAAAGCACCCCAGACTAGAGAAAAATATCTAACCTGAGGCAGGTTACAGTTCTCATTGGAAATTATCAGGTGTTAGGGACTAATTTTCCTCCTTACTTAACTGCTCAGTTAAGTGAGTGTTGGCTCATTGAGGCCAAAAATGAGTTTATATGCAAGGGATGAGGGAAGCAGGACTTCACAGGAGAAGAAAAGAGTGGTGTGCTCCAAGAGAAATTAAAACAAAACTGGGGCAAGGACTGGAGGAAGATACTGAAACAATTTTTTTTTGTTTGTTGATAGCTGAACTACCCAGCACTGGGAAAAGAAGTGGGAGTGGAGGAGTGCTGAAACACAAATGCAGCAGCTACAGCAGAGTGGTGCTGTCAGGGCTAGAGCCTCACACTGGAGACCTTCCCTTCCTTTTCCTTTCCCCTCCAGCTCTGGAAGAAGCCAAGGTAAAAGGCACAGATCAAACACTCACTGTCTGCATCAGACATGATGATATTTGGGCTCTTCCCTCCAAGCTCCAGGGTCACCCTCTTGAGGTTACTCTCTGCTGCAGCCTTTTGGATCAGGTGTCCAACCTGCAGGGAGAGCAGAGCAGGTGTTGGAATTAACTCCCACATCAGCAAGAGGGCTCTGGGTTTACATCTCAGTCAGCATTTAATGCTAATCCTCATTGTCAGGGCTTTGAGTCTGCCCAGAGTTTCACCTCCAATAAGAAACAAGAGGAAATATTCTAAAGACTCAAATCAGAACAAAAGAGTCTTGCCTAATGCAAATACACATCTCACAGCCTGCAGTCAGCTTTGAATGAGGTGGAGAGGGCAAAGCACCTGCAGTATCTTAGAGCCATGAGCTATTCCATGGTGCCAGGGCCGAGGGGGCTCCCTTACCTCCGTGGAGCCGGTGAAGGCCACTTTGTCAATGTCCATGTGGGAGGAGATGGCAGCTCCTGCCGTGGGCCCATAGCCAGGGATGATGTTCACCACGCCCGGGGGGAATCCAGCCTGGCAATGCCAGCAGCACACAGCAACGTTATCCCTTTGACAAACCAAGGCTTGCCCTCCCCTCCTGTGTTTGTTACAGCAGCCTTCACTCCTTTGATTTCTCCTTTCATTTCCCAGGGCTTCATTTTAATGCTGTTTGCAATAACCAGGACAATTCCTCTCCCCACCCCACATCCCAAGCACAATTTGAAGGTGTGAATACACATGGAAATACAGATATATGTTCACTTTCTGATCATCCTGAAGTTCATTATGTAATCACACCTCAAAGAGTCCTTCCCTAATCAAGACTTACATCACCTGCACATGCATTTATATGAACAAGGGAGTTTTTTTGATAAATCAACCCAGCCTTCCTGCAGACAGCCCTTCCCTGCTCCTGTCTCCAGCAGTGATGGAATCCTGGCCTCGTCCTCACCTCTTTGATCAGACTGGCCACGTAGAGAGCACTCAGGGGGGTTTGCTCTGCCACTTTCATCACAACCACATTCCCAGTGGCCAGGGCAGGCCCCAGTTTCCATGCTTGCATCAACAGTGGGAAGTTCCACTGAAAAACAAGGAGAGATTAAAAGTTTCTGATTAGTCAATAATGAACCAGCTCCACTCAAATCAGCACTTAGGGAAGAGTCTTGGATTTTTCCTCATCACACAAAATTTTGGGGTTAATTCTAGGCAGCAGTTTAAACTTAATTGTGGTTCTGAGTCAGGTAATTCCTATAAACGGGCCTAAACCCCTTGGGTTTTTTTGGTTTTTTTTAATCAGCAGATACAAATTAAACCTCCCTCAGAGCCCATGAAATCAACAGGCAGTTCTGCTCTCCCAGGGTGAGTGAGGTAAGAACAAAGCAAGCCCAGCTTTGTTCACCCCTGGGAGGAAGCAGTGGTTGGCAGCAGAGGGGAACTTGCAGTGCAACACTGAATTCTTGCAGCCCTGCAGGAACTGCTGCTACTCTCTACTCACAGGGATGATTTGCCCACAGACTCCCACGGGCTCGTGTCTGGTGTAGCAGAAGAAGTCTCCATCTAATGGGATGGTTTTGCCATGGAATTTATCTGACCAGCCTGCAAAGTATCTGGAAACAATAACAATTTGGTCACTGGAATTAAAAGAACAGGTCTGCTGCCAACAGAAAATAAAAGAGGCTTCCTCTGTTTCAGTCACTTCAGACACAACTCGGTGCAGGTATTTCCCAAACAGGTGATTCAAAGAATGAACAGAAAATAGAAATATTTGTGTGCTAACAGATCACCACCACTTGTGTGACTTGGGGAAGTCTGAGTAGCAAAAAGTAGAAACAAAAGAAACAGTAGAAGCAAAAAGTAAACCCAAAGTGTCTGCTATGAAGCCATCAGTCAGATCCAGATCCCACAGCCCCTGAATTTGGAGGTGTCTGAGCCTGCAGAGACTCAGTACCATGGCCCAGCTGTGGCTGTGGCCTCCAAACCCACCTGAGACATTTGACCACCATGTCCAAATCCACCAGGTAGGAGATGGAGTAGGGTTTGCCATTATCCAGAGTTTCCAGGGCCTGCAAAGACAGCAGAGTTTCCTGAGGAACTGGGGGAACTCAGGTGTACAGCCCCGAGTCAGTTCTCAGTTTGCAGCCTGTCCTGTCTGTTGGTTTTTTGCTCTCAGCTCCCCAGAAATGCCTCCCCACCCTCTGTGAGTGTGTCCCGGTGTGAGCCGGGGGTGAGGCCCAGCCCAGCCCCCCCGTGGTTCCTGCACTCACGGCCAGGTAGGCGCGGTCCCTCTCGATCAGGTCAGCCAGTCGGTTCAGCAGCTTCCCGCGGTGCGATGCATCCATCCTCCTCCAGGGAGAGCCCAGCTGGAACGCTGCCTTGGCTGCCTTCACTGCCTTGTCCACATCTGCCTGCGGGGGAGCCCGGCAAAGGCTGAGGAAGGAGTAACCAGCCCTGCCTCCCTCTCTGCAAACAACAAAAGCTCTCCCTGCTCTGCAGGAGAAAACTGCCCGCAGCCAGGCAGCACAGGAGGGGAAGAACCTGCAGCCTCGGCAGCTGCCCTGCTGCAAGGCACTCCTGAGGGCAGGGCAGCACACCCTGGGCCCCCTTCCCCAGGAGCACCCAGCTCAGCACACACTGTGAGGATGCAGCTTCCCCAGCCAGGTGAGCACACACTGTGAGGATGCAGCTTCCCCAGCCAGGTGAGCACACACTGTGAGGATGCAGCTTCCCCAGCCAGGTGAGCACACACTGTGAGGATGCAGCTTCCCCAGCCAGGTGAGCACACACTGTGGGGACGCAGCTTCCCCAGCCAGGTGAGCACACACTGTGAGGACACAGCTTCCCCAGCCAGGTGAGCACACACTGTGAGGACACAGCTTCCCCAGCCAGGTGAGCACACACTGTGAGGATGCAGCTTCCCCAGTCAGGCTGCATCATGAGGAGGAAGCAGCAGCAATGGCAGAGGAGCAGATGGGTGCAACAGCTGTGCAACCTCTGCCTGTGCTCACCCTCTGTTATTTCAGCTACACAGAGTGCAAATATCATCAGGTTATTTCTGCAATGTCACCTGCTGGGTTAATATTTGCATCCTAGAATGAGGCATGGAAAAAGCTCTGGAAGTCTGCTTTGGGCACTTTTTCACAGCCCAGTCCAAAGGAGTTTTTTCCTGAATCAGCTGTCTCTGCTCCATGATTTGGTCCTGTCAGGGCATTTGCTGGTTCCTACCTGGTTCTCTGTCCTGGCTTGCTGCAATGGTCTCGCCAGGACAAGCCAGGCTGCCACAGAGAAGCAAACAACAAAGGGTTTCCCTCATCACTCCTCCCTTGGGGAACACACACAGGTTTCCAGACTGTAGGAAAAACCCCAAATTGCTGGGAAACACCACCTCAGCTCTGCCACAGACTCCCAGGAGGGCCTTGCATAAGGCAGGTGATGATTACAGGACTTTATTCCCCATCATTTCTTCTTTTTTAAGCAGTAGCCAAGGAAGGACACAAGCAGCACTTGGTGTGGGATTTACACAGATCAGACACTGCTGCAAACACGGAGCTGCCCAGGTGGGACATGGGGTGGTGCCTTCCTCTGCATCCCCTCTGGACCTGTTCCCATGGAGAACAAACCCATCTCAGCCCCAGAGCATTTACCTTATCACCCTCAGCCACCTGGCAGATGACTTCTCCCGTGGCTGGGTTGATGGTGGGGAAGGTTTTCTTGCTGACTGCATCGTGCCATTCGTTATTTATGAAAATCTGCAAGGAAAAAGCCAAGCAGGGTGAGCCTTCAAGCCAGATCCCAGGGAAATCAGGGGGAGCTTTGTTTCTTTGATGGCATCTGAGGAGCCTGGTTAATTAAAAGGGCTTAACTTGACTTGTGTGGGCTCCAAACCTGCAGCAATATGAAGGAGATACTTTAGCCTAAAAGCACACAACACAGCCTCGAGTGAATAAAGAATTCACAGCTCAGCAAACAGCACGTGAGTTGGAAGAGGTTCCCATCCTGGTGGGTCCTTGCAAAAGCTGGAAGCCTGGCTGGGGCTGTGCAGGGACAGCTCAGGAGACTGAGGAGTGGGAAAATGCTTTAGGCACAGACAGTAGAGTGAGTTGGTTTTTTCCAGAGCAACAGAGCTTTTACAGTATTTCTTATGAGTCTTATGAGTCTTAAGGGTCTTTTCCAATCTAAAGGATTCTGTTATTTCCCAGATTAACCAACTTTAGGCTCCCCATATACCAGAACCAGGTGCTAACAGCAACTTTTTTATCTTTCTTTCTAAGGGTAATTTTTTTTTTTTCAGGTCTGTGGCAAGAGAATGGGAGTGCAAAGATCGAGGTGCTCGCCAAGAACTTGCAGAACACCCAGACAACCACCAAGAGCCTGGGCACGGCCACCGGGGAAGGAGTGGCCGGGTGCCTTGGAACGCTGCCTTGCAGCAGCACCTCGCACAGGTGATCCCACAGGATTTTCCTGGAGCAAGGGTCCGGTCTCTGCAGATAACCGGCCAGGCACTTTCACCTTCCCTCCCTCCCGTGCCCTTCCCCGGGGTTTTTTCCTTAGGTTGTTGAATTGCTGAACCCAGCGAGGGAAGGGGGCAGAGCCGGGTGCCGATGGGACGCACGCCCTGTGCCCGCACCTGGGCTGCACCCAGGGTTCCTCTTTTCCGAGGCTTTGGGCCCAAATCCGCGGCCGCTCCGGGCTCAGCGCCACCCCGGGCTGGCCCAGCCCCGCACGGAGCTCGCTCGGCGGACACGGAAGCCCCGAACCCCCGGCCCAGCGCGGTGCCCCGGGCTCGCAGCGCGGCCCTACCTTGTTATAGGCGATGTCGGGGCGCGGGTTGGGCGCCGGGATGGGGGAGGCAGCAGCGGCCGAGAAGGGAGCCCGGAGCAGGGCCGGGCAGAGCCGGGAGCCGCGCACCGCCGCCCGCAGCATGCTGAGAGCTCAGCTGGGCCGGGCCGGGCCCCGCAAGCCGGGACAGCCCCGCTCCGCCCGCCCCGCTCCGCCCGGCACCGCTCGGCACCGCCCACCGCGGCTCGCTTGGCCACGGCACGAGCAGAACCAGCCCGGTGTCCTTGGTTCCTATGGAAAAGGCTCGATCCGGCTCGGTTCGAGCAGCACAGCTTGGCTCGGCTCGGCTCGGCTCAGCTCAGCTCAGCTCAGCTGGGCTCAGCAAGGTCCTGTTCGGATCAGCTTGGCGTGGCTCGGCACAGCTCAGCACCGTTCGGGTCGGTTCAGCTCCGTTCGGTTCAAATCAGGCTTGGTTTGATGCACAGGGGGTGCTTCATCCGTGTCCCTGTCCCTGTCCCGTCTCTGCCGTGTCCCGGCCCATGCCCAGGGAACTTTGTGCCTAGTTGCAAGCAACAACCAGGACAAAAGGGAAAGACCCCCAGAAACATCTCCACTGAGCTGGGAAGGTGATGAGGGAGAATGTGGGGACCTGGACTCTCGGTTGCACGGATGTGCCGCCATTACCGTCCACCCAGGCACCCAAAAAAGCCCTCCCGTGTGTAGGGGCAGTGGAACAAAGCCAGGGAAGTGCTTTCACAACAGGGAGTTTCTGGGTGAATGCAAATGAGAGGCTTTGTGAAATCGCTCCCAACAATGGCTTAAGGCCTTTCTTTCTGATTTGTTTTAGATGCCTTGTGCAACTTCAGCGTATCCAAGTGCAGGGAGCAGAGGTGTGCTCAGGTTATCATCACTAAGGAAGCCACAGACCAAAAATACAGAGAGGTTTTTAACCTCTAAAAAAAAAAAGACCTGTGGTATTACCCTGTATAAGAGACTCAGTGAGGGGTCTGTGAAGGGTGACAGGGATGGCTCTGATTTATTAAAGGGGACAGAAAAAATGTAGAATATGTGAGTTCAGGAGTAGTTTCACCCGCTGTCCTGGACATCCCAAGTCGCTGAAAGTCTTGCTGGAGGTTCCAGCATTTGCACTTTCCAGACATTTCTCTCCTATTCAGGGGAGTGTCAGCCCCCTGTTGTGCAGGGAGGAACAGCCCAGCCCAGAGAAGGCGAAGCGCCCGCCCCAGGTTATCCAGCAGGACACGGATTAGGCCGTGCTTTTCCCGGATCAGCTGGAAAGAAATCCTCTTGTGCTGGGTCTCAGGCTCCCTCATCCCTGTCCGCCCGTGTCCCTGGCAGGGGGGTGGGTTCCTGGGCAGTGGCTCCTGGGCAGCCCTTTAGAAAGTGGCACTCTTGGGGTCCCCAAAGAGACCCCACAAGTGGACCTCTTGTTCCGATGTGTTCTCCTCCTGTCACAGCCCTGCTCATGTTAACCCCCCCGCGGGAGATGCCAGACCTGTTGTCCCTGCGGAGATGTGCCCGTGTCTCTCACAGGGAGCGGCTCAAGGTGTCCCCAGGGCACGTCACAGAGCTGAGCTCCAGCTCGGGGCTAAGCCCTGTCTGTGCCTGAACCCGGCATGGACAGCCATGGCACTGAGCACTGGGGCGTGTTCAATAACGCCTTTGGCTCTTTAGCAGCCCCGTCCCTCCCCCGGGGCTCGGGGCAGATCCAGCAACGTTAAACCCCCAGGGCAGACGCGGCTCTCGGCCCCCCGAGCCTGCCCGAGGGAGGTGGGAGGCGCTGGAGTCAGGCGCCTGCTGGGAAACCATCCCAAATACCGGGGCTGGGCACACACAGGCTCAGCTCCCTCCCCCTTCCACGGCAGAGCCAAATGCCCGAGGTTGAGGTGGAATTTCACCCCGCAGCTTGGGAGAATCCAAGGCTCGGATTACCGGCTTCCCCACAGCCTCATGGTCGTTGTGCTGAGCCAGCACGGCCCCCAGGGCTCCCTGCAGCGCCCCTTGTGCTCCTGAGGGCTGGCAGGTGGTGCCCACCCTGGGCAGATGGGCTGTGAGGCCGCACCTATGCTGGAAGGGCAGGAGAACCCAAAGAACCTTACCCGTTACTTTAATAATTAATTAATACAATATATAAATTGCTCATGCTCATAAAATTGTTCTCACAGTTCTGCCCTGGCTCTGTAAAGCACTGAAAGCTCCCACTGATCCAGTCTGCACCTCCATGGTCCCCAAAGAGACCCCACCACACTCATGGGACCATGGATCCTCCCAGTTTCTCCCAGCTCCACAGGGCAGGCACTGCCTCAGCTCTGGAGTCTCCCCTGAATCCAGAGGCCTCAAGGACTGGATTCAGTTCCTTCCACCACTGAGGATTCTTCCAGCATCTGCAAGTTGCTGGAGGTTGTGCTGAAGAAGGAGAGATGTGCTGAAGGACAAGAAACAGGCTGGTCCATTCTCTTTATTCCCAAAACCAAGTGTGCACCCCCAGCCAGGTCACTCCCAGCCAACTCTCCCTGCTGCACTTCTGACTCTTGCAGCCCCACGATCCAAGGGTGACTTGGCCCCGTGTTGAGCCAAGCAATAAAAGCACTGAGCACAGATAACACCAAACACCACTGGAATTGAGCTCACAGGCTGCCCTCAGCACGGCCTCTCCCATGCCAGAGTGGCTGGTTTGGGTCCCCATCCGAGGTTTCCCAGGGCTGCAGCTCCTGGCTCAGCTCTGGTTTGGGAGTCCTGCCCTGTGACTCCCTGGGGACCCTCAACCAGATGTGGAGGTCAGCTCCAAGGGAAGTGCTGGGCTGGGATCTGCACTGTGGAGATGTTTTGCTCCAGGCACCTGTGGGAGAGTGAGAGCAGAGCCCATGTGGGCACACAGGGCTGCAGGACCAGGCAGCAGCGTCCCAGAGCCTCCCAAACCCCTGGGGACCCAGTGCTGGGGAAACAGCCTCACTGGGGACCCCACAGCACACAGGACACATCACCCCTCATGCTCACTGACCCCAGGGTTGCTCTCTTTGGGTCAGGAAAGCCTCAAGCCTGAGGAATCTGCTCACCTTGGTGCCCTGATCCATGGCCTGTGCAGCCATCAGTGCCACTGCCTTGGTCCTGGCACTCTGTGCCTGGGGGAGGAGGATGAGACCCATGAGAGCTCTGGTGCCCCTGGTGCTGCCCCTGTGATGGGCAGCCATGGCTCTGAAGGAGGAACTGAGTTTCCCTCTGCTCCTCTGGAGAGGATCTCCCGGGAGCTGGGGACACTGTTGCCCCCTTGGCAACCTGTGGGATCAGTGTGTGGAGTCTGCTGGCTCCTGCTGTGGGATGAGGCAGGATCAGCTGAGATCCTGCCCTGCTCAGCCAGGAATGCCTCAGCTGCCAGCTCCCAGGGATGAACCTCCCCTGGCAGTGCCAGCTGGCAGGGGCAGCCTTGCCCTTGCCCTTGGCCGTGCCCAGCTCTGGAGCACTGTGGCAGTTCCAGGCTGGGAATATTTGGCTGTGTAACTGTTCTCTGCTTTATCTTGCTGTTGCAGGCAGCAAAACTCCTCCCCTGGCTTTCACAACACACTTCCACAGCAAAGGCTGACAGTGCAGGGATGATGCCAAGGGAAAGGGCAGTGGGATGGACGTGGAGGTGACAGGGATGAGGGGGCTCTGTGGTGCCACACACCAGGAGCAGCACCTCCACAAGCCCAAGGCTCGGAGCAGAAAGAGTGTGGCAATCCTGATGTTTGGAGACTTGGCAAAGATGAGTGTTTCGAGGAAGGGCAAGGATATCTGCTTATCTCAGCACCTCCAAATTCCCCACAGCTGCTGCTTCCCTGCCCTTTCCACCTTCTCGGTGGATCAGCTGCCAAGTGCCCTGACATGCTGGTGTCTGCTGGTTTCTGCCAGAGCACAAGGAAACACTTTGGAAGGGCACCTGGGTATTTATTTGGCAGCTGAAAGGAGGTTAAGTAACCCACTAGAATTTGATAATGTCACCAGAATAATTAGGAATATAATCTTGGTAGCAGCCCAAGGGTGGGGCTGTTTGCTTCCACTCACACTGTGAATGGAAGCTGGGGAGGTGCAAGGGACCTCCCAAGGAAGCACCAGAGGGAGACAAGGGAATTAACTCAGCCTTTCCCAGAGAGAGACAGGAGGAGGAACAACCATTTCTTCCTGGACTGGCAAGTGCTGAAAAGCCCAGCCCAGCCAAGCTCTGGGCACACCATCAGCAGGGATGGCAGGACCTGGGTAAGCAACCACAGCTGGGCTGGTGTTAATCTGCTCCTCTTGGAAGGCAGTGCCAGCTCCCAAAATCACAGGGTATGAACTCTGTTGCAGCCAAATGAACCCAGCCCTTTCCCTCCAAACCACTGGGCTCCAGGAGTGCCAAATGTCTGATGTGATCAGGAGAGCCAGGACACTTGGAGGCCACAGTCCCCACCCCGGGGCAGGTGCAGCAAAGCAGCTTCAGCACAGATGTCTCACCTGCAGCTCAGGCAGAGGATGTGGAGTCCCTCTGGAATGGGAACTCAGAAAGCCCCTCTGGATGCCCATATTTTCCATCCTGCAGCAAAGCCCCTGGGCCATCCCCACCAGGCTGCTGGGGGGAGTGACCAGGGGGGCTCTGGGCACAGGGGCTGCCCCAGGCCGTGCCCAGGTGCTGAAACTCCTGCCCAGGTGAGGCCCTTGCCCGGCCCAGGTGCTGGAATGTCGCAGGAGCAGCTTTGTGGGGGGGAGGCTCTCAAACACACGGAATCCTTCTTTAGTGGCAAAATCCCAAGCCAGCTCAGCCACAAACTCTGTGTCCTTGGGGCTGCTGTCACCTGGAGCTGGCTTCCCTGGGGACAAGAGAACAGGACACTTGTTTGGAAAAGCCTGTGTTAGGTAGTCACATCCCAAACAGCATCACCTGCCCTTCTCTGGGACTTGGGGAAACTCCTCTCTAAGGGATGTGGAAAATAACATCAGATTTAATTCTGGTAAAGGCTCCAAGGCCACGCCTGATGTGTGCAGACAAACAGCACCGAGAGCTCTCACCACCTCCCTGTGAGTCCCTGGGAAAGGCTGGTGCTGAGCTGGAAGGTCTGAGAGCTCCATCTGTAGGACACAGCTCTGGGCTCCCAGCTTTGGCCTCTGCTCAGTTCTCCCAGGAAAGGAAAGACCCCACAGCACAGACAGCAGGCAGGAACAGGCCTGTGCTGGAGCAGGGAGGCAGCCCTGTGGCCCTGGCTGTGCCCTCCTCACCTGCCAGGGATCCATGGTGACGTCCCTGCAGCATCACAGCCCGGCGGAAAAAGGCAAAGGCCAGGTAGAAATTCCAGTTCTCTGGGTGCTCCACTCCCATGTGGCCACAGTACATCTGGGAATACTCCTCTGCCGTGGGAATGCCCAGGTGCCCCAAGTCACCCTTCCTCAAGCCTGGAAGATGGGAAGAGGTACCAGGGAATCAGCTGCCAGAGCAGCTCAGAGCTCCCAGGGGATGCTGAGAGCCTTGTGGCACAGCCAGGCCCCTCCATGGAGACACCTGCACCCTCCAGGACCTGCACAGCTGCAGGGCTGGCTCCAAATGGAACTCTGGGCTTTGGCACCAGCCCCTGCCCCAAAATGCACATGGGGCAGTTCTCCTGGTTAGGGTGAAATTGTGACTGACAGAGATCTCTCCTAAATGATGGAACCTCTCCGTTTAACCCTGTATTTTTCTTTTTAACAAGTGTATAACTTAGTGCACAAACCAGTCCTGATCTGCTTCACAACTTTCCCACCCAAAAGAGTTTCCCAGCTTCCCAGATGGAGTGAGAGGGAAAGCAATGCAAACCCAGAGCCCTTTCCAGCTGCACTGAGCCCCACTGCCAGCTGAGCTGCTTGGGCAGGAGCTGATCTGCTCTGAGCTCTGGTTCCTCTGCGTGTGCCAAAGGTGACTGTGCCCCTGTGTACCTCTGCGAGCACCAAAGTGGGCTGGCAGGAAGAAGCTCACACAGTTATTCGCCAGATCACACAGGGGATCTCCTAGAGTGGCAAACTTCCAGCCCAGCACAGCAAGGACTTCTGGCCTGTCTGGATGAAAGACCAGGTGGTCCATCCTGTATCAGAGGGAAAAAGAGATCAGGAAAGTCTCCAGAGGAGGGAAAAATCCCAGTGCTCAGCAGCAGTAGGTGCTTTCAGTGCTCTTCACTCTCTCCAAAAATTGCAGAGTCCTTTGGAAGGCAGCACAAAGTGAAACATTAATTTCTGCAAGCAGAGGATGGAGGTTACTCAATATTGAACTCCCTGGTTAATAATGGACTAAATTGGGCTTTGGAGAATGAAACCAAGTTATTCAGAGCCTCAGATCAGGGCTGATTCCTGAGTACTGCAGGAAGAGCTGATGATCCTCCAGTGTCAGACCAGCATTTGCAGCTGCTGGATGAAGAAACTCAATCTCATTCCCTGGGGATGCTGACCCTGACCCAAACCCAGCTTTTGGGCTGCTCTGAAGCCGCTGCCCCAGCCCAATCAGCAGCTTTTAGAGTTTGGGGGTCATTTTACACTCAGTCCTTGTTTCCTGCTGGGATGTGCTTCAGGGCAGTACCTGAAATCACCGTGCACCAATGTTGTCTTCTGGGATTCAGGAAAATGCAGAGGCAGCCACTGGATGAGCCTCTCCATTGCTGGGATCATGTGAGTTTCCACAGCTCTATACTGCTTTGTCCAGGTCTCAACCTGCTGCTGGATGTAATTTCCTGGAACAGAGGAACACAGGCTCCCAGGGAAAGGCACAAAGAGGCTTCAAAAGGGACAGAGAAAAAGTCAAACAGCCAAGCACATCTCAGTCCAGAACCCTGATTTAAGCTCCAAGATTTTAACTGCAATTTCCAGGGGTCACATACTTAACTGGGCACTAGATTTAATATTGAGGTGGAAGGAATCCAATCCTGGACAAAAATGTAACTTCTCCACCAGCTCCAGGAAGCTGCAAAGGGAACTGGAGGGGATGCTTGGGGAGGTTTGGTCAGAGATGGCAGCAAAGAAGTTACTCCTGTACCCACAGTGGGCAGAGATGGCAACAAACATGGCAGAAAGCTCTGGGAGGTAGTAGAACTTTGGGAACTCACAGGAAACCTGGATTGGAAGAGCTCTTCACACCCTCCCACCACACCTGAGGATTCAGACTCTGCACTGCTCATTTTCACTTTCCCACCTACCCCCAGTTTGGTCCATCCTGCCCATCCCTTGCAATGCTGACACCCAGGAGAAGAAAGGATGCAGAGGCTGCTCTCACCGTGCTCCCCGAGGTCCTGCAGCTTGGCTGCTCCCAGGTCCAGGCTGTGGATCCTGGCCAGGACGTTTGCCATGGCCCCGTACCAGGCCCCGCGGCGGCGCGGCGGCACCGCGGGCAGGGACGCGGCGCGGTGGATGCGGCCAGCACAGTGCTCCAGCAGCAAGAAGGGAGAGCCAAGGATGCTGGGGAAGCAAACTGGGGTGTGTGGGGCTGAGGTCAATCCTGCCACTACCCCCCAGATCTCACCTGCACCTTGAACATGCCCCCAGGCCTCACCCTGCAGCACCTGGGCGCTCTCTGGAGCCCAGCTCAGGCTGCCTGTGCCCCTGGCTGTGCCACGCTCAGCCCTGGCCCCTCCAGCCCCAGAGCTCCAGCAGCAGCTGCTGCCCTGCTCCCTGCAGTGCCTGTGAGCTGGGCTGCCAGGCTGCTCACAAACACCAGCAGCAGCGGGCACACAGTGAGCTGCAGTGCAGACACTGAGTCCTGCAGCCAGCACAGATCTGAGCAGGCTGCAGGCCTGAGGGCTGTCCTGTCACAGATTTGCTGCTGTCACTGCTGCCTGAGGTCTGGCAGTTGGAAAAATCCTTTCTTTATTGCAAACCTGAGCACTCTGAGTCAGCAGGAAGCCCTACAATATTGCTTTATAAGTGCTTTTCAAAGAGAGCTTTTGGATTAATTGCTAAAATGGGACATACCTAAACCAAATCAAATCAAAGTGATTCTGTCCTTTGAACTTCTAGGGTCTCCTCCAGCCCCACACTGCACATATGTTCATTAGATCAGAGCACTCTGTGAGCTCTGTTCCTTCTCTCTTCACCTTTGGGGGAATCTGGCTGCAGTAGCCAAGCACAGAGTGGAAGCTGAGGGACAGGATTACCTTCTGTCCTCGCAGAGAGCAAGCAAAGGGGGCACAGGAACACCAGCCTCAGCCAGAGCCTTCAGGACCCTGCCAGGGAGGGACAGAGGTGCAAGGAATCAGTCCTGGAACTGCTGTGTTGGAAGCAGACACACCATATCCCTGTGCTCAGCTCTAAATATGCTAAAATCATGTGGCTGGGGGGAGGTGAAAGGAGCACACCCACATCTTCCCATGGCCCGGAGCCCCCAGTCCTATCCCACACTCTGGAAAACCAGGGGAGATCCTCCCCACGTGTCCTGCTCCTCTGGCCCAGCAAACTGCAGCAGGACCCCCCTCACCTGTATTCCCTTGGCACAGAAGGGCCTGAGGGGCCTGAGGGAGGCTCCTCCTCCTTCTTCAGCACCAGCAAACGACCTCCAAACTTCACCAAATAGCTCCGGGTGGACTCTCCGTGGTCAAACTGCCGTAACTCCAGTGGGGCTGGGAGGTGGGAGCAGAGGGTCAGCCCCTCTCCAGGCTTTCCACCCCCCTCCTGCACCTGGGGCTGAGAGCTCCCTCTGTGTCCCACACCCCTGGGGAACACAGCAGCAGCTCACAGCTGCCTCACAGGACAGGAATATTCCTGGCATCTCTTTGGCAACTTATGCTCAACCTCTCCCAAAATGAGCAAATCCTAAAATGTTGTTTCTTAATTCTAGGAAAGTGATGGATCACTGAAACTGGAATGGCTGTGCTGTTTGCTTGGAGATTATGAGCCTTTCCTTAATATTATTCTTCAGTCCCTATGTTATAGGAAAAAGCCAAAAGCTCCAGAATATCCAGGTTTTCTGATGGAAGAGCCAAACCCACTGCAATACCTGTTGGGTGGGCACCAAGAACATCCTCAAGGTACTTTTGCAGATGATCCTTTGGGATTTCCATGCCTGGTCTCACTGAACGAGTATAGGGAACAAACCCTTGCAAAGGAAATCCCAGATGGGTTTCCAGCTCTTTGAGTGCTGCTGCTAGATCATCAACCTGAAACCAGGAGGGAGAGAGTAGCACTGGGTGACAGCTAGAAGACAAAATTTCCTGGGAAAGAGAGAGCCCTGCCTGGTTGGGATGCATTTATCTGTGAGTCCATCATGTGAGCAATTCATGGCTCATTCCCTGCCAACACAGAGCTTCCCACCTTTACTCTGCCCTGGAGAGAGCTGTGATGGTGGCACAGGCACTGTGAGCTTGGGCTGGGATCAGAGCTGGAATTCCCTGAGTGCAGTCCAGGGGAGTGGAGGTCACTCTTTCCACCAGTCCCTCTTGTCCTTTCCCCAGTGGTCCCCAAATTAAAACCCCTGTGCTCAGTGACCCCAAAGCCTGGGGGTAACCTGGCAGTCCCCAGCTGACTCATCCATGAGGCCTCAGAGTTTCTGAGAATTCATTAACTGGAGCTCATTTTCTGCTTATTTTCTCAACCATAGGGATGGGGCTGTTTCTCCTATAGGGAACAGAGGAACAGCAATGAGGAGAGACTTCCCTGAGGTTACACAGGGTTTGGAGCCATCAATGAAACAGCCCAGAGCAGACTTTGCCAGTGATCCCTGCTTTAACCCCACAACATCCTGCAGGGACAGCAAGGCTGGAACAAAAGGTTGGCAAGAGTCAGCCACTGCCAATTGGAAATCCTGAGCTGGTGAAACCAAGCAGCTTCTGGACCCAAAATCCACCCCCAAATCCCACCCTGGCTGTGTCACTTTGTACCTTCACTGTTTTCATGCCAAGCTGGGCTGCTGCCTCCAGGTTCTGGCTGCTGCTGTCCAGCAGGATGGATTCCTGGGGCTGCACACCCAGGCGCTCCAAGCACAGCTTGTAGATCCCAGGATTTGGCCTGGGCACCCCTTCCTGAGGTGATTCAACCACCTGCAGCAACAAGAGATGGAATATGCATGAGCCTGCTGTGACCACAGACACCTGGGCAGTGCTGGAATGGAGAAGGGAGGGTGGGAAAGAGTCTGGTCTAATTAACATGAGAAATAAAGGATGTGGAGCTGGGTAGGCCGTGGTTCCAGGGACTGTGTGGGTGCCAACTGCTGTGGCCGTGGCTCCTCAGCTCAAATCATCCAAACAGGATCAGCCAGTCCTTGGATGGAAGAGATCCAATGAGATGTCCCAATGTGGGAAACCAAACTGGTCCCAGACCAGTTGTTCAGTGCTGTCCAAGGAAGCCTTGGATGGCAGCACCTTCCAAAGGCTCTGGAAAAGCAGTGTCCTGACCACTGCAGCCACCAGCCACCCCAAAGCCACCTCCACAGCAGCTGTGTTGACCATAACCATCCACCTAAAATCTGGATCAAAAGAGCATTGACTCAGTGTCTGAACACTCCCACTGCCCTCCCAGCCATGAGCAATCCAAGCAGCCATTCCCCTGCTCTGTAACACTCCAGGAGCAGCAGTGAATCCATTGCATGGATATAAAGCCAACACTAATGGAAACCAACATTCAATTATTTTTCCCCCACTAATTGCTGTGCAGGGCTGCTGCTCCTGTTCCAGGAGCAGCACACACTGGGGAGGCCGTGGGTATTGGAGCCCTGAGGTTCATGTGTCATCCAATCTGCCAATCTGTGTCATCTCTGCAAAGGTGAAGTGTGCTGGGAAAGGAGACTCTGCTGGGAGGGGAGCATCTGCTCCTCATCTCACACAGCTCAGCATGTTGGGGTAGTGGGTTTTTTTAGCACAAGGGGTGCATGAACTCTTTGAAGAGTCCTTACTCTTTTAAAGCTTATTTTTGTTTGTTTGTATTTTAAAGCAGGCAGGGCACTGAATAATAACATTTATTTCTAGTCTGTGTTCCAGCTTCCAAGTCCTGTGTCTCCATCGCTGCTGTGCCTGTTACACAGAGACTCGTGGTTGTGTGGGCACTTTGCAGTGGATTTGCAAATGTCACTCAGCCCCTCTCCAAGTGCCTACAAGGAATTGTGTGAGGAAATGTTCTCCCAGGCTGATGTCAACCAAACTGTGCTGCTGCTCGTCTGCTACCTGCACTTAAAGAATTTCAGTCGCTGCTTTCACAGGTGGAGGAGCAGAGCCCCGTTTGGGATCCAGCCAGACTCACCACATCAAAGTGCTGCTGGTCCAGGGCCAGGAGCCTCTCTCCATGCCCCAGGCACAAGCCGTGGCCCAGCAGAGCTGTCTGAAGCCCTTCTGCCCGGATACACTGAGCTGCTTCTGCCATTACGGGGAGCTGTTTTCTCACCTCCTTTCGGATTAAATCCCAGAGAAAGGAGTGCACTGGAACACGGACATTTGCCTGAGAAACAGAGAAACCCCAGGAGTGATGATGGGCCAGAAACGGGGTGAAAATAAGAGTGCTTGGGTAGGTAGGTTATCTGATTATCTGATCTCGCTGTCCTGCTGCCTCTGGCAGCAGAAGGCAGGCAGGGAATCTCTCAGCTAAATTGCTTTGCCCAAATAAACAAATGTTCTCACATTCCTAATTCTGCAGCAGAGATAAAGGACTGATTTTGGGAGAGAGAAATCACTGGGACTGTGCCTGCCATGGGATCAAGGCAGGTTAGAGACAGACAGAGAGCTCAGCAGGCAGGAAAGGAATCTGCATTTTAACTGAGATGTTTAAAAAGGATTTTATTCCAGTAGGAAATTAAGGCAAATTCATCTGCCTGCCTGCCCAGGCACCGGGATAATGGTGGAAATCTGCCCTCTCTAATAGCAGTGCTTCCTAGATGGAAAATCCAGACCCTTCAACCACAGAATTTCTTTTTAAAGCTCCTCTTTCCTCACTGGACCTGTTTCCATGCAGTCAGGAAGCACAGGGAGAGCAGGGGGGAGTTTACAGGTTTGAGGCTTACAATCTCAAAGCACTGCTGTCCCAATTCCTGCAGGAGCTCCACAGCTGTCAGCTCTCCCCTGGAATACTGCAGAGAGAGGCTGTTCTCCCCTCCAGACAGTGCAGCTTGCTGGACGGTGCCGGCTGGAATGCAGCTCCGGGCCTCCCACTCTGCATGGAGAACAGCAGGGAAGCCAGGAAAGAGCATCAGCAGAGTGGGAAAGCAGCTGGGAGTCCCTCTGGGGTCCACACGGTGAGAATGATGTGCTGCACTGGGGAGATTGACACAGCACAGAGAAAAGGGTTTGGGCATTCCAGGAACTGCAGCACCTCAGCCCTGTTTTCAGTGTGGAGAATTCCTAAAGCTGCACCTGCCTTGGGTGGCATCAGGTAGTGGCACCACAGGACAGTTTTGTTACCAGGGGGGTGCAGGGTGGTCACTGTTACTTCTGTGACTTTTGATGGCACAACAGGTCCCACCATCACAAGTTCTTGGGTGTCTCACCAGAGCCAGCTGAAAGAGGCACCTGAAATTTATCTTCCCTCTAAGCACAGAACCACAGGAGTTCTGGTGACCAGGGACCAGATCAAGAGAACGACTGGAGCTGTGCCAGGGCTCAGGAAGGTTCTTTCCCTGATATTTCTGAGCTGGGCACTGCCCAGGCTCCCCAGGGAATGGGCACAGCCCCGAGGCTGCCAGAGCTCCAGGAGAATTTGGACACCACTCTCAGGGATTGTTGGGGTGTCTGTGCAGGGCCAGGAATGGATGATGATCCCTGTGGGTCCCTCCCAGCTCAGGATACTCTGTGATTGCATGGGGTCAGCAATGGGAACACACACCTGTGGCTGTCCTGTGAGGGGCTGGGAGCAGCACCCCGCTCTCCTCAAAGACCACGGCTTTGTACGAGACCCCTCTGGATTGCTGCTGGATCAGCAGGAACCGCCGGATCCCCGCACACAGAAGGGTCTGGGCACGGGCAGCGCTGCTCAGGGACATGCTGGGAACCACCGAGGGGCCAGGGAAACTCACACCTCAACCAGGGACAGGCTGGAGCACAACTGCAGAGCTGCAGGGGAAGTGTTTGTTTATGCACACAGAATCATGGAATTGTTATGCTGGAGAAGACCTTCAAGACCATCAAATCCAACCTCCCCAGATCCACCAAACACTAGGGCCAAGGGCTCTGAACACTTCCAGGGATGATAGCTCCACCCTGGGCAGCCACTCAAGTGTCCCAGACAAACCAGGGACCCCCAAATGGGGTTTTATACACACATCTCTTCAAGTGCTGGGGACAATGGACTCATCACTAACAAACACGCTAATTACTGATCATAATCAGTGATTGCAGCCATGTGAGGGTCAGGCTCTGCTCCCAGGGAACAAGGGACACAAACAAGGTGAAATGGCCTCGAGGTGTGCCAGGGGAGGTTCAGGTTGGACAGCAGGAGGAATTCCTTCATGGAAAGGGTGGTCAGGGATTGGAACTGACCAGGGACATTTGGAGTCCCCATTCTTGGAGGTGTCCAAGGAAGGCCTGGACGAAGCACTGGGTGCTCTGTGTTGGTGACAAGGTGGGGATTGGTCAGGGACTGGATTCCATGACCCCGGGGGTCTCTCCCCTCAGGGATCCCTCACACCTCCCAGGGGTCTTTCCCCTCAGGGACCCCTCACACCTCCCTGCCCGATGATCCCGGGGGTCTCTCCCCTCAGGGATCCCCTCACACCTCCCGGCCCGCCCTCAGTGGCCAAGGCTCCCGCTCTCGCGAGAACGTACCCCGAACTCTCGCGAGAAGCAGCGGCCGCCCCTCGCAGCCCCCCGCGCGCTGCCGCCGCAGCCGCCGCCGCCGGGTACGTCAGCGCGCCGTGACGTCACGGGGTCAGAGGGGAAAGGTGCGGGAGGCGGAAGCGGCGCCGGTCCCGGTCCCGGTCGGCGGCGGCCCCGCGGTGCCCATGAGCGTGTCCCTGGTCGTGATCCGGCTGGAGCTGGCCGGGACCTCCCCGCTGCCCGCGGGCTTCGCCTACAGCGCGGCCGGTGGGTTCCCCCCGCCGGGGGCACGGGCGGGGCAGCTCGGGGCAGCGCGGCCGGGCCCGCTCCGCACCGCGCAGCTGCCGGCGGGGCCGTCCCGGGGCTGCCGGTCCCAACGCCTGCTTTGTCCCCGCAGCTCCGGACATGGCAGCGGAGAGCAGCGGCGCCGTTCCTGCCTGCCTGGAGGGGAAGGGCCCCGGGGAGCGGGCGGCCATCCTGCACCAGCACCTGGGCCGCAGGGAAATGACCGACGTGATCATCGAGACCATCCAGCCGCGGGCAGGTACCGGCCGCGGGCACCGGCGGCGGTTTGGGCTGTCCGTGGTGGGGGGAGCGTCCCGGTGCTGTCACCGGCCGGGCAGGGCGGGGGATCCCCGGCGGTGCGGGGTTTGTGGGGTTTGCGGGGTCAGTGGGGCTGCGGTTTGGGGAACGAGCAGAGAAGTTCAGGAGTGCGGGGGCGGAGCTGGGGATTCCCGGTGGGCGCTGCCCACTGAGCTCATCCCAATCCGCACCTTCCTCCCGAGCTTCCTCCCCGAGCTCGGGGACAGGGACAGGACCCGCTGGAGCTGTGTCAGGGGTTTGGAGTGGAGATAAGGAAAGGTTCTCCCCCAGAGGGTGCTGGGCACGGCCCCGAGGCTGCCAGAGCTCCAGGAGAGTTTGGACAAAGCTCCAAGCTGGGATTTTTGGGGTGTCTGTGCTGCACTGGGTGATCCTGGTGGTCCCTTCCCCTCAGTAAAGGGGAAACTTTGCCTTTGTGAAAGATGAAGCAGAAGCTGCCATGGAGGGAAGAAAATCCTCGGAGGCTGCATCAGCTGAGGACAAAACCAAACAGGAGGATCAAAGCAAGGAGTGTGAGGCTGCTCCAGACTCTCCTTCCAAGCAGCTCCCAGACCAGATTTCCTTCTTCAGCGGGAACCCCTCAGTCGAAATCGTTCATGGAATTATGCACCTGTACAAAACAAAGTAAGAATTCCTCATTCGTGGCAGCTCAGGTGGGAATGGGAGGGTGAGTTGGCCACCCTGGGGCTGTGGCTCCTTGTGGGGACAAACAGGAAGGGTGACTGGCTCCTGGGAATGCAGAGAGTGACTGGTGCTAATGGTGGAGCTTGGGGCTGTGGGTGGCACCTGTGACAGCTGTGTGTGACACTGGGGGTGTTGAGGGCTTGTGAGAGTGTAAGACAAACACAGATTCAAAAAAAAAAAAAACCACATTTGAAAGCAGCTTTCCAAGGCATCCCACAATTAAAAAGTGATCTCTGGGGCCTTGGTGACAGGTCTGGGGAGCTGTGTGAGGCAGGGGAAATGTTTATTTATGGAGCTCTCATCCTGTGTTCCAGGGGTTCCAATTCCACACCACTGCCCTGTAATTGTCTGAGAACTCCAATTTCAGGTCTGCCTGAAAGAAAGGAGAGCAGGAGCCACCACATGGGCACTGGCAATATTAACAAACATTGCTTAGTTCTAGGAATAGTGCTGAACATCTGGGGCTTGCCAACCTCAGCTGTTGTTATAGAAAAACAGGTGTCAAACAATCCCACTGCTCTTGGAGCTCCCAGGTTCATCTTTGGCTAAAGGATGCCTGTTTGTGCTCACTCCTGATGACAAAAGGGGGTTAAAGTCTGACAGCAGAGCTGCTGTGGCTGTGTGTCCAGCTGTGTGTCCAGCTGTGTCCCTGCTGTGTCCCCAGCAAGATGACGTCCCTGAAGGAGGATGTGAGGCGCAGTGCCATGCTCTGCATCCTCACTGTCCCTGCCACCATGACCAGCCACGACCTCATGAAGTTTGTGGCCTCCTTCTACGAGGTGATTGAGCACATGAAGATCATCAGAGACTCCACTCCAAACCAGTACATGGTGCTCATCAAGTTCAGCTCCCAGGTAAGGTGCTGCCAGCGTTCCTTGGCTGCAGGAATGTCACACCAGGTCACTGATCTGGGGCAGCCCTGAGCCAGGGTTGTACTTATGGAGAAACAGCCCTGTCCTCCTTCCCAGAGAATCCCTGGGGCTGCTGGGGTTAGTCCCACACCTGGAAGCAGTGGATGCCATGTTCTGCTGTCCTGTTCTTTTGGCAGGATATTTTTCAAAAATGAATCCATTTACCGAGTTCTCTGCTATCTCTCAGCTTGTTCAGAGTGTTATGCTGTGCTGAACAGAAAAGACCCAGCCAGGGGAGCTCCCTTTGTTTTAAGAAAGACTTTTCCTGCTTTTCTGAGGAGCTGGGTGATTTCCACTGCCAGTGTGGAAAGGACAGAGCCCCCCAGTGTGAGAGCCTGGGGGTGAATTGGTACCCAGATAACACAGTTTGCTCCTTCAGGCCCCTTGGACTGGGCGCCTCTAAATTCCCCCCCTAATTCTTCTGTGGACCCTTTCACTTGGACCTTCTCTTCTCCCAGCTGCACATGATTTATTTTGGGGTTCAGGGAGAGGTTTCCCCCAGCTGTGAATTCTGCCTGAGAGGTTTCCCCAAGCCCTTAGTGCAGATGGAGGATTTGTGTGAGTTTTGTGCTAATTGCAGTACTTAGAAATTGGTTTTATATCTCTTGTTGCATTAAATTACTCAGGCAAATATTTAGTGCTGAACAGCCTTGCAGCAAATCCCTAAACTTTTGCTCAGTTCACCCTGAAATTCCTGTTTCTCAGGCAATTCCCTGAAGCTCTGTTGACCCCTAATGGCTGTGCAGGTAGCAAAACAAATCTCCAGGTTCTTTATGCTCCTGCCTGGAATCAGCAGGAGAGTGAGAATGTGGTGTTCAGCTGATTGGTGGTTGTGGAGAAAGGGTTTGGGGAGCCCCTGAGGGAGAAGAGATGATGGATTTGGCAGGGTTTGGGTGGGTTCTGCCTCTTTTGCCCTGGCAGGTGCCTGGGCTGTGAGTGGTGAATGGATTCTGCCCCACAGTGAAGCTGTTGCTCCTGTCCCTCACAGTAGCCCCTTACATTTTCGCAGAGACCAAATTTGCTTTGCAAATGCCCTGAAATTGCCAGCAAAGGCTCGAACAGGTGCTGAGGGGAATCCCCAGTTCCTGCTGATTGCTCCAATGTCACTGTGGTGTCACTGCCCTCAGCTTCACTTGTGTCTTCCAGAGCTGATACCAAACCCAGCACCAAACTGCAGTGCCTGGAGCTGGCTGAAGCCCCCTCTGGGTTCCAGGGAAGAAGGGAGGACATGGGAGGTTTCTCCTCCTCTCCCTTGGCTGGGTTTTTCTGTCTGTAACCAGTTTCCCCTGCTCTGTGCCCAGGCTGATGCTGACAGTTTCTACATGGCCTGCAATGGCCGGCAGTTCAACTCCATCGAGGAGGACGTTTGCCAGCTCGTCTATGTGGAAAGGGCTGAAGTCTTCAAGTCAGAAGATGTAAGTTTGGTTTGATTTGGTTTTTTTTCCCTGCATTTCAGAAGGTTTGAACAGGATTTTTTTAAGAATAAGCAGCAAAAATGCCTTAATACATCATCCCCACCTTCATTTCCCATTCTAGTGGAATGGGAAGAGTTTGTGTGGTGGCTCCATGGATTTTGTGCCTCAGCTGTGACCTAAACCTGCCTTGGGTTGTAATTTAGGGAATCCACAGAGCACAGTGGGGCTGGTGGCAGGTGCAGCCCCCTTCACTGTGGCCCTTTGAATGTTGGGCATCACTTTTCTTATCTTTGCAATAAATCCCAAGCACTGTGTGGCCTCACAGCGTTCCTGTGTCACGGTTTTGACCCCTGGTGCCAGCAGTGATGGGAAGCTGCAGTTGATGGCTGGTGCTGGGAAGGTGCTGAGCAGTTTCTGTGTGCTTGGTGCTTTCAGGGAGCCAGCCTGCCTGTGATGGACCTGACAGAGCTGCCCAAGTGCACTGTGTGCCTGGAGAGGATGGATGAGTCTGTGAACGGGATCCTCACCACTCTGTGCAACCACAGTTTCCACAGCCAGTGCCTGCAGCGCTGGGAGGACACCACGTGAGAGCCTGGGCTTTATTTCCACCTCTGAGGCCCTGCTTGGAGTGCTGGGGGCTGTGCTGACAAAGCTCTGCTGGTCACTGTGGGGGCAGGAATTACTGCGAGTCCTCATGCTCAGTTTTCCCATTAAGGGGCTCCCAGAGAAAAATCTCCCTGCCAAAAGTAATTGAACAGTGATTCCCAGGGGGAATTGTAGAGGAGTGCTGATTATCTCAAAATACTCCAGCAGAGAAGTGCTGGGCTAAAGAGGCCTGGCTGCACACACAGCCCTGCTTCACTCAGCCTTGGCAGCAAGGCCAGGCCCTGCCTTGGCATTGCAGATGGATCTGGAGCTCAGCTCCTTGTGGGGAGCCCTGCAGCCTTCTCCTACCTGGGTGCTGGGAGGGGAGGAAGAGCAGGTGAGGAAGAGCAGGTGTGGAGGGAAGGGGAAGGCAGGGGAAGAAGGGATGATGACAAGATGGCTCAGTGGATCAGGCAGGGGAGGCTCCTGTTGTTCCAGGTGAGTGATGGCTGTGTCCATGACACTGGGCAGGCTGGAGGTTGGGCGTGTGTCTGTCCTTAAGGCAGCTGTCCTTGCTGCCACTGACCCATTCCTCTTGGTGCTCCCAGCTTCCCAAATCCCTGTGGAGCGGGATTTTGGTGTGCCTGGATCCCCAAGTGCTGCTGTCAGCTGGGTGTGTTTGCCATTCCTCTGGTTTGCTGCGCCTCAGGCAGGCACAGACACTGCAGCAGGAGGCTGCAGATCCTCCCTGTGCCTGCTCCATCCCTGCTGTCCCAATTCCTGGATTCTCTGATGGAATGAGAGGGAGATTGTAGCTCTCTGTGATCTATCACTCCTAAGGCAGAGTAACAACTCAGTGAGATTAATCAGATTTGGAGCTGTGCAGGCTGAAGGGCTGCTTTGCTCCATAAATCCAGCCAGTGGAAATTTGGGGCAGTGGAGCATAGCCAGTGCAGGAGCACGATCCCAAATAGCCCTTAAATATGGAATGTACAATTTAAACAGAGCTTATGCTCCCAGTCTAAAGAAATAACAAAGGAAAACCTCTCTTCTCCTTGCTCAGGCACCACAGAGGCTGCAGGTGCCTGAGTTTGAATAGGAACTGACTGCAGCCCAGTTGTCTCTCACCTGGAAGATTTCTGGGGCTTAGCCAGCAGCTGATGAGAAATACATAACCAGTCCTGGCAGCCTCAGTTATCCCATTCCTGAGCTGAGCTGTGCTGCTCCAGGGCTGGACACAGCTTCCTTCTGCTCTGGGCTGTTCTGTCCTTGTGGCAGCACCAAGGGAGTTCCAAAAGAGGTGAAAGATCTGGATCTTCCTGCTACTGATTCTTTTAGGGTACAGTTATGGGGTGTTCTTCCTGGGAAAGCTGAGATTGAATCTTTGGGGTTGGGGTGGGATTGAAGCATCTCCTCAGGGTTGTTTTAAGGACTGAGGGGTGTTTGCAGGGTGTTACCTGGCTGTCCCCAGCAGTGTGTAGCTCCAATGCCTTTCCTCAGTGTGTAGCTTCTGTGTAAACCCCTTGGACTGCACCAAAACCAAATCCAGCTGAAATGGCTTTGGGAGAACTGTTCTTTGTCCTGTCACCAGTTCAAAACCAGTAACTTTGTGTGGAGTGAATTCAGGTGGGGTGAATGGGGTGAGCTCATGGGTGAAACAGGGAACCTCTGCTGCACAAGGCATTTCCCTGGAGCTCTCTGGCTCTCTTTTCCATGACTGGAAAGTGAAGATGTTGCTCCCTGTCTCATGATGTTCTTGTTGCCCTCCAGGTGCCCTGTGTGCAGGTACTGCCAGACTCCAGAGCCTGTGGAAGAGAACAAGTGTTTTGAGTGTGGAGTTCAAGAAGTAAGTAGGTGGGTGGAAGGTGAGATCTGACCTAGATCTGACTGCACAACTGCTTGGGTTGCTTTGGGGCTTACTCTCAGGCTGATTTTGGGCTGGTTTTACCAGCCAGTGGGGTATCAGCTTTCCTTTTGAGTTGCATCAGTGCTGGGAAGGGAGGTCACCTCACAGGTTTCCTGTTCTGACGAATCTCTGTGGTTCTTAGATCAGTGTGACAGCAGGGAGCTAAACCAGCCTGATGGTGGTGGCCCTTCCAGTGTGTGCCCTCCAGAGCTTGCTGAGACCCCTCATTCCTTAGCCAAGGCCACTCTCCCACCTGGGTGGGATTTATCCAGCCCCTGCAGGGTGTAACTGCCTTTGATGGGCCGGGCTCCCTTCCAGCTGCAGAGGGGAGCGGGAAAGCAAACACTGACCAGAGTGTGGGGTGGGTCAGGCTGTCTGGGGGTGCTGCTGCCCCCCAGAGCTGCCCCCCAGAGCTGCTCCCTGTGTGTTGCAGAACCTGTGGATCTGTCTGATCTGCGGGCACATCGGCTGCGGGCGCTACGTGAGCCGCCACGCCTACAAGCACTTTGAGGAGACGCAGCACACGTACGCCATGCAGCTCACCAACCACCGCGTCTGGGACTACGCCGGAGGTGAGCCCGGGGGCCTGGGCACCCTGAGGGGCTGGCCAGGGGCTCAGTGTGCTGCCAATGGAGCAGGTTGTGTCTGGGTTCATCTCTGATTTTGGGGAGCAGCCATCTCTGCTCTAGCAGCAGCTTCTTGGGAAGGTGACTCTGTCACAAGGTCCAGCGTCTCGGGAATGTTTGTTACTCCTTTTCCATCATGCCCCATTAAAGTCCCCCCTGCCCCAGAGCTGGCTTTGCCCCTGAGCAAGGCAGTCCTGTCCAGACAGCTCAGTCCCTCTTGGAGACAGAGTGTCCAAATACCCAGGCTGCTCATAGCTGTGGCTACCTTAAGCAAACTAAGTGGATTCAGCTCTTTGGTGATTATCAGCTCTCTTAAGATTTCAGCTCTTGCTTGCTAAGGCACGTGTGGGCTAGGGGGAGAAGCAGATGAGAGAGAGGAGAAGGAGAGCTCCTGGTGGTTCCACAGTGATGGTTTATTGAGGGGTCTGTGAAGGGTTCCAGCAATGGCTCTTCTTCTGCCAAATGGGCTAAACCAGCCCCTTTTTATAGGCTACAGAGGGATCCAAACTTGTCCAGTAGTAGGGGTTAGGGGAAAGTGACCTATGGGGTTACAGAGGTAAGCTAGAGTCCGAGAAGCAGAAGACAGGAGCTTATTTTGCTATCTCATCATGACTCAGCAATTCCTACTGTTAACTCTCTGCCCTCCACAGGGTCTTAGACAATTCTATGGGGTCTGCTACACCCCATAAGGTATTTTTTCCAAATAACCCATAAGGTGGCTGGGAGGAATCTGCTAAAGAACAAATGCATGTGGTGTTGGCTTTGTGCCTGGCTGAGGGGCAGGGTCTGGGTGGTTTCATTGTGCTCCATGATTGGGGTTGCTCAGATCTGAGGGCCCATGGTTGGATTTTCTCTCCCCAGACAATTATGTCCATCGGCTGGTGGCAAGCAAAACTGATGGCAAGCTGGTTCAGTATGAGTGTGAGGGAGATATGTGCCAGGAGGAGAAAATTGATGCCTTACAATTAGAGGTAAATATTTTCACTTGTTGGACTCTGCGTTTTGGAAATGTTTCCAACCCCGCCACGACCACGGTTCAATCCCATCAGCTGAGGCAGCAGATCTGCTCCCAGCCTGGAATTGTCTCCAGGCAGGAGCAGGATGGGTTTACTGCTTTTTTTTTTTTTTTTTTTTTAATTTTTTTTAAGCCTCTCCCTGGCTCTGCAGAGCCGATGCAGCGCAGAGCTGGCTGCAGTGTCCTGTGGTCACTGGTGATTGAAGCAGAGCTGCCTGTGCTGCTGCACACCGGGGGCACTGGAGGGAGAAGTGGGTCTGAGTCACTCCCCAGACCTTTCCTAGTGGATCTATGGCTTGGGTTCAGAGCCATGACCTGTGTGGCTCTGTCAGTTTGGGTAGTTCAGCTCCCAAACTGAAGGAGGATGCAGGAATCCACAGCTGTGCGCTCACCTTGGCGAGCACCGAGAGCTGAGAATCTGGTGCCAGCCCTGTTCTGTTCCCCTCCCTTGAACAGATAATGATTTATTTATTTTTTTGTACCTGTTGCCCAGCTTCTCCTAACTAAAGGAGAGGAGCTTGAAATGCCTGCTTCACTGAGCAGCCACTGCAGCACGATTTCAGCCGCATTAGACACGAGGGTTTGTGAGGAGGAACAGCCCACAGAGACCAGACTGGAGCAGCTCGTTGCTCACATAAATATTTGGTTGCTTTTCAGTGAATTTTCTGAATAACACTTAGATGCTAAACCAGCTGATTTTAACCCTTTTTTTCCTGTGGGTGGTTGCTTAAAGCATGTAAGATCTCTCTGTCTAATGAGATTGCCAAATTCATTCTCTCTTGAAGTATTTCAGTGTTTTGGCACTCGGAAATTACTGAGAGTGATCAAGGCTCTGTGCATGTTTAATTCTCTAGTGAATGCCTAATTTGATGCTTATTAGGTTGATGAAAAGGAGCAATCACCTTTTTCAACCTTCTCATGACTCATTTGCAGAACCAAAAGGGAAAAGATGGGATGTAGGGCATAGATCCTTGTTCAGATACCAAAATGACATCGGAATGGGCCATACATGTTGGAGAAGAGTAATTGGGAAGTAGTAATTGGGAGTAATTGGTTACAGGGAGCTGAGGGTGCTTTCCCAGGAATCTCCTTATAGGAAAACTGGATATGTGCATTGATCCTACCACACTGGAGTTTGGGTTGTGGATGGGAACTCTTCCCCTCAGCCTTTGGAATCTCAGACTCTCAGGACAGGGATGGATGGTGCTTCATTTTCCTGTAGACATTTATTGCTATTCCCATGAAAAATCTGTCTTCTTAAACAATTCTTGGTTTGATATTTTCACTTGATCTTTGTTGTGCTGTAGAGGCTTTCCTTAATTTCAAAAATACCAAAATTACTTGATTGGGAAATCAAACTGGTGAAAGCCATGGATCTGCAGCTGGGTTCTGTGTTTCAAGAACCTCTTGATTTCATGTGTTAAACTGATGAAATGGATTGTGGATTGAAACCCTTAGGGCTCCTTAAGCAGCAGGGCCACCCTGAGTGCTCTGTGTCTCTGTGTTTGTAGTATTCCTATTTGCTGACGAGCCAGCTGGAATCCCAGCGGATCTATTGGGAAAACAAGATTGTCCGGATTGAGAAGGACACGGCTGAAGAGGTGAGCTCTGCCCTGGGCTCTGGGAAGGGTCCTGGCCCTGTTCAGTGGGAGGAGAAGGAGCTCCTGGATCTCTGGCTGAGCCTGGGCGCCGCCTGCCGCAGCCTCGTGCAGCCGGCTCCGCTCCCAGCTGGGAAAATCGGCTCCAGGATGGATCTGTCCCTTATCTGGCTGCTCCCAGGGAGCAATTTGCTGCTCAGTGGTGCAGAAGCAGGTAGATTGCCACAAAGATTGCAGCTTGATTTAAATGTGCTGCTGGGGAAATGCAGCAGTGGTGGAAGGAAGGCAGCGTGGTGCTGCAGGATCCCGGAGCCATCCGTCTCTCCGACACGGATCTCCAGGGAATGTTGGTGGAGCAGAGACAATATGACTTTAATTTGCTCGGCTGCAGAAGGTGGAACTGTCTCTCTGCTCCAAATGCATATTGATTTGCCCTTTCTTTTTGATCCCTTCTCTCTCCTCATCACCCTTTGGGAAAAGTTCAGAGTCTCCTCCTATAAAGCATCCTGCAGGCAGGACTGCTTCAAAATGTCACCAGGAAAAATCCAGGGAGGATATTCTACTGCCTGTTCACTCTACATACATCCTTTCAACCAGGTTTAAAGTGAGTCAGGATTTAGAATTAAGTCCTTAACTTTCTTCAGGACTTCTAATTAACCATTTAAGTGTCTGCAATTAAGTAAAAATAGAAATTGTGACTGTTGAAATGGTGGTCATTGACCTTGTCCTAAAGAACAGTTCCAGAAATCTTATGGAGAGCCTTATAAAAGGAAAGTATGGATCAAAAATCATCTTGCAAGTGGCCAGGAGACACAATCCTAAAAGCAGCTTCAGAATGAAAACACTCTGATCCCTGCTCCAAACGTGGTTTCACGTTTAAAGATCCCAATAATTTTATCCATGGCACTTGCTCCATGTAAGTCTTGTCTGGATTGCTGCCACCATGCAGTTTGTTCCATTATCAGTGCTCAGGCTACTTCCCCAGATTAACCATCAGCAGCACCAACATTCCCTGATTTGGACTGGAAGGCTTCAAACCTGCTCTGCACCCACGTGTGCAGACACTGACATTGGTCCAGGCTGCTCCTCCAGGAAAGCATTTGCCATTAAATTCCTGCCCCACTGCCTGTGAGCGTGCTGGAGGCACCAACAGAAGGCAGACAAGAATTCCTGACTCTAAATTTCCTGTAAGTCTCCTGCTGGAGGTTTGACACCTGGAGAAGGAGAGCTTGGCTTTCTCCAGGAGCAGCAGAGGGAAGAGGAAAGGCCATGGCCAGGGGATGTTTGTGTTTGTGTTTGGGATATTGGTGTCAGTGGGTCAGTGCTGAGTCAGCCCCTGTTCATCTTCACACTCATCCTCCGAGGTTTAGTTTGAAATGAGCAAAAACTCGGCCTTGAGATGAAAATCTGAGTTTGCTGATGGATCCAGAACCACGAGAGAGTGGCCAAAGGAGTGCTGGATGCAGGCAGGAAGAAGTTAAGGAGCTGCTGCAGCTTTTGGCAGTGCCTGGCACGGATCTGCAGCCGGAGTTGCTGTTCTGTGGGAGCAGCTTCCACGGCAACGTGGCTCCTTGGGAGTCTGGGATCCAAGGGTAACACGGGGGGTCCTCACCAGAACAAAGCCTTGGCTCCAAGCTTTCCTTACCTGGGGAGAGGAATTGGTCAAGGTCTGGAAACAGCTCTGGAAATCCAAGTGTCCTGACGAAAGGGCAGCGGACTTTGAGCTGTTGGAAATGCCCCTGTGTTTGTTTTTACAGATTAACAACATGAAGACCAAATTTAAAGAGACCATTGAGAAGTGTGACAGTCTGGAACAGCGGCTCAATGACTTGCTCAAAGAAAAGCAGTCAGTGGAGAGGAAGTGGGTACCACTGCCAGGTTTAGTTCCATGCAGCCATTAAAACACCGTGCACTGACATCCAAAAAGAAAAAAAAACAAAACTCCTGCTATTCTTGGGTTTTGAGCTGTTTAAGCTGCAATACTGAGAACATGGCTTGCTTTATAAAAAGCTCTGATTTCTGTAGGTGTTCACAAATGGGAAGTGTCTGAGTGAGCCCAGCTTTGGGGCCATGAGCTCCCTTTCCACGCTCTGCATGTTCAGCATTCAGGGATCCTTCCTCTCCCTGCTCTGAGGGAGATGCCAGCCTGTTCTTGGTGGGTGCATCCAAAGGGATGAAAGGCAGCTCAGCAGGGGCATCACAGAGGAAAACACAGATCTTGGGAATGCCTGCAGGAAAGATGTCAAGCCTGGGAATTGTGGATCCATGCAATCCTTGGGTGGGACTGTGTCCCTGTTCCTCCCAGCCCAGGGCCTGCCCAGCAGTCCTGGCTGGAGCAGGGAGCAGGCACTGAGCTCCATGGTGCTCACCTTCCTGAGTGGGAAACAGGCAGGGGAGGGTGCCAGCAAACTGCCAGGGCAAAAGCAGAGTTGCTGGGAGCAGGAAGCCCTGTCTGTGAATCACAGGGCTGTAACCCTTGTGGGAGCATCTTCCCTCCCAGTGAAGTGGTATTTTGATGGTCTGGGAGTGTGGCAGGAGGCCCCTGACTGCCCTCAGCTCTCTCAGGGTCCCTTGTAATCCCTGTGCCCTTTTTGGCACCCATTCCAAAAGCTGCAGGTGTGTGTCCAAGGTCAGTTCCATCTCCCAAGCACACTCTGCCTGTTGCCTGTGCTGTTGGTATTTGGCATGAGATGGAATTACCTGACCTGGGGGGAGATTTCAGAATCTTGTATTGCCCCCCCCCTTACCCATCTTTGCTGGAAAACCAAATTCCAGGTGGAGTTGGGGGCTGGGGATCAGTTATCCAGTGAAAAGGCTGAGATGCTGTCCTGACTCCTGCTTCTCTCTGCAAGGTGTTCCCAGCTGAACAACAAAGTGGCAAAGCTCTCCAATGAGCTGAAGGAGGAGCAGGAACTGAACAAGTGCTTGCGAGCAAACCAGGCCTTGCTGCAGAACAAACTGAAGGAGGAGGAGAGGGTGCTGAAGGAAACCTGTGAGCAGAAGGACCTGCAGATCTCTGAGATCCAGGAGCAGCTGAGGGATGTCATGTTCTACCTGGAGACACAACAGAAAATCAACCACCTCCCAGCTGAGACCCGCCAGGAGATCCAGGAAGGACAGATCAACATTGCAGTGGCATCTTCTGCCAGCTCCTCCACAGCAGGCACAGGCAAACCTTCCTCCAGGAGAGGCCGTGGCAAGAGAGGGAAATGAGCACAGGAATTCTCTGCTGCCACCCTGGAACTGGCCGTGCCAGCAGCAGGCCAGGCTCACCTCGGGACTCGGGCTGGCAACACCCGGCTCACTAAAGCTCAGCTAGAAATTGTCTCCAGAGCTGCTCATAAAACTGGCTGCAAGTCAGTGGAGGTGTCTGTGGTATTTAAAAGCATTTCACTGCACAATTTAGCTGTTTTTAGGCAGATCTTGGTGACCATTTTGCCTTCCCTCCTTTTCAGAGCCCCTCCTGTCATGCATTTGACTTTGCTGGAGAGTGTTTTGGGGTGGGGGGGTGTGGGGTGTGTCCATATCCAACATCCCATTCCCTGTGGGGATGCTGTAGAGTAGGCTCAGCCCGGTGTGTAAGGCTTCTCCAGTTCTTCTCCTGGATTAAAAGTATTCTCAATTAAGAAGTTATTTAATAAAACGGTGTAAATTAGGTTATATACATCTTCTTTTTGTATGTGCAGTCCTGACACTGCAGAACTGCCTGTGCAGGAGTAGAACTGTAGTTTGGAAAGAAAAAGGAGTGAGGTGTGGAAAATAAACCATCTTAGTGGTGTAAGAAACCAGGCAAGTCCTGAAGGCCATTGGTCTGGGATTTCAAAGGCTTTAAGGGACTTTCCTCTGATCTCTCTTCATTTTAAAGGTGGCCTTTGAGAGGCCAGTGCTTGCTGTGCTGCCTGTGGAGCAGAAAGGGTGGAAGTTTTGTGTTCTGGATGCTGTTTAATGTGGTTATTTTATAGGTATTTCTACAAACTCAGTGGAGTCATCTGTGGCTTGGGGAGCACATTCCCAGTGCTCCTGGAGCAGGGTGTGTGTGTGTCCCTGCCTGAGCTGCCCTGGCAGTGCTGGTGGGAGCTCCAGAGCTGCTCTCCTCAGAGCCAGGTGAGGAGAGGGACAAGCACAGCCTTTTCCAGACTCTTCCCACATTCCTGGAGCTGCCCCTCCACTGGGTCCTCCCCAGGAGCTGCAGCTCTTGGTTCAGTTCCTGTGCTCACCAAAACGTGGCACTATCCACAACCTCAGCTGGCAGAGCTGCTGTGTGACTTGTCCCAAAGGGACACAGGTCCTGGAAGGGAATTTTGTGCACAAATCTGCTTTGGTTTGGGTTTTTTGTTGGTTTTCACTTAGAATCTAAGACTCAATGCTCTGGGGTGGGAGGTTTTCCCCTGGAGAAGCGACTGTCCTGGTTGCTGTTGTGCTCAGAATCAGAGCATTTAAAGGCTGATCTTTTGTTAAAAATGGCAGGGGAGTCCCCAGTTGTCTTCCCAGGCCACAGGATGATCCTGATCCTTGTTGGAACAATCATGACCTTAGTTTGGAACACTGAAACAGCTCTGGCTGAGCAGGTCCAGCCTGAAACACAGGCATGGAACAGCCAATCCTTTATTGCTAGAAGTTCTTTTTTTGGCCCATTGAAAGGGACAAGTCCCAGTCCCTGGAATGACCCTGGGAAGGTGGGTGGGTCTCATCCACTTCCTGCCTGCATGGACAGAGAGAGTTGAACTTCCTCACTGGAATTACAGGGCTGGTAGTGCACTCTGGGCATCCCCTGCTTGGGTTTGGAGATCTGCCCCCACCACCTGGAACTTGGACCTTTTCTGACTTTGGAGCAGGAATGTACACTCATTTTTCCAGTGTGTGGATTGTACTACCAGGTCTCTGCCTTCTGTAAATGACTCTAAGGACCTCGAGATGTACAGCACGGCTTGCTCTCCTAGAGAAACTATTTTATTTAAGATATATTTTTACACCATTAAGATCCTCTGACCTTTTGCTGAAGGCTTGCTTTGTGTAGAACACTAAAGATGCTGTACTGTATCTTGGAATTCATTTTCAAAAAATGTGATGGAAAATTAAACCAGCGTGCAGTTCTTTCTGTGTGTTTGTTCCACTGAGGGGAGGGAGGAGGTTGTTTTGGAAGTCTGATAGTTTTTAACTCAAAGGCAAAGCTGTCCAAATGAGCTCTTGGCCTTCTTTGGGCTGGGGAAGTTGGGCCCAGCTGAGCTGATAGGAGCAGATAAGGCTGGGCAGTTATCTCTGGGCAGCTTGTGCAGAAAAAGCAAGAATTGTACAAGGCTTTGTGTTAAACCAAATAATTCTCAGTCCTTGAGTCGCCTCCAGCTTCTTAAACCATCCCAGGTGAGCAGAGACCGTGCAGTGTCTGTCTGGGTGTTTATTCACTGCTGCAGATCATTGGGAATCTCCTTCCCTTGGGACATTTCCCACAAGGAACTGGGGCTTGTGGTGAAGGGAAAGGTCCCACTTCAGGCTGGTCTGTGACTTTTCCTTACCCCTCATCAGGACCCACAAGTGCCTGGAAAAGCTTTGGCGCTGGGACCTCAGCGTGTGGTGAAGTTTTGCCATCGGCAAGTGGAGCAGCAGGTCAGCCCTGGCTGTGACTCACTGTCCCCACAGCAGGAGGCTGCACAGCCTGAAACTCCCAGCACTGCACAGCTGAGCTTGGCCGAGCTCCTGCTGCGGTTACAACAGCAGGAAATAGACATTTTAATTTGGAAATCCTGGAAGGAACACACCTCTCCCCAGCTGTACACAGGGGTTTGCTGGGTGCACTCCCAGGGAGCTGTAGGACACAGCCACGTGGGCTCCATGGAATAACAGAGATGTTCCTGCAGGAGCAAGAAATGAGAGCTCTGCTCTCCCCAAAGCACTGCTGGTGGCCAGCACGTGCTGGAACTCCCCTGGATGCTGCTGTTCCCTCTGGAAAAGGTCCCTGCTTCACCTCCTGGCAGGGAGGGAGTGGGACAGCAAAGTAATTCTGTGAGCAGGGGCAGGACGGTGCCCTGGAGCCGCTGCTGTCCCTGCTGGGGGGGGACAGCTGCCAGCAGAGGAGGTGGCAGGGCTGCAGCAGAGGCTGTGCCACTGCAGGGCCAGGGAAAAGCCCAGCTGGAGCAGGGCCCCAGCCAGCAGAGCTTGGCAGAGGCTGGAGGATGCTGAGATGATTCACTGCAGCAGCTGCTCCCAGTGAGCACAGGGAGAGGCAGCTCCAGGGCCGGAGGGGAAGGTACAGGGGGACAGAGGGCTCTGCTCCCCTGCTTGGGAGGGAAGTTTTGGGCAGCTGGGGGTGAGCTGGGGCCCAGGGCTGGAGTGTCACTGCTCCATGACAGGAATGTTCCACCTGAGCCATGGCAAAGCTGGGTTGGCAGTTTGGGGTGACACACCTGACACTGCTGTTTCTGGTTCCAGGGTTTCATTCCTTTTTTTGTCCCTTGGGAAGAACCTGTCCCTTAATACCAATTAATCCCCTTCATGTCACCATTCTGCAGAGGAGCCAAAGTCCTGGGTGAGGTGACATCTCTGGCTTGTGCCCAAGGAAAACCTTGCACGGTGCTGTGAGCAGAGTGGACACAAAGATCCACAGGTGTCCATCTGTGTGAGCTGGAGCCCCCCACAGCCATGCCCTCCAAGGGGCTGCTCTGATCTCCCACACCCTTTACCTTCCCCCTGAAGCCCAAATCCCTAAAGCCCACTGGAAAATTCCTGCCTTGATCTGCACCAACTAACTTGTCTGTTTTCCCTTGAGCTCTGAGAAATTCACATCCATTTCCCCCAAAACCTCCTTCCCCTGTTGGTTTTTTGTTTTTGGTTTTTTTTTTTTTTTTCATAAATGGGCATTTTGGTCTAATAACTGTGTTTTAAAGGTAAACTCATCCAGCTGCTCCAAAGGAGATCCCACACCAGGACAGCCAGTGGTGTTTGGGATGTGTTTTGCAGCACAGGAGAGATATTTGTGTATTCCTCCCCCAGCCTGAATTCCTGCACACGTTTCCCAAGGCCAGAATTGTGCTTGGGTTCACCCCAGAATCCAAGGAGCAACAGTAAAAAACAGGGACAGGTTTGCTGGGAGCAGGAAGCAATCAGAGATATTTGCTTTCATTCCAGCAAAAACCCCACACCTACAGCTTCCTGCCCCTGCACCACCCCTGAGCAAACATTATTTATAGCAGCAAGAGCAGTTATAGCTTTGCCCCTTCTTGACCTGGAAGTAATTGGTTAATTGAGTTAGACAACAAACCTCAGCACACTGGCTTGGTTTCCTTCCACCTTCTCCCAGGGAGCTGGAGAGTCAAACTCCTTCCATCCCAAGCTGGTTAAAAACATCAAACACCTCCGGGAGAACAATGTTTACTTCCCCACCAGGAAATTGGGCCCTGTTGAAACTTCTTCAGGGCCAGCAGCTCCTCCAAAGCTGCTGCACCTGGGGGGTTGCTGCTGAGCTGGAGCTGAGGTAGGTGGGAGCTCTTTGGGGAGGGTTTCCTGAGCTCTGCTGAGGCTGGGAAGCTGTGGAAAGCTTTGCTGCTGCTGCTGGGAGCTGAGCTCTGAGCTCACCAGGAAACTGAGATTTTGGTCTTTGCAGGTTCAGTAATTTGCTGATTTGGTGGTTGGAGAGGTTCTCTGGGTTTGTGGGCCCGAGGGCGAGGATGAGCTGTGTTAAGCACATGCTTTATTCCCAGCCTGAGATCCTGGTAGTGCTGATTTTTCCTGGAGACAGAGCTGGTTTCTTTGCTTGTTTTCAGTGTCCCTATGTGGTGGCAATGGCCTTGGAGGACAATGTCAGCCCTTGGTCTCCTGGATGCAAAGATGATGCTTTTGACAACAATTTAAAGGCCTCTGCCTCCCAGTCTCCTCTTCCCTCTTTTATGTGTTATTTGTGATATTTATCAGTCTCCACTGATGTGGGACACTCTTTGGGGAAGAAGAGCCTCTTGCCATGTACAGCAGAGGGGTTTAAGCAGGTGAAGGAAACCCTCTGGGTTTCCTTTTGGGAAAGGCTCCTCTTTGGGGTGCTAGGAGACCCCCACTTACAGGTGTGAATGAGGTTCCAAAGCATCTTCATGATCTGTGTGTCAGAGTTCTAAACCAAACCCACAATAAATCCTTTCAGCATCTACACCGGGATTAGATCTCCCAGAACAATTCCTCTGCACTACTGGGAATCTTAGCCCAACAGAATTAACTTAGGCTGGAGAAACTCCTTGTGCTGTTGGCTGGAATCCATGGTCTGTGTGGAGTCCAGTTGTGAGAGCTGGAGGAGCTGAGAGGGAGATGTGGCCAAGCGAGATGGGTGAGCTGGAGTTGTCCACAGTTATCCACAGGACACAGGGGTGCTGCTGCAGCTGGAGGGGAAGCTGGATGGTCTTGTCCAAGCACAGCTGTGCCAAGAGTTTCCCTCTGCAAGTGCAGGGCTTGCACAAGGAGCAAAGAGGACTTTTCCCAAGCAATTCTCTTTGGCAGCTTTCAAACGTGCGCTGGTTTTTGGTGAAGAACAAATCCCAGCTGGATTCTGCTTGTTCAGTGAAGGAGCACCAAGAGCCAGGTGCTGCCCTGGGATCTGGGAGCTCCTGGCCTCCAACCCTTCCTGAAAAATCCCCTCAGTTTCATCACAAGGAGCCAAACATCTTCTCCTCCTTCCAAAAAATCAATGTGGAGGAATGATCAATGGTGTAAAAGCCGAGGCTTACGTGGGAATGCAGGCAGCACTCTGCAATCACAGCATTTTCCTCTGCAGTGATCGAGTCAAGCTGCAGAAGCAGTTAAGAGGATTAGATATTTTTGATCATATTTGCAGCTGTTCTTGCTGTAACTGAGAGGAGAAATCCAAATGTGTCGCCCTGGGAAGTGAGTGAGAGCCTGGAAGGGAGTGCTCCCTTGGGACCCTGCAGCCAGGGGGTGCTCAGCCCCTGCTGCTCCCCAGAGCCACGAGGAGCTGTCATTCCTGCAGCTGCAATTGTGGCACTTGGCTCCCTCCGAGATCCAGGCTCCAGTGGAAACCTCCCTGTGAGCCTGCATGCAGGGCTCTGAACTGCAGTGGTGGCTCCAAAATCTCTGAAGGCTGAGCTTTCCCAAGTGCCACAGCTTAAACAAGGAATGTTGTGAAACCCTGCCAAGTTCAGAGCCAGATGTGAGAGAGGAGATCCCTCCCTGGACATCACCAAGGATTTCCAGCACTGCAGTGCTAAGTAAGGAAAGCTAATTCCACTGTACAGTTAAATTTCAGTGTCTCATTTTCACACATTCAGCACTGTTGGAGTCCAAATAAAAATACCTGACTGTTCCCTTCAAACCCATCCCTGCAGAGATGCTGGGGATGTGCTGCCAGCACTGCAGTAGGAAGCTCCTCTGTTTTTCCCAAGGGACATTTCCAACAGGCCCTTGGCCCCCAGGATGGGAGTATGGGATCCATTCATCCCTTTTTCCATTCTTCAATAGAAATTTGGCCAAGGAATTGGCTCCTTGAGCCATGTGGTTGCTGGAAGTGCTTGGCCCTGCTCACAGAAACTGCCTGGGCTTTCCCTTCTCCATGGATGGAGCCTTGGGTGATGCCCCTGTCCAGGACAGGGAGGTTCCTCCTGAAGCCAAAATCCCAGATCTGAGCCCCAGGTGAGACATCCCTGAGGAGGGGAAAGTTTCACATCTCACTTTGAATTTCCCTGATGATTTTAGCACGGTGAACAGGGGAAAGAGCACCAGAGGTAACAAATTCAACCCTTTCCAAACACAGTCATGTGGTTGTCATTTGCCAAAAACATAAACCACAATCATAATCCTAAATTTGTCCTTTGAGCATACCTGTGCCTGCTCTGTAGTAGTTTCCTTCTAATCCCCAGGGATTAATCCTGAAGTGCATTGAAACATCTGAGGTGAAGGGCTACAGTGGAAATTCCTTGCAGGCTGGTAATAATAACTGAAAGCTGCTCTGTGAAGCAAACCTGAGGCTGACTTGGTTTTTAATGGACATCTGTCTGTAGGGGGAAAAAATGCCATGGCAACTGGCTTTCTTGTTGGCACGGCAGCCTCAGCAAAGGGCTGGGGAGAGGATGGGTATGGGAGGGTCTGTGTGGCTGTGCTGGGAAACCTGGAGGTACAGCTCAGCCAGGCTGGGAGGCAAAGGTTGTTTATGCTCTGTGAGCACCAGATCTTGAGGGATTTAACAGCTAAATCTTGGCATAACGATTGCTTTGTGTGCTGCTGCTGCTGCTTAGCAGGAGCCAGGCTGGGTTCCCCCCTCCTTTTCCTAAAAATGTGAAATCTAAAGGCAAAAAGCGCCTGGTTGGAGATTTCCTGGCGTTTTGCTGGGCAGGGTTGGTGTCTCCCAGTTTGCAGCTCTGTCCCAAGAATCACTGCAGAGCCATGGCTTCATCAGATGGATCCTGGAGCTTTGCTGGCTGAGGAAGGAAATGCCCTTGCTGTGTCCAAGGCCCGTGGAAGTAGAGAGCAAGGGTCATTCAAGTGCTGATAATGGGTGCACAAGCTCTGGCACTGCTGTGCCTCCCTCCAGAGCTCCATGGACATCAGCACTTCCCTTCATCTCCTGTGGGTTGCAGGAGAAGCAGCAGGAGATGCATGGCCCAGCAGGGACATCCATCACCCTGGCTGCACTCAGCTGCAGGGCTAAGAATGGGGAAGAAATGGCAATAAAATTGCAAGTGCAGATCAAAAACTGCATCTGATGGGAGCTGGTCCCTGCTCAGAGCTGAGCTGGGAATTTGGGAGCTGGAGGCAAGATCAGGGCTGGAGGGGAAAGGCAGAGGTGGCAGGAGCTGTCCCACGTGGCTGGTTTGGAATTTGGGGTTTGGTTTTGCTGTGGCACCAATTCTGGTCTGGCCAGGGGTGTGTCCTCAGCCAGGACCGAGGGCAGCTTTGCTGACGAGCTACATCGTATCTCTCTGGGAAATGCTGCCCCTGTGTCAGCACCTGATTTGTTCTCTTAATTTCCTTCCAAGTGTCTGGAGATCCCCGTGCTCACAGCACTGCCCACAAAGCTTCACCCTCTGAGAGGAGGGGTGGGGATAATGGCACTGAACAACTGAAATCTTCAGGGAAAACACGCGTGTGGAAAAGCTCCGTTCTCTGAGCTTCCCCAGCAGCTGATTTCGCTCAGAGCAAAGCCCCGTGCCTGGGCTGCGGTCCCTGTGTAGCCAGGCGTGTTTTGTCTTGCTGGATGCTGCTGAGGATCAGCCCGGGTAGCTCAGGGAAGGCAGCACAAGACCAACAGCAGGTTAGATCAAGGAAATGTTACATCACACGGCACTTCCTGCTAAGTGCTGCTATTATCAGCCCCATTCATCTCCGCATGCAAATACAGCCTGCACACATAGTCACACATCTGGAGGGAAACAGCAGTCCTGGAAAGGAGCAGCTCTAACCTGGATCCCACAGGAGAGGCAAAAGGGAACATGATTCTCCATTAGGAATTCTTTCCTTTCTCTCTTGACTGAATCCTGAATTTTTCTCCAGCTAAACCACCACATCCAGTGTTGGCTGCTCTTTGTCACATCATTGACACCCAAAGTGTCAGCTACAAATGGTGGGGAAGAGCAGAAAAAAAGGGTGAGAAATTGATAAAACCAAGCCATAAAATAATAAATATTGGGAATGGTGGGCTATCAAGAAAAGCGTATTCAGGAGAAAATAAAGGGAATGATGTGCCCTGACAGCAGTAGAACCCCTTTACACTGGGAATTTGGGGAGGTCACTGCAGACACAGGAAGAGCAGTGTCCCTGGAGAAGCTGGCTGCCACTGGAAACCACCCTGCAGCCTCTCTGGTGGTCACTGCTGAGCTATTTTAAATGATCACTTCTATATTTACTTTTAACCTGCTTTTTTATAAGGATGCTCAACAAAGAAAAAAGGGAGGGCACAACGAAAGCCAAACAGAGCTTAAGAAAACAAAGAATACATTGAAGGGGAAAACAAGTCAAACTGCAACTGCTCTTGAGTCATTCCTGAGGATGTGAACACCAGCCTATTCATACCCTGCTTTCTGAGCCTGTAATGTCACCCTAAAATGTACTTTACTGTGCTCACGTCATGTCTTAGAGGCTGTCTCTGCCTGTGGAACTTGGTTCTGTGTTTTTTGACATTTTTGATCTCAAGGGCTCTGTCTTTGCCCCACAGCCCCTTCAAAGTGCTGCAAACTGGTGCTTTTGTGGTTCTTAACCTTCAGGCACAGAAACAGTCACTAACTGCTGTGAGCATTCCAGGCTGGAAAAGCTCTGAAGTGCTGTCCTCTAAAAACCCCACATTAAGTGACCTGGATGGGTTCTACTCACTCTCTTATCAAACTTCCTTGTGTTTTTTATTAACAACTTCCTTTACAAAGTTGCTCAAGGTTCAGGACTAACCCAAAGCTGTGCAACGTAGAAACAGCACCCTAAAGAGATTGGTTCACACAGTTATGGAATATCCTGAGTTGGAAGGGACCCATAAGGATCTTTCAGTTAAATTCTGGCCCTGCACAGACTCTTCAACATTTTTGTAGCCTCTTTTGGGCTCTATATATTTCTTATATTTTTATATACTTCTATATACTACTACAACTATTATTATTATTATTATTACTACTACTGAATTGTTATATGTTGTCTTATATTGGTTAAGTGCTTTTTCATGCTAGTGGTTTTTACACAAATATATAGAAAGGATTGTTCTTAGCTGCTCTTAGGGATTTATTTATCCCATCACATACAGTGAACCAGATTCTTGCTCTCACAGTAAATGCTCCCAAAATTGGTGCCACTGGTACCCTTTGGCTCTGCAGGTGCTGATGTCTCCCACAGAAACTCTTGGGCTCCAGAAATCCTCAGTGTCCTTCTCACTCAGTTCTGTGGCTGTGAAATAGTGAAGCATCTCATGAGTTCATTGAAGGGATTAAAGAATGAAATTTCTTTAAATCACCATCTCTGTTAAGAGTATTTTCAATGGGAAAATTCTTCATGCTGAGCCCATTTTGGGTAGGATCTATCATCTAGCTCATAAAGTGTTAACCACAAGGTTACTTGGGCCTGTGAGGTAAAACAAAACAATCAGTTTAAAAGGTAAAATGTAAGGAAAATGCTAATTTAAGAAAGCTGTTCAATATTTTATCTTTTTACCATTGTGTGCTGCCACCCACAACTCTTCCAACTGCATGGGAAAGCTGTTGCTTTAGGAGCAAGGTGTATAAATAATGCCTGCCTAAGAGCACGGCTCCTTTTTATTCCATTGGAATCCTGTGGGATTTCTAGAGCATTTCTATGAATAGATTAAACTCTGAGCATTTCGAGTAACCATGGCTATAAATCAATTTAGCTCTTGGTTTTCAAGTTACATCTGCTCTTACTAATCCTGTATGTGCATTTTTATTTTTTTTTAATAGGACAGAGCAGGCTTTATTTTTGTGTATGGGTTTTTGGGTTTTGGTTTGGTGAAATTCCCACTCTGCACCAAGCAGGTTCCACACACAACCACTGCACCCTGGATTTCTGCAGGGAGCCTGCTGATGGTGGACAGGCAACACGGAGTGAGGGGAGAACTGGCATCTTGAGCTTAAATATTTTACCCGTCAGCTCAAGGCAAATTTAAATTTCTTTACTACGAGGGGAAGCCCTGACTGCTCTGAAATCTGTAAGATGGAGGGGCACTGCAGGGAAAGCAGCCATCCTCCGGCCCCATCTTGCTTTCCCCCAGGAGCAGGGATGTGTTTGGCAGCGATGGCTCGGGCTCTCTGCGGATCGGGGCCTGGCGTCCTCCACCGGCCTTTCGCAGCCGGCCGGGGCTCGGCCATTTTTCCTCCATTTCGTTGTCTCTCGACGCTTGGTTTCTTTTGAACGATGCGCTGCGGCCCGAGCCCGCCGCCCTCCCACTGCCGCTCGCTGGGGCCCGGGGAGGGGCGAGCGCGGCCGGGCCCCACCAGGCCGCGGCCTGCGGGGAGCGCAGCGCGGGGAGCGCAGCCCGCGGGGCCCGTGCGGGGCCGCCCCGCCCGGTGTCACCGGCGGGCTCGGAGGGGGCTGAGCTGGGCTCGGGGACTCTCCCGACCCTGCTGGGGCCTCACGGCCGGGCCAGGCGGGCGCTGCCGCCGTCCCGCGCCGCCGCCGCCTCACGTGTCCCCCCCCTCCCTCCCCGCCCCTTCACCCGCCGCAGCACCGCCGCCGCGCCCTCCGACTTCCCGTAAAGAGTCCGCGCCGCCGCCCGCCCCGCGCCCACCGCTGCAGCCCCACCGCCCCCCGCCGGCCCCGCGGGGGTGCCCCGAGCCCGCGGGTGTGGCCGCCGCGCCCCCCGGCCCCGCCGCTGCCCTCGCTCCGCGGCGCGGCCCGGCCGCCGCCCGCCCCCCCCCGCGGATCCCTCCGCGCCGCGCTCCGCTCCCTCCGCCCCGCTCGCACTGTTTGGGAGCAACCGGCCGAGCCAGCGGCGCCCCGGCCCCGCCAGCGCAGCGCGGACCGGCCGAGCGCACCCAGCCCGGCGCGACCCCCAGCGCTCTCCCTCCCTCCTCGCCATGTCCCTCAAGCAAGCGGCGGCGGCGGCGCAGCCCGCCGGCAACAACCGCAAGCCCCCCGGCGGCGGCGGCCCCGGCCTCCCGTCAGCCGCGGGGAGGCAGAACATGGGCAGGTGGGTGCGCAGTGCCGCGGGACCGGCCCCGGCTCCGGCCCCGGGCCCGGCGCGGGCGCCGCTCGCCCGCCCCCGCCGCCCCCCTCCCCCCCGCCCTCGCCCCGCACCGGCCTCCATGGGCGGCGGCGGCCGGGGAGGGGGGCCGCGGGGCCCGCAGCATGGCGGGGCCGGGGCGGGGGCCGCGATGGCGGCGGGCGCGGCGCTCGCGGCCCCGTCGAGGGGGTTCCGCAGTGCCGGGGCGAGGCCGGGCCGCGGCCGGTGCCCTTCAGGCGCGGGGAGGGCACGGCGCGGAGGCTCCATTTCGGCCCCCCGCGGGGCCCGGGGCGGGGGGCGCCGCTTCCCCCGGGCCGACGTGACCCGCCTGCTGAGGAGGGAGCGGGGGGAGCGGGGGGCGCGGGCCGCACGTGTCGGGGCCGGCGCGGGAAGGGCCGCGAGCGATGGCGGCGGGGCCGGGGGGCGGCCCGGGCGGGGAAGGGGGCGGCGATCCGGCCCCGCGATGGCGGCGCAGCGCCCTCGGCTCACCCGGGGTGGAGGGGGGGGTGTGGGGTGGTGATTTTTAGATTTTAAAATTTATTTTAATATCTAGCGATCGTTATTATTTGTAATATTTTAAATTTTTTTAGTATTTTTATTTGATTTTTTTTTTTTTAATAATGGAAATCGCAATAAAATTCTCGCGGGAAGGCGGGCCGCGCCGCGCCGCTGGATGGTGGCTCCAAGCGCGGCCTCGCTTTTTCCCGGATTTTTGGGGCAGGAATCTTGCAGAGGCTGAGCCCTCTCCTCGCCTCCCCCCCCCGCCCCACGCTCGCTGCCTCTGGAAGATTGATCCCGCTCCTGCTCTCAGATCATTAGCTACGCAAATCCACTCACATTTTCCCCCTTTCTTTCCCTCAAATAATAAACTCTATAGCGCTGTGAATTTTTCCGGGGCTGCGGGGGTCATAACAAACGATGAGAGCAGGACGTTAACAGTTCTGAAGGTCACAGTCACTCAGAGTAGTTTCATTTCGAGTTTTATTCATCTTCCTCTTCAACTGGACGTTTATTCCCACTCGGTTTTGTGCACTGGCAATAAAACAGAATTTACAGTGGCCCCATTGTTGGACATCACTGGAAATAGGGTTTTACTTTGTTCCCAGCCAGTGGAACTGGAAGCGGAAGAGCTTTGGAATGGTATGAAAAGGACAAAATAAATAACAACAACAATACCTCAGCAGCTCAGAGCACCGATTTAATAGTTTTTTCATATGGCATTAGGTGGGACATGATGTTTATTGGGCTCTGTCCCTGCCAACACACAGTGGCACTGTAGAGGTTAACGTGAAGGGCAACAAAACCTCCAGCTTATTTTTTAAAATTCAGCCTGATGGCGAGCACTTGCCCCCACAGATCTGGGCACGTGAGCTTCAAATTCTCTCCCAAGTTTAAGATTAAAGCCACTGGATTTCTCCAACCAGTGTTGCCTTTCTGGTTCTATTGGATAAATTCCATTTCAGAACTCCTTAGGGGGTTCTGATGGGGCTGCTGAACAACTGATGTGTTCCCTCAGAGGTGTTCATGCTCTTTCTTTCTTAATTTTTCAAGTTATTTCTGAATGGAGGGTGTGTAAAATCACACTGCTGGAGCCCCATGGAGCACCTTCAGAGAACTTCCCCTACACCTGTCCTTGGTCTTTTGGGGAGTGCAAATTCAAAGATGGTTCATGCTGTAAATCTGGCCACGTGAATGAAAAGCTGAGTGGCTTTTCTGTTCAGAAAAATGAAAATTTAGGTGGCCTGCATCTTGGTGTCAATTTGATACATTATACTCTTTAATAAAAGCTTAAACATCTCCAGTGTATGTCAAGCTTTCTGCCCAGCAACTCGTTTCCCTGCAGCACTAACATTCCCATGAAGGAAAAACAAATTACTTTTCATGCCTAAGTTGCTCTTGAAAGCTTAGTTTGGGCAGAAAACTCATTGATAATTAACTGTCCTAGGCCTGATTTTCTGTGTTACTGGAAGAATTGGGCTGAGCACTTGTCCTTCTCCCTCTGCTCATGAGGGGAGGGTCAGCTCTGCTCACTGCCTTGTCTCCATGGGTTCACACTGCTGCACATCTGTATTTCAGATTAGAAAAGGGAAAATCCCGTGTGAACAGCCAGTGTTCTTTACTATCCTATTAATTGCTTTTAGACAAAGGGAAAAAATCAGAAATGAAGGCATCCTTGAAGGTGTTTGAGATAAGAAAGAAGGATTAATACCTTTATGATCAAGAGGCCCCAAGTGAGATGCTGTGTTTGTTTAATGTGCACTATGGCAGATGGGCTTGGGCTGCAGGGGAGATGCCAATAGCACAGCAAGCTGTAATTAGGGAAAATGTAGACTTGGTTCTCAAACTTGCTCCCTGTGCTATCAGAACATTATCTAACATCCACTTTCTGTGTTGGAGTGGAGTTTTGCTGTTATGCAAGCACAGGAGGGTTATCTGTCCTATGGCTGCAGGTTGCATCTATCCCAGCCTTCCTCCATCTCCATCCTTTTTTTGTTCATTTTTTCCCCATTGTTATTTTATCTGAAGGCAAAACACCTTAGGGTCAGGGTTTGGATGTTTCTTGTCGTGTTACAATTGTGGCAGAAGGGATTTTTCATTTGGGTAACTTGCTTGCCTGACTGGGCTTGGGGATCCTGTAAGAATACATGGAATTACTGCCCTTTAAAAATGGCTTTTTCCCATCAAAAAGGTAAAACTGAAACCACCCCATGGTTCAGTTTTTAAAGAAAATGACACAAACTTCTTACCTCCATTTATTTTCCTTTTTCCTTGACATCCCTTTCTTGAGAGCGTGGTGACCATCCTGTTCAGAGGGAAGGGAGGGGAATGTTGAGTGCCAAGGTGCTGGAATTTCAGGGCAGTGGGAGCTGGAGATCTGCTCACACGTGCCAGTCCCAGGTTTTTGAGTTGCTTCTGACATCTTTGTGTGGGTTTTAGTGCAAATGTGCTAAACTGCTGAGCACAGTGACTGCTTAACCTGCAGGCCTCTTTCCTTATCACTGTGAGTGCACTTTAGGGTGGTGTTACATCCCTGGTTTTGAGTAACTTTTAATTGAACAACTGATTCATGGCAGTGTCTGTGAAGGTTCTCCAATGACTAAGCCCATCAAGAGGTTCCAGGTGCGCACTGGGCCAGACTTGAGTCAAGTTGTTCAATATCCAGATGCTGTAGAAGCTGTCACCCTGTGTGGAGACAGGAATTGACATTATTGATGTCAGTAGTGGGGGAAAAAACTACAGAAAATAAAGCTGCAGGACTTCTTGCATAATCTTCATTTGACATCTTCGATTCATTTGACTTTACAGAGCCAAACGCTGCAATGAAATAAAACCTTGCACTTCAGATTTCTCCCTTAGAAGAAAAGCTTTGCCAGCTCTCTGCACTAAAGTTCTTTAGAGTACCCTGTAAATTTGCTTTCCAAGCTGCAGCAATGTCAGTCAGTGCTCCAGAAACATCCATTCCCACTTTAAATTCAAGTCTTTGTAGCTACATTTCTGCTCCAGACATTAATTGCAGCGTGGCTGCATTTATTTCTTAGTTTCAAAGTGAAGATGGTGCTGGAAAGAAAACTGGAGACTTTCTTTCCCATCCAGGAGTGACTTTGTTTCCCTTGCATTAACTGGGAAAATACAAATGCGTGACCTTGTTTTGCTTATCCAAACGCTCCACTTGGCATGTAAACATTAAGGAGGGAGGTGAGGGATGCTGAGGAAATACTCATAAAAATAGAAAAAAATGTGCAAGCTGCTGCTGGGAAAAAAAAAAAAAAAAAAACAAAAACCAAACAACATTTATAGTGCAGCTTTTGGGCCCTGATGGAGACTTTGCTTCTTGGGGTGTAACTGCTGGAGCCAAGGGGTTGGCACTAAGTTTTATTGCTCAGTTGTTACTTTGTCCAGAGTTTGTGACTTTGCTACCCCAAAGCAAAGGGTTTCCAGCTTGGATTTGCCAGGCTGTCCTGCCTTCCCCTAGGTTTACCTTTAACCATGTATCTGCAATGCAAAATGAAATTTTTATTTAAATTTTGCTATATTTACCCTAATGAAAATAGGGTTTTAGGTAGCAGTGCTAAATTGCTACTGAGCCTTCCTAGATTCCCCCACCTCCATTTCTTTGTGTTACTCTCCTGTTCCAAATTATGTTAAACATCTGGCAAAACCCATCTACCTTCTCCTTTTGTAAAGGTCCTGAGGGGTTTTTTTCATATGTTGCATCAAAGATATGTCAAATGATACTTTGAAATTGATTCTTCACCTATTGGAATATGAAACTCAAGTTGGTGGCTTTGGTTTTAGCAGAAGATGCAGTTTTGGCTAAATTGTTGCATGGGTAGGATTGGTAAATATATTTCTTTTCTCATCTTGGAGAATGTGTTGTTTTTTTTTTTTTTTTCCCAATGGTTTGTGATTAACAGTTGTAGCTGGAAAATGGGAGGTCAGATCTATAAAGAGACCTGATAGATCAGAGAATTTTTGCTTTAATTTTTGGCTGATGTAGAGGCTGGGAGTTCTTGCTGATGTGGATGTGCACAATCAGTTTTTTTTTTCTTGAAGAAGTGTGGGTAGGAACAGTAATTTTGGAAATGTGGTAAGAGATGGAAAATCTGGAATACTCTGGTTGATGCTTAGAGGGAATACTCCAGACTTTCTGCCCAGTCTAGCAACCCAGTTATTTTCAGGTCTAAGAATACTTTGTCACTAAAAATGGGAGTGGTTGCTCTTGCAAAGACACGAAACTCTTTCACTTTTGATCTATAGCTGATGGAGGAAAAGGAGGAACTTCTAAAATCTATGAGGGCAGCAGATGGAACTGGTAAAATCATTTGACTTTGGCCAAGTTCTGGGTGACCATGGTGATCACATTTTTGATTGTAGTAGAAAGACAAATCAAACTGGGCTGTGGCTCTTATGTGGGGGTTCCACATCTGGTGAAATGACTTTCAGATAGAGAAGGGTCTGAGTATTATGCAAAAATGTTGTTCCATGTTCACAAAGCTTTAGTTCTCTCAGAGGCCATTTAACAAATGTCAGATTTGGTAAATGCTGAGATTTGCTCCAGAGCAAGACTGACATTGTGAAGCTGCCCTATGGAAAGTTAAGGCTGATGGTAGTTAAATAAAGGTTATTTGCATTAGAGCTTTTTTTGGTGAGATTAGCTCTCTGCAATATCCTGAAAATGCCTGCTGGGCACCCCAAATCTGCAGTTCTGCCATCAGCCAATGCCCTCAGCATGTGTGATGCTCTGAGCCCACAGTTCTGATGCAGAAGCTTGTTGGAAATGAGTCAGGTGATAGTTTAGTGGTTTTTCATTTTTTCCTCATTAAGGCCTTTCATGGCTCTCTGATGGCTTTGCTTATTTCGGCAGAATTTATTGAAGGGTTATTTATGCTCACTGAGAGAAGTTCCTTTGATTTTTTGACTACCCTGTGAGCTCTCTTTTATAAGGGCCTGTTATTCTGGGGGGTAGGGTATATTCAGCCCCAGCTTGGTGTTTTTAAAAGCATTTCAATGCAGTTGGCATCTAATGAAGGTGTTCAGGAGCTCTGAGCAGCCTGGTCTAGAGGAAGGTGCCCTGCCCATGGCATGAGGATGCATCTTTGAGGTCCTTTCCAACCCCAGCCATTCCATGATTCTCTGCCATCCAGTTGGATTTAGATTTCAGTGTTGTTTAGATAATACCAGGCATGATTCTTCAGGTGTCTTTATTGGAGTGGTTGTGTGTCAGTAAGGTGAGTCTATTTAAAAAATTGAGGAGTTTTTTTAATAGAACAGAAGATTTATTTTTGCCTCACATTCCAGCGAGTGCTCCTGAAGTCATAACACAAATCGAAATCACTATAAGGAGTCTGTGAAACTGGGACTTCTTGGTACAAGGGAGGAGCTTAGAATTAAGGCACACCAGTGGAGTTGAAGAATTGGAGCTGTTGGGGACTTTTTCAGCTGCAGGGATGATTTGGGGCTCAGGTCCTGGGGTGGAGGACACAGAGTGACCCTTGCCAGGGTGTTCTGAGCCTGGTGCCCTGAGTGCTACACCCTGACAGATTGGCTTTAGCCATTGGTATTTTTGGGGCAATGGACAGAATTAGTTAGAACTGAGCTCTGTAGGTGGAACCTCACAGTCAGGGCTCCTCTGGGGTCTGTGGCAGGGTCACTGTTTTGGGTGGCCCAAACCTGACACAGCGACAGCATTTGGAGCCTCCTGACTCAAGGATGGGACCCTGTGCTGTGTAGGGCTTGAGCCTGATCTTGTCTTTGTGTGCCATAAAATTTTGGAATTTGCTTTAGTTGCAGGATTATTCTTTTATTCTTCCTCTGATTTTATAAACTTAGTACTTTTTCTTCATTTTATCCTTTAATTTGTCACAGGTACCCCCCTGCCTGCTGATAGCTCAGCAGGTTGGAGATAACCCCAGTGGGTCCTTGTCAGGCTCTGCTCTCTGGGAGTGCTGCTTTTCCCAAGCCCATTCCCAGCTCTGAACTGGGATGGGGTTGGAATTCTTGCTGGGTAGGAAATGGAGCAGTTCCAGCAGCTCTTTAATCATCTGCCATGTGTGTGTGTTTCATTGCAGAGGCCGCAGCAGTGGCAAAGGACCACCTCAGCCTACGGTGAGTTTGTGCTTTGTGCTCTTTGTGCCAGGGCAGGGCAGGGGAAACAACTGAGCTGAATGGCAGCTACTGGAATATTCTCTCCATTGCTTTCCTTGGGATACCGTGGTGGGTGGATACTTTAGAGGGAAATGCAGTTTTCTAAAGAGTAGCATCTCACATTCATTTAAGTCTCCTGGGAGGGTGAAGGGGGGAAGGTTCAACTTAAACTTTTGACTGCACTAATATAAATATTCTGCATTTTCTTGCAATTGCAGCTGTAAATATAAATAACATTTAACTTAAGGCAGTGCTTTTTGAATTAGTTCCTATCTGAAAATTCTAACATTGGCTTCTCCCTTAAACAGATGACAGTAAGGCAGCATTTAATGAAATAAAAATAACTACTTTGTTTAGCTTTACTATAAAATTGCTGAGCCATTGTTCTCAGTAGCTCCAACGTGCAGCTTTAGTTGTTCTGAAGGCTGTGCATTACTGGAGCATAGATGTGGCTTGACTTGCAGAACATCATTTTATCAGAGCTAAATTCATGGATCTTGATTGAAAGAGTGGATCTTTGAACTTCACTAATCAAATATTTGCCAATTTGTTGCTGGCCTGGTTTTCAAAGATGCCTAATTTGGGGAATGGAGCAGTAGCAGGAAGATTTAAAAAGACTGCAGTTTGCTTACATAAATGTTTATTGAAGATACCAAGGCACTTGAGAAAAACTAAAGAAGCTTTGAGGAAAATTGGTGGAAAAGGTCACAGACCAACACTAAACATCCCCAAGTGTTGATCTGGATGTGCTGTGTACTGAGTGCTTGAGCTGTCCCCAGACTTGTCTGTTCAGCCCAGGAAAGTGGGTGACAGTGAAAAATACGTTTTCAATTGAAAAAACTCAGAATATGGTGAGATCCCAAGAGCTGTTTTAGCATCTCTTGTTTTCCAAACACCAAGAGGTACCAGGTATTGCAACAAAACAGCTGCACTGAGGTGAATGTGTCCTCCAGCAGCCTGGGGACACCTGCCCAGCTCTCCCAGTCAGGATTGCAGGTCCTGGTGCTGCACTGAGTTACTTTGGACTAAATTAATAATAGGCTCTGTGGCAATTTAGCACTCCACAATTTGATGGCTTTAGCTGCTGTTAATGTGTGTAATCAGGGCTGGGAGATGAAAGGATGAGCTTGAGCAGGCCTGAAAACACCTTTTTGCTTCTGCAGCTCTGCAAATGCTTTATTCTCTTGATGGTTCTTAAAACCAGCAGGGCTTTTTTTGTTTAAAAACAAAGCCCTGCTGACATCCCTCAAATCTGTGCCTATCAGCTGCACCCAGCCAGCCAGAGAATTTCCTTAATGGAGTGACATTAGGGGCTCTCCTGGGATTTTTAGCTTGTTTGGGAGGGTGTTAGATCTTTAACTGGTCAGAAAAAAGTCAGGGGCCCTCTGAAAATCTCCCCTGGCGTGTTTAATATTAATATTTAAAAGAAACATTCCATGTGTCTTGCCTGAGTAAGATTCTTACCCAATGTTTCTGAGATTTTCTGTGTACTGGTGAAAGCCTGGGCTGGGTTTGGTGCTCTGGCTTTTGGAATTTCTCCAATATTCATGATGACTTTCTTGTTTTTCAGATTTCTTTTGATGGCATCTATGCAAACATGAGAATGGTTCACATACTGACATCAGTTGTTGTAAGTCTTCATATTTGGAAGAATGGTTCCTATATGACAGAGAATTTTTAACTAATCCACTAATTGTAATGTAAAAGAGTAAATATTAAACTTTAAACACTTTTTGCTAAGGTTGAGCTTTAAAGGATCACAGAAATTTTAGGCTGGGAAAGGTTTAACTCTGATTTGCAGAGCTACAGCAGATCTCTTAGGTGCGCTGGTTGTATTTTGAATTTCCTCTCTTTTAGAAGGGTTGTGGATAAATAAAATGAGTCCATGTGCAGGGATTAAAAACCTTTCTCCCAAGATTTTAAGGGAAGCCCTGACATGGCAAAATGAAGTAAGGCAGACTGTCCCACATCTGCTTGAGGCCAGGATAAGCTTTTATCCTTATTTGTACCCACACAGGCTCAGATTTGGGGTTTGCACAAAACCTCCTTTGTGTGTTTTAACTGGTCAAGAGTCTTGTGAGAACCAAATCTTCTCCAGTGAGTATCTTAAATCCCTTCAGAACTGCCCATACACACCCAGCTATTTGAATTTGCAGGGCACAGCATTGTGTTTATAAATGGGCAGATGCTGAATGAGGAAATTTGGCTAAAAATTGAGCTGTATTTTTACATTCTTTACATGACCTATGTAAAGAACACATGTTTTAGAAAATCACTGTCATGTCGTTTGTCACGTTGGTAGAAAGTTATATTTTCCTTTTTTCTTGCATTCTAGGGATCCAAATGTGAAGTACAGGTGAAAAATGGTGGTATATATGAAGGAGTTTTTAAAACCTACAGTCCTAAGGTAACTTTTTAGATTTTGACTCTTCCCTGTTGTGAAAGTTCCTAATACCGAATAACCAACATTTGATGAAAATTTAAATATTTCCTCTGAATTATGTTTACTGTTCATGCCTAGATTTAAAGCAGATTGTAAATACCTCATTTTTTGCACATTTTGGAGGGGATGACTGTGCAGTAAAGCAGTGCCCTGTGTTTGTATTTCCCACAGTGTGATTTAGTGGTTGATGCTGCTCATCGGAAAACTGCAGAATCCAGTTTGGGGCCAAAACGGGAGGACATCCTGGAGAGTATCTTGTTCAAGTCTTCAGACTTTGTCATGGTGCATTTTAAGGATATGGATACCAATTATGCCAGAAGAGGTATATTTGTTTTAATTTTTTTTTATGTTTTTAAGATTAGAATTCAAGGATTTTCATAGCAGATGCTTTAGGATCCAAATACTGAAGTTCGTATTTAGATTTGTCATTCTTAAAGAGTACAAAACTTCAGCACCTTGTGAAGTCAGAAATTCATAAATTTAAAAAAAAAATTTTTTTTGAGTAGCTGTTTTGGTGTCTGGAAAGCAAAGCCTTAGTGGTTTTACAGAATATTTTATAGATTCTATGGGAGGTAGACACATTTTTGTAAATGTCTTTTTAAATTTCTCTGTTAAGTGTTATACAAGAATCTGTATTTTGAATCTGTATATTTCTCTGTTAAGTGTTATACAAGAATCTGTATTTTGAATACAGAAACTCTTTGGAAAAAGGTTATTTCTCAGAGTTAAGATATATAGAGTCAATACTGAGGGAACTTCTGTGTCTAAACATGCATTCATAGAAATATTCTATAATTACTCCTGCAAACAAAGTTAGAAATTCTTTTAAAATCCTCTAGATGTGTTTTCATTTCTCCTTTGCTCCTTGTAGACCTGTAGGTAAAACTCTTCAAAATACAGAGAAGTGACAGACAAATCTTAAAATCTTGAAGAATTGAAACTGTTCAAATTAAACAATTTTGCAGACAGTCTTCATACTTTTATTGTCTGACCTCCAAGCCCCTGATTATTCTTCTGGAACCTGAGAGCTCATGAGTCAGTTCTGTTCCTTTGCAGATTTCTCAGGTTTTGGGCAGCAAATCTCCAGAGTCTTTCTGCTTAATGTTGCTGATTTGCTGGGATAAAGAATAATAAAAGGAACTGCAGGTTTTTATGGCATGGGGTGAAATTATCTCTGTGTACATTTACAGGCTGATTAACAACTGTCACAGGAGCTCAGTGGTTATTGGAACACATATTTTATTCCCATTAGCAGGGACTTAGAGATGAGGACATTTAATGAGAATTTCTCTCTTTACCTTGTGTTTGTACCTGTTCTTGCCTGATCTAAAGCTGCAGAATGAGAGGTTTGTTGTTTCAAGGAATTTTTGCTTTTCCCAGATGATGATGCATAATGTCAGAGCAAATGCAGCATTGAAATGCAGATAAGTTCCAGGTTCTGGATGGGACTTGGAATTTAAATTACATGAGAGCTGTTTTATAATGGGTTTGGTATGAACATCACTTTAATGTAAATGCAAACTGGGCTCTGCCTCACCCAATCTTTATAGATTTTGAGCAGACTGAATGAGGAATATGCTACTGCTTCTAGGAATAATTGCTCAATGGACATTTTCTAGAAGGAAATGACTGTTTCAGGTTGAACAGTCCCTCAGTTCACTTTATTAGGTGGAATGACTGAGTCTAAATCTCTTAAATACTGGAGAGCTGAAATAAAGCCATAAAAACTTGGAGCATGATAAACTGGAAGGCTGCAGAACTTGATAAGTCAGAGTGGGTGAATTAATCTGCTTTCCATTCTGTCCCAAAAATACATTATCTGGAAATGACACTTGAAAGTGTAACTCAGTCTCTGATCACACCTTCAAATTAGAGCAATGAGGGGCTTTCTGCTTCCTGGGAAATTAACTAAGGATTCAGAAGGTTGGAAGTTTGTGAATGTGCATGAAGGAACTGCTTACCTTTTTTCCTGTAAATAAACCCAAATCTTTGTGGTAGTGGCTCATTTAAAGTGGAAACTGGCTCTGCACTCCTGCCTGACTTTGGTGTTCCTTGTTTTGGGAATTGTCTCTGCTTGATGCTCTGGTTACACTTACCTAGGAACAGAGACTTTTGAGTTGTCTAACTCTCAATGGTTTTTTGGCTTTCACAGACAGGTGAGGAGAATTTGGGAATACTTGGTTGGAAAGGCTTTAAAATCATAGTTAAATAAAAGAGCTTTTCATCAGCTCTCCTCTGGGAGGCTTACCTGGGATCTGATGATCCTTGTGGGTCCCTTCCAGCTCAGAATATTCTGTGATTCTCTCTGTGTGGTTTCTTACCCTGTAGGAGACTTCTAGATTTTGTGAAGCCCTTGAACTAAATAAATTTCTGCAGAAGATACTGTTTTGAAAATTTTAATGCATCCCAGTTCAGTATAAGCAGCTATGGATTTTATTCTGGCATTTTTTCCCTGTTGGGATGGAGGAGTGTGGGCAAATGGGTTTGAGTAGCAGAGATGTTCTCTGGATCCTGAAAAAGAGACTGGAAGAGGAATGGGGAAGAGCAGCAGGTGGGCAGAAAGGGGATGGGATGGAGTCTCCTTTCAGAAGGAGGAAAACAGAGCTGTGTGTGAAAAGCCCATGCCAGAGCCTGGCAGGCAGCTCCCAGTGCTATCACAGCCCTGCAGCTTTGGGGCAGGGAGCTGATAACCCCCCCAGAGAGCTCAGGGCAGGGAGCAGCACTGCAGGCATGGGGCAGCACAGTGGGGTCTGTGCCAAGCATGACACTGCACCTTCAGGGGCGGCACCCCTGGGCAAAGCCTGGGCTCTGCCCAGATTGTACAGACTGGGAGAAAAATTGCTAAGCCTGCACAGGGAGGGGTGTTGTGGCTGTGAATGTTCCAAAAATCAACGTGTCCCTGTTTGCTGGGCCTTTATCTGCAGCTCTGTCAGCCTGCACAGAACTTGCAGCTCCTGGGGGTGCCTGTTTGGCTTCCAGGGGAAGGGGAGGGATCACCTGAGGGTGTCTCTCTGTGGAATTGAGGTTTGCTGCAGTACAGGCAGGCTGATGAATGAAACCTACACTGGAAAACTCAGCTGAAGCTGTGTTACACCCATCATTCCCCTTCCAGACTGTTCTGTCTGCTCCTAAAGAGGGACTGACACCGATTTCTGTATGTGCAGTGCAAATCAGCTGCTAAAACCCCACTGTCAGTGCAGGCTGAAATCCTTGGCTGCACATTAATATTAGCACATCTTTCTGTTTCACCTTTGAGTGCTGGGATTCTGCTGCTGCTGCTGGGTGATTTGGGCTCCTCATTGATGCAGGAGGTTCTGTTTGTCCTGATTCTACACCAGAATTGTTTCCTGGGAGCCCTGAGCCCTGATCAATCCACAGAGCTGGTTTGCATGGGATTCAAATTTCAGTCAGGCTTTGGAGTTGCCTTCTTGGCTTCTCTTTAAAGACAAGACAATTCAAACATCATAACTTACTGGTAAAGTAAAAGACTTCTGCATGTTTTTATTGTTTTTTGGCATGCTGAGGAAAATGCTACAAATCCAATGAAAAGAAAGGCAGAAGAGAATTAGCTATTTAAGTTTTTCCTTGAATTAGCTCTGAGAGTGGCATCCTTCCAGAGAAAGTGTTGCAAGGGGAATAGCAGAAGGCATCTTTTGAACAAAGGAAGGAAATGTTGGCTCTGCAGAGCCGGTGGTAACTGGTTTTAATGTTTCAAATCAGTAGTAAGGAGTTACAAAACAAATCAGAGTTTACTGTTGAAACCTTTAAGGTGAAACCTCAGTTTACTTTGCCTTGATCAAAGCTTCAGTGGGTGCCATCAGCACCTTTGGCACATAACACTGATTGGTTTAATGGCATTTCAGCTGCAGACTGGCACTTAATTGCACATTTGTGCTCTTCACCAAAATCTGTTTGTGAAAACAAGCATGTTAGACATTGAAATTAATTAAACCCGGACTCTTAATTGCTCTGCTCTGGCACTTTTTTTCTTTTAACTCAGTTAGCAGCACACACTTGATGAATTTTCCCCAGCTGAGTTTTTCGCAGAATGTGTATTTTTAATTTGCTTTAATATGAATTTCCATTGCATAGAGCTCTCCTTGGGATTTTCTTCCATTCATGAAAAATGATTTTTTTACCAGGCTTTAAAACAAGGTCTTTGATACCCAACTCCTGAGCTTAGGAAATGTCACATTAAGCAGGTACAGAGGCAGTGGGGGCTAATTGAGTGTTACAGCCTCAACCCCTTGTTTCACCAGGTCCCATTTGATCTTTAACTCGGGTTTTACCATGTAGAAAAGAGATTGATTAAAAATTTGGCCTTGTCAAGGTGTCATGTGAATTGCTCCTTCAACAGCTCAGAGATAAGAGGCACCAGATAAGGGAGAAGCTGAGCCTGGGCAGTGTCTTGTCAGTTATTGCTCTGCCAGTCAGCACTTCCAGCAGCAGCTCATGCTTTACCTTCTGCTTTAATAATCATCCTCATTGCCACATTTTTGTTTTGGAAACTGTTATTTTTTAGAGTTTTTTTACATTCATTCTCCATTTTGTTGCTGATAAATTTTGGGAGAGGCTTTGCTGGGTTTTTAATTCTGGTTTCCCTTGTGCCTGCCCTGCTGTTTGTTCCAGGAAAATTCTGATCTGTGCCTTGAGGTACCATCCTGCTGCATTTAAACTTTACCTGGATGCTCTTGAGACCACGTTGTCTGGCTGGGAGTGCCTTTGTAGCTTGAATTTCTCCTGTCTTTGGGTTTTCTTTGAGTTGTAGAGGTTAAACAGGCAAAGCCTCACTTGTGATTTTAATTGTAAAATGAGAGAGGAACTCAGAGCAGTGGAGCTTCCTGAGCCCTGTGATATCCTGGATTTACTGGGAAACTCAGCAGTGAATGCACACATCCTCCTCAGACCTGCAGCACTTGCTGATAGTAGAGTTTTTGTTTTGACTTGGGTGTTTTTTCATCTGTATCATTACAATAACAGCGCTGCTGAATGTTTATGTGGCTGTTTAAATAAGAAAATTAGTGGGTTGAGTGGATGAGTCTTGTTAAGCTGGTATTTTATTCACAGTATCCAAAATGGCACAGTTGTGTGGAGTTTGCCTGGAGGAATTTAATAGAAATTAAGGAAACACCCTTCTGAAAAACAGATTGCCTTCATCAGGTGCTGCCATCAGGCTCCTAATTCATATTTATCCAATCTCACTGGAGAGGAGCTCCCTCCATTCCCAGAGACGCAGAAACAAATTTCAGTTTCCTAAAAGACATAAACAGTCTCCAACTTGGATTTGGTGTGAAATGTCCCAATCTGAGCAGAAATAAAACATGGAATTAATGATGTTTGGGGCAGGAGCAGCACTGGTTTATCTGAGCTAAGCCATGGGGTATTGAGAAGGTAAATGCAGAGTTTACATTCTTAAAAATTCTTAAAAACATGCACTTTAGCTACTATTTAACCATGAGTTGTAGCACTGTGTCCCTTTGTAGTTTCAGATGACATCTGATCTGATATCTATAGTATATATTATAATAAAGTATATTTTAAAAGCTGTTTGTGTGAGCATTTCATGGGATAGTGCTGGCTGTTATTAGAGAGACCAAGCACAGTGAATTTTTATCCAATTTATGTGCAGAGTTTCACTGTGAGATTGGGTAAAACAGGAATAAAAGCAGGATCAGCAGTCTCTCTTTAAAACATCTTCAGTGATTGTGTAAAAGCTGTTACATCACTGGCCAACTTCATATGTTGGGAATTCTTTTCATAATAGCTTTAAAGTTAATTTTATTTTTTTTAGGCAGATTTTTACATCTTGCCAGAAGTTAATTTAGGCCACGTTTTTCCTTATCTGGCACTGCCTGGTGGTTTGATTCCATCTTTTCTAAAGGTCTGCAATGTTTGCTCCTTATTTTATCAGCAGAATGATGATAGGAAATTCTGGATTGAAGACTTATTTATTTTAGGCTGATTTATTTATTTATGAGCTTATAACAAGCTTATTTGATTTTTTAAAGTTCTTTATGTAGTTCTGAGATCCAGTTGCTTACAAATACAAAAGCTTAGTGAATGGCTTTAGATATATTTTTACAGCTATTGAAATCCTCTGGTATTATTCCTTTTTAAGTCTGGCTTGAATGAAACATGAACAAGTCAAAATAAATGTTTGTGATCTTTATTTTTTGATGTTTTTATAATTTTTATAAACAATAGAAGAACCTTACTGGTTATTTATTCTCTTATGTTGTTGAGAACAAAAAGAAGAGAGTTTCTGAATTTTTCTGTGTGATTTGGATAAGCTGCTGCTTGGAAAAACTCTGGCAGGAGAGGAGACCCCTCTGTTCATGTCACAGGAAATGGTAGCACCAAGCTGGTGGATAATTGCCCTGTTGGTGTGTTGAGGAGTTGTGGAAATAGAAGAAATTTGGATATTTGAAAGGAAAATTGCATTTTGCCCATTTAGGGAGTTGCTTTCCTGCTTTTTTGATATTTGCACACTGTTGTGGTGTGCAGTTGTGTGGGCTGGTTGGAAAAGAATTTTATACAAGTCTTTGGTTTTCTAGAAGAATAGGGATCCTTGTGTTGTCTTTTTTTTCTCTTTTTCTCCCCCAAATATACATGGAATCGTAGAAAACATTTTGAAATAACTGAAAATAATTCTGTTTTCTGATATGGGAGAAGTTTGCACTTTAATCTGGAGTAGGCACCTCTCTCAGCAGCTCCAGGAGAAGGGGGATGATGATATTGTGCCTGTGATTCAGCTGTGTTGGAGCAGTTCCTGAGCTCAGAACCAGGGTGCAAACTTACCCAAACTGCTCTCACTGGTCCCAACCCTCCCCACTGTGTTGCAGATGCTTTTACTGATTCAGCCATCAGTGCTAAAGTTAATGGAGAGCACAAGGAGAAGGATCTGGAACCTTGGGATGGAGGAGAGAACACGGCTTCCGAGGAGCTGGAGGCGCTGGAGACCGATGTCGTGAGTGATGCTTTGATCACCTCTGGCCAGCAGTAGAAAATGAGCTGTTTCCCTGGATATGCCTTGAAATAATTCCTCAATTTCAATTTACTGATGAGCTTTGGAGGAGCAGAATTGCTGTCCTGCATTGTGCTGGTGGATGCTCAGTCTTTGCCAGCAGCTGCCACAGCCCTTTGGAGCGATCTGGCTGAGAAGAGCTGCCTTTCAAATGGCACTTTTGGCAAATTCTGAGCAATGGCAGCTGCTGTGGTAAGAGCTGTGTTGGACTCCAGGAGCCAAAGAGCAGCTTTTGTTAAGGACTCCAAATCCAGCAATGCTGCAAAGTGATTTATGTTTAATCAGAGCATTCCTGTCTGACTGTCATTGCACTTGGAAATGATGGGGAGATTGTGCTCAGCTCAGTGTCCCTGGGCTGCAGAGGGAGAGAATTGATGGAAGCCTGACCCAAGCACAGGGACAGTCTCAGATTATGAATCATTAGAGGAAGAATATGGCCTCAAATGCCATGTCCTCATATATCACAGCAGTCAGCTTTTCCTCCAGCAGAAATTCTTGTAGCCAGGTGTTCAGCCTGCAGTGTGTTCAAGGAGATAATATTACTGATTAGAGCATATTAACTATGGGCAGAACAATTCTCCTGTCACTTTTGGTGTCCATACTGTAGAGCTGAGATTTATTGGAATGCCCAGTACTCTCAGTGCTTTTATAAAATATTCAAAGCATTTATTGTTGTGCTTGAGTGCTGTGGTAGCAGTTTTACTGAAGTGGGGGAGTTGTGCAGATCAACAGGAGTCTCCTGCCTGTGGTGCCTCTCAGGTAATTCCATCAGTGCTTTTGAAAAGTTTCAGGAGTGTTAATTTGCACTTTTTGGAAAAGGCAAAAAAGATATTAATGTATGTATGTCTTGCTAGCCAGTAGTCTTCTAGTACAGAGTGAGCATGTACTTAAGAAAAAACTTAGAAAAACAATACAAAGACTCACACAAACAAAACAAAAAGGAATTTTGAAGGTAGAATCTGTGCAGCTGATGAACCAAGCTCCCTGAAACAAACTGTGGCATTAACTGTGGACAGTGAATTCATAGGCCCAGGAAAAAGGGCAGAAGGTTTAACTTCTGCCATCAGCCCTTCATTTGAAGGGAATGTGTTTCCAGTGTCATTTTGAAAAACAAGCATCATTTTCTTCTAGTCTAATGGATGGGATCCCAATGACATGTTTCGTTACAATGAAGAAAATTATGGTGTAGTGTCAACTTATGACAGCAGTTTATCTTCTTATACGTAAGTTCCAAAATATTTTGTTATTAGATTTGTATTGAATGTTCTCCCTGGTTTGACAAACTTTATATTCTGCAGCTCCTTTTGCATAGTTTCTGAAGTTGTGGAATCAAATAACTGCAAAAGCAATGAATGAATGGTGCTTAAGAAACCTTGCCAGCTTTCTGTGAATAGTTAGATGTAGAAATCTTTATATATTCCCTTAAATGGGCACAGCTCATTGCCATTGCAGAGTTTTCTGAATTTAGCCATGCAATAAGGCTGGTTTCTTGCAGAAACTTCCAGGAATAGGGTGGAAAGCTGTGAATTAATCTGTATGTAGCTGCTATACCTACAGTTTTTTGTTTAACCTAGCAGAGCAGTTTGGCTAAACCCTGATTTTATTGAGACAATTGATCTGGAAGATCCTGGAATGCTGAAAAGCTGCTGATAACCAGGGTGGGGGTTGTGTGCTTGTTTAGCAGACTTGTCCAGCTCTAAACTGAAGTTTTAGTTAAATATAATAACAACTGGAATATAGAAGTAGTATAAAGGCTGCTCTGGCTACTCTGGCAGTGATTTATTCCCCAGAGTCTGCAGCTCTAATGTTCACTGCAACTGCAACACAAATGGACTGCAGATGTTCACAGCCATTGTGAAATGGCTTCAGTATTTCCCCACTCTTTTAACCCCCAAAGCAGAAATCTGTTTTTTCAATATCAAGGAATAGCAGTGAATATTTTGATTTTTTGTGTGTGTGTGTGTGTGCACTTGTCTCCAGGTCTGTGGTTCAACAATGTGATTTCTGTGTTTTGTGCAAAACCTGTAACATGGTGATAATCAAAGTGTCCTAATCAGCTTATGTTTGAATCCTGGGGAAGCTGTTCCTTTCTTCCCTTCACTGCTCTAAGTACTTTTTGTACTTTTGAACTTTAGTCTTCCATCTTTCTGCTCTCTGGATATTAATGGAAACAGATTAAAAACATGAAGGTGGCTTTAAATTAATTCCATTTTTCCCCCCCCCAGTCAAGCAACTTGCTTTGCATATCAGTCTGCTAAACTGGGAAGCTCTTTTGCTGATTTTCCATGAAATGCTTAGATGTGCAGCTGAAGGGGTTCTTGCTTGATTGTTTTCTCTTCCTAGAGCTAAGCAGTAGCAGGTAGAGTTTGTCAAACTGCATCAAGGTACAAGTTTGTGTTCCAGCAAATGTTTTGATCATCACCAGGGTTCTGAACAATGTCATCCTGTCCATCCCCTTCCTCTCATCTTTAATGGCCTGGTAGAAAACATGAGATCATTCCCTGCCTCTCGAGGTTGCCATACATCCCTTCATTTTTTGCACTCACTTTAAATAAATGAAGATTATTGGCTGTTCTCCTTTATTGTCTTATTAACAATGAAGGGGGCCTAGGACCAGGTTTGCATTCATGTAAATGTTATTTGCCAAAGCTTTGTGCTGAAGGGTTTTATTAAATATTCCTGCAGTTACCATTGATAAGGCCAGTAAATGTTTTGGCTGGCCAAAAATGAGAGGGAGAGCCTGTGCTGCAGTAGCTGAGTGCTGGCTTGGAATCTGGCAAAGCCACTTGTTTTCCTCGTTCTGCCACCAACACTTGAGCAATTTTGCATGTATTATTCTATACCTGGCTTGTATCTCCACCCACTTTCTTTGTTTTGCTTCTTTATATTATTCAAAATATGGGCAGTAGAGATTCTATAATGCCCAGCAGAGCATGGGCCAAGCCTCAGCTCTGTTCTGTATTTTTATCCAGCTTATTCTGAAGTAAGGTTGGTGGAACAACTTTGGCAAGTTAAAATCAGGGGGGAAAATTGTTTTTTTTTAAAACCTAATGCAAACATTAGGACAGATAAACCCCAAAAATGGGTGGCAGAAGGGAGTGCCAGGTGTGATCCCACCCCTGGTTGGGTTTTTTCAGTGTTTCAGTGCTCATGTATTGAATTTTGCCTTGGTGGCTGTCCTATGGGATGGTTTTTGCAATATTCCATTGCCTGCCATAGACACATGGAGAGGATGGGATTGAGGTCCTGGCACTCACAGATGAGTCAGGAATTTCTGGTCCTGTGCTCTGAAGTGTTGCATCCATCTTCTCTGCAGTTCTTCAGAACTGGGAGAGCTGAAATCCATGGCTGGAATTATCAAAGGAGTGAGGATGTTAGTCTCCAATTTCACTAGGATTGTGTCTGCTGGCAGTGTGTAAATAGCTAAAAAAAATTTCAAATTTGGGCTCTTGGTGTAGCTTCCTATGTAAACAGCAGTCTGAGGCTTTTTATTCCTGATGTTCTCAACCATGTTAAAAGTTGGAGCCTTTGCACAGCTTCAGGGACTGGGGATTTTACAAATCCTGTGGAAAAGTTCTACACCCTGTCCTCAGCTCTCTAGGCAGGTACATGACCCTGAATTTGTCCATAATACCAAACCAGTCCAGGAATTTTGTATTAAAAAACAGACAGCAAGTCTACTGGCTTAGGAGCAAGATTGTTTTTTTTCCCCTCTGACTCGGTTAGAACTAACACTGTGTGATTTTTGTAACTCCTTTGTGCTTTTGAATGCATTTCAGAGATTCTTTTCCTTTCCATTGTCTTTTTAGGGTGCCATTAGAAAGAGATAATTCAGAAGAGTTTTTAAAGCGGGAAGCCAGAGCAACTCAATTAGCAGAGGAAATTGAATCAAGTGCCCAATACAAAGCTCGGGTTGCCTTGGAAAATGATGAAAGGACAGAAGAAGAAAAATATACTGCTGTTCAGAGAAATGCTAATGAAAGAGAAGGACATGGTGTGAACACTAGGTACTTGAGTACACTATGAATAGTATTTTTATTTAAATTATGGAGGTATTTTGGTGCTGTAGCAGTTTGCTCATTGATACTGGGCTTTTTCAGCAGGCTTGATTAGGCTTGGAGCCTTGTGTAAACAATCCTGTGCTGCTTTTGGCACTCAGGCTGACTTGGACACCTCTGCCTGGCCCTGTATTATCTCTGTAGTGAAACAAACTTCCCCATTCTGACCTGTCACCGTGGTGAATTTGTCCCAAATTCCAGGAAGGGCAGTGGTTTCGGTGTGTCCTGGAGAATTTCAGGCATTACTGCTAATCCTGCAGTGCCTGTGGGCTCATAAAGTGGACTGTGTGGCCACTATCAAAAGCCAATTCATGAGGTGACTGTTGGGTCAACATCTGATACTATTTAGACTTTTCCCCTTGGTTTGATGGGAGAAAAAGAGAGAAAATGGGGAGCTTTTTGTTGCCTCTCAGTTGTGTCTCAACGCTGATAGAAATTTGGTGTGTTTCAGAGAAAATAAATACATTCCACCTGGACAGAGGAACAGAGATGTCCTGTCCTGGGGAAGTGGAAGACAAAACTCACCGAGGATGGGCCAGTCTGGATCAGGCCCACCCATCTCAAGGTCTGGATCCCACACTTCAGAATTCAGCCCTAACTCTGGAGCAGATCAGAGAGTAGTTAACGGAGGCAAGTATCTGAAATCTGAGTGAATGTGCCTCATAACACTGCAGAAAATCACCTCATTTTGTGTTGAAATGGTGTGGGATTGGTTTGTGTATTCCTTAAACCAGGTTAGCATTCATCATTTAACACAGAGGTTGTGAGTAGTTGGATTTGGGCTTAACCCACAAAGGAGCTCTGGTTGCACTGCTCTGTCTGTGGCTTTGCAGAGCAGAAATGTCATTTATTTTCCTCCTCAAACACCTTTGTCTTAGATGATGGTTGCACTGTGTGGTTTTAGAGATGAAAAACTGCATCAGCACTGCAAAGCTCTGGGTGGAGGAGCAGCAGTGCTGACACCTGGTGAAAGGCAGTGGCAAGAGGAAGCTTCTCTTCCTTTCTGGAAAAGAATAAAGCCACTTGCTTGCCTTGATGAAAATGGGAGGGGAAAAACAAGAACAGTGTTAGAGAAAAGGAATCCAAAGCCTTCCCTCCAAATGGGTATTTGAGTATTTTCTGCTGGACACATGGGAGGTGTTTCTAACCAGGCATCAGTAGGCACTGCGTGGCAGTAATTGGTGTCCCAGAAGCCAAAAACATTTCTGGAGATGGGTTTCAGCAGTGGCCTGTCCTCAAGGCATTATTTGTAGAATTTAAAAATGCTATTATAATAAATTGCTGTGAATAAATGAAAAATGTATAATACTCAAGTGATCTGTCTGGAGAGGAAGTCTGAGAAGCATCCAAAGGTAAGTGAGACTTCCTTTCTAAAGCCAGAGTCAGCTCTGTAAAGGATGGACAACTGAGCCTTGCCCAAACAATGCTAACCTTGAGATTTGTCTGTAGTAGTTGTGGTTTCTCTCACCCTATTACTCTGCTGAATCAACATCATAGACCTAAAATACTCAGAATGGCTTGTAAATTCAATTAATTCTGCTTTGAAAACCATGAGCCCTATATCCTAGATTAAAATCCTCCATCAATACCTCAGATAAGTGATAAAGGCACAAATGTCAGCATTCAGACACTGAACACCGCTGGTTTTTGTAAAGATCCAGCTCCTGGATGGATATTTACTCATCATTTGGTTTTTGTAAAGATCCAGCTCCTGGATGGATATTTACTCATCATTTGGTTTGAAAGTAGCAGTTTGTGTGGTCAGTACTGTTTGTGAACAGCTGTTTGAGAACCTCTGGTAGCTGTTAAGGACCTTGTGGAGTGCTGGGTGCTGTGGAGCATTGGTATGCCAGGCTAACAGATCAAACTTTACTGTCTGTTCCTTAGTAGTGTTTGTAGATCCTAATTAACCCTTTGGGGAGCCTGTGACATTCACAACTTCAATTTGACCCCAAAAACCAAGGCAGACCCAACCCTGCAAAGACTTTTCTCTCCTCAATTCCTCAATTACCACCTCGATCCATCCCCAAAGGGTTAAACCATGGAAAAAAAAAACCCAAAAAAAAAAAAAAATCATTTTGTCATATTTTACTTTTTTTTTATTTTTAATTTCTGTTGCCCTCCCCTTCCCCCCTCCCCCTTTCCCCCCAAACCCCCCAACCCCCCCCCCCATAATTTTTTTCTTTAGTTTTTATACTTTCCTTCATATCATTTGTTCTGTCAGGTGTTGCCTGGCCATCGCCTTGCCCATCTCCTTCCTCTCGCCCACCTTCTCGCTACCAGTCAGGTCCCAACTCTCTTCCACCTCGGGCAGCCACCCCTACACGGCCGCCCTCCAGGCCCCCCTCGCGGCCCTCCAGGCCCCCGTCTCACCCCTCTGCTCATGGTTCTCCAGCTCCTGTCTCTACTATGCCTAAACGCATGTCTTCAGAAGGTACAAATATACCACGATTTGTTCATGTTTTTTTTTTTTTTTTTAATTTTTATTTTTGTTTTTGTCTTTTGTTTTAACTCCTCCGTGAGTTGTTATTGACAAGAGTTGTTTTCTTTTTTTTTGTTTTGTTGTTGTTTTTTTTTTTTTCCTCTTCATTACTTAACCTATAATTTGTGTTTAACTTTAGTTTATCAGACTATTTCTATTAACCTTTTATTTTTGTTTTGTTGGTTTGGTTGGTGGTTTGTTGTTTTTTGTTTGTTTTTTTTTTTTTTCCCTGTTTGTTTGATTTGAAGAGCTTTACAAAAACGAAAGAAAGCTGTGAAATTTCCCGAGTTTGGTATGAAATTAAACTCAGCTTTGTAAACGCTGCTCAGTGTCTTAAATTAACCAACAGCAACATGCAGGACCTGATAACCTGATAACCTGATAACTAGGGAGCATTTTTAGAACTATCAATTTGTATAAAATGCCAATTTGTATAAAATACCAATTTATAGAAAATGCCAATTTATATAAAATACCAATCTATATAAAATACCAATCTATATAAAATACTAAATTTAACACAATTATTCCACAAAAAGCATAACTAAATCACTGAATCACCTCTTGTAAAGGAACCAATGACAATTGTGATAATAAAAATGCTGTATTCAGAGAAGTGAACTGTAGAATGGGGTAGGATGAGCTGCTTCAAAGGTGAATTTGTAGGAAATTTTTCTTCAGAACTATAAATCAGCTCCCTAGCAGTCAATAATATACAGAGAAAGGCTGACCTGTGAGTCTTTGGTAGCTGGATGCAGAATTATCCCAACTAAATTTGTCCTGGGAGGGTGCAGTAAGGAACATGGTTTATAATTTTTTATTTCAAGTGCATTTAAACCCTGCACAACTTGGTGTTGCAAGCCTAGAAAATGCAAAGTGGTTGTACTGAGCTCCCTGGAAACCTGCAGTGGGTGCTGTAGCTGGCTGCACTGGAGCCATGGGAGAGAGGGGAATGATCCCTGAGACTCAGCAGGAACACTGGGAAATGCTCCTGACCAAAAAGTGGGGGGTAGCCACATCTGTCTGGCCTGCTGTCCATTTATTGTGGGGTTTTTGTGGAGTAAGGAACTGAGAATCCACCTGCAAACTGAATTCTTTCTTAGCACTTGTGGTTGGTTTGTCAGGCATGCAGTGAAGTGCTGCTTACTGCAAGGTTTAATTCTTACTGCTGCAAGATTATTCCTGGGAAATGTGTGTTCAAAATAATCACCTGTGTGAAATTTGCATTGAAGTGGACTTGAGATTCATGGTTAAAATAGAGGCTGACATTTAAAGATTTATGTAACCAGGAAAGGTACTTGGTGTTTTAGAAGTTTTTCTGAAACCTAAAAGCCATTATCTGAACTTGACCCTGTTACTGACCTGTGTTAAAAATGAGCTGCAATCAGCCAGATTCTGTTCACACACAGTTTTTCCTCTTGAATATCAACATTTGAGTCTAATCCTGTAAAGATAATGTTTATTAATATGCAAGAATTGTATTGCTGCTTAGATTTGAGCATAACTATGGTGTGGCAGCTGTGCAGGCTGTGTAGAATTCCTGTATTCACTTATGACTTTGGCTTCTGGTGTTAAACATGCATGACTTGAACCTTGGGATAACAATCCCTTGTTTAGGTGCAATTTTTGCTGACTTGTAAATGAATTGTGACCTGCTGCAGGCAATTGAGCCTCGCTGCAGAGAATGCTCTGCTGAAATTCCCCAAGAGCATTGGGCAGCCAGTGGTGGGATCACTGTAAATGGTTGGGATCACTGACCACCTGACAAAAACACTGGGAATTTTTTATTTTCTGGAAAAATGTTTGATAGCCTGGAACTGTGCTTATCCAGGGGCAGCTGCACCACTGACCTTTGTGGCTTGGCTTGCACTCGACAGTGGTGGATGCTTGGATTGAAATATTTTAAATCCAGACCTTGCACACCTGTTTCAGTGCTGATAAAACCTCTGAACACCCAGGAGCTGCCCTGGGGAGGTGATGAGTTTGGCAGCCTGGCTGAACCAATGCCTTGGCCTTTCTAATATATCAGTGCCAATTTTATTGCTGCTTTATTGAGAGTTTTAAGATTAAATACAATTTGAAGAAGATACATTTGAGTTTTCTGTAGTGAACATCAAGCACTTATTGTGTGGGGTTGTCTTTTTTTCCTCAGGGCCTCCACGGATGTCTCCAAAGGCTCAACGGCACCCTCGAGGTCACAGAGTCTCTACTGGTAGGGGTACAATTTCAAGTGGCTTAGAATTTGTATCTCATAATGCACCTGGGGAAGCATCTACTGCTGCAGTGGCACGAGGCAGCCCTTCAGGTGGGACGTGGTCATCAGTTGTCAGTGGGGGTAGGTAAAGCTTGGCTTATTGCAGATGGCTTGCAGAGGGGGATCCTTAGAGTGGGAATCTTGCCTTTTCCAGGCAATTCAGGCTCTGAATAATCATTTTCCAGGCAATTCAGGCTCTGAATGATCAAATATTGGGCTAAGATTGGAGCGGGGATGTTCCCAGATAGCTGAGCGAGAGTTGGTGCAATATTGTACCCACTGTAGGGTCAGGTGCTGTGGGGAGAGAAAGGAAGGAAAAGTGTGGGAATTAGTTGTTGAAAGGATTCATTTTTAGGGGATTTGTTGGAGGAGTTAGAGATTTGCCACTGCATCCCTGAGTTTGGTTATGGCAGCGTGGCTGGATTGTGGTTTACAAATGAAGGAGGTGTTTGGGTAGAGGTTTTTGGTGTTAAAAGATGAATTGATACTCAAGTTAAGTTGGATGTACTTCTCCTTTAAAATTTACATGGATTTTAAGTGGTGATGTTGTTCTTGGCTGCTGCAGGAGCAGTTATAGTGAGTGTCTTATTTTTAATCTGTTAATATATTTTTTTTTAATATTTGACTTAAAGCTCAGTCTTGTGCCACAGGTCTAGTCTGGAGCTCTTGAGTTGAGGCCATGTTCTGGTGGGCTGTCAGGAGCTGGGTGTTTCCTTGAGGGCAACAGAGCAACAGTTTGGTCTTTTTTAGGTCCTTTTTGGGTATTTTTTAGCAGTGCAGAATTCTAGAGGAGCATAGTGGGGAACACATTTCTCAGAAGGAAGGTATAAATTAGACCCACATAGGCTTGTTGCCTTGTGGAAAAAAACTTCAACTCTTCTATTGTGGCATTATTTGTGATTCACCTTCCCTGTTTATATATTATTAACATGCAAGTAGGACTGTTAAACCACTTACCTGCCTTTCTGCTCACTCACTGGGAGTTAATATGTGATAAAAAGCACGAGTGGGATGAGCAGGAAGCAGGAGCCACAACTTACTGCTCAATGAATACACAACTTTCCTTGCTGCTTTAACACAGGGGCAAAAAATAGACCTAAAACCGCTCTTTTTTCAATAGGCTGTGTTGTTTTTTTTCCAGCTGGCAAACCTCCAAAAGAGGACACTGTAAAATGGATGTGGTTTTTTCAGCCCTCTTAAAAAATATTTTACATCTCTTTGTGTGGAGACCTGACCACCTTTTATGTTCTGCCTGAAACTGGGTTAATGTGAGCTGGTGTAGTTGCACTGCTGGGGATTTGGGGAAGCATTTTGCAGATTCTTGGTGGGATTAGAGGGCAGTGATAAATTTTGGGGGCCAATCTGCAGAGAACTCACCCCATTCTCTATGAAATGCTGTGCTGTAAAGAACTAGGAGATGTGCCTGAAAGGTAAACAGGTTTTCAGTTACTACATAATATCTCACCAAGTCTTTCAAAGCATGTTTTGTAGCCATTTTAAAACTAAAACAAACTGCTGAGCAGATGGGGAAGCTCATCCTATAACTGCTTTTTCCTGTTTGTTTCTAGTTCCGAGATTATCCCCTAAAACACACAGGCCTAGGTCTCCAAGGCAGAGCAGCACTCCCATGGGACCAGCTCTGCCTTCTCCTCAGCCTGGTACTATTCCCACTGAATCTGTTGCCATGCCTGTTCCAGCTGCCTCTCCTACACCTGCCAGCCCTGCATCCAACAGAGCAGTCACCCCCTCCAATGAAGGTAAGTGGCCCTCACTGCCTCTGCAAATGCAATTTTTGCACCTCCCTAATTCCTGATGAGGAATCTGCCCAGGCAGGAGCACAGCTGCTTGCTGGATCACAGGAAAACTTGGGATACATTGAATTTTACTGTTAAACTAAGGTTGGAGAGAGGCTTTTTGAGAATTCTCTATGCTTAGTTTCTTGTGCCCTTAAGGAATATGGGTTTACAGGTGTCTGACTTAATTTTTTTAATTTTTAACTTTCTTTTAATTTTAATTTTTTTTTTTTTTTTTTTTTTTTTTTTTTAGTTTTTATTTTTTTTTTTTTTCTTAATTTTTTAAAGAGGATTTCTTTTTCCAAACTGAGGTTTTGCCTCTTTTTTAAGTTAAAGAAACACAGGCAGCTGGTTTCAAGCACAGCAAAAGGAATGGGGGAAAAAAACCCAAACATTCAGGAGCACAGTCAAATGTCTAAGAACTCTCAAATCTTTGTAGCTTTCTGTATGAAGAGCTTGGACTGCTGAAAATAATTGGCTCTGAGTTTATTGTTTGTTCAGTGTGGTTAAGGTTTTGTGTATGATGAGAGGGATGAGTTTAATTGGGTTTTTTTCATTAGACAGTGGGATGGGGAAGGAGGATGAGGGAGGGTGATCCTCCAGGCATCTACTTGGTAGCAGGAAATGTGTAACTTAAAAGGTTTTTCAAGCTAAAAATGGTTAAATCTCTCCCCTGTTTCTCTCTTGCCTTCTCTCTTTGCTCAGTTGGGATTGTGTATAAGAGAATAAGTTTGGTAATTTATTTTCCAGCTAAAGATACAAGGCTTCAGGACCAGAGGCAAAATTCTGCAACTGGAAACAAGGAGAATATAAAGCCAAGTGAGACTTCTCCTAGTTTTTCTAAACCTGAAAACAAAGGTTTGTATCCAAAGCTTTCATGTACTGGAGTGATGTAGGAATTGTGCACACTAAACCTGCTCTCCTGGCAGCTTTAGTTGGCATTTTAAGGAAGGCTTGGAGGCAGTCTGGTGTTCTACAGTGAAATTTGGTCATGCAGTTGTGAAGTGGCACTTTGAAATGTTGTTTGTGACTCATTCCATCAACACCAAATGTAGAGATGCTCATGTGGATGGTGTGATTTCACTTGGTTTTTTTCTTTTTTTTCCCCTCCTTTCTTTCCCCTGCTCACAGAGCTGCTTTTTAGCTGCCTTTGGACTCAATATGTTTCTGCTTAGAGCTGTGCTCACAATACTTCTGAGCATCGTGGTCAGCAGAGCTTTTCTGACTGTGCTTTTCCTATCATGCCTTACATTTGTTTGTCTCTGTAGAGCTGTTTGTTCATTCAGTCCTCAAAAAAAACCCCATGTTGTTAAACTGAGAACCAGATCCATTCATTCTCTCATTGGAGAGACCTTTAGGATGAGTCCAGCCATAAAGCTCACCTTGGTCAGTGTTTCTCCTTCACCTGCTGTGTTTTGAAATGCTGGCACAGGCTGGCTTGGGGCTTTTGTTGCATGTTCTTTGTGTTCAGTGAGTTCTGCAGTCCCTGCACCTCGGGGCTTCTGCCTTGGTGTGGTGCATGAGAACTAAAGATAAATCAGTTATGTAATGCTCTGCTTTCACAGAGAATTTCTCTGTGCTCATATACATAGGTCATGGAATTCTACCACATAAAAACCCAAAATAAGGGGCTGGATTTCATTTTTATATCTGCAAAACCATTATATTTCTGCAAACATAGTGATGTGTATAAAACTTGTGTTAGGAATGCTTGGACAATGTTGATCTTGTATTTGGCAGGTGTCTCTCCAATTGTTTCAGAGCATAGAAAACAGATTGATGATTTAAAGAAATTTAAGAATGACTTTAGGGTAAGTTTGTCTCTGTTAATGGTGTCATCATTCTCATGTGCATCCAGATTATTTTAATGAATTGAACACACTGGCTATGTTAACAGGTCTTTATACTTTTGCCTAATGTATGAAAATATCTGTAAGAATTCATGTTATGTATTAAAAAATCAATGCTGACTCTTGTTTGTACAATTGCCTAATGCACATAAATGTGAATATTGACTGTGCACTGAAAGCAGGATTTGAAACCTGTTTGATCATTAGGCACAAATAATTATCTCACACTCCATATGGAGGAGCTGTTGCAAAATTAAATGAAGAGTTTTGCAGAGGAAAATTGAAGATGAATTCATATTACTTATTTCCTGGTTATAAGGGTTTATTAAATCAGGTTAGCTTTTCAAGTGGTGCTGTTAAATCACTCAGGGGATGAGTCCAGAGGGTTGTCTGAAGCTTTCCTGTCACTCCTTAATCAACATACAGGTCACTTGAGTGGCTGAGCAGCTCCTTACACAGTGCCAGCTTAAACACTGTCAGTGCCCATGGATTTCTTTCCATGTAGAAATGGAAATGAGTGTTTTAAAAGGTCATTTCCAGATGATGGAGGCTTGTGGGACTGTGTTTTACTCTGTGTATGTGACAGCATTAGATGGTCTCTCCTGAGTTTTGTATCAATTTACTGAATATATCCCTTGGGTTTTTTCAGTTACAGTCCAGTTCCTCTTCAGATGCAGTGGATCAGCTGCTAAACAAAACCAGAGAAGGTGAAAAATCAAGAGATGTAGTTAAAGAAAAGACAGAATCCACCCCTAAAGAATCTATCATAGAAGCTGGCAGTAACACCAACTCCAGTGGTGGCAGTAGCAAACCCAACAGTCCCAGTATTTCTCCTTCCATGAGTAACAGCTCTGAGCAGAAGCGAGGGCCTGAGGTGACCTCCCAAGGTGTGCAGACATCTGGGCCTGGAAGTAAACAAGACAAAGAGGATAAAGAGGAGAAGAAGGATACTTCAGAGTGAGTAACCATGCCTTTTGGAATAAGCACATCTTTATTAGCAGCAGGCCTTGTGCAGAAGTCATGACTGGGTGACACATTCCTGGCTCCAGGTGCTGTGACACAGGAGAAACAGCAGGGGAAGGGGCTGCCCTGGAAGGCATCTCCTGACTCAGTGCAGAGCTCTGGTCCTGTTGATGCCTAGTTCACATCTAAAAGCTTATTTCAATGTCTTCCTGGCTCACATGAGCTGTGGTATCAACTGGAAGACTTGTGGTTAGTTGTAGTAAGAGTCCCTCAATGAAGAGTGGCTTTTTGCATGCCATGAGGTGTTTGACTTCTCAGAAATCTGACTCACAGATGGAAATGAGGTGTTTCTTAAATGATTAATTGCAGATACTCCTGTAAAAGAATAATGCCCAACTTAATTTTTTGTTCCTTATGTTTAGGCAAGTTAGAAAATCAACACTTAATCCCAATGCTAAAGAGTTCAACCCTCGATCTTTTGCTCAAGTAAGTGATTTGATGCTGTTTATCAATGCCTTTGAATAGAACTTTATAAAACCAACTTTTCCTTGGAGGATACTCAAACTAACCCTGCCCTATCCACTGCTCACCTCTGTTTGTAGCCGAAACCTTCTACTACACCAACCTCCCCTCGTCCTCAAGCTCAGCCCAGCCCCTCCATGGTGGGGCATCAGCAGCCAACCCCCGTGTACACTCAGCCTGTTTGTTTTGCACCAAATATGATGTACCCGGTTCCAGTGAGTCCAGGCGTGCAGGTAAAGTGCTGCAAACTCCTCAACACTTCACAGAAACCCTTAGGAAGCTGAGCAGGGCTTAGGAATGGGTTGGGTTGGGAAGGACCTTAAAGATCAGCTTGTTGCAGCTTGGGAGCTATGAGTAAAGGAGTGAAATAGTGCAGCTTGTGTTGCTCTTGTAAATATAAATCATGTTGTTGTTAAGTTTTGGCTGTGTAAATACTGACTTTTCCCAGTGCTCCCTCAGTCTGGATGTTCAAATAATTCCAAACACTTGTAAATGCCAGCAGCCCACATTTATTGTGGATCTGTGCAGGTTTCCTCCCAGTTCTCCAAGCATAGTCTCTCACTCTGCAACTGTTTCTTTGTTCCAGCTGTGTCCCCCTGGTTTCTGGTTGTTGTAGGGATCCCTGGGATTTCAGATCTAGCTCCATTATCATAGAATCATGGAATATCCAGAGGTGGAGGGGACCCACAAGGATTTTCAGCCCAACTCCTGGCCCTGCATAGGCACCCCAGCAATCCACCCTGTCCCTGAGAGCACTGTCCAACCTCTCCTGGAGCTCGGGCAGCCCTGGGGCTGTTCCCATTCCCTGGGGAGCCTCTTCAGTGCCCCAGCACCTTCTGGGGGAAGAACCTTTCCCTGATATTTCATTCTAACCCTCTCCTCAGTCAACTTTGTACCAAAAAGCTGCTGTGAGGCTGTCAGGGTGAGCCCAGTGCCTGCAGTAGCAGCAGTAGCATTCCTGGCCTGGTTGTTGCCAACCATCTGGTCTTAGTTGTGTGTCCGTGCAGACTCAATGTCACTGATCCAAGAAAATCTCATAGGTTAGGCAGAGTTCACTAAACCCTGTAGCAGAGCACATCAAAGCTGAGTGGGGCCCCCACCCCAGCAGACACTGAGTTTTTAAAGGAATATCATACCTTCAACTTGTTCTGTTTCAGCCTTTGTATCCTATTCCCATGACGCCCATGCCAGTGAACCAAGCCAAGACATATAGAGCAGGTAAAGGTGAGAATAATACTGCCTGTTTGGTTCTCAGTCTGCATGCAGCATGGCTAAATGACAAATGTTTGTGTGTTTTCTAATCCATGGCAATTTGGTTTCAATCAATATTTTAAATGCTATTTTTATTAAAGGGAAGTAACTGGAAATACTAATGGATTTTTAGATAAACTAATTCAGCTAAAACACGCCAGGTTTGAGTAATGGGGGGTTGCTTGGCTTGGAATCTGATTTGACAAACAGAAAAACATCTCTGTTACTTGGAGCATTAGGGTGAGCTGATCATCTCCTGTATTTCAGAAGTATCACAGGTTTGTTTAAAGGGAACTTCCCTGCTGGTTTTCTGTACTGGTTTGCAGCAGTTGGTGCTTTACAGAGGGGTTTTTAACAAGATGCAGAGTCACTGTTTCTCCAGAAAGAGTTTGCTCTGCTGCTCTTCTGGAAAGAGCTGGTTCCAGTTTGTTCTTGTTCATTCCTGCAGCCCCAGTGACTGAGCAGCTGGACTGACAATGACAATGCCACGTTTTTAAGTGACACCTGTGGCTGTGGAGTCATGATGGGTGCTGGGATGTTCCCTGTGCTGGGCAGGGCAGCGAGGGAGCAGAAAGTGCTGCTCTTGTTCTTGTGCTCCTGTTCCAGGGAGTGCTGTGACCGTGCCCAGTGAATGCTTCTGCAGTGGCAGCAATGCTGCAGGACAGCAGCAGCACTGCAGCTCCAGTCACGGCAGGAGGAAATGGTTCCTGCTGTTCAGAGACAAACAAGTGGCCTTTATCAACCTAGGGGAGACAAAACCCTGCAATGTATTTCTGTGTTAAAACACAGTTACTTCACTGTGGCCTCACCCCTGAAATCTTCTGGTTAGTAGCACTGTTTTAATCAGAAATACATTGCTGGGTGAGGCAGCTCCAATTCTGAGTTCCTTTTTAAGTTCCAGTATTTCCTACATATCCATCTCCTGTGGGAGCTGCCTGGGTTACAGCCCTGTGCCTTTACTCTGTTCAAGTTGCCTCCTGTATTTACTTCTTTCTGTTGTTGATCTGCAGTGTAAATAAAATCACTGAGTGAATTTACGGATGTTTTCTCCTCTCCCTAAGAGGTTGCCCCTGCAGTGGAGTTTAGAGGAGCCTGAGGTAGCTCAGTTCATAGTTGCAGGAAGCTGGCGCTCTCCTGGAGCTCCCATGCCCCTGCTTTATAGGCTGAATTAGTTTGTTCCAAGTGAATTGGGTGGTCACCTTCCCATGACAGCTCAAGTGATCCCACACTGCTCTGCTTTTTTTCATCTTTCTTCCTTCTTAATTATTCCTACTCCTTATAGGTTTTGTCTCCCTCAGTGTTGTCTGTGACCTAAAATTTGCTTTCTGCTGCCCTGAGGGGTAGCACAGAGCTCAAAAGATGTGAAAACCTTGAGTTGTGGCTGGGTGGAGACCTTTATTGTGCTCTCCTCAGCCATAAGCACGAGTCATTTTGACATAAAGACCCAGATTTCCAGCTGATGGAGCAGTGGCTGCGTTGTTCTCATAGAAGGTGAAAAAGCCTTTTAAAGGGGGCAGGATTAATTGGTTAATGTATGTATCCTGATATAACCTTTCTCTTGCTCTTCTGATTCTGGTCAGTCTTTCTCTCCCTCCACCTTTCCTCCTTCACAAGAAAGGCAGGGCTGGGTTTGTGGCTGTGTATATCCAGCCCAAAGGCAGTGATGAAAATCAAATGTTTTCTGGAGAAACTCTTCTTCACACTGTTCATTTTTGATAGAGCTCTAACTTATGGCTGAAGGTGTGGGGTGAGGATATTCCACGTGGTCCCAGTAACATTATTACAAGGTAGAACCTTTCAGAAAGCTCCGCATTTTTCTCTCTGTCTTTCTGACATGAGACAATCTTTGTTTTTCAGTACCAAATATGCCCCAGCAGCGGCAAGACCAACACCACCAGAGCACCATGATGCATCCTGCCTCAGCAGCAGGCCCTCCAATTGTAGCTACTCCACCTGCTTACTCTACACAATATGTTGCATATAGCCCCCAACAGTTTCCTAATCAGCCTCTTGTGCAGCATGTGCCACACTACCAATCTCAGGTAAGAGTCCTTTCCATGCTCCCCATCAATCCAAGCACAAATGGTGAAGTGGTTCAGAGCTAAATAACCCCCTTGTGTCCAGTCCTGAGTCACCCTGAAGAGTTTCTGTGTTCTGGAGCACACGTGGTGATCTTGGAATGTGCTTCAAAGCCTGTAACAAATTTTAAGGTCCTAATGAATTTTAATGTCCTAACAAATTTTAAGGTCAGTTTAGAAGTTGGCATTTATTATTGATACGGTTTTTTAGCTCTTTGAAGAGTTTCTTTAGGTCATGGCTAGCACATCTCCTGGTTAAGTGTTCTAAAAATAACTTAACTTGGTGGACTGCTCTTACTTCAAAGGCTGTTAAATCTACATGTGTAATTGGATAAATGTATAAGCTTAATGCATTATTAGAGTGGCAAAAATTGGACATGCCAGTGATTGCTGTCAGTTTCTAGCCCTTAAATTCTGGAAACAATTGGGACAATCACAGCAGTGTGAAATCACAGCAGTGAAATCCTCAGCTCGCTCTGCGTTTGAGCAAGGCCGAGCTGCCGCCCTTTCAATCCCGACTCTTTAGATGACAAAAATTTCTTGGGAGTTAATTGTTAACCCAATTAACTGTGTGGTTTTTCCTTTGTTCTGCCTGCAGCATCCTCATGTTTATAGCCCTGTAATACAGGGCAACGCTAGGATGATGGCCCCACCAGCACACGCACAGCCGGGTTTAGTATCTTCCTCTGCAACACAGTACGGTGCGCATGAACAGACACATGCTATGTATGGTAGGAAACGTTTTGTGTTATATGTAACTTTTTAAGTCCTTACCTTGTGCAGGGGATGTATTTAATCTCAGCCTTCCACCGTGGGTATCTCAGTAGATGTGGTTTATATTTCATAAAATGATGATGATGATGATGATGAGCAGAGCATTTGAAAACTGAGCCAGCTGGTTCAAGTGAAAACTCAAGTGTGCTGATTTCGGTAGGATGCCAGTGACCAAGATGAGATTTCAACCTGGGAGCTGCTAAAGAATATCTGCTGAAAGAAGTTTGTTCAAGTTCTCTTGATGCTCTTGATACATCATCCCTTGTTTGTTCCTTGATTATAATTAGTACTTGTTTTATTGCAAGGTTATGACCTCAGTTTCAAACTTGACTTTAGTTCTGGCAACTAGTGAAATGCTGTCTTTATGATACTACTGGCATTATTAACAGTATGAACACTGCTGTTTAAGCAAAATAAACCATGTGTTGCTTACCTTTCTCATTTGGTAAGTCAAGAATAAGTAAATGCAACAGCTCATGTATTGCTCTCACTTGGACAATTAGTCTCTAGCATTATCAGATGGGCATTTTTCACTCACAGTGAAGTGCTGAAAATGTGGGTTACCTTGTGACAAAAGTGAAATGTGCAAGAACTTTCTAAAGCATTACAAATGTATGATAAATCAAGGCCCAATTTGGAGGAAAAAGAGCTCACTGCAAAACATGCTATTGAAAGAGGTAGAGTCAAGGTTGTTTAAGGCTTGGAAATTGTCATAAAATGTCAAAACAGCAGATGGTCTCTTGAAAACATGGCATTTCAATACTTGTTATAGCATCTGAGGAAAAGTTTTATTTGGTCACATATATTATTGACTTAGATTCTAATAAAAGATTTTCTGTACCTTTAGGCATCTTTGTATGTTTTCGGGTGCTTAGTTTTACACTGCTACTTAATGGAAGTCCATGACATGTCATGAAAACTTACAGAGAATCTGGAGTTTAGTGGGAAATTAATTCTGATTTTAAGAGGTGTCTTACCCGTCTGAAAACATCTTGTCAGATCTCTGCAGTGGTGTGGTAACAGAGTTAAGAAACAAAAATAACTTACTTTGGTGCTCAGAGGAAGAGCATTTGAGCTCATTTGTGCTGAAGCTGAAATGGAAGTTACTTGTAGAGATTAATCTTTCTCTCCCAGGTCCTTGCTAATTGTATTACTTTGATCTTTTCAACTCTTGTGCTTGAGGTGTCCATGTAAACAGATCTTCTGTTTGCTTTTTCATTAGATTAAATAGAATTCCGATAAAGCGAATGATCAAAGGCTTTCAGACCTTTATTGGTGAAAACCCTCCTCTCAAATTCTAATTAAAATAAAACCAAACATGAGATAATATGAGATTTGATTCAGAATGGTTGCATGTGACTTTCTAGCAATTTCCCATTGTGCACCATCCTTATCTTCTGTAATCAGTGGGTTCTGCAGCAGTGAAGTACAAGCCCGTTGCCTTGCTTGGCTTTGATCAGATGTCTGTATAGTTTTTTTTCACTGATACTCTAACTTACAACTGTTAGATCTCATTCTGTGTTGGTTTTGCAGCTTGTCTGTTGTAGATATGTGACTACCTGCCAGTGCAAACAACTAAGTTGGGTCAAACTTGAGAATTCTTTGGTATTTCCTGCCATGTAATTAAATATTACTTTCCTAAGAGCACCTAATTTAACAGAAATGGCCTGTCCTCCTGTGTTCTTTCAAGTAGCTACTTGGTGACTCTTCTAAATACTCTCCCATCTTCCAGTAAATGATGAAGTGCTTGAAATTTTTGTTACTGAAACCACTGAACCCAAGAGGATCGTGAACTCCATGTGATAGACCCTTTTTAAGGGTGTGTTCTTGCCCCCGTGCAGACGTGTTCAGTGAACATGAACTGTCTCAAATGTACCCTTCACCTTCCAAGGTGACAGTGACACATGGAATGACTCCTGATGTTCTGCAGCAGCCTCTCAATTCACATTTTTTGCAAGTCTTGCACGTGCTGAGTGCCTGAAGACCTGGCCCAGATAGACTGTGCTTCCTCAAAGTGTGTCCAACTGTAACGTGTCCACTTCAGCTTCCATTCATCCATGAGTGGGAAAAGGCAGGAATGCCAGAGGTGACCAATCTGAGCTGCTCATGGAGCTAAAGAACATCATGTTGGAATTGTTCACATCTGACTGAGTGACTATAAGAAAATATCCATAACTTATGTGCTGTCTTTTGGGGATCTTAAGTTTACCCATATTTGAACTAAATATACCTGTGCACTTTGATTCTGGTCCTCTCTTAAAAAATAATTTGAAAGTACAGAATAACAACTTCCTGAGAAACAACCACCGCTGCTGCTGCTTTTGATTTTGCTCAAACAATTTCCCTTTTGGCTCTTAAAAATTGCTCTCTGATTTTTAAAAGATGCATTATTACTTAATTTTAGCACTGATATCAGGATTCAGTGGGCCACGCTGCCCTTTTAACCCTTCAAGGTACTGGTGCTTGCTTTGAGTTATTCCTGCAAAATTCACTCAGTTTTTCTCCTGCATATATGGTAGAGAGAAGATGTCTGCAAGAACTACTGTGCTGAGACCTGGGGGTTGGGGGGAAACCTCTTATCAAGTATTCCTAAGGTGTGAAATGTTTTCTGGTAAGATCTGAAACTCCACCTTCTCTAATGGTTTGGGACGAGTTGAAAGTCTGTGGCAAATAGTAACAGCCTGGCAGCCAAGAGCAAATCCTGTCAATTTAAGGGAGCCACCCTCACTGCCAGAGTTTTGGGGTTGTTTTCCTTCCTGTCTTGTGAAGAGATAGCTGAATCCAAATTACATAGAGTGACCTACACTTGGTGATAAGCACTCTTCCATTTTAAAGTACTTTTGTCTAATGCTGTTTAATGGGATATTCCTGCGCTTCTGGGATTTCCTTGCCAGTTGACAGTGTCACAACCCCGCTGTTGCCAAGAGAGAGAAGCAGAGCTGCATGGCCCCAGTAACCCCAGCTAAAGACAGGACAGAGGAGTGTTCAGATCTCTGGGGTTTTCCCCTCAAAATGGGGAAGGACAAAGTCCAAACAACTTTCCTCCCAGCCAGACGATTACAGCATCTGTGACACCTCAGCTGCGGAGCCACCATGTCCAGGAGAGTTTGAAATGTGACACCCTTACCTGCAAATGTGACACACAGCCGACCTGGAGGTGCCATCCTTCCCCTGCTCAGCTGCACCTTGGGTTCAGGAGGTTCTGTGTCTGTCTGGCAGCTGCTGGCTCAGGGTGGCCTCCCAGGCCCTGTCCTTGGGCTGCTGGAGTTTGCCGGCCACCGTCCTAGTTTGGCTCCTGTGTCACACAAAGCCCAGGCCAGGCTTCTGCTGCTGGTAGAGAATTTGGTTACCAAGTAGAGGGTGGATCTGTCCATTCCTGTGCCAATGAACTCGTGTTAGTTTTCTGTGTGGCTGATTTGTTTCCAGATAATTGGAGTCCTCTGAAAAACTTAACTTTTGTGTTTAAGAACTTGTGTAAAACCAGACCTTGGTTTTACGCAGATGCATTTCCTGTTTTTTGTGCTCTCATTCCTGTCCCTGTTCTCCCTTCCCTTTTCCCCTTCTGCTATGTTTTACTGGTCTGGTGTTGTCTCTAACTTTATCTGGTTTCTGTCTCAGCAGTAGAGTAAATTCTATTCCCCTGATAGTACAATGGTGGATATAATATAAACTTCAGAGGATTCTCCAGGGACTAAGAGTGAACCAGTCACCAAAATTCTCTTGGAACTGTTCAGAATGGCAGTGCTATAGCTGAAAAAGCAAGGGCCAGTTTCTGCTCTAGTGTAATTGCATTTTAACCTTCTTGTTACAGTGGACAGTAACAGACCATGAATTGACATAAAGTTTCTTTTTGTGTTAATGAAGAACTGCAGACCTCAGTGTCAGAGTTAAGAAGGAAGGCTTACTCGAGACTTGTGTTTCATCTCCACTAATTTGTAAAACAAAATATCTAGCTCTGATAGCAGCTAAGTGAATAAAAATATCTGCATGGTTCTAGAGTCTTCAAAAAATAATTAAAAAAAAATTAAAACTGACACTGACCTTTCCAGAAGATGGGAAGTATGCACGTGGCAAGAGGCTAATTTACCTTTCTATTTTCCAAATTCAGCATGTCCCAAAATACCATACAGCAAGGAGACAGGCCCTTCTTTCTACTTTGCCAGTGAGTTGGGTTTTTTGTACTAATTTTGATTGTACAGAAAAGCACTTTCTAAAGAACCACATGTTAAAGGAATGGGACCTGTTGAGGGAACAAGTTTCCTTGCACCAAACCAGGATGTGGAAAATTCAGGAAGGCTCCTCTCAGTGGGCAGGAATGGAGCTTTGGAACAGATTTCTATAATCACAGGAAGCTGAGTTGTCAATTCTTCAAAAATTTATTTTGAATATGGAATAATCTCTGACTTCACTGCTCAGTCTTTTCATCTGCAGCCAGAAATGGGCTCTGAGAAATCCTTCCCTGTGAGGGAGGCCCTGGCACAGGGTGCCCAGAGCAGCTGTGGCTGCTCCATCCTGGAAGTGTCCAAAGCCAGGCTGGACGGGGCTGGGAGCACCCTGGGATAGTGGAAGGTGTCCCTGCCATGGCAGGGGGTGGAGCTGGATGATCTTGGAGGTCCCTTCCCACCCAAACCATTCAGTGACTCTGTAGCCTCTGTTAAAACCTGTGGGAGCTGCCTTGCTCCCTTTCATGAGCCCAACAGGATTTTTACACCTGATGAGTTCCCAGCTTCCTAAAAGGAGAAGCACCTTGGGCCTCATCCCTTTTAAAAGCCATGGCTCAGGTTTTGAGCCCCTGGGAGGAAATAACTCGAGCTGCAGCTGAGGTGGAGGAAGTTTTCTGTAGAGCTGCCATTGAAGGAGTGCTGGGGACAACTTGTGGTCATGATTGTGTGACAGGGATGAGGTGAGGGCTCCTTGGGACTGTCTCAGTTCCATTCCCTGGCTCAGGTGGGGCTGTGCTGGTGTCACCAGCATCACTGGAGGCACTGGGACAGGACCTGGTGCTCTCTGGACACAGCAGCCTGATCCAGCTCATCCAGCAAAGGCAGAGAGCTGCAAAATCCTGCCCTGTCTGCCCTGCTGGGGTTCAGCAGCTGCTTTGAGGAAGCTGAGGTTTGAGGGGGGTGTTTGCAGGATGAACTCTCACCCAGGACATGGGAAAGGAGGAGTTGCAGTTTCAGGCTGTTTCTGTTCTTGCTCCTGTCCTGCTGTGGCACTTGTTGCTGTGTCTGTCTGTAAGTCTGTGCAGCCCATGCCAGGCACTCTCCTGGTTTGGTTGTTTTTGGTTTTTTGTGTGTTTTTTTTTTCATTAGCTCATGCAAGAGGGATGTGAGAAAAAGCATTTGTTCTCCAAAAAATCTCCTCTGGAGCAGATTTCCTGTGTTTCTTGTGCCACACTGGTTCTGCCTGGGTGGGGGCTGTAGGATGCTGACCTGGGCTGTGTTCATGCCCCTTGGTTTGGTGCACTGAAATCACTTCAATAACCTCGTTCCTTTCTTGGATTATCTTTGAAGCCAAGTCCACTGTACCTGTGTAAAATGACTTCTTGAAATGTTTGTATGATGAAAGAAACATTTGCTATTTCTTTGCTTCCTACCATTCAGGTCTTTTAAATGTAGTTATCCTCACCATCTTACTGGCTCTGGCAATAGTTTTGAAGTTTGTTCACCGGTCAGTTCTTGAAAATAGGCTCTTCAGTGCATCTTTGGACCATGACCAACACTGACCACCATTGGCACCATTGAAATTCCAGGGAAAAAAACAAAATTACAAAATGCCACGATGTGGTTTCACATATTCCCTTGTAGCTGAGAGTTCTGCTTGATTTCTGCTGCTCTGACCTCTTCTGATTTCAGCTCCTTCTGTGGGTTCTGTGGCTGACTACTTCTTGTTTGCTCTCAGAAATGGGGTGCAGTTCTCTAGAGTTGAATTCAGTAATTCAATCCCTGTGATGTTTTTCTCCCATCCCGTGACTGAGTCGCTCCCCTCCCTGTGTCCCTGCCAGGTCAGTGCAGTGAAATATCTCACATTAGACCCAATTTGATTAGAAAGGTGCAGAAGTGAAGCAGGGCAGCCCAGGCAGAGGAATTTAGGGCATAAAGGCTGAGAAAGCCAGTGTATTTGTGCTGCAGTGAGCTGAGGTGACCTGCAGCAAGGTGTGTCCTTTCCTAGAGCTCTCCTGGCACACTCTCAGATAATAGGTGGCCATTTGGAAAATCTCCAAAATACTGACAATTGGGGGAAAATGTTGGATAATGGGTCTTTTATTTTATTTTTTTTTCATCTCCTGTCTTGTCTTATTTGCTGTTAATTTGTGTAGTGAGGTGTTTTGATTACCAGGCAAAAATTCCTTTAAAAAATCCCAGGGAAAGTGCTTTAGTTCAGGTGAATTTTTCATGACTTTTACAAGACTCCTTTGACAGCCCTGCTGGTCTCAGAGATTTCACTGGCTTGGCAGGAATTACTTGCACTAACTAAACATGGAAAACCATTTACACTGCTGGAGTTGGAGTCTGAACTCAGGATTTTGAGCTGGGAATGCATTTCAGACCTGCTGAGTCGTTCTTGGTTTGTGTGCAGGGACTGGCCAGGATGTGGAGAAGTGCCCAGATAACATTTTTTGAAAGGCATTTTTAATATTACTATTAAAAAATAATTTGCAGCAGCATCTGAAGTGGTTTTAAGCTTTACAAATTTGGTCATTAGGATGACCTGCTAAAGTCAAAATGAAGGAGAGGGGAAACTGAAAATTAAATATTTTCAGTATACAAAAAATCCAGTGCTTCAAATCCAAAGCTATGGACAAAATATTAGGTGGTTTTGGAAGAGCTTCCACTAAGACAAAAACCTGATCCTCCCCCTGGTTTATATCTGTTCTTTAGGGTGCTATTCCTTGGTTTAACTGGTGTCTTAAGAGAGAAATTCCTTATTGTGAAGTTTTATTGTAGAAATATTCGCTTCAGAACAACTGAGTTTATTATTCTCTTGGCCATAAAGAACCAAAAGATGAATTGCACAAATGCTTTAATGGAGTCCCACATTATTTTGGGGGCTCTTAACAAGTGATGTGGGAAGCCTTGAGTATCTTACAACTTGGAATTAAATTTCATATACGTTTTAAAGCCTCTTGAATGGAGTTAATTTGTAGTCAGGCTTGCCAGCTCTGTGGCTGAGGCACTGGGAGGATTGCTGCCCTTTGGCAAGCAAGTAATCCCTCCTTCCATTTATTTCTATTACTTTGGCAAAGATAATAATTTCTGGCCTTCTTCAGAGTGTGTATAATAATGAGGTTGAGAAATTGTCCTCCTGTAGGAAGCCGTAAAATTGATCAGTGTTGCCATTGATCATTTTGGTGTTGTCAGAGGAGAGATGTCTGAAAGTCAAGTTAGGAGCATGGCAGGGATGCTGCTGCAAAATACATTTTAGTAGTGATACCAATAAAAAAAATCAAAAATACTTGGATTTAAAGCATAACCAAATGCTGTGGCAGAAGATCCTGCTGGCTTTGACAGTGTGCTTAGAAAATATTGAGGTGTTTTTGAGACCCCTCTCAATCAGGAGGCCTCAGAGTGTTGTACAGCTGTGCTTGCACATGTGGATAAGAACGTTAGGATCAACTCCAGGCTGCAGGAATTTAGTTCATCTGCATTAATAGCCTGAAACTGCTCATCACTGCGAGGCCATTTGCTCAGTGAAGATTTAATAGAGCTTGCCAGGGATTAAGTTAAATGTGGCAGGCAGTTATTTTCTAAAGGAGGAACCTGCACAGGGGAGAAAAACCTCAGTTAGGCAAAAATATCCTGGCTCTCTGTATTCTGGTGAGTTGGAATGTGTCAGAACTTGGATTTGTAAGGTTCATAGCAGACCAGACTGGAGGAAAACTGCAGTGGCCATCAAGTGTTTAGATAATACCAACCCCATTAAAAAAAATAAAAAATAACCTGGTAGATACTCATCAGTAATTAACTTCAGAACCACCAAAAGGCACCAAAACAAATAAGGAACAGTTGAAGGAAATACTGAGGAGCAGGCTGATAGTTTTCTTTGTCTCTTAGCTTTTTTAGCACTTTGTCAGCAAAACTCTCCTTGGTCTTTCAGGCTGTGACATCAGAGGGATTGACACGTGTTGTCACACACAGAAGTAGCTGCAGACATGGCCTGCTTGTTGCACAAACTTCAAAGAAATAGGGGAAACATCCTCATTTTTAGGGTCCTGCTTTTGTATTGCATGCTTTGTGTTGAAAGGAAGACTTGTTGTCATTATGGCCTTTCATACTTGCTTAGATTCCCTCAAAAGTTCAAAAAAAAAAAAATAGGATTTAGTGTGGCCCATTTGAAGCAGGACAGAGCAGGATCCAAGAAGGAACTGGGAGTTTGTTTTTGGAAACTGGCACAGCTGTAGCAACAGATGTGGCTTCACTGGGGTAAAAGTTTTCTGTTGTTCAGTTTCTTCCTTTTTGGGAATTTTGTACCTTATTTGCTTCTGGTTCAAGGAATGAAGAATTCTGTGGCAGTGTTGGGGAACTCACAGGGTGGTGGTGATCCAGAACAGATTGGCCTCGAGGGCAGAGGCAGAATGGGTTATTTTAGCACAAGAAAGTGGCTTCAGCAAAAATTTGATGCTCGAGCAGCCTCAGTTTTGTCAGCTGTGATGTGTTTATTTATTCTAGAGTGCAAGGGCAGAGTTTGTGCTTCCCTCTGACTGTTCTGTGAGCAATTTCCAGAAGAGTAGCATGGTGAGGTTAGCCAGGTATAAGGCCAAAGAATTTTTTTTTGGATGGTGGAAATAAAAATGGCTCGTAACAGCTTTGAAAAGTATATCTCAGGAAATCCTAAATTGTATGAAAATTATAAATTTGATCTTTGAAACTGGTCTGTTTGACAAAACAAAAGATGAAATACTGCTTTTCTCTATGTAGTATCTGTTACATTGTCAAATTAGGGAAGATGAACTGTCTAATTATGGTTGTTTATAGACTTTCCTGCCAAACCAAACTACACAAAAGCAAGGTAAGATCATCAGCTATTTGCAAGATAAATATATATATTTTTTAGAAGGGGGAGGGAATATATTTACAGACTTGAGTTGTAGTGAAATCTTCAAATGCAGATGGTGACTTGATAGAGGTGCATGTCCTGTACCTGGTGTTAAATATTCTTCTTTTTCATCCTAGTTTCCACTGGCTCACTTGCTCAGCAGTATGCCCACCCTAATGCTACCCTGCACCCGCATCCTCCTCATCCTCAGCCTTCTGCCACCCCAACTGGCCAGCAGCAAAGCCAACATGCTGGAAGCCACCCTGCTCCAAGCCCCGTGCAGGTAACACATCCCTGAGTGGCTGCAAATTGTGTTGAAGGGAATCCAGCTGTCCTGTGCTTGGTGTTGATGTGTTGATTTCTCTGAGAGGGAAAAGGGGAGGATGGAGCAGAATCCAACCACTCCCTGCTCACAGGGGATGGGGGATGTTTCAGTTTAAGGATTAAGGAAGGATCATAATTGTGTCAGTGCTTTCATATGAGAGAAGTGGAAATAGCAGAGAAATGCTGAGAAGTGTTTGATTGGATTTTGTCAAAGCAGCTGAAAACAAAGTGATCCTTGGGTAGTGCTGCATTCCTTCATTCCCTCCTGGGAATAGCTCTGGTTGCAGCTCCAGGTTCTGCATGGTTTTACCTGGCACTCTGGGCTCTGTTTGCTGGCAGAAGCTGAGCCTGGTGGGTGGGATGGTGTCACAGGAGTTCTCGGATGAAGGAAGAGATGGAGATCTGACTCCATGTTACAGAAGGCTTGATTTATTATTTTATGATATATATTACATTAAAACTATACTCAAAGAATAGAAGAAAAGGTTTCATCAGAAGGCTGGCTAAGCTAAGAATAGAAAGGAATTATAACAAAGGCAGCTGTCTCGGGCTCTCTGTCCGAGCCAGCTGGGCTGTGATTGGCCATAAATTAGAAACAACCACATGAGCCCAATCCCAGATGCACCTGTTGCATCCCACAGCAGCAGATAACCATTGGTTACCTTTTGTTCCTGAGGCCTCTCAGCTTCTCAGGAGGAAAAATCCTAAGGAAAGGATTTTCCATAAAAGATGTCTGCGACAGGTGGGGTTGTAAAGAGTTCCCCCACGAGCACAGCTGATCCTCAGATTCACCATTCCCACCCCTTTCTCCTTAACGGAATCAATGCAATTCCTCAGCCCTAACCTAAACAATCTCTGTGTTTTCTTGCAGCACCACCAGCACCAGGCTGCCCAGGCCCTGCACCTGGCCAACCCCCAGCAGCAGTCGGCGATTTACCACGCAGGTCTAGCTCCAACCCCTCCTTCCATGACGCCAGGCTCCAACACGCAGTCTCCACAAAACAATTTTCCTACAGCACAACAAACAGTCTTCACCATTCATCCCTCCCATGTTCAACCTGCATATACCAATCCGCCACACATGGCCCATGTCCCCCAGGTAAACACAGTTTAACAACCTTCAAGACTAAATGTCTTAATGCCACAAAAGTTAGGACAGTCGGGCCTGCTGAAGTGATTGCCAATCTGTCACCTCTCAGCACAGACTTACCTGTTGTTGTTATTTAGGTTTCTGTCTGTACATTGCCTTTATTTAGAATTTTGACAAGGTGTACTTGGACCTCAGCTTCCAACACCTAGTGCATCTGCAACTGTAGTTTAATGAAGACATCTTAAGCTGGCACTGCTACTGAAATAAATTGAGCTCTCTTCCCAGTTCCTGGCTCCCATCCTTGTCCCTGCCCCACCACTCTGCTCACAGAACTGCTTGGCCGTGGAGCAGAGCAGGCTGGGGACACAATTCAGCTGAAATGTGCCTCCCCTACCCCCTTTTTAGGCTGTTTCTTGGTCAAATCAGTTCCCTGCTCAGTCAGGTGCCTGATCCCAGGAAGAGCTGGCATACAGAAAGGTTGGAGGTGGGAGGTGAGTGCAGAAAGGCTGAATTGCTGCTTTTGGTGGCAGTTTCAGGCTCTGCATCGTAGACAAATTTTATACAAATACATCCAGAAAAGGACGTGACAGGATTTCCAGGGAGAAACAAGGCAGTGCAAGGGAGAGAGGAGAGAGTTAAGGTGACTGCAGGACAATCCTTGCAGAAAGAAGCCTCTGTGTGTGTGGTGTGTGTGTGGTTCTAAATGAACTGCTTGTGCTGAAGCTCCCCAAAGATTGTTGGGTAACCTAAAACAACAGTCTTTGCTTCAGAATCAGAAACCCACTCACTTCTCTTAACTGCTCCCTCGTGGTCAGCTCCCTGAGAAAAAGGATTTGGGGAAGGGAAGCACATGATAGATTAATCAAGAGCTCCATGTAAAGCAGTGTGACACAGATTTTCTGATGTTTACTAAATCTCCTGGATTTAGTGTCCTTTGTCAAGGAATGGGCAGTTCAATCAATAATTTGCCTGCACAATTTTCTCTTCAGACCAAGAACTTGGTGTCTGGTTTCTGCCTTCTCCTACAGGTTAACAATAGTTTGGGATAAGGTGACTAACTGTGATTAGGGATGTTAATCTGACACATGTCCAATCCCTTGCAGGATTCTGAGAAAATCTTTGCTTTGGTCCCTGGGACAGTCAGTTAAGCCAATAAATCAATAGTTCTGTAGGGATCGTTTTACTGATGTTGAGTTTTTAGCTTTTTGATTCTCTTAGGCTTTTGATTTCTCTGCTTTATTTTGGGGGGGGAGGATAAGGAGAGGATGGCCAGAGCTGATGATTGCTGTGGCATCTTGGCTCATCCTCCCCTTCTCTGGTTTCTGCCAGAAACAAGACTCCTGCTCTGCTCTGGTGTGAATGCCTGGGTTGTGTTTAGAGCTTCTCACAGGGGTCTTGGCTTAGTGGCATGTCCAGTGCTGGGATTGGAAACATGAAACATTTGCTTGAAGGCCATGAAAGGGTAAAGCTGTGCCTGAGTTGTGCCCTGGCCAGGCCAGGGGTGCAGGATGTGACCATTGCCTTCCTTTCTGTGTGCCAAGCAAACCAAATTAAACAAATCAGATGCAACTTGGAGTCAGAACTGACTGCTCAGGTGGCATTTTTAGCAATCACAGACAAGGCCTGCCTTGCCCTTGATTTTAACTTGTGCAGTCTCTTCTGCAGTTTTTTTTTAGAATGAAAGCTGCAATTTGTGATATTTACACCAAACTAATTGACTTTCCCAATGAAGTAGTTCCCTCAAAAATCTCTAGTGAAGGCATAACTACAGTTCTGTCAGAAATTTTAAATGCACGTAATTATTCCATCGTGGGGAAACTAATCACTGGATTTAATCGTTTTTTAGCAGCCTCATTCCCAGCTCCTAAACACAATTCTGAAATACTACCTAGTAAAAATTTCAGTTAGGCCAACACAGGGGATCAATCCAATTTCCCTTCAGGTTATCAGATGAATCTTGAGCTGGTGGATATCTCACTTGAGAACCAGTACTTTAAAATTCATTAGAGAGTGCTGTCAGCTGCCAATTTGCAAAATGTTTGAGCCACAGCAGAAAAATTTTATCCACTGTGTGTATTGACTCCAGCTGCTCTATGAATAGCTGCTTTATAATGATGGCTTCTACAATAGCATGTTTGTCAAAGTCAACGTGGAGCCAGTCCTGGGAGGTATTTCTGTTCCACAGCCTGATCTCCTAAAGCTTTTTTAGAGCAAGAGTGAGATTTGAATTGCAGTTCCTGCCTTTAAAGGCTTCTGGGGTGCTACTAACACGTGCAAGTCTGATCAAAGAGTTTGGGGAATGTCTGTGATGAGTCAAGTAACCCTTTTTGTCTTTAAGAAATAAAATTCTAGCCACCACCTGCTATTTGTCTTTACTGGCATGGGAGACATGTGAGGCTGCAGTTCTGGGATATGGTAGAAGGACAAAGCAAACCCTAGGTACAAATGATGGGGTTTTGGGGCTTTTTTTTTTCCCAGGAGAAATCCACTGAGAGCTCTGAGTTCCTTTGTGCTTTTAAGAAATGAATGTTTGCTAGGTTTTTAAATAAAATAAATTGATGACCTCTAGAGACATGAACTGCTCTGAGCTAAAGAACCCACCAAGTTCCTGAAGCTGTTTGCCAGAGGTGATCAGCCATGGGAAGGAATAATCTCCTTTTCCACTGAGACTTAGCCCTGATTGCTCAGATTACACAAGAACTGCGATGAGCTGAACTGGAAGCAGAACAAAGCTGCCCTGAGAGTGTGAAGGGATGAAATCACCCATGTCAGGAGGACTTGGCTGAGCACTGTGTGGGCACAGGTCACTGGAGAGGACAGGGAGGTTCCCAGGGCAGGGAGCCAGGAGAGAACGTGGGGTTGTGCAAGGAGAGAGCTGGGGAAGGGATGCCAGACTCCCAGTGCCTGTGAAGTTCCTATCTGTACCCTCTAGGAAGTGCTTTGATCTAGGTGTCTAACAGAAATGTTTTGAAGATTTGTTGCTGAATTGTTATTTTTTTTTAATACCCCCCCCGTTTAATGCTGGCAAAATAGCTAAAATTGAGAACGCAACTCGGAGCCAGCAGTAAGGAGCGCTTTTTTAATTATTATTTTTCCTTTTGGTTGTTATTATTATTAATTTTTTTGTGTTACAACTTCTGCCTTAATCCCTAGTTTAAAAAAAAAAAAAAAAGAAAGAAAAAATTTAAAAAAAAATCAAAATAAATGAAGAGTAAACCTTTGCTGACGGAGCAAACTTTCGCCAGTCATGTGGCCAGGAGTTGCTGCCTCCTTGTGACCATGATACTAAAGAGCTCTTTGTTTCAGGCTCATGTACAGTCAGGAATGGTTCCTTCTCACCCAACTGCCCATGCTCCAATGATGCTAATGACGACACAGCCTCCCGGTGGTCCCCAAGCCGCCCTCGCTCAAAGTGCACTACAGCCCATTCCAGTCTCGACAACAACACATTTCCCCTATATGACCCACCCTTCAGGTGAGGAGTGTATGCCTGGGAGACCTGCACCCTAACTGAGCCAGGTCGAGGAGTGAGGACTGGGAGAAACCAGATCTTTGGGGAAAAAAAATTAAAAAAATTAAAAAAAAAAAAAAATAGACGACAAAGAAAGCCAACCAACCTTAAGATGTCCTTGTGTTTCACAGCTGTGCTTTGGCAGCCTGGAGGAGCGTAGGTTTAGCTGAGATATACCTAATTCAGGGAATATTCTTGATTTTTCTCTAGCTGGAGTAGAGAAATGAGGAGTGTGAGGCACTGGCACTGTGGGACTGAGTTTTCTGTGGCTTTGCCGTGGGGGATGGACTGTGTGGAGTTTATAATGATCAGAGGTTTGATTAAATCTTGAGGACAGCAGTGAAATGTGTGGGGGTAGGGCTGCTAGGCTGCTGTTAAAGTGACAACTGAAATCTAAACTTTAATTCAGAGTAACATTCTGCAGCTTTGCTTTGGGGGAAAAGCAGGAGTTGTGTGACTTCTTTCCGCTTTAAATTTAACCTTATTTAGGTTTCGTTGATTATTCAAGTTCAAACAGCCTCTGAACTTCTGTAGTGATTTAGTTTTACCTGATGTTTCTTGGGGAATGTGTGAGCAGAACAAAGCTGCTTTCTGAGGGCTTAGGTAGGGAAAAAGCAAAAAAAAAAAAAAAAAAAAGAAAAAAACATCCCAAGGACATCTTGATGTGCAGGGTTTTGTTTTGTTCTCTAAAAAAATAAAAGAAAAAGAGAAAAAAATAAAAATAAAAGAAAGTTGAGCTCAGTAGTTGTCCTGTGACCACTTTACTAGCAAACTGTTGTGTGGCTTGCCAATTTATTATTTACATTTGAACTTTTTTTTTACAGTACAAGCCCACCACCAACAGCAGTTGTAAGGCTCATCTGGAATAACTGAAAGGCTGGATACCTTTTGTAGGCCAAATACCCTCCTTCTACTGCTTCTGCCAACTGGAAGCACAGAAAACTAGAATTTCATTTTATTTTGTTTAAAAAAAAAAAAATTTGATTTCTTGTAACATCCACTAGGAATGCTAACAGTTCATCTTGCAGTGGGAGAGATTCGGACTGAGTAGAGGCATTTAGGAACTTGTGGGCTATTCCATAATTCCATGCACTGTATCTGAGTCCTGCAAGTGCCCCAACTCTGCTTGCTGAAAACTGGAAGTTATTTATTTTTTAATGACCCTTCAAAGTTATGAACTCGTCAGCTAGCAAAAGAAGTAACAAGAGTGATTCTTGCTGCTATTATCACTAAAAATCAAGACTTGGAGATCCCTTTTACTTCTAACTAAACTTGAAACAGGTTCAGTAAAAAAAAAAAAAATTCTAATCGTCAAACGGATGAGTTATTATTTATAAATCACGTTTGATGAGATAATCACTATCGTGAGACAGTGATGTAACTTTTAAGTTAAGAAAACTTTTACTTTGTAGATAATATAAAATAAAAACTTAAAAAAAAAATTAAAAAATAAAAAAAGTTTTAAAAACTGACCCTCCTCGGTGTTTGTGTGGTGATTTTTGGGTCTCTTCCCGTACCCATCCCAGCTGGAGCCAGGGTTTGCCTGAGGCTGTTGTGTGCTGCTGCTGCTGCAGGGGCATTGCAGGAATAAGGGAAAGGTTTGGGAATCCCTAATTCAGCCCAGTTTTCTAAGGAGGTTTTGTGTCCAGGTGATTTTGTGTTGCTGATCCCTCAGCCTTGAGCTGCTCCAGATGGGGTCGGGAAAGGTCCCAAATGGGCCTTTAAGGTGATGGAAGTATAAAAGTCAGTGGTGCTGCTGGAGGAGGAAAGGAGAGGTAAGAATTCCCTGGCAAAATGCCTTAAAAAGGTGAGGGGACAAAGTTATCCCTGCTCCAAGTGCCGTGTCCTGCCTGTCCTGTGGGGTGCAGGCAGCGGCCCATGGGGACAAACCAGAGGATTTTCATGTCCAAGGGAGCATTCCTCCCTTTTAGCATCCACTGTCCACTAAAACAATGTCCAGGCATCTGGAGAGAATCAGACTGAAGACTACAAGTGAGAAACAAGTTCTAAAAACAGTTTATTAAGAGCAGATTTTTTTTTTTTAATATTATGGTAAAATCACATTATTCAAGAATAAGTTACTTGTACAGTACATACAGAAACAATATATAGAAAAAAATTACTATACAAGAAGAACTTTTCTGTGCAGGTGAAAAGTAGAACTTTCAAATTAATACACTCCCAACAAAATTGTTGGCTTTAATCGTCCTGCTGAAGGCTGAGTTAGGGAATGCAGAGCCACCTCCCTGCCTCTGGGAGCTGCTGGGGAATGCTGGGGCTGTTTGGATCAAAGCTAAAAGTTTGGAATGCTGGATGACACCAGGGTTCGGTGGTCCAGATGAGGAATGAGAAGCTTTGGCTTCTCCCTGGATCTTTTCCTAGAAGTTTCACCCCAAAATAGCTTCAGTCCAAAGGGATGGGTGAGGAATGGTGGTGTCAGTGCTCGGTACCTGCTGGGCTGGGAGCTGGGAGGGAAGGAGGGAAGGAAACATCCACTAATGCTTCATCTCAGGGGCTCCTTCAGAACCTGACACCCCTGGGGACACAAAGGCCACCAAGCAGGAGTGGCTCTCAGCAAACAGCAAGAGGAAGAGGAGGGGGAAGAATTCTGGCAGGACCCAAGTTTTGGATTGTGCCCTGAACCAAGTCCCTGCTGTCACAGAGCAAAGGCACTGCCTGGTTTTCATTTTTATTGCTAAAAGCTGTCCTGTGCAGGTGGATGAAATGGGGCTGCCCACCCCCAGCCTCTCCTGGGGGAGGCCTTTGGAGCTGCTCCTGTGGCTCCTGCCTTCCTTAGGTGGGATCCAAGCCCGTGTTCCACGTGCCCATCTCCAGGGCCAAGGCACAAACTGCTGCCTTCGCCTGAGCAGGGGCCACCTGCCCTTGGCTTCCCCTCCTCCCAAAACTCCCAGGAATGCCGGTAAAAACCCACAGGGGCTGGGGAACCAAACCTGCCCAGCCCTGGGCTCTTCTCTCAAGTCACAAGAACATAAAAATCCTGCAAAACAGTTCCATTCCATAGGGTGGAATGGCTTTAATGCTGTTTGCCCACTGCTGTAATGCAGAGGAGTGAGTACCTTAGGGCTGGAGGAAGGTGCTGGCAGGAGCAGAGTCGTGCTCTGACCTCTGTCACAAGCCAGATGTTTTCCAGGAGAAATGAGATTTCAAACCCAGCTCCCCCTGGGAGCTTGGGAAATAGCCCAAAAATCCCCTGCAATGGATGTGAAATGAGGAGCTGGTGGAGCTGGCAGGGCTGGACAGCCCTCGGCTGCCTGTGGGTGAGTTTGGGGATGGAATTAGTTAAATAATTATTAAATTAAATAATCAGAGGGACTCTCCCACTGCTCACTGGTGGGGAGAACAGGAGTTCTCCCCCACTGGAGTTTGTTTGCATGGGGGAAGTGGCTGACAGGGAGATAATGAACCCAACGTGTATTTTACTAATCAAGCACAGCAATTTCCATTTAAACTGCGGAGAACCCCCTTGTAATTAAACTGCAGGTTAAAAATACCACATGCACACGCATGTTTCAGTTCTGGCACTGGAACAATAAAGTCCTGGCGTGCCAAAACAACCCACCCCAGCAGCATCTGATTTATCTGGCAAGGATTTCTCTGGATTCATCTGGCAGGGGATGTGAATAGCGCTGCCTTTTCCCAGCCCATCCTTTCTTTGCAGATGTCGGGAGATTCGGGTGATTCCACCTCGCCTTTTGGGGGAAAACCCCTTGGAACACAGCTCCCCGGAGCTCAGTGGGACTAAAACCAGCAATCTCAGCAAGATTTAGCACACCCCTGTGTTCTCCAAGGCTTTGGGAAGCCAGCAGCCATCGAGGAAAGGAAACGACAACTTGCGCTGTGCTGTCCCCCCTTCCCTTCCCCATCCCTATAAATGCAAGAGCACGGGGAGTTATTTATGAGCCTGGGAGGGAGCTGCCTTGCCTGGCACAAGCCAGCCCTGGGGATGTGCTCCTGCCTCTGGCTGCAGCCTTTGTGCTGCTCCAGGGAGGAGAATGGGATGCGGATACAGCTGAGGAGCCCAGCGAGGACAGGGCTGCCTTTGTTCCTCCATCAGCCTCTCCGGGGCTGGCAGTGCTGCAGGACCAGTGCAATTTGCTCTTAATGCTCCAGTTTCAGGCACAAGTGTAGAGAAAGCAGGGGGGGAAAAAAAGCCTTTGCCTGCTCTAAATGCACAAAGCCCAGGAGAGAGCAAGAGCGAGCAACAGGGAGGCACAAAAGGAAAACCTAAATGGTTTCTCCAGTTGATGGTTCCCGTTTGTCCCAGCCTCATAGTTTGATTTATAAACCCAGATTTGCTCTCATGGCTGCTTCCTGGGCTGTTTGCCTTTCAGCTCCTGACCTTGTCTCCTTGGACTCACCCAGAACCTGCAAAGCCCTGTCCTAGAGGCTGGGTTTTTGTGCAATTCCCTAACTCAGCCCAACGAGGCTTTGTGTTTGCTGGTTTTCAAATTAATTGCTAAATGTTAATGCTCCTGAGGGGTCCCACCTGTATTGCAATTCCAAGGAAAACAGGAATAAAAAAAGCTTTCTGTAAGGCAATCTCAAGGCAAATTTTGCATCCAAAATCCCAGGGAAGGCTGTGCTGGGAAATCTGGAAGTTGAATACTGCGAACATCCCCTCCTGTGTGGCGCAACGGCTCCAGCCCTTCCTCTTTCCTAAAATAAAGGCAACTTCTCAGAAGTGCTTCCTCTCTCACGGCTGCCCCAGGCAGGTGAAGCAGCCCCAGGGGCTCAGGAACAGCAGCAGAGTTTGGGGACAGTTGAGGGTCAGGGGATGCTGAGACCCAAGGATTTGGACCCCAAATTTGGTCCCCAGGGACCCCCATCGCCTGCAAGAGGCCGTGGTGGAGCTTTAAATGCCACCAAGCTCCTGGTGACAGGTTTTGGGGGGAAAAAGGCAAGCAAGAGTAGGGGAAAACTGACTTTAGATTTGTGCCTAAAAACACTGGGATAAAACGGTTCCATCACTGGGATAAAACGGTTCCATCACCGGGATAAAACAGCTCCATCACCAGGATAAAAACCCATTCACCACAGGGATAAAAAGCCTCCATCACCAGGATACAACGGGATAAACCCCTCCCTCACCAGCAGGAGAGGTTTGTGTCAGTCTCTGTGTTAGTTCTCAGCTGGTGCCATGGCTAAGGATGGAAAAATTAGTGTTCAGTCTCAATCAGCTGGGACAGCAGGATGAGGATCCCTCTGCCTGGCGCAGGGCTGTGCTGGGTTAAAAAGGAAAAGCAAGAAAAAGCCAGTTTTTGCCTTAGCTATTAAAAAAAAGCCCAAACCCTGCTCACCATCCTTTGTGGGAGCTCAGCTCAGGTCGGGCTTTGCTGATGGGTTCAGCAGCCGGGGAAGGAGGATGAGGCCTGGAGCAGCAACTTGGCAATGAATTTATATTCATTCTTTTCTTGTTATCCTGGGGTTTTTTTTAACTTCCTCCAATTCCGTGGGTGGAACACAAGCCCCTGGTTCCTTGGCTGGGCTCTGGTGTGTCAGGGACAGGCAGGACACCGGGCCCAGTGCAGGCACAAGTGGCATTGTGTAAACAGTAATGAGAAAGCTTCCATAAGAACAACAAAAACAACAATAAGAGGCCCTTTAACAGGCCAACGAGAGGGAGCACACCCGTACAGGAGTGAAAAATTACCCCCTTCCTTGCAAAAAATACAATAATAATCCCTAACCAGAAGGAAGAAACAGGTACATTCTTTCTCTCGATGGATCCCCCAGAAGGTCTCCAGGATTTCTCCACCCGAAAGTGCATCCCAGTGCCGGCTGTGCTGGTCACAGTGGCGTGTACTGGTTGTCAATGGCACGGACGTGGCCCCTGCCTGGTGCCTCCACCTCATAGTCCGAGTCACGGGGCCGGGCTGTGGTGGCCGTGGCGGCCCTGGCCGGGCGCAGGCTCTGTGCCAGCTCAGCTGGTGGTGGCACCAGGTGGAAGATCTGCTCTGCTGGGGGACCCCCGGGGGGCTCATCAGGGCCGTGAGGGCAGGAGGAGCTGGCGGGGATGAGGCTGAAGTCGGGGCTCCATCCTGGGAAGGGCAGGGGGAGAGGGACCGTGGTGCTGGAGCCGGGAGCTGCAGACAGAGAGAGGAGGTGATGGTCAGGGGGATGCTCCTGTCGCCCCCTCTCTGGGCGTGTGGGGTGCATCCCATGATCCCCCCGCCGCAGCCAGTGGCTGAGAGCAGCTTCTCCTTTCTCAAAAGGGGAAGTTGGGAGCTTGGGAGTCACCTTTTGTGCCACTGCCCCGAGGCTTCCGCTTCCCCACTCCAGGAGCAACCAAAGGGCCCGGGGCTGGCACCCACACACAGCCCGGGCACCCTCCATCCCAGGGGAACATCCCCCTTCCTGCACACCTTGTGTCCCACAGGAACATCCCCTTCCCTTCCCACACACCTTGTGCCTGGGGCAGGACCATGACGTAGCTGGAGAGCCGCACGTCGCAGGCGGAGCCGCACTCCAGCGGGATGGGGTAGCGGTGGAAGTGCTGCAGCATCTCCACGATGGAGGAGAAGCGCAGGTGCTGCACCCGGCACTGGCCCCGCTCCGTCAGTGCCAGCCTCAGGTGCTGTGGAGAGGAGCAGGGACCCGTTACCCTCCCTGCATTCCCTCCTGGAGGACGCAGAGGGGATGTTTGGGATGGGGGACACGCCCATGGCTTCAGCACGATGTGCTGCATCCCCGCCCTGTGGCTCCCGGGGGATCCCCCTGGCCAGGGCAGAGAGCAGGAGAGCATCTCCCTGGGGTGGGATGCAGTGGCACAGGGGCTGTCCTGCAGCAGGGGCTGCCCCTGTGAGATTCCCCTCCCCATCCCAGCCCTGTCCCGCCCGTACCTTGGCTCTGCCCTGGAAGTTGAAGGTGAGCACGTACTCGCCGCGGCGCGTCTCGCTCTGCCGCACCAGGAACACGCCGTGGCCCTCCAGCCCCCCCAGCTGCACCAGCTGAGCCGCCTTCACGCGGGAGATGGGCCCGTGGAACCAGGGGCAGGAGGAGAGGAACTGCTCCATCTTCGGCCCCGCCGCCTCCCCCGGGCCCCCCGGAGTTGCCCCTGCCGGGCACAGGGATGAGTGTCCCTGGGAAATGGGATCCCTGCCCATCGCCCCCATCCCCTCCCCTCTGTCCCCTCCCCTTGTGCCATTTGGGGAAGGACAATCAGCCCAGCCACGGTGACCCCCCAGTGAGGGATGCTCTGTTCCCAGGGTCCCCTGGGTGTCCCCAGCTCACCTTGGCTGACGGGGTCGGTGCTGGTGGCGGGGCTGGCGGCTGTAGGGTCGGGGTGTCTGCACGTCAGGAGCTCAGGGTCACCTGTGTCAGACCTGCTGGGGACAGGGGAAGCCAGGCTGAGTGCTGGCAGTGGGGACACAGAGCCACTGTCCCCAGCCCCGGGCTCAGGCACATCCAGAGGCGCTTACCCCCTGCGCACACACTCCCGGATCTCGGCCGTCCAGCAGCTGAGCTGCTGCTCATCCCCTGCCTCAAACAGGATGTCGGTGGCATTGGTGACCTGGGGGACATCAGAGAGGGACATGAGGTCTTCAGAGAAAGAGAGAGATGTGCATCCCCCACCCACCCACGCTCAGGACCCCAGCAGGGAGAGCACAACCCAACCCCAGCCTGCACTCCACATCCTCTGTGCATCCCCTCCCTGGATGGGAAGAGGAACTGAAATTTGGCACTGGAGCTTTTGGGAGCCACATGTGCCCCAGGAGGTGGGAAAGGCCTCAAGGCTGGCTGCAGACCCTTCCAGCAAGTCCTACCTTGAGGACAAAGGTGTGGAGGTTATCGGGCATCTCAAGGCGTGTGCACCTCCGCACCTCCTGCACAGCGGAGCAGGCAACGAGCAGCTTGGGCTTGGAGCCCTGTGGGGGGAACGCAGAGCCTGAGCTGAGCCCCAACTGCCCCACACCCCAAAACACTGCCCCACACCCCAAAACACCGCCCCACACCCCAAAACACTGCCCCACACCCCAAAACACTGCCCCACACCACACTGCTCTACCCAGTCCAGGAGCCACCTGACGCACAGCAGCCAGCAAAGAAAAAACCCCAGGGAAAGGGAAATGCCCCAGCAGCAAGGAAATACCCTGTGTGGTGAGGAAATACCCCTCTGTGGCAAGGAAATACCCCCCACAACACTGCTCAGACACTGTTGGGGCACCCCAGGGGGGCTGAGTGACATCCAGACCCATCTCAGGGGTCCCAAGGACCCTGCAGGAGGAGAGGGGAAGAAGGGGGTTCCCAGCATGGCAGCACGCTCCAGGGAGGTGGCACCGATGGGGAAATTGGGGTGCAGGCAGGGAACATCCTGCTCGTGGCTGTGAGGGTCAGTGGCCTGCCAAGAGCTCCCTGGTGGCTTTGGCACTGACACAGGCACGTGACAAAATGCTGAGCAAACACTTCCACAAAGGCTAAAATATCCCTGCGGCAGCTTTCGGTTCCTCAGGAGGCTGCGGCACGTGGCACAGGATCCGGGGTGCCAGGGGGGCAAAAATTCCCTGAATTGGGCAAAAAATCACCCAGTGGTGCTGGGTGATGGAGCCAAGGCTCTGTGCTCAGCCCCACAGCCAGAGCCATCCTGTGCATCCCACCCCCACATGCCAGAGCCCCTCATCCCCCTGTGCCAGGCTTGCTGAACAATTTGGGCTGGCTGTGATTCACAAAGTGGCTTTATCATCCCACGGGATGCTGGTTCCAGTGTCCCTCTTCACTCACACTGTCCCAACACAGTGACAGCGTCCCTACACCCTGGGCTGTGGCACTTCACCCCACAACTGCCAACCAAGCTGCCCAAATTCTGCCCCGAGCTCATGAAGCTCACAGCAAACCCACCCCACCCACCTGTATGACACTCAGAATGTCCCCACCGGACACTTCCTCGGTCACCCAACCACACCATCTTTAGCTTTGCTTTTTTTTTTTTTTTTTTTGCTTTTTTTTTCCCATCCCCCCTCCCTCCCTCCCTCGAGCACTCGGTGTTCTCTGGGGCCGGAAACGCAGCGCGAGAGGGATCAGCCCTTATCAGCTCCGAGCTGCACCGAGAAGAAAGTTCTTAGAAGTCGCTGGTGTACGGCGTCATGCACAGGGCTGGTGACACCGCGGTGGCTCCGGCAGCCCCAGGCCCGCTGGTGACAGTGATTGCAGCTGTGCTGTGCTGCAATCACGGCCGCCGGGGCTGCCGTGGGGCGCCGCGGCTTTATCCCGAAGGAATTCGATTTTTCTGCCGCCTTTGGAACATAACCGTGCCCCGTGCAAAGTCCTGTGTGTGGAGAAGGTGAAAGGAGATCTCTCATCCTGGCCACTTTCCCACACAGGGAGCTGTGACGTCCAGCATGACCCTGAGAGGGTTTTATCAACATCCCAACCACAGCGCTTGGGGTCGGCTTCTCAGGAAACGGGGAAATTCCAGGAAAAGGGAGTTCGGCGAAGCCCCCCGCGCGTCTCTCGGCGTGGAGAGCGCAGCTGGAACGTGAAGGGAGAAGGAAATGATGCAGCACAGAGATATGGTGCCCGAAAAACCAGGCTGGCTTCGGGGAAGTGCCTGCCGCAGGCACGGTGCCCCCGCTGCCGGGGCGCCGCACCTGACCGCAAGATGCCCGGCTCGATGCAGCCGCTACCGGGAAAGGGAGTTCTCAGTAAGCAAAAGTGCACACTCAACACACCGAGGGTTCACCCACGGGCTCCTTCTCGGCAAGAGGTGCCCCAGCAGCGCTGCAGGGATGGGTAAAGCCCGCTGCTGCCTGGCTCCGTGTGCTCAGGGTGCTCAGGAATGTTTAGGATGTTACGGGCGTTGCTCCAGCTCAGCCACAAACCCTACATCAGCTTCCACATGGAGATTCACCCCCCTGGATCTCCAGCAAGGATATTTGGGATTGATGGTGTTTTTCACAGCAAAGATCCTCCCAACTCGCCCACCTGTGCCAGGAATGCTCTCCCCACGAAGCTGTGAGCTGCTGCCACAAGGAGCACGTCCTGCCTGGGTGCCCAGGGGACACTGAGGGTGCTGGGGGAGCTTTTCCCACTCAGGCGAGGGGGAAGGTGGGTCTCCAAGAACAAGAGTGGCGTGAGGATGGCAGCGGTGGCAGTGGCCTGGTGATGATGGCAGCAGTGCAGTGATGAGGGCGGTGGTCTGGCAGTGGTGGCACAGTGATGACAACAGCAATGACAGCAGTGTCACGGTGACAGTGGCAGAGTGATGATAACAGTGGCACGATGACGACAGTGGCACAATGATGACAGCAATGGCAGGGTGATGATAGCATTGTCACGGTGATGGTGGCAGTGGCTGGGCCATCAGCCCAAGTTCATGCAGAGCAAATCCTTCGAGAGCAGCAGGAGCTGCCCCCGGCCCCTCCACGCCCCAGGGGTTTCCCCACACCGGCTCTCGCTTCCACTCTGAGTCACCCACGGGAGGTGGGGAAGTGCCTGAGCCCTTGTGCAAGGTCCCCAACGGATACGGGCGAGATTTGTCACTTCTTGTAAATCACTGTGGCCCTTACGCAAGGGACAAACCTCAGCCAAGCTGCAGGGCCAGGCCTGGCCATGCTGGATGGACACAAAACCATATCCTGTGCCTGCAGCCCTGGGGGAAGCTGTGAAGCTTTCCAGGAGCGTGGGTACACACAGCTCTTTTCCAGGGAATGCTGAGTGAACTGGGTGGGAAACATCCCCTGGTGCCAGGGCAGGACAGGGGGAGGCAGCGGGGCCCTGCAGGGGTCCAAGGGTTCTGCTGGAGAGTCCCAAGTTCCTGCTGGAGCAGCCATCGTCCTCAGGAGTTTGCACCAAGGGTAATCCCAGCCTTCATCCTCGGGGATTTTGTGTGGCAGGAAATCCCACAGGTGGTTTCCCTCGGGAGTTAAACCCAAGGCTCATCCTTGAGGACTTCTGCACCACAGATAATCCCAAAATGTGTCCTCAGGGTTTGCACCACGGCCAATCCTGGTGTTCATCCTCAGGGATCTGCACCATGGCTAACTCTGGTGTTCATCCTCAGGGATCTGCAGCTGACTAATCCCTCTCTCCAGCAGCCAATCCCAGTGCTCTGGGGGAGCTGAGAGCACAGTTAATCCCGGTGCTCTTCCTCAGGTGTTTGCATCACAGCTCATCCCAAGGGGAGAGTTCCACTCTGGACAGCCCCTGCCAATGCTGGTTTTTGGGACAGGGACTGGAATCCCATTGATTTGGCCGTTCTGTGCCTGCTGCAGGGACCCCCTAGCTCAGGGTGACATTCCCAAAGCACTCCTGCCTCTCTGCAGGTGCAGACTGCTCATTTAGAAACCTCCTGACAGCAGCAAGCGCCATCCTGGGCTCTGTCCTGGCTTTGAGGAACTGGAGCCTGGAGGGTCCCCGACTATCAAACAGGAACATGGGAGGTGATTCCTGCTGCTGTGCGAGCTCAACATCCCCCACCCCTGAGGTTCGGGTCATCACCTCCCAAAAACCCCTCTCTGCCCACCCCAAAGCCCCTCCAGCACCCGCCACACAAAGGAGCTCCCGGGACACGGTGTCTCTCTCGGAGCATCCCGCGGGCCGGGGCAGGGGACAGAGCTGTCCCCGAGGGGCCCGTGCCCAGCGGTGACAAGGGACACCGTTGTGCCGGCGCCGCCACAAAGATCCCTCTGTTCGCGCGGGGCGGCTGCGAGCGCCGGCGAACGGCGACGGGAGAAAGCACAGCCCCGATCCCGCCGGCCCCTGAGCCCCGACCTCCCGCTGGATTCGCCCGGGGCGCTGCAAAACAGAACCCCAAGAACCGCGGGGTGAGGCTGCGGGTGGGGTTTGGGGGGGCCAGGAATCCCCACCCATCCCTGGAGCTGGTGGCTCCTCTGTTCTTTGATCATCCTCCCTGCTTTGCATGAATGAGACAACGTTCCCAAATCCCCCAAACCTCTGCAAAACATCCGCAAAACCCCCAAACCTCTGCAAAACCCCCAAAACACTGCAACGCCTCCCAAATCCCTGCAAAGCTCCCCAAAACCCTGCAACGCCTCCCAAATCCCTGCAAAGCCCCCCAAAACCCTGCAACGCCTCCCAAATCTCTGCAAAGCCCCCCAAAACTCTGCAAAGCACCCCAAAAACCCTACAAATCTCTCCAAAACCCTGCAAAACCCCAAAAACCATACAAAGCTCCCCAAAACCCTGCAAAGCCCCCCAGAACCAGCGAGCCCAGCAGCTCACATCAGGGCTGAGGGCGATGGGGGCTATAAACAAGATCTGTAAACAGCTTTTGCCAGACCCTTGATTTTTTTTTTTTTAATTTATTTTATGCCAGATTCGGTTCCAGCGTGGGCTGCTTTAATAATTTCCTGGAATAAATAACGAGCATGGAAAGTAAACAAGGTGTCTGCGTGCAAGTGGGAGATGCTGCAGCCAGGACTGAGTCACCCCAAACCTCAGCCCCAGAGGAATGAGGGGGTCCAGCAAAGATTCTGCAGGCTCCCCACAAGCCCTGGGGCGCCCTGGGATTTTCCCAAGGTTTTGCATCACCCAGGATGATGGAAAAGGTTCAAAAACCCAAGTGGGAGCATTCAATCCCACTGGATGGGTATTTTCATTCCTGCCCCTTGCCTGGGGTTGGAGGGAGTGAGTTTGCCCAAAATGCTGGTTTTTAACACAATCCCCAAATGACACTGAACATCACAGTGCCCATCACAGACACTGGAGCTGGGATCTGCCTGGTGGGAAGGAGCAGGGTCCACCCCAGCCGAGCCCCCAGCAGGGCTGGGATGAATCCTTGAATCCTTCCAGACCCTGTGCTGCCTGCACAGGCTCTCATAAATATTTACCTTTGAAAGAAGCAGCTCTCAGCCTTGAAACAACCACATCCTGGGCCGTGAAAAGAGAGAGAGAGAGAGAAAAAAAAAACCAAAGAAGAAAAAGGGGGAAAAAAAGAGAGACAACCACCCAAAAAAAACCCCACTAGGGCATTTCACATCAGCTGTGGGGACCCAGCACCCAGCAGCACCCACAGCTCTTCTCGAGCAATGCATTCCCTGAGTGCTTTCTCAGTCCTTTTTCCTGTGGTTTGCCCAATATCTCCATTTTTTGCCCACTTCTCAGCTGGCACGTGGTGCTTTCCACCCCGAGCAGCCCTGCAGCATCCCTGTGAGTGACACTCTGATAAGCAGGGGCAGTAGGACAACACCCCCAGGAAGGGCAGATTTCAAAGGATGGGGTTGAAAGGATGGAATCCTCCCGAGCCCCAAACCCCAGAGTTCAATGAGGCAGATATTGGGGTCCATCCTGAACCCTTCCCCTCACACCCAGGCCCTGGCAAGCCCCATCCCAGCAACAGTTTCCAAAATAAGAAACTCTGCTCTTCAGCAATTAACGCCGGGGCTGTGGTTACGCTGCTAAAAGTGTTTTTTCCGTGCATGACCAAGGATGGAAAAAGTTGTGGTTAATAAATGACAAATAACCTTTGTCTCCTCGCCCTCCTTCCCACCCCCCCTCGGTACCCAAAAACAGAGCTGGGGGGAGGGGGAAGAGAGCAAAAGTCACCACCAAAATCTCACAAAGCCCTGAGGCCGCCCAGCCCCGGTGCCTTCGAAGAACAGAGAGGATGCGCCCGCCCTGGCCCGGGGAGAGGCTGCCCGAGGGTTTTGGGGCAGCTCCAGGTGCCTTCAGGGCAGGTTTTGCCTCTCCCAAGGGATTTGAAGGACACCCAAACCCCTCCAGGGTCATCACAGCCGTTTTCCCAGCTCCTGGCTGTGTGGTCTTCCGGGTTGCCAGGAGAGGGATGCGATCCTTGAGGATGCTGCTGGGAGCAGGATCTCAGAATCACAGAATAAAAGGGATTTTCAAAGGCCACCCAGTCCAACGCCTCTGCAATAAGCAGGGACACCAACCAGATCAGGATGCAGCCCCTGGAAATGCCAAAAAAGGGATGCAGTCCCTGGGAATGCCAGGAGAGGGATGCTGGGAGCAGGATGTTTGGAGAGGGATCATAGAAGAACAGAATAGTTTGGGTTGGAAAGGATCTTGAAAAATCAACGAGTCCAACCCCCTGCAGTGAGCAGGGACATCTTCAGCTGCATCAGGACAGGATGCAGCCTATGGAGATGCCAAGAGAGGGATGCAGTTCCTGGGAATGCCAGAAGAATGTCATGAATGGGATGCAGCCCATGGAGATGCCAGGAAAAAGATGCCAAGAGAGGGATGAAGTCCCCAGGAATGCCAGGAAAAGGATGCCAGGAGAGGGATGAGGTCCCTTGGGGATCCAGATTGACACAAACCTGCCCTTTCCTGGACCAGAGATGGGATGATGGGACACTGAGGTGCTTCCCATCACTGGGAAAATTCTTCTCAAGGTGTTCAAGGGGGGAAAACTCCCCCTCCACCACTGCCCTTCCTTGGTGGAGTCACTCAGGCCATGTTTGAGCAGCTCCAGGAGGAGCAGGGATAGGGAATGGGGACCAAAACACTGGGATGTTCCCCATCCCATACCTGACCAGCTGCCACTCACAGCCCCAAGCACCAAAAATCGGGGACAGGAACCTGCTGGCTCAGGAGGTGGCAGTTCTCAGAAACCAGATTCAGGTGAAAGGTGTAAAAAAAGAAAAAAAAAAATTAAAAAAAAAAAAAAGAGAAAAAAAAGAAAAAAAAGGAAGTCAAAGCAGCCTCACACTGAGCAGAGATAGAAATACTGCTCCTCCCGTGGCTTCAGCAAAGATGTTTGAGCTGGGGCAGAGGCTCCAAGGGCTCTCTCCGGAAGGAGTCTCCAGGCCAGTCCCGGCGTGCCATCAATTTGTGGGACGCCCTGGATTTCATTAAAATGCTATAAAGAAAGCAGCACAAATGCAAATCCCATTTCCCTTCCCCTTCCTGTAAAAACATCTGGTCAACAGAAACGGCTCGGGACATTTCCGCTGCGAGTCACGGCTTTCATGGAGTTTGGGATTTGGCCATAGAAGAGGGATTTGGGGTTGGGGCTCAGCTGAGGAACGGGGCAGCCCCAAAGCTGACAAACCTGGGTTTCCCAGCTTTGGTTGAAATTTATGAAGGTGGAAAGACCTCAGAGGTGCCCAGTGCTAAAGGTTGTATGGGATTAAATGGTGTGGGAGAGGAGAAAACCCTTAATGCCTCCAAGGAAATCAGGGAAGATTGGTGAGCATTGCCCTCATAGCAGACATCAGAGAATCCACATGGGTGCAAATCCAGGACCATGCCCAGGTTTTCCTGTGGCACATATATATAAAAAATGAAAAAATGTGTGTGTGTGTGCATGTATGTATATATATATATATATAATAAAAATACATATAGCCTTAAAAATATATATAGCCTTATATATAAATATTTTACACATATATGTATATGTATTTATATTATATTATATTATATTATATTATATTATATTATATTATATATAGCCATATATACAAGCACTAGAGGTATCCCATTATCCCTCTATTCCAGCTCCTCTTCCACACAGCATCATCACCTCACTCTGGCCTCTGGAATGTCCCCAGGGTGGGACTGCCCCTCAGTCCTGTGCCCTGCAGCCAGGCAGGGACCCTCTCCCAGGAGAGATCCCATCATCCCCAAATCCCTCCTTGGCAGCATCATTTTTCCAGTGCTTGAGGGAGGAGGGAGCGATGCCCAAACCAAGCCAGCTGTGGCTGTGAGCACGGGAAGGGGAGCTGCTCCCTCTCCCAAAATCCTCCCAAATCCAAATCCAAATCCCAAAGTCCTCATCTCTTCTGGCACACGCCTGGGGCAGGGGATGCCCACTCCAGGCAGTGCCACAGGTGCTGCCACATTCTTGAGCGCAGCTCCCTGACCCCTTCACCCAGCACAGCCACCCAAGCAGTAAATGGGATCAGGGCTCTTCAAAGCTCCCACTCCCTTTGATGCCAGGCACGTTATGGGATTAAGCTCAGAGGCCCCATTGGAGCGCCAGGAGAAAGGGGGGGATAAGGAGATAAAAGCTGCCAAAGGCAGCAGGACCCCCCTCCTTTCTCCACACACCTGCCTTTCCCAAGGTCATTCCAAGGGGATGGATATTTGGGGGCTTGGCTAGATGCTGCAAAGCCCTGAGGCTGAGATGAAATTTCAATTGCATCCTATTATTTACAGGGTGAAAGGGGGAAGGAGGAGGAAGGGGGAAGGAAGAGAAGGAAGGGGGAAGAAGGCTGTTTCCAGGCAGACTGTGAGGGTAACCAACCTCACAGTTCAGAGATCATTTGGGGTTGAAAAATCCCAAGAACAGATTTTACAGTTGCTTATTTAAAACCATCAATTTTCTATGGTGATCAACAGCATCCACAAATCAGGAACAGACCCATGAGATGGGGAAAAGGCAGTGGAAAAACCCTGGGAGCATCCTGGGGCAGGAGGATGGCAAGGAAGGGGTTCCTCACAGCCATTCCCAGGGGGTTGTTGAGTGTTTTTTAGTTATTTTAAAGGAAAATAACCCCCCAACAAACTGTTCTGTTCTCACTGCTCCGTGGTTTGCCCCGTGCTGGGTTTGGGGAGTGGGAGCCACCAGCACCGTGGGGGATTTTCCACCGCCCCCGGAATCCAACCGCAGTTACTGGGAAAGGGTCAGGATTGATTGTGCTGTAAAGGAGAAGGGAGCTGGCCCTGGCCCAGGGAATTGGAAAGGAAGGAGCCGCCCTGAGAATATTTGCACAGGAAGCAATTTAATCCAGAGACTTGCAAAATCCAGCAAGGAACATCCCCCACTTCCGCAGGCCTGGCTGAGAAACCCCCTGCTCCAGGCTCTGGGGGCTCCAGCCTCGTGGGGATGTGGAGCACCAGGAAATCTCCATCGCATGGAGACTGCAAGGAATAATGCTCAGAGCACTGGGGGAACGTGGGCAGGGTCCTGTTTGAAGTGTCTCCCACCCCTGGGTCAAAGCTGGGCAGGGAATGTGGGGAGAGGAAGAATGTGCTGGGCTTGCTTCCCAAGGGGGAGGGAAACAAAGAAAGAAAAAGGGAGGAAAGGAAAAAAAATATAAGGGGGATAGGGAGAAAAAGATGGGGGTAGTAAAAAAAAAAAAAAAAGTGGGGGGGAATTGAAAAAAGAAAAGGGGAAGTGAAAAAAGAAAAAGGAATAAAAAAAAGGGGGGAAGAAAAAAGTAAAAGAGATTTTAAAAAAATAATAAGGGATTTTAAAAAAATGGGGAAAAGGGAGAAAAAGGATGAGGGAGAGAAAAAAGGCAGTGCTATCCAGCTGCTGGAGCACCCTCCAAGTGCCCCAGAGTGCCTCTGACCTCCCTGTGCCCCGGGATGGGGACACACACTCCCACGGGGACAAACAACTGCAACCCTTGACATGACGGAGCAAAAGCAGCTTTTACTTTCAGATGTTACAATTTTGATGTTGTTTCTTTTTTCAAATATTTAATATTGGAGTCGTTTGACGGAAATAGCAGGAATTCAGCCAGCTGCTCCCTGACCCTGCTGCCCTGAAGGCAGGGACAAGGCTCCAGCTCTACCGGAGGTTTCCTCCTTCCAAAGCACAAGTTTGTCATCAAAGTTAAATGAGAACAAAAAAAAAAAGAGGAGAGAGAGAGAGAGAGAAAATTCATCCCATCACGCCTGTGTAAGTCCTGCCATGTGGAGGAACCATCTTTTTACAGATTAAACACCCCAACTCCCCCCACATCACTCCCCACTCCCTCACATCCTGCATCATCTCCACTCCAGCCACGTCTCAGCACCACAGGAGCTCCCTGCAGCAGCTGAGAGCTGAACTTCCAGTCACAAAACTCCTCACAAAAAGTAAAACTATGGGTCCCACTGGGAGCAGAGAAAGGCACAGAGCCCAATTCCTATTTTCCCTTTTCCTCTCCCAGCTTGCCCAGGCAAGCAGATGCTCAGGCTGCTAAAGGCACAGCACAGGGGACAGGGTGAATTTGGGGTTCATCAGACTGGGTTGCCCCACACCTTGCTGGAATGAGGCTGGGATGAGTGGGATGGAGGCCACCAGCTTCCATCCTCAGCTCAGCAGGCAGGCACTGGAAAACCCAGTTCTGGATTCCCAGCAGGGAGAAATGCAATGACACATTGACCGGCTGCAGCAATTAGCACACCTTGGTCTCAGCATCTCTCACTCCTAAGACAAGAACCACAGGTGTGGCTTTGTCTCTTTCTCAGAGCCATTAAACAAACAAGGCCCAGCCTCGTGTGGCTGCAGCAGAGGGAGAGCAGTGCCAGAGCAAACCCATCGGGGCCCCTCGTGGTGAGAAACCCTCGTGGTGCTGGCTGCACTGCGGCCCTGCTCCTCCCTGTGGGATGCTCTGGCATCCAGGCATCATTCCCAGCCGCGGGACCCTCAGCAAGACTGGCTGGAAGAGGCAAGAGGCGGCAGGTCCTTACCTTGGGCGGGTCGAAGAGCTCCAGCACAAACTCCTCGGCGTCGGGCGGCCCCGCTCGCCGCAGCACCAGGCGGCAGCGCTGCCAGCGCGTCCCGCTGTCCAGGGAATTCTCATCCAGCAGCCCGTACTTGAGCAGCCCCTCCTTGCGCACCTCGGGGGGCTGCTCCCGCGACAGCCCCCAGGGCAGGATGCGCTTCCCCAGTCCCGGCTTGAGAGCCGCCTCCGCCGCCTCCCCATCGCCATCCCCGGGCAGCGCGTCCGAGGAGCGGCGTCGGAAGAGGCTGCGCCAGCTCCTGCGCAGCTGGCTGAGCGAGAAGGGCCTCCGAGCCGGCCCCGCCAGCTCCTCCGAGCTCCAGGACTTGCGCAGCCCGGAGGGAGCAGCCTCGGGCGCTCGGATGGGCTGCTCGGGCCGGGCACCGGGCTCCGCCTCGGCTTTGGTGGCCACCGTGCCCAGGGAAGCGTCGGTGTGGCGCCGGTGCGTGTCCCGGTAATCCCGCGCCGGGCCGGCGGGCAGGATGCGGAGCTGGTTCATGGCGATGCCCTCCTTCACCTCGTGGCAGAAGTACTGCTGGAAGAGGTCGGTGAACTGCACCGAGAAGTTCTCGGCGGCCAGCAGGTCATGGTGCGGGTGCTCGGTGGCGAAGCGCAGGTAGTGCCGCGCCAGCTCCTTGGCGGTGCTGATGGCGTGCAGCTCGCAGAACTCATGCCAGCCCCGGGGATGCGCTGGCGTGCCGGCCGGCAGCGAGTGCCCATTCATTGCCGAGGCTCCAGCGAGGCGGCCGCGCTGCAAGACAGAGCACACGGCTGGTGAGGGCAGCCCCAGGGTCCCCATGTGTCCCCCACCCCTGGCTGGAGTGGGCATACCCCACTCAGAATGTGTATCCTCAAGGGGAACGCTGTGGGCGACTGGGTCCCACTCCAAGCTGCCTCATTCCCATGGATTCATTGGAAATGGCCAGCAGACAGCCGCTTCCCAGCGAGAAGCGTGGCCCTGTGACCGACTGCTGCAGCCACCAGCAGTGGCCATGCGGGACCCCGAGCCCCCCAGCCCCTTTACACACCCATCCCCACCTGGCTGGGCCGTGCCTCAGTTTCCCCACCTGCGCGGTGGGAGCAGGCAGGTCCCGGCTCGGGGCGTCTGCGCGGCTTCCTGCCAGCACAGCTGCCTGCAGCTGCCCGCCGCCCGCGGGGACGCCTGGCCCGGCCACATCCGCTCGGCTCCTGCCAAGGCTCCGCAGCGCCGATGGGTTCCCCTCCAGGGACCGATTTCAACGGAGTTGATAAAACTGGAACGGGGGCGGGAGGGGAGGAAGCGACATGAAAAGCTGCAGAAATCCAGGGATGGAGCTGCCTCGCTGCCAGATCCTCCCGGCCCCAGCAGCCTGAGAAGAGGCGGCCGCGCTGCCGGCACTGCCCGGGGTGAACGCGCGTTCCTGAGGGGATGCTCGGCTGCCTGCGGCACCGAGGAGCTGCCGGGCTCTGGCAAACCACACCGTATCTCTGCCCCCAGCAGATTTCGCAGCGAGGCCAATCTGGCAGCACCGTGGCTGGCGTGCAGCCGGCCCGGCGTACCCGGCTGAGCCGGCAGTGGTGCTCCCCAGGGCCGGCCCCGCTGCTCACCAGAGAACCTCGTGCTCGCCCGGGGCACTTATCGGGGCCGTGCACTCCGCTCAGGAAGGAAACATCGGCCAACCCACCCGGATCCTGCCGCGCCGGCACAGGCACTGCTGCCTGCCCGAAACTCCAGCAGCAGCGCCCCGGCTGCTGCGAGGGGAGGAAAAGCGGATTTGTCATGGGGAGGAAAAATAATTAAAAAAAAAAAAAAAAAAAAGACGAAACAAAAACCCTGAGGGGCCAGGAGGAAGTGAGCGGGCGATGAGGAACGTGCGGGCACAGGGGATGGTGTTTGCAGCCGGGGCGGCGATAACGCCGGGAAGCGGAGCTCTATCTCTGCCCACCCGCTGCCCTGCCGAGCACGTCCCGCGAAGGTTGCAGGCGAGGGGAGATGTTATCTGCCCTCCGCCAGCCTCGCCGGGCCCGGCTTCTCAGAAGAGCCGCCCAAAGCTCGGGGCCGTCCGGCGTGCCGGCAGTGCGGGGCATGCGCCCGCCGCAGCCCGGCCGAATCCCCCGGCAGGGCCCCGTCTATCAGCGCCGCCAGCCTGCCGGTGACTCAGCATCCCCCGCCGCGCTCCCGCTTCCTCCCGGCACCCGGGAATCGCCGCCGCACCACCCACGCCGCCGGCACGCTCAGCGGGATGCTCCCGCGAAACGCGGAGGGAAGCGGGGCGCTCATCATGAGAACGGCTCCGCGGGCAGGTGGGAGATTCCCAGGGTAGGGGATTCGCCTTCCAAGATTCCAGATTCGCTTCGCACCAGCTTCCGGAGAGGTTTGTGGCGCGGGAAAAGCCGGGCTTCGTCTGCGCCACGCGGTGGGAAACAGCCGAAGGCCGTCTCCAGTAGCAACGCGCTTTTCCAAGCCGACGATGGGAAACGCTCCCCAGCGCTTCCTCCTCCCAGCACTGGCGCGATGCCGACCTCACTGCTTCTGCCTGGCACGCTTCCCACATGGAAGGAGCTATCCCGGGTGAATCCATGCAGGAGTTACCACGGCAGCCTCCCGCTCCTCTGCTCAGCCCCAGGTTTCTGTAGCGACATCCACAGGGCTGCAAGTTCCTGCTGCTGGGTGAGCTTCCCCCTGCTCCAGCCCGCTGTGCTCCACAAAGCTGGAATCCAGCAGCCAGAATTTACATTTTAATCCTCACGTGTTCCCGTGAGGAGCTCCTGGCCATCCTGCAGGTCGGACAAGGACTTCTGATCGCTTCCATTTGCTCTGAGTGGAGAATCCAGCCCATCCTTGGACACACCTGGACTAGTTGGGACTGGGGGGCTTCCATCCCCTGCTGACTGCTGGAAGAGCTGCATGTCACCAAGCCCACCCCACCTCGGGGCTGTTTGTGGCTGCTGAGGTTGATTTGGGGTGCTGGGATTGTTTTGGGGTGCTGGGCCAGGAACTCAAGGAAGAGCAGGACAGGACAGACCGGCCGTGGTGGCTTTGATGCGGGCTGGGACAGCGAGCTGGGGCTTGTGCAGGATCCAGCCCTGCAGCCCAGCCACCCCCAGCAGCTTCCCTTAAACTCTTGCCCAACCTGAGCGCTGCTGCAGCGGTGCCAGCACCGAGCGGGACGGGAACCCGCGCCTGGATCCGGCAATGGGTTATTTGTCCCAGTAAATGCATTTGTTGTTTGATTGCAGCCAGAGGAGCTGGCAGCACCAAGCAGTGCCAGGGCAGTGCTGGGAGCCAGCGCTGCAATCCTGCCACCGCTCCCGGAGGATGAGCACTCAGAGCCAGCTGGACTCGCCACAGATCCAGCTCGCCACCTTCCCACCACGGAACAGCCACCCAGGGGTGTGGAGGTCACCCTCCAGCACTCAGCACCACAAATGCAGCCTTGAGGGGAAGTGTGAGGGGGCAGAGCCCACGTGCCCTGTGCCCAGCCCTGCTCACACACTCTGCATGTGCAGCAGCACCCGAAAATGAAACCGGCCCCACTCGCCACCAGTTCCACGGCAGGAAAATGCACAACAGTGACGTGAATAGGAAATGTGATTGATGCTCTCCCAGAAATAACTGTTCCCAACTGGAGGAGAAGCGTCCTGAGGCATTTTCAGCTCCCTTTATAAGCACAGGAATACTCAAAACTCATCCCAAGGACTATTTTCAGGAGAGGGCAAAGCGAGGGGCTGGGAGACGCCCTGGCCAGCCCTGCAGCTCCCCACTTCCTGAGTGGCAGAAATACAAAGTTCCCACAATCCCAAGAGCGGGAACATTGTTCCTTCCCAGGATGTCCTCCATGAAAAGAGCTATTCTGAGCCGGCTGCAGCCTTTCTTGGCATGGCCCCGCAGCCGCTCCAAGGCAGCTATAAAAGGCCAGGTTACAATGAACGGCACTTTTCAATGGAACTGCATCTGGCACAGCGAGCTTGGGGGGGATGCAGCTCCCTGGAAGGGGGCTCAGGGGGATGCAGGTCCCTGGAAGGGGGCTCGGGGGGATGCAGCTCCCTGGGGGATCCAGCTTGCAAGGGCTGGGTGATGCAGAGCCTCCTCCCAGGATGGGGATGGTGCAGCCCCGCTCCGCATCCCAATCCCCAGAGATGGCAGATGCTGGAAGAACATCTGGATGCACCCCTGGATTGAGGGGGACAAGCAGGGTGCTGCAGCCATTTGGGGGTGGGCATGGAGATGCTGCCATCCAGGAAGGGAGGAGGGGTTGGTGAAGGGAGAGAGGTGGGGAAAGGGTCTGGCAGCAGCCTTGGGGTGTGGGATACACCCACATATTCACAGCATCACTATAAAACAGCCAAAGCCAGTGTCAGCACAATCCACAGCAGAAACTGCCCAGCATTGTCCTCCTCTTCCCTCTGGAGCAGCTCCCTGTGATGGTGAGGGTTCTCTGGGTCTCATGAGGGTGATGGCACAGCACCATCACTCCCTGTGACCCTCTAGCTGTTTCCACACAAGCTGGAGAATCCCACAGGGTCCCAGGAATTTCCCTCTCTCTCTTTTGGCTGAACCAAACAAGCAAGAAAGGAGTAGGACAGAGGGATCCCCCAATTCCACACATCCATACAGGCTGTAGGAAATCAGTTTAAAAGCCAGTGTGGGAAGGCAGATTTTGCCCTGCTTCTCCCCCTTTGTCACAGGACATACACACTCCTCTCATTTCACCTCCTGGCACTACACAACTTTCTATATTAAAGACCCAAACTGGCCTTCATTTACAGCCCTCTGTGGACTGAGCAGCACCACAGACCTCTGGGGATGTGGGTGATGTTACAGCACTTCAAATCCGAGGGAAGTTCACCTGTTTGGCTTCCCCTGACGACTCCAACAGGACAGACACGATGGAGACAATCCAAACTCATCTCAGGTCAAATCCAAGCTCCTCTCTGTCTTGGCCCACAGCAACTCACCAGCACAAACAGCTGTGGCCAGCCCAGCTCCCCAAAAAACCCTGAGCCTGCCTCCATACCGTGGTGTCTGGCACCTTGCAGCCTGGTTTACACCATCACACTCTCCTACACCCACTGCCTGCGGGGAAAAGCCCGGCAGCGGGGTGGCCTCTTTCGACAGGGCTTGTTTTGTTGCATGAAATGAATCGCTGCGGTGTAGGCGTGGGAGAACCCGGGTGCAGGGAGTGCTCCTGGGGGAGCAGCTGCCCGGGGGTCCCAGGGGACAGCAGGGAGCAGCTGAGCTCCCAGCCAGCCTGGCTGGCCACAGCAGCCCCCCAGGGACTGCTGGATTTGGCCCTTTCTCCTCGGCGAGCTGCGGCAGCACCACAAACCCCAGCAGCGATGAGCGCTTGCACTTTCACTTTGTGTCACCCACTGGGATTTGTCACGACACCTCCGCGGTGCCCATCAGTCCCGTGGGTGTGTGGGTGGGGAGGATTTGCTCTGGCAGAGGATGGAAGATCCCTCAAAAGCCACTGGCACTCGCACCCCAGCCTCACCAACACAGCACGGGGTGCTGGCAGACCTGCAGCCCTGTGGGCTCTGGTGAAACCAAACCAGACCTCACCAGAGGCAATAAATACGTAAAAGTTATGAGAAAATAGAAGAAGCTTTGGGGAGGGGAAAATGCACAGGGATGAGTCTCTCCTGCCCCCTCAAAAAAGTTAAAAAGAGATCCAAAGCATTGTTCTAGTCCCAAACAAGTCAAAGTGAAACCTGCCACTAATCCCATAGGCCTTTAAACACCAATCCTGCCAGCAAATCCAAGTGCAGCAAGGACATGCAGGAGATGGCAGTGCCAGGTCCCCTCACAGGCCACCTCTTCCTCTGGCTGCAGCCCCACGGAGTCCCTAGGCCACCAGCCCACAACTCCAGCACATCTTGAATCAATTTACAACAATATCGAAATCGCAGCTCGACAACTCATCCTGGTTTCCTTGACAGTAAATCCCAGCCCGGGCTGCAATGACCGTGTCACTGCCGTGAGCCAGCGGCTCCAGGCTCTCCGTGGGTGACCCTGATGGGGGGGTTTGGCACAGGCAGGCCTGGGCACGCTGGCAGGGCATGGGAAGGCTGCGGGGATGCTGACCGCGGGTGCATCGGCCTCGTGCTCCGAGCCCCTGCCAAGCCACGGGGCCAACAAAGTCTGCAGGGAGCAGAGAGTCAGAGGAGCTGCTGGCAGGCTCCAGGTGGCAGCTCTGCTGGGCACAGGGGCAGAGGCAAGGCATGGTCCCTTCGGGCAGCACAGGACCCCACACCATGGGGCAGGTGGGCATCACCCCAGTGGTGCTGCACCCTCCCAGAGGGGTCACCCCCACGGCAGGGGCTGCCGGGCTCCGGGGGGAGGCAGAGGAGAGGAGCAGGGCTGGCTCCCTCCATGCTGCACTCCCGGCTCTGGGATCTCCAAAATACGGATGCTGAGAAATGGGGGACGTCGAGGGATCCGAAAAGAAGGGGTTCCCTGGGGTCCTGTGCTGCTAGAAGGACGGGGGACCCCAGGATGGGGGCACTCACAGAGGAATAGAGCCCCTGGAACAGGGAGTGCCCACGAGGAAAACGGGACCACGGGTCCCCACGGGTGAGCAGCTCCTGGAAAGAGGCAGCCCGAGGCAAGGGCACAGAAACGGGGTGAGGGGGAAAGGGCTGCTGTCCGAAGAAGGGACTCACGACCCCGGAACGGGAGCACCGGAGTTCCCGGAGTGAGAGAATCCAGCCCGGGGCTGCCGAGGAAGCTCCGGGGGCTGCACAGGCGGAGCGGCCGCCTCGCTGCTTCCTCCCGCCGCTACTTTCGCTTTCCCGCGGCCGCTTCCCGGGGCCGCCCGCCCGTCCCGGTCCAGCCCAGCCCGTCCCGGTTCAGCCCAGCCCGGCCCGGCCCGTCCCGGTTCGGCCGCGCGGTCGCGGTTACCTGCAGGAGAAGGCGTCCGGCTGCCGCTCGCCCATGATGGAGCGGCGGAGCGCCCGGGACGGGGCGGGCGGGACGGGGCGCACGGCTCAGCACAGCACGGCACGGCTCGGCTCGGCTCGGCTCGGCTCAGGCAGGAAACCGGGGCAGGCGGCTCCGCATTTCCGCCGGGCGGAGGCGCGGGGCGCGGACCCCGGCCCCGGACGGGTTATGTAAAGCGGAGCGGCGCGGCCGGGGGCGGAGGCTACGCGGGGGCGGAGCGGAGGGACCGCCCCGTCCGTCCGTCCGTCCGCTCGTGTGACTGTCCCTATGCGTGTGTGTGTGTCTGTCTGTCCGTCCGTTCGTCCGTCGGGCTCCGCGGGTGCGCCCGGCTCCGCGCAGCTCCGCGCCGCCCCTCCCCGCTTCTGCCTTTATCTTATCGCATCCGCGCCCGCGGAGCCAGCGGCACAAACAGCCCGGCCGCGCTCCCCGGGTGGATTTAATTTTATTTTTTACATATATATATATATATATATGTCTTTAGTTTTTATGACTTTTAGAATGTTTTCTCCGTGGATTTGCGGGTGTCCGCCCCAGCCCCCCGGGAGTCGGGAGGGAGCCCGAGCGTGGGGCTCTTGGAGGCTCGGCAGGAAAACACCCCCAAACACCCCCATTCCTGTTCCTGCTCGGCCACGTCTTCCCCAGCTCCGCGGGCTGCGACCCAAGGGACCTGTGCGGTGGCAGAAGTGGGCCAGATGCCGTCTCAAAACCCATTTCTCATAATTTTCCAAATGATCTTGTGGCGAAAGGCAGCGCGGGCTGCTGCCCACGTCCAGCCAGAGCGGATCAGGACACTTGTCCCACAGTTGTCCCGCACCGTGGGCGAGGGGCTCGGCCGTGACAGAGCGGTCACAGCGTCCCTTGGTGCCGAGCAGGACTGAGAACTGGTGTGGGTGGACACGGGTCAGGCTCAGCCATCCCGCTGCCACCCTGGTGCCATCTCATCCCAGGGGAGCAGGGCCCCGCGGCAGAGCCGCAGCCGCCCACTCTGCCGTGGGAAATGGAGCAAAAAATAAACTTCCACTGCACCTTTTCCAGTAAAGGGCTGGACTGTGGTTTGTACTGTCACGTCTGGCGCATTGACATCCCCCGGTCGTGTTACTGATTGTACCAAGAGTTCCTACAAAGCCTTGTCTGGAATGGCAGCAGTGCCAGGGACAGATCCCCACGCAGAGGCCGCTCACACTGGGCAGGCAAAAGTCACGGCAGAGCCCAGGGATGTGGCAGCTGGGATTTCACACACACCGCACAATGGATTTGTGGGTGGTGGGAAGGTGGAAGCTGCAGGAATTTGCCCTTGGAGAGTGGGCTGGGACACACTGAGCCATTTGTAAACATCTGTGAGGGTCCATCCTCTGTGGTGCTTTAAATACACCTCAGTTGTTCACCCCATCCATTCCCAGCGAAGAAAAGACCGAAATGCAAACTCCCTGCTGGAGCTGCGCCACCCCTGGACCACAGCCGGTTTGGACAGAGCCCTGCTGCCCTTCTGCAGCCTCAGCAACCCCCCCGGATCAGATTTGAGCCATAACCCCGCAGCCCCTTCGGGCATTGCCAGGGATCCAGGTGGCTCTGCGTCCAATCAGCCTTTCCCAAACCCCACAAGGAAGTGGCTGGGAGCAGCTGACATGATAAAATCTTACCTTGAAATCTGCTTTTTAATTCCTCCTGCCGTTGCTTTATGCATAATTGCACCTTCTGGCTCTTTTCCCGAGAACGGAGGAGCGGCCGGCGGATCCGGGCGCCTGCCCCCCTTCCCGCGGGCGGCTGTCCCAGCTCCCAGCGATCGCACTTTTCTTTATCAACTTCATCTATGTCAGAAGCGCCCTCTCAGCGTCCTCAGCCCCAGTGGCCTGAGATTTCTCTTTTGTTTTGCTTCCTGTATGGATTTTCTCGGTCCCCTACTGCTAATTCACTACCCCCGACTTCTGCTTTTTTTTTTTTTTGTTTGTGTGTGTGGAGCTGCGCAGATGCTCTTACACACACACACACTCACTCACTCAGGCGCTGCTGCTTCCCTTCCGCTCTGCGCTGCCCTCAGCTTTTAACCATTGCTGCTTTCTTCTGCTGTGTAAAGCCCTTTTCCAGCCTCCAGCCGTCCTTCCCGCTTCCCTCCTTAATTGCTCTGCTCTGCCCCATTCTGTTTCCAGGATGGGTGGGGTGGTTTTTAAGCGGCTCATTCGCACGTCTCAAGGTGCGATGTGATGGGTTTCAGGTGACCTCTTCCATCCCACTCTGAGGAATTGTCCGTCCCAACCTGCCCCGAGGGGGTAACAACATCTGGAAGTGCTTGGCTGTGAGGGTCTGTGCCGAGCTAGAAAACACCTCCCCAAAATCTTAGCCTGGCTTTTACCAAGGTTGGGTGTGGGGGAGACGGTAACGGAGGTGGTGATTGAGGGATGATTGGGTTGGTTATGGAGGGGGTGTTGATGGGCAGGCGGTGATGGAGCGGGATGGAGGCACTGACGGGGTCTGGCTGTCCCCGCCGAGCCCCGCCGCGCCCCGGCCGCCGTGCCCGGGCTCCCGCCGCCCTCTCCCGGCCCTTCCCCGCGCTGCAGCCGCCGCCTCCGGCCCTTCCCCGCCTGCCCGGGGGCAGCCCCGGTGCCGGCCTGGAGGCGGCGGGGGACGGGAACCCCGCGTGGGAGCGGAGCGGGGCAGGTCCCGCACCCCCAGAGCGCCGCGCCCGCCCCACGCCCGCGTTCTGTGACAGTCGGGACTCGTTCGCCTGGAACGGCGAGGCACCGAGGCACGGCTTGGGATCCATCTGGGTTCCCAAGGGGGGGATGGCTCTGCCGGGGAGCCCCCGGCACCCCCAGCACCCCGAGATTCCCGGCACTGGGGGTGACTCAGAGCCCCCGCTCACCTCGCTGAGCTTTCCAGCACTCGCTGCTGTGTAATCACACCAAGTCACCGGTCATGGGAGCAGCAGGAAGCGGGGGCCAAGGGCATCCCACGTCCAGAAATGCTCCTGGCACCCCCTCACCTCCTTTCAGACCCTTTTCTTCTCCCTTTTCCCCTGCTGTCGGGCAAGCCCAACATGGGAGTTCATTTTCCCATTTTTCCCATCAAAACTTAATGGGGAAACCGAGGAATGAAGTCTGGGGTTCCTCCTGGGGGGACGCTGGGGGACAACGGGGAAAATATGGAGCTGCTCAGAAAGGGAAGTCCTGGAGCTTGTGCAGCAGCACGTGACTGTCCCAAGAGAGACCCGATGGGAAGCAAAAATCCACAGGGGAATTTTGTCGGTGTTTTTGAGGAATTGGGATGATTTTCCAGAGCGGCTGTGGAAGAGGAACAACTTCTGCAAGATGAACATGTGGCTTTGGAGTCCCGGGAAAGGAAAGCAGAGCTGGGAGCGCTGTTGCCTTTTTCCAATTACCCGAGCTGCTCTAATAAAGATATTGCTTCTCCCCACAGCCCTTCCCGTTCTAATCTTGCCATGTGAAAAGGCATCTCTGAGCTAGGCAGGGAGATAAGTGCTGCAGAGCCCCAAGAGCTTCCCACCAGCGACCTTGAACAGAGCTGCTCTGCTCAGGAGGGAAGATAAAGCCCAGATGGTTTTAGTGCTGGTTTGAATCCCTTTTTATAGCCTGAAAGTGAAAGTCTGCAGGTGACAAGGAAAACCCTCGGTGAACTGAAAACCTCTGACACAAGCAGAAAATTGCAAAGTCCTGAGCAGCTGTGCAGGGAAAAAATGGCATCTGTGGGTGGGGAGTGAACCACAACCTGTGGCAGAGGTCAGGGACAGCAGGGTTTCTGGGATGGGGACCTGTAAAATTGTTGCCAGTGCCTCCATTGCCAAAATGCACACATGGCTGTGGAGCAGAGCAGGGGGATGAAGAAACTGGAGGAAAGGGACAGGAGATAAGGATAAGGAGATAAGGAGAGCAAATCCTTGACGCTGGTATTTACTGGGACACGGTGAGGACAGCAACACTGCCAAGGTGGTCCTGTGAGCCTGGAAGGCCAACCAAGAGCAAAGTCAGACTGGAGGCTTGTCCCCACTCAGCCTCTTCTGTCCCTCTGCACTGAGACCACCCCACACGCGGCTGTGGCCCAAGGATACGGCTGGAAGGTCAGGAGAGCAGCCAGGACTTGCAGCCTGGTCCCCTGCAGCATCCCCCACCCCCACAGGACCAGTCCATGTCCTGCCACCAGCCCTCCTTGAGGGGCTTGTGTTAGCCCCCTCATCCACCAACCTCTGCCCGTCCCCTGCCAGATGTTCCTAGAATCCCAATTCTTTCCCTCCAAAATGTGATCAAAAATTCAACGTTGTGCAGCCACCTTCAGGACTAAACTCCTGGGTTTCCCACACATGTGCACATCCCCGAGTAAACCCATACATTCATCCAGGGATATCCCCTCCACCCTCCAGTGCGTGCCCCCACCTCTCCCGCATTCCCCCCTCGCTCTCCCCGCTATTGTCCCGGTGCCCGGAGCCGTGACCTGCGGCAGGTTTTGGACCAAGCCAGGAGCTCCCTGCCCCGGGGCCGGGCTCCGGAGCGTTTTTCCAGCTCCTCCCTCCCGGCCGCGGCCGCGGGGATGGGCGGTGGCGGAGGCGGAGGCGGGCGGGAGCAGCGCTCCGCCCGCGGGGCCGGGCCGGGCCGGGCCGGTGGGAGCCGAGGACAAAGGTGGCCGTGCGGGAGCCGTGCCCCAAAGCCCCCTCGCACCATCCGAGCCCGGATCCAGCGCTCTCACGGCCACCACGGCCACGCGCCTGTCGTTGATGCTGGTGGCCGCCGCAGACCGGAGGTAGAGTCCAGGTGAGTGCAAAGTGTGGCACGGCGAGGCCACCAGCGATTAGGGGACAGGAGCAGCGGTGGCCTTGCCCGGGTGACAGGGTTCATGGCCACGGCTCTCTGGAGCGGCAGCCAGATCCGCGGCGCCGGCCAAAACCTTCCCTGCGCGCCGCGGGGAGGAGCGCTCCCGGAAAACGCGGCGCCGGCGGGAAGGTCACCTGTGCCAGGTGACGTGAGGCACCGGGACAGGCCCTGCCTGGGGCTCCTCCGTGGGAAAACACTCAGCCGGGGTGGTGGTGGGGGGGTGAACCCCGTCCCCAGCGAGCCTTGGGCAGCCAGAGCCCACCGGGCATCCGCGGGACTCAGCACCGTATCTGGGAGCGCGCTTATCCCGGCTATCCCGGCGTTGTTTATTCAGCAGCTCCATTTCCTGGGCGCCAGGGCTGCCGCCAGCCAGCACGAACAAAAAGGCGATGGTTCGTTTCCGTGCAATCAAGGCGCAGCGCTGAGCACCCTCTGTCCCCGCAGGGCGCGGAGCCATGAAGCTGAACGAGCGGAGCTTGGCCTTCTACGCCACCTGCGACTCCCCGGCCGACAAATCCGGCTTCCTCTACAAGCGCGGCGAGCGGCACACGGCCTATCACCGCCGCTGGTTCGTGCTCAAGGGAAACATGCTCTTCTACTTCGAGGAGCGGGACAGCCGGGAGCCCGTGGGCGTCATCGTGCTGGAGGGCTGCAATGTGGAGCTCTGCGATTCGGCCGAGAGCTTCGCCTTCGCCATCCGCTTTGGCGGCAGCAAGTCCCGCACCTACGTGCTGGCGGCGGACAGCCAGGCGGCCATGGAGTCGTGGGTGAAGTCGCTGTCCCGAGCCAGCTTTGACTACATGCGGCTGGTGGTGCGGGAGCTGGAGAAGCAGCTGCAGGAGATGAGCCGGGGGCTGCCCGGAGGATGCGGAGGCTCCCAGGACGCTCCCGGCCCTTGGAAGCCGATGCCGCCGGGGCTGGAGCAGTGCCGGGAGCGGCTGCCGGCTCTGCCCGCCGTCCCGCCGAAGGAGAACGGCTGTGCGGTGTGGAACAACGTGCCGGGGCCGGAGCGGCCGCCCGACACCTCTGGCTGCGGTGGGCACGATGAGGAGGGGGCGCCGCGGCCGCCGCCGCCGCTGCCGCCGCGCCGGCGGGTGTCGAACGGCGGGACAGCGAGCGCCGGGCCGGCCGTGGCACCGAGCCCGTCCACATTCTGCCGGCTCCACGAGCAGTACAGCCGGGAGGTGGCCCGGCTCCGGCAGGACTGGCAGCAGAAACGGCGTGGCTCCCAGCCCTGAGCGGTGGATGAGCCCTGGGAACCTACCAGGAGCTGGGGCAGGGTGGAGGTGGCCGTCCTTGGTGATGGCCATGTCCCCTCCTCACCCCGGGGTGTGCAGACCTGGCTGTGGTGGTGATGGACGCCTGCTGGTGGTGCCAGCAAGGGCTGGGCACCAAGGGACACCAGTGCTGGTCTGTGATGGGGAAATGGGCACCACAGGGGTGCCCATGTGGGTTTGGAGTGCTCCACTCAGCATGAGCAAACTGCAAACCGCTCACTGACTGAAGCCTCCTGGAAATCGACCTCTGCTCTGGCTGTGCTGGGGCCTCTTGGTGTCCTTGCAGTGGGATCACGCCTTGACAACTTCTGGAGGAGGATTGTGATGGGATCTCGCCCGCCTGAGATCTCTCCCGTGTGGGCTCCACAGTGGAGAGCCTGCCACAGACTTCCCCTCCCGGCCCAGCACAAGGCTGAGGTCGGCTGAGCTCTGCCAGATCCCTCTGCTCCAGCAGGATGTGGTTTGAAATGAAAATATCAGTGAGCGCAGCCCTTCCTTAATGGCAGCAGCAGCTCTGCATGCTCCGGGGAGCTGGTGACGCCCAGCCCCGGGCATTTCACAGGGAGCAATTGCTGCTTGCAGCCTGGAGGGTGAATATGGGGGGTCAGACCCTGGGGGAGTTCAGCAGCTGCAGGTAGTGCTTTGCTGGTGGGTATTTTGGGACAGCACATCATGCCCCTGCCAGCTCACTAAGGGGAAGCATTGCTCGTGGTGGCAAATGGGAATGTGTGTGTCAGCAGCAGAGCGTGAGGAATGATTCATGTGCCAAACCAGAGCAAAGCTGGTGTCTCATGCCTGTGTTTCTATCTTATTTCCACATCAGAAAGTCAAGCTGCTGGCCCAGAGGTGGAGTGACCCACCCTGGGGCAGGGGGGAGCAGTCAGGGTGCCCTGGCTTATGCCTGGGTGGCTCCAGCTCCTTTTGCTCCCTTGGGACAGGCACAAGATTTTTCTACAATAAAAGTTGTTTCAGAACTTCCCTCCCATCCGTGGTCTTTGTTTGTGCCTCTTAGCCCCTGGGGAGGGGGGTCCAGGTGGGAATTAATTTATTGCTTTATTTTAATCCTCCTTCTGTGCCCACCATGTCTGTGGGGCTGATCAGGGACTGTGTCACCCGAAGGGGACATGGCCAATGCCAGGGTCTTGCAGTGCCCTGGAGCGCCGTATCTGCCTGCAGGGATGGGGTGAGATGGGATGGGGCCACCCTGGAAACATCAGGACACCCAGTGCCAGGGTGGTCCCATGTCAGGGCATCTCTTAACCAGCACAAAATATCTGTCCCCTTGTTGATGCCACACGGGGACCAAGGACTCTGCCCTTGTGAAAGTGGCCAGCACATCCCCATCTCCCTGCCCACACATCCCACCTGCATGAATGTCTCCAGCTTCTCTTTAACACGGGGTCTGGCAGAGGCTGGGCAATCACTTCTTGGGGAAACTGAGGCACAAAGCCAGCCAGGGCCACCTGCTCACCGAGAGCCCTGCAGAGCATGGAGCCTGTCCCTGGCCAGGCATGGCATCTCCCTATGGAATCTGGCATTTGGAGCAGTGCCAAGGGCAGCCAGGGTGCAGCTGCACCCAGATGGTTCTCGTGGCTCCATCCTTTGCCGCAGGGGAAGATCCTGGTTTCCATGGCAGCTGGCACAGCTTCTCCAGACGTTCAGATATCCATCAAAAAAAAGTCCTTCCCAACATGTTAGCTGACAAACAAGCTCAAACAGATATGCAACATATGGATTTATTAATTCATCAGACACAAACAGCCCTGCCTGGTGTCAGAAGCTGCTGACTTGCCCAGCGATGGCTCTGAACAAGAGCTGTGCTGGGGCATGGTGCCACTGGCACTGCCAGGCTGGACAGGGCTTTGGGCAACCTGGTCTAGTGGAAGGTGTCCCTGCCCATGGCAGGGAGTTGGAGTAAGATGATCCTTAAGGTCTCTTCTAACCCAAACCATCCCGGGAAACAATGATTTTATGATAAACCAAGATGAAACTCACGCTGCAGGATGCTGAGCTACCCCAGGGGCAGAAGCAAACCTGCATCAGGTATGAGCACAGGAATTTCATAGAGCAGGATCACACCCTGAGCCGGACTAACCCCGTTGAAAACCCTCTTTTTTTATCCCCCAGGCACTGGGATAATGAGAGCTCTTGCCACAATCCCAAAGCAAAGTTGTGACTTCTGAGGGTGCCAACACCAGGCACTGGGCAAGTGTGAGAGGGGTCCCCATTCCATCACCTCCAGACAAAACACACCCCACGGCCAGAGTCGTATCCAACTTCTGTATTTAGTGGCTCTTTACAGAACTCGTTCCTTCCAAAATTGTTAAACAAAGTTCATTGATCTCATAGAAACTTTTGAAGTACAGAACATGAGCCTAACAAAAACGTGACCGGTGTGTCCCGCTGGCTTTCATACAACAGGATTGCCGTGCTCAGGACTATCCCAAGTGCTTCCTCCAATCCCGTTCCACTAAAGCTCCCTCTAGCACACAACGGAGAAGGCAGGCAGTGGTCACACCTCCACCTTCCACAGCACGGTGGCAGAGCAGCCATGGGCACCCTGGGGTTTGTCAGGGCACGAGGGGCAGGCAAGGAGAGCTGTGCCCTCACCCAGCATTGCTCCACTACCACCCGAGTACAAAAATACCTTCTATTCTGATAAAAACATCTACAGTGGAAAATCAGTCAGTGGGAGCCTGGCAGGGCCTTGGTGGGCAATGGCTGATGCTGTGGGGGCAGGGGACAGGGCAGAGCAGCCCAGCGTGGGACACTCCACATTGTTTAAAGGCATTTTGTTAGCAGAGGCTGGCTGGAGGCGGTGGGGTCAGGGAGGTGATAGGGAGCACACTGGGATGGCGCCACCACTGAGCTCCTGTGTCTGCACAGCATCAGCCCTGGAAAGCCAAAGCTCGGTGGTGCTTTGCCCAGCTCAGGGTTGAGCTTGCCCAATTTAGGCAGGAGCCTGCTGTGACATCCCAGAGCTCATCCTGACATCACTGACATCCACTGCCTGGGACATGGCTGTGGGAAGGGGATGCTCTTCCTGCCCAGGTGCTCTCCCTAAAAACTGGGCTGTGATGCTGGAGCAGCCCTGAGCAGGGCTCAGCCTGCGAGTGGGTGGCTCACGATTTTTGGGTGCTCACCTCAAGCACTGCTGCCCCAGAGCCAAAGCTCAGAGGCTCCATCTTTCCTGAATGGACTGGGAACTGGGATGCCATGGATTCCATCCCCAGCGAGCTGGTACCATCCTCAAGCACTGCACCCCGATACATTTTCCCATCCCACTCCCAAAATCCCAAGCTCACTCGGGTTGCTTTCTTTGCTTTTGCCTCATTTTCTCTCCTCCTTGGGGAGCTGGCACGAGCTGCACCATGGCAGATGGGAAGATGGGAGCTGCCACCGGCTGCCGGCTGGAGGAAGCGCGAGGGACGGCGTTGGGACCATGCTACATCTTGTTCCAGAAGGCTATTGCAGACATTTCTACAACATATACAACCGCACGGGACATTCTGTGTTACAAAGGCTTCCAAAAACATGAACCACCAGAACTAAATACATACTCGATGGCGTTGGGGGCTTTAGAGTCTTCAGGGACTAGGACGCAGTCTCTGGCTGGGGCAGAAGCGATGCAGTGTCTTACAGACAGGGGTGAAAACTGCAAAAGTTTCTTAAATTTGGTCAGTCTCATAGTGCTTCTTGATGGCTTTGCTCAAAAAGTCTTTTCTGTGGGGTTGGTTTTCTTTTTTTTTTTTTTTTTTTTTGTTTATTTGTTTTTAATCTCATCCAGTGGCAAACTACAAGACTTCAGTGTACATTTAATGACACGACTGCTACATCATCTTGATTTTATAGCTATCTTTAATATCAAAGCAGCTTAAGCTGTTAATAAATTCCAAAGTATCCTTTTATTAAAATATCTAAAAGAGGTCTATAAATATTTTTTGTTTTTTTGTTTTTTCTTTTCTAAAATTGTTCCCAGTTTTTCACATTTAAAACAAAGCCAGAGGGGTGGGGCAGATTCATAGAGAGGGGTCCCCTCTTTTTCATGGGCGCTTCTCTTCTGTGGCGCCGGCCACTCGTCACCTCTCGGTGCACACTGCATTTATCAAAATATATATATGTGTGGGGGTGTATATATATATTTGGGGTGTCAGGGGGCTCAGAACTCCCACTCGAGGGCCTCCTCGCGGTTGGCAGCCCGCTCCAGGCGGTGGATGATGTTGTTGAGGTTGGCCATCTTCTCATGGCGCCGCTGCACGCTGGTGCTGAGCCGGGGGCCGGGAGCCGGTGGAAGCGCCGGCGAGACCGGCCCGGCAGAGGACGGTCCTGGTGAGGCTGAGCCGGTGAGGCCGGGCGAGGAAGCTGCCGAGGGCGACGTTGGGGACACCACCAAGCTGCAACGGGATGACCCTGCAGAGGACTGGGAGCTGTCGGGGTGTGGCGGCGGCGGCGGCGGAGGTCCCCCAGCAGTGGCACCGGCGCGGCCTCCCCGCCGCGGGAGGCTGGGGGCGGCGGCGTGGGGGGCTGCCCCCTGCTCCTCCTGGGGAGGTCCGGTCCCTTCGGCCGCCCCGGCCGGGCTGCGTGAGTCCCGCCGGCGGCTCCAGCCGCCCGCATCGCCCTGCTCCTCCTTCACCTTCACGGGCACAGCGGCACAGGGGGGTTCCCCACCCACCAACACGGGTTTGTGGTCCTCCGTGTCCGAGTCGGGGCTGTGGGGGGCCCGGCGCCCGGGGATGGCCGTCCCACCACTCTGCTCCGGGTCCGTGTCATTGTCCTGTGCACCCTCCACCAGCATCTCTCGGCGCATCCGTGACCTGCGGGACACAACCACGGAGGAGTGGCAACAACCACCCACTGCCCCATGCACATTGTCCACTCCAATGTCACCCAAGGATGAAACCTGTGCTGCTCCCCAGGGCTGGGCTGCTGTGGGGATGGATCCCATGCTCCAGCAGCCTCCATAAGGCATTCCCTCCCCCTTTGCAGAGATCCCGCTCTGGAGTGAGCAGGTGGATGTGAGCATGGAAACCACTTTAGATGCTCAACATGACTTGGTCAAGGTAGCCAACACCACCCACCAACCTGGGGACCTCCAGTGGGTCTGCACCTCCCATCTAGGGAATAGTGATGGGGAAAGCTGGAAGGGGAGAAGTGACACCACCTCCGTGGCATAGCACCCCCAAAGCCCAGGAGTGCCCATACCTGTAGTTGTGGAACCAGTTGATGACGGTGTTGGTCTTGAGGTTGAGCTGGAAGGAGAGCAGCTCGATGGTCTGCTGGGAGGGATATGGCTCCAGCTGGTAGGCTTTCTTTAGGGCTTCCTTCTCCTCCGGCGCCAACACCACCCGCGGCTTCTTGATCTGGAGCAGGCTGAGGTCCTGCGGCGGCGCGCTGGGGCTGGCGCACTCGGAGCGGGCGCTGGGGGACTCGCTGTCCGAGCCAGCGCTCATCAGCCCGTACCGGCGCTTCAGGTAGGCTGCAGGAGAGGACACCCAGCTGGCACCGCTCGCCCCCCAGCCCAGGACCCCCCTCAGCACCCAGCAGGGCCGTGTCACCCCATCCCTCACCCTTCTTCTCCAGCTTCTTCATGTCGCGCAGCTTCTCCACGTTGTGGGGGTCGTTGAGCCAGAGCTGCATGCGGACGAAGGGCTCCCTCCCCTTCAGGCTCAGCTTGTGCCACGGCTTGGGCCTGGAGAGGAGATCGGACACCGAGCCCTGCGTCAGGCCCAGGATGCTCTCCCCAAACAGCCGCTGGCCTGGCGGAGGAGAAGCAGAGGTGGTTAGCAGGGTAGAGCAGTGGGATGGGCGCTGCAGTCCCCCTGCAGAGCAGGTGCACCCCATTTCCCAGCCAGCATCCTCCTGGAATTCCCATGAGCACCCACAGAACAATGTCTGGGAGGGGGGGGTTATATCTACAGGAATTGGGGTGCTGGATCCATGCAGTCTCACCAGCAGCTCCCAAAAACCTGGGCAGAGAGAGGGCCCGCACCTAAATTGTTGTCTGTCAGGACCTCCTTGACCTTCTTGGTGATGGAGTAGGTGTCCAGCTCGGGGGACATGGCGACAATCTCCTGGATGCCCATGGGGCCCTGGCTGTTGGGATACATCTTCCCGCCCAGCGCAGGTGTCGAGCGGCTCTCGGGCTGCTGGTTTTCCTTGCTGCTCTCCAAGGCCAGGGTGAGGGGCTCCTGGCAGCTCTTCTCGTGCTCTGAGGGGCTGGGGGGCGGCGAGGGGGACAGCTGGGGTTCCGCCGGGCTGGCTGTGTGACACCAGGGCAGAGGGGTCAGCGCGAGGGGACAGGGCAGGGAGCAGGAAGGGCATCTGGGGGATGCCTGTGGCTTTGCCCTCTAGAGAAGAGGGATACCAGCCAAACTTCTTCAGTGGCTACAAAGTGGGAGATGGTGGTGGTGGAATAATTAAAGAGAGAAAATGCCACCAATATAACACAAAAAATCCAGTTATTCCTTTATGTCAGGCACAAAGCCCAAGATTTTTAATGTGGCTTTCCTTTTATTTTTGTTTTAAATGAAGGGGGTTGGGGATGAAAGGGGCTTCCCAGGATCTGGGTGTTGCTATTGGAGTTGGCAGGGATAGCTCTTCCCAGTGCTGGGGTAGGAGCAGGACAAACTCACTGGGATGCAGGGGATGGACACAGAAGTGGTGGGTACACTGATGGCACATGTGGACAGTGATGTCACTTACCCTGGGAAGGTGTGGGCTGCTGGCTGATCCCCTGGCCCAGCTGGTCTGTCAGCCAGAGCTGCATGCGGATGAAGGGCTCCCGACCCTTCTGTGTCAGCTTGCTCCATGGTTTGGGCCGCGACAGCATGTCACTCACACTGCCCTGGGACAGTCCCAGCACCTGGGCACCACGCAGGTGTCACCCACCGAAGGTGGGCTGCAGTCCCCCCGTGCTGGGAAGCCGCCTGCCCTCCATTCCCCTGTCAGGGGAGGGGGAGCAGGGTGCCACCCACTGCCACCCACTGCCCCACAGCACGTCTGGACCCCCTGTCCCCTGCCATGGGTGCTGATGGTGGGTCCCCCTGGGATACCCAGTGGGTTGGGAGGCTGGTCCCCAAAGGGCTCTGTTTAGGGGACTGGGCATTCTTGGTGGGAGGTGACACCGACTAATTAATGGTGGCCACTGGGAGACTGGGCTTGGCTCAGACCTGAGGACTCAGAGTCCTCCAAGGGGAAACAGATCAGGAAAAGGAAGACTCTGGAAGGAGCTGGTGAAGGCCATCAATGAGCCCCAGGCTCAGGGTCATGGAACAGAGGAGACACCAGACCCCCCCTTCTCCAGGCTGGTACCTTCTCTCCAAAGATCCTCTGGCAGATGCCATTCTTGGCCAACTTCTCCTTGACCTGCCGGGTCAGCTCCAGCGTGTCCACCTCCCTGTACATGTACATCTCATACTGCTCCGGCGTCAGCGGCGGCACCGTTGGCTTCAGGGTCCGTGGCACGTACGTGGGGTAGTAGGACAGACGCCCGCCAGCCGCCGGCTCCGCGCCGGCTCCCTCCGCCTTCATCTCCGACAGCCGCTGGGGCTCCTCGTCCGCCGGCTGCAGCTCGTCCTCGTTGGTGCCACCCTCGCTGGGCTCGCCCCGCGGCCAGCCCCGGCCGTTGGCCATGCTGGAGTAGCTGGAGGAGGAGGAGGACAGCGAAGGCGACACGGAGGTGTAGGGCCGGCTGAGCAGGCTCCGCTCCGACGCCCAGTGCTGGTCGAAGTAGGAGCCGGCGTCGCCGATCTCCGACTTCACCTTGCGGATGATGCTCTGGACGAAGGCGGCGGGGGAGAGCACGGCCAGGGGCGTCTGCGGCGGGCCAGGGCTGGCCCCGCTGCCCTCCTCCTGCTTGACCAGGGCGGGGGTGATGTTCTGGCTGACGGTGCCCAGCGTGGAGCGCTCGGTGGGCGCCGCGTCCCCCCCGCGCCCGCCGGCCCCCGCCTCCATGTCCAGCAGCGCCTGCTGCTGCGCCTGCATCTCCCGCCGCGCCTGCTCCAGGATGCTCTTGATGGCGTCCTCCGAGCTGCTGCTGCCTGCCCCGTTGGCCACTGCCTGTGATGCTGATGGTGTTTTGGGCTCCCCTGCAGAGAAAAGGGGTGAGGGCAGCCCCGAGGAGCAGCACATGCTGTTTACTGTGTGGCCACAAGTCAAAGTGTGGGAGAGAAGTGGTTTATCCCAATCTGGTTTGGAGCAGCAGCATCCACAAAGCAAAAGCATCAACAGCCCAACTCAAAGCCAACTTCTTTTTTGATGATTGCAAAATAAATCCCATTACCAACAATGCGATAGACAAACATGTTTGTTTTCCCTGCCTGTTTTTCCACTGTTCCTGTCTAATTTAATTCTCCAGGATTCTGCTTTCTCAGCAGACTACCTGTTTTAATGTATTTCATTTCTTGTAATTGACTGTGAGAGCAGCTGCTTTAATGATACCTCGTGCCAGATGGATCCTGAATACTCATTTAATCATCTGGTTTGGGGCCGGGGGGAGGAAAAAGAGTGCATCCAAAGTTTCTGAAAGCCCAGATCTGAACTCTGCTGCACAGGGACTCTTCCATCCCATATGGTATTTCCTTCCATCATGCCCTAAAATTCTCCATGGATGCCAATGGGTGAAACACCCCCAAAAAAGCCAATTTTTGGGACGGGACCCACAGCCACAAAGCACTCAGCAGCTGGCACCCCTTTGGGTGCTGCTGCCACAGGGCAGAGCAGGGACTTGGCCACCCCTGGAGCCGCCCCCATGGCTGCACCTACCTCCCTTCTGCGACTCAATCTCCTTTTTTGCCTGCTCCAGGATGCTTTTGATGGCGTCGTCAGAGCCGGTCTCCGGTGTCCTGATCCGTGGCGTGATGCTACCTGATCAAAGAGGCAGGATAACAGCTTTGTCACCAGCGCTGGTTTTACAAGCTCCACTTGTATGTCAGGAAGTATTTACTGCTCCTCATGTTCGGTTATTTTTAGGGATGCTGGTTTGAAGACAAATGTCACTCCCGATTAGTCGCTACCCGAGCACAGGGAGTCCTGGTAGCCCTGGCTGCCAGCTCCTGCCTCTGGCACAGCATCTCCCACCACCCTGCTCATCCCAACCAAGGGCACCCTCTCCCCATCAGGAGCAGAGACATGGGCACAGAGACCATGTCCCCATCCCTGGCACTGTGCCCTCCTGGCTGTGCAAGAGAAGTGTTAATGATGGATCAGATCCAGGGGATAAATCAGAGCCCCCCAGGCTGGAACCAGCAGGTGCCTGGACCATGGGTGTGCATTGTCCAGTCCTGGTGCCCCCACGGGAACTCGAGTGACCAGCTGCCACTGCTGAGACGTGGCCAGTAGCCACTGTCCCCAGAGATGGGAGTCACCATTCCATGACAGCGCCAACACCGCGCCAAGGTTCCGCAGCACTAAAACTTCATTATTTTAATGAAATATTCCCGAGCACATTGATTCATACGGCACAGAACAGCCTAATGAATAATTAAATGGCACTTGTCAGAATAAATGAGTAAAGCACGTCCAGGGATGCAGTTCCACAGCCATGGGTTGTTGTTAATTGCTGCCGTTTGCCAGGGCTCATCCCACCCAGCAGCCAGCTCCATCCCAGCAGGGAAAATCCTGGGGTGCCACTGGTGGGACCAGCATCCCAGCACATCAGGATCTGGTGAGACCCCCTGCCACGGCATGGGGCACCCCTGGGTGAACTGGGGTGCACTGGGAGGGGGACAGGACCCGTTGGCCGGGGCCACCCCAACCACTCACCTCTCTGGCGCACCTGGATAGTCCTCAGGGCCAACACGTTCTGCTCATCGGACAGGAACTGCTTCATCTTGATGAACGGCTCCTTGCCCTTCACCGTCAGCTTGTGCCAGGGCTTGGGCCGCGCCAGGATCTCGCTGACGGAGCCCTGTGACAGCCCCAGCACGTAGTGCCCGAAGACCCTCTGCCCAATGTTGTGCTTCAGCAGCTGCTCCTTCACCTGGAAGGCGATTTCGGCCGTGTCCAGCTGCTCCTCCTCGCTGGAGCTGCCGGCGCTGCCCTCGGAGGGCTCGCCGGGCGGGCTGGTGGCACTGGTGGCCGGCACGGGGACGGGGTGCACGGTGCTGCTTTTGGCCCCGAAGAAGGAGGAGGGGAAGGGCGGTGCCCCGCTGCTGCTCTCGCTCTTGTAGCTGGGCAGAGGGAGGTGGGGGGCTTTGGGGTCCCCTGAAAGCCGCTCGCCCCCCGGGAAGGGGGACAGCGAGAAAGTCCGGGGACCGTCGGGGGCCACGCCAGGGCCAGGCAGCGGTGGGAGGGGAGTGGGGGACGCGTGGTCATCGGCCGGGGTGTGGTGGGGAGATGGGTACGGCTGCTCCATGCCCAGTGGATCCTTCCCTGACTCGTCTTCGGAGTGATCCTCCTCTAGAGATGAAAGAGAGAGAGGGAGACACACTAGAGTGCCCCTGGCCACGGCTCAGGCACAGCCCTGCAGCCAAACAGCTCCTGCCTCAGTTTCCCCAGGTGACATCCCACCCCACCACAGTCAGGCCACCCACATTCCCACGGATATTCCCAGCAGGATGCCACAGAATTTAAGGTCCCTACCAGTGCTGGCCAGCAGGCTGGGCTTCTCCAGCAGGTACTTCTGGGAGGGGTAGAAAGCCTCCTTCCCCAGCACCAGGGCCTCCTCTGCCTTCGAGATGCTCTGCAAGGAGCCAAGCCGAGATGGGGACAGGCGGCGGAGGCACCGTCGGCAGGGCTGGCACAGCCCGGCCAGCGCCTCGGGACGTGCCACGGCACTTGCCTGGGGCAGGCTGCAGCCAGCAGAGGCCACCTTCATCGCCTTCAGGATGCTGGGAGGGGGACAAAGAGGTGACATGGTGGCTGTGTCACAGCTGTGGTGCTGGGACACTGGCAAGGCAGCCATGGGTGCCAGTCAAGCCATACCTCAGCTCAGTTTTGATCTCCTCATAGTCAGCCTGTGCCTGAAGCTTCTCCTCCAGCTTCTGTGGAGCAGAGGAGGGGACTCCTTGCAGCCAGCTCCTGGTGGCCACACAGCACGGCCGGACCCGTGTCCCCCACCCTGGCACGCCCCAAGCCCCCGTGGGCGCACCTCGATGGCCTCGTTCTTGGCGGCCAGCTGTCCCTCCAGCTCAGCAATCTGGGTGGCAGAGGACTCCTCCAGCTCCTGCAGCGAGCTCTGGAGGTGCTGGACGTCCTTCAGGAGCCGCAGGATCTCCCGGTCCTTGGCAGCCAGAGCTGCCTCCAACCTCGACCCTGAGCACATGGAATAGTTCACTTTGTCCTGCTGGGAGAGGGGACACTGTCAGCTCCCGGCCTCCCAAGGTGGGGACAAGGGCCACCCTCCCCACTGGACATGTCCCTACAGGAAGCAGGGCTCAGCTTAGTGCATTGGGGACACTGGTGACAGAGCCCCGAGGAGGGACAGACCTTCCTTCTGCCCTTAAAGGTCTCCCAGGTGCATTTCAGTGCTGTGGGGGTGCATGTCCCCTTCTCTGTGGGAGGCTGAAGGGCACAGCCAGTTCCAGCACCTCTGGGTGAAAACACCCCTGGGGCATTTTGGGTTCGCTCCCCAACACGATGGGTGCTCCCAAACACAAGAAATGCTCCTGCATCAGTGGGGTGCTCCCAAGGGCAGTGGGATGCTCCCGGCTGTGACAGATGCTGCGGGCCCCAAAGGATGCTGTGGGCCCAAAAGGATGCTCCTGGCCCAAAAGGATGCTCCTGGCCCCGAGGGGTGCTCCTGGCATGCCCTGGGGATGCCCTCACCCCCGTGGTGCCCGTCGGGGAGCAGCAGGCCAGGCGCAGGGAGCTGTTGACCGCCGCCAGCTGCTCCCTCAAACTCTCCACTTCCCTCTGCGCCGCCTCCGCCCGCTGCAAGAGAACAGAACAGGAATCACACCAGACACTGCAGCTCCTCCCACCCCACACAGGGTCCAGGGTCTGCCCGAGTCTGTGCCTCTCCTGAGCATCCCACTCCCACCTCCAGGATCATAAGCTCAGCCCAGATATTTAAGTTTCCCCCATGTATTTGAGGTCCCCATGTCCTAGCACAGATCCTGATCCCAATCCTTCAGCACTGGCTGCAGACCATCTCCAGGACATAATTTTTTTTCCACACAAAAGGATGGTTTTATTTACACAAATAGTTCTTTAGACTTCTTTTATTATCCACATCCATTTACTTGTACCTACATTTTCAGAATAAAATAAAAGTAATTAAGAGGAGTGGACAGGACCAAGAGAGATTACACTGGAATCTACCACAGGAACAGTGTGGGTTGTGCCCTAAAACACCCGTGAGAGGCTGGAGGTGACAAATGCCAGCTCCAGCAGCCAAATGGGGCCTGGCAGAAACCCAAATACACCCTTGACCCCACACATGGGACAGAGGGTCCCACCAGGGGGAAGAAACCTGAGCTCACCTTTGTAGGGATTCCCAATCCTGGTGTCTGTCAACCCCTTATCAGTTTTGGGGTTTTATCTCCTTATCTGGGACAGACACCCAGAGGCCACACAGATGTTCAGGGTGCATGCAGCACCCTGGGCTCTGCAGGGCCAACCCCACCAGCTCCTGCCAAGTCAGCTCCTGGCTCACCTGGTTGGCTTTTTCAAGGTTGGTCATGATCATGGCCACTTCATCTGCCCTGGGACAGAAAACAAGAGGTGTCAGAGGGTGTGGGGGGCACAGACACAGCCCCAGAACAGGGGCAGGAGGCTGAGAGATAAGGATCTCGCTGTTGGAAATGATACAACTTTCAATTTTTTTTTTTTGTAACTTTAGTCAGGGGCTTGTTCGCCTTTCCCCGGGGGGGAGGAGAACTGAAGTTTCTTTTCAAAAGACTCCCCTGAAGTTTCTTTTCAAAAGACTCCCGGGGAAGAACTGGGAGTAGCCAGGAGATAAACAGGAGATAAGCGAACATTAACAAACATTTCCCCCCTGGTGGGTCGGAGACACCTGGTCTGGGAAAAGATCGAGAAGAGAACCCAAGGATGAGGTCCCAATTAGCATCGAAGGTGAAGGGATTAATGACCAGTAGGAGATGGAATACTAAGGATTGTGTCATTTGAGACCAATGAATGTGAATTTCTGTGGGGTTTTTATGTACAAATACATGAAAGGTCTGGCACAAAACCAGGTGTGATTGAATGATTTTCACTGCATAACCCGGGCATGAGTGGATGAAACAATTTCTGTTGCACATCCCAGCCAGAATAAAGCAACGCCTTGGCTCTCCAACATTTAAAAGATGTTTTGGGAGAGTTTGTGTTTTTCTCACACTTTCGGTGACACCACAACTCAGGATGTTCCTGCAGTGGCTTGAAGTATCTCAGCTCCTCAAGCAGCACCTCGGAGATGTCCCAGTGCTGCCAAAAGTGGCTCAGCCCAGCTTTGAGCACAACCCAGCCCTGCTGGGAACTTACTTGGACGCCGCTTCCTCGTCGTATTTACAGCGCAGCTCCAGCAGCTCCGTCTGCGTGGCCTTCAGCGCTGGCAAGAGGAAGAGGAAGGTGAGCTGTGGGGTGGGGGCTTGGCCCTGCATGGTCAGCAGCCCCTGTCCCGGCCCCACTACCTGCGTGGAGCACTTTGATCTTCTCCTCTGCCTCCCCCAGCCGAGCGGCCAAGGTGACCTGAGCTTCCTGCAGGCCCCTGCGAGAGACGGGCACCAGGGATGGACCGGGGGCACCGCCGACCCCACAGCCCCCCAAAATCACACAGAGACCCCTCACAGAGTCCCCTCCTCTACCCCATCACTCACTGAAGCCAGGAAAGACCCACCGGTGCACACCAGGATGTGTCCAAGCTGTGTTACCCTTCAATGTTAAGGGGTAACATATTTAAGGTTTATTGCCCCAAGTGTAAAAAAATTCACTTTGGGTTGAAAACGGCCCCTGATCCCTGAGGTTGAAACCCCTCTGAGGGGGGCATGGCAGCCCACCCCCACCTGTAATTAACTGGAGGAGGGGGAAGCAATCAGGGGAAAGTTATTCTGCATTATTTATAGCCTGCACTTGCCAGGAACTTACTCGCAGAGATCTGCAATTTAGGGTTTAAAGATTCTTCATTTGTTTCCCCGGTGCAGCGTGTTAAGGAATAACAATGAAGGCACCAGAGCCTCCGAATTAAAAGGTCATCTAATGAGGTTCACACAGCGACCTGGATTCTACCCAGTCCAAGCAAAGCCATGAGCCAGGGATTCCGAGGAAGGGGACAACAGGAGGGACCTGTCCCGGCTGTGCCTGTGCCTGCTGCTTCCCCAAAACCACCTGGGACTGGGGATGGACAGACAGACAGACACTGTGAGAGTCTGGTGTCGGGTTTCTGAGCATGGTGTGACCGCTCCCAGCCGGACAGCAAAGAGAAGGAGAAGGGGGATGGATGGACAGACACCCCCGTGCAGGAGCAGGGACAGAGCCACGCGTCCTCACAGCGCCCCAGAACCACCCCACTGGCGGCTCTCACGTACTTTTGCTTGTCTGCCTCATGTCTGTGCAGCGGGGTCTCTGTGCCGGGCGCTTTGGCTTTGCCGTCGGGGCCGGGGAGCGGGGGCTCGGCTGCCAGCGACCTCCCCTCCCTGCGCTCTGCGGGGGGACACAGGCACACACACGGCTGCGGAGGGGACAGCAGCGGTGGCCAGGGGGCAGCTCCTGGCCCTGGGACCCGCCCTGCATCCCAGGGATGCTCAGAGGCGGCTGCCCCCGTTCCCCAGCCAGGCGGTACCTTTGGTGCTGCCGAGCTCCGGGTGCTTCTTCCAGGGCCGGCTGAGATCCTTCAGCGGCGGCGGCTCCGGCTCGAGGCGCTGGAGCTGCTGCAGCCGATCCTCCAGGCTCCGGGCAGCCTCCAGCACAGGAGCGGGGTCTGCGGGACATGGGATGGGCGGTGAGCAGCAGGGATGGCCCTCCAGAGGCCCTCTCCCACCTCCCCGTGCCCTGGGGACACCCTGGGTCCTGCCTTTCCCAAAGCCATGGGGACACGCCAGGTCCTGCCTTTCCAGGAGCCATGGGGACACGCCAGATCCTGCCTTTCCAGGAGCCATGGGGTCATCCTGCCATTCCAGGATCCGTGGGGATATGCCAGGTCCTTCCATTCCAGGTGCCATAGGGACACACCAAGTGACACTTTTCTAGCAGCCATGGGGACATCCTGCCATTCCAGGTGCCCATGGGGACACCCTCCCCGTCCTGCCTTTCTAGGAGCCATGGGGACATGACAAGGTCTGCTTTTCTAGCAGCCATGGGGACATCCTGCTATTCCAGATGCCATGGGAACACTCTCAAGTCCTGCCTTTCTAGGAGCTGTGGGGACACGCCAGGTCCTGCTTTTCTAGCAGCCACGGGGACAATCCTGCCATTCCAGGTGCCATGGGAACATCCCTGGCTTTCCCTGCCAGCCCCGAGGCATGGAGGGACGGGCTGGGGGCATGGGGACATCCCCTCCCAGGGCACGGTGGCTCCTGCAGGGCTGGTTTGGGCACAGACAATGGAGGTTTGTGCCGAGGTAAGCAGGTGCATCCGGAGCCCGTCCGTCTTCCCTCTGTCAGCATTACACCATCATTAGCTGGTGTCTGCTCAGCGGGGTGTGCCATTATGTCTCCCAGGGCTGATGTAATTATACATTGACATAATTAACCCAGCAAGCCCATTAAGCAGGCCAGCTAAAAATTCATCTATAATTATTTGTTGTGTGCATGCTAATGAGTCCATCTGCACTGCCATTGTACAACATGAACAAATTAATTTACAAGTCTGGATTTTTTAATAAGTTCAAGAAAATGCCTCCTATTGAGCCAGGTTAATGTAGGTTTGGGGGATTTTTTTTTTTTTGGTGTTGGGGTTTTTTTTCATGGAAAAGAAGAGGAAAGAAAATAGATTTGAATTCTCCAGGGTCAAAAAGTTAGGCAAACAGGGAAGTGGGATGGAGTTGGGCATGCTACCGTACGGCACGTGGCAGGCATCCAAGGGTAAAAGATAATAACAGTGGGTGGTGGAAAAAAATTCCAACAACTGGCTGCCTCCACTCAGAAGGGGACACAGAGCAGCTCTGCTGCTTGGCAAGCCCCTGGCTGAGATGGAGGCGGGATAAAGGAGGCCATGTCATGGGATTTGGGGGTCAAACACAGCACCAGACGACTTTGGGGTGAACCTGCCCAGAAGATGCAAGATTTGGTCCATGCCAACCTGGATGCTCCTTGCAAACAAGAAATGCCAAGGCACGTGCTCCTCCAAGTGGGATTTGGGGGGGTCTGTCTGTCCCACTGCTGTCCTGCCATCCCACACCATCACACCCCACAGCATCCCCCCAGGATTAATGACTGCCAGTCCAAAATCCCCTGGAGCATCCTCCACAGGGAATGTTATCCCTTCTTTCTGCTGGACATCACAAACACCCCACGAATGGATGGAATAAGAGGTTTGTGCCAGGATTCTGGCCACGAGGATCCAGAGGCAGATGTTGAGTGCTGTCAGCTTTGTCACTGAAACAGGGACTTGGCTCCAGCTGGGACCCTTCTGGGGATGCTCATGGCATCCTTCAGCTCCTGGAGTGTCTCACTCAGCTCAGCATCCCCCAGGCTGGTTCCCCACCCAGGGGTGTGGGATGGCAGTGATGCAGCACAGCCCCAGCCAGCCTGGATGCTCCCACAGCCATTAATAACTCCCATAACTATGTGAGTGGAGATAAGGATATGGATAATTAAACCCTGCACTCTGGGGGCTGCCGGGGTCCCCCCTGTGCTCCCCAGCCCTGGGGGTGTTGGCAGAAGGCTCTGTGCCAGCCTGTGAGCTGCCTCCATGGAGATAAACACTGGGACAGGCCCTGTTTGATCCACACCAGCAACTCCTCCTGCCTCCAAGATGAGAAATAATATGGGAAGAATGGGTGTGAGTGATAAAGCACCAGGGATTTTCCTCAGGTCAGCATTTTCCTTCCCATGAGCTGCAGCCCTCCCGTGTGCTGTTCCCTGTTTGGAGCTGCCAGCCTGGGATGGAATGGTGGGAGCAGAGCTTTGGGAAGGGAAGAACAAACCTTTACAACAGCCAGGGCAGTGCAGATGCCAAATTCCTGGCTGGAATAACTACACTGAGCTAATGCCACACTGCCCACCCACTGGGAAACACCATCCTCAGTTGTGGGGCTGGCTCTGCCACCCCCTGTGAGATAGTGGGGTGTAATCCCTTACTCCATGGATCACATCTTCCACTGGGACAGGTTAGACCTGACACTGGCCAGCAGCACAGATGGGTGACAGTGACACGAGGGTCACAGGTGCCTAAACAGGACCTGAGGGCATCACTCTGGGGCCGTGGTGCAGGGTTACCCACCAATGGTACAGCCTGGGGAATAGTGTGTCCCTGGCACGCTGATCTATCGCTCCATACCCTCGCCCACTACACATGCAGTTAATATATATTAATTAAATAAATAAATACATGTGTAAGTGCCACCACTAGCTGGCGTCATTGGCCATCCTTTAGTGGCACCGGCAGTGCTGCAGCAGGATCACAGAATCATAAAATATCCTGAGCTGGAAGGGACCACAAGGATCCAGCAGTCCAGCCCCTGGCCCTGCACAGACACCCCAACAATCCCACCCTGTGCATTCCTCAGAGCGTTGTCCAAGTGCTCCCGGAGCTCTGGCAGCCTCAGGGCTGTGCCCATTCCCTGGGGAGCCTGGGCAGTGCCCAGCACTCTCTGCGTGAGAACTTTTCCCTGATACCCAACCTAAACCTCCCTGACACAGCTCCAGCCATTCCCTGGGTCCTGTCCCTGCTCACAGAGATCGGAGCTGTCCCTGCACTGCCCCTCGTGAGGATGCTGTGGGTTGGGATGAGGGCTCCACTCAGTCTCCTCTTTTCCACGCTGAACAAACCAAGTGCCCCCAGCTGCTCCTCACACGGCTCCTCCTCCAGACCCTTCTCCACGGCCCTCCTTTGGATGCTCACTAACAGGGACAGGGGCAGTTCTGAGCGCTCCTCACCTTCTCCCGAGCAGACACAGCTGCAGGGAGCACCTGTACCCCTGGGGATCACCAGCTAATCCCAGTGCCAGGGCCATTCTACCCAGCCCACATTCCATGCTGCTGCTGCCTGGCTCCAGGAGGAGCACAGGTCACCCGTGGTGCACCCACGGGACACCCACAGCACCTCCACAGTGTTGTCACCTCTCTGCCACCACGGCCTCTCCTCTGCCACCCCATCCCAACCTGCTCAAACACATCCACCAGCGCCCTACGAATCCCTCCACGAGTCAAAGTCAGCCTTAAATCAAATCATCCCCAACAACAATGACATTAATTATGCTTTTAACACATTTTACTGCTTCCCCCCCTTCCCTTCACGCCACATCTGTGTGAACAATATCCAAAAGATTTACGGTTTTCTCCCGTAATTACAGACACACAGCCAGCTCACTTATCAAAATACTTGCTGAGCAATCAGGCTCCGTTACAGTCTCTGCCAGAGATTTGTGTTGACAGCAGCCATTCAAAGCAAAAAATGTCGAATCAGGACTTATGTGGCGCTTGGAAAGTATTCCACAAAGAGTTTGCCTGTCGAGAGACATGTGGACATGGAACAGACGGGGATGAACCGTGGGAGGGAGGATTTGGGGTGCAGGAGAGGAGCGAGAGATGCTGTGGAAAGCAGAGAGAGGAGAAGGAGGAGTGCAGAGAGCACAGGGAAGGAGTTTTGGGGCATTCATGTGTGTGTGCATCCATGTGCAGGCGTGTGCAGGCGGGAGGAGCCGGCGGGTGAGCGCGGGGAGGTGGGGAGGGAAGATAACTGGGTTCTGCAAACCGAGCTGACATTTGGTTCTCGTAGCACAGGAGAAAATTTAATGAGGACAAAAATATGTCTCCCTAATTCCCCTAAGAAATCATTAAAACATTTTGTTATTCCTAAATGTCTGGAAAATGAATTAGTGCCCCTGCAGGAGCCTTTCCGCGCATTTTCAGCCGTTTGCAGCTCTCAGCCCCCGACGTGCCGGGGGACGCTCCGTGCCTGGCGCACACGAAATGCCCCAAAGTGGGGAGCAGCAGGAGGGGGCTCCCAGCCCCTCACCCGTCCCTAGGACCAGCTCTGCCAACACAAACCTCAGGGCTGCCCCGTGCCTCAGTTTCCCCCTCCCAGGACGGGGTGACAGAGGAAGGATGTCCCCGTGGCTCGTGCTGCGAGCCAGGCTCGGCCGTTTCGGTCAACTTACCGTCAAACAGACAAGTGGGAATAGCCGCAGTGTTACTACACGGGCTGAGCAAATGTATTCCTTTCCTAATGTCAAGATGCATTTGGCTCAGGGGCTGAAACACAGCGATGGCAAAAGCTGCTTCCTCTCCTCTCTTCGGCTGGGATCTCCAGAGCACCATGCGCCGGCCGCGGTCGGCGACGCCAGCCGTGCCAGGGACGGTGCCAGCCGTGCTGGGGACGGTGCCAGCCGTGCCAGGGACGGTGCCAGGGGTGGTGCCAGCCGTGCCAGGGTCGGTGCCGCGGTCCTCGCTGGCTCCTCTGGGCACCGGCACGCGACTCGTTAGGCAGCCAGGTCGCCACCGCGCTGCTTACCTGGAGCTTCGAGCAATTGCTTGTAAACGCTCAGGAAAGCCGTCTCAGCCTCCTTGCTTCTCTTACTAAGTGCAATCACCTGCGGGGAGAGGGATAAAGGGGTCAGGGATGGGCTTGGAGGAAGGAACCGGCCGAGGCAGCGCGATCGGTGCCGGCACACGGATCCTCCCGGCGCGGCTCCGTGCCCCGCGCAGCCATCGCTGCCTGTGGCCAAACTCCTCGTGCCGCTGCCATGTCACGTCGCCCTAAATCATTGATGTGCTCTGAGTAAATGAAAATTATAATTTAATGTCGGCGCTTAAATAAGGAATAAAGAAGCGCGCCCGTTGTTGTGCCCGCCGGGCCGGATCCGGCACACGGCCTTCCCCAGAGCCCTCCCAGGATGGTGCTGGGGGTGGAGGTGATGCTCACATCAGGAGTGGGACACGTCCTCCTGTCCCTGTCCCCCTCGGCTGTTGGGGTACCAGGGTGCTGCTGACACTCACGCCAGCCTCCATCCCAATAACCCAACAATGTTAATCTGCTGTGTGTTCCCATCCAACATTTATGAGCATGAATCATTTACTCCCTTTAATTTTTCAAGGCACAATAACACCTCGGGGCAGGGGCTGCTGCCCACCAGGTCCTCTTGGTTACCCCTCACATCCAGCCCCACCTGGAGTGGATGGGATGGGGCAGCAGAGGGACACGAGGGCACAAGCATCAGGGATGGAAGTGACCCATTCCCAGCTGCAAAGAGCCAAATTGGGCACTCACACCAGCCAGTGATGGAGAAAGAGGTGCCCACCCAGCAGACACACTGTTATGACAGGGAAATAATCAATTAAATTGCTCTTGAGCCACCGATGGGCTAATTATAAAACAAAGCCTGAACTTCGGGCCTCAGTCTGGTGACAGCTCCCACACTGGAGCATTTTCCCTTCCTCTGTGCCAGCAGAGCTCCTGGCTCACCCCTCCAGCCCGGATTGCCATGGCCCTGTCATTCCAACCCAAAGCAAACGGCTCATTTGTAATCCAGCAGCCACCTGAGCAAGCCGCCTTCTCCTCCGGAGCTCGCAGGCACTGGAGCACAAAGATCATTTTTCTATTGTTAAAATTGTATAAGCCAGGCTTTTTATAGCAGCTCATACACAAACCTACTTTCTCAGCACCGGGGCTCCAGCAGAGGAGGAATTTGGGGGCTTTTCTTCAGCGTTCTGCAAAAATGCTTGGCTTCAGGGTGCTTTAAAATAATAACAGTGAAGAGGGGAAAGGAGGGAGGAGGCAGCCTGGAGCAGGACAGAGCTGTGCCTGCTGAATCTGCCAGTGGGGTGAGCCCTGGTGGGGGATTTGTAGGGATGTGGGGACACAGGGCTGCTCGTGGCATCTGCCCTGTGTGACCTCCCCATTCCCAAACCTTTTGGAATGCACAGGAGGTGGAGCAGGAGCAGACACGGGGCCGTGGGGATGCCTGGACCTGCCCCAGCTGCTCTGAAGAGCTGCATCTCCCCTGAGCTGGCAGCAACCAAAGGGTGCAGAGCAAAAATCCAGCCCGAATGCTCTCCATCCCCTCTCCACCACCCGTGCTTGTCCCAGTGCACCCCTAATCCATGCCAGGGGCAAAAGAGCTGGCCCAGGCTCCAAACCAAGCTGTTTGCACTGCATTTCCTTCCTCAGGTCACATCTCAGAGACAAAGCATTTTCCAAGGGGAACCTTTCCCTCTTCTCAGCAATCCCTGTGGAGGTCTGAGCACCCCCATTGAGGGGTGGGAAGGAGCCTGCAGCATCCCCTGCGCTGGGTTCCAGCACATTCCAGCCCATGTCAGTGCCAGGGCAGCACCAGCGTGGGCAACTGGTACGTGGTGAGCCAGACACCCACTCAGCTCTTCCACAGTGCCACTAAACTCGTAGGAAATGTCAGTAGAAAAAAGATATTTAACATTTTCAGTGATCTTTTCCAGATGGGGGTATAATTTACTCAAATGCCAGGGGAGATTCCTGCTGGAGCAGCTCTGAGTCCCACACAGGGATGGCTCACCCAATACTGAAACTGCTGTAATTCCTCGCACAGCGCTGAATAAACACCTGGAAAAAGCCCACATCACCCCTAAAACCAAGATCTTATAACAAAACACCCAAATCCTCACTTTCTCGATGCAGAACCAAACCCTGCATCCACATCCAAAAAGACAACATCTGAAAACATGCTGAAAAGAGGAGGACATGGCTAAAAACGGGGCAGCTGGGTTCAGTTCAGGATGGCACTGGTCTCGCTCTCCCCATCGCCACGATGCCCGTGAGGGACACAAACCCACTGCCCACCTGCAGAGCCCTCAGTGCCCGCTCTGAGTGAGCTCTGCCTGTGCATCAAACACCCAGGCACTCCTAATTCCCATTTTCCCCCCTCCATCTCCCTGCACAGCACTCGTGGGCTCAAGGTGAGGCTCGGCACGGGATCGCCGCCGTCTGATAAATTACATTTCCGCGCCGGGTCCTTTTCATGGCTGGTGACTTTCCAGCAAAGCAATTATCACTGCAGAATGCGTAATAGCCTAATTAATTACTATTGTCAGGCTGGCCTCTGTGCCATGATTATACCTTCCGAAGCCAACTTTTTAAACATTTGGAAGCAGAAATATTATTATAATTGAGTGACAAAATGGTAAAACTCCCCCGGCACTCGGAGCGTCTGAGCATCCCCGCTCCAGAGGCGCGGGATCTGCGGAGAGTTTATTCTTACATCCACCAGATCAAGTGCAGGATAAGTAGTGGGTTATTTCCATCTAAATACTGGTGGCAGTAAACCACAAATGAGCTCTTTTTCAGCGTGGAGGAACAGCTGTCGGGGGAGAAAGCGGCAACAGAGACCCCAAATGTTGAAGAAAAGTGATGAAAAAAAAATTAATTCAAGGCTTCGCTGTTTTTCTTGGGTGGTTTTTTTTGCTGATGTGTAAAGAAGTTGGGGAGAGAGAGAGAGGGTGGCAAGGAGGGGGAGGTTGGGAAGGAACCACTGTCCTGGGAGAGCTCTGGGTGATGGGGCTGGACCACCACGAGGAACCAGACATGTGTTGGGGTCCTTTGGTGCCTCTGTGTCCAAACAACTCCTTAGATCCACCAAAAGTGTGCACAGAGCCATTTTACACCCACAGATTCATCCCACGCCCCCAGAGATACATCACAGACACACACAAACCCCTCACACACATCCACAGCCCCATCAAACACACACAGACCCATCACACCCCCCATAAACCCACTGCACATCCACCCAAACCCATCACACCCACCCAGACCCCACAGCACCCCCCCACCACCATTCCCCCAAAGGCAGGAGCAGCTCCCAAGATTTTCACAAGGCCAAAAAGCAATTCATGTCAAAAAGATCAATAATATAAAAATAAAGCCTGAGAATTCTAGTTAAAGGGAACATCAGAGAAATATGTTGTTCACGTCCATGATTCGGAGATTAAAAAAAAAAAAGGGTGGGGGGGGGAAAGAAGAATCAATATAAGTTCTTTAGATGATGTTATTTCTAATGAGAAATACACCAAGACTGCTGCAAATAACTGCTTAACGGAGGAAAAAAAATGCATTAATAATTTACTTTCTAAAGCGCGGGATCCCGAATGAGAGAAAATTGCTGCTGGTTCTTAATTTTGTTGTAATATTGCCTGACAAGTTCAGTGATGTTTTGGCAAAGTTCTCGAGAGCAGAGGCAGAGAATACTCAGTTCATTAGGTTATTTTTCCCCTCTTTTTTCCCACATCATCCTGACCCTGCTGCCTCAGGGAGAAGGTGCCCAAGCTCTTTCCTTCCTGTGCACCACAGGATTTCTTGGGCTGAGCACCCACACCAGCAACAGGGAAAATATTTCAAGCTTATCCACCCTCCCCACAATAACTTAATCCACGTTTTTTCACTGACTGTTCGAGCTGCTTCTTTCCTTCTTTTTTATTCCCCTCCATTCTTTTTCCCTGAATTTATTTTTTTTAGTGCATTTGCTGACAGTTGGCAGCTCTGAACCATCTGCCACCACCACAAATCTCAAAATCAAAGTTTTCAGCATCCAACCCAACCAGGAACAGGCTGATTTCTGACCACCACCAGGAGAAGGTGCCACCTGGGCAGGTTAATTCCCAGCAAGGATTTCTTGCAAGCCCCCCGTAATTACTTTTCATGAAAAATATTTTCCTGGAAAGTTATGCTTGTGGAAGAACATTTGCCTGCAAAAACAGGGAAAACTCCCCGTGTGGCTGACAGCAGTGGGCCAGGTTGGTGTGGGATACAGGCAGGGATGCTCAGGCTCTGCATCCTTGGCATGGATGATGGGGGTGATGAGGGGGTTCCCACTGATCCCCAGATTTGGGATGCAGCCAGGCTGGCCCCGCACCCCAAGGATTGCAAAGTTTCACCTCCCACTTAGCAGAACAAAACTTTTAATTTAGATGTTTTCATCTATCTATCAGAGTAAAAAAAAATAAGTTTAAAATAATGACTGTAATAAATGAAGGTAATTAATTGTAGTTTGTTCCTTTACTGTCTAGTCAGCTTAATTTTACCTTTTCATCTAATAATGAGAAAATAATTTTTGTGCTCTGAGGGTTAATGATATGTAACTGCAAGAGCTGCTAATTGCATGTTGCAAACTATTCATCAAAATCCCCATCTGCGCTACTTGATTATGTTTGCTAAATTATTGCTTTGAATTATCTTTCATAAAGCAACTTTTGTAATTAGCAGGGCTTTCGCTCTGCTCTTTTCTCCGGCACAAGGATATTCAAACTTTGTCCCTCTCAAGCTGTTGCCATTAAACTGCTTCTGGGGAGAGAAAGGAGCTGCCCTTTAGTTGAAGAGGGGGGAAAAATAAAAGCTGGGTTTATCCTCTGTGGTTACAATTTCTTCTTCTGGTCCTGCTACTCTTTCCTCGAGGAAAAAAAATTGTGTAAGAGTCTAAATATTTAGGAGATATATTCAGGAATAGGAGAGAGAAAGGGCCTAACAAGCCCATCCACACCCTCCAGGTTAATATTTTTTAAAATCATCTTTTTCCCCCTTTTTTTCCTTTCCATTTAGAGGAAGGAGCAGAGGGGGAATGTTTGCCATCCATCACCCTGAGTTTATGGGGTGATGCAGGTGGTGGAGAACTCAGCTCTCCCTGCTTAATATTCAAGGGGAGAGAGGAAAAGTGGGGTTTGAGGGGGAAATATATGGGATGGGAGTGGTGCAGGTTTTCAAAGATCTGAAAAATAGGAAAAAAGACAAAGAAAAAAAAAAGGAAAAAAGAGGGGGAAAGGGAAAAAAGGGGGGAAAAAGAGGGGGGGAAGGGAAAAAAGGGGGAAAAGGGAGAAAAAGGTAAAAGCGGGAAAAGGGAAAAGAGACGAAACAAGGGACAAGGAGGGGGAAAAGAGGGAGAAAAAGAAAAAGAAGAAACAGAAAAGAGGAAAAAGCATAAAGAGAGAAGATAAGAAAAAGATGAAAAGGAGGAAAAAGGAAAAATATTTGTAAAGAAAAGGAAAACAGAGAAGGATTAAAGGGAAGGGGAAAAATTATAGGGGAAAAGGAAATGGAAAAAGGGAAGGAAAAAAAGGGGGGAAAGGGGAAAAAGGGGAAGAACAGAGTCCTAATCCCCCTTAAGCCTGGCTCCAGGAGCAGCAGCACCTCATTGGTGTCCACCCTGCACTGCCTGGCACCCAAAGCAGCCCAGAAACCCAACCTCAAGGCAGCAGAATCCACCTTTTGGGATAAAACCCCCCCCAAAACCTCCTGTGGAAAAACTCCCAGGCGGGAGGGAGGTGGCAGAGCTGGGGAAGCAGCTGCTGCTGAGCTGGGAATTGCATCCTGTTCTCCCTGACACCCCCATAAATCCGGAGCCACTTGGGCGGAGGGGCCGGCTGGGCTTCCCGAAGGACATTGCTCAGATTCCTGGAGCGGATCTAATGAAGACTATTGGAAAAAATGCAGTATTTAAAAGACTGAAAATGTATTCCTATTGTTATCACTCTCTTTTATGTGTTTATGCACAGTGCATTGGAATGAATCAATACTGGATTGCTCTATAAATAAATGAGCATATCAGTAAACCCAGTAATAAAATGAAGTGATGAAAAATATGGAAATCAGCCACATTTGTGTAAATCCACTTATTGTTTACTTTAATATTTTCCTATGCAGTTCCGTAGCTCCAAAGAGACAGATTTAAAGCCAGGTAATGCTCAGCAGATGACAGATCCTAATGTGTCGCTGCTGGCGAGCTCGGAACACCAGCAGCTCTCCAGGGGTTTTCATCCAAGCACATTAGAGGAGCAGGGAAAGCAGCCCCTGAAGAAAACACTGAATTGCCAGGGAGAAAAGAGGTGTCCTGAAGTGCCATGAGATTCTCGTGAGCATCCAGGACCAAAGCCAAGGCTCACGTGGGTGTGGAGCACCTGGGGCAGGATGGAGAAGCCTCCCCTGGCACATGGTGGGTTGGAATCGTGTTGTCCCACCCCAGTGGCTTGGTTCCTCCTCAGATCCCCCACTGCAGCCTCATCCTGGGATCCTGGATGTGCCACAGCCCCTCCACAGCACTTTCCGGTTACATCCAGGCATTTCCCAGCCATGGCACCTCCTGGCTATGTCACTGGGCTTCCTGGCCATCCTTTGGCAACCCCTGAAAATGCCACGGCATCTCCAGCCACACCCTGGCACCTCCAAACCACACCTGGCATCTCCAAACCACACCTGGCATCTCCAAACCACACCTGGCATCTTCAATCCACACCCTGGCACCTCCCAGACACACCTTGGCCCCTTCTGGCACCTCCCAGCACTGGTGGGTCCTTGCCCTGCCTGGAAGCTCTGTCCAGTCTGTCCTTCCCAGGGCTCTCCCCATTTCAACCCCCCAAGAGCCAACAGGGTGGAAAAGGCCTGGGATCATCCCCAGGACCGTGGGTGGGGAGGGCAGGTCCTGCCCCTGTTGCCCAGCTCTCCTCTGAGCATTCCCCATCACGCTGCCAGTTTTCCCTCCCACCCAGCCAGGCTGGTAGAAACACCCCTCCCCACACAGCCTCCAAGAAAAGCTATTTTAGAGTTGCTCTTTTTTTTTTCTTCCCCGCCCCCCCCCCCCCCTTATTCTCATCTTTTTTTAATTCATTTTTTCTAACAAACAACCCATCTCCCCCCATCTGGGCTGCGAGCTGGGTGCCAGCAGCTCCGCGCCAGGCGCTCAACGTTTGCTTTTTATAAACGCCTCGAAACCCAAAATTCCCTCCCGCGCTGCTGGGATGCATCCAGGTGGATACTGCATCCAGCAGGATGGTGCACCCCCCCCCAAGGAGCCCCTTTCCTACAGCTCTGCCCACCCAACAGAGCTACCAGGGGTAGCAAGAGCCAGAAATCCCCAAACCTCAAGGTTAGGGGCTAAAACTTGCCTTTGTGGCCAGTTAACTTCCCTTTTATTAGTCACTCACATCTACAGCTCCCAAAAACCTCATTGCTGGGGAGGAAAATCTGCTGTCCTGCCGAGTTAATTCCCTAACAGCAGATCTCCTGAATCTCAGGTACATTTTTTCCTAAATTCCCAACTGAGTTCAATTAAATGTTTATGAGACTCTGTGCTTTCCCCCCACCACCCTGCCAGCACCATGAAGCTCCTTCTGGAACAAAACAAAACCAAAAGGTGGACAAAAACAACAAGAAAAATAGTGGGGGGGGAAAATAAAATAAAGGGGATTTAGGAGGGCTGGAGTTTGAATTTGAGGAATACAATTCCCCTGGACCAGCTTTGCTCGGTGTCGCGCTGGCAGTATCGACAAGGGGGTTCACATGAATAATTGAAGGAATTCTGTATTCCCCGCAAAAGAAAAGGCAAGCCGAGAGGGCTGTTGAGATAATCAGGAGCTTGCTAATCAATATTCTCAGCCCCAGCCTCCTCCTCGCTTCTCCAAAAGGAGCAGTGCCATAAGCTCATCAGTAACTGTAAAAAAAACATCGCACTCCGAGTGTCAAAATAGTCAAGCACAGCATATTGTATTGCCAGATTTCCCTCCCGGTCCACCTCGGTGCCAGATTCCATCCATCAGCAGGGAGGGAAGCCGTCCAAAGATGACTTACTTACGCTTAAGTGTTCATAAATAAGGTTTTTAAGATATAGATGGCTTTTTAATTTTGGTGGAATGTAGGGAAAAAAAAAATAAAATCGAATAAAAATGACGGGGTGGATGAGGTGGGAAGAGATCTCTTGGGTGCTGCCTGGTAAATTCCACAGCCCAGGGGATGTCCTGGTCCTTATCCAGCTTGTACCAGGGTGAAAACAGCCAGAAAAAATTTAGGTTGGCACCATAAACTGTGGCAAAAGCTTTGTCTGGTGGAGAGATATGGCAAGAGGACGTATTCCCGCTATGGAAACCTCATTAGACAGACTCTAATTACTGCCCTGCAGTCGGGGGGAAGAGACAGACACCATAAAAACCTGGGCGGGGGGGTGGCCATTAATTGCTTTTTGATAAATTGGGGGCTGAGGTGCTGCTGGCCGAGGTCAGGAGGCGCCTGCCTGAGGCTCAGCTGTGCCCCAGGCTCTGGCTGCTGGTGATTCAATCCCATCCTGCTCCCAAAATGGGCATTTTTGGGGTAAATTTGGTTTGTGATGGAAGGAGCCACCTCCCTCTTCATCAGCAGCTGGTCCTGGCCTGCAGGACTTGCAGCTTGCTCCATTTTTATGTCCCAGCAAAACCTCAAAACTCCCATGAAACCAGCCCTGCACCCCAGCACGGTGGGGATTTAAGCTGTGGCTGCCTGAATCACGAGGGATTTGGCTTTTTCCTCCCTGGCATCACCAAAACCCACCTGGCTGTGCCAGGATGGGATGTGGGGCAGGACACTGGGCACAGGGGGCCAGCAGCCTCCCCTGCCAGCCAGGCCACAGGCCAGGGGGTGACCCTGGCCATCCATCACCCCCTTCCCTGTATGTAAATCCCTGATGCCAAAGATGTATGGAGCCAATTACCAGGGGTCACTGCCGGGTGGAAAATTCAGACAACGAAGCTCCCGGTCTCCGATGAATTTGCGCGAGATTGCAAGTTACTGCCTTTTATTGGACAATATAAATATTTCACTGTTATATAAAAAAATATTGGCGAGAAAGCAGATAAAGCCGGGTCCTGTGTGTATACAGAGAAGCAGGGAGTGAAAAACGGCCGTCAGCATCTTTTTAACGGCCTCTGGTGCGGCGCAGGAATGGCTGCGGAGGGGTTGGATGACCACGGTGGCACCACAGGACTCGGGGATCTCAGGGACCCCCCCAAGGCTACAGTGGGAATGGGAACGGTGCTGGGATGAGCCCAGACACACAGACAGTGGGGTGGCCAAAGGGGTTGTGTCCCGAGCCAGCCACGACGGAGAGCAACACGCAGGATGCAGAAGCAGACACGGAAACCTCGGAGGCTCAGCGCCATTCCCAAGAAATGGATGTTGTCCCCAAGGCTGTGCCTACCACAGAGGATGCCCAGGAAGGCTGGGGCAGGAACAGTCCCATCCATATGGATCAATCCCAAATGCATTTTCCTAAATCTTTCCTGCTTTGTCCTTCTGGAATCACATCTGTCCCCATCTGCAGACCCCGTGCCAGCACAGGACACCCTGATTTCATTCTCACCAACACATCAACACATTCCCTGTGACAATGAAGCCAGAGGAAAGAAAAAATAAAAAGCCTATAGGAATCAATACCTCTTTCTCTCTTTCCCTATATTTTATTAAAAACTTTAGCATCAATATTAATGTTTAAATCCCCACCAAGCTGAGTTTAATTACCTGTAAACTGCATCCACAGCTACGTGGACTTTGCTCCATGCTGCAGTAAATACAGCTGAGAAGGAGCAGTGCCAACACCTCCAAGCATCCCCTTCCCATTCCCGCAGGAGGGGATGAATCCAGCATCCCCCAGCAGCCCCCACCCTCAGCAGCATGTGGGGAGGGGATGGTGGGTGATGGAGCCAGAGCCACGACCCCATCTGAGCATGGATGGAGCTGAAAGGAGAAAGGGGGAGAGGAGGGAAAAATTGAGATCCCGGGAAGAAAATGATGCGTAAATATAAAATATCTGGGACTCTCACTGCCAAAAGGAATCTGCTTCCAGCCACTACATGAATCACACTGGGGGGGGGACGAGGGAGAAGCAGTTGAATGGAGTCCATTAGTGGCTGAGGACGATGAATAACTCGCAGGCAGCAGGAGCCGCTCCAGAACGCAGCGAGGGCATGGAGGGCTGGGAGCTGCCAGGGAAACCAAGAGGGACTGGGAGCAGATCCCCCTGAACCCCCACCAGCAGCCACCTCCTCCCTTTGCCTGCTGTGCCAGAAAAGAGGAATACAAGCTTGTTGTGCTTTCCCAACTGCTCCAGCCACATCTTTAACCCCTGGCACCCGTGGGCACACAGCAAACGGCACAGCAGCAGAGGGAGCAGGGATCGGCCCCCACTGGTCACCCCAGGGTCCATCCCAGTGCCACCAATGGTCCTGGGCACAGATGTTGAGAGTGAGATTTCAGCATCTAAAATGGAATCAGAGTTTACAGAGCATTATCAGAGGAGCTGTAATGGGATCTCGCAGAGGGCAGAGATTTGAGACCTGCATCAGATTCCCATTCCCGGGGAGGCAGGAACAGGCTGTGTGTTTAAAAAACCCATCTATCAAGGGATGCTATCACATGCTCTGGTGTTCTGCTGGTGTTCACAGGCAGCTCCAGAGTTTTGCCATCCTGCTCCTTCCAGAGGCCAAAGAGGGGATGATGGAAGGGCCCAGCCTGGTCCTGCCCCTCCAAACCCCACATCCTGGCAAATCCCCCACCAAGCTTCTCCTGCATCCCACAGCTCCTCCCAGCCAGCTTCTTTAAGGCCCCTTCCCTATTAGATCCACCCTAGGCAGCTTCCCAGGGCCAGGGCTGGGACGGCAGCAGCAGCGTTCGAGGGCTACACTCCCACAATAATATTCATTTCCATATTCATTCCGTGTTTATCTCACAGATGTACGGATCCGTTACAATGGAGAAAAAAGAGAACTCAGAATTTGTTCTCAAAAGATATTCAAATTAGTTAATCAAGAGTCCTTTTATCACGTGTCTCCTGTACCAGCAGCAACTATCCATCGAGATAAATGATCAGCTGCTAATAACTGATTACACTGCAGCAAGTGTTTTCTTATCCCCATTACCACCATGTTTAAAGACATTTTATAAATTTCTAATTATCGTAAATTGTTTCTCCTTTGGAAAACATCTTCCCATAGTCATCAGCTGTCAATTTGCTCTGAAAATCTCTCTTTGAAATGAGCTCATTGCAAGATGCTTGGGAAGCAGAGAAAACCCTTCCAGGCTCCTGGCTGGTGGGATGCAGCCTGGACACCTCCACCCTGGGGCACTGGGATGTTCCTCCATCCCTTCACAAGTGGATCAGACTTGAAAATAAAATAAAAGCATCCATAAGTGGGATCAATCCTGGATAAAGGTGCTGCCTTTACCTGGTTCGTGATGCCAAGGAACTGTGTGGTGGAACGGGCCATGGCTCCAGATGGATTCACTCTCCAGCGAACCATGGAACAATAAACAAGCCAACAGTTCATAAAACAGCTCTTGGCAAGCACCAGCTCCTTCCAGCACTGGCATCTCAGGGTGGATCTGGGCTTGGGAGGGCCCTAAATAAGATCCTGCTGGTTTTCTGTGTATTTTACCAATGAAAGCTAAAATAGTGGAGAGGGTTTGAAGCCAACCAGGACTTTAAATCCAGTGGTGGCCTCGAGCCGCCGCTCCGGCTGATTTCTGGGCCCCATTCATTATTGCAATCAATCAGCTTAAAGAAAAACAACCGCATAAACAACAATAAACCAACCTCTAAACTCTCTCAGGCACTTTAATGGGTCTTTCCATCTTCCCCAGCCGTGACCACAGGGCTGGAGCTGCCATCCATGGGCCAGGATACAGATGGGAAGAGGACCACGATGGCACAGGCAGAGCATCCGTGTGCTCCTGGATGCAAGAGCTCCCCTGACACCCACTATTCCCCAAAAGCACCAGTCACACAACCCCCCTTGGGTGATGGTGGCTCCACTGGTGACATTCACTGCCTGGGGACCACCAGGACAGGCACATCCCAAACATCCCCTGTGGTGTATCCAGACCCTGGGGATATTTGCCGGGGTTTGGCCAAGTGCGTCCATGCTGGAGCTGATTGAGCCAAAGCTGCCGGAGGCAGAGGCAACACGGGAGACACAGGATGGGAGGAGGAGGAGGTGGAGGAAGGCTGCCCAGGATAAGCTCCCTGCAGAGGATCAGGGTGTCCAGCCAAGCATGTCCTCCAGGCAGAGCAAGGCCTGTGGATGCCAGGAAAGGGAGGAGCAGCCAACGGGACGCGGAGCCTGGCACGGAGCAGCCAAGGTCCTTCCCGGCTCCAGGGGGGCTCAGACCAGGGAAGGAGACGCCGCAGGCACCAGCCATGCCATTATACGCTTTATTGATGCTGCTCTGAAGAAAGCTAATCAATATATTAGATTTCCCAAAGAAAGAAAACACCAGCTGCCAGCAGCCCATAACTCCTCCGCCGCCGCGCTGCATTTTTCCATCAAGCCCCGGAGCCGCGCGTGGCTGCGCAAGATGAGGTCACGTTCAAGAGGAGACCTTCTGCTCCTCTGGCCACCAGGTCAGAGCCAGGGCCACGGCCACTGGGCAGCCACATGCCAAAGCCCACGGCCCCGGCCTGGGGTTGAAGTTAAAATGTGGGATTCTCCAATTATTTCACACCAGCATCGAGTGTGGGGTGCAGGGAGAGAGCCCAGCACCCAGCAGGACAAACCCAGCCTGGTCCAACAGGGCTCCCCAGGGAACTCCCAGTCCTGATGCCTGTACGGACTCATAGCCCCCATTTGCAGTTCACAAGGGTTCCCCAAGAGCTTTTCCCATTAGGAAGAGCCATTTGGAAACTGCCCTTTTCCCTGTAAAGATATTCCCTCCACACTGATCACTCCCAAATGTGGCCACTCAGCCACACACCAGGACTGGAGAGAACCTGGAAAGCACCAAACCAATGGATGCTCCTGGGATCCTGACACACAGAACCCTGGAACACCAAACTGTGGCACCTGATGTGCCCTGCTCCCCACTGCCCACTCCCCATCACCACTGCTGGTAGTGACCATTCCTGAAACCATTAAAGCCTGTGCTGTGGCAGCTCCAAAAGCCATTTAAAAAGGACAGGATAAATCCACGTTGGACAGGCAGGAAAGCAGACTGACGTCACAGGGAATTGATTAGTGCTTTAATAGAATTGGATCATTGGGAGGGCTGCAGACCCTGTTTCAGAAACCCAAATGTTATGCAGATTCACATTGAAAACCCTAAACCAGGGCGCATTTATTTAACCAAGGCAGAGTAAATGTCCCACATTTCCCCAGGATTATCTGAACCATATCAGATATAATCCAATGATCTGTAAAGTGATTATACCCAACTGAATATACGAGATCTCTTCTGGTAATGCAATATTTCATCCAGCTGCAGACATTAGGAGGAGGCAAACAAAGGAGGAGATTTAATAAGTGGAAATAAAACTATAGGCAGAGATAGTTTTAAATTTTTCTTTTTTTTTTGTATCGCATCTAATTGCAATCAACAACAGACATCTGACACAGTGACAGCATCAGCAAAATTGCTGCTGAGAGCACAGAATCTTTGTCTAAAAATAATCAGACATTCAGCGCACCACTGTTTGTTATAATGGTAATCGATGCTGGAGGCTTTGAATTCCATCAATTTATAGATCTGCTCTGTTCTGCCTGGTGATTGTGTTCTGCACACATCCCCTCCCGCTCGCTCGGCGCAGGCAGCGCCGGGGCACTGTGTGATTAAGATAAGCTCAGATTCCTTTCATACATTCCTTATCAGCTCTAATTCTCCACCAGGCAGAGATGTTCACAGCAGTTAAAGATTAGTTCAGCTTCTCAGACGCCAAATTTGAGGGTATTGATCAATAAATCAAATCACGGCAATCAATCGCCCGATCCAAGTCTAGCCGATGCATTATTACTGGCGCCTTCCAAGCCGAGGCTTTTTCATGGGTTTCATCAAAACGCGGCTTCCCTGGCTCCCCGCCAGCTCCTGGGCTGCCTAATAGACTCCACAGCAGAGGAGCTCCAGCCCAGCAGAAGAGCAATAAATCTCTCATCAAACAGCCGATAGAGAAACAAGATGAACATCTGTTTTGCTGCAATGAAACTCCTGTGTTCTTCAGAAGCTGCAAACCAGGTCTGACAGACCACCCCAAAGGCAGCTTTGCCTTCAACAAAGCAGCAAAGCAGAATATTTGCCGGTTATTTCAATCAGGTAATTTAAGAAGACTTTGCATTCTCCTCTCTGCAGCTGCCGGAGCTTTACAGACAGGATTCCTGCTCAGTCGATAATAAAAGCCATCCTGGGACCCTGTACTATGAAGGCAATTTTATGATACCCATTATGTGGCAATGTAACTTCATTAAAAGCTGTTTATTCCCTCTAAGCATTTTAAGCACTTTCCCTCACCCATAAAGAAGAGCCTCTTGGTGCACTGAGAAGGTTATTTGTGCCGGGAGCTGCTTTTGGGGATTTCTGAGCGGGATGAGGGTCGCGCCATCAGCAGGATCCTGGCAAAGGGGCTTCTCCTCCCATCCAGCAGCGAGCCAGGAGCTGCCGACAGGCAGTTGTATATTATTTTTATTATCCACTCCAGATGAGCTGCATTTACTGGAGCTCCATTCAGGTGACATTCATTATTTATTTCTTTTATAAATTATTATGGACGAGCGCCCCAAAAATCTACCTTCACTGCAAGGATGGGCTGGCTCCTCTGAAGGTTTGCTGCACACCCATTTGCTCTTCCATTTGGGATAATTTGGGATGTCTCAGCCCTAGGAACTTAATTTTCTAACCCAGTGCTATAATTCAGCATCCAAGGATGGAGCTGTAACCATGGCAAAGCAGGAGCCAAACCCCATCCTGCAGCCAATTGCATTCCCAGAGTCACCTTGCTCCAAAGGAGGGACAAAATGAAATCCTTCAAAACAAGTAAATCTCCAACTCAATGCTCCTTATTCCTTCTAGTAAATTCAGCCCCTCTGAAAAAAAACCAAAAAACTGAGAGTTTGGTCCCATCTTGGTGCTCAGCAAAGTATAAGTTCATTCTTAATAAGCACAACTGATAGACAATAAACACAGCTTGGGGACAACTCTCCTAAAAGCTGCCAAAACTTGGAGCTGAACAGTTAATCCCCCATGGCAGGGGTTTTTTCTCCAGATGGGATTTAGGAGCACCTTCACCTCTCCAGGCTGGTGGGGTAGGGTGGGTGTTTGAAGGTGGCCAGCAGCAAGTGGCTGTTTGTGCTCTGCTGACATTCCAGAGTCAATAAAACCACCCACAGACACCTCCCAGCCTAACGAGGCATCCTCAATTAGCCAGTGGCCTGGGAGGAATTATCCCTAGAGCAGGGCAAGCCAGCCCAGATTCCTACATGGTACTTGAATAATGTGAATTAAGGAAGAGAAAAGGCAGGGAATGAGAGAGAGAGAGAATGGATGGCTCAGATAAAGGGGCGAATCCCCCATTTTTTTTGCTCCTGGCAAATTTTCTCCTCCTGCTACCCAGGTTTTTCCTATTGCACACAGGGTGCCACATTTTTAGGGATTGGACTGAGAGGTCTGTTTAGGCAGGATCACCACACACTGCCACCACATCCTCCTAAGTTAATACTCCCCAAAAAAACAACTCGGGGAATGCGCTCAAAGGACACGGCTGCGTCTTCACCAATTCATAATTAGAACAAGCATTGGCACGAATACCCATGCTTCAAGGAAAAGAAAACTCCCTCCTTACTACCTTCAAAAAACCTGCACCTTTCTCCAAATAAATGGATGCAGAGACCTTGCATGGCTTGTGGGAAGAGCACGGGACAGGACAGAATCCTGAGCTCATCACTGAGCACCAAACTCAACAGCAACAGCTCAATATTCTCCCATAAACACACAAACAAACGTGGAAAATGCTGTTAATGGCTCAGTATTTCTTTAAACAGAGTTGCCAAGGAAAAATAGAATTACTAGAATACATTTTAATTGATTTACAGCAGCACTTAGTAACAGTGATAAAAGAAAAACTTGTTTTATTGGACCTCCTGCTAATTAGCTGGACTGACTCTGGGTTGGAAAAGTGTATTCCTGCAACCTGGCACGACCCCGACCAGCACCTAACACCAAACAGCTTTTGAGCACAGAAATTCCTTCAGGAGAATCAGAGCAAACACACAGCCAGGTGGTTACTGCCAAGAGACAGTGGAGAAGAAAGGGCTGGAGCCCCTGAACAGGATACACCAACCACTCCAGCAGATTCCAGCATCCTCTTCCCATCCATAAATATGCCTTTATTATGACTTTGATATATCCTTCCCTTAATGACTTTTAAGGGCACCAGATAAAGTTGAAAGGAGTGCACGGGCAACAGGCAAATGTTTAATATTCAATAAATGTGTCAATTTTACATACGGACGCAAATGGGGCTTTATTGAAGAATTGGTAAACTTCCTTGGAGGAAAGTAAGTGCATTTTAGCCTTCAAGGGGTCCCCGAAGAATAGAAATGGAATGTGATTTGTGATAAAACTCAGCTGCTCTATAAAAGACGTTAAATAAATGTTGCTGTTTCACTGGGGATATACAGAATTGATTGCATTATAGACCGATTGGAAGGCGCGCATTCCCGCCAGCCACCCGCTCGCTCCACACAGCCCCTTTCCATCCTCTCACGTTGGCTTCCTAGTTCCAGCACAGAATTTTCTGGAAATGCTTTAAAACAGCCTTTCTCCGTTGCTTTGCCTGCTATGGCACCCCAAGCATCAGCTGGGCTGGATCTGGCCTGAATTCTGATTTCAGGGAAACACCAGACCCTGTGCTGCAGGGTGAGAGCCACCACAGGTGACAGGATCATGGAATGGTCTGGCTTGGAAGGGACCTTAAAGATCGTCTTGTTCCAACCCACTGCCACAGGCAGGAACACCTTCCACTAGACTGAGTTGCTGCTCTTGATCCATCCCAGGCTGTTCAATTCCTACAAAACCCCAGCATTCCCCTATTTTTGCATCACCACATCGACAGCGCAGAAACCGGAATTACCGCTAAACGCAGAACGGAGGAAAAGAAACAATTAAAACCATTTTCACCACAGAGACAACACCACGTCCCCAAGCACCCTGAGCCTCCTCTGCTGGCACCAGGGGACCCATCAGAGTGAGGAGCAACACCCGGGAAGGGCAAGGAGAACAAACCAATCTCCGACAGACAAATGAGAGGCCAACGGTAGCACCGCGGCGAGCACAAACTGTGATATAATTGTGCTGCTGCTACATCATCTTTAATCAATAACATGATTGTGCACAGCCCAAATCCCAGCCTCCGCCAAGAAACAGCATGTTGTTAAAAAGCCCAATAGCTTTTTTTTTTTTCCCCGCTAATAGGTGGCTCGTTCCCTCAACCCTGCTGATTTTTTAAATAAAGCTAAATTCCAATAATTGTTTAATGTTTATTTTTATTTAGCTCTGGTTCACCTACCCTGGGCACTGTGTGTCAGAAATTGATATTTTGCACTGGTGACTGGGGAAAAAATAAAATAAAATGAGGAAACTGGTGGTTATGTCTTGTCATAGTTAGACTGTGGTGTAACTGCACCTTGGGGCAGCCTCCTGGGTTGTCAGATGCTCTGTGCTCCCTAAATTTGTATTTGCTGTGTTTCCCAGGGATCAGCTTGCCTCAGGACCCTTGAGTTTCCAGCAGACAAGGGCTTCCCCATAAACATGTGATTATTCTTTTCTTCTGCCTAACAAAAGCCTGGATTTAAGCCCAAAGGAGATGTTTTTGCTTTCCAGGTGGATTCTTCCCTTTAAAACCCACCAGTGCCACACAGCAGCGCTGCTGCCTTCCTGTCCCCCACCCCGAGCAGGGTTGAAGGTGATCCTGGAAAAGTACAGGAAAGCTACAACCAATTCCTTTAGGAGATCCATCATGTCAGATTAGCAACTTAGTTTCTTATTAGCAATTTTCCATCCTATCATATTAATATTTGTTTTCACTATACAATGCAGGAGTCTTATCATATTAGCAACTTTCACATCACATTAGTGAAAACAAATACTAATACAATACAATACTAATATGACATGATCTGATGGGAAATTGCTAATACAATAAGACTCTCCTACCATATTAGTACAGAGACATTGTGTGTCCCACTTACAGCTCTCTCTGAACTGGGTGAATACCTGGAATTCCCAGAACCAGCCACGCTCGTGTCCAAAGGTGCCCGTGTGGGATGGGAGGATGTGGAGGGTTGGGCACTGAGGACCCTGCTCTGTCCCCATGGAGCAGAGGACCCACAGCAGATGCATTAAATTGCAGTGAAATTCTTGATTTAGAAGTGAATCAGAGGCATTTGGGTGCCCTCTCCATGGGCCTGAGTGTCCTGGCCTGGGATGGAGACCCAAGGCAGCCGCCACAACCTGGGAATGCCACACGGCTCTGGGAAACAGTGTGGCCTGAAAACTTGTGCAAGCACCAATAATTTGAATTAAACCAAGATTAAACCAAAAATTTCAATGAAACCAAGAGCCTGATATGTAGTTCCTGCAGCAGCAGGACCATGGGAAGCCCCAGTCAGAGTCCCCAAGACAGGGGTGTTCCCCTGGAGCTTGGGGAGTCCACGCTCAGCACCAGGCCAGGAATGAGATGTGATCCATGTATTAGGAAAGGCAAACAGCTTAAAACACCAGCTCCATCAGGAGTTCACCCTCCCACACCAGCTTTACTCCCCCCCTTTCCCACCAGCACCTGGAGCCATTTTCCTGCTCTCCTGCTTCAGCTCTCACACAGGTCCCTGTTAACATCTCCCAGGCCCTGGCCACAAATTTCTGGATCAAAAGCAAAGGGGGGTTTCTCTCCCCACCTCCAGAGCCACTCTCTGGCTCAGCTCTGCACTGACACATCCTGGGATGCCCCATGTCACCCTGGCCAACATGCCACAGCCACTGAGGAAAAGCTCTCAGCGCAGAGCAAGGCAGCGCCTCTCCTCTCAGCCATGCCCAGCTTCGGCACGCTCAGCAGTTTTCTATTCTCTCAGCAATTTTCTGTTCTACTGAATTAGTAGTTTGTATTGAATTAGTATTCATTTTCCCTAATATGATATATAAGCATAATCATGTTAGTGACTTTGATATCGCATTAGGTTGCAAAGCAGGAGCGCATCCCGGCCCCCGCAGCACTGGTGGGGAGCACCAGGGCCAAGGAGGAGCCTTCTGTGGGAATACTCCACATGTGGGGCTGGATTCTGCTCTCACCAACCTCCCCCAGCCCCATGGGGCCAAACTGAGGTCAGGATTTCCCTGCTTGTGATGGCAAACCAAGCTGAAGGATGCTGCATCCGAACGAGGAGCTCCATCCCAAATACAAGATTCCCAAAGGCAAAAGCAGCAGGTGCACAGCAGCAGCCAGCAGCAGCCATCCCCAGGGATATGTCCCTGGTAGCACTGGCTGCTCCTCACCTCACAGAACCATGGAAATTTGGGAACTCAGACTGAGCCAACAGCAGGATGCAGGCAGGTGGATCGGGGTCACAGCAGGGATGGGGGATGCTCGCTCTGCTGGAGCCCAGAGCTGGCATTCCCATGGGAAAATCCCAGCCAGCACTGAGCCTGCCTCAGTTTTCCCACCAGGATGGCACCAGGGCCCAATCCTTAATTAACTGATGAAATTGTAATGAGCAGAAGCAGCAAGAGGGAGCTGGGGGGACAGGGAAGGTCCCTGCCCTGCAGGCAGCAGACGATCAGGAGGGAGGGACAGGCACCAGGGCCAGCACAGGGCCACCAAGGGGCACAGAGCTCATCCTGCCCGGCTCCAGGAGCCTGGCAGCAGGACAGGAACGGGCTTTGTGTCAGGGTGAGGGCTCCCAGAGCCTCAGCACCAGCACACAGCTCCCTGCTGGCCACCTGCCATGTCCCCAGGAGCTCCTGGACTGATTCAAATTGTCTTCACATCACCAGGAAATCGCGGGGGTTTTTTTTAATCCACTGCCCACAAGGCTCTGACAGCACCACACCTGTGCCTCTGAGCAGGATTCCATCTCACACCACAGCCATGAGCAGTGCTGGGAAGAACCAAAACAGTGCCAGGACCAAAGCTGAGCTGCCCAAGGAGCACCAGCCAACAGCAGAGCAGTCAGGCTGTAAGAGCTGAACTCTCAGTATGCACCTTCTACATCTGAAAATTTATCTTTATGTGAGGTAAATATATTTTAATATAGAAACCTCTACCTGCTGATGCCCACACAGGCTGCCCTGGAGAGCTGGCAGATCTCAGCACTGAGCACCAACCAAGAGCCCCAAGGTTTGCAAGGAAAACGTTCCTGGGCACGCACAGATGTGCACACACGCGTGCAAACACACACGGAGGCATCTTTTAAAATCCTAAGAAAACCCTGAGTCTTCACTGTCAGTGCTGTATATCACTTTGAGATATATACCATATTAGCAAAAAGAACTGAATTATATTGCATTCATGATGCAATTAAACACTTCACTAGGAATCAATGTAAAACTGATGAGGCCTGAAAGTAGTGCATATGGCTTAGAACATTATAAAACATTACCTTCACTCAAATCCTTTTCAGTAGCAATTTAAATCTTCTTACAGTTACTGCTGCCAATGGTAAACCATCTACTGATTCATAACAGTGCATGGGAACGAATGAATTTTTTTAAAAATTTATTCAACTACTAAATTACCCATGAAACCGGAATAGCTGACAGAAGTAATCTGAATTATTATTAGCTCTGCAAGTATTCTGCATTAGCCAATTTAAAACCACGGCTCACAGGCAGAAACCAGTTAGTACAGGCAGGGTGTTAAATGACTGCCATAGTTCTTCATTTTACTGCTGCTTACGTTTAAAGGTCAAGAGATAAAAATTACATATGACTGCAAACACAGAAAGGGTGTTTATCTTTTCTTTTTTTTTTTTTTTCCTACAAATCAGGTCAACCAGAAACTTCCAAAACATTTGGAGAGATGAGTGTGTAAAGCACAATGCTGCTCAGCTACCTCAGGATTCAGGAGGGGGTTGTGGAGCTGCAACAAAGGGGGTTATTCTTCCTCCTCATCCTCATTGCTTTTCACGGCAGAAAAATGGGAGAAGATGGGTAAAATGGTCCTGAACTCTGAAGCATGGGCACAGTGTCATGACCTGACTGCCAGGCAAGCTGGGCATGCAGGGATGATGATCCTCACAGTGACCCAGGGTCCTGGGCGAGGAGCAGGGGTGGCTGGAGGGGCTTTCCCACCCCTCTCCATCGACTCCAGCACCAGGAACTGCTCGCAGGAGGATGAGCAATTCATCTCCAGCTGATAGCCCTGCTGGGCTCCTAATCCAGGGGCTGATTAATCAGAAAGCAAAAACTACCTGGGGATTTGGGCACCAGCTGCTCCTGGCAGTGTCAGACCCTGGTGCTCCTGAAGCAAGGGCAGGGGGTGGCACCTGGGGACAGGCGCTCACCATGCCACAAACCCTCCATTTATAAACCCCCTCAAGGTGAAAGCAGCCCCTCAGACGCCAAAAGTGCCCCAGCTTCATTTACCTCTCACCTGGGGAGGGATGGGCTCAGCACCCTCGGGGTCCCTGCTGCCCATTTGGGGGTGAAGAACATGTCTGACCCCCCCAAACAAAAGCAGTGATGGGCAAAACAATGCCACAGCCCCATCCCAGAGGATCTCACAGTCACTTTGCCCCTTTTCCATGGACGGAGGGGGCAGGCTGGGGCAGGTGTCCAGCAGAAGCCCCCAGTGCCAGCACGGAGCAGAGGCGGTGTCTCTTTGCCTGACCATAACACTGCATCATCCTTTCTCTTCCTATTTTCAGTTTTATTAGCAAAGCAGCACAATGTTTATACGAGTGGGTATTACATTTGCCAGAACAATTACGCTATGACAAATGGCACATCAATGTAATCCATCAACTCGGCCCAGACAGGAATCCTTTATCCCGGGCTGCCATTAATTCCCAGCCGGGTCTCTGGGGTCCCATGCCTCAGTAACCATGACAACCCAGGGGACGCTGGGAGGGACTGGGAGAGATGGGCACCTCAGCAGGGCACTGGGATTTCAGCGTTGGGGCTGGCACAGCAGCCCTGGGGTGGGACATGGGGGAGGCATTCACAGGGTGGGACCCCTCTGTGAGGGGAACCAGGCCAGGCAGGAAACCAAAGTCATTGTGGGGACACTGGGGGAAGATGTGGCACGGGTAGGTGGTGGCATAGGAGGATGGTGGCACAGGCCAGGGCATGGCACACAGCTCCCATAGGGATTCTTCAGTGTCTCACATGATGGCCGTGCTCACATCCATTCTCCCCATCAAGGAAAATCATTTAAGGTGCTTTTCTCTGGCCCATTTCCATGGAAGATTTTGGAGAATCTCTTAAAACACATCACCAGCATCTGAGTTAAAATTAACCAAAAGAATTCAGTATTAGATCCATCCAAGCCTCAGCCCTGCAGGGAGTGTCAGGCACAGGGGGACAGGGCTGAGACAAGATACAGCAGCACCAAGCCCTGGCCAAAACCACCTGGCCCTCAGCAGACACATCCCAAACCCACACTGGGAGATTCCTCAATGCTCCCCTTCATCTGTGACCACTCAGCTTGGCCACTTCATCACCAAAAAATGAATACAAATTCCACCAGGCAAAAATCCCCAGAGCCAACTGCTGCCACACAGCAGGACCACCAGGTCTCACAGGCGTTTCAAGCTTGTGACCACCAAAACACAGGAGCCAAAATCAAGGGGGAAAATCAAACCCTCCCCATGGCCACGCTCCCCAAAGCACTGAAGGGTTTCTCCTCCTCTGCCAAATCGATGTGGCCCTGACCCAAAGGTGCACACAGACATCCTCACCCATCTCCCCTGCTTCACTGAGCCATTCCCAGAATCATCTCATCCCCATTTATAATGTTCCATACATGGTCTGAAGGCTTCTCTAATCCAGTAATTAAATGCAACGCTTCGAGGGATGAAATTGGGAGGGAATTTCACTCAATTATGCTGGATTTTCCAAGGGTCTGCCCTGATTTCAACCTCCCAGTTCCCTCCATCCATGCCTAGAAACAGTTCAGCTCACTCTGGGGAGAGCAGATGGATTTGGGGGGTAATGTCACCATGCCAAACTCTTCACCCCCATTTGGATTCTCCCTCATCTCATCACAGATGCAGGAATATCCCTGGAGCATCCCCACCCAGCACAGGGGCATCTCTCTTCCTATCCATCCCCAAGCAGGGCTGAGCAGAGAGGAAAACTGAGGTTTTCCCCATTTTTCTGTAGGTAACACCCTGGCTGCTGCAGCTGCCACAATAAAAGCATTTTCTCTCCAGCCTCTCCCACGTGCAGGGCCAGGCTTTATCCCCCTGAATCCTGTAAATCATCTCAAAGCCATCCTTGCAATTTATAGGGAGGACATTAAACATTATGGCCACTGACGGCATCAAATTACGCTTGAAAAATTGAGTTCTGCCGGAAAATGAATTTAAAAACTAAATTAAATTAAAACCTAACTAAATTAAAATTAGGTTTCTAAACTAAAATGACTTTTTAATATTTTCAGGAGGAAAAAAAAAATAAAACCACCACCCTTCTGTCAACTAATAAAATTTGCCAGTGTCTTTTATAGCTGACAAGTCTTGTCTGAGAGCAATCCTGGTGATGCTGCATAATAAATAACTGGGATAGGAAAGGTGGAGGAGGATGGGATGATCAGCTGTGCCATCTCAGCTCCTTCAAAGGGGGCTGGGAAAGAGCAGGAAGACCCTCAAAGCAATTAAAAAATCATCATAATTAACACAGTCTTGAGCAAACACCTGGATGGGGCAAATCCAGCTGCGACCACAGCGTTGTAATGATGTTGATGCAGCCCTGGTGCACTTGGGATATTTGGGAAGCATCCCAGGCCATGGATCCTGCACCATTCCATGAGGACACTGGGCTAGGGCTGTTGGAGGAGAGCCTGCTGCTGTGGGATGCAGGGATTCCATCCATTAGGAATGAGGGCATTTTGGTACCTTTCCCCCAGGTCCATTCCTGGCAGATCTGCAGGGACCCTTCACATCCTACAAATCTGGGCTGCCCTCATGAAGATGGGGAACATGGACCAGACCATCCCAGCCCATGGCTGCACCATCCCATGAGGATACTCAGCTGGAGGAAGGTTTGGGGATGCAGGACCAAAGGATCAGGGAAAAAATATCTCTAAATGCCCTCATTGCCAGGTAGGAATTTCCAGACCTGCAGGGACTCATCCAACCCTACAAATCTGCGTTGGTCTCACATGGATGGAGACCATGGACCACATCACCCTGGACTTGGAACAGAATCACCGACACTGAAGGACTCTAAGGTGCCACCTACTCAGCCTCTCCCCTGGCTCAAGCCTCCGAACCTCCAGCTGCAGCTTCCTAAAGTCTCTCCCCGGTCATTAACGGCGGTAATTAATTCATCCTGCTTTTCAAAGAGCGCTCGATGGACGAGCTGCCCGCTCTCATCTTGATCTGGAGCTGTCAGGGCTGTGACAGAGGAGCTGCACACACAGCCTGGGTGACCATCCCTCCATCGATCCCTGGGGCGGCACATTGAACACCAGAGCTGGAACAGGGGGGAACCAAACGAGATTTGGGAGATGGGAGGGATCCAGGAGTGCCCAGCTGCTCCCAGCATCTCCCAGCAGCTCCCAGCAGCTCCCAGCAGCTCCCAGCTGCTCCAGAATGTCTCAGCATCTCCCAGCTGCTGCCACCATCTCCAAGCAGCTCCCAGCATCTCCCAGCACCTCCAAGCAGCTCCCAGCACCTCCAAGCAGCTCCCAGCATCTCCCAGCATCTCCAAGCAGCTCCCAGTAGCTCCCATCATCTCCCAGTAGCTCCCAGCATCTCCCACTATCTCCCAGTAGCTCCCAGCATCTCCAGCAGCTCCCAGCTGGCCACAGGGGTTTGGCCCTGGCAGAGCATCCAGAGGAGTCACACACCATGAGGATGCTCTGGATCGCACACCACCCTTGCAGGCAGGGAAGTTTCTCGACAGCAGCCCCTTTTAAATGTTCTTTTTAATCTCCTGATATTATTTATTGCTCTGTTCAATTGGCAGCTCCCTCAGTGGGGGATTTTTCCCCCTCCCTGGCTCGCTGCTGCTGCTTCCCGAGATGCCAGACTGGGGGCCAGCCTGCGAGACGCCAACCCCACGGTCCTCTTTCAACAACATTAATTATCTCGAGCTTTCCATAACAAAAAAAAAAATAAAAAAAAAAATCTTGATCCCACTGGCTGCCAATAGTGGAGGAGCTGGTGGAGGAAAAGGCTTTTATCTCCACATCTCAGAGAAGAGCCTCGTGTTTGATCAGTCGGGGTGTTTTTTTTTTTCTTCCCTCTTTGTACATTTTGAACTTTATAGACTGATTAATTCCTGCTATCGTGGTAAACTGCTGTGTATACTCTCGAGTGTTGACTTGATTTTCTTTCTATTAAAAAATAAATATCTTCATAAGAAATTAAAAGAGCTGAGCACATCTTTGCTCCGTAAGCAAGATGGGAAGAACCTCAGCCTGGAGGAGCAGCATGGAGGAGGGGAGAGAGGCGAGTTGAAAAGATTTCTTTATTTTAAATTAAAGTTTAGGATTAAAGGCATCAGGCTTTCAAGAGTTATTGTGAAAGCCTTTTTAAAAGTCCCAAGTGCATAGTCCATAATCTTCTTTTAAATGGCTAAATTTAGAACCAGAAACCCTCCAGCCCTCCGAACTCCAGCCCTCCACGTCTGGCACATGGCACCAGCGAGGGCTCGGAGGCTTTTTTAACATGATCCCTGTTTCACAAATACCAAACAAGATTTGCACTATTTTGGTAAATAAACCTGGCTCCACAAAGCCCAGCTTTGCTGGGCTCAGTATCAGCTGGATAACAAACAAGTGCCTGTCCCTGCTGCCCATCAGCACAAGGGATGGAGTCAGGAGAAAAGGTTGGAGCCATTGAATTCAAAAGTTACTTTCTCTGGCTAGGGAGAGAAGGCAGAGTCAGGCACCACCCCAAATGTCGACAGGCCACATCAGAAATCCCATTTATTGTTATTTATTCCCTAATTTTTCATTTTGCCAAATTATCTTAACCCTTGCCTCTTATCACGGATCAATGGATTAGCTGGCAGAAACTCTGGGTTGGTCACAGAAAAATAAGGTTTATGTTTTGCTCTTTTACTTTGCAGTCTCAGCTCTGTAATTGTGTCCAAGACACACAGGATTTGACTGAGTTTGCAGCTATTTGGGTTAATAAATGCTTCCAGATTTATGGTAGTTATTCATGCAAGGACCACATTACACGTAAATCAATACCAGAATGAACTATTTGCTAAAAATACAAATACCATGTTTAGGCTTCAGTGATATTATCAAAGTGGGATTGTTTGGGGCTGTATGTAAAATAACTGCACCTGTTGGAGTGATCAAGAGGATCAGAATAGTGCTCGATGTTAGTCCACCCTAAAAATAAGAAATACCAGCAACAACTGCTCCTCCAGAACAGTTCCCAAAGCCCCAAGGGGCTGGGAGACTTTGCTCTCCATCCACATGAATGCTCAGTTACAGAAATCAGAAATAATTGCAAGTAAATAAAAATAATTTGCAATTAAATGGCAATTAATGCGTAAATAAATGTGAAAGCTGCTGCAAACCCACTTGCAAGGAGACACCAGCCTTTTTTGGAGACCTGACCTCTGCTGCCCATCCATCTCCCAGTGCAGACCAGGGCTGGACCCACAGGTGGCTGCTGGTGGCTTTTCCACTCCAGCCTGACCACCACCACCACCCATCTTTTCATTTGGCTGATTACAAGGGAGGCAAGCAGAGAATTGGGGTTTATTTTTGTCCTGGTTTTTGGTTTTCCCTCCCCAGCCAGAGCTGGGCATCCCCATCCCACAGTGAGGATGTGCCAGCACCGTGGCAGGATGGGAGCTGGGAAAAGGACCCTTTGCTGTGGGATCCAGGGCTGTGCTGAAGAGAGACATCTCTCCCTGTAACTCCATAACTCAGAATAAAAAGCTGAAGCTCGAACACAGCGCAATTAATGCAGGAAGCATCGATTCCTGCACGGCACCAAGCTGCCTCATTAATCCCAGGTGCTCCTACAAGCCAATTCCAGCACTGGCCTGCCTGCAACAGGAGCCAAATGGGAGAGCACCAAAGGCTGAGATTCCTTCATGCACAGAGCTCCAAACACCTCCCAAATCCACGTCCATTCCTGGTGCTGCAGAGCCACCATCCTGGGAAATGCCAGCCCAGGGCTCTGGTTCCAAGGGCAGCACCCCACCTGTCCCTGCCAGGGACTGGGATCACACAGGGGTGGCTTTTGGGATGGGAGGGACAAGCCAGCTGCAGTGCCTGGCTCAGGATCCTCACACAATCCCCCTTAACCCCTTGGGCTGCCCCAGCAGGATGGACACAATGGATGGGGGAATTCCCAGAGCTTTTGGGAAGCTGCTGGAAGCCCCTTAACCCCTGCAAACCACCAAGGTCACTGCTCCAGTGCCACCTGGCCAGGAGAGCATCTCCCCACACTGGGAGCCTGCTGGCTCCAGCATCCCTGGATGTAAAAACATGGCTCAGGCAGAAAAAATACAAACCTGAGGCAGCACACAGCTGCCTTTTTGACCCAAACACCCCCAAGCTATGTCCCAAAACACAGCCCCGAGGAAGCTTCTTCACCCCAAAAACCAGGATCTGTGTGACTGGAGGCTGGAAACCCTCTGGAAGCTGCAAGGAGAGAGAAGAAGGAGCAACCTGGCTGGATCCAGAGCTTCCAGCACCCAGAGCATCCCCACGGAGCACAGGGGAGCAGGTCCCTGCTCGGGGGTTGGATGCAGCAGCCAAGGGAAGGCAGCAGCATCGTCCCCGCCGGAACAAATGCCAAATCTGGTTTGCACTTGACAGAGCCTGACAAGAGCAACAATCACAGATTAGTAGGAAAACTTCTTGCTTTTCAACAAAGGTTAATAAATAGTGACAGCATTAAGTCTCTTCTGATTAACTATGCTGAAAGATATTATTGCCGTTTGGAACACGGGATCATTATTGGATTAACCACAGTGTATAAAAATGAAATGTGAGTTTTAATCTCTGGTGCAGGCTGGGCAATGTGGAATAGCTCCTTCCTATTAAATTCCCCAACTCTGGCTGTGGAGAAATTCCATCTAAACCAAGTCACCTTTCCAGTTTTGGGTTTTTGTTTTTTTTTCCCTTTCCTCGATTACAACAAAGCCACCATCTAAAAACGAGCCACGTGTTCTGGCTAAAATCAAACCCCAGAATCCTCTGTCACTTCCCAATCCAGCATCTCCTGGGGAGGATTTTGCTGTACTCCAGCCCCCTTGGCATGGAGCAGCCAGGGAGGAGGGCAAGGAATTGCTGGTCTAATTAAGCACTAAATGAAGCACTTTTGCTCATACGTGACCACCCCAATGCTTCCTCACCCCCTGGATTTGGGCTGAGACATCTCAGGGGCAACGCCCAAAGGCAGGGCAGGGACAACCCCTCAGTGGGGTCACCAGTGCCAGGTATCCCAACAGGATGGAGGGAATTCCACAGTGACAGTCAATGGAGACAGGACAGAACCTGGGATGGTGTGGGATGAACACAGTCCCCAGAGCCCTGATCCCAGCATGAGCTTCCCTTTAGTCCCTTCAGGAGAGGGGACATGAACCCATGGTGTCATAAGGGACATCCCACTCCCAGTGCCAGGCTGTGCTTGCTGCACCCGTGCATGGGAGATGGGGATGGGAGACAGGGATGGCTCATTTGGAACTGATCTACAACAGTCATTTATTCCAAGATGTTCAAAGGGAAAAGATCTTCTAAGGAAACAGTTAAAAGGAAAACTCCCAAATCCACGAGGCTGAAGGCAGCTCCCAGGCTGACCCTGCTCGTGTCCATGCAGGAGAGAGGGAAGGGAAAATCCACAAACCTCGGGATTTGCTGTAACTTAACAATTTCCATACATCCCATCAATTCTCTTCAGCTGCTCACAGGGCATTTGTGCCCAAGCTCAAGGCTCAAAATAGAGAGAAGGTGCTGCTGCATTTAATTAGACAAACTTGGGCCAAATCCAGGCATGGTCCAGCCTAACGCTAGCAGAGCGATGCCAGGAAGGAATTTTACCCATTTCTACTTCAAGTTATCTACTGAAAAAGAAAAGCTCATGACTGAGAATTTTGTCAGCCTGCAAGTGTGTTTGAGATTCCTCCCTCCAGGCCTCCCACCAGGGCTTAAAATACCTCCAGGCTTGGCCAGGGGATAATACAATAAATATCAACCTTTAATGAATTACAGGTGAAAATTGGAGGGGAAAGAAGGCAAAGCCACATCCCATCCTCAGGGAAAGTCTGGATGGGAAAGGGTGGAAACCCTGCAGATCCCACCACAGTCCCACTGGAGCTGTCCTGGGTGAGACCATGGGACAGGACCCAGCATCCCAGTGAAGGCACCAAACCCCAGGGCACCCAAAAGGGCTGCCTGCCTCCCTCTTCCTTAAAAAAACCCCAAACTAGTAGCAGGAGTGGTTATCTTTTCACAAAACCCCATCACTTTCATGAAAAACAATGAATTTTCTCCAGAAAAGGCATTTCTGAAGATGGAAATACTGGGGGAAAACAAATCCAAACATCTCCCAAAAGAGGAAACTTCTGTGGTTTTATTTTAGGAGGATTCTCTCCCATTTATCATTCCCACTGTTGGCTTCACACCCACCTTACTTCACTGCACAGCACCAGGACTGGTTTACAACATGACATAACAGCTCCACTATCCCATTATTATATTTTTTTCTTATTTTTATTTTTAAAACCCTTAAGAGCAGCTGCTACTTAGCACCAATTGAAACCCCTTATCTCCCTTTCTGGATGAAAGGGGGGATCTGTTTGTTGTAGTAAAACCAGTTTGCACCTAGATCAAAGCCTGCACTGTTTGCATCTTCAGGAAAGTGTTTGACACTCGTGTCAAAGTGTCAAACTCTTTCATTACCACGCAAAGAGGAGACACTTTGACTAGAGGAGATAAGATGTTTCTGTCAATCAGCATCCAGAAACAGCCTCCCCATGATGATTAAAAAAAATAAAATAAAATAAAATAACAAGATGGTTTCAGCCACAGCATCCGAACGGTGGCTGTGCAGGGGAGAGATGGAGTAATAAATAATGGGCTGAAAGCAAAGCTCCACTGCAAGGAATGAGCATCCCACTGTGCTCTTTCTGGGGTCACCAGCCAAGGGGGAATTCTACCTGATACATGGGGAAAAAAGTAGGGAAAATAAAGAATTGTTGCCCAAGGGGAGAGGGGATGCTGGTGCTGGCTCATTCTGCCATCAGCCCCAGTGTCCAATGTTTGAGGATGGAGTCTGGGGGATTTTCCTGGTCTTACAGGTGGGAAAAGATGAGTCAAGCCAGAGAAATGTCAGAAAGTCTAAAAACAACCCAAAATCCTCTGCCCACAGAAAATCCACATGGGAGCTGCTGGTGGTTGGAAACACTTGGATGAAACATCCCAAAAATCTGTTCCTCCCCATTTCTGCCCATTCCTCCCTAATCCATCTCTTACAGGAACACAGGGTTGGGGTCCACATGGTGACATGTAGAGCTCAGACACTCATGGTTGGTGCCAGGAGGTGGCACAGTCCCAGCAGTGTCACCATCCCAGCAGTGCCACCGAGCTGTGCCAAAAGCAATAAGCACCCTGAAACAGGATCTTCTCAACAGTGGGGGCAATTATCAGTTTGTTCAAGGGAAAATAGAGCTGGAAGCAGCATCCAGCCATGGTGGAGATTAGAGAAAAGGCTGCTTAGACCAGCCACGTTGGAGGAGCTCTGCAGGAGCTCTTCATCCATATGTAAACACTGCCACCAGAATTCCAGCACTGCTCCTGGACCAGCAGAGTTATCAGCTGAGCAAACTCTGCTGGTTTAATTCTCCATTGCCTTCGGGCACACTCAGCTCACCCTCCCATGGGATCCACAGGGATTCATGGATTCAGAAGCAGGAGGAGAGTGACCACCCCACACTGAGGGAATTTCTGAACTTCCCAGGTTAATTCAGGTCGAGCTCCCGGCTGCAGATCCTCTCCGCTGACCTCTTTGCAAACTCCTCTTGCAAAATTGGTTTTTAGCAAAGCCACTTATCACCTTAACCATCTATTGATTCCCTGACTCCTGGCCAGAGCTCCCAGGATCCAGCAGCACGGGCAGGAGGAGCTGAGGGACTCCACCACAACACGGGGCCAAAAAAGGAGGCTCAGGGGGGACCTTTTGGCTCTCCACAGCTCCCTGACAGGAGGGTGCAGCCAGGGAGGATCAGGCTCTGCTCCCAGGGAGCAAAGGACAAGAGGGAACAGCCTCAAGCTGTGCCAGGGGAGGTTCAGATTGGAAATTCAGGAAAATTCTTTCACTGAAAGGGTGGTCAGATATCAGAACAGGCTGCCCAGGGCAGGGGTGGAATCACCACCCTTGGAACCATTTGTGGCACCTGAGGACGTGGCTCAGTGGTGAACATGACAGTGCCAGGTCAATGGTTGGACTCAACAATCTTGGAGATCTTTCCCAGCCTGAATGATCCCAGGACTCAATTCCACCACTGAGCTGGGACCTGGACCCCCCTCCCACAGGGCAGTTGTGAGGAGAACAAACAAACAACACCCTCCCCATGAACACCCCTCCCCAGGGAATCTTCCCCATGACTCCTGTGCCACCTGAACCCCATGGAGACAGCCAGGAGTGGTTGGGAGCAGCAGCTCCAGGCCAGGGCTGCAGCAGGAGCTGCCTCCTGCCTCTCCCAGCACGATCGATCTCCCAGCAGTTACAGCTGGTATAATTTTTGCTTAGCTTCAAATACCTGGTGATCATGAATTCTTTGGCCACAAGGTTATAAAGAATTCTCTAAAACATGAGGAAAAGATTAAGCCTGCTTATAGTTAATAATATACTGTACACTGTCTATCAAGCTGGCTGTTTGCTATTGAGAGCCTACTATTAGACACTTATTTAAAAGGCCTTTCAAGGCTTCCCAAGAAAGTGCAGTTATGCATTTTTTTTCTGGCAAGAACTACTATAGATAAACATCAATTCGCTCCTGCGGATCACAGTCGCAGTAAATAAATTTTTCAGGAAGCTAAGTTCCATACAAAGCCTCCTCAAAAGCTCCCATTTCACACAACATCAATGTTTTGGCCTCTAAGAAAGAAAAAGCTGGAAGGTTGCTTTATCCAGAGCTAAATTATCAATTGTGGCTGCTTGGGAAAAAAAAAATAAAGTGTGTCAATGAGAAATGGGGGTGGGAGGTACAGAGCACTGTGGCTGGATGGTGATGCTGGGTGGAGACAAAATGGGGAAAGACAGGGATTTTTGGGGATGGACCTGCACCCTCCAGGATGGCACTGCCAGCTCCAAAATCACCCCTGCAGCTCCACATCACGATGGTGAGGAGGGAGCAACGAGCTCTGGGCCAGCTCAGCAGCCACAGCCCGTGCTCTGTTCTTTTATAGCTTTTGGAAGTGGCAGCCTGGGATTATCCATTAAAATTTGTGTCACCAAACCAGCCCCGCTCCGGCCGTCACCGCGACGCTCGCGGGGCTGGGATGGAGGCAGAGCTCAGCCCATGATGTGCCAGCTGTGCCAGCTGTGCCAGCTCAGCAGCCCAAAGGTGCTTTTGGGAGCAGCTTCCTGGGATTCAGCCATGGGTAACAAAGAGGGGCAGGAAAAGCATCTGAGCTCACCCCTAGCTAACGATGCCACTGTAATTTTGGTGTCCCACGGCGCTGCCACCCGCTGCCCACCCAATAACAGAGTCCCTGGGGGGCTCATCCCAACCCTGAGCTCCAGGAGCTGCTGGCACGGTGGGAGCCAGGGCCATGCTAATATCCAGAACACTCCATCTGCTCTTTAAATAAAGAGATGCTGGGCTCTGTCATTATGGTTTAATTATTAGCCTAAAAAAAGACCGAAATGCAGAAACCCTTCCAGGCTCAGGTTATGCATCCTGGCGGGAAGGGGATTCTTCCATGAGGGAAGGGATGGGCAGAGAAGACCACTGCTGTCAAAAGGTAAATTTGTATGGTCCCCACAGCGAGACCTAATGAACCCAAATACCCTGTGGTGCCCAAAATTATTGCAGCATCATACTTGGCTAAATGGCTCAAAAAAAAAAAATCAAGGAGGAAAGAGGAGAGGATGGTTTGCAGGTCTTGGTAACTCTGGATAGAATCCATGCAGCTTTGGAGTGACACACAAGATGTACCTGGGACTGGCTGGGGTACAAATTCATACACCCCAAAATGAATCACAGAATAAAAAATGCTTTGGGTTGGAAGGGACCTCGAACATCATCTCTTGAACAACCTCTCCCTGCCATGAGCACAGGGACCTTCCACTATCCCAGGTTGCTCCAAGCCCTGTATAATCTGGTCTTGAAAAGTTCCAGGGATGGGAACCCTGGGAAAAACCCTGAGCTGCAAAGGAGCAACCCCTTTGCCCGGCCTCAAGGTGCAAAGGAAGGAGCCAAGCACCATTTCCAGCCCCTCCTGGGCTGTTTGCTCCCAGCTCCCACCGGCTCCAGACCCAGCTCTGGAGCTGTTTTTGGGTCAATCCTGTCCAGAGCAGTGCCATTAAAACCCAGGCACCCATCAGCAATACATTTACTCAGCTGCTAAACACAAGGACAATTTTTGGAGTGAATAAGTTACCAGAGGAGGAAGAACTGGGCAAGTCCCCACTGCCCAAATAGGGCACTAAACCCCATCACTGCTTTCTAAGCACACATTATTTAATAAAAACCAGCCCAGGAGTCCCTCCACTCTTTGCAAAGCTGGTTTTTTTCCAACTCTTGTCAGAAAATAACCAGCAGATGCTCAAGAGAAGAAGCACATTTTCCATCACTAAAATAAACTTCATTTGGAAGTCCCAAACTTGTGACACCCATCGCTCTCCTGCAAATAAACCTGCCAGGGATGATAAAATCTGCATATTTAACCTCCTCACAGTGCTAATGATCTTAGGAGAGGCTGATACATCACCTGTGTCCGCTGAGAGCAAACACCCATTACCTGCAGAGTTATTTCCAGGTTATAGGAACGAGCCCTTGGGATTATAGGGCTATAATAACACCAGGCACTGCAAAGCTCCAGAGGAAAACTCAGTTGTGAGAGCAAACACAGAGCACGTGGGTGCTCAGCTGGGAGCTGGAATAGGCACCCAAAGGGATCAGGAAATCCATCCCCATGTTCACATCCCCACCTCCAGCATCCCCAGCACCAGCCAGAGACCTCAGCATGTTTCTCCCAATGCTTGAATCACCACCTCATCATATCAACAAAAAACCTCTACCTATAAATCCAGAAATGTACCAATTTTTTAAGAAGCAGCCACACTTTCAAGAAAAAAAAAATGAAGAAAACCAAAAAATCTACCTGAAGCAATTCCTCACCACCAGCCATGTTCTTAATTGATCCAAGGGAGAATATTTATTTAGGTTAAGGAGACTGCCAGAAGGCACAAGTTTTAAAAGCAAAATCCCAAAGAGCCCAGGGCAAACCCATGCAAATTATCATCCCAACAAGTTCTTTTCTATATCAATATCTGCCAGTGGCAGAGAGTCCCCAGCCAGTGGGATTGTACCATTGTACCCTGCTGACACTCTTCCCAAAATTACATTTATGAGACTTTTACCTTTTCTGCTATTAAAAACCAGAATTTGATTTTCAGGGAGTCCTGTGATGGTGGTTGTTAACCACTTCACTGGCTTCAAGACAAAATTTTGACCCAGTGGATTCCATTAAAAACCCACTAATTTATTATTCTAAAAATTATATTTATTTCACGCATGTCTTTACAGAAAGAAACACGTGCAGTTTATCAAGATGCAATGAAATACGTCAACTTTGGAATCTTTTTGTGCCCAAGAATCAAACCAAACAATTTAGAAAATAAATAAGTAAAGCTTTTGCCCAGGTCCCCCACTCAGTATTTAACTTCCCATGGGGACCCAGCTCTTTTGAATGATGAAATCAAAAGTTATTCCCTCAGAAACTTTGCTCACAGGCAGGAATTTAACCAGGGTATTTCTGCATCCCACCAGGGTTTGTTCCCTGCTCTCCCATCACCCACAAGCCCATCCTGGTGGTCCTTGGGGAGGGGAGCTCCATACAGGAGGCTCGGGAAAACCTGAATAAAACACCCCCAAAATGTAAAATTTTTCTCAGTGGCTGGTAAGCGAATGTTTTCCATCGATAACAAGATAGTTAAATCAAAGCTTCAGCAGCAGCATGGATTTCCCACCCAATCAGTGGATGGATCAAATACCTGGCACGAGGCTGCAGATAATCCCAGCGATTTATTTTGGGGGAGCCAGGGCCGGGGAAGGGGGGGAAGGCTCCAGCCCCGGCGAGGATTTGCGTATTAGTAAAAACAAACAATCCTGTAAATAACGAGCCCCTCGTCCTGTCTCCACCACGCTCCTCTTATTGAGTGAGTCAGATGTTCTGCTGATTAAAAATTGATCCATTTCAAAATCTAATCAACAGAATAGGATTCTTTCATATGTTATCAAGGCAGATGCTGACAACAAAAACCAAACCTGTTATTAACCCATGAACCCCGGTGACCTGAACCTGGCTGGGCTCTGCAACTGTAAATTATTCAGTAGTCCAAGAGCAATACCCGTAAGCCTGATGAATTTACTGGTGCTGCTGGGGGTTAAAGCCAATATCACAGACCCAGGGGTCCCTGGGGACACGGTTCATGACACGCTGCCACTCTGTGTCATGCCTGGGAATACATTACTGGCATCTGCTCCCCTTTGCCTTGCAAATGCCTAGCCTTTTTCCTTTTTTTTTTTGTCGTTTTTTTCCTTTGTTTTTAAGTGACTTTCTGCCTCCAGCACAGCCCTGTGGGGAGTGGAACTCCTCGGTCCTGCTGGTCTCTGCTCCAAGCCTGTGTCACCAGCAGAGCAAATGGTCCCTGCTTCAGCCACAGCCCAGCACTGCTCGTTCAGTGCCTCACTCAGCCATGAGGAACAGGAAAACTGGGGGAATAACTGCGACTTATTTTGATTTAAATCCTTATTTTTAAGCCCCATTGGCACCCCTGCCCATGCTGCCCAACCCAGCAATGGGGGCATTGCCACGGGGTGATGCCACAGCTTGGTGGCACCTTGGATTTCTCTTTGTGGGCTGGTGACAATCTCACCTGGTCACACCTTGTCCCTCCCCAAAACACCCAAAAGATGATGATGATGATGCAGAGAAACTCCAGCTCTGACACAGATTCCAGCCCAGGATCACTGCCAGCTGCATCACCACAGCATCACTTGGTTCTCAAACTAACACCTTCCTCCAAGTTTTGGGGGAAAGCAGCAGTTTAAGCACAGATTCTAAAGCTTTTTGAGGCAAAGCTCCCCTGCCCAGCACTGCTGAACCCTTTATTTCCTCCCCCAAGCTGCCCAGGTGCTGCCCCAGCCTGGCTGATCCTCCTGGCTGGAATCAGAATGGGGGAAAAATTGGCGCCACATAAACCAAGTTCAAAGATAATGACAGCTCTTCTCTTAAACAGTAATATATTTATAAGTGTAATGACTCTCTGACCTCTCCTTAAAGCCCAAATAACCCCTGGGGAGCCCCCTCAGTCTGGCCACGATCGATCCTGGCTGGGCTGCAGCTCCCAGACAGAGGCACCTCCCAGGGATGCTCCAAAGCCTCTCCTGCTCCCCCCAAAATCCCACGGGGTGCCTGGGTATTTAATAGTGAGGCCCCACCATCCTTCACCCCACAACATCAGGGGGAGCCCAGCTGGCACCATATGGCTAAAACCACCGAATATTGACCTTTTTTTTTCCCTCTATATCAAATCCAAAAGGGCTTTAAAAACAACACAGAACAGTGCCCACAGGGAGGCTCCTGGATGCTCTGGAAGGGAAGCCCAGGCTCTTCCCAGCAGGGATTTTGGAGCACTGTGCCCTTCCTGGCACACTGGAGCCACAGCCCACCCCTGCAGCCCCAACATCAGTGCACAGACATCACCTCCATCAGTTCTGGGTCCAAAGGGGACAAGAAAATCAGCAGACACTGAGTGGTTTCATCCTTTTTAAAAGCCTGCCTGGATAAACACTCCTGGCTGGGCAGCCCCAGGCTCCACAGTCAGAGCAGGTGGGATCCCCCTGCTTTGGGGTACACCTGGATCCAGCCCCCAGCAGCTGCACCCCCACATCCCTCCTTGTGCATGTCCAGCCTGCAGGGAATCCCCAGCCCCATCCTTACAGGGATCCCAGGGATACCAGAGGGATCCAGGCACGGAGAGCACAGCAGGGGTTTGCCTCCTAATAAATCCAGTTATTCCATCAAATTCCATTATATTACGAGATAAAACAGGCAGTGAGCCTTGGAGGAGGAACTGAGTGATGGATCCAGCCCATCCTGGCCCAGCCAGGGATCCATTCCCACAACCTGCAGGGATACATGGGAACAACTCCTGGCTTGCCTCAGCATCCTCCTCCTCCTCCTCCTCCTGGCCAGGGCAGCCCAGATCACCCAGCTCCGACCTCGGCTCCCTCCTCCCCATCTCATAATCACACTTGTGCAAAGCCTTTTCCTACACGAGGAAGAGAGAAAACATCCTTGGAGAGCCTCACAATCAGACAATTTTTAAGATCATGGAGCATTAAACCATTCCCAATAGGGTTTACTAATCAAACAGCCAAATCCTTCATAACCAACCAATCCCTACAGAGCAATTAAATCCTTCCCCTTTAAAACACTTGGCACGCTGTCTGGGGAGAAAAAGAAAAATTTGCAAAATTCATTTGATAAATTAACCAGGGAAAAGAAAGAAGTGAATCAAGCTTTGTTCTTTTCATTTTTTTTAATTATGGAATTCACAATGCCTGAATAATGTTTAATAAGAACTATGAAAATTCCTAACAGTATTACAACACAACACAAAAGAATTAACCTGGTTACCGTGAAAAATTGCATATTTAATTAAGAACAGAGAGTTCAAAACTATCCAGAGATTTCAAAAGTACCGTTGCCTAAGGGGCTAAATTACACGCTCGCAGTGCTGCTAACAGGGCTGGAGCTCACAATCATTACCCAAGTGTCCCCATTAAGTGACAATGGGCAGATGACATCAAATTCATTTCAAAAGCAACAGGAATTGAAGCATTCGCTTGGGTAGTGGAAAGGAAAGCGACTATCCTGCTGGTATAAACCAGACCCCTTGTTGATAAAGGCAATAATTAAAGAATAATGTTAATTAGCTGCTTTTATTTGAGAGGAAAGCGCGGCGGCAGGAGACGCTGCCTCGGCGTGCGCCGAGCGGAGCCGCTGGCCTGGGCTGGAGCTGGAGCCGTGCCCAGGGCACAGCCCCGCCGGGCAGGGCACCCTCCAGCCCTCAGCTGTGCCAGGAACGGGGCTGGGAGGAGCTGGGATGGGCTGGCATCAACAAAGCACAGCCCAGCGCCGGTGCCAGAGGAGGGAACAGGAGCGGCGCGGCCACAGCATTCCACAGCATCCCACAGCATCCCACAGCATCCCACAGCATCCCATAGCATTCCACAGCATCCCATCCCATCCCATCCCACAGCATCCCACAGCATCCCATCCCATCCCATCTCATCCCACCCCATCCCATCCCGGCATGGCAAATGTGGCATCAGCAGCCGCTCAGGGGAGAGACCCCACAGGCTCACAGAATCATGGGGTGTCCTAAGTTTAAGGGGCCCAAAAGGATCATTGACCAACCAACCTCTGGTCCTGCACAGACACCTCAACAATTCCATCCTGGGAGTGTTGTCCAGACACTCCTGGAGCTCTGGCAGCCTCAGGGCAATGCCCATTCCCTGGGGAGCCTGGGCAGTGCCTCTGGGGGCTGAACCTTTCCCTGATACCCAGCCTAACCCTCCCCTGGATGGAGCTCAGCCCCACCATCCTGAGGGATATCTACACCATGGGGGTCACCACCATCCTCCGCCACGCCGGGCATCACAGGGGGCTTTTAACCCAAACTGTGCCCCCACAGAGCCCACAGCTCCTCCCTCAGCCCAGAAACCGAGGGGACAGGAGGGGCAATGATGCCCCAGCTCGCGGGGATGCAGCGATGTTTGCGCAGCACTCGCAGAGCCGCAGACGGAGGCAGCTCTCCCCGTCAGCGTGATTAATAAGGAATAAATGTCCTCTGCAGCCAGGCTGAGCAATAACACCCCGGCTCTGCTCCGTGCTTACAGCACACATTACAAGCCCTGCTGCCAGCACCAGGTAATACTTTATTATGTTATCCTGACGGAGGAAAACAAAGGATGCTCGAGGTCCTGACTTTGGTGTAAAACCACGGGAGCGTTACCAAAGGCAACGGCGGCGCGCTCGGAGCGGCTGACGCACGGCTCAGCTCCCACCAGAGGAATATTTACCCGGGGTTCAAACTGGTTATTTACTTTTTTTGGGAATCTGTGTTGCAGGAGGACTGGCTGGCACAGGCACACGCTGAGAGTTAAATATTAAACGGCCCCACGCTCGCCTAAACCACAGCAAAGTCAATGCTCGGGGTGCTGGGGCAGCTTTGGGGAAATCACTTAGTGCTGCACCAAAATAGGTAAAAAAATGATTAAACAGCAAGGCCATGTTAAAGAATAAAAGGCACCAAATTCACTTTGGAAGGAGGTGTTGGTGCAACCAGGGAACTCAGCTTAAAAAAGCCACCAATGTTGAGAATGTTGAACATTGCCCCCATTTCCCCAAATCCTCACCTAGCAAAGGCAGGAGAGGGGGAATCACAGCACAAAAGGGATCTCCAGCAAACCAGAGCCAGCACAGGGCCAAATCCTGCTTCCCAAATCGTGCTGTCTTGGAAAGACAGCCCAAAAGCTGCAGGAAAACGTGCACCACAAAAAAAAAAAAAGAAAAAAAGGTAATTAAAGAAAACTCAGTCACAGATCCTGTTGCAACACAGAGGAAAAAAGTGTTACAAAAGGGGAAAACTTTTTAATAAAGTCTGCAAGTATATATTCCTCCTTTATCAACCTCAAGATTTATTGACCCAAGGAGCCATATTGACTGAATAAATCTTGATAATGACCCCAGCAGAAGTCAATACCTGCTTATTATCTCCCAAGTTGGGGAATTACATCTTTCGGTAATAGGAGCAGGATGGTACAAAATGTTCTGAGAAACTTCACCCAGGCATTTGGGGGGGAATGGATGCCTCTAATGTGCCTTTTCCAATCACAGAGGGTGGGAATGTGCTACACCCTGAGCTGCACTGTGGGTTCTGTCTCGAGGGAGCACACACCCATGGCTTGCAAATCCTAAATAAAACCCATTTCAAGGCGTGCTGAGGAGCAGGATGCTGCTGCTCACCTTCCCTCCCTGCAAACAATGGCCCTGTAATTTCAATTTGCTGTGTTTTGTTGGCAGCTCCCAGGACAATTCCCTGAAATTCGGGATGTGGGAATTCCTGCAGCCAGGGATGTGGCACACCATGATTACACCAGCACTCAAGGGAGCAGAGGAGAAGCACCACTGCTGTCCCTTGGGGCATGCAGCCACCTCTGGGAACCCAAATAGAACGATTTTCTCCAGCCAGCAAAAGCAGGAATGGAAAATGGGGGAGCAGAGGAGCCCCTGGAGCCCCTAAAACCCACAGGCAAGCAAAGCCTCCTGCATTTAAAGATGATGATTCTTCTGCCAACAGCCAGCTTCCCATTCAGCAGAGAAAACAGGAGCCCTGGGACCAGCACACACAACAATTTGCCTGAATTTTCATTCCAGGTCTCTGCAGACAGCAAGAAAAATTAACTGAGGGGAGCAGCTCCTGTGCCAGCGCAGGGAGGGAGATGCACCACGAGCTCCACAGGCTCTGCTGAGGATGCCGAGTTCAGCAAGTGCCTCCTGAAGGACTGGCAGGCTGGGAGTGCCCTGCTTCCTAAGCTGGTCATAAATAATAATTCAGATCACCCAAGGCTTTAACATTCCTCTCCACCCAGCCCTGGGGGCGGCTCTCTGCTCCCCATCCCACAGGGCATCCACACCAGAGGCACCCCACGACCCTCAGCCCTCACTGCTGACCCCCATTTCAGTGGGCACAGCAGCCCTGAGACTCCACTCAGTCCCACACTGAGCTGGAACACCCACCAGGAGCTGGCAGGGCTTGTGCTCATCCCTGCAGTCCCACAAAAATCAAATTATATTTCTATCCCTGTCCCCCTGGCTGCCTCGTGGTCACAATCCCTTTTTTCCCCCCCTGCTTCCAAGGCCACAGAGACAATCCACTAAACTGGATCAGGAGGCCAGCATGTACATCTCTAATGGGCTGCAGCACGCACACAATTAATTAATGGATTTATTAATTAGGGAAGAAGTCACTCTCCAGGCTGGAATTGGGGTCACCAGTTTCTAAAGTGAGAACTATGGTGCTAAAGATAAACTCTCATTTTCTGCAGCTCTTCTTGTCTGGCAGCATCTCAATTATTCAGCCAGAAAAAAAAAAAATTAAAAGAAAAAAAAAATCAGATTTCACTTCAGGAACTTCAGCCTGACTTTCCAGTGATGCTCAATACTGACCCCAGAGCAGGTGGGACCAGAAACACAGCCCATCTCCTCCCATATAAACTGGAAATAGTAGAAATACCAGGTATTAAGGAAGGATTTGGGGGGGTGGGATGGATTGTCACCTCAGGCTGTCCCAAGGAGGGAGTGGCAGAGGAAGGGGACGCCACGAGGTGGTCAATGACAGTGACATTCCAGGACACCTGAGTCCTGCCATGACCAAGGTTTGAACTCTGCTGGGGCACCAGCTGCATTTCAGTGCCCAGTTCAGCTGGACCTCCCTGGGGGCAGCTGCATTTCCAGCCCTGCATCCCTAAGGACACAGAGCCCCCAGGTAAAGGACAGAGGCGTCACTTGCGTCCCCACCAACAGGGCACAGCCCTGTAGGAGAAGCCACCTGAAGAGCTGTGGTCAGGGGAAGCTCCCAGGAGGAGCACAGAGCCATCAGACAGCAGCCAAGCCAAGCATGAGACAGACATCTGCCCAGGCTCTGGCTCTGGCGCCCAAATTCAGATTAATTGTTCAAACCAGATGATTCCACAGCCAGTGCTCCCCACGCCCCACTGCACCAGGAGCAGCTGGAGCCACTGGAAAGCACAAACTGCATCCCCAGCCTCACAAGGCTTCTCAGCCAGCCCCGGGCACAAACTGCAATTTCACAAAACCAGAGATTTCAGCTTGGAAAGGCAAAAATCGCCCTGAGATGGGGGCACCCAGAGCTTCCCCGGGCTCCTCACATTTCCCTTGGGCACAGTGGCCACAGCCACCATCCCACCCTCCAGCAGGGATGGAGATGAAGGTGCTGGGTGCTGGACCAAACTGGAATGTGCCACCAGTCTCTCCATAAGAGCCCTAAAAACCCAGAGCACCAGGGGCATTCACAGAGGCGAAGCTGCCCCAGAAGCACCTCAGCCTCCCCCCAGGTTTCTCCTGCTGCTCCACAAGAATGCAGCTAAGTTTACTAGTCCAAGCTCCAGGAATTAAGCTCCAGCCAAGAGGACTGATAGCTTATTTACTGCTGTCGTCTATATAAAGCAGAATTTTGACACATTGTTAAATGATGCACATTTAGATAAGTCAAGCTGTCATATCATTTAATGGATGTCTAAACTCCCTCTGTAGCTGATATGTAAAATTTATGCACTTCAGAATATCATAAGGTTATAATATTTTAATCACATCCACAGTTGTGGGTTGGCTTTTTTGGGGTTTTTTTTTTTGGTTTTTTTTCTCCCCTAAACTTTAAACAGCAAAAACATTTCATGAACCAGACCAGGCTCGGAGGCTCCCGGCTCTCCACACCCGGCAGAGCCGCCGAAGTTTCTGCCCAACTCCAGCACACGGAGAGAGCATTTGCATTCCAGAAAATAAACCCAAGAACATTTTATTTGACGAGAACCAAAGGCTCGGAGCCGTGTAGCCAGAGCTCATCTGCATAATGAGATGTGAAGACATTTATAAAAGATGGCTCTAATCGCTCTCGCCCGCCCGTTGTATTTATTACCCCAAATCAGCAGCTCAAAACTCTTGCCCATTTCTTTGCCTTTTTTAAGGCAGAACGGGTTGGATTAGAGCAGCATCCAGCGCAAGGAGCATCCCATAAATCCACACGGTGCCAACCAGAACGCAATAAACCCCAAGCAAATTAAACCCCAAAAACCCCACGAAGGTATGAATCCCGCTCTGCCTATCACACACGAGAAAGCTGTAAAAAAATACTGCATTAGTAATGTACACAATAAACCAATCTCATAACCCGGTGAAATACGTCTGGCATTATCTTTGATAGAATTTTATCTCTTCTCATTTCCGCGCCTCTCTGCCGTAAAAGGGCTCAGCGCGTTTCGATCCGAGCGCTGCCGAGTGCCACATTATCCCTGCGTTTTCCATATGCCCACCATTCATCAGGGCGGCTCAAACTCTGCCATTCCCGGCCAGCCCCAGGCCACCAGAGCTGCTCAGACACATCCATTAAAAAGGATGGAAGAAAAAAAAAGGAAAAAAAAAAAAGGAAAAAGCTCTTGGAAGAATTATAAATTGATGGAAGAATTATAAATTGATTGCTTGCCTTCTTTTTTTTTTCCTTCCCCCTCTTGTTTTCTTTTTTTTTTAAATTTTTTTTTTTTTTCTTAATGGAGGGCATTAGGCCAAGCTGGCACAAGGTCACCTTTCCCAACGCGATCCTGCTGCCTGGACAGAAGTCAATCCCCAGCGCTCCCTCTCCAGCTCCGCACCCAGCCACAGGCACCGGCCAGGCGGAACGGCGGGGAAGGAAGGAAGGAAGGGAGGGAGGAAGGAAGGGAGGAAGGAAGGAGAGCCGCCACCTCCCAGCCCACCTCTCCCTCCAGCAAAGTTCGCCCCCGACAGACCCAGGGCAAAGTAGCTGCCAATATTTATCTTTAAATAAAGGTGCTGCGCGCACACGGGAAAAGTCATTAGCGCGGTTTAGCGGGGAACGCTTTTGTATCCGAAGCGCTGAGAGCCGTAATCCCTTCCCGGCCACAATGCCAGAACTGAGCAGTCATGGCAAACCCACCGGCCGCGGTACCTGCGGTACTTTTCGGGTCGCGTAGCGCAGATGCAGCACGTAATCTGCTTAAAAGCCAAAATGCATTAAATGCTGGAACTGTTGATCCAGTACCGGAGCCCCATAAATCGCATTTCAATTTGTTTACTCCCCTCCGAAGCACGCTGCATTTTAAACTCCGGAATATCCTACAGGGATAAACCCATTTAATATCCATGGAAATGCGCGTTTCGGTTGTTGTAGCGGCTCCAGGTTGGGTTTTCATCCCATTATGTTGGGAGAGCCATTGTGTTAATTACCCACCTCCTATTTAAGGTGCGTATTTAAGGTCACAAACTGTCAGCAGCCCCTGGCAACCTTCCCCCGCGCACGGTAACAAAGGACTTACCGGGAATTTCACAGACCGAGGGTACCACGGTGGGATACGGCGGCCGTGACCTGCCCGGAGCCACAAAGGAGCTGCCGCCCCCCCGCCGCATCCATCCCCGCTCCGAGCAGCACCGCCTGGTACCGACCGCCTTCCCGGCGCTCAGGGCTGACCGAGCCCCCGCACCGGCCCCGCACACCGGCCCTGGATAACAATGGGAGGGCGGCGGGGCTCCGGGCAGCCCCGCTCCGCCATCCCCGCATCCATCACCGCAACCGCGCGGCTCTGCCCGCCCCGAGCGCGCCGGGGGACGCGGGGACCGAGCCGCCCCCGCTGCGGGCGGCGCCGGGGACACTCGGCAGCCCGCGGGCACCTGCGGCTCCGCTCGGCGGGCGGGCACCGCCACAAACTTGGCGGGGCGGCGCGGGGGGGCCGCGCTCCCCGCAACTTCATCCCGCGCAACTTCCCTCCCTCCTCTTCCTCCCTCCCTCCCTCCCGCCGGGGCGGAGCGGCGGCCGCCCCCCGGCCCTGCTGTCACCTCGGGGGCGGCGGGGCGGGGGCCGGGGCTCCATCGCGGCTCCATCGCCGCTAGCGCTGCTCCATGCTCTGCTCCAGGCTCCCGGGCGGGCGGCGCCGAACAAAGAGCGGCGGCAGCGGCGGCGGCGGGGATCAATTTCTGATACCTATCGATGGGGAAGGGCGGGCGGAGGGAGGGGGGCGGGCGCGGGGGGAGAGGGAGGGAGGGACGGGGAGAGGGGTGGGGGGAGTGATCCGGGCGGCCGCCCCCATCCCTCCCCTCCCTCCCTCCCTCCCGCCGCCGCCGCCGCCACCGACCTGGAGCCGGCGGGCATCAAACCGTGTCCGGTATCGACACATCCATCGATCCCACCTCGGCGGCCATCTTGGGGGAGCCCGGTGGCGCGGAGGGGCGCGGAGGGAGCGGGGGCCGCCCGCCCGCACCGGGGGGAGCAGGGATGGGGCTCCCTCCCGGAGCGCCCCTGTCCCCCCCGGCGCCACCCCCGAGCATCGCCCCCCGCCGCTCCTGGACACCCCCCTGAGCGTCTCAGTCTCGGGAAGGGGCGCGGGGTCCCCCCCCCCGGAGATGGATTTTTTTCCCCGGCCAAATTAAGGTTTTTTAGCTGGAATAATCGCCAGCCGGGAGCCGCCGGTTAAACTTTTCCAGGTTTGTTTGGTTTTTATCCGCCTAATGTGACCCTTCCCGCACCTTTGACCTGCTGGGAATGGCTACAGCAAACACGCTCCCAGCGTTCCGCAGCCAGAAAACCCCGAATTCACAAATACACCGAATTCAGGTTGGTTTAGGGCTGTGTTTTAAAATTTCTCAATGGCTCTGAAGAATCCAACCAACTTCAGCAGAGGAACAGAGCCCAGCCAGCAGCGTCTGAGCACTCACAACACCTGTCCCAGAAATTCCCTCTCTGCTTCTCCACCAAAAAAAAAACCAAACTAAAACGCCACAACTTTACATTTTCCACGCCTCTTTGCCCCATAGCCTGTTGTACTGGCCACACCAATATCCAAGGGGCTTGGAGAATTAATTCCCAATCCCCTGGGGAAGCCTCCCAGCAGGGCCGTGCCACGTTTGTGCTGTAGGGACCCCAGCCCCAGTGGCCACGGCTCAGTTTTGAGCAGAAAAGGACGGAGCTGCCCCTCTGTTATATTGCACTAAATAGTTAATTAGTTGTTTGCGCCGGGTGTTCGGTAATTTGCGCTGTTCACATTATTTGTATCCTATCGCCACATGGTCTTCCCCTTTCTCCCCCCCTCCAAATTTCAGCGTGGTGGTCTCTCCCAGCGTGACCCCGCCCCTCGCCCCGCCTCCCTGCTGTCCCATTGGCTGTGCTCCTCTAGCCCCGCCCTCCACTCCCCCGGGTTAAAAGTTTCCCGCCATCAGGCGACGCGTCGTTCCCACCTCGGGAGTAAACGTGGGACGTTGTTCCCCAGGTGGAGAAGAGAGTTCTGGTCTTTTGCCTTTGTCCGTGTGTGGGCTGGGGTCCACAGCCAGCCGGACTGCGCTGTTGGGGAAGATGAAACAGGAAAGCCATATAAATATCATTGCCTGGCAAAAGATTTTGAGAATATGGGAACTATAAGCAGGATTGAAATAAAAACAAACTTTGAGATACCTTAGTTACTAAACAACTGGAAAACAATGGTGTGGCTGGCTGAAAGTAATCCCCTTTTGATGAAACAATACCCTCTGCATGCAGGCTGGTCTAAGGGTCAGAGCAGACCCTGCCAGCTTGGCAGAAGGGGCCCAAAGAGGAGTTTTTAGGGTTTAAAATGTAGCACAGTATGGTAATGTAATGATTCTTATAGGCTGTATGTAAATGCTATGGGATTTGTATCTTGTACTAGATTAGTTAGTGAAAATTAGAATATTCAGCACGGAAGAAGATTTATGGTATTGTAACGGGAACCTCGCTCTCTTTACTCTTCCTTGCTCTCTCATTTTCTCTTTACCCCCCTCTCACCTTCTTTCTCTTTCCCACTCTCTACTTCTCCCGGGCCTGCTCCAAGCTGTGGCTGGCAGCTCCAAGCAGGGGAGTGCCCCCACACCCTTTGCAATAAAACACAAGTTCCACCACCTGGCTTCAGAGATCTCTGGTCTTCATCCACAGCAGCTTTTGGGACTTCCAGCCTCCTCGGACTTCTTCGTCATTTTTTGGTCAGCAAGAAGGGTGGGATTGGCAAGCCTGCCTTGCCCAGGGCAGACAGATTCCAGATGGAGAGCTGCCTTCCATCCTTCCCACCAAAGTCCCCAGGAGGGGTGAGCATTCCCCAGACTGCCAGGGGGACTCCAGAGGGATCCCTGGAGGAATCCCTGGAAGGTGTGGGGTTTTTCCTAGTGTGGAGGGAAGGCTGCAGCCCCAGCTGGAGGGCTCTTCTTGTGGTGTGCAAGCGGCTTTTTGCGAGTCCCTGGCAGGTTACGAGGCCGTGCACCGCACTCTGCTGCAGCCAAAGGGCAGCGCCAGGGCCCTGGGGCCAGTGAGAGGAGGAAGAAGGCAAAAGACAAGGCCCAGATTCTGGAGCAGATTGTGAGCAGCAAGAAGCAGCAGGAGGAGGAAGAGGAGGAAGAGGAGGAGAAGAAGCAGCACGGGCTGGACAGGTGGACCCTGGCACAGGTGGCCTTTGAGAAGATGGAGGAGAAGCGGCAAATGAAGCAGATCCTGAAGAAAGCATCAAAAACCCACAAGCAGCGAGTGGAGGAGTTCAACAGGCAGCTGGATACTCTGACTGAGCACCACGACATTCCCAAAGGCAGCTGGACTAAATGACCAGGCTGCTTTTCACGGCTCTGGAGCTGGAGTTGAGTTTTGTTTGTATCAAGCCATGTAAATCTGTCTTTTCTCCATATTGTCTAATAAATTGTCCGAGCTTTTATGACTTTATACTGTCTTAATTTATAGACTTGTTTTTTAAAACCAAACACGCTGCAATGTCTCCTCTGGGCTGAGGTGGATCCCTGTGCTCCCAGAAGGGCTGGAGGGAGATGGGGCAGCATGGACACCAGCAAAGCCACCAGTGCTCCTGCAGTGGTCACTTGGAGTCCTTCACTGCTCCTAAAACTGCAGCAAATCTTGCCCTGCTGGGGCCTCTCTCTGCACAAAGCTGGGGAGGAAGCAGCCCCTCACTGCCCAGCTATCACCCTGCTGCTGGGCTCTTGGGATTCCACCAAAAAGCAGAGTTTGAGTTCAGAAGACACTGAAGAAAAGGGACACTCTTCAAACTGCAGCCTGCCCTGCAGATGCTTCCAATTCTCACAGGGACAGGTCTGCTCCTGGGCCAGGAGAATTGTCCAGAAGGGTGAGGCAGACACACAAAGTGACCTTGGCCCCACACTGTAGCACAAACAGCCAGGAAATGATCTTGTTCTTCTCATCTCTTCCACTCAGAGAAACTTGGAGCCGCTCACAATCCCACAATTGCAAAACGCCTCAGGCAGAAGAACAAGTGAACAGAAAATCAAAGTTCAAAGAAAGATTTGCAGGAGTCGAGGCAGTTTGTGTGAGAGAGAGCCTGGATGTTCCTGTGAGCCCTGCACCAGCATCTTCCCTGCCTTCAGAGCTGGCTGGAAAAGGGGCAAACCCTTCTTCTGGTCCTGCAGCAAACACCTCGCCTGGAACTGGGGAACCCCAGATGAAAATGCTGAGAGAGCTGAAATCCCAACCCTGGTGGCATCAACAGCAAATTCCACAGATGCTCTGAGACCCCAAACATGAGTGCCCAGGTGCTGCTCCTGCTTGAGGGCACACGGGTCAAAGCCTCCAACTTTGTACTGGTGAGACCCAAGTGCCAAAAATAGATTCCCTTATCCCCCAAATCATAAAAATCAGGGAGTGGAAACTACTGGGAGTCATTGAGATTTGTAATGAGATTGGGGCTGCTGGTGGTGCCAGGAAGATGCTTCACCTGAATGAGGCTGGGGGTGGGAGCAGAGGCCCTGCAAGGGGAGATCCCAGTGGGAATTCATTTCCATTCCCCCCTCAGGGCCAAGGGAGGTTTGCTCAGGGATGGGTCCCAGGTGGGATGAGTGGTCTTTGCTGGAGCACAGCTGGTTCCTCCCCGTGCCAGCAGCAGGGACTGCCCAGTCTGTTCATGGTCCAGGTGCTCCTGGGAGCTGCTGTTGGACACCACCAGGACAGGTCCCAGGCAGGGACCTTCTCCCTGCACCCACAAAGCTGATCTCACCCCCATAAATCACTGCCCTGCTCTGCTGCCCAGGGAACGCAGGAGCCTGCTCATAAATCAGGAATAAAACTAACTTGGCATCTTTGGTGAGCAAATTAAATTGTGGGCTTTGGAGGAATGTTCCTGTTTGGCCAAATCATTAATAAATCAATGGGAGCAGTGAGGAAGAGGAGAGGGACTGCACCCTGTGCCACCTGGAGGGACGGAGAGCTGCGGGGTGGCACAAACCAGCCGTGTCCCCTGTGTCCCCTGTGTCCCCTCGGGGGCTGCCCCATGGCCCTGCAGCACCCTGGGGGGAGCAGGGGGACCCCAGAGCTGCCACCCCCCCCTCCACAGAGGGCTCACCCCGCCCTGGGAGCTCTGTGAGGTGCAGGTTAATAAATCAGTTTGTCTCCAGCCCCGTTTGCTTTGTGTGCCTGACAATAGCCCGTTGTAAATGGCAGCCCCTTGCCTCCTCTCCTGAAAGGCTTTTAATTAAAACACGGAAGGGGCTTTTCTGTGTACTTTAACAAAAAAAAAAAAAAAAAAAAAAAAAAAAAAAAAAAAAAAAGGGGAAAAAAAAGGATTTCAGCACACTCCCATTCCAGGCATTAATTTATTCCTGCCTTGCTGCCTGTTTGTGATCCACGTAACTGCTTTGTGCAGTGAGCTGGCCCCATGAAGCAGCCGAGGGGTGATGCTGGCAGAGAGAGCTACTGATAGTGACCAGTGCTGATGGTGACCAGCCTGATGGTGACCCAGTGCTGACTGGGAGCTTGCTCGGTCCCAAGGATGGGCAGAGGGACACCGGGAGCCTCACCATGGGACAGCAGTGCCACCAGAGGAAGCAGAGATGTGTGAGGCCCTGGGGCTGGCCAGGAGCTCTGCCCAGCTGCAGCCCTGGGCACATCCCTTGTGGACACCCTGACAGCTCCTGCAGAGCTCTGTCCCCATCCCTGTGCAGTCCCTGTCAGCTGTCCCCCAGCAGGTTTGGTCCTGGGGTCCCAGAAGCCCCTTTCCCCAATCCCTTTTCCCCAATCCCTTTCCCAATCCCTTTCCCCATCCCTTTCCCCAATCCCTTTCCCCATCCCTTTCCCAATCCCTTTCCCCATCCCTTTCCTCAATCCCTTTCCCAATCCCTTTCCCAATCCCTTTTCCCAATCCCTTTCCCCAATCCCTTTTCCCATCCCTCTCCTCTCCCTCTCCCGCCGGGACCGGGCAGCGCCCGCTACAACGTCGCCACCTGGTGGCCACCGCGGGAGCTGCAGCGCGTCCACCGCCGGCCGGGTCGGGGACACGAGGGGGGACACGGGGACATGGGGGGGACACGGGGGGACACGGCCGGCCACGGTGAGGGGACGCAAAGGGACAAGGGGGGCACAGGAGTGCAGGGTGAGGCACCTCGGGGGTAGGCAGCACCCCTTGGCTCCCCGCGCTGCCCGTGGGACATCGCCCAGCTGTGCCCGGCCTCAGCCCTCGCTGTCCCCCGGGATGTGCGGGGAGGGTGCCCGGGCTCCTCCACCGGCCGCCTTTCTGCCTCGGCTACTCATTGCACGCACATTTCCCCTACAATTAGCGCATGCTCTTTAATTAATTTTCCTCTTTTATTGCTTCGCCCAAATTATCTCAGCCCCGGCGCCGCTGGCGCGCTCACGGCGGATAACGCTGCTATTTATGGCTTTCCTGTCAATGCCGCATCCTGTTCTCGGGGCGGGACACAGCCCCGGGACACGCCAGAGCTCAGGAATTGTCTGTCCTGGTCCCCATCCTCGGGCCAGCCGCTCCCCGGCTCTGTCAGGCAGGTGGCGGCTCTTGCCCAAATTCCTGAGCTGGGCAAACCCTCCCGGCCATACGGTGCTGGAACTTTCCAAGGAGAAACGGAGCTGAGTCAGGCAAAGCTGCGGCATCGAATCTGCCCGGAATAAGCTGCTACACGTGGAAACCTTCTGAACACCGAGGGGAGAGGGGTAAAACCCCCTGAAAGCTGCTGAGGATGCTGCTGGTAGAAAGGAGCTGAAGGGGATGTGGTGGGCAAGGGAAGGATGTTCCCAAAACCTCACACAACGGGAACTGAGCTGCAGGGGTGTGATGGAGGGCGCAGAAACCAGTCTGTGCCAGAGGAGATGAATTTCAGCCAGCACCAGAACCCCCACACTCCCCAATTCAAGCGTCAGGGATGGGGTGACCACCTCTGGCAGCTTCCAACAGCAGCTCCCGGCAGGAATCTGTCTTTCCACCTTTAATATGCTTTCCCCCTTTAAAATAATCATTACCAATAAACAAATATAGCAGCCAGTTGTATATAAGCATCAAATTAAGCAGGTACATGCATTTGTTATATTTGATATAGCCTTGTTAACTGGAAATTCCCAGGTTTGGAATATGTATTGATTTCAGCAAACATATATTACTTTACTGTAAGTACCCACAGCCATTGTAGTTAATATACAACAGTTTAATTTAAAATGCATTAGTTTAATAAAAATGCATAAAACAGAAGGGAATTGCATTAGCTTCAATAAAAAAAAAAGAATTCAATTTCATAAATATTATCCAGTGTTAAAATGCATTGATTTCCTGGGAAAATGTATTGGTCAGAGGTAATTTACATTGGTTTGGATGGGAACGTCCCGGGGTGTATACATATGTATTAGTTTAGTCAAATGTGTCTGAGCACAGAAAAAAACACCGGCTGGAGCAGAGGGTATTCAGAAGGAGCAGGCACAGCACGAGCCGGCTCGGGAGCATCCCAGCCCTCCGAGGGGGCTGTGCCTGGGTCTGGACACCCCCAGACGGGTTCTGAGGGTGCTCAGGCCCGGCGGTGCCGGGATGCTGCCGGGATTCCCGGGACACGGAGCCGTTATCAGCCCCGGGCAGGTCTGGCTCAGGCAGAGCCGGCGCCCGGCACAGAGCAGGGGTTAATCAAATCCTTTTGACTCCATTTTTTATCGAGCTCAAGAGGGGCTGGCCTATTAATTAGAAAGGCTTTTTCATGTAAAACACAGGCTCTTTCGCAGATAAGAAGGGACGATGCTTGATTTTGCCGTGGCACAGATCCGTGTGTTATTCCTTGACATCCATTCACAGGCTGCAGCCACTTCCCACAGCTCTTTTGTTCACTACAGGGCTCCAGAGGCAGGTTTGTGCATACAGACACATTCAAAGCACTCAGGTTTTCCTGGGGGCCGACAAGCCCCCCAGTATCCAGAGGAGGAGAAGGATGTGATGTGCCTGGAGGCGCTTCCATCTGCAGGCTGGACCAGGATCCTCAGGGGAGAGCAGGATCTGGCCCGTGCAGCACAGAGGATTTCAGCTGACAGCAAGAAGTGAGCAGTGGAGCAGATGCAACGCCCTACAAATCACAGCAGAAACCCTGGCAGCCATCTGCACCCCGTTCCCATCCCGGATTTCTGTGCCACCCTCTGCACCCCGACCCTTCAAAGCCCCCAGCCACAACCTGGCCAACACCAGGGAGAGACACAGGTCTGGTTTCTTTCAGGCTGGGTGGGTAAAAATGGTTGTTCCTGAAAAAAATAACATTCTGGGAGGCCTCCACAGCTCCAGGGTTTCCTGCTGTGCTGCGCCCAGCACGGACACGGAGCCGGGGATGGGAACGGGCAGAGCCATGGCCAGTCCTGTGAAACCACCACACATCACTTCCCTGATGCTTATGGATTTTTCCTTAATGCCACAAATTAAGGTAATTGGGCTCGGCTGGACGATGAATCCAGCTGAACTTGGCAGGACGAGGGAGCGTCCGTGCCGAGATTGATCCCGCTCATCCCCGGCTGTGCCCGGGGCTTGTCCTGGCCCCAGCTCTGCCCCCGCGGCTCTTTCTCCTGCCCTTTTTGCTCACACAGACCCCAAAACACATCCTGAAATCCCTTCCCTGAGCTGCAGCTCCATCCAGGCGAGATGGTCATTCCCGGATCAGGAGTTTTCCTCCTCCCCAGCAGTTTTCCCTACACGCTTTCCCCACTGAAATCTCCTGGAATTGCCTCCCGCAATCCTCCCCGTAACGCCATCCTCGCTGGCACGGCGGTGGCAGCCGGGCGGGCGAGTGCCAGGGATTAAACACGATATTTGTGACCTCCGGGAGAGCAAGGGCAGCGTCTGGGCAGAGCCCGGAGTTCCAGGGATCTGGTTTCACAATGCCTTTTGTTCCCGGCCCTCCCTGCTCGCCCACCGCGCTCCTGGGCGTGCGGAGGGGACAAAGGCGGGCAGCGAGGCCAGCAGCCCGCACGGCCACCGGGTCATGGCCATGAGCTTGGGGCGCTGCCGGGCATCCTTGGGGCTGGCAGCACCATTCCCACCCCAGCGCGAATCCTCCCCCAGCCTCATCCCGGGCAAGGCGGGAGGGAGCGGGCATGAAATGAACGGGCTGAAGACAAAAGGGAACCGCCCGGTCCCGGCAGCCACAAGTCCTGCTAGCAGACATATCAGAGGTTTTGTGGGATTGATGCCCGTGGGTTCCTCGGCTCTTTCTGCCGAGCCAGAGCCCGGGCAGTGCGAGCGTCATCCCTGCAGGATGTGTCCCCGGGACAGAGCCCGGAATCGGGAGGGTTAAATCTGCGTGTCCCACGGGACCGGGGCGAGCAAATGCTCGGCTTAAGTGGGTGACAGGTGCTTCGGTGGGGGTGACACATGAGAGAGGAGCTCTTGGTGCCCGCCCGGCTCTGCATCCGCCTCTGGGATGGGGCGGCAGCTCCGGGGATGTCCCCGCTCGGCCACGGGCCGGGTGACCGGGGAGCCGCTGCTGCTCCGGGAGCATCCCAAGGGAGGCGATCCACGGGCTGGGAGCCGGAGCCGAGCACGATGGGGCTCCCAAAACCGCCTGGAAGCACCGAGGAGAAACATCCGTGTCCCAAAGCTTGGGGGATTCTAGCAGGGGGTCCCCTGGGGCCAACCCCTCCCAGCGGAGGGGACAAGCCCGGCGCCAGCCCGAGTGACAAAGGCAGGTGGGATTGTCCCCAAGCATCCCCGGTGTGGGAGCTGGGGGCCACCGGAGCTTGGTTAACCTTGAAACCCTGCCGGGCTCACATGTCACGTCAGCCGGTGACAACAACAAGATTAGAGAGAGAGAGGGACAGAGAAAGGCAGAGACAACAGGGTTGGGGGCGGCCAAATTACCTATTACAGCCAAAAGTGGGCATGGGGCTATTTTTAACCCCGAGGGGGGTGTATTTATTGTTCCAGCCGGGGGGAGGGAGGGAGTGCCTCTGGGACACCCCTCACGGTGACATCGGCAGCTGAGCAGAGCCATGGTGAGTACTGAGAGAGCAAGAGAGAAAATTAATTTGATTTTTCACCGGAGTAGCTTTAATGGGCAGGGGGCAAAGGAGGCAACAAGGAGTTGAGGGCCAAGGGTCTTGTCTGCCTTGGAAAGAGGGAGAGAAAACTGGGGAGCATCTGGGTGGATCAGCAGAATCTCACAGGGAACAGAGAGGTGTCCCCCATGCTAGCAGAGCTTTCAAAGGAGGGCAGATGGCTTTAGGCTCCAAATGCCATTTTTCTCTTTTCCCTTCCTTGGTGCAGTGAGAGGAAGGGCTGTTCTGTGCCCCCAAAATCCTCCTCCTGACAGACCCCCATGAGGGGAAACAGCTGCAGGAGCAGGCACTGGAATGAGGGATAATGGGCTGGGTGGGACAGTGAGGGGCTCTTCAGTCCTCTTTAGAACACACATTGACCCATTTCTGACTGTTCCAAGCCTCAGTGCAGGAGGAGGCAGATTTTTAATTAAGCCATATTTTAATATCTGCACAGCAGGGTAAAGAAGCACCAACCAACCACAGCCCTTATGTGCAACCTCAGCAGTGCTCCCAAAACCAGGGTTCCAAAGGGGATATCTCACCCCAGAGCTGACCCTCTTACCTGCCTGTGGGAGAAGTGATTTCCCTCCTCATCTTTCCTTGGATCTATTTGGCTAAATTCGCCAGGAGCTGAAATTTAAGCAGGAATCTTAATGCCCCTCAGTATCCCAGAGCTGCAGGGAGAAACCACCAAGTCCCCAGGAAAGAGAACCCCAGCCCAGAGCTCCCACCAGGGAGTCATGAGTAAGAACAGGGCACTTCCACGCTTTAATCTCACCCCATAAAAAGCCAGTGAGCTCATGGTGCATACCTGGACTCCTGCAGGCACCCAAGAAAGCCAAGAAGAGGATTGAGGGTGCCAATTCCAATGTCTTCTCCATGTTCGAGCAGGCCCAGATCCAGGAATTCAAAGAGGTAGGTGGGTTTGGTGGGAAGGGCTGGGGGTCCTGGGTGTGATGTGACCTTCAGCTCTTTCCTTGGTGCTCTCAAGTGACAGCTGGCTCACACCAGGAGGCAGCAGGCCTGGTTTTGGGTCGTTTTATTTTAAAAGTGAGAATAGCAACTCAGCGACACCGTTAAATCTGGCAAAGCCTCCAAGCTCTCAGGAGGCAGATTGCCTCAGAGGATTCCCTCAGCACATCCAAGGGAGCTGGGGCACATCTCCCAGCTCCTGCCACCTGCCTGGCCAGGAGCTCTCAACCCCTGCATGGCAGGCACGTGGTCCTGTGCAGATCCCAGTTCCAGGGATAACTGGCCCCAGTGGGAGGAGCTGGTGGCCCAGGCTGGCCTCTCTGCCTGGTGTCCTACTGGAGTGAGAGGGATTTGGCCAAGGAAAGGGTTTGTACAACTCTGGGGTTTGGGTTGCCATGACCCCAAGGTGCTGTGAGGGATTAGGGTGAGTGAGACCCCCCAGAGCCCATCCTGTGAGGATTCAAAATGCCCTTATCCCATCCAAGCTGAAAGGAGAAGGAGAAAGGTGCTGAAGCCTTTGCAAAGGCTGACAATTGTCCCTTTCCCTGTGCTCCCTGCCCTGCTCCTGTGCTTCCAGGCCTTCACCATCATGGATCAGAACCGGGACGGCTTCATCGACAAGGCAGATCTGAGAGACACCTTTGCTGCCCTTGGTGAGCCCAGCTTTGGCAGCTCCCCTCCCCTCCCCAGCTTTGCCAACACCAGACCTGTGAACTGAGAAACAAGGCAGGGTGGGGCATTTAACCAAGCCCCTGTCATTCACCTGATCTCCCGTTTTGCCAAAATCCTCCTGATCCCAACCCAAGGCTGCCAGCCGGGGAGATCCCTCGTGGGTGACCTGGAGCAGCTCCCACAGCAGCGCTGGTTCATCCCCTTGGCACTGGAGCCACTCCTGGATTACACAGCCCAGCACTCCCTGCCTTTCCCAGTTCATCCCCTTGGCACTGGAGCCACTCCTGGATTACACAGCCCAGCACTCCCTGCCTTTCCCATGCTTAGGAGCACCTGGCTGTGCCCATCCCACGGCATCCCAGGGCATGTGGGCATTAAGGGGATTTAGGGGATTTGTGGGAGGCTGTGACTCTGCAGGCTTGGCTCTGCCATCAGAGGTCAGCATGAATCAGCAATGGAGCTCCAAGGACAACCCAGCCTCGGGAGAAAGGATCGTAGGTGTTCAATCCTGTTTGCTTTTGGTGCTGGGGGACAGGGAGAACCCCAGTGCTGCTGGTCTTGGCCCACATATTCCAGGGAGGGCTAAAAGAGGCTGATCCATGGGGCAGTGAGGCAAGGAAGCAGCACAGCTCAGTGCTTTCATCCTTTTCTGTGACCCTGGAGCCTGAGAAGCCAGAGCTGGAGATAATTCTCTCACCTCACTGCTGCTACCTCCATTCCTTGTCAGAGGTGGCTCCCCAGGAATGTGCTATTTCCCTTCAGTGGGGGAAAATCCCCCACGAAAGGGTTCTGTGGTGTGTATTTTTAGCCCCCAACACGCAGAGCAGGACTCGGATCCATGACTGACCCATAGCTGCTCTCCCCAGGGCGCCTGAATGTGAAGAACGAGGAGATCGATGAGATGATAAAGGAGGCACCGGGCCCGATCAACTTCACCGTGTTCCTCACCATGTTTGGGGAGAAGCTCAAGGGTGAGAGGGCACCTGGGCAGCTGGGAGTGCTCACTGGCCCCAAAACTCCTGCTGATTTGCAATACCAATACCTGATTTGCACCCCTAGGTCCAGAGATCCAGATCTTATCCCACGACTCCCCAAACTGTTGGGGGGTGTGAGATGGTCTCTGTGCCTCAGTTTCCCCAGGCATTTACAAAACCCAAATGGCTGTGCTGGTGCTGCTGCTGCTGCTGCTGTCCCATAGGAAGAGGGGACAGCTCCTGGAGCGCCTCTGAGCCTGCTGACACCAGCAGTGCCAACAGTGGCCCCCCTGCCTACAGGCAGACTCTGACCCATCACCCCATCTGGCTGCACCCTGAGTCACATATTTAACCCAAGGAATGCAGATCTCCAAGAGGCTGCAGGGCCCCAAGGGCTGTGCCTGGAGCTCTATAAATACCCCCAAGATTAGATAAATGCCGGATGCCAGAGCGGTGGTGACAGCGCCTGCTCTGTGCTCACACCACCACCCTATGGCTGCTCCTCTACGTGCCACCAGCTTCACTCAGGTCTCCAGCTGCAGGGCCAGCATTCCTGCAGGGGCCCCACTTTCCAGTCTGCCCCCCATTTTTCCCCCGAGGCTGGGAGAAGCCGGAGGTTGCCGTTGGTTTCCTCCTTTACCATCTCCAACGGCCGTGGCTTTGTCACCTGCAGGTGCCGACCCGGAGGAGACAATCCTGAATGCATTCAAGGTGTTTGATCCAGAGGGGAAAGGCCTGAAATCTGCCTAGTGAGTGCAGGGGTACCTGGGGCAGGCAGTGATGGGGTGTCCCCATAAGGACCTGCCCAGTGCTCACCACACTCTCTTTTTGCAGCATCAAAGAAATGCTGATGACGCAGGGGGAGAGGTTTTCCCAGGAAGAGGTATGATCTCCTCCCCACCTTCTGCCAGCCTCCCTCTATCCCAACAGACCCCATCCCTCCTCCCAGCCCTCCCATGCCACCTTTTGTCACGGCTCTTCCCTGGCAGATCGATCAGATGTTCGCTGCCTTCCCTCCGGACATGTCTGGCAACCTGGACTACAAGAACCTGGTCCATGTCATCACTCATGGTGAAGAGAAGGACTAGCCCAGGCTCAGGGCTGGGGCTGGCACTGCAAGATCACCTCTCCCTAGGTCACACGGGGGTTCCCTTTCCTCTTCCCCTGGAGAGGCATGTGCCTGGGAATTTGGCACGGGAATGGCATTCACATTAAAAGGCCTTTTGGCAAGAGGAAACCCAGCTGCTGGTGTGAGCAGTGCTTGGGCTTGTGCGGTGTGGGAGCCCTCAGACCCTTCCAGACCCTGCTGGCCTCAGCACCCCCGACCTACTGCACGTCACCCTCATGTGTCCTCGAGTCCCTCTGCCTCCCACTCCCACTCCCAGCCCCAAACCAGCCTGTTCCACACTGGGCTGTGCCCATCCCGCCTGGTCCCAGGGCCAGCACTGAGCTCAGCTTTCCTTTAGGCAGCAGAGAGTTGTCAGATTCTGCCAGTTTAGCAGGGAACACCCCACGAGCACACTCATTCCCTGCACCCCACCTGCCAGGCCCTGCCCTCGGGCACGGTGCAGGATTGGCACCGTGGTCCCCATCTCTGGCTGTGGGGAGTGCCTTGGGTTGTGTGACAGGGATGTCACCCTCTGCTAGAGCAGCTGATCCCGCCCTGGCTGCAGGTGCTGTCAGCAGTGGGTGAAGCCACGCCAAAACATCACCTGGTGAGGTTCTGAAGCCTGTGAAAGGTGTTGGGCCCCTTCCAGAGAAGGAAGATGGAATGATGTGCAGGATGCAGAAGCTCAAGAATGAAACAGCTTCTTTAATTCCCTGGTGGGCTCTTGGACTCTGATGGGCTCCTGGAGCCTGATGCACTGTGTGATGTGAATCTCCTCCTCCTCTTGCCCGTGCTGGGGGGCCTGCTCACCTCCTCCTGCTGCGTCTGGATAACGAGCTCACGCAGCTCAGCCCGGCCCAGCGGCTCTTCCACTGCCCAAGAGAACAGCCATCCCATAATACACCCTTTCACAGGCCTCACACCCCTCATACACCCTTTTGCAGGCCTCACACCCCCCGGTGGGGCAGGACAGGCTGGAAGGGATGCTCTGGGGAGGACATGTGGCAGCAGGGCTGGGCCAGGCAGCCACGGGGGATTGGGAGCGGCTGCTGCCCAGCCATGGCCCCTCTCTCCCCACTCCCTGCTCACCAGTTTTGGGGTCAGTGGTCTCCTCCAGGTCTGGGGGGGGCGGGCAGAGCTTGGCCCTGTCCGTGGTCCAGAGGAGGTTGGAGGCTGCCCGGAGGGGGCTGACGAAGGCCTGGGCGCGCTGGGTGCGGTCGAGGGAGGTGTAGCGCAGCAGGGACTCCCTCAGCAGGAACTCCTTGACCTTGTTCTCCACGGGACCTGGGGGGAAGGAGCCACAGTGTCCCTCCCACAGGGTCCCTGCAGCAGGACCCTGCCCAAAGCCAGCCCTGGCTGCCTGCAGAGCAGGGGATCCACTGGCTTCCCTCAGGGCAGCCTGACTCCCTGGCTGGGTCATGGAATCATAAAATCACAGAGTCGTCAATGTTGGAACAGACCTCCAAAATCATCAAGTCCAATACTGAATATTCCCTGCCTGTTAAAGCATACCACCAAGTGACACATCCCCTCTATTTTTGGAGCACTTTAAGGGTGGTGACTCTACCACTTCCCTGGGAAGTCTGTTCCAATGCTTGACCACTATTTCAGTGAAGAAATTTTTCCTAATATCCAACCTGAACCTTCCCCCTAGTGCAATTCCCCTTGTCCTCTTGCTGGCTAGCTGGGAGGAGAGGCCGACCCCCATTGCACTTCATCACCCAGAGCCACAGTGAGGCTTTGGGGATCCACTGGGATTTTAAAAATCCAAATTAGCTCCTAAATTTGCTGGGAATTTGGCATTGCAAATTCACTATAGGGCACGCATGACTGATGGGACAGGGGAAAACAAAATCTCAATTTAAACACAGTGTGAGCGGGTGGTGCACAGGACTCCCCAGGGTGGTGGCACAGGAAGATGGGCAGCCCTGACCTACCAAAAACTGGCACCAGGCTGTCCCCAAGGGGCTTCACGATCTTCGTAGTGTCACACTCCATTGCCTTCAAGAGGGTCTCAATGCGAGACTGGATCTGTCCCAGGAGTTGGCTGCTCTCCTTGTATTTGTTCTCATACTTGTTGGCTTCCTCGGTGGTCTCTGCTATTTTTGCCTACCAGCAAAGGTCTTTGTGTCACAAAGGTGTCCCACCAACCCCTCGCTGTTCCCACCACCCCAGTGCTGCCCAGTTCCAGTCTGGAGAGAGAATCACAGGATGCCAGGATGGGTCAGGTTGGAAGGGACCACAATGGGTGGTCTGGTCCAACCTCTCCTCAGGCAGGGTCATCCCAGAGCACAGGACACAGGATTGTGTCCAGAGGGTTCTTGAAGGGTTCCAGAGGTATCTCCAGCTGCCCATGCCGGCCCAGGGCTGGCAGGAGCCCCACAGCCACCCTCTCACCCTGCAAAACCTTTGCAGGACCCTTTTCTCCCCACACCTCTCCAGCCACTGGCCAGAGCAGCATTTACAGGACCAGACTCCTTGAGACAAGTGCTGGGACACACAGGGATGTGCTGCTCTTCCAGAAGGAACCCATGGACACCATACCTCCAGCTCCTGCAGGACCTGAGTCTGGGTTGTCTCTGCCTGCTCCCTCTCCGTTGTGATGGCCTCCATATCATCCTGTGGGATGGGAACACCAGCACATGGGGTGAGCACCGATGGAACCCCACCTGACCCGCCAGACAGAGGCTGGGGACAGCCCAGGGAGCAGGGACACCTCCAGGGAAATGCAGAAATCTCGGGAAATGCTCCCAGCTCCCCGGGACCCTGCAGTGTTTTTGCTGGGTACACGGTGGCAGCATTGAGACACGTTTAGCTCCAAGAAAACAGCGGAGTTTTGGCTTTGGCTGCTCCTTTGCATCCCCCTCATCCTCCCTGTGTGGCTGGATGCAGGCAGTGATGAAGGACACTCGGGAGAGGACAAACCCACCCTGCCCCAAAATCACTGCCTGGAAAAGGCAGGAACAGACCTGGATCGCCTGGATCCTCTGCCTGAGACCCTCATTCCTGACGTTCAGCCTAATGGCGTAGTTAAAGAGGATGAAGAATCTCCTGTCCTTTTCAAGGAACTCCTCCAAGAAATCATCGATGTCTCCGTCCGACAGCTCCAGCAGGCGCTTGTAGGCCACCTCATAGCTCTCCTTTTGGCTCCTTTTGGCCCTCTCAGCTGCCTCAAAGGCTGAGAAAGAGACAGAGAGCCGTGGTTGCCCTTTGCAGAGCCTTCCCTGCAGTGCTGTGGGGTTTGGTGCAGGGCTGGGGCAGGAGGGAGCAGTGCTGGAGGGGCAGAGGGAGCCTCTTCCACCAGGAAACTAAGCAGGGATGTCATTGGAATGGAGAAAACACCATGGATTCCCTCCCAGGAGGACAGAATTATTAGATTAGGTTAGATTAGATTAGATTAGATTAGATTAGATTTTAGGAAGAAATTCCTCCCTGTGAGGGTGGTGAGGCCCTGGCATAGGGTGGCCAGAGAAGCTGTGGCTGCTCCATCCCTGGAAGCATCCAAAGCCAGGCTGGATGGGGCTGGGAGCACCCTGGGATAGTGAAAGGTGTCCCTGCCCATGGAGGGGGTGGAACTGGATGAGTTTTAAGACTCCTTTCCAACCCAACCTGTTCTGTGGTAAAAGGAGCCATGGTTGCACACAGGAGCAGCTCCCTGTCCCGAGGGCACCCCAAGACACTCGGTCTCACTCAATTATCACTGTTCAGCCTTTTTGTTTGTAGGGTGAAGGTTGGGTGGGGAGGTTGTGGGCAGGGCAGGCTTTCTGCCTTTGGGGTGCAGTTCTATAAACCACCACGAGCAGCCCAGCCCCATCAACTCCGCAGATTTCGGGTTTGTGGTCCCAGTGCCACAAATCCTCCTCTGTTACCTTCTCTCTCTTTGGCCTGTTCCTTCAATACAGAGAGGTCTGCACATTTGCTGAGGAAGAAGTTCTTCAGCCTGGTCTCCTGGTGGAGGGCACACTTCCTCTCCAGCAGCCTGATGTTGTACTGGATGGTTTCCCTGTAGCGCACGTCCCGGATGTCCGAGATCCGCCCCAGATCCTCCATCCTGCACACGGACAGCAGCTCTCACACCTTGTGTGTGCACAAGGCTCTGTGCTCCTGGCCACTCCCAGGAGGGCCAGGCCTGCCAAAGCCCCTGTGGTGCTGTGCCCGTTCCCAGATCTCATCTGGATGGAGTGGAGTCAGTCCAGAGGGAATTCACAGCCACTAACACAGATTTTGGTGAGGTTTTGTACTTGGGCATAGTACCCAGCTCAGGTGGGACTCGGAAAAAACTGGCTTCTCCGTGGCGCTGTCCATCCCATCCAAAGAAACATCTGGGACAGATGGAATTAAACACCCTGGAGGTACCAGTCTCCCCATACTGACCAGGCACCCAACCCTTAGCACCCAGACCCAGATGGGAGTGGTGAATCCTCCCTCTGAAGCCTCAGCTGGTCTCTGTGTTTGAACACTCATCACTGGCACCACCCAGCAGCCCCAGGTTGTGCCCAGAGGGCTGACAATGCCCCATACCACTGCTCATAGTCCTCTGTGGCTTGCTCGATAGCAGCCTCCAGCAGTTTGTTCTGCTGAGCCAGGCTTCTTTCCAGCTTCCAGTAGCAGTTGTCATAAATGGCTTTCTGGATCTGCAGGCTGGCAGTCTCCTCTCTGAGCTTGTTGTTCCTGGTCATGATGGTGTTGTAACGCACAGTGACCTGGGGAGAGCAAAGCAAAAGCTCTGGAACTGGTGGGGAACTGGGGAGGTTCAGGTCGCTGCTTAAAGACCTCGACCAGGGCAGGGTCAAACACAGCCCAAGAGATTTGAAGCTGGCCCTGCACTGTCCTCCTCCCCAAGAGAGGAAAGGCAACAGAAGACCAGGTTGATCACAACAGAGACCTGGAGCTGGCTTTGTCCAAGACAAGGTGGCTCCAGGCAGCCCAGTTTGATCACAAAGCAGGTGCAGACCTTCAGGCCTCTTGGCACAGCCCAAGTGCTGCATTTGGGTCACCAAGCCTGAAGGAGCCTTTGAGATATTCTGGGAATGATCAGGCCAGGGGAACAAGCCAGGTGCTCCATGCAGCTTGTGTCAACCAAACACATTTGCACCACTGAGCTTTGTCCTGACCACAAAGGTCCCAGGCCCCTGTGTGACCCCACACACGTTCTCCAAAAGTCTCCAAAACGTTTCCTTACATGACTCAGACGCATCTCCAGTAACTCAATCTTCTTCTGCAGGTGTTTGTGGCTCTTTGCTTCCAACTCCCTCCAGTTTGTGTCTCTTTGATTCACTATCTTTTTTTCCAGCTCTACAACCTGCACACACACACAGGGAAAAAAAAAACCAGGAAGTATAATCTCCACCCCTACATTCTGGACTTTTGTCAGGACACAGAGCCAAAGAAAATCCCCTCTGTTGATCTGAACTACAGCAACCCTGTCATTAATGAGCTCTCAGTTATAGGAGCAGCTTTAATCCCAAAGGATCCCACCCTGCACATGCAGAAACATGAACTGTAACTGGGAATGGGGGTTTTTTGTGTCATGAAAGAAGTGCAGCTGTTTCTGGAGGGAGATCCAGCAGGTGCTGAACATGGCACAGCAGCACTTTGCAGAGTGGAAGAGGCAATGAGGATGGGGCTGTGGTAGAGGTATTGTGCTGGCCAGGCAGGGATCTGTGCAGTCCTCCCTGGGAATGAGTGGAGGAAAACTTCTGCCAGAAGTGGGGAGATTCCAGAGGAAATAAATGCATGGAAGAGTGAAGCAGCTGGAGAATGGTGAGGCAGGGGGCAGGTGGGGGAGGGATGACTCAGGCAGGTCAGAGTTATCATCATCCCTGACAGAAAGCTAACCCTGCTGGGAAAGCTCTGCAGCACCTCCAGCAATGGCAAACTACCCCAGCATGTTCCCTGGAGTCCAGCTTGGGCAGCTGGCTCTGAGAACAATGCTGAAGGGAACTGTCACTTCCACAGCCCACGTTTCCCTTGGCTTCCCACCTCACTCCTGCCCAAATCCAACCAGATCCTCAGGAGAAGGGATGGGGCATCCCTCAGGTGATGCTGTTCCTGTATTTGCCACACCTCAGACAGCACTGTTCCTGTTTTACCTCTTTTTTAGGAGAATAAAAAGAAGTGAAGGGAGAAGGAGAGGGATGTTTGTGCCCCCAGGCTGGTGTGTGCCACCACACAGGGACTGGTGCAGGGACCAGTGGGACAAGGTTGAGAGTCCAACCTCACTTTTCCAGTCAGTGCTGCTGACTTGAACGGGAGCCTGGTTCTATTTGTCACTGTCATGTGTCACTTGCCAGGAGGAATATTCCAAGGGCTGAATTAAATGCGTTCTACACTGAGGAGTTTCAGGCACAGGTCTCACTCTGTGACTCTGCCCTGCTGTGCTCAGGCAGGGAACAGTCCAGATGCTCTCACCTGCTTGGCCAGGTCAGCTAACTGGGCTTTTCTTTCTTTGATCAGGGCATCATTCTGCATCCTGGTCTGCAAGAGGCTTCGGACCTTCATGCGATTTCTGCTTTCCACCAGGACACTGCTCGGTGAATAGATCTGGCTCAGCGTTAATGTCACATGTCTGTGCTCTTGCTTCAGATCAGCTATTGCTTTTCTGCAAAAATGGAACAACAAATGACATTTAGCACATCCCATCTGCCAGGGCAGCTCCTTGCCCCTCCCCATCTCTGCTCTGTGGTCCCCAGATCTATTTATCAAAAAGGGATAGCAATCCCTTGATTGCTATCAAAAAAGAGGGAGCAATATTTTGTATGGGCAGATGAGATAGGACAAGAGGGAATGGATTTAAGCTAAAAGAAGAGAGATTGAGATCAGATGTTAGGAAGAAATTCTTTGCTCAGAGAGTGGTGAGGCCCTGGCACAGGGTGCCCAGAGAAGCTGTCCCATCCCTGGAGGTGTCCAAGGCCAGGCTGGACAGGCCTTGGAGCAACATGGGATAGTGCAAGGTGTCCCTGCCTGTGGGAGTCCATAAATCTGTGACTTTGGCGTGGAGGAACTTCCCAAGCTCCAGGCAGCCAAGCAGAGCTGTACTCACTCCTGAGCCTGCATTTGCCGCCAGATATCGGCATCGAAGAATTTCCTCTTGTGGGCCTCATGATGGAAATTAGTCTGCAGGTGCCTGATCTCCACTTTAGCCCTTATTTCCTTCTCCTTTTCGGGGAGATCCAGGTCTGCTGAGGCTTCTCTCCTCTGCCACAGACAAAGGAGGGTTTGGTCAGTCGAGCAAACGCAGCTGGCAGTGGCAGCAGCTGAGCAGCAGCAGCTCCAGCTCTTCCCTGGCACCTGAGATCTCCATCACCACCCAAAACACACAGTGCTGGCTGAGCTGGAGCCAGCACCTCCATTCCAGGACAGGGAGAGACCTCCACCAGTGAAGAGGACAGGTGATGGCAGGTTGTCACCTCTTTTATCACCCAGCACAACAGCGAGGACCACGTGAGTGAGAACCAGCGCCACTGGTGCTGGGGACATGGATGAGCCCAGGAGTGGAGCAGGAGTGGAGCAGGAGTGCTCCTGTCCCCGACCATCAGAAGGTGACTTCAAGCTGAGAAACTGCCCAGCAAGCAGGCACTGAAGGCAGTTAGACCCACCACTACCTGTGTCCTCAGCTGACTCAAATTCCCCAACTCTGCCTCTTCCAACACCCAAATCTCCTCATTCCTGGCACAGGAGAAGCAGCCCCAGTGCTCCCCAGCACCTTGCTGGCAGGAGCAAACCTGCTGGATGTTTATTCCATGGCTAAGATCCCCACAGCAGATCCTCCATAGTCCCTGTGAAGCTCAGCTTTAGTTTGTCCTTCTATTTTACCTTCATTTTCCCCGTCTAACTCTGCTGGTTGCTCTGTAGATGCCTTGGGAAGGGAACAAGTGAAACTCTGCAGGCACAAGATTGCTTTCCAAGGAAAGAAATGAAACAGGAGTAATGGGGTGGCTGTGTCCTCCTGCCCATCCCTCAGCACCCGCTCGCGTGTTTGGCACATGAGGAAACCATCACAGATGGCTGCAAGAGGAATAAAAGGAGAGCATTTCTGGTGATGTCATCGTGAAATTATCGAGTTTTATAAGTAGGGGAAGAACAGATGGTTTGAGCTATTCCATCCCATTCAGTACCTGGGTTTCCATAGAAATTCCAGCGAGGCCAGTCCCCCCCACCCTGTGCCTGCAGAACACCTGGATTCAGCACCCCTGTCCCAGGAGGGCACCAGAGTGGACCCTGCAGCCCTTACCCCCAGAGCTGGTCCCCAGCAACCACACTGCAGTCCCTTGGGTGTCCCTGTGTCCCCTGACACTGCTCAGCCCCACACAGGGCACCTTCCTCTCCAGCCAGGAGACAGAACCACAGTGGCAGTCAGGTTTTCCCAAAGATCCACCCCTATTTCCAGCAAGAAGCTCAGGAGAGGGAAGAACCTAGAAGAGAACTGGTCCCAGTCCTGCCCTGCACTGGCCCAGGTTCCATGGTTGCCACGGCAGCATCACCACAATGGAGTGAGGATGGTGCCCCGTGATGGACCAAGCAAGGAGTTGCTGGGACCCCACATTACATGGACCAAAGGGGTTTCTGTGCCCCAAAACCAGCCCTGAAGCTCCAACATCTCCCTGGCTGTGTGTCCACAGCGAGGAGAAACCCTCATTTGGAATTGAGCCATAACCTGGCATTCAAAGCCTCTTGCTCCAACAGGGGTAGCCAGGGGTTCACCATCCCCAGCAGTGCTTCAGGATTAGGGCTGCTGCTCGGTCCACATCCAGACTTTTTGCCTTCCAGCCTGGTTTTTATCTGGTTTTTTTCATAAAGAAGCCATCACCACCTCACTGCCACCACTGCTGGCATCCAGAGCAGCAATGTCTGGAGCTGCCAAACTGGGGAAGGACCCTGGGGACAGGGACCTGTTAGGTGGCTGGTTAGGGGACAGATTGAGGCTTCATGCCCACTTCTCTCCTTCCCATGCAGGGAAGCACTCAGGAGCTGTAGACTGAGTCATAAGGAGCCATGATAATCCTTCCCCTGTAAGCTGGAGCGCGTGGCCAGCTCCTTCCCAGGCACTGCACAAATGCTGAGATCCCTGGAGGGCAGCAGCACAGGGGCTGTGTTTTGTAGCCCTGGAGATGCTTACTCAGCTGTGGGCTGAAGGGGAGAGGAGCAGAGCTGAAGGTGAGCAAAGGGCAGCCTGTCCCAGTTTGCAGGGCTGCAGCGAGTTCAAAGCCACGAGCGAAATCCCCGAGCAGAGCATCGGCGCCTCCCCGTTATCCCAGAGACTTTGATGAGCTAACAGCCCAGCCACCAAGTTCCAGCCTAATTCCCAGCCAGACAGGCTCTGAGGAGGCATTTAATTGGAAATCATATTCATGGCAGAAAGCAGAATGTGGTGTTTGATAAGAAAAATCACAACTGAGGGCAGAGCCCTGCTGGGAAGGCACCGGAGCCTGAGGATCCCACCAGGGCTGGGGGAAGCTCCCAGAGCTTTTTGTGCTGTTCCTGCATGAGCAACAGCTCCGTGGGATAATGACAGAACCTCTCCAGGGTGAGCTTGTCACTCAGTCCCAGTGGCTCTGGCTGAGCTATAGGGCACACCCCTTCTTTTCACCCTCAGCAGAAACAGGGCCAAACCCCCAGTTCACAATAGAAGTGGAGGTGCAGGGGTGAACATTTATTTTTACAGAAACAATGCCACTCAAAATCTTGTTTTTTTCCTTGGCTTGGACTAGTCCAGCCTCAAAATACAGCCCATATTGTCTGTCCTTTTTGTGTTCTTCTCCATGGACCAATTCTCAATTGTTTAGCAATGAACAAGTCAGTAAATTAAACTATTCAGGAGGGCTCTGATTTGGTAGAGTCTGTGTCTGTCTCCCTCATTGCAGAAACACTGATTTGACTAAAGAGGACTTTTTTTCACCCAAACAATGCCTGACTGTCACACTTGCTCTCAGTGAGGGTGACTTCATTGTCTGGATGGACCCTTCAGCAGAAGAGTATTTGGAGCAGGATGAGATTGTCCATAACATTTGAATCCTAAAAGTCTCCAGCTTCTGGGAGAAACAGAAGAAAAGTGACTTTTTATGCAATTTTCAACTTAACCAATCTTGCCTGATTTAACAAGTACATTTAGCACTGATTGACATGCAGAAATTATTCCTTCAGCAGCAGATCTGGGGGCTAATTAAAACTCATTGTACTATATTAAGGGATGAATTCTGATCTGTGCAAGCAGTGTAAACTTTCCCTGATTCCAGCAATGATTTTCCTGTTTCACTGGGTCCAGTTCACAGGGGCTGCAGGGGATGATCAGAGCTGGGCTGGCTCTGAGCTGAGCTCCCACCTGGGAGCATCCAATCGACGTCAAACCAAATCTCTGGGGTAAGCTGGAGAATTGGGCCCATATTTTCATGCAAATGCAATACATTCATGTTACTTAATGCCTATTTATAATAAATCCAGAACTTAATTCTACTTAACCCGTCTTTAGTGTTTGACACATGAAATCGGTGAGTCAGAGGGCTATATATGGAACTGTCAAAATTTTCTTTTTTCCCCTCCTCTAAAAGCCTGGATTAAATCATAATCAAACTCCCATCAGCTCCAGCAGCAGTGCTGGGATAAGCAGGAAGATGCTGACAACTGCTAAGGCAGCTGGTGGTGGGGAAAGATCTTCTCAGGCAACAAATTGATGGCTGAAACCTCAGAGAAAAGGTTCTGAATTCAGACATATGCTACGTCCATTTGCTGAAATTGTAGAACCAGAATGGCTTTGGTTGGAAGGAATCTTAAAGCTCATCCAGTTCCACCTCCTGCCATGTGCAGGGATAACTTCCATTATCCCAGGCTGCTCCAAGCCCCATCCAAGCCAGCCTTGGACACTTCCAGGGATCCAGGGGCAGCCACAGCTTCTCTGGGCAACCTGTGGCAATGCTTCAACACCCTCTGAGTAAGGAATTGCTTCTTAGCATCTAATCTAATCTAATCTCTTTTAGTTTAATATTATTCCCCCTTGTCCTATCACCATCTCCCCATGTAAATGTTGTCCTGTGGTCCTGGAGGTATCCCTTGGCCTCCTGGTGTCACCTGACCAAGACCTGGCTTGTGAACGTGTCCCATGAGCACATTTTCTAGCCAGGTTTTTGTTTCTTTCCTCTGATGAATGTTATCTTCACATGTGCATGAATCAGCTTTCAACAGGCAAGACCAGTTTTGGTCCAAAACCATCACAAACACATTAAGACTTGTAGACCTGCAGCATTTTGCAACTGGCTTGAGTTTCGCTCCGTGTTCCTTAAAGGTTTAATTTCAGATATGCAACATCTACTCCTCAGATGCTGAGCTGTTCTCTCCCTGCACAATATCAGTTCTTCCAGCCTGTCCTTCCTGGGTGGGGTAGAGACATCTCTGTACAGGGAAATGACTTAAAGGTTTTCAGGGTAATTGGTAGAGGCAAGGGGAGAGGAGGCTGTTGGCTGCCTCCTCGCTTACAGCTGTAATTTCTCCACACTCCAAGAGGAAATTGTCATCGTAATTTCCTGCAGATGGTTTTCTCCTGAATTGCTGACACCAAGTGAAATGTGATTTCCAGCAGTGAACTGTCTCCTCCGTGGCTTTGCTGGGTGTTATTTCAAGCCTTGCTTTAGGAGCAAGTTCCTCAAGCTTTGACTTTAGGAAAGTGAAACTCTCCCACAGCAGGCTCCACCACTCCAGCAGAGCCAAATAACGTGGATTTCACCTTCCTGTGCTAACTCCCAGGCACCTTTGGCTGCAGCAGCTACACTGAATTACTGCTCAAAGGCTGCTTCCACGGGGGTGGAATGCAGGAGGGAAATAGTCAAGGATGTGCTGAAAGCACAGAAAGAAGAAACCTCCAAAAATTTCACTGGCCTGAGGTCAAACCCAGCACGTAACAAGCACACGGACACTGCAGGATGATTTTAGCTGAAGCACAGAACAGGGGACTCAAGGACAGAGCCATCTCAGTGCCACTGTCACATGAGGCCATGTGTGACCTGGAGCAGGGTTCTGTGTGCCCGTGTGGGGTGCTGAGCCCTGGCACAGCACAGGCTGCCCAGAGAAGCTGTGGCTGCCCCATCCCTGCAAGTGTCCCGGGCTGGACAGAGTTTGGAGCAACCTGGGACAGTGGGAGGTGTCCCTGCCCATGGCAGGGGGTGGAACAGGAGGAGCTTTAAGGTCCCTTCCAATCCAAATCATTCTGGGATTCTATGATTCTATTACTTTTTTTTTTTTGGCTGAATTAGGCAAAACTGCACAAATTTACTCTCAGTGGTGCTGCTGATCCCTCAGCAGCTCTGGAGACATCACACCCAAGCAGGAGGCAGGGGTTTGCTCCAGGCTGGAATATGCAATGCACCAGCTCTCAAAGCCTGGCAGAGCATTTGGCCAGGGCTGAGCTGAGCTAATAAATCCCCACTGTGACCTCCCACACCCCATTCTTCCCCAGGGAAGTCTGTGGGCAACAAATCCAGACTTTGTGCTGGAAACCCTCCATGCCAGACTGGGCTGGGGAGCACTGGGAGGGTGGTCTGTGGCTGAGGAAGCAGCACAGAGAGAGCTGGGAAGGAAATTCCCTTTTCCATGGACTCCAGCGGCTCCATGTCATCTCTGGGCAGAGCTGGGCAGCACAGGAGAGCACAGCAGGTACAGCCTGGGTTAGAAGAGCTATTTCCAATTAATCATTCCTGATTACGGTCCTGTGCAAGGCTCCTGGTCAGGACTAAAAATACCTTATTAGTTGAACACACTCTGCAAGTGGCTTAAGGCAACTGAGGATTTGCCTCTATAAGATCACTCAGGGAAACTGTTCTGAATTAACATTTAAAGGCAATTAATTAAATTGCTGTATGGGTGTTCTGCACCATCTGCATCCCATTCTTTTCTTTTCCAAACCAAATGAAGGCCACTTGATCTCTGGGTTAATCACAGGAGCAAAGAATCCTGGGGAGCCCACAAACCCCATGAAAAGAAGCACAGCTGAAATAAATCTTCCTGGATGAATTGCAGCCCAGGCCCAGCCTGCTGTGGGCATGCTGACACGGACAGTTCCAGAGCTTCCTGTCTCCTCAGTTTTGGCTTTCTGGGAGAAGTTTGGGCGCTCTTGCTCCCTTCCAACAGCAATCACAGCGCCGGGAAGAAGCTGAGTGCACTGGCTGCTCTGCTGCAGCTCAGTGACGCTCATGCCTGATTAAGTAGGTGACGACACCAGGCAGTAAAAGCTCGGCCAAGCACAGGCAGAGCACCCAGAGTGGATCCGAGCGGCCCTGCCCAGGATTAGCTGGAGCAGAAAGCCGGGCCCAGCCAGCAGATCCATGGGATGAGGCAGAGCACAAAGCTCCCTGGAGAGGAGTCAGCCCAGCAGAAGCACTCGGAGGCTTTTTGTCTGATTTAGGACATGTCTCCTCGTAATTAGCCCGGCTTGGCCCCGCTGTTTTCTGCAGCAGGGTTTCAGACCTGCTCACGCCAGGAATAGCCGCTTTCCCAGGCTGCTGCCGGCACCACAGCCCTGCTCTGGAGCAGGAACAGATTGTTCTGAACAGTCTGGTCCATTTGCCATTCCTCCAAGCTGGCTGGGTTTGCTGTTTATTGCCACTCACTCAGCAAATGATCTTTTGCAAGATCCCAGCTATCAGTGCCTCCCCTCCCGTCTGCTCACGGCTCTTGAGGTTAGTTCAAGGCTTTACAAGAGACATCAGCTGATTTTTGTAATAGTTGTTACTCAAGAGTTCATTTAAATTAAAGCTTCAGCAAAGAAAATCCCAAGGGCTTGGGCTGCATGCTTCTCTTCGTGTAAATTTGAAGCAGCTTCCAAGGAAATGCAGAGGTGACATGAAGCAAAGCTGGGTTATAATGAATCCTCCTGGGTGTTTCCCCACATTTCTGGGACTAGTTCAAAAGGGAGCTGCACAGCTTGGAAATGGGCTGGAAAAGGGAGCCTGTTTCTAACCCTGCTGCTGAAGGAGATTTGGATGTGCAAAAGGGAAGTCATTCCCAGCAGCCAGGAGCATCCTGTCCCACCAGCCACCAGTGGTCCCTGTTTCTCCCCCTGTGCCTTCCCAGGCAGGTGGGGGCAGGCTGGGAAAGGCCAGGAGTGCTGGGCTGGCCGGGGCAGGGGATTCAGGGATGCAGCCATCGCCTGCTCAGAGGGAGGAGAGGAGCAGGAGGCAGCAGAGCTGCGCCAGTTGCTTGGCAACTCCCTTGCAAATCTCCATCCTGTCAGAAAACATTTTTTTTCCAGCGATTTGGATGGGTTTTCACAGGCACAAGATCAGGTTTGGATGATCAGGTGGTTTTAAGAAACCTGAGGAGGAGCCAGGCATCCACTTTGACCAGAAGCTGGACTAGGCTGGTCCCTGCTCAGTCCTTGTGTCTCTCCATCATTGCAGGAGCAAGGCTGTGGTGGCATCATCCCCCTGACATCCCATGTCTCAGCTGGCCTTCAGCCCATACCTGGCTTCCTTGAGCCCCCAAACTCAGTGGCCAAACCTGACCTAGAAATCCATCTACCCCTTCTGGGTGGTTACTGTGTTCTGCACTTTTTGTGCAGAGAGGAAGGAGAAGGAAGCTGAGCCAGGTTGTTCCTAACTTTTGATGGAGAGCAAGCAAAGCAGAACACTGAGGACCCTGCTGAGTTTGGTAGTGGAATTTAAAAAAAAAAAGAAAAAAAATGCAAAACAGCCCCAAATCCCTGCCAAGAAGGCTGGATCCTGGCACAGACACCATCTCTGTGCATCTCTACTTTGCTCTACTCCCACTTGCATTTCCCATGGGACATGCTCCTGGCTTTGTCACCTTGGAGCTGAAGAGCCAGTGAGGTGGCAGCATGTCCTGCAGGATCCCAGTGTCACCATCAACATCACCATCAACCAAGAGAGGAAGCACGAGCCACCCAAAACTCCCATTCAGCCCCTCTGCACTCCAGCATGAGCCCATTTGAGTGGGAGCTGATTCTTCTGCTCAGAGCTGATGAAGGGGGAATTTCCTCCGGGGAAATGAAATGGTCTCAGCCTGAAAAGGATTTTCTCTTCTGGATTTTTTGGTTGGGAACAGCGGCTGGAATTTTCCTCTCGGCTATGCTGACACAACCCCTTCTCCTCCAGTGTGGGAGGGGAATTTGGCCTGCTGATATTCTGTGCCAAGTTTAGCTCGGGATAATGATACACTATTCGGGTTTCTATAGATCCTCAGGTCACTTTGAAAACATGAATTAATCCTGACAACGCAGCTGTGAGGAAACGGAGGTTTCATTGTCCCTGATTTGAAGAGAAGGAAACTGAGACCTGGGGAGTTCATGGTTTTTGTGAGGTTGCAGAGAAAACAAGCGACAGAGGCTGGGAGCAAAGGCAGGGTCCCGAAAGCCTTTCCGCTCCTCGCCGCGCTGCAGAGCCTCCTTCCCACACAAACCCGTTCTGGAGCATCGTTTTACACCAGCCCAAAATGTAACTCCCTTTTTATATTTAGCTCCCAGGTTCTGTAAAGGGACGTTATGTAACAGACCTCAAGTGTGGCATTTTATAATTTACCAGCTCAACTTGTGTTGCTTCTAGAAAGCCGCCTGTGCGCAGAGCCCTCGCCCATCTCCTCCTGAGCTGGCAAAATATCCCACTGGGCACCCATCTGTGGTTTTAGAGCACTGTGGTGTGCTGTCCCCACGGCCCCAGCCAGCCATGCTGTCTCCCAAGCAATTAGTGCTTGCCAGCTCCATTTTTTAGTGTCAAATCCTCTGCCCTTGCAAGAGAAAGAGAGGAGGCAGCTGGATGTGCTGCTCTTGGAGGGCGGACGCAGCTCTTGCTGGTGGGAAATCCTCTTTTGGGTTGCAGGATGGTTCAACAGGCTCTGAAATCCCAGTGGAAGGTGGGAGGGCACACAGGAACTTCTGCCCAGTTGGTTCCATCCATCCATCCATCCATCCATCCATCCATCCATCCATCCATCCATCCATCCATCCATCCCTCCAGTGAAAATGTGTGCCCCCAAATCTGGGAGTGAGTGAAGGTGAGGCAGCCAGCATCACGTGGTGAAGCTCTGCTGCCTCACAGTCCCTGTATCCCTGATGCTCTGGCAGCAAGAATCCTCCCTGGGCACAGCTGGCCCTGCCAGGGGACAGGAATCCACCTTGGCACAGAGCAGAGCAGGCAAACCCCAAACTACATCTGCACTGGCAGCCCACAGACCCCTGCCCCACCCGTGTGTTCAGCTTCTCAGTGCTCTGAACATCTATTGACAGTTTGGAGATCTGGGCTGTGAGCTGGGAAAGGCCAGGGAAGTGTTTTCTGGGATGCTTGCAGGCTGCAGAGGTGCACTGCAGGTAAAGCACCGTTGCAGGGCTGACACCTCCAAGGTGAGCTCTGCTGGCAGGACAAACACGACTGACAGCGTTCCTGGCTCCAGTCCCTGCCTGCAGGCAGAGGCAGGACACACGTTAAGGAATAATTGCTGAAATGGCAAAACCCCCTGGCTCACCCCATCTCACCCCTCAGCCTCTCTGCTGCTCCTGGGGCCTGGGACGAGCCAGCAGCAGCCCTGGATGGACAGACAGCCCTGCTGTGATCACCTCCAGGCCAGGACAACAAACTGATCCCTCACTTCTTTCAGCTGAGCTGAGCAATAACGTGGAATGGCCTTAAATCCTCCGTGTGTCTTTTCCAAGTCATTATTTCTGTAAGGATATATAAAAACTGGAGCTCCTGGAAGTTTTGCCATAAGCTTGGGTGCTGGTGCTGATAAGCAGCAAGAGCTTATCCAGCTGCTCTCTTCCCTGTCCCTGCAAAAGCCAAGCACTTGACTCCCAGATTATTTTAACCCTCAACATCTGCAATAAAGAGCAGAATGAACTTGGCATGTGGCTCAGAGAGGGATGAGGAAATGACCAGCAACTTCAAATCCTGAGCTGAAAGAACAGTTTTACTAAAAATACATGCCCAGCCTGTTTCAGCATGTGAGGCTGTCCCTGCCCTGGAGTTTCAGTCACATCTCTGAGCATCATCATCAAACAAGTGAAACAGAAGAGCATTAATTAATCAAGAAGTTGATGGCACAGCATTTAAAGGCTGTGCAAGAAGCAGGAGCAGTGAGCAGAGGATTTGAAACGTGGCTTTGTGCTCCTGCTGCAGCCCAGTGGAGCCAGGGACAGCCCTCAGCCTGACAGGCACCTCCAGAGCAGGATCACAGCACAGGGGATGTGTTCAGCCTCCTCGAGCAGACATGACAATTTCCATATCAATCAGAACACAATAAAAACCACCAAACAGGAGGGAGCTCCCAGAGCGGCCGAGCTCCCACCACACCAGTATCGAGTGTGGAGCGTGTTCTTATTCCCGGCCGCTTGCATCCCTGAGATTTCCAATCTCTCCTTGAAGCCCCGGGGAATTCAGCAGCAGAACCGCAGTTTCACCAAGTGACTCACGCCTCTTCACCTTTAGATTTTATTTCCTCCCCGCTCCCTGCTTTCTCATGCAAATGCTGCTCTGCCAAGGTGCTGCGGCTCCCGGAGCACTTCTGGCATCTCCTGCTGCTGCTGGAAGGAGTGAGTCTGGGTGAGACTGGGCAGGTCCCTGCACTGGCTGGGGCTGGGAAGAGAGGCACTGCAATAGGCACACAACAGGAAATAAATGAGTAATGAAAAGAAGCGTAATTGTGCAAAAAAAAATTAAATTAATTAAAATATGTCTGCGGTCAAGCAGAAAAGAGCTGCTGCCATGTACCACCTCCTCCTTCAGAGCTGGCAGAAGGGGCCAGAGCACCCAGTCACAGCACAAGGGACACTGGGCAGTGTGGGAGGAGGACACCAGGTCTGGAAAACGTCATTTGAGCAAATAAAATTTAAAAGGGTGCAGGAAGAAAGAGGGCAGAGGCCATGGTGGCAGCTTGCCTTGTTTTAACCTGTTGCCCAAACTGTTGTGGAAAGAGAGCAGTGAGGATCAAGCAGAGAAGCTGCATCCCAGGGAGTGTCCAAGGCCAGGCTGGACAGGGATTGGAACAACCTGGGGGAGTGGAAGTTGCCCCTGACCATGGCAGGGGTTGGAATGAGATGAGCTTTAAGTTCCCTTCCAACTCAAACCATTCTGGGATTCTGTGGCTGGCAGAGAATCACAAGCTGTGCCAGGACCACCCTATGGCTCATCTGCAGAGCTCATGGCTGAAGGCACCTCCTCATCAGGGCAGGTTCCACAGCACCCAGGACTTGCCTCTCCCATGGTCCTCAAGCCACCCCAGACCCCAACAATGAGCAGGTTTTGGGGGTCAGCTCACAGCTTGTGCCCACCCCAACGTTTTCCTCAGCAGTTGCCCCCATGTTGCTGGCCCTGGCACATGCCATGGGTTTCCTTCCTTGGCTGGGGAAGGGCAGTGACCTTGCCACAGCTTCTGCCTCGTGTGTGCCAAATCCCAGCTATAAAAAGGGAGAAAAGTTCAGCTGAAAAATACAGCTCACCTTTTTATAGAAGAATATAGGATCTGATACATTGCAGTTGAAACCCTTCCAAAAAGCCAGGTGGGACTTATTCTCTCTCTCTATATATATATCTAAACAAAACCATTTCTTTCTTTTTTTTTAAAAAAAAAAAGAAGAAGAAGGAAAAAAAAAAAAAAAAAAGAACTCTGGCAACTATCCCACGCCGAGAAAGACATTTAATTGAAGGCACACAAAAGGCAGTCGGTCTCACCAGCAACTGCACTTCTATCGCCTCCAGACAGCCTGACGCAGATCCTGAGCTGAGGATGAATGTCAGCTGTCAGGTCCCTAAGGCTCTGCTCTGACCTACATGCTACTGAGAAAAAAACCACCCAACACTTGTGTGAGGTTGTGTTGGGAGAAGTGACAAAGGGAGCACGGCTCGGCAGAGGGGATGTCACCCTGTGGGGGCTGGAGTGAGGCAAAGCCCCTCTCCTGAGGAGCCTGTGGTGTGAAGCCATTGGTGCATGGAATCACACAGGAGCAGCTTTCACCGGTCCTCTCCTCATCCCCTGTTAGAAAAGTTAAATTCACAGCAGGAACTCTGCAGGGAAGACAAAAAGTGGTGGAAAAGGACTGGAAGAGAAACCTGAGGGGTGGAGACCAACAAGGTTTTGGCCATAAGTGAAGGCTGCAGAGAAAGAAGTGTGCAGGTGAAAGGTGATTCTCTGACCCCCAGCAGGTTTCTCCACCCGTGGAGATGTTCCTTCATCTCCAGAGACTTTTGATTCAGGCTGAACTACCTGGAAGAAATGGTTTTGTTGTGAAGAGTGCTCGGTGATGGTTATCAGACAATATCGGTCAGGCACAAAATTTCATGAACTACTTTTCTTTTAAAATTCTGCCTCATGGTCTCAAAATCCACTTTTCCTCTTCAAGCACAACAGGAAGGGACCTGTTCCTGCATCACCTTGTATGTTTAGGATCAATTAGAGTGTTGGGATTGTTGGTCTGATCCTTGTAGGGAATGCAGAGTCTCATCTTCCCTGCTTAGATGGGAATTCAGAAACGAGATGTCACGTCACATTTGAAGCCTAAATGCATCCTGGAATCATCAAAGCTGTTCTGGCTGTGGGGCAAACACTTCCTCTAATCTTGATTTTGCTTTCTAAATGGAGGGAATGGAGTGGTGTCCTCAGCCATTCACTCTGAGACAGAAGTTTAACCTCAGCCATCCATGTCTGTCTGTCTGACCTGGAACCAATGCAATGCTGAGATCTCACCCAACCCCAGCCCTGCCCTGGGCTGAATCTCACCCACAAATACACAGGGGATTCTTCCTGCAAACAGAGAATCTGCTTCTAAACTGCAAAAAAGTCACGTGAAGCAAAACATGGAGATAAAGAACGGGAAAATGGAGTTCCAGCAGAGCAGAGACTGGAACAAAAGGGGCAAGTTTCCAAGGCTCCCTTTTCCCCCAGATTAATGCTCCTGACTCTCCTGCCTCACCTGCTGCCTCACAGTTACGTGTGCAGGAAGCAGTGACGTTCAAAAAGCTGATTTATTGCCTAAACCCCACCATGGTGCACTCTGTCATTTGCAGCACTTGGATTTATCACCACATCCAGACCAAAACACTCGTGATTCATCAGCAGAGGCACCGGGCTGGAGAGCGGCGTGGGAGAGATCCTGGCTCCATCGCTGTGGATCTGCCTCTGCTGTGGCCCTGAGATGGGATTGCAGCTCCCAGGGCTGTGTTTGCTGTGAAGCAGCACCCAAAGCACCGTGGGCGCCATGAAGAGCCTTGCCTACCTTTCCCTTGGGTCCAGCCCAAGTTTTCTCTCTCTGCAGCTGGGCTAAGCCCCAATGTCCACAGCGTTCCAGATGTTTGCTTGGATGAAGCTGCCCATGGGCTGGAGGAAAGACCCTCCCAGGAGAAAGAGGAGAAAGAGGAGAAAGAGGAGAAAGAGGAGAAAGAGGAGAAAAGAGGAGAAAGAGGGTTTCCTCAAGTGGCTTAAGGCATCCTCTGGATGAGGGTGCAGGTTTTCCAGCCAAGAACACAGCTCAGCTCGACTTGGGCTGGGGATTTCAGTGAGTTTAATCCGTTTTATACACGCTCCCTCAATTGGCTAATTACTGCTAATTACACAGGCTTGAACTCTGGTCACGCTCTTGTGGAGACCTGGGAGAAGCTGCTCCTATGTGCCCAGGAGAGCTGGCATGGGACCCCATCTGCTGCCACAAGACAGCTGTGACCAAGGCAGCACTCATGGAATGGCCTGGACACCAGGACCTGAGCGATGCTGGGGCAGAGGATGGATTCCAAGGGATGCCAGGGCAGAGATGCCCCAGCAGCTCACAGTGCTGTGCCCAAAATGCACGAACAAACCAGAAGGGAACCCAGGGATCAAAGGTGATTCCAGCCACGGATCCTCTGAATCCTTTCACACCAATTTTGGCGCAGTGTTACGTAAGAGCAGCTCCTGAAAATCTGCCAGGCTGGCGAGCAGCAAGGAGGAGGTGAGAATAGAAACAAATAAATAAGAATATGTGGCAGCTACCTCCACAATGGACCACATTTCCAAATGCTGCATATGAGCAGAAATCCCAGGTGTCCAAGAGCTGCCAATGGGATTGTCTGGAGTTTCAGGAGTGTAAGGAAAAACAGAATCTGGATCAGCAAAGCTACTGCCCTCTAGACACTTGTTACCTGTCCCTGGGAAGGCTTTGGTGCAGCAGCTTTCAGGCACCTGCAGGTGGGATTTGCCACATATTTCACCTGCATTTCCATGGGAAAAGGCATGAATGGATGAATTAGGGATCTCTGGGGTGCGTGGAAATTCTCTTTCTTGCTCCTGCATCTCGTGTTCAGTGGTGTGTCTCCCACTGGCAGAGGCACAGCAGCTGTTTGACCAATAGCAAATCATCAGACCTTCATCCTATTTCCACTTTCCCTCTCCCTTGACAGCCCTCCTGATGCTGCTTTTTCGTGGGTTTTAATTAGAGAAGCAGCTCAGCCATGAAGCTGGGCTGAGATCAGAGGCCGTGTCCCAGGCTGCAAACGTGCATCTCCAGCCAGGGCAATGAGGAACATCCACGTGAGGCTGCAGCTGCACAGAAATGCCCCACTTTGAGCAGCAAAGTGGGAGCTTGAGTGGCTTCTCCTTGTTTTGCAAGGTCTGCTCACATCCCTCAGTGCCACCACATCCAGGTGAGCCGTGCTGAGAGTTGCTGACACTGCAAAGGGAAAGTTGTGCTCACCCCACCGAAAATCAGCTGGAAAAGGGGCAAAACCCCCTTTGCTGGTGTTCAGCACTGGCTGTTGTCTGTGTTTTTCCCTTTCTCCTTGGAGAGCAGCTCAGCTGAGCCCTGTGGAAGCCCACAAGAGCTTTCCAGCTGGTTATGCAACTCCCTTTGGCGGAGCAAAGGGATTCCTGAGGAAGAGGGGAAGACGGGGCTCCACTCGCTGCCAGAGCGGCGTCAACTGATCCGCCACGGCTGCTCTCCACTTAAAGTAGGACAAAGCCTCCTCTGGAGCTGTTTCTCCTCTTTCTCCAAGCAGCAGAGCAGACAATGGCCCTGCTGGCCCAGGGATTCATGGACAGGACACATCAAAATGGCTCTTGTGCCTCATCTCAGAGCTTTAAAATCAGATTCATCTGAGAAATTCATCAAGAGTGTGGAATATGCTGAGTTTTCCTAATCCAAAGAGGTGGAGCAGGAAAAATCCTATTGTGGTCACTGCTATATTAGGAAAAAAGGGACTTATGACATTTTTACATGAGAAGGATTTTATTGGCAGTATTTTTGTGAGTATGAACCTTCCAAAACTCACCAACAGAATATTTTTCCATTTGAAAGTACCTTTCACTAGAAACCCATGAAGTACATCAACTTTTAACTTTTTAAATTTTTAAACCCACTAGGTGGGGAGAAATGGCAAGTCAAATTTCTCCCATGTCAAAATTACCTGTCTCAAAATTTTCTGAGCTGAATTTTTTTACCTTTGGTATCAAAAATGTGATTTTAACAAGCTTGAGATGGACTTGCCATTGGTGTTGACAGCTGTTGGGGGGAGGTTTCAGATGGAGAACAGTTGTTCAGACTGGGAACCACCAGCTTGGTGGAAATCAAGGCCTGGCTCTAGTGTGCAGGGTGAGAAGAGTGTAAGGAAATCTCCAGCAGGAATCCTGCTGCTGGCTGGAAATGAGGTCTCATTCAGCTTCTGCACAAGGTTTGAGTCCTTGGAGAGCCCCAAGGCAAAGCTGGAAGCTCAGGAGCAGCTGCCGGCCCCGAGCTCCTCGCCAGGTTCCGCACAGGAACGCGCAGGACCCACAGGTTTTGTTGCTGGAGGGAGATCGTGGCACTGAGTGTTTTGTAAATAAAACATGACACAAAGAAAACTCCTGCCTGTGCGTCAGCAGCTCCCTTTGGAGCAGGACACAGACCCTTCCATCTCCACATCAGCCTCACAGCTTGTTCCAGCTGCTTCTCTTTTGTCTGACAAATCAGCGCCACCCACCCCCAAAACCCTGCTGAAATTGGGGGGGGTTAGCAAAATATTTTAGGCGTGAAAAGCAAGAGGTGTGCATGAGGCTTTATCTCAATTGTAACACCAGGCAAGCTGGGTGCAAACAGTAGGAGTTATGAAAACATTGGAATCCTGGCTGTGGAACGAGTTAGGAAAAATAACACCTGACCCACAAGTCACCCATTCTTGTTTTGGCAGTGTTTGAGGAGCCCGTGGAGATCTTTGTTTGAAATGTACACAAACACATTGGATTTCATGGGCTTGGCAAATATGTAATCTAAAAGTGTGGGTGCCTCACATTTCTCAACATCCACCTACAAACAGGGATAAATCAGGGAATATTTAATAATTTTTTGCACGTATATACACATATGTATGTGTACATGGTGTAAATATGGATTATATTGTACTCACAGTATATGCATGTGCATGCATGTATATATATTTATATATATGTACAGAACAATACTGAAATCTTATTTTTCTTCTATATGTAGGTGGGTATTTTATGTATCATTTATATATTCTTAAACTTAACCAGATTATGAGCAACAATACAACAATAAAGCAACATTTGAAAGGGAGAGTGAGGACAAATCAGTGGGGAAAGGTGTTTTACACAGAAGCTTCCAAGGAATGAGACCAAAGTGGTGATTTGTGGAATTTCAAGGGGGGGAAAGAGGAAAAGACCCAGAGGTCTCAAAGCTGTGAGCTGTTGAGTAATTTGTGCTGAACAAATAATTCATCACCATGTATTTAGCTAGTAGGAAAGTAGGAAAAGAATTGTAGATAAATTGAAAGAAGGGGTGGAGTTGCTGGTATATGAAGTGTGAGCTTCAAAATTATGGAATGTTTCAAGCCCATGTACAGAATTTAAGGACAAAGGGATTTCCCTGACTGTTCCCTCTCTGGAAATAAATCTGTTCCTCCTCTAGAAATAAATTTGTTGTGAACAACACCGGAGAACAAAACAGCTTCATGATATTTATAACGCCTTGGTTGGGTCCCTTTTCTAATCAGGGTGTGGGGCAAGGCTTGTTATTTCCTGCAGAGAAAAGCTACCTTATTAAAAAGGTAATTTTGTAGTGGCATTTTAATATAACTGTGACTCTCCACAGAGTTTACTGATAAGGAAGGGTCCTTTTTCTTTAATGAGAATGAGAAAGACCCTGTGCAAAAATCCAGCGCCGTCTGAACAGGACACCAAGAGTTGGCAGCTGCTGTTGAGATTTGGAGCTGGAACAAGGAGAGTTGGTTATAAAGGTGATGACGAGGCCTTTACAGATTCACCTTTATCTGTCATTTCTCTTCTTTCCTCCCGGCTACACCTCCTTTTACAAGAATTATCAGTGCTCTGGACCTTGCCTGATATGGGTCAGCAAGTGAGACAGATTCTTTTCCCCGACCTTGTTTTGAAGGGCTGGTTCTGTCCTTTCAGAAGTGCAGAGTTTCCAGGTGAATTCCCGAGTACATCTCCTGGGTTGCTAAGCTCTTCCCCTCCATCCCATTTCCCAGAGAGTTAACAGGAGTGAAAAGGACTCAACATCCACTAAAGGTGCTCAGATCCCCAAAGGACTTGTCCCTGGAGAGGAGGTAACAGCTGAAGGGTGAGATGAGATGAGATGAGATGAAGATATTTCCAGAAATGAAAACAAGGCCAGGAAGGTTCCTCTGGAAACACAGGACCAATTTTCCTTGTTAAATAATTCAGCTAAGTCCAAGAGAACAACTCGCCCTGCAGAATTAGGAAGGATTTGAAAGAGAAAGAAAGCATTCGGTGCAAGAGCCGGAGGGGGCCGTTCCCCGAGAAGGTGCAGCACAAAAATAGATGTAAATCTGCAAAGGCTGTCACGTTGAAGTAAATCTGAAGTAACTCCATTGTTTTCCATGGGGTTACTTTGGGTTTACACCAGCGTGACTAAGATTAGCATATCAGCTTGGGCGTGCTCCATACGATAAGCGTTCGCTCGGGCAAGTGGAGCGTTGAGGCTGCTCTTGCCAGGGCTTGGAACCTGTTTCAGGTAGACTCTGCATCCTCTTATCTCCTTCCTCCCTTCCTCAGACCTGAGGTGTGCTGAGCCTGCAAGTCCTTTGCTTTATCACCCGCACGAATCCGAACTCTGCTCCGGGCCGGCACGGCAATGAGCTGCAATGAATATTGTATAACTGCTGGCAGGAGGAATCCGACAGGATAGTGGGAGCAATCCAGCCAGGGAAGGGAGGGGAGGAGGAAAGAGCTCCACACAGCCAGCCCTGCAAATTAAAGTAGGAGTAAATAAAGCAAGTAAATAATATTCAACCCGAGGTACAGACTGAACGGTGGGAAAGGCTCGCACAGCCCAGCTCCTGGACAAACACCATCCAGTTTATGAGCACAACCTCGTTTAAGTGCTTGTAGCCAAGCTGTAGCCACATATAGAATAAAATAATAGAAGTGTGAAATAAACAGCAAGATGCTTTTGAACGATGAGGTTAATTCCTTCATCTGCAAGGACTTGAAAGTGCTGTATGTTTGTTTCTTGAAGGATTTGCAGGTGCAGAGCCACGTGTCTGAAAGTGCTCTGGAGCTGAGGAGCTGCTCGGGACACTTTGCCTCAACCTGTGAGGCAGAGATGGCTCAGTCTGAGGTGAAGGACATGAGGGCTGTGGTTCCCCAGCCCTAAAGTGTCCCCAAAATCCCACCTGAAGCCACCATCTCCCCCACATGTGGCTCTGAGGGGCCATGACCAAAGTGAGGGGACGACCTCAGGGACAAGGTGGCCCCTTCCTGCTGCCTGCAGACCCCACTCTGCAGGAACCCTACAAGGTACAGACCTTTCCCCACAGAAATGGTGATTAGACATTGGAACGGGCTGCACAGGGACGTGCTGGAGTCCCTGTCCCTCAAGGAACGACTGAATGTGGCACTCGGTGCCATGGTCTAGGTGACATAGTGATGTTTGGCTACAGGCTGGACTGAACGATCTCGGAGCTCTTTTCCAACCTAATGGATTCTGTGACCGCCGCCACCGGTTCCGCCGCTCTGCGACTGTCGCGACACCGGGAGGCGGTACCGCCGCACTACTTCCCGTCCCGGGAGCGGTAGGATCCCGCAAGCGGAGCCGCATCACCGCTCCCGCTCTTCCCGCCCGGCCTATAAAGGGTTTCCGACGGGCCGCGTCGCGCTCGTAGTATCCGTGCGCCAGGCGAGCCCGCTGAGGGGACGGCGGCCATTTTGTTCAGTGCTGGCTCTGTGCTGAGGGGGCGGGGGGGGCAGAGAGAGCGAGGGAAGGCGCAGAGCAGGAAAGGGCAAAAACGAGACAGAACGAGGAGCGGAGTCGGGCCGGCCAAGCCGCGAGCGGAGCGGCGGGGAGGGCTCCGCCCGGCCGCTGAGAGGCGATGGCGGATATAGACAAGCTCAACATCGACAGCATCATCCAACGGCTGCTGGAGGGTGAGGATCGGGGACGGCGCGGTTGTGGGGGGGCGGCGGGGCCGATGCGCCGCGTCCCGCCCGCCCGGCGGGGGCTGAGGGGGCACGAAAATGGAGGGGCGAGAGGCGCTTTGTCTGCCTGGGGTCGCCGCCGCCGCCTCCCCGCCTGGCTCGGCCCCGCAGCCCCAACTTTCCCCTCAGCCCGTGTGGGTTTCTGCCTTTTGATCCCCCGGTGCAATGCTGGGAGCAGCCGGCTGCCCCCTTCTCCTCCCCTGCAGTTCTGAGGGGATGCTTAATCTAGTCCTGTGCTCGAATGAGGGGATGCTTAGTTTAGTAGTATTTTGCAGGAAGGGCTTTTAAAAAGCCTGGGCTGTTCTCTTGCCTTTCACACACACACATGGGGTCCGTGCATGGCTGGGTAGTCGCGGGGCTCTGGAAATAAGATTCAGCGCGTTTAAAGAATGTTGAGGCAGCTTTTCAGCAAGTCGGGAGGAGACTGCCGTGGGTTTCAGTGTATGCTGGCTTTAGCTTTGATTAGCTGCTTGCATTAAAGCTGCCACAGGATTTTGGCTCTTAATTCGTAACATATGGTGGGTTTTTAGGTGTGAATAGAGGGTTGGGGTTTGGTGTTTCAGACAGTCTGAAAAAGGGCTTATTGTCTGCTATTGTTGGTGCTTTGGGATGAAAAGAGTTGCCTGGGACTTTGCAAATCAAAGGAAAACCTGGAAGTTGCAGGGGGTGTCTCCAGCATCATCCCTTCGCTTGCAGAGATCAGCACTGGACTGGGATCGACTGATTTTAGGGCAAAAGACTGAGAAGTTGCCAGTGACAAATTCTCTTCCAGGCATCAAGGAAAAGCATAATTATGCAGAGAAGGAAGCAGTCCTGATCCAGCCTCATTTCACGTGTGTCAGGGCAGGCATCTCATCTGGACTTACTCTTGAAAAGCATGGTCAGGGATTTAACTTTTTTCCATTTGGCACAAAGTCAGTTGAGATGTTGCCGAGAAAAATGATGAAGAAATGTCTTTTCTTACACACTTTCGTTCTTACAGGATTTTGCTTGTTTAGTGCTTGGATAGCAAAAGGTCAGGCAGAGGAACAGAAAATTCTACTCTAGAAAATTGGAGTTAAAAAATCCTGTAGATGAATCATGGGATTATTGAATAAGTAAAAGTAAATGGGGTTTTTCCTCTGATCCAGTTTGGGTTTTGCCTGTTACCAATTTAAACCGCCCTGGTTTCAATTATTTAAAGACTTCCCTTCATAAAGTTAGACCAGGATTTTCCTGAAAATCCAGTAATACGACTTGTAAATGTCAGGTCTCGTATGTCATATGTTTGGTGACATATTAATACATGCTCAGTTGAGTTGCACTCATTAGTTACAGTTCTTACTGATTTCCCTTAGTGTAACTAACACAATATTTTCAAAGTGTAAAGTTTAATTTTTAGAAGCATGGATTAGACCTTTCCTAGAAAGAAATGCAAGTGATTTCTCTGTTTAAAGTTTCAAACAGTAGTAAGATGTACAGTGTCAATGTGTTCTGCTCTTGCTCAGTTTCTATCAGCATGAGATGGTTGGAGCAGAATGGAGTTCATAAATCAGCCTTCAGAAGGTTTACTGCCATCTTTTAAGAGGTGCTTCATGCAATTACAGACCTTACCTGAGGTTGCATCAGCTGCCAGAACTGAAATGAATTTTTTTTTCCTTTATTAATACTGCAGCTGGGATTTTGGATTCCTTGAGGCAATGATTGTCTTTCAATATTTAAAACAATTACTGGTGTTAGTAACCTATGCTAGTGCTTTATTTGTTGATTATTAAATGTCTGTTCTAAATATCTTTGCCAGACAGAGAGTAATGACTGACCTTTGTGAGAGTCATTTTTATACTTTTTTTTTTCCCTAAAACATTGCTGCATTTCAGCACACACTGCATTTTAGATTTAGACCAAACAAATGATTGTTTTCAGTGCAGTTCTGGTAGAACAAGTGCATAATGTTGGTTACACAAAGTGTGGTGTGCCCTGTGTCAATACCCCTTCAGACAAGGCTGCACACAGATTAAAATCATACTCAGGCATGAAAACACTGCAAAATCTGCTTTAATAATCAGCTCACAAACTGAATTGCCCAAATCCTTGTGCAAGCTGTAATTTTAGAGCAATTTGGTATTTCATTATAGCTCTCTTTAAACTTTAAATACTTACACATTTTTATAGCAGTTAAATTTAAGTGATTTTGCTACTAAAATTTAAAGAGTATGAGCAGGGGGCTTAGCCCTTTCTAAAGGTACCAAAGCCCAGTGCTAAGGAGATTCTTGATGAAATACTGGAAATCAGTGAGCAGGTACAGTCAGGTATTTGTTTTATCATGCATTGCCCTGGTGGAAGAAGCAGTGAATTGAGTCTAATGGTTGAGATAAAGTGAAGGGTGAATAATAAATTATTCTTGCTTTTGTCCTTAATATACAGGGTATTAATAATGTATTTGTGAGAGATTTCAGCTGCTTTCTATCCTGACTCCTCTGCTCAACTGACATTATTCCTACTTTTCCCCCAAATAGTGATGTTCTGCCACCCACGTTAGGCTATTTAGGTGAAATTATTAGCTTGTTCTTTAAAAGGCCTGGAAATACATACTTCAGCTTCTCATTCTAAGGTAAATATTTGAAGAGTCTTCCTTGCTCCAATTGTTTATAGTACAGAACCATTTGGCATTGAAATGTCACAAAAAACCATTTTGCAGTAGCATTGTTCTCAACCTTGGAAAGCCATTCAGGGAAAACATTGAAAATACTGACTTTTTTTTGCTGTAATTGAATTTGTATTTTCTCCCTTTTTTACTGATGGGGGTTGTGTCCTGCTAGGAGCAATTTCCTGAGTACAGCTTGTGTGACTTTGTGACTTCTGGTAACTGTAATATCCACAAGAACTTGCAAAGTGCAGTGAGTAACAGTATCCTGCACTGAGTACTGAAATGTTTTTAAGTATCCTTGATAAAGGCTCAGATTTGGATGGCATTTATTCAAACATAAGAGCAAATTTTGCCCCTTCTTGCAGGGGGTACTGAAGGCAGCAACTGCAGCTGTGTGTGCCCAGTCAAAAATGCCAGCAGACAAGAAGGTGCTAAAAACTCCTTGTGAGATCAAAAATGAATGGCACCTGTATGGCCTGGGCAAGGGCTCCAGGAAATGGCAGAATTCCTGCTTGCCTCAGTAAAGAATGAGTGCCAAATGCTGAGACTGCTGAGTGTGAGCGTGGCTTCCTCTCTGTGTCACGGCACATGGGCTTCCTCCAGCCCGAGCCCCTCATCCATTCCCTCAGCTCGTGTGCTGGCAGCTCTTGCAGATGAGTGGGGTCTGGTTGGAGCTCACAGTCACCTGGTTAGAAAGCAGGATTGGAGTGTCTGAGTCTTGCCATGGTAACAGGAAATAACGGGTGAAACAACAATTGCAGCACACCTCAGTGACCCCAGCTGAAATAGGTTCCTGCAGATCCCTCCTGTGCTGCTTCCTCTGCAGGCACTTGAAGGGAGAATTGAGTCATGAATGGAGGCTACTGTGGATAGAGCCACGCGAGGCTACAGTGGTGGTAGCCATTCTGAAAACTGAAATCCTGGCTAGTGCACTAAAATCTGCAAAAAGACTCCTGAATCCTTCAACATTTCTGTTTATACACCCACAGATTTCTATTCCCAGTCAAGCCTGTTGTAGAGATGTCAAGGAGATATTCTCTCTTAATGTACTTTAAATGGGGAAAGATTATCATCTACTTATTAAAAATAGTTGAGCTAAAGAGCACAGATAAGATTTTGCTCACCACAGAGAAGATTTTTTCTCACAAATACAGTCCTAAATTTTTTTTTCACTTTTCTGCTAAGTACAGCATTAATTGGGTCTGCAGGGTTGCTTGACCTTTAGCTTCATATACTGGGGTAAGAGTGATTCTCAGAGATGTTAATCTGAAATGTCACATTTACTCATGGGTGAGTTGGGATGCTCTGATGAAGTTTCTCATGGACAAGCAACACTTTTTGACCTCAGACCATATCATTTTCCCTGGTTTGTGTAGCTTGATGTTAATTGTTTCCTGCTGTGGTGCAGCAGTTTCTAAGAGTAGGAAATAGAAACTCTTCATTCCAAAGAGCAGCATTAGATTCTTATCAATGCCATGGATTGAGATAAGTCTGTGGAGTTCTGTGCCTGTTGCCCAGTCAGAAGTGGAGGAATTTGTCCCCTCTGTTTGTGAGCACCTGTTGCTCCTCACCTGTCTGCAGTGTGGAAATATGTTACAAGATGAAAAACCTGTAGTCATGCAGAATCTTCATTTGATAACACTGCTGTGAACTTTTGGCATACTAGAAAGCAGATGAGAACTTTTCAGAGCCTTGTGCACTGAGGAGATGCTTTTCCATTTCAGTTTTGAGTTTGAAGAGATCTGATCAAAGCTGGTAGTGCCTGCAGTGAAGTAAAACCTTTTTTACATCAACCACTTTCAAGTTATTTATTCCCTTTGTGCCTGTGGTGCAAAACTGACTGTGAAACTGTCATTGGGAGCTGCTAAAAAGTAGATTAAAACCAACCTGCAGTATTTTTGGAAATGTCACTATGATTGCAGACATCTTAACGTAAAATATGGTGAAACTGAGAGACTTGTTTAATAAGGCAGGAAAATGAACTGACCTGTAGATAGACTATTTTTCTTAAAGCATTTTCTGTAGGAGAACTCGATTCTCACACTTCAGTTGACAGTATCTCAGCTGCTTCTTGTAATGTAATACTGAATGGAAATGAGATGTTTGGATCACTGCAATTTCTGGCATTTTTGAACTTCCTGCTATTTTTGACTCCTTCTCTAAGTATCTGTCCCTTTCATGTTAACCTTGAGTGACGTAAAGGACTGTGTGGCACCAAAGCAAAGATTGGAAAATGCTGGGGGTGGGTTGGGCTGTGGGAGTCTGTTGTACTCTGCATGCATATGGTCTCGGACTGTTGTACATTCTGGATCCCCCAGCTCCTGACCCATTTATCCCTCCCAGGGAAATGTAGAATAAATTCTCAATGTCAGGCAGTGTTCTGACTCCTGGCAGCTGCAGCTACACTTGGTGCCTGCTGTTTGCTTGCTCCAGAATGACTGAGTGCCTCAAGTTCTTGCTTTTCTTCCTATTCCTTCCTTTCCCCCTCTGCTGGGCACCTGTCACACTGCTCTGTTTATAATACACTCATTTTAGAGTCGGTATTTCTTGTTTCCATCAGTTTCTCCCTGTCTTGGAAGTCCAGGATGATTTCAGCAGTGGACCTTGTGTTCAGAGCAGAACCTCTGCAAAGATCATCTGGGCTGCAGGGAAGGATTTTCTTCTGTGGTCATTTCCATCCAGTGGAGAGCTTATTTCTTCACAGCTTCTCATATTTGTACAGTAAGGAAGATTTGAGCTGTTAGAAAACTGCCCAGACTGGACACTGAAATTCAGGCTCTAGAGGAATCATCTCTAAGAACAGGAGCATCCCTGCCCAAAGAGGGTGGGGATATTTTGCTGTCTGGAAATGCTGCAGCAGTGTGTTCAGGCACAAATAAAATACCACTTGCAATGGGCTGGTTTTTTTCCCCAAATGATAAATCTTTAGCTTGTCCCACTGTCAGTTCCAGGATGCCATTTCTTAGAGGTTGTTTTTTATGCATTGAAAGGGCAAATGTGCCTGTACAGTGCTATTGAGCTGCTCTTTTGACTTCATGACCAAGCTGTCAATTAGCATTATACTGTCTGATCTCCACAAGCTGCCTTGTTTTGGTCCAAAGCAGAGAAACAAACTGTAAACACAACATATTTTTCATAGTGTTCTATTTTTGTCTTTCTTAGAAGGACTAAGTAACTTGAAGACCCAGAGAAACCTTTTAAAAAGTCATTAAGACTGAATATCCTGCATTTCTGTGCCAGCTCTTTCATTGTGTCTGAGAAGATCCTTGCACTAAAAATATGGATTCCTCAAACCAAGATGCACTTGTGCATTTTTGATTCTCCTGAAGCCAAAGCCACTTTTGTTTTTCTAGCTTTTCAGGACATACAGGTTAATGTCATTAAAAAATTTAACACACTTGTCTCTGTGCAGGATGGACAGAGCAGTGAAAATGTCACTGGCAGGCAGAGCTGAACCAAATTTTCTTGTTCTTTCATCCATGGCATCTGTCCTAGGGAGTTTGGGAAGTGCAGCAAAGCTTCATTTCATTTTGTCCAGGTTTTCTACAGGCAGGTGACTAAAACTGCGTGAGGATTATACCAGTTCAATAAAAATGTATTGGAAAAACCTAGAAAACCTGTGTCTGAAACAGTGTTCAGATCTTCATTTAATCTTGAGCAAAAACGAGTGCACATGCTTTATTCATGAGCTTTAGTGACTCAGTGCATTGCATAGTCTTTATAATATTTTGTACTTTTTAATTTATGGATGTGAAGTACAGAGTTTGGTTTTAGCAATTTCTAAGAAGACCAAATCATGGCAAATTAAATTTTTGGCTTCACAGAAAACTGAATTATTCTGTATATAACTGTATAATACATCTGAATTATCTCAAAAAAAAAGGAAAAGTGAATTGTAAAATCTGTGATTAAGTGACCATCAATTTTATATTTACAATTCAGCCAGTTTATCATTTAATTCTAAAAATTTCTGTTGTTTATTGCTTCTGGATATTTGGCATTTTGAGTGACTTGCTTGTTGCTCAGAATCTTAGGAAAATTACTGTATGGATGAAAAAATTACTGCATGGATGAAAAGCCTCATTGGTGATAAACTGCTGTGACAAAGATTTAACTTCCATTTACATGCTTCATTACTTCTGAGATTTTAATGAAAGCCATGAAGTGCAGAGGTAATTCCAGTGTTGGCATGTACTGTCAGTGCTGAGTGATAGCACGTGGGCAGAGAGGATCAGAGCAGGTACAGCCCGAAGGAGAGCGCTGGTGAGGCCTGGCTTTTGACCTGCACTGATGTCACTGTGAGCACAGCTGCAATCTGAGCTGCAGTTTTGTTTTGGAGCTTGTTTGGGGAAAGCTGCTGGGGTTTGGGGCACTGCCAGTGGTTCTGCAGGGCCACCCTGGCAGGGTCTGGCACTCAGGGCAGGATTGCAGTGGCAGCAGCACCGCCAGTGCAGGCAGAGCTCACATCCAGAGTCACGGATTTCATTGTTTTATTATGGTTAGACAAGGTGCACACTCGCTGAGCAGCGTTTGCTGTGCTTGATCAGAGGCTTGTGGAAAAGTCAGGAGCTTCTGTGCTAGTGAGAAATTGGAACACAACTGGTTTTTGTTCTTGCTGTTCCTAAAAGTTGCCTTGAGCACCCCCAGCCTTTCCCACTGCAGTTCTCACTTGGCTCCGTGCAGCGCAGGGATGGATGGCAGAGATTTGAGTCATCTGGAGCTTTCGGATTTCTCACTCGGAGGTGAAACAGTAGCAAAGGAATTAGACTGAAGTGGCAGCTAGCTACCAAGTTATTCAGGGCTGCAGGAAGATAGTATTGCATAGGTTCTTGTGTTTGAAAGGATTCAGGCTTGTTGCTTGCTGTTTTTTGCAGTTAAAGACCAGACTTTTTTGGATAAGGCCATTGATTTTTCAGTCTCAGTGCCGTAGATTTGCTCACAGTTATCACCTAACCTGGCAGCCTTAGCAGTGGGGGGATTTTGTTTCTGGAGGTGTTGGCAGAGCATTTCCAGCTGTCTGAGACTCGGGTTTGGCTTTGCTGGGGCTGAACCAATGGGTTACATTGTAGATGACTGCTGCTCTTACTCCTGTTTTTTCTTCAGCCTTATCACTATTATGTTATCACTGGTTTTGACAACAAATAAAAATATAGGCTTCACCAGTAATGGCATACTCATAATTTTTTTAAATCCAGTCTTAACCCTGATAAATGCTGTTTTCTGCAATTTGGGCTGTAGTTACAGTGCTGCTGCTGTAGAAATGTCCTTTGTATTTCTGGGCAACAGAAGCAGGAGTGTGGAACTTGTTCAGGTCAGGCTGATGTCCTTGTCCAGAGCAGGAAGGAAAGCTTTAATGGATGTTAAAGGAACAAACTGTCAGGAATTGTTGCAGTGGGGAGATTGAAGCAGTGATGGAAGGGTGTGAAGGATGGGAGTTGGGAGGGGGAAATGCTTTGGGGCTGGGAGATTGGTCTCTACTGGTTTGTCCTTTACCCTGCTCAAAGGCAGTGATGATGGCAGCTGCTTTGTCATCATGATCCCAAACTATTTCCTTACTCATACTCCTTCCCTTCCAGTCATGTGTGTGTATTTTTCTTCCCTGTTTTCCAGCTGCAGTGTAGAACAGGGCAGTGCAAGATTTACTGGTGCTGTGGTCTTGTTTAGGTTGGGTGAGGTGATTTGCTGGTTTAGGGAAACTTGCACATTTGTTGGTGACTGAGTGGCAGACACCCTTTGCTCGAGTTCAGACAGCTTCCAGAGAACAAGAACTGCTTCACTAAAAAATAACATGTAAATAGTCACATTGTCCAAGATGGGGTTTATAACTAAATGGAACTAAACTGATGCTATTTAAAATGTGACATTTTTAACGGGGGAAGTGTTGAGCCATGAATTCTGTTAAATGAAAGTAACATACGACTGGAACAGAACACACTCCCCTTTCCATTTCACCCCAGCACACTAAGCCTGCCCTGGTACCTTCTCATTCAGTGCTGCTCTGGCATTTAGTCAGGCTCTTAAAATAACACCAGGGATGTTGCTGGTTTTGATAACTGACCTCTGACTCCTCCTGGCAGTGCGAGGATCAAAACCAGGCAAAAACGTCCAACTTCAAGAGAATGAAATTAGAGGATTGTGCTTGAAATCCAGAGAAATCTTCCTGAGTCAGCCTATTCTACTAGAACTTGAAGCTCCACTGAAGATCTGTGGTGAGTACTGTGAGTTTTGGTTTGATCTTGGGGGAGGTATCAGGTAAATGCAGACCGTAGGCAGAGAACAAGTGCCAGATGCTACTTTCACTTACTAACAGTGAAACTAATAAATAATTGTAGCAAAAGGCAAAATAAAACCCTGCTGGATATGTAGGGCAGAGGAGTAGAGAGGGGGTAACGTGTGGGAATTGTATTTGGGACCAAAATAATCCAAACCCAAAAAGCAACTGGTCCAGTTTCTCCAGGCTGGGGGAGAGGTTCACGTGAAGTTTTTGAAAGAAGTTATCAAATAAATGATGTTTGGCCCAATTGTGACTGACCAAGGGGAAACAATGAGGAACCCCAGTATTTAATGTGCTGCCATGCAAAGCTGAGCAGAGGTTTGACAGTATTTTAAAACCCTGTTGAAAACTTAGATTTTTGTGCTGTTTCTTGGAATTACTTTCTAGTTTGGTCTCACTGTATTGCATACAGCAGTGCTCATTTTGCACACATGTACATGTCTACTTATGCTAAAAGAATGAAGAATGTCAACATAAAAGCCTCAATAAATCCAATTTTGAAAGATTCTAGCAAATAGTTTTTTATCCAACTCTAAAACAGAGGACTTACTTCTATTTGAAGCAGCTCATTCCATATTTATAATATTGGTAGTCTAAAATCATGATTTAGTGTTCTGCTTGTCAGAAACAAGCCCATGATTTAAGGCAAAGGCAGAAATACCAATTTCATTTTTGATGCCGTTTCCCTGCTAGAATTTGAATTACTGGGTGTTTCCAGAAAACACAGTTGGTTTCTTGGAATCTTGATTTTGTTTTATACACACAAATATTTTTGTGTAGCTACCATTGCATAGATGTCAAAATGTGATAATTTTATCTACGTTAACTGCCATTTTAAGTATGTTATGGGGGGTATCTAACTGCAAGCTTTTTTTCTTTCTGAAGCATTTTTGATTTGTTCTTTCAATCAAAGAAGGTAGTGAAGAGTCACTCAAGTGTCATGTCTGCATCTCCTTGCAGGTGACATCCATGGACAATACTATGACTTGCTCCGACTCTTTGAATACGGGGGTTTTCCACCAGAGAGCAACTACCTGTTCCTTGGTGATTATGTTGACAGAGGAAAACAATCTTTAGAAACAATTTGTCTTCTACTGGCCTACAAAATTAAATACCCAGAGAATTTTTTCCTCCTCCGAGGGAACCACGAATGTGCCAGCATCAATAGAATTTATGGGTTTTATGATGAATGTAAGTACCAAGCATGTGTGCCTCCACTGGGGACAGCAGGGTGGCAGTGTCAGATGGCTCCTTCCTAACTTGAAACGCCCTCTGTGCTCTTTAGAGGGGTCCTTGGCCTGTTTTAGAGAGGGGAGTCTGTCCTTCCCCTGGCCCTCTTGGAGTCTGAGCCTCACACTACAAAGCAGCAACCAAGTGGGTAATTTTATTTTTTGGCTGCTGTGTTAACGAACAATTCTCACTGGTAAAACTCATAGGGGCATCTAATGAGAGATGGGAGAATTGCATTTGATGTGCATTACAGAGATTAACCTCTGTTTCACTCATCTGATGATAGGTACAGATTGTGGGATGTATGTAGGCCTTACCCAAACACAACAAGTAATTTTGCTGTGAAGTAGGAGCCAGTGTTCCTGTTTCAAAGGATGTGATTTAATCCAGATAATGTAGAGCTGATATTAAATTAATTGTGCACTGAAGCGTGCTGGAACTTGTGTGGTGGGACACACTTGGCTTGCAGATGATGACAAGATGTGCACTCCATGTCTTGTTCTCCTCCTGTGAGGAAACAAAGATGTGTGGTATTTCAGAGTTGTCTCCTCAGAGATTAATCACAGGCTTAGTCATATATCACAAATATGTTCAGGGTTCATATCTGGGAGAGTCCCTTTGAAATTCAGAAAACTGTGGCAGTTTTGTTTTTCAGTCCTGTTTCGTTTTTCAGTCCTGTTTATTTGCCGAAAGTGAGTTTATGTGGTAAAGCAGAATTTTAAAGAAAATCTGCTTTTCAAGAATTGCTCTCTTCCCCTGAAAGAAATGGCAAATGGCAAAATTTTCTGCAATAGATCAAATTCTCCAAGGGATAATTTGCCAAAGCAGAGTTGGGACTGGAGAGCCTGATTGCCAACTGTTGAACAGGCTTATGGTGTCCTTGAAGCTGTGCCACACTGAGAGACCTTTGCCATTTAAACAATTAAATAAGTCAGAAAATATCAATTATGTATAGGCTCTAATGCTGACTTTTTGCAAGTCTCAGTAAAGTTCAGGCATCTAAGTTAGATTGGTTGTGTTTGTATTAGAAAAGCACATTGACTGGGATTTTCTCCCCAATCTCTTCTAGGTAAGAGAAGATACAATATTAAGCTGTGGAAAACCTTCACAGACTGTTTTAACTGTTTACCAATTGCAGCTATTGTGGATGAGAAAATATTCTGCTGTCACGGGGGTGAGTAGCAGTTCTTTGGTGATGTTTGAGGAACTGGAAAGCTCAGCCATGGCAGTTTCATGTTTACATTGCTGAAGCTTCAAAACTTTGATATTTTTCTCTGCCTTGGCTCGTGTATGAGGAAGGGTTGGGCTCGGTGAGTGTCGGTTTGTGAATCATGGAGCCGGTTCAGACACGATCTGCTCTTCCTTTTCCACCAAAGGCACCTTTAATAGCCTCTCCTTTGGAGCAGAGAGTCCTTGGAGGGGTATTTGAGACATAGATGACCAGGAGTGTGATGTCTGTCCCAAAAACATCTGTTTTCACAGAACCAGAGTGGTTTGGGTTGGAGGGCACCTGGGGGGATCAGTCAATAGAATTCCCCCACCATGGGCAGGGACTCCTGTCACTAGATCAGGTTGCTCCAAGCCCTGTATGGGCTTTAAATTGGGTTTAATTTGTAGAAGTTGATTTATGCCACATGATGCAGCTTTTTCTGGTCATAAAATACAGATTGCACCTTAAATGTTTTATCACTTGCGAGTCATTACAGCTGCCCAGGGACTCACATCAGTGAAAAATGGTATGAGATTGGTTTGATATTTTATTTCATTTCACTGATCATCACAGCGAGCGTTCCCTGTGATTCCTGGTGTTCATGCCTCTTTTATTTAACAGCTCTTCTATCAGACACTTGCAAAATATTAGTGAGATTATTGTAATCCTGTAAAATGTGGAAATGGCCTTGCTTTATCTTGCTTCCAGTAAATCTCCTACAAAGTGACTTCTGTACCAAAATGCTGGATTTAAAAAACGTCAGTGAATGTCGCCACTGAGCTACGTAAAATGGCAGTGGTGAATCACTTTGAATCCAAGTTATTTTTGTCCTGGATGAATGTCAGTGCTGCAGAGCAAAGCTGGACTAAGCTGGGGCCTGCCTGTGTCTTCCCTGTGAACAGGTTTGTCACCAGACCTGCAGTCAATGGAGCAGATCAGACGAATCATGCGCCCCACGGATGTACCGGACCAAGGCCTCCTGTGTGACCTCCTGTGGTCCGACCCTGACAAGGATGTCTTGGGCTGGGGTGAAAATGACAGAGGAGTGTCCTTCACTTTTGGTGCTGAAGTGGTTGCTAAGTTTCTCCATAAGCATGATTTGGATCTCATATGTAGAGCTCATCAGGTATTTTCATTTTGTACATTAAACCATAGAATAATTTAGGTTTGGGGAACCTGAGGTGGTCACCTGGCCCATGCCAAGCCTGTGTCAGCCCAAGGTGCTGAGGGTCTTGCCCAGCCAAGTTGTAAATACGTGTGAGGTTCTCTGAATGTGTCCCAGTGTTTAACAGCCCTTATAATTAACATTTTCATAGAAACTCTGATTCTCTTGAACAAGGGTTTTCTCAATGTTAATGGACTCTGTTGCTGAGCTGGTTCTTGTGATGCTCCTGTTTTAATGTAAAACTTTGAAACTCATGCTCATTAAACATAGCCAGGTTTTCAGCTGCTGCCTCTGGAAAAGTTGCTTTGCACCTTGTCAGGAGGAAGCTGCCCAGAGTAACACCTCTGCTTTTGTCTCTAAAGGTGGTTGAAGATGGATATGAGTTTTTTGCAAAAAGACAGTTGGTAACTCTGTTTTCTGCCCCAAATTACTGTGGAGAATTTGATAACGCGGGTGCCATGATGAGCGTGGATGAAACACTAATGTGCTCTTTCCAGGTATGGTATCTAAAGATCTTCCCTTCTCTTTAGTGAGGCCACACGTTAAATTTGGGCTATTTTGAATCAATGTTTTACTATTAAATAACAGTAAGGCTTGTTTCAAATAGATCTTTGCATCTGTCACATGTAGGCAGGGCAGTGTTTGCACTCACATCTTCAAAAAGGTGATAATCCTGTGCTGCTGTGAGTAGGGGAACTGTTTTATCCTGGAATTAAATCACCCAGGCAAAGCAGCTGTCTCTCAGCTGCTGCCACTGCTGTGGGCTCTGGAGCAGCTGATCCCAAGGCCTGGCCTAGCTCAGAGCAGCAAAGACATTGATTTCCTGGCACATTGAGACTGGTCCAGAACCATGTAGTGCCTTTACCAGTGAATTACTGTTGGACTGGAAGACAGCTAAAACTTTTTGCTAAATGACCCCTCTGTCTTTTCAGATCTTGAAACCTGCAGAGAAGAAGAAGCCCAATTCCAGCAGACCTGTAACACCTCCCAGGGGTATGATCACAAAACAAGCCAAGAAATAGTCACCTTTGGCACTGCCTTGTTGGGACTTGTATCATAGTCTATAACCTCCATTTTTAAACTTATCATGTGTGCTGTTCAGCTTGCTCAAAATAGATAATGTGTTTGTGGTTTTCCTTTCCATTTGATGAATGGCATTTGCTGGTTGTAACAGCGAATGAAAGACTTTGCTCCCTCCCAGGAAAAGAGTTTGAGAGTCCCCCTGTGTCGTTGTTCCAGCTGCACACTCCACAGCATCTCCCCACCAGGGCCAGGTAACCGCGGGGCTGGCGGGACCCGGACCATGAATAGTGTAAACCTTGTTCTTTAGCATCTGAAGAGGGCACTCGTGTGCTGTGAGAGTAGAGATTGTTCCTGTCAGCGATTACATACTGTTTATACAAACCACTGTGAACTTTTTTTTATGTTCAATTTTGTTTTAAAGGGATTGCTTTTCTTTTAATGTCTTGTCATGTACACGTTAGTTCTATTGCTGTCGACATTAGGAATAACCTTCAGCCTTGCCAGCACCACTGGTAGGATGTATATTTAATTCAGACACACGTCCCTCTCCGTACACTTCCAATGACAAAGCCATTATTTTAAGTGTTTGTGTCTCCTTCCTGAAGCCAAAGTTCGCTTAGAAACCCGTTTGTACACAACCCCCCTGCCGAGTTGGCCGGGCTTCCCATCCACGCCTTCCTCTCGGAGAGAAAAGGAAGTGCTGGCTGGAAATAGCAAACAGAAAGGCTTGTCCATGCTCAAAGTGAACACGTTTTTGTACAGTTTCCGTGTGTTCAGTCGAGCAGATCCCAGTGCTGAGACAGCAGTCCCGGGGCAGTGACACAAACGGCTCTGGGAGTGATGGAAATGGCTCTGGATCTGCTGGAAGGGGTTTGTGCATTTCAGCATAAAGACTTTGTTCTACAAAGAAACCTAGAAACTCGCTTGATAAGCCAACCAGAGGTGTTGATCTTGATCACCGGTTTATATAAATCTCTCACAGAATCTTGTTTTTTAAAAACTGTTGATCTTTTTTGAACAGATGACAGTGTACAATATCATGTAGTGAAAATCACTTATTAAATGAAGAAATTGTTAAATCTTCTCAGTGTCGGTTTATCACAACATATACACTACTGCTCTCCAAGGGCCTGACGTAGAGAAATAAATTGTTCTGGAAACCCACGGATTCTTGGTTTGGATTTGTCTGAGCTGCAAAAGGTGATTTTGAACAGCAGTGTTGGGTTTAATTCTGAATCTGGAGCCTCAGGCAGAGGCCCCTCCCAGCCGAGGGTGGGGCCGCCGGTCCTGAGCTGGTGTTTGCCACAGCCCTGCTCGGGGCTGGGCAGCAGCAGACGGGCGTGGGAGGACAAGCTCAGCTTGGCTCCTGTTCATTGTTCTGTGCACTGAGGGCTTGGCCTTGAGTGCAAGTGCTGCTCTGAGAGGGCTGGAGCTGAGACCAGACCCATTCCCTCTGGTGTTTAATTAGAAAACTAAATTTCTGGTGGAATGGGGGGAACCCGAGTCCATTTTATCAGTGCTGGCTGTTGGGGCAGGAGGCTCTGTGGGGATGGGTGAGGTGTGTGCCAGCTCTGGGCCTCCACAGGACCAGCCTGGGCTCCTTCACTGCATGTGGAAAATGTTGTGGGGGTGTTCAGCACTCAGAGGAGGTGGCCGGTTCCTACCCTGTCCCTGCCCTAGGACAGCTGCAGTGCTGCTGCATCTGCTGAGGAGCCAGTTTGTCACTGGAATGCCCAGCTCTGTCCTGGTGTCCCACTGAATTCCCCTCCACCTCTGCAGTGAGTGGGACGTGTTTGCCACAAATGCTTTTTCTGGGCAGTCTGCAGCCACTGACTTTATTTTTAAAATGTAGAATCAAAGAGCCATTTCCCTACTCTGAAGACATTTTTCCCTTCCCTCTACAGCTGATTAATCAAAAACCTCTAACTACCTCTGCTGAGCTTGCTAGATCAGATGTTACAGATTACCTGGTAAGGCTTTCTCACAAATTTACTTTCACCCTTTGAATCACATTTGTGGTTTCCTTTATAGCTCTATAATTCTTCTCCCTCCTTGTCCAACACCCTGCATATCTGTTATTGCTGTTGTGGGTGACAGCACACATGGGACAGGTTGGGATGTGTCTGCTCTGGCAGGGACACTGTCACCTCTCCTCGCCATCCGTGCCACACCTTTGTCCTCTGTGGCTTGTTTTCTTCTCTCCCCAAACACAGTTTCGGTGACACAGGTGCCTATTCTGGGCTGTGTTCTCTGCCTGGCTGCATTCCCTGAGGTTGGGTCATTCCTCAGGATCCCTGGAGGAAGGGAAGGGGGAAGGGAAGGGGGAAGGGAAGGGAAGGGGCTGCTCCTGCTTTGAGTTGTAACCAACAGCTCAGGCACATTTTTATGTCCATTGGTTGGGGTTGGGTTGTTTTGGTCACTGGAGGAAGAGAGAAGGAGTAGATGCTGATTGTGATTTTTTTTCCCATAATGGTACTTGCAGGAATATTCTAGCTGACACAAGGAATGGCCAGAGCAGCTGTGAGTCTCCCAAGGCCTGTGTCCCCACAGCCCAACACCAGTTCCTGCTGGCCCAGAGCTCTGTGAACGGTGCAAAGAATGGATTGGGTGGGGAGGGGCACTGGGCTGTGCCAGAGGTCTCCACAACAGGTAGCAGGAAATTGTGGTAAATCCAAATTCTCTTCAATCCCTGTCGTGTGCCCTGGACAGTGTGGTGAGATCTGGGGCACTCTCATGTTGGGTGCCCTCGAGGCACTGGGGTGTTTCTCTGGTTTCTCCAAGGTGAAGTCTGTCCTTGCCACCCAGCTGTGCAAAGGCTGCTTTTCCACACAGGTCATCTTTGCCTGTTCCTGGTTTGCTTTGGATGTGTCAGGGCTGTTGCTGTGTTCAGCTCCGAGTCAGGCTGACTTCAACAACAACAACACCACATCACTTTTTCTTGGAGCATCAGGACCTGGTCCCCAGCAGAGCTCAGGCCACAGGGGAACACGGGGATTTTTGCACACACCCCTCATGGTGGGGGTTTTCTCCCTAAACCCCACAGTCCTCACCCAAAAGGGGCTGGATCTGATGAGCTCTCAGGTGCAGCTCTTCCCCCATTGCCTGATTGCTGTTTACTGGACTCAGCTGAAGCCAAAATGCCCAAATTAACTGGGAAGCCCCAGGCTAAACCTCCCTGCCATGGGTCCAGGGCTGTGCCTTTGGGGTCCCACTCCAGAGCTCTGTAAGTCGCTGTTTTGGGGTGATGGTTGAGGGATGGGGGTTTGCAGCTCCAGGAGGGTCTCACCTGTGCTCATTCCCCATCGCCCTGGGAAGGAGAACAGGGATGTGTGCTTTGGGATGAGGTGCTTGGAAATATTTCAGTTGCAGGAAAAGATTTAAGCACTCTCTAGGAGGAAATCCTTTCAAAGAAAGAAATATCTTTGGATTTTAGAATTGAAGAACTGGAGAGATGTTTATTCTTTGAAGAAAATTAGGAATATTTCCAGTTTGTCCCAGCAGAGGTGCCACAGAGGTGGGTCCCAGGTGCTTTTCACAGCTGAATTTTTCTGAGAACTTCCCAAACCAGTTTGTGTTTGAAAGATTGAGGGGAACCCTAAACATGAAGAGGCTGTGACAAAACACGAGCTTATAAAAGGAGGCAGATTAATCCAGGCCTGATTCCTGGATCTTACAGCTCACGTTGATCCCTGGACTTCATGGGACTAATCTGTGTCCGTGCTCAGCAGCTCTCACTGGGAGCGGCAGAGTCACAATTTAAATTTGCGACTCTCTTGGATCTTTGCTCGTTGTTGCGTGTGATGGGGGGAAAGTTTAAAAACATTGGAAAAAAAAAAGTTTAAACTGCATCCGGCCTGTCCTGTTTCGGAGGGACGAAGTGCGGGCAGCCTGGAGGAAAAAGGCTGCGGAAATGGGAAATGTCGGGGATGGAAGGGGGCCTGGCTCGGGGAGCCGTCGGGGCGAGGTGGGGAGGAGGCGGCGGGGCCGCCCCTGGCCGGGGGAGGCGGAGCCGGGCCGGGGGAGGCGGCGGGAGGCGGCGGGCGCAGCCGGGACGCGCACGGTACCGGGGAGCGGGGGGCGGCCGGGAGGATCCCGGGGCTCGACCCGGTGGGTGCGGGCCGGGGTGGGGGGGGACAGCGGGACCCTCCCGGGGCTGCCACGTCCTTCTCCTCGGGGTCCCGCCGCGGCCCCGGGCTCCGTCTGCTCCGGGCGACGCCGTGGCCGCTCCGGTCAGTGCTGGGGACGGGGGAGGTTGGGAAGCCCCGGGGTCCTGGATGCTCCGTCCGCCGGCGGCTCCGGGCCCCGCGGCAGCCCCGAGGCCGTCCCGCACGGGGCAGGGGGCTCCGTGCCCGGGGCCGCTCCCCGCGGGCTCCGCTCGGCGCCCGGTGGCGGAGAACGAAGGTGCTGCCCCTGTGACGGCACCGTGGGACCGGCTCCCTCCTCCCGGCAGGTGACGAGGTGGCCGGAGCTGGGAGCGGAGCCCACCGCGGCCCCGGGAAGTCGCGGAGAGGACGAGCAGCCAGGGCGGACCTGTGGTGGCACCAGGGGCCAAGGGTGGCTTGCGGCTCTGGCAAGGACGGGTGCCCGCAGAGCGGGATGGGGACGTGCTGGCGGCAGGAGCGGATCTCGGAGGGTTTGTGGGCCAAGGCTGCAGGGCTGCCCAAAGAGGAAGGGAGGCTGGTGGGGTTGTGATAAGAACACGAGAGCCTCTCCTGCAGCCAGCCACACAGCCCATCTGGAGGCCCATCGGGTCTGCTCTTCCAGTGTACTCAGAGTTTCACTCATATGGTTTTCATGGCTGGAGCGTGGCCTTCATCAGGAGCTTGGTTTGATTGTCCTGCCCCTCACTGGGTACCCACAGGGATGGGCTGAAGCCAGGATGCCCAAGGGTCAGCCCTGGACATAGGAGATGAGGAGGACAATGTCACCCACCTGCCAGGTTGGAATGTGGGCATCACCTGCCTAATTTGCCTGCAAAGGCTGAGATGACAGGGTGTCATTGGTGTTAATGGAGGGAAATTATGGCAGTTCCTCATCTTGGCAGTGTGGCTGGAGGGTGAGGATGCTGGGGTCAGCTTGACCAACAGCTTCCCTGGGTCAGTGTTAGAAACACAAGGGCAGCTGCCCCCACCTCCATCACGAGGTGCCAGATAAGGGCTGGAGCTTTTTGCTCCTGTAATCAATGCTTTGTTTGGAGAAGTTTGGAAATACCTTGTGAGGAAGTTCCTTGTTGTAGAGCAGCACAGTGAGGTGCAAACAGAATTGGGAAGGCAGCAGGGGCTCCGCGTGGTGCCGGGGGAGGTGATGCAAAACCAGCGGTATCACCATGAAGCAACTTCCCCTCAGCCAGCTGTGTCGGAATGTCACGCTCTTGTCACCCTCGCTGGGTGAAAAAAGCAAGATTTGGCATCCTTGGCCAGCCCCAAACGGGGAGGTGACACTCTGCTCTTGTCCCTCAGACGTTGGCAGGGTGATGCCAGCTTGATCCAGAGCCATGTCCAGGTACCTGAAGCACTTCACGGTGGTGGGCGATGACCCCGTGCAATGGAGCAACGACTATCGGAAATGGGAGGAGGAGGAGGAGGACGCTGGGGAGAAGCAGCCAGATGGAGAGATCAAGCTGGAGCCCCCCAGGAGACACATCTCCTTCCAGTACATGATGAAAAAGCTCTTCAGCTCTCACAGGTTTCAGGTGAGGCAGAACAAACCCAGGCCGAGGGCACTTGTGACAGCAGAGCTGTTGTGGGACAGAGCTCAGGGAGAGCACTGAGGTCATGAACCCCACGGTGCAAAGAGCAGCAGCTGCTGCTGAGCTGAGCTGTCGTGTCAGAACAGAGCAGCTCTGCTTCAGGTGCAGATGTCCCCTGAGAGGAGACAAGCCCCAGTGCACAATCACCACAGCTCTGGCATGTGCTCTCCTCCCGCTCCCCGAGCCCTCCACGCCAAGCGGGGTCTGGTGGGGAGGCAGGTGGTTCCATGTGGAATATTCCACCATTCAGGGCAGCAGGAGTGGGAGCAATGGAAGGCTCCATGAAACACAACCAGCCAAATCAAGGCTGTGGGCATTAGGGTGTGTTGTCTGAAGGGTTACATTGGCTTCTCTTGCTCATCTGTCTGTGCTGGCATGGGATTCATGTTGGTTTTTCTCCTCCAACAGATTGGGGTTGTCTGCTTGGTGATCCTGGATGCCTTGTTGGTTCTTGGGGAATTGCTTATCGATTTGAAAATCATCGTTCCGGACAGATATAATATAACCCCAAAGGTAAAATGTGGGGAAGTGTCAACATGAACAGCAGTTCCCTCCCTTTGGTGTCTCAAAACTCCCTGGATAGGCTGGGCAAAGCAGGACCTGGACTTCCAGCCTTGCTGAGCCGATGGTTGTGGAAGAAAAGTCCTCAGCCCTTCTCCTTGTAGAGGCAACCCAGAGGTGCCCTCAAGCAGCAGAGGCTTTCCAGCCTGCTCTGCCTCTGTGCACTCTGCAAGTCTTCCTGCCTTAAACTTGTGCTCTTTTCCAGGTTTTCCACTACCTCTCCCTGTCCATTTTAACCATCTTCCTGGTTGAGGTGGGGTTTAAAGTCTTTGTCTACCGCCGGGAGTTCTTCCACCACAAGTTCGAGGTGCTGGATGGGATCGTTGTCGTCGTGTCCTTCATCCTCGACATCGTCCTCATCTTCCGCGAGCACGAGTTCGAGGCCGTGGGGCTCCTGATCCTCCTGCGCCTCTGGAGGGTGGCCCGGATCATCAATGGTGGGTGCAGGGCTGGGCTGTGTTTGCCAAACTTCCCTGAATCACCTGGGCTTTGTTCCTTTCTCAAACCCAGCCCCAGGGGTTTTGCTCTCCCAGTGAACTCCGAGTTCCACCTGTATGGAACTTTAATCAGGCTGCCATTTCTTTGGAGCAGTGACAATCTGCTGCTTGTGTTGGTGTGGAGCCTCAGGTGCATGGCAGCCAGGCACATTCCCCCTAAAAAAAACCCTAATCTGTTCCTGCACCCCTCTCTGGAGAGGGATGGCTCATGTTCTGAATTTCCTTTGTAGGATCCTTTTGGCAGGGGAGCCCCTGTCTTCCTGAATTTGCAGCTACAGCAGAGTAGGTTTTAATGCTCTGTTCTGCTGTGACTCCATTATCCCCTCCAGGGATGCTGCAGGGAATGTCCTGATCTTACTCTAGATCTTTCTTGCTTGAATTCAAAGGGCTTGCCATAAAAAAAGAAATAGAAAATGTCCCCAAATCAGGCTTTAGTGACTTCAGTGCTGTACCTCTTGCAAATAGATATAAATTTGGATATAGCTGAAACAAGCATAGCTGCAAACATTTTCTTCCTTCTTGAGGAAGGAATTTTGGGATTCCAAAGAATATGGCAATGAACGATCTCAAATTCCTGTGTGAAACCTCAGCTCAAGCTCTGTCCAGTGTCACTTTTGGTGGGAGCTCCACATTTGACACAGCTGGGATCAGAAGAGGGGACTGCTGGGGCTGTGCCCATTGCCCTCAGCACCTTTCAATGGGGAGAAGGTGCCTGGTCGGCAGCTGCAGCCAGAAAGAAGAGAGATGTGAGAGCAGCTTGCGGCTTTCCTTAGTTCAGAGTGAAAGTCAGAGAGAAACTGCATTTGTGTGGGGCTGTGGGAACCACGGCAGAAAGCCAGGACTGCAATTATGGGTAAATCCCCTCATCCTCGGGTGCTCCAGGCTCCCTGCCAAGCTTTATGCAATGTCCACCTGCTTGCAGCAAAGAGGGACAAAGGGAATCTGCCCCACGCTGGGGTGTTGGGTGTCAGTGCCTGGGCACGGCTCCTGCCGATGTTATCAATGCAAATGAGCAGCAGCGCTGCTTTGTCCTCGGAGAACTGAACCCCCAGAGCCCAAAGGGGTGCCTGGAGCACTGGAGTCAGCCATGACCCCGAGGAGCTGTGGCAGGAGGGAGAACGTGATGTTCTTCAGGCTCTCATCGAGCTGCTTTGTTTTATCTTTGTGGGAAGAAAACGCCTTCAGTGCGGGGGCTGAGTTGACATGGGATCACCAAATGGTGCTCATAGAGAAGTGACACCTCTGCCATGAGGAGACACTGCTTGCTCTCACTGCAGCTGAGCAAGGTGAAGCCACAGCCCTGTGGACCTGAGGATGTGCCAGGTCCTGTTCTGCCAGGCCGCAGTGATCGGCCCAGGGGGTGGAGGAGCCCTGTGGGCCAGGCCTTGCTCTGCTGTCACACCTAAAACTGCTAAAACACAGCAAAGCTGCCCCAGCTGCACCCCAGGGCTCTGCCAAGGGAGCAAATGCAGGAATTGAGTGACAGTCAGAGTGATTAATTCAGCTCTGAGGCCGGGCTGCCTCTCCCCAGCAGAGTATGGGTATCCAAATCCCTCCGGTGGCTGATTTAAAACCCTTCCTCGTTAAGGAAAGCACTTGGGAAGGGTGGTTGAGGATGACAGAAGCTGAGTGGAGAGGAACACGTTTAACTCCTTGAGCACAGAGCCTGTGTGCTGTGAACTCCTGCTGGTGGCTGTTTTACAATGTCAAGCAAACCCCCTGTGAATTGTTCCACAGGAATCATTTTATCGGTGAAGACCCGCTCGGAGCAACAACTGTCCAAGTTAAAGCAAGCAAACCTGAAACTTGCCACGAGGGTGGAACAACTGGAGCACAGCTGTTTGGAGAAGGTAAAAAACACTTTTAATTTGGGTTTACCTGCTAATGGTGATCCTTGTGCAAGGTTGGCACTGTTGGCTTGGTTTCCTCATGGGAAAGTGTGGGGTGAGCTGGGCTGGAGCAGCACAGCCCTGCCCGTGCCTCCCTGGGCTGCTCCTCCTCAGAGGAATGATGTCCCTACCTCTGTCCTACTTCTTCTGGCCAGGTTGTGCTGTTTTCCTGCAGCAGGAGATACATTAGAGCAGTGGGAAGACCTGGGAAGTTGTTTGCAGGCTGTTCATGATTTGAATTTTGTCTCCTACAGGAGCAAGAAATCGAGAGGCTGAATAACATATTGAAACAGCATGGACTCCTCAGCCAGCAAAAATAAGAGGCCAGTTTTCCAAGATGGGAATTCTGCTTGAAGATTGCAGTGTTGGAATCTGCCAGCTTGACCTGAAAGGTTTTTCTGTCTCTTTGCTTCCTCTTGATTGTGTTTTCTATAAATGTTTTCTATTTGACCCCACTTTGATCAGACCTTGGGATGGCAAAAATAGTTCTACTGGAAAATTATTCACCCACAGTCCCTGTAAACAGTAAGTTTTTTTTCCATTCTTGTACAGTTGTACAGTCAAAACTGAAAAATAATTTAATAAAGACACATCTTTACAAGCTATACATCCAGAAAGGTACTGCTTATTTAAAATAATTTCTTTTTTATCTGTGATAACATTCTTTATTTGCAGCAAACTTGCAGTACAAATGATAACAACCCAGGCTGAAAAGGTAATTTCTTCTCCACCAGCTGCCTGCTCATCATCAATACATCTCTTTGCCAACCATTCTTTTCATACTGTTGGTAGTTTCCTCATTTCTGTTGCTGCTTGTGCCACTTTGTTATTTATATAACATTCATTTCAGAAACACCAACACACCACTCCTTTCCCTGACAAAGAAATCAGCCCCAAAATAGAGGCAAACATGTGCCATCTTACGTCAAACAATGCCTTGTTCCAGCAGCAGATCCCAGTTTTGATTCTGCATTCCCTCATCTTCTCTTCCCTTTTCACTGCTCCCTCACAGCCCTTGGGGCTGCAAAGTTCTTTGTCCCCACAGCTCATAAATCCATGGATCAAAAGAACTGTAATGTGTAAGAACAGATGTAGGTGAGTGCACTGCTGGGAACAGTCAGACTCCAGAAAAGCCATAAAGAAGCAAATTCTAAAGGGCCAGGCTGGTGCTTGAATTTTTTCAGGTGCTAGAGTGTCCCTGTGGAGAGGCTGTTTGAAAGCTGAAGAGGGAGATTTAAGAAGTGGGAATTCTGAGAGATGGTGACTGCAGCAGGGGTCTCCTATGGATTTCAGCCCACTCAGCTGGAGGGGCCACTGAAACCACAACTCAACTGTTCAGGTTTTTTACAAAAGGTAATTAATTAGAGGTGTGGGGGAAATAGCCAGAAATATGTAGCTTATTCATCTATGCAAGGAGATAAAGCAGAGGCCTTATCTAATAGCACATGATGAGTTTAATTAGCAATTTAGCTCTGCTGTTGTGGGATAATGAACTTGCTTTCCCTGTGTGTCCCTGTGCCCTTCCCTTCCCCTCCTGCCTCTGCTGGCCAGGCTGGGGCTGGGCCAGAGCCACCAGTGAGTTCAAACTGCAACCTTTGTCCTCTCTGCACAGTTATAATTGGGTACTTTCCACTTCAGGGGGGTTTCTTCACCCTAAACCTTCTGAGAACCCTCACAAGGTCTCACCCTTCCTCTCTTAGCCAAATTTAGCCCAGCATCTACAACTTAGAAAAAAATGGTGGCCCATCATAGTCACAGGATAAACAATGGACTAAAAATAAGATAAAGCAGAAATATGGGGGGTTTTATGCATGCTTACCTTAGACAAAGGGATAGAAAAAGTCAAAGGGTAACTTGATGTTAATGGTGGGCCAAGCTTTGTAGCTTGGCTCTGCAGGTGAAGAAATATCAGTGAAAACCACAGAACTTGTTACAGGAATAATCCTTTCCCTTCCTGAGGGAAGCTGCAATGAAAATACAAACAGGACTTAGCTTCAGTTTTCTATTTGTACAATCATTTATTTGGTCTGGATTATATTTGCTAAAAAGGCTTTTTTTATTTTTCCTTTTCTATGTAGTTCCATGTTTCTTTCCATAAATGCTATATAGATTTTTATTGAAGTGTGTTTTGGCAAGGAGCCCACAGCTGTGTTTGAGCTGGAAGAGAACTGCTGGGTGTAAATACATTCTAATGTGAAGTGCTGCCTTTAGATAATGAGATTATCTGGGTCATTGTCACACAGCTGATACCCAAGGAAAACAAGCCACTTGTTTTATCTGAAATCCTGTAATTTAATTACATACCTGCTTCAGTGTGGTGCTAGTGATTGTGGCTGTAACATTCACTATCCTGGCTTGTGGATTGACCAGGGATCCATATTTAGTCCACTTCACTTCTATTTCCAGTGACACAGGTATTTGGCACGAGCTCTGCAAAGTGTGAGAAATCATCTCATTGTCTGCCTTATGCAGAAACCATCACAGTAATTAATTATTCATGTTATTAAAAGGGTAGAATGTCTCCACAAAGCTCACTGAGGAGGTTACCAGAGCAGATGGACCCTGCACTGTTGCTGGGCAGGACAAAATCCTGAACTCTGCCAGGGCAGAATTTTGAAGGCTACAATGTTAAATATTTTTAGGCATTTCTCCTTGAACTCTCACATTTCTGGTTACAAAAACCATTCACTCTTTAGCTGCAGAAGCATGCAAGAGACCATCCACAGTCTTCTATTGTGATATTGTGCTTCTCTCTCTCTTACCCTGGCCTGGATTAGGAGGGGAAACCCTGATTCTGTTCCTTCCCTCTGTCACCTCTGGTGCTTCATCCTTAGAAGAACAACTCTCCAACCTATGTTTAAACAATTCATTTCCTACCCAGTATTTTGCCCTGATCCATAGCTGAGGTGCCTGGATACCAGCTTGATTAAATATAACTTCTACAGCAAGAATGAAACCCTCTGTGAATATTCCATGAGTTTCTTCCAGCTTATTTCTGCATTCCCAGCCCCATTTTCTCTTCCAGTTGGTTCCTGCATTTTTAGGGTGTGAAGCTGAGCTGATGCTGCAGCACAGGCACAGATCTCGTGAGGGTGGAGGGGTGGGAGTGGTTGAACTTCACCTGTTCTGAGATGTGGAGCTGAGTTATTGGCACCCAGTCAAGCACATCCTGGGCCTGAGAATTCCCAAATGAGGCCACGTACTCAGGAAAGCTTTGGCCCTTCAGCACATCAAGGAGGGTCTGAGCCAAAGGCTGGCATTTCATAGCTGCTGTAATTCTTCCAGAAACAAAAAAAAAAAAAAAAAAAAGAGATGAGTTACAGCAAAATCCATTGGTTTGGCACAGTCATCGTTTGTCCTTGCTCTCTGCTCTGTTCAAGCCTTCTGGCTACAGTTGCTAATGTACACAATCTTTCCAAGAGAAAGACCATTGTTAATTAAATGACATTTTTTATAATTAAATACTCTATTCTCAATATTCCTCCAGCTTTATAAATGGCCCAGGACCTGAACAGAGCCTAAGGGAAAGGGTTGTCAGAGGGTTAAAAGCATTAAATATAAAAAAACCAGTAATTTCTTACCGTAACTTGCAGCCTGATATCATGTTATAACCAAATAATACTGGGGCTCTGGCTCCCTGTGCTGCCAGGCAGTCCTGGGTGGATGTGCTGTGCAGAATGGTGAGTTGGCTGTGTTTGTTACTACTCTGAATGATGCCAGATGTAACACACAGTTAAGGGAAATTAAATGCTTGATGGATATCAGGACAAAAAAAGAATCCTTAATCATATCCTTAAAATATAGCTGCAAATGCTATAATGGCTCCAGATTCCTGTCCCAGTGTGAAAAAGCACCAGGGTGTGCAATGGAGGGCTAAATGTACCTCAGTACAGAGTCCCAGGAGATTGCAGTCAGGACTGAGTCATTCCCTCCTCAAACACAGCCAGAAAAGCACATTTTTATTTTTGGCAGAGAACAGATGTATTTCATAGATGTCCGTGCTAGAAAGGCTTTGTGAGGATGGAGCAGAGCAAGTGCAGCAAACAGAAATGCAGCAGGGAAAGGATATCCTTGAGGCTGGAATCCTGCTCTGACAGGCAGCCCAACAACATAACCAGGATTGCCACTGAGAGGAACTGGCTGTGTGTTTTCCTGCAATGCAAACAGAGCATTAGTTCTTATCCTGCACTGAAGTGGTTGGAAAACACAGAAATATTTCAGTTATTTTAGGATTATGACCTGCCTTGAATGATGAGGACAAAACTGTAAGTAAGGCTTTGCTTTCTCTGTTACAGTCACAAGCTGGGGCTTGTAAATGTGACAGATTTTGAAGGCCTCCATGGCCCAGCTCTGAAATGCTGCCTCATCTGGGCATCCAGGGCAAGTTCTGCTTTACCTTGCTGCTAACAATTGTTCTGATTCAAGTTTAATAAGTTTTGTAATTAAATGTCTTTTACCAAGTCACCCATGACATCTCCACAGTTACCTGAGTGAAGCTGATTTCAAAGCTCTGCTCTATTGAAAGTGCTTCTCTGCTAATTGCCCCCAAGACAAAAGCAGCAGCTGCTTCTATTATTTCTCCTGTGTCTGTGTGGGTAATGTGATAATTCACCTGAAAATTAAACATTTTAGATATTAATTTGAATAAATACATAAGAGAAACTAAAAAAAAAAAAAATTAAACCATGCAAGTATTTTCTTTCTTCCTTGCTTAAGAAACTCAGCTCCAGGGTGGGGATGGATTTTGTCCTCTAGAGGCTGGAGCCTCTTCACAACTGACTTCTTGATAAACCTAGCACAGACACAATATTCATCTACTTTAAAATTAATGATGATGTGCAGCATCTATTCCTCTCTCTGAAATAATTTTGTCCCAAGCATAAAGTAAATTCTAAACTCACATCATTGCCTGTTTTGCCACATACACAGAAGTAAGACCAGGATTTCAGCCTGGCTCCATGTTGTATTGCACAGAGTTATTATTTTGCTGCAAAACACTCTCTTTTACTCAAAATCAGTGCTTCTCCCATGACATTTACTTCGGAGATGTCACAATATATGGAAGCTGCAAGGCCTCCTGACAGCTTTGCAGTTTGGGAATCAGAAGTGATTTGATGCTTTCCATCAGCTCTGAGCAGGAAAAGGCTGCCAGACCTACCCCAAGAACTGCATTGATGCACAGTCCATCCAAAACCATGGGGAGCCTCAGGGCTTCACCACTGCTCAGGAAAGTCCTCATTCCATTCACAGACTGGACAGCTATGGACTGGACAGTAATATTCACCTGGAAAACAGACTCATGTCAGCTCTGAACACTGGGTATAATTAATTTTGGCTTTTTCTGTGTTATTATATTTGTGACCTTTCTGGGTTCTGTTCCACAGCAACAGCATGCAGTAATTCTCTGAACAACTGCTGTGTTACAAGTGCTGCTGAAGCTCAACCAAAGGGTCTGGGTTTAAATAAAAAAGAGATTTTCTTGAAAAAAGGGAGTTTTATATGAGAGGAATGTATCAGGCTTGAGTATTTGCAGGCAGCATTTTATCTTGGAGTTGCTAAGTATCATTACTGATAGCAAATGATGTAATTTTTTAAATGTAAAGATTTGATCAATCAGTGAAAAATTCCCAATGACTATAACTTAATAAGAATTTTGCCCACAGCTCTTCCAACTAATTTAGAAGGATACTTACCATCTGACTTGATTTGGGCACCTGAGGGAGAATAAAAGGACAAATTAAAGCAGTAGCAAAGATCTGACCTATTGCATGTAGCAGTCAAGTAAAACAGGTAAGGCTTTGTCTATTTAACTCTCTCTCATAACAATAACTTTTATGTTGTAGAGTTAATTTGATATAAAGCAGAGTATCCAGGAAGTGTGAAAAGAACTGTCACAATCCAATCCCCTCCTTCTTCTGACTTTTAGAATTATTCAGAGACCACCAGTTCAGGAAACCTGCCAGGCTGTGCTTCCCAAATGAAGAGCTTTTGTTGGCCTGTTCCATAGTTTCATGGTCTCTAAACCAATAAAAGAGAAGCAAGTATCTCTCTTGTTATACAGTTGCCCCACTGAAAAATATCCACCAGAAATATTTCATGGAAAGGCAAAAATGTCAGACCAAGGTTATCAGGTAAAAATACTCCCATGGAGTACAAGTTTGTCAAAGGTTTTACTTTTCTGAATGTTTGGGTCACATCTTTGGGAAGGGACCAAGGCTTGGACTCTGATCATGAAGCAATTCTGCAGAATTATGATGGGATACTGAGAGCAGTGACTCATCTCCTGTCCCAGCAGGGAACACATTCCTGGGAGCTGCAGAGCTGAAGGTGGTGCAGGTACAGTTTGTCACACATTCATCATCCCAAGTACAGCCCAGCCATCAGAATGAGCTGGATGAATAAAAATCTCTGTAATAAAGATTAGACTCATCCTTCAGGGAATGGTGCTAGGAGGAGTGAGCACCACTCCTAAAGTTCAGTTTGTCATGCCTGGGGTGATGGATGCTGTCTCTGGAGCTCACTCAGAGCACTGCAGCCACGCTGCTGCCCCAGCTCCCCCCCAGAAAAGGCAGGACCAGCTCATTGCCGTGGCAGCTCCAACTCACTGAGCGTGGTGTGTGTGAGGATCCAGTGTGAGAATCCAGCTGGGACACGCCAGGAATCCCCAGCCCTCCTTGGATCTGCTGACCAGGCACAGAGCAGAGTTTATCTGCAGCAATTCCCAAACGTTGTTCTCACTCCAGCCGCCCGTGCAGGCAGGGAGGGTGGGATGCTGGGGATGGGGCGTTCTGTGGGACCCGCTGTCCCAGTGCTCCCAGTAAGGCTCCCTCTGTTACTGGTTTGCCGTTTTTTTGCCGGCAGCTCCACCTGCTGGCACCGGGAGCGCTCCTGCTCTGCCCTGTGGCCACCCTGTCCCAATGCCGTCACCTTCCTGTTGTCACCTCCAGCTCCCTTTTCTAAGGGAACCTTCCCACAGAGCATCTCCGGCAGCTTCTCAGCCTCCTCCAGGTCCTGCAGCTGATCCCTCCTGACACCCAGCGTGCTCTGGGCAGAGCTCTGACCCCTCCCAAGCTCAGCCATTACCTTGGCAAGCAGCACAGGGATAAGGGGTTATGGATTTTCCAGTCAGGAAAGGGAATTCATCTTTAAATCAAACCCACTCAGCTGCTGGAGCCCAGCCTGAGCCACTCTTGCTCTTTTCTGGTCCTGCAGCCAACAAGAACTAATTTTGGGAGGACATGGAGACACTTAAAGCCCTTCTGAGGCAGGGTTTTCTCCACTTCTTCCACAGCAGGAGGATCAAAAGCCAACATTTGGGAGCAATCCTTGGATGATTTCAATGAGATCCTGAAGGAGCAGGAGAATGATCCCATCTGTGAGGGTGTGAAGTCCTTAGTGGGCTTTCCTTGCCTTTGGGAGCTTTGCAATCTGTGAGCAGCCTGGAAGGGGTCTTTAAGCAGTTACTCACTGCTAATTAAATGAATTTAAATAATTACATAAATTAAAATAATTTTAATGGTGAAGAGGTTGCTGTTTCTTTACAACCTCCAGCTTCTGGAAGGAGCCATCAGGTTAAGGTATGATGCATTTCAGTTTCATTTTTTTCATGAGTGATTTCTTTGTCTTCCTGAATATCCTTACAGGGGATTTATTTGTACAGAAGACATCATCCCCCAGGTCAGAAAGGGATGAGAAAGTAGGCAAAGCTTTGAAAAACAGCCCCAGATTGGATTTTAGCAGTCAGGATCCAAAGAAACCTGCTCTCAGTCATGTTGTCTGGGAGCATAAAGAAAGCTGTGTCAGCCCCCACTAGCAAAAACTGAGGCCTGGAGGAAAGGGGCAGATGTAAAGGATTAAACCTGACAGGTTTACCTTGCAGTACAAAGGTTTAGCAACTCTTTAAAACTCAGATTTCTTAGAATTATGTGTTCTGATAAATGGGCTTCTTGGAAAAGCCTGAACATGCACAGGAACAAGAAACTGCACTAGCTCAGTGCCACGACCTTGGCTCTTCAAAACTATTATTTTCTACTTTATCTTTGACTATATTATTTATATTTTGCTAAGTAGAGAACAGTAAATGCTTCTGTTACCAAAGCTTGAAGTAAAAACATTCCCAAAGGCTTTCTGTATAAAATCTGCTGTATAGGGAGACATTTCTTCCCAACTCACAATTTAAAAATCCAAATAAAACACAATATCCCTCAGTAAACAGAAGTTATTTCATCCTGCAGATGTAAAAGATATAAAATATGAGTATTTTAGCTATATCACTGTTTCAAATCATACTTACTGCCAAAATGCTGGAGTTGATATAAAACAACATGCTAAGTGCTTGAATGCTGTCACATTTTTCCACACTTACTGATCTAATGCATTTTGTGGCTTGGTTTACTAAAAAGCCTGGAAAAAAAAAAAGTCACCAAGTATTACTGGAGGAAATGAAAGAGCAATTATGAAAAGCATAAATGAAAAACAATACAAGTACCAGCAAAATTGAAAGTAAATGTCATCTCTATTGCAGATAAGGTTTTATGTGAGCTTTGAAGAATGAAACTTCTGTTCTCAAAAAAATGCTATAAGAAAAAATATTACTTCTTAACAAATAGAAAAAGCTTCATGAAAATTACTTAGTTTTTGAATCTCTTAATAAAATTTTTTTTCTTTCACAAGAGACTTCAGTCCTGTAATCAGCACCCTGACTGAGACCACATTTAATGATGGCAGTGGGCTTTGGGAAATGCAGGTGTGGGTTTGGTTGTGGGGTTTTTTTCAGGAAATTGTGTGCAAGGTTAAAATGCAGAGCTCAGCCTGCAAATCTGACTTGTGAGAGGAGCCCCTGGGCAAAGGGAAGGTGCCAAGGCTGCCAAGGCTGAAAGGATCACAACATAAGGACTGTGAGCAGACAGAATTACCAGTTTCCTGAGAGGTTTAATAAAATAAAAATAGTTTTATTTTTTGCACCAGGGCTGGCTTGGTGCAAACCCCTCCTCCCTCAGGGTGTCACCCTTGTGCTGTTTGCTTAAACCATTTATGCCAAACAGGACATTTTCCTGTTGGATAAACAACCCTCTAACAAGATTTTCGGGGATTTACTTATCTCACTTTGAATGTTTAATAGAGACACAACACAATTTCCATTCTATGTCTTAAAAAACCAAACAAAACAGAGAAACAGAAGAGATTTGAAAATCATCTGTTTATGAATCCTTAGCTGAATTCTCCATGGGGAGTGTGCCAGCTTTCTGACTGACTGATCTAAGAACAGAATCCTAAAAAGCAAAACTTTGGGACTCAAGTGTATTTTCCAACCTGCAGGATTTGCATCAGAGCACCAAGAAGAGACAACAGGACTTGGCAGCCTCAGGAATGCATCCTCTGTCTGGACAGGAACCCCATACTGCCAAACAAAAGCCACAGTCAGGTACACAGGTGTGGTTCAGCCCGTTTTTATTGACAACAAATATGAATAAAAGCAGTATTTATTTCCACAGGGTCTCTCAATAATGCTCTGTGCAGCAATTTTTCAGTCACTGCTACAGCTTTATGCTGAAAATGGCAGGAAAAAAAGTGCCTTATTTTTCAAAGATCTTAAAAATCTAGCTCACTTTTTAAGTAATTAAACACAAAACATTACATTTTTCTTTTTACATTTCTATATTTAAAGACCAATATAAATTTTGCTTCTTCCAGCAGAACTGCATTATTTAAAAGCAGATGCAAACAATGCTGATTTCTTCTTTCTGGAATAATTTAATACTAATTGCACCAAATATAATTTCCCTCCTATTGAATCAGAGAGAATTTACCTCATATCTGGAAGTTTCATTTGCCTCAGAGGGATTTTGAGCATCTGGATCCAAATTCCAGCTGTCAGGCTCAGCACTGAAAGTAGCACCTCCAAATTTGTCAAGCAACTCATCAAAATTTTCTGCAGTTGGGATTTCAGGGGATTTGAGGTACAGGGCTTGTTCATCTGACAAAATATTTAGAGAAGGAGATAATTTAAGGGAAAAAAAAGATACAGAAACAATACTTAGTAACAATGAGACAACTTTAAACATTATTTATTTAGGATGCTAAATTATTTACAAAAAAAAAAAAAACCCAAACTATTTTGTTTTTTCCAACAGACAAGACCAAGTGTACCAAATGTTTAATTTAATGTTTTCACAAGTGAAAGGATCACAACATAAGGACTGTGAGCAGACAGAATTACCAGTTTCCTGAGAGGTTTAATAAAATAAAAATAGTTTTAAATTTAGTTTTTTTTCTGGTACCTAAAGAGCTTACAAATAATAACACCACAATGCTTAACATTGCCTACAACTCTACTTACAGTTTGTAGCATGAATGCAGAAAATACTGGGATTTACTTGGTCAATTAATTTAAATATCCTTTCTGGTGGATTTGCTTCAACATCAAGAGAATACACAGCAGCTTTCTGACTACACAGCTGGCTGTCACCTCTGCAAAGACACAAAATAAATGAATGATCCACTCAAAGTTAGTGTTGACCAGATTTTAAAGTTCTTTTAATCTACTGAGGCAGCATCAGAAAAATTTTAAAAGCATGAAATTACTGAATTTAGCAGAATTTGTAGAACAATTATGCATCCTTAGAAGGTTTCTATTGTTTTATGCTCTGTGCTTAGTAATAAATAATAAAGAATTCTCCCACATGTTTTATTCAGCAGAGGAAACTGTGAGCAGCCACATGAAGGAAGGTAAGAAACAGACTGGGGGAGGGAAAACCAGGGACAATATGAGAGAGAAAATGTCAGATTGGGTGGGATCCAGATGGTTGAGACCCCAAAAGTGCAGGGCTGCACCAGAGGCCACACACAGCTCAGCAGCACTTTCATTCCTACCACCCAAGTGGGATGTCAGAGCAGGAAACCAGGTCAGTTCTGGGGATGTTGGAATAATATTCAATTTGAGCAGGGAATGGGAAGAATTCCTGCTTGAGATGATGTGAGAGAAATGGCAGAGAGAGGAACAGGAGGTGAAATAACCCAGCCTGTCTTGGAGAAGTGTTTAAGGCTGTGCCATGGGCCCATCAGGAGCTGCAGGACAATGGGAGAATGCACCAGTTCAGAGCCTGGCAGCTCTGGTGTGCCCCACATGCCACAAACTGCAGCTGATGATCCCTCTGAAACTGGATTTTAGCAGCACAGAGCAGCTGAGGACAGGCCCTGGAGAAGTGAAATGACTTTCAGAAATTTTGAAGCCTGGAGTTAAGCTCTTCCATGAGGTGAGTCATTTGTTAATAGGATCAAACCCAATAGGATCCCACCATAAATCAAACCCTTCTGCTGCTGTTTCAGAGATCTCACGGCCTCTGCATTGGGATCAGCCAAAATAACACAAATATGCAAATGTAGATAAGCTCTGATGTAAATAATGAGACCCACAACACCTGCAGACACTGAAAATCCCCTGGCTTTTCATGCAAAATAAACATTTTACACAAAAGAATTTGGGCAAAGGAACACAATTTCATTTGAGGCATTTCTAGTTGACAAAGGCAGCACAGTCATCTGAGGCAATTAAAGTGTCACTCAGGAGGGTGTTGATTAGACCTTTCTGATCCATATAAATATCTATAAATGGGGAGCAGGAGTCTTTTGTGTGCCAGAACAATAAGAAACCACAGTCTGGCATGACTGCTAATTCAAATTCCAAAGCACCAAGAATAAACCCAGTGCTCAGATTGGCATAATTTATACAGAAGGTGGGTTGAAAAAGCTGCACTTATTGTTCTGAGAAGTCACCAAGAGATTTTTTTGCACATTATTATTTTGAAATCAGCTTTCTTAACTCCTCTTTGAGAAGATGAAGTTGGGTGAAGGTGTTTTCAGATTAAATAGCAAAGAAACAACTCCTGGCTTTACTTTTTCGGTATAATGTTACATTTTATTGTTTGTGAAGTGGCAGTGGGGGAGCAGGTTGGGGTGGTGACTTGTAAAATTAGGGTCAGAAAAATGCTCACACTGTTTCAACAAGCTCTGAATGGATTAGGTGTGTATAAATGTAATCAAAGAGGTCACTGATAAATTTGCTGATAAAAACTGGTGATCTACAGCAGTGGCCAGATTGGTCCTTTGGGATCAGTTTTTTTAACTCCCAGACATTGCATTGATCAAAGTCTAAAGATGCATCATTCTTAGCCCAAAAAAGCAGCACCACCTAAATCCCCACCGGGAAACAGGAGGAAAGAGGGAACGAGAGGGAGAGAACTGGGTGGGAGGCGGATTTGCTGCTATGCCTGGCTGGGGAAGGACAGCAGGGAGAGGACAGGCGGCAAAGGAAGGATTTTGTGCTTTCTGGTTATTTCTGCACTCACATGACCACGGGGATGGAGCACGTGGTGAAGAGGCTGAAGTCCTCGGCGCTGCAGTCGGGGTCACAGCAGCAGTTGGTGTCGCACTGTGCCACCAGCAGGTCGCAGACACAGAGCCTGGCAACTGCAGCAGAGAGCGAAACGAGAGCTGCAGCGGGGACACTTCCCCTTGTCACCTCGCTTTTTAGCGGTCAAAAGCCTTCTCCAAATTCGTGTTTTCTTGAAGTTATTTCTTAAAGGAATCTTTTCTGCTGCTGAGCAAATTTATTTGGAACACGTGGACAAAACCAAGCCGCGCTAAAAACTGTTCCCTGAGAAACAAAACCCAGTAGGGATTTTGGAGGTGTGAAAATCTGCTCAGCCTCGCAGAGGATAAAAAAAAAATAAGAGGTACCAACAAGGTGTGTTTATCTGCTTGTTTCAGTTTATCAGGGAGAAAAATAAAACATTTTGAAGGAGCAGAGATGTTTACAAGTTTTGAAGATGGCTCAGGGGCCAGGAATACATTTCCCTGATGTGCCAAAACAACCATAATTGACTTCTTTGAAACTGTTTTTTCTCTCTGTTTTTAGATACTGTGAAATATCATAATCACAGACAAAATGCTAATAATTCTGTAAACTGGCTCAGTAAATTACACTTGGCAAATTCTTCAAACTCTCTGAGGTCTTCAAGTTTATAAATTCAAAGAACAGATATTATTCTACTGAACTGTTTTTGAGAGTTGCTGTTCTATAATTAATCTAGACTTAAGAATAGCACAGAATGAGGAAAATTAAGGCCAGTGTTTTAAAATAAAGACATTCAAAGAATAATTTCATAACTAATTCCTTTATTTCACTTTGACTGCTGCCTGTGGCCCTGTGGATGTTCTCTGACCACCTGAACAGCATCCAGGTATTTCCTGGAATCTCTGGAGTTCTGACTGTTCTTTTGGCTGAGCTTAGCCCTGGATCCTTAGCTCATCCTGTAAACAGAGAAGTTTAAACATGGATGATTAGATTGCAAGGTTATGTCTGTGAGATGAGGGATTTAAGTCCCTTTTCCCTAGGAGGTAGCACTGGGGTGGCTTTCCTTTGGCAAGCATCCCATGGAAAGCTCAGCTGAGGGCAACACCACCAGGATATAAAAGTGGCATCAAAGTGTAGCAAATTATACAGTGGGAAACACCTTCTGAGAACACAGTAACCAAACTCTGTGAGCTTTGATTTTATGACAATGTATCCACAGCGCTTGGGGCACAGTGTGCATCCAGCCCGGGCTGTGCTGGAGCTCTCCAAGGACACCCAGGGCACTCCTGTGCCAGCTCCGAGCTGCCGCTGTGCCCAGAGCAGTGCTGGGTGGGCAGCAGACCCTGCCCTCCACCCCACGGACCCTCCGGGCTGTGGGATGCCCAGCTCTGGATGTCCATGCCAGGATCAGCGTGCCCGGGGCCTGGGGCCTGCTCGGGGCTGGCTGAGCCCTCCTGAGGAGGCTCCGAGCGGCCTCGGCTGCAGCTGCCCGGGGTGCCCGAGCAGAGAGCCCCAGAGATCCCCGCCAGAAGCCGGGCGGGTGTGCCAGCCCTGGGCGACCGCAATGCGAAGGGGAGGCCAAGGACCGAATGCCCGAGGGAGGCCTCAGCGGGGCTCCCTCAGCCGGGGAGCGCCGCCGGTGCCCGCAGCGCACGGAGGGCACCCACCGTCCGTGACCGGGGCCGGCGCGCTGCGGACCCGCGCCTGTGCGGCATCACTTGTATCGGCCGGCTCTTCCGCCCGGAGCGGCGGCGGAAGGAGGAGGAGGAGGAGGATGAGGACGCAGAAAGCCCTGAGCCGCGGCGGCGCCGCCATGGCGGCCGCCCTTAGCAACGGCGCGTTGCCAGGGCGCGCGGGGCATGACGGGAAAGGCGAATCCCGCTCTCGCGAGACTTGGCGGGTGAAGGGGAAGGGCCGCGCCCCGAACATGGCGGGCATAGGAAGGGCACGGCCCTGGGTATCTGCGGTTCGTTCAGCCCCCCTCGGGCTCCCTCATCGCCCCCCAGCGCGGGGAGCCTCGGGGAGAGGCCACGCGTAGGGTTCTGGCTGGATATGGCCGTCGTGGTGGTGCCAGGCGGCCGCCTGTGACACGCAGCGCCCTCAGGAACAGCCCCGGTGGTGATGAGGGGTCGGTGCCCCCTCAGAGCCACGGGAAGGGGTTCAGGTGGAGCGGGCCAAGTGTAACCCACGAAAGTGGTTTGGCAAAAACTCCCAGAAGGCCCCGCATTTAAAAAATATAAACATAAAAAAATTGGGAAATGGCCCAAAATCAGTCAAAAAGGGCTGATGGCATTGCGCAGGGGAAAACAGAATTTGATACATTCTTCTTGCATCAGGAATTACTTGGCAAAGCTGATGGTGCACAGGGGACCAGACTCCAAGATGAAAACCAAGCCTTGCTGAAATGTGAAAGCACAGATTGCACCCTGGATGAATGTGGGCAGGAGCTGGATGAATAAAGAGGTATTAATTCTTACTGCATCTACCATTGAAATGGAATAGAAGTGGGCAACTGTTCAAAAGCAAAGTAGGATGGAATTAATCTCCTTTTCTCGTGACCTTTTTTTTTAGGGCTTCACTCACAGCAACAGTTCACCTAAATCCACTTAAAATACTTGCTGTAATAGGAAAAAACCCACCTTTGTCGTGTAGAGAAAGGCAAGACATTTAAGAAAAACCATTTGAAAAACTCCCCACCACAAAACTTACCCTGGTGTTGGACTTGTGAAACGTTCCAAAGAGCAACTCCTAGTGTGTAGGATAAGATCAGGACATCAATACACAATGCTTGTTCTCTATCAGAGAGATTTAATTTATCCTGTCAACATGACCTAATTAATAATTAAAAAGGGCACTGTGATCCTTATATGGGAGGTCCTATAAAATGAAAATTTAAGCAATTTGAGAGGCAGTAGGTTCCTGTTTATTCAAAAACATGTTCAGGGATTTACTCTATGACTGTTTCAATTACTGTTTCAGCAGCAAGCTTCTGATGTGCATTTAAGCATTATAGAAGTTGTGACTGCCCCATCCCTGGAAGTGTCCAAGGCCAGGGGGTCGAATGAGATGATCTTTGAGGTCCCTTCCAAACCATTCTGTGATTCCTGTTGGTGATTTCTGGCTCTGCATCTTCTCTTGACTCCTCACATGGGAAGCCTCATGTGGTCCTTCTCACATTAGTTTGCTTTTTAATCCAAATGTGCTGTCTTGAACTTCATCTTTCCAGGGCTAACACGAGGTTTGCCCTATGACAGATCACTTTACAAGTCCAAGTGGACAGGCATTTAGAATTAGAGTCCAAACAAAGTCAAAGCAAGCTGAAATAAACTGCATTTTGGTCTAGCACAAGATTAGCCCTTAAATAAATAAATAGTGATGAGCTGGGGCAGTGTGTACAGCAGATGGCATTACAGGTAACATTTATCACACTCCAATCTCAGGGCTCAGATACTTGGGAGGGAGGATCGACGTCAGCTCCCACTGAATCAGTTTTAAAACAAGCTGGAAACCTGCTTGTGCTTTCAGCAGCTGATTAATTTGTGCAGCACTTCTGCTTTGCACTCCCCAGTGCATTTATTGGTCTGGACAAGCCTAGCAGGAAGAGTTCATTCTGTTTTTGCAGCTTAAGTGAGCTGATGTAAATAGATCTTGGACTTTGAGGTGGGAAGATTCCACCCAGCTGCAGTAACCAGGGGGATGCCCTTTGGTCCAGTTTTGGTGCCAAATTTGTGCATTGGGGAATTTTAAACAAATATCACTTGGCAGGGTATCGACTCTCAGGGTACAAGAATAACACTGAGTAAGGCAGCAGGGCATGGGCTGGGAGGCATTTTCAGGGAGAGCTGTCCAGGCTGACACTGAACAGTGCAGAAAACCAGTTCTGAAGCATTTTATTAAAAATAGCTGGGGTTTTGTCTCACAGGAGCTCAGAGATCCTCTGAATGAAAACCAGGAGCAGTTTTTTGTCTGGGCACAACATCCTCGTGCAGGAGTGACAGAGTTCATCAAAGGTTACTAATTACCATGTAAATTTTGAGGTTGTCTGGCTGTCTGGACAGACTTGAGTAGGTGACCTGGGGTAGAATCATGGGATCATTAAGATTGGAAAAGACTTCCAGGATCAAGCCCAGCCTTCGACCAAATACCCCCGTGCCCACTAAACTGTGTCACAAAGTGCCACATCTCATTTTTTGAACATTTCAAGGGGTTGTGACTCCAGCACTTCCCCAGGGAGGCTGTTTGAAAGATTCTCAAGGATGGAGGAGTGTGAAGAGCTCCTGGTGTGCCCTGGCTTGGGAGCATTAGGGAAGCACGGAGTCGTGCTCTGCCAAATGAGTCTGTCAGCCCTGAGCTCACCGTGTTCCTCAGTGTTTGAGCCGTGGCTGCTGGGCAGAGTGGCACAGAGAGAACCCTTCCAGCCCTGGAAAACCCAGCACTGAGGCATGGAGAACTGCACAGCCAGGTAATGCAGGACAGGTCACCTTGCACCAGCCTGAGCTGCCTCAGGGCAGGCAGCAGCACTGGACGAGGGGTCAGGCCAGGCTGGGCTTGAACTAGACAGGACCTGGACAGGGAAGAGGAAGAAGGAGACTCAAGGAAGGGAAGGAATGATTCTGTGGGGGAAGCTCTGCAAATATGTGCTTCCCTTTGCTGATAAAGGAGGGTGTGAGGCACTGAGAGGAGCTACCTTGTTTGTCTGCTCTCACACCCTGGCAGCAGCACGCCCTTATCTCCAGCACCTTGGCACATTCAGCTGTGCAGCCATTCCCTAACCACCACTCTGGGCCTGGGCTGCCCCTCGTGTTCATTCCCTTTCTCCCCGTTCTAACAGGAGGGTTAATTTTTTAATAAGTTTGGATACAATTTCAGCTTTAGCTGGATAATTCTCACACATTAAGCCTTTAGCAGTGTAAGAGGGGCAATGCTCTGTGTCAAGGTGCACAGGGAACAAAATGCCTCCGTGTGGTAATGAGGGTGCTTCAGCAGCGTTCTGTGGTGGATGGCGGCACAGAGCTTTTCGCTGCAGGCAGCTCGTGGGGCAGGTTTCACACTTTCCTCTGCTGTATTTACACCTCGATTGTTTGTTGTCTCGGGTTATAGAAGTGGCAGCAGCCTCTCGTGCCTGTACCCAGAGGAATTAAACGAATTTGCAGAGCAACCTGCTGGGAACTTCCAAGGGGACAAAACCATTGTTTGCACACCCACGAGCAGCACGGAAAAGCGAGCTGCAGAAAATGAGGAATTGGGTCTTTTTGGGCTTCTGCAGCATTGATGCCTTGAAGTGGTTGCTGTTGAAATTGTCCAGCTGAGCGCTTTGTGTCACTCTCAGCTACAATTACCGTGCTTTTATGGGGTTTGAGCCATGACTGCACAACACACACCCTCCTCATCAGGCTTTTGTTTGGCATTTCACGTTCCTTAACCAAAATGGATTAACTGCCAGCCTTCGCACGGGTTTGCAGAGCAGCCTCTCAGCGCGGGGCTGAGCTGGCGGTGTCCCCGGCCGCTCCGAGCCGGGAAGAACCGGGCGAGTCCCGCTCGGAACAAACCAAACCCGGCACAGCTCCGTGACTCACATAACCGTCCTCAGCAGGCACGGGGCACCGCCGGCCAGCGACTCCCCGCCAGTTATTCGGAGCACGCGAGACACGCGGGGCGTGGAGGGCAAGTATGTGGGTTAGGCGCAGCCGCGCTGTGCCCGCTGTGAGAGCGTTAATTAATTGCGTTAATGGCGTTAATTGCGGCCGGGGCCCGGCGGGGGCGGGGGCGCGGGCCCGGGCCCGGACCCCGACCCCGCTCGGCGCCGCGGGGGCTGCCGGGAGCCGCCCGCTGTTATTGTCCCGCAATATGCAAATGAAGCGGGGCGGGGAGCCAATGGGGGGCGGCCGCGCGCCGCCGCCGCGCACGCGCGCCGGGAGGCGGGGAGGGGGCGGGGCCGGCCGCGCGCCCCCGCCCAGCGCCGGGGCCCTCACCTCACCTCAGCACGCGCGGCGAAGATGGCGGCGGCGGCGGGCGGCGGGGCGCGGGGGCGGCGCGGGCGGCTCTGACCGGGCACCGCGGGCGGCGGGGAGCGAGCCCGGAGGGAGCCCCGAGAGCTCCGCGGGCAGCGGGGAGCTGGCACGGCCCCCCTCGGGGGGCGGGGAGGGTGGCGCGGAAGGCGGGGGCGCTGCCGGCGAGCCCGGCCGTGAGGGGCAGCGCGAGGGGCAGCGCGGGCGGGTGAACCGCGGCCGCGGCCGGAGGGACGAGGCTCCGCGGCGGGCAGGGCTCGGAGCGGCGGCGGCGGCGCGGGCCGGCGGGCAGGGGAAGGAAGGCTGGCGCCCTGCGGCTGGCGCTCGGCGGGCAGGAGGCGGCTGCGCCGGTGGCTCCCCGCGTTCCTGGCGCTCGGCTGCTGGGCGCCCCACGCCATGTTCTCGGTGCTCTCCTACGGCAGGCTGGTGGCGCGGGCGGTCCTGGGCGGCCTGTCGCAGACGGACTCCCGCGACTACAGCCTGGTGACGGCCAGCTGTGGCTTCGGCAAAGATTTCCGCAAGGGCATCCTCAAGAAAGGCATGTGCTACGGGGATGACGCCTGTTTCGTGGCGCGGCACCGCACCGCCGATGTGCTGGGTAAGTGGCTGGGCCGGGGGCTGAGGTGGCTTCGGCCTCGCGGTGTGACCCCCCCTCCTTCCCGGAGCTGCACATGGCGAGCGGCTCAACGCCCGCTCTCAGACAAAGGAGCTGCTTCTGCCTGTCAGTGTCACCGTGAGTTCGCTATTTTAGCTTCCCAAGGAAGCTCTCGGGCTCTTTGTTGCAGCTCTGCCCGCCCTTGGCGTGGGGGTTGTGTGTGCCGGGTGTCCGGGCCCAACCCGAGCGTCTCACCTGTGGGTGCCTGTAAGGCCTGCTGGCTGCAAAACTCAGAGAAACAGCTCCCAGTGCGTTTCACTTTCTGTCTTTCTTTAAAACCCGAGCCCCGTGTACATGCATTGCATTTAAACAGACAAGATCGCTTGAACAGGGCACTTCCTGATTTTAACGTGTGCAATGTCCTTGTCAAGTGAAAGGCAGAGTGACATTGAGACTGGAATCAAATGTCAAACTTCAGTTTCGTTGTTTGTTCTGGCCTGATTGCCCTCTCTGGTTTTGAGTCACTGGCGAAATGAATCTTAAGGGTTCAAATTTTAAAAGAGTGAGTAATTATGGATAATCAATAGAATCTTCAGACTATGAGCAACATTGCTTTTGACAGTGCTTTGACCTTTCTCCTGTGTACTCAAGGTTGAATTTGGCTGACTGACACTCTGCACAAGTCAGTCGTGGTGTAACTACCAGAAGCAAATTTTTACCAAAACTTTGACACTTCAAAAAAACCTTCCTCCTCTCTGCCCCTGTCCGTGGTTTTTTGTTTTGGTTTGGTTTTTTGTTGTTTTGCATTTATGTATTTTAAACCGGTGGGGGTACCTGTGCTATCTCATGCTGTGGAAGTGGCTGGTGGCTCTTCAGCTTGGCGCTGTCGTTGTAACTTGGTTGCCATTTAACAGAGCTGAAAGGTTTTCCTCAGGAAGCTGCAAGTTGGTGCTAGGTAACAGTTATTGCTGCTGGTTCTTAAAGAAGCTGTTACTGTAAGAGTGATGCCACAACTCTCAAGATGTGGAAGGTTGGTGGGTGCATTTTAGACACTCATCATCTTCTCTGTGGTGCCTCTTCCAGATAAACTCTTTGGGATTAGAATTAGCTGTTGGACACCCTTCCTTTAGCATGTGACTAACCCTGGCTGCCTTTAAAGTTCATGCTAGACCAGCACTGATAAATAACTGAGCAATTGGTGTTTGCCCTTAAGAGAAATGCAGGATCTCCTGTACTTTGAAGTGGACTCTTTGTGTGGGCAAGAGACAGATTTAGCCCTATTTGATTATTGTTAGGGGGTTTTGGCCATATTTGGTAATTAGTGTATGTGGACCTACAGTTTGTCTTGTGTTCCTGCTGGAATCAACAGAGTTGCATTTCTAAGTTGGTCTTTGCATTAATTTTCATGGCAACTTGGAAACAAACAGAATTGTAGCTCCACTTAAGGATCAGACAGCAGACAGGGCAGCTGACCCAGGATGTCCTAAGTACCAAGAAGCAAATAATTTAAATAGAAAGCCTGTTGGTTTGTTTGATTTTGGGATTTCTCCCCCAGTAAAGCTATTTTTATGTCAGTTCTTTATTGCTTTTTTAATATATATACTGAAAACCCAAACTCTCTGTACTTCCTGCAAAAACAGGAATGTTCAGGTGGGTTTTGATGCTTCTAGCTTGATGCTCTTTCATCTTCATCTGTAGCTCCTAGGTTTACAGACATGGTTTTCTCCAGTTTCTGCTGCTGAGCTCATCTCTTTATTCTCTCAGCCAGCCCTTTTGCACTGCTGCAGAGACAATTTCAGCACCACCAGAGTTTTCCTGCCCTCAGTTCCTCTTATTCCCACCACAATTCTGAGGTTCCTTCATGATTTTTTTTTAAGACCCTCCTAGATTTTGTGCTACCTCAGTACCTAACTCTGCACCTCAACAAAACTGCCTGAGCTGCACTGGTAGGGTTCAAACTTCAATTTTTGACATTTAAGGAAGAGGCTCACGTGGTTTGAGCCAAAGTGAACACCTGCCACAGTAAATTCCAAGTGTGCCACTTGGAGTGAGGAGTCTTCAGGGACAAAGGCAGGCCAGATGATGAATGTAACACTCCTCTGTGCCAGAGTTTTCCAGAGCCAGTGCACTGTGGAGAGCCTGCCTGTGTGGGATGGCTTGGGTGTGGTGGAGCAGTGAAGGAACTACTCCCAGGCACTTGGCATGAGTGCTTGGGGATTCATTTTCTTAGGTCAAACAAGAGTTGACTTGGCAGTGTGTTTATGGCAGAATCAAAATGCTAAACACTTCTTTTGTTGTATGTGTGCTGTGTAGTTCAAAGGCTGAATGTTTAACAGTGTCTTCTAGTCTGAGCTTTATCCTTTCCCAGTAAGACCAGCAGAAGGCTGATGAAGGTGCAGCTTCTTCCCAGTCCTCCCATAATTCAAGGCTTGATTAGGCCTGTTACTGGTGTACTTGAATCCTTGAGGCTTTTGTCTCTCAGTTTTGCTTTTATCTGGAGCATACTTGTCAATTTTGCATAGTTTCTTCCCATTCTGAGCACAGGGAGAAATGAGAAGCTCAGAACAGGAGTTTTTCCTTAGGGATCACCCTAAGGAAAGGAAATGGCTTTACTGCTAATGTTGATCTCTGGAGCTTTCCAATCCAGGCCTGTTTCCTCTCTCTGCTGCTTGTACCACCATGTACTCATCTGTTCATTCACTGCCAGTGTCTTGGGTGTTCAGATCCTCAGAACATTGAAATCTCTCCCAGAGATCTGGGAGATGTTCTGTACTGCTTAATGTGTGATGCCTTTGGAACTTTTGAGGACAGAAATCCTGTTTTTTCAAAGCTGAAAACCAAAACTCTGACACCTCTGTTTTTTCTCATTAGCATGCAAGTAGGATTTTTACTACATGGGGAATGAGCCAAATTTTAAAAATGAACCTAAACAGTTTTACAGTCATTTCACTAAATTACCAAAAGTAAGAGTTAAAGCCAAGGTTTTCACCTCTAGAAATTTTGAGGTGTCACATGCTAGTGATAGTTTTTTTCCTTAATGTTGGCATCTGCCTTTTCTTGCTTGTTCTGGCCTTATCAGGCTCCCGATGTCTTTGCTGGTTTTTTATGGATTTTCCGAGCTGTTGTGTGAGTCATTATTGAAACATTGCAGCAGCCACTGCGCACCCCGTGACAGCATCACTTATACAATGTCTGTGCTGGGCACAACTCTTGGGTGTAGCCAGTGGGACTTGACTCTTCCAAACTATTTCTGTCCCCTGGAGTAAGGAAAAACTGTCTGGCAGCAGGAAACTGTTTGTTCACTGCAGAGTTAAAATTTGGCAATTGTTCTATTTGCTGCAAATCTTTGATTTTTAGTATTTGGAGTGTCTTGGTGCTGCAGGGCAGCTACTGTAAAGTGAAAAGAGTTGCACTTGGTTTGAAAATGTTATCAGCAGCCTGCATAGGAGGTAGGTAAAACTGCAGAGTGCCAAAGCCCTGGAATATCGTTAGTGTCACCAGGAAAAGTCAACTTCAGCACCTAAAAGGATTTGTAGGTGAAATGTCAAGGTTGTTCTGGCAGCTGTAGAGGAGGGAGGGATCCTTCCTTGGAAGCCTGAAGGTTATAGAGGACTGTGTTAAGTGGTTTATTTGGTATCATACCTATTAAAGAGATTGCTGCCTTATCACAACTTATCACACTAAAGGAGCCGAGAATCGCCCTCCTCCCTCGGAGTCACCTTTCACCCACTGCCTGTGGGAGCTCAGGGAGCCTGAGAGGCAGGATCAGAGATCTGCACAGCTGCACACGAGTCTGAGTCTGGAACAGGTCACAGGAAATGTTCTGTTTAACGTGGGAGCATCGGTGCTGGCATTTGTAGGGACACTACAGACTGAGAGCCACCCCATCAACAGTCACAGGCTGACTGGTGTCAGCAGAGCTGCTCTGGGGCAGCACTGGATGTAACCTCTGAGAATGAAACTTCTATCTGGTTATTCTTCTTTCCCACAGTTTCTGCAAGGACGTTGCACACAAGTACTGAGGTCACAATTTCCAGTTGAACACTGGTTTTAACTGGAAATGCCATTGATGCTTCTTGATGGCAGCCAGTTTTCCATTCATACAGATCTTGGCCTGAGGAAGAGCAGGTTCTGTCAGAAATCAGAGGGGAATAAGGAAAGCTGAGCACAGTGCAGGAGCTGAGGGTTAATAATCATCCCTGTGCATAGGAAGCATTGGAAAAATCTCCTGCTCTTTGCTCTGGTTCCTCCATGCTGTGGATGCTGAGCCTGGGGTGGGTCAGGCTGGCAGGGATTGATTTCAGGGTCTGCCCCCAGTACCTGCCCTTCCTCAGCAGCTCACAGTCACTGAACACTTGAGAAATTAGGTAGTTGTAACCAGGGAGTTTTTTTATAAAGCCTGCAGAAATAATTTATAGTCCAGTGTTCTCCCCAGATGCACTGAGTGATTTCTCAGGCTTCAATAAAATAGGGAGGAAATCTTCCTGGTAAAAATCTGCTTCAGGAACAAGTGTGCTGTAGTGGGAGGGGAAAACAGATAGAAGGAACTGTTGCTTTCTTCTGGGAGTAGATGCACAATTTAATGTTTCCAGTTCGTGTTTCTCCTTCAGTTTGTTCCTCAAGATCATTGCTCACTTTGCCTTTGCTTCTTGCTCCTTGTTGTCACTTACCCAGTTACTCTTCCAGAACCTTTCTATTTTCATGCAAGGGTAGTTGAAGTTTTACTGTAACAGTGTGAATAAGTAACCTTCCCTTCTGTAACTTGTTAGCACTCACACACCATCTGTCCTCAGGGATTTGTATTTAACTGGGTTATTTCTTTGTCAAAGCCTTGAGGGGGGCAGACACCCCTCAGCCCCAACAGATCCAGGGAAGCTGCTGAGGGTCAGTGCTGGCTTTGGGCATTGAACTTGGTTTAGATGAAGAACCTGTCTAGGTGTGTGATTTATCCCACCACTGATAAAACAAGAAACCTTATCATTTTATCTCAGTTCTGATGTTGACAAATACTAGGTGCTACATTTCAGACTCGTGTGGTGCAACTCATTGCACTTTTTTACCATTTTAGCCTCCATATTTGATGCAAAATTCAGTTATAAATATATCCTTTTGATGTTCATTTAGCAGTGATTCATTGCTATTTCAGGTAAGGATCTCAAGAAATTGAAAGTTCAGTAGGATGTGCGGAGTGCCTTAGAAAGTTAATTGTGGTTGCATGCAAAAGCAGCTCCTGCTGACACACTTGTGCCTGCCTGCTGCTTCTCTGTGTGATTTTTATTCTTGGCTGATGCAATATTTCAAAATGTCCAACTCTCAAGAGACTTTTGGGACAGGGTGGTACTTCTGACCGTGGGCAGGTTCATTTGCCAGCTAACCAGAACTGCCCCTTAATATAAATAACATTATTTATATTAAACAGGGCTTGATCAGTATCAGGGCTTTGTTATGAACTTTCAGGCTGTTGAGTTTATATTTGCTGGGAGCCAGGAGAACACCTGGATCTCACTCACACAAGTGAGTGGTGAAAAGCAGATATTGCTGCTTTCAGCACTGGCTGGTTTGCCCTGGGCTTCTGCAGGGAGCTCATGTGCTGGCAGGCAGAACAGCTTCACATTTGCATTTCAGCTGGAATCTTATCCCAGGTGCTTTTAGCATTTTGAAATCAGCTTTAACAAGTTTCACCACCAGCATCTTCCCTGGCTCAGTTTCAGTGCTGCAGCATCAGTCATTTGTGCTTTGTCTTGCAACTGCCTGGCAGGTGTTTCTCTGAGAGAGATTTTGGTATTCTGAGGCTTTGAGGAGCTGGAAAAAGACAGTTCTTGGATTGACACATGCAGCAAGTATTTTATCTGGCAGGCATATTTCTGTTTTCCAGCACAGGGCAATGTTAGTGGAGTGTTAACTCAGATTCTGAAAGATCTTTGTAATACAGTTAAATACTTGAGAAGTATTTATTCTTTTGAAGTAATTTATTGTGAAATTTTCAATTGCTTTATTTACAGTGGTGGTTCATCTGGCTGCAGGCATTGCACTGTCACGTGGATGCTTGTGTAATTTCTGCATGGGCTTGAACAAGGAATAGCCACAGAAATGTTCTTTGTATAAAATTTTCTCATTTACTGAATGGCATGAATGAAAAAAAAAGCCCAGGGTTTGTGTACAGTTCAATTTCAGCAATTCTCAGCCATGCATTTTGGTTTAAATGTCCTGTGATTCCAAATTTTTAACATGGTTAATACTAGAACTCAATGGCTTATGGCTCAAAGGAAAGCCTCAGTATTTGTTGAAAAGGTCATTATTTTGAATATATACCTTCTTTTTTTCTTGGATAAAAGCAAAGGTATTGTATATAAATAGAGCTTGGCATTATTCCTTGGGAGTGATCCTGCCAATAGCAACACCTTTGAATTTTCTTTTGATGACAGAGGGAAAACCTGGTATTAATCAAGGCTGGGTTTTTAGTTTTTGCTACTTCTGGAGTTGGAAACAGTTTCACTCCTTGTTTGTTGTATATCAAATAGCACAAAGTTTACTTAAGCTTTATTCTCATTTACATTTCATCTCTTTCAGTAGCAGTTTACTCAAACTGTTTCCAAGTCACATATTCCTTTCCCAGGTGAAGCTGCTCAGTTTACAGAGATTGCAGAGCATGAAGGTGCTGGGTTTATTTTAAAACCATATTGAAGGTTGGACAGGATGATTAAAGGTCTGGGCCCCAACCTTTATAAAGCCCAACCTTTTCCATTTGGGGCAAGGCCAAGAAATGGAGTTGGTGTCTGCTGGGGGTTGTGGAGGTGCCACAGGAAGGAGCCCTGGGGCTGCTCCTGGTGCAGTGGTTGTGTCTGTTTGGGGTGGGGAGGCAGCAGGGCTGTCCTGGTGCTGTGGGATCAGACACCCTCTGCTCTCAGCTGTGGTGCCACACAGAGCCAGGGGAGCTGCTGGGGGACCCAGAGGGTGCTTGCTTTGCAAGGTGCTGGCAGAACCTACTTAAAGCTGTTTATAGCAAAGCAGCCAGGAAGGCAGACAGACAGACAAAGGCAGTGCCTGGCTCAGGACAGGGTATGAAGGGTGCTGCCATGATGATGGAGTCACATTTCCTGCCTGGAGTAAGAAGTGAACAAAGGAAGGCAGATGGTGTACTCGTTTTTCCTTTAAAAATGGAATGGGTTCTGATAATTGACCTTCTCAGGTGCTTGCTGTGGTGGCTTTCTGGTCCTCTGTGCTAAAGCTGCAGTGTTTGTGTGTCAGTGTTTCCCAACATTGATCTAAAAGGATTTTCTGGATCGCTTGAGGGAACTCTGTAACTTCTGCTGAGCTTTCTTTGCAACTGCCTTGGGAGCCAAGAGCTTTGGGCAGCATTTGTCAAACATCTTTTCATTGCATTAACCCTGTTGTCAGGGAAGCAGTGCAGAAATACATCTGGACTGTGTTCATTTTAAAGGGCAGGAAAAAAAATGTTGGTAACTTCACATAAAGCACCATCATTAACCTGAAGCTGAGTTTCTGTTTCAAGTTGCAGATGTAGAACCTTTCCTTCATGATCTCTTGTTCCAGCCTTGTCTGTGTGGCAGCAGAAAGCAAAGGGTTAATCCAGTATTAACCTGAGGGGGTGAGAGCTGTAGGGAGAGGATTAATCTGTTCTGGAAGAGTAGAAAAGTCATGGCTGGGAATGCTGGGTGCTTTTGCACGAGCTTCTTCCCAGGGACTGCTCAAAGAGGTGAGTGCAGGGATCTGCATTCCTGTAACATTCTTCTGAGAAGGCAGAGGGACAAAGCAGGTGTCTAAAAGGTTGTGCACTATTTTAGGGAGAAATCTGATTAATGTTGATGGGCTGTTGAGAATCTGGCCATAACCTCCTGGCAGATTACAGTTCACGCCAAGGTCGGCTCTAACCCTTCCAGCTCAGTTTCAGCCCATGTCCCGTGTGAAGGGCATTGGGAGATGAGCAAATTGACTTTTCTCTTCTCACTCACATTTTCATGCCTTTGATGATAGCAGAGGTTTTTTTTTCCTGAGGAGACTGTCCTTCAGCACAGTCTGAGCACTGACATTCACTTTTTGTGCTTTTATCATGAACATATTTCAGCTTTACTGTGTTTTGGAAATCTCTGCTTGAAATGGTTTGTCCCGTGCTGAGGATCAAAAAGATTTTGGGAGAAATTTCCACATAGTAGCATTCTAATCTCAAATAATACCTTCAGCAGTATTTGGCTTTTATCATTTAGGCAACTGGAAGAAGTTCAAAGTTCTTGAACCAAATGACCAGCAGAAAATGTGTCTGCTGCTCACCTCCCTCTGATCACCCCTTTCCATGACCACAGTCACTGTTTTCCCTTCCCTTGGAAGCTTCCCAAGCTTTGGCAGAATTGGTCTTATTTTCTGATACCCAGGTTGTTTTGAATAACTGAGAATTCTCTGGATCATAGTCAGTTTTCATTCTCTTGCTTGGCTGAAGCTGTAAGCAACAAACTCTCCTTGAAAGGGGTAGGTCCCAGCATTGTGTTGTTGCATGGATTTTGGAAAACACTTGTAAAATGGAGATTTATTTTCTACAGAAATTGAGAACACCAAATAGAAATCATTGTCCTTCATATGAGGAAGTTGTCTGAGGAAAAACTGTGCTGCTGAATAGCAGGAGGAGTTTCTGTGTCATTCTGTACTAGCTAAAATGTTGACCTTCACTTTTGAAATGAATAAAACCTCTTTCCTTTTAATGGACTGATGGGAGGTTAATGGGATTGAATCCCCATCTTCCTCATTCTCAGCATTAGATTTCTACCTTCCTTTCAGCAGTTCAGATTCTATTTGGAGATTTGTTGGGGAGCTGATATCAGAAGATACCTTCAAAATACTCAGAAATGCATTTGTTAATCAAAAATGTTTTCCAGGCAGGTGCCATGTCCTACATTTTAGTACTAAATATCATGAATGTTGCTAATAATTAAACCCCTTGTTTTGGAAACCATTTCTGTTGAGGTAACTCTGGTTTTGTGTTTCCTTGCAGGGGTGGCAGATGGTGTTGGTGGCTGGAGAGACTACGGGGTGGACCCTTCTCAGTTCTCAGGGACTCTGATGCGGACGTGTGAGCGTTTAGTGAAGGAAGGACGGTTTGTTCCAAGCAATCCCGTTGGAATTCTCACTGCAGGCTACTGTGAGCTGCTGCAGAACAAAGTCCCTTTGCTTGGTAAGACACCTAAAAGGTGGCACTTGAGTCTGGGTTGTGTGGTACACATGGGCTTGCTGAGGGTGCTTGGATCTCTTGTCATTGTCTGCAGCAAATCTGCAGACACTTAACTGCTCTTCATTAACTGAAAGCATGGAAATGCAGTCGCCTTGGTGGCATCCTTATTTTCTCTAAAACTGTTCTAATTAATTTAGTAATGCAGGGAGTGTTGATGTGTGTGTATTTATATATAAAATAAAAGGCTTTCTGTGGGAAGGGTGAATTCACCAGAGTTTGCAGAGTGAGTTCTGCAGTGGAACATACTGCACATGTACTCACTCTGTATTTTATATGTATAAATAACTGTTCTCTGCTGAAAACTCTTCGTGGTACTGGTTACAGCTTTCTGCTTCAGCTATGCAAGGAGAAATATTTTCTGAGCATGATTGGATGTAGCTCTGCTCATTTCTGGCCTAACTCTGCTCCTGTTGCCTTTTATGTCCAGTGGACTCAACCCCAGTTGGTTGACTTGAGTAGTTCATATCACACAATCTCTGGTAGCATTATTTTTATGAACTTTGTGGGGGGATTCATTGCAGATCTTTCTGAAAGCCAGCTGAAGTAGATGCTTCCCATACTCTGTGTCAGCATTGGTGGGACACAGGACATTCAGCTGCCTGGGGACTGGGAGCAGATAGAGAGGCCACACTCAGCCTCAGCTGGCAGCTCTGCCAAGGGGACACTTCTCTAAAGGACATGAGACCTCTTCTGCTCCAAGAAAGTGTTTGCCCTGCACGAAATGTGCACAGCTCACCTGACCTTAAGCTGCTGTGCCAGAGCAGTGCTGTGTGAGCTATATTTAACTGTCTGCTGAGCTGGGAGCAGATGTTCTCGCATTATACGCCTAAAGAATAGGTTGGAACCTCAGGAGTGACCTTAAGTGTCACAGAAATAGCAGTGGTCAGTAATTACATTAGGATTTGGGGTGGTGAATGGTGCTTATTTGTGCAGAGCAGGTGTAGCTGTAAGTGAGCTCAAAGTGGGGCACTGGCAGGAGCTCTCCCTGTGCCTTTGGAGGCTGGGCCTGACCTTTGCAGTGCTGAAAAGCAGCGTGTGCTGAGTCACAAGATCTGAATTCCACTCATGGCCTCCTGGTTACACTCTGCTAATAGAGTTAGAATTTGAAACTAATGATCCTTAGTGTTTCTCCTTTAACTGAGAACAGTATTTTTAGAAGGAGGAATAAAACCCTGGAATTACCTCAGCAATGAGCATTTAGAGTTTATTTAAAATAAAGGGACAGGGGAAGACTTCATTAAGGAGGATTCATTGGGCAATAACTTCTCCTTGCTGTTGGGCTTTAATCCTGGATGCTTGCAAGGTTCATCAGGATTGAATGCAGCAAATCATGTAAAATAAAACTGAAATGGGAGGAAACTGTGCCATGTATTTAATCACTCTTGTGTTGCAGCACAGTTTTGGACACTGTCACGTGGAAAATCAGATTTTTTTTCCAGAGATACTGCTTTGACTTAACATTTATTAAGGATAGGGAAGGTCCTCTGTGATCACTAGAGAACAGATTCAGGGCAAGTGCATTGCAGGGAACTCTCTGTGTTAGGAAGGGAATTGTCTGGAACAGGCAATGCCTGGAGCCTGCTGCACTTCTGCACTGGCAAGCCTGACCTAAGCTCTGCTCACTGCAAGCCTGTGGTCTGCCCAGCATGAGCTGTGCTTGGAAAACCCTGCTGGAAGAACATGGGGATAGAAGCTGAAGACAGTTCATGAGCTGGTGATAGAGCTACAGCACTTCTGCCCCACATTTCCCCCTCTTGGGGACTGAAAGGTCTTGTGGTGGCTGTGCTGTCCTGTCCTGTTGGTAGAATTGAGTGATTGCTGTGAAGGACTTGGGGTTTCTTTGCAATACAGCATTTTTGTGGCTTGCAACCAAGCACAGTTGGTGGCTACTTCCCAGTAAATGAATGGAGAATTCCTCAGTGCCCTCAAGCATGGCTGGGATAGTTCCAAGCACAATTGACATCATTTTTCTGCTATTACTTTAATTTGGAATTGTATTTGTCTCTGAAACATTTGTTTTCTTAAACTTGTAGAGTTGGTGTCCTGAAGATGTGACAGGATTATTATTTTTAAACCTGAAGCAAGCTCTGCAGAGCCAGGCTGGGAGGAAAAACATTTCCTGTTCTGAGCAGAGAAATGCAGCAGGGCCTAATACTTCATTGCAAACAGTTCTTTACTTGGTGTGGTTTATTTACAGCTGAGTGAAACTGTGTGGAGAGCTCCTAGCATTGTATGGATGCTGCTAGAATTCTATTATGTCCATGATTTTGGAATTTCAGGATTTTATGTGAGTTCTGTAAATCCGGTCCTATAGCAGAATGTGCTGACATATGTTGGGATGGAAAACTGTAAATAAAGCCAAACAAAACCAGGTATTTGTCAGCATAAAAAATGTGTTTACCAAAATCAGTGCAGGAAGAGTAAATTCTACACAAAAATCATAGCTTGTATTGCAAAGATTTCTAGCATTTTGCTGATTTGATTTTATATTAATTCTGCTGTTGTTGAGTATTTCCATTTCTCTGACTTTGAAGCTTTGATGAATGTTGTAATAATTGACCTGTTGATCAGATCAGAGAGAGAACAAGCAGTTTCTGCAGGGCTGACTGCAGTCCCTGTGTTTGCAGGGAGCAGCACAGCCTGTATAGTAGTCCTGGACAGATCAAGTCACCGTTTACACACAGCCAACTTGGGAGATTCTGGGTTTTTGGTGGTCAGAGGTGGAGAAGTCGTGCATCGATCCGACGAGCAGCAGCATTACTTCAACACTCCCTTCCAGCTGTCCATAGCTCCACCAGAAGCAGAAGGAGTTGTCTTAAGTGACAGGTAAGGGGGAAGAGGAACTTGAATTTTTCATCTGTGCATGTGAGCAGCTCCCCAAAAGATGCAGTTTTGCTGCTGTGGGGTTCTCCTGTACCTCACAGGATATAAACCCACATCCAGTCAGGTCCTGCACCTGCCACCCTCCCTCCATGGGTGACATGAACATTTCTCACCCTGTACTTAACTTTGTACCTGTTGCACAGTCTGGATTTATTGGTCTGTTCATGGTGGCTTATTCCCATAGCCATGGGCTTGTTCTGATCCATGGGAGGATGTCACCCCTAGAGCTGGACTGTGCCTCCCAGCAGAGCTTTGGTTCCAATCCCTGCCTGTGCTCTCTGGGGACTGTTTGGAGTAGCTAATTTAGATATCTTGGCACTGAGGTTGCAAGCACTTGAAGAATAGAGCAGAGGGACATGTGACTGTAACTTGTGTTTCCAACTTGCTGTTTCCAGCAGCATATTGTATTTGACCAAAACCAGCAAAAAAACTGTTTGGCAGAACACCAAGCTGGGAATGAGAGTATGAGGAAAGGACAATCTGTTCACAGAAATGAGTTGTTTCAAAGGCAGGCTTGTTCTTGTGTCTTCCCTTAGGAATGTCAGGCTGATCCATCCTGACTTTGTGAATGCAATATGAAAGAAACTCAAAAATAAACAGCTTTCAAATATGTGTTAAAATTCAGCTTTCAAAATGTCTGACTCATTAAAGTGATACCCCTCATCTGAGCATAGGGAGGTGGTAACAAGATCTCCAAAAAATGGCCATGGAATAAAGGGAATGCAGTAGGCAGCTGAAATGTTGGACCCAACCTGCTTGATTCTATACAGTATCAGGGCTGATGCAGTAAAAATTGAGATTTTAATCCAAAATATCTTTTTCTGAAAGTGTGGTTAAGCTGTTGAAACTCCTGACTGACCCATTCTTGCATGTGGTTTAATTTCTTCATTCTGCAACTGCTGAGAGGAAGCCAGGGTAGGACTCTGAAATTAGAACCCTTCAGTAATCCAAGATCTTTGTTAGACTAAAATTAAATGATCCCTTGAAATTTCAGAGCTGTAAAAAATCTTTCATTTTTCTGAGATTCTCTGTCATCTGTAGGAAGACGATAAAAACAAAAAGCAGAAGGATAATTGATAATGTCCAGTGGAAGTCAGGGAAGCCAAGTAATCTGAGTCATGCAGTAATAAGGAAAGCACAAGATAAATGTGCTCCCACACTTGAGCTCTGAATCATGATTACAGCTTTCTGCTGGTTCCTGCACTGTTCCTGACGTTAATTAGTACTCATGCTCCTTGTGGAAACGCTTCTCCTGTCCTTTTTTGTTTGTTGGCCCAGTTCAGTGGTGAATTTGGCTATATATGGGCACAGGCAGGCAATCTTAACTCCATCAGCCTTCCTGAAGCCACACATCAGTTGAACAAAGCAGCTCCTCTGTGTTTTGGCAGAGCCCAGTGGCCTGGGATGCAGTGATTTCTCCTTTTTACAGAGCCCTGAAGAGTCTTTAAAAATGAAAGGTTTGTTGTTATGTTGCTTCTGAGAATCAGACTTTGCAGCAATATTCATGCCCAAACTGGGTGTTTTCTGCTCTTGGTGTTGTGTAATGTGTTAGGCACAAGCATTCCAAAAGACTCTGGTCTCCTGGTAGTGATTTCAGGACATGTTTCATATTCCATTGAATTAGAAAGTGATTCAGAATCCTGAAGTGTTTGGGCCAGGCCTGTTATGAATTGTTCTTTCAAGTATCACTCTCTAACATCTTCTAGATGAGCAGAAGGGACCCTGAGCTGCCTTTCTGCTTACTGGTTTCCTTGGAGACACACTCCTGAAGCAGATTAGTTTGCAGGATTGTTCATGTGGGAATTTTAAGTGCAAATCCTGGGTGTAGGAGCTGGAGCAGGACCTGTTTGCAGTCCCAGGGCTGTGCTGGGGCTTTGCTGGCCGCCCATGCTGGTGCTAAAGCTCCACAGTGAGTGATGACCCCTTTCCCTTGCACAAAGCCCAGAGAGAATGCAGGGAGAGGCTGTGGATGTGCTGCTGGAGGTGTTGGTGTCTGTGAGGGCTGCAGTGCTTTAACCTCTGTCCCTCCCCAGCCCCGAGGCTGCTGACAGCACCTCCTTCGATGTCCAGCTTGGGGACATCATCCTGACTGCCACAGATGGGCTCTTTGACAACATGCCTGACTACATGATCCTGCAGGAGTTGAAAAAACTGAAGGTGAGTGTGTGTGTGTTCTCAAACTCTCACATATTTTGTGCTGGCTGAACCTTTACAGTTCCTTCCTTTACTTCTGACAGCTGAAACCTTTGTGCTTTATAAAAAACCCCCACAAAGTGCTGTATCCTGAAAAGGCTTTTCAGGTAATGTCCCACGTGAGCAGTACAAGGGACATTGAGGCCAGAGGGCTTTCTCTTGGATCTGCATCCAGAATCAGCAGCTTGGGCATAAATTCCCAGATAACAGCTGGTTCTATGTCAGGAACTGCTGAGGGAGGGAGAGGAGGAGGAGGGGAAGGGAAGGGAAGGAGGAGAGAGCAGGGGCTGCCTTTGGCACACACTGCACCTGCAGGTTGGAGCTGATACACAGCAAAACACAGAAGCCTCTCCTGGGTCACTTGAGGGTGAGCTTACACTTAAAATAACTTTCAGCTTCTCTAACCAGTAATTCTGACATAGAATGGGCTGTGTGAATTGTGGGTTGCACATGCAGTGAAAATCTTGAGTGTAATCTTCTCTTAAAAAAAATCCTGTCAACTTTTCCACATTAGTGACCACAAATGTTCTTTTTAAATAGTAAGAACACATTAAAATATTTTGGCTGAGAACATTTAGCTTCAGGCTATTTACTTAGAGAAAGGAAAGTACACTTAAGGAGATATCAATATGTATAAACTCCTTGAGGAAACTATTTTGCTGTGAAATGCAAATAAGAGCATTACAGTTTGATTTCAAGAGAACTTGGCCTCCTGTTATCCTGCAGCTCCACAGGTCACTAATGTGTCACAGGGGTTGCAGCCTCCCCACACCCTTGTCTGTGCACAGGGTTGGGCTGTCCTGGCTGCCCACTGGAGATGGAATTCCCTTGTGGAAGAAAGCTGAGCTCCACCTTTTGGTGCCTTTGGGAAAGGCACTGGAGTTCCCCGAGAGGTTCAGCCAAAAGTTAATCACATAAATGCCTGCTAATTCCCAAACCTGCGGGGAGGGCTCTTGAAATGACAAGGCATTTAAAAATGGTTACAGACAAAAAGAGCAGTGCTTGTCTGTCACGTTGGCTGGAGTGAGAAAAGCCTGGGAGGAAAGCAGCAGAATTACTGAAACAGGAAATTAAAAGTCCTTAAAATGCAGCCTGGAGAAAGTGTGTGTGCTCTCAGTGAATTTAAAGTGCCCCTTCTCCCCAAGGGTGCTCTTGTCAGTTGGGGTGAGAGAGCCAGAGGTGCAAGGCTTGCACTCAAAATAAAACAAAAACTTCACCAGAGCCTGCCTGGGAGGGAGGGAAGGTCCTTGCAGGGTGCCTGCAGGGACAGCTGCCAAATGCCCTGTTCCCTTCAGGTGACACAGTTTAGTCTGGTTTGAGTATTATTCTTCTAAGCTTCTAAATTCTGGAAATCCTCCAAACCCAAGTCTTGAGCTGCTGGTGGGGATTTGAGGTCTGGCTGTCCCTTGTGAAGATCCACAGCTGTAACCCAATTTACAAAGGCTACAGAATGGGGAAGGCTCTGTTTGCAAGGGAAGTGATCATTAATGACTTGGCAGGAGGGATCTCCAAACCTCACACAGATCAGCACAAAAACTTCTGTAGGCTTCTGTACAAGAATAAACTCTTCTCCCCATGGATTTAGAACTCCAACTACGAGAGCATCCAGCAGACTGCACGGAGCATTGCTGAGCAAGCCCACGAGCTGGCCTATGACCCCACGTACATGTCACCCTTTGCACAGTTTGCCTGTGACAATGGATTGAATGTCAGAGGTAAGAGCTTCTCCTCCTGCCACTGCTGCTGTCCTGGTGAGATCTTTAGCAAAGTGAAGTTCTGCTGTTCCAGAATCCTGCAGGACAACAGAACAGTTGGAATGTGGTTGGCAGGGGAGCACCAAGCTCGTGTGGGATTTGGCAAAGCCCCCAGGGCTGCACGGGGCATCCTGGGCCTGGCAGAGCAGGAGCCTCCCGTGGGGAAGCAGCTGGAGCACAGAGAACACAGCACCCTGATGGGTTTATTTTTACTGTAATCTGTGCATTCCTGCCCCAGGAATCCTGCCTGAGATCAGTTCTGCTCCTGTACATGACTTGTTGCTTGCATTCGGGTGTGTGGGTGCTGTTGTGTGAGGGTAGTTTTTTTGTTTTGGTTTTTAGTTTTTTTGTTTTGTTTTTTAAGGTCTCTTCTTACTGCTGTGTTTCAGCTGTTTTCTGCCCACTCTTTGGTAGATTTGGGATTGGTTTTTTGCTTGAAATTTGCAACCCTTGTATAATTGGCATCCCCATAGTGATCTCTCTGGTTCTACTTCTCTGTTTTAGAAAGGTACTGGCAAAACAGCTGGCAGAGCTCTGAGCCTGAGCAAACACATTTCTTTTAATAAGTTTTTACTTTTAAATAAATTAATAAATAAACAAAATTCTGTCAGTAAAGATATTCTCATCTCTGTATCAGAGGGGCAGAGTTTCCTGCAAGAACCTTAAGCCCCTCTCCTCAGGTAGCAGCTGTCACCCTTGGGCTCTGTGTTGCTCCAAGCTCAGTCACTCAGTAGTGAGGCTGCAGATCTCCAGAGTCCAAGGGATTGGTTTGACTTCCCACATAAGAAAATCTCTCTTTCTGGGCTGTTTCTCCAGGATTTGAGTGTGTTGCTCTGGTTGTTGAGGATTGAAAAAGAACTATTAAGAATGTTAAGTAGCTTTTAGGAAGGCCTGAGGTAATGCAGTGCTGGAGAAGATGCTAAAGAGGTGTTTGATTTACAATGGAAATTCCTGAGGAGATCTGATTTCATGGCACTTTACGTGTAGCAAAGCAGTGTCAGGTGTTTTGTGCATTTATTAAAGAGTCTGCTAGGAACAGGCTTTGAGCTCTGCCAGCTCCCAGCAATGTTCAAGGTTCTGACCTCTTTTTCATAGTTTGATCTCACTGGAGCTTAAAAGGAGAGTGGTTCAGTGCTGTGTTCAATGTCACTGCGCCCCTCGGTTTGGAAAGGAGGTGGGGGAGGCAGAGTTTGTGTCCACTCACACCAGCTTTTGGACACTTAAACCAATTTTAAAAGAGCTTTCCTTGGGGAGTATCACAGACCATCAGCAGACACCCCACTGTGGTTTGATGCAATAAGAGGGTTTTGCTTCCATTGCAGGGGGGAAACCAGACGACATCACCGTCCTCCTGTCCATCGTAGCCGAGTACACAGACTGAGGTGCTGCTGCTGCTGCTGCCCGAGCTCCCCGGGCCCCTGGGCCGGTTTCCTGCTGGCAGGATTGTTCCTTCCTTCCTTCCCAGCTGCTCCTGAGCCCGGAGCCTGGCCCCAGATGCAGCTGAGGCCCTCGCTAAGAACCACTCGTAGTCCACTGGTCTTGGTCTGCCAGCAAGAGATAAAGAAGCTCAAGGCTTGGAGCTTGTCTTTGAGAGCTTGGTCCTTGTCTGGAACAGGGGAGGATCCATCCCACGGCGTTGCTGCATTGGAGATGTGACTTTCCAAGGAGTGGGATTGGTGGCCACCTTTCACACTAGATCAGTAGGTAACGCCTCTGCAGAGGGCACCTGACTCTATTTCCTAGGAACGTTCGCTGTTGTTGAGGGTGTGTTACAGACCCAGTTCCATAAAGCATAGTCTTGTTCCAGTGATAGCCCAGGTTTTGTGTTTCTGAGCTCCGGTTTTCAGGAGATTTATAACTGCTGTAAACATTCTGCTCTTGCCATCCATGGTGTCAGCCTTAGGAGCCTTTTCTAGTACGAGATTTCAAACAAACCTAGTTCAAGTTATATGGATGCAAATGTGTTTTGTGATTTCAGGTGCTTAACTGTGATCTTAAAAGTTCTGCAGATCATTCGTCCATAATGGGCCTGGTTCTGGATGTTTTGGCTGTGGATAATTATTATTTTTTTTAAACAAAACTTCTAGCTCAGTCTCAAACAGCCGAGCTGGCCACAGTTGAGGTCTTTCAGCATTTGAACCCATCTCAGCCTGGGATGATGGTAAATGCTACGGTGGGAGGTTGCACGAAACAGCTCATCCTCAACTCCGAGCGGCTTCACTTTGGGTAGATAATTCTGTTGTTGATATCAAACATAATTTGTGTTAATAATTGCCACTCTTGCTTGTAGAACAGAATATGCTGCACCAGTTTAAGTCCAGTTGATCCTTTCTGACTCCAACAGGCACCTCCCTGCTTCTGCTGCAGCAGTGGCAGCAGCAAGTACGAAAATGGAAACTTAATGAATAATCAGCAAAGCCTACATTTCATTTTAACTAAAGTTTAGGGGTTTCAATGATCCTAAATGATGTTTACAGTTATCTAACAGCCACTTTGCAATATGACATTTCCTTTTCAATGACAGTAGCTCACGTTTGTCCCCCCTTTTCCAGCCAGCTTTCCTTTTCCTTTCCTGAGGCTCATATGAAAGCTGAGAGCTGTAAAGATATATATATTTTTGGTCAGTTTTTCATTAACTTTTTTGCTGGTAGAGAAGTATGTAGAAATAAATTAAAGCCATGTTTTTATATATAAAAAGTCGGGTAATGTTGCTGTTTAGGTGAGTGCAGTTAAACTTGGTCAGTAAGGAATCTTGTCTGCTCTCAAGAGGAGATTTTTACTACCTGGTTTATTGTATTAAAACTGTTTAAGTTTGAGGTTACCTCAACTTGTTTAAAGAATTTTTGTGGACTTGTACTGTATATTTGCGTAACTATGTCAAGCTTTTATTTAAGGTCATTTAACATGTACCATGTACATGTCATTTTACTATATTTCAGTGCATCATGCTTGTAACAGGCATTTCATTTATAATAAGTGATTAATTTGGGAGCTCTTCAGTAATTTATCTGCTATTCCTCAATTGGCATAATGTTAGATATCTACTTTAAATCACCTTGTAATTACTCGTCAAAATGCCTTAACTACCCTAACTTGACCAAAATAGGATTTTGGTGAGGGTATTGGGAGGATTATATTAATGAAGAAAAATTAATTAGTTTTGCGACACACGAACAGTGAGTGGTGGAGAACTTTGCACAACCTGTCAGTCCTTGTTGTTTTTAACCTGAACAAGCTGTCTCTGGCTGTCTTGGAGGAATGTATTCACACGCAGAACAGGGCTTTGTTTCTTGTTTGGGAGGGGCTTCTCTCCCGACTCTGGCTGTCCTTACATTTATCCAGTATTTACTTGCACGCTTCTGGATTAGAGCAGATTTGATCAATTCTTCTTTTCCTCTGCCCCGTGGCCCCGGGCTGTTCTCTGCTCTCAGCACAGTCCCCAGCGCTCCCTGTTCCCCTTCCCGGCTTTCCAGAGCTTTCCCTGGGGACGTGTAGGGTCAGAGGGTCTGGAATTCCCCCATTCCCGCTCTTCCCTGTCTGTGTCCACAAAGCCGTTTGCCTCATAGCACACCATGACCTGTTGGGTTTTTTTTAAATAAAGAACAAATTTGGGTTTTGATTTACAAATCATGAGTTTTTCCCTCACCGGGCACACCAAAGACCAGTAAAGCTTTTAGCTTTTCCATCTGTTTATAAAGCAATACTGTATTATAAAGAATTGATATTTTTATCACATGCTTGATTGTTTTGGGTTTTTTTTAAGACGTGCACTCTGAACATATCAAACCTGATTTTTTCCTATGAACTTAATGCTGTCTGCGCACAACTGATCTTTGGAGAAGGAAAGGACAGGGCCCATCCTATCAAAAATAATTCCCAGCGATGCATGAAGCAGTAACACTTGCTAGGGTTAGGTCAGTGGGAATGTTCACGAGAGGAATGTACAGAGAGGTGTTTGCTGAGCCTTGGAGCTGCTGCAGAGGGTTGTGGTTTGTGTTGGGAGCTGCTGGGTTGGGAGCAGGGACCTGGAGGAACCCAGGATCAATGGGGATTTAGTGCCCCAGGAACCCGGGATTGCTGCAGCAGCGGCCGCGGGGATTGGGTGGGACCGGGCGAAATGTGGGGAATTGGAGAAGCTCTGAGGCTTTTGCTGTTTCCTGGCTATCTTTGGGAGAGCTGCCACATACAGTCCTAAATGTCCTTGTCAGGCTGAAAACAAAACCAAACCAAAAACCAGATTTGGGACCAGGCAGTTACAAGTGAGTTGAGGAGAAGGGAGAGGTGATGATCTGGCAGGGATGGGAGGGTTTAGTGATGGAATGTCCATCCCTTGGTGAGGGACATCCTTTGTGCAGGGGAGGAGCAGCTGCTGTGTGGAGAACCCGACTGTATGCAGTAGTTTCTGACAAAGATAGCTGAAACAATGAAGCAAATCTGAGTCTGTATCTGAGGATGCTTTTTTGTTGCTGTTAAAATGAGACTATCATCTATGCTTACCCAAGAGGCAATTATGTGAATTTCATGTCTGAGGTATAACTTATGCAGGAATAGTTCTGTAAATACATTTAAATAAATTGTAAAGATATTTAATAAATATAGTATTTATACTAAAATGTGCTTTTTCAAGTCAAGTTGCCTGCAAACGCTCTGTTTGTTGTGGGGATGTGGTTGGTGGCACAGCCAGGGCTGGGGCTGGGCTGTCACTGTGCCCTCCCTGCCCTGCTCTCAGCCACGCCTGAGTGACCCCAGCGCCTCCTGCAGCAGTCTGGCACACAGATAAGGACCCTTCAATTGACTGGGAGTTCAGTGTCGTGTTCCAGGGTGACTTTGGAAACACTGCACTGTCCTGACGTGTGCTGGGAGAGACACAGGGAAGGAAAAGAATAATGCAAGTCTCAAACACAAACCTTTATTTTTTAAAGTCCTGTGACAACTTCAGTTTTTCAGTTACAGGCTGGTTCTGGAGAATCTGTAAAACCCTGAGCTCTCCCTTAACCAGAACAGCGGCTTCATGTGCCTGATGTGGTAACAGAGCTTGAATTCAAACTGAGACTCTCCAGTGAGAGTGTTCTGAGGGCAGAACCCCCAGCAGTTCCTGCAGAGCACACAAACCTCAACAGAATCAATCATGACCTAAATTTGTGCCATTACAAGAGCACTGAGAGTTCCAGAACGTTCTGTGCTGCTGGGTCACAGCACCAGTGACAAAGGCTGGGCCTGCCCTGCCCTCCCCTCCCGGGCCCTCCCCACTGTCCCTGCACTACAGCACCGGGGAGCTCTGCAAGGCACCCAGCTCCTCCTCAGTGTCACTGGCTGTCACCAGGCTCTGGAAGGTGCCACCAATGGCCTTCTCCTTGTAAGAGACAGCTCCGAAGAACAAGGAGTGGAACTGGAAAATGCAACATTTGTACAGGTGAGAATTGTGTGATGCAGAATTTGGGCATTAATTATTTGTGAAGCTTTTGCCACTCTTAAGATCTCTCTCAGCCAGCAGCGTTTCCCAGTGAAACCCACCTGCCCCCCAGGAGTCTCCCAGCTGTGCTGGGGTTTTCCAGCTGTGCTGGGGTTTTCCAGCTCTGCTGATCCCACTGAAACCCCCAGTGCATGTGGGGGTGCTCAGCCCAGCAGCAGCCATGGGGTTCCAGTGCTGGCACCATGGGCAGTTCCCTCACCTTGGCATAAGGAGCCTCTGTGGCCTCTCCTGCTGCTGCCTGGGCTGTGGCTGCTCCTGCTCTGCCTGGCCCATCCCTCTCGGTGCCTCTGGGAACATTTTTTACCTCTTGTTTTGCCAGAGCACTCGGGGGTTTTGCAGGGTCTGTGCTCGGAGTGTTTCCCTTCTGCTGTGGCTTTTTGGAAGTGGCTGTGCCTGCCTTGCTGGCTCCATCCATGGAGGTCTGGTCAGATTTATCCATGCCAGTCCTTGAGCTGGATTGGACAGAGTAGGTTAGGTTAGAGCTGGCTTTGTGTTTCATTGGAATATCCTAATTTTCTGTTTGTGAAAAGATTACAGAGCTTCAGAGGGGATTCTCAGCAGGTTCCCTCCTGCTGCCCCCAGAGCCTGAGGAGATGAGAAAGCAGCAGCTTGTACAGAACATTCTCTCTTGCACCCCCTTAGTGCTGTTGTGCTGCTGAGATGTTCCTGAACCCCTGCAGTTCAGTTTCCCATGAAAAGCTGAGCTTTTCACCCCTTTAAGGCCACCTGCCCCCTCAGCCCCTGTTACCTGTCCCGGGGCCATGGGCAGCAGGCAGGCTCTGCCTCCTTCTCAGCCTCACACAGGGTGGCCAGGATAAAGCTGGCCTCCAGCAGCAGGTCCTCAATGCTGAAAGCAATGGGTCTGAACACAAGGATTGAGACCAAACAGCACAGGGAATTACAGATCCTGTGATTCCACCCATGCAATTAAAAAGCTCCTCCTCTGAAAAGCTGCAAATCTCCTGGATTTGCTGCTGAGGAATGAGAGAGGGGCTCCTGGTACAGATCTCACTGCTCCAATCAGCAAATGCTGTGCAGTGTCAGAGTCAAATGATAGCATTAAATATGTCATTATTAAAATGATATTTATTCAGAAAATGTATTGTTTCTTTAAAGTGCTAAATAAATAAATCATTGCCTGCAGGGGACTGAGAGCCTCAGGTGTCCAGGTAATTTATACACAGGAGCTCATCAGTCAGCACAGCTGCCTTGGCAATGCCCATGCCTGGATTCAGTGTTTATATGGAATTACAAACTCTGCAGTGCAGGTTAGAAATGGCTCTGGAATTGAAATGAACCTGCAGTTCAGTGTTCATGTGGAATTACAAACTCTGCAGTGCAGGTCAGAAATGGCTCTGGGATTGAGCTGTTTGGGATGAACCTGCAGTTCAGGGTTTATATGGAATTACAAACTCTGCAGTGCAGGTCAGAAATGGCTCTGGGATTGAGCTGTTTGGGATGAGGAGCTGCAGTTCAGTGTTTATATGGAATTACAAACTCTGCAGTGCAGGTTAGGAATGGCTCTGGAATTGAGCTGTTTGGGATGAGGAGCTGCAGTTCAGTGTTTATATGGAATTACAAACTCTGCAGTACAGGTTAGGAATGGCTCTGGAATTGAGCTGTTTGGGATGAGGAGCTGCAGTTCAGTGTTCATATGGAATTACAAACTCTGCAGTGCAGCTCAGAAATGGCTCTGGGATTGAGCTGTTTGAGATGAACCTGCAGTTCAGGGTTTATATGGAATTACAAACTCTGCAGTGCAGCTCAGAAATGGCTCTGGGATTGAGCTGTTTGGGATGAACCTGCAGTTCAGTGTCCCTGGGGAGTGCAGGCCCTGCAGGGCAGCCCCACACGTACCTCCCACTCCTGTCCAAGTGGACGGACACAGGGACGCTCATGGCTTCGGCAAACGCCAGCAGCCCCTGCAGAGAAGGGTGGGGTGAGGTGAAGTTAAACCAGAACACTGACACTGGCATGGGAGTTTATCCCAGCTGCTGTTTACTGGCAAAAAGAGGGGAAAATTCTGCTGCTTCTAAGCTGGTCTCTGTCCTTCCCTGCCAGAGCCTTGCCAGAGGGGGCTCTGCATGGAGAACTGCCCTGGTCCCAGTGCTTTCCCTGGGGCAGCTGTGCTGTGTCTGCCCTGCACAGAAACCTCATCCCTGTTTCAGAAGTGTTTGTTTGCCTTTCAAAGGACCCTGGGGTTTAAAGCTAATCCTCACCAGGTGCTGAAGCCCTGCTGCAGTCAGGAGGGCTGGTGGGGCACAGGGACCATCCCATGCTGTCCTGGTCCAGTCAAGCAAATCAATGAGAAATGGGTTTTCTTCCCAGACAAATTCTTACTTTACCCTCAGTTCTTTAAGGCAAAATGTCACTTCAGAATCTACTCCAACTTGAAAGTAGTCAAATTCCTCTGGACTGAGCTGTATCTCAGTAAGCATTGTCCTTGAAAAGTCTGTTTGAGATAACAACAAAGTCAGGGACTCACAGCAGTGAAGTTTGAACTCAACAAAGCTGTGATTGTAACCCTGAGGTTTTTTCATAAGCATTGTTTGAACAAATAATTGTGTTTTTATAGTGACTAATATTAATAAATGTTTAGCTTATATGCACATTAGAATTAAGTAAAATCCTCCATTTCTTTTCAGTACATTGTGTAGATCTGAATGGATTTGAACAGAACCTATTCCGTGTTCTGCTGTGTGATCTAACCTTGCACCTGCTGCTGTTCTTGCAGATCTGCTTCTTCCACAGGCATCCATCACAAATAATATTCCCAGCTCCCTATTGTTGCATGGATGGGAAGCCCAAAATGCAGCGTGACTTGAAGAGATTAATCAAAATTACTGACAATCACCAGAGCACAATGGAGGTGGACAGAGGCTCTTTGTTTTAAATGACAATCGTTTCCTGACACAGGAAAGTGGCAGCAGGAAATTGCCTGCTCACTTTCAGGTATTCAGGTTTTTGTTACCACGAGGTGGCTCCTGGCTGTCCATGGGTGTGTGAGGAGAAAGTGAGAGGGGCAATTTCCTGGCTGTGACAGTCCTGGAGAGCTCAGAGAAATCCCCCAGCAGGAAGTGCTCCAGGCCATTCCCACTCTTCCCTTGCTCTGCTCCCTTGTTTCATCTCCCAGAGTTCACAGAGGCTCTTTGAGAGGCTCCTTGTGGCTGTGGCAGGGGGTGTTTGATTCCTGTGGATCCCCCAGGCCAAGGACACAGAGGAGCTGCAGCCAGGGAGATTCCCAGCACCTCTCACTGCCTCCCCTCCCTTCCCTCACAGAACCCTTGGCATCTCTTCACACTTGAACCATTTTTCACTTTCTTTCTTACAATAGTCCTGGGAAGTGAATGTTTCTGAAGGGACCAGATGTGTCATTCAAAATGCAATCAATCTCTTTCTTTGCCCCGTTTCACTCCAGCCACTTTCTGCCCCTTGATCCTCTCTCAGCCTGGTCCCAGCCCAGCTCCCAGCCCTGAGCTCTTCCCAGGTCCTTCCCCCAGCTGTGGTCACAGGTATGAAATTATATGATTATATTATTGATATTATTATGATTATTATTACTATTATATGATACACAAGAACCTCTGCTTCAAAACCACAATTTCATCTCCAAAATTGGAGTCACACCCCAAGAATCTCCAGCTCGTTCTCCACCTCCTGGAGATGTGACCATGGCATAACAGTGCAGGGCTTGCTGACACTCTGTGCTGTCCTCAGACTAAAATATACTCTCTAATGATATCAATTCTATAATTGTGGTATTCAGATTTAAATAGTTCTTTTTAAAACATGAAATTATCCCCTTTTTCCTGGCAGTTGCCAGGCTGCTGCTCTTGCAGCACAGTAATTACCTCTTTCAAAGCCTACAGCAAGTGGCATAATTTATTTCAATTGGCTGCTCAGTCTGAGATCTGCCACTGACACCAGGAAGATGTTTCAATTTATTTAAATTGATTTAATTTATTAAAACCAGAGGGTGGCAGCATGACTTGAAATCTCTCTCTCTAATGTTCTGTTAAAAATGTCATTCAGCCATAAAATTCATCCCACATTTATGTTGTGACAGTTATTATTCCTGGAGTTCACCTCAAAAAAAAAAAAGTTAAAAGCCCAAGGATTGGTTCACATTTTGAATTTCCTTACCAGTGTCTTCCTCAGTGTAACTCTTGAAACAAACTTTCACTGGAGTTACTGACAGGGTTATTTCTTCCTGACTGCTTGGGAAGTGGATCATCACATCAGCCAGCAGCCTATAAGATGTCATTCAACACTGAAATAATTCTATCTATGACTATTTAGCATTTGTTACATTGAAAAGTAAAACTCAAAAAAAATATTTCTGTGTTTGTTACCTGGAGTGGACTTTAAGAATGTTTGGACACATGTGCTTTGCAAAAACAGCCTGCAAGGGATCACACTCCTGAAATGTCAGGTTATAGGTTTTTACCACACCTGAGTATGAAGGAAACGAACAAAAATCAGTGCTTGGCTGTAATTTCAGTTTAGTTGTTTTTTTTTAATATTAATTGTTCAATAGAGGAAGTAACCAAGTGACTTAGCCCAGCTGCATGGAAATAAGTCACCACAAACAGGAAAAGAATCCACCTGCCATCTTAGGCTCCCTCCAGCCCGTTAGCTGTGCCTGGACAGCATCCGAGCTTTTTAAGGATCCACAAGAAATCAACCAACAAACACAGGGTGGGAAAGAGCCCCAGTAATTAACTGGGGAAAGAACAGAAACGGGAGTGGGATGCAGAACACAAACCCCACAGATCTCTGGGAGGGTGGGCTGAGGGAGCCCAGCTGTCTGCAGGCACAGTTCAGTGCATTATCCCACACCAGTGACCCCTCAGGGACACACAGACCTGCCTGAGCACACTCAGCTCTGGGGGGAGATGAGCTTTGTCCTGCAGGGGCTGATGAACGCCCCCAGTGCTGCTGGGCTCAGGAGCACAGAGCTGTGCTGATGATGATGATGATGATGATGATGATGGTGGCATTAATTGTGGCTCCCTGGGAGCTCACCGTGCCTGCAGAGCAGCTGGAAGGTGATGTGCTGCTCACTGGGGCTGGTGCAGATGCTGCATTTCTCTACATTCCTTTCCAGCACATTTACACATCTAAACACAGGGAGAACTGACTGAAAAAAAACAAAAAAAAAATCAGTGCAGAGCAGTTTTGCAATAAATATAAATTTCCCTGGGTTTGTACCCTGATTTATCTCAAGCTGCTGCTCTGAAGGCTTCCCCAAACTGCTCTGGGGACACTGGGAGAGCCCAGGCTGATCCTCACCCACCACAATTTCAGCTCAATTTGCTGCTGTGTGTAACAAGTCATTAAAATGTACCTTAATTATCAATTTACAGGGGAGGGATGGCTGCTTCTCCTTCTGACAGGGCTGGCTCCCAGCTGTCCAGCAGTAATGCTGGAAAAACATGGATGAGAAGAACACACAAGCATATGCTGACCTCGAGGAATTCACTGATCTTAAGGCAAGCTGGAAATGGAATCACAGAGTCCTTAGGGCTGCAAAAGAACTCCAGCATCACTGAATCCAACCACTGAGGGAACAGGAGTAAAATAACTTATTAACTCAAAACTTAACCTTTTAAAAAGAGCCTCCTCTGGGCTTCAGTGCCACCAGCAAACCTGGAATTTACATCTCAAAATGATTTAAAAAAATTTAAATATGCATTTTTATTTTATTTTCATTTTTTAAATAAAAATAATTGAGTTACCCAAACACCCAGAGCTCAGCTTGTGTTTGAGGCATTTGAGGGACATGATCCATACAGATGAGCAAAGACACCTCAAAAATCCCCCAGGTATAAAACAAAATATCTCCACTTGTGATTTTCCATCCTCCCAGTGAGCCAAGGAGAGTTGATCACTTTTACCTAAGGAACCTCTGGAGCAAACACTAATTCTGCTGGAAATGGGGTTTGATTAATCAGAGGCATTAATGGATGTGTTCTTCCTGTTGAGTCACAACAGTACAAAACATGTTGTTTTCACTCCTGTGTGGTACAAAGCCCAAACCTTGTGACCTGTGACAACAGGACTGAGCCCTGTGGCATTAACCCAGATATCCTGGACAGCAAAAAATCAAAGGATCTTAGGGCAGAGTAGGAACGAAATCTTCCACAATAATTAAAATCACAGAAAATATGGCATGTGTCCATACTGAAAGTGGAGGGAGCTAAGAATGTGATGGACTGAAAGGTACCTGTGGAAAACTACAATATCCAGTTGTATAAATAATGGGCTTATAATAAAGATTTTTAAATTAGAAGAAATAAAATTCACTTACACCTTTTTCTACAGGGTCAAACCAAAATTCATCACTAATCCGTGCTATGGCATGTATTGCTCTTCCAAACACTGCCAGGGAAAGAAAACACTGCAATATGCATTCCAAATTAAAATAAAAAGATAAAAAGGTGGCCCTGCACTTTCTCCAGAATAATCCAAGAGGAAGCATTACAAATTTCTTATACATTCGAAAGAAAATGGATGGTGGAAACTGTTATTTTTTCTATTTAATTAAAATTTTAATTATCCAAACCCTCAATGTTTTGGAAAGCTGCCTCAGATGAGGCACCTCGGATGTCGCTTTGCAGCGCCTGGAGTTCCCACAAATTACGTCAATCAGACAAAACTCCACCGGGGCTAGAAATGACATTTAGCAGGGGGAAAGCCTGAGAAGCAAAGGGACATGTGGAGAAATGGAATCCTAAGAAACAGCGGAGCCCAGCAGAGGCCCTGCGGATCCGCCTCCGGCAGCGGCGGAGCAGCTTTTCCCTCAGAATGGAGCGGAGCTGTGCCCTGGAGCTGCACAGGGGACACGGAGCCAGGCCCGGCTGTCCCCAAATCCTGCCCATCCCAACAGGGCCCAGCCGCGCACACCCCGCACAGCGCCCGATCCAGCCGCGATGAGGGAGAGGCGGAACCCCCGCCCCGCTCCGCTCCCGGGGCTCGTGTTCCGCTCAGGGCAGTGCCGGGGGTGCCGCGTTCCCGGTGTCCCGCACCAATCCCCGCGTGTGCCGGGCTGCCCGGTGCCGGTACCTCGGAGCTGCGCCCCCCCGATCACGCACTTCATGGCTCTTCCCCTCCCTCCCCTCACGGCCGCCCCCCCGCTCCCCTCACGGCCGCGGAGGGCGGGAAACGCCGTGAGGGCGGGGCGGGCGCCGCGCGGAGCCCCGGAAGTGGAACTCGGGGATTATGGAATTGTGGAATTATGGAATTTTATGGAATTATGGAGTTGTGGAATTGGGGATTGTCCCGAGTTACCCTCAGGGATCTTCAGCCCAACCCCTGGCCCTGCACAGACACCCCCACAATCCCACCCTGTGCGTTCCTGAGAGCATCGTCCAGCCTCTCCTGGAGCTCTGGTAGTCTCCGGGCCGTGCCCATTCCCTGGGCAGTGCCCAGCATCCTCTGAAGGAGAACCTTTCCCTGATCTCCAACCTGAACCCCCCTGACACAGCTGCAGCCGCTCCCCGGGTCCTGTCCCTGTCCCAGAGCAGAGATCGCAGCTGCCCTCGGCAGCACCAGCCCAGGGACAGAGCCGGGAAACGCCCCCAACCCAAAAGAGAAGGGCTGAGCATGGCACTGATTAGCATGGGAAGCAAGAGAATAATAAACAATAGAATACTAATTAATAATGTAACTATGTAGCTTGTAGCCAATGAACATCAATTCTTTTGTTTCCTAAAATGCAAAAAGAGTAAAAAGAATTGATAGGCGGGGTGCTTGGATTGTGGGAGACCACGGAGGGCCCAGGCTTGCGCAACTCTGAAATAAATAAATAACCAGTGTTTGTCTCTCTCTCTCGTCATTATTGGCTCGTTTTGCGAACAACTCTCGTTTCACGTGTGTAAAAACCCAGCCAGCGGGACGCAGCACGGACGCGTTCAGCGCTCTATTGTCCCTTCGCAGGCGCCGTAGCGGAGGCGGTGCCTGTGCCGGGCGGTTCCGGGAGGGCCGGAGCGGAGCGGGCGCGATGGTGAGAGCGGGGGGACTCCGGGGGCCCCCCGGGATCCTCCCGGGATCTCCGGGCACACCGGAACCCCCGGCACGGCCACAACAGCCGGGCCCGACCCGGCCGGGCTGCGGGAGAGCGGGCGGGAGGGCGGCCCCCAGCTGAGGCGAGGCCCCCAGGGGGGTGAGGGCCGGGCCGCGGCTGCAGGAGCTCCGTTTATAATTTGTATTAATTTTATCGTAATCGCATTAATTTTTTTAAATTATTTAACGCTTCTTTCATAACATCGACAATTCATTAATTATGATTTGCCCGTTCATTTGGCTGTGTTTTCTCTTCTGTTGCTTCCTCTCGTTTAACATTGATCATGTTCCGCCCTGTTTCTCATCCCCTGCAATCAACTCCTCCATTCCAATCAGGCTGGGCACAGAGTAAGTCAATCCTTGGCTCTCCTAACACCCCTGGGAAGGGAAAGGCTCCTTCGTGTTCCTCCGTGCCACTGGCAGCTGGCTCCGATCAATTTAGGGGCTGCTGGCCAACCAGATCGCCCCCAAAATCCAGGTGTTTTATCATTTTTCGCCACTGCTTTAAGCTCTAGATACGCGTGGTGATTGAACCTTGCAGTGCTGTTCGGTTGGTTTGGTTACTGTAATGAATGGGAGCTGGAATGGGAATTCTGGGGAAGTGTGGGGCTGGTATTTGGTCAGCACAGGGGACATCCGTGCTGAGAGCACACGCTGCTGCTGGCTCAATGGGGTGTGTGAGTGGCAGGATCATTTTATTAATTTTATTAAACATCAAATACATAACTGGTACTGCACACTGAAATCCCTCAGGCAACAGTGAGACAATGTCTATTGCCACTTATTAATCCAAATCACTGTTACTCAGTTTTGGTAACCCATCAAAAATGTCTTTTTTTTTCCCTCTTGGTTTCATTTTGTATTGGTCACTCATTGATTAAAAAGCTCTTGTATTGCATTACCAATACTTTCAACCATCTGTCTCCAGGTGGGTTTGATGGTGGCACCGAGATGTTCTTAATATAAAAAAAACCCAAACCCTAAACCAATCAAAAATACCACCCAAGCTCCCTCTGCCTCCTTGAGGACTGTTAGCCTGAAGGTAACTGCATGGCCTAAAAACCCATGAGGGAAAATAATCTTTAAAAATACAATTTTTAGCCTAGTTATATTTGTTTCTAGAAATAAATCTGGGCTGTGTCCTTTACAAACACATTTGAGGGTGTCCTTTTAGGAACTGCCCCTCTAACATGAAGTGGAAGATAAAAATCTCTTTAATTTGGAGCCATTCTTTGAGTTCCTAGGGCTGAGTGTTTCCAGATCCAGGGTTTTCCTAGAGCAGTGCCATAACATTCCCTGCTTTGTAAAGCTTCTCATGCCCTTTTTGCACAATTAATTTGCCCTGTGTTGCTTGCATTATTGCTTTATTTGCAGATTTAAGGCCTGTGCTGTTAAGCCATGGCCTTGCATCATCTCAGTCCTTGATTTTGAAGCCCCTCACTACATTTTTATTCTGGCATCTGAAACTGTAAATGTATAGAGGTGGTGACAGGAGCACTGTGCAGTGGCCTGGATTGGCTTTTCTGCAGTGCCCTGTTTCTATTTTGTTATTTTTTAGCCTTGTTCAGTTTTTCAGTGGTTTCTGCCATGAGGACTCTGAATGCTCTTCCTCCTCTGGTCAGCTATTAACACATGCTGCAAATTTGCTGCTTTTTAAAAATATTTTGGGGGGTTTTTTTTTGTTTGTTTTTTTTAGTAAGGGGAGAGAAGCTTGAATGAAGAGATTTTTTTAAGAGAAGTGGCTGCAGTTTAGCCAGGTCTGAGAGAGAAAAAACAGTGGGATGGTTTATGGCAGCTCCCAAATTTGTGTAAAACACATCAGGTAATGCAACAGGAATGTGTTAACAGTGCAGCTATTGCACTGTGGGCCTTCAGCAACAAACCACAAACAATTCTGTTTGTAAAGCCCCCTCTGCTCATGGCCTGGCAAAGCCCCTGGTGGAGCAAAATCCCATCCCCATTGCATCCTCACTGCAGCAGCTTTTGGGTCCAAATGCCAGGCTGGGGACACTGCAGGGGACACTGCAGGGGACACTGCAGTGCTGGCTGTGCCCTAAGCCCTGTGTCCCCCCTCTCTCTCTCTCTGTCCCTGTGTGTCCCCCTCTCTGTGTGTCCTCTCTCTGTCTGTCCCTGTGTGTCCCCTCTCTGCCCCTGTGTCCCCCCTCCCTTTCTGTCCCTGTGTCCCCTCTCTCTCTGTCCCTGTGTGTCCCCCTCCCTGTCTGTCCCTGTGTGTCCCCCCTGTCTGTCCCTGTCCCTGTGTGTCCCCTCTTTCTGTCCCTGTGTCCCCCCTCCCTGTCTGTCCCTGTGTGTCCCCTGTGTGTCCCTGTGTGTCCCCTGTGTGTCCCTGTGTCCCCTGTCTGTCCCTGTGTTCCCCCTATCTGTCCCTGTGTGTCCCCTCTCTCTCTCCCTGTGTGTCCCGTCTGTCTGTGTCCCCCCTCTCTCTCTCTCCCTGTGTCCCCCTGTGTGTCCCCCTATCTGTCCCTGTCTGTCCCTGTGTCCCCCTGTCTGTCCCTGTGTCCCCCTGTCTGTCCCTGTGTCCCCCTGTCTGTCCCTGTGTGTCCCTGCAGTTGGTGCTGGTGCTGGGTGACCTGCACATCCCCCATCGCTGTAACAGCCTCCCGGCCAAGTTCAAGAAGCTGCTGGTGCCTGGCAAGATCCAGCACATCCTGTGCACAGGGAACCTCTGCACCAAGGACACCTATGACTACCTCAAGACCCTGGCTGGGGATGTTCATGTTGTCAGAGGGGACTTTGATGAGGTACTGTCTGCTTTTTTTGGGGTATCCTTTAAGTTTGTCACGTTTGGAGTTGATTCAAGTAAAAAAGGTGGAATGAGTTCCTGAGCTCTCCCCTTGTGGGTGGTGCAATAGGGTTGGGTTTAAGTAGAAATCTGTCTAATCTGGGTTTGGTTTATTTTCTTTGTTTTTAGAACCTGAATTACCCCGAGCAGAAAGTTGTGACTGTTGGACAGTTCAAAATTGGGCTGATTCATGGCCATCAGGTGATCCCCTGGGGTGACATGGCCAGCCTGGCTCTGCTCCAGAGGCAGTTTGATGTGGACATCCTCATTTCAGGGCACACACACAAATTTGAGGCATTTGAACATGAAAATAAATTCTATATCAACCCAGGATCAGCTACAGGAGCCTACCATGCCTTAGAGAAGTAAGTGAATATTGGGGGGATTTTTTTGGTTTCTTGTTTTTGGTTTTTTTTTTTGTACAAAACTGAACTACAACTCCTGAAGGTTAATATTTGTGGTTGAAGTGTTAGGGAGGGGATAGTTAGAGTTGTATAACTCACCCAGCTGGACTGGCTCAGTCTCCTGGACTGAAACATGAAATCCTCACAGCCTCAGATCTCTGTGCTGTACTTACAGAATTAATTCCCATTTTTCCTGAAGTGATTTCTGCTGAATAGTGATAAAACTCTAAGAGGGTTATAGACACACAATCACTGTGAATTTTTTCCTCTCTTTCCAGCAACATCATTCCTTCATTTGTGCTGATGGACATCCAGGCTTCTACAGTAGTTACATATGTCTATCAACTAATTGGAGATGATGTGAAAGTAGAAAGAATTGAGTACAAGAAATCCTAAGAAATGTTTTTGCTTGTCTGGTATTTTTACCATCTCCTTCTGAACTGCAAGTTCCAAACTTGCTTGCTCGTTTACAGCCCTGCACTGTCTCTAACAGCTCAACAATGTAACTTCTTGTCATGAATTTAAACAACCTTGTGTTTGCTTTTCTCTGTATGATTTGTAAAATATTCCAGTAAGATAACTGTCTAAATACTGTTCCCTAATGTAATAAACTCCACTTCATAGAAAAGCTGAGCCTGGTGAGGTGGTGTTGGGGAGGAATGCAGCAGTTGTGGTGGTTTGGGGTTCCCCTTCCAAGGGGTGCTTGGACAGGGCTGGAGCAGAGACTGAGGGCTCTGGGACCAGGCTGGGTTTGCTCCAGAACCCAGTTTATATTTAATTCTCTCAATTTAACATTCTCAGCTAAGTTCAAGGAGTAAAATGATAGACTGTGAAAGGATTACAATTACCTTCTAATTTCAGTAGAGTTTGAGTCTTTCAGCTCTCCCTGTGCTTTCCTGAGGGATCTCACTCAATGCATACCCAGTGAGGAGAGGCTTTCCTGTATTTTCCTTTATTTGTGGCTCACATCTGACACTCCATTTCCTGCTCTCTTTGCTCCATGCACAGAGGCTCTCAGTGATGGATTCCATGTGACTCAAAGCTGCTGAGGGTAACCCTGGGTTGTTCAGGAGCAGCACCTTTGGCTCCTCTGTGCCCACAGCTGCAGGGACCTGAATGTATTGAACAGCTCCCCTTTCTCACAACTGCTGTAACTTTCCAACAAAACTGATTTTTACCTTTTGCTTCCTCCATCAGAATGTTTAGGACGGGGGAAGTTTCCTTGGCCTTTGGGTTATGATTTTTCCATCAGCTGGAACCCTTCTTTCTGTGTGTGTCATGAGCTGACTGAATAACTCATTTCTATTCAAAATAAATCTGCTTTGCCCTGGATAAAAAGACATTTCAGGCTGGTGTCTCAAGAACCTCTGGCTAATTGCACTTCATGCAGTCAGAGAAAAGTTGAAAAGAAAACCTTGGCATGTGAAATTCAGGGAATTCCATTGACTGGAACATCAATTTATTGACAAATTCATAATTAAGAGGTTTGTAGAATATTGTAAGGGGCCAAAATAGGTGCAGAAGTTTATTTCTTTTTAATTTACATTGTAAGGCTAAACTTGACACACAAGTTTCTTTGTTTTTACTTAAGGCCAAAACTGATACATAAGTTTGTAAAGTTACACTTACAATTTGTCTACAAAGTATTTTACATAACCACAGCCCCTGGAGTTTTAGAAGAGTTCATCACAGGGATGACAAAGTTCTGCTGCTGTGGGTGACATCTCAGAGAGGCCCTGGCAGCAGCCTGAACATGGGGAAAGCCAGAAGGAAAGGAAACAAATTTACTCCTTCCTAAAGTGCTGAGTATGAACTGGTGACTCCAAACAGGAAATTCTGCTGAGCCTGGACTGTTTTTGTGGGGGTGGAGAATGGAGGAGAAGCAGCCTAGAACAGCTGGGAAACGTGGAGAGGGACTGGATGCTCCTGGTGAAAGCTTTGGGGTTTTAGTCTGATGTTCTCCTGGGCAGTACCAGAGTTGTGAATGCACAGCCAGGACAGGGAGGAGGGAAAAGGGGAAATCTCAACCTAATTTATGGCACTTCCAGGACACAGGACCCCTCTGATCCATCCAGGTACATCTGGAAGGTGAAAGAACAACATCAATAGGGCTTAGGAGAATGGGATGTGATCCAGGACACAGATGTGGCTCAGGTAAAATGAATTCTTTGAATTAATGAGGGGATAGATTATTATATGCAGTACATGTTACTAAAGTAGATCAGCTACAAAGTATTTTGCAAGAAGTCAGGTGAAAACCTTTAGAGAAAAAGGAGAAAACACTGCCTGAGGAGGAGAGATGGTTTTTTGTTTTACCTGCAGGAGATGAGATGCTGGGACATCTGCCAGAGCAGGGTTTCCACATTTCTTTTGATACTCTTGAATCAGGGTTGTTGCATCATCAAGGCTGTAAGAGGCAAAATTGGATCCTTTGTCAAATTAAGCTCTCTAAAAAGCCAAAAATTCAGACAACAGAAGCAAAAAACCAAAGTGTGATCCCATAGCTTGAAGTCAGATGGGCCCTGTCATTTCCCAGTAGAGGAAACAAGCCTGGCTGTTCCTTGGGCTGTTAATAAAATCCATAAATGCAGAATTTCAGTGTTCCTTGGTTCCAGCCCCTGTTTGAGTGCAGGACCAGGGGTAACCGTGCCCTGCAGTGCCAGGGCTGGGCCCCACTCACCTGGGGCTGCTCTCACACCTGGGCACACTCAGGGCCCAGCCCAGCTCCCTTTGTGATTTAAATGGAGCACAAAAAGGGCTTTTAGTTCTTGAAAACTTCGTGGCAAGATCACCAATTCCCGAGTCTTCAGTACAGGCAGCTCATTTATTTTTTTCTGAGTGTTTTTATTGCTGAAACTGTGACTCTGTGATGCCCTGAGCTGGATTCACCTAAAGGTAAGGTCAAGGTTTTGATTATCTCACTCTGGTTGCTTCTATTTTAACTGCATTTGATCTGTTACTTGGTCTTGAATGGCTGTAAACTCTGTCCTAGTGAGGTGAAATTTATTTCTTTATTAACTTAGCAATACTTAAAAATCCCCAGAGACTAAATATTAGAAAACCTTCCTGACTTCAAACAAAGGAAAATTATATAATGGTGAGATTTAATTCCTGCAATTGCTACCAGTTACAGCTGGTTTTTTACCATTTATTAACTTACCAGTTGTTTTTGGCAAAATAATCCACCAGCTCTTTTATTCTGTGGGTGTTTATCAGGTGTTGCTTTAAGAGTGGATAATATTTGGTTTTCCAGAACTGTTCATAGAGCTTCTCATTGATGATACTGTCCAGAACCAGAGAGCTGATCTGTAGATTTAAGTGTTAGTAATGAAAAGTGTTGATATTTTAGACAAATGTGATTTTACTTTTGAATGGAAAGAGCTCATAGTTTTCATATTGGAGTCTACAGAGAATAGGTTTTGGTGGTTTTTTTACATTTTATTAAAGTGCTGTGAATTGGCTGATTTTTTGAAAACTGATGCCAGATTCAGAGAGGGAAGTGAGTTAAACTTGGCCATGGGGAGGCAGCTCAAGGCAAAGCAAAAGTGCAATTTCCTAAACCCTTTGGCTTTTTAGGCTCAAATATTTACTCAGGAAAAACAAGGTGATTCTGCTGCCCTCCAAAGAGAGACAGCCCAGAACATGGCACTGGCTGTGTACAAGAAATTTATCAGTTGCACAACAGAAATAAAAAAATGCATTTTACAAGGATTCTACATTTTTTGAGCATTCAAAGTCAAGTAAGGTTGGACAAGATCAGAGGAGAGAGAAAAGAAGGTCCTGTGAACACTTTTCTATCAAAAAACCTCCAAGTCAAAGGGAAATTAAGTAAATTTGATTTATTTACCTGGGAAGCAAATGCTACCAGTTCTCCAGTGTCCATGTGTTCATCCAATTGTTGCAGCACAGTTTCTTTCTTACAGGTTGATAACAAACCCTCGTGAAAAGAAGTTACAAAACATTATTATTCTGTGATTGATTAAAGCAGGAACACTCCCTTCAGAACAAATATTTGATTTATTCAGAAATCTTTTGACATTCTAGGTGCAAATACAGAATTACCAAGCCAGGATCTGTGTGCTTGGACTCAAAGTGTTGCTTTTAACTCTCTCCAGTGGTGTTTTGCTGTAGCTGTCAGAGGATTGTTGGACTCATTGCCAGCAGGTTGTGTCTTACACCTCAGCTGTGATTTGGGGAAACCTTTCTGAGAGGAATTTAATGACTGGAAGTCAAAGAATTTCAAGTGCCTTTACTGGTCCCAGTTTGCTGGTGGCAAAATATGGAAACAGCCTCTAATGCTTCATCTGGGAGAACAATGCAGAGCAGAAATTAATGGAAACAAATGAGAGGAGCAGGGAAAATGCCAAGGTTCATGGGTGGTGAGGACATGGCTGTAAGGCAGAAGGTTTCTATCAGAGCTGCTGCACAGCAAACACCTTCCTTGGAAGTCAGGAGCTTTCAACTCAACTCCCTTCCAAAGTAGGATTCAGTGCTTTTTTTTTTTACCATCTGCTCTGGCTCGGGTTTTACTGGTTTGTTTTTTTTTCTTTTCCATGTGCTTTATGGGTGGGATCTCATAAAAACATCCTCAAATTCTCTAAAGGCAAAGTCAGATGACAAAGCCACTGGGGGTGACTGAAGTTTTAAAAGGAAGAAGTGTTCACATGATCCCTTTAGAAGCCTTTGATGGTGGCAGATGTTGAGCATTTATCAGCAGGGATGTGCTGAAGTTAACTGGAATTCACCTTTGACTGCTCTGGTGAGCAGGACATGCTTGAGGACATTGCCCTTGCAGAGAAAGGACACAAAAGTTCTGATTTACCTGAATTTGCTGCTCTCTCTTCTCAGAGTGAGGAATGACCAGGAGGCAGCCCAGGGCAAAAGCTGGAAGGTCCAGCTGGGTGTATTGTTTAGCAATTCCAACAAGATCCAGGTCAGCCAGGACAGGACACCTTCAGGAGATCAGGAGGGAAGCTCTCAGCTGTGATTTGTTTAACTGGATGGCTCAGAGCTCTCAGCAATTCTGCCCTGAGATTTGGAAGTCAGGTAGGACAGCACATTTCTACCTCACATCAATGCCAGAAATAGCCAAGCAAGTTGAACTTTCACTGAATACAAACCCATGAGGATTTCCTAAAACCCCAAACCACACCTCCATCTTCTCTTTCTAAAGAGCCCATTTTGAGGGCAGTTGTTGCCCACTTGCCCAGAGCAGAGCTTTGGCCCAGATGTGTGTGCACAGCAGTGTAGGATCCCTCTCCAGGTAACCTTCAGGGTCCCTCCCAACACAAACCTAATTTATTTCCCAACTAACTTGGGCTCAAGTTGGGCTCTCTGAGCTCTGGTGGGTGTTTTGAGCAGGTCAGAGCACTGAGGTACTGAAATAAGGGAACCAAGAGCTGTTCACACTGCAAAGGCAGGGCAGGTGTCCCTCATGCACAGCAGGGCTGGGGCCTCACCTGAGCAGGAGCACAAAGCCCTCCCTGCACTCCTGCAGCTGCCTGGGACTCGCTGGGCACGAGGCTGAGAAAGAGAGAGAGAGATCAAGGTGGAGTAAATGTACAACCAGGTTACTCCAGGAGCAGGGCAGGGAGTGCAGCCCCACCTGTGAGGAAGGGGGACAGGACCACGCTGCGCCAGGCTCGGCCGAAGCTGGGAATCTGAGGGCAACAAAGTTTGTGTTCAAGTTACAGCAAAAACCAGGTGTAACCAAAAGTGTGATAACCACAGCCACCCTGACCCTCTGCACCTGGAGGAAACCTGCCAATGTTCCTTTTTCTTTATCCTGAATTATTCCCTAACGTTGCTTTCCTTAGCTCAGATCTAAGATTTAGCAATATTCTGGCCAGTGTTTACTGCTATACTGCACTGTCACAGGAATAATAGCAATTCAAAAAGAATCTTTTCATGGCTGACACACAAACACTCCAAATTCCTGTTAAGTGAAGAAAAAGATGAGGAGCCAGATAATATTTGCTTACCTCCCATAATGAAGGAATCCCAGTAATTGCAACCAAAACTCTTCTTAGATACTGAATCTGGAAGAAAAAAATTCAAGTCCTTTGGTGTTTCTGCAGATTTGGCAGAAAACTGTACATTATTGCCAAATTTAGCTTGTTTTGTCTGCAGCATGCAAACTTAGAGTTTCTCAAGGTACCTGTGTTCCTTTGACACCTTTGGAAATTTGCTTTGTAGTTCAGTGAATTAAATTATCAACCACACTGCCAGGTACATCTGTTACCTCCTCAGGCTGCAGCAATTCACATAATGTTTGACAGTCACAGGCAATTAGGATTCTGAATGGCAGCAATCAGGATTTCCATCATCACAAATACATTTTAGGGCTCATGGATATTTGTACACACATGGAAATACATGTGTGCACAGTTTGTATAGATTTGCACCCAGGAATGTGCCTATTACGTTATAAATTGATAATAATATGAAGAAAAAATTCAATTTGTTATTATAAGATTTATTCTGAACAGCTTTTAAAAAAATCAAAGTATAACAATTTAAGATCAAAATTCAAATTCCTCAAATCTTCACCAGTTCAGTATCTCAGAGCAACAATGGTTTATCATTTCTGTACCTGTCCTGTTCTTCACAAATCACTGGATAAACCCAACCTTTTTCTCCCCTTGCTGCAGAGTTTTATTAAAAAATCCCTTACCATGTTGAAGCCCAGGAGTTTCTGTAGGAGGCCATTCCAGAGCTGGGGGTCATAGACCTGGTATTCCAAACTCAGCTCTGTCACCAGTCTCACAGCCTGAAGGGGAGCAAGGACATTCTGCATTTTAACAGAAATTCATCACCTTCAAACCTTTCCAAGCCACTTCCAAAATTATTGCACACACGGGAGGAACAAAAGCTAAACCACCTAAATGTGGTATTTTATTTTCTAATTGTAGAAAGGGTAAAGCTTTTATCTGTCATTTCCAGAGTACATTGAAAAAAAAGTGTTTAGAAAAGGCTGTGCTTTGCAGAGAGGTATAAATTCCCAGAGAGTGTAACAAAATTTAGAAAGGATTTAAAATTCCTACCCTGGGTTCGTGACTGTGGTTCTTCCACAGCCCTTTAATCATGCCTTCCTTAGGGCTCTTGTGGAATGATTCATAAGTGTATGGAATATTCAAGATCTCAAACTCTGCCAGATAAATGCAGCACTTCAGAAAATACCTGTGAAAATAACCCCCCAACCCCAAAGCAGGAGTTAAAGTGATGTTTTTATTTTAATCCACAAATCCAAGCTCAGGAGAACACTGAAAAATGTCCTTTAATATGTAAAAAAATCCCTCTTACTTGACTTTCTCAATGGGTTTCTTGAAGAGGGATTCCACAGTGCTGGTGTCTGCCAGGTAGAGCAAACACCTGAAGGCTCTGGTCCTGTGAGCAAAGGTCAGCTGGGTGTCACCAAAGGGCTGGGGGGGAAAACACAGTCCCAAAGTCACAGCTGCTGCCTGAACAACTGCAAAGGATCATCCCAGCTGTATAAAACCCTCTGCTTTTCTAGGTTTCAGATTATTAATACAGGCAAGAAAAATATATGTGGTTATTATAGACAAAATATTCGTATTATAGACAAAATATTCGTATTATAGACAAAATATTCGTATTATATGGACAAAATATTCGTATTATATGGACAAAACATTCGTATTATATGGACAAAACATTCGTATTATATGGACAAAATATTCGTATTATATGGACAAAATATTCGTATTATATGGACAAAATATTCGTATTATATGGACAAAATATTCGTATTATAGACAAGACATTTGCATTATAGACAAAATATTTGTGATTATTGTAGCACAAATGTAATTAGGTAATGTACAAATGTAATTAGGTGTGGGAAAACTGGAGGTCAAGGTTCTGCTGAAAATAATTTCACCACTCTGCTTTCATTCCACCCAAAGTGAGCCAATGTCTTGCAGCAGCTTAAGGGACACTCTAGCAAATGTTCCATGAAGTTATTTCAGATAACATCAGCAATAGAAAATAGAAATCAGCAATAGAAAACCCAGAGTTCAAGGGCTGCTCTTGAGAGTTAATAGCAAAATTCAGTGAAAATCAGTTTTAAGCAAAGGTTGGTGAAGGGAGGAAAACACAGAGCTCATATAAATCACAAACCATCCAAAACACAGAGGCAAAGGCCAAAAGTTGAAGCTCTTGCAGTAGAGCAAACAGCATTTGATTCTAATAAGAGATAAAAAGGTAAACCAAGAATTTAGCAACTCACAGATGTGTCAGATGTTGTAATTGCAAAAAGCATTCTTGAACTGTAATCCATAGGGCGAGACTGGAGCAGGTAAATAACCCTAAAAAAAGGGTTTGTTTTTAATGCAGGAACAGCTACTGAAACCCAACACATCAACTGTCATTTAAATGTGAATATTTCACTACCAGAAAGGGAGCAAGGATATGAACAAAGAGGGAGAAAACTCCAAAAAGCTCCTCTTAAAAACTTACAGATGTGAGTTATTGTCAGTGGGGTTTTGTGGTATAAATAAATATGGGATGATTCAAAAGTGATGTCAGCAGAAAGTAAAAATAAGAACAGTGAGCTCTGAATCACACCCCCACTGTTAGGTATCTTGAAAAAGTCATTTTTAACTGGTTAGTTAAAAATAATTCACATTTACAGGTAAGAGAGCACACACACCTTCGCAGCTCTTCATCCTCCTGTACATCTCCAAAGACTTCTGGGGTTTTCTTTAAAAAGAAATGAAAATTTGGATGAGTTTCCCACATTGTTGGATAAATAGCTGGGTCATACCCCTGCTTAAAGCAGTGTTTGATGAGGCTGGTGTATTTACAGCTGCTTTACCCTTCAGGCTGGCTGCACCAAAGGGAAGGTTTGAATTTACACAGAAGGAAAATTTTTCCTTCGAAAATTTTTCCTTCAAAAATTTTTCCTTCAAAAACATTTCAAATCCTTCTCACCACAGCCACTGCTGTGCTGTTTTAGGGAAGTACTGAAATCTGAAATCCATTCCTGAGTACTACAGGCAGTTTGTACAGAATAACCCCAGGTTTTTTGAACAAGTGGAGAAAAAGAAAAGCCCATATTTTATAGAATTGGTGATTTTCCCTCAAACCCCAAATTCCTCACCCCTGGGGGTGGTGTGCTTGGACACAGCCATTTGGCCAGCAGCTTGTCACTAATTTTGTTCATGTCCAAGTTGTTGATCTCAGCAATCTCCTTGGCTGCCACGTGGATATCTACAGGGAGAGATGCACAAAATGTTATTTCCAGAGCAGAGCTGGGGTTTTTTAAAGAGCTTCTCTCTGCTCAAACTCACCTGGATAATCTCTGCCAGCTGGATTTTGGAACCTCTGGTCTATGCTGTGGTGTTCATACAGTAAAACAATCAGGTTTGCTGGTTTCCCAATGCATTTCAGATGCTCCCCAGTGTTCAAGTTATTTGTTATCAGGACATTTTCTGTTGCTGCTCTCTTATACTGCAAGTGTAAGTTCCTCTGGAGGACTTCTGCTTTCTCATGTGGCTCATCCTTTAGCAAAACACCAGAGTTTTACATAAAAAAGCTTTTTTTACTCAAAAGCACAAGAAAAATCCTCTTTTTACACACTGGACAGCAGGATCTGCTCTTCAGAGGTGTCCCCACACCTGTACCCACAGGTATTTTTTTTTCTGCAGACAGAGAGGATTAACCACATTGCTCCAGCTAGGAAAGGTATTTTGAAAAGAATTGCAAAGCTATGTTGTGAAAGAGCCAAATAAAATATGTACAAGTAGGTAAAAGAAAGAGATTTTGCAATAAAATGTAGAAGTAAATGTAGAAGAAAAAAGATGAATTATAAAACTCATGGCTGCTCAAATTTCAGTTAAATTTTGGCATAATTCTCTCTGATCATGAGACACTACAGAGAACTGTTTAGGGTTCTTTGTGCCTCAACAGCTCCACAGGAAGTTGGAGATTTAAATCAAAGCTGAGATTCTTATTCACCTTTCCCTGTGAAAGGAAACCATGTGAAAACAAGCCTGAGCATCCAGCCAGAGCAGAATTCTCTTTATGGATAACCCTGCAAACAGCCAAAGAGCCTTGGAGCTGCAAGCAAAGATTAATAATGTTATTGATCAAAGCTGGGTCAGATTCCACCTCCTGCAGCAAGAAAAATGCACACAACAGGAGAAGGAACAAATTATTCTCCCCTAAATCTGCTCATTTGTTGTCCAAGCTCCAAGAAAACTCCAGCCTGATTTTTGCAGGAGAATGTTCCAGGACAGAGGGAATTCTTCTGGAGGTCACTTCCCCAAAAGTATTTCCCACACCAGGGTTGGTTATGATGCAATTTACACCAGTGCCCAAAACACCACAAGTTTAAATACAAATATAAGTATTTTGTGATTTTTGTAATGACTTCACAACAATCTGGCAAGCAGTTTGCATTACCTTAGCTGTGGTACTCTTCAGCCACTTCTCAGCCAGATAGAGACAGAATTTCAGTGCCTGGACATGGTCAGGACCTTTTGAATGATTAAGAAAACAAAAAACAGAAGGGAAAGAAGTAAATAAATTAAGTTTTCATTAATCCTTCTAACACTATGTACTATATCAATTTTATTTTGAAGAATTAAACCTAGAAGCTATTTAAAACATTAGGAAAACTTTTTTGTCTAAAGAGCAAAAATTTATTTGAATTCAAGTAGCAGAGAAAGTGATTGAATTGGGTTGAAATATTGACTCTTGGTAGAAAACTTGTCTGAAGATGGTGTGAACATGGAGAAACTTCTGGCAGGACAACAGGGCCAGGCTGGGTGGGGCTTGGAGCAATCTGGTTTAATGGAAGGTGCCCAGGTTTGGGCTGCAAGGACCTTAAAGCCTTTCTAGGATTCTACAGAAAGAGGGCAAAAAGGATTTGATGGTGATGCTGTGATATCAAGTGGGTGTTTTTGCAGCCTATTGCTCCAAACTGGAGGCAGGAGGTGAATCCATTTCCACTCTCCAGCTTTGCTGGGGTGTTTGGGTGGGGTTTGCTTTGCTGGTGTTACTCAGATCATGGACAAAAGTTTGGGCTCTGCTTGTGCCAGTCCTTCCCCAGCCCTTTGCCACTCACCTGTGGGGAATTCCTGGGCAATCTTGTGAGCCATGGCCACAGCCCACTCTGGGTTGACTATGGCCAGCAGGTAGGACTGAAGGGCCTGCACAGTTTTCATGGTTTCCTTGTTAACAATGGAGGTGCAGCCGCTGCTTCTCATTTCCAATATTTTTGGTTTCAGTTTCTTTTCAAAGACATGGCGAGCTGCAGACATGTGGAAAGTATCCAGGGAAACCTGGGGAAGTGTCAGGGAGATGGAGAGTTGGCAGAGCTTCTCCAGTGAGGCCAACATCATGCAAAAGAGAAATGGAAATGTCTTTTTTTGGGGGTGTGGGGGAATAATATTGAAATCAATTCCTTCAAGCTGCTACTGTACCTTCATCAGTTTGGAAATCAACAGAAGGGTTGGGAAGGTTTCCTCACTGAGCTCTGCAGCTGAAAAGGAAAAGTTGCCTGTGAGAGTCTCACAATCCACTGGCAGCTTCCTCTGTGGAATGAAGCACTCAGAGTTTATGTGCATGGGGAGGAGAGAAAGGATCTGATCCTCATGATCCCCTCTGGGCTGGCAGTGGCATGTGGGGAGAAATCTTGGAGGTCCTAGGAAAGAGTTTGAGGACAAACCCTGCAATGTCTTTATCATCTGAGCTCCTCTGGGCAGCAATTTGGGAGCACAAGAAGTGCTTTAGGAGCAGTTGGGATGAAAATTAATGAAATATTAATTTATTGCATGAATGAAATATTCGAGTTCATATACAACACAAACCTGGGGCACTTTGAAAGTCAGAGAAAGGGAATTTGAGATCCTGAACTTACAAATAATGTTCCAGAAACACTGGGGAGTCCTGAAGAAGAGCAGGTGAAAGGGCAGCCTGGTGTGAGCAGCTGGGGCCAGGGGAATCATCTGCTCCAAAACATATTGGTGTTCCAGGTCCACTGGTGGAGAAATCCTGGTGTAGGACTTGAGGTGTTTGAGGAGGCTCAAAGCCTAGGGGGAAAAAAATTATATAAATCACTGAGAAATTACCAGAAATCACCTTTTTCAGGCTGTTTTCTGAGGGAAAGATGTGTGCATGGAATAATTAATTGAATTTCAAAAGTGCTGAGTGGCTCCATCAATAAATAAACAAAGCAGGATTGAGGTGCCATTGGCAAGGTCCCACATCTGGACACACCTGGCTCAGCTGGATGCTGGTGTTCTTCTCATCAGCACTTTGGATCACTCTCAGGACAATTTCCAGTGTTTCATAGTCATAAGGATCCAGCTGTTGAAAATAATCATGTTTTATAAGGTTTTACATGATTTGTCTTATAAAAACACACAAGTATGTTGATTTTTTTCCCAATTTTAATACCCAATTACTGTTTCTTCAGTGTTATGTTGGTAAAAGCATCATGACATAAATCTCTTAAATCCTAAAAAAGGCATCAGAGTTATAGAGAAAGACCAAACAATAAGTTTGGAAACAAAAGAAACCCCAAAAAACTCACCCCACAAAAACCCCAACCCTCCAAAACACAAAATCAAACCCCAGCCAAACAAAACCACCCCCAACATAGCATTTTTAACCTATTTTTAATGTAGAACTCTTCCAGTGTAGTTAGAAATGACTTTGTTTGATTTTCTGGCTTTTTAAGGGAAGTGGGGGTAAAAGACTCCTGCCTCTCTTTTGAGAAAATCAGAAATGTGGCTGTCGTTTCTTTTGTAGAGAAGCAAAAAACTGAACCTTAACATTTACAAGCTTTAAGAAAATTTAGAAAAAACCACAACCTTTTCAGTTTCTGTGGAATTATTCCTCTGTCATTCAAGTGACATGCAGCAATTCCTAGCTGTAGATTCCAGGAATGTGGCTGTGTTGGTTTTTTGTTTTATTTTAAATATTTTTTTTACCTTGTACAATATTTAAGTGACATGCAGCAATTGTTAGATGCAGGTTCCAGGAACATGGCTGTGTTGGTTTTTTGTTTTATTTTATTTTATATTTTTTACCTAGTACAATATTCAAGTGACATGCAGCAATTCCTAGCTGTAGATTCCAGCAATGTGACTGTGTTGTTTTTTTGTTTTATTTTATATATTTTTTTTTACCTAGTACAATATTCAAGTGACATGCAGCAATTCCTAGCTGTAGATTCCAGCAATGTGGCTGTGTTGTTTTTTTGTTTTATTTTATATATTTTTTTTTACCTAGTACAATATTCAAGTGACATGCAGCAATTCCTAGCTGTAGATTCCAGGAATGTGACTGTGTTGTTTTTTTGGTTTATTTTATTTTATATATTTTTTACCTAGTACAATATTCAAGTGACATGCAGCAATTCTTAGCTGTAGATTCCAGCAATGTGGCTGTGTTGTTTTTTTGTTTTAGTTTATTTTATTTTTTTTACCTTGTACAATATTCAAGTGACATGCAGCAATTCTTAGCTGTAGATTCCAGCAAAGTGGCTGTGTTGGTTTTTTGTTTTATTTTATTTTATATATTTTTTACCTTGTACAATATTTAAGTGACATGCAGCAATTCCTAGCTGTAGATTCCAGGAATGTGGCTGTGTTGGTTTTTTGTTTTATTTTATATATTTTTTTTACCTTGTACAATATTTAAGTGACATGCAGCAATTGTTAGATGCAGATTCCAGGAACATGGCTGTGTTGGTTTTTTGTTTTATTTTATATATTTTTTTTTACCTAGTACAATATTCAAGTGACATGCAGCAATTCTTAGCTGTAGATTCCAGCAATGTGGCTGTGTTTTTTTGTTTTATTTGATATTTTTTTTTTTACCTTGTACAATATTCCACTGAGGCTCATGACCAGGTGCTTGGTGCTGTTCAGCAGAGGGATTATTTTCAGTGCTCTAGCCAGTAATGTGGCATGAGGTTGCCTCTCACTGCTTTCTGCAGAGTCATCTCCAGCATCATTTGTGTTTGAATTCTGGAGCAGAAGGGTTTCAATGCAGAGCTGCAGTGCAGCATCACTGTCCAGCATGAAAGTGCTAGGAAAGAACAGAATGGGATTTTCTCTGGGAGCTTTGGTGTCATCAAGGAGCTTCTTTCATCAGAAATAAATTAATGAATTAATCCAAGGCAGATGTATTCTAAATAGATTTTTTTTTTCTTTTTAAGAAGAGTTTGCATTTTATATTAATTAGGATTTACTTAAAGCAAAAGAGATCTCAGTGGCCATGGTTGTTTTTGCAGCAATGGATTTCATGGAATCAGTACCTGCAGTAATTCAGGATGAGAGCTGTGTCCACTCCTGGGTTCTGTACCAGCACTCTTAGGAGCTCTTTCTTCCTTACTGGTGGCTGTCTAAACACAGTCTCAAAAGAAATCTGCAGATAAAACCACATTCATCTGCTCAAGGGACTCCTTTAGACAAAACAAAGCTAATTCCTTACACAGTGAAGCTCTGACTTCTTTTAGTTCCAATCCAGACACTTGCAGAGCAGGAAAAAGCAGTGGATTTGCTGATTATCCCCTGTGTCAAATAATACTCAAGAACTTAAATTTTCTTTTTCAGCCCCCTCAATTATTGAATTTCCATTTTTCATGTTTATTTATGCAGACAAGCAGAATGAAAAACCAAAAACAAAACCCCAGCTTTGCTTACATTTGAATGGTTAATCTGCCTAAAAACTCACACACATCTCAGATTATATTGCTATTATTAACTGATTAGTTAATAAAGCCCTAAAATAAGTAATAAATAAAAACTTACACCAAATTTACCATAAAAACTCACACACATCTCAGATTATACTGGTATTATTAACTGATTAGTTAATAAAGCCCTAAAATAAGTAATAAATAAAAACTTACACCAAATTTACCAAGCTGGATGCCCCATTCTGCATCAATAACCAATTCCTGGAATTTTCTCTTTTCTTCTGCTTCACCATATTGGTCAGCAAGCTCTGCTCCCACCAGAGCCACTGCCTAGAAGGAAGGAGAAAAGAAGTGAATAAAAGTTTAAGAAATAATTTGAAAATTGGGAATCCTGAGGGCTAAACCCTTAGAGGAACTTCAAACAATTCATAAATGATCACACACCTGTGTAAAATGAAAATAAACCTCAGGGAAGGTGTCAGGACCAGCCCACCTCCTGAGCTGGCAGCTCAAAGCTGCTTGAAAATTTACTTTCTCTAAAATATTTTCCTAACATTGTAGAAAGTAATACAAAAGGTATTTTTTAGGCATTTTCTCAGAATTTGCATTACTCTCCCATCCCATTTCTTTACTTCTCATCTTCCTTTATATTTTAATATTCACTCATTCCATTCTTGAGAGCTGCTGCCAGAGAACAACTTATCCAAACTATAACACAGATATCAATTATGATGGGATTGAAATAAATCATCTCAAGCTTTGGAATAAATTCTGATGAGGTTGAAAATCCCATTAATATTGACAGCAACTTCCCACTGTGGTAGAGGCAGCTCCTCCCCCAGGCCCCTAAAGGATGGATCTCTTGAATATTCTCTGTTTGCTGAAGAAACTCCAGGCCTTGGGAATTTACCAAAACTTTTCTGTAATTCTGCCACGAGTTGTTTATGACCTCCCACAGCTTATTGAACATTTCTTCCTTGGGTAAAACAGTGCAGTAGCCCAGGGCCAGGTTCTGATCAATGACACGGGAGTTGAACACCTGTGGTTTGGGGAAAAATGATAAACTTTAGGAATTTATTTAATTTCTTCAATAGGTCTCTTTGTATCAAGTGTAACTCAGGGAAAAATACTCCAGAATTTAGACAAATATTGGGTCTCTAAGCTAGGGAGGAAAAAGAATAAAAATGCATTTCAGGATTTAAAATTTAACATCTGAATATCCTGAAGCCAGTCTGAAAGTGACTTCCCTTAGTTTAAGCTGCCTTAGAAGATGCTAAATTTCTGCAGGTTTTGCACAGAGCTTTTGAAAACCTGCCCCCACCTAAGGAAACTCCCAATCTAAACAGCTCCAGGATTCCAAATGAGACAGGGAATACCTACAGATCCTAAAGGCCATTACAGCCCTTTGGGACCCTAAAGGATCCCCCAAAGGTGAGGCTCCCACTGTCCAGAACCTTCCAAGCAGAGCAAATTGAGCAGGAACAGCCCCAGAGGGGCTCAAAGACTCTTTGGAAAAGGCTCTTCAGGGAGGTGCTTGAGACACCCCTGCTGAAGGAGTTTAAAATGTGGATCTCAGGACACTTTGGGATGGACCTGGCTTCAGTTTAAGGGCTGGGCTCCAGGATCCTTTCAGTCTTTTCCAACTGAAACAATTCCATGTGGCTGCCAGGCAGAGCAGAAGTGGCTCCCCCACATTTCCAGGGGATTCTTACCTTGTGTAGTAAGTTCAGGACAGAGGTTTTGATTACTGAACTGCTCCTCTCCTTCAGAGCTATGAGGAAGCTTCTGGTTTCAGTGAGTAGCAGATCATTGTCATGTGGCTGTTATAGAAGAAAACAGCATCTCATTAAAAAGAAATTCTAAATCTTCAACTTCTTGTCATTTATAGAACAGTAGGAGGTGCTACAATAATTTTATTTTCAGGTTTATTTAAGGCCTCACTAAGATTTCTTCTAGACAGAAAAGGATTTCTGTTTTCCAAGTGCTTTTGAACTGAGGAATGTTTCTTGAATATTCTACTCGTGACTTTTCCCATATTAAAACAACATGAAGGAACAGAGGAAACCATGATTAGCACTCATTCTAGTCTCTGCAGGAAAGTCAGGAATAAAAGCTCAATTCTGAACACATTTTGCAAAGGGAGAGGACCATGAAAAACTGGGAAGAAACCACCAGCTCCTTTCATAAACTGATCAAACATCTGATCAAGTGGTGCTAATACAAGGTCATGGTGAGAGCCTTAGAGATTTAATTCTCTAAATCCTTGGAGAACTGTTCTAAACTTGCCAGAAGTCACCTTTTGACTGGGGGACAGCTCCATGGTGTTGGAAATGCCATGCTGGAGGCAGGAGCCAAAGGCACAGACTGTGAGCTGCAGGAGCAGCTGGAACTGGCTGCACTCCAGCAGGTTCTGCACTGCTGCAGAGAAGGGAGATCCAACAGGCAGCAGGAAGTTGTGTCCTGGAAAATATTTCAAAAACGACCCCAGAAAGTAATTATGAACCACATTGTTCTGGGAGTTAATATCAGAGCAGTTTCTCTTTTCTTCATTAGAGTTATGACTCAGGGTTTGCCTTAATTCCCTTTAAAACCTAAAATTCTCAGGGCTTTTAATTTAATACAGATTCCAATTTTAGTCCAAAATCCATGAATTTTTCACCAGAATTTGTCTTCTTGGACAGGCCTTGATGATCTTCACTCACAGTGGTAGAACTGTCCTGAAGCACAGGTTTGGAGATGCTCAAAAATCCCAGGGTGGGAATTAGTACCCAAAACTGGTGATTTCTGTGCTCAACCAAACCACCCCCTAAAATATGGCCTTAATGGGAACATTTAGGCACCTGTAAAACCCCCCATGAGTCAGTCATGCCTGTGTGGGGTGAATTTAACCCTCATGTTTTGCAGGGGTCTCTTTAGACTTTCATTGTGGTGGATCTGCCCTCATGCCCCTGGAGCTGGGTGATTTTTAAGGTCCCTTCCCAGCCAAGCAAGGTGTGATACCTTCCATGAATGTTCTGTGTGCCAGGCTTTGAGACTCCAGGGGGTACAGCTTGTCCTCTGAAAGACAGAAAATGTCATCAACAGCATGCCAGGAACCCTGCACCAGCAGCAAGTCTGGGAGAACCCTAAAATACCACAGGACAGGACATAAAATAGAGACATGTCAACCCCAAGAGCCATTGATGCTGCTTTTAACTGTGCCTGCTCAGAATTTGTTTTTTAGGAGGGAATATCTTTCAGGCTCACAAAGGAATCCAACAGTTTTCAGTAACTACTTTGTGTGTGAATCCCTGGCATGGGACAGTCAACATGAAACTCTTCATCTGTGGAAACAGGAACCAAACCCAAAGTCATCTTGCCATTCTACACCCTCTGATGGGTGTTTCTACCATGACTTTGTCTAACTGAGGTGATAATTTCCCCACATGAAGGGAATTATTTCCATTTCTAGATAAAAATCAGTGAGAAACACAGATTTTCCATTGTGTCAGTGTTGAGGAGAAGAAGCTTACCAGAGATAGGCAGAAGAGCAGAAATGAGTTCATATGCAACTGGAAGGGATGTCTGAGGATCCAGGACTATCCCATCTTCTTTAAAGAAATCATCATAAGTCCACTCTTTGTAAGGGTCTTTATCTCCTCCAGAAGATGTTGTCTGGGTAGGAGCATTGTCAAAAGCACACACAGAAAAAGGCAGAGTTAATGAGTCCACTAACAGGTCTCTGGTTTGGAATACAGGAATAGAACATGATGTTCTATTTGAAAGTAGTAATTCTGGTAAATGGCCAGTGGCAAAAAATCCATTTCCTACCTAGAGTGGGCACATTTGTCTTTCACATTGCAGCTGTTTAGTTGTAAAGCCAAAATGTACTCTTATTCAATTTAATGGAGGCTTTCATAAACATTCTTGGCCAAATTTCATAAGCAAACATTCTGCAAATGGGCCATTTTCTAGAAAAATAATATTTTGTGGATAAACAAGCCCAGCCACTCTGCTCTACTCCACTCCAGCTGTAAGAGCCCATTCATTTCAAGTAGCCTAAAGCACTGCTTGACCTAAACAGAAAACAAAGCTGCAATTCAAGAACTTGATCATCTTAAAGTTTTACAGAACTCTTGGGAAAGCTTTCACATAGTGTGGCAGGGGGGGTTTGGTTTTTAAATGGATGTATTTTCATGCCAGCTCTCTGCCAGTCCTGGTAGAAGCTGTTTGATAAAATCCCTATTTTCAGCAGGATTTATTGGACTGAAATGTAAATGGAGAATGCTACTTGTGCTTGTCCCACAGCTGGAATGCTTTTAGGACTCAAATCACTTTATTCCTTAAGCTGAAGAACACACAAATTCTAGGAAATTCTAGTTTGTTTTTATTTTTGGAATTTTTTTTGTTGTTGTTAATGGCTTTTTGATTTAGGAGTGCTGGAGAAATGAGAGGGAAAAGAATAGATGCAGTGAACAGCACAGAAAATACCTCTGCTGTAAATTCATAGCTGTCCATTTGGCATTGTCCATGAATTTCCTTGGCAAGTGAAGTGTATTTACACAGTTCCAGACAATCCAGCACTAAATCTGTGAAAATATTGAGATCATTAGCAGGAATGGAAGGTTCACCTGTCCAATTAAAAGGAAACAATATTGCAGCACCTGTTTTCACAAATGCAGGTCTAGAAATTCCCTTGGTTTTCAGGTTTATTGAACTCTGGTTGGAAAGCTGGGCTCCTAACACGAGCTAAAAATGGGAGCAGGAATTACCTGGGCTGCAGAGCGTGGCTGCTTGGCCAGCCAGCTCATGGAGCAGGGCTGGGAGGTCCATCCCAGCAGGAATGATCATTGGAACATCAGCTCCCAGCATGTGGCAGAGCCTTTGGCACACTGCAAACAGCAGCTTCCCTGTCTTTTCATTCCAGCTGTTTTCATAGAACTCCCTATATTAAGAAAGAAAAGGATGTTAAAAAGGAAAAGCCAGTAATTCTTAGTGTTTTTACTTAATTCTGTTCTAATTATTTAACTAAACAGAAAACCCTTTCCTTTGCTCTTCAAAAAGGGGCAGAAACAGTTCAGAGAAGCCCATTAAAAGTGATGATCTTGAGAAGCTCTGCAGTTTTACCTGCATATCTTGACAGCCACTTCCACTTTGCCCTCATCCAGGGCTCTCAAGGCCAGTTTTTCTCCCAGTTCATGCTCTGAGACTTGCAGGAGCAAAGCCAGTCTGTACAGCCTGGATGCAGTGGGAGGGGTTTGGGGCTTGCCACCCTCTGAATTACAATTCACTGCTTGCACATTCCTAGGCTTGGATGCAGATCTGGCACGTTCATAAGAGCTTATGTGAGCCTCAAGAAGTGCAGATATCACTGAGGGGTTCCTGTATTCCTCATCTGAGAGAAAGATACCAAAATACTCCTGTAACAACAGAAAATAATCATGTATTTATATCCATGTAACTTCCTTTAATTTGCTTTTTTTGCCTACTGTCCTGAAATCTTCATAAATTCTTACAGCACTCTAGCATGAACTCTTTGAAGTGTTAGTAATTGAGGCTTTAGTGACAGTATCTAATTTTTGGTTTAAATAGACACCTAAGTTCTAATTGGGAACTTCCCCAGATTAGGTTAAATTGCTAGATTAGGCTTAGAACCAATTTGAAGTCAGTAATAAAATCAACCTTTGCATGCACGTTGTAAATACAATTCATTTTTAATATGATCCATGTGATAAGAACAATTGGAGTAACCACAGTAAATGAAAAAGGATTTAAAACAATAAAAATACCCACCTGCAGGGCAGCAAGTGTTTCAAACAACTTTAAGTTTTCTTCACATTCGTATTTCTTCACAGGATTGTCTGTTGGAGGATAAAAACAATTAGATTTTGATTGCATTTACACAGGGAAGATGTTGAAGTTGTACCTTTACCTTTTTGAATGCTGCACCAGAATTTGAGGACTTCCACCAGTGTCTTAGTCACAAGCATTTGTGGCTTTTGCTGCAGGAAAGGAAGAGTTTGGTTTTTTTGGTTAAAATGTTGCCAGAACAGACTTGTCTTCAGCTCTTAAAGCACAATGCAAAGTTCCACAAACTTCTTAAGGAGCAGTTACCAAGTCTAAGGCACAACCAGTTGAAAAGCAAAGTTATTTTACATGTTAATCTTTATAGAACAGTAAATATTTTATAGGTGTAAGATGTGTTTACTCCACAGTCTGTCAGCTCTCACAGGAAATATCCACATCCCCCCTTTCCAGAATAACTTGTGTGCACACTTTGGGGTGGGAAAAGCCTTGGTACCTCCTCAGGATCCTCTGCCTTGCTCTGTAACACCAGTCTTCCCCACAGAGTCAACCTCTCTGCAACTTCCTCAGCCTTGGCAAGAGGCAGAGATTTTAACAAAGTCAGAGACTCCTCTTCCTGAGGGGAGAAAAAGAAACAAACAAAATTAGAGCAGAAATAGTGAAAAGGAAAGGGCATTTGCATTTGGAAAAGCTGAGTTATGTGTAGATTCTTGTTCTGCTGCAATGGCTGCACAATGGCCATGAGGGTAAATAACAATACAGGAAAATGTGTAGAGACTTCAATTCCAAACTCATCTGGTGTATTGCACCCTATTCTGCCACAAAAGAAGAATAAAACTCTGACAAAGAACTCATTTTCAATGCTAAACATTGCTGCTAAGGCACTTAGGCATCAAATTAACAATTTAAATTAAAAATACTTCTACAAACTGCTTATAAGATTTCAGCAAACTCGTCCCTGCTTTGTCAAGAGGCCTCAGTGTCTGTAAATTCCAGGATCAACTGCCATGAAGGATTTCCCTACCCTTCCTTTGGCAATCAGGTCCATCATCCTCAGGAAATACACTTCCCCAGTGGGCAGCAGGTAGGCTTCCACAATTTTTAAGGCATCCTCCAGGCAAGTGGGGGTGTCTTGTTTGAGAATGTATCTGACAAGCCTCTGTAAGAAAACAGAAAAGGACTTTAGTTTGTGGATGTCCAGGATAACAAAGGAATTAGTTTATACAAACTACTTTACCAGTGGAATTGTTCAGTTTGTATCAAGTTACCTGGAAGCTTAAAACTTCTTTATCTAAAGAAAAGCTGACTGAAATGTAAGTGGGAGAAAACAGGGTTGGGGACTGAATTAGCCTGGGAACTCTGAGAATTTGTCTGGTGGTATTGAGGAATTTCTCCAGAAATATTCATGTCTTCTAATGAAGGGGACATGTTAAAAAACCCAACTCAAATGGTAAAAATAAATCACCAAGTGTTGTTCACTGCTGTTCACCTTTGGAGAAATCTGAACTCTTGGTAACTTACCATTATCATCTGCTTGTCCTTCAGAAGATTGGTGTCCCTTATCCCATAGGCTCTCAAGAGCTTCTTCATCTCCATCAGTCTGTAACTTTCCTGCAGTAACTTCACTCTGGGAACAAATTCAACCCTCATGAATTCCTTTGCTCCCCCCAGCTGTGGGATGTAACCACCACCCCACACCACACACACACAGTATTTCCCCAGCCAAGAGGATGCTGCTTACTTGGCATGATTCATTTCCAGGTGCTGCCTGACCAGCTGCTCCACTGCTGCACTCCATGGCACCACAGCCCCATGCATTATCTGCAGCACTGCATCAAATTTCAGCTGCAAAAAGGACACAAACAGCTCACTTGGCAAAATAAATCTCAAACTAGTCCCTTGAAGTATTGTTCATGTGTGGCTGATCCCTTTAGGCAAGTATTTTATTTCCTTGCCCAATCTTCACTTGCATAAAGGGCTTCATATGATTGTCAAGTTCAATTAGAAAATGATTGCAGTCATTCATGACTCTCTGGTTCCATATATATTAAAATTGGTGTGTTTTCCATGTGATGACATCACAGCTACACTTATATCCTCAAAATATACCACAGGGGAGATGGCTAAAATAGAATAAGAAGATAAGATCATAACATACTATCTTCTCTTCATGGTACTCATTAAAAATGTACTCAGAGCATTACATAAAAATCATCTTTTGCTCTGAACTGATGTGCTGGGGTCCCTTGGTGCCTTTCATGGCACAGACTCACCTCAGTGTCAGAGATGCAGCCAATGACAGCCACTGCCTTGGCCTCCCAGGCAGTTTCAAAGACAGAAATGGATCGTGTCCGACAGCGCTCCAGCAGCTCCTGGGTTTAATAAAGGTGATCAGAACACTTGAAATCAGAAAAGACAGGAGTTCTCATAATATGAACAAAGTGTGAAGGTTTCTGGGCATTAAGGGATTGTTTCATAACTGAAATGGTGACTATCATTAAGTTCATTGACAGGAATAGGATTAATCTAAAAGCTGGGCCTAAAATTCAGTTGTAAATTCAAACATTCATCAGACTTGGCTTCTGCTTCCTGATGTTGAAATTTCTTCAAAAGGAAGAAAATATGGATACCTTGACATACTGTAGAAGCAGCTCATCTTTCTGCAGGTTGTGTTCACACAGGTAGGGCTTTATAAACTTCTCCAAAATTGATGGGACCAGCTCTGGTGCCAAAATTTTATCAAGCATGCGAAACACAAGAGTGGCTGCATTTTCCTGGGCAGCAAGTGGGAAAAGGCCATGTTAGAACCTCCCTCCTGTCAGTGCAAGGCCATTTTCATCCCTGATACATAACCCAACATCCAGAGGCCACTGAAATCAACTGAAAGATTTCCCTCTTTTGAGTCTTTAGATTTAGAATCTTTAAAGAATCCCTCTCTAGCTCAAATCAACCCTTTCATCTACAAAGCTTTTCTTGTTCAGTTGTACTTTCAATTTCTCTGTAGCCAATCCTTGTTCCACAGTAGATGATCTGTAATAATCTGCAAACCACTGAGTTTGAGCCACAGCTTCTCAGTGTCTTAGGTTATATTTATGACCTGAATTGAAGGAAAATTTGTAACACAACTTCTCAAATAGTCCCAGCAGCTTATGGATGGAAATTGAACCCACATCCATCAGGATTTCTCTTTTGTCTGATTTTAAATTACATGCTATAAGATTCTCCTTTTCAGAACAACCTGAAAAGCACTTTTTCAAGTGTCTGCAGTGTTACCTTTTCAAAATCACAGAATGCCAGCCTGCAGTTGTATTTTCTGTACAGATCTCTCAATTCCTGTAAATCATTTACCAGCTTCTTTAACCTCTGTATCTCCTCACAGTCACCACACCTCTGAAACAGTGTTGAGAAGTGAAATGTTAGGAGACAAGGCCATTGAGAGGCTGTCATCTACTTCTTTTAAAATCATTAAACACAAGAAAATTGGAATTCTTTCCTTTCATGGAATGAGAATGCAATCTTCACCAAAGCCACCAGTGGTGTAATTATCCTCCACTCCAGCTCTAGCACACAGCAACTGTTTGAGGTTCCTTAGCAGCCAATTCTTGTCTTTGTTACATTTCTTACCAAAGGAGTCCACTTGCCAAAAGCTGTCACTCCCAGTTCACCTTGATTTCTACTTGTAAAAAAAATCTCTGCCACTTGGAGTCCATTTTCAGGCCAGTTTGCCTGTCCAAAAGAATTGATATTAGCAAACCATATGATACATCTAGAAATAGAGGATAGGCCAAGTTTCTGCAGTGTGGTTTACCTTGTCAGTTAATTCAAGGTTTCGAGCAGCTTGCTCCAGCCATTTTGCTAATATTTTCTGGAAAAAAAATACAGTTATAAGTAGCATTATGCTATCTATCAAAGTTAAATTTGCCATTAGAAGCTTCTTTCTAAAGAAATAATTTCAAATATAAATGCTAGGGAAAAGAATCTATTTGAAAGACAGAGGAAGAAGTTCCTGACATTCAGAAATCAGTAAAATCCTCTTAGTGTGAGAAAATGACAATTGACAGTTCTTAAGTCAGTCTCACCTGTCCATCTGGCACAACCCTTCTTGAGAAAGGGATCACAAAATTTTTAAGCCACACACAAAGTTCCTTCAAAGGAGCAGGGAAATGGATGGCATTGAGCAAATCCTTCAGCATCTTCTCATCAAAGCTGCTCTCAAAATCAGCCTAAAATATTAGACCAGAACAATTACAAATCCATGGAGTAAATGTTCATCTGGTACTCTGTAAAGCTGTTTTACTAATAGAAAGAGCCAGTAAATTTCACAAAGAGAAAATCTCAGTAGTCATAGACAGAAATTAAATTAGGTTCTGTTCAGTAAAACTAGAGTTTGGTCTTCTTAAAAAAAAGATCTAATTGAAGGAATTTCTTTACAAATAACTCTGTTCTATTACTGGCACACTCATTCTATGGTTCTGTCTTAGTGAGAAAACAGCAGACATGGAACTGAAAGTCCTGCACTAAAAAATAAAATAACAGCACACAAACACACACAATCTTAAATGTGGCATTCAGAGTAAGGAGTCTGTGTGATTATTTTTAAAGGATTTTAAGGCAGGCAGCAAACATCCACTGAATTCTGAGAGCTGTGCTTGCAAAAAAGTGAGGGGAAGATTACAAGCAGAATAAATCAAATTGCCATGACTCAGAAATATGAATTCTGACACCAGAAATACCAGTTTGTTCCTAAATCAATAAAAAGCCTCCTGAGCATCCAGGTGAGCAGGCAATCTTTGTGATAAGTGAGGAGATGCTGCCATGCACCTTTGCTTCTCTGAGGAGCTGTTTTGTAACAGCTCCTGTGAAATTGGGCTGGAAAATTGGAGAGATTTAACCCCTCCATGAATGCAGGGATTCTGGGCCACCTCCTCACCTGATGCCTAAGCCAGAGGTACTGTGCACAAGGCAAATTTCCTTCTTCCAGCTGAAAAACAATTATCTTGAACATGTCCTCGTTATTCAGGAATTCTGTCCAAGCAATGCCACTAAAAGTGAGGGGGAAGAGAAGCTTTGTTAAATGTCACTAACAAAGAAACTGGGGAGAACTTCAAAACCTCTCTGCCTAGTGCTGGATGTTGTAAGAAACAACAGGAGTGGTACTTGGGGTTTGTTATAAAACCACAATCCCTCCTACACACATTGAACCAAAAAATCCCAACTGTTTAAGTGGATGTGCAACAGATAATTTATGTTTTCAATGTATAGGATGACTCAACCTCTGCATTCTCCCATCTCCACAGCACAGGATGGGAAACTAAAGAGCTTGAAGTTCAATGAATTCATATTAAAAACCAAAAAATAATCTTAATTTCAGTGGTACAGGCTTAACAATCACAATTAAATTTACTATGAATCTCAAACACAAACCAACCTGAATTTCTCTAGTCCAAAAGCTTCACAGAATGTTGTAAGCCTTGCCTGAGCTCTCAACACCTGAATGCAGATGAGATTTAAGGTTAATATCTGGCTGAAGATATTGTTCTATTACATGATTAGAGCCCTGATTCTCCTGGAAGGAAGATGAGGCCAGTTTACAACAGGACTGAACAAAAACTAAAATGAAACTCCCAAAAGTACTTTAGGAAAGGTTCTGCCTTCAATTTATGGAGCATCTGAAACTGAATCTTTCTATGACTGAAGGAATGGCTTATTTCTGAATCTGTCATTACTGTGGTTCTCTTTCATACTATAAAATTTAATTTTGCTTAGATTTTTAAAAATTCAACAGTTTACAGTTCTAATCTGAAATTCCAGTTTGTAAAACTCTACATTACAATTGTTTATATGAGACTGTAGATCCAAAAAATTTGTCCTCACCTCAGCTATGGATACTGGAGCCCCATCAGATGGTGGAGCATTGGTTCTGTTATCTTTCTTCAAAATCTGAAAAAAGGACATGAAAGGGTTTGGCTGACAACTCCAAATGTGCCAGACAGGACTGTGAGTGCAGTAAAGACATGAGCAAGAAGTCAGGACCCTGTAAATTCCCTGTAAATTGAGATTTTACAATGTTAGATTGGATCTAACCTGGCCCAGTCTAACCTGCTTGGGTTTCTGCATAGATGGAGGATCAGACAGATCCTGTGTATCTCTCTGCTTCTGTTTGATAAGACTAAAATAAAACCAAAAAATGTGACCTACTTTGAGCTTCAGTTTGAAAATTAATATTTTAAAGGTACTTGAAAAAACTGCTACTCAAAACTAAACCCTGCTTTGTGATAGAGAAATAAAACTGTGAGCTCTTTCTTGCCCTTGAGCAATACCAAGAATGAGATTGGAACAAGAGGTGCTGCTTCTTCATGTCTGGTTACAAAGGATTTTTGTTTGGTTACACAGGATTTACAATGCCTTTACTTTTGCCTTTTGGAATGACTGTAACTGCTCTGTGCCCCTCTCAAGTTGTACAGAAGGGTGGAATAGCAGTTGAAGAGTAGAAGAAATAGAAATAAATCAAACCCTTACTCTGGCTTTAGCATAATTCAGCATTTCTCGAGTGGTTTCCTGCAGTGGCCAGGGAGCATGGATGCAGTAATTCACAACAAACTGGCTGTCCTGTGGGCATAAGGAAACAACTGACATTAATCCCAAGATCCTTTGAGTTGTTTTAGTAGGGAGAGAGGGTAGAAATGCAAACAAACCTGAATTTTCTGCAAATTTTCTTTGGCTTCATTGCCAAGATCCAGCAAGGCTTCCTGGCCATAACTCCCAAGAGAAGCTGAGGCCAGTTTCTCTAAAATAGTGTTTGCCTTTACTTTGTAGACAAGCTGTTGAAAAAAATAATACAAATATGGTGAGTTGTTTTCTAAGATAACATTCCACTGCCTTGGTAATATCTGTGATATTTTTAATACTTTCTGTTGGACTATATGGCAAGGACCTTCTCATAATTTCAGTTATACTCATTAATCTCTAATGAGTTTCTCATGAATGAACAACTCACCTCAACATCCAGTCCAAACTGAAGAGCAAAACTCTCTGCTTCAGTGAATTTGTGTTTGTGCAGTAAACGACTTAGTCTGGGGAGGAAATAAAATAAATCACTTCAATGTAAGTCCAGATTAAAAAAAAATAATAATACAATGGTTTTTCACAGAAACCAGTACCTATTTTCTGGCAAGGCTTCAGTTAAACTTCTCATCACTACTATAGAAACTGGGTCTTCAGAGGGCCTGAGGATGAGAGGGAATTCTGTGAATTTATCAACTCTTTGTGGGAGTAATCTGCCATTTTTCTATAATAATAAGATGGTTACAAACAAAATATGATCTTACATCTGATGCTTCTCATGAATTCCTTCCAAGAAGTGTATTGTATCCTGTAGTGAGCAATGACAGAAACCACCAGGGGAAATGAATTCCAAATAAATCCAGAGCATTTTTCTATGCTAAGAGAACTTTAAAAACTTCCCTCAGTTTTTAACAGCAGCAGGAACCACTGGCAGTGCTGTTAAACAGTGCAAGTGACCTCAGACTAAATTGAAATTGTTCACTTTGCTTCATAATAGGACATTTTTCTCTATCCTTTGGGGACATCACTTAATCTTTCTTTGTGTAGCTCCTGCATAGTTTCTAGCAGAAATTGGTTCTAACCTAACAAGAATAACTCACTACCCTCTTTAATATTTACACATATTAAGACAACTGCATTTCTTCAAAGAACAACAACAAAAAAATCATCAAAACCTACAGTGCAGATCCCACTTTGAACAAGGGAAGAAACAGGAGACACTTGCAGAGAGTAGAGCTGTTGCATAGTGGGCAATGCAAAAACCATGAGGCTTCTCATCTATTAAAAAACAAAAGGGAGAAAACAAACCAAGAAGTCAGAAATGGTTTTTTTTCTGGTGAGAGAGTGATATTTGCAGAAGCATTTCTGAATTCCTATGGAATTAGAAGGCAGTATTTGTAGGACTTTTTATGGAATGCAGATCTCCAGTCTGAGGAAGTTTAATGAAGCTTCAGATGTTGCCTCCCTCCCTCTCTCTAGGCCTATTATGTATAGGTTTAATCAGGTTTAATCAGATTTTTACAATTGCACAATGTCCATGCTGGTATTTGATTTCAGTTGAGTGCACTGACTGTGGCAGCAGGGATATTGTTCTGAAGCAACCTGGGAAGGGCTGGAAGACAATAATGGCAGCTGTAATGACAATAATGGCAGCTGTAATGACAATAATGGCAGCTGTAATGACAATAATGGCAGCTGTAATGACAATAATGGCAGCTGTAATGACAATGATGCATTTTGCTGCTCTTCCTTGTCTGCCTGCCTTAAAGAACCAAACAAATAAACCCCAAACCATCCAGAAAAACCCCAGCCAGGGCCAGCTTGGCCTGGACACCCCCACAAGAATCCCAACAGCCACAGCCTGAGATGTAAATGGCCACATTTCAGCTTGGATTTCAGCTCCTCAGAATTCTCTGTGCCCCAAATATTTTGCCACCTCCATCCCTCTCTCCCTTTTTTTTTTTCCTATGAGCAATTGCATCCCAATTAAGGAGCAGAACACAGAACAGGAGATTTTTTTACCTGTTTGGCATCTGGCACTGTCATCACAATCAGTTTCACATTGGCAAGCCCTTGCCTAATGAATGAGAAAGAGAGAAAAGAAAGCAAAATTTGCTGTAGGAATCTGAGGTTAAAACTGTGAAATATTTTTGTTTCTTTGTTTTAGGAAATTTTGCATTCCATGACAACAAATCCCTTTATATTTTAATATATAGCTGAATAGTTTCTAGCACTTTCTCACACTTTAAAACAGCAGTTACACTTTGTCACACATTCTGTTTAATCTTAGTTTTTAAGAAAAGGAATTTCTAACAAGGACATGATGTTTTGCAGCAGCATCTGGGCCAAAACAATGAGATATTTCATAGAAATCACAGCACCAGACAACATTTCACTTCTCAGGGTGGGTGCTGGAATAACTCTTCACTTACCATGTGACTTGAGAGGAATCTGACTCAGTAGTGAGAAGAAATTCTTCAATATGTATTAAAGGCCAATCCCAAATTAGAGTGAGGGAATAAATATCCCACGTGCTTAAGATGTTCTAGATTAAAAAAAATCAGAGATGAGTTTATATTTTCCTCATAGAAGACAGGTTTTGAGCAAAATACTATATTTCTTGGCTTAAATAATGAACAGGAGTAGAATGAAAAAAAAATACCACAGGAAGATCAAGATGCCCTTGATATAAGTAAATACAAATTTAAATAGAAATTTAAATAGAAATTATTTTTAATTTCTGTATTTATATACAGAAATTAAATTTCTGTAAACCTTCATTTTACAGAAATTTCACTTTAAACCTTAAAAAATATGTTTATAAGCTGGTTCAAGAGCATTGTACAGTGAAGATTAAAGGAAATCATTACCCATACCTCTGTATCCAAAACAAACAGCTGATTGTCAAGGACTTGAAGTTTTGCAGCACCTAAAAATATGAATATTCACATAAATTCATAATTTTTCTTGAGATACGTATCAGAAGCAAAAACACATTCAAATACACAACCAAGTATTGGAAACCTCATGGTTTAACCTCATGGAATTCCTAGGACTGTGGAAAGTTTAGCTTAATGTGAATTGTGATTTATGTAACTAAGTTAAACTGCAATTTTGGAGCCCACATTTTGGCTGTGCCTTTACAAAAATGTTCTGTTTGGTACATGTGAATTTATTAAAACCAATGAAACTAATTGAATCAATGAAAATGAAATTTAATGAAATTAATTTATTAAAAACAATGAAATAACCAAAAAAAGAGTACATTCTGCAATTAAATATGAAATCTACACTTGTCTATAAAAAGATAAAACCTCCTTTACCTTGGATCAGACTTGAATCAGCAAAACTTTGAGCAGCCACCAGGGCATTGGTGGGGTCCACTTCCCATTTGGAGAGCACATAATCCCCTTTACCCTGAGAGGAGAGGCAAAGGAAAATGGGGTCAGACAGGACATGTTTGACCACTGACTCCTTCTACCATTGATTTGTAACTTGGAAAGCTGCAAAACTCAATTTAACTTTAGTCCTCTACTGATCTTCAGAAAAAACCATTGATTTCTTTATTTTGAATTTATCATTTTTCCCTTCTCCTTTCAAGGCCAGCCTTTGTTGCAGTGATTGTTACACTCAGCAGTTTCTGGCTCTTGGAAAAACAGTATTTCCAAATATCCACGTTTCTTTCTCACAGAACATAAAAGCTGAATGAAATTACTCTGGGCCTACTGAGGAAAATCCCACTGAATTCAACAGCCTTCAAAAAAAATCAACTCAGAGAACTTATTTGCAAGTTTGCAAATGACATTCAAAGCAGGTCTATATTTTAATTTCTTTATTAGTTGCTGTATTTAATTCATGCTTAAAAGCTTTGTTGAATTAGACCTTGTTGTTTTAGCAGGCCTTGTTGAATGAGAAGCTGATTGGAAGATTCTTGCCAGCTTTGGTGTTGTCTGTGAGCCCAAGGATAAAATCTGTAAACAATCCAGCCTGTGCAGACCAGGAACTGGTGATTTCTAAGCTCAGAAACTCAGGGTGAAAATATTTTCCCCTCATCCATCACAACAAAGTCATTTTGGAAATGACAGCAGTTATTTCCTTATGAGAAAAACCATGGACAGGCTGCACAGGTGACAACCTTTAAATTGACAGTGAAGGGAATGAAAAGCAAAACAGTGCAAAAAAGCTGAAGAGCTGCTTGAAAAAGAGACACAAATTTCTGGAGACAAAGTTTGTTGCAGATCCAAAACTGCCATCACTGATCCCATGGAAATTGTTGGTGTTCTTAGTGCTTACCCCAATGATCAGATGGATTTTGTTCACTGAGCTGCTGATGACAAAATCCTGACAGCCCAGGCTGTGATGCTCTCCCGTGGCAATGAAAGTTGTCTTTATCTGTCCTTGTAACTTGTGGGTGGGAGAGCAGGGATGGCCACAAATGGGGAAGAAAAAGAGTTGGTTATAGAAGCAGTGGATAAAAATCTCTGCTCACTTCTACATGTACAGAAAAAGTAACAATCACAGCCATGAGGGGAATGATGGACTGGTAAATGGAATGCACAGAGCAAAGTTTGGTGACAAACCCTGCACTTTGAAGAATTTTGCCAGTTTTGCAGGTGTTTCTTACTTGCTTTGCTGTAGTCATGTCCATCTTCTCAATTGCTAAATATTAAAAAAAAATAAAATCAGTGTTAAATAAATTTTTCAAAATTTTAAAAAGGCAAAAAGGGAGTTTTTGAATACAGGTCTCCCTGTTCCAATGAAATCCCAAGGGGTCTGTAGCTCATCCTACCTTCCTGTGTTTTTCCAAGAGGGACACACATAATGCAGAAGCATCCATTGCTTGTGAGGATGAACAGGTGATAAACACCTAAAAAACCCAACAGAAATATTTCAAACTGAAGTATTCAAGAGCAAGTAAAGAGAAGACTTGCTTGTAAACAGGGCAGTGAAATAACTGACCCCAAAAAATCATCTGATCAATAGATGAAACTATTTTAAATGACAATTTTGTCATTTCTAACTAAGAGCAGAATAATATATATATGATATAATATCTTCTATTGTGACAGAACAGGGCTGGGAGCTCATAGGACAGAACCACTGAACTCTGATTGAAGAGAGAGGGAATTCTTCCTTTTTTAAGCCTTTTCCTATGTTTAACACAGTCTCAAAAGAAAAAGGTATTGAGTTCTGAGTATTTGTTTCCTATGGCTTTTGTAAAATAATTAGTGAGATAAAGAATCTTCTACAACTTTGCTTTGCATTGTGCACATAAAATTAACTTTTCTTTATGCTTTTCTGTATTATTTGTTTTGTAATCTCTTTCCGTGAGAGCAATTAAAGGAGAACAAAATCACAAAAATTCAGACAAAGGGAAGAAAAAAAATCATTCAGTTCTTACCTGCATCTGCATTATCTTTAACAAAAAAGAGATTTAAGTAGGTTTTTTCACTTGTAGATTGTTCAACCAAAATCTAAAATAGAAACAGCATAAAGACTATTATTCTGTATTTCACAAAAAAAAAAAGAAATGTTGATCATCAGTTCAAACTTTAAACTTTTTTAATGAAGGTTCTTGTTTATGCATGCCATTCCTAAATAGATTTTCCTTATTCATTACTCATGGGAACAGAAGTGCCCATTTCACCTGTTTAGTTAGAACATGTGGTCAAAAAGGCCAAGGATGTTTGTACTTTGGTATTTTGGAAAAATTATTTAAAAAACCTCCAGAAAGTCTGAGAACAAAATGTTCTGAGCAAAATTAAATAGAAAAGTTACTGTACCTTTGTTAGCAAGGTTTGTTTGGATGGGATGTGGATAAGATGTAAACTGCCACTTCTCTCACCAACCACAAGGAATTGTTTGTCTTGACACATACCCACCACATCCACGTTAGTGTCTGAAAAGATTCAGGGCAAAATGTCAGATGTTAAGATTTGGGTTTCATGAATAAATATTAACACAAGAACTGGACAACACTGTGTCCCAGATTTCTTCAAAAGTTATTTCTTCAAAAGTTTAGTCAGTTATTCTGACTAAATGAAATGTGGGAAGAGGCCTACAGGGACTGGTTTTGGTATCCAGTGAGAGCTTAGAAAGGATTCTAATGAAATTGTACTGAAACAGTTTATTGCTTTCAGAAGCCAAAATCACTTTTTATTATTTAGGTACTTGTTATAATGCTTCCCTTTACAGCCTAGTCAGACACTTGCTGCGTTTTCCAGTACAAACCAAGGTATTTTAAAAGCCAGTTTTCACTTGCCAAGTGGAATTCCAAAGGGAAGAACTCACCAAACTGGATGTGCATGAGAAGAGACAGCCCAGTGCTGTCCAGAAGTGCCACAGATCTGTCCACAGCAACAATGCTGCCATCCCTGGAGCTGCATGCCTGGAGCTGGGGGTTCACAGAGACCTGGCAAGGGAAAGGTTGTTTCACTCCAGAAAACACAACAAAAGAGCCCAGGCAGTTATTAAACAAAAAAGACAAATTAATTAAAGACAAAAGCACGGCTTTGACGGGCTGTACCTTCTCTGAAGATGTGATTTGCAGCAGGGTATCCACCTGGTACAAGGCAGTGCCACACTCCTGGCCCAGCCCCACCGGGAGCTGCCCGGTGTCCTCGTTCAGCAGGAGCTCGATCTCGTTCCACATCTTTGCCTGGGATAAACATTTCAGGAACACCTTGTAGAGCATACAGCTCTAAAATGTTACGTGGCTACAGGTAAGTTATTCGTTTTATTGCTGTATGGGGACGCTGTGTACAAGAAGCCTTGTGAGGATAAGGAGTTTATTTAAAGCCAAATGTGGATGCCGGCCTGGCTGAAGGCAGCTTGGGGAGAAGAGATTTCACCAACTAAATTCACTGCCAGTGGTCCCCACCATTCTGTGAGTGTCCCTGCTCACAGGGACACATTCCCTGCCCTCAGGGACCCTCATCCCCTCACTGGTGACAAACCCCTGCCCACAGGGACCCCAATCCCTCACTGCGACGGTGACATCGCTATTTCCAGAGGGACCCTTCACCGGTGACACTCCCGTGCCTCCCATCCCCTCACCAGTGACACTCCCGTGCCCTCAGGTACCCCGCTCCCCACACCGGTGACACTCCCGTCCCTTGGATACCCCGATCCCCTCACCGGTGACACTCCCGTCCCCTCGGGGCTCCCCTGACTGCGCCCCCTCGTCTTCTCCTGGGTTTCAATTTGGCGGGAGTCGGGACAGGCTCAACGGGTCGCGACTGCGGCCAAACCTCCTCGAACGCGAAGGCGCCTCCCCGGCCCATAACGCCCCGCGCTCCCCCGCGCTCCCCCCAGCGCCACATCCGGGCACCCGCGCTGAGGGCGGGCGGGGCCGCGCGATCGCTGTGGCCGCGCAGCCGAGCGAGGTCGAGCCCTACGAGGACGTTGCTGAGGGGCGGCGGCCCGGGCGCTCGGTCATGGCGGTGAGCGGCGGTCGCTGCCGGGTTTTGGGGCGAGGGTGGCGGGGAAGGGGCTGTGGGGGGCAGAGCCGGGGAGGGCCCGGTCGGGAGCCGTGTGCGCGGAGGCACAAAATGGCGCCCGCCGCGCCTTCGGCTGCGGCGCCATGATGGGCTCGGGGAGGGGCGGCCGCGCTGCTCCCGGCGCTTCGATCCCCGTCTCCAGAAGTTTCTGGTTCGTTCCTCGGGGCTTGGGGAGAGGAGACGACTCCCTGGGACTGAGCCCTGGTGGATCCATGGCTGTGGGGAGAAGTGCTGTGGTTGTACCGGCGTTTCTCGTGGGGACTGTGGGGCGCAGCTTCCCTGTGAGGGGAGCGACCTGGTGTCTGGGCCGTGCTAAATTTTCCTTTCTCTACTTTTCTTCGCTCTTTTTCTTTGTGTTTGGTCACAGGCTTTTTTGCAGTCAATTAATTCGCTCCCATCCTGCTTTTTATGGTTAATACCGATGGGAAATGCCTCTGCTGTAGTTACCACTATCCTTCATGTTCAAGCAGGGTCTAAGTGCGGTTTTATTTTCTCTGAAAAAATTTTGTGATCTGGTAGTGTACAAAGATATTTCGCCTCTAATTGTGTTGAAGAATCAGTAAGAGTTACCAAAAAAGTTAACCTGATGTGGTCAGTTTTTTCAAAAGTTGTTAAATAGTTTTGAGCGCAAAAAATTCCCAAAACAAAAAAACCAACAAACAAGCAGGGCTGGAAAGCGATAAAACTTTTTGAAGCTGACTTTAAGCATTTTGCGGTGTCTAATCCGGTAGCTAAAGTTCTTGTCTTGAAAGTTTGATCAGTGGTGAAACAGAGCCAGGGGGACTTTAAACTTCTGGAGAAAATGAATTCTTATATAACGATTTTTTCTTTTTTTGTTATATAACTTAGGCTGTTAAGAGTAAGGTACATTTTTTCTGTAAAAGAACTTTAATTATTACTACTTTGTTTTTGCACTTTAGAGGAACTTCTAAATGCAGCAGTAGCATCTTAAAGTGTAGGTGAGGGCCTTATTTGAGGTAACACTGAGCCTGGTGCTAGTCTGAGAACCGAGAATAATCTCAGTGAATTCTGTCAGGTTTTTAATTGCTGTTTTTTTCTGTAGCACAGATTTCCCTCAGGTGCAGGGCACAAGGGCACTAACGAGCAGCACTGTGTAAATAAAGGCATTGGTAGCCTTGGAAATCGTGGCAGTGGGCTCGGTTTCACTTGGATAGCCTGTTTCAAATCCCACCTGATTTACACTCAGAGCTGATATTCTCATTCTTCTCAAGTAACCTCACAATGCAAACAGTAGTAGCTGAAATATAAATCCAAATATTTACATGAAGAAAGTGTGCTATTAGCACACATGTACTAATGTCAGTTTGTAATATCTGTTGAGGTTTAAGACAAAGTAGCTGCTTTATTTTCAAATCAGTGGATATAAATGAGCATTTGAGAGGTTTTCCTGTTTTGTTCAGTTGGCAAACCATCCTGCCAGTTGCAGCTGGTGGAAAACTGTTCAAGTTCAAGTCTCTGCTACATTAAATTGTCTTCCTGAATAGCAGTTCTGGGCCAGACGTGTTCCTTAGTGACATCTGCTGCAGCCCCACTTCTGTTGTGCAGAGGGTTTGGTTATGGCTGGAGAGGAGATGAGAGCAAGAGCAGTGAGGCTGTGAGATGGTTCCTGGGAGCACATTGACCCTCTCAGCGCGTGCTGCTCGCTCTGTTCCTGTCAGGGCACTGTGCACCACTTGTACCCATTCCCCCTCACACACTGAGTCACGGAGTTATCTTGGTGTCACAAAATCCTGCTTTGGATTTAATCCTCCTACATCCAGGTTTAGAAGGAGTGGAAGGAACATCTTGGTTTTCATTGTCTGGTAAAAATGTCATCTTGGAACAGGTCTAAGTGACCTGTGTGTGGTCTCCTACAAACAAATCTTTTTGCAGAGATACTGTTGAGGTGTTTCCTCATGCACCTTCCTGCATTTCCCTTCAGAGTTCATTCCATGCTTCAGAACTTTCTGGGCATTTTGTGCTGTGCCTCAGTGATGCCCAAACTTGTCACCCAGATCTGTTGCGACAGCACTGACCTTAAGCAATCCTGGTCATGGAAATGCTAAAAAGTGATTGACCTCCAAACACCATTTAGAGAAAACTCTGCCTCAGAGTTTAGTGTTACTGATACTCTCAGGAGTACATGGGAAAAGTAAAGTACAATTTCATGTAGTGAGAGACTAAAATGTGAACTTTATATCAATTCTCTTTATTAAAATCTTGAAAAATCAATCTGCATGCAGTTGCACAGTTCACTGCAAGGGTGAACACAAGGTTATCTTAACAAAAACAAAACCAAAAATTAGATGTCTCTTTTTTCCTTGGTTTTCAGTCCTAAGCTTCTGTTTCTTAAAAATCCTGTCCTCGTGTGCAGGGTAGTGATACAGAACGAGATGGAGTAGTCCCAGAAAAGTCCTCTCCAGAAAGAGAGAAGAAAAAGGAGCAATCAGACGCCTCCAGTTCCCCCAGAACATCAAAGCATCACCACTCGAGATCGCGCTCGCGCTCCAGGGAGAGGAGACGGAAGTCAGGTAGGCCTGCATGGGAGCAGATTCTTGGGCAGCTGAATTCTCTCAGAAGCAATTTTGGGGAAAATAGACAGACTTAGCCCTAGTGACTTGTTAGAATTGGGGAAAAAATGGATCTGCCACTTTTGGGTTGTATCCTAAGTACTGAAACTGTTGAGGGAAAAGTCTTATCAGTGTTGAGGGGATCAGGGAGGGGGGACAGGTCAGACCACACCAAACAGGAAACTGTCCCATTTTGTTTCGTTTTGATTAGATAAGCATAGACTGGGACACTTTTGCATAGTTGTAACAAGAATAAAGTTACTTGGCAGAAGAACATGATGGGAGTGTGATGTGGGTTAGTTTTTCACTGTCAGAGCTTAAATAAATGCAAAGCACTGGAACTGACAGCCAGAGTTTGCTTTCTGCAGTAGATACTCCAATAGTGCTGTTTGCTTTTTAAATCTTTATAAATCCATCCCTTTGAGGGATGGAATAACTGAAAGGAGCTAGAAGGATTAGAGCCAGGTGATCTCCTCTTATCTTGGTAAATGACAGCAAATGTTTTCCTCTGCAGATACTGAAGGAAGAAAACACAGAAGCCGGAGCAGAAGCAAAGAGGTAATTAACACTTTGTAGCGTTTAGGTAATTGTACATCTTAAAAAGTATCTTTGTAGTAATGCACATATGTGTAAACTTATAGAAATGACTTTATGGTAAGTACAAGAAATTGAGAACTTTAAGCTTAAAAATGGATATGGAGAGCCTTTCATAGTGAAGCATGATTGCAGCCATCATGTTGACAAGGTAATAGTTTTATAGAATATGCTTTCAGAAACTAGTAACTTAATTTCTTTCTTTTTTTTTTTTTTTTTTTTTTTTTTAATATTTTTGTGGAAACATCCAAAAGAGAGAGTTCATGTGGAGAAGTAGAATGGTGTTCTTGAACACTTTTACAGAGCTTCCATTATCCAAAAGCCTTGGGTGGCCTTGTTCCTGGTCAGTGTTCAGGACTTTGAATAATGCATACCTGTCTACTTAGGTGTATTAAAAGTAATTTGCCATCGGACTGAGCTCTGTTTATTGCATCCTTTAATTGTAAAGGCTGTCATAGCTTGACAAACAAGCTGAGTCAGCTGGAAATGCGACTGTAGCAGCAAAAATTTCAGAGGGCTGTCTCTTAAAATAAATGAATAAGTGTGTGTGTGAATATATAGGGGAGTGAGAAGAGACAGCATCAATAATGCCTTAAAAATAACTGGCTCACACACCAGAGAAGAGCTGAAACAAGCAAAGCAGCAGCATCGAAATAGTCATAAAGAAGCTTAAGCCATGTGGGGCCATAGGCTGGAACACTTAAGGCACTTTGTAACTTCAAACCCGGGTCAGGAACGTCTCCTTCCCCCATCCCAATGGAAGCTCTGTTAAAAAGAAAAAAAAAAAAAAAAAAAAACAGGAGGAAAGAAAAATCTAGGCGAGTTTTTGTGAAATTGAATAATCTATTGTTTAGCTCACATGATAACATTTCTATAATAAATCATACTCAGCGTGCTAATGCGCGAAGAGACTGAACTGAAGACGCTGCAGACTCAGATAGCAAAATTATAAGCCTACTTCATGATAAGGTAACTATTAGTCATTCAAACTCATATTTCCCTTAAAAATATCTTAAATCCGTTATGGGATATAATGGTGGTTTTATTACTAAGTGTGTGTCTGGAAAATGTGATTAAAAAAATTCTAAGACTTTCTTTAATTATTTAAAAAAAAAGCTGTTTAAAATCCTGTCCAGTGCTTTGCCAGGCTGTTGGATCTAATCTTACACAATTTATTTAGCAGCTTTTAAGTTTTGCAGAGTGAACAGATGAGAAATGATCTCCCACAGTAGATGTACTGTTGTCATTCATTTACAAGATTAATCTCTGTCTGTAGACTGAGTGCTGAATATCAGTAATTCTTCTTAGTATGTGAGAACAACTACTTATGTACATAACTACTTAAAACTAGTGTGCAGGTAATCTCAGATGTAAGAACTGATTATTAAAGGAGCTAAGAATAAAATACTGTGAAAGCAGGAAAATTATGTAATATTCTTGCTTACTTAAAGAACAATAATCAAATATATTTAGAAGTGGATACATATTAATACAGAATTAGGCTTGGGCAAATGGGTAAAAACCAATTATAGCATCTTCTCCAGACTCATTTGAGAGAGAGTTCTGATGGAAGAAAAGATTTTATGAATAGTTAACATATTTAGATAAGCAAGAAAACCAAACAAACAACTTCTGGATAATTGGGATTTATCTAAAATGAATGTGTCATGCTTAGTTTGTGACTTGAGCAGAACATTATTTAAACATTGAATGGGCTATGCTTTTGTGCAGAAGGGTTGCAGAACACACTGGATATATTAAGAAAGGGTGTTGATGTCACGACTTAGTCTCTAAGGAAAGCACTGGCAAAAATCAGGCCTGACCTTGCTAAATATTTTTGGCATTGCAGCTATAAAAAGGGATCTTTTTTTTTTTAAGAGGCACTGCAGGAAGGAATTGCGGTATAGTGGAGCAGCAAATCTGTAATTTCAAACTACTGTGGGAAGTCTGAGTGATGCATGTTCATTTGAAATACTAAAAATGGGATGTCAGCCATGTAAATTATCACTTTGCTTTGTAAAAACTGTTGGAAGTTACTGAAGAGAGTTTTGCTCTAGAAAATAATAACCTAATGATGACTAGAAGGTTTTTTTTCATTCTAAAAGCAAAATAGTTTGTCTGGAACTACGTGTGGATTTTAGTAACTTTCTACATGGAAGGCTCAGGCAAATATTAAATAATCACTGCAACTGTGTTTATGTATATGCATATTCATAAATTGTCAGGTTCTTTAAGATAGGTCCTTAAGTGCTTGGAATGGAGACAGTAACTGAAAATGACAGGTTTTTGTTATAATGCTGTGAGTCTTATATGGAAGCACTGTAAAGATACCTGGATGGATACCTTTAAAATCCTTTCTAGACAGTGGGAGGAGGGAAAAGGGGGAAAAATGATAGTGTGCATTTACAGCTTTGGGTAGTTGGTGGCATTAGGTAAAGCAGCCGTGGCTCATCATTGAGTCACACTCCTAAGGTTACTAATGTTGCATCACAACTTAGCATTTTTATCTTCTGATACCCATACTAACTCTCTTTGTTGCACTATTTTCCTGAAAGAACCAACTTCTTCTTAAAACAGGCAAGAAGACATGAATCCAAAGAGAAGTCCTCCAAGAAGCACAAATCTGAAGATCACAATGACAAAGAGCATTCTTCTGACAAGGGAAGAGACAGCCTAAATTCATCTGAGAATGGTGAGGAGAGGCATAAACGCAAAGAGAGAAAGTCATCCAGAGGGAGGAGTCATTCCAGATCCAGGTCTCGGGAAAGGTGAGTTGCTGCACGTGGTTGTTGTGTGAGTGCATTTCCAAAAGCCATCTTGGGAATTTCTGTAGAGTTCCATTCCTGACCCAGTGTAAAGCATCAGTTTACATTGCATGGCTCAGTTTTCACTGGGTAGTGTGTTTGTAGGTGGTTATTTTGCAGATGACTTCAAAATAAAAGTACAATATTGCACTAGGACCTTATATAGGGATGTGTCTCACATTTATGATTGGTATAGGAAATACAAAAAAGATTATTAAATGTCCCTTATTTTCAGTGACAGGAAAGCATATACACCTTACAGTGACATGGCTCTTTACCTCCTAAATCAAGAGCTTCCTCAGAGGGAGTGTGGCCAGTCCTCCTTGCCTGGTAGCCCACCCAGCACATTCTGAGGGTAGGAAAATTGCCTGGGACAAGCTGCCAGCAGAGCTTCTCCCTGTGCAGCTGAGGGATGTACAGCAGACAGGGTAGTGAGGAACAAGCTTTGGCTATTGACAGGCTGAGGGACTGGAGGTGACTCACAGGCTGCAGCTTGAGCACCTCTTCGCAAAGCTCTGGAATACCAAGGAGAAAAGCAGGGTTGTGTTGCCTTGGATTTAAGACTCCTGCATCAGATTCGTTTGGCTTTGTGTTTGTTTTGAGGTCTAAACTTTAATGAACAGCTAAATACAGCAGTGTTGATGAGTATGGTCATTTACAGAAACTCTACAGCTCAGCTGTGGCTGGTGGTGGGCTTTGGTTCCTTTCCCATTTCATCCTCAGACCTACAGCTTAACCAGTTCTGGGCATGAGCATTTCTGTGTGTGGTGTGCAGTCTCCCCACCGTGCCTGATGCATTTTGCCCTGTGGGCAAACCCCTGTGTGAGTCCTTGAGTACAAACTGCATTTGAACACCTGTAAGGATTCGGGGCCTGTGTTTCAGACGCCATCGGAGCAGAAGTCGCGATAGGAAAAAATCCCGATCCCGCAGCAGAGAGAGAAAGCGACGGATCAGGTCCCGCTCGAGGTCAAGGTCCAGACACAGACACAGGAGCAGGAGTAAAAGCAGAACTAGGAGCAGAAGCAGGTGAGTGTTACCCTCCATCTATGTGGTGGTGCTTGCTTGGACGTTCTGTGCTGGGCTGATGGGATGGGTTTGCCAGGTCATGGCTGTTCAGTGCAGTTCAATGTGTTTGGCTTTTTCTCATCAGTTCTGAGAGCAGGGTCAGGACTGGGCAGTTTGCTTGGTCTTACAGAAACCTTTGTCCTGGGCAGCTGAAGCATCTCAAGCTCTTGGCTTTTCATAGTGTGGCTTCTTGTTAGCAATAGTACTTTAGTGGGAAGAAGTGAAGAATAAGATACAGGTGACCTTTCCTGTGTTTGATACAACAGTAGTGTGGTTGGCATACTGCTGTACTTACCCCTTCATTTTGTATACATATGATAAAAGGAAAGTTTAACTGGGAATCATTGGCTGTCAGAGCAGATGAATAGATCAGAAGCTAATTCTGATCAGCTCCACAAAGTCAACTTAGTTTTTCTGTGAAGTGGCAGTTGGTATGGTGTTAAGATAAATTTTGGTTCAGATTATTTCTGATATGAATGTACTCTTCAGTGTTAGTGATTACCAGCTCCTCTTTGTCAAGTGCAGCTTGAGAATATTTATCACATTAATTTTTCTCCCTGAGTGCTTTGATTTCTTCCTTAAATTCTAGAAGCACTTGATCCAGACACATTCTGGCCTGGTCTGGGTCTGTTTGACAGAGTGAAGTTTCCATACCTCACCTGGGATATGCTGGAGTTGCCATTTTCATCTCTGTGTAGAAGTTAATGTTTTCCAATACTGACAATGCATTCAGTATTTTGGTGTAGAGCCTCTGTATCACCTTTGCTTTCTTAATGCCCTGTAGGGTTTTCTCGAGGCTGAAGCTGAAATACAACTTAATGACTGCTTCAGATACTTTGTTGAAAGGAGTTTGAATGAAAATCTGCAGTGTCCCTGCAGAGCTGCTAGAAAGTGTTGACTGTTCCAGTTCTCTTCATAGTGTTTTCACCAGAATATTTTAATTGTTCTATGCCTGGTTATGACTGCTCAGCATTACAGTGGAACATTGGAGTTTTAACCATCACACTCGTGTAATGCTACAGCATCCCTTGTGAAAGTGGTCAGAAGACTTAACCTTTCTGAAGAAGTAGTTGAATTCCCTGGTTTGTGTCATGTTTTTGACATGCACTTCCTACCAAACATTGAGCTGGGGTGAGTAGAGCTGGGTGTGCAGTTGGTGCAGTTACTTGTATTTAATGGATGGTATTTCAGCTACATTCAGCATGTTGTGCAAGGCTTCAGCTCCCTGTTTTTTCCAGTTATTGTAGATAATGTGCTCTGTTTAAAAGTTACTTTGAACATTGTGTGTAATGGCTCCATGAAAACTTCTGTCCCAGAATAGACTTTGGCTTCTGCAGTGGAATTCAAGTTGCCTGAAACAGAACGTCAAATGTGGGAAGAAAAAGTAAGGGATGGTTATAGCTTAGGAATTTCTGCAGCTGGAAACAGGCCTTGTGGGATGCTGGTGGACATACTGCAGGAATCCTTTTAAGTTATGTTTGTGTCTCACAAATCCTAGAGGATGGAAGTAAATGAGGCATAAATCTTTTTTACCTGGAGCTGGAACACTTCATCAAGTTCAGGGCTCAGACAAGTCTGGAGGAGAAGGTGACTTATGGGGCAGTCCTCAGGGCAAACTCTGCACAGGCCAGAGCAGAGTACCTGTTTAACTCTGTACCTGTTAAACTCACCTGGGAAGGGAATTCCATCATTCCTGACAGGCAGTTTTTGTTGTTACAGTGAGCAGGCTGTGACAGAAGCGTTTGTAAGCAGAGCTTGACCTTCTCTTGATGGTTCTTTGCATAATCTCAAACTCAGATTTTCAGGGATTTGTTCTCATGGGCATTTAAAGCAATCTTTTGGTTTGTGAGTGCATAAAACCTCCTGGCAGTTCTTCAGTGGTTTGGCTCTGATTAAGTGCTAGGTGGAAAACAGCAGCTGCTTGTTTCAAATGGAAATATTTCAATACAAAAGCTCAAATATTTATTTCCTTGATATTTACCAGTGCAATAAAGCATCACAGACCAAAGACAAGACCAAACAACAATAGTCAGCACGGGAAAAATGGAGGTATCTTTGAAACAGGCATTCCATCTTATCTCAGGAGTGCAGATCTGTCACTTGCCAGTGCCTGAATCTGCATCTTGCCATCTTCTCTGAAAAGATAAGTCTTGCCTCCTTTGTATTCTACCAGATTTGTCATGTAAACAAGGATCTTTTTGTACCTTCAGTCTGCATTTCATGATGTTTGTAGATGCTGCCCAGGCTGCAAACAAAGAGAGAATATCTGAGTGCCATGGGAAGTGGCTGTTGTCAAGTCAGCCATTATCCCCAGTTAGCTGTGGCCCCAAATGAGTGATAATAACATTTAAGTGAAAAAATTACAGAAACACCTTTGTGCATCTCAGCTTACTGGTTATGGCAAATCTGGGAGAAGTGTGAGTGATGTCTCCTGTAAATGAACCTTTGTTGAGCACTTCCAGTGTCTGTGACTTCTTTGTTTGAAACACCAGTGTCAGAGGCTTAAACTGGGATAAACCCTTATCTCTTGTACTGCAGATATTGATGGTCCTGGCACAGAGAACTGCTGCTCATAGCACTTTTTCTGTGTGTTTTGGGTAGCTGTTGTTTAGATGGGATTAGATACAGATGTCCTAAGAATGTCTCCTGCTTGGAAGGAGGTGGGGAAAAGGTTAGTGAAGAGGAGTTGAACTGAATGTTTGGTATTTTTATTTTGCTTAAAAATACATTTTAACTGTGTTCTTTTCAGATGGGCAGGCTCCAGGTAATTCATGCTTCAGAGTTCTCTTCCCAAGAGAAACCCAGGACAAATCACATGTTCAGCTTAGGAGAGTCCCTCAAAGCACATTTAGGGAGGAGGATGCAGAGGGGAGAGTAACAGTCATTTCCTGAAGTACTACTCCACTTCTTAAATGGGGCCTCTTCAAAATGCCTCTTATTAACATAATTACAGTGCTTTGAGGTCTCTTATGGTTTTAAAACATTCTTCTAGCTTGATTCATTCAAGTTCTCTTGCAATTTTAACCAGAAATTAGATGATTTTCCTTAGGATTTAGAATCTCTAGAGCAGATCTATTTGTTCTGAACACTGAGTATGAGAGGGTGAATGAATACCCAGAATTGCACATTCTGTTCCAGCTGGAAATCTTCAGCTTTACCTCTGTGTTCTTACAGGGCAACTGTTGCAGTATAAACTCTCTGAAAGCTTTTCCTGAGAGCTCCACATGAACCATAAAGCAAATTTTCAATGCTGTGATCAAATACTTTCTGAAATATTAAGCTGCATGTGTGCCTTTATTGTTTTAGCAAGTGTTAAATTTGGTTACAGAGAGCGAAAGAAGAGAATGGAAAAGCCCCGAAGGTTCAGCAGGAGCCACAGCCGGAGCCCGAGCCCGCCGCCATTCCGGGGACGAAACACAGCTATGGATGCACAGGAGGCCTTAGCCAGAAGGTCAGGAATTGTGCTCATTTTGATGATCTGTGACGTGAATAAGCTCCTGATGTTGATTTTGCATGTCTAAATGTGTTTATTTTCATGTATCTCTAGGCTGGAAAGAGCGAAGAAATTGCAAGAACAGAGAGAGAAGGAAATGGTTGAAAAACAGAAGCAACAGGAAATGGCTGCAGGTAGTGCTTGTGTATGAGATGAGTTCCTGAGCAGTGGGATCAGTGGAACATAGATAGGCTTGTGTTACAGGAGTGTTACAGTCTTACCCAACAGAGGGGCAGGTTTAGATGGGATTGTTATGGAATTGGGTCTTTTTGGAATTGTTAATAAGAAAAACAACATGAACTAGGAAATGTTTAGAAAACCACCAAAATGAAAAATAAGAAACAAAACCCCAACAAAAATGATTGGGATTTCTTACTATTTGCTGAGTGTACAAGAAAAATGTTGTTGTATGTTTGGGCTGTGAATGATTTCATGATGGCCATTGGGCTGCTGTTTGCTCAGGGGTGTTTAGAACCACAAAGTGCTTTTCTTGCACTTGTAGCTTCTGGTTTACTAAAACCCTTGGGGACATTTTCCTTAGTTGAGAAATCACATCTATTTTATCATTCACTTGTTCCCTGTGCACTTCCAACTTCTATTGAAGGGAAGTGTTTGGATGGTTTGGCTTTCCCTTTGGTTCTGGAGCAGTTGGTGGTTGGCTTTTGTGTGTGTTGGGTTTTTCCCCAGAATCCCAAGTCCTTCCTGACAAGTTCCCTTTGCTCCCCAGCGGCCGCAGCCACAGGAGGCTCCGTCATCAACGTGGCCGCTCTGCTGGCCTCGGGGACACAGGTGACGCCTCAGATCGCCATGGCAGCTCAGATGGCAGCACTCCAGGCCAAGGCACTGGCAGAGACTGGCATAGCTGTGCCCAGCTATTACAACCCAGCAGCAGTGAACCCCATGAAATTCGCTGAGCAAGAGAAAAAGCGGAAGATGCTTTGGCAAGGCAAAAAGGAAGGGGTAAATGTTGGCTTTTCTTACCTTTGTACCTTCAGTCTGCATTTCATGATGTTTGTAGATGCTGCCCAGGTTGCAGCAGAAGAAAGAGAATATCTGAATGCCATGGGAAGTGGCTGTTGTCAAGTTAGCCATTGTCCCCAGTTAGCTGTTGTCCCCAATGAGTGATAATAACATTTAAGTTAAAAAATTACAGAAACGCCTTTGTGCATCTCAACTTACTGGTTATGGCAAATCTGGGAAAAGTGTTTGGGAACACTTGTTTGGGAATAGCTTGCATTCAGTTCAAGGATGCTGGTGTGTGTTATTTCCAGGTTTCATATCTCTTAGCAAGTTTTAATATCAGTCTGAAATAAAAGTTCAGTAAAACTAGAAGTTGGACTTTGATGATCTTTGTGGGTCCCTTCCAACTCAGAATATTCTGTGATTTAGGAGTGAAAGGACTAAGAGAATTATTCCTTCAGTGATAAATGGTTGTGACACAAGACTCAAGGAAACCCTGGGTGTGATAAAGCTTCAGAGGTTTAGTTGGATCTTAGTGTTATTGTTGTGAGTTTACCTAGAGCTTGCAGCTCAGCATCAAACCCAGGTGGTCTCCCTTTACTGGGAGGGAATGGCTGAGGGATGGAATGTGTAACCTCTCTTTGCTGGGACTGCAGAGATTTCTCATGTGCTGGTTGTGTCCTCTCCAATTGCAAATTTCAAAGGCAAATCTGTCCACCTTGCTGGTAACTTTTCAGGAGCAGAGTAATGCAATATTAACCCTAACAAAAGTCAGAAATGCAAATAAGCTTTCAGGTTTTTGTGCTCTGTCAAATGCCTTTGCAATTAGTGAAGTAAGGAAGGCACCTGTGGCAGTTGCTTCTCCAGAAAGTTGCTGGATTTCAGTAGAGCTTTTGCCTGCTGATAATGTGTTAAAAATGGCCACTATAATATTTGTATTTTTGTATTTTGTTCCTCTGGTAAAGGGGTGTTTGTTAGGCTGCTTCCATCTTGCAGCAGTTACACAACAAGCTCCCTTACCTTTACAGACTGTTCCCGAAGATGTGAAAAACAAACCAGTTTCCATGGCAATGGTGGCAGACAAAGGGAGGGCAGCAGAGCCCTGAGGGCTCTCTGGGCAGTTCTTCCTGAATTGTGCTGGATATTGATCAATTGCAATAAACAAATTCATTTTTCTATCATTTTGAATTCTAACCAAGCTTCCAGACCTTTGGAAATGCCAAAGGAAGGAACATTTTGTGTTTTGAACATTATGGTTAGAAAAGCTTCCCTCACAAAGAGCTGCTGTGAGGATGCTGCAGGAGCAATGTCAGACTTGGAAACCTTTTACTTCCAGCTCTGGTACAGAATGGGTTTGTCTCCAGCACTGCTCCTTTGCTTGCTGCTCTATTGTGCTATTAATGGAGTCTTATATAAAAAGGTGACACTTTTTTTTTTTTTTAATCTGAACAGGACAAATCACAGTCTGCAGAAATATGGGAAAAACTAAATTTTGGAAACAAGGACCAAAATGTTAAATTCAGAAAACTGATGGGCATTAAGGTAAAGAATTCTGAATATGTAATTAAGTTGATTAATTGCAAGATAATGATTTCACTTTCTATTTTAGTGTACCTTATCCAGTAAAGATTTTAAGTTAACCTGATGTAGTTAAGAGCTTTTAAGTATTTATTAAGCTCAAAAGCAGCATCTAAACTTGAATTTAATTCAAAAATCAATAAACCCAAATACTTGAATTCTTACTTTTGACAGAATTTGTGAACCTCTCTTGCCAGAGCTGATGTTTGTGTTGTGTTTGCAGAGCGAGGATGAAGCTGGCTGCAGCTCCGTGGATGAGGAGAGTTACAAAACCCTGAAGCAGCAGGAGGAGGTGTTCAGAAATCTGGATGCACAGTATGAAATGGCCAGATCACAGACTCACACACAAAGAGGAATGGGATTGGGGTTCACATCTTCCATGCGAGGAATGGATGCAGTTTGAAAAATGAAAACAAACAAACAAAAAAAGGCTGTTTTGAAGTTTTGAGACTGTGGAAGGTTCTTGTTCACATGTTGGGTCCTTGTTCACCAAAAAGCTAGCATTCTAGCTTGCATGGGTGTTGCATTGACTTTAATTTATTGAAAAATACAATTTTTTTTGTAAATATCAGATTAGTGATACTGGTGTTAGTGTTGTAATCAGGTTATACCCACTTCCATTAAACTTGACAGAACTAGAGGAGGACAGTATTTTTTAGTTAAAGTTCTACTTTTCAAACCAAGCAGCAGATGGGAAGAGCTCATACATGGATATTTCGTGTCCACTGTCTTGTGTACTTTTGTACTTTAACCTTGTACAGTTATTTTCAATTCTTGAAACATGAAAGAAACATTGTGTAGATGTTATTTAGCGGTCTGGGCCAATAGGCACATAATCCAGTGCAAAAAAACTGGTTAATAATAAAGACTTTTTTTTCTCTAAGGTCATATAGTAATTTGTCCTTTGGGCCGAACTCCCATAAACCACTTAAGAGAAGGGAAAACTTAAGGAGGTTTTGCTTTGGTTCCTTTGAAGTAGGATTTGTGTAAAATATTGCAGTGAGGGGCCTTGCTGCAGATACCCTGTTCCAAATCCTTTTGTCCTGCACGCTGCCGTCTCCACCGCTCACCCGTTCTCAGAAGAGGAAGAAAATCTCCAAAATCGGGAGCGGTGCCGGTTCTGGGGGCAGGAGCGCGTCCTCCCTCCATTGTGAGTACGACAAGCGCTGCGGTGCCGCCTCAGCGCCGCACCGCCTACACCTCCCAGCGTGCCCCGCGCTTCGCAGCCGCCGACTCTGCGGTCCGTGGCCCCGGTGCACGCTGGGAGTTGTAGTCCGCGGCACTCTTAGTCCCGCCCGCCCCGCGTTTCCCGCCGCCCTCAGCCCCCCGCCCCGCCCTTCCTGCGGCGGCCAAGATGGCGGCGGAGGTGGACTTCGGGGACCGCGAGCTCTTCGGGCAGCTGGAGGACGAGCCCGGGCCGCCCTCGCCGGCCGCCCTGGAGGAGCCGGACCCGCTGCTGCAGCTCTACGAGCGGCTGCGCGACCGCGACGAGACGGTGCAGCGGCTGCAGGCGGAGAATATCCTGGAGGGAGAGGCAGGGCCCGCGGCGGGGCGGGGGAAGGCGGGCGCGCCGCCGCTGCCGGGTCCCTTCCGGGCCAGCCGGTCCCGGCCCTCAGCGGGGCTCCGGCTGCTCCCCGGGCTCTGTGGGAGCGAACCCTCGGTCTCCGCCGGGCCCCGGGGGGGAGAGGGCTGAGCTGGGCGGGGAGGGAGCTCCTGGTGCTCCCAGGCTCCCTCAGAGCACGTTCTCTCTCCATAGAAACTTTTATCCCCAGAGCGGCCGGGCCCCGGGATGCAGGGATGGCTTTTGAAACGGCTCTCACTGAATCCCTGCGCTCCACCTTCTAATTCAGCTACAAATTTTTACAAATATTTGAATTGTGACAGGTTCCCTAAAGGGATTTTGGGTTTGCCGCTGCAGCAGAGTGGAATCTGAAATATGTTGTGATTTGGTGCCCATTTAAAAGTACACGTGTACTACCATCACCTTTCTTTTGGTGATGATCACAGATATTTTAAAAATAAAATATTATGAATCTGTTAATATAATCATGGCAGGGAGAGAGTGGCACTATTTGGATTGTCACAGCTAGTCCTCTCTTTTTGGTTTTTTTTTTGGTTTTTCCAGTTTAGTGTTTCTCCAGCAACAGGTGGATTTTTAAATAATCCCCTGTGCAGTGAAAGGGAAGGACCAAAACCTTATTTATTATTCTATGAAATTCTTGCTCGGTGTTTTCTTGCTTGCTTTGGGTGTGGGTTTGTGTCTTCCAAAGAAAATCTTAGTCCTTAACAATAATTTAACATCAGGAACTTAAAAGGAAGCTGAGAATTCTGACTCGTCCTAGGTATGTTATTGCTGACTTGAAACACTGTATGAACAATATAGAGAGAATATATTTATTTATATTGTGTATGTAAATAGAGTTTATCTAAGATAGAAGCTGTCTGTGGTAACAATCTGCCACATCTTTTTTCCATGTCCCAGTCCCTGCTCAGGTCCTGGGCTTCTAAAATGCCATTCCAGTTCCTGAAAAGTCTTTTGGAGTTGAATAGCAGTATTTCAGTTGGTGTTGCTGTGACTTTTATTTATTTGTGTGTATCTGTTTAATGAAACTCACTTGGTCTTCAGGGAAGCAAGTACAGCAGTGAGGAAAAATTGCATTCAAATGGTTGAATGAATCTTAGTTAGAAGATTGTGTAAGTTTATTGAAATTATACTAGCAGGAAGAGAATTCTGTTCATACAGAATTAAATATTTCTGTAGTTTGGGGGTGTTTTGTTCTCCTTCCACCTCACACCAACCTGCTTTGCTCAAGAGCATAATTTCTGTTTAAGAGGATAGAAACTTCTTAAAAATACAGATTTTGTATTGACCAAACCTTCCTCCCCCTGTGGTGTCCAGCCTGAGCTGTGCTAAAACTGGGGGCAATATTTACTGTACCCATTGTCTGTGTTCTGTGCTGTTCTAGTGGAATCTCAGTGGAAAACCCCAAAGTTGATGGACCTCTGTTGCAGATTTTATTTATGAACAATGTCATTACTAAGTAAGTATGAAAAAACAACCCTGACAGGAAATGGGGCTTTTCTTGTTTGTTTGGATCTAACAGTGCTGTGCCCAAATCATAGATGTGGATTTTATTCAATCACATAAACCTTTGAAAGCTTGGAGTGGGGAAGGGATAATGGGCTGTATAACAAGAGTTCTGTTCATTAGCAATATCTGCTCTTACCATGAAATGAAGGGGGACTTCCAGGAACTTGGAGTGAGTCTGAAGAGCAGCTTGAATTTCAGGAGTGTTGTGGGTAAAATAGAAGGAAATTATCTTTCCCTGCCTCTGGGTTGATTTTTTTTTTGCCACACTCGGGTGCTCTCAAATATCAAATTGCATTTGTGTTGGTGGGGGTTGAGAGTGGGACAAAAAAGAATTGGATTTTCCCCTTTTCTGAGTTCTTTAGTAAATAAGTGCTTAAGAAAAGAGATGTCTGCCCTTTGTTTCAGCCTTGCTCATGTCTCATCTCTCTCAACTTAATTGCAGGCGGTATCATCAAGAAATTGAAGATTTTATTTGTAGTTTAGTTCAAAAATATGAAGAGCAGAAGAAAAGTGAGCAAGAAAAATCACACTTGAATGCTAAGCCACAGGTACTTTAAAACTCAGAATTGTTCCAAAGTGCTGCTTCTCCATCTCTGTAATGAGAATATTGAAATATTGCACTGTTAAACAGTGACAAAATTCAAATCAAGTAGGTGTCAAACAAATGTTTTACAACTGTTTGTTCAAAAAAATAGAGAGAAAGGAAAGATCCTTTCTGCCCATGAAAATGGTTCTTGAAAATCGTCCCTAGTGACATTTCAGTGAAGGAAAATTATTAAGTTGGTTTAAATCATTATGAAGAAAACTTAATGTATCTTCTGATAGTGTTTGGCCCAGCTCCAATTTTGTATAAGAAAACAGATGAACACCAGAACCTGAAAATTTACACTTTCTCCTCCTGGTTTAAAATTTTGATTCTTAACTCAACATTCACTTTGAGTGCAAGGGTGGAATGGCACATTTCTCTGTCTCTGCCTTAGCTTTTTTGGTGAGAATGAAAATGTAATGATGCATTTCTCATCAAGAAAGCCTTAGAAAGGAGCTGTGCTTTGGGCAGCTTCCTGACTGACATGGACATCTCCATCCTGCTCTTGGTGCAAGGACAGAAGCTGAACCCCAATTCTGTGCCTTTTACATCACTAATTCAGGTTGATTCAAGTGAATTATTTCTATTTTTGCTTTTCCTGTCAGCCCTCCAGCGTTGTTTTGGAAGAGGACAGTAAAGGAACCAGCTCAAGTTCTGCTAAAAAAGTGAAAGAAGCTTTTAGTGTAAGTTTTTGACTGTGCTCTTCCATGTTAGGTCTGACTCTTCATTCTCCACATTCAGTGTAAACTGCCAATAAAATAAGATCTCCTAAGTGCTGTTATTACACTGATAAATTAAATTTAAATTCAGCATGTTTGGGCTACATCAGTGCAAAAAAAAAAAATCTTATGTGTACAGGTTTGGGCTTGTATTAATTGTAAATTCTTACAGAATGGGGGAATAAAACCTGGAAGTATTTCAGGTAGTGTGAATTTATAGAAATGCTGCCAATCTCACCTAAATACTGACACATTTCTGACAATTCTCTGACTTTTTTTCTACAGGTTGTAGGAAGTGTTCTGTATTTTACCAATTTTTGTCTCGATAAACTGGGACAGCCTATTTTAAATGAGAATCCACAGCTGACAGAAGGATGGGAAATACCTAAGTATCCTGTTTGCTAAAACACCTTTCTTTGGTCCATGTGTCAAATCCAAAGAATTCCAGTGGGTAAATTGAACTCAAATTCTCTTCAGTGGGTTTTGTGTTTCTAGCAAAACCATCCCAGTCATTATAGATGGGATGATTTAATGGCTCATTAATGGCTCTTTTATTCAAAACAAATGAGTATTTTGATATCATTGACTTGCTGATTTCTATCCTGAGAGTGAATGCTTTATCCCCATAAATGCATCTCGTGAATTTAGGGATTTCCTTGGCCAGTCCCCAGTTAGGTTTGGAGTGACAGCTCATTGCAGATTGAATCAGTATTCTCTCTCCATAAAATCCACTCTTTGGGAGAAAAAAAGGGTTTGGGAAACTCAAACATGCTGTGAAATGCTCTTTCCCAAATGTGGCAGCTACAGGGGAAGTCTTTTATTAAACTTTAATTATGGTATGCTCTTAACATGCATCCATTTTAAATTTGGTTCCTTATTGTTTATTAAAGCCAATGCTGGAAAAGTGAAGTTGAGGGAAATGCTGAAGAAGCTGGGAAATGTTGAAAAGTTTTTTAATATTGATGTCTTCCATGAGAAAAGAAATTGGACAAGAAATTTCTCAAGTAGCATCATCCCCCCTGACTTCCAGTGGTGTTTCTGTCCTGGAAAGACTCAGGACAAGAAGCAGTTTCAGAGTTCATTTCTGCAATATCCAGTTTGTAATCAAGGTCATGTCAGTGTTAGAAAATTATTTTATATGAACTTAAATTGTAAATTCACCATCTCCCAACCCCTGGGTGAAGGAAGTAGATTCCTAATGGGAATTTCTTCTTAAATGCCACATTAAGTGTGGCTGAAGTGATTCTGAGTGAAGTGGTTCATCAGGCACTAAACCACCAAAGTCCTGCTCCCAGTGAACCTGTCATTCTGAAACTCTACCAAAATGTGGTTTAATCAAATTCCTGTGAAACATTTCAGAACTATTACCTGGAAATTTCTACCTGTAAACAAGAGGGTTGTAGTTTTAGCAAGTGCTGATAAAGTACTGGGTAGAAATTTGTAGGAGGAAGCAGCATAAGCTCATCTTAGCAAATACTTTATAGTAGATACCATTTTATAGTTTATACTCAGGAGTTCATAGCTAGGACCCATTTGTAATTTTTTAATGCAGATGAGTCAGTGTTCTGTTCAAAGCACTATTAAGTGTTCATTGGTATTTTAAACAAAATTGAAATTTTGCTTCATCCAGTAGCAGTTCCTTATTGAAATCTAAAGATATCAGCAAGTTTTCAGCCACATTCTCTCCCTAGATGGACAAGAAATACAAGTAAAACCCAAAAGGTTTGTATTATTCTTCAATGTAAAATTTTGAGCTGAAAAGTTCAGATGCACTCTGTGATGGTTTCCCAGTTAATAAACCCTTGGACATACTTGTGCAATATTTAAATTTAAATTAAATAAGCCAGAGCTGAGCATTGCAGTCAGTGAATCTGTCTTTTTATTGAGTTTCTTTAGGAAGGGCCTAAAGTCAGTGTGTGAAAACTTCCTGAATTTTTATTCTTGGTTCTTCTGCTTCTTGTCTCTTTAGTGCTTGGTTTGTCATCTTTGCACTGGTGTTGTGTCATGGTTACTGTTCTGTGGAACAGCTCCTGTCTGATTTATTGGATAGATTTTTAAGACAGACTGATCTGAGAATTGCTGGTGTAGTTTTTATGGGAGGTCAGAAGTGAAGGAAATTCAGTTTCCAGCTGGAGTTACCTTGGACTTGTGCCACACTTTTTGTCTCCACTTCTGGTTCCCATCCTAATTCAGTAAAAATGAATGCTCAGAAAATAAATCTTCCTCTAAAATCTTGGTATTTCACCCTAGTAATATTGCAAATGTTTCTTCCCATGGTGTGAATTCACAAGGAAGATTTAAGGTGAAGCCAGCTGCAGTTCCCTTCCAGGTTTTCAGTGCAGTTTCACAAAATGAATTGCTTGAAACTGTGGGCCAGGGCTTTCCAAAGAAATGGTTTTGCTCTGCTGTTTGTTTCTACTGATTCCCAGTACTGTGGAAGGGATCAGACCTCTGGTGATACCATTTCCTATTTCCCTCTGCCCTTTCCTCATTTCCCATGTGCTCCTCAGCACTGTGAAATCAGCAATATTCTCTAGTTAAGGATTGATGTAAGTTTAAAGGAAGCAGATGACAGCACATGACATTGGCATCTTTGCTTTTGGCTTTGTCTTTCTCAAATCTAAACCTTAAAATCTGTCAAGAATAAAAATAATCAGGTGTATTTAACATTGCAGAGTTGTTTTCAGGTTTAATTTGTTGTGCATTTTTCAAGCAGGCCCAAACCTCATTGTTTCAATTGTGGTTCTGAAGACCATCAAATGAAGGACTGCCCAAAGGTAAAGTCACCAGTATTCCACAGACTGCTGCTCTCCAAGCTTTGTGTTGGGTGAAGGAGTGCATCAATTGTGAGTTGTCCAACTCTAAACTTCCCAATTGTATTATCTTTAAGCCACGAAATGCAGCTCGTATAAATGAGAAGAGAAAGGAGTTTTTGGAAGCTTGTGGTGATTCCAGCAATCAGAGTTTTCAGCAGCGTTACCATGAAGAAGAAATAGAAGAGAGGTTTGGAAAATTTAAGCCAGGAGTAATTAGGTATCTCTTTTCTTTCCATTTGCTTTTCTGGAATACCTCTTCTGCTTTGGTGTGCCAGATTTTAATTTCTAGAGTTTATTACCAGCTGCTCTTAACTATTAGGTTAGAATTTGCTAAATAGAATTTAAATAAATTGTAGAGCTATCTTTCAATGAACACTCCCTGCTGGCTTGACAGTCCTACCCTTTCTCTAATGCAGGGTGATAAATATTACTCTTTGACTTTTCAAATTGTATTATGTTCCTACTAAAAATGTATTCAAAAGTCTGCAAATTTTGAGCTTTGAGCATCCCTTCCTCTCTATTCAAAATGTTCAGAGAAACCACAGAATTGTGTGGCAGTCTCCAAAAAAATCACCAGTAAATTCAGTGTCAAGGTCCACCCTTCCTGTTGATAGCTGCAGTCAAGGCCATGAGTCAGAAGCAGTAGGTCAAGTGTGTTATTCTTGGTGTAGAATTAATTCTAATAAAATGTTTAAGCACATCAGCAAGGCAAAAAGTTCTGTTTAATATCAGAGCTGATTTTCATTTATATCTGGAGTGGAAATGCAACACACTTTGAGCTACAACTCAGTGAAAACTCCACAAAACGTTCATAACCTTTTTGTCACCAACTGAGGGATTTTTCTGGATGACATTTTTGTTTTCTGTTTGTTCTCTTGGCTCAGTGGGGTCCTTCAGGATGCCCTTGGTGTGACAGACAAGAGCCTGCCCCCGTTCATTTACCGCATGCGGCAGCTGGGCTACCCCCCTGGCTGGCTCAAGGAGGCTGAGCTGGAGCACTCAGGGCTGGCCCTGTACGATGGCAAAGGTGAGGAATGTGGGGCTGGGGTGGAGCACTCAGGGCTGGCAAAGGTGAGAAATGTGGGGCTGGGATGGAGCACTCAGGGCTGGCTCTGTACAATGGCAAAGGTGAGAAATGTGGGGCTGGGATGGAGCACTCAGGGCTGGGATGGAGCACTCAGGGCTGGCTCTGTACAATGGCAAAGGTGAGCACTGGGGGCTGGGATGGAGCACTCAGGGCTGGCAAAGGTGAGAAATGTGGGGCTGGGGTGGAGCACTCAGGGCTGGCAAAGGTGAGGAATGTGGGGCTGGGATGGACCACTCAGGGCTGGGATGGAGCACTCAGGGCTGGGATGGAGCACTCAGGGCTGGCAAAGGTGAGAAATGTGGGGCTGGGGTGGAGCACTCAGGGCTGGCAAAGGTGAGAAATGTGGGGCTGGGATGGGCTGGCTCTGGGCAATGGCAAAGGTGAGAAATGTGGGGCTGGGATGGAGCACTCAGGGCTGGCTCTGTACCATGGCAAAGGTGAGCACTGGGGGCTGGGATGGAGCACTCAGGGCTGCCAAAGGTGAGAAATGTGGGGCTGGGATGGAGCACTCAGGGCTGGCAAAGGTGAGAAATATGGGGCTGAGATGGAGCACTCAGGGCTGGGATGGAGCACTCAGGGCTGGGATGGAGCACTCAGGGCTGGGATGGAGCACTCAGGGCTGGCTCTGTGCAATGGCAAAGGTGAGAAATGTGGGGCTGGGATGCAACTTTACCATGAGGCTCTGTGCTGGCTGCATCCTCTTCAGGAGATAATAAATTAACTGTTTTGTAAAGCTTCATCTTCCTCGTGGAAAAGATGCAAATCAATAAAATATTTTTACATGTTTTATTCATATAAAAATACACCTTTTATCAGCTGTGTCCTGGTTCAGGGCAAATTTTGGAGAGAACCCCCAAAGGTTCTCACCCCTTCACTCTCTGGATCAAGTCTTAAAGGTGCAAAACTTATTATTCAGCATAAACAGGATAATTGGGGATAAAAGCATCATATAGTCAACCTAGGACATGCTGTGATGTAACAACAAAACAAAACAAATTCCATAATGGTTGTGTTGCAGAGATGGAGACTGGCAGTGGGATTTCACTGTTAGAACCTGGAGTTGTGAAACTGCAAGACTTGCAAGTCTCTTCTTGTCCAATTTCCTCTCTCTTTTTCTCTTACTTTTCATGGAAAAAGCCACAGCCCTCAATAAATTACTCTTACACAGGAGCAAAACCACCAGCAAGCAAACAAAACATTTCTTGGAACCCATCTGTTTTATGTGATGTTATGGCACTGCCCCTGTTCTTACATCCTGTGGGATTTTTCCAGTGGTATTCTTAATTAACATCAACAATAATTCTGTTCCATCATAGGTGAAGTTGAAGCAGAAGATAAGGGCTCTCCCCAGCCCAGACGTGTCACTTATGATGTGTCCAAGTTGGTGAATTACCCAGGCTTTAACATTTCCACTCCCAGTGGCATCCCAGATGTGAGTAGCTGTCCTCTGCCTTCTGAATGTGCTCAGGGACAGGAGCTGCTTTTAGCCAAGAGTTATTATTATTAATGCTTTATATCCTCACCTGACAATTCCCTTTTAAGTCAACAATTCCCTTTGAAGAGTCTCTTCTTTTTAAGCCCTTGCTTTGGGGGTTGTCATTAATGTGACAACTGACACTTGCCATGATTCTTGTGCTAGGGTCTGGCAGTGCTTCTGTGAGGATTATTTCCATTATGAGATCAATCATTTGGTATTTTTTAAACACAGAACGTCACACATGAATGGCTTTTTTTTGTCCCCACACATGTAAATTTTCTGAATGTTCTTGGAATATGAAAATCACTAATTATAATTTTGATCACAAAAAAATACATCAGACCAGTGCACAACTTCTGCCAAGCTCTGTAACAACTGGAATTAAACAAGTCATAGCAGAAGAGCCACGTAGTGGGTGCCCTCTTAAGCACAGAGCATACAAGAAATCCCCTGTGGGTGCTGCACTTTCATCTTCAAAAGCATTTTAACCTTCTGTCAGTGAATTCCATCACTGCTCTGAATGCCTGAGCATTAAAAAGAAGCACTTGTGTGTTTACACCTTTACATTTGCCCATTTAGTGGCCTCCAAATGTGTTTTTTCATTCAGTGCTCCTAACCAAAATCCTGTTATTAACCAACCATATGCAACATTGTTTCTCTTTTCTTTTTCTTTTTTGCTGTAGGAGTGGCAGATGTTTGGTTCCATCCCCATGCAGCCATCTCAACAGAAGGATGTTTTTGCTCACTACCTTTCTAGTTATCAGGAGGTGAATATATCTCCTTGTTATTGAAAAAAAATGTTGTCTTTTGGTTAGTGCAGGTCATGATGATTTCTTGCTTGCATCTTCTTTCTGCACAAAGGGACAGATTCTTATTGACATTTCACCCTCACACTACTGGTGAGGGTAAAATGCTCATCTGGCTTATCTGTTTTAACAAAAAATGGCTTCATGTTTAAAATGATTTCCGTTATTTCACTTAATATAAGCAGACCCCAGTTGTGCAAAGATTTGTAAGCAGTTTGGAAAAAAAATTGCCATGAATTTACACAGGCTGGAAGTTCCAGACTCCCCTAAGAAATGAGAACCTTGGTTTCCATGGCCGTGGCATCCCTCAAATGTCAATGTCTGTTTACACACTGGGTCCCCAATGATTGCAGAGTTAGAAAATTGCTTTCATTCTTACAGCTGGAAACGTTAACCCTGTACAGGATGATGCTAATTCTTTTTGGTCTTGTGGATAATTTCTCTGCAGCCAAGTCCAAAACCCAGCAGCAAAAGGGCTGCACCTCAGTCCAAGTCTCGTCATTCCAAACGAGCAAGAGAAGACACTTCAGAGGTGGCAGCAGCTGACATGGAGCTGGACTCTGGTACAGTCACTCTGATTTTTGCTTTTCCTGGTTTCAGTTTTTATTTTCAGAATAACTTGCTCTGGATTGAAATGTGAGAGTTCAAAGGAGAAGCCAGTGTGTTAGGATTGTGGTGGTAATTCAAGGCAGTGTGGACAGAACCAGCAGTGTCCTCCTGCAGTGGCATTTGCTCTGATTGTCACTGTGGTTTTTATATCTTCCAGTTCCAAGCAAGAGGTTTCTGGTGTGCTCAGAGCAATTGCAATGTTCAGTTAAAAATTCTGATCTCTTTACTCCAGGACCATCCTAAAGAAACTTCTGTAAAGACCCCCAAATCCCTAAATATTTGCATGAAATAACATAAATTTGCAAGCTTACAGCTTCTTAAAAATGAGGCAAACTCAAAGAGGTTAAGTGTTAGAGCAGCTGGAGAAACTTCTGGCTCTCCTTTTGAAATCTGCCATGAGGAATCCTTCAGTGTGTCTCAGTGTGGAATGGTTTGTTCTTAATACCTTCAGGAGTAATTTTTTTTCCTTGAATGGCTGGCAGAGTTAAAATCCCAAAAAAGATGGCTTTGATGGATATGAAAACCCTCACAAAGCTTGTTCTCTCTCAGCTGAAAACCAAGGATGAGAAGACATAAATCTGGTAGTTAATCAGAACATTGGCACTTTGAATCTTGTCCTGGTCAGATTTCAGGTTCTAAAAGGTGTCTTTTAATCTCTTTCTAGATCTGGAAGGAGCACAGAGATCTCAAACCCCCAACAGTTTCCAGTTCCAGCCTCCTCTGCCACCGGGGTCTCCATCCATGCCCAGTCCCCCCCCTGTGCCCCAAGGAACGCCCCCACTCACCCCCCCCCAGCCTTCCACACCCAGCCCCTCTCCCCTGCCCAGGCCTGCCCCAGCACCAAACTCTGCCAGTGACAATCCTGAGCCCAAAATTGTGGACTCAGTGATGGATGAGGACACACTGACCCTGGAGGAGCTGGAGGAGCAGCAGAGGTTAATCTGGGCAGCTCTGGAGCAGGCAGAGAGCACCAACAGTGACTCTGATGTTCCTGTGGACACACCTGTAACTGGCAATTCCCTGACATCATCACCAGCCAGGAATGAGGCAGAGCTCGTGGCAGAAGTCAGGTCACCTGAGAAAGTGATCTCAGTGGAAACAGAGTTTTCTGACATCAGTGAGCAGATCCCAGAAAATGAACATTCTCCAACCAGCCCCAATCCAGAGGACAGTTTGCTTGACCTAAAGGAAAATCCTGATAATGCAGTTTCTGAAGGCCTGCTGGATGACCCCCTGCCTGCTGCCAGCCCTGAGGTCAAGGAGGGGGAGAGCACAGGTGGTAATAAAGTGCCCACAAGCACTGGATCATCTGTGAGGAAATCTGGACTTGTTCCTGACATGAGCAAGTTTGCTGCAGGCATCACCCCATTCGAGTTTGAAAATATGGCAGAATCAACTGGGGTTTATCTACGGATAAGAAGCCTGTTGAAAAATTCCCCAAGAAACCAGCAAAGGAAAAAGACTAAATCTTAATTGGTCTTTTGTTTTGTTATATCCAAATCCCTTCTGTTTCCCCACCAGTTTTACAAACTCAGATAACCTCGCTCATCTTGTGGAAAAGAGAAAATCTTGACAAATGCAGGTCTGCCCTATTCTTCCTTGGTACTGAAATCAGTGCAGGTTTCCATCTTGATCAGGACCACCAGTGCAGCCAGCAAATGTAGAATTTTCCCAAATTGCAAGCTCCCACTAAGGAATAACAGGACTGATGATTTGTTAAGAGCATTTCATTTGCCAATACGCAAAGCTCTAAAATGCAGAGTTTGTGGTTTGGTGTTCATTATTTTGGCTAAGATTTATATTGTCCTTGAGTTTCAGGTGGATTGGTGATTTTTTTAATATCTGTCCTTTGTACAATAATCTATACTTTATACATTTTGCTAATTATCCTGTAGATAAGTTTAATATATTCTGAATGTTTATAAAGGTCTGATGTTAAGATTTCCCACATCAAAGTCCTGGCAATTGGAAGAAAATAATTGGGGATCACAATGCTATTTTCACCATTTCAAGTATTTTTATAAATTATTTATGTGGGTCTGTTTTAATTGCCACTGTATCTTTTGTAGCATTGTCCTTCATGTAAACTTGCTGTACAGACATGTTCGTGGTTGTCTACAGAGGTTTAATAAATGAGCTTTTAGCTAAAGAGCTTTTAATTGGAGTCCTGAAGCAGCAAAATGCTGGTTTTTGAAAATCAGCTGCTGAAGAAAAGTTGGGAAAACAAGCTGAGCAAAATAAGGATGAGTACAGTGAAATATTTTAGGAAGGGCCACAAGTGTCAGCTTCAGGTTTTCTTAATCAAGAATCTGTTAAAATTGTCTTAGTTACTTAAACAGAACCTTGCCATACCACTCAGTTTTCACAATCTGAAGAGCTGCCCACTTATGAATGCTTAGAAATGTTGTAATCATGCTGATTAATCGTTCTAACACTTTTTTTCCCTTCTTGTCTCTGGAGGGAGCTGTGGCTGAAGTGGCTGCACCTTGTTCAGTTGCCAAGAGAGGGAGCACTAGATTGATGTGAGCATTTTCCTTCCAGAAATGCAGGGAGTTTCCCCAGCCAAGTGTAAAGTAGAGTAAACCAAAGCATTTTCAGGTATCTGACTAAAAACATGTGAAGGGGAATGTCCATAAGATAATGTTAGAGACTGAACTTAATTCTTTCAAAGTCTCAGCTTTGCAGTTACTGCATATTGCCCAAAGATCTTTCACATACAATAGATTGGTACACTCTGCATTTCAATCTCAATGAGAACCCCAGGCTTTTTGCAGTTAAAGCCTTTATTTATTTCTCTTTCTTTTGTTTCTCCCTAAACTTTGCAGGAAGGCAGAACCAAATCACCTTTATGTGTGAATTCTGAGAGGCTGAAAAATCTTTTTGCAGCATTTACCAGTTGAGTTTATTTGGTTGCACTTGGAAAGCAAGTCAAGGTAAATGTTCATCATATGTTCTAAAATGAATGGCATTTTTCTTCCTAATTTATAGGAGAAATAGTATTTTTATAACAGGAGTGGACAGTGAAATAATGTGCTGTTTCCACCTTCTGCACACATTTCAAGAAAGCTCTGTTGGGAAGCATATGGAGGTCTGGCAGTTTTTGCTCCTCCTCCTTCCATGGAGTTAAAAGCCAGTAATGCCAGTTTCCAGTTTCCTTTGTGTGCTGCACCATTGCCACGTGGATGATCAAGGGATGCAGGGCAGGAGGTGATGATTGCCAGTGCACACCTTCTGGGTGTGTTGTGCAGCTCATGTTTGAAACATGCAGTTCTCTCACCACACCTTAAAGACCTGCTTTTAATGGCTCTTAGGAAATGCTGCTGCTGCTTGAGCAGGGCGTGCAGCCTAAGCTGGAGCAGTGCTGGTGGTTTCTGTGAGCAAGGCAGAAGAGCACACAAGATAAAAATCATCTTTATGTGCTTAGAGCCTTTCAGTGCTCTGTATGGTCCATGCTCAATCACCCTTCCACATAATTAATTGGTCACAACAGATAAGCAAAACAGTTGTGACTAAAGTACTTTCATCTGTTATTCTTTTGTCTTTCAAGTTGCAGTGTTATAAATGTCCCTGTAATGCTTATTTTATTTCTTAAGATAATATTTTTATGATATGTTTTGATCTCAGAAAAGCAGGCAGTGACTGTTTAATTTCTGGATTTAATTTTAATAATTTAATTTCAAATAAGGATAATAATACAAAATTCTCTGAGAGTGCTCAGGTATATCTTGAAATTGTTCTTTTAAATCTTCTCTTTGGAATTGTCCTTTCTTTGGAGGTGGCAGTCAGCATGGATAATGCTGTGAGAAAACTGAAGCAGTAAGTAAAACTCCTCCTGTATTTACCTGTGCTGTAAGACACAGTTAATTAGGGATGGGCAGTTATCTCTGCTGCTTCTCTCATGATGAGGAATTCATTCATCTGCATCTCTTAGCTATTTATCCATAATTCACTGTTCTATCAAGTGCTACATATTGTTGCACTGAAGATGTTTGTAATTAGCGAGGTTTTTAATCTGTCAGCTGTAACTACTCAAATGGATTTTGTATATTGAAACTGCAATCAGATCACACTCTTAAATCCCAAGGAAAAGCTGAATAGCAAAGTATTTTGGGTCCTTTTAAGTGCCATTCCCATGGTGATGGGTGTGGCATCATAGCCTAGATTAGAGCTTACTAAAATGAATGAGTAATAAAATCTGTAATGAGGTGGGTATAGCATGAGCAGGCATCACTCACATTTTCCCACAGATTCCTGTTGGCATAGCCCTCGTGTTTATTTACAGCACTTGGAACACCAGAAATATTTTAAAATGCTCATGCACGTCTAAAAAATCAAATCTCTGCAAAATATTCTGAGTACCAGTCAGGTGGGAAGTTGTGTCTTAAAAAGATCCAAATTCCTGACTCTAAATTTTTTATAACCCAATTCACAGCGCTCAAAACATCAAGAAAAGAGAAACAGCTGAGATTCTAGAAGATATCTGAAAGACGGGGTAGCTGCTAAAAATAATTATTTCACTGCAAGCTCTGTGAGGCAGCATAGCTGGGGAAATAAAAAAAAAAAAGAAAGAGAAATGAAGAGGAGGAAAAAGCTCCAATGTAATGCAAGTGCTTCAGTTGCCATGGAAGCCCGTAGCACCTTCATTCTGTGCCATGGCTGCCCCTGGGAAGGGAGAGCCACTGAGGATTGCTGCTGCTCCTGAGCACAGAGAGCAGAGTCACTGCTCCTTTTGGGGGGTGGCAGGGGATGAGTCAGAGCGAGGAATTGGTCCTGATTCCCGGAGCAGCTTTTAGAAAACAGGATGGGTTTCATGGCCTGGTAATTACTGTGTGACAATTGGACACTTCCTAGACTTCAGACAACTACAGCAGCAGAGATGTTATGTAAGATTTTTTGCAACATGTATTTAGTTGTGACCCATGACTGAATGAAAATTTATTTACCCCTTCTTTAGAATGCAGCACTCAATAGGAACAAAGTCCTGCTTTGCTTTGCTGTAGGTGAGAATTCAGCTTTTATTGCTATTTACATAAGTGCTGGAATCATTTGCATCTTTATTAATAGACTGGTTCCTCAGTTATCAGGGAAATGAAACACTCAGCAAGAGGAACATTACTGTTAATTTAAGTATCTTGTTTAAACCAGAATGCAGAAAGGATTCTTTTTTCATTTGTTCAAATACTGCTCTCCACTGTTTTACCCATGCTAGGGTAGAACAAATAATGTAAAATTGGATGAAGGCTTGTCTTGAGTAGCCCACCAGAGAACATGGGTTTGGAGAGCTTTTTCTTTTATTGCTGCTGGGCAGTCTGGCTGACCTGGGGAAGGGAAGCAGTAAGTACATTAGCAGTGAAAAGCAGCCTTGACAGAAAAGAAACTACAGAAAATAGTAGTGCAAGTGCTGGGGTTTTTGAAGCAGCACTTCTGAGATTAAAAAAAAAGCAATTAGCTGCCTTTTCTGTAGCAGATGCGACCATCAGTTCTGTATAGGAATTGCCAGATGTGCATGTTAAAGAGATCATTCAGATGGAAAAAAAAAATCTTTTCTCAGAATTCTTGTACTTGGGTGAATACATCCCATTAAATAAAAAAATGGATTTCTTCTGTCAAGAGATCCTTACCTTCAAAGGACAACATTTTAGCTCTTTAGAAAGCTTCAACAACCTTGGAGCCTTCACAAATCTGAAAAAGGGCAGAAACAACTGCAACTGGTGTTCCCACATTATTGAGAATCCTAATTGCAAAGTGAGCCTTGTACTTGTGGCCAGGATGCCAGTAGTTTTGTTGGCATCCTGAATTTCCCTGGAGCATCCAGCAATTCCTGTTCTCATGGAATTATGAAAATGCCTGTATATTATTTGTTGACTGATCTGATCATGCAGATCAGAAAACAGCCACCAGGAGTGGAATCAAAGATATTCTGGCTTTCAATCACAGCTAATCCTGTACAGAGTGTGGTTTGTAGTACCAGGATCTTTTATTACAATGATTCCTACAAATTGGCTGTGCCCTGCAGGTGCAGACTGGTACCAGGGGCTGTCAGCCATTTCCAGCTGGGATGAACTGAAGTTGCAGTTGCTCCAAAGCTACATTTTCATGGTATGAAGTTGGTTCTGGTCAAAGAATGGATAACAAACTCTCTTTTTTTCCTACAGGATCTTGAAGCTGTCTGTTCAGTAGGAAATAACTGGAAAAAACAGTGGCACATTCTCTTGATCTGTGTGACAGTCTCAATTCCTGCCTTTGTCCAGAACATTTTTACCATAGTTTTACAAGGGAGTGAATCAAAATATTTACAGATTTAAACATATTTTATCCATTATTTCCCCACTGTTACTGCTCCCACATGATAAGTTCTACAATAACAGTACAAAGTTGCAGCTTCTAGTTTTCATCTTTAAGCTGTCTTGTAGTGGCTGTGCTGTGTCCTAGATGCATCAGTCTGATATTGTTTATACAAATTTAATGCTGTGCACTGAACTGCAAGCATTTGAGATGGACTTACGTGGTGGCAAATTAACTGAGAGACAAAACATCAAATGAATGATGGAGAATGATAGATACACTTAGAGAAAAACCCATTCCACGTTAGCATCAGATCAGTACAGAAAGCTCAAACCTGCACCACCAGAAAGAAGCACAGAGGTTCACCACTGTAGCTCTCAAGCCAGCAGATATTTCAGGCAAGTGTTCTGTGAAGTTGTACAACTCCCCAGTTTCTACCCTTATTGCAATTTTTGTGGGATTATTTCCATAGCTAGGGGCTGTCGAGTCATTTTTTTTTAAAAAAGCGATCCTTTGCTGGCTCTGCACTTGTGAATAGAACCGAATGTTTAAATCCTGAAGTCCTTATTCAGCAAAACTTTTATCAAATTTTGCAGGGAGAAAGAGGGGTGACTGTACATGGATTCAAATTTTGTTTCACCATATAATGGCCATGGCAAGAGATTGTGTGTAACCTTTAGGAAGTGAAATTCTAACAAACATTGCTAAATGCTGATGCAGTTGAAACCTATTATTTGGGGGAGTGCATCACACCATTTTGTGCTTTACCGTGCTGGATTAATGCCAAAGAACAAAGCCAAAACGAAACACAAATTGCAATCAGTCCCCAGCAATGGAACTGCTTTCTCATCACCCTTTTGTTCGAATGGCATCATGCAGAAACCCAACAAGCTGTGAGGCTGCAAACTGAGGTTTGCTTTGTGAGGAATTCGGTGGTGATGGGCCAGCTCTGGCTGGGCTCCGTTGCCTCTTTACAAGAGGGGAAGAAGTGGAGCAGAGCTGTTTGATTCAGCCTTGAAAATCGGCATTAAATGGTTGGTGATGGCATTAGAGCTGCTGCTCCAGCTGTTTAAACTTTAGCGGTGGGATAACGCCAGCTTCCAATGTGTTGCTTCACAAACACAATGAAAATAAAAATATTCAGTACTTTGGGATAATAAATTTCTGCATGATGAATTTCTGGGCATCAGGACAAAAGGAAAATGGAGCGAAGCAGCAGACAGTGAAGTTATTCACCCACTAGAGCGATGTGCTTCACACCTCCCCGTCTGTGCCCACCCTCTCCCCCTCCCACCCAGCCGGGCTGTGCCGCAGCGGCGGCTCCGGGACCACCGGGCGCGGCGGGGTCACCCCGAGCCGGGGCACGGCCGCTCCTCCCTCCCCCGAGCTGCGGCTGCCGCGGGGCGAACAAAGCGGGGGGCGGACAAAGAGAGAGGAGGGGGCGCGGGCAGCTCGGGGGCACCGCCGGTGCCGCTGCCGCTGGTGCAGTCCCCGCCCCGGCGGGCGCAGACGTTGTGCCCGCCCCGCTCCGCCTCCTGCGAGCCGGGGCGGCGCCGCTGCAGAGGGGCCGCGGGAGCAGGAACAGGAGCGGGAGCAGCAGCCGGAGGAGGCGGCGGCGGGAGCGGCGCTGGCGGCGGGGCCGGTGAGGCGGCGGAGCCGGGGCTGAGGGGGCCGCCCTGAGGAGCGCGTGGGGCGACGGCGGCGTCTGAGGGCGGGGGGAGCCGCGTCCGCCGCCTCCCGCCTCGGGGCCTCCGCGCTTCCCGTCCGGGCGCCGCGCTGGGCGGGTCTGAGGGCGCGGGGGTCGGTGCCGAGGGGCCGTGAGGGGCGGTGGCGGGGCCGTGAGGGGCGGCGGCGGGCCGGGCCCCGGCGCTGAGGGCTGTTAGCGGCCGCCGCACGTGCTGCCCGCGCCGCCCCGCAGCGGCCGCTCCGGCGGGGGCCCGGCCGAGCCCCGGCGGGACGGGGCGCCGCGGACGCGGGGCCGGCGCGGAGCAGCAGCGGGACGGCCTCGGCTCCCTCAGCCCCCGCCGTGGTTGTGCGGAGCGGGGACGCGAAGGTTGGATCGCAGCCTCTGCTGGAGTCTCGCCCTGGGAAGCTGCGGCGCTGTGCTTGGTTGGTGGTGGCTTGAGCGGCTGATTCTGAGGGAAGAGGTCTGGGTATTCCTTATATTCCTTGGTAAGCGCTGACCTGCAGTTCCCAACATTTACATACGGATATTTTACTAGTAATCTACCTTGGCGTTTTTTGGATTTGTTTTTTATGGCCGCTGCCCATCCTCGCGTTACAAAACCTACTGTTTCCAGGTGAGCTGCTCTGGCATCCCCTCAGGTGGCTCGGGAGGGTTCGCTGCCATGTTCTGGGCAGTGCGGGAGCTGCGGGATTCCCGGGCACAGGCGCTGCTCCAGGCCCCTCCTGTTCCCGCTATAGCGCTGGACCTCGGGCGATGCAGTGCTCCCTTTTCTGTGCCAGAGCTGTCATGGGGCAAAAGGTAATTGGTGCTCTTACTCACAGGGTAATGTGGCTCCTGCTGCATAAAAAAATCAGCAGTTAGTTTTTCCTTTCATCTTGGTGCTGATTCCGCGTTTTAAATAATTTTTCAAGACATAAACAAACAAAAGCCAGCACCAAAGAAATTTTCCAAAAGAGAGCATGTGGAGGAAAGTTTACTCTGTGATTGTATATGTTGATGATTAAATATATGACTGTGAAATGAAGACTTGTTCCTCTCCACCCCTTCATTTACCCACTGTGCTGAATGGGCAGGGTTTTATAGAAGTTCACAGGTTGCTTTAAGATCTTTGAGCAGAGGGATTTTAAAACATGTGATACTTGTGTTGACACGTAGGAAGAAGAAAGAAAAAGAGGTACAAAAGAGGAAGTGCCTTGATGCCGGCTGCTTTGCAAAGTATTTTATTGAAAGAACAGAAATATGCGTTCTGAATGCAATGTAAATTTGAAACTAGCAGTGGCAGAGAGGTTTTCCTGAAGTGTGTCCATGTGCACCTGCTGCAAGAGTAGGAAGATTGCAAAGTAGATACTGGGAAGGAAAAGTAAACACCTCCCCTCCACCCACAGCAGCATTTCTTATTCTAAGGAAGGGTTTAACTGTTCACCTTTAACTGCTGAGCATTCTTAGTTCTTGCTGTAAAATGACAAGATTTCAGGGTTCTTTTCCTGCCCAGTCCTTGTATACATGCTGGGTGATTTTCTAGCTGTACTGTGCACTAAAGCTTTCTGTGTACTGAAGGGAGAGGGATGAGTTGTCTGAAGCAGAAAAGCTTGGGAATGTGACCTTAAATGTCCATATCTTTAGGGATCAAGAGGGAGATTCTATTTGGCAAAAAAGAGTTTTACATCATTTGTATGGTTTCCCTTAAAGAGAAGATCTCAGCTTTGTAGGGAGGGCAGAACCCCAGCTGTCCTGTGGGCTCGTTCCAGATGTATTCTGTGGGGAAAAGCTGCATCTTTCCTCGTGTGATTGCACTGTAGGAAGGAGCAGTGCTCTCTCTGCTGATTGCTACAACTTCCTAGAGCTCCTGAAGATTTCCTGTCTGACTTTCAGCTTGTATCTGTTTGCCATCTTCTGAACCTGGAGAGCCAGGACAGCCTTTATTTACTCAGCTTGGGCAGATTGCATAATTCATTTAGTGTTCCTCCCTTTATCTTTTAGCCCTGGTAAAGTTTTTCTTGGGAGGGACTGAGAATATATCAAAATAGATCCTCCTTAAAAAGAAATAGAGAGCTCTGCCTTGCCAATATGATTTTTCAGAGCTGCTTTTCTTTCTCTTTCTAAAACACTCGGGTCAAATGTTAACTGTGTATGTTGAATGCAAGATTTCTAATGTTTGAACATGACAACCATGAATGAATGCAGCTCTTGTTTAATCCTTTGGCATTCCTTAGGGACTACTGGCTCTGCTGGCATGTATAAAGAGTAACTCACTGGAATCCTTATTGGAGCAGCATGTTTGGAAATGCCTCAGATGGCTGGTGTTTTGTTATTTCATGAAAGGCAATTTTATACTGCATTAGCTGTAATCTCAGCTGCTCTCAGCCCCATGCCAGTGTCTGCTGGGGCAGCCATTGCCTTGGTGTGCACCAGCAGCTCCCTGAATGATTGAAACACCTCCTGCCTGTGCAGGTGCCTGCCCTCCACATCCATTTGGGTTTGTAGAGTGAAGCTGCACTCTGTGCCTGCCCCTTAGAAATACAAATCTGGTACTGGCTCCTGGCCCCCAAAAGGCTGTGAAGGATTCAGGAGATGCATCTAAGGACAGGCTGTACAAGTTTGTGCTTTAACACCAACCTAAGTTTTTCCACGTGGAACATCTCATTAATTATTTGTAAAAACTCATAAAAATAGTAGCATACATTCTTTTAATGTGTAAGATATGTCTTCACTGTTTCCAGAAGAACCAGCATTAAAAGCTATTCATTTTCCTGATCCTTATAATCCTACTGTCTGTATTTTTAGCTTATTATGAGGGGAAATTGCAAGGCAGAGAGAGAAACTCAGTCTTGTATAGAATCAGCTTATTTGACACTCTCATTCTGCTGCTCTGCTTGGCAGCAGCATCCCCTCAATCACAGCAGCATTTATCCTGAATTTGTGCTTCTCCCGAGCTCTCTGCCAGCCATGCAGCACTCCTGGTGCTCATTTCAAAGGCTGAGCTATAAACAGGAGCTGACTTGATGGTTTCACCCAGTGTGAAACAGTTACAGTTTCACCCAAGTCTGGCAAAATTCAATCCTTACTATAAAAAGCAGCATCTTTGTTTCAGCTGCTTGGGTTGTGATTGTATTAGGGAGAAGCCTTTGTGCCTTTAAATGCTTTGGGCTTGAGGCTGAAGGGAGGTGATGTTTTCTTTCTCAAAATTGAGATTGTAGATCCCAAATAACTTAAACTTGAGGCTCTGCTATTCCAAAGTCATCATTTTATCCTGATGGCACTTACTGGGATGGCTGAAGTGCATTATCATAAACAGAAGGCAGTGTGGACAGTCAAACAAATTGTTCTTTCTGAATGAAATGGAGGCATTTGGAGAAAGACAAGAATTTCCTGGGAAAAATGTAAGAAAATGGGTAAGTGATGACAACAGGGTTACCAGAAGAGGTGGCAATTATTTACTTGTTTGGAAACTTTTTCCACACCTCAATCCTTGACTCCTTCTGTAGGGAATGATGTGCTGAGAAGGGAGGATCATGTGCTTTCTGATCTTTTAATAGACCAGAGCAGAAATGTTTTTATAATCTCTGTGCACAGTGGCAACTTGAAGTGTTAGAGTTTGCATCATATTAACAATTATCAGCTCTTCCTGATTAATTAAAGATAGGCAGAATCTTTTTAAAAGGACTGATCAGGCTGTGTTTGAAATAGAAATAGATTGAGAAAAAATTACTCACAAATTGATGGCCCAAAATAGTTTTTTACATTTGTGCTTCATATTCAACAGTCTGTGTTTCAGTGCTTCTTCCCTGAGGATCCTGAGGCATTTGGGAATCTGAATGAGCATAGCAAGTTCTAGAATGATAAAAAAGGGTGACTGAAATGTCCTTGATGCAGAATTAAAATCCATAAGCAGAAGCTCTGATGAATTACCTTCCTCATAGCAGTGCTGTAATATCTGACTGATGGTTTCCTAAGCCTCTTACAATCTTTGATCTGATTCATCTTCTTAGAACAGTTCCTGAGTTAGAAAAACTCACCCCACCTTTCCCTGTCCCTGGCATGTGCAGCAGCAAATATCCTGCACTTCCCAAGGTGGGAAAACAGCCTTGTATCTTATTTAGCAGCTCAGCTAAATTCCCTGAAACCAATTTTCAGTGGCTTTGGGTCTCATAATGGTTGCCTTCCTAACTGTATTAAGTTCAAGGTTTATATTCTCTCCCAGTAAACTGCTAACCTGCTGCTGCCAGATGTGTTGATGGCCAGTTTGCTTCAGAAATCAGTTGCTCTAAAGGTACTGGGAGAAACTCAGCTCTTTAAACACAACTCCCCCTCCTCCTGGTTCACCTGCTTCTGTGAAACTTGTAGCAATAGGATTTATTTTTATTAGAGATCTCCTGCCTTTTGTTTTTATTTAGTTGAAATCACCCAGCAGCTCAAAATCAAAGGAGAAATATAGATTTGTGTGCAGGCCTGGCTGATGTTGAAAGATGATGTAAAATCTTTGGTTTGAATCCCCTGGGATCTGTGAACTCACACAGAGAACAGCTCCAGTACAGAAACACAACTTCTGCTGTTGATTTCAGTTAAGGAATAAACCTGAAGTTGCTGGTTGAGCTGTGGGTTCCTTAATGAGGGCCAGTGCTGTGGGGCTCTGGGATTCCCAAACATCCTTCCCCAGTCCCTCTAGTGTAGCAGAGAGATACATCTCTGCATCTCTGAGCTCTTTGGGTTATTCTGGGATGTCCTCAGCCCCAGGCAGTGGTGCCATGGTGGGATGAGTGCTGACAAGGCTGAGAGTTTGTGTTACAGCCCTGGGACTGCTCAGGGACCATCCCTGCCTGCTCCTTCTCAGTGACACACACTGCCTGCCTCACACTGAGGAGTGTGCATCCAAACCAGTGCCCTGCAAAAACGAGCTGAAGGTTTTTCAGGCCCTCTGCCACTGATAGGACAGCTCTGTTTCACTTTCTCTTGGTTTTTGCCACTCTTCCTTTGAGGCTGAGTTCATCACATCAGTGCTGCTGTCAGAGGAGCTGTGTCATCCCAGTGGGCAAAGTTCCCAAATTCCTGCAGGCTTTGGGCTCGTGTTATTATGGCAGCAAAAGCAAACTGTGTTTGGGTTAGGCTAAAGCCCTACTGATTTCCTGGAGTTATCCTGGTTGCTGCTGTGAGGGCACCTCAGAAGAACAGGAATTGCTTTTGTTCTGTAATGTAATGGTTATGCCTGGTTAAATTAAAAAGAGATGCACTTCTTCAAGAGTCTGTCTCTAGGAAAATCCATACTTATGTTAAAAAACAGAATATAAGAAACTGTGGCTTTGAGGTTTCTGTAGAGTAAGTGTTTGCCCTTGTGAAGGGTTGACTCTGGAATTCCTGTGATGGTTCTGTTGGATTGGGCTGGAAAGCAGAATGACATCAGGACCCTGTGGAAGTTATGAGATCTTCTTGTTTATTTCCTTACAAAATTGTTATTTCCTGTTCCAGTACCTGCAAACAACAGATCTGAAAAGTCTGAATTTCTTTTGTTATTTTCTACCTGATCAGATGAGTTATAAATGCAGTTTTTATCTACCTTTAAGGGTGAGGTACAAAACACTGGTTAGGTACCAGTGTCATGTTTTGCTGTTGGCACTAAGCAGAGCATAGTAACCCAAATAAATATGTTTATATGTTTTCATGGCACTTGGCATAACAAACATTGAATTAAATAATGTCTTTTCTTCTAGTAGTGCTGTATCTGAAAGCTATATTCACATCATAACATGACTTGAGTAATTGTCATAAAAATCAATGGTTTCTGGAAGACAAAATGAAACTGAAGCCATGTTTTTAAATGCTCCCTTTCTCTAATTGCTGTGTGCTAAATGAGTAATCAAACATTGACTTCCAAATGCCAGCTCTTGTATTGAAATCTTAAATTCTTAATTCTATTTGTTTTCTGTTTGCTATATAAATTCTTTCTTAAATCACCTTCATTTCAATGTGGCTGATACCTGAGGATGCCTCTAAATCCCTGAGCAGTGCAGTTAGAAGCTTGACCCAGCTCAGATGCTCAGTTTGCTGTGCCAGTGGCCCTCAGAGGTGTTTGTTTCCTCACCTCACTCCCACCACATTTTGTGTTTGGGCCCCTCTTTGTTAACAAATGCCTCCGGTGCTTTCTGGTGTGCCTCAGTGTGAGCTTGCTGCCCATTCAATAAATGCATCAGAGCTGACAAAACACATGGGATTTGCAGTAGGGCAGGAGCATGAGGGTCACAGAGAAGTTCATTTGCCTTTTCACTGTCTGGCTTTGGTGGATCAATGCAGAGAGACCTGGATGTGAGTTCATTGCTCCAAAATTGTTGTATTTAAGTAGGGAGTGGCCAGGAGTGCTGCATCACTCCAGAGAGGCTCTGTAAAGTGAGTACATGAGAGCTTCCAAATCCATCCTTCTGGTTTAGCAACTTGGAATTGGGCAGGACTGGCTTTGAAGCTGAGTGAGACTTTTACAGTGGATATTGTGTGCTCTGCAATATTTCACTGTAAATGTAATCCATTGCTTGCAGAGTGGTTATTCAGATTTTTGGGTGTCCAGTAAGAAATTTCTCCAATAGACCCAGAATGCAACAGAGGGAGAGTCAGGATTAGGAGGATTTTTGTTGCAGGATTCAGCTCCTCTTGTGCCTCTCCCTCCAGAATTGTTCCTGTGAGGATGCTGCTGTGCATGTCCCACTCTGGTCAGTTTGTGCACCTGCAGTGCAGGAACTGCTCCCCTCAGAATCCCCCACAAGTTTGGCTCTGATCTGGCTCATTCTTGCACACACAGAAATATTCTTCAAGAGGTAGCAAGCAGCAAGAGCAGTGCAAGGAGAAGGCATTGATTTTGTTCAAAGCCAAAATGGGGTTGTATTTTTAAATCAGGTATGAATTTCAAAAGCTTATCAATTCAACTGAAACTATTCAGTGCTTTTGTAAATATAAACACTCAATTTTTACAGGAGTGTAATAACAGCCCAGCAGCCTGCAAATACAACCTGTGGAGCTGTAGGAATTGGATCTGAATCATGGAGAACATGTTTATGTGCTTTAGCTTTAAGGCTGCAGTAATTTTAGGAGTTGTGTTCGTAACTGTGTAGGATCAGCGCTCTTGGAGTAACTCATGGACTGCAGGGGGAATCTCTCCAGGTTCAGAATTCCAAGTTACTTTCTCTAAACTGCAGATATTTGAGGAATGATTCATGAGCTCCCTCAAGCTTGGCAGCAGCAGCTGGACAACAAGTATGAAACAGGTATTTGAGAAATGCAGTTCAGGCAGAGACTTCAAACTGTGCTTCTTGTGCTGAGCTTGTTTTTCTCTCAGGAAAGTGAAGATTATTATCACATAGCACATTAGTAGGATTTATTTACTTAAACCAATGGTTCTCAACTTGTTCCTTGATCCATGCAATACTTAGAGGTCTTTAAAAGATAAATAAAAAATAATGATATCATTAATCAGTTAAAATTCATATTGTGTGTAGTCATGTATTTCCAATAATGGCACAAGTGCAAAGCCTGTGCTTACAATGTCTTTTTATGCTCAGTTTTGTTACTGGTAGAACACTTCAGAGGAATATATTATCAGAGGCTTTCTGGACCTTTCCTTAGGTTCCTGACAGGATATTTTGGGGACACAGTAATATTTTTGTCTAGTGCTTATAAGGATCCTTTTTGAGGAGAGCCAAGTCAGATTGAAGGGAGGAAAGAACAAATTGAGACAAGCAGTGAGCTGCTGTCTTCTATGAGCACTGAAGTGAGATCATTGACATCTGGAGCCTGTTAGGATATGTTGGAATGTAATGCTTAAAATCACTTGATGCAAATTTATGTGTTTTATGAGCTCCATTAGGCAATGCTGTTCCAAAGGCCCTGGCCCTAAGACCAAAATTTGCATTTTAACCATTGCAGTGAGGCAGTCAGTTATGAAAAAGTGTTGCCTATCATCTTAGCTTTTACTTTTTCTGAATTCAGGTACAATTTCAGTAACTCTGAAACCAGGACAGGAGGGATTGTGTTACTTCTGGCCTAATTGAAGGCCTGTGTGTTGAGAAAAGCAAATGACACAGCAAATACATAACCCATGACTGTGGAGAGCAAGATTAAACTCTGAATGAGGACCCCGAGCCAAGAAATGCAGGGGCAGAACATTCTAACTTTCTGTGGAGCAGGGGCTTGTGAAGCATCTATTAATAAATAATTAACTGAAACTGGCAAAGGCTCATTTGGGTGGTAATGCAGTGTGTGCTGTGCTTGGCCCTGCTCAGGGCAGCTGTGCTGGGGCTGCAATGGTCTGGGGGCCACAGAAAAGGGGATGGATGGGAAAAAATGGCAGAGTGCTGGGGACCAGGTCCAGCTTCCAGGCTTCAGGAGAAACCTTCCTCAAGGAGGATTCCCCTTGGCCCAAATTTCCATCAGTTTGGTCCTTGGCACTGACTGAACTAAAAAGGACTGGCCATGATGCTTCCCCTGTTTCTGTGTTTGTACCAAATCCTTCCTGATCTGGAACAGTTTTTGTGTTTCGTGGATTTTGATGGGTTGAGGAAGGTAAGGGAGGTGAGCATGGAGATTCTGGAGTTGGAGAGGAGGGAATAGGGCCTGTAGCCTGGGGAAGGGAGTACATTTGTTAAGGAGAAAAAAAGACTTTTCAGGCCCTTGGTGTGTCAGGTCCAAGTGCAGTTTTAGGGGATTTCTAAAAGGGAGGGTAAGGAAATGTGCAGGATGCAGCCATAACTCTGCAGGCAGGTGAGTGACAAACTTCTGGCAACACTTGGGAAAAAAAAGGTTCAGAAATCTTCCCAGCACTTCATCATTTTGATGGAGCAGAACTTAAATTGTGGGCAAACACAATTACATCCGAGGTAGTTATTCATGCTTTTAAAAATGTAACATTGTTGCAGACTTAAAAATGCCTTGAATTTGGCATGGCAGGTCTTGAAATAACACAAGGAATGTTTCACTTTGGAGTTGAGGTTCACAAAGCAGTGAATTGATTTTTAGGAACACTGATTAATAATTCATAATACAGGAGGGATAAATCTTAGCCTGCTACACAAATCCAGGATTGCTTTCTTCTCCTTGCTGCAGCAGAGCTGTCTGTCTGTCCTGGCAGCTTTGCTTTACCTTTTCCTGGCTGCTGAGCTCCAGTGTGCAGCCCTGGGCACTGGAGGCTGCACTGCCCACGTTTGAGTCCTGGCAGGTGCCAGAGTGCTGGGGCAGCACTGGCACCTGCTCTGTGCTGCTGCTTCGATGAGTTCTGAGCAAACACTGCAGCAAACTCGCTGCCTGCCCCTTTCCCTCTCCCCTTCAGCTTTTTGTGGAGCTGTGTGCTGCTGCTGCTGCTGCTGCTGAAGTGGTGTAGCTGTTCTGGCAGTGCCTGGTGTAAAAGTCAGCACAAAGCCAAGCTGTGTTCACACAGAATAGTTTATTCCTTTGAAGAAAGGGAGAGCAGTCACCTTGAAGTTCGGCTTTGAATTCGCATTCGAGGTAAAAAAAAATATACAGAATTTTCATTAGAGATGAAAAAGCCTTTCTGAAGCTCTTGTAATCAGAAAGAAGATGCCTCCTGTGGCAAAACACAGTTCCCTGAAAAGCTTGGAGCTGCCTTCCAAGTTCTATCCTAGCAACGTTGGGAAGAGTCCCTCCTCTAAGCTGGGGCACCGCCGGGGACTGCGAGCAGCCGCTCTTGTGATCTGAGGTCACTGAGAGCCCAGGTGCCTCCTTGCTTTTCAGTTGTCATCGTGTAACTCTTCAACAATTTAAGCTTTTCAGCTCCAGCCTCTTAGAAACTTTACTCCTTTTATCCTGAAACTCCTGGCTCTCTGATTTCTGTTGCTGTTATTTCTCTAGGCTCAAGCTGGTTTTGCTGGGGTGTTGCAACACTGGAAAAAATATGACTGAAAGCAGTTGTGTGTGTGCAGCAGTTAAATCTATGTGTAATGTTAGCTATGCTGTTAAGGGCTTTGTTTTTCTTTCTTAAAAAAGCCTTTTGGTTTAAATCTCAAGATAAATACAGCAGCATTCAACAAAGTGAGTTCTTTTGATGATTTAGGTTTTAATAGGAAATGGCCTTTAAAAGATAGAGAGCTGGAAATGCTGCTGGTTGCTACTGGAAAGCATTTTTTATAATGCATTTCCTACACAGATTGTGTATATATAGAAATCCCTTCTGCAGGAGTTAACACTGAGCTTTGCTCATGTCTGATCTTTTTATATACAGGTTTATTCCAGAGTTGAAAAAGCTTGAACAATATATTTTCTCCATGTTTGGAAAAAGATAGTTGCTACAGAACAAGGAGGATAATTGCAAAAAGATGAGTATGTTAAAACCAAGTGGACTGAAGGCTCCTTCAAAGACCATCAAGCACGGGAGTACCTTGCTCAAAACACCTGCACCTGTTGCTGCTGGTAAGGAACAGTTAAATATCTCATTCATCTTCTGACAAAAAGTACCTTGAATGCTCTAGTATACACTATTTTTACTCTTGACACCAATGTATTTTTGCTTGTATTTCAGATTTTAAAAAATTACATGTAGAACTTTAAGAAACTCTAAAGGTTACTAATTGGAAATCAATTTTCCTCAAACCTTGTCATGATAGAAATGCTTTGGGAGGTTTTGAAGTCAGACCTGTGATTTTTGTTGTTACAAAACCAACGTTACAAAAACCTTCGTTAAATTCAGTGTCTCTGTCCTTAGATTTTGAATTTTTTTTCCCAGTGATTACAGCATTTGCACAGGAAGATTAAGAGTTGTGAATCCCCTAAGTAGGGCCATTGTTACATTGAAACTCAGTAGTGATGCTCTCTGGAATATCAGTGTATTTGATTGCCGTTGTTTCTCATTGTGCTTTGATTCCAGCTCCAGCAGAAAAAGCAGCTCCCAGTGAGAAGACCTCGAGCACAGCCCCTGCAGATGCCCACGAGGAGTTTGTGGATGATTTCAGGGTCGGGGAGCGCGTTTGGGTCAACGGGAACAAACCCGGCTTCATCCAGTTCCTGGGGGAGACGCAGTTTGCCCCGGGGCAGTGGGCAGGGATTGTCCTGGACGAGCCCATCGGGAAGAACGACGGCTCCGTGGCCGGGGTTCGCTATTTCCAGTGCGAGCCCCTCAGGGGAATTTTCACCAGGCCCTCCAAACTCAGCAGGAAAGTGCTGACAGAGGACGAAGCCAACGGCACCCAGACAGCTCACGCCTCCAGAGCCACGTCCCCAACGTCCACATCAGCCGCCAGCGCCGTGTCCTCATCCACCGCTGCGCTTCCCCCTTCAGGAATCCCACAGAAAACCCCCCTCGCTGCTAAGGAACATGCAACTCCTTCTCAGATTAGCAATCTGTCCAAAACTGCCAGTGAATCTATATCAAACCTCTCAGAAGCTGGATCACTAAAGAAAGGAGAAAGGGAGCTCAAAATTGGAGATCGAGTGCTGGTAAGATTTCCCTGGCTGCTTTTGACTGATGAATTAAAACTTCTGCTAATATTCCAAACTTTTCTGCCATTTCCTTGGTCAAGATAAGGTAAATTCATGCCCTAGCTTTCTTTTTCTAGTGTCTTCTGTAAACAAGCTCTTTGCATGCTGTGGGAATATCTTGGCTGAAGCAAGATAAAATGGTTCTTTTGGCAGGTTTTAATCTATTATGTTTTGCCACTGTTTAAAACACAACATAGTGTTTATCAACATATTTGTAGCTTATCTCTCTGTATCTTCAAGAGCTCCAGTTATGCTAAATTCAAACCAAGCCTGTGAGATCTCCATGCAGGTCTTGTGCCCTGTGCAGGGCTGTGTTTTTAGAAAGCAAATAGTTCAATAATTGATTGTTCCTGAGTGGTGCTAGGCAGGAACAGAGGCAGTCTGATAATGCCACTGATCAGCCAGGAATTCTGTGTGCTCCTGGGGATGTGCCACGTTACTTGGCTGCCCTTCCTGAATTCAGAGCCCTAAATGCTTCTGCCACTGTATCATCTCACCTTTTTAAAAGGAGTTGCTCTGTTAGTTTTAACATTTTTTAAAAATTATTATCTGAAAACTGGTGGTTGGTTGTGTATGTTGTATTCTTAATTTAAAGAGTGTTTATATTGCCTTTATATATAATTGGAACGATCCTTGTATGCTCACCAGATCTATGATCACTGTAACAGAAATCTGATTTTAGGTTTGATTTACTCCAGTGAATTATTAAGCTAAAGATTTCTCTCTCTCTTATTTTGATACAATCTTCTCTCATGTATGATACAATTTTAGACTTTCCATGAGGCAGGTGTGAGTATCCTGGCATAGAAACATTCCTGGAGTTACTGTAAGGACATTATATAGAAAAAAAATCCCCTGAATTTTATTGTTAGTCCTGCACTGCCCCATTAGAAAATAATTCTGCAGTGAAGGCGGATTGATATTTTAATTAAATTTATTGTATCTTTGAAGGAAGAATTTGCCTCCTCTTTCTGTTTAAGAAGAGCTTAAAACACACAGGGCCAAGTTGAAGAAGGAGACAAAGGTGAAGTGAGGGCAGGGGTAGGCTGACAGCTGGATTTGGGCTGAGATGTGTTTTCTTGGAGTGCCAATGGAAACAAAGATTTGTGGTTTATCCCTGGCTATTTCTGTCAGAGACTGAGCCCTGTTGTCCTCCAAACAACATCAGGGCTTTAACCTCTTGTTTGCCTTTTCCTCAAGGACTTGTGTCAGCCCTTGTGGGAGAATGCTCTGGTGCTGTGAGGGCATCACTGCCTTCCCTGTGTCCAGTTAGTGCAAATTGCAGAAGCAGCACATCCTAAGTGCCACACTTTGATAATAATAAGGTCCCAAATTGTTAAGTAGGACAAGTTAAACTTAATATTTCATCCTCTCTACTACCTCTGTTTGCCTGAAGTCTTCCTTGTGAATCACCAAATTGTAGTTTGAGGTTTTTTGGGGTAATTCCTAGCACAGTATGTTGGTGATGCATAACTATAATTTCTATACCAGGATAAGACACTCAGGAATGTGAATGTTCAAGGGGCAGGATCCTTGTTTACTCTTTTTCAATCCTTTGGGATCCCATGCTGATTATTTGTAGTAGATCCCAGCCTCTGCTGTCATGTCTAACAATAATTCAGATGAAAATATCTGAAGTGGCCAGCTTAGTTCAAATAATTCTGAGCTTGGCTGAATAATTGATTCATCTGTTAATATATTTTTCCCTGGCACTGAACTCAGCACTGAACTGTAGAGTTGAGATGTCACTGAGTAATTCTGGGAGCTGTCCTCAGAGCTTCCAACCAACACCAGCTGTTGGGAGAGACCTGGCTGTCACTTGTGTCACTGCTCAGCCACTCCTGCTCCAGCAGAGGGACAAATTCACCTGGCCTGCTCCACATCCCTTGGGTTTTATTTATGCTCCCAGCAGCCCCTCCTCAGTAATACCCAAGAGGATGAAGGGCTGGGTGGACGTTTCCAGCCCCAAATCAGCACAGAAATTTCCCCTCTAAGTGACAAAAGTGGTGTCACAGAGTTCCAGCCTGACCACACCATTGCAGGGCTGGAGGGCTCAGACATCCATCAGTTCCTACAGCTTGCACCAACTGCTCTGAGAATTCTGTGAGGGTTTTTTGGTGCTTATGGACACATGGAGAGAGCAGCTGTGGGGAATTACAGTTTGAGAACAGGGAGCCTCCAGCAGTGTGGAGCTGCAGTTCAAAACAATGAATTTATGATAGACAAAAGCTCATTTGGGAGCCCTATTAAACCAGCTAATTGGAAAATGACATCCTGAAGGGCAGATTGATGGATGGGTAAGGCACAGCTCATCAGCCAAGATTACATTCCAGAATGGACATCAGCAGGCCCCAACTTCATTGATCTTAGTGGGTGATCTCAGGGTGTGGAATGAACTATTTCAATCTGTTCATTTTTTTCCCCTCTAACTTGGATTCTAAAATGTCCTTAATGGGAGTTACCTTGAGTGGATCAGTTAAATTGCTTTAAGTTTCTTTTTATTGGTGGTAACTGGCTGGGTTTAGAGGATTTCAACAAAAAAAAAGGCAAAATCTTACAGCTCTTTTTGTCTACCCAGTCTGGACTAGCAAGGAACAAGAGGCCACTCAGACAGTGGTTACTAATTCACATCTCAACTTTTCACATTACACAGATGCAAATTGGGCACAAGTTTGAACCTGAAATGTTGGGTTCAATTTCAGGCTTTCCCAGCAGCTCAGCTTTGTTGGAGCATTCTGCTGCTCCTGCAGAGATGTTCGTGCTGCCCCTCTCCAGGAACAGCAGCTGCCACTCCTCGGGTTGGCTTCTGCACCGTCCCAGCAACTCCTGCCCCAGTGGTGCTGGGGTGAGGTGCTTTGGTTAAAGGCTGTTAGCAGCAAAGGAGTCTTGAGGAGGTGATTAAAGCTCCAGTGTGTGGCCTGGATTGTTTTGTGTGCAGAGAAAAGATGCCTCAGGGATTTCTTCTTGTTCCTTTGATCTCTGGTGGTTTCACCAGTCTTTTGTACATTTTAAGATAGAATTACCAAATGCTAAGTGGTCCCATATGAGAGTCCTCCCAAAGTTCTACAGGGGAGCTAAGATCTTCAAAATATCTTCCAAATATAAAGGGTTAGTAATAAAGGAAGCTTCCAGTGAATATACCCTGATTGATTTGGTTATGAAGACAGGTACCCACAGATCTTTCCTTCATTCACATCAGTAAGAATAGTGGTTACATACAGATTGCTTGGGACACTTATTCAGAGTTAAAGAAAAGATATTCCAGAGAAGTAAAAGAAAGAAAATTTCCAGAGGGGAAAAAAAAACCACAGAGAAAAGAAATACCAGAGAAAATAAATTCCAGTGCAGAAAGCAAGCAGGGCTGGAGGGGATCACCTGTGTGTTCTCCAGACCAGGCTGGCTCACAGCATCTCCTGTGAGGCTGAACAGTGCTAGAGAGACAGAGATAAAAAGAAGCAGCCTTGCTTTGTCAGGGGGCAGAAAAACCTCTTTTCCCAAAAGACCTTGGATATTAAAAAGACACTGACATCAACACAGACAGTGCTTCAAGGTATTGGATATGTCAGCTGTGGGTGCCTGCAGAAAAATACAGCAATCAGCTACAACCTTGCCTGGCTTTTCCCCTCAATTTGAAGAAGACATTTCCAGACCATTAAATTGAGTTGTAAACATCAGAAAAATAACTCATGGTAGACATCAATGCCCATAAGGGAAATATAATAATTGTGGAGAAATTCCCATTGTCCTCTTGTCTTAGAAGTTCTCTTGCTTGAGATTCCAGAGGAGTCAAAGCAAATCAAAAGCAAATCAAAGTGAGTGAACACACAAGCATTCACTGAACTGTTACAGCCCTAAATGGATGTTCTAGTGGACAAGAACCTTTAGATTTCTGTAGTTTACTCCTCAAAGATGATTAATTGAAACAGCACCCTGTGCTCTGCTCTCTTGGGAATCTCTGATGATGAATCTGTCTCACTCCAATCCCAGTGTATCTGAGCTGTATTCAGCAAGCCTGTGCTCAGTTTTCCTTTCACTAAAAAGAAACCATCATGGTAATACTTGGAAATGTTGAAAATATAGGTAGGTAAGTTTGGATGTATCAAAGAATTGTGGTTTCTTATGTGTAATTCACTATTCAGCTTTTCATTTGGTGCACTGATGTATCTTTACTGAATCAAAATTGGGCTAAGCCAAAGAAGAATTATTAATGCAAAGAGTGATACAAACAGCTCTGTATTAGGCATAATTTCCATTCTTAAGACATGATGTATGTTCTGGAATCTGGATGTGATTTAACAGTTAGAACGTTAACCCTGGACAGCCTGATCTTGTAGTTGGGGATTCTGTAACACAGGAAAACTGATGTGGAAATCTGCACTTCCCTCACTGACCTCATCCAGCCTTTCTGGGGTTAATGACACAGTGCCAGAACTGCAGTTGATTTCTCTGCTGAAAATCAGGCTCCAGCATTTGAACCTGCTCTGAATAAGAATTGCTGTGCACTAAGTGCCAGTGGAAGTGCTCGGTGCTAAACCAGATGGGGAAAGAACAACAGAAAACCAATTCAGAAAACAAATTACAATTACTTTCAGGCTCAGCCAGTCTGGGTTTCCTGTGTGAGCTCTGGCCACAGAACCTGTTTGCCCTGCTGTTGCACACTTAGGATTTCTTAAGAGCCCAATGCAAAGTTGATTTTAAAAACAAACAAACAAACCCCCCTGAGCTACCCAACAAAACAAAGAGAGGAATCTGCTCCCTGTGACAACTGTTGCCAGTACCAAAAGTTGAAGCAGCTTTGACAGCGTTGTCAGCTTTTCCCTGAAGGGACCAGATGCTGTATTTTAAATAAATAAATAAATAAATAAATAAATAACAATCTTATCAACCTAAGGGGCCTTAGGCTTCTCAAGGGATTAAAGTGCTTTCATTCATTTAACCAGTTACAGCTTCATCTCAGCCTGCCAGAGCTGCTGCTTCTGGGGCTGAGCTGCAAAGCTGCACCTCGGCCTCTGTCCATATGGTCACAAAAAGATGCAAACTCAATTTACAGGCCTGTGCTGATGTGGCCTTTCTGCAGAGCCCTCCCTGTGCACGGCTGACAGCTCATTTCACTTTATTCCCTGTTTTCCAGATCTGCCTGTAGGTTACTCTGGGCTCTGTTGTTTCTTCCCAAGGTCTGTGGTGCTGGAACAGGCAGGGGCTGATAGGAGATTATTGTCAGATTTGTTTCCACCCCTGTAACCTATCTGCAAGTAAACATGACGTAGGGCTGTCAACTGATTACATTCCAGGGCTCTGAAAAGCAGCCAAGGGAAAAAGAAACTTCACATGTAGAGAGGAGTTTCTCCCTTCAGCACTGTCACTGTGGTGCTTTTAAGGTTTTCTTTTTCTGGATTTTACAACTTTCTCAATAGAAAATGCACTTCTGAGTTTAGCCCGTTTAAAAGTCTGTGATAATATTTAACTGTTATGAGAACAAATATTCATTGGTGGTGTTGCAGTTAAAACAGTGCAAAAATATTTGGCACAATGCATGCAAGGATGGAAAAGGAAGAAAAATGTGGAAGTTGGCAACGTGTGAGTGGTTTGTGCTCTCCTGGGGCTCTTCCCTGGAGCCTCCTCCATCAAATGTGACAATTTTAACTGCTCAGTCACACTTCTGCTTTCTCCTTGAGCTGAGGTGACTGTGAGCTATTTTGATGGCTTTGTCATGTTAAGGATTAAAGTCATTCTTATATTTATGTATGACTACTTAGGCACAGGGCTGGGCTCCTCTGATCTATGATGTAGATTAGTTTGCTAAGTGGCTGCTGCAGCAGGAAATCCACGTAGGAGCAAATATCTGAGGGGTAAGGGGTGTCCAAAGGCTTTTCTTGCAATTCCTCATCTGGGTGATTTTCCCTGTGCAAACCTCTGCTTTCTTTTAATGTCACTTTTAAGCATTTTTCAGGACATGGCCTTACCTATCTGCTCACAACTCAGGTGTCAAAGTTATCTTAAAACAAGGCACGAGTCCTGAGTCACCCTCTTTTGGCAACTCCTTATTTAAATTCCAATTGCATGTGAGTCCCTGGGCTGTAATGGCAGGGGCTGTGACTCCCCACATGCCTTGGCAGTCGTGAATTCCTTTTTTCTGTGGGGATTCTCTGGCTCCCTTCCCCTCTCCCTGCCTTCCCAAGGGGGAATATCCAGGAACACGTTGTCCTCAGTCATTTCAGCACAGGATGGGAGAGGGAACAGTTTATTTACTTATTTTAGGTTTTGCTTTTTTTGTGTGTGTGTGGTGGTGATGAATTCACATGTGGTTTTTGTAGTATGGAATTGCTGTTAGAATGGTGGGGTTTTTTTTTTGTTTCCTTTTGAGTTGGATGGATGAATTAAACCTCAATAGCATGTCAGCTTTAGTTACCAAACTGTTTTCTCTGGAAGTGAAGGGTTGTGTGGTAGCACAGTGTGTATCTTACTGCACATGAGGTTCTTTGCCCACTTTGGCCTTGCTTTTGAGCTTGCAAGTTGACTGCAACCAAATTGGGTAGAAGTGGAGAGGTTTCAAAGCAAATTCTTCCAAGTTCCATGGAAACAGCCCAGTAGAAGGTGGAGACTCTGCCCACAGTTCTGGAAAAGCTGAATTTGCCTTCACAGAACTTTGCATGTCACAGAATCCACATGATCAAGGCTTGTCTGATTCCTATTCCAATCAGTGCAAACAGCAGAAGTCACTCTTATTTTTCTAAGGTTTCAAATCTTCTCTAAATGCTAATGATCTCATAGAGTGCCTGGTGGTGCTGATTTCCCTGTTCTGTTTAGGACTCCAGGCAAAATCCAGTCCAGGTTTGGGTGTTTCCTGAGGGACATCAGCTCTGCTGCAGAAACATCCCCACAGAAATGAGCTCAGTGCAGTCACAGGGTTCATTACAGGTGGAACTGGGTAAAATGTACAGACCTGTTCATGAGAAGCAGAGGAGATGATCACTCTGTCCCCTCTGGCCTTGGAGGGGTGAACAAATCAATTAAACACCATTTCTGCTGCCAGCTGGAAGCAGCTCCACTAAATCTGGAGAAACAGGAGGAAGATGATTCTGATTAGAACCTGATTAGTGGATCCCAGGTGTTTCAAAGGCTCTGTGTGGCTGGCTGGGCTTTGCTTTGCCAAGTGCTGCACATTGTGGTGCTGAATTGTCCTGAAAATGCAGAAATACCCAAGAGAAAATGCAGAAATACCCAAGAGATGCTTTCAGGAGTCACCACAAGTGGGCAGAATGGGAGGCAGAGCAGTTGTTATTCACCTTTCACCTTCTCTGGGCAGGTTTGAATGAGTGATATTGTTCCACTGCCAGTGTTCAGAGCCTGCCTGGCCTCTTTTCCACCAGCACTGCTCAAATCACTCTCATTTTTTGGACCATCTCCCTTTTTTCTCCTGGATAACACTGGGTTATTTGTTTTGTGCTTCTCCTTATCTTTGGAAATGTGGCTCCACAAAGGTTCTCACAAGGTCTGGTGTGTTCACCCCCCTGTCCTTTCACCAGGAGCTTCTTCACCACCTCAGGTTTCCAAACCCATTTTGCTCTTTCACTTTACCTGGCAGCAAATTAATGTAAGCTCAGGTATAGTTGGATAAATGGAATTTAATCCCTTTTTGCATGTGTTTGACACAACTCTAGTGAGTTCCAAGCTAAATTCCTCACCTCAGCATGACCTGCAGGCTCACCCAGATTCTCTGGAGTATTGCAGTTTGTGTTTTCCAGCTTGACTCATGGAGTGTGGGAACTGACTGAGAAAACGTCTGGCACTTCTTTTCTCTATCCATTATTTAGTGACCTGCCTTAGCATGAAAGAAGGTCATGGAAAGCTGTCTTTGTGCTAGTTGTGCTCTGGTTTTTCATAGAACTTTCAGAGGCCTTTTTATATTTTTTCCCCTGTTTCTTTTAGAAACTGATGGTTTTTATTTTAGTCCTTCATGCATTACTGGGAATGTAGATCTGCTGGCAAATGCAGCTGGTTTGGGGTTGGGTTTTTTACCTTTTTTTGGCTGTAATTCTCCCAATTTTTAAAAATAATTTTTCTATAACAGATGCTATACTCTGTAAGTACAATTCTTTATTCTTTTTTCATATTGGTTGGAACAGTTGAGTTTAATCATGTCAGGATCTTTTTTCCCATTTATGGCACTATTAATTCTATATATGTACAGCAACTTTAATCATGAAAGGCCTTCACCACACTGTCTTGTACAGTAGCACCTCACATTGTACTACCAAGGGAATAAATTATTATTATTTTCTTTTCAAGGCAGGTACTAATTGCAGCTGGAGGTAAATACACTTTTTGGGAGAGATGTCTGTCAATGATTGGAAGCCTTCAGTAGTCTCAGGCTTTATAAAGGAGGGCTGAGCTCTCTTTAAAGCTAAAATTTAGAAAGATTTTGCTTAAAACTGAGCAAAACTGCCCATCTAGACCTTCACTGATTCTCTGAGCACGTTACAGCCACAGGGTGCTCCAATTCCTGCTCTTGTAAGGACACACAGAATGTGCAGAGAGAAATGGAGTAGCTGATTATCCAAAGAAGCTGGACTGGGTTTGGAAAAAAGCAGAAATTCTTTGGCATCCTCCCTTGAGTCCTGTTGAAAATAACCCAGGTACCACAGGTAGCCTTGGTGGGAATCTGGTGTGGAGCAGCCCCATCTGCTCTGGGACCTGAATTCCTGCATTTCCTGGCTCCCACCAGCCCTGGGTCACTGCAGGGGCTGGAGCAGCTCCAGGGCACCCTGGGCACTGCCAGACCCCTCCAGCTTGTGTCTCCCACTTTGTGCATAAGAAACTTCCCATTTTTTCCATAAACATAGAAGATGAGCAGGGCCAAGGTATGAACCAGAAAAGGAAGAATTTTCTGCCCAGAGTTTACCCTGTGCTATCCTGGAGCCAGCATCCCCTCTCTAGGGGTTGATGTGCAGAGTGGACAGGAGGGAACAGATGGCAGCAGTTTGTCCTGTCCCTGGGAATCCCTGCATGGATTTCTCCTGTTCCTTACCTCACTGACCCCACTCACCTTCCTGTGGAGAGGTGCTGGGAGGCTGTGTTTGGGTAATTAATTTGGGTTTGTTTCAAAAAATCACCACAGACACAGGAAAAAATTCCATTGCCTGGCCCAAGGGTTGTGGAGAAGGAGCTTGAGGAACCTCTGTGTGCAGCCCCAAACCTGACTGCTGCCTTTGAAGGGATGCTCCTTGTCCAGGCCATTGTTCTCATTTTCCTGTCTCATTTCTTAAATGGGTTTGTAGAGCCTCTTCTGATTGAACTCTTGTTTTTTCAGGTAGAAAACAGAACAAAACTGAGTGGGGAAATAGCTTCTAATAGCACAACTAACCAGTCTTTTCACCTAAAGAGACAAAAGCCCCTACCCAGACTTGCCAGAAAAGGAATGAGGAGGAGAACTTGGAACTCAGTATGGACTCACAGTGCAGTTAATTTTTTTCAATGTTTGTATGTAAGATATTTATCCTTTAATAAAGTAGCTGATGTCTGAGGGTGAACCCTCAGTTCCAGGGGTAGTTCTTCCCAGGGATTATTTTCTCAGTGTTATGGATTCCCTCCTCACAGCTGTGCCAGAGATCTGGATTCTCTGGAGCTCTTTGGGTGGTTACAATTCCCTTTTCCTAAGCCAGTCCCAGTGCTTGTTTGTGTGTTCTCTGCCAAGAACACCAAATACCAAAGGTTCTACGAGTTACTATATTAGGCTGTCCTGATAACTGTAAACTTTGGGTGTTTTTATTCCATGGAGAGTAATAATTTGCTACAGTGCCACTTTAAAGCAGGGTCTGAAGGTGACCTGTGCTTGTTCCAGAACTGCCTCTAATGGCAGAGGAGATGCTGCCACCTTAAGTGTGGACAAGTGATGCTTCTGCTCCTTTTCTCACTGGAATAATATCCAAAAAAGTTCATTATTCTCCCTGTTTTTCTGAGGTTTGTGTGCATTGGGACAATTTTTCCTCATCAGCTGAAGCCTCATCTTGCCCCTGGAGCACAAATGTGTGTGGCAGCTCTTGGCCACTGACTTGGGACTCTGTGGAGATGTAAAGTCCCCAATTCCTCACAGGTGACCTCACAGTAAACTCTTCCCAACTGGAATAATGGGAATTTTCTCTTGTGCTGTGATCTTGCACCTTCATTTACAGCACAAGGAGCTCGTTGTTCTCCAGTAATCCTGGGAAGAAATAGAAATTTTTCCCTTGTAATCCTGGGAAGAAATTTCCCCCAAGAAACAGAATGTCTGCTATGAAAATTATATGAAATACTAATTTGCTTTTTAGTTTCTCAAAAGGAGAAGCACAGTCTTTATCAGGAGGTTTCAGCCAAGCTCTCTGCCTCACAATATCCCTGGTTGTACAAGGTGTGCTGGGAAACACAGGTGGACATTTTCAAACCATTGGTGCATTTTCCATGTGGAATTCTGTCAATCTCTTGAAGAGGTTTCCAACTCCATGTCCCTGTTCTCACAATGCTGGCTGCAGGCTGAACAGATTGCACAAATTCAGGGCACAACATTTGTCTTCCTGAGCTGCAGGAATCCTGTGGCTCTTCCTGGCAAGTGTCAGCCACAAAACACCTTTTCCTTCTTCCCTTAATTTAATTCTTCCATCCCCTGGGTATTGGGAAAGGCTGTAGCTCACAGACATTGCCAGTAATTGCAATGGCTGTAAATATTTCATATGAGAAGTTTGAAAGCCACTGCTTTCTAGGCTTTCATTTAGGAGTGTTTGGGTTGGATTTTTTTATTCTTGAAAGTGAAGAAAAGATAAAATGATTCTTCTCTCCCCTGGTTATATCTACAGGGCTGCCAAGTGCTCTGTATCATGCTTTATAGCAGTTATTTTAAATGCAAGAGGGATGTACTGTGTCGTTTATCTGAATTATTCCTTAGAGAAAATATGAAAGGAATTTTTCTCATTTAATTTCTTTTCTTTTTCCTCACAGAATTAGAATAAGAAGCAAACAGACCTTAGAAATCCTAATCTGCTGTAGAAATTCATGTGAAACTCTAGCACAAACCTATTGCATTCAGAACATTGGTTAGACTGTTAAATGTATTTTTTGTTAAATATATGTCTCGTTAAATATATTTTTTGTTGTGAAGATCAGTATTTGTTCAACATTAATACAAACTCATAAACAAAAAATGATACAGCTTGAAATAAGAACTGGTTCTGTCATTGCTGTGCTTTGTGTACATGGTTATACCACAAGCTTTTGCACTGGATTTGCTGTTTTCTTTGGAGAAGCATTAAATGCAGGTGTGTTTGTCACTGCTCTAGGTTGGAGGAACAAAGGCTGGAGTCGTGCGTTTTCTGGGAGAAACTGACTTTGCAAAAGGAGAATGGTGTGGGGTGGAGCTGGATGAGCCCCTGGGAAAGAACGATGGAGCCGTGGCTGGCACGAGGTTGGTGCAACCCCTGAGTTACTTTATCAGATCCTTCTCTGTGTTCTCTTTTGGGTTTTTGTCTCTTCCATGAAATTTCCAGTCAGGGGAGGGAGGGAGGGAGGCTCCAAAGCTGCCTTGTCTGCTGCTGGGCAGGGTTGGTGTGCAGTGGTTTCAATTCCCTGATGCCAACACTTCTCTCACATTCGTGGGATGAGCTGAGCTCTCCTCCCATGTGAGTTTTATTCATAGACTGGTAATGGAAACCACAATTTCCTTCTTTTAAATGCCTGTTTGATTTCTCAGCTTGGAAGGAATGCTCAGTTAAGAAAACCTCTGGATATCCAGTAGTTGTGCTTAAGGAAAATCCTAGAGCATCCCAGGAGCTGGAAGTTGCTGTTCCAACAGATGCCCCCTGGTAGAGGTGGCAGCAGTGGAGCTGCTCCCTCCAATAAGTCACAATGAGAAGACATTAATTCATATCACAATTTAACTTTCTCATTTGCCATAAGGAACAGTCTTTTACCTCATTAAAAAGAGGTTTTACAAAGATTGTCTCACCTTAACATAGGTGATCACAGCTTAAAATTATAAAAAGTGGCTTTTGTCTGTATTTAACCAAAGATATATGTTCTGTATCATCAAATATACATAAATGGTATGTATGTAATAAAATATAAAACTACTTGATTTAATTAAAAGCTGATTTCTATTTTTAACCCTGAGCCATCACATCTGTTGGCAGCTCAGAGGAATGTGATGAAGGGGAAAGCTGTGGATATAAAACTGCATCTGAATGGAATTTTTTAGGCACTAGAATGGAATTTTTTAGGCACTAGTAGTTTTTACTCTGAATTTCTGAAGTCTGATGTGATCATGCTGTTTGAGACTCTCAAAGCCCCTTTCCCAAACGGGTGCTAAACAGAATTGCACTCCAATGCCTTTAACACTTTCCTACTCCTGATCCAGAACTCTCCACGAACCCAGAAAAGAAATTAATCCCCTCTCTGCTGTGCTTGCTTTGCCCTTGGAAGGTATTTCCAGTGCCAGCCCAAGTACGGGCTCTTTGCCCCGGTGCACAAGGTGACCAAGATCGGCTTCCCCTCCACCACCCCGGCCAAGGCCAAGCCCGCCGTGCGCAAGGTGCTGCCCACGCCCACGGCCCTGAAGCGCAGCCCCAGCGCCTCCTCCCTGAGCTCGCTCAGCTCCGTGGCCTCCTCCGTAAGCAGCAAGCCCAGCCGCACAGGACTCGTAAGCTGATTTTCCCTTCGCATGCTCCCCCTCCTGCCCAGCCCCGGAGCCGCCCAGCCCGGCAGAGCCGCTCCTGCGGGGCTCGTGGTGCTCGTGCTCCTCCTCCTCCTCCTCCTCCTCATTGAAAGCATGCACGAAGGAAGGAAATCTTAGCTAGCCCTGGAGAGCAGCTGAAGAGTTGAATATTTAATTGAAGCTAACAGAGTGATTGCAATAAGAAAGGGGCTTAGGAGGCCAACTGATTTCTCTGGCTGCAGTCTGTGGTGGTGCTCGCAGAGATGAGAATGTTGACTCCATGTTTCAGAAGACTTGATTTATTATTTTATGATATATATTATATTAAAACTATACTAAAAGAATAGAAGAAAGGATTTCATCAGCAGGCTGGCAAGGAATAGAAAAAGAATGATAACAAAGGCTTGTGACTGACTGAGACAGTCCAGCCAGCTGGGCTGTGATTGGCCATTAATTAGAAACAACCACATGAGGCCAATCCCAGATGCACCTGTTGCATTCCACAGCAGCAGATAACCATTGTTCACATTCTGTTCCTGAGGCCTCTCAGCTTCTCAGGAGGAAAAATTCCTAAGGAAAGGATTTTCATAAAATGTGTCTGTGACAGCAATCTGCATTTGATTCATTTTCTGGAGCTTCCAGATGTCACACTCAGTTTGTTTAAGCAGGAAGCTTCACGTTGGCTAAAATGTTCCAAATTTCCTTTTGCTGTTCAAGAGATGAGTCAGCTGAGAAATGCAGCAGGAGCAATTTCCAAGTCTCTGCTGACAAGAAGCCTCTTTCTTTTCTTTTAGATTTGGCTTTAATCCTGTGAATTCATAAAGGCTGAGTGTTGCCAAGTGCAGTGGCTCAGGTGAAATCTAACACAGTACTAATTCCACCTAATACACTTACTATGGATTCTTTTGAAGTTGCTCTGTTACATAAATGTCCTAATCTTGGGTTGCAGCAGTAAAATGGAAATCTGGGAAGGCTGAATTTTGAGAAGTCTCTTTTATGGTAATTGAAAACATAGAAATAATTGGATTTTTCCACAGTCGCTCTAGCTTTTTCCTTTCTTTTTTTTAAACCACATTGGATAGATCTAATTAGGAGGGAGTGAGTGCCAGTGATGTGGAGCAGGTTCCCTGTCCCACTGTCCCAGTGACCAGCAGGTGCCCAGAGAGGTGACTGCCCCTGCTGCTGCAGGACTGAAGCAGATTAGCAGAGGTCAGCAGTCGGTCAGGGCACCAGGGTTAATACCTGGCCACAAAAAGGATTTTTATTTGGCACAAACACTGGCACTCCATCACTTAATCCATTCTGGAAGTTGCACTTGCAGCTGCAGAGTGCCCTCTAGTTTGGGATCAAAGCACTAACACGGGGAACCAAGTGCTTCATTCCCTGTGCTGTGATCCCCCAGGTTACACCTTGTGAGTGTCTAAAATCTGTTTGCTTATTTTGTTGTGTCCCAGGGATTTTGCATGATTTGGGTCATAAAATACAAAGCTGCTGTAATCCATTATATCTGGAATTAAAATTCCAGCTTTCTCAGGCAGTGGGAGCATTTGGTGGCCATCCAAGTTAAAAGGATTGTACAAATAATTCGGAGACTTTTTCTTTAAAAGTTAAGCTGCTGGGGAAACGAGATTTTCTGTAATCAGTTTTGACCCAGCAGACTTTTCCTGCTTCAGTTTCTAGAAAACTAAAACTTTTTGCTCAATTTTTTGCCTTTTTCACAACTATTGCTCACTTTACTTTGTAATTTCAGGTTATTTACTTTCCCTCCTAGCTCAGGAACTCACGAGGGTGTAGCTGGTAGGGCCATAATGAATTTTCTCTTGTACTGATTCCATTCAGTGAGGCAAGGTCAAGGAAAACCTGGTTTCATTTTAGCTGCAATTCTCCTGATTAATTTTAATCTGCATTCTTGAAACTTAATATTCCAGATCCTTTTCCCAGAAGTAATTTAATTCCAAGTGATAGAAACATATCTTTTATTTTATATACCAGCTGTTGTTCTTCACAAGGTTTTAGCTGTAGGGTTGGCTTAGGTCAAGGTAATTGCTCTTTATCCTGGCTGCTTTTGCCATGCTAGAGGTGCCAGATGCTGGTGGGAGTTCCCAAAGCTTTTCATGGAGCATTTGGAAGTGTTGGACTGCTGCTGGTGACCCAAGATCGTGACCTGTTAAACAGTGACATGATGGTTTTGGCTTGCTAGAAAGCTGCCTTTGTTTTTTTGATGCAAAAAGATGCTTAGGAGCATCCTGAGCCAGCCTTTGTGTGAGTCTACACCTTCCACTGAGGCTTTTTATTTTCACTTCATCCCTCCTGCCTCTTCCTCTGACCACACGTGGTGGCCACTGTTAAATTCTGGAAAATGAGGTCATTTAGGTGTAAAAGGAGAAGGTGCAGTAGGTCACAGAAAGCATTTGCTCTACTAACCCTGTGTTTGTGGATCTGGAGGTGCCCACTACACCCCTGTTTCCTTTCTCTTGGCGCAGAACGATTTGTAACTCATTTATTTTGTGAAGTTGACAGAAACCTCTTCCCGCTATGCAAGAAAAATTTCGGGCACCACAGCCCTCCAGGAGGCCCTGAAGGAGAAGCAGCAGCACATTGAGCAGCTCCTGGCAGAAAGGGACCTGGAGAGGGCAGAAGTTGCAAAAGCAACGAGCCACGTCGGGGAGATCGAGCAGGAATTGGCTCTGGTTCGCGATGGGCACGACCGGGTGAGGGAGTTTTTGTTCCTCTGGAACAGAGTTAACACCATGGACTTAACCTCCAAAATGGGCTTTTCTTACTGAAAAGGTGATGTGCTAAAAATGAAATAATCCATACCTGTGAGATCTCCCTTGTGGGATCTTTGGTTTTATGAGATAGCAGATCTGCTGGATTTAACTCGTTTTTGTTGAACTTCACTGCAGTTTTTGCTCATGGCCATATTTGATAACATTCCTGTCACTTGGCCCATCACTTCACCAAATCCTGGTTACTGAGGTACAGGTACATAACTTGGAAAAAATTCCTGTATTTCCCAGCTTAGTAAAGTTTGGTTTTGTTCCTCTTCCTGATTAGCACGTGCTGGAGATGGAGGCAAAAATGGACCAGCTCCGAGCCATGGTGGAGGCAGCTGACAGGGAGAAAGTGGAGCTCCTCAATCAGCTTGAGGAAGAGAAAAGGTAACCCCAAACTGTCCTCATGAGTGTAATTAATGTTCTTCTTGTGCTCCCCTTGTGCATCTTGCTGTTCATCCTGACCCAGACACATTTCTCAGTGCTGGAATTTTGATGCAATTGTCACATCTTGAAGTTCTGTGGATGCCTTGGATTGTCCTGAATTTCTGACAGTCTCCTACATGAATGGTAGAATGTATAGAATGTGAGATCAAACTGCTGATTTAGGTCACCTCAGATCATCCAGAAGGGTGACAAAAGGAGAGAATCAACGAGGATTTAAAGGGTTTTAATACAAAATGCCCTCTTAAGAGCTGCAGGAGCAGTGATGCCTGGCTTTGGCACTGGTAGTGTTTTAGGGACAGAAGTTTCCCTCCCTCTGATGCTTCCTGGGAGATATTTCTCCTTAATGTTCCTGGCAGTTTGCTGCTACAGTGGGAATGTTGTCACTGTCCTTCTGATTTCCACTGAAAAGTGAGCTTGAAAGCATTTGCTTCCAAAATTACCTGCATTTTAATGAGTTGTCTCCACAGGAAAGTTGAAGACCTTCAGTTCCGTGTGGAAGAAGAATCCATTACCAAAGGAGACCTAGAGGTAAAATATCTCCAGCTTTGTAAAAGGGATATCCAGGAGGGCAGGAATCATTAAAAGATGCAATCCTGGTCCAGCCACATGAAAATGATACCCATTTCTGCAGTCTTTAGTAAGCCAATTGTCCCAAAATTGTAGGATTGCACCCCAAATTCAGTTGCACACTTTAGCAAGGGCTGTGCTATGGAAAGGCTGTAGTAGAGCCTATAGAAAGGCTGTAATACTTCGAGAAATAAAATTAATTCCTAGAAAATTCTACCTTTTGCTGTTAAAAGTAACCACTAAGAAGTTTAACCAAAACTAAAATTGTTTTGTAGTTACAAAATTGCAAGTTAATATTTATGCTTTTGAAAATGAATATTGAAGACTTGTCCTGTTTGATCCATTTCTTGAGTAATTCCTGTGCCTCCCTTGGAGAAGGTTGATTAATGGAGAGTTTGCACATAAAATCTAAATAGCAATTCATGTGTGCAACTTTTATCTATTGGTTATAGAATTGTAATGTTGGGCTGCAGCAATTGTGTTATTGCACAATCAGAATAGAAAATATTTAGGGAAGGATTGCTTTCAGGTATTTGAGCACTGCCAAATTTTTATCCCAAAATTCCAATTAATAAGCAAGATAATTTTGGTTGCTCTACTCTATTGTCTAATCAGAAGCATAAAGTACAAACTTAGTTAACTGTGTTGCTACAAAGCATTTGTGATTGAAGTGCTAGCCTTATGGAAAATACTCATTTCATATAACATTTCTTTTATTTTAGTCTTCCATTCATTTTAAAATACCTATCTAGACTCTTCATAGAATGCTCCTTTTATTGTTTAGTCCATGGAAATATTTTAGTTTTTTATTTTCTGTTAAATCAATCGATGGTCATGGCAAACCATCTTAAAGACTCTGGTTTGTCAAGCTGCTTAACTTGGGGGTTTAAACTGAATTCAAGCTGATGGAATATCTCCTGTTGTTTGTGTTGGAATGGTAGTGCTGAGTCTGCAGGTGAAACATTTTTGTTTGTTTGTTTTTTTAATTTTACTGATAGCGAAAGAGGCAGATTTCGGAAGACCCAGAAAATGTAAGAGGGCACTTCAATGTGCAGAGACATCCCATGTTAACAGATTGTGTGCAGAAAATGCTTCTACTGATTCACTAACTGCATAATCTGTTATTGAGACATTGACTCTGGTATTTGTGTGCATGTTGCTTTCAGAGCAGTTCCCACATTTCTTGGGAGGAATGTGTGTAGTGACCAAAGGTGGCAATGCCATTGACTGCAGCCAGGGCCAGTGTGCCTTTAGAGCTCTTTAGGGTCACAGCCTTTGCTGTGACACTGCAGAGTCCAGGAGCTTGCAGAACATGACCAGCATCCTGAAGTGGCCTTAATTTAAATGTGGGATTTTAGCTGTTTTCTTCACAAAATCCTGCCTGCTCTCCTATGACATCCTGCTGCTGTTCAATAGATGACAATTTTTCTGAGGGAAAAAAATCTGTCTGTTCTTCATCTTCCCATATTTGTTTCCTTTTTCTGTATGAAATGCTAAGGGGAGAGATGATTAAAACCATCTGAACAATTACTTTACAAAGCTGTCTGATTTTACTGTATCCTTATGTAGCTCCTCTTCAAATTCTGTGGGAGAAATGTGTAACTTGATAACAGAAATGGCCATGTGAGATGTTTAAGGAGCCCTCTTGCTTCCCCAGCTCAGAATAGTGGAATTTTAAAGGTAAATTTATCTCAGGCTGCCTCTTCTGCTGCATCCCCAGCCAAGAGAGGGAGTTCTCAAGACTAGAACTGGATCCTGCTGTGCATCCTCAGGGCTTCCCTTTGCAGAGATCCCTCAGGGATCTGTTTCTCCTCCAGTCTCCCCATCAGGCCGATGCTTTGGTAGAAATAAATCTGCATGTGCCCTTCCTTTCTCTGGTTTTGTGTGCTCCTTCTTTGATCCCATCTTTTCTCCTGATTTCCCTGTTCTGATGTTTCCATTCAAAATGGGCATTTTCACTCCCCAGGGGAGACTTTCCAGGCTGACCCTGGTGGTGTCCTGTGGTTGTGTCCCAGCACGAGGGGACCGGGGGCTGCCCTGCCCCATCCTAGACCTGATTGTCAGGAGTTGTGGCCTCAGCACAATTTCCCAGTTGGATGGAGAATGCCACAGGGAGGTTTATTCTGGAGTGAAGGAATAGCCAGAGCACAGAGGTGCTGCAAATGCTGATGTGCAGCCTCCAAGTTTGGGTGGAGTTCTGGGAGGTTGAAGGCAGAGTCAGAATCCCATTTCCACAGCACCTCCCTGATTGGGGAGCTCTGGAGAGGGGGAAGATGATTCCTTTGGCTTTGTTGTCTGGTTTTTTTTTTTCTTTCCTGCTTTTCTTTTCCATCCAAGTTAAGGTTTGCAATCAAATTATTTTCTTCTTTTTGGGGTACTCTCTCTTCTCAGTTCTGAGTTTCCTCAAAGAGAACCATAATCAGTGAGAATTTCTTTCCACATCATCAGGAGAGAAATTTGAGCAGTTCAAAATTTTGCAGTGATTTTTACCTCAGTAAATCTGGAATCTGTCCCTTGGAGATCAGATTTGATTAAAGGATAATCTCTCATCTCTAAATTGGGAAAAAGGTGTCAAACAAAGATCTCTGGAGTATTCTTTTTAATCTTTGTATTTCCATTTTGGCAGGATTTTAACTTGCTTGCCTTTATAGTCTATAAGAGATGGGATTTCAATAAACCTAGTAAGTTTTAAGTAATCAGTGATGGTCTGTCTGATCTTTGAGGCAGGAAAGCACTGTCTATAAAATTAAGGATCAAAGAGTTTGGGTTTTATGTAGCATAAAAACCATAAGGTTGCATATTCCAAAGGCACACAGGGGGAATTCTGTAACCATGAGATTTGGGATTTCTTGGGTTTTAGTAGATCCCCTTGGTGAATTAGAGCAAGTAAGGTTTGAATTTCCATCTTTTAAAGCAGATTGTTTTTCAGACTTAATTAAAATCTGGCTGTGGATCAAAACTAATACTGACCTATGTCAGAGAGAAAACTGAATTGTAGCCACTTATTAAATATTATTTCCCTTAGAATACTTAAATCCATTTTCAAAGGCTATGGGCAGGAAAACCAATAATCTGTGTTCTTGGAGCATTTTTGCCTGTCACACCCTGAGGATCTTCCACTGAGAGAGAAACAGATCTGCTGCAGAATGAAAACATCAGCAGATCTGAGGAGCAACTTTCAAGTGTTTGTGGATCAAGAACTCCATAGAAACATGGGCAACTATTTTCAACTGTTTAAAAACTTCACCCCCTTGGATATCTGGGTGTTTTTGGGAAGGAAGAACTTGCTGCTGCCACAAGGAATTCTGTGTTTGGAGAAGCAGAAAAGGAGCTCATCCCCATCTTTCTATTTCTCTTTCATTTTTCTCTCTTCCCTACTTCAGAGGTGCAGGTCAGGTTTGAATTACCTGCTGGACTTTCCCTGCACCTGCCAAACTTCAGGCTCTCTTGCAGGCCTCAGGGACTATCTGAATATCAAGCCAGAATATCAAAGATTCTGTGTTCTTGCTAAAAATTCTGTTTGTGAGCAAAAAGCAGGAGGTACCTGCTCACTTGGGTTCTCATCTGTGTTCTACATCTCTTTAGGAACCTGTTAGAATTCCAAAGGTCTTTCTTTTTTCTTACTTCCACATATTCTTTAATATATTTAGACATCCATAACTGCAGAGCAACCAGGCTGATTTTTCACTTTTTTATCTGGTTTTGAGGAATCTTGTTGCCTGCTTCCTTCCTGAAAGAGGAGAAGAGGGGGGAAAAGAGGAGGATTTTGGAGTTACAGACAACCCTTCTCTTTCTATTTCTGTTCAGATAATTCAAACCATAGTGACAGAGGAGCCTTCATGTTCCCAGCTCTTGGCCAGAAGCATTTTTATGGCTGAGACTGAGAGACAGCTACTATCAAAAACAGAAAGTTAAAGTTTTGATTTGTCACATGAGATTCTGTGGAGAATTTTTGTCCCCTTGTTAATAAGTAATTTTTTTATAAAATCAGCCAAAGGCATTAAAGGAAAGGGTAGTGGGATGACAAGGAAAGGGATTTACCATCCTGGTAGAACAGGAAGAGATATATATGCACATATATATATTTTTGACATAACTATTCTAATTTGTGCTGAAAACTTCATGTACTGATAAATAACTTCTACTCAGCTGCATGAAACTTTTTTTTGTTCCCATTTCTCCGTTTGCTGTTCCTTTTATTTATTTATTTATTTTACACATTTGATTTCATTTTTACACGCCCATCCATTCACACCTTCAGCCCATCCTCCTCATCCATAGCATTTTCCCATCCATTTCCCCCCCTTGCATCCTCTCTGCTCACCTGTTAAAGGCTCTGGCAGCACGGCCTGCATGTGGCTCCTCCTCTTGTGCTGGCATGTGATGGTGGCACCGTTGTGTTCTCTTCCTCTCCCTCTCCACTAACAGACGCAGACCAAACTGGAGCATGCCCGCATTAAGGAGCTTGAACAGAGCCTGCTCTTTGAAAAGACCAAAGCTGACAAACTCCAGAGGGAGTTAGAAGACACTAGGGTAATGGTTTTCCCTGTTTGAATAACGAGCCTGATCTGTGTTGTGGAAGATTTCTGATGGCACAGTGCCGGGGGTGACACCTGCTGCAACAGGTCCTTGCTCCTGCCGTAGCCAGAGCTGCAACACTGTAAAAAATTAGGATTAATTTTGAGCTTCCATGGGGTGTGTGTGTGTGCCTGGACATGTGACTCGTACAAGAACTCAGGTAAGATGTCTTCACACTGCCAAAGTAACCCTTGGATCCAAAAGTAGCAGGATGGGATCGTGAGCTGACAGAAGGGAACTTCAGTAGCTCATTTTAAAAATTAGCAGAGTTCATTAAACCCAAAAAAACTAAGATTGAACGTGCCAGTCCTTTTACACAAACTGAGTATTTGGGGCTTGGTTTCTGAGCTCTTCAGTAGCTGCTGCACTATTTGCTTTGCTAAATCATAGTTTGCAGTGGCTTTTTAGCTCTTTTTTCCCACCAATGACATAATCTTTTAATGATTACCCCAGTAATTAGTAATACTGCTGCCTGTCAGAATATTACTGACATACTTGGTACCAAGTCAGAAGTTCAGCAGATGTCAATTCTTAAAGAGAAATAGATACACACACACACATATTCATACTCACACATGGGGATTCTCTTGAAGGTCAGGTAGGATGAATAAAAAACCCAGGATGAATATAAAACCAACATTTTAATGTGTAATAAGTACTTTTAAAGGGCAGCTGTGGGTAAGTAATATCTTTTCCAGGAGGTCAAAGCAGTAACTTCCTAATTAGAATTAATTCTGGGAGCTTTTCTCTAGCAAAAACTGCTCCAACAGTCAGTGAAAAGCTCAGATAGTGCCAGGACACTTTTTCAGAGAGAAGCAGATATAGAAGGGATTTCACAGGATTTATCAGTTCAAAATGTGTTTATCAATTTCTGACAGTCTTGTAGCTGGTGTGAGATGAATTTGGAAGGAATTATTTCAACAGAGACCTCAAGGTTCTCCATTCTTTTCCAGTCTGCCTTAAAATGGTTCTGAGGAACACTTTGTTAATCATTGATAATACCCATCAGGGTGGCTTGGAAATTTTTTAGCAAATTATTTCTAGATACTACCAGAAGAACAAATTTCAGCAAGTTCTTTGTTTATAGACAATAAAAGATGTTTGTCACATGAACTGTGGACATTTTTCCCTTTCTGAAGCAATTTGCAACGCTCACTGGAAGCTTTTCAGCAAGGCCTGAGTGTCTTTGTATGAAATGTATATTTTATAATTCTTCTTTTCTTAAAATGCTGTTGATCATAGGTGGCCACAGTGTCAGAGAAGTCCCGGATCATGGAGCTGGAGAGGGACCTGGCACTGAGGGTGAAGGAGGTGGCTGAGCTCCGAGGGAGGCTGGATTCCAGCAAACACATCGACGACGTGGACACTTCTCTCTCCCTGCTACAAGAAATCAGCTCTTTGCAAGAAAAAATGGCAGCAGCTGTCAAAGAACACCAGAACGAGATGAACTCGCTGAAAGAGAAGTTTGGCCTTAGTGAGGAAGCCTTGCAGAAAGAGATCAGGTCCCTTTCAGCTTCCAATGAGAGAATGGCAAAAGAAAATGAATCCTTGAAAAGCAAACTTGACCACGCCAACAAGGAGAATTCTGACGTGATTGAGCTGTGGAAGTCCAAGCTGGAATCTGCAATTGCCTCCCATCAGCAAGCAATGGAAGAGCTGAAAGTTTCTTTCAGCAAAGGTGTTGGGGCTCAGACAGCAGAATTCGCTGAGTTAAAGACTCAGATTGAGAAGATGAAATTAGACTATGAGAATGAAATGGCAAATCTAAAACTGAAGCAGGAGAATGAGAGATCTCAGCACTTGAAAGAGATCGAGTCCCTGAAAGCAAAACTGGTGGCAGTCACGGAGGAGAAAGAGCAAAACCTGGAAAGCCTGAAGAGCAAACTGGAAAGTGTGGAAGATCAGCACCTAGTAGAAATGGAAGACACTTTAAACAAATTGCAGGAAGCTGAGATAAAGGTAAAGGAGCTAGAGGTACTGCAAGCCAAGTACAATGAACAAACCAAAGTTATTGATAGTCTTACACCACAGATCAAAGCTGCTGAAGAAAAGCTTTTGGACCTTGCTGCACTTGAGAAAGCCAATTCTGAAGGTAAATTGGAAATCGAGAAACTTAGCAAGCAGCTTGAGGCAGCTGAGAAACAAATTCAGACTTTAGAGACTGAAAAGGGTGATGGAATTAGCCAGGTTTGTATCAACATCCATCCTTTTCATTTGCTTTTGCTTTTATTTTACATTTGTACCCTTTTAATCTGCCATAAGAAATACATCACAGAAAAAAGGAGTTGTAGTGATTGTGTATCTTGGGACCATCTGAGGAGGTGTAGAGGAGCAGTAACTGGGTCCTGTCTCAACAGGTTTTGCTGCTCCACCTGCACCAATCAGCAGAAGGAAAAAAATTCCTTCTGCACTTCCTTGCTGCAGATTTGGGCATGTCTGTGCTGAAATCTTCCTGTTATGGAAGAGTTGTTGGCTCGTTTGGGAGAAGGGTCCACACACCCTAAGGCTTTAATCTTTGGGGACAGACAAGGGGGACTTGGGACCCAGTGGGGAAACATTTCCTCCATGACCTTTCCCCTCCTCTGACAAGGTGGTGGGGGAGGCTTTTAAAATAAAAGAAAGCACAGAAAATCCTGGTAGAACTTTTCTTTAGACCAAGGCTCTGCAGGGAAGTTTTTGGCACTGTTTGACAGCACTTTGGGGCACAGGCTGCAACTTGGTGCAGGATTTTCCTTGGGTTTGGATGAAACCTCTGTAAAGCTGATGGTAGTCAAGAGTAGTGGGGAAATAACTGGAAAAAGCTTCCCTAAACTCTTCACAGGTGGTTCCAAGATACCAAATTTTTACCTTTGACTCTTTTTTGAGGCCACAGTGGATTTCTGCACTGGGTGTGGTACAGAGATTCCCTCCCTGTGTGTGTGTATTGATCTGATCAGCCACTTGAAGCACAAATCAATCAGTTCAAAGAATGAAAACAATAAAGAACCAAAACCACTGATTGAACTAATGCTGAAACTTTGAAATTGTGATAGTATCCAAAAATGTCTGTCATTAAATAATGTATTCACAATTAATGCCAGAAAAACTAAATTTTAATGATTTCAAATCTATTCCAAGATGCAATTAGTGCTGTGATGTATGCAGTCATCAGTGGAAATCAGCTTCACTCAATTAACCCATCATGGTTTTTTCTTAATTTTTTTTTCTTTTTCATCTTAGAGTGTTTTGATATTACAGTTATTTCTTTCAGATTCACCTTTTAATTTTCCTAATTTTTCTTTCATGTTTGTCATTTTATTTTACTCCATTTCATCACCTTTGTTAGGCCAGTAATCTGGCCAAAGAACTGCAGGGCAAAGAGCAAAAGCTTCTTGACTTTGAGAAAAACTTGAGTGCAGTAAATCAAGTTAAAGATTCTTTGGAAAAGGAACTTCAAGTTTTGGTGAGTAATACCCCAAAATTTTGACTTTACTCTTTGGATTTTGGGTTTCATGGTCAGAGTGTCATGGAAGTCTGTGGATCAGCTCTGAGCAAAGCCTTCCAAAGGTGTTTTACTCAAGGAAAAAATGGGAAGGGTTCATGGCTGATGGGACCTTCCTCAGAATAAAAAGAGCATTTCACCTCAGTCCTGCTTTATCAGGTGTTTTGTCTAAATAGAACTCATCTATTTATGGATTGCAGATAAAATTAAACCAAATCAAAAGCAGCAGCAGTTTAAATTTAGGAACACTTAATGGCCCTTTATTGTAGCTGTTGTGCCAATTAACACTTGCTACACACTTCTTGTAAATGGTTTTAAAAGACCTTTCTCATTTAAATACATTTCCAAACACTGTGTTCTTGGTGGGGTTTCCCTGAGGAGCTACACTGGCATTAGTACCACTGGGATTTTTGGTCTTTCCATGCCAATAGTAAATATTCAAACTTGGTGGAAGAGCCTCACTTGCCCTCCTGAAAATCCTCCCTTTTCTTCATTGTCTGGCATCAATTCCTGCTGGTAAAACTGGAGAAGCCTGGTAGGAGATGGCTCCCAGGTGTCCCCTGTGCAGCCTGGGAGCAGCAGGGGTAGAAAACCCAAATTCTTGTTTCCCACCCTGGAATCTGGCAGCTGATGGAGAAGTTGCTTGAAATGTTGAGGGACTTGCAGCCAAGGCAAGGGAAGATCTGTGCTGAGCTGTAACTCAAAAACTTGAGATCTGTTTATGATAGGAACAAAGATTGTTCTATTTGTACATGAAAAACACCAAATACAAATTCAGTGGTTGAATTGTTCTGTTCCTACCAAGCCTTACCTTAAGTCTTTATCAATTTTTCAGAAAGAAAAATTTACTAATGCAGCTGATGAAGCAGAGAATGTTCAACAAGCTATGCAAGGTATGTGCTGCTAAAATAAACAGAGAACTAAAAAGCTGCAGCAATGAAATGCCAACAAAATGGCTTTTTTAAACACCTTGAAGCTCACAGCTGATGTCCCAGCAGTTTCAGGGGCTGTGGAAAGGGCAGGATTATTTGTAGCCTCTCTGAAGGGTGACATACCTTGCCAGTAGGGAGAATTGTCTGCATTCAAGTAGTTGCTAACTTTGTTTTCCAAATTTCACTTGCCTAGAAACGGTGAAGAAGCTGAACCAAAAAGAAGAGCAGTTTGCACTCATGTCTTCAGAACTGGAGCAGCTCAAGTCCAGTTTGACTGGTAAGGAAGGGATGAAGTGGAATGTTCTGGAAAGGCATCAGCTGTGTGCTCTGGAGCCTGTGGGAGGCTTTCCTGTACCTTCCATCCCTTTAGATCTCTGTGAAGCCACTGCAGGGGATTTGTGCCCTCAAGCAAACCTGGGAGAAGTGACCCCAAGGCTGCCCCTGCCCCTGGCAGTGCCTGCCCTGCCCTCAGGCATTTTTTCACTGGAGCTCTGTGCTCCTTTCCTTGATCATTTTCTGCTGCTGTGCTGAGCAGCTGATGAGTGACTTCACCTGCAAGACCTGCAGGTCTCTTCCTCCATTGCTTCCTTCCCCTCTGAGACAGCAGAACTTGTACCAACATCTCATGGCCTGCAGGGAATCCCTTCTGAAACAAAGGGCTCATGTCCAGCTGCTCTTTGCTGAAGAGTCCTCAACCTTCTGCTGCAGTTACCAGTTCAATCAATCATCATTTTTCTTTTTAAATGGTTGATCTGTGAGGTCTGGAGCATCAGTATTGCTGGTTTTAGTTCTTTACAGTTCTCCAGCTGTTCTTTGCATACCCTTCCTCTAGAATTTACAGCTCAACCACCTTTGTTTTGCTCAGAGATGGAGAGGAAGCTGAGGGAGCGAGAAGAGAGGGAGCAGCAGCTGATGGAAGCAAAAGCCAAACTTGAAAATGACATTGCAGAGATCATGAAGTCATCAGGAGACAGCTCTGCCCAGCTGACAAGGATGAACGATGAGCTGAGGCTCAAAGAAAGGTATTTGATCACTGTCACACCTCCACTCCACACTGCCAGCTTCTCAGTTCATTTTTCTGTAAATATCTGAACAAGATGCTCCTGAGTGTCACATTGATTTGACAAGTGAGCTTATTCTAGCAAACTAAATCAATCAAAACAGTCCCCTGGGAGTGGTTTGAAGAGCATCCAACACTGATAATTCCAAAATTCTTACATAAGGTGCTTCTCATTGCCCACAGTAAATGACCTCTTGAATAATCCAGACTGTTTTGTGATTGTGCTTCATGATTATTTGATTACCTGATAAACTCAGTTTATTTAGATATATAAAAGACTTGGGTCACATTTTTGTGAGAGAAAATGTGGGGGGGTTTTCCCAAATAAAAATTGTATGTACAATACTGGGGGGAATATTGACCTTCCCTGTTTAGCAGAGCACTGTCTGTTAAACAATGAAATCTCTTTCTAAATGCTTGCTCAGAATACAGAACTCCAGCACAATCTTGGCTCTTCCATCCCTGTGCTTGTGGTGCTGTCAGCAGAAAGTGAAGTTCTCCCATTTGGTCTTTCCAGGCAGTTGGAGCAAATACAGCTCGAGCTCACAAAAGCAAATGAAAAGGCTGCTCAGCTTGAGGAAAACGTGGAGCAGACAGCCCAGAAAGCTGAGCAGAGTCAGCAGGAAACTCTCAAGATTCATCAAGCAGAACTGAAAACTCTGCAGGATCATTTAACAGACATGGTAAGAACAATTTTAAAAGAACTAAAACTGTGCAGAAAAATGGCCCCACTGCTGCTTGAACTGTGTTTCTTATCTTCCACCAGAAAAAGCAGATTGAGAGCAGCCAACATGAGTACAAAGATCTTCAGGCAAAGCATGAAAAAGAAATTTCTGAGCTGGTGGCTAAACATGCTGCAGATATCCAAGGGTTTAAGCAGAACCTGCAGGATGCAGAAGAGGCACTGAAAAGTGCTCAGAGGAAAAACAGCGAGCTGGAGGCCCAGGCTGAGGAGCTGCAGAAACAAGCAGAGCAGGCCAGAGTAAGTGGCTTTTGTCACTCTGCAAGGGACTTAAAGTTCAAATTTTCTGTCTCAGTGACTCGTTTCCTCTCTGCTTCAAGCTTTCATAGCCAGATTTTTGTAGTTTTTCTGTTTTGAGCTTTCCCAGGGTATGTGGGTATGGGTTAGGGAGGAGAAGCCCACAGGACAAGCTGGTTGTTAGTTCTGTTCTCAGTTACACAAGAGTTGATCAGTTCAGTTCTTTAATATCAGTTCACATTTTATGTTCAGTTCTTTAATATCAGTTCTTTAATATCAGAATTTTATGTTCCTAGATCTGGCTCAGCACAGCCAGCTGGAGCCAGATGTCATTCCCTGGTTTTTTATATGCTTGCATTTTAAGATGCATTGTGAACTACTTCATTTAGAAGTGCTACACACCTTTCATTTTGTAGTATGATCTGCAGCTATTCAGTGTGTAGCTTGACTTTAGCAATTTTAATTTTTCCTCCTGTTTCTTTGACTTTACTGCTTGCTTTCATGCCTCAGCAATTATTTGCTATAATCTTTGCTGTTTGATTTAGCAAATTATTTAGTGTATAAATTGACACACAATATTGACAGCACTGCTGTGGTGTTTTGAATTAAAGGGATAAAATTAAAGGGATCATGACAACATATTTTTGAGAAAATCATGAGGAGGTGAAGCTGAGAATTGGAAGTCAGTTTCTAATAGCACTCCTTGCATTTTAATTCACTTAGAGTCTCATGAAATCATTCTGTGGCTCTTCTTTTGAACAATTTACAGTCAGTCAATTCATTGAGAGTACTTTTAGAAATCACATGAAATTTTGGATGGAGGAACCTTTAAACCATGATACTTTTAATATTATTTAGCCACTAAAAACCTCCTGTGGATGATGCCTGTTCTGCAATGTAACAGGGGTGTCTGTCAGCAGTTGAGTTCAAGCAGGCACTGTGTGTCAGTGTATACACTTTTAAAACTTAAATTAAGTTGCTCTATTTGCCCTTAAAGCACATTTCTCATTTGTCTGCTTGACTTGATTTTTGTTTTCCCTTCTCCCCGACTTTATTTCTTTAGTCCTTAAGCTCTGTGTTAGCCTCATCCAGAAAAGAAATCGAACAAATGTCAGACAAGATGAGGGCTTTGATATCAGAAAAAGAGACTTTGGCACAGGAGGGGAATACTTTAAAATTAGAGAGAGGTCCCTTGTTATCAAAACTTAAAGAATTGGAATCAAAGATTTCGTTAATGCAACAAGACCAAGAAGAGCTGAAGGCAGAAAATAAAAGAATCCTAAAGCAGAAGGAAGAAGCTGAGGCCAAAAGCCAGCAGGAGAGCACAGAAAAGGGAGAGTTGGCTTCTGAGAAAAGCAAATTACTCTCTGAACTCGAGGCAGTGCAGGCAAAGCTGCTGAAGGCAGCTCAGGAAAATGAGGCTCTCCAGTCCTTGGAGTTAACCTTGTTCCAAAAGCTGGAGGAACTTCAGGCCAGCAAAGATGCCATGGATGTGGCGTGTCAGAAACACGTCAGAGAATGGGAAGAGCTGGAGAGTTATCAGAAGAGACTTTTGGAAGAGAAAGATGCAGTTCTGAAAGACAAAGATGATGTTATCCAGAAGCTGGGAAGTTCTTGTGAGGCCTTGGCCAGAGACCAAAGGGAGCTCCAGCAACAAGTGTCAGCTCTGGCTGCAGAGAGAGTGTCAGCCCTGGGGGAGCTCTTGGCTCTTCAAGACAGACACAAAGCCCTGGAAGAGGAGCTGGGCAGGGTCTTGACAGGCCTGCAGGAAGAGAAGGAGATGCTCCTCAAAGGCACAGAAAAGCTGCAAGTGAGTTTAGAGCAGGCAGTCAGTGAAAACCAAGTGTTAAAAGTGAGAGAGGAGGAGATGCAAACCCAGCTCACCAAAGCGATGAAAGACTCCAAGGAGCTGCAGAATTCCCTCGAGAGCCTCACTTGTCTCCTGGAGGAAATGAAAGCCTCAAGAGACACACTCAGTTTGGAATGTAATCACTTACATCAAGAGAAAGAGGCTCTTTCCTCATCAGAGCAAAGGCTTTTGGCTGAAAGGGAGCAATTTCTCAATGAAAATAAGGCAACTGCTGCGAGGCTTCTGGAGGCCTCAGCATATGCTGAGCTTTGTGAGAGAATCTGCGCTGAGAAAATGAACAAGCTGACCTTGGAGAAGGAATCTGTCCTTCAGAAGTTGTTGCAGTTTGAAGAGCACAATGAGGCTCTTCTCCAAGAGAGGAAGGAACTGGAGACAAAATACTTGGAGCTTCTTGATGAGAACGAGTCTTGTGCAAAGGCAGTTTCTGATCTGAAGAGAGAACGGGAGCTGGACCTCTTGTCCAGGAATGCTCTGGCTGAAGAGAATGCCACACTCCGGAATTCCATTGAAGCCCTGAAGGGAGAACTCAGTAAGAAAACTGTAGAAAATCAAGAGTTAATGGCCTGTAAATGTGACCTTTCCAATCTCCTGAAGAAGGCCCAGGATGCCAAAAGAGCACTGGAAGCTGAGCTGGCAGCTGCAGCACACACCAAGCAGGTCCTGTCGTCCTCCTTGGACACCTGCTCCTTTGCCAGGGAAATGCTGACCAGGGAGAGGGATGAGCTGCAGGAGGAGTGTCAGAAATTAGACAAAGAGGTTGCTCTTGTGAAAGAATCCTTAACCTTGGAAAAGGAAGCTCGAAAACTGGACGAGAAATCGTTTCTGTTGGGACGTACAGAACTTCAGAGGAATATCAGCTGCTTGGAGAAGGAGCTAGAAGAACTGAGAGAGAAAAATAAAGTTCTGGCTGAGAAAACACTTTTAATTGAGGAGAAAGAAAAATGTGAAATGAAACTGGTGGAAATAATGAGAGAGGAACAAGTCATCTGTGCAGAGAAGGAGCACGTCACTGCCAACATGAAGAGACTGAAGAGTAACTTTGCCTCCGTGTCCAGGACAGCAGCCGAGTTCCGCGGCGTGCACAGCGGCATCGCCAGGAAGATGGATGTGCTGGAGCACGAGATGGAGCTGATGGAGAAGGAGGGAACTGAGTACCTTCAGGACCTGGAGATCCTGAGGAAGGAGCAGAAAAATCTGCTCCTCAGTCAGGAGGGACTAGTGAAGGAGAAGGGGATGTTATTCCAGGATTATTACAGACTCTATGAGGAGGTTAAACTTTTAGAACAAACTAACAGTGACCTGTCAGGCAAATTGTTGGAGTCTCAGGGCCAAAATCAGATGCTGCAGGAGCAAATGAAAAATCTGATTTTGAAAGTAAAAGAACTTGAGACTCTCCAGGCCCAAGCAGTAGTACAGAAACCAGAGGTATTGAAATTCATAGATTAAAGTCAAGTCTGGGGCTGGTTCTGCTAATCCTGAGCACTAACCCTGGTGTCCTGTGTGCACTTCCCTCACTTCCCTGCACACTCAGCACTGCATAACACACTGCACTTGTGGGCTCTCAGTGTGGCACTTGGGGGTTGTTGCAAGTTCCAACTGTGAGTCTAAAAGACACTTTTTTTTTTTTCCTTAAATATTTTTAACTACAAAAACCTCTATTGTTGCTGAATGTTGCAAGAAAACAACATAAACTGTGAATAAAAGGAAGTTGTGTTCCCTGAATCTGGGAGGAGACGTTGAGCAGCTCCTTCTGGTGAAGGACTCTGCAACATAAAATTTAAAGTAGTGATAGATAAGGTTTTAAATTGGATCTTTGTGTAATTTTATGTGCAATTACAGCAAAATACCAACCTGAGTTACTCCAAAAATATGAAAGAATGTGCTGCTTCTGTAAATTGGATAAAAGCAGTGTGAGAGAAAGGGAAAGATGTTGAGAATGCTGGGGTTCTTTTTATTCACAGAAGTGTTTTGTATTCACCACCAACAAATTCTTTATAAAATACTTTGATTTTCAGTTTGTGTGGCTTGAAGCCCAGAAAATCACATTGAACACAAATTGGAATCAGGAGATGTTATAGATTACACCTGCCTAAGTATTCTAATATCATTGTGAAGTATTTCCTTTATGAGGCCATAATGAACAACACTGAAATTATCCAATAATTTGCTTTATCTCCAATTCCATTATTTTCCAAATATTTGAGGTTTTGTAATTCCATATTTCTGAAAATACACCAGGCTGTTGGAAGTGAATATCTGTTGAATTACTGCTGCCTAAAGAGGTGAGGGCAATCACAGTGGTGCTAGTGAGAAATCCAGGAATTAAAATTGCTCAGATGTGACATGAGCATGGGGTTATAATCTGTTTCTGCATGGAATTGAATCCTCAGTTCATTTTATACTTTATGCAGCTCCAAAATGCAAAATAAATTCCTAGTTTTAGACTTACTTACCTGGGAAGCAGCTGACAAACCACGGAGCTGTGCATGAAGTGTTGATCCTTTGCTGGCAGAGTTCTGTTGGGAATAACTGGGGCTTTTTCCCCACCTCCCTTTATGTCCAGGTGGCCAAGCTGGCAGAAGATGTTTCCCAGGCAGTGGAGCAGGTGACCAAGGAGAAGGATGCCATTCACAAAGAGAAGATTGAAACTTTGGCCTCTCTGGAGAACTCAAGACAGACAAACCAGAAGCTGCAGAATGAAGTAATCACACTGAATGCTTATGTGTGAAAAGTCTTGCCTGCTTTGTGAGAGCAGCTGTTGAATTGTAGAGAATTGAGACAGGCAGGAGAAGATTCTGTGGTTTTCCCACTGTGAAAAATTACTGGATGAGCACAGAGTGATGGAAAATGCACGTGGTTTTCTGGTCACGGTTATTTTGTATTTTGTATTTTGTGTCAGTCCGAGGTGCAGCAGTTCCCTTTGGTGTCTGTGTCCTGTCCATGTCTTCCCACCACTCTGTGCTGCTCCAGGGCCCAAGGAAGGGGAGGATGCCCTGGCCCTTGGCTGTCCAGCACTGCCAGAGCACTGGGGGTGAGCACTGGGGGTGAGCAGCTGGGCTGCCCCCACTGATTGCAGCGGGATCTGCCAGTGCAGAATTAGAATTGGTGACGTTCATGTGGGAGGGGTTCCCTTCCTGGATTAAAAAAATCCACAGGGTCCTGCACTGCCATGAGAATGGCTGCAGATTATCTGTTATGTAATAATAAATACACTCTGTGGTGCATGAAAACAAATCAGCTCCATGAGCTGCTGGTGGGGGACACGAGCTCAGGAAATCCGTGCCCAGCACTTTGTCCCGTGCAGCAACATCTCTGCAAGGAATTCATTTCCTGGGGTGCAGGCACAGCATTCAGCCCTCCTGACTCTCAGAAAATAAGGTATGGAAAAGCAGAATTCATGAGTTATCTTAGAGGAATAGACATCAAGGGGACAGCTGGTTTTAGCAACAAGCTCTGCATTTAAAAACCAAATAATGCTCTGAGGGCTGCAGCAGTTAATGGAGGTGCCTTGGGCTTTACCTTGGGGTGTTGAGCCCACATTCCTGGAAACTGCTCTCCAGTGGGCTTGGAATTCTTTGTGCTGCTCTGTTTGAATGTAGAGGTCTTGTAACATCTGTGACAGGCTGGGTCTGGGTTAATTTAGGGGCTAAAGATGTGTATATATATATATATATATATATATATATATATATATATATATATATATATATATATATATATATATAAGATTGAAAATGGAAGAGCTCAAGCCTCCATTTGGCTGAGGGCTGTTTCCTGAGAACTGTGTGATTTCATTGATGTAATGAGGGTTTTTCTCCTCTTTAAGTTGGACATGCTTAAGCAAAACAACCTGAAAAACGAAGAGGAACTTAATAAGTCAAAAGAGCTTCTAAATCTGGAGAACAAGAAAGTGGAAGAACTTAAAAAGGAATTGTAAGTATTTCACTGTTAAATCTGTTCGTTTTTGTTGGTACATTTACCTTTTTTTTTTTAATTGTCTTTCAGCAACTTTCTGGTATCCTGACTTTTAAAGCAGATATTGGGTCAAAATTGTCTGCCAAATGTTTGGCTTGTGCAAAACTTGACATGAGAATGTTGCTACTAAATTGCTGAAGGGAATTAAAGAAATCCTTGGATAATAGTTTGAAACAATTTGTTTGTTGGAGGGTTCTGCCTCCCAAGGGCACGAGATAATATTAAAATCTTTATTAGAAGAGAATTCTGATTTAATTACAAGTACACTTGGAGTTTTAGGTGGCTTTGCTCATAGAAACTTGACTCTGCTTTTATTTTTCATTGATGGCTTTGTGAAGTTTATTTTTGTGTATTTATTTCCTAAATGGTGTAAACCAAATCCTGTACATGGGATATAAAACTTGAGTTAATTGTTCTTTATTTGAGCTGCTTCATTGGAAACCAACATTTGACAATGTGTACCACTGGCCACAGACAAATGAACTGAAAGCATTTGGAACCATGAAATTTGCCCTGTGGAATCTCATTGCAGCAAAGCTGCTGCTGTGCCACAGGGAATAAAGATCCCAGTTCCTGCTGCCCTGCAGGGGCTGCACATCCCCAGCTCTCAGAGGTCTCCTGCATTAAATCACAAACCACTTTCCACCTGTGCTCCCAGGGAATTGCTTGGCTCATGGAGCTTGAGCTGGAATCTTGCTGACAGCTTAAGAGCAGCTCTGACTAATTAATATTATATTAATATTATTGGAGTTCCATCTGTCATTTTGTGACAGCTCTGTGGTGACACCAGGGCACAGGGGCCACCAGCTCCCAGAATTCAGTGTCTGGCTGTGGCTTTGGAAAACCTGCACAGACCCCTTTGAGAAAGGCAGGATTTCCTTTCAGGAGCAACTCCTGCCTGTGCTCGTGGGAAATGACACAGGAAATGTCTGCTCTGGTCCTGGGGAAAGGCAGCAGATACTGGGCTGTAATTTGCCAGGCAGATTTTATTTATTTATATTTATAGGAGATGCTGCCTTGAAAATCTCCAGCCCCACCAGGTGTTCTCAGGACCCTGATCACTCTGAGGGGGTTAATGCTGTTATTTCTTAGATTGAATGTGGCCTGTGATCATCAGAGCTGAGACCTTGGGGACAGAGGGAAGCCTGTGTAGTTTTCAATTGATCTTTGCTGGTTGTTTTGTGTGTTGCCCTGTTTTAGTGACAGTAAGAATTAGCTTGGTGCCAGGGATTGCTGAGCAGCAGAGAGCAGAGCTCAGGGGAGCTGTGAGAGGTGAGGAGGGCAGAGGGAATGTGGTGCCCTTGGAGCAGGGGCTGGGCCAGGGCCAGGGGGTCCTTTGGGAAAGGCTGAGGGGAAGCTGCAGTGCCTGAGGCTGCTCCCAGGGCCATCCCAACAAACACGGGAGCATTTCAGGGACCCCAGTACTGCGTGTGGGGTTTTATTAACACCACAAATAATCTGTGCCTTAATGCCAGAAGCAAGAGGAGGAGGGGTTAGTGCTGCACCTCAGCAAGGAAGCAGGGCTGGAAATAGGTGAGAGGTGGGAGCAGCTTGCTCCAGTCCAGGGGATCAGGGTGGGCATTTCCCAGGGTGAGACCAGGTAAAAGGAACGGTTGAAAAATCAGAGTCTCGTGAGATGCTGAACTAAAATCAGACTTTTGCCTAAATATGCCAACAGATCCTTGTATTTTGGAGTGCTTGAATAAGTTTCTGACGTAAGGGTTCTTCTGCTTCCCACAGTTATAAAAGTATTTTTAATATTCTAGTCAAGTCTGTAGTATTGGCACACAGGAGTACTGCATCTCCTTTTTTAAAAAACAAAAGAGTAATAAAGATTACTATTCAGTGAAATTAAGGGTATCTTTTGTGCCTTTTGAAAGATGACAAATCTTAAAGATTTTCTGTTAGTCACTCATGTTACAGCCAGCATGCTGAATGTTTTTAAAAATTTGTTGCAAATGAATGTATTTTAAGGGAACTATACTCATTAGTAGCAACACAGGCTGATGAAAGCTGCAAAGCCTTTTTTCCTTCAGCTTTGGTTTTGTCTCATTTGCAGTTTTGTGTCTGTTAAAATAATGGAATAGATCAGGTTTTGCTTCCTGTGGTCCTGCACTTTTGGATGTCAGAGCTGATAGGGAGTAGTTAAATTATGTGGAGCTCAAAGCTGTTTGTCAAAAAACAAGGGGTTTTTTTGTTGCCTTTTTTTCCGAGTTTTCTTTCTTTTTTTATGCTTTTAAGCAATTGTGTTTTACCTCTGGCTGCAGAGTTCCCTTCAGTGAGCAGCCCAGGCTGCCAGCCCTGCTGCCCTGCACAAATCCCAGCCCGTGGGAATTCCCGAGTACCTGGAGCCCTGGCAGGGTTCACCCCGTCCCCGCGGTGTCCCCGGCGTTGTCGCGGCTGTTGCCGATGCCCAGCCCCGTGACCACGCTGGAGTTTGGATTTTGCCGAGCTGTGAAGCCGCCTCTCTCCCCCGGTTTTCCCTCTTCTCTCCGGTTCCCATGGTAACGATGCTCTCTGTGTGCTCGCAGCGAGGCGCTCAAGCTGGCAGCGGCTCACAAGTCCCAGCAGCTCGAGGCTCTGCAGGAGGAGAACGTGAAACTGGCCGAGGAGCTGGGCAGGAGCAGGGACGAGGTCTCGAGCCACCACCACAAGGTAGAGCGGCCGCCGCGGGCGGGGGGAGCCCCGGGGAGCCCGGCTGGAAAGGAGCAGAGGTGCTGGGAGTGCTCAGGAATAGATGTGGAAGCCACCTGCACGGGGAGGTTGGAAGTGCAGGCTGACAGAAGGTTACATAACCCGGGAAGGGGACTTGGGAAGGCTTGGGAATGAGCAGAAATGAAACGTGCTTTAGCCAAGTCTATTAACAGAGAGTTGCTATTTCTGTCGGGAGTGATTTTGTTACACAACTGTGGAAATGTCCATCCACCACCACTGAGGAAATGTAATTCTTTAATTCTTATTCCTGCTCTCCCCACTGAAAACAAAGAGGATTTAGGATGCATTTCAGAATACTGTGTAAAACTGTTTGGTTGGACTTGTGTCTGCTCAAACTTCACACTGTGCTGCAGCCAGGCCGTGGGTCCAGGGAACAGAACCCCTGCAAGGGATTTTTCTGGTGGTACTTAATTCTTTTTACTTTTTACTGTTACATCTGAACATGTTGTTGGAATCCTAAAATATGGGCAAGTTACTCAGCTTGTGTCAGTGGTACTTGCCAAAAGATAAAACAGATTTACAGCCCCTAATGTGGAGGGTTTAGTTCTTGTGAAGCAGTTCCAGTGACAGGCACGCTGTGAAGGAATCTGTGGAAGATTGCATCCAAAAGATCCAAAAGCAGGGATGTCAGAGACTGAGGTTTGTGTCCTGCCTTTCTGAGAGAGCTCCTGTGAGGGAGGGGATCCTGTTCCCCGTGACAGGGCACAGACTCTTCACCCTGCAACAGGCTCAGTATTTTTAAAGCCAAGAGCTGATTTTTCCCCAAGGATCCTGTTTGGAAGTCCTGAGGATGGGTGACTGCATCCCTGGCTAGTTTGTAAATCCTTTAGCTGCTGGCAGGAGTAATGCTCAGGCTCCTTGGTCCTCAGGAGCCTTTGGAGGTGAGGAGCAGAGTCCCAGACGTGTGGGCTCAGCACTGACTCATTCCCCATCTGAGGAGCACAGTGGGGAGGGCACATCCCAAACAGCCAGTGGGAGCTGCTCCCCACTCCCACAGGCTTTCCTAAATTATTTCAGAGTCCTTGAGGCAACCTGTTATTTTCAGGGAGAGTTGTAGCTCCAGAAGGATTGGGCAGCATTGGTCAAATCTTGCTGCATTTTGTCACCCGGAGTGGCCCGAGGGAGGGGACCCTGAGCCATGGGCTGGCTGTGTCCCTGCACTCCCTCTGTGACCTCCCTTGTTTGCAGCTGCCCTCAGGGAGGATTCCTGCTGTGTGCACCCTGCTGGCTGTGGGTCTGTCAGCAGGGATCCCTGTCCCTGCCAGGACACACAGCTGCAGTGTGGGAATGGGGGATGCACAGGGATGCATCCAGCCCTCACAAACTGGAATTGTCTCAGCTCAGCCTGTCCTGCCCATGAGGAGATGGCTCCAAGAGCAAGGGCCTGGAGGAGCTGCTGGAGCTTGGCTGCACAGCCCGTTTGCCTTCTTCAGCCCTTTGTGTTGCACTGTGTCCCCTCCTGGAACATGGATCTGAAGCTGGGGAATGTGGGAGCGCTGCCTGTTGCAGTTCCCAAACGTTGCATTTGGGTCTGAGATCTGGTGAACAGCTCAGCCTCCCAAAATCCTGGGAGAGGCCTTTGGTATCCAACACCTCCCCTCTGCTGTCACACCATGCTCAGTGGCCACGGGCTTTGGGCTGCCTGGGTTCAGCAAAAATGTCACCACAAAGATTCCTCCAGGAGATTTTGGAGTGTCCATGGTGGCAGTGAAGGGTTTCCCACAGCAATCTGGGCAGTGGGGAGGAAAGCAGAGCACAGCAGAGCTGTGCAGGTACCTGTGAAATGCATCAGGAAGGGCACACACAGGATTGGGAATTTGGAGCTGTTGCTGTGGTAACCACATAAATTCTAACAAGTGTGTTGTCAACTGGGTTAGACAATCTGTGGCTGCTTGTGACACACTTTGCAAGTTTAATGAATTCTGTGTCATGAATGATTTATCTGGACATCTAAAGGTTAAAGTGTCTCATGCCAAAGATGCTGCTGGAGCTTATCTGTATTGATCCATTAATAATTAGCTGATTGTAATTAGTTAAAGAGTCGCATTCAGATAGATACTGAGCTTGGGGAACTTTGCTGGCCCCAGATTATTTGTTGTGGCATTTTGGGAGCCTCAGACCTGCTCAGGCATTTGGAGTTCATTGGAGAAGGTGTAAAAATACCCAGCAGCTCACCTGGCCCATCTTTTATTAACAGTGTGCAAGGTCTGCTCTGAGGGTGCTGAGTGTGACTGTAGAGAAATGCCAGTGCTGGCAGAGGACAAGGAATCCAAAAAGCCAGCAGGGAAGTGTGGTGGGCAGGAGCTGAGTGCCCTCACTCAGGAAATCTCCTGGAGGAGAGGGCCTGGAACCCAGGGGTCAGACTGGGGCTCTGGAGAAGCTGCAGCTCCCTGGAGTCCCATTTCCCAGACTTGTCATATTTGTCCCTTTCTTTCAGCAGCCTGTACAGATGTCAGGAGTTCACACAGGCTGCCTCTGGGCAGGGAACCAGACAGAAACTGGGAACCAGGGGCTGCTCTGGTGCTGCTGGTGGAACTGGGTTTTGACTGAGTTTGACCTGCAGGAAAAACTGGGCCATACCCCCAGGAGTGCCTTGATGCTCTGCTCTCCCACAGTGGGCACTTGCCTTGAGAGACACATCTTGATTTGCTTTAACAACTATTTTTAGAAAACTCTCTACACCCTTCTAGTATCTATTTTTTGTATCAATAGAGTTGTGTGATTAATCCTGGTTAATCCCAGACCTGGAGGGTTTAGCAGCACTGCAGCACAGGGAAGGAGAAGGTAACTTGTCAGGAAATGTGGAGGAGATGGCTGCTCTCAGGGAGCTGCATTTAGCTGAGAGCTGGGGGCTGGCAGACACCCTGCCTGCTCTAGGAAACGTGTTTAACACCTTCTGTGCTGAACCTCAGGATCTGCAAATGCTGAAAGAATTCCCTGTGTCAGGGACAGGAGCTGTTGTCAGGGCTCTGGGGTTGCCATTATAAATGGATGTGTTGCTGACCTTGAGGATGAACCCTGGCAGTTGTGAAATCCCCCTGGAGCCTGTGCTCAGGGAGTGCTGGTACAGACAGTTCTCAGAGCAGTAATTGCTGGCTTTGGCCTTTGAATAAGAAGGAAGGAGGAGTTGGTGAAAAATAATTAATTTGCCTGAAAAAGACTTATTTTCTAAACCATTCCAGAAGATCACTTGCCCCAGTGTTTCTGTGTTGGGCCTTTCTGTTGCTTTGCATTTCCTATCCCAGTTTAGACCCAAGAACCAACAGCAATAATTTCAGCTGAAGGCTTTGCAGGTTTTAAGAGTGGCCTCACTGAGTTGCAGGTTCAGGATGTGGTAACAAACACCAGGCAGCAGCTTTGGGATCAATAATTCATCTCTGAGTAACGGGGCAGTAACAAATCCAGGGCAGTGGTGCAATGATCAGCACAGCAAACCCAGCAATTCCCCAGGGCTGGGCTGGAAGCCATGGCCAGGGACACAGAGGGTTCTTGGGGGGGCCTGGGAATGTCCTTTAGCACTGGTCTCACCTCTGCTGTGTGCACAGGACATGGAAATGCTCACAAAGCACCTCCAGGCCCTCACCAGCTGAGGTTTGGTCACTGAGCAGTTTGTGTTTGGGTGCAGGTGCTGTGCCAGTACAAAATCTGCTGCTTTGAGGACCTGGGGGCTCTGCAGCCTCTCCCACGTCTCTTTTATGATAATGATGCTCTGATATATCACACCAAGGAAACAATCTGTGGTGTATTAACTGGAGTCTGTCTGTACTTGTGTTTTAGCTGGAAGAGGAGAGATCAGTACTCAATAACCAGTTATTAGAGATGAAAAAGAGGTAAGTTGTTCCTGCTGCTGTGTGTTTAACCCCACAGTCCTACAGAAATGGAACACAGAAACACTGCCAAGAGCTGTTCTTTTCTGTTGTGTCATGGTTAAAAATGCTGAGTTGTTGCACTCTTTGGATTAGAGATGGAAGCATCCACATTTGCTTTAGTTCCACACCTCCCACATTGTGGTAATTCCTATTTGCAGTGACCAGTTTAATGTTTGGTTTTAGTGTGCTCTGGAATGTTGGATTGTCCCTCAGTCTGATAAAATGTGTGTGCACAGATCTGACCTGGTGAGCTCCTGACAAATAATGGACAATACAGTGAAGCTGAGGGGGGTTATCACAGGGAAAGGGAAAAGGAAGGAAAAGTTACTGAGCACTTGCTGCTCTCATGGTTTCAGGCTGTGGGTTCCTTGTGGATTATTGCAGTTCATTCAGCACTGCTGCTCAATGCCAGGACATTTGTCCTGGGTGTCTGGGGCATCCCTTTGTAAGCTGCTGTTCAGGGAAAGGCCCCAGGTCCCCAGGGTGTGTCTGCAGTGCGTGCTTGGGAAGCTGATTGGCCCCTGTGCCTGGAGGGAGATGGGGCTTTCCAAAAGCAGTTCCATAAATCCTTAGAGAACAACACAGCTCCCCAGGACACCTCAGCTGTTCCAGGAAAAACAAACCAACCCTGCTGGATTTCCTGGATTTATAATGGCCACAACAAAGAACAGTGAGTGGCTTTTGGGTGTTTATGCACATCCTTGGCCACTCAGTATTATCACTGTTCCCCTGCTCGTCATTCCCTGACACTCTGTTCTCTGGGGGGTGGTTCCAAAGGCCAGCAGGCACATGGGGTGTTCCCCAGGGATGTCAGAGCTGGATCCCCTGAACCTCCAGCTTTAGGCAGCCCCATGAGCTGCATCACCAGCCTGTTACTGAATGTGTTTGAGAATGTTTCCAGTAGTGTAACTCCTGGAAGTCACCTGAGGAGAGGAAGGAGGGAGTGGGCACCAAGTCATTCAATACTTTCAGCTGTTCTGTTTCACAGAGAACATTTTCAAAGACAAACTCTTTGTAAGTTCTACAGAGGAACGTGTGGCTCTGATCTTCCTTCTCCTGTTTGACTCTGGGTGAGCTGCCTGAAATAATTCAGACAGTAATTAAATCAGTGAATTTTACCTTGACTTTACCTTCAGTTGGTTACACTGAGGTGCCCCAGTTTGTGACTGGCTTACTGACATTGCTCAGCAGTGTTGAATAAACTGCAATAGAGGAGAAAATGAGCAACAGGAAGAGCCTGGCTGAGGCAAACTGCAGACACTGGGGCTCAGAACATGTCAACATGTGGCATCAGTGCTAATGAAAAAGGTTTGGCTGAATAAAGAGCTAATTAAGTAAAAATAATGAGAAAAGTCTCTGAATTCCCAAAATCCACAGAATTTGGTGATGGGAAGATGATAATTTCCTCCTTTTGCCTTAAGAATTCGAGCTGCTGAACAAGAGCCATCTTTGTGTTTCAATTAGGTCAAATCTCTAGGGGTGGTTTTCTCACCTTCCTTCCACCCCCAGGAATTCTCCCCCTCAGTTTTGGCACCCCCTGTGTGCAGTGCTCCAGCTGGGAGTGCCAGGAGTTTGGTGTGGATGGGTGCTGGGGGCTCTGTGTGGCTCAGCTCTGGGGTTCAGTCTGGGTTGCTGTCTGACTGTCTTTGAGCTTCGCTGTTTATGGATACTCATCTCATTCCTCTCTCTTCCCTTTCCTGCCCTTGCTTCCCTTGCTATATCTGTGTGTCTTTAATGGTAAGACTCAAGAAAGTCTATCCACGTTACAATAAATAATTTTTTTTTTTTTTTTTAGTAAAGTTGTTGTACATATTTTGGCTGCCTTTGTCCCTTGGTGTCTTGCTTTTGTTTTGTAAAACACTCAGCTCTATATATATATATATAAAATAAAAAAAAGTCTATATATTTTTTACCAAAACAGAAAAGGCCCTTGGTGCAAATATTGTTCTTCCTTAAAGTATTTTGCATTTGTACTCCATGTTTCTAACATGTGGTTCTTGTTATCTTGCATTTTTAAAGCTTACCCAGTAGCACTTTAAGGTATTTGCTTCATTCTTAGAATTTCTTATTTTTGTAGTAAGGGAAGAATCTGGGTGATTTTTTTTCCTAATGCTAAATCAAAAAAAAACCCTTTCTCCCACAACTTCCACACGCTGCTCAAAATATGGTTTAAGCTTCTCAAGAAAGTGAAGCTTTAAAATGGCATTTAAATTAAAAAGTAATTTTTATTGTTTTGATTTCCCCCCTGCTGGTAAGCAGATGTTTTGAACTTGAATTGGCAGGAAAAGAGTTTAAGTTCACTAAATCAATTTTTTTTTCAATAAAATAGTTTCCACAAGATTTTCCTTGCAAGCTCCCCCAGTGCAGTTATTTCCCATTCCGTGTGTGTGACTCCACACAGGCTCTGCCTGGAAGTGACCTGGAAGTGATCCACACTTGGGGCTCAGCACCTTCCTTGGTTGGAGCTCCTCCAGGTCCAGCATTTTTGGGTCCCCCACTGGAGCAGCTCCTGGAGAGACTGTCCAGGGAAAGGAAACCCAAAGCTCCAGCACAGGGACCTTCTTCCCCTCCTGTTTTCTCTCCTCTTTTCTTCTCTCCTTTCTCTCCCCTTGTGTTTTAGCATTCGAGGCTCCTGTATTGAGTCTGTAAATATTTGATTTCTATCCTTACACCCTGTTTGCCTTTTTCAACCACCTCAGCGTTATGCTGGTTGAAGCCGAGCCCAACAAATGGCAAATTCACCACATTCGTGCCAAAAGCATCTGTTTGGTCCTGATCTCTCCATGAAGATCTGACCAAGTGGAAACATTGGCTGAATCACAAGCTCTTGAGCATGGGCTGAGTCACTGGGGTTCCATCTGCCCTTCCCCAGCCGCATGCACAGCTCGGGAACGCTCGGGAGAACTCTCGGGTGCAGCAGAGCTCGTGAGCAGCAACTTCCAGATGTGATTCCCAGATGTCCTCAGGGCTTTCTCCCCAGCAGATCCTGGATTTGCAGCTCTGCTCTGTCAGCAGCACCCATGCACTGGTGGCACATCCTTCCCCCAGCACCTGTGATCCATGGACAGAGCACTGAGCACCCCAGGGAGGCAGAGCCTGGGGAGCCCTGCAGGAGGACACAGAGGTGGCTCTGGGGCTCTTGAGTGCTCAGCTGGCTCAGGGCTGGCCAGGGAACCTTTCCATGCCTGTGCCCTTTTGGGTTTTATTAACACTGTAACTTGTATTTGAAGGCAAGATCACACAAGATCACACAGTCTGCAAGTTGTTGTGTTTCCACTTCTGTTGATTCTCTCATTGTAAAAACGTACCAAACCCAAATCAAATTTTGGTTCTTGTTTGGTAGCTGCCTCAGCTTTTCTAAACCCCAGATTCTCCACTTGCTGCTTCCATTCCTGAGTACAATCTGAACAATGAAAGAACTGCATTGATTGTGCTCTCATTGTTGAGTTGCTCTCGAGCGGGTGAGATTTCCTGTGTTTCATGGTCTGGGTATCGTGGCTCTCACTAACTGTAGATACCACAGAGATGGAAACTTTGCCTTTTTTCCTTGATAGCTGTCCCCTGAGCCTCCTCCCACACGGATGGGCTCTGCTCCTGATCCCTCAGCAGTGCTGGGGAGTGTAGAGCAGTTCAGAGTCCCTGCAGGAGCTCAGAGCTGATAGCAGCGCTGCTGCCTGCACTGCAGAGCCAGCTCCTCTTGGAGGAGAGTTAATGGTTTGAAGTCACTTCTTTGTTGTTTTCTTTTTTAACCAAAATCTTTCAGCTTGTAAGGAAATTTGTAGCAATGCTCCTCCCATCAGAGGACAGTTATTCACTGTGTGTGTTCTGTGACCTGTCAGGAAGATCACCAGTGTGAGGGTGTCACAGCAGTGGTGCCTTAAGGCAGGAGCCTTTTATCTCTGTTAGATCCATGGAAAATATTGGGAAAACTGGATATATGTACACAGGAGAGAGTTGTGCCTGCTTTGGAGGATTTAACGCTTCTCCCATGAAGTAAAACAAATCCCATGTGGTTTCTCCATGTGCAGGAAATGATGATGTCACTGAAATTAGTGAGGACCAGCTGATATTTCCAGCCTCATCCATGCTTTGCATGACAACTTGTACAATGAGCTTTGCATGCCTGTTTTGTTGCTTGTTAGTAATTTTCAAGAAGTAACAAAACTCTCAAGTTAGGTTTTGTGGAACATTGTGCAACATGTTTGTTTATCCTGTATCTCCCCAGTCTGTTAACTTGCTCCTTTAAATTCAAATGGATACGGTGCTATGCAGATTCTGGCATGTACTACCTAGGTAAAGTTTTTGCTTTGTTTCCACAGTTGTAACACCTGAAATGCCTGTACATATATAAAACTTTAGTCAAGTAGTAAATTGTAATTTGTTTTTTAAGAAGCATTTCTTACAGTAGTTTAATACTTGAAATTAAATGAAATTACTTTAGGCCACCACAGTTACCCATTTATTAGATGACTTGTGGTTTTACTTGGTTTTCTTTTAGAGAATCGACTTTAAAAAAAGAAATTGATGAAGAGAGAGCATCTTTACAGAAATCCATCAATGTCACTAGTGCCTTGATCACACAAAAAGATGAGGAACTGGAAAAACTCAGGCATGAGGTAAATGAGGAATGGATGATTCCTAATTTCAGTTCAGTTGCGGCCAGAGGCTTTGTGTGCTGGCTGATAATTTTTCTTTCACGTGGCATAGTTAAACCTTGGCATCTCCAGCTGCCTGTGCTGAGCCAGGTGACTCCTGGCAGGTGCTTTTGTGGCTGTTCAGCCCTTGCTTTAGGGGCCCTGGCCTTGGTGCTCTGGCTTGGTGCTGGAAGGTCCAAGTGTTGTCAAACAACTCTTCCAGATCACGGTGCTCCGCGGAGAAAACGCTTCTGCAAAAACGCTGCAGTCAGTGGTGAAGTCACTGGAGTCTGACAAACTGAAACTTGAGGAAAAGGTGAAGAACTTGGAGCAGAAACTCAAGGAAAGCAATGAGCAGCCTTTGACTGTAATGAGCCCCTCAGGTAAAGCGAGAGCCACTCCAGTGGCTGTGCCCTCAGAGCCTGTGACGTTATTTCTGACTGAGCCATGGTCACATTGTACCTTCTCTGGTGTTTCCCTTTAAAGGTGACGCTGCTACTCTGCTTCAGGAGGAAATTGCAAGGGAGAAGCAGGTATTGGATGTGCACATGAGCATGCTGAACCAGCAGTGGGGCTGTAGGAGAGGGGGTTATTCCAAAGGCAGTCCTTACTGGGTTTTAATGGGCAGATTTATCTTGTAGCTCCTCAGCTTCCAAAGGGAAATGTCAGTGACAGTAAATACTAAATCAAGTGATGAGTGACACTGGAGAAACAAGGGATTGTGAGGAGCAAACAGGAAATGAGGGCAAACAGCAAACAGCCCAGCAGAGCACTCACTGCTCCTTGGCATTCCCAAAGGTTTCTTGGATGTGCCTGAGGAAAAGCTGTAGCCCAGCTGAAGCTGGTGCTTGCCAGCTTGGAGAAATGGGCTCCTGGGTACCTCTAAGCTCTGCAGTTCTTCCTAACTGCAGAACTGGACTCAGAACAAGGGTTGGCAGCAATGGAGAAGGAAGGTGCTCAGCTGGCACAGGAAGATGGGATTTGGAGTAGGACAGTCACAGTGACCTCAGGGGCCTGTGCCAAGAAATGCCTGGAAAATATGGTTGGAATAGAATCACCTGCTGCTCATGCTAAAGCCTTTGTTACATCATGAATGTCAGGCACAGTGATTAAAAAATGTCCTTCCCAGTTGTGCAGCCACCAGAAGTGTCATGAATATACAATAACCACCAATCTTTCTCTGCTTTTCTGCTTCCCTGGATTCACCTGCTGATGGCAACCCTTCCTTCCGCCAGGGCGAGGTTGGTCCCACTTCTTCCCTCCCCTGTTAATTTCCCAAGTGTTCCTTGGTCACTTGGGGGAGGTGCCATCCCCCTGCCCCTCTGACTGTCCTTGTCCTTGGCTCTCCTAGATCGACTTCCTGAATTCAGTGATAGTGGATCTTCAAAGGAGAAACGAAGAATTGAACTTGAAGATACAAAGAATGTGTGAAGCAGCCCTCAATGGCAACGAAGAGGAGATAAATAATTATGACAGGTACAAATCCTAAAGGAAACCTTGGCTCTTGTCTTGGGAACTGTTGGTAGAGCTGCTTGGCAGCTGCACAATGCTGCAGCCTGATCTCAGCTGTCAGGAGGGACAGACAGAGCTTTCCCTGAGTTCAGTGGTTGAATCCAGGGTTCTCTTTACACTGTGGTGACACTGGGGGTGCAGGTGGTGCTCTGTAGTTACCAGTCCCAAACACTGATGAATGGTCACATGTCTGTTGTATGACTTGGTGAACCTGGCCCTTTCCGAGTGCAGAAGAATCTTTGGTCCCACGAGGCTTTAGCTGTGTTGGGATGGGAAAAACCAATCCAGATAAATACAACTAAAACCTATTTGATGTGTCATAACTTCAGCTCTCTTAAGGGAAAAGAGAAACTCTTTTACATGTGTTTCTTTTAAATGTCTCCTTGCAAATACTTGCACAAACAGCATCTTGTTCAGTAAATATTAGAGTGTAGGGGATGGTGGGGGCACTGCAGGGTGGTGGAGAAGGGTTTGTATCTATTTTTGGAGGAGCTCTGTGGCGTTTCCTGAGTCTCAGTAAGCACGAGCTCCTGTGTGACTGGTGCTGCTCTTGCAGTGAGGAGGAGAGCCTGTCCAAGAAGAAGCCGCGTCTCTTCTGCGACATCTGCGGCTGCTTCGACCTGCACGACACCGAGGACTGCCCGACGCAGGCGCAGGCGCTGGAGGAGCCGCCGCACTCGGCGCACCACGGCAGTCGGCGGGAGGAGCGGCCCTACTGCGACACCTGCGAGGTGTTCGGCCACTGGACGGCCGACTGCAACGACGACGAGACCTTCTGAGGGGGGACAGCGCCCCCGAGCTCCGCACCACCACCAGCAGCCGCCTGTGCTGAATGTCAGGACATGGGACAGTGACCCCGCTCCCCTGCCCGCCCGCTCCGGAGTCCCTACAAGCATAAATATTTTGATCTTCCATTAATAAATACCCCCTGTCCCTTTTTAACAAACTTCAGTGAAAGATAAATAAATGATTTAACAAGTGACTTTATGCTGTTTCTTCCCAGGTTCTGGGTTTGTCCTGCCCTTAACAGGAAACGCCCCTGTGCTGTTGGATCTATTGGTGGGAAAACATGTATAGGAACGAAGCACTAGAGTTATATTAAAGCTTATTTAAATACCTTAAAAATATGCTGTTAATTTTCATATTTGCACTAAACCATTTTAAGGCTGAATTTGTACATTTAGATTTTTAAGCTTTTTTTTGACACTGGACTGAGTTGAGAAATATTTCATCTTTATTTTCATTTACTCCTTTGATTGCGATGTCGCTCGGTGCCGTGAGCTCTGGGTTGTGGTTTGGTGTGAAACGTGGAAGTGACGCAGGTAAGGAGCTGCTGGGGGTTTTGGAAACCTGTATGCTGTGCACACCTGTGCACACCTGGAACAGTTTGTGGGCCATCCCTGTTTTGCATTCTTTCAGCTTCTATATAGTGAGTGTGGTGTGTGTGTATATATGCATATATATAATAAAGTTATATTTTGGAAAAAAAAAAAAAAAGTGTTTTCTTTTCTGCATTTTCATTCAGAGTGTGAAGGGTTCTGCATTGGGACAGATGTGCCCAAGGGCTGCACTGGAAATCACAGAATCTATCAACTGGGAAGAGACCAAATCTGTGATTCAACACTACCTTCTCAACATGCCCAGGGTACTACTGAGTGCCACATCCAATCCTCATTTAATTATCTCCAGGGACAGGGACTCCACTGCCTCCCTGGGCAATATTTAATCACTCTTGCAGTGAAGATTCCTCCTGATGTCCAACCTGAACCCCTTCTGGTGCAGCTTTAGGCCATCCCCTGCCCCTGTTCCCTGCGAGCAGAGCCCGACCCCCCCACCTGGAGTTGTGCAGAGTCAAGGGGCCCCCTGAGCCTCCTTTTCTCCAGGCTGAGCCCCTTCCCAGCTCCCTCAGCCTCTCCTGGGGCTCCAGCCCCTTCCCAGCTCTGTTTCCTGCCCTGGACACGCTCCAGCCCCTCACTATCCTGCACACGGGGCTCCAGGTGCGGCCTCAGCAATGCCCAGCGCAGGGGGGAAGCAGTTCCCTGGTGCGGCCGGTCACAGTCCCGGGTGCAGCCCGGTGCCAGCGGCCACACACATGGTCACACATGACACACACATGGTCACACATGACACACACATGGTCACACATGACATACACGGTCACACATGACGCATGACCGTTCCCGGCCGTGGCCCTGCCGCTCGCGGCCCCGCCCCGCGCTCTGTGCGGCTGCGCGGCCCCGCCCCGCGGTCACGCGCGGCGGGGCGGCCATGGCGGCGCACCTGAGCTCGGGCCGGGTGAACCTGACGGCGCTGCGCGAGGCGGGGCGGCGCGAGCTGCGCGAGTTCCTGGACAAGTGCGCGGGCTCCAAGGTGGGCACGGCGGGGCCGGGGATCGGCGGGGCCGGGGGGTCCCGTGTGTGGCGGGGCCGCTCTGATCCCGCCGTCCCTTCCCGCAGGCCATCGTGTGGGACGAGTACCTGACCGGCCCCTTCGGGCTCATCGCGCAGTACTCGCTGCTCAAGGTAAGCGCCGCGGGGGCCGGGGGCAGGCGGCCGGGCCCCGGCGCTCCCGCACTCGGCTGACGGCCGTGCCTCCGCGCAGGAGCATGAGGTGGAGAAAATGTTCACGCTCAAGCCGGGCCGGCTGCCCCCGGCCGACGTCAAGAACATCATCTTCTTCGTCAGGCCCAAGCTGGAGCTGATGGACATCATCACGGACAACGTGCTCAGGTACGGCGGGCAGGGCAGGGCAGGGCGGCCGTGAGGAGGGGACAGGCGTGGCCCGAGTCACCGTGTGCTTTGTTACACCTGTGCAGAGAAGGAGAGCGATGTGCAGACACCAAACCGCAGCACAGCCACTCTGCGGCTTAAGTGGGCAGGGGGGCTTCACCTTGGCTGGGATGCAGAGGGCGCGTTCCTCCCTGCGAGGACGTACACTCCTTCTAATTAGCTGGAATGAGCCATGCTTGGATTGCTGTGTCTTTTGGGAGCTGCGGGACAGCCACATTCCCCTGCCCTGGTGTCGAGAGCTGTGGCTGCACAGGGTTGAACACTGACACATCCAGGAGTCAGCAATGGCCCGGTGCAGCGTTCCTGTTTTGTGTGACTCCAGTGCCCCCTGCCCGTGCTCTGTGCTGCTCCGTGTGCAGCGAGTGACCGAGTGCTCTGCTCCTGCAGGGAAGACAGAGGCCGCTCTCCGCAGAGGGATTTCCACATCCTGTTCGTGCCGCGCCGCAGCCTCCTGTGCGAGCAGTGGCTGAAGGAGCAGGGCGTGCTGGGCTCCTTCATCCACCGCGAGCAGTACAGCCTGGACCTGATCCCCTTCGACGGGGACCTGCTCTCCATGGAGTCTGAGAGCGCCTTCAAGGTGCGCACTCACCTCTCCTCGAGGGAGGGCAGATTGTGGTTTTGTGCTGGATGTTGGTGCTGGTGCAGCAGCTCCCAGAGGGTTTGTGAGTGACCTGCACAGCAAGGAAAGGCTTTGCAGAGCAAACCTGGCTTGATCCTGAAGCCTGAACTTCCCTGTGTGTTTTCACACTAAATGCTGAAGGAACCATCACTACACCGAGCTGCACCCCAGTTCCTGCAGCTTCAGCTGCCGGTGTTACTGTCACAAATGGAGCATTCCTGAGGATTGAAGCACTCAGTTGTCACAAGGAGCCAGCACAGTTTGTGTTCCTGCACAGCCAGGGAGCTGTGTGATGGTTCTCACTGCACTGAGCATTAACAGCTGTCACATCCCAGCTGCATGTCCTGCATTCCCAGAATGTTGCATCCAAGGACAGGACAGTTTGGCAGTTTCTTGGCCCCTCTCTGTCCTATGTGTATCCCTATGTGGCAGGGCTTGCAGCTGTAATGAGGTGTTGGGTGCTCTGATTGGCCTAATTAGCAGGAGAAGGTCCTTCCAGTCACTTTCTTCTACTCCATCAAACTGGATTTGTGTCTGGAGTTCAAAAATAGTAGAGTCTAGTGATCAAAAAAATGATTTGATATAATGACAGCACAGGTAATAAGGTCCATATATGTAAACAGCCATAGTTTGTCCCCCAGCCTGTGTCTCCTCTGAACTGTTCACATGGACCCTGCTCTGCTGTGGAAGCATCTGTATTGGATTGACATTTCCCATCAGAATCCCTCTTGTTCTTTAGGAATGTTACCTGGAGAGTGACCAGACCAGTCTGTACCATGCAGCAAAGGGGCTGATGACCCTGCAGGCTCTCTACGGAACCATCCCACAGATTTTTGGGAAGGGCGATTGTGCTCGGGTGAGGCTGAACAAATGCATCTTGTTCTTTGAAACTGCCTTAAGGATTCTTTGGTTAAATGAACCTCTGGGTTTCTTTAATCCAGCCATGACACACACACATCCTTTCTGCTTCTCTCTGATTACCCATGGTTTAATTGGTATTTTTTGTGGTGAGGGAGCAGCTTGAGGTGAATGCAGTGCTTTGCTCATCATTGTCTTGCTGAGCTGCAGAGAGCAGCAGAGAAGGACTTTTGTTTTCTCAGTGTCTCCTGCCCCATCCATCAGCCACTCTGTACCTCCTGCCTGCCCCCTTCCTTTACCTGCATGTGCCTGCAGAGGTCACATCCATCTGCTCTGGCCTGCACTCTAACCAGAGCAATGTGACTTCCTTGCAGCACGTGGCCAACATGATGATCAGGATGAAGCGGGAGTTCCCTGGGAGTCAGAATTCCATATTTCCTGTCTTTGATACCCTCCTGCTGCTGGACCGCAACGTGGACCTGCTGACGCCGCTGGCCACGCAGCTGACGTACGAGGGGCTGATTGACGAGATCTATGGCATCCAGAACAGTGAGTCCTGTGGGGAAGGAGCGGCTGGCCCGTGTCCTGGGGCAGGCTGCAGTGTCTGGGGTGGGTTTGGGCTTCACTAAATGTGATGTGGGAGCAGCTCAGCTGAAATCAGTGTGGGGGTTGTTCAGTCCCAAGCTGGAGCCCATCAGGATCCACTCTGGCTCTTTTTGCTTGGCTAGGGGAGCCAAGTACAGTCCATGGTTACTGAAAGGCACCTTTTGGCTGTTGGCTGGGTGCAGGCACAGTGACAGAGCAGGGAGTGTGTGAGTGGGAATGTTAAGTGTGCCTTCAGCATCCATCCTGCCTGGATCACGTGCGACACTGAGGGGACAGGGACAGTTTGTGAAATGTGAAATTTTCAGAATGCTGTCCTGCTCCTCAGGGGGTAAGAAAACTCCAGGGAGGCATTTATGGGCTGTAATCCCTCCTGCTGGAATGGACTGGCTGCTGGGCTGCCTCCAAGCCTCTCTGAAAGCAGGGCAGCTGGCACTTGGGTTCTGATGTTTGTGTAGGTCCCTGGCTGAGTGCAGGCAGACTCTCCTGCATTAACACACAGTGGTTTGAGTGTTAATATTGCTTTGCTCCTCAGAGCTCTTTCCAGCTCTGAGGGGGACTCATTTCCACAGCCTGCTGATCTTAACTTCTGCTGATGGAGTTCCAGTCCTTACAAGGGTTATTTTCATTTGTAGCTTATGTGAAACTCCCTCCTGAGAAGTTTGCCCCGAAGAAGCAGGGGGAGGGTGGCAAAGATCTCCCCACAGAACCCAAGAAGCTCCAGCTGAACTCTGCAGAAGAGCTTTATGCCGAAATCCGAGACAAGAACTTCAACGCTGTGGGGTCGGTGCTGAGCAAGAAAGCCAAGATCATTTCAGCAGCCTTTGAGGTGAGGCCTGTGTTCTACAGTGCATCAGATAATTGACAGTCTGTGTTCAGCAGGGCTGGGACTGGCAGCTCAGGCTGCTCCCACACAGTAATCCCCCAGCCAGAGAAAAACAGGAAGCTGTTCCAGTCTGTTCCCCTGCCCTGAGGTGAGGTCAGCTCCACTTGGACTGTTCTGAGTAGATCAGGACACCTTTTAGTAAGCCTGTAGTAATGTGGTTCCTCATTTCTCCCCACACCTCTGTTCTGGTGCTTTCCCTCTGCTCAGAGCTTGCCTAATCCAGCCTTGTGCTGTGTGAGCCCACAGATCCCCTAACAGGAATTGTTCTCTTCAGTCTGCAGGAGTCAGGTGCTGCTTCCCTCTGCAAGAAGCCAAAGGTGATTTTTAGTGTGCTGATCAATTCCAATTGGCTGCTCTTGTTACCTGTTCATTGAAAGGTGTTTTTCCCTTCAGGATGCAGAGAAAAAGCTCTAAGCAATAAAACACCAGAATGTACTTTCACAGAGTATATGGCTGGCATCAGAACCAACAGAAATGTGCAAAAGTCAGTTGTCATGCAGGAGGTTTGAGCTGTAAATTCATGCTTGTCACAGACAGATCTGGAGAGCTGTGTGGGGCATGTTTGTGGTTTTGTTGAAAACATCCTGTTGATGATTCATAAACTGAGATTCTATATCTTATTTTTCTGATCTCATGGGGACTCTCAAGAGAACTTGTTCACTCTTTGATTGTATTTCCTTGGTGGGGCTTTTTTAGCTTAACCTCTGCCACATCTAAAATGAGGTGGTGGTACTTTAACTGAAATACTGAGTGCTCAGCCTCATTCCCCAGTGCAGCTCTGCTTCTGCACTATTAGTGCTGGAGGTGCTAAAGATGGATTGTTCATACTGCTTGTTAAAAAAGAGAATTCTAAGAAATTGTCAGCAGTAATAGGTGATAATGAAACAGCAGCATATTGGCAGCAGAGGACTTCTTCAGTCACAGGCTCCATCATGACTCTCCTGCCTGCACTTGCCCATTTAAATCCTTCACATATGAGTCAAATTATTACTATTTTTATTCCAAGTTGCTGCAAGAGGCAAGTAGCCCAAATGCAGTGCAGGCCTCTGGAGCTGAACTCTGCATGGTGCTTCAGCACATCCTGCCCCAAAACCTGGCACGTTGTTGCCACCAAGTAGAGTGAATGGCAGACCCTGCCAGGCCAATTCCTCTGCACCTTTCACTCCTGCTCCAAGGGGAGACGTTCCCCAGCTCTGACAGCATTGGCCTAGAGCTCCCTGTCAGCCAGCAAAGTAATTCCTCTTTGTGTGAAAAAGGGAGTTTGCCCTGGTAGGGAAATTGAGGAGCAGCTAGTGCTGGCTGGAGTCAGACAAATATGGATAAAATTATTTACTACACTGGCATAATGGAAAATAACAGTCTAATGATCCTGCTGTATTACGAGCTGCCTCTGCCCATGATCCAAGTGCTGTTACAGGTAATGCTGTGACTTCAGTGTAAGCATCTTTGTCTAAAAGGCTGCGTAGCTCTAACTCCCTGCAGGGAGTGCAGTAACAATTCTTCATGATCAAATGATCTGTTTGGTGTTACCAACATGAACAAGGCCTAACCCAAGTGATGGATTTCCTCAGGAAAGGCACCATGCCAAGACTGTTGGAGAGATTAAGCAGTTTGTGTCCCAGCTGCCTCACATGCAGGCGGCGAGGAGCTCGCTGGCCAACCACACCTCCATCGCAGAGCTCATCAAAGACATCACCAGTGAGTACAATCCTTTAAATCCAGCAGGATGCCAGATAGGTTATCACCCAAGCCTGGCAAAAACTGGCTTTGCACCATCCAGTGCATCTCTGCTGAAATGTTAATTGTAAAACATAAGCTGTCAGTTGCTCTTGTATTGATTTTCATTCTTTTCCCAAAGCATCTGAAGATTTCTTTGATAATTTAACAGTGGAGCAAGAGTTCATGTCTGGAATAGACACAGACAAGGTAAGCAGATAATGGCAATTAGCCACTCTTACATCTTCAAAAAACTTTCTTTTTCCATTTGCTTTTTTCTGGTTTTTTGTTTCGTTTTGCTTTTTTTGAGAGAGGAAACATCTGATCTAGATGATGTCCAGTGAAATGGATCTCTGAGTTACCTCTCACTGCCTGTGCACAGCTGGGGTGCCTGACCTGTCCAGGGGCACCCCATGCTCTGAGGGATCAGTGGAACATAGAAGATGATTAATAAGAATTTTTCAGTGCAATGTCTGGCTACTGAGTGAGGGACTGCTCTGGGGAGAGCCCAGGTGGAAGCAGAGCTGGGTCACTTTTTCAGATGGTCCTGAGCTGCCTGGAGAGCAGCTGCTCCTCTTTCTTGCTGTTTTGGAGAACCACGCAAACCAGATCTTTATTTCCAGGTCTGATGGGCACTTTAACAATTCTTTAAATAATCACTCATGTATTTTATTTCATAGGTTAACAATTATATTGAAGACTGCATAGCTCAGAAACATCCATTAATCAAGATCTTGCGTCTCGTCTGCTTGCAATCCGTGTGCAATAGTGGGCTGAAGCAGAAGGTTCTGGACCATTACAAAAGAGAGATTCTCCAGGTTAGGCTCTAACATTTGGAGGAATAAATTCCTGAGAAAATCCACGTCAAATCTTCAGCTCTACACTTCAATTCTAGACAGACACATCTTACACCTGAATAACGTGCACAGAGGGAGCACTGGGTTTCTGTTTGGGCAGATACTTGGGAGGTGCTTTTGTGTGTTACAACATGTAGATACAGAGGTTTATATCACTTTTTACTAATATTATTTCAACACTCTAAATTGGATATACTCTACAGAGATCTTAACCAAAAAGCTTTTTTAAAACAAACATCTTTTTTAAACAAACATCTTTGCTGGCTTTTTTTTTTCCTGTTTTAGACACTGGTCATGGGTTATTGCCATAGTATTAAAGGTTATTTCTTCATGTTACAGACTTATGGCTATGAACATATATTGACCTTAAACAACCTGGAAAAGGCTGGACTCCTGAAACCCCAGACAGGTGGCAGGAATAACTACCCAACAATCAGGAAAACGCTGCGCCTGTGGATGGACGATGTTAATGAGCAGGTAAATGGGCGCCTCAGCAGCACACATTACCTCTAACTATAGAATTATATGCAGCAGGAAAACCTCCTTTTTTATTTAATGCTTCTGATTTCCTTGAGGCTGTTTTGCAGCATGAGGTAGCACTGACCTGCTGTCCCCTGCCTCTGTCTGTGTCCCCCAGAACCCCAATGACATCTCGTACGTGTACAGCGGCTACGCCCCGCTGAGCGTGCGCCTGGCGCAGCTGCTGGCCCGGCCGGGCTGGCGCAGCATCGAGGAGGTTCTGAAGATGCTGCCAGGGCCCCACTTCGAGGAGAGGCAGCAGCTCCCCACTGGCCTGCAGAAAAAGCGTAAGTTTGGGTTTGTTTTCCTGTGCTTTACAGGAAAATATGTCTGTCTGTCTGTCTGAGCAGGGAGTGAGGCAAACTGAAATCAGGGCAGGCAGAGTCCAGGTCTCTGTCATCCCCCTGTCCCACAGCAGTGTTAGATTGACCTAACTCTCCTTTGACAAATGGTTTAACTTCTCATCAGAGTACTAAAATAAACCCTAAACTTACACTGTGATGCTAATAAATAATGTTATTGCAAGAGGGTCAGCATCAGTCTCAAACAGAAACATCCTGGGAGCAGACTGTGGATTTCTGTGTCCCAGCCTCTAATTCAGGTCATTTGAGTTTGACTGACAGTTGATGCAGGGGAGCTGTAAAAATCAAACCAAGCCAACCTGGACCTTTTTTGTGGAGCCACAGGTCAGCACGGTGAGAACAGAGTGACCCTGGTGTTCTTCCTGGGCGGGGTCACGTACGCAGAAATCGCCGCGCTGAGGTTCCTGTCGCAGATGGAGGATGGGGGCACAGAGTACATCATTGCCACTACAAAACTGATCAACGGCACAACCTGGATCAAATCCTTGATGGAGAAACTGGAGCCTGCCCCTTTCTAGGCTGTGTGGTGAGAGGCAGTGCATGTGAGAGGCCCTGTGTGACACAGCTGGCACGGCTGCTCTGTTGGAGAAGCGCGGCAGTGAAGGGAGCTCTCCTGGGACCAGCTCATGACCCTCATCCCTTCTGCACTTGTGTTCCAGCTGTCTGTGGAACTGCCAAGGAAACCAGCAGGGTTGGAAGGCATTAATGATAAACAGTGGGGAAGAGAGAGATCCCTGCTCATGGTCTGACCTGGCAGCCAAGGCCTGGGGCAGCAGGAATGGGCCCTGGTCCTTCTCTGTGGCAAATTGCTGCTTTTTTTCTTTCAGTTTAGCTTTGGTGGGAGATGTGATTTCTGCTTTTACCCTGCTAAGGTGCTGAGGAGGCAGGATGTTCTCTATTCCTGACTTCATAGCAGTGTTCCCAGCCTGTTTGTCTCTCTCTGGTGCCTGATCCATTCCATGGGTGCATTGGCTGTGTCAGTCAGAGATCTGTACACAGCTGTGCCTGTGATCCTCGAGCCTTTTCCTTCACTTGTCCCCTGAAGGGATCGCTGTGAGGTGACTCCTTTGTCCTGGGTACACCCACCTGACTCTGGAAAGCTCCTCCAGAGTATGAATGACATCAGTGTGTCCTGAGTTTATGGCTGAAGACACACAAACACTCCCTGTGTGGGGGCCAAAAATAGCAAGAGCAGGGACCCAGTAAACAGTGGGTTCTAAACAGACACTTTTTTCACCTCCTGTTCAGGTTATAAACTGTGGTACTTGCTGTCACAAGCTGTTGTAGAGCTCAAACTTGTAAAATGGAATTTTCCACGGGCCTGGTGGCTGGGCCCTTTGTGCAAGAGGCAGCTCCTGGCTGCAGAGGGGAAGGCAGAGCAGGGCCTGTGGTGGTGCCTGTGCTGGGCACTGTCGGTGTCCTCACAGCCACTGGGGACTCTTCCACACTGCAGTTCACTCTTAAACACAACTAAAAAAAAGCCCACTCCTCACCTTAAATCACTCTCTTAGCAAACATTACTGCCTTAGTTATCATGTATAATATGGCCCAATAAATCCCTCAGTTTTTCCAAGTTGTCACAGTTGTGACTGTGGGTTTTGATCTGTTTTATTTTCTAAGACTGAAGTCCACCAAGTCAGACCCTCCATGGAGCCCCTCTCTCTGTTTAACTCCAGCTGACTTATTAAATGACATTAAATAAAGATGTATTTAATCTTTGTTTGGAAGTGTTTGCACTCTCTCTTTCTCTAGAATACAAAAATAAAATAAAACTCTGCACTGTAGTAGCTGTGTCCATGTCTCCCTGTCCCAGGATAAATGGATAACTGGGTTACTTAAGTTGAAACTCTTTTTCTAACACCCAGGTGTTTTTTAATGAAGGCTCACATAAAATTTAATTTTGTTCTGCCACCTGTAATACTTCATTAGAAGTGGAATTTCTGGACTTTTGAAGAAAAATACAATTTCAGTCAGTGGAGACCTTTTTCAGGTGGGAAGGCAGCTTGTAGACAGACTTAACAAAAAACATGGTGCAACCTGTGATGCAAGAAGAGCAAACATGGATTGTTTGCTCTGCAAGTTCCATTTAAAGTAGCTAATTTCAGAGTATTTAAAAGGAAAACTGAATTAAGCTTGGATCAAAAATTAGATCTTACTGTGCAGAGAAAAACAAGAAGTTGACTCAGAGCAACAAGAGTGTCCTTGGGTTGGCCTTGAAAGGTCTCTGTAGTATCACAATTTCCAGATTTTTTAAAATTAAATTTTAACAGTTGAACTAATCCCAAGGAAATACTGACCAGGCTGGTTTCTGAGCTACACCACAGGTGAATAAAGGAAAACACAGAGTGGCTCACCTTTAGTGCTCACCTTTCCCTGGCCAGCAATCAGTAACACTACAGGCAAAACTTTTTTTGGTTAAGAGTTTACACCAGACACTTGGTAAACTCTGAAATCACCACCACCATTGCAGCCTACACTAGAACTGTGTAACCCCTCCACCTAGCCAAAGCCTCTTCCTGGAACTATTCAACAAGAAAATAAAAGCCATCCTGACGCTGATCAATTCCCTGGAGGAGCAATTACTATCTAACAGGCTTCCTGAGCAGCTGATGATGTTCTGCTTCTGTCCAAGGCCCTGCTGACCATGTGGGTAATAATTTGATAACAAGAGAACCTAATTAAATTAAGGGACCATTTTCTACATCATAATATCTTTGTAGGTAAGAGATTTGATTTGCAGTACATAATCTTCCTTCTCTGCTGTCTACATTACTACCAAAAAAAAAAAGAAAATATTACCCAACCTGTAACCCCTCCACTTTCACTTTTCATACATTATCAGAAGCAGTTTTGCTAAGAATAAACATAGAGCCTGGTTCCCTCCTCCCCTCACTGCAAAGGAGCTGCATCATTTCAGCTCTAAAAGGTTGGGATGACTCCTTGGGAGGGAGGGTAAGGGTGACACTACAGCAGTGACCCTGCAGGGGACCATGCAGGGATTAGGCTGCCTTCAGCCCTCGCTGACTGTTGGTAAAAGCTCCTGGCTCAGCCTGCACAGCCCCACCCTGGGGATGAGCCCAGCTGTGTGCGAGCATCCTCCTCCCCTGAGTGGCTGACAGAGCACAGGGCACTCAGGGAACAGAGCAAGAGGCACTGCAGCCTTCGAGATAACAAAACAAAACGTGTAAGATGACACAAGGTTTTGTTAGAGGCAAACCCCACATCTCAACAAATGCAGATTTTGGTGACTCCAAGCCCTGGCACTGGAACTCTGGAAGTGCTGTTGCCAAAGCCCCCAGGGGAAGGGGAGTGTTTGGCTGCTCCGAGCACCGCGAGCACCACGGCGCTGTCGGATCATAACCGGTGCTGACCACACCTAGAGCTCAGTCCTGGTGTGGGCTGCACACACACACACACACACACACTCACTCTGCTCCTGGATCACAGCAGGACCAGCCTACAGCACAGACCCTGCAAAAGGGACAGCTGCAGAACAAAACTAGGGAGGAACACGAACTTGCCGAAGCGGAGCCCGTCATCTGCCTGGGTAAGCAGTTTATTTCTTTCTCAGCATCTTTCTGATAACCAGCAATCTCACACAGCCTATGGACAGAAATCTGTAAGGCTCAGAACAGAGAAACCACAACTGGTTTTAAAATGCTGTAACTCCTGTACTGTATACAGGTGCCTGAGCTTGGAATGGAATGGCTGAACTTGTTAAACAACGCCAAAAAGTGAATTCCTTATCAGAAGTGCTCTTTAAAAAACATTCCAAGCAGCAGGACAGGAATTCAGTCTAGTTTATCTGGCTTTAGGCTGTTCAGAAGAGAAATAATCCTTGTGGGTTAGTTTTTATCCTAAGTCTGATTTTAAACTCCCTTTTCGTGCTTGACCAAGAGTGTCAATATTGTTGATCAGGCAGGGTTGCAATCAAAATTTAAAAGAACACGTAAATTAAAGAGATAATAGAATGTTTGAGGTGGGTTTTCACAGCTTCAAATCTAAGAAGGCAGTGACTTTAGGGGAAAAGTTCAGATTTAATTTAAACTAACAAATGAGCAATCACTTCCAAAGCAATGTGTACATATGACTATACAATACTGCTAGAAGATGAATTCTAAGGCATCTTATCCCATGTCTCCCATTAATGGTTATTTTTAACACAAGATATAAATATTTGCCTGCGCAAACTTGTATTTAAGCCTCAGTTTTCGTCATTCCTAAACAAAAGGCTCAGTTTGTGCCAGTCCCTCCATTAGATGCAATTATAGAATTAAATATTAATGGTGGCTTCCTTGGAGGAATTGACCACTTTGATCAGAACAGGCTGTTGGTAATGCACCATCAGCGGCCGCTCTGATCCTGGCGCTTCCTGGAGGCACAGCCCCAGGGGACAGATCCCAGGAGCCAGCAGCTGGACTCTGCAACACCCCCAGCCTCACCCCCATGGCCGTGCCCGCTGCCTGGCTCTGTATTTCCAGCTGCTTCCTCACCAGTCCTGATCTGGACACTTTGATCAGATCCCAAACGTTTTTTCACCACCTCGGCAGGGCTCTGAACAGGCCCACACCAGTCACTAACAACCTTCAGGTGGTCACAGGAGTTCTCCCCGTGGCAGGCTGCTGTCCCTGCTGTGAGGACTCACCTTGTTCCTCTGCTCCAGGCGCGGCAGGAGCAGGGAGCAGCCAGCCCCAGGGATCTGGGAGAGCCATGCCGGACTCCTTCGCCATCCACTTCCTCAAGGTGCTGCGGGAGCTGCTGGCCTTCGTGCTGTTCAGCTACACGGTGCTGCTGGGGGCGCTGCTGCTGGCCGGCTGGACCACCTACTTCCTGGTGCTCAAGTGAGGGCTCGGCCCCTGCTCCTGCTCCCACGGCCTTTCCAGAGGCAGCCGGCTCCAGGGCACAGCTCTGCACACGGGATGGAGGCGCCTTCCCCCTGCGCCGAACCTGCAGGAGCTCTGTGCTCTCGCTGCCTCACCGCGCTCTTCTTTTCCTGTGTAAAAACAATAAAGGTTAAAAGAGAAAAGGTATCCCTGTGCATGCACTTTACAGATCCTTGTGGCTCTCGCAGATTCTTTGTGTCTCCTGGACTCTGAACTATTTAAAAGCCTCCCGGCAGTTTTCTCCTGAGATTCCCACCCTGCTGAGCACAACACAGGGGATGGCAGGGATGCAACACCACTCCAACATCTCAACAAACAAGTCCTGCCTTGTCCTGCTCTGCCTCATTAAGGGTGTGAAGGCAGACACACAGAAATTACTTGTAATTTGTTTTAGAAGTTCTGGAAAAAGACATTTCAGATCAGCACTATGTTCCCCTCTCCCTACAGTTTTACAAGGTACAGAGTTGTTACCTGGTGCTTTCAGGTGTGCCAGGCTTTAGAACAAATGTTCAAAGCATGGCGTTAGATGAAAAATGTGTGATACAGCACTGCCTCAGTAAAGTCACCTGTGCTGACTCAGTCTCTGAAAACAGGAGAGAGAACAGGAATTCCTGCTATAACTAAAAAGAATATATTTAATTGATTAAGGCCGTTTTGTGTGGAATTGCACAGGAAACCTTTGGTGGAGAAGGTGGAGATTATCACTAGCATGCAACTACCCAAAATCAAAGCAGCATCGTGTACTTTAGAACAATAAAGATGAATTAAACCAGGGCTGTGAGGAGCACTGGTGTCTCTGAGTTGGTGGTCACGATCTGGCCCTGCTGGAATTCCCTTTTACCCAATGGAGCAGCTTGCAACACAGAAACAAAGTTGGATTTTTCAATTTCTTCCTTATCTGGGGAGTTCTGCCCAATGTCCTCATGACCCTTAAGTTCCACATTCCTTTTGTCCAAATCCTTCTTCCCAAGCTTTGTTCACCTTTCCCAAATCTAATATCACTAAAACACAACAAGCCCTAAAACCTTATCAAGGCCATTCCACCACCAAGTAATCTGGTTTTCTAACACCTGGACATCACTCAAAGCTTGTTGGCTGCTCTGTTTCACAGATGAAATATTCTTATCCGGCTTGAAAGCCACAGAACCAAAGACCAAAGAACAACCCGTTCTAAAGAGAATTTTTACACATTCCACGTTTTGTAACAATGTTTCATAATCTCCTTCTCACTCCCAGCAGCTGGGTAAATTGTTGCCTATTTCTGACCCTATTTCTGATGTTGGGCATACCGGCGAAATACAGAGGAGGTGTCGGGGCTGCTCCACAAGGCTGTGACGGCGGAGAGGCCGCGGGAACACCCCCGGGGACATCTCCAGGTCGCTCCCCTCACGTTCCCGCCGCTGCCCTCACGGCCCGGCACGCGCCGCTCCCGCCCTCTGCACGCGCCCGCGCTCTGCGCACGCGCCGCTCTCAGCCCCGCCTACCCAACCCCGCCCATTCAGGTGCGCGGGGTGACGTCACTTCCCGCGCGCCGGGCGGGCGGGCCAAGATGGCGGCGGGCGGGCGGTGGCTGCGGAGCTGCTGCTCCGTGCTCAGGTACCGCGGCGGGCCGGGGGGAGAGGCTGAGGGGGACTGCCCGCACCGCGCTCCCCACCCGCAGGCTGTAGGCTAAAGAGTACGCGGCATAAAGGAAGGAAAATGCACCGGTTGTTTTCATTAAATTGCTGTAGAACAACAAAAAATCCTGTCATTGCTCTGTGCTTCTGTTTTTCCGCTCGAGTATTTCCGTGATAGACCCTGACCCCAGGGCATTTACACAGCTTGGGTTGTAAATAAAACTGCCCACAGAGACCCAAGTGTCGCTGGATTGTAACAAACGTGTCACATTTCTCACCTGCATGTACCACACACCACTTTTAAGCATGTTTCTTAACCTATTTTCCAGTATTATTGACTATCAGTAATGTGCCCATACCAGCTAACATACATTTTCTCTCTGGAAGTATTAATATTGCACTAATAACTGTGCTTGCCTTTTCTTGCACTTACGATTAAACAATAATACAAAATTTGAAACAAACTTACTCATCCGCTGTCACGCAGCTGCATCACAAAAACCTGGCATAGACAAGCTCCCCTTGAACAGCTTCTGGGTGTTCTCCTCGCTGATCCCAGTTTCCCACCCCACACTGGGATGTTTCTGCTGCTAAACTTTGCCTCTATTTCCCACCCCACACTGGGATGTTCCTGCTGCTAAACTTTGCCTCTTGCTTTTCCAGGCGCAGCTTCCCTGTCCTGGCCAGTGTCCAGCAGCGAGGCCTCGCGGGCAGGAGCGGGCAGTGGCACCAGGCTGTGGGGCTGGGGGTGGCCCTGTGCGCTGTCCCCGTCGTGGAGGTACCCCCAGCACCCCCTCCTTGCACCAGTTTAACACCCAAACCCACCTGCCTGTCCTGGTTCTCCCCTGGGGTTGCATCCTCAGGGAGAGTTTGGCTCTCGCAGCTTTTCCTAATTGTTGCGTTTGCGTGTTGTCCGTGGGGAGGGCGATGGCCAGGTCACACAGGGTCACACAGGGTCACACAGGTGTCTTGTGTTGCAGCAGCAGAGCTCAGGGTCCCTCAGCAATGATGCCCTGATCAGAAGAGCCGTGTCCCTGGTGACAGACAGCACGGCCACGCTGCTCTCCCAGACCACGTACGCGCTGATCGAGGCGCTCACCGAGTACACCAAGGTGAGCCCCACACCTGGCACCCCCCACTGCTGGCACTGCCAGCTGCTCTGCCACTGGCTGCACCCCTTAAACCACACTCAAAATGGGCTTTTGCAAAATTAATTTAACCAAAGTGAGGAGGGTTGAAGATGTCAGGTCCCTCGGGAGCTGTGGGGTCACTGTTCTACACCAGATGCGGAAGTTACTTTTAGCTTTGTTAAACTGTTGCTTTTGGGTTAAAATTAGACAGCCCCAGAATGGTTTGGGGTTGGAAGGACCTTAAAGCTCATCCAGTCCAATGAGCAGGGACACCTTTCACTGTCCCAGGGTGCTCCAAGGCCCGTCCAACCTGGCCTTGGACACTCCAGGGATTGAGCAGCCACAGCTTCTCTGGACAGCCTGTGCCAGGGCCTCCCCACCCTCAGAGCCAAGAATTTTTCCCTAACATCCCATCCAACCCTGCCCTCTGTCTGCATGAATCCATTCCCCTTGTCCTGTCATTCCATGCTCTTTTAAGAAGTCCCTTTTTTTACTTAGGCAAAATGACCCTGAAACTCAGAGCTGGGGCTGAAGAAACTCATATCGGTTATTTGTATTACCTGTGTACTGAGCTCTCTGTTCTTGGGCATTTTATTGCCCTTCTCAGCCTTTCTAAGACCATGAACTGAGTTCCATCAGAAGAATGGCTTGAGCCATACTGAAGTCTGAAACAAGAAGACACAGTTTTAATTTTGCAAATAAAGTGCCAATTTGAGTAAAGTATTTGCATTCCAGTTTACATCCTTGTCAGTAGATCAAGTGTATGGAGAGGAATTTTGCTAATTAATACTGAGCCAACACCAGAGCTGTGCAGGCTGTCATGGTAACTGTGCAAAATGATTCCTTGACAGGCAATTTATACCCTGGTGTCTCTCTACAAGCAATACTCAAATCTCCTTGGGAAAATGAACTCGGAAGAGGTGGATGCGGTCTGGCAGGTGGTCATAGGAGCCAGAGTGGATGTGAGCAAACCAACCTCCCTCACCATCTGCCTCTCACAGCTCAGGAGAGCTCCCAGGTGTGTTACACCTTGTTGATTCTTTCTCCCAGATGACCACCAAGCAGCAGGAGTACCTCAGGCTGGAGTCCAGCTGGATGACGGCGCTGCGGCTGTCGGAGATGGCGGCAGAGGCTGCGTATCAGTCAGGTGAGCAGCAGCACTGAGCCTCTGCCCCTTGTCCCTCTGCCCCTTGTCCCTCTGCCCCTTGTCCCTCTCTCAGCCCGGTTCAGACACACAGTGTACACTCAGTTAACACCACAGCTGACAGCTGGTGCCTGCTTTTTAGAGGTGCTGAGCACGTACATTCTGCTTTAGGCTGCGAGTCTGTAGATGCATTCTGAGAGCTAGGCCTGGAAACTTCACTTGTGGTTTAGGTCAGGACTAAGATGGCCAAAAATGTCTGAGAGAAAAGTTCCGTTATTTTTAAATGCAAGGCTCAAACACGGTCCTGGTAGCCACAGAACCAAGGCTGCCTATGAATCCAGGAGGAATTTCCAGCTGGATTTAGTTATATTAAAAAAGGCAAATACACTAATTTTGGTTTTTTCTCCCTGGAGAGATTTGAGAGCTCTGAGACTTGAGTTATGGACTGGCTTGTGGTAAATGGGCAGAGTTACTGGAGGGGAGAAGGGAGGGAAAGCAGTGAATATACAGAGACACCCTAATTCTGTAAGTGCCTGGAGAAGACCCAGAAACCTGTGGGAGCATGGGAGGAGAATGGTGGGAATTCAGCAGTGCCACAGGTATTCCCACTGCTGTAGGTGCCAGGATGGGATGGGGACTGAAAGGTTCTGGCAGGGACTGGGCTGGGCTCAGCTCTCAAACCCACTGGCACAAGGTGATCCCTCCTGTCCAACCCCAGCTGTATCCCACCAAGATGGGAGAATTCAAGGGAGCAGTGACACCTCAAAGCAGACAAAAGGCTTGAGGTAAATGAACAGTAAGTGCATTTATACAGCCCAAGAGCCCTCACCACACAGCAAAGCAGATGATGATCCCATCCATTTCCTCAGCTGAAGGTTTGCCCAGGTTGTGCTCCTGTGACCCAGGGTGTCAATCCTTCCCTGCAGGTGCAGACCAGGCCTCGGTGACAGCCCGCAGCCACATCCAGGTGCTGAAGTCCCAGGTGCAGGAGGTGAGGCTGCTGTCCCAGAAAGCAGAGACCAAATTAGCTGAAGCTCAGACAGATGAGCTCATCAAAGCCCGAGGAGAGGACTCCTCATTGCCACAGGGTGTTTTAGGGAACTCAGATGATGACCCTTACCTTCGGGAGGACTGAGCAGAACTGAGCTCTTAGGGTCAGTCACAAATGGAACAGTCCCAAGCTCTGAAGTGTGGGATAGTGTAAAACTGCTGAAATAAGCCTGTGATTCCATATTTCCCCCCTCCCAAAAAAGGATTGCTTTGCAAATCAGGTATTTGGAAGGCTTCAGTTTTGTTTGTAACTTACTTTGTTTGTAATACTTTTGGATTCATTTATTTAAATGTTTATCTATGCAAATGTGAAGACTGTTATCAGGGATGGCCTGGTGGTAATTGTGTCTCTGCTTGGAGGGTCCTGCTGCTCCCTTGGTGTGTTTGTGGGATCAGCCAGAGAAGTGTATTTAAAAATCCTTGTTTTTAACCTGTGAGGTAAATGATGTCTGTGAGGAGATGCCTCTATTAAACTGTGCAAAAGCTCATTGTGGGTGTGGCCATTTGGGGAAGAAATTAGGCCTTGCTTTCTATTTGAATTTAAAAGTTTTTAACCTCTGAGTTGGCAGCTGCACCAAATTACAGAGCTGCAGTCAGGGGAAATATTTGCTCTGGAGCTGAGAACTTCCCATGGAGTCACCCAGGCTCTTGGTGCAGTTTTTTTCAGCACAGCAAATTATTTCACCCAGAATCACCTCTGGGGGAGGTTCCCCAGGAAGCAATGGGGAAGTTTGATTTTCAGTATACTGTACTTACAAACAAAATTGTTTTGGCAGCTGCTGTGTACTGTTCTACAAAGCACTGAGCAAAAGAGTTTTACATATTTGAATGCTTCCCAATGCAAGTTTCAGGAAATAATCTTAATTATTTATTTTGCAAGCTTAATGTTTCACTGCAGGTTTCAAAACCATGGGTGTCCTTCACTGTTAATTTCCTAACTTGACAGCTGGTGTGAAATTTGCTTTGTAGTGAACAGCATCCACTTGAACTTTATCACTGATGATTGGATCCCTATCTGCCAGGTTGTGTAAGAAATCACACATTAATCAAAGCTTTTTCACCACAGATTAGCATCTGATGTATCTGTGTCAAGGTTGGTGTTACTAAATTGAGTTGTGCCTGAATTTTCTTACCTGCAGCATAAAAGATGGCTCATTTTGGCTGCCTCTGGAACAAATGCAATCTCAGGCGCACAGCACTGTTCATTTATAGATTAAGTAGTAAAAAGAAAATTACCAAACCATCTTTCCTTGCTGCTCACTGGGTGCTGCTGTATCCAAGGAGGATGGCACAGTCTGGAGTTCAGCTTGCAGGGAGCTGCCCACGTCTGCTCTGGGCTGGAGCATTAGGGGAAAAACCACCTGTGATGAGAGGATTACTGGGGTGGTGGCACAGCTGAGCCCTCAGGAGCCAGATGCAGTCTCAGGTCAACCTCTAACCACAGCTGCTCGCCTTTGGTACCTGGTGCAGTTGAAGAACATCCGCCAAGGCCCTGACCCGAGTGCACAAACAAGTTGTGTACCTTTCAGGATGCCACAGTAACCCTGCTCAGATGTTTGCATGGCACTGCCAGGAGCCTGCTAAGCCAGCAAAGTCCCTCTTCCCCTTTCAGGGCCTGCTCCCAGCCCTGCTGTGACCCCACTTCTTGTTTCACTGCACGTACTGCTTTTTCTGCTCGAGAGCTCTTCCCACACACATCCAGCCCAACGTGCCTGGAACCAACCAGGCAGTGCAGCCAAGTCAAAGTGGGGGTGAGGAGCACAAATCACCCCAAAACAGGGCAGAAAGGAGTCCCTCACCTTTGTCAGGAAGTGAGAGCTGCCAGCTGGGGGTTAGCCCACACACCTAAGCCCACAACAGACAGGACATCATGCTCTGTGCTCCTGAGTTTGCACTGGGAATCATCGAGTGGATCACAAAAGTGCTGGCACAGCAGCTCACAGGGCACCACGGTGCCTGCCCTGTGCAGTCTCCTCTCCAGGACCAGCAGCAGAGCCCAGTGCCCAGAACCTGGGCTTGCTGCTGACACTCAGCCTTGTTTACACACCTGAAACTACACACAGGCGCTTTCTCAACTACAGTTAAAGACACCCTGTTGGAGCTGCAGCCAGAAAACACAGTAACAGCTTGCACAAGACCACCCTGAGCATGGACACCCACCAATTCTTTGAGACAAACCCCTTCTCACACCTGGCACAGAAACAGCTCTTGTGAGGTGGCACCTTTGCCCCAAGAGCCTGGGTCAGCCCTGGGGCTCAGCCAGAGCTACCCCAGGTGCTCCAGAGGGCCAGGGGAGCACATCCTACCAGCAGTCCCCCAACATCCCACTGAGAGCTCCCTCACCTCTGCTCTCAGGGTGTCCCTGCCCGTAGGACAAGCAGGAGCCTCCTGGCAGCACTTCCTAGGCACTTCTGAAAGCTCCAGCTCCCATCTGGTGGGGGATGGATGCTGGGCAGCTGGCACTACAGAGAGCAATGACAGACAGCACAAAGGACTCTGCTCGCTCTAATCACACACTTCCTCTTTACTCGTTTGCTTGTTTTTTCCCCTAAGGCTTCCAGGCTGCTTCCTGCTCATCCACAGCTCCTGCTCTAGCAGCAAGATACTGATAAGCTTCACAAAAATAAAAACAACACCAAAACTTAGTCCTATATTTGATCTTTTCTCAAATTAACAACTCCAGCACGTTCAGATTTATCACTTTTGTGTCAGTGCATCTTGTCTGAATAGGGCAGAGAACAGCTCACAAAAAAGAAGTGGCAAATATCCATTTCCACTAACATTTTCCTCTTTAATGCAAATACCCAGCACCAGGTCTCAGCCTTCCCTGGCTTTTAGGGCTCTTAGCTTTCAGAAGACCTAAGAATATTCCCATGTAAATACTTTTGAAAAGTATTTTATTTATACACAACATTACAACAATAATGAACCAAACACCTCCCACACAACATGGGAAGCTACAGCCACTCTTCCTACCACCATGATTATTGAAAACATGTGGCTCCTCTCAAACCAGATCAGAAAGTGTTTGTGCTAAAGTTTCTAGTGCATGTAAACCTTTGTGAGTTTCTGCAAAAGCCAAAGGGCTGGAGGCTGAGCCCAGTCCCCCAGATCATCATCACTGCTGTCTTAAGGCCATGGATTTTGAAGCTCTTCCTTCCCCTCTCCACTCCCTTTCTCCTGCTGTGTGGTAGGAGCTGTGGGGCTGCTGCCCTGGCACAGCAGACCCAGCAGGACATACTGGCCTTTCTTCCATGCCTTCAAGTAAATTTCAAATGCTCTGTCACTTCTTCATCATCGCTGGCTGTCCCACATGAGACTGACTTTGGCCAGCAGTGCAGGTGGCACTTGTGACTTCCCCTGGCACAGTCTGGCTGGGAAGCCACTGACCACACCCCCACCCTGTGACAATTCAACTGCTTCAAGTAACCCCCAACAGAAAAAGACTCATTGCAAACCAAACCACAGCTCCAGTGCAGTCTGTTAGTAACGGACGTGTTTCTACCACAACCTGATTTTTAGTTTAAGTACCCTGTCACCAGCCACAGTCCCTGGGCTCATCAGTAGCTCCTTTTCCAGCCCCTGCTGTAGCTGTGTGTCACTGACACTGCACACCTAATGCTGTCATCCTTCACCAGCGTCCACATGATCCACATCTCCGTTGGGTTCAGCCTGTGCACAACCATCAGCTCTTTGTACAAGCACGGATCAAAAGGGTTGAAAGGTCTCTGGATCCCAAAAGTCTTAAAGCCAGCGTGGTTCTTTGGGGTCACTGACATCTTTGCCAGACACATTCCCACAAACACATCATCTATGGGGAAGAGCTCCATGTCCTCTGCGGTGCTCTGGAGACGACGCACTGTCTCTCTAGACATCACATATCCCCCTCCTCCTGCATAGAGAGGATAGAAGGTGGCCCCATACATGGGCTCTGGAATGAAGTATTTGACCTTGGTGTTCCTGATGGGCCGGGCGTTGGCGATCACGTCCCCAACAAAGAGATCCTGTTCAGGGTCCAGCTCCTGGAGGAACTCCACGATGTTGTAAGTGTTGACAAACACGTCATCATCGCCCTTCAGCACGAACCTGGCGTGCTGGCAATCCTCCGTGAACCAGCGGAGGAAATGCAGCTCCTTGAGGGTCAGGTTGAAGAAGTCGTCAACAAAATCCCACTGCAGGATATCATCGAACTCCTGGCTCTCGTAAGCCAGCAGCTGGTGCAGGGGCTGCAGCTGGATTTTGGCCTCGGAGCGCCCTAGGAGGAACACCAGCCTGATGTGCCTGCCCCCGATGGACGCCTCCTTGCCCCACGTGTTCCTGATGGCCACGCGCCGGTCCACGTTGATGGGGGAGGACTTGATGGCCAGCAGGAGGAACATCTCTTTGCTACACCTGGAAGGCCTCAGCAGGACCGAGAAGTTCCTGCAGTGCTTGTAGGTTAGGAAGACTCGGTGAGGCTCCGGCAGGGCGAGAGAAGAATTGGCAAAGGTCAAGTTCGGCAAACACTTGCTGTGCTCAGCACTGTCCAGAACCGAAGGCTGCACTCTGTGATCCACCACATCCACTTTCTGCTCTGCTGATGATGCTGCCAACTTCGCCTCCTTCTTCATGTAAAGCACGCAGGCCAGCAGCGTGATTGAGAAGGTGTAAAGCGCCAGGCTTTTAATCCTGGGATACATGGCAGCATCCGGCGCGGGACCGGCCCCGGGCAGGCAGATGAAGACGAGCCGTTCCCTCCCACCTTACCTCGGACGGGGACGTGGCTCGGTGCTTCCCCCCGCTTCTCACCAGGACCCGGTGCTGCCGGTGAGGATGGTCCAGAGCCCCCGGTCCCGCCGGGGCGCGCAGACCAGGCTGGAGCCGCCGCTCCACGGTGACCCCGCACGGCAAAACCCCCGCTCTGCTCTGCTCTGCGGAGCCTCCTCTGCGCTTCACCGGGAGCTGCCGTTCCGCTCCCTCCGCGATTCACCGGGAGCTGCCCGTGATTCACCGGGAGCTGCCGTTCCGCTCCCTCCGCGATTCACCGGGAGCTGCCCGTGATTCACCGGGAGCTGCCGTTCCGCTCCCTCCGCGATTCACCGGGAGCTGCCCCCGCCCCGCCCCGGCGCTGCCGAGCCCCGCCCCGGGCGGAGGATGCAGGGGCTGGCACCGGCACCGGGGCAGCGTGTCCCGGGCGCGGACACCCAGCCTACACCCCGCACACCCACCCAGCATCCCCTGCCCGCTCCAGCTCCAGCAGAAGCTCAGCACCAGCCACAGACAGCCAGGAGCCCCGGGGCAGCTCCCAGCTCTGGCGGTTCAGCTAAACCAGGCTCCGTGCAGCGTTCCCGTGTGGTTTATTTCCACTCATGCTCCTGCTACGGACACATCACTGTGTGCTCCCCACTGCCATGGCCACATTCTCCTGGCTCTGGGTGCTGGCTGCCAAGGGCCAGCGAAGCAGCTGCATCTGGAATTGAACTGTCAGTGGCACTGGCTGGGGCTCTTGATCCTCCTCCACTTCAGCAGTGTCTTTGTTTTTTCCTTTTCCTGTGGTAAGAAGTGCATTTGTCACTGTCTTGAGAGAGTAAATGATCCTAAAAGCAGCAGCGTGCAAGGGTGTCAGCAGTGACTGGGCTTCAGGGCAAATTGAATATGATTTTGGATGATAAGCCCAAAAAGCATCTTTAGGCTGGCAGTTGACCTGGGTGCAGCCTTGCTCTTTGTTGTGAAATTGCCCTAGGGCAAAAGAAAGCTGCAGAAATAAATTATTTCAAGGATCTTGGAAAATCAAGTGTGAGGTAAAATGAGACCTACGTGAGACTACTTCTGAAGACATCCTTCAGTGTCTGGGCAAATGGTTCACTTGTGACAAAGCCCGCTGCCTTTCCTCTTTGAGCAGTCTGGAAGTGATCCCAATTCCTCTGAGAAGACTTATTATTTGTGTGCATTTGCTGAACCGAGGGATGCAAATCAGCCTCAGCTCCCGGCTGTGAGATTGCTGGTCCCTGCACAGCCCTGCTGGGCTGGGAGTCATCCCCTGTGCCCCGGGGCATGGCCACTGTCACAGCTCCAAGGGCGGTCCCCAGGTGATGTGCAGGTGTCAAACACCCCCGGAGCAGCTGGTGACTCACGGGGCAGGCAGGATGTGCGGACACTGAGCTCAGCAGGGCTCGAGCAGCCCCCCACAAAAGCCACAGCTGGGCTGCTCTGGTGAGTCACAGCCATGGGACAGAGGGTGTAGCGAGCTGTGGGGCAGCTCATCTTTAGGCACTGTGAATTTTGCACTCACACTTTGAATTACGCACTCAGTGGCCTCACAGTGCAGCCAAGCCAGCCCCCACCTGCACAGGCACACGGGGACACCAAATTAAGCACAAATCTCTAATTGCTGTGGGTTTCCTGCAGCAGCAGAACTTCTGTGCACACAACAGCACTTTTACCTTCATTCAAGCTGAAAGGAAACCTCGTGCACACACTGACCACACACCAGGGAGGGAAGGAAGGAAGGAACAGCCACTGCTGAAGCTGAGCTGTTTGACAGCAGCTGCCTGCTTCAGCAACAGGCTAAGTGTACATTGCAAATACACATCTTCTTGTGGGGGACAGCAATTCAATGAGTTTCCTTCTTTTCAGGTCACTAAGGGAGGCCACCAGCTTCTGTGAATGCAGCCCAGGACTGCAGAGCTCTGAGAGCCCTCCCAAAGATGGGGACCTTGCTGTGGGTGACAGGGCACAGGAAAGCAGCCTGGAGCTCTGGGGGTTAATTGCACTCTTAAATCTGACGCCAGGGCAGGAAAACAAAGCTCCTTTGGTAGCTCTGAGCAGTGCTGGGAGGCCTGGCCTTCTCCATGCCCTCGATGACCCACGAGCAGCTTTTCAGCATTGCTTGGCTACCCCTTCCCTGTCCCACTTCCTCCCGCTCTTGCATTACCCCTCTGATGTGCTGGCCCTGCTATTTTTGCAGTCAGAACCAAGATTGATGGAAAAATAACCTGCAAGAGGCAGGGTGAGGTTTGCCTCTGGCAAATTAAGCAAGGCTGCTGGCTGAGCAGCCCTGAGCTCTGCACTGGGGAGGGAGGGGACACACCTGGAGGGATCGGGGTGGTCTCTTGGTGGGTGACAGCAGACTGGGATCTGTTCCCAGCCCTGCCATGGGCTGGCTGGGGCACCTGGGGCTCTCAGTGCATCTCATCTCCAAACCAGAGAGAACAACAATCCCCTCTGCAAAGTGCTTGGAGATGCAAGCTGGCAGTGAATGAGGAGCTCATTATGCATCCCAGGCAGCCCTTCCAGCTGCCCGCCCACGCCACCGCCCACATTTGGCAGCCGACACAGTGGGCAGCACTTTTCTCGCCCAAAAATCTGCTTTGCCGATGTCCCCTGGCACAGGGTGCTGTAGGTGTGGGTCTCCCAGGGCAGCTGGCAGCCCACCCCGGGTGCTTGTGCAGACACCGACTCGTAAAGAGTCCGGGCTGTGTCTATTCCCAGAGCCCCGCAGTCAATGTCTGCATTCACAGCCCGAGGCTCAGGATGTGAGTAAGTCCCTGCTCCTGCGGCTGGCAGGGTGGCCGGGCCCTGCTCCTGTTTGCTCTCTCACACACCCCGCCCTCTGTCCCGCCACCTCCAGCCTCTGTCACCTTTGGAAGCCGCGTTTTTCTGGTCTCCTTTCTCTCCTTTGGGTTTTTTGCTCTTGTCTTTGCCTTTTTTTGCCTCCTGTGGAGAGAGATGTTTCCACAGTAAGGCTGTGTTGAAACTCACTGCCCTCATTCAGTCCTGTGCCAACTGTCATCATCTGGGTGCTGTCACTGGGATTTCAGGGGCAGGGGACAGAGGTGAGGGGGAGCAGGAGCACAGCAGGGTGGCTGCTCAGAGAAGAGAATCCAGGAAACAGAAAGTTGGTACAGCTGGCATGTGCTGCCATGCTGAGAGAGAGCACCAGAGGAAGCACGAGTGGCTGCTTACACATTCTGGAATGGAAAAATAAACTCATCTATTTTCCTAGGCCCAGAAAAAGTAGCAGAACTGCTCACTAATATCAGCCTTAAATAACCACACCAGCAACGATGGATGGTGGTCAGGCAGGGCTATTTCAGCCCCATTTTGGGGAGAGAAGAACGGAGGGAGGGATGGAGGGATGGAGGGATGGAGGGATGGATGGATGGATGGATGGATGGATGGATGGATGGATGGATGGATGGATGGATGGATGGATGGATGGATGGATGGATGCATGCCCAGGCCAGAGAAGGCATTTGCTGAACCCCAGCCTGCAGCCCTGCCCTGGGACCTGCTCTTTACCTTCTCATCCAGAACCGGTGATGCTGGTGGTTTCTCAGGGATCAGGATCCCAAAGTCACACACAGTTGCCACCAGGCTCTCGGTGGCCAGCAGGGTCTCCAAGGTCACCCTCGTGGTGGCCAGGGTGCTCCAAATGGGAGGGTCACTGCGGTATTCACAGGACTTCTTCTTCTTCTTCTTTTTCTGCTTGTCCTTGGACATGGGGACGGGCCTCAGCAGAAGGCTGGGGTCCCTTTATCAAAGAGAAGCAACCCCAACCCAGCCCCTTGCCCACCACTGCATCCTGGCCAAGGTGTGTGCCAACAGCTGCTGCCTTCCCCCCACAGAAAGGGGGGACTTTGGGAGAGGTCTGACTCTCTGACACACCAGACTGACCCAGCAGAAGGGTCCTTGTTCTCCCATCACTGTTTTTGCAACTGAGATAGAATTTGGTCGTTGTTCTCTCCTGGCAGCCTACCTTTGCACCGTTCTTCTTCAGCTCCTGTCCTTCCTTACTTGTGACAGGGCTTTCATCTGGATCCACAGGCCACGAGAGCACCTGCCCGGAGAGAGGAGCTGGCCCAGGGTCACTGCCATCCCAGCCTGCCTCCCAGAGGGATTGTGATGCCACTGGCTGGGCCTCCCAGCAGCTCTTCCCCCTTCATCCAGCTCAGCCACACCCTCACCTTCTCCTCCACAACTGAGACAATGGTTCCAGCCTCCAGGTAGGACTTCAGCCCCACCAAGTCCTTGGCAATGTGTTCCTTCCTGTAGCTGCAGTCGATGGTGTCTGCCCAGGGCTGTGCAGAGGTGGCAAAAACCTTTGCTGTGTAGGGACACAAAAAAAGCTCAGAGGAGATCTCTCTTTCCCCAGCACAGAAGGACCTCAGGACACAGCTGGTGCCAGGTCATTGTCCATCAGTCCCAGGAGCAGCCCAGCTGGCACTCTGGCACTGCAAGGGACATCCTGGTGCCACCACACCCCACAAAGAGCCATAAACCTGCCCTGAGACAAGGAACAGAAGATCTGTAATTCCTCATTACCAGAGTGGGCCTCGGGCTCCTCTGTGGCTGCAGGCTCCTGTTGGCTCTTTGTCTCTCCTGTGTCCTGAGCAGAGCTGTCCACATCCAGTGTGGCCACTGTGGGACTCTGGTGGATTTCTGTTCCCTGGAACAGAGATGGATTTGCCTCCAAAATCCTATTCCCCAGCCCACCCTCATGGGAAGAAGGGACTTCAGTGCCAGGGAAAGGGTCTGCCACAGTCAGCAGGAGGGGGACTGTGAGTTCCCTCTCACGTGCAGAGCTCTGGGCTCCCCAGGAGGAATGTGGAATGTGGGCTTGTCCTGCTGGATGCAGCCACATGGGAATTCTGTCCCCAACACTGCTGCTCCCCACGCCAGGCCCATCACCCCATAGCCTGGAGATGCAGTTCCCCCTGCAGACCTGCCATGCTGCTTGTTTCCAGGAGCACAATCAAGCACCAACCTCAGGACTGCCCCTGTCCTCGAGCTCCTCTCCCTCTGCGAACTGGTAGGTCACACAGTAGCTGCAGGTGATCACTGGACCCTCACAGGCAACTTCCAGCTGCTGAAAATCTTCGGGATTAGGGAGTCCCTTCATCTCCCCAATGCTCACAACCAGTCGTGCTTCACTCCTGATCAGCTCTGAAAGGAAGAGAATCCTGCCATGAAGCTGCAGCACTTCCCTTCCAGAGAGAGGAAGGAACAGAGCAAGCAGAAACCTCCAGGTCCCATGCCCCACCTGCTGGCATCCCTGGGTGCCAGCCTGTGCAAATGCTGTGACAAACCACTGCCACGTGGCGTCACTAAAAGCCATGCAAACACCTCGTGCCTTGGCTGCTCTGCTCCTTCAACGTTTGAATCTCCAACAAGCACATCCAGCACACAAACTCATTGAGTAGGGGCCATCAAGAGAGGTTTCCCACCCCGGGTGTCCCCAGCCTCCTGCTCTCATCCCAGTCAGGGATGTGCCCCAGAGGTGGCACTGCTGTGTGCAGCCCCATGTGAGAACCTCCCCCAGTACTGATGTTCCTCCTGCCACAGCTCGGGAGGGAAATGCATGATCTGAAACCAGATGGTGTCTGGAAAGAAAAGCTGAGGCAGGCCAGGACACTGAGGCAGTGCTGGGACTGGGGTTGGTTGTTCTTGGGCCTAAGTCAGAAACTACCTCACTTGTAATGACACAACCACAATGCAAACCCCACTCCTGAATCACAGGGTCAGCACGGGCAGCCTCAAAGGCAGGGCTCACCTGGCTGCCCTGCCAGCCCCTGGAACTGCTGCCTCTCTTCAGGCCATATGTAGATGTCATCGAGGATGGACAGCTTGGGCAGGCTGTCCACGAGGAAGCCTCTGTAAGGGGGGATGAGAGCCAGTGGGTTCCCCTGGAGCAGCAGGATGCGGAGGTTCTGCAGGGTGGTCAGCTGGGAGACCAGCCCCAGCAGGTCTGTGAGGCTGTTAAAGCTCAGGTCAAGGGAGACAAGGTTTGGCCTAAGGAGAGAACCCAGGGAAGCATGTAAGGCAGCCAGCACCTATTTGAGGATAGAAAGCTACAGCCCTGGAGCAAAAACAGAAACAAAAATCATATTTGCCCTGCACAAACTGGGTTGAACTGAGGATTCCAATCTGGAGGCCAATTCCAATTCCTGAGCCATTGCCAGTTTGCCCCACAACACAAAAACATTTCTTTAGCATCCATTGATGACCCCCTGCACCATTTGGTGATGCAGTCTCTGCTTCAGATGCTCACAAAATTCCAGCAGTGGCTTTGGGAAGGACACGGAAAAAGTAAACTGTCCAGGGAAATGGAACTGGGATGGGCAGGGTGTCAGGCAATTTCCCTGGTGATCTCCCCATTCCACACCTTGCTAAGGACCAAAACAACCTCTGGGCATGAGACAGAAGACAGCAGAGACAGACTACTCCACACAGAGAGTAGACACAGAGCAAAGAAACAACCCTTCTGAATTTTCCCAAAATTTTCCCTTCTGTATTTTCCCAAAAAGGGCCACCTCCATGGCTTGAGGTCAGCTGTTCACATCTGGTCATTTCCCTTTCAGAAGCCCACATTCAGCCTGTGGCATTACCAGAAATCCACAGTGAGGTGCTTTTCCTGGGAAGGGCCACACAGCTGGTTGTAGCCCAGCCCCAAGTGCTGGAGCTCCGGGGGTGGCTGAGCACACAGGTCCTGCAGATCACCCACATCATTGTAGCAGAGCTCCAGCACCTGCCCAGGACAGAAGGAACAACAAACACCTTGGAAATTAGCTGCTCCTGGCACCCCCTTGAGCTGTCTGTCTTTCCCTGTGTTCCCACATTGGAATTCCTGCCCCATCCTGCTCACTCACCTTCAGAGTCCGGGGCAGATGGGCTGAGGTTACCCTGCTGATGTGGTTGGCACTGAGGATGAGCTCCTCCAGCTGCTGGAACTGCAGCAGACCTTCATCCACCTCCTCCACCTGCAAAGAGCTGGGTTTGGCCAACTTGTCCTTGTGGCCAGGGTGACATGGACACATCTGTGTGACATGAGTTAGCACAACATCCTGGGGAGGCTGTGGGGAGAAGCTCTACTCTAGCTGCAGCACCTGAGAAGACCATGGGATGGACGGTGCCCTTTTCCCAGCATGTTTTCCCTGACAGCAGGGAGACACAGCTTTATGGGCACCAGCAGCTGCACTTACCCCCTTGTCAAGTATCCGCAGGGACTTGACAAGCTGGGAGACTCTGGAGCCACGGAGGAGCTCGGGTGCCAGCACAACCACTTCCCTCAGGCGCTGGGCCTGGGGGCTGCAGTCAGGGGGCAGTGCCCAGGGGCTGTGCTGGTCTCTCAGCAGCTCCAGCAGCACCTCAGGGCTCTCCTCTCCTGGTGGCACAGCCTCCTCCAGCCCCGCTGGCCGTGCCCAGGAGCTCCTGCGGGCATTGCAGCGGGATTTGTTCTGTGGAGAACAGGGAGAGAGGAGAGGCAATGGCAGCCCTGTGCCACATCCCACAGCTGTGCCCCCCAGAGCCCTACCCAGCTGCCAAGGCCACAGGGGAAGTCCTGCAGCCCCAGGTGCTGCAGGTACTCCTGAAAAGCAGCCGAGACGCTGCCGGGTGCTGCCATGCAGCCCCAGCCCGGCAGGGAATCCCCTGGCTCTGTGTCCCTGTTGCTAGGAGATGCTGCCATGGAACCAAACTCTCCAAGCAGAGGTGGAGCAGGTCTGGAAAAGCACCAAGCTCGCCCAGCTGGGAATAAATCCCTGGTTTTCTGGTTCCCACTGGGTTCTGGGGGCTGCTTCCCCCAGGGAAAGGGCAGGTGGCCTCATGCTGCACTTGCAGGGTGCAGCATCAGCATTCTTGCCTGGCTGGGGACCTGTGGCATGGAATTTGCCATTTCCCTTATCTGTGTCCTGAATGTCACTCAGGCTTCAGGGAGGAAGCAGAAGAACTCAGCCAGCTCCAAAAGCCCAGCTCTCCCCTTTACGTGGAGGGCACTGCCACACACCCATCTAAGGCCAAAAAACAAGCTCATGGCTGAAAATACCAGCTCCCACACTTGGAAAAAGTAGGTGAGCTCAAGGAACAAAAGGCACAGCTGTGTCTCAGGTCAGCATCAGGTCTCCACAGGCAGAGATTGATTTCCTTTTTCCAGCGATAGGTGTTGCGGCAATGGCCACAAATTCCATTTTAGAGGGCTGACAGAGCAGCGTGTCAGCAGAACTTCACCAGATGAATTGCAGCTGCCCTGTGATGTCTGATGGTTACGTGGTGGAAAGCTGAACTTCTCAGGTTGGGTTTTACAGGACGGATGCTGACCTGCTCCCTTATCAGCTCAGCAGCTTATCACAGCCCCGTACAGACCGGAAAGGAGGTGTACAGCATGTACAGGCTATGAGATAACGGCATGTCCTGGAGTGGAATAACCAGGTAAAGTGCTGTCCTTAGGAGAAAATGAAGTAAAATCTTCTGAAAGTCTTTGAAAGAAAATTACCAGTGGTTGAATTGTGTTTGTGGAACAGCGAAGCTGTAAAAATTCTGCTTCTTTTATTTGCATCACTATTTAAATTAACTTGGCCCCATTGCTTTCAGTGCTGCACAAAGAGATACTCCTGCTCTTGGGGGAAGACCAGATCCCAGTACTCCATGGCTGTGCCCATCTGGGAGAGCTGGAAGGGGGCTGGCAGTGCCCAGTGGCATCTTTTATGTACAAGCTCCTGCACCTTCCACAGATCTTCCTGTGGGCCACTGACCACCTGCATCTCTGCAGGTTGGGTGCTTCCAAAGAAACCTTCCAAGATCACCCTTCTGCCTGAAAGGAGCCATCTGTACCCACCACTGCCTTTGTAGGGACATTCCTAAAGAACACCACGCACAAAGAAACATCTCTCTCTCTCTGTCTCCATTTTCCCACCAAATAATAATGAAACCCACAAATAAAGAAGCGTCTGCCAGAAGTGTCCTTTCCATAGGCCATGGTAACTCATCTCTTCCTTGGCATTACTTAGCACCCACTATTTTGGTGTGTATGAGAATTTCCTGCATTTGGTTACCAGAAGCAGAAAACAACCTCAGGGGAGCTGGAGAGATGGGCAACAGGGATGGGAAGGGGGGATCCTGAGCATTCCTTGGGAACAGGGTCTTACAGGCATCCAGCAGAAGGATTTATACATGGAACTGGAGGCCTGATCTACCTTGCACACAATGTTTTTCATTGGCCCACTCTTACACTGACTCTGCAGGAGAAGCAATGGCTTTGGGCAGCAATACCGTACTTCCAGCCACCTTTATAAATAAAACAAGAGTTTATGTTCTAAATCCCACACTTTGGAGAGCCCGAGGATTCAGATGGGATGGCCAAGGCAAGCTCAAAGAGATGACACAGGACACCCTCTATGTCAGTTTGAAACTGTGCACGTAGATCACAATCAGTGAAGACACATTTGAATCAACTTTTGATGTAATCTTTCAAAAAAGAAAAAAAACCCCAAATTATCACTGGCAAAAAAAAAAAAAATACTGTGGGGGAGCCACTGACGCAGGACTCCAGAGCACTTAAATGCAGCCTGGCTGGCCCCATCCACAGCACTCCAGGCAGGCAGAAGCTCCAGAACCAGCTCCAAGGCCAGCTCCCAGCCAAGCCACTGCTGTCCCATCCCGCCATGGAATGCAGAGCAGGTGGGTGTGACTTACCCTTGCTGCAGGCTGTAAGGTTGTCCTGGCTGATGCTCATCTCTAGCTCAGCCACTTCATGCCTGTATGCTTTAAAAATGTATCACCTTGCACAAAATTATTAAAAAAAATTTGCAAAAAGCTATGCAGAAGATTGAGACTAATCATTGTGTTCTCTCTTTCTTTTTGGTTTCCTCTCTTCATCTGAATGCAGAGATCAACAGGTTTGCAATCTTCCTCTTCTGTTTGCTGGTTCCTTTGGGCTCCATGGCACCGACAGAGACATCAGAAAGAAGAGTGACTACAGGCCAGAGGCAGAATCATTTCACTACAGAGATACCAACCTATGCATCAGTAATACAACAGAAAGCACACGAGTTGTTTGAATTCTATGTAAGTGCACCCTTTTCCATGTGCTGTGCCTATGTCTGTCTAATGTTTTCTTGAATTATTAGAAAACATTAGAAAGGCCACCAGAAAAGAAGTATTTGGGTTAAAACCTAAAGTAGTTGTTCTCTGCATTCCATGCAAGAAGGAAAGTGTTCATTGTGTTATTTCAGGGCAGTTGGAGCAAGGGCAACTGCAGAGACCTTGGGTGACTGCCTCAGGTCATTGCCTGCTGGGATCTTCCTGATTCCCAGTGCTCCTTCTCAGTCTCTTGAGTCCCCTGAGCATCTTCTTGCAGGAATTTAGTCAGATCACTGGAAATGTGGTGAGAATTGCTTTGCCCTTCAGTCTGACCCTAGTGCTTGAGCACTTCTGCCAAAAATCCTGCTCACCTATCCTTTCCTTAGAAAGGAAACACATTCACTGAACCCAGGTGCTAATGCCTCAGACAAAGTTCAGTTCCTGGGACTGTGTTCCCAAGAATATGTTGATAAAAATCAACATTGACATTTCCTCTGAATTCATTTTTGAAATCAAAACCACCTCTGCCAAAACCGATGGAAACTCACAAAGGCCAAACCAGATCTCTGGAATAGGTAAACTTTGCCCCTACAGCAAAAAATAGAACCCAAGGTTTAGAAAAGCTGAGACCCAAGGCAAGCAATGCACAGGAATCTGCAAACTCTGTGCAATGCCTGCTTGATCAGAGGGATGGAGGGGTTAATACAAGATTGAAACACAACCAAAAACCCCACAAAGGGGTACGCAAATGAGAAAGGGAAACCAAAGGATCAACAATTTAACAATTTCTCTCTCCTCTTCCTTCCCCACAGAACAAATGTATCTCTGCAACATTCCACCCTGAGCCCTGGACAGTTGAGTCCAAGGCCAGAGACATGGCAGACAGAATACCCACCTGTCCAGCCTTCCAGGCAAACTGCTGTGCTTTGCACCACATCCAGGACGCTCTGAAAAGCCTGGGAGGTGACATAGAAACCTTCTGCACCGAGAGCTCCAAGGGTCTGCTCCAGGCCAACCTCAACCAGCTGGGCACCACACTGAGCCAGGGCACTGCCTTCTACACCTGCAGCAGCCAGCACCTGCCCCAGCTGCAGCCCCAGGGCCACAGCATGAGCCAGGCAGACACAAAAACCTACATCTGGTGGGTGCTAAAGAAATACGAGGACATCATGCAGCTCACGGGAAAGCTGTACTCCACAGCAGCAGCTTGATGTGCCAGGATGAAAAAATAACTTGAAGAGAGGTCTCTGGAAATGAGACCTACCAGGGGTTAGGGGATCAGTTGGATGACATTGATAATATACTTGCTATACTTGCTCTCTAACTATATAATCCAGTTTAATTTAATATTTAAAGGATGAATGTATTATTGAATGTATTTATTATAAAACTATTTATATTGTCTTATTTGCAACAGCATATAATAAGGACGGACTAATGTGAGTCAAGGTAATTTAATTAACTAGTCCTGACATATATAAATGAAGTATATTTTCAGTAATTTTAATGTTATTTATATTTTTATCTTGCAGTTGTTTTTCAAAAGAAAAGTTGATTGTCAGCAGGCTGATCTTGTACTTCTCTCTCTACTAGGGAATTTTATTTATGAATTTATACAACACATCTATTTTTATAAATCTATTTAAGCAATTAGTTTATATATTTATTTATTCATATTTTAAACTCTTATATTTTAATACTGAGAAGGATCTATTTGCTATGTAGTAGATGAATGGTTTTACTAATTTCCTGTTACCACCCTTGGATAGAAACTGGAACTTAATTAAAACATTAAATAAAACAAATATTGCTGGATTCTTTTTTACGAATTCTTTTCTACAATATATTTTGCACTGGCCTTGGTCTGCTCAAACTTCTCCAGGAAAAGTGGGTTTGATATCAACTGAGTTTCACTGCCAGCCCCCCAGAAGTCTGAGGGGGGATCCTAGAAAAGCACTCAAGTTTCCCAAGAGGAACTGAGGGACCAAGCTCCTTGCTGGAGCCAGGGGAAGAATTCCTCCCAAACAGGGCCCATTTCAGACACAACTGTGGAGATGTCACATAGTGATGACATGAAGAAGGTAAAACCTCAACCTCCTATCCCCCATTTTCAATAGAGAAAGAAGAGTAGTTGAAAAAAAAATATATCACTGCCTGGGGTTGTGCTGATCCCCAAGGCTGAGTCAACACCTGCCTGACCTTTTCAGTGGGGTCAGCAAACCTCTTAGAGGAGGAAAACAGTCACAGCCCGAGGGTTAAACATCACCCCTGTGAAGGACTGACACAAACCACTTCAGCCTTGCTGAACCAGAGGATTATACAGGGCTGCTCCCTGTGGTTTCCTCTCCCATGGCATGGCTTTTGTTTCACCTTCTGAAGATATAAATAGCTCAACAAAAGTGTTTTCCCTAGAAAGGGAAATGTTTCCTCAGCAGTGCTGAGATGTCAAAGTGAGTCAGAAGGTCTGTCCAAACGTCATGGGAAGAGCTACCTGAGACAGAGGAGTTTTCTTCTCCAGGGGAAACAATCAGAGCTACCTGAGACAGAGGAGTTTTCTTCCCTGGGGGGAACACTCAGAGCTACCTGAGACAGAAGAGTTTTCTTCCCCAGGGGGAACACTCAGAGCTACCTGAGACAGAGGAGTTTTCTTCCCTAGGGGGAACACTCAGAGCTACCTGAGACAGAGGAGTTTTCTTCCCCAGGGGGAACACTCAGAGCTACCTGAGACAGAGGAGTTTTCTTCTCCAGGGGAAACAATCAGAGCTACCTGAGAGAGAGGAGTTTTCTTCCCCAGGGGGAACACTCAGACAGTCACTGCAGAGAGGAAAAGGCATCAGCCCCACACTGAGAGAATACCTGCAGCCCTGTGGCCTTCCTGGTGCAGGGTTACCAGGCTCACATAAATCCTCCCCAGCCCTGAAGGGCTGCACTGGGGGATACACCTGTGCCACAGGGAGCATCTCTGCTGTGATCATGATCTGGTCACCAGCAAAGATCTCCTGACATGCAGTTCCCCTTTTATCCTGGTTGAAAACAAAACTTTTGAGGCCTGTGAGGAATGAAGGGTTTGGATGGAGGAGGCACAGATGGGCTCTTAAGGAGTGTCAGAAAGGAGCAGCAGGACCCAGGGATGTGATGAGTCTCATCTTTCCTGGGTTTGTTTCCATTTGGTGGTGGAAAAGCTTTGGGGGTGTGACACACACACCTTGTTCTGATGTTATCTCTCTGGATGACAACAGGGGCTCTTTGGGTTTGCACACAGGGAGCTTCCCCAGCACCCAAATAACCATTCCTTGTCTGCCCATCTCCTGGAGAAAGTGCAGAGATGAGCTCCTGAGGGAAAATATAGGTTAAAATAAATAAATAAAAATATAGCGAGCATTCCATTCCATTCCCTTAGAAATAAAGAGAGCCCTGGGCTGTGAAATCACTTACAGCAGTGATTTCATTTGGCATCATTTCCACAGAGCAAGTGTAGGTCCACTTTTGGCAGTGTTCAAGGATTAGCAGTGCCAGCCACAAAAAGAAACCACTTCACAAACTCTTCTGGCACCTCAGCTGAAGTTACAGCAGCCTCCCTGAAATCACCACTAAATCAGTAATACAGAAACAGTGCTCTGCAGCCACAGCTTCCTCCCAGAGAGCTTTGATAGCATCACTGCAATAACTCTGGCATCTGTAGTGCTTGGTCAAGAGTGAAGGCAGGCTGAAGAGTTGGTTTATCACTGTTGAAATAGCACAGCTCTTCACTCCCACCAATCTGCTTTATTTGAGATCAAATTTGTGATTTCTGAAAAATTAAATGCATGGTTTTTGAACCCTGCTGTACCTCCTGGAACCGCAGGCCTGACTCATCAGAAGTTCTCATGAGAAATATCAAATCAAAAGCACCAATCACAAGGATAACATCAACCAGCACAAACTCTTGTGCGGTGATTTTAAAATAAAATCCTTCTTTTCACTCTTCTATTACCTTTCACTTCAACTAGAGCCTCACTGCTGCTTCCACTAGGCAAGAAAATCCAAAATGCCAGGGAGGAGACAACTGAAGCACAGAGAGCTGGAGTGTCCTACCAGAGAAAAACAAAAATCAGTCATTAAAGGCAGATTTATTAATTTCATTTTTAAATGGATTTAAGCAGCTCAGCGCCTAACACCAACATCAATCCCAAAACTCCACAGAGAATACAGAGCCCTGCTCTGGGAATGCCAAACACACAGATCCAAAGGTAACTCCAGCACTGTTCACAGGGCAATGAGCTCTTGTCACCTTTTAGAGCTGCAAAAAAGATGCCAAGGTGCCAACCCTGGTCCAGGAATAATTCTGCTTACCATTTCCTCCAGTCAGAAAAGAAAGGCATTAAAACCAATTTCTTCCAAAAAATATCCTTTATTGTTTTGGTTGTAAATATAAAAAAATGCATTGCACAATTTAACAGACCTACTGAAAAGTGCTACATATCAACAGCACAACAGAAGTTGTCATGCAACAGAACAGGAAACCTAAGCAAAGCAAGAGCACAACCTGAAGTCCTCACACCTTCAAGCTATTTTTTTGTCATTTTTTCTTAACAAGAATGAATTCCATTCACTTAAAACACATTTAAATACAAGGTTAGAAGAAGAAAACAATCTATTTATTCATTGTATTGTTAAAAGGCTTGCTCATAACATTGATCTCTTTTGACCGAAAACCTTATTCATGTTGGAAAAGTTCAGATATAAAAAGTTCAGACAGTGGCTAGAAATTAATTCCATTATATACCAAAGGTGTGTTTCATTGTAACTGAAGTTCCTGTAATTGTAACTGAAAAACTCAAGTTCTACAGATAAAGCTACAGTTTGGTTCTACCACTTCTGCTCTACACAGTATAGGGGCAGAAAATCCAACCAAGAATGAAACCAAAGAAAACTTTAACTGATGTTGTGGGAAATATATTAAAAAAAAACAAAACCCAAACCAAGTAATCTCCTCTGCAACTCAAGTGTATGAATTGAGGAGTAACAGAAAAAACTCCTGATGTCTCTCCTAATTTAAAAAACTCCTAAAAGTTATCAACAATTGTCCACAGTCCTCCAGACTGGTGTGACTGAATCCCTAAAGAACCTGAACTGGATGTCATCAGCCTTTTGTTTTTTGGAGGTTTTCCATGCAATAAAGGTGGGAAGGAACAAAAAAAAAAATATAGAAAGAAAAAGGAGAAAACAGTGAAAAACCCATTCAATTTTCAGCAGTACTTTCTAGCTGACAACTTCAAGGCAAGAATTATCCACTCCAGAAACTGAGAAAGTGAAACAACCTTCAAGTAAGCATTATCTTACTGAACATTTCTGCAGTGAGCTTCCCTCTCCTGTTCTCAAACTCCTTTTTAGGAGTTTTGGGCTTTAAAAGCCAACAAAACTAAATTTACCTGTCCCTGTCCCTTCTACCACATGTGAACACAAACACACACAGAGGAATGTAAAAAAACCCTGAAGATACAAAGGATGCAGGTTTCCAATACATTTGACAGCCCTTTGTCTTTTCAAAGACATCTTTTTCTATCTCAGATGTAGAGGTTGAAGGCCTTGCCTGTTTGCAGGGTTTGGAAGAGCAGAGATGATGTCCATGTGTGCACAAGTGCTCCTGCACATGGCAGTGGAGAGGGGTGCATTCAGCAAAGAAAATGCAATTTTTTCCAAACATAGAAACAGTTACTCACAACCTCAGTCTGAAAGAGTCACAGTAATGCCACACAGATAAAACCCTCTCAAAAGCCAGGGAAGCCCCACTTCCTCCATTCTCTGAATTTTCCACACAGCATCATTTTAGGGGGAACAATGGATGACTTATGATTAATCAAATGCACACAGGACACCAAGATCTAAGGCACAGATGGAAACATTCTGGTAGCCCCCACCTTCAAGGAATCCCTCCCCAGGGGTCTTGAAAAGCATGGAAGAACATTCCAGTCAGGTCAAATGGCATTAACCAAGAATCTTTTGGTTTTGTGCAGAGATCAGACTGTCATGGTGAAGTGTGCACCTGTCTCTGATCCTCCTCCTCAGAAATTGCTTCAGTTCTAGTTTGCTCCTGGACCTTCACCCCTTACTACTCCTGCTAAAAGGAGAGCAATAACTACAATACAAGGTAATAACTACAGCAGATAATGCCCCAGTTCTCCAGAATTTGTCTTTGGGGTGGGGCCATCTACAATACTCCAATTAATACAATTTGAGGTCAGAAGGAACCAGCAGACAATCCCATTTTGACTTTGTGCATATCTCAGGCCATAAATAAGTTATTTAGCCACTCATTTACTGAGTGAAACATGTTGGATTTGACAGAATACAATTGTATTCAGTTATATGGGGTTCTCCAAAAGTTTAGCACCAGACAGATGTGCAGCACCTGCAATTCTGTGCAGACTTTAGGCACTGTGTGTTTGGCTTGCTTACTTTGGTGACACTGAGGAAATCTGAGTGCTTAAATTACAAAACTTTGAAAAAAAGAAAGTATTTAAATTCCTCCATGGGTAAGAAAGAAAGACTAAGGTGTTTAAACATAAATCAAAGTGGAAAACTATGCAGGAACTAATACATACATGGTCCATCTCTTTCCATACCAATCTTTAGTGGTTCTACTGTTCAGATGTGAGACATAAACCAGCTTTTTTCCTCCTGTGTTTCCAAATGAAGTGAAATCACTCTCCTCAAAAGGCTGACTGATAAAAGAATTCTGATCTGCAATAACAAGGTGACAAGAACATATTGAATCACTGCTCCAAAGAGCAGCCACATCATTTCTGGTAATTGCACTAGTGGAAAGTATCTTTTCACTTTTCCTTTCCTCCCTCCTACTCTCTTGCCTAAGTAAGAAATACTTAATTTTTTTCTCTTTAAGATTTGCAGGTTTTTAATAGTGCTTTGAGTTTGTTTCTGCACCCCAATTTGTAAAACAAGCACTTCCCCTCCAATTGTAACCAGCTCATGGTGCAATCTGATGGATGAGTTTTCCATCCACATCAAAACTGTGAATGGACAAAGTTTCTGGCAGTTCAGGTGAATTACCTCTGCTGTTCCCTTAAGGTTGCTTTCAGTTTCCAATCCATCCAGTGAGGTATGGGATGTCAGGGTCTCAGTTCTCAGATCCCCCTGGGCTCTGAAGGATGATTGTACTGCACTGTGATTGTTGGGACAGAACTCCCACGCCATCGATACCAGAAATGGTGAAAATCACACACCATCACTGCTGACAAGCAGGGGAGGCATTAGAGAATCTGCTCATCTGAAAAGGTCAGCAAAAACTCTTGGACAATGTGCCTGCTGCTTTCTTGCTAGAAACCCACACATGTTCTTAACAGACAGTGAGGTCCTTTCCATGGAAAGGACATAAAGGACATCCCCAGCTCATCACAGTGTAAAATGATTTTACTGGAGTCAAATTCACATCCAGTGATAAAAACAGGAGGATTGAAAGCACTGATTCAAAAAATTATTAACTTATTTAACACTTCTTACCCAGATGTATCCAAAAGAATATTGCTTAACTGATTACCACATAATGAAAGATCTGGGAATGGATCCCTCCAGAAATTCTACTCACTATTTAATTACTATGACAACCTTTACACACCATTCCTTGGCTGAGACTTGAAATTTTGTTGCTTCTGTGACAGGGACACAGGTTTTCAAATGTGCAACAAACTTCAAATAATTTGTCAAATCTACTGTAAAAGAAGAGAAAGAAAAGCATGTCCCCCAACACAGCCTGCACAGAGGAAGCTGTGTTGGTACAAAATTGCCATTCTGCCTTCCCCTTCAGTCCTCAGTCCCTCCACGCAGGGAGGGGCTCACCTTCTGTGCCTTGTCCTTCCTACAGTGCTGCTCTCACAGAGGGAGCTCTGCAAGAAAAGCCATCAGCTGCAAGAACTCAGGACAAAGGAGAAACAAGACCAAAACCTCCACCTGTGCTCAGCCCTACTCCCCAGGCCCATGGTTTCCTTCCAACCTCTGGCCCACCAAGTGGAGGAGATTGGGGACAATGCTGAGAAAAGCTCCTTTCCCCAAGGAGAACCTACTGAGCCCATTTCAGAGTGTGCAACCCCCAAGGGCTCCAGTTATTCCTCATTCTCCCACTGTGGGAGGCTGCACAGCACCTCCAGCCTGCCCTTGGGACTGGAAGAAAACTGCTCAAGGGAGGTGTTCCCACATTTGCAGAGCTCTGAACAATCAGGATCAAGTCTGAGTGGAATTACAGGGGTCATGGGATCATCCAGACTACGAACAATCAGTAGGAATGAACATCCCAGTGCTGTCCCAACTCAGTTTACCTGCAGCAGAGCACAGGATGTGCTGAGATTGTCAAAGAAAAATATTATGCAGTATTTTGAGTTTTAAACTTATTTTTACATGTTCTATAATTCATCTTGAACAGAACCTTCCCATACAGACCAGGCCTATAAAGTCCTTCAGGTTTTTCAGACAGAAGGCAAAAAGAAGGAGCAAAAAAAGACAAAGAAGCAAAGAACTGACTGCAAGTCTGTGTGGTTTGATATAGCTTCTGAAATAATAAAAAAGCCAATTTTTTAACATTACAAACTCAATTCTTGTCTCTGAAGTGCTACTACATTTACCTATGGATGTGTTTTATATGTGCACATTTTGTGAGGATGGCAGCTGAACTGTGCAGAGTGCAAGAAAACAGTTAACTGATTAAACTGATATAAATTCATGCATTTATCCTAACTGCAGAATTTATACTATCTAAAACTGCTTTCTTGCACTTACTGCACAGCCTGCTATATAAAAAAAATAAAAATCAGCTACTTTATTTACTAGAAAATAAAGCACATCTTGAAACTGATCAAATGCAATGATACACTCATTAAAATAAAAATACACAAAACACAGCCTGAGATTTTAATTCTAGTATTTTTGCCATGAGTTGACACCACTGACAGATTTTTCTTCTCCTTTGGTTTTTCATATGATCCTGTTTAGCAATTTTCACTATTCAAGTAAAACACATGGAACCAAATACCAGAGAACAAAATAAAAAGCACATTTTGCTTCATGAAATCAGAAGTATTTTTTCCCCTTGAAGAGCACATTCCTTGGCATACAGGATTTACACTTCAGAGAACTGAGGGCGTTCCATTAGTTGCATAAGGATGCATTGATGGAGATCTATTGCTGCCTGCAGGGCTCAAACCTGCTGAGTTTACCTGAGCATGGTGGTTTTTTCTCACTGACAGAGCACAGCACAGCACTGGAGAGGAACCCAAACGTTCTGACAACGCTGCATCACCTGCACCTCTTCTCAAGGCAGGGCCAGGTGCCCTGAACAATGTCTCTGGTGATGGAGAGAATCCTTTCTAAAGTGCACTGACTGGAGGAGCCTGGGCAGGCAGGGCCTGGCAGGGTCTCCACCCCTGGGACGAGCACCTCAGTGTCTTTGGTTGTTAGGTGTCCCCAGCTCTCTTGTTCACCTTCGCCACGGCCTCGCGCGCCTGCTCCGGCAGCCGCTGCGGGTCCGACAGGATCGAGGTGCTCCTGCTCAGCTGCCTCAGGGTGTTCAGCACCACTAGGAAAACAAAAAAAAGGCAGGAAAGCATCAGGAAAAGCTATTAATGTGACTGATCTCTCCTCTGCAGAACAGAGCACCCCTTGACAGCTATAAATGTAAATTAAATACTTGTGAAAGGCAAGAGGGAATGGATCAAGCAGTGATGCCCAAACAGAAGGTAACTCCAAAGCTGAATACAAATCTCAGAGGTCTTCCCTCATTATGAGATAAATCACACTACCAAACATACTCCAAGTAGAGCCAAGCTTTTGAAATTTAAGTGTAGTTAAAGACTGTTTAAATTCTGGTGTATTCAACAAATTTTTTTTTTTGTCTTCACAGTCAGAAGAGGCTCTTATTTTTTCACTGAGCTAACAAAAAGGAAGCGAAAGCCACATTCAGCATCATGTGCTTTCTTTGTCATACTCTGACTTTTAAGAAATGCTGTTCTATCTTACTTTCTGTGATCTGAAGAGCTGCTGGATAGAACCTCACTTACTTGGCCTCAGAACAGGAAGAGAACAGTGCTGATCCAACCAGGCCAGTGCAGTTTCGTTCAGATCCTTAAAGCTTGTTGTGGAAACCATCCCATTGAAGGACTCAAACAATGGCTTTATAATAATGCTGAACTGCAAACCATCAAATGTTAAGGGAGGTAACAAAGGGGGAGTTCAAAACATTCTATGGGAAAGGCTATGGCAGAGAAAACACTGGATTTCTAAATGGACTTCAACTGCCAGAGGGATTGCAATGCTGAAATAATTGTATTTTAAAATATCTTAACACTAAGACTGAGAAAAAAATTGAACCTTAGTTCCTAGTGATATTCACTATATTTTGCAAAATTCCTCCACACAGACCTGAAGAGGAAAAAAGGAAAAGGGAATGTGCAAGTTTTTGAACAGCTTCTGCAACTGTAATTTTTCTTCCCCCGAAATCTTTGCTATTGTCTATGTACATTTCCCAAAAGGCAACCAGAGCTGCAGTTACAGCAGAGCCCACAAAAGATTTCTTGCAGTACAATAACCAGGCAAGAAAACCTTGCCTCTGTATTGCATTTTACTTTGCAGTTACCTCCCACATGTTGAGGTGAGCAAGGTCTGCAAGAATCCATATCCACACACAGATGCAGATGACAACTGAGGACGTTTGCTATTTAAGTAACTTGACTTTAAGTCACCATATCAGAATCCCAAGTTCTTGGCTCTAAAACTACCAGTACCAAAGCCCAGGTTCAATGGGTTGGTATAAAAGGATACAATCCAAAACTTCCAGTTCTGCAGGGTCCTGCTTCTCACGTACTCATCAAACATCTTCCTCATGTGGTCAAACCTCTGCCGCGTTACGGGGACCCCGGTAGCAGGGAGCTGCTGCTGGCAAGAACTGAGAAGATGTTTGGAGTCAGAGTCTCACCAAAAAGGACACATTGCTCTTCCAGACTAAACTGCAGCAGGAGAAAAGTGTGTATTCCTGGTATCTCTGCTGGAGGGGCTTCCCAGGGCATGATCCCCCCATAGTGTAACTGCTCCAGTTAGGAATAAAAACTGTTTTCCCAATAACTTTGTTTATATTCATGCAGCAAAGTGATTTATCAAGCTGCTACAAAAACTTCTGGTTACAAACAACAAAACTGAAAACAAAGTATAGCATAGAACAAAGTAATTTTGGGCATCTCTTAAGGACAAGGCACATTAGGAGTCAAGGAAAAATTTACAGCTACTCCTAAGCAATGTTACAGAAGAAGATGTAACGAAGTTCTTATAAAACAGAGCCATTTAAAACAAAACCAAGCAGACTTCATTATATTTTGCAAGAAAAATAAAAATATTTTTATTTACTGCTAATTTTAACATTATGCCTAAGCCCAAAACTTCTGCAGATGGAAGTAAAGCCACTGCAGGTCTCAACATGCTTTGCAATAGTACATCATCATAAACCCACAGACCAAACTGAGGCACTGGGAAGGTGCATTTATCAATTATGTTCAGCCAGTGGCAAACCTATGGAGCCCAAGTTCTGTGTCTTATGTACTCAATCACAATATTCTATAAAAACTGACTGCATTTGAGAAGAAAACTGCAGCAGAGCCATTGTGAAGAGTGAGAGCTCAATCACCAATGAGCTTAATAAAAACATCCTCGCTGAATTCTTCTCAGAACTATTCTGACACATCCTCCCTGATGCTGCCACTGTCGTGCATTCTGTGCTCAGAGCTCGCTGAAAATCCACAGAGTTTGCACCAGTGCCCACCCCACAGCAGCTCTGCTCTGTCCAACACCCATCTGCTCCCTGGTGTGGCACTGAGCACACCCTCCCTGCCGTTCGGCACCACTGGGGCTGCTGCTCCGGCCCTGGGAGTTCCCCGTTCTCACAGGATGGTGGCGTTCAGCTCCTCGATTTCCTCCCGGAGCCGCCGGGTCTCCTCCTGCATCTGGCTCCTCTCCTGCTGCAGCTTGGCGATGTATTCCACTGTCTTCTGGAGCGTGATGGCGTGGCTGATCTAGGCCAAACACAGACACACAGCTCAGTTCCTGCAACAACCTGAGGTTCATGAGGAGTTTGTCCTCCTAACCTGCACTCCAGCACCTTTTAATTTTTCTTCACTGTGTGTAAAAGCACAGGGTCAGGCAGAGCAAAACACTTCAGATATTCAACTCTGCATTTCTCTGAATCCTCTTCAAATTCCAGTACAAAGAAATGTGGCTGTAGGGGTTGTCTTCTTCCATAAATTACATTTCTGCTACTTTGTTGAAAGAAGTATTTTAATAATTTAAAATGTTTTATTTCATTATCTGTCCTCTTAAAAATATTTACAGTTTTACTTAAGTAGTGAAGTATGTGCTACATCTCCAGACAGATTTATAGTGCTGGTAGAAGCACTGCTTTAAGTTGATAATATAAATTATTTAGTTTGGGAAACCTGAAGTTATTAAACAGAAGGACCCATCAAAGGAGATAATAATACTCTTCAGTTTGGAGGACCCAATTAAAAATCTGTACTTGAGAAATAAAATAACCAGACATTTCAATAAAGCTGAGTTTTCAAAAAGGTCTTCCTTTCAAATAGGCTATTCAAGCCAGGAAGTGAAATTCTGGCAACATATCACCTAAATTTCTGAAACTATAAAAATTATAAAAACAAATCATCACGTTGCACAAAAAGCTTTCATATTTTGCATGTTTCAGAGCCGCTGGTATTTAAAGGACACTAAAAATTTTGTTGTGCAGATATATTTGTATTTCAATTCAGTGAACTAAGTTGACTGGTGTAGCCAGAGTAAGTTTTTCATCTGGACAAAGTCATTGGACAATGAGAAATCAGTTCAGAATTTTTTTCTCTGTGAACCCAAGCACAAGTGACAGGTGAAAGTGGGACAAAAAGACCCTGATTCTTAAAGACAGCTGAGTGGTGTAAAGAGTCCTAGTGAGATTTTCCAAATCATCTCAACTGACCATGCTGGGAGGCAGAGATCTCAATGGTGTAGGAAATCCTAGGAATTTACCTGAGCTTTCCCATTCCACCTCTGCTCACTGCTGTGTTCCAGCAGTGTGTTCTCTGCTGGGCTCAGCTGACCACTCAGCAGTGAAATCACTGCATTTATTAATAAGGTTTTGAGAATGGCTCCTTTTACATTTCACATCAAACTGTAAGTGCTGCTGCAGTACTTACCGACTTGGAGTTGGCTGACACCAAGCTGTTCAGAGCACTGAAACCAATCTTGATATTAGACCTTCGTTTTTGTTCTGAAAGATGCCTCATCCTTCGATTCTGCACAAATAAAATCAGCTCAGTCTGTGCTGTTGTCCTTTACTGTTCTACTGCTATGACTATTTCAGCTCCTCAAATTCAATGTCATTTTTGTTGACTTGTTGGCATTCACAGCCTCCCCTGGAACGACTCTCCAGAACCTTAATAATGAACTGACAGTGTGTTTGTGGACCAACCTGCCTCTGACATCTGCACCTATTTTAAGCATTGCATGCCAGAATGGCAAGGAGAAAATATGAAAGATATTATATTACCTGGAGGTTCTAGGCTTGTACAGTATGCACGTGATTTGTTACTTGCCAGCAAGGCACACAATGTTTGAAAGATACCATTTGTCTGTGGAGTGCTTTAGCAGAAAGTAAAGGACACCCTACACATCTTTCTAAGCTGTGTCATCAGGAAGTAAAATATTTAGGATTTATATTAACAAAAGAACAAAGATCAGTAGACCCAGAACTGGTCCAGGCTGTGGTAGAAATACCTTTCAATCAGTAACAAAGAAAACAACTGGCAGGACTTTTTAGGCACAGGAGGATTCTGCAGCCCCTGGATCCCAGGGCTGGGAGCTACCTAAACACTGACAGGAGCTCCCGAGGTTGGTGCCAACAGAAAGAAAATAAAAGGAGCTCTAGTTTCTGCTTGGGCACTGGGAATACCAGATTATTCCAAAGCCTCTGAGCTGCCGAGGACAAAGGAGCAGCCGGCAGATCCCTTCCCAAAGCTGGGGCCACATCGCCACCCTGTGGCTCCTGCCCAGCTCAGCTGGAGCCTGGAACAGCCAGGGATCAGCTCTGGGATGGTTACACGTGTCACAGCCACAGCAGGGACACACAGAAAGGATCCAGGAAGGAACAAAACGACTCCAGATATGACTCTGAAAATCCCCACTCCACACAGAGGTGTGTGCCAGGCGTGTGAAGGAGGTGCAGAGACCAAAACTGTAACAGCCCAGGGATTTCTTTGTTCTGAGTCCCTCTCTTGCAGCAGCAGCCCAAGTTGTTCCTATTGCTGCATCACTCAATTACTGCCTTTTCCTGGGAGTCTGCCACAGGAAACCTGGGATGAAGGAACTTCTTTAACAGTTTGCACTTTGAGAACCCATTCCTGGAAGAGTGAGGCTTTCTGGCAGCAGTTCACCATCACCCCACTTTATAACGGGGAAAGCAATGTAATAAAGCAGTGAAATGGTTGCCCAAAACCAGAGAAAATGCAGGTCCATGAGCAGAACTGAGATTTCCAGTGCACTCCATGCTTTGCCAAACTGAAATAACCATGTTACCTAGCAATACAGAACTGTTTAATCTAACTTGACAATACAGAGGAACAAAAGCACATACATCTGGAGCCTGGCAAATATCACTGTTTCTCTCTTGTCTTGCAAAAGAGTTACTAACAGTACATATCCAAAGCAATTCCTGTCAGAGCAGGTGTGTTTACATGGCTGTAAAGCTGTGTTTTTGCTTTTACACCTAGTGACCACTTTCCCACCATCAGCCAGCCCTACTAATTTGTTCCTTTGTTACCTTACTCTCTCTAGCAGCAGAACAAGCTGCATCCGTGGCTTGTGAGCTCTCATGCCAAGCAAATCCCTGCCATCTTTTATCAGTAACCTGCAGCATGGTCAGCAAGGGGCAGTTCTGATTGTCCTCTGCAACAGATCTAGACCTGAGTTTAGTCACAGGCTGTAGGTGTTAAACTTACCTTTGTGCCCTGGAGTAACCAAACTGCCACCAACTCACAGGGTACACAAAGCCAGAGAAGCCAGAAGGGGGCTGGCACTTGCAGAACTGTTAAGTAATGCTCCCTCCCACAACAGAATGGATGAGAGGGTTACAGCTGATTGTTCTGATGGGGTTTTCATGGAGAAGTTTCTCATACCACCACAGAAAGTGTTCTGACAAGGTCAGCTTGTGTGTGAGGTACAACCAGCACTCGGGTGCTACCTCCAGACCGCTGAGTTCTTACCCCAGTGATTCTCAAAGGGTTTTACAGGTGTAACTCGTAGAGTCTGTGGAGCTGCTTCTCTGTGGAGCAGCACAGCATCACTGGAGACATGTAATAACTCAGCAGGTCAAGAACTTCCCCTCCAGCCATGGCCAGAGCCCTGCAGACTGAAGAGCCCCAACAGAGCAATGGCAAAAAGCCACAGTTTAGAACACTAAGCCTGAAACCTTTGACAAGTAAACTTGACACCTGTCACAACACTCCTGTGAGCCACAGCAGGAGCTGCTGTCACGACCATAAGGACCTGCAGAGGTACAGCTAAGCCTGGCCCCTCTGGTGACACATCCCTGAGGAGCAGAGTAGATTAGAGTCTGACATTTTGGATTGCACAGAGCAGCACAGAGGCAGCAGCAAGCTAAGCTCAACACACAATGCTACTGTCCTGAAGCACAACTTTCTCTAGCTATGCTCAGACATCAGGACAGAAAAGCAGCTATGAAGGCAAAGAAAAGCCCCTCAAAGGAAAGGACACACACCTTAAGTGCAGCCACAGCAGGGTCAGTGGCAGGTTTTCCTGAGCAGCTGTTCTGAGGAGACTGTGGACTGGGGCTCTGCTCAGAGGTGCAGGGGGAAGCCTGGCCTGAATTTTGACAGTCCCGGCCTTCAGAAAGGAAAAAACACAAGACACATTAACAAACAACTTTCTGTAGCAAATGCAACTGCTGAGAAGTTTCTACTCAGAATTGAACTGAAATGCAGTCAGCAACCAAATTACACTGTTTGATGCAGCAACCACATGCTAGAGAAAATCAGGACTGCTGGGAAAGCTCAGGATATCACATGATACATCCTGAATAGCAAGATGGAATAGTCCTTTCACACACATCTTTCAGCAAAGGCATGTTGGATGCACAGGCTGTGACTCCACTGTCCTGCTGGGCTCCCCCATTTGTCTCTAAAGGCCTGGGACATGATGGTGACACTTACAAGCCATTGACCACCAGAACCAGCCCAGGGAACACTCCACCAATGCACATGCAAAAGGAGCCTTTGCACTTACCTACAAGGATTGTGTCTGAGATCCTCCAGTCAAAATCAGAGCTATGATACTGAACAACAAACCTATTCAGAACTTCCTACACAGATGCCTTTCATTTCTTGGTGACTACGACAGCACATCCTTTTAGAAAGGAGCCACTTACAGGAAACACAAAATCACAGTTTGGGGGGATGCTGCACAGTCATTTAAGACAAGAATTGGAAACTACTGGATGCAACTGAAGCTGTGGGGTAGAAGGGCCTGAAAAGCTTTTCCTTCAAAAATTATCCAGAGATCCTCAAGGCCCATTTACACCCTGCCTACCCAACAGAAACACACTTCCATGTGCAGGGGACAGAATGCTTACAGCTTTCTAACTTACTAGGTGTAGGTGAGGGAACTTGTGAACTGCTACAGTGGGAAGGGATGTGCTCTCCTTTCACCAACACATCTTGGACTACACTAGGAGGAAAGAGATGTGAGACTGTGGACTGGCTTTGTTGACTACTTGGTGCTCGCTGTGCTGGACCAACCAGAATGTTACTACGGAACTCCGTCACCCCGGGAGCCTGGGAACAGCACAGAGACAGCACAGAGGAAAACAGAGAGAAAGAGCAGGAGGGGCAGTGTGGGGGCAGAGGGAGAGAAGGGATGAGAGAAAGGACAAAGTGGGGGGAGAGATTAAGAAAGAGAAAGAGAGAAAGAGAGATTTGTTACCTTGCCTTTCACTAAAAGTAGCAAATTAATACATGATTAACAATCTGATGACATGAAACAAGGGTTAATACATAAGGAATTGGCAGGCACCAGAGTCAGGCTTCTGGCAGGAGACCAGTATCCTTTCATAACTTAAAGCAATATTACAACACATCAACAGCATAATATACTAAAATCTATCTCCATCTTCCTGCATACAACATATTGGGGAAACCCACTCACATCCCCAAGGGATGTTTTCCAATATGGCAGTGGAAAGGTGAGCTCCATGGGCACCTTCCAGCTCCTGCACAGTTAAAGCACAAACCATCCCCATCCACAGCACTGTGAGTACAGGCCTCCTTGGAATCTTACTGTTGTGTGAGACAGAGCCTGTCAAGACTATGAAGTGCTTCCAAGCCCATGGAGTGGCTACATTAAAAACAAGCAAACATAATGCTGAATGCACAAATGCACAAATGTTGGGTAACAGATGATTTACTGGACTCGTTACCCGCCTGAGCACATTATGGCTCTGACTACTTGCAAATAACAGGCCTAGAAAACAAATATATAATTTTTTTTATCTTCTCCTTACTCTGACAATTCCAGCTGGTGCAATTGCAACATTAGACTGAGACGTGGCTGGCGTCAAAATCCCCTCTCTTTTTAAAGGTGCTGGAGTTACAATCACAGCTCTGGACTGTCCCTGAAAGGCAGCTGAAGAACACAATTCAGTTAGAATAGTTAATGATACAAAAAAAAGATGGAAATTATTTTGTATGAAATAACTTGTCAATAACATGGGCATGGATCAATAGGCATCTATTTGGTACTATTTCACTGCAGTATAAAATGCCACCAGTCTTCCAATAATCACAACCCCTTTAACTCAGTACAAAGGACTTCAACACTCCAGCTATTTCTGAGTTTTCTAGAATGACTGTCACTGTTTCACAGTGAATTTACAGAGGTATGTAGTAATTCAGGGAGATACAAAGTGTCTTCATTCTGTCAGAGCTGGGTTTGACATGAGAGGACCATCTTCAGCTCTCTTCCATCCACACTTTGGGGTCTCAGGCTTGCTCTGCTGACCCAGGAAGGGTCAATGACTCAATACCTCATGGTTCCTCATATGTGTCTTGAATCCTTTCCCTCAGCACTTCAGCCTACCAGCTTCTTTCACTATCTGGTTATATAGCTGCTTTAGATGACACACAACCACAAGACAACCAAATGTGATTGGGAATCAGCATCAAAAGTCCACAAAATATGCTAAAGAACCAAGAGTTCTGCAGTGCTTAGGCAGCTAGAGGTAATTCTGAATAGCAGCAAATGTCTCCACATGAATCTGTGAAGATCTCCACGTAACCAATGCAGATGTGCAGTTACCACCACAGCATTCATGCTGACATTGCTCTTGCCCAGTCTCTACAGAAAATGACTGACCATCCTAAACTGTCACTAAGGGAAGAATCAGGCAAAGACACAGCTTCTGTCTGAGTTTTGATAAAAATGAACCAAACATATTTGGCTTGACTCTTGGCTGCACTGGTTCAGCTCTCCTTTGTACAAACAAAGTCATGATGCAGGAGAAATGTCAGCACAGCTCAGCCCCTGCCAAGCCACCCCTCTGCAGTTCAGCATGAGGACCCCAAAGGACACACACAGCAGGACAGGGAGACAGTGCAGGGCTATCCAACGTCCCCTCCCTGACAGTGTCACCTCTGCCTGCCAGCTGTGTTTTGACTCAACTGGAGTTTCTGCACAGCCTCCATGAGAGAGGCCTGGGGATTGCACAAACCTTGTGCCAGCCCTTGCGTGGCTCTGTCACTGACACAGGGCGTTCGTTCTTTGAGCACTCCCACATCTAAAGCTGGAATCACAACCTTTCCACTGTTCACTGATGTTCAGCTGGACTGGGACATCTCTACTGACCTCAAGAGCCCACTCTTACCAGTGCAGTAATGCTGCTGCACAGGCTTGGCCTTTCTGACTTCCACATTTGGGGACCTGCAGCAGCCAGCAACAACATTTACAAGTCGCTTTACATGATTCATGTTTCTGTCCTACATATGCATCTTTTGCAGACTTTCCTCTCCAAATCAGCACATTTATCATGAAGTGATAGCAGTGAAGTCTTGCACCTAATGAGACAATCTGTACAGGTTTTTGGGTCCTTATATCACACAGTGGTTTTAACACAAGATATAATGTAATTTGCTTTACAGTCAGGAGATGATTTGTTTGTCCTGAACACAAATTACAGGCATAAATGCCTCAGTTACAAGTACTGATGTTTATTCTGTTTCCAAAAATAAAGCTCTAGTATTTATATAAATTCTTGGATTTGTCCCCTGAACTTGATGTCCCAGTAGTTTAGGAACACTATGATCCCCAAATACATGCCATTAATCTAGATGAGAAACAAAGCCACTGGTTGTGATGGTCTAGAAGTAAATGGTGGAGCACTGGGAAAGTAATATGTGGGGTGAGGAACAACCCAGGAAGCCTGAGAAAAGCAGGAGCAAAGGCTTTCTGAAAATGAGTTGCCTACAATCTTTACTAGGTGAGAAATGCATGTCTCAACTGCTGAAGGTACATGGAATGCTGGTTTATAACACACTGCAGATAGGAACACTGCCATTAACACCCTTGTGCTTTTAATCATGGACCAAATTGATCCCAGTGACATCCTAGAATTCCATCTTGGGTCTGCCCTTCTCCTGAACAGTGATTTTTCTCTTTGGTGGGTAACCTCACTGTCAGGCCCTGGCAGACACACCTACTCCCCAGTAAAGCCTGTTTAACATTACTCCTCCAGGCAGGCTTTTTCTTGAATTATTGTTGCACATTTCAAGTGGCTGAAGTCACTTGGCTCCCAGCCAGCACAAGTCTAAAAACAGACTGCAATAATCCCAAGGGTGTTCTGACTGTCCTGCTGCAGCCTTGAGCTTTCCTACAAGAACCACCTCAAGCTAAATTCTCGCTCCTTATCTTATTCTTTGCCTTGTGCAGCATCAGTGGCTCCAAATCCCACCCAGTGTGGAAGTCCCAGGTGTTCCTATCCTGACCTGAAATCCACTCCTGACTTAAAGCATCTCAAGGGTCTCTAGAGTGCTTGAGACAAAGATCTCGAGCTCCCTCAGGAAAATCTCTTCCTCCACTGTGGCTGAATGCCCTGAGGGGCAGTTAATCCCAACAGCATCACTCCTAAATCCAGGGCTTCTATGGGACAGGAGCACAGAGCTGGTGCAGCTACACAGCCCATCACAGATGATACAAAAGAGATCCCCTTTTGCAGGTCAGCTTTTCACACTCAACCAAACTGCTTCCAGTCCTTGCAGCAGTCCAGAGCATCCCACTGAACAGTGCAGCCACTGCATTCAGCCAGTGGATTCAAGGGTTCCGTGGACACACTCAGCAGCTCTGTTTTAACTTACTATGTAAAGCAAGAAAAGCAAGGAGGTCTTTTCCTCCTGCCTGTCCCACTCAGAAAACAAAGCCATCCTCCCACAGTGCTCCTCACCTGGGGTGATGAAGGCATTCTTTACCACTAAGGACACTGTTTCAAGCTTCGGAGCAGGCACTATTTTTTGTGACTGTTTGGGCCTTGTCCCAGCACTGGCCAGAGGAACAGGTTTGGGGAGTGCAAATGTCAGCTGGGACTGCAGCTGGGGCCGGGGCTGCCCCTGCACAACAGCAGTCTGGAAGGCCAGGTTACAAGGCACTCCTGCCCCCGGCTGCTGCGTGGCCAGCACCAGGCTCTGGCTCTGGCTCTGGCTGAAGGTGGTGGCAGGGGCGTTGTGGGTCAGCGTGGCAGAGGCCGTGTGAGTGATGACCGAGGACTCGCAGAGGCCGAACTTGGGCGTTTCTGGAGCGGCGAAGGCGGCGGGGGCGGGGCTCAGGCTGGAGCCGAGCGGCACCGCGGGCAGCGGGGGCGGCTGCTGGGCGCTCGGGGGCTGCAGCAGCGGCAGCGGCGTCTGGAACACCGACATGAAAGTTTGTGGCCCGCTGAGAGACGAGTCAGGAGGGAAGTCTGCTGGCTGGATGAAAGATCCCCCACTTCTAATGCTGGAACACTGGTCAGCAACGACGTCAGGAATGACAGGAGCAGGTACTGAGGAAGGGATCAGTCCATCGCTGATGTTCCCTGCTGGAAGCGTGCTGGGCAGCGAACCCGACGGCAGGACAGGAGACTGAGAGAAGGAAACGTCACTGACTCAGACATGCCTGAACTCCTCCTGAGAGGAGGAACTCCTCCATGGCTCAGGGCAGAGCCTTCTGTTTGAAACCTCTCTTACCTGGGACGAGTGGCTGCTGCTGTCTGTGGTAGCTGAGCTGACAGCAGACACGGAAGGGAAATAATTACTGGAGCGACTGGGTGTGAATAATTCTGAAATATGAAAAGCCACCTATTAATTTTCCTCTTTTCATACTTAAGATACAGCATTGCTAGATCCTAAAATTCACAGGACTATCAATATTATTAAACAAATAATGAAACCATGAGCTTTTTGCTTCATACAACTGAGCAGTGAATTGCTGTCTTCAGAGGGGCTTTGGGGCTGACTCCTTCAATTTTCATGCAAACTGGGACAATGCAAAACTCAGCCCTGTTAAAGGTTCATCTACACACAGACAGCCAAGGGCTCCTCAGTGAGTCCCACAAAGTGCAGTTATCTGATGCAGACTGCTTGCAGAGCCAGCAAATAGATATGACTCTTTACTTCCATGAAGATCCATAACCATCAAAGTTGTCAGCAGTAGTTTAGTGTTATATGGAATTCTTGACAGTGCCATAAAACATTCAAAGACAAACAAAATGTTAAATTTTTCATCACTAAGAAGTGTGAAATGGGGAAACCTTAGATGCTTGTAACACTTAAACTTTTTTTAAAACCTAGTACATAAATCACTGCAATATTTAAGAAATTAATGAACTCTATATATGATTCTTACCCTGAAAAGGCTCAAAAGTATCCATAAAATCAAAATTTGGTTGGAGAGGAATAAGCCCTGGTTGAATCATGTCAGCATTTCCTAAGTGTCCTGCAAAATTCAGGAGACAGATTAGATTAGCTTCCCATCACTCACATAGTAACAGCAGCAGGAATAAAACACTCCACAGCCAGGCTTGGCCAAGATGTTACAGAAAAACTGGTGCTGAAAGGAACTGAGCATCTGCGTCTCTTCAGAGTACAGCACAGTCCAGGTATCAAAGCCATTGGGGAGTGAAACTTTCAATTACTAAAATGGAAGAGGTGAAACCTGAAGGCTCTAATTGAGCTGCACTACACAAAACCTTGCTGGAAAGCACAGCCTGATCCACCACAGCTCATAACAGAGAATTTTAAAATAAACCATCACCCATTTCATCTGCCTTGAGTACAATTCATGTAAACCATGGCTGCTCTGGAGTTGCTCAGACATCCCTGCAGCAAGGATGGTCAACAGAGGACATGTTCTGTCCCATCAGAGCCTCCAGAGAAAGTTGAATAGATTTTGGGACTGTTTGTACAGATGAAACTTGCACTGATTCTACCAGACAAAGCCAAACAAAAATACACAGGCACTCCCTTAAAAATACACACACAACTATGCTTTGAGATAAATCACAATGCCTTCAGCACTGATAAAGTAAATACTGCTCATTACATATTTATTCAGAGCAACATCAGGGGGCAAAGCTGGGAGCAGCACATAAGAAGCTAAGACAGAAATTAAATTTGGATCATTAAGTGGGACTCTATAACCTACAGAATCATAAAACATTCCCTGACCTGTTTTTATCTGTATCAGCAATATAAGATAGATTTCTTACGCAAGACTACAAGAGCAGCAAAGCAACAAACCAGAGTTTTTGTAGGGGTTCTCAGTGCAGCATAGCCACAGCCAACAAATACCTATGTCCCTGGAGTTTGGCCAGGAAACCAGCTGATGTGAAGAGAGCGTGGAGAACAGGGTGTCGGTGAACTCGGACATGAGCATGTCTGCATCCAGCAGGCTGCCTTCCTCCATGGGCACAGGGGTTTCTCTGCCATACCTTCTCTTTTGCCAGAGAACCACATCATCATCCTGCCAAAGGAAAGGAGGAGAGGTCAGGCTGCCCAGCAATGCCAAAGCAGTCTGGTGCATATCTATAAAAGCAGCCCTCATTTTTCACATTTTTAAAGGAAGAACCTCTCTTTGAGGAGCCATCAAATGGGCTGAAACACTTCAGTGGTGCTTCTGATACTGAAATACCAGAACACTCTGGGACAGATTTTTGCCCAAAACCCAGATATTGACTAGAAGGACATAAGACAAATAACAACACTTCCTTGCTTGATTGATTACACAAGTATTTTTGCACGCAGTTTAACAATCCCTTGGTCTGAATAAAGATTAAAAATAACATGACTAGCAAGAATGCAAAAAACAACTCCTGTCTTGTGAGATGTATTTGAAACTCTGACTCGCAGTGAAGTGCAATTGTACTCCAAGTTTGCACAAGACACTTTTTGCCCATGAAAAATAAAACACAGTGTGACTTGGCTTAGCCATCCCTCACTACAGCTGAGTAAAACTGCACTGCCTTGCAAAAACAGCAGAACAGTGCTTCTGATCATCAGTTTATATACCCAAAGTAGGTTTGATAGTTTAAGGGGACATACCACTGTCTCTGTAACCATTTTGTCCTGGCATATTATCTGCTTGAGCTGTGGGCACAGCAGGAAGATCTGCAAAACACAGCTCCCACATCTTCACAGATCCAGTTACACAAGCAAAGCAGCAGTGCCAGTTACAACTCAGTAACAAGATGAAATCCTGTGCCAGCCCTCAAAGAGATTGATCTCTCTGGGCATGCAGTGCTGATTCCCATTTCTTCTATCACAGCACTTTACATTCAGCCTCTCCTCCATCCAATTCAAGCTACAAATCTCACACTGCTCTCTGGGGCACAGAACATTAAGGTGTCTAACCTTCATTAAGGCTTAAGCAAGATGCTCGTTCTTAGATTGTAATCAAAGCAAGCTGCTGCATGTTACAGCTTTGTTATCTACTGCGGGTTCTACAAGCACAAATATTGCCACTTCTCAGTGGTGTTACCTACCCTGACCAAACTTGAAAGATCTTCATCTTTGTGTTTCTGTAACTGCAAAAGGAGAACAGAACACAGGGTGAAGTCAGAGTAAGTCCTGTATGTGCCAGTGGAAGACCTGATTTTGCAAAACTTTTAAGACCCAATCATGCACAATCAGTCCCAGCACAATAATTTTTAGTTAAGTGGAACTAATCAGAGAGCATGTCTGTACCAGCTTATCATCTGTTTCAAGTACTCTTGCATGCCAGAAAAACTGATAGAAAAACTCAAAAAGCAACAACATACTGATCAAGCTCAAGCAAACTACTTTCACTATGTAAACCAACAGACCCTTTTCTTGAAGTATGTTCTCCACTTGTGGTATTCCCTAATGACTATTTCAATTCTTCGTTTCCAGTATTTCCCCTCTGTTGCAATGGCCTGAGAACACAAACACATACCATGAATTACACGGAATCACATAAGGGCTGAATATTCAATACATTTCCAAGCAAATATTCAGGCATAAAAAAAGCAAAAGAAAGCATGCTAATTCTGTTTGAGCTCATGTATCAGCAGCCCACGCTGTCCCAGAGTTCAGCTATCACAGAGCAAATCTGACAGTACTAACTTCATCTTTCCCACAAAAACCAAACACGAGGTGACATCTGACTGCACTGTCAGCATCTCCCACAGCAGCTCAACCATAAATAAGAGTTAAGAAATGGCAAAAAAAAAAAAAACCCTTAAAAATTAATTTACTGAAATATAATGTATAAAGCACACAGTATCCTGTGAATTTCACAAGATCACATGCACAGACACACACATAAGCAAAAGCTGCTATGAATGACACAAAGCAAGAGAAATCTGATGTCCAGCTCAGGGGGGACCTTGCAGGCCACACACTGATGGCAACAAAAGGATCACACGATATGGGTCTTCAATGTATCACAGAGAGCAGTGTGTAAGCTGGGGAGAGCAGACTAATGAGAGCCTTAACTTTGTGTTCGAGGGTCACTTTCAACACAAACATCAACACTGTTCTTTCAAAAACCTGAGACAGTTCCACAAATTCATCTGGAACTCCTCTGAGTTATAAATTACTCTAGAGTTATGCAGTATAGAGAGAGCCACATATTGCCACATCAAGGGCCTCACTGGTATTCTGCAAGGAGCCAGAGGGCAGATGTTAGTTTTCATTTATGTTTACAGGAGCACAAAAATGAAAGAACACAAACTCATATTTGATCTGTCTGTGAAACTACTTCGACACAGAAAAAGAAATTGCTTGTTCTCTTGAAACCACACCTCTCCAATTACATAAAATACAGAAACTCTCCCAGGTTCACTTAGATTCAGTCCTGAAAACAGCCAACACTGATTTCCCACCAACTTCCAGTCAGAAGACAGCAGTGGCTGTCAAAACCTGAACTATTCAAATAGCACTTCTGTGATTTACGATTCATTAAATTACAGCATTAACATAAGTTACACAGATAACAAATGTCCTTCTGGCTGCATCTTGATCATCTTAATGTGATGAACTCACAAAACCGGGTTCACTCTGCTTTTAATGGTTCCTTCTAAATAAAACCAGAGCCCAGATTGGCTCTGCTGCCCTTGTTCCCAGCAGACCAGAAAATCCTGTCACAAACTCCAGAGCTCCCTGGGCTGTCCCCAGGTTTCCCACACACCTCAGGCCGCCGGTGCTCATCGACGTCCACGGAGCCGTCCAGAGGGGTCACAAAGTGGCACACGGGGTTCTTGCGCTTCTCCAGGTCTGAAACAACAACGGCAACGCCGGTGCTGAGCACGAGCAGGGCCTGCAGAGCCGCCCCCCCAGTGCCAAGGGCTGCCAGGGGAGATCTCGGGCTGTGCTTGGAGCTCTCAGCACATCCCCAGTGTGGGCACACCCAGGAAAGCCCCGATCCAACGGCATTGCCTCTGGAACGTCGGGCCTGAGCAGATCCCCGAGCTTTTCAGTACACAACAATTTCAATTCTCTTGTTCTCACCGATGTCTCGGGGAAGACCCGCCCCCAGCACGGTACTTACACTGCATGTACCAGGCCCTCCAGATGGCGTTATTGAGACGGATTTTATCTCTCCACTGAAGCTTCAGTCCCTTAAAATTTTTCCATTTTGGTGAAACCAACCTTCCACTGCAACAAAACAGACAACAAATCATTCTGCTTTCAGTTTTTCTCTCTCCCTTCCTTTCAAGACAAAGCATCCCCCTAAACCAGCAGAACTCTCAACAGATGAAACAACAACAAGCCAGTCACAACTTTTACTGTCCACAGCTCACTAAACCAGGAGCCAGAGATTAATCCAGTCTTCGTGTGTCCTCCATAAGAGCTAAGAACTGTCCCAACTGGTCTCAAGAATATCATCAGGAATGAAATTAATTTCACCCACACTTTTCTCTTTGCCAGTATCTCACCTTTTCTAACCCCCACCTATGAGCTTCCACCAACTGGGACTGAGATTATTTAAAATTAAGAGGATTCTGCATGCTTGGTCAGATTCAGTTCCACTCGATTTTCCAGGCTGGTAACACTGGAAAGGAGGAATGAAATGCCAGTTCTGACCCATGAAAAAATATAATCCACCAATTCTACACTGCTGGTAATCAGAGCTGGGCACAAAGGAGTACCAACAGGCTAGAAACTTTTCTCCAAGGAAAGGCAAGGCTGGAAAAAGAAATGGTTTATACATGAATGCTCCTGGGAGATGGAAGGGAAATGGAAGGAAAAAGGAAGAAGCAGCAGGGACTCTAATAAGCACTGCATAAACACAAACTACCCAGCCCTTACAACACACCTTTATGAATCATTAATCCATACTATTGACAGGGCAGAGGAAGTAGGAAATACTCATAACACAGTAAATTTCAAACCAGAGATTAAAGTATAAGAACCATGCTTATCCTAGGTTTTCTCTCTTGTTTCAGGGGATTTTAGCCTCACATCTTTCAAGTTTATACCTCCTGTGCTGTTTGTGCAACCTTGCTATGAGGGAATTGGACCAGAAATACCAACTGCAACCCATACAACAGCACAGGAAACGGGTTCACCGTGACACCCTCGGAGCATCAGCTCAAGGGGTGATGGACAGGAAGGAGTGGCAGGAGTGGCAATGTCACCTACACACACTCTGCCCTCTCAGAGAGATCCCTGAGCACCTGGTCAGCCAGGAATGCTCTCTGCCATGAACTGCAGTGGCTCTGGATGTAGCAGGACAGACAGTGCCCTGGCACGGGCCATCTGCCTCACGCATTCAGCACAAATGAACTCAGAGAGGAATGATTTATCCTTAAAAGCTCATTTCACATTTAAGCTCTAAAATCTCTGTGCAAATAGAATTACATCCATCCTACAGAAGTGCAAGGCACTTCCCTTGGCTCACCAAAGCCCATGCACAGAGCCTGAGGGTGGAGAACTGATAATTCCCAGTTTCCTATTCGGTCTGGGAAACCTCCCAACAGCAGCTCTTTTTAAAGAAACCTTTTATTAAAACTTGCAAGATTAAAAACAAGTAAAAAGTCCTCGGCCTAAACAAAAGCAACCAGAATGCCAGAGCTGCCAATAACAGGATATTAAACTAACATTTTTTCAAATATTTCCTCCCTTGCTGACACCACAGCTGCTCTCACACTCAGGTACTCCCACAACTCTACAGTAACAGAGGAGCAAATGCCAGGCTTCAGCCAAGAGACAGGTAAAGAAAATCAGCTCTGCTCTTTCAATTTTACTACTGTATAAAATGTCAGTTGTGGCAACAGGTTGTAGCAATGCATCAGTAGATGAGTTGTTGCCTGATTTTTTTTTCCTCCTCATCTCTTTAAAAATGAACTGCAATGTTCTTGTATGCACAAGGAAGCAGATGCAGAGAGTGGCTATGAACTGCACCAAAAGGATGATTCCCAGCAGCAAGAGAACAGTGAGTGATCAAGCTGTGAGCCCTGTCCATGCCCAGCTGCCCCTTTGGGGGTTAGGCTGTGCACTGGATTATCCTACAAGGCTCTGCTGCAGCCTTTGGGACGTTGGTGCTTGATAAAAATAAACAAAATTTGGTACACAACATGGAACTTGAGCACCCCCAAGACCAGCAGACTTGCTGGAGCAAGCAACTTCACTGACAGAGTGAGAGCAAACCATGAAAACCATTAGCAAGAAATAAAAAAATAATTGTTAATGTACCTGTGCTGTCACTGGGCTTTAAGGCACTCAGCACCATCTGCATGGTCACAGACATTTAGGAAATCCTCCTGGATTCTATTTCATATGGATGCACTACTGAAAAGAAATATCTCCCAAGACTCCACTTTGAAATTTCAAGATTTTTAGTTAATGGAAAGATCTCCAACTAAATTATCTCACTGTTACCCAGCCCATGTGTCAGGGCAGAGAGTGATCTCCATCCATTTCATATTTCTCCCATCACTGCAAACTATCCCAACAACTTTGGTGTTCACTGCACAGCCAGCTCTGCCCCAGAGCCACTGCACACCTTATCTTCCCTTCCAAACCCAGACTAAACCCACCTTTTCCTGTTTCTCATCTGTACATTCACAGTTTGGAGACAGGAGATTAATGTGCTGATGCATCACCAGCACTGACAAAGTGCCCACATGCCTTTGACTAAGAAATCTGTCAACTTAATGTTCATCTCTTCACAGCTCTGTGTGACTCGACAGTTTGCCAAAGCAACAAAACTCTAATAATCTGCACTCAGAATAACGAGAGCAAATGCTTTTCTATAAAAAGACTCAAAGGAACTGTAATCAAGTCTGGTACACTCCTTGCATCTTCAAAGAGCTAATTAAAATTGGAATTAAAACACAAATAGTTTAAAATATTTTCAATTACATTCTTAGAAAATGCTAAACAAGACTAGTACATCAAAAGAAGGAAGTGATTAAGAACCTATTCTTAAAATAATTATTATTTTTAGTTCCCATGGGAGCAAAACACAAGTCCAGCTTGAGGTCATAAGTGAAACGACTTCAGCCTCAGTGGAGAGTAATCAGCATGAAGCTGACACCAATATTTAGACACTACTCCAAATTCCAAAGTCAATGGAAAGTCAATTACTTTGAACGGCACTGAGACTGAGAGCAGCTGCCTAACCCAAAGCAGCCTTCAGATTTTAAAGCAGCAAAACAACAACAACAACAAGGAAAAATCCCAAACAACTGGAGAGACCATCTGGCTGCTGCTCCTGCCAGTTCTGTAACACCACACCAACTCCTACAGCCAATGTGGAGCAACTTCCCAACAGGTGGATGCTCACCATGTACCTGCAGCAAAGCCAGGAGCACAGCCCTGCTCTCCTGGCCCCCTCTCCAACACTGCTGCAGGGATGCTGCTCCCAACCTCCAGGGATGCTGCCCCCAGCCTCCAGGGATGCTGCTCCCAACCTCCAGGGATGCTGCCCCCAGCCTCCAGGGATGCTGCCCCCACCCTCCAGGGATGCTGCTCCCAGCCTCCAGGGATGCTGCCCCCAGCCTCCAGGGATGCTGCCCCCAGCCTCCAGGGATGCTGCCCCCACCCTCCAGGGATGCTGCTCCCAGCCTCCAGGGATGCTGCTCCCAGCCTCCAGGGATGCTGCTCCCAGCCTCCAGGGATGCTGCCCCCAGCCTCCAGGGATGCTGCTCCCACCCTCCAGGGATGCTGCCCCCAGTCTCCAGGGATGCTGCTCCCACCCTCCAGGGATGCTGCTGCTCCCACCCTCCAGGGATGCTGCTGCTCCCACCCTCCAGGGATGCTGCTGCTCCCACCCTCCAGGGATGCTGCTCCCACCCTCCAGGGATGCTGCTCCCACCCTCCAGGGATGCTGCCCCCAACCTCCAGGGATGCTGCTCCCAACCTCCAGGGATGCTGCCCCCAACCTCCAGGGATGCTGCCCCCAACCTCCAGGGATGCTGCTCCCACCCTCCAGGGATGCTGCTCCCAACAAGGAGAGCAGGAGAACATCAAAGGAGAACTGGGCCCAACAGTGCACGGCACAAGCCAGGACAGCTGCACCCACAGCTTGTGGGAATGCTGGGGAGCCCAGGGAGGCAAGCTCTGGGTGCATCCTGCAGGGGATGCTGCTGCCAGCAGCTCAGCTCATGGCAGCAATGCTGGAAGAATCGGGGACTTTCATGTTCCCCTCACTATCACACACAGATCAAATCAAACGTTGATGGGTGACTTGCACTGCATTCCAGCAGCTCAGCTCAGTCTCCCATGTAGGAATCTCCACCTCTCGAGTCTAAATGTCCTCATCAAGTGATTTGATCACAGCCCAAAGAGCTTCAGCTCCACAGCCAGCAGAGCTGGAAATCCCCTTGGACGCAGCAGCCCCGACTGCTTTGGAGGAGTCCTGGGGCTGTCACAGGAGAGGCACCCGGGGCTGCCACTTCCACCTGCCAGTCCTGGATACCCCAGGAGAGGCTGCAGTCCATTCCCAAGGTTTTCCACATGCATTCTCCCAGCTCGGGAACTACACCTCAGACAACTGAAATCCAAGCAGGCAGACAGATAACAGGCACTGATCTCTCACAACTCTCCATTTCTAAAACTCCAGTGAAAGCAGCTGTGTTTTAAAACAATTACAAACCTTCAAACACCACGAAATTTGCAGCAAAATACAAGAAAGAGACATCCACTGTGAGAGTGTGACCCGATTCCCTTCAACACCTTTGATTTCTAAATTTTTCTTCAATCAACTGAAATGTAATTAGGGAGCAGGTTTGTATTCTAACAGTACCCTGACAGGATCCATTTACAAGCAAAGTTTTGTCTCTGAGAATCTCATTGTTTTGTTCTAGGTTAATAACATTCAGTTAATGATCTCACAGGTAGAGACAGGGCAAAGGTGTGACCCTCTTTCTTAATAGATACACGAGATGCCATTCACTGCTGCAAAATTTAAACCAGTGGCCCTCCCTAGCACTGAAACAACATTCAATTAATAAATTCAATGCAAAACTCCCTCCAACATCTGTAGAAGCAGGATCAAGCTCTGAGATGAGATGACTCACAACAGAAGAATCCCCTGTTCTCCTCCCTTAATCAGGATTTTAAGATGGACTTCAGTCAGCATAAATCCACATGACACAAGCACCCTCTGGATTTGGGCAGAAAGGGACATTTATCTGCATGCAAACCCAGAAGAAATTTAGGGATTTTTAATTTACTTATTGGCATTAAGAAACACCAGCATTTTATGAAATTGGTTTCTACAAAGAGCACCGAAGGTGCAGAGAAGTAGACTTTAAAATATTATCATAAATTCCATATATCCTCCACTTAACAGGTAATTGGAATACATGTTGATTAAATGGAAACTATATGGTATAGCATGGTAGAGCTTATGTGTTTTACACAGCTCACATGCTTTATTCAGCTGTTTCTGATTCAACTTGCAGTTCCCCATTTTTTATCTCCCTCAGAAATGCTCACAAGAGTACCACAGCCTCATGTTTAAATCCTCTTCTAACAGAAAGCAATCGGCAAGACTTTGCTGTAAACATCAGCCTGAAAAAATCCCCTTTTCCTGTTCAGAAAAATTTCGGTTCATTCTCCACACCATGACGTGTAAAAGTGGCTGAGCAGGAACTGCAGCTGGGAAATGATCCTGGGATTGCAGTGAACTAAAGGCTGCACCAAGTAAGAAGTTTTTAAAATACCCTCTGAGGATGGAATGCAGGATCTCCTGCTTAAAATAAGGAGAGAGTGAATGAGATGCCCGTGGCTACAAAGTGTGCGAGTGACACGGTAGGAGCAGGATGTGGATTTTTTTGATGTGCTTTGCACATAAACCCCTCATTTCCACCCTCTCATCTTTCACTTTCTTGATAAGCACGGACAAGGAAAATCTCTGGCAACATTTGGCTCCCTAGCTCAGGAGTGTGTTGTTTTTCCTCTTCTCCCCAGAGAGCACCTGGCCAAGATCTATGGTACATGGAATTTAAACACAAACCTCCAAGCACTGTGGTTTAGATTCCACAGGCCTGTCCTGCTGCCCAAATATGCATTCCCAGCAGGCCCAGCAGATGGAAAGCAGCTACTGCATGTCTGCAGGAATCACCAGAGTCTAATGTTGTAAACAAATTATTTTGTTTTCAAATCTGAATTTTGTCAATTCAGTTTATGGGAAGAAGCTACAGAAATGGCCTTTGCCTTCCTGTTTAGGTAATGCATTCCCCCTGCCCTTGTGCTAAAACAACTCTTTTTTGCCTTATTAGCTCCAGCCTCAAAACCCACTTCCTCTGTGCTTCCCCCAGTTCCTTCCTGTACACAATCATGAAATTTTTTGAGGTAGGGTACGAATTTTACTTTAATTACAGGTAATGGCAATGAGGCTCTTAATTTAAGTAGAAGACAAATTTCAGACTTGATAGCACAGTAGCTAAACAGATTAGCTTTTTCAGCAACACAGAAAAGGAACTTTCTGGCTTCTCCCCAGCATTTTTTTTTAAAGGCGTGGTTTTAGTTTGTTTTGTCATCTCCAATCTGTTTTGTTGGGGAGTTGGGCCTGTCAGCTCAGCTCTCCAAGAGCCAAAACTAACAGTATTTCCCCAAACAAAGGTTCATTCAGAGAATCAGATTATATGCATTGTGTGTGAGAGCAAAGGGGCAGGCAAGAGAAACCAAACATTTCTACATGGTGTGAATGTGTGTAGGACTGGAGAGGAGATCACATTTTAGCATCTCACAATTCCTACCTACAAAATTAAACCCAGCTGCAGCCTGAGGATACTAATCCCAGACAGAGCTGATTTTAAAAGCCAGATGTAGGGCAGGTCATTTTCCTCATTACCACCTGGTTCATCCTCCTTCCCTGAAATCCTCCTGCAGTTGCAGCTCAGGGCTGTGGAGGGACTTTCTATTGCCCACAGACCACAAAGGACAGCAGGGAGCTTCGTGCTCAAGCTAAATTAAACACTTTAAAACAACCAAAATGTCCCCTCACTGTTTGAGTCATCACCTTTTAAAAATGATACTTCCATCCTGAAGACAGAGATCCTGGACCAGACAAATATTTATCCTCTGTCATGAGCATTATCTATTAAGAGCTGTTGGAAAAATAAAAATAAAAATAAAGATCAAGTTTAGCCACTGGCAAACTGGAATTGCAACACCTGCCAAGAAACATGTTATCTAGACTGATTCCACACAGGCAGGCTCAGGTATGCACCTCCTGAATTGGAACAGGAAAGTGAAAGGTCACCTGTATGCCTGAAGCAAATACTCCTGCCCCAACAAATCCACAAGAAATGTTGATTTATTTATATTATAAATTCAATGCTATTTTAAGCTTGGAAGGTTAATGTAATTTGCATAAATGAAAGCTTGCAGTGCCTGGGCTCTTGCTCTGACAACCTGGTCTATGCTGGACTCAGGAATGACCAGGTTGGGGTTGTGTCAAGGCAGCCTCCTCAGGGACAGCTGAAAAACTCAATTTTGGGAGCATTACCACACCTACCCTGACATGCTTTCAAACCACCACCACTGTGTCAATCAGGGAAAGGATCTCTTGCTGCAGTTTTAGTCCAACACAACATGGCCAGGGTGAGCTGTGTGCAGGGGGAGGCTGCAGGAATCTGGAAGGACCACTGAGAAATGCCTTCACCAGAGGCAGGTTTCATGCAGGTTAGGAAAGGGTGAAAAGAGCACAGGACAAACGTAAAGATCAGTACAAATATCAAGGAGACTTGAAGGCTATGGTGTCCTTCAGCCAGTGGCTATTTAAAGACTCAGAATATTTAGACAGTTTCTCATTTCCAGTCAGAAATCAAAGGATATTTCTAGAAACGTTCCTGCTTTTCAGACACTTGTCCAACAGTGGCTCACTTTAGTACAGAACTGGAACAGCAAGAAAAGAAAAAAGCTGCTGAAGTACTGTCATTAACAAGTCACCCAGAAAGCTGAGAAATGGGCCTTACCATCATATCTGTCACTGCTGACCCTCCCCAAACCTCCCCCTGAGCCTTGATGCCTTTAACTTTGCAACTTTATAAATATTAACACTTTAGAAAAGGCCACACACTTCCACTGTCAAAAATCAGAACCTTTTTAAAGAACCACCAGAAATCCTGTCATGGAAAAAGAAGCTGACACACCAAACTCACAGGGTGCTCTGAGATCCAGGCTCAGAGGCACATCCCACCCCTTTCACTGCCCAAATCTGAAATGCCAGGGTGGAAAAGCAGCTGCCCATGGGCACAAAGTGTGTTAGTGGCAAAGCAAGGGCAGAACACCAGCCAAGCACTGCCAGCCACACACCCCACACTAGAAATGCCATGAGCAAGGGTAAGCTTTAGCAAGGATTAGATTTAAAATTTGCACATCAGATCAGTACATTTGGTTTTATTTCTTTTTTCAATACATTTTGTCTTCCTTATTTTTGAAGTGCTTCCTATGCTCTCATGCATGGTGGAAAGAAGTGTCATTTTTAGAGCTGCTTCAATATAAAGGGAAGTGATCCTACTTATTTGAGTGTCTTGAAATTTTCCACTTCTTCCTAAGACTTGATTTTGGCCACTGGCTTTTCATCAACCTTCTCAGAATCACAATATTCACTACAAGGAGCTGTTTTCCTGTACAGATGATCAGGAATTGATAGGGTTTTGCAGTACACATCCATTATTTAAAAGGATGGTTGTTGGTGAGGGACCCTCTTGCATGGAGATCTATAAATGTGTCAGAATCTTTTTGATCATTAAGGTCCCAGCCTAGATTAATGAACTGATCAAGATGTGATGATGTGGGACTGAAAAGATTTTTCACACGTGGAGCTTCTAAAAAACCCAAACAAACCCTATCAGCGCGGCAGATCAGCCCAGCCCTCCGAGCAGCACACATACCACCGGAGCCCAGAGCTGTTTACCGTGCTGGAGAAACCCGAAACCAGCACTTGTGCCACAGAGGATACTGTAGCGTTCCCTGAACAGCGTTACATCCTATAAATACACTGCAAGACTTCAGGGATCTTATTCCGAAAGCGCCTTACAGGTTTGGAAAAGCAGAGATGCTCTCCCAGCTCCCCCCCTGTGACACAAAGCTTTCATCCCAGCTGTCTGCAGCCAGCTCCCTGCAGCTTGAAAAACACCAGGCTGGTTCCCAAATTCACTTATTACAGACTCAAGACTGCAACAGCACACACAGCTTATTCAAAGTTTACATAAAAGCTGAACCAGAAACTGCACAAGAGGCAGAAGCAGGGTAAAGGCACCATTGTGTTACTACTGAAACTACTCAAAGACCAATCCAAATCCCATAGAAAGATGATGAAGGGAGAAAACTCCTTCCAGAACTCACATAGAACAGCCTGGAATGTGGAAAAAAAATAAAGTCCCTAAAAGGTCATGCACAACTCGCAGGAAAAGTCTCCACTTAGACCTTTCTTGGAGCTGTGTGCAAACAAGTGCTCTGGCAATGCCTCACCAAAAGCAGCCCTTCAATCCACAGTGAACACCCCAGTGCCCTGTGCATGGTCATGCCAGGGGGCACCACATCTCAAACACCACAGTGAAACTCCCCAGGATCCACCCACCCAGGACCACAGCCCCAGGAAGGCTGAACATTTAGAGAACACAGCGTGGAAACCAAACTTCCACCTGTGGGTCCCGAGTCAAACTGGAGCTGTGAAGATCAGTGCTGCAGTGCAGGGAGGGCTGAGTGAGGGACCCTTCCTCCATCAACTGGGACACGGGGCTGGCAGGGAGCAGCTAACAAAGCTCATGGCACATAATCCTCAGCACACTTCTCCCACATGGCTCCCATTGCCTTTCTAGGATTGGACAGGCCAAGGGCAATGCCAGGTGCCCACACACAGATGGAGAGATCACCCCTGTCCTTGGTGGCTCCAGCCCTGCTGAATTGTTGAATCTGTTACTTTATAATGATGGTGGTTATGGTAACTATGCACAGCACAGGGCACTGATGAATGTTTCATAGCAGTTAACTTCCAAAAGCAATATTTAACCTCACTATATGTGGTGAGTGTCAGAGGAAGGCCTTGTTTTACTGCATGATACCCTTATAAAGTCATTCCTCTGCTCCCAGTAACCACCATGATTAAATATCAAACAGCAACGTGGTTCAGAAATTCCCATGCCATTCACCTGTGCACCAGTTAAAAGACATGTCTGGACTGAGTTTCAAATAGACTGAGATGGTTTATGTCCCAAAGCAAGTGTTGACTTCACCAGTAAAACATGTGACAGCATCAGCACTTTCACAAATCTTACTACAAGCAAAACAACAACCAAGTCACTAAATGACCCTCACTCAAGTCTTCTTTGAAGCAGGTTTCTCCTACGTGCCAAAATCACAAAAAACCAGTCCCAACCTTCATTCTGTAGAATCCTGTCCTGGGGACACAACAGTCCCTTGGGAAAGCTCATGTGAAAGGTAAATAACACTTTTTATGTGTTTATTGCTATGGAGAGAAGCAACCTCTCAAAATTGCCTAGGATCTGTCTCCCTATTTCCAAAAGCCTGTTACATGCACCCAGCCTATAATCACCACATGCCACGCTTAGACACCAAGCCTACTAATGTGCTAATAAAAACTGCTAATAAAAGTTTTAGTCTCCTTAAGCTCTGCTAAGATTTTTACTGGAGATTTGAGGGTTCTACTTGTACAACTGGATACTAAAAACAGATGGGATCCACGCTGAGTTCCTAAACAAACAGCCTTCACAGACCAAAATTTTATTAGAAACAGTAATGAATTAGCTTTTATTGCAGAATTCTATGCATCTACTTGCAGAGCTAAGCTCTGCTCTCCAGTAACATTTGCTGATTTGATAAAGTAAGTGCAACCTTATCCCATGGTTTTCTCTAAGGGTTAACAATTTCACACAGCACAACAGACACACCAGGATTTAGGAATGCCTCTGGTTCCCAGGCAGTTTTGCTGCAGATTTCCCTTCCTCACAGGAAGAATGAGTCAGATCACAGTGTCACTCCAGTCACAAACATACTGGCTCTGTGCTTGCACAAGCCCATGGAATCCCCAGCACCTCCAGGCAGCAGCACAGAACGGGGCTGCTGCCACAGAGAGCAGCCACAGCCACGCTCTGGGCCTTATCTGCAGCTTCCAGAGACCAAAGGCTGCCTGGAATTTTTTCCCAGCTGATACTGAACCACTGTGCAGCTCACTGCAGCACCTGCTTTGGCAAGGGCTGTAGGAAGCCCCACCCAGGGTGCCCCAGGTCCATGCTCAGTCCCAGCAGTGGGTGAGCAGGTGCCTGGGGAAGGGTCACAACAGGACCAGCTTGTCCCCAGGCTGCTCCTGGCAGCTCCCAACAACCAGCCCCTCCCAGCTCTAAAGGAAAATGATGTTAGCAAGTATATGAATATATACTCCCTAAAAGTGAACTGAAGAACCACACAGCTTCTCTTTTTGCTCTTTTTAGACACTTTCCCCCCAGCTGAGTGTGTATATTGATTTGGCAGGACTCTGCTTTGAAAGGGAGGGATAATGACATTTTTAGTGGAGAACACCTACTATGGTGACTACTCAACAGCTTGGATGCCCCAGGTTTTGGACAGATTGTTTTGGTTTCCCAAAGCAATTATTTCATAATCTCTGCTTTAGGTGTCAAACACGGTTCCTTATAATTACCTGAAGTGGCCGCAGTTCCCTCCTTGAGGATATTTGTATTCCTGACCAAGTCAGTTCTCCCATCACAACACTTCATCTGAAATAAGCTGACAACATTCAAAGAGCTTTTCTGGCTCTGTAACAGATCTAAATTTTCACAACCATATCCAAATCCCTTGACTTAGTCCTTCCTTTCTAAATGTTTTATATCCTCTAATTCAGAAGTGTAAATTTTGTATGTTTCCAGGTAGCAAACCTCCTCTACAACCCCTGCACTCAATTTTCTTCCTCAAAAGCTGTGTTTTAAAGAGCAAAAACAAGTAGTTGATTCCCTTTCACTGCCTCGTGCTTTCCCACATCTGGCACACCACCAGCACATTTTCTATCCAAGTTCCCTCAGCCTCCATCCTGTCAGGGACAGATGTTTTCCAAGCAAACAGAAATTTGGACTAAGCTGTGCAGATAGCAATAAGCAGGAGTTTATACAGGGAAATGGTGATACATTCTCTGGACACTGTACAGACCAGCAAACACGAGAAGCAGGGCATGAACATCCAGGCCTTTGTGTGCTGCTCACAGGAGAGCACATCTCAGAGCCCTTCCTGAATCCACAGCTTAGCAGGACCAGGACTCTGCTGTGCTGCCTCTCACCCAAATACTGGGAGCTCTCCTGATGCAGTTCTCACTGTAAATGCTGTTAACAGAGCTTGACTAGCCATGGCTAAGTGTACTCAGATTACAGCTTCAATGTAAACATACAGGAATTCATCAGGATGAGCAGAGAGTGACCATCCAAGAACAAAACAAATGATATCATTCTTTGCTCTGGAAACGTGGCAGCAGATAATACCCATATCCAATGACTGGCAGATCAGAAATGCAACAAGATCTTCCACTGGCCTCTTCCAGTTTGGTACTAACACTTCTTCTCTAACAGCTGCCAGACCCACAAGCTCAGGTATTTCCTTTTTACCTTTTTTAAGTTTTCCTTTTTATGAGCATGCCTTTCCTTTTTTATCATGATCACTTCTGCCCCAAAAGTAAAGGCTTTTATCAACTAACACAGGCTCAATCAAGTGTCACAGCACAGCACCAAAAGCACAAGTCTGCATGATAAAATGATAGTAAAGAGCAATCATGGACTTCAAAGAATTACAAAGACATGAGAAGCTCTTCCACAATTCTTGCTCCATTTGGTCTCTGTCTCTCTGTGAATGGTGTGGACAGTGAGCACAAACTAGATTTAAGAACAAACTAAAATATGAATGTAAGATGCAGCATGAAGAGCTGAGCAGAGGAGCCTGTGGTGGCTCACATTCACATCAACATACTGAGTTATTTTTAGGTCTATTGTGAAACCCCACATTCCAGCTGCTCCAAAGATACACCAGCACTACCACAGAGGCCTGGGCTCTGCATCATCACCCTGGCAGGCTGGAGTGAGTGTAACCCTTGCCCTACATAAGAATTTTGGTGCCAAGGCAACCAAGTCCCTGGCACAGCTGGGGCGATGTGGACAAGAAGTGTTTTGGACAAGCTCAAGTGGGCTGGAGAAGGGTCTGGCTGCTGGATACAGAAGTCACTGAGTGCTGCAGCCTGGCCAGAGGTGTCCCAGCCAGGCTGGCCAAGGCCACTTCAGCTGCCGTGTCCTTGAACTGCTGCAGGCAGAGCACCCGTTACTATGGGACCTTGAGGGAAGGGAGAGTAAACAAAGCAGCAGAGGGAAGGAGGCCAGGATTTCGAGTAAAACACCCCATGCTGCAGAATTCTGAAAACAATCAACTTGACAGATTCCAGAAGCAAACCTCTTTGGTGCCTCTGCAATGTTTGCTTGAATCTTGTTATGCAGACGTGTCTCTGATAAAGAACAACCCTGCTGACCTCTGAGGACTAACAGCCTCCACTGGAGGGATCAGTGAACAGCAAAGGCCCCATCCTGCTCATTGTGCTCCTGCAGATCTGCTCTAGGCAGCAGCACGAGCTGCACCACCAACTCCTCAGAACAAAACACTCGCACACCTTTGCTCCTCCTCTCCCTCTGCTTGGCAGGACACAGGACCAAGGTCCTGCATTCACCACAAGGATTCTAAAGGCACTAAAGGCTCTGGTGTTCACACAAGCTCTCAGCACAGACACCTCTGAGGACCCACATCAGCAGGATTCTCTCAACACCAGGGCAGATGCAGTGCAGGACAAAGCCAGGAGGAGCAAACAGCCCACAGAGAAGTTCAGGCCAGGTCACACTTGCCAACTGCCACCCTCCTCCCAGATTTACAAAACCCAAGTACAAACAAGGCAGCTCCTATCTCACTTCCAAAACAAGTACCAGCAGTCCTCTTTCTCAAGAATGGCAAAAGGTTATCTGGATCTTCTCTCTACCCCCTCAGTCATCCTTAGGGCTCCAGTCTTCAATTCTCAATTCACAAGCCAGCCCTAGGACAAGTAAGCCCCACCCAAAACCAGCAAAGATAAAACCACCCCTGATCTCCTGAGATGGAAGAAGCCCTTTCAAGCTCACACAGGAACAAAACTGTAACAAGCATCAGACTCCTTTGCTTGAGTAAGGACAACTTTTCATGAACTAAGAGTCATCTCTCAACCATTCTTCCTTGCTCCTTCGGCTGAAAGCAGCCTCAGCTCTCATTTCTGCTCTGAACTGTCCCCCCCAAAATTCTGCTCTTTGTTCCTTGAATCACTGGGAAAATGCATAGAGAAATAATGTTAATCTGCAATGAAACAGAAGCACAAACTTTACATACATACTCTACCCATAAAGATATTCTCTGCTTGCTCTGGTGTGGTGTAAACGAGCAATAAATATATCCCCAGAAATCCAGAAATCTCCCACTATGATTAAAAATAAAGCATTTATCTCTGTATGTAGGAAGACATTACCACACATAAAAAGTACAGTAAGAAAAGGCATTAAATACAGCAAAAAGGGTTGTATCCATTGCTTCCTTGCACTACACCATCAGTTAAACTAGAAGTAGAGAGACTAAAAGCTCTCTAACTGTGCATTACTGTTGTAGATAATGTGCTGCAAACACAAAACCAAGGATAAAAAGCTCTCTAACAAGTCATTAAAATTTAACAAGTCGTTTAAATTTTTCTGTGCTCTTCAGGAAAAGTGATCAATTCATTAAGCAGCAATGCTCAGCTGCTTAAACAGCTGAAGCCTTTCCTCACATCACGGTGCATCACCAACCGTGTCATGGCTAAGGGTTATCTGTAGGTCAGGAGAATTCTGGCCAAAACACACTGCCATATCACTAATTGAGGAGAATCAGATTATTTCACTAATACCCTGCTGCAGGATAATCCCAGCAGTGCCCTGCAAGCCCTTTCCATCTGGCATGTCACCTTTTCTCTTACAGTCCCAAAGGTGACAAAGCAGCCCTGAGAACCACTCCTAACCCTGTGGGCTTTGTACCTTCACAGACCTTGCAAGTGGCCATGGTCTGGATAGCCAGGCAAGGGAAGGAATCTCTTCCCTGGGCCTAGATGGCTCCTCTGGTCCTTCCCAATCCCATTTTCTATTATCCACCGATGTCACAGCTGGACAGCCAACTAACAACACTCATCTTTCACAAAGGTAACTGCTGCTGAGCTTGCTCTTAAGCAGCACTCAAGAGTTTCCATACCTTAAGGCACAAAGTGAAATCTGCTTAAGAGAGGGAGCAGGCAATTCCCCTGCAGCCATTCACACGGCACAGAATGGCCAAGCTGTAACATCCTTCAGTAGCTTTTCTAAGGCACGTGTCAGTAAGCTGCACATCCTCTTCATATCTCCTCCTAAATCTTTCTTCCATTTGTCCTCTTTCCTTTATTAAGTTTGCAACTGAGGTGTGATCTTTCATAGGTCTTCCTTTTAGACTCCTATGTCAGCTCACTTATAAACTTCATGCCTTTGTCTCCCTCTTTCTAAAAGGCCAGCACACACATCTGGGGCTCTGAAGTGCTGAGACTGTTTTGGTCATTTCAGAATGGAGAAAGGGAGGAAAAAGCAGTAATTGATTCATCTAAGATCAACAGCCAAGAAACCAAGGCTTAGTGAAGAGCCTTGAGCTGTGGCAAATGCACACCAGAACATTTCCAATGGCAATGGCTGCTTTACTCACCAAGGGGTGGCTGCATTAATTCTATCAGGAGTGACACCAAGTCAGCGTGCTCTATGTTCAAAAACAACCAAAAATGACCTTCCAAGTCCCATTTGAGCAAACAAACAGAAATTATTTGAAAAGACCATGTTCAGAATTTTTGTTCTGGTACTAAAACTATTAGAAGCAATTTCTGAAGAACCTTGCTTTTCCTAACCCTATTTTTCAAGCCTTCCTGCTTCAGAAACAGTGATAATAATGTAACTCTAGCTTGCACCAAAAACAATCAGATTCAGGTTTTTCCATCACTGTCTGAAACACAAAGAACCAACTCTATTTTCTTTGGATGCAACTGAAACAAGTACTTTTCCTAATCATCTTCATGATTGTTTCATGGACATGTTAAAGGTTTCCTTTCCAGAGTGAAAGGAAAATTGTATGAAAGCTGTAAAATATTTCTATAGCCATCAAAGAGTTTACAAAGCTTGTCTTTTTCCGCAGAAGTAGCTTAGAAGTTTTGTCTTTAAAGAACTGCTTGTGCCAATGATATTAAGATATCAAAGGACAGATGAAGGAAACTGTAAATGCAATTAATTTCTGCATACAAAGAAAGGAAGTTGCAAGCATATAGCCTGTCGTTAATGAAAAATAAAATACTAGATTAAACCCAAACTGGTCCAGGTTTCTCAGCTGATAAGGTTTTTGGTTGTTGTTGTTGTTGTTCTGTTTTAAAAAGAGAGCCCTTTCTCTCCAACAGCAAAAGGCAGCAGGGCAGCATGAGAAGAGCCAAACCAGGAATTCCAGATCTCCTGCCCCATCATCCATGACTTTCATATCTGGATCCCTCCAGCTCATTCTCCCCTTCATCAGGCACACCTTCACCAAGTGCTTCCAATCTAACCCTGCTAGCACAGATCAAAGCATGGGGAATAAACACTGGACTTTTCCAACTGCAGCCACACCTTCCATTGTCCACCCTTACTTTCCATATATCCTCCCCTTTCATTCCTATTTCTCCTGCCCTGAACAGCATTCCACCAACATCCTCCTCTCTCCCCAACTCATCGTGATCATTTACCTCTGTCCTTTTATTCAAATCTCAGCTAAGTCCAACTCCAACCTCTTTTCTTCCCCACAATCCCCACCATGATTAGAGACTTCCCCCTCCTTGCTGTCATTCCCTCCACCCCTGCTCTGGGTGTTCCTCACTCACAGGGTTCAGTGAGTTTGTAACCCGGGCTCAAACCCACCCACCCAGCTGAGACATCCTTTCTATGACTTGAACTTTGCAGGATCTCATTTTTTCTCTCCCGTTTCCATCCCTGTGGCCTCTGCCAACACCACACAGCTCTTGGGGTGGCTTTATCTTGGCCCTTCTAATTCACTCAATGCATTCCTCAAAGATCCTCTTAATTTCACTCCAGATCTCAGTGAGCTTCCAGCCTCATTCCTTGCCCTTTCAACTCCTCCTGCTTTTTACAGCAAATCTCTGAGTGCTGTCATTAGAGGAAAAATCCCACCCACCCATTGCAACTTCAAGAGTTCACTCTCTCCTTCGAGCCTGTCAAAATGGCCCTGACATCCCAGAAATGCCCAGCCTTCAGCTCAACATGGCTACAAAGCTCCCTTTATTCCTCCCCACCCCTTCCCAGCTTGCAGCATCACTAGATACCCTTTTGTTTGATTAAGACTAATCATAGCTTAAGGACACACAGTCAGATAAGCAGCTGCTCAAGTGACTGAATATCAACTCTGCTTTCCAAAAGAATGGAAATTTTCCCCCCCACATGGGAAAGTAACAAACAAGAATGGTTCAGTGACCTACTAAAGGGGTGTGTGGAAAAACATGAGTAAAGCCAAGACCTGAAATTTGGGTCTCTTGGCTTTAATTCCTCTTGCCACTCAGCAGATAGAAATAAAAACAGGTAAGGGGAGGGAGAACTGAAAATCAACATATTAATTTCTGTTGCCATTCAAAGCACATCATAATCATGCAGCACAAAATCTTCACTAGAATAATGCCAAATCTCAAAGTTCAGCCACGTTTTTTTCAGATCATGCAAAAGTTATTGAGAACTTGCAGTCTGAGGACAAACTAGCTCCCTCTTCCCTATTTCAGCAATCCATCAAAAATGATGATTGCAAAATCCATGTTGCATTTAAGCCAGAAAATAACATCTGTTTACTGAGTAAAAACACAAGATGAGAACAACAACAAAACATGTAGATTAAATGGCAGATCAAAAGATGATAACAATGTGCTTTTTTAATGAAAAAGGTGTGGGGACTCCTGTGCCCCACACCTCTATAGCAACACCCTGCCCAACCAGGTGCATAGAAACCAGTCTGCAGAGACACCAAAATAACCAAAATTGTCCCTGTATTTAAACCTCTGTCCACAGAACTTGACTGCTCCTCCCGTAGTCATTTGTAGCCCTGAAGACAGCAAAACCTTAATCTGAACCAAGGCCTTCTCACACTAGCACTACTAAATGTTTATTTTGGCAAAGAAATGCATCCCGGAGACAAGAAGAGCTCAGCCACCTTTCTGCAAACCGTCCTGAGGTTCAAGGTTGTCAAGGTGGAATTTCAAAGTGCACCTTACACAGAGCTTAAAAGCTTGTGACTATATCAAGCATTTGACATAAGCAGAGTAAGAGGCTCAGTACCGATGTCCTGATTCATACTGCACCCTGAATACACCATCCTTGCTTTGCAGGGACCCTTGCTATGGTTAAAAAAATACTGGAACAGCAACTCTGCTCAAGTTTGGTTAAATTCAGAGGCAAATATAGGTGCTTTTATCAGAGCAGCTTCTACAAGCAGCATGTGAAAAATGTAGCTGAACTGTGGAGGTTTTTAATCTCCAAGTGCTATCAGCAGGGCTGAGAACTTCCCCAAACACTGCACTGACAAAGAATGTGGGGCAAAGGCGCTCTGGAAACAAGCTGACCCCTCACGTCAGTCCACTGAGGAAGGGAATATTTTTGGCTTCCATGTACATGAAGTGAAGGAGTCATATTGCTAAAGAGGAGAGATGAAATCTAGAAATGACCTGGCAAGCTGCTCACAAGGCAGCTTTTGTCCCAGTTCCCACTCTCCTGCCCCGTGCAGCTTCAGCAAGCAGATCCAGAGGGCTTTGGACAAGGATCTCATGCCAACCTTAACACTCTTACCTCAAGTACAACACCTGGCATGTTCCTTAAGCTCTTAATAAGAGGTGAGAGAACGCTGAGGCCACTTAAGAATAAATGAGCCCACAAAGTCATCTTCATCTACCCTGCCATGGCCTGTACTAAGATAAGCAGTGACTGACATAAAAATATACAATAGTTTAAAAGGAGCACCAGCCAGTGTATTATCATTAATCACAACAAAGAGAAAAAAATTCTTCTGTCCCAATCTCAGGGGAAAAAACCTTCATGATAGGCTGTTGTTGAAACATTTCTGAATACAGTGAGGCTTTGGGAAGTTATTTCTGGGTAATGTAATTATTTGGATAATGGTAAAGTTATTAGAGGGCTTTACTAAATTCAATATCAAGATGACATAACATTTTACTTAATTCTGAGTATTGTAGGTCATGTACCCAGGAGCACAGTTTCTCATTAGAATGAGCAGTGTCAAAGGCCTTTCTCTTTTTGAGAAGAACATTTTTTAAGATCTTTTTGCCTGCCTGCAACAAGTCAATTCTAGCTACCTACACGTCAAGGTCTGCAAGGTCACACTGGTTTAAAGAGCTGAGATGAAGGGGCTAAAAGGGGAAAAGCAATGTTCTTTTACCTCTGTCAGTGTGGTACAGCTCCCACAATCAATCTCATGAGAAAAACAGGTTACATTTAGATAACGTACAGCCCTCGTGACACCTGTTGTAAACCCCAGTGTTTATAAGTTACTTATTAATTTAAAAAATTGGTTTAATCTGCTCACTGTACAGGGGAGTATGCTACAGGCATGTTTTCCCCTCTGGAATGGCATATCTGAAATGAGACTTTTCAAGCTGTGCAACTGGATATGTGACTGAAACAGCTGTGATGGAAATTAGGATCATGTTGGTTTGTACTGCTCAAAGGCACAAGGGAATCGCTTCCCTGCTGCTCAGAAATAACTTTTTTTTATCATAAAAAGTTTGACTGTGAACAGCACAAAGCCAAACTCAAAAAAAAATTTCAGCACAACTAGAAGAGGCCAGGTTTATGGGCTATGGATCACGAATCCGTGATCCAGCATAAATTTGGTCACTTCCAAACAAACCACCCGAGGTAATGACCCAGGTAATGACTGAGGTAATCTAGAAAAGCTTTGCTTTCTAGTCCATCCACCAAGCTAATGGGTACCACACGTTTTACTGCTTCTCTCTAAAACTTTAAACACTGAAATACCAGCAATGAGTGTCCTGTGTAAATAAATATTACACAGAGAGCTCTGTTACAGCAGCTTCCTTGGGTTTGTGTTTGTCACGGCTGCATCCCCCAGCCCTGCAGGCAGCTCATGCCCCTAAAAAGCAAAACTCACACATCTTCATCTTCCTGTGTTACAGTTTTTGCTGTTGGTTTCCACAGCCCCAGTTCTTTTCTAGAGTGAATTTCTAGCCAGCAAAGGCAGCATAGAAAACATTAACATGGAATCTGTGTGTTTTGTCAGTGCTGGATCTGACAGGCAATAACGAGAAAGGTACAGCTGAGGCAACAGCCACAAAAACATCCCCACAAACCAACCAAGAAAAAATCCAGCCTGAGGACAGAGAGAAATACAACCTACAGGCTCAATCATTTCCTAAAAAGACATTTCCCACTTCACAGCCATGTTCAACACCTCAAATCAGATTTTCCAGAATTACTTAAATCCTTTTTAGACCCAAGTTTACAATTGGTTTGTTCGGCAGATTTAAAAATTGTATCCCAAAGCTGCTGAGTAAGCAGGCTGGATCTGGGCAGGATGCTTCAGGGCTGCAACTCAGCAAACCCTAAGGTGCCCAAGGACAGAAGCATTAAGAATGTGCTTTTCTTTGGCAGCCTCTAAGAGGATATTTTCTGCACCTTGCCTCATGCTACCACCAGCAGGCAGGATAAAATTATTTCTTCTGTAATAAATTTGGTGCTCAACTAATTCACCTACATCAGAGCTCAGTACTGTCAATCAGTGTAACAGAATTATTCCTTTGCACCAGATGTGACCCTCAGTTTCAAAATCCCAACAACATACCAGTGGAAGCACAAAATAAAACCAAGGTGATAGAGGCCGAGGAGCACATGCACATGAGCAGTCCAGTTCTGTCCTTCATAATCCCTGCAGCTCCTTTGCGAGTTTCTCCCAGCTTGTACAAAAAAAGGCTTATTTTTTTTTTTTGTAAGTGCAAAATACTTAGATCCACTGTTGCACACACCTTATCTGACGTTCAGGCTCTTGCCAGTAGTTAATAACGTTCTTGGCCAATATTATCAAAATTTTAATATTACTTACATCTTCAAGCTACTGTACAGAACAGATAGTTCTATTGTTTCCTCTTCATTGAGCAATACTTAAATAGATTAATTTGGGGTGGGCAAAGTTAATTTTCTTTTAGCAAGCTAAGGTGGTTCCTATAGATGAAAACAAATATTTCCGTTGATATGCCAAGAGGCATTTTCCATCAACCCTTTTAATCAACTTCCAAAATGCGCTCAGCAGAGAACATCAGATTGGATCCGGTTTCTGCTGTATCACACGGAACAAAAGACTGAGCAGACACACATCTTTCCAAAACACTTCTACTCCACAGCTCTGCCTCCATTTTGGATGACAGACAAAGGGGATAAATGGGAATATAACGCCTTACTGAAGAGATGAAAAGCACAACCAAAGTCACAGCAATAGGTGCAGATAAACCCAGGAAGTGCTGCTGCCAGCTGCAGCCAGCACAGGAACAAAGGAAACAGCGACGGAGCCCGCTTGCTTGACTTTGTTATAAAAATAAAATTTGGGGAGGGGAAAATTGGCTGGGTTTCACATCGAGCGGGGCACTTTGCCCTTTAAGGGTTTCTGTTTAGCACCAGAGGCTTCCACTCGCTCCCAGCCTGGCCGCGGGATGCTGAGGGCTTCCAGCGGCACCAGCAGCCGGCGGGGCGAGCGGGACCCCAGCCCTCAGCCCTCATGGCGGGGGGGGCAGCGGCACCCCCGGCTCGCCCCCAGCCACGGCCCCGGGCCTGCGGGGAAGGGCCCGCCGGGACCCCCAAGTTCGCTGAACACAAAAGCGGCACCGAACCCCAGCGTATGGGCCGGAGGGTCCCTGCTCGGCTGCGACCCCGCCCCGCACACGGTCCCGCTCCCCGGCGCGGTTCCCCCGCCCAGCCCGGCCGGGGCTGTCCCCGTGGCCGGGACTCGCCGCTGGGGCCGCTCGGTACCTGTAGGCCAGGGACATGCACTCGAACAGCTTCGTGAGGGACGCGTCGATGCTGAGGCGGCCGCCGGCGCCGCCGCCGCCGCGGGCCGCCCCGAACTGGTAGGTCTGGCAGGTCTGCTCGTTGACCGTGTCGAAGTCGTAGCCCTTCTTGGGCGGGTGCTCGCTGTGCGGCGACGAGACCATGAAGTGCCCCGAGTGGATGATCTGCGGGCCCGGGGGCTGCCCCCGCCGCGGCCCGCACCGCCGCCCCCCGCCCGGCGACGCTCCGCCATCGTCCGTGTCCGACGAGTCCTCGTCGGGCTCCGTGCGGGGGGACAGCGGCCCCGCCGCCCCGAGCAGCCGCGCCGGCCGCATGAACACGTCGGCGGCCATGGCCCCGCTGCTGCCGCCGCGGCCGAGCCCGCGCCCGCTCTGCGCCGCCACCGCCCCGCTCCGCCCCGCGCCGGCCCCCGCCGCGCTTAAAGGCGACGGAGCGGCCCCGCCGCCGCCCTGTCCGCTCTGTGCCAGCAACGTCCCCACACCTCCTGAGGGTGGCTGGTTTAAGTGATTCAGCGGGGACTTCCACCCAGCAGAACAATTTTTTATTTATTTTTTTTAAAACCAAACTAAATTTCGAAATGTTCCACCTCAACACGAGGAACAGCTCCTTTAGGTTGAGGGTGGCAGAGCTCTGGAACTGCCCAGGGAGGCCATGGATTGTCCCTCTCCGGAGATATTACAAACACACCTGGATGGATTCCTGTGTCACCTGCTCCAGGTGACCCTGCCTGGGCAGGGAGTGATCTCCCCTTCCAGCCCTAACGATTATGGAAAACATTCCTAAACTTAAGGGACTATGAGGAACATGAGATGTAGAGGACAGCCCAGAAATGGCTGAAGAATGCTGAGAGAACAATTGTGCTAGAAATACTTAAATTGTCATTAATACACTAAACTGCTTATTATTTTCCAGAAGCAGTCTGCAAGAAGCCAGGGCAGCCAGCAAAGCTGGAGACCTTGCAGAGTCACAGAGAGGTCAGGACATGGAGCTTCTGCTGCCAGGCTGGTGGCTCACACCTAACTCAGTACCTTCTCAGTGGCACATAAAAGGAACCACAGTTGTTCCAGTGGAGGTAAAGGTCAGATTTCATCCTTCTCAAAAGCATAAAGGAAGCAATGGGTCCTGTAGGTTAACATAAAAGCATCATCCTACAGCATAATGTACACATTGTGTACACTATGTGTACACAAAGTCAAGAGAAAAGATCCCAAACTTGCCCTGCAGTGCAAGCCTCCATGACCAGGGGAGCAGTCAGATCCTGGGACACACATTCCAAAGCATTTATACTAAATTGCATATATTATTTCAGTTATAGGACCTCACACTTAAAATGAAAATGGCTCTTCTACATAGCCACCCTCAGGAGGGAAAAAGCTTCCAAATATTCAACAGCCACATACTACTTTTTCTGGTGTGTTAAACCAGAAATAAGATCAAGAGAGACTTCAGAGATTGAGAGCAAGTCTTGGGCAAGAAGAGGCATCCCTGCAATATCCCAATTACGCCCATGCAAGGATCTGACATTGCCCATTAGCATGGAATCAAGGCTGATCCCTGTGTTTAGGGAAGGAGTGGTAGGTCAAACACTTCCCCACATATGGAGGCAACAGTAAGGAATGACCACATCATGTGGGAGCTGTCTCAGATCTTTAAAAACCAAACCTAGCATTCAGCTCTTAGTCAGCATCATACTTGACTCAAATTCTGAAGAAAAGGCCAGTCATATTTAGCTTTAAACCTGGTTATTGGTATCTTATATTAAAATTTGCTTAAGAAAAAAAAAAGCGTCCCAGCAAGACATTCTGAGAATATTTTAAGTACAAAAATTTTAAAACATTTCACAACAACATTCACTGTTTAACAATACCTATTAAAATCTTCCATGTAGTTTGTTAAGAACTAATCCTGAGCTAAAAAAATCACATCATTAGCATCACTGTATAAAGTATTTCCATAACAACAGCCTGTACACTGACCTCGCTAAATTCTAAGCAAGCTAGTGTTTCCTCCTGCAGGAAAAGACAGGTAACTTGTTAAAATAAAACCATTAGGTTGCAGTGCAATTTTCTAGGAAGAGTTCAAAGTACACCATCATTTAAAGAAAGGGCAGCAGGTTTAAGCTACAACACAAGTTTCAGGTTTTTTCTGCTAGATGCAAGGAAAGGGGCCTTATTTAAAATAAATCCACTTAATTTTGGAGACAGACCTCTTGGTTTGCCCTTTTAAGATGAGCATTTAGATGATCAGTAACAGTTCAAGACTGCCAGGGATCCTCTCCTGCTCCACAGCAAGGAACTCCAGGAGGCACAGGGAAACAGAGGCCACAGCATCTTTTGAGTATTCCTTTTCTTTCTGTTTTACATCAATCCACAGTTCAAGGTGAAACACAGGCCACCAGCTTCTGATGATGTTCCTTCAAGGAACACCAGCAATTCCTTGAAATAGGCTTTTAGCACAGGAGGAATTCGACTGTAATACACACTGTGAGCAGAGACATCCGAGCCGTTCAAAGCCCACAGTGTATTCCACACCACTTAGTGGTGAGATTATCCTCCCGAATCTACAGACAGGAAGATAAGCATTCCCATACTGATGAGGGCAAGAGCTCAAGGGATCTTACTCACAGCCTGGCTGGGGCTGAGTGCAGGAGTCCAGCCCAGCCGTGCCCATCCTGCTCCCAGGAAACCACAGGGAAAACTTCCCAGGAAACCACAGGGACAACCTCCAGCCGTGCCCTGCTCCAGGCTGCCACTGCTCTCTCCCTGGCACCAGCCTTACCTGCTCAGAGGCCTTTCCTCCTGGGACCCATCTTGAGTTACAGCCTTGCTCCTACTTGTCCTTGCCTCTCTCTCCAGTTCCACCCTGTATGGAACTCCTTGGTACGTGTCTCCTGGTTTAATTCACTAATCTGGAGAAGGAAAAAAAAACCAAACCAAACCGTTTCCTTCCCAGGTTAGTGAGTTTCAAGGGGCTGCTAAGGATGAGCACCCCGGTAAATGTGAGAGAGCCAAGGTGGGAGCAGGCTGGGGCTCGCCCCGCGGGGAGCCAGAGGCAGCAGAGCAGTCCAGCTGCCTGTGGGGCTGCAGGCCACCTTGGGACAGAGCACACCGAACACTAAAAATAAGCTGGACACTTTATATCCATCTTGAATGTAAAGAATCTTTCCAAAACTCTTCAGGAGGTTTTACCCTTGCAATCATTGGACTCGAGCTTGTTTCCAAACTGAAGCACGTTTCACACTCTGCCTTCCCTACCCCCTCCAATTTAAGGTACCACAAGACATTAACCGAGCACCAAACGAGGAATTTGGTAAATGAATTATCTTAAATTACCAAATTATTCTGCAGATTGCTGTAATTACACTGGTCATATCTGTTTTTTGTTTTTACAACCGCCACCTGCCCCTGCCCCACCACACAATTATCAAGACACCTTTGGACTTCTCAAAGGTGGATAATTTTATACGTTACCAAACGAGACAACACCAGAGAATGCACATTTAAAAATACCATTTATAAAAAACAGAAATTTATTGCAAATTAAAAAAATAAAAAAACAAAAGGAACCAAACTCAGATTAGGTTTCTTGATAAAAATTATTCACACAGCATTCATGTTGTGATTTTTTATTTTATTTTGAAATGAAACCATTGTACATTGTACAAACCATAACTACCGATGGAATAAATAAGTGAAAAATTATACTGCTGTACAACACACACACACAAATCATAAGATGGAAAACGATTAGGTATTGAAGAAAACAAAATTCTTTACACCTTCTAACAGGCCCTTAGAGATAAAGAACATTCCAAAACATGACAATGCTTATGTATGAAGATAGCCACCCAAAACCGATATTTTATACTGCCTTGTTGATTTTATTTTTTGTTGTTGTTTTGTAAGTGCCAGCACTTTTTGGAATGTATAACAACTACTTTCCCAAGCATAAAAATTCCAAGGAATAGTTCTGCTATAAAATGTTTGGCTGAGTAAATCGATTATCCGGAAGGCCTTCCCACGTGTTCCACAAACTCAGCTAAATTACTTGCTTGCCTCTAGTTTCTTTTTTTTTTTTTTTCATATTTTTTGTTATTTTATTTTATTTATTTATTTGTAACTGAAGCTCCAACATTCAGCATTGTAGCAAGGAAGCACTTCTTGATATTTGCACTATTTCTAAATCATCAGCTGTATGAGAACTTTCAGTCATCTTGAAAAAAATTACATCTCTCCTCCTGCTCCACCTCTCAATGCTTTCAATAAACCCTTTTACAGTGAGTTCATAAAACAAGTTTTGGGTAGAGATAGGTCCAAGCCAAAAAAAGCTGGATTTAGATCTGGTTTCAAACCTCAGTCGATTTGAATTCCATGTTCTGGTTTGGTCCCATCTGTACTTTCTGGCATTAAAATGTGTTCAATCACATCCGTTGGCCCATAAATGTTATCAGGCACTTCAAAAAAAGACTAATAACAGTCTTATACACTATTTTGGATTTCTTCATACCAGATAATGTCAAAGTCTCTTCCCTCAGAGACTGACAATAACAGGTCTAAGGAACCCAAATCTATCTGCTTGTTCAGTTGTCTGTTGTCACTAGAATCTCTGGTTAAAATAAAAGATCTGAATGCATTCTGTAGAAGCTGTAAATAAAGGATTTCTACCTCAGAAATAAAGCCTCTAGGAAGATGGTTATGATGCCTTGTCTCGTTAGCTACAGAACAATGAACAGTTCTGAGCAGAAGCCACAGGAGAGAAAAGGAAGTTTATAATTAAAGCTGGTTGATGTCAATAATGCCAATAAATGTTTCTATCTAATGAAAAATTTGAGGTATTTTTAGTGCTATTTATATATTTTATTTCTTCCTAAAGTACAGGAATTAGTTCCTAAATGAAAAGTCTATTTACTCCCTTGGAAACGTCTACAAAATGAAAATTAAAAACTTGCTGCGATGCACCTGAAGAGAGGGATTAGTAAACACGACTACTTGTCCAAGGTGGCATCAATTTGTTTTGTTTTAGCATTAAGAATAATGAAAAGTTAGTAAATCAAAAATATTTAAAAGTTTGAATCTTTCTAGATTTGCCCATTTAATATATCAATAGAACTTCTCACAAAATATCACTTAAATCTGAATGTAATATACATACAAATCAATCATCATGGACCAGTTATCCACATTTTAGGCATACACACAATTCAAGAGAGAATTCTACCGTTTCATTGCATATATTGTGCAAATTCAGTTTTTGGCTCCTCATTTCCTTATTTTCAGAATGTTAATGGACTTCATGATCAGACCAGAAATCCCAAAATCTTATTAGGGAGCACGCTGTTTTCATGAATGATTTGCAATCAAATTTTATTCAATTAAAATCCAAAATGTTTTATTTCAACATAAAGGAAAAGTTGAGTGTCATAGGTTATTTGGGGTTCAATCCTACAAACATCTTATGGAAGGTCAGTATTGGCTCCCCACTCCTCCCTCCCCTTTTCCCTCCCCCCAGTTCCTCATTATTTTCCTAATAAAGTGGTAATTGCAAATGTAATGCAGTAGTCTAAGTGCAAGCCATTTTCACTATTGGAGAATTCAGACCTATATAAGCTTCACAAACCTAATTTATGAAAAAACCTTATCAACTGGAAGCAACTTCTTTTTTATTTATTTTTTTTTTTATCATCTAAAAAAGTATTTACAGTTTTTCAGCTTACAAACTACACTCAACCATTTCCAGAGCTGTGAGATCATATTTGAAATTGCAAATTCCATCTCCCACAGCAGGAGAAGACAGAGCAAGGGCCCGAGCCAGCAGCACGGATGGACACATGGATGGATGTGTGTGCATGGAAGTGGGAGATCAGGGCTTATTCCCTGGAAGTACAAATACCACTGGAAGACCAGACCCTCGTGACCTGATGCAGATGGTTCCACACTTCTGCTTGCCAGGAATTTGAGGGGAGCTGCACCTACCTTGTGCCTTTCCATGAGTTCAGTTAGCATAAGCACACTTCAACGTTAATTGGAAGAGAAGGAACATTGCTAACTGCAGTTAGGAACTGGGCTATGGAAACAACAAGGCTCATTTGCAAGACTTGCTGAAAGAGAATAAGGAACCCCCCCCACAATACAGTGTTTTCCTGGAACATAGAAGTAAACATCTCATAATGAAACAGTACAATGAAATCCAGTTCAGTGAAAACATGATATCAAAAAAGACCAATTGAAAATAAACTCACTGTGCATCAATCCCTTTGATCCTATTTATGTACATAGTGGAACTTTCCTGTAAAGCAAGTTGTACCCAGTACAGAGATCTGGACCTAATACTAAGTATTTTAAGTGCCTGTGTTAGAATATCTATTCAGATCTGGACTATAAATGGTAAACAGATCATGTTAACTTCTGATGAAGTTAAGTATTTAGAAGACCAAATTTACAGTTGCGAATGCCATGCATTCAATAAAGATCTCCACTATAGCTGCTAAAATAAAATATCAAGCTCCTTTTTCTCCTTGGACTCCAAGAGTGAAAATGGCTTCCTGATTTGTAGTTGTTTAAAAATTTAAGCACCAGGGATTTAAAACTTAAAAACGAAACAAAAACCCCAAACAAAAAAAGAAAAAAAAAAAAAAGCCTTACTACATGGCATTATGCAAACATAGGCCACTTTGCAAAGGAGACAGTTGCAAAACAACTTTTAAAAGTTAGCACTGTTTTCAGAACACAAGGCACAAAACAAAAGCAGACATCACGCCAGAACAATGAACTTCACATGAAAGCTAATACCTGACCTGTACCATCCTTAAATATCTTACAATGTTAAATAGAGAAATGAAAAAAAAATACAGCAGCAACATAATTGTAATTTTGACTTTAGAAACAGTGCGTAGACCCCTCCTGAGTTGTTTACTCCAACCAATTCAGAGACAGTAACTTAAAAGTTCTCAATGTTTGTTTCACAGGAAAAAGTTTTCAGTGTCTGAGAAGTTAAACCTTTGTTAGGCTTTCTTGGATTTTTGCTTGGTAACTTGAAAAGTTAGGAGTTCTGTCCTCATCCAAGAGAAGATGCTTAAGTAAGGTTGTTCTATAATTAAGCCCACTGATGTACCTTACATAAAAACTGACCAGAAAAATCTATAGTCTAAATCTCTTCAACATTTTGTTGGGAAGCCTCTACTTTCATCTTTTTAGAAGGTGGCACTCCTTCAGAGTCCTTAATGAGGGGGAAAAAAAAAAAAAACAGCCACGTTATCATTGCACTGAAGTTCAGGCCCCACAAACATCAAACAAACAATTCCCCAGCATGTGATGTGTCCCAGCCAAAGCATCCCTGGATGCCACAACATGTCCCAGTGCTGCCTTAAATCACTGCTCCACTTACATCTTACCTCAGCATCTTTGCACTTGTTGTCATCTACAAAGGAGCAAAGTTCTATTTCCAGGCTAAACCCCACAGTGAATATTCCAAGGAACAGCCTCGATGGAGGGTGCACTGAAACTGAGGACCCACAGGAAAAGCAGGAGGAGCAGGGCTCTGCCTGAGGATCTGCACTTGTCCAGCCCTGAGAAGGGCACAACTGCAAGGATCATTTCTTCCTCCCACCCACCCAGAATTTTTCAGTGTTTCAGTGAGTAAATAAACACCCAAACATCCACAAATTAACTCTCCTAACTGCCATGAACATTTACCTTTATAGAAGGTGTTCTACTTCTGAATGGTCCTCAAAGGGTCCAGTAGGTTTGTTCCAAGCATTTATTAATGTAAAATGTTAATATTCACTTAAAAACATGGTCTGGTTTAAGAAACCAAGAAATCCATCAGACCAATCTGGTTTTACTGTTCCAATTCTGTGAGATTCAAGCAGCCAGTTACCTGGACCACAAAACCAGGTACAGGCACATTTAACACTCTACAGCTGCTTTACTGTCCTCACTTTGGAAATTAATGGAAATACACAACTGTCCTCCTTATATTTGCTTTTAAGTAAAAATAAACTTTTCCAAGATCCATGTAATCAGACTATTGCATTTAAAGTTACCTGAGAGTTTTTAGACGCCTCTGTAATTAAATCATTTTCTCCAGAGGACTGAATTTCTGCTTTCTCTGAACTATTCATGGAATTTTCCATTGAAGACTGTGAATTCTGTTCATCAGAGGTATCTGAAATGGCAAGAAATAATTTTAAGCAAACAGATGAAAGCTTTCAGCAGGAGCTTTCCAGGATATCTTCCCATCAGCAACATCCCCCAGCACATCCATTTCACCCACATTGTAACCTTTTTTCATGAAAACACACATAACAAGTGTCTAAAGATGATGAATTAAGCACAAACTCCAGGATCACAACCCAGCTGCTGCCTGAGTTTTTCCTTCCTGCTGCTGGAGCACAGACCCTGGGATCAGACCCTAGAGGGAGCCAAGCTCCTGCACAGCCTCAAAGAGCCCTCAGCAAACCAGTCTGGCCTGCAAGGGAATTCCTTCAAACCAGAAGCAAACGGCTGAAGTGATACAACTAATGGATCTAGAAACCTGTATAATTTTTTTTTTTTTTTTTTGCTTGATAAGATATTTGAGATAGACTTTAGAAATTCAGCTAACTAGCTTAACCACTATATTTTTAATTCTGGTGGACGGGTGTGAAGAATTCCTCAAACCTATTATAGCTGTTACTTGCTTCCAGCTTTCACTGGGTTTTGGTTTGTTTGGGGAGTTTTTTTGTTTGTTGGTTGTTTTTTCAAACCCTTCCCTCTCTCAAAGCAAGACTTAGAGACTCAAGGTTAAAGCACCCATTTATTTAAACAGGGAACAGGGGCATGCAAAATGTATTTCTAGATCCCTGACCCAAAGATTATATGAATTTATTCCATATGAAGAGAAATGCAAGATCAAACAAAATTGCTGGACAGTTTTGGTTAATGAAGATGCCAGAACCAGTGAGTAATGGATATTTTTGTGTACTGTATAAAAAGCATCACAAGCATTTCTGAATTCCAGACAAAGTGATGCCCATCATGAGCATCTCAAAGATCACATTCAGTGAACTTGGGCAGAATCCTCTTCCTGTCCATGTCTCACCAAAAAGCATCTTCAGGCTGATAAAGAAACAAGGCCCAAGGGTCCAAAGAAATCTGAGTTTTGGTTTTTGCTGTGTATCTCTCAGCCCCCACTGAGCTGAGGAGCACTTGGCCATGTCCCCATCTCCCTGTGACAAATCCAGCCCCAGCTCACCACTGCTGCTCCCTTCCAGCTGCTCCTGATGAGACACTCAGCTGCTGCTGACCTTTGGCCAAGGGGATCCATGCCTGAAACCACCAACCCTCAAGCTATTCCAATGCCTGCAGGACTTGTTCACACAGCCGAATGCTTGAATCCACCTGTTTTATTTTATTCCTCATTAAGCATTTCTGACCACACAAAGTGGCTTAGAGGAACCTCCCTCATTTCAGTGGAGTAACATGGGACAGATGAGGTCATTAACCCTGTCCAGCTGAATAATGTCCCAACTGCAGGGCTCTGACTGATCCCAACAAGGTAGATAAATGTTTAATAAATTGTTTAACACAGCATTTAACCAACTGAAAACCCCTGCATTAAAAACAGGAAATTTTTGCTATTATGTCTCCCTTTCATTTTACAATACCTGGCTCTCAATCCAGAGGACTTGGTATGATTTTCCCTGAACTTAAATTTAACCAGGGGAACATGTGCAATGCTATGCAACAGCTTCACACAAGCAGGTTCAGACAATATTAGCCCAAGGAGTAAATCCTTTCTCTTTACTGTGGCCAAATATGCAAGTGGAGGTATTATTTGCTCTGATTTATTCCAATTTGGTGATGGTTCTTTTGTCAAATTTCAACCCCAGTTATAAATGACAACACTTAACATATTTGAGCACTCTGGCATTACCAAGATAAAAGTTCTAAATTTAAATTGGTCAGTGGAGCTACTGAGTGAAGAACTAAATCAGGAGGGCATAATTTAATTGCTTTGGTAGGGGAAGAATTCTGCCACCAAATCGTTAGAATGGTATTAAGGACATCTTTTATCTGTTATAATAGGACAAAGAAAGTTATCTTCCCACGAATATAAATACAGAGCATGTTTCAATTACCCAAAATACCATTGAAAGAGTGAGGGTCAGAACAATCCCTTAACCCACATGTATTTTTAATCTGTCCACAACTGCAACAGAATCTTGTAATGCTTTCAGAAAATTAGGACAGAACTCAGAGCTAACTTGTGAATAAGTAGCAAGCAGGATTAAGAGAAAAGAAAGCTTGCATTATAGTTTACAAAATTAAAAAAGTAATTTCAAAGTATCTCACCTCTATTTTACTGTCACAGTAAGGCATCAACTTCCAGAGATCTACACAAACTAATAATACCTTCCAGGACTTGTGTGATTACATGGTAGCAGCCATTTCAAAGATGATTTTAAATTATTTATTTTTTCAAGACTGAGATTTGAGAACAATAAACCAGTATTTTGTTTGTTTCTCTCTGAAAAGACCCCTGAATGTCAGTGTGACCTTTCCAGCTGTATGAAAGATCACCAGCAGGTCAGAGAAATTACAGCCCATTTTCACATAAATGCCGAGAATTCAGGAACCATCTCTTTCCAATTATTATTTTCCAGTTCTTAAAGTAGATAAGCAAATAAATAACACACTAAAAGATAACTTTTTTTGTTTGGCTTCCAAATGGCCCTCCCAGCTCACCTTCTGAACCAGGCTGCTCCTTTGCCTCTGCCTGAGTTTCGTCAGACTTGACTTCAGTGCCGTCTGCTTGTGTTGCCAAGTTCTGCTCTGGGGCTGGACTGGAATTGCTGCTGTTTTCCTGTTTTATTGGAGAAGCATCAGCTATTGAACTCTGGTTGCTATTGTCATCTGTGAACAGAAGAGTGAAAACCAGCCCAGTTTGATTTGACAAGATACAAAGCACACCTTAATTTTTCCATATTATTCCCTGATAACACATGATATAATTTAGCTCATTAAGGATCAAGTCCAATCATTTAGACTCACACCACACATCCAACTTCTTTCCACACCAGCCTAAGGAGTTTTCAAGCAGCTACTAAAAATCTAATTCTAATTTTATACATTAAAACAAACAGTGTTTTACTCAGATCTGATGCAAAAGAACCCAGAATTTTGAAATATGAGTAAACCAGATCAACCAAAGTGGCAGTCTCATATAACACAGGGCTGAGCCAGTTCATGCTGCAATTTCCAAATACCCATCACTCCAATGCTCAGATAAGCAGATATTTTTGAATTGAGTCCTGAAGGTCAAAAAAACCCCAACAACCTAAAACCCCTTCAAGGTGAAATGTAACATCCAGTCCCAACATCAACAGTTTCTAAGTGATCATTGTCCAGAATATTCTCTAGCCCTCCAAGGCTTGGATCCCAGTAATCCTCTGCAGCACAGATCTGTAGTTAACAGGAAATATTCTGCCTGTGACAGTGGTTTTAATAGCTCAATTATTATTTTACACAAAGCACTGAGGTGCAACTTCCTTTAAGCCAGACCAACATCCCTGGATAACCAAGAGGGAAGTTCCTGCTCCCTGAAGAAAACTCACCCTGCAAAATATTATGAATTAAATTACTAGAATACAAGTCAATCCACCTCCTCTGCATCTGTACAACCTTTACATCCAAAGGACTTCAGAACACAGAGCTGCTGCTGGGACCACCTCTCTCCAGAGCAGCCTGAAGTCAATTCAGATTAAGTTTATCACAAAATTGTACAGTGTGAAATTGTACAGTTAAAAACACAGGTTATAGTGATAAAAAAGCAAGTAGTACATTCACCTCATGGATGGGAGAATCAAGACTTTAAAAAATTAAATTATCTGACAAGCCAAAAGTTAAAAGGCTTGAAATAGATGAAAAATTAATCCAGACCTGCAAAACCCTTGCTCATTCCTCTAACTGCAAGACCCCACTTGCTGTCAGCCTGCAAAAAGCAACCATGAGGCAGCACAAATGCAAATAAAGCTGAAATTGAAAATTCACAACCCACTAAAAAGTGATCCTCTCTTATCAGCTCAAACAGTGCTGCATTCTCAGCCACAATTGTTATCCAAACACCCAGAAGGTAAAAACCTGAAGCAGAGCTGAGCTGTGCAAGCTGCTCTGTAATAAACACCAGGCTAACACTCAAAAGTCACATTTAAAAAAAAATTAAAGTGAAATAAAATTGACCTCATAGTGCCTGACTGGCAAACAAAAAATGTTTTCTTGAGCAGTGAATTTCTCAAGCTGAAGCAGAAGGAAGGCACCACAGAACCAGAGCTTGCTTCCTTGGCTCTTGCAGAATTCTCTTGACCTTAATCAGTAAGAGAGTTAATAAGTACAAAACCTGCCTAAATTATAGTAGGTCCCACTGAGCCTTTGGAGGATTTTTGGTTCTTCAAGCAACAAACTCTGTTGAGGTATTACTGCACCTGAGTGCAGTGCTTTGAATGGTAGATATTTCTAATTTTATTTTTATATTTAACTCCTCTAACAAAGTTTTCCCCTTACAGTCATAGCCCATATATAAACAACTGTTAGTACATCCACAGAAGAGAAGTCCAAGGTACCAAGTGAGTATCTGATGGTGTTTTCCATTTTGATTCAAGTCCATCCATCAGAGCAGAGGAGGATCTGAGGCTGTTGGTTTACACCTTCAGAGCAGTGTAAGAGGGGAACTGGGCCTGACCTCCCACTCACCATGCATGTCCATCATCCCTGGGGAGGAGCTGTTCTCTGGAGTGGTCACTTCAGAGCCACACTTTTCATCTTTGCCCTTTTTCTTATTCTTATTTTTCTGAAAAACAAAAGGCACCACACACTCATGAGACTGCAGCCATGCAGAGAAATCCAGGTTGCTGTGTAAAACCCTCCCCACTCAGCACCTCTGCAAGAACAGCTCACAACCCCAACTGAAACCCCCTCCTCCTCTACAACTGATGCTGTTTCTTCATTAAAACTCAAGGATGCATTAAGAAAAATCAGATTGACCCAAACCACAGAGCACAAGGCCTGCATGAGCTGTGGGTCCCAACCTGCTCCCAGATGAAAACAAAGGAAGGGACCGTGGCATCCATCACTGGGGGATCTGTGCCTGCTCAGGGATGCAGCATTTGCAATCAGGAGGTGATGTAATCAGACTCACAGGAAAAAGAGGCAGCTGCACTGCTTGTGGAGATCCTGCAGCTGAGGAGACCATGCAGAGCCTGCTCCAGGAACAATGCTCTGAGCCCACCCTTTGGTGGGGGAGAGAGACCATCCTCCAAGGGAAGGAACTGAACCACAGTCAAATACTGTCTAAGACTGCAGAAAAAACTCAACAAGTGACATCTGGAGGGATTTTCCTCTCTATTTTAATTATTAAGCTTATTTCTAAACTGTATTTTTACTTAGAGAAGAACACATTTTATTTGCTGATGCATGAAACAGAGGTGAGAGCACATGGAATTCTTTACCTTTGCAAAATGAAAGGTCAGAGGGGTCATGATCTCTCTCAGGTTTGGTTTTGTTGCTTTTTAAAGGTAAAAGGGACACTTTTGCCACAAAAGAAACACTGCATGTGACTGTGAGCAATTTAAGCTGACAGGTGTTTTTTAAAGAGGTTCAACCATCAGAGTGGTGAGGTTCCAGAACAACCAGGAGGAGGAAGAGCCGAGCTAATTGTAGTGCAGAGAAATGTCCAAGTGTCTAAGGAGCAACACATGAGGGGGGAAGTAATTTAATTTCTGTTCACCAAAATCAAAGACAACTTCCACTTGAAATAGGGGAAGGCACCACTCTCCTGTTTTAGTGAAAAGCAAATCTACTGTCTGGTCCTTCAGAATGGATGAATTTAGATATAAAAAGATGTCCACAACAAAATTTAATAGACAAAATTATCCCTTTCTGGTACTTATATACCAGGTAGGGATAATTTACATAAATAAATTATATTTACATAAAATCTACATGCTTGGGTGATTTGTGAGAACTTTCAGAGGAGCAGGACAGAAACCTTGCCAACATCAAGCCTGAAACAACTGCAGCTGCACAACAAGCTCTACTTGAAATAAAAAGAACATGACTGTAGGACACCAGTGTAACTGGTCTTAAACAAGTGTCCCAGTTTCAGCAAATCTGGAGCCTCAACCTAGAGATGATGGCTTAGAAAACACAATTAAACTCTGCACATGGAAACCATTATATAAACCCATTCTTCATAATAGAGAACCTGACTTTGGGTAGCAGTGACCTTGAAAATTCCTCCAGAAGCTCACTTAGAAATTCTGTTTCCAAGTCCCACAGCACCCACCCCTGCAGGCACAGCTGAACAGCAGGAAAACTGCCAGAAGCCCTGATCCTAAATATCCTAAACCCTGCACTCCCTCTCACACAGACAGCACAATTTTCCCCCACTATGAACTATAAATAATAAAATCAAGACCAAACATTTGACAACTAGAAAGAATGGACAGGTTTCCCAATTCCCAAGGGGGAACTTCAGAGAGATGCTGCCCAAGCACTGGAAGAACCCCTGAGGTTTACCACAACACTGACAGTCCCTGAATCTGTGGGACAACCAAAGCACAGAAAGAAACAAACTCAGTTAAAGCAATCCTAATAAAAAAAAAAATAATAGATCTTAAATTTGGAGTCTGAGTGAGACAAGGTCATGACAGTGTCTTTTAATATAGAAGTTTTCTTCCAAATAGGCCTTCACTCATATTTCAGGTAAAGTAAAAGCACATGACAGGCCAAGGAAAGAGCACCAAACTTGGGATATGTTTTCTATTGTGTAATTAATTTACTGTGGTATCATGGGTTAGTGTTCTCTCTACCACAATATTACAGTTTATATGATGAGAGCAGCGATCATTTTAAAAACCAATTTGTAAGTCCTATCAACTTTGATTTTTACCCTTATTTTTACGCCACACAAACAGTGCACACAACATAAACAGGATGCACAGACAGAACATTTATCAAGAGAAAGCACACATGACAACAGAAGCGTGTGCTGCTGTATTATTTGGCTGGACATCTTAAGAGAAGTGATCCCAGCTCCACAGGATATTCCTACACTCATGTCAAATGTTTTCCACCTGGTTTTGAGCAGAACAGCAGTGATGCACACATAGAATATCTTCCCTGCCCTGTTCCAAACCAGCTGCCTTCTTTAAATCACCAGGCAGAAAGAGGGGAAAAATAATCCATGCCATAACTTTCCCTCCCTGCCTCCCAGTTAGTCAGAGAAAGGTTTCAAACTCAGTTCCAGCTGCATGTCTAACAGTTATCTGAGAACTGATCCCAGCTGACTCCAGGGGCACTGTCACACCCTCACCCATCCACATCACTTGCTGTAGAGATCAACACCCCCCTGGAGCTTGCAAGACCCACACCAGTCTTAGCTTAAAGACTCAATGAAAATCAAAGAGTATTTCTTTTGACTTTGCCTAAACAGGAGCACGTACATCTGGAAAAAGCAAGATACTGCAGGATACTTACATCATCCACTTTAGGCTCTGTTACTGGTACCCATTTGTAAATCCTTAGGGATGTGTCGCCAACTGTCACCCACTTCTTCTCCCTACAAAATTACAATGCAGGAGAAGTTACACTTCAGATTCAGAGGAGAGTGATCTACTATTGTAAGTTGTCAAGAATTTAAACAGGCTATTAAGTAGGATGATCTCTATTACATCGTCTTTAGCACTGCATTGTGCAAATTGTTCTTTGCATTTCACAACTTGCTAGAGCACTGCTAACCTCCAGATTTCTCAGGGCTGTTACTTGACTGGGTGAGTAACTGCAGTAGCAGTAATAAGATCTGGATTAAAGATAAAGTTAAGAAGAACAGCAATTGAAAATGCAGATTTAATGCCTACAATTTTCACTTAAGTTTCTAGACAGCAGAAGAGGGTTTAGACAGACCAGTGTGTTTTGATTATCATGAAGCTGTTTAATGGGATTAGAAATCTAGATGCATTTTGACCATCTGAGGTTTATTTGGGGGGGCAGAAATTTGCTGCTGGCAATTTAATGCTCACTCCACACCCCTGACAGGCAGCTCTGCAATTCCAGCTGTAGGACCAAGAGCCTCACAGGAGCAATCAGTGCCGTGGTGCAGAATGAGAGCCCAGCTCTGGGGAAAAGCAAGGCTGAGCCTGGCAGAGAGGGGAAAGCAGAGCCTGGGCTGCTCAGTGCACACCCTGCCAGCCTCAATGGTGACAAAAGGGGAAGGAAATGTGGCTGCAGGGTGGCTCTGCCTCGGGGCTCCCAGGGCTGGGTGGAGAGGGATGCTCAGCTGAGGGATGCACTCTTGGCCTCTGCACATCAGGGCTTTAAAGAAGGTCCACAATGCCAGAGAAATTTCATCACGTTTCTGGGATCAGTTTTCAGGTCACAGATTACCACTGCTGGTTCCTGGGTTTGCAATGCAGCTCTGCAAATGGATCGATTAAAAGTTAACAACAAAGACCGATTCCATTAAATATTCAGGAACATCTGAAATTAATTTGGCATGAGATCTCAGGGTTTGTTTTTTTTCCCCATAAACATTTAAATAATAGATTTGGGATCCAGTTATAGATTAAAAAAATAAAAAATGCTCTTTGCAGGATGGGAGAAGCTGGATGTGACTCCAAATATATATATTTACATATATGTGATAGGTCCATTTTTAGAAAGGGCCTCCAGAATCAAAAGCAGCCCCACTGTACAAATGTCACAAACATCCTCCTGACTATTTGTTTTAGCTACCAAAGCCAATCTTATATTTTTCCTTTAGAAGAGGCATTTTCTTGTTTAATTAAGAACAAAAGCAAAGCTAAACTGTATATGACTACTTGATATATTTTGGCTCTGTCCATAATGATATTTTAATTGAAGTCCAAAACTATTTCAAATTCATTTCTTTCCCACTGCTCCTCATGGAGCAGTGTTCCCCCAATGTGTTTAGACACAGCCATTTGGGTACACTAGGTGGCTAAAGTATGTCAAAATCCAATTTCACTCTAATTTGGAGCTCTACATGCGATAAAAATGACAGTGGAGATGAGGGCATGTCAATAATGAGAGCATACTTAATTGTGAAGAGATGATCATGATATAATTTGGGGTTTTTTAAGGACACAAGACAAATTAGATTTATTTCTACTTAAGAAAACCTTTGAAATTATGGAAATAAAACCAACTGAGGTTTTGTTTTGGGTGTGGGGAGAGGTGAATAAATGCTTTTTTTTTTTTTAAATCAAGATTTTAGTCTTTTCCTACAGCAAAATATTACTTAGAGATGCTGCACTGGAAAACCAAAAGTTCAAGATACCTGTTAGCATCTCAAAGCAGCCTCACACAGCATCTTCACTGGACAGACTGTAGAACACAGGAGGAAACCTATATTAGTAACTTTTTCCTTCTAGTATTAAAGTTAGCCCTGACATTTTAACTCTTCTGAGCTTCTTACCACTTTAAGTTTTGATAACCCTCAGCTCTAGGGATTTTTTAACTGATTTCAATACACAGTAATTCAGACAACAACGGGAATAAGAATATTTTGTGATGGAAGTACACCAACATCCCAGTCCTGCAAACCTATGGCTAAAAAGAAAACCCAACATCACAGTGCTATTATGCAAATATTTTACTTGTGTAAGTATTTACAGTATTGACAGGTTAAGACCATGAAAGTATTAATAAGGAAAAAAAGAAGACAACCTCCTCTAAAACTTAATAAAAGCATTGGCAGCACAAACACAAATTTGTTAACAAAGAAACGCAATGACTTTCAGACATTTAAGATCAACAGGGTAAAATCATTTCAAGATTTATGACATTCATTGCAAATTAAGCTTAGAATATTATCTGTAATACTTACTGCCTTACCATTTCAAAACAAAACCCAAAATCCAACCAAGCAAACAAAAACCCCAAACCCACTTCTACTCTGAACAGTCACTTTTTAATCTTTTGTGCAAAGACACCATCCCAACCTGCTGACCAGGGACTTCCCTTTTCACTCAGTGAGAAATGACAATTTACTGGTGCTGCCCAGGGCAGCGAGTTTGGGGAGGGCTGCACAAATCACAGAGGATCCTCACTGGCCCAGTGATGGAACAGGAATGAGGAACTCATGAACTCTTGTGCTCAGTCTGTTGTGAAACCTTGAACAGTTTCTTCACCTGTTTTCCTGTCGGCTGCACCCACCCACCCCACGGTCCTGACCAGAATTCCGCCCCCATCACTCAATTCCACCTTTGATAAGTGATGACTGAGCAGTATCTGTAATTGCACCATCCCTGTCAGTCTCTGTAGGTTGGTCTCTGTGTTGACTGTTGGACTGGAAAAGATGGCTAATGGAACACCATCAACCTGACACTTTATCAGGCTAAAAATATGGCAATATTCAATTTTACTTGTCCATGTCTAGCTGATAAACTCCACAGTTTTACAAAAAAACCCATTTTGCCTGTTTTCAAAGCTCTCCTGTTTCTCCATGAATGACTCAGGAGTAACAACAGAAAATGAAATATATACAATAATATTTTTTTTTTAATCTTCCACACTGAGAAGTATCTTCGATATTTTAGTTATAGTAAATTCAGAAACTAATCAGTGCAACAGAAACAAACCTTTACATTTTTCTGAAATTGTGTAAAAGCATTTTTAAATTCTAAACTATATCTGCACAGCATTTAAAGACAGCCAAGGGTACAAAGGGTAACCATTAGTATCAACACTTCTTCAGTGCTTATGCCTGAGGCATACTAATATCTCAGAACTTACATCATTATATACCCAATTCCCCATGCTAAATAATCCAAGACTCTCAAATATATTTATACTTTGTTTAATAACACTAAGGCTCCACAGATGAACATCAGATTCCACGTGTAAAAGTAATATATGGGTGAGCAAACACAACAGTGTATATTACACTTATACAGAAAGTGTCAAGGCAGCTTCTGCAGCAGCAGTGAGTGCCAGAAACATTTGATGGCAGAGACACAGAAAGCCTTTACTGCCAATATATCACTCAAGGAAAGGCTTTCCCACTTGTCTGGCCTTTTCCCATGACTACCATTCATCACAGCGAGCTGCATTTACACACGGATTTGCTCCCACATACCCCATCTTCTGCTGGTGATCACGAAGTGACGTCATAATGCTGAATTTATCACATCACACTCACTTGCATTGCAACAGAGTTTGGTGAAAATCACAGAATTATGACCTCCCTGTGGGATCAAGCAAAAGAGAAAGGGGATGGGAAAGAATATGCCATTATTATACACAAAAAGTGCTGTCAGATGCACAAAAACTGATTTTTTGAAGCGTAGGCTTGCTTTTCCGAGCACGCCTACCGCTGAGTAGATGTTTGTCTAGTGACTAACGTGAAGGAGCCCCAAACACACATGGTGTTTATTGAACAGGCTGCAAATCCAATCAAGTGCCATGCAGAGAGACTGGACAAGGACATGTGCTCACAGGGACCTTCTCTCTGGGTTTATCTAAGTACAGCACATTTGGGGAGCCCCCTGTAATGTGCACGTGGCTTAAAGCAAGCCCTGCTTGGTTCCACCTGGCCACAGGCACCTTGCTCAAGCAGAGAGAACCATGGCTCACACGTGCCAAAACTCCACCTTCAGCTCCCACTGAAGTCAAGAGAAATAATTCAAGCAAGAAAAAAAGAAAGGTATTATAATTCAAGCATGGTAACAGTGTGTTTGGGCCACTACAGAACTCCAGTGCATTCCTGCACATATACTTGGTATTTTTACTTCAACTGCCACTGCTTGAACGACAGTCTTAGGAGAAAACCCACCACAGACAGGCTAAAGCAGGGAGGTGATCTGGGGGTAGCAAACAGCCTTTTCCAAAGACATCTTGTTAAGGAGTTCTGTGCCATGACTCCTTTTCAGAGAAAGCCTATTTGAAGGAGGCACGAGCAGCAAAACCTGCAGAAACTCAATCTCAGAGCATTACATACCACACAAAAGCATTTTAGCAAGTCTGAATGGAGACAGTGAACAGAAAAGCTACAGCAGCACTGCCTAGAAATCCTAAATAGCCACAGCTCAGGATCCCAGCCAATGGCACCAGGTAAAACAGACTGTGGGCACTTTTCCCCTCAACTTTCTCCAGGTACTTTCAGCAGTTGTCCAGGTTCACCTCTTCTTCCTAAGGTGTTATCACCTGACAGATCAGGGCTTTGATGGGTCAGAAAAGGGTCAAAGCACTCCTGAGAAATACTGCAATTCAAAGGGAAGGCAACACAGTGGGATTTCCTGATTCCTGGTGCCTTCTCTAAAGCCAGGGTTACCTATCCTCACCAGGTATTCCAGAGCTGCATCCTTACGTGTCTGCACAGCTGTCCTAAAGTCCAGCAGTGCTCTGTACCCATGCAGATTATTTCACTGCCTCCCAAGACATCCTACCACTTATGCTTTCCCCCTGCTCATTCCTTGTCTCAGTAGATGTCTGTATTTTTCTTCATTTAATAAATCAGACTTTGACACAAACCAAGAGTGTCTTCAGTATTTTTCTAGTGCTGGTTGAGGGCACAATAGTTTTTGCCCCTCTCTTCTTGAGAGCCCACTTGGAATCTACATGTACCCATCAACCTTTAAAGACAAAAAGAAAAATCCTGTACCGTTTATTGAGACAAAATAATCTCGGAGGATTTTTTAAAATAGACTGACAGAAGAATTTTAAGTACTGTTAAAGAAAGGTAGAACTGTTCTCTTACTGTGGAAATTTAACATTTCTGCCACACAAACACAAGGCAACCATGTATTCTGTAAGCCACGTGCTGTGTGTTTTCCAAAACAGATGCTCATTCATGGTGGTTTAAACAAAGGAGATAAGGTTACAGTAATCTCAAGATAAAAACGTAACAATTTCACTGTTTACTACGAAGTTCCAGCAATAACCAGAAGTGCCACGAGCTCCGTGAATGGGCAGGAAAACAGGGGATCTGCATCCAAGTGCTGGCTGTCCAGGAACACTGATTTCCTGAGGAACAAAGTCTGCCCTGATGGAAGCTGCCTTCCAGCAGGCACATTCACAGACGTGGCAGCACAGGGATTTAGGAGCAGCAGGCCCAGCAAGGTGCTGCACACCTGCCCAGGTGGACAATGCCTTGGATAAAGCCACCGTCCCCTCGGGTGAGTCCACAGCCTCATCTGCCTCCCTGCCCATCCCTGGCACGCACTGCTCCGAGCACACAAGTCTCACAAAACTCTGTTCTAGGAAATGCTGGACACAAGGTATTTTAATTTTCAGCGGCTGCGTTTCCACAGAAGAGCTGTGGATGGCAACAAATTGCTCCCATTATGCAAATGAAACTGCACACTTGGAAATTGCCGATGTGGCTCTTCTGAAGATGCAGGAATTGCCAGTGTGGAAAGTTCAATTTAACAAGCCAAGTCTTCTCAAAACACTGAAACCACAAAACACAGAATCTCTCTAGCTAATTTCCCACTGTATTTGACTGCAGGTGGAGGGGGGTAACCATGAGATTCACCTCCAAATTATTATTCCTTTAAAAAATAAGAAAATTGCTTTATATAAATACTTCCACAAAAAGTTGTATCGATACATCTGACAATAATCAACAGAAACACTGCATGACTATACAGGAACCCTCTATAGCCAAGCTGTCTATCGTGAAGGTTAAAATGTAGAGAAATCTATTTATACCATAAGATTTCTGTTTTACAGAAAGAGCCATAGCAACTGGCATGATGGCAGAGAGTCCTTGCCAAGAAAAAAAAAAAAATTAGGTATTTTGTTGAATGGCCAAGCTTCTGTCTCTACTCCTCTCTGAATTCCACAAACCAGGATTCAAAGGGAGCGTGCTGCGCTCATGAATGAAATACCTACAGCCAGAACAGTCCCACACATCCAAGCACGCTCCGGCTGGAACAAAAGTCCTGTCACACCGCTGCACATTGTTCTGACCTTCCAAAGCCGGCCCAGCAGTCAGCAAACTGCACTTAAAAACAACACCCGAGTAGAAGAGAGTTCCTGAAAGCACCCGAGCTGCGGAGCTGGGGCTGCTCCGGCTCCCCACACAAAGGCCGGGCTCTCTGAAATCCCCATCCCGTGCCCGGCGCTCCTGGACACACGTCCCGATTCTTTGTCCGGCTCACGCCAAAGGGCCCGTTCGTGTGCTCAAGGCCATTTAAAACTTAACAATCCATTTCACCCTAATACGAACACGTTCAACTCTGTATTTTGCTCTTTTTTTAACGAAAACAAAGCGTTAGCCAAGGAGGACAATAGAAGTGTCCCCTTGATTTCAAAGCTGCAAACCAGCTGAGGGATGAACAGTAACAATAACGCGAGGGATTTCCCCGTGGATTCCAAATGTTTAAAGAAAGTATTTTAAGATACATGCACAGAGACTGCTGAACAGTCTCAGCCAACTTGCTGGAAGAAAGATTCACTCTTGAGCCACACCGGCACCGCTCTTTATGCCATCCCAAATCCCCGGACCGACCATGCACAGCACGGCGGCGACCGCCGTACTGTATTGTTTAAACACCTCGTGAGGGTTTTTCTAACAAAAGCAAGGAAAAAAAGACAAAAGCGGGGAAATGCCAAAAACGCGTTGAAGGCCTAACAAAAGGAACGTATTTCACACGGGGAATAACCTTTAATTTTATGATTTACGAGAGGTTCCAGGGGCACTTCGCGCTCTCTCCCGGAGCGTCGGTGGGAGACGATCGCGCTCGGGTTCGCTGCGCTTTTACGCGCAAAGCCCGGGAACTTGGGAGGTAAAATCAGTACACAAACAGGCAACGGCAAAAAATAAACTCTCGGGAGCTTCACAGGGGTATTCTTAACGTGTTTTCTTTTTTTCCAGGACACTTCTCCGAGCACTATTTCCACCCAAAAGAGCGGGCGGCGGAGCCTCCCCGGGCCCGCTCCTCGGGCCCTTTGTAGGGGCCGGCGGCGGGAGGCGCCCGGCCCGACCCTGCCGCCCGCCCATGCCCGAGGCGCCCGGCCCGGGACCCGCGGCGAGGGGCGGCGGGCCGGGGTCCGCGGGGAGCGGCGGGGGGCGGCGGGGAGGGGGCTCGGCCGCACAATGGAGCCGCCTCTCGCCCTCACACGCCGCCGCCGCCTTCATGTGACTCGCCGGAGCGAAATGGCTGCTGGGTGCCGCCGGCTCCCCGCCCCCCGCGGCCGCCGGCGAGCTCCGGACCCGCGCGGGGCCGGCGCGGGGCGCGGGGGGACGCGGGCGCGGGGTCCCGGCGCGGCGCGGCCCGCTCACCATTTGCGCACTTTCTCGATGGCCGCCATCACCCGCTTGATATCATCCTTCGCCCGGCTCCGGGTCTCGGCCCGCACCGACCGGCCCGACATGCTGCTGGGGGGCGGCGGGCTCGGCGGGGAACGCGGCGCTCGGCGCGGCCGGCGGCTCGGTCCGTGTGTCGGGGCGCCCGCCCGCACAATGCCGGGGCTGCGCGGGGCTCGGCACGGCTGCGCTCGGCGGCTCCGCTCGGCTCCGCCCGCCCGCCCGGCGGGGCCCGCGCTCCGCGCACGCGCGGGGCCGGCGGGGAGGGGAGGGGCGGGCGCCGTGAGGGGACGGCGGGTGGCGGGAAGGGCGGCCGGGCCGTGAGGGAGGGAAGCGGGCTCCGACCCCCGCGCGGCTGTCGCGGCTGAGGGGACACCGCGGAGCCGCGGGCACAGCGAGCCGCCCCCGGCGGGGACCTGCGGAGGAGGTGCCGGGCGGGAAGGAGCCCGCGCGGGGGAGAATCCGGAGGCGGCCGCCGGCCCCGCGCGCGCGGCTTCCAGAGCTCCCGTGGCTGTTTTTCCTCGAGTGTTCGCCGGAGCGAGCACAAGACAACGTTCTTTCCCCACTTCCACCGAGCTCAGGCCGTAAGTTACCCCAGAACTAAAAAGTTTATCCGATTTCAGCTCGCCACCACTCTAAAGGGTCATCAAGAGCTGCCCAGGGAGGCGGTGGAATCGCCTCCCCTTTAGGGAAAGAGTGGATGTGGCACTTGGTGCTGTGGTTTACTTGACAGGGTGGTCACCGGTCAAGGCTTGGATCCCAGAGATCTTTTCCAACCAGATTGATTCTCGTGATTCTGTGATAAACCAATGCAGTCCAGCAGCATCAAGAACACAGTTTTACATTTTACCATTTCACCACAAAGCAAAATCCAGTCCTAAAATCCAGGGCTTTTAAAAACCTCCAAGCACTTTACATAGAGATAATACCTATTTTTGTACAGGGCAGTGACAGACACCCATCCCACCCTTGGCCACTTGCTGTGACAGACCTTGAACATGGGGATGGGTGATGAAGTCCCCTGTTTCACACGAAGCATAAATCCATACTTAGCAGATTTTGGTTTGTTGTTTTTTTTTTTTTTTTTTCCCAGTGGTTATAAAGTTTCTCAGCTGCTTTAAGTAATTCCAGTAATATCCGTGGAACTGGGTTGCTTTTGAGCAGTGGAGGCTCAGCTCTGACAGAGATCCATGGAAGTACATGAACATAAAGGCTAAATGAGTTACATGGGAGGTGATGCTCTGCAGGAAATTTGTCACAGACCTGTGAGCTCTGGTGTGGTACTGCTGGACTCCTTCATTAACTTCTCCCTAATGCACACCTTGCTGTTCGTGCTAATTGTACAATCACAGATGCTCTGAGTACACAACAGCGATCTCTGTTTAAAAAACATTGCTTCTGAAAGGAACGCTTCTTAAGGGCCTACATTATTATTCAAATTGATGCCGAGGATGATGTAAAGAAGGAAGCTGTTCAACAGCACTTCACTGATCTTTCTACAGCAACTTGTATCAGTCTCATTATGCTGTTTACACACACACAGAGCGATGCTGTCCCATTGGTATTACACTGCTAATTGGAATTACTACTTTCAGAAAGAAAAAGTCAGTTTAAAGGCCAAAAGAGAAGCGTGGTTTTAATGTATACCACAGCGTTTATTTCTTTACTGAGGTCCATTGGATTTATAATTACAAATCCATTCTAACCTGTCAAAGCATTTATCAATCTATTTAATCAATACAATACTCTTACATTGCTCTTTTGCTGTCAGGTTTCACAAATGAATACTGTCTTAACGTAATGAAAATAGACTGCATCTGGCATAAACCCACCTGAAATGACTTCTGGGAAGGTTCCAGTCAAGGATGGAGTGGCCACCTGCCTCATTCTTTCCAGCCATTCAGTGTTTCCCTATATAGGTGTGAAATTACAGGTTTGTGGCATATGCCAGACTGGGGACTTATTCTAGAGTTTGACTGAAATGCAACTATGTGACCTTTACTTTGTAATAAACACAAGCCATACATTTTGCAGATATTTGAGGAGAGGATCCTGGAAAGTAGGAACAAACAGAAAATCTAGTGGTAGCTATGATTCTGGGCCTTTGTAGGTCAAAGATTCTTCTTTTTTCTTCTGTTCTTTTTTTTCTGGCTCAGCAATAGGTAAGCCAAGAATGTCTGCAACAAATATCTCTGCTGTGATTTCTGCTGGAATGTCTTCTTCAGTCAAAGCTGCTGCACCTGGAGAGCAGTAGCAACAGCACAAGACACACAGCAGCAATGTCAAAATCGCTTTCCAGTAAAATTTATAAGCAGCAATAAGTGAATGAAATGTTTTTAAAGATATACGAAGGGATCACAATAAAGTGATGCTTTACTAGCTTGATACTTTATGTGTTTATATCAGGGATTAAACTTGTCAAATCCATGTGTCTCACCTGGCAGCAGGTCCCTGCCTCAGAGAAGTCATTGGACAGCTTTAACACTGGGTCAATTTGATGTGATTTAGGATCCTGAGGGACCCAGAGATTTCAAAATTCCCTTTGGGAGCAGCACCTTTGCTGCATGGGGCCCATTGCCAGTGACCCTAAACAGATTCTGTTCCAAACTGGTGGGGACTGGGACATGAATTGTACAAAAATGCAGTTCCAATTACAATGAGCAATTAAATTCAGCCACTTGGCTCAAATCAATGCTATAATTTGCTGTTCCAGGCTGGTGTGGACTGGGACATAAATTGCAGACAAATGTGGTCGTTACCAACAGCTCTGCTACAATGGGCACTGTGACCTGGGTGAAACCAGCACTGGGATTTCCCTGTGTGTTTCTAATTTCAGTTCCAGCCAGCAGATAAACAGCAGTGTAATCTTGTCAGGCCCCAGTTATAGTTCATTGTCCATTTATTTTTAGGTACACCCATGCAATTGCTGTGTGGATGAAGGACAGTCTGTAGCTCTGTGACTATTTTTGTAATCCCATCTGAGCAGTTTTGACAGCTCTCAGCCTAACAGGGTAAATGGGTTTGAAATTTAAATTATTCCATTTGGGAATTGAAACAATCCTGCTTCTGTGCTGTGTGGAATGCTAATCCTGTACCTGTGGGAGGGTGGGTGTCCAGCTCAGATCCTTCTTTCCTGGGTCTCTTGCCCAGCAGGGTGATCAGACACTCAGCCAGCTCATCCTCTGTCATCTGCTCCCCTGTACAAACAGAGCAGCACCAGCCTGTGGGTTATGGGGCCGAGAGCACAAAAACTCAAAAGCAACTCAAATTAAACAGGACAGTTCAAAAGAGGATCTGGCTTCTCTGAGATATGAACATATACACTGCCAACTGGAACACACGATCCCAACGCAGGAAAATGTTGATCCTAAGGAAAATTGTTCTTCCCTATAACATTTTGGGAAAAATGTCAATCAAAGGGAGAAATTCTGATGCAGACAGCTCTATGAGCAACTCTGCAGTAGCAGGGGCTTGAGCTTCTATTCCCACTGGAGAATTCCTGGCACAGATCACAGTCCATTTAGCCATTTTCAGGCAGAGGAAGAGAAAGGTGGAGAAAAGCCTTGATTTAGAATCTTGAAATAACATGGACATAGCACTTGTTCCCAGTCAGTGGTTGGCTCATGCCCTGGAGCATGAGGTTATAGATCTGCTGTGAAGCTGTTCTGTCTGATGTACCTATTTATGGATGTTCACACCATCTGTATAAATAGCTAACCTTTCTCACACCTGTTGAATCCGTGGTTTCCAAGGGTCTTTGTGGCAAGGAGTCTTGCCAAGGGATGTACTCAGTAAACCAGCATTTCTCTTTACCTGTTTTAATGCTCAGCTACACTTTTACACCAGAAGAAAGACAATAGAAGTTTGCTATTAGCACTCTATGGCACTGGCCAGAAGCATATTAACACCCACATTCATGGTGTTCTCCCTGATTCAGCTCAGCTAAATCATCCCATCTTTGCAGTCTTTCACACAGGTACAGCGCAGGACCAATTTCATCCCTCTTTTCTTGTCTCCCTTTTATCAGTTTTATACTACTTTTCCAGAGCCTGTGTGACTGGAAAAGAGAACAGCAATTCAGATAAGGGCACACTGGGAGAAGGATACATTTTGCCAAGATCCATACTTATCATTTAACAGCCGAGATACCTCAGGCCAGCAGAGATTTCCAGAGCAGTAAAAGAAGCACAGCTGGGACAAGACATGTGAATATTCAATTTAAAATCTTAAGGCAGGTGGCTCCTCACGCCTGCCCTGGTTACCAGGTTCTCATTCCAGAACCATTTCTTGCTGCGGGGAAAAAGTTCTGAAATTGCAGGCAGAACTAGCAAGCATAAAACTGATATTAGAAACAAAATAACTCACCTCTGCACTGAAGCAGTGACAGGAAGTCTCCTCTGTCAATAACTTTGTCTCCCTTCTTGTTATCATAACCAAGAACCTGAAATGCTCGTTGTATGGTTTTCATTGACAAGCCAAGTGCAGGTCGATGATTTATATAAAGTTTGATAAAATCATCTAAATTGATTTTTGTCACTTCTTCTCCGGTATCTGCATACTTGCTGAATTTTACTTCATTTATCATTTCTTCAATCTAAAGATCAAAACAAGGCAGATTGTTACATGTTTTATTTTGAAGAGCATTGGGCCAGTTTCCGATCCCGTGGGTGCCAACGTCCCCAAACCGTTCATGTGTTGGTGCCACGGGTGCCATGACCCCATCCCAGGAGGAAGCTGCACTCAGCAGCTGAGGGTGGGAATGGCCAACAGTTACACACCTGCTGACATGACAATAACAAGTAAAGATGGGGACACACACAGAGTCATTTTGGATTTCCTCTCTTGTGACAGGCGCTCGGTGACCCTGCAGCTGTTACCGGCACCTTGGGCACAGCTGTGTCTCCACTCTGGGACAGTGGGCAGGCAAACCACAAACCAGTAAACACACCATCTCCCATCCCTGCTCTGGAAGCACACACACGAGGGTCCCAACAGAACCAGGATAAGAAATCTTATCCTGACTCATAAGGAATCTTATCTTCCCTGCTCTTCCCCATGTCTAGGGCAGTTCAGGTGCTGCAGAAGCCGAACCCGAAATGTGCTCAGTGGGGCTGACACCCTGCACTGCTGGATCCCTCATGCTCCTCTCAGACAAACAGGCCAGCACTGGCTGTGCTGGATACCACTGGTTTCCCTGAAGTCTGGTGCTGTGAGTCAGCCCAGTTGGCAGCTGTGCAGATGTGTGTCCAAAAGGCAGCATCTGCTCCATGCCTTCATTGTCCCTGCAGCCCCCTCAGAGATACACGGGCAGCAGAGAGACGCCGTGAGGATTCCCCGTGCCAACACGTACCAGGCCTGCTGCTCCCCGGGAAGGGAAGCTGATGCAAGATCTCCCCAGGGAGGACTTTGCATTCAGCCTTGGGCCTTTGTCCTTGTGTCACAAGTTTTTCCACTGAATGAAGCCCAGGGAAGAGGGAAATCTCAGCCTTACATTTTTCCTGTAGCGAATGTCACACCAAGCCAGAACAGTCATTTTCACTCAGCTCTGGCTGATCTGGGATTAGGTTTTATATCAACCCCACTGAACTACAAAAGAAAAACACCAATTCCCAAAAGCTTTGCTAGTCAGCCCAAGCTGCCTTTTCTCCCTCCTGCTTTTCTTTTATTAAAACACTCTAGAGAGAGACAAACCTTCTCTTTGGATTTATTACTGATTGTAGGTTGCCTGGTTTCACAACAGCTCAGCACCTCTGTTTCCATGCCTGAAATGCTGTTTGTATTTTAATTTGGGGAAGTGTGGGCATTATCAATTATTATTCCAGAGACATTTCCCAAGGGAATATGTTCTCTGTGTCCCCAAGAGGCAAAAATTTAATAACCCAAGGAAAAGATCTAACACAGTATGAAGAGATAACACCTCAACTTGACACCAGGGCAGAGCAGCCCCAGCTCAGACAAACATTTGCTGGTTGTGGGGGCTCCCAAGTGAGTCAGTTTGGTGGTGGCTGTGGCAACAGTCCTGCCTCCCATCTGGTGGCTCTCCTGGCAGAGCATCCCTGGGCAGATGGGGTGGCACAGACTCACAGCAGTGCCTCAGCAGCCTGTGGGTTGCTGTGCCATGGAAGAGATGAACACAGTCTCCCCTGCAGAAAGGCTGAGGGAGCTCAGTGATGCACCTCCTCCCCTGGGGGAGCCTCTCCTGCGGTGACGGCTGGAGCTGGTGCTCAGAGGCCGTTATTCAAATCCCCTTGCCTCAGATTCAGTCATGCCAGGTTACACGTTACAAATGAGGTTTGTGTACAGTAAACTGCCTTGGAGAAACACCACACAAAGGGGGAGAAGCAGCACCCTTATTAAATCAGTTCTCTCTGCTGTAAAATTTTGACCCTGAGGTTGCCTTGTTGAACAGCTCTGAGCTGTCAGGCTCCAGGTTTGCTCAGCCTTCTTCTGCAGTTGCCCAACTTGCTAGCAAGGAAACTTTTTTAGGAATTTTCTGCCAGATTCTGAGCACTACTGTATTGATGCAGACCAGATAAAAATACATTGACAGCCAACAAATATATCCCAGAGCTATCCAGCATGGCAATGGTCAGAATCTGGCCCTTAGAACACTTAGGAATTGCAAACAGTCTTGCTCTTTCTTCTTTTAATAAGAACAATAAAAACAGCTGACCAACCTCTTCCTCTGATGGATAAAATCCTATTGCTCTCATTACAGAAGGAATTTCCTCCAAGGGAATATGTGTTGACACCTGTCTGGTCTCCAGTGTTTTGATACCTTGGCTGCACAGCTGTACGTAGTAAAAATAGTCCTCCAGTTCCTGCCAGGGATTCAAACAAACACAGCAAATTTCAGTTACCAACAGGCACGGAAGATAAGGCTCCCTTTAGGGCTTGCTAACAGCCATATCAATGAGATTGCTGTTAAAGGCTAGCTGGACAAAACCTAAAGAAATGTCAGGCCTGTGTAAATTAAAGTCCAACCAGATGTGGCCAGACAGCGTTCACAGTGAGATAATTACCCTGAAGAATTTGCCTTCTCTGCCGCCATCCAGGAGGTTGTAGAATGGGATCAGGTCCTCCCCACCCAGGAAAGCAGCAGCATCCAAGGCACTGGCAGAAGTGAAGGAAAGAAGGTACAGGAAGGGTTCATGTGAGGAGAGCTTTCATGGTTCCCTTTCTAGGCGTTGTTCACAGACACTTTCAATAAATAAAATCCCTGGGCTTCAGAATTCAGGAAAGAAAAGCACTGCCTTGAACCTTGTGCTATTTTATCATCAGCTGCACTTCTACAGCATATTTCATACCCAGGTTTTACATACAATAGCACAGTGTGGGAATTAATTATTACTGAATGGTTCTCTTGTTTAGTGGAATGAGTACAGGGCTGGGAGCCAGGAGCTTTTCCATGGACTTGAACTTGGTGTCTGGCATTTGGCTTTTCTGCTTCCTTATAGAGACATTGAGGGAGATGAATTAGCTAGATCAGCATTTTGAACATGCAGAGAAGGCTGGGGCTTGGTGTTTGCAATAAACCACACAGCTCCCTGTTCCTTGATCCAACACATTTTTCCCCAATAACTCAGTGCAATCCATTACCCGACTTCCTCCGCCGTGGCGGGCGACGGAGTCGCAGGTGCAGTTTGCATTAAACTGAAAGCGCCTGAGTAGCCACCTCTTTGTTTCAATTTCATAGGCAGTTGGAGCCAAAAGAATCCCTTTGGCTTGTGCAGATGTAAAAAGAAACCAAGCCTGGAAGTGCAATCATGGCATAGCACTGCCACATAATACCCCACGCCTGGCAGCCAGGCTGCAGCTTTCACACACACCTCTGTAGTGCTGCTTCCACTGGGGGTTTTTTGCAAGCTTGATGCTTTTTTCATAATTAAGTTATTTGGGTATTAAACACAGCGGAGATTCACAAGATGCCAGAAGCAGCAATAAAATGATAATTAGCTCATCAAAAACTTCGCTCCAAAAACAAATTACATAGAAATTCAATGTTGCCTGGACTCTGGCCAACCATTATAAAGAAGGATCATTTATATTCTATTGCCTTCCTTAAAATGTCGCTTATCCTGACCCCCGACTGTTTAAGCCACACAAAGTGGAAAAGAAAATAAATAAACCCATTGCTTTCCCATCCAAGTTTCCTTTGTTCTGGCACATGAAGGTGAGCTGGCTTGGCACTCCTTGGGCTTTCCTCAGAGCAAATGGTACCTGCAAAATATATTCCTTGCAGGACCAGCATGTGTCTTAACCACAAAGCCTTGGTCCTAGGAAGGTGAAGAGCAGTGGTGTTTCCCAGGTGCACACCTAATGGCAACCGTAGGAACAAGGGCCAAAGGCCAGATGCCATGGAGTTATTTCCCACAAACCAGGAGACACGGGGCTCTGTGCTAGGAGAGTGTTGTGCAGGATTTGGAAAAAAAACCCAACAAAATAGCACAGACTGAGGGAGACCATGCCTATCCTAACATGTCTATCCACGCTATCCTAACTCTGCCATGGACTAAGCTCCCTTCCCAGTCCTTGAAGTGTGAAGTGGTTCCATGGTGACCTGGCAGTTCTCATGCCATTCACAGCTGCCTTGCTCCATTTCTATGTACAAATATATCTACTGGGCACCTGCAGCCATGAGGGGAGAGCCTCTGCCCCAAACATGTATTGCATTGAGCAGCTTTGGTCCTTGACATGCCAAGAAACCAAAATATCTATCCTTCCTTTGCTGTATTACCCTCCTGTCCTGTGGGAGTACATCTGGCACCACTGCCCAAGGGATCTGGCAGAGGGAAGCCTGCAGAGGATGGTGTAAAAAACCTGGCAGGATTCATCACTGATACTCTGGGCCAGAGCCTGGAGATCCTTCTTTGTTAAAGCAGCCTCCACTCTTCAACCACCTCATTTATTGCAGGCCATTTATTCATGTAAGCAAAGCTTTATAGGATTAAGGTGGCTTGTCCTAAATCCATTCTTCAAACACAGGGGGGATTTCCCAGCAAATTCCTATTCCATTTGGAGAGCAGACACTTTTGCATCAGCAGCTGCCCTGTGTGCTCCTCCTGCAGCCAGTGCTGCTCCTCTGGTCCCTGCCTAACCCTGACAATCTCCCATCACACTGGCCAGGCCCTCACAAGTACCACAAAATCCTCTGCTCAACCTCTTACCATTTGGGCACCATTTCCCAGACTGGAGTATTGTTCAGGCACTATGACCAGCCCTGTGAGGTTTGCTGGCTTAATCCGTCCTACATCACAGAGAGGGAAGCAAAACCCCCAAAAATATATCCCTCCTGTTTCAGCTGCCACCCCATACAGCTGCTTGGGGCCCAATGGGTTGCCCCAGCAGCTGTGGAAAGCAGTAACCAGATTCCTTTCCCTTTCCTGCCCTAACTCACTGGAGGTTGACCTTCCACTTCATGAACGTGCGCTCCTTGCCCCCGGCTGTGAAGACGTAACGGCCGTCGTGGGAGACGGCAAAGTCAGCGGCACCATCAGGGTGGCAAATGAAGGCCGAGGACTTGTGGGGGTTGCCATCAACAGGCAGCATCTGCAAACCCACCTGTAAGGGAACAGGGAGTCTGGCAGGGCTGGGGGTCCCACTAGGGCAGTGCCACATCCTCCTCCCCAGGAGCTTGCTCAGCTCTCAGGCAGGGCCAGCCTACACATGGTTTCATCTTCAAGGAAATTCCCACCAGCTCTGCAAGGTGGGGCTCCGTACCTTGTCCTTTGTAATGTACACCAGGTAGTGTTGCTGGGGGTCTGCAGAGCTTGTCCTAGGGAGGATTTGTATCTTCTCCAAGGGGGAGCCATAGGTTGGTCCCAAAAGGGTCTTTCTAAAGGCAAACAATGTATTTATCCACTCTAGGCCACCCAAAACATTTTTGCCCTCTGAACATCTGTTGTGTGGAAGGTTGGGTAGATACGGGAGGTGTGCAGAGGCTTTTTACTACTGGCTGAGAGAACAGGGTAGGACAGGGTCCCTGGCTAGAAGGGACTACACTGGGGCTCAGAAATTTATTTAGTGCTCATGGATTATTCTGCTTTGCTCATGGGGACTCTGATCTCTTTATCTGATGTCTAACTGCTACATCTCAGGTCCAACATAGTGAGCAGACCAAGATCCACCTGCAGCCACAACCTTGCTAAATGACACACCAGAGAACAGCAGAGTGGGCATAAGAATGGAGTGACCTGAGGGCTCTAGGGCCATCCCAAGATCTGCATCACAGATGGAAAATCACATGCTCATGGGTGGGAGCATGGTGGTCATTAGACCAAGGAGAACACAGGGTCAGGAGGAGGCTCCCAGGCAATGGCAGGCCTGAATCAATCCTTTACCTGCACATTTTGGTTGTTGTGTTGTAGAGCTTCATTTTGTAGCAGTTGTTGGCAGTGAGGAAAAAGGACTCGGTGCTGAGCTGTGGGTACCAGGTCAAGCACAGGGGCACGGCAACCTGCTCCAGCCTGTCCCTGTGTGTGACCACCAAGTGGTCCTTGATGCTGCTGTTCAGGTCATATTCAACCTGGAGAGAAGACAAGGAAACACAGCAACTCTCCTGTGGTCTGCCCTGCACCCTTGACCTTGTGGATTCACTGGATTTTCATCTCCTGGAGAAGCCACAATAGGAGAGCGTCAGCAGCAAGACCAGGCTGAGAAACAACCCATAGCAATGGAGCTGGTGGGGAGAAGGTTGGGAGCCATGGAACCAGACATGGAGTCTCCTTTGAAGGCCTTGTCCAGCCCCACCCCTTTAACCACAAATCTTCACTGTCCTTTAAAGTTTTGCATGAACCCACCAGCTGCCGGTCCTCGCCGAGGCTCAGGAGCCTGGGCTCGTTGCTGTCTGGGTGGACCCCAAAGAGGATGCCCCGGATGGGTTTGTAGTGGGAGACCAGCCCTGCCAGGTGTTCCCAGCATCTGCTCCCATTCTGCAGGACTCTCTTGTAAACAGTCACTGAATAAGTCTCATCCTGCAACAACACCACAAAGGTCAAAGAGGGAAATCTTTTTCTTTGTACAGATCATCATCAGTTGCTACAAACTCTGAGCCAAGCTGCTTCAATGCTGCCTCAATACTTCTACAGCAAGACCTGGGATTGAGGGAGCAGCCCCCTCCCAGAGCACCAGCCAGGAGGAAATCCCTGCTCCAGCCCCTTCTTCAGATGGATGCAGAGCTAAGATTTGTCACTAAAGTTAGGGACTGGGCGGTCTGCGGAGCCGCTGTGACTGGTGACGTTTTTACAGAGTGACTCTTCAAACCAGGAAAAGCATTTTGGAGTCAGGAAGCCCCAGGGGAGGAACAGCCCTCTGCCCTGCTCGCTCTGCATTTCAGAGTCACCAAGCCCCGGGGGAGGGACGGCCCTCTGCCCTGCTCGCTCTGTGCCTGCAGGATGGCCGGCAATTCCCAGTCCCTCCCAAAGCTGCCCCGCGAGCAGTGCGTGTAAATCACCGAGCGGAAAAAACAAGCGTACAGCGGTTGCGAGGTACTTGGAATCGTGAGAGAAGCTGATGTGAGTCACGGGACCTTGCGAGCACTGGAATTCCTCGCAGATGGACTGAAGGGAAATTGCATCAAGGATGTAAACGCTTCCATCAGTAAAACCAGCGGCCAGCAAATGACCTGGAAAGCAGAAGCAGACCAGAAACCTCTCACGACACCATCACTCCTCCCAGGAAGGCCAGTGCTTGGCACATGGTCAGGCCACAGGGCTGGGATACCTTCAGGATCATAGGATAAGCACTGGATGCCAGCCTCAGTGAATATCCTGCTGACGAGGTACTGGGTCTGCTTGTATTCCCACACCTTCAGCAGCCCACAGTGACTCCCCACAGCCACCAGTGGCTCCTGAGGGTGGCAGGCAATGGCATTCACAGCTTTCTTTGCCTCTGTCATGATTCTTCCAAAGTTTGTGCTGTCTGTTGCAACATGGAACATGGTTGCATCAGAGGTTGAAAGGATAAAGTTCCTGTTTAGCGTGAGAGAAACAGAATTCGATGAATCAGACCAACTGGCTCACGTCCCTGCGAGCTATATTACACATCAGTCTCTTTTTGGCAAGTTAGTTGGACAATCACTTATATTTTGTGATACACAGTATGCAAACACTCCTTGACCTGGAAGGCAAGTGACACTTTGTATTCATGACCTGGGAAATGGCCAGGGGAAGACACTGGAGCCAGTTCCATTTTCTACTTGGCTGGGCAAGCCAGAAGATGAATGATATCTGGGGAGCTCCCGCCTTTTGCAAGTCACTGGTGTGTGAGATGGACAAGTGAGCAATTGGAGATACTCTGAATGGCCTTTCCACGTGTCCCCACGCCACCACTGTCAGTGGCTCCACGTTGACCATGCTGCCATGGCCAAGGTCAGAGGGCAGTTTCAGTCTCTGTCTGCTCACTTGGCCACGCTGAGCAGCACGGCAGAGAGGTTTCACTGTGTGACTGATGATGTGTGAAGCAGACAGCAGGATAATTATTCATTTTACAGCACAAATATGTACAGTTTCAGTCTGCCTGACTGAGAGTCTGGACCTAGTAAAAGGGACAAGAGAGGATCACACAGAAATCCCAGAGTGCTTTGAGTAGGAATGGACCTTACAGATCATCTTGTTTCAACACCTTCCACTAGACCAGGTTACTCCAAGCCATATCCAACCTGGCCTTGAACAGTTCCAGGCATGGGGCATCCACTGCTTTTCTGTGCCAGAGCAACCTGTGCCAGGACATCGCCACCCTCACAGTGAGGAATTTTTTCCTATATCCCATCTAACCCTGCCCTCTGTCAACTTTAGCCATTTTCCCCTTGTCCTGTCACTCCATACCCTTGTCCAAAGCCTCTCTCTGGCTGTTTTGGAGCCCTTGAGGCACTGGAAGGTGCTATAAGGTCTCCTTGGAGCCTTGTCCTGGCTGAGTATGCACAGACAGACAAGGGGAAGCACAGCCTCTTTGCCAGCTGTTCCATCACAGCCACCAGTTTGTGCACATCTGGGCCAGGCACTGATGGACCCTGCACCCCTTGCGTGCCTTAGCTGGGCTCTCCAGCCATTCCTAATCCCAGCAGCCTCCAGGATGAGCTCAGGCCTTCCCTTTCCCTTTGGGAAACCAAGCCATCCCCCAGGACACTGCTCCAGGCTGGAGAAGAATCTGTCCCACATGGCTCTTTGGAAAACACGCATGGCTAAGAACAGACATTGCCAGGAAAGCCTTAACAGGACTGACAGACATGTGGCTTGCAGGCTGGATGGAGCCACACAGCAGCTTCATCTGGCCTGCAGACTCCCTGTAAACCCTCAGGCACAGCTACGTCACACAGAGGGACAGAGAGGGGCTGGTGACCAGCCAGTGTGGCACAGCCCTGTGCCGGTGCCACGGCCCCGATGAGCTGGCCAAGCCATGATAAAATCCAACTGGATCCAGCCATGCCTGGGAAGGGTTTAAGGGGGGATTAAGGGGCCCAGGGAGAGCTGGAGGCTCAGCATTAGCACTGCCTGGTGTGCTGGGTACGTGACAGAGAAGCTGATCATCACTGTGCCTGCACAATGCTGTGTCTGCACCAAGGCATCACCTGGAGCTCAGTCTGGGGTGTGCTGGAGCCCACCCACACTCCCTCCCTCCCTGTCCTGCCCAGGAGCCTGGGCACAGGGCTGAGCCCTGCCCCAGACCAGGCAGAAGCTCATGGAGCAGCTCTCACTGAGCACCTCCCCAGCTTTCAGCTGCAAGGCAAACACAGGAGAAGACCTGGGTTGGTAAGGAGACACTCACCTGGTGAGGAAAGGCTGGCTGCTGCCTGGGAGGGCGCTGGGAGCATCACGAAGGATTGTGGAGAAGGAGATGGACTGGATGGGACCCACTGTGTCATGGCTGTAGATGGTGAGGAGCCGCAGCTGCCCATCGTAGAATTTCACCTGCCCTTTCACATCACCTGTGACTATACAGCTGCAGGGAAGGGAAAGTTATTAACCAACACACGGACTGACAACTCCCAAATATTTCTTGGGGAGCATCCTTGGGTGGAAGCAAATCCCTTCCCCATTTCTCTGCACAAGCACACGAGCAGAGCCCTGCACTGATGTGCAGGAGAAAGCCAGGGTAGTGCAGAAACCAGCGGTGACCCTGCCGTGTCCCTGCCGTGTCCCCAAGGCTGTCGCGGCGTTTGGTGGCTGTCTGCTCCCTCTGCCGGTAGCATCCAGGAGGCTGAGCCACTGTCTGAGCTATCCCAGGGGAGCTGACATCGCATTACCACGACTTTTCAACTTCATTTCCACCCCCAGACTAATCCACTGCTGGAAAATCACTCACAAACCAGCAGCACTTTCCTGCATGAGTGACCACGCGGCCAAGTGATTAAAACTCCAACATTATCTCTGCCACTCGTACAGCTGAGCTACCTGAGGACTGAGGACTGTACCTAAGCTACTGAAAAGGGCTGCCCCGTTACCTGTCCAACACCTGGAGCACGGTAAGACTCTCCTCCTGCATTGCCACCACCTTGGTGGCTGTCACTCCGTGGGGTTTGGGCAGCAGCTCCTCGGGGAGGGTGCGGGGATCGTGCATGTCCCACACCACCAGCTTCCCGGCCGACGTGCCCGTCAGAGCTTGGGTGTTGTTAAAATGGAAAACTGACTGGCTGAACTGTCCCACCAGGCACTTGAAGGTCTGTGAAGATGGGAGCCAGGCTGTGTTTTCATCCCAGAGCTGGCTCTGCCTTCCTCAAACAGAGAGACTGGCATTCCCTCATGGCATTCCCTTCCTGTCCCATGGCAGGACAAGAGACAAGAGCCCCGGGAGAAAATGCAGTGCAGCACTTTGGGGACAGAGCTCTGCTTGAGCTCAGCTTGGGCAAACCTGGTTTGTCCCTGTCTGAGGGGGACAGGATGGGGCCAGGGCCACTTTTTTGTGCAAGGGGATGGGAAGGGACAGTGCTGCTGCCAGCAGGAAAGCCAAGAGGGTGACATGCTGTGGTCCCTCCCTGCTGTGCTCACCTGGTTGCTCAGGAATGGTGTCCCATACTGCAAACCAGAATCATCCTGGGGAAAGCAGAGAAAACATCCAGGACAGGGATTTTGGAACCGAGCTCTGCCGTGCCAGCGTGGCCCTCCCCACCATCTGGGCACTGCCCCACACTGTGGTGACCAGAGCAGGAAAGGCTCCAAGGTCTTCCAGAGAGCACAAAACATCCTCTCCTTCCACCTGCTTCTTTCCAAAAGCTGCTGAATGACTCAAGGCCCATGGGAAAGCAGGAGTGGTAGAGGTGAAAAGCATCCCTGCCACAGCTGGGCCTGACCAGTGTGGGAGTGGAGGGAGTGTGATATCTGTCCAGACCACTTTGGGATCTGGCAAGGGCAGGGAGCAGGGAAGAGACAGATCTGCAGAGTGACCCCAGTTGTGGACAGACACCCAGCCCCTGACCCCCCCCCCCCACCTCCTTTGTGGCACCAGAAACAGGACTTCCATGTCCCTACTTACCCACAGGTAAAATATCACCTGGGTTTTGCTGTTGCTGACAAACTCATGGGGATTTTGAGGGTTAAAAATGACATAATCCTGAAATTCAAAGAATTGCATTAGCACCAAGCTGAGCAATGCTTTCTGCTTTTTCTGCCATCCAAACCCACTGTTTTTATCCAAAACCACCTCACCAGCTGCACTGAACTGAAATCAGAGGACACCCCATGCCTGTCAGGCATTAGAGGAACAGGGATGAGCCCTTGGGATGCTCTGCTGCATTAGGGTGCCCCAGGGATGGGGTGTGATCCTGCCTCCCATGGGGGTACCAGGGGGAGCAGGTGAGGATGGGGCTGCCCAGCCCAGCCCAGCTCTGCCCCCTTGGCCTGGTCACTCACCTGATAGCCAAACTCAGGGCTCAGCTCTGTGCTGCACGTGGGCTCCCCTGTGGGCAAAGTCCATCTCCAAACACAAACTTTCTGAAAGAGAAGGGGAGAAAAATCCAAGGAACACTCCCATGGTTCTGTGGAGGTTTGGGGAGCCAGGTGGATCCCATTCCCCTCTGCAGGGGATGGTGTAGCCTAAAAGACTGGAGCAGGCTAAAGCCCAGCACAGCCTGGCAGCAGAAAGCTCAATTTCAGGAAATAATGCTAGAAATTGCTTAGATGAAAGTGATGAAGTCAGAAGCTTTTATCCCAAATTAAGATCCATTTTCTCAACTCTGCAGCATTCACTTTAATGAAATCCAGGTCTGTGCTCTAATGGCTCAGCAAAAACAAAACATGACTCTGCAAACCCTCTCTCCCCATGTGAATTCCCACCTCCCCTGTGCTGCACTGCAAAAAACTTGCAGCTCTCTATCCTGCAAAGCTGTGAAAGAGGAGATATTCTCTTACCTGCACAGCAGCAGCACTAATGGTCACCAAATACTTGGCATCCTGGGAAATGGCAATGGCACAGACCCCGTCCTCCGAGTGGCTCTGGAAGATGGTGCGCACGGGAACCCTGGGGAGCAGAGACCCCATGGGTGCTCCTGGCAGCACTGGGGGCTCCAGGCAGTCACTTGGCAAAGCCTGTGGCACAACCCACCCACCCTGCTCTGTGTGCAAGAAGGGATGGAGGGAGGGAGGCTGCAAACACTGGTGCTGCCACAGGCTGGGGCTCAGCGTCCCCTCCATCCCTTCCTCCCAAGTAAATGGCACTGGAAAACAACTCACCAGGATCTTTGAAGATCCTACAGCATGGAGATGTGATGTACTCAGTCTGGGGGAGCTCAGCCCCATCTCAGTGTCCCACAAGCGTGGGTGATACAAGGACAATGAAGGACTTGGTTTGGTTTTGGTTCCTTTGCTGCTTTTTAGTCTGTCCCTGCGTTCTCCCATTTTATTCTCAGCTGAGACTGGAGTCAGTCCTGAGTGATTTACTGGATAGAGGGAGTTTCCAAAAGAGGAGGTTCCTGGGAGCTTACCCAGAGTAGGAGTCCCACACGATGATCATAGCATCTGGCCCTTGGTCAGCAGTTGCAACCCAGCGTTTGTCTTCACTCACACACAGGCAGGAGATGACATTCGTGTGGCCCTGGGGAGGGAAGCAGCAAAATGCCTTGGAGGCTGCAAACCTGGGGCTGTTCTGTTCATACCTTTTGTATGGGCTGCTCCTGAGTTTAGTTATAGGTGACCCCTGAGCACAGGACACCAGAGAGATGGAGAGAGGGGGTTCAGGAGAAGGGGAGGAGAAGGAGAGAGATGCTCAGCTGTGCCAGACCTGCAGGTGGGACTGCCTGTTCTGCAGGATGTCGTGGATGACCACTGTGTGGGAGGAGACATACAGGAGCACCCGGTCCTCTCCGTCCATCAGGCTGTGCACAGCCAGGCTGCTGTTGTAGCCAAACACCCAGGACAGGTCCTGCAGGGAAGAGACAGCTCCTGGCTCTCAGCAGCCAGGACAAAAAAGGCATACAAGGTCTGTGGGATGATGGAAGAGAGTGGGGCAGGAGTGCTGGGTGCCAACCACCCTGGTGGCACTGTGCCCGTTGTACTCACAAGGGGGTAGAAGCTGCTGTCCCTGTTCTTCCGGAACAGCATCCCTGGCATGGCTGCCCACACCATGCTGGCAGAGCCTTTGTGCCGTGTGTGCTTCTCCCTGTAGCCTGGGAGAGGGCTGGAGATGGCTCCCTTGGACTCACACAGTGCTGGGGGGGTTCAGGGACATCCAGGCATGATGTCCCAGCAGTGCCTTCCCCAGGGTGGCCTGGCTCCCAGCCCGGGTGCTGGGCAGGGTGTCTGAGATCCCCATACCTAAAGGAGATGACCGGGGACAGAATGGTGACTCTTCATTTTCCTCTGATGCTCCTTTCTTCTCCCTGGCAGCAGCAAGGGCAGCCTTGAAAAGGAAGAGAGGTTTTGGTGAGTGCTGGATCCTGGGCTGGTCTGGATGGGAACTGCCCTGTGGCTACCGGGAATGAACCCCAGCACATCTCAGATCCCAAGGGCTCTGTTTCCCCTGGGATCTGCCCCAGACCCTGTCTCAAACAGGACCTTCCATGGTGCTGCCCTCACCTCATCAGGCTGCACATCCGCCTCCTGAGCCGTCTGTCTGTCCTGGGACATGTCCCCGGGCTCACTGCTTAGTGCTGCTCCTCCCTCAGTGTAACTTCACATGGACCATCCATCCACACCTTCACCCTCCTCCCACGGAGCTGGGGTGTGGAGATGCTCTGAAATACTTCCCCACACACACTCTCCCAGATTTGGCTCCACAACAACCTGGAATTGGGCACACCAGGAGAAAAGAGCACCTGTGAAGCTGGGAATGGGTCCCAGAGCCCCTTCTCAGCTCCTACACTGGGCACAAACCAGCCCAGTACAGCGATTATCCCAGTGAGCACAGGCTCCCTCCCTTGGCTGCCCGCACACCGCGCCGGGCACGGAAATTTCCCTTTCGGATGGGTTTTGTCAGAGCCCTGTGAGCACAGAGCTGCTCCTGGGCGGCAGCTGCTTCATCTCCGGCTTCACGGGTCTGGATTTGAGCCAACACCGAAACCTCGTGCACAGAAAACTTTCACGGGAGGAAAAAGAGGCCCTGGGAAAACCTTCCCGGGCCTCGGCAGGCGGGACGGGAGCTCGGGAGCGGCCGCCGGCTCTCACCGCGCTCGCACGGAACCGTTCCCAAGGCCCCTCCAGGCTTCGGTGCCTCCCGCTGTCCCGAGGGAGCCTCCGGAGACCCTCCCGAGGACCCCCCCGCTCACCGACACAGCGATCCCCGCGTCTCTGCCTCTGCGACCGCCGTTCCCAGGCAACGGCTGCACCGGCAGCACCGGCTGCGCCACCGGCTGCACCGGGAAATACCGGGAGAGAGGGGGGAACCCTCCTCATCCTCACCGGCTGCACCGGGAAACGCCGGGAGAGAGGGGGGAACCCTCCTCATCCTCACCGGCTGCACCGGGAAACGCCGGGAGAGAACGGGGAACCCTCCTCATCCTCACCGGCTGCCCGGAAGAGACAGCGCTGGCCCCGGCCCAAAGCAGGGAGGCAGAGGAAGGAACATCCAGCCCTTCACCCTGCGCAAGCCTAAATCCCGCTCATGGCTGTGACAAAGTCCCTTTAGGCAGCGCCGGAGACGTTCGGGACCGAGCCCTCACCCTGCCCGAGGGATGGGATGGGGGATCTTTACCCAATGCCCCCCACAGGGAGTTGCAGGCAGCTCTGCTCCAGTGGCTTCCCTGAGCAGGACAAGCAGAGTCAAAGTGACAAAAATCATTCCCCAAGCCCTGCCAGTCCCCCACAGTCCCCAGCCACTTGCACAGGGAACCCACTCCCAAGGCTCCCTCCGGGCTCTCACTTCACCCCTGCAGATAATCAGCTCCAAACGCTCCCAGCTGTTGACCTCAGCCTTGCTGTTAAGCTCAATAACAATTTCTAAACTTAATTTGTTTTTCCTTCTGCCCAGAAAGAGCCTCACACCCTGCTGGGAGCGGAAAGGAGATTTGTTATCAGCTCCCATTATCTCCCTGACCCGGAGAGGCTGCCCCAAATAATGACTTCTATGAGAACAGAGAGAGGCAATACTCAGTTTTATTGTTTTGGGAGAGCATTTTGAAGTTCAACTGGAAATAAGCTTTAAACAAACCAGTCATTCCCAGAATCCCTTCCAACAGTTTATGCAGCTGTGGTGGTTTAGGAATGGTCTTCCCCAATTTACTGTTCCCACTGAAAACACCCCAGACCATGTGCCACCCACCCACTCCCCCCACTGCTCCTGCAGCAGGATGGAGAGGAGAATGGGAGGCACAAAAAGGTAAACCCTGTCCTGGCTGGAACCAGGAAAACACCCCAAAATCAACTCCTGCAAATAAACCAATTTTAAAAAAAATTAAAAGAAAATAGAGAAGCTAGGAGTGCTTTTGTCATGACTACATAAAGTACTAGAAGTTCCAAAAGTAGAATTGTAACCCCTATTCTTTACCTCGTTGTGTTAAAATAACTGGGCATTCCAAAAATCCTTTCAGCATGTTCACTGACTTTAAAAGCTGTGTCAAAATGAGGAAGATGAAGTATCAAACTTGCATATCTCATCTACTATGACAGGCATCAAAAAGTGCTCTAGGACTGTTTAGCACTTATTACATGATATTCAGTGAGGAGTTTTAAAGGGGAGAAAAAAGGAATGCTCTGTTATCACCAAAAAAGAACATTTCAAGCTCTTTGGAGCGTGTATCAAGTGGGATTTGGGTCTCTCTAGAGCCTTATTCTAAATTGATACAAGGTGGAAGAGATAAGAAGCCACATCTTGCAGCTCTGCAGGTTCCTCCTGACAGCCAGTGCAATTCTGAACTGCAGAACTCTGCCAGAACCCTTCAGGCACCAGAGGTCACAGCAACACCACGTTTTCAAACCAGATCAGAGTCCAGAAAGCAGGAACAAGCTTCAGCTTTATTGTTCTCCCAGCCATGGTCATCTTTGTAAAGGAATGATATTGCAGCTGAAAAAAAAGAGGGTAGGAGGAAATATTAAATTTTAATTTCTCAGACAGGCACATAAGACCTGGCATGGGATGGCTCAGACCCACCACAACCCTCCTCCACTGGTTTCCCAGACAAACCAGCCACTGAGACCTTTCTGCCTGTGCTCATGTTTGCTGGCACTCAACTCCCTGTATCCCTGTGCAGAACCAGCAGCCTCCAGCTCCCTGGTGCCCACCTGTGAGCTCTGTCACAGTGGGCAGTGACACAGCCAGGGCTGGCCCTGCTCAGGAAACGTGCCCTGAGCTGGTGAAAGCCTCTTCCCTCCAGCAAGTGAAACAGTAGCTCACCCCAGGAGGCCCTTCCCGGCCCAGCGCTTTGGAGTCAGCCCCACGTGCACCCTTCTGCCCCCACGGATCACAGTCACACTCAGGGGTCTCTGAAAGAGAGGAAAAAATAGAAAAATAACCAAAATGTTTCACTTTTCCATCACAAGTCAACTCTCTTCCTTCTTTTGCTGAAGTACACAAAGAACATTAAGCCCAAGGAAATGTTCTGCAGCAGTGCCCACTCCCACTCCTGTGGCTAGAACTGAAAGAAGAGAGTGTGAAGTCATCTCCAGGAGATCCCTCACTTCCACCACCAAGCACTTAATGGTTGTGGCAGCTTCTCTGGCCAGGCCACCAGGGTGGCACAGCAATGCTGCTGCAGGGAGTCCCCAGGGAGAACAAACAACGTGATGTCCACACCTCTCAGCTCTTCCATTCATGAGCAAATAGCTCAGTGCTCTCAGTGCTACAACTGCACAGACTGAATCTGACATAGTTTCTGACAGGGAAGTGATGATTCCAGAGATCCAAGTTCCATAGAAAAAGCTGTGGCTAACAGAGACAGGCAAGAGAATGCAGTCACAGCAGGAATGAGCTCACCCCCTCACTGTGCTGCACCACTGTGGCAATGTTCTGCAGGTTCTGGAAGTTGTTTGCATTGACAGATCCAAACTCCACAATCTCATCATCAACTTGAAGTCCCTGGACAGAGATAGAAGAGAGATGAGCATCTGCATTTTCCAAAGACAGGTAATGTCACAGGAGCATCGCCCTTCACCCAGCCTCAGGTAGAGAGATGTGCTACAACACCTCTCACACCCAGGCAAGTGAACATCACTACAGCCACAGGGAGAGCTAAGTGTTCATTCCCCTGTTCTGTTTCATGGGAAGAGAAATACTGAGGCTGGAATGGTCGGTGAGGTGTGGAAGGAGCTGTGTGGTGCCAGGATACAGCTCAGAGAACACCCATCTCATCCCTGTACAGTGACCAGCTCAGAGAACACCCATCTCATCCCTGTACAGTGACCAGCCCCTTCACAGGACATCCCAACATGATGAAAAGAAGAGGTTGACACCCTAATCAAGGCCCCAGCTTATTCCCACTGATTAACAAGAGGCAGAGGGAGCCATGAGCTGTCTGGCTCCAGCCAAAGCCTTCCCCACGAGCCGTGCCCGACGCACCGAGACGCTGGCGGGAGAGCCGGGGCTCACGGAGTTCACTTTGGCAAAGGCCCGGGGCAGGCTCTGGCTCTGGCTCATGGCCTCGGCCAAGGCCTCCGCCTCATCCTTGGCATGTTTCTCCTTCTCCCGGGCGTGCAGCTTGTGCAGAGCTTCCTCCACCTGCTTCATCACTGCCTTGTGGTCATTCTGCAAACCTGTGGGTGACACCATGAGCACACAAGGAGCTGGAAAGGCTTCCCCCAAAGGGCTCTCAGCACCTGCTCCCCCTGCAGTCACACAGAGCGGTGCCCTGGCTGTCTCTGGTCTCAGCAACAACCTCTGCTCTATCTGCTGGGGCCTGGTGCCAGCCCGGCAGATGTTTATCAGTGCAAGACACAGAGAAAACCACCCTATGAATTTTGGTAAACATGCAAAGGCAGAAGGGCTGCGAGGCCCGTGATCCCTTAGCACTCAGTGAGCAGCTTAAGTCTTCTTTCCATTAAGTCACCTGCTGTTACATACATACCCATCCTGAGGAAAGCCTGGGATGAAATAAATGCCAAGCTGTTTTCTACCCAAATTTTATTCTACAAACAGCCCAGAAAAGCTTTGTTGTGTTTCACAGATCCCATTTTACTGACTTAGCCCAGGCGGCAGCTCCGAGCCCTGAGCAGAACCTGGGGAAGAGGCTCAGCGCAGCCCCGGGCCCCGGTTCTGCGGAATTACAACGCGCGCCATGGGGGTTCCAGAGAGCTCCGCGGTTCCGCGGTGCCCGTCCCCGGGCAGAGGCCGCGTTTGCCCCGCACATCCCGGTTTCGCTGGCTCATCCCGCGGGATGGGGCGCGGCCCGGTCCCGGGAACGGCCCCCCCGCCCGGTTCCCGTTCCCCGCTCACAGATGATGTTGTGCCGGGCTGTGCGCACTTGGTACAGGTCGATGTCCGAGCGGGGGAAGCCCTCGGCGTCCACCAGCGGCTCGTGCATCCCGACGCCCTTTTGCTGTGAGGGGAGAGGCGGCGGTTGGGAAGGGGCCGGGCCCGCGGGCCCGCACGGCGCCCCCCAGCGCGGCCCGGCCCTGCCCGGGCACTGACCCCCTCCAGGAGCTCGTAGCACGCCTTGATCTGGGCCTCGATCTCGTCCTTGCGCCGCACCAGCTGCTGCACATCGCTGACGGTGACGGGGCGGCCCCCGCCGGGCTCCGCCATGGCCGCGGCCGGACGGGAGCCGGGACGGGCGCGGGGCGGGGCCGGGGGCGGGGCCAGCGGGGCCGTGAGGGGGTGACAGGCGGGGACACGGCGGGGACACGGCGGCGGCAATAACGGGGTGACACAGCTGCGTCACTGCCTCTGCGGCACACCGCTGTGGCGCTGGCATGGGGGGGCACAGCGGCGTCACCGTCACCGGGTCACGCTGCTGTGGTGGTGCCATGGAGCGGCTCTGATGGTGACACGTGGTGGCACAGCAGTGTCACCACCAGTGAGTTACGCAGCTTTGATGGTGACATGTAGTAGCACAGCGGTGTCACCACCGCTGGGTGACACAGCCGTGGTGTACGATGTTATGTCCCTGTCCCTGCTGCTGGCCCCTCTCCAGTCTGTGGCCCAGCGCATTTGCCGAGTGCTGCGTGGCATCCATGTCCCGGGCAGTGTGGCAGCAGGGGACAGCCCCACCACGAGACCCCCACCCCTGTCCTCCGTGCCACTGGCACCACCCAAGCCCCCCGTGCTCATCCCCTCTGGCCTTGCTGGTGGCTGCAACTTCCCACCACTCCCAGCCAGGTGGAGTTTGTGCACTGGTGTCTCCCCGGCAGGGCCATCTCTTGTGCCCTCCTCCTGCTGACACGTTTTGGGGTCCCTGCAGCGCTGGGCTCACCAGGGCTAAAGGTGGCCCCGTGCCCAGACACCACCGCACACCCAGCCGGGCTCTGCAGGCTGTCCTGGCTCAGCGCTGCCCAGGATGACGTCCCCAGGGAGGGGTGAATGTCCCCAGGGGCAGCGGGCGGGCCGGGGGCTGTGCTGCCCAAATTGCGTCACCCCCGGTGACCTGGGACACACACGGGGCAGGGATTTGGCTGCGGGGTCAGCAGGGTCCCCACCCTCCGCGGAGCCTCACGTGCTGCACTCCCACCCTCGGTGCCACCGACAGGGCTGCAGGGACCCGTGACACGGCCCCGGTGACAGCCACCCACCGCCCCCGCTTTGGGCAGCTCCCAGCCCAAACCATCCCTGGGTTGGTGGTGGGAGAAGGTGGGGCCGAGGAGGAGCCTCCCCGTCCCGTTATATTGAAAGCGCCCCATTCTCAAGCTCTCTTTGCTTCCATCACATCGCCAGGTCACAAAAAATGGTGAGGGCAGCAGATGGGAATGAATTCAGACATCGGGGGCTCCATGGCACGGGGCGCTTTTGGAGATTTAAGCTCTGCTTGAATTCGGGTTTTCCAGTGACTGTTCTGGACGTGGCACAGCAGAGCTGCTCCTCACAGCCTGACCTTTGGATTCAGCTCCCTGGGGGCTGCTGTACCTGCCTGTCCCGCTAATGTCTCTCTTTTCTCATTCTCTTTCAGACGACCTACACAGACAAAGGAGAAAAGGTAAGAGCTGTGTCCCTGTCCTGCCCCTCTGCCTCGTGTGAAACATCAGTCATGTTACTGCAGATTGTGTCAATTCCTTGATTACCTGTTGAAATCAGAAGTAAAACTGCTCTGGGCCACACAAGATCCTCATTGTAAATTAGTATTAACCATTGAAATTTCTGGTTTGAGAGGAGAGTGACGAAGAGGAGATGATGGATATTTCCCAGTCAAGTCAAGCCTTAAGCTGAATCCTCATTCCATGCAACATTTATTTCCAAATGCTGCATTCTTTGCCTCCTTTTTCACTTTTAAAGTGTTTCCAGTGCTGGGTGGCCTGTGCCAGGTTGGGCAGTGGTGGGGAACGGAGAGAAGGGGGATCTGTCCTGGTGCTGGTGGTTGTGTAAGAGCTTTTGTGGAATAATTAATCTTTAACAGAGTGAGGTTTGCAGGTGGGCAGCTCACTGGGATGGCCACTTGTGGGGAGCACTGGGAGAACTGAAACTGTGGCTGTGGGCAAAGGTGAATCAGTGCTTTGTACCTTCCAACCTGCAGTGCAGGATCCTGTGGGCCTTGACTGTAAAGCACTTTGGAAAATCCCCATCTGGGGGCTGTTCCACCCAGTTAATTCAGATGCATTTGCAGGAGATGCATTTTCAGGGTCCCAGCTGCTGCTTCCCAAGCAGTGCTGCAGGAAATGCAGCAGCAGCTTTCAGCCCCATTTTCCTTCCTTTTAGCCCCAACGAGGCCGCTTCATCCATTTCCACTCCATCACCTTCTGGGTCGGCAATGCCAAGCAGGTGAGAGGCTGCAGCCACCAGGCACACGTGTAAGGGGACAGCAGTGCCAGGGGACATGAGCCAGGGGACAGCAGTGCCAGGGGACACGAGCCAGGGGACACCTCCCACGCCAGGACAGGCCGGGCTCTGCAGGCATTGGCTGCCTGGGGGGTGTTGGTTCCTCCCGGCAGCCCCTGGGCCCGGGATGTGCCGTCTCCCAAAGCCCGGCCCTGGCCTGGCACCGGTGGCCTTGGTGGCCTTGGTGGCCCTTGCGCAAGGCGAGGGGCGGCTGCTGGGGGTGGGACGTGGGACATGAACCAGAGCACGTGGCCAGGCTCAGCTGTGGCCACCAGCCTGCAGAGCTGTGTGGGCTCATGGCAGCTGATCTCCAAACCTTGCCCTGGGCAACCCCTGTGCTTCACACCTGAGCTGCTTTTCACCCAACCTCACAGAACAGGGGACACGCAGAAATGTCTCCTGCTCCATGGCAGCCCTCACAGAAAGTTCTGGAGGCAGCACTTCCCACTGAATTTGGGCTTTTTCCTCAATCCTGGCCCTTTCTTGCCTCTGCCTGTTCCCCCTGGGCTGCTGGAGGAGGCAGAGAAGCTGCTGCCTGTTCTCACACACACACAGGGCAAGTGTGACTTGCACCTGCCATGGTGGCTGTTGTCCATGGCCTGTGTGCCACCAGCACCACAGCTTCCAGCAGAGGGACTCTTCCCTGCCCACAGGCTGCATCCTACTACTGCAACAAGCTGGGCTTCGAGGAGCTGGCCTACCGCGGGCTGGAGACCGGCAGCAGGGAGGTGGTGTCACACGTCATCAAGCAGGACAAGGTAAGGGAGCCCCTGACAGAGGTGCCACTGCCAGGGCAGGGAAAGGTGAGGTGGTGTCAGACCCACCATGAAAACCATCACCTGTTTTGCTCCATCCTCACCTCTCCTCCTCCTCCTCGGCAGATCGTGTTTGTTTTCTCATCCGCTCTGAACCCAGGGAATGAGGGTAGGTGTTACTGGGGGGGATGCAGTGGGAAATGGCTGAACAAAGCAGCTCTGCTCATGCCTGTGGCTGTTCCTGCTCGGGGCAGAGATGGGGGAGCACCTGGTGAAGCACGGGGACGGGGTGAAGGACATCGCCTTTGAAGTGGAGGACTGTGACTTCATCGTGCAGGTGGGCAGCCCCTCCACCCCTTCCCACACAGCCCCCCAAAACGGTGAGGGGAGGCAGGAGGGCCTGGGGATGTCTCCCCCTGGCCTGGGGGAGCTGTGGCAGGACAGGATCTCTCTCCTCCTGCCCAGAAAGCCAAGGAGCGTGGTGCTGTGGTGGTGAAGGAGCCGTGGGTGGAGCAGGACAAATTTGGGAAAGTGAAATTCGCAGTGATCCAGACGGTGAGTGGCAGGGCAGGGCCATGGAGCTGGCTGCACCTGGGAGGCCCCTGCACAAACAAAGCCATGACACAACCACTTTCCCCCCTCACAGTACGGTGACACCACCCACACCTTGATAGAAAAGCTCAACTACAAGGGCCTGTTCCTCCCTGGGTACCACCCACCCCTCTTCAAGGACCCCCTGCTGCCCAAGCTGTGAGTACTTTCCAGAGGCTCCTGCCTGGCTCTTTGCCATCGTGTTCTGGTGGGATATCCCACTGAGGAGCTGGACAGGTCCCCACTGCCTTGCCCTGGAGCCCCCTGAGCTGTGGGATACCCCTGAGCCTGGCTGAGACCCTCCTTGTCTCCCCCCACAGACCAAGTGCCAAGCTCAGCTTTGTCGATCACGTTGTGGGGAACCAACCTGACCTCCAGATGGTCCCAGTAGCAGACTGGTAAGAGTGGGGAGAGCTGGTGGGAGGTGGGATGGAGCAGCAGCACAGCTCTGCTGGTCTCACCACTTCTGCCAGGGCTGATGAAGCCAGCACAGCTCCATTACTGTGGGGATGGAGCAAGGGCTTGACTGTGCCCCCTGTGACTGGGCAGGTACCAGAAGAACCTGCTCTTCCACCGCTTCTGGTCAGTGGATGACAAACAGCTGCACACTGAGTTCAGCGCCCTGCGCTCCATCGTGGTCACCAACTACGAGGAGACCATCAAGATGCCCATCAATGAGCCAGCCCCTGGCAAGAAGAAATCCCAGATTCAGGTGAGTGGATGCTGGTGGTTGACCCATGTGGCTGCCTCCACTCCCAGGGGGATCTTGGTGACGGAACAGGGACCAAAGGTCAGTGATGTGGAGCCAGAGCAGACCTGCTGTGCTGAAGTGGCTGCTAGAAAGGAATCCTGGCTCTGCTTGGGCCCAGGGCCCACCCATCTCATCAACAGTGTCTGTCGTTCTGTGGTGCCCCTGGGCTGATCTTGCCTGCATATTTTTAAGCCCACACCCATCCCTTCACAGCTGTAGCTGTGCTGTCACTGCCACAGTGACATCTTTTCCCTGTAGGAATACATTGATTACTACGGAGGGGCCGGAGTCCAGCACATCGCACTGAACACCCCCGACATCATCTCAGCAGTGAGTGCAGCCCTGGGACCCCCCCTGCCCTGGGACCCCCCCGCCCTGGGATCTCCCTGTCCTGGGACCCCCCCTGCCCTGGGACCCCTCCTGCCCTGGGACCCCCCCCTGCCCTGGGACCCCCCCTGCCCTGGGACCCCTCCTGCCCTGGCTCTGGGCCTGGTGCTTGTCACAGGGTGCACCATGACCCTGTCAGGGTACAAGGGCCCAGAGCCAATGGCCTTTGTGCTGTGGTTGTTTTACAACCAGCATTAACTGCCCAGGGATGCTGCACCTGTGAGCTGCCTGTCCCTCCAGCTTAAAGCAATTGGGGTCTGCAGGGCCCTTGGTGGCACCTCTGTCCTTGCAGGGTGGAACACAGCCAGGCTGAGCCCCATACCCACCACCCACCTTCAGCTGGGGCAGGTCTGGGTTGAGCACCCAGGTTTGGGCTCCTCTCCAGACCAAAGGGCCTCCAGAGGTATCAGGTCAGAGCAGGACAAATGATTCTTGCACAGCTCTCTACAGTGCCTGGGGAGGACATCTTGGGCCTGCCCATTCCTGGTGCCAAAGTGAAAAGATGAGACAGGTTCTCATGCTTGAGGTTGGCCAATGCCATGGGAAAGCATCTCTGTTCTGACACTGCCCATGCCAGGAAATGCTCCTGGCACAAACCCCTCCCAAGCTGAGCCCTGCTGGGTCTCCCCTGCCTTGCAGATCACCAACCTGAAGCAGAGGGGCATGCAGTTCATGGATGTGCCCTCCAGCTACTACCAGGTGCTGCGGGAGAGGCTCAGAACTGCCAAAATCAAAGTGAAGGAGAACATTGACAAGCTGGAGGTGAGTCAGAGGGGGAAAGGCCTGCCCAGGGCTGGACCAGCTCCCCACAGTGCCCTGCAGGGATGTGAGTGACACAGAGAGCCCCACCTGCTCCTCTGTGGGTCTTCGAGCTGTCGCCTCATTTATTTTCTCCAGGAGCTGAAAATCCTGGTGGATTTTGATGAGAAAGGCTACTTGCTCCAGATCTTCACCAAACCAGTTCAGGACAGACCCACGGTCTTTCTGGAGGTGATCCAGAGGCACAACCACCAGGTTGGTTTGGGGCTCTCCCTCTGGTCCTGGCCAGGAGCCCTCAGGGCCAAGCCCTGGTCCCTAACGGTGCCACCCCTGCAGGGCTTCGGTGCTGGGAACTTCAAGTCTCTGTTTGAGGCCATTGAAATGGATCAGGATGCCAGAGGAAACCTGACTGTGCTGGAGCCCAACGGGGAGACCAAGAGGATGTAGGGGATGGCAGCAAGTGCCACCCTCAGCCCCAAGGAGCTGAACCCCAAATGAACTGGGAAACACCCCACGTTTTGGTAAATAGCCCAGGCTGGAGTGCCACAAAGCCAGGGAAGCCACTGCCAAGCTGGACAATGCAAAAGGACCCAACACCTCTCCCAGCCCAGCCCTGGCACTGCCCTCCCGTGACCTCCTGGGAGATGGGGCGTGGGAAATAGCAAACACACTCAAAAAGCAGCTTAATCTGATCCAAACCATGGAATTCTTAACAAAGGGCAGGTTTAAGGCATGTGCCAAAGACATGCAGCTACAGAGGAAGACAGAAGAAACAACTGGGAGTGCTCAAATTTAGTCTATCCAAAGTTTTAATTTTAGCTACACGGGAAGCTGCGAAAGCACGGAGGCATTTTCCTCTCTGCACATCTCCTTTTTTAAGATTTTGGTTTAATTGCTTTTAGACTCAATCTTCAATTTGAATTTGCTGAGAATAAACATGGTTTTAGGGTAGCTACAACACTCTGGAATGAGAATTTATTGTATTTACATATTTCAGCCTTCCCAAGGCAACAGAGTCTTGCTCTAATACCTGTAAATTCCTGCATTAATGATGGGTTGGGGTTTCTCCCATGTTTCCAGCAGTAACTGCTGGCATTGGCAGCAATTCCTTGGCTCAGATCCTGGCTGCATGTGCAAAGTCCCCTCTGGGTGCTGCTCTGGTGTTGTCCTTTGCACGGGGAATTCCTCCCCAAAGCAATAAATCCCTTTTCTGACCTGGCCTGAGTGCCTGGGGAGTGCCTGTGTTCCAGGGGCTGCAGCTCCAGCACTCCCTGTCCCAGCTGCTGAAGGCCACCCTGGGGTGCTGCACAGCCCCTTCCACACCCCCCTGTTCCCTGTTTGCCACCAGGGGAGCTCTCAGGCCCTGAGCCCCTGCCGAGCCCTCAGCTCAGGATGGGCTCCTCTGAGCCCCAGCTGGGGCTGTCCTGCAGCCCTGTCCTGTGCTCACCTGAGGAATGCAGGAGCTGAGCTGGGAACTCTCCTCCAGCCTCTGTCCTGTGTCTTCCACCTCCTCCTCCATCAGCCATTCCTCTTGTCCCTGCTCCAGGTATTTCTTTTTGAATAAAAGCTCAGAGAGGCCATCCTGAACCCCCCCAGCAGCAGCAGCAGCCCCCAGTTGTGGGGGGTACATGGGGGGTACAGGGGCCAAGCCTGAGCAGCTGCCCCTGTCCCAGGGAGCAGAACTAATCCAGATTTCAAACAATCCCAGAATATCCTGGAAGGGACCCACAAGAACCATCCAAGTCCAACTCCTGGCAATTGGAATAAACTGACTTATAAGGAAAGAAAGCAAAGAGCCTCTGGCCCCAACAGCCTCACACATCTCTGACCCCTCACCTGGTGGTTAAGGCCCTTTGCCTCTATAAAGTTAAAAATAAATAAATAAATAAACAAATAAATAAATAAATAAATAAAGGATATGAAATCAGAGCAATCCAGGGGGGAAGGAGGAGCAGGGAGCCCTCACCTGCAGACACTGGACATGTCTGGGACTCCTGGTTCACTGTCAGGAGAGCTCTGCCTCAGCTCTCCAGGGCTGCAAGATTGTTAATACTGAGACAAAGTTTATAGACTAGAATCACATATTTCTTTCTATGACTAGAATCACGTATTTCGTTCATGCAATATAATGTTGCTTGAATTCATTTCCTGCTCACCAGAATTAATATTTGCAGTAAACTTTGCTGAAAATCAGTTCTTCACACTGTTCTTGTTCTGCATCTGCCTCCTTGAGCTCTCACAGCTCCCAGGTAATATATTAAGCACAACATAATTTTTCTGTAAGAAAAGTCAGTATATTTATGGTTTGCTTTATAAAAGTTACTATAATACAATGGTACATAGTATTCAATTCACAAAAATATGAACAAATATATACAGCATGACACATCCACAACAAAAACACTTTCTTCAAAACAAGATACATACTGGTGACAGATTCTATATGCACAAAACATCCCTAAATTTATAAATTTGCTTAACCAAAGAAAAAGCAGAAATCCTAAATCTTCAAAGCAGAGTTGTTTTTTTAAAAGGAACTTAAGAAAAAAAAAATTAAATTTATTGCAAACAATTTGACCTGCCTACTTTTAAAGGAGGCCCTTGATTTCCACGCTGGGAATTAAAACCAGAAAACTGCAAGAATTGGGAGCTGGGTGTTCCACTTTGCTTCCAAACTGCCCCATTGTTTTAGAGTGTCCTTCTTGATGTGTTTTCACTTGGACAAATCCTACAGTGGCAATTGAGGAAACTCATAAAAACAAAACAAATATTAAACTGAAAAAATCCAGTTGCTAATTTGCTTAAATACATTTTAGGGTGTCTATTAGACTGTACACATTTCCTCGCTTGAAATAAATAGATCTTGCACATAAGGGTTCAGACTGAGGGAGGGGGGAAAGAAGAAGCCTTGACTTGGCAATTTTTTGTCTTCAGTTTCTTAATGCTTCTAATTGCATCTATTTATTTGACAAAAAACCCCCGTATTTATACAGAATTTACATTATACAAAGCTTGACACAAGCTGTAAATGCCACCAGCTCCTTTGCTATACTCAGTCCTTCTTCCTCCCCATCTTGACATGATTTAGAGCTGGAATCTGTTTAAAAAGAACTCCAAATTACAATAGTCACTTTTAATAAACTATTTACATGCTCTTGAAGTACAAAGAAATCAGCAAAAAAATTTCAACATGTTTCTACAAGAAACAGTGTTTGAAGAGAAGATTCTTGAGTTCGCCTATGTACAGAAAATGCATTTTTTTATACTTCAAAATCCTTTTTTTTCCTTAAATTTTTATTTTGTACAGAAATGCACTGAAATGATCCCTGAAAAAGGTCACAAAAACCAGAACTGAAACTACTGAATTTGATGGAGTTTTAAACTGATGGTTGTTTTTTCTTTCCTGGTAGAAATAAGCTGCTCTGTACAATATAAATAACTGCAGGATGAGCCCCATCCCCTCCAGCCCCCCAGGTCCTGTGGATGCCAGCACAGAGGCACCTGCACCTGAACTCCCACAGCTGCAAACCCAAGGCTGAAATTCTATTTCCATCATTTTGCTCTGTTCTCTTGGGTCATTCCTCCCAGAGAGATGGAATTTTGCAGGAGCACTGTAAATGTCTCTCTCTTTTTTTGTCCTGGGCTCAAATTGAAGTGCCAATAAAGGTGGGGATGTGTTTTTCAGTGGACAAAAGCACTGCAGGCCCTGTAAGCAGCACGAGCTGCTGAGGCTCCCCTTGTCCCTGTCACTGTTCCCAGGGGTGCCTGAGCTGAATGGAACCACAGCAGCCACAGCTCCTGCCCTCCTCTCAGCCCAGCCTTGCCAAGCACAAGGCAAAGGATCTGAGGCCTCTCCCAGCCACATCTGTGCCTGCAGGGCTCCCCTGGCAGGGACAGGGCACCCATGGAAATCGCTGCACCAGGCTTGGGAGTCCTCACCATAAAATGATTTGTTTGGAGGTCAGGCAGCTTCCCAGTGTAAGACAAAATATCTCCAGGGAGGACTCTCTGCAAGCCAAGATTTATGGGGGAGAAAGAGAAGTCTCAGGTTTGGCTTTGAGAGCAGACATGATTTTTCAGAAGTGCTGTGGGTTCAACAGCTCTGTTTCATCTGGGGAAGCACTGGGAGATCAGCTCTTCTAAAAACCTCACATTATTTGTCTGGGATCCTAAAAGGGGATGAATTACAGGAGTTTCAGAAGTGCCCAAGTGATTTAGGTGCTCATGGTCTTTGGCACCCAAATCCCTTTGGTGCTCCTAAAACACAGCGTGAAGGACCTGAAGGTGACAGGGACCTTCCTCCCCACCTTCCTCACCAAGGGTTAAGGCAAACTGCAGGGGCTGATCCCACCCAGAGCACAGGGATGAGCTGGGAACACAGGGCTGGGCCATGTGGGGTGTGCTCAGCCCCACAAATCCACCAGTAATGCACTGGAGCAGAGAGGGAGAAGGCCAAGGACAGGGGCTTCAGTTCTGACACACAGGAAACTTCTGTGCATTTCCAAAGCCTTGCAAGTCAAAGGCCAAGCTGTGGAGATGCCAACACAGTGAATCTCACTCAAAAAAATAACAACTAAACTGAGCAGCTGGTTAAACTCCCAAATGCCATCACTGCAGTTCCACCCAACATTCAGTGACAGAAACTTGTGCTTCTCATGATTTTAGGTTCTGGGTCACCAACACCCAGGTGCTGGAGAGATTTAGGACGAAGGAGGAGAAACAAAACAGAACTGAACCAAAAGCAGAGATGGACCATGGGCTGTCCAATCTCAGAGACAGTTTGCTCGCCCTCAGACAGGAACACAGGTGTGTTAAGGCAGCTGGCAGCAGTCTGTGTGCTCCTGCTCCCTCAGGCCTTTTGTCTGGAGGAGAAATGCAGAGGCAGAGGTCTAACCTACATTACAAACTCCACACTGCAGAGCAGGCCTGGCAATTCCATGGAACAGCTGAAAAAACTTCCAGGAACCTCTTTTGCAACCTCTTTTGTTCTCACCCCTGTGGAGGTTTGGAAAGAACACAAGAACACAGCTGTGCAATTTGTTCTGTGGGGAGAAGGTGTTTAGTTATGCAGATAATCTTCCCATTTCAGAATGACATTGCAACTTCCCCTTACAAGCCAATTAAAAAGGGTTTAGTACAACTAATCTCTACTTTTAAAGCAGGAGAAATTCAATGCAAATTGAAAAACTGATCCTGTCTATACCTGAATGGTGGTGTAACATTTCCAGATCTCATCCAAAGAATTATTTTTTTCGTGTTTGGTCCCATTTTTAAATGGAACCTCTTGAAGAACTGCAACCTTCACCTCAGCACATCTACAAGGACAAAATATATTGAGAGATCATTTTAAAACATGCCTTCCAAATTGAGAAGCAATAGATGCTTCCATGCTATAGATGGAGGGGACAGGATTGCTTTCAGAGACATTTCTACCATGGTTTTCTGGAGGGACAGGATCCCCCTGGCCAAGTTACTGAGTAACAGAGGGAGGAGAGCAGCAGGGCACAGCTTGCTCCTATCACAGGAGGCATCTCCCACATCCAAGGACAGAGCAAATACTCCACATTAAAACACTAGAAGGGCAGGGAAATGCAGATGAAAGTGAGAAAAAATGAATACAAGTCACACATCAGCCTGATTCCCACCCACAGGAAGAAAGTCCTGCTACAAACGTGGGCCGTAGTCTTTGCTTGCAAGCAGGGCAGGATTTCTACAGCATCAACAGGGGTGAGCTGTCCACTTAATGTCAGCCTCCTCTGCAAGCAAGACAAGCCCATCTCCAAGGAATGGGCATCCCCAAAGGCCACAGCTGACTCCACCTCTTCCTAGTGACTGAAGTATCCAAGGGTTTCTCACGTGCAGCTGCAGAGGTTTTGATCCCCCATGGACCAGCATGGCATAGAAAATGAGAGGGGAGCCCAAGGAGGGGAGCTGAGGTCTGGCTGAGCTGACCCTGCCCCGGGGTCTGGCTGAGGGGCCCTGTTCAGGCTCATCCCTAAGGAAAAGGCAGGACAGCTCAGCTCTAGTCTCACTGTGGACACATCTCCACACACACACACACACCCCCAAGCACACACTCACTCACACACCCTCAAGCCTCTGGCTTGCTCTGTAACATCAACCTTACATTTATTTACAGCTTACTCTGAGAAATCTGTGCAATTTCAGCCAATCAAGCTCCCAACAAACCCTATATGGCATTTTCAGTCTCTGCTTCACATTTAAACGTTGAATGTCTTTTTCAACCAACGAAAACTGATGAGAAAAAGGTAGCAGCATTTATGAAACGATGAAGGCTTATAAGAACAATTAAAAAAAAAAAAGGTACCATTATCCCATTATGGAGCATTACTTCAGGGACTGAACAGAGAAGCTAGTGTTTGGATAAACCATGCCACAAAAGGTAGCCACCTTTTTGTGTGCGTGTTGGATCTGAAAAGGAAAAAGCACCTGAAACATGAACAGTCCTCGTAAGCGTGTGCGCTTTTTGCTTTCACTCATGATCCTGGCAGAAGTGCGAAACTTGCTTGGTTTTCTTCTCTTTTTCCTCTTTTTTTTTTTTTTTTGGTAAGTATTTTTTTGCTTTTAAATTTTTTTTCTTCCTTTTTTTTCTGTAGGTTTTTTTTTTCATCTTTTTTTGGCAAAGTGCAACCACACCTGGTTACCACAGTTTTGACATGGCCGAAGGTGCAAGTGTGACGAGAAACCTTGAGTTCAGTTCAGGGTTCCCCTGCAGTTCTCAGAGCCACAGAGACACGGGATTTTTACATCCTCAATTGGAAACTTGTAGTCGTAGGTAATTTCCTCGTTCACATTGATGTGCTGCTTGGAGTAGATAACGATCTTCTTTTGAGACTCCACCGTGATCACTTTAGCATAACAATTTGGCTGCAAGGGTGACAGAACAGGTGAGGATGTAGGTTCCCGAGGGCCAGGGCTTCCCAGCCTCCACACAATTACTTCAAGCTAAAATAAAACAGGGCAGTCCTCTCCCGAGACAACCCAGCCATGCTGCCAGAGCCTGGACTTAGGGCAAGCCTAGGCAGGGAGGCGTGGAGCCAGGAAACAGAGCAGCCCTCCTTGTGCTGCTCCAAAATATCCACGTTCTGGTCATTTGTGGAGCAAAAGAGCCTGGATGATGCTCCATCAATTTTGTCCCAGGTTAAGAGAAGCTCAATGCTTGGCCAGGGAGGCAGGTCTGAGAGCAGACTGCAGCACAGAGCACAGGAGGAAACAGCAGGGATTATTTTCCCATGCGGACACTAGAAGGAGCTGAATTTCCCACAGCTGAAATTTGCTATGTTTTAAGGAAATATTTGTTAGATTTGCTTGCTCAGTGTCCATCAGGGTTCCCTGAGACAGCCAGAAGGGCTCTTTAGCACACTCAGTCTCCCTGCATGTTTCATTCCTCAGATCTCTCCAACCTCTTTACATTCCTTCAGACCCTGCTCTGATCTGCTGTGGCTCATTAACATTTCATCACAACCCTGCGACCCCCTGCCACTTCTGAGCACCCCAAGCAGGGCAGGCAGGGCCTCCCCAGGTTTGTCAGCTGCCAGGGAACAAGGACAGGCCAGAAGAGATACTCACATTGCAGCTGTGATTGATGAACCTGGCGAAGTTCCCACACTTGGTGGCATCGATGATGGTGTCGTGGTCGACTCTGAACATGTAACTGCTGCCAATGCCCTCGTCCTCGTATCGCTTCTCACGCATGTCAGCAATGACCTGCAGAAAGCCAGGCAGGCTCAGGCCACTGCACTACTGACCTGTGAGCAGCCACCTCACCACCACAAGGCTCCCCTGAGCTCTGCTTGGGCCAGGCAATGGGGATTTACACCACCCCCATCACCCCAAGAGAGCACACACCTCACTGGAAACACAGAAGTTCAGGATGGGCTTCTGAAGGAGGATTCTCCTGAGTGCTCAGTTTTCAAAGATTGTTGGAATTCCCACCCTTGTACCTTCCAAACCATGCCAACCTGTACCCAGCCCACAGAGCTGACACCTCCAACCCAGGACTCCAGCCCTTGCTGTCATACTGAAGGATTTCATCCAGGGCTGGGTTTTTCTCAGATTTCAGCCACAGCTTACCTGCCTGATGTTCTGACCCACGTACTCTATCACCATCTCATCAGCTGCAATGGGCTCCATAGCAAAAAGGCCCCAGTCGTGAATGTGGCTCTTACAGAATTTTAGTTTTTTCTTCCGGAACTGCATGAAGAAAACACCCCAAAACCCAACCCTGAATTAGTCACAGCACAGAATGGGAAAGGATGTCTCTAGGTCCAGGATCTGCAGCAGGGGGTATCTACCTTGAGCTGGTTGAACTTGAGCAGGTCACTGTCACAGCTACCAGTGAAGGAGGAGAGGAGCCTGCGCTGCTCTGATCGCCTCTCGGAACCAGCCCGGGTGGAAGCGTGAGGTTGGGCAGGGATGCTCATACCCTGAGAGGACAAATGGGGGATCAAAGCTGACCCACAACGCCCTGCAGGATCCCTGTGAGCAGCCCCTTGTGCTACAACACATCACCACAGAACACCTGACATCAAACATTAGCACTTCCCACACAACCCCAGGACAATCAAGGAGACACAACAGCTCCCTCTCCCTCCCTGCCAAAAGGCAGGAAGCACCTGCTGTGTGTGACAGTGCCAAACCAAACCCCATTCACAGCTGGATTCCTCACCTGTGTGTCAGCTGGAGGCTCCTCTGCAAAAGCTCGGCTATTGTTGAGGTATTTGAGTTTGTCCTTCTTATCAATTTTGTAGTAGCCTTCGCTTCGTGCACAGCCCGTCACGTGCTCCCGCATGCCGTCATCCCGCTTCTTCTTCTTGGGGGTAGAAAAGCTGGTAGGTGGCAAGAGGTTAAGGAGAAACACAGCCAGAGGTGGATATCAGACTAAACTTGCTACAGCTGCATCGAGCTAACACTGGGAGCCTGGAAAATTAGGAAGGTTTTGTGGGGTTGCAAAAAATAACATTACTACTGAGATGCTGCTCAGCCCAAAGGCCTTGGAGAGATGCTGCTCTCAGCAGCCTTGGGAAATCAGCTCCTTCAGACACACATTACAAACCTTCAGGTTTGAAGGCACCTTCAGGGCTTTGGCTCCTGGAAGGACAGTGGAGCTGTACACAAACACAGCCATGAAAGCTACAACAATCAAGATTGACCCAAAAATGCTTCCTGTGAGGGAAAAGGTATCTTTGACACCAGGAAACTGAAGCAGAGGGTCCATAAAAACCAAGAGGTGACAGCCTCAAAACCAGAGTGCTGAGGGCTGGCTGCAAAGCAGGTGAGCCTGCAGGTACTTTCACACTTGTCATGCAGTGTGACACACAAAAACTCAAGGTGATTTGGAAGTGGCTTAAAAAGTGAACATGATTTTGCTGTTACAATATAATCCTTATCAAGAGGGAAAGAGATTTATTTTCACTATGGGTTTTGTTAGTTATCACTGACTGTTTTAGGTGTTTGGGCTTTTTTGATTTTGCTATCCTGTCTTGCAGGAAGCAAGGGATGAAGATATCTGAACTTCACACAATCTCTAGCAATACACAAGGTGGTATGTTTGTCTTCTTCAACACTTGAACATGGACATCTTTCCTGAAAAAAGTACTGGAGAGTTCGGAGGTTTTTAGAACAGTATTTTAGGCTCTGGTCAGGAGAACACTACTGGTGGCTGCACACACACACAGCCCTGATGTGCCACTTAGAAAGCTCTGATTTTATCAGTATTTCAACCTCAAAGCAACTTAAAGCTGCTAGAACCACTAACTCATTGTTTTGGGCACAGATGGTGAGATTATTTTTACAGCAAGTTTTAACTCCAAGTGAAAGCTCTGTGTGCAGACTAGAAATTCCACAGGAAAGCTGGAAAAAAAGTCTGGTTACACGCAGACAGAAGCGTCTCAAACTAGGAAGGAAACCTCCCCAGAAGAGGTGCCTACAGACTGTCCCTGCACTTCCAGACTGAACGTGCAGCAGGAACAGCCACTTCTGCAGTATTTTTGTATTGCAGCTTCAGAGAATGAAACAGTTTAAAATTCCCTGCTCATCCAAGTAATCTCTATTCCTGTAAGCAACCGCTTCTCCCACCAACTTCCCGTGCATCTCACACGTGCTGCCAACATCACGAGAAAGGATATAAGGATGGAAAACCCAGAGGGTGTCATTGAGCCAGTCCATACCGTTGTCCTGCTGTAACAAGCGGTCGTACGTGATGCACATGAACTTGATGTCCTCCTCGTCGATGCCGCCGTTCCAGATGTCGTACAGAATGGTCATCTCCTCAAACTCGGAGCGCGGCCTGAACTGCGGCTGGGGCGGGGAATACTCGGGGGAAGGGATCACTGGCAGCTCCTCAGATTTCTTCTGCCTCCGCCACTGGCGCTTGGGCTTTGCATGAGCCTCCTCTTCCTTGAAGTCTTCGTTCCACTGGTTCTCCAGTTCCTTGAATGGCAGTTTCTCTGCAACTGTCTCAGCTGCTATTTTCTCGTGGAAACCGTCATTCCTGAAGTCCAGGGTGACGGCTTCAGGGTCTTTCAGTCCATAGTAGGCATCAGGATGTCCGCTCAGCAGCTCTTTGCCCACAGCACCTTCCACCAAGGCCACTGGCATGGGAGGAGGTTCCATGGTTTTGCCCGAGTACACGTCCAGCGAGAGGACAGAAGGTGGGGACCGCCTCGGCCGACCCGGCCTCCTTTTGGGAAGAACAGAAGGTGGTGGTGGGGGAGGAAGGATAGAAGCCCCAGGGGGTACTTCTGGGGAGAGCAAACCAGGTTTTACTTCTGCCTTGCATTCCTCGATGGGCATTCTTCCATCTCCATGCATGCACGGCAGGGCTGCTACAGGTATTGGCTCATCAGGTGGCAAAGCCATGTCCATGTGGAAATCTGCTTGCGGGGGGCTGGCAAAGGGGATAGGGGAAGGAACACTGTTCATGCTGATAGTAAGGGAAGCACCAAGAGGCTCTTTAAAGGTTTTCTCTTCTAGCTCATCCTCTGACTGTTTCTTGCCAGGCAGAAGGCAAGGAATGGTAGCACCAGCCTCTGGGAAAGTAGGCGTGAAATTGAAATCTCTCCCAGGAGTCCGAGGAATGCCACTGTTAATGCCAGGGGATTGGGATGGGTAGGAAAAGGGGCTCCCTGGGACTTGAGGGGAACTGAGGGTCAAGCTGCTTCCTGTGAGGGGAGCATCACTTCCTGGTGTGGCTGGAACAGTGTCTGTGCTCTGTGACTTCGTGAGGGGGTGCGAAGACTTGGGCAAAATGTCCCGCCCGGGAGTCCTGGGAATCTCCTCTTCCACGGATGTTTTGGTCACCATTAATTGTTCAGGGAACTTTTCTGGAGGGACTAAAGATTCTTCCTTGCCGGGAGTGGATGGCAAGGGAAGCATGGAGGATGGCACCTTGTGGGCTGGCAGCAGGACAGTCTCAGTGTCCGAGTGGATCATCACCTCCCGCCCCGGCGTGCGCGGCAGCCGCTCCTCCTCCTCCGCTGCCAACGGCGGCTTGGCTTTAACTCGGCCTTCCAAGCTGCTCTCCTCAGACTTGCCAAAGAAGCTGCTTTTGCTGGGCAGAGCTTCTCCAAAGACTCCCCCTGGAGCAGAGATACAGAGAGACGCCTCCTCATCTTGAGATTCAGGCTTTGGACCTTCCTGTACCTCTGGCTCCAGCATGGGAGTGGGTTCGGACTCTTCCTCTGAAAGGGGAACAGAGAGGAGAATCAGGAGCTTTGCCTCCACTTGGTTGCTTGCACTTGCTGGTAAAGGCATGTTCAAGATGCCACAATTAAAATACAGCTCAATTCCACTGGGAGGCTTTAAAACTCCAGTGCTTTACATTTTGGAGGCACAAAGTATAGAGTAATTAGACACTACCACACACTTTCCTAATGGACCATAAAAAACCACACTATTAATTTGAGGATTAGCTACGACACAGACCAGAACGAAGGTTTCTCTGCTTTCAAAAGCCCTGACAACCTTTTGTACAGACATTAAAGGAAGGAGTGGATTGTGGGGTGAGGGCTTAGGAGGAGAGCTGTCAGAGCCCAGAGCCATCACCTTTCCTAATGTGGGAACTCAACTAATTGCAGGCCAAGGAGCACCCTCAGCTCTGCAAGGAGGGAATGGTGAAGGGAATAGCAGAACACTCCTGAACAACACATGAAGCAAACAGGAAGCCCTTGTAATGGATGAAGACACACTCAGATGGTATCAATGAGGCAATTTATATGCTGCTCTCCCTGCAGCAGCCTCATTTGTCTGGAGTTTATTTACCCACTTAGGGCCAGGTCCAAAAGGAATCAACGGTGAACCTTGTTAGGCAGCTCAAAATAACATTTTCAAGTGGGAGAACGAAAGGAGGTGAAAATGCCTGGAGAGTTGGAAGGGAGGCATTCCCCATTTGTGCTGAACAAACCAGGGCTGCTGGAGAAGGGTCTCAGCCTTCAACTCCTGCATGAGCTGGGCTGCTCAAGAACAATGCTGCAGTTTGAGTTTGTTCCCACAGCTTACCTGGAAAGCTCCTTACACATGTCAAGTTGCTTAAGTGCAGGTGTCTCCAAATTTATGTTCTTTCAGCACACTGACCTGTTCTAGAAAGGATTCATGCAAAACCAGTTCTTTGCCCTGCCCAGTTTAACATTTTACCTCTTTGTGACTTTCAGATTTTGCAGCAGCCAAGGAGTGACACCCTGTGCAGGGACTGGATTTCCAGCTCTCCAAGTGGCAAAACCCTGCCCAGTCCTCAGACACCAGAGCTGCCCAAGGCTCCACAGCAGGCCCCACTAGATGTGCCCTCCCTGCTGGCTCCAATTTTAACTTTTAGATTTCCCTCAGTTGCCAAATTACTCAAGCTTTATGCATCTCACTCCTGTTCTAGTAAAAGGTTTCCAATTTCCTTGGTTCAAGTACAACTCTGTATTGATTGAAGACAATTTCCTTCTTCAAGAAAACTACTGAGTATCACTCATTTAAAAGGAATAGGTGACAAAACCACCCACAAATAATATTAGGAACCATAGATAACTCTGAGACTCTACTCACCTGCCCCATGCAGCTTCCCTGTCACATACTGCTTCAATATTAAAACCAAAAAGAGCCAGTAGTGACATTCCTGTTCTGTTTTAGCAGCCATGGCTTTTCTATCTTGAGCTTCAGCCACCACACCACCCGATCAGTCACCCTCAGATGATGACAACTGTTCAGTTCCTCTAGGACTCCAACTAAACTGGCCCAGGATAAGATTCTGGATACAGTAACCGCAGTATTTTTAGTAGCAGATGGCTCATGTAAAGCTCCTTACTAGGAAGGACAGTTCAGCACAGACCTCTTTCCCTGTACAGATAATCCCTAGCCTAGAGCCAAGACTGGAAGAAGAAAGAGAGCAAGGGAAATACAAACCCATATATATTGGATACTGGGAGAAAATTTACTTGGAAACATAACAAAACTCCAAAGCACGTGGAAGGGCATACCTGGCCTACAGATGGGAGAGAGTGCAAGCTTTGTCTCCTGGTCTCTTTCCATAACCAAATGTTTCAGAGTTTCAGCAGCAACAGAAGCCCCCAGGACTTGGCCACACTCACTATCCCCTGCCTTGATTTCTTCACAGCCTTCATCTTTCACTGCCAAAGCTGGCTCAGCAAGTCCCAAGCCTGTTGCATCCATGTAGTCATCCACAGGATACAGGTCCAAAATAGTCTCCCTCTCATCATCAGGAAGCTCATGACCAGCAGGTTCCTGCTCTGGCTCAGCAACCATGGCTTCTCTGCCTTGATCTTCAGCCACTTCTTCCTCCTCTTCTTCCTCCTCCTCTTCATCATCATCATCATCCTCCTCATCTTCATCATCCGAGTCTGAACTTGACTCGAATTCAGAGGAGTCCTCACTCTCATCAGATGATTCAGCTTCAGCCTTGGAAGATGAGGGACTTGCTACATCTGCAAGAACAAACTGCCATTAGCTCTGCTTTCTGCCTTTAATGATCAATCAGGGGCAAATATCCCTTCCCCTGTGTGGAAACAGCATCACCAGCAGCAGGTGGGTTTGAAGGAGTGGCCTCCCAATTCACTTATTTCTGCAGAGATGTATAAATCCTGTCCCTTACAACAATCACCAAACAACATGGGAGTGGTAGTGCTGCCTGGCACCTCCCACCTGGGTCTCTTGGTGTATTCTATCTTTTACTAAGATTTTCTGCTGCCTTTACACATGGCCTTAGAAAGTGGAAACTACCACCTTCCTGAGCAGGAACTGATTGATAGGACAGAGTTATTAGCAGCCAATTTACCCTTTTCAGAAATCTGGTCCCTTCTCCCCCCAGCCACTCCTGTTTCACAAAACAAGAACACATTCAGCTGGGCTTGAGCCCAGTGCCCCTGTGGCTGGGTTGGGCTGAGATCAGGTAGGGACTGGAGGGCTCTAAAGGGACCCACTGACTGAGGGATCATGGAAACCTCACAGGTATTAATTAAAAATATCTCTGTGCATTATACTGTGTGAAACTGCCCAGTGAAAGGAGGTACACAAGTAACAAAATCGGCTCACAAAGGCAGAAAGGAGACCACAGCTGACCCAAAGGTGACACTCACTGCTTCCACTGCAGCTCCTTACCCTCCTCGGAGTCCTGCTCCTCCTCCTTGTCACTTGTGTCTATGCCTGTCTCCTCCTCATCATCTTCATCCTCGTCTTCATCGTCATCTTCATCGTCATCATCTTCATCCTCGTCATCCTCCTCTTCCTCCTTTGCAAGAAAGATTGCCAAAAATGAACAGTGCCTGGGCCTGTCCCTGGCTGCAGTAACCACCAGGGACTCTCATGGGAGGCTGTCAGAGAACCTGAAGAGGGAGTGACCTGACAGAGGTCACTTCTGGAAGGACAGACAGACCCCACCAGGAGCACCCATCTCCCACAAAAGGGAACTTTGGCACTTGGCATTACCAGGCCCCCTTTTAATGACAGCACTGAAACTGCAGCCTCACACCAACATACCTTGCCAGGTGCTGCTTTCACTAAGGCTCCCTCTTCTTCCTGCTCCTCCTCCTTCTCTGAGGAGGACTCTTCCTCTTTCCCTGATGTCTCATCTCCCTCCTCTCCCTCACTGTCGAGCTCCAATGGCCTTGCTGGTCGCCGCCGCAGCCCCACAGCCTCTGCATCCTTCTTTGACAGGTCAGATGTTGTATCAGAAGCATCCCTGTCCCTCTCCGACTCTGAGGAGCAAAAGCAACAGAAATTACCATCAAATACCTTGGAAAGGACAGAAAGAGTTAACTACATAAGGGAAACTTCTTCTTTGGGAAGATGGAAGTAGGAGCAATGTGCCCATGTAGTGTGAGGGTCCCCAGGCTTACAGGGACTTGCTGCTGTCACAGTGAACAGTGTTGATGGCAAAATGTGGGTGGCCAAAGCTGACACTCCCTAGGCAGAGCAGACAGGAGATGCAGCATGAGTGAGGTCAGGACAGGCAACCTGAATTTAATGCTTTTTGTTTCATTTTTTGGCTTCAAAACCACTTGTTAATCTGAATCGACTTCTACATGAACCCATGTGCAAAACAAAGGGTATTCAAAGCTTTGTCTCCTCTTTACTCTTCCCTGGTAATAGGAAATAATGTTAAGATATTTTCAAACAGATTTTTCTGGCAAGTAACTTTGGTTTCTTTCTCAAATCAAATGCAGAGCAAACCATTATGTGCTTCCTCCCACCGCACCCCAGCGAGCTGTGAGCACACCCCAAAGAGCCCATGAACCCATCTGAGCTCCTTCTGCTGGGGCCCAGCACAGCTAAAATAGGTTAAGAATAACTCATAAGTTATTCTTAAAATGTGGGTCTTAAAGTTCCCACCAGTGAATTTCAGATAATTGAACCCAGAGGGGCCATGGCCCAGCTGATCAGAGCTCTGTGAGAAGCAGGGTTTGGTTCAGATCCTTGACTCTGTGTTTAACTGTAAGTGAGCACACTGCTGTGAAGTTTAAAGGATTCAGCTTGGTGGGGTTTGCATCTGCTCCTGGGTTTCAAACAAATGCAATTTGCAAACCTTCATCTTCATCATCCACAGAAGTAGAAGGCCGGATTCTCTTCTGATCTCCCGCTGAGGCAGCTTCAGGTGGCTCCTTTCTTTTCACCTGAACAAAAGACACAATTAGCATTTCTGAAAGTTTAGAAACAGCAGAAATCAACTTCTTAAGCAAATTGCCACTTCTATACTTTGCTGTGGTCACAGCAGAAACCAAGGGTCACTTCCCAGCTCTTGATCTCTTTATTTGCTTGCAAACAGAATTTCACTCTGAATGAAGCTCTACCCCTTCAATTTGCATGAAAACACCCTGGGTACCAGCATGGTGCATGTCATCACCAGGTACTTTGGGGATGACAGAGAAAACTCTTGACAAATCCATGTGTCTGAGATTGTAGTAGAACAGAAAGAGAGCCTAAGCCCAGGGCATCTTAAAGAACCTCAAAGCAAGTTTTACTCTATTTAGAGACTGAAGAATCTCTCATCCCAAACCTTTACTTGCACCTTCTGTGTTCAAAAATCATAATTTCAGGGAACCCCTCTACACTCCCCTACCCCAAACTTAAGATACTTTTAATTTTTAATGCAGATGCTTTTCGAAATGGATACCCTGTGCTTCTGAGGAGACGGAGTTCAAGCAAACTTCAGGTGAGACTCAGCTGCCAAACCATCAGAGATTCCAACCAGAACAGCAACTGTGTGAAGCACCATGAGCATGCATGTATTTTTATGATCATGCTGAAATGCTGTGTCCTAAAGACAGGCAAATGTCCCCTGTCCCTTGCAGAGCAGGGAGATCCTCTACAGCCAATTCACACAAGGGGAGGATGAAAAGCTAAGGGAACAGAGGGTCCTTGCTCTGGTCCTGGGGGGTCAGAAGCAACCCCCTGAGTGAACACAGAGTGGGGTGAACAGCCTGAGGGCTCTGGGGCACAAACCTAGCGAGGTCTGTCCTCCTCTGGGGGATGTCAGCACAAGGAAGAGAGTTTTTGTTTTCACCTTGAAGGATGGCAGGCGGATGGCCCCTCGTAGGCCGATGCCCAGGCCGATGGCCTCGTAGCCCAGCCCTTCTCCTTTGTTCCAGTTCTCCAGGAGACAAGAGGCCATTCGATCCTTTGGCTTTGGTTTTTCCTCCACTTCTCCTCCAGACTTCACTGGAGTGAGAGAGGCCTGCAACAGAGAAGGCACAATTGAGAGGGGAAGGTTCCTGGGAAGGACACAAAGTCTGGAAGCCATTTAAACAGGCAAGGTTTGGGAAATATCACTGCCCTGCCCAGGCATCAGTTTCTTTGAGGGCATCTGAAGGTGCCCCACACCTGGAAGGAACTAGAGGTGCACAGAATATTACAAATAACTTGAGTGTGCTTTAGGCAAGTCAGCCCAACAATGTGTTATGTGTTATCTACCTTCCTTTGCTAACCCACATAACTGAAAGCAACTCCAGACCTTCCAGTTGGGAACACCTTCCTTCTGTTGAGTGCAAGGCCAAATATAGTGCATCAAAAACCACACACATCCCTGTGTTTCCTTAGCAACCAGAGCCCCAGTCCACAAAACCTGTCAGAAGGCTCCAGTCCTGGGAACAGCAAAATATATAAGGAAAACACCAAAAGGTCTACAAAATAGACACACGGCCTCCACAAATCCTTTTTCACCAGAGCTGAGGTGTGAAGGAAGAGCAGGAATTCAGTTCTCTGCAGCTGTGGAGAGGTGGACAAGCCAGGAGAATGTCACACATGGTGGCACATCATGTTTTGCCCAAGGCAGGGGCACTGGAGGTGACACTCACCTGCATCAGCCCAGGGCACAACAGCCCAAACAGTTTCTCCTGCACACCCTACCAGAGCTCACAGGCTGAAGTGGGCTGTAACCACCAAAGAGGCAGCACAAGCTCAGCTCTCCTGCTAATCAGGAACAAGACTAATGGGAATATCAAGCAGGGAATCCAAGCAGCAGCACTCTGTGGCCAGGATGCCTGGTTACTCCTGGCACTCTGCTTAATGCATCTTACTCAAACTTTCAAACCTAAACCCACCACTAGAGCTGGGAATAAAGAAAAGCTTTCCTCTAGCTCAGGCAGAAAAGATCCATGGAATGTGCTGCCTTCCCCAGCAACCTGCTCCTTTCACAGCTTTCACCCCACACATTTTCCACCCTGCCTGACCCAGGACACCGGATTATCCCTGAGCCTTCCCATCCTTTACCTAGGGCATGATGCTTCTTGGAAGTCACTCAGCTGCCAGAGCTGGAATTAATCAATCAAACAATCAATCAATCAGCTGCCTTTGATGGAATACAGCAGCCAGAATCAGTGTGATGGGGAACTGACCTCCAGGTGCCACCAAGGAGCCCAGTAACCCCCCCACACACAGACAGACACCAGCAATGGGAAGGTACAGTTAAATATTCAGTTTAAGCTGAATATTCGTATTTTGTTTTCTGCAAAAGCAGGCAACTTGTGCGTAAGAAGGAATCCTGTCCCACCCCAATGCCAGGGGTGCCCAGCAGAAAGCTCTGAAGTCTATGAGGTTTTTCTGCACACAACAGTAACACATGCCCTGGGGCAGAAATGGTTTGGCATCTCTGTTCCTGGACAGAAAGCACACGTGGTTTTCCATGCAGCAATTTCATATTTTCAATTACACTGCTCACATCCAACATAACCTGTGGCAAGGACTGTGGTGAGCTGCTGTGGTACAGTCAGCTTCCCTTCCCAAAATGGCTTATAAACCCCAGGTGAGGGAAGAACCCCCCAAATCCAGCCATAACTTGGGATGTCAGAGAGCCTGAAGATCTGCCTCAACTTGCTTCTGCTTCTTCACCACAAATGTCTGGTTTAAAACAATTTCTTGAGTGTTTCAGTTGCTGTTTTTGCAACTATTTGCTGGATCAGTTTCCTTCATTGCCCTGGAAACTCACGGGCCTCCTCCAAGACTGTCAGCACACGCTTGCTGGCAGGAGAACAGCTCTGAGCATTAGTCAGGAGGAAGGGACGGGGTTTCTGCTGCACGTCACGCCAGCCAGCTCTAAGCCACAGTAAATTACACTGTCACAAAACAGCTGTTAAGCAGCAGCATGACCAACCCCTCCAGAAAGCCAAGGAGCTCTCCCAGGCACCAGAGTTAACATGCAACTGGTTTACAAAAACAGGTGGTGAGGACACTGCTCTGAAAGCTGACATCTGAAACAGACCTGCCTGCAGGTTGTGGTTTGTTTTGTTATTTTTACAGTTATTCACTGCAATGGTAATTTTGAGGCTTGCATTAACCTTTCTGCAGTGTTAGGTTTTTTCGGGTAGTGACAAATTCACCACACCTCAGATCACAGAGCTGCTTGCTGGCTGAGCTACACTTCAAATTGGGTGAGAAAAGGATCAGAGGATTCATGCAAAGCTGTTTTCTCAACTAATCCCTGGAACTCTTGGTGTATTTGGCCAATGCTCAGCTTTTGAGTTAATTGCTGCCTTGTACATGCGCTGGGGAGGGGGCAGAACAGAAAATACCCACAAATCTCATTGTACCAAGTGGGGAACACAAGACAGAGGCTTGGTGGTTTCAAACACTCTTCTTGCATCTGACCTTAGTTTTTTGGAGCTAAACTTCAGCTTCCTCTTGTACATGAAAATTTAGGGGTTTGAGTTATTTAAAGTCAGTTCCAGACCCCCGCTGACCCCACACCCTGGCCACAAGCACTAAGAACAGCTCTCCCCAGGACCCAGCATGTGAAAACCCACTTTTGCCAGACGTTCCTTCTTGTCCCACCAGTCATCAAACGCCCGGAACGCCACCACTTCGACCATCTTGCGATTCAGGTCCCTTTTCATGATGGCCTTCAGCTCCTTCACTATGACCAGGAGGACTCCATCCACCGTGGCTTTGTGGGGATCTTCCTTCTTGGGCTCATAGCCCGGGGGTGGAACCGAGGGGTCAAACTTGGGCAGAGGCGGCCACTGCTGCCCGCGGGCGAGAGCGGCTCCCATGGAGAACGGGCGGTAGGGAGGGAGGTTCACAAACTGCATGCGGCCCGTCATGAAGGGCGGGTACTGGTACGTGTTCTGCGCCTGCATCATGCGGCTCAGCATCTGGGTTTGCATCTGGAAGGACATGGGCATGCCGCCCCACTGGTTGCCCAGGACGCTGATCATATCCACCTGCATGACCGGGAACATGCCCGGGTGGAAGGGGGGCAGCGGGGGCAGGATGTGGGGCGGGGGCACCCCGGGCGGGGCGGGCAGCGGCGGCGGGGGCACCGTGACCGCCGGGTGCGTGGGCGGTGGTGGTGGGGGCAGCGGAGGGGGCATGGGGAAGCCTGGCTGTGGAGGAGGAGGAGGAGGAGGAGGAAGAGGAGGGAATCCCGGTGGTGGCAGCGGGGGGATGGATGGGGCCATCACGGCCGTGTTGCTGACGGAGGAGTTCACCACAATGGTTTTGGCACATTCCGCGCTGGTGATGGGCGCAGGGTTGGTCTCGTCGTCAGAGATTTCCATGTCCTCCCCTGAGGAATGCTGACCCTGCCACAAAAGAGAGAGAAAAGGTGACGAGCACATTCTCTTTACATTAAATACCACAGCGCTGGGCTGCTTCAAACAAAAGCTAAGTTTAACACACATTTTAATTGGGAACGGAGAAAAGCGAGCGATGCTCTGAAAAGACAGGGCCCACTGTGCAGCTGGTGCCTATTGAAGCTTTTCTCTTCCGTGTCAGACCTCAGGAATCAGAGAGGTAAAAGCTTTCTAAAAGAGCATCAGCACCAACTGAACAAAACCCTCAGCTTCTATGGAGCACGAGGAATTGCTCCCAGGCTTGGTGAAATGCACACAATCCAAACATCCTTCACTGCAAGATACATTATCTCTTACTTGCATCTAGTACTCCTAGGTACATTACACCATCAGTTTTTATTCCTTAGTTTTTCCATGCACAAATAATTATGCTGGTTTTTAATTATAATCTCTGGGTCATTTGCTGTCAGCTCCTAACCTCTAATTGTGGAAACACAGTATCTCCACAAGGTTGCTGCTACTAAAAGTTGTCTTGACTAGACCACAGCAACTCACATGGGAAAAAAGAACCCCAAATCTGGTTAAATTGCTTTTAAACATCAAAGTCATAAATGCCAGGATTCAAAGACATAGCCCATGTTGTGTTTTCGGACAAAATGAATACTTTACTAGACACAAGAAACACAGACTTGTAGAAAATGCTAAAAACCTCTGCTGCCAAAGGGATGGAAACTGGATTAAAACAGAGGGTGCCAGCTTGCTCTGAAGTTTCAAAGCTGCCTGACTAGGTCTTGTACAGAAGAAAAGTCTCAGGAACTACCTCCATCCTTAACAGCACATGGTCACACCTGCACACCCTGCACACTGTGTCCTACAGGCACTTCAGTCCTCAAGGTGTCTCCAGCATCAAGAATCCACATGCACGAGTGTCACATCCCTGATAGGAAATACAGTAACCAAATACTGCTGGAAGACACATCCACGGGGTGACAGTTTATCTAGGAAACATGAATGGGGCTGATCTCGGACTAGAGTGATGACAGCAGACAGGACAGGTCCCTGTAACCCCCAAACAAATGTCTCACATTGCTGATGGCAGTGAAGAACCTTCCCTCCCATGTTCCCCAGCCCAGGGCACAGCAGGGATGCTGCTCCTGGCCAGAGCCCTCTCGCTGCCCTGGGAGCCAGGAAGAGATCTCCATCAAGTGCCTCTCTCTGTCACAATCCTGGCAAGAGTTTTGGAACCTGCTGGCTGTTATCAGCCAAATTTCACTGTAGATCTCAAAGATATTTATTGTTTGCTCCACATTTCGTGCCAGCAGGTGCCTCTTCTGTCTGCTCTCCTAACAGTCTCCCCAGTGTGAAAGGAAAGAGCAGTATCAGACACTGGAGAACCTGGAAGTTCTGGGAAGAGCTGTTGAGGAGCAGACTTTGTTGGCAGTTTTCACATTGAAGCCGCTGTGATTTGATTCTTAACCTGTGAATTTCTTACTGGCGTATGCAAACAAAGGCAGGAGCAGCTGAGTTGACTCTGCTACAAACTGTCACTGTGTGAAACTGAGCAACCACAACTATCCAAATCACTCCAAATGTTTCCCGTTTTATCAAAGGTCATCTCTGCTACAGCAGCTACCACCAGAGAGCAGGCTGAGCACGAGGCTTGCAGCAGCAGCTGTGCAAATCCTCCAGTCCTGGCACCTCCCCTCGCCCTGGCTTCCCCGCATTCCTGCGCTGCAGCACCAACTCAGCGCCTCCCGCAGCGCCTGGGTCACCCCCAAAAAGCCACTCACAGTTTTAGTGCCCAAAATGCCCAGCAAGGAGACACCATTCACCTGGCAAACCCTGAGCAAGAGCTACTGACCCCTGGTAATGGTGATGGAGAGGGGACTTTCCTGTAGTCACGGAGTCACTTTAGTGCATCTGTGCATGCAGGGAGGACTCCGAGGGCTGTTTGTAAACCCTAAACTGAACAGCTAAAACAGAAGTAGAGGTGATAACCCATTGCACCCAAGTCCTTCCAAAGGCCAGTTGTATCATGCCCTTGAGCTGCCCACATCTGGCTCACACTTCTCAGTGGGTCTCACACCCTGCATCCTCTCCCCAGCTGCTCTATTGCGGTCACATCCCACGCCGAGGATGGAGGGGAATATAAAAGGACATTCTGCACTTTCAACCACTGCAGCTCCAGTGAAAGGAGCAGAGGAAGAGCAGAAAGGACGGCTGTGGCAGGTGTAAACAAGATTCCTGTGAAACAGACCCTGGTTTTCAGTAAGTGAACACAAAAGGCCCTGTTAAAAGCACTGGCTCCAATTGCAAACGCTGGATGATGCTAAAGGTTGGCGCACGATAGAAAGCCAGGAGTGTTCAGGCTACCAAAGACAGACAAAATCAGCTCCAAGTTCACATTCATCTCATCTGATGGGATATGGAGAAAAGTCACCCCATGAGGCCTCAGGGGAGACCAGCACTGAGCAGTGTGAAGCCACAAATTCTCCCCAGTGCCTCCTGCAGGACCTTCCACCCTCCCAGCCTGGAGCACCAGCAGCCCCCAGCCTGTCCCAGCCAGTCCTGCCACACCAGACTTGTGCTCCTGCCCATCATCCAGAGCCCACTGCCATCCACACCAGCCTCAGTACCAATGACTGGAGTCCTGCCTGATAAATGGGACTGATTTTCCCTCTTGAAGGAAACATCACATAGAAAAAGCCAGTCCTGAACTTGCAGAGAGGTGGCAGGACTAGCAGGATTCCATGCTTCAGGGCACAGAGCTTCCTTCATCCATACATGCCTTAATTTTTACTTAAGCTGAAATGAGAATTGCTAAAGCAATAACCAGTGTTTGAAAGATTAAAAGATTTTTCTTTTTTTTTTCCACTTCTGGTGCTTAGATGGGCCAACAGGAAGCAACAACAGATTCCCTCCTTCCTACAACGCTGGGCTTCAACTCACCTCCACTTGCACAGTGCACACAGTCTGTGCTCCAGTTTTATCCCAGACAAGATGGATAGGGAGAGAGAAGGAGATTAAATGGCAGGGAGAAAAGGATCAGAAAAGGCACAGGGGGTAGGGGGAAAAGAATCACAAGGTTAGGAAAGAGGTCAAACCAAAAGATCATCTACAAGGAACCCTTGAAAGAAAGTTAAGAGTAACGAATATTTAAAGCAGATGACTTTCCTGTAACTGCTCATATCTAAGGGGAAAAAAGGTAGGCACCAAGTGAAAGAGATCAAGGTACAGATAGAAAATGCAAGGGGAGACATAGAAAGATCTTCTGTTATTTGAATTTCTTTTCATTCACCTGTCTGAACCTGGATTTACTATGGTTACTACCAAATACCTCTCAGGGTAGAGCTGAAAGGCACCTGTGCTGTCCTCTCAAAGAAACTGCCTTCTAGTTGGCCTCCCTCTTTGCTCTCACAAGCAGAAAAAAGTGAGCTGATAGATGACATAGATGGAGGGGAATATCACAGCCATCACTGTAAAAAAAACACCTGTGTCAATCAGTCCCAGAGTTCACCTGTCTGTTTCTGAGGTCATCTGGTACAATGCCACCAGAAAATCTCTCTTCAGCCCACTGAGAGAAATGCCATTTCCAGCTAAATTAATTTGTGCTGCCATCTTTACTTTGTATTAATTAAATTAAGAGTTAGCAAAACAGGTATTTAATTATACGCATGACACATTTTTCCAAAGGTTCCTTAATGATGCAAATTTGTTGGGAGAGATTCATGTCAGCGTAACTGGTTATAAATGGCCTCATTCACTGTTCACCCAAAATGTTAATTGCCACCTTTAACACCAGCAGAGTGTGCAGAGACTCTTAAGTGAAGTGAGGGAACATCCTGGGATGCCACTCCATCAGCTGGAATAGTGACAGGGTAGAGCCACTGGCTGCAGGGTATCGATCCCACCTCAGAGCCATACCCAGCGTTTTGCAGGCAAATGTTAATTCCAGAGATAAGAAACTACATCCTAACATCTGTATGCAGACCTGGCAGCTGCCAGATGTGAGGAGGCTGCTCCATCCCCTGACCCAGAGGAGCACTGACACCGTGGCAGTGATTGGAATCTTCACTGTGCACATTGTTCAGTACCTTTCTTACAGGCAGAGAAACTTCCATTTCCTTCTAAAATGCCATTGATAAAAGAATTTACTCAGAATTTCAGAACACGTTTTGAACACCATCAGCTTACAGCTCATTTCACTGAAACATTCTGCTGGGTACCCCCTATCTGAGGTAGGGGACTGTGCCACTGAACATAGCAACTACTCTGGCATTACCTGGCTGAGCTCTGGTGCATCAAAATAATGAAATGCAGGATCGATGGCATTCAGCACAGTACAAGGGCATTAGCCTTCATGGTTTTCAATAAAGCTAGAACTTTAAAGAAGAAGGGACTCTTGGACAAAAAAGTTTTCCTAACCTGGTTAAAGAGTCATCACTTGGTTTTGGATTAAGTCCAAGCAAGGGTTGAAAAAAAAAAAATCACAAGTGATCATCTCACACTTCATCCTTACAAAAAAGCAGGGAAAGAAAAACCTTCAGAGGTGAGGAGGAGAGGACAACTGACTGAAGAGGGTCATACACCAAGTCACCAACAAAGTCAAGAACAGACTCCAGGGTCCCTCTGAGCTCCTGTACCCCAACTCCAGCTGCCTCCTCACGCTGGGGTCACACCAGGCTCCTCTGTGTTTGACAAGGGAAACAGCCATGACCCCTGGGTGAAACCAGCTCAAGTTCTCTGACACACAATTCTCTTCCCAGACTCCTTCAGCAGAGCACATTAAAGAGAATGAGACATTTCAAATCTACCACGTCTTATGCCACCATCCAGAACAAAAATGAAGCCTGAGGTCACCAACCAGACACTTGCAACTCCTCCCCCAAGACAACTTCACTGAAAAACTCCTTTCAAGTCTGGCCCAGAGAATCCCACCATTCACTCTGCTAACAGAGTAAATACCAAACACTTCTTGCAGCCCAAAATTTGCAAACCCAGTGAGGGTTTCAGAGAGTATTGCTTTATTAACCTGTAATCTGCTTTCAGCTTGCAGTTTCCCTGTTCTAGGCAAAGCACACAAGGAGGAGCCCCTTGTCTTGCTGGGAGACCACGGTGACACAGTGACATGGCAGAGGAACCTGCTGAGCATTCACACCTCGCCCTGTCAGGCGTGAACAAGGCAGACTCGGCACCTCATTTCCAAGGCACACAAGTATTTTGACTTTGCTAACCATAATTACAGCCCTGCCTGGGGAAGAACATGCTCAAGGGCGGTGCTTCGCTGGCACACACGGAGTACAGGAGGGCAGAGCCACTCCAGGTGGTTTGCCAGCAGTCCAGCAGCACAAACACAGAGCAAACTGCTGCCTGCACCTTCCTGGGTGAGCTTTCAGCCTGGTCAGGTCCCTGTGCTGTCCTGAGTGCCTGTGGTGGCTCGTGGTGGCCAGCCCACCACCACTGCAGCCTGGATTAGGTTGCTGCCTCCTCCCCGTGGGTTAGTCAGGTCTTCCAACCTCCTCTGGGCAGCTGGGAGAGCTCCTGTCCTCCTGCTGCAGTCAGAGCCCACAAGGGCAACCACAGCAGCTTCTAATTGGAACAGCTTTCTGGTGTTTGCACTATAATAAAATGCCCAGCTCGGTAATTGGCAAATGGAAATATTTACATATTACAAATCAGTGATTATAAAATATCTCCAGCAACGTGTGATCCTATCTCTAGAAAAGAAGACTTCAAGGTTTTATATAGTTATGTATTTATACAGCACTTCAAGGAAAGCAAAGGCTGCAAACACACAGATCAGAGTGATGGACTCAATGCTGTGTCCCACAAAAAGGGGCACCAAAAAGGCCCTAACAGAACAGGGATTTCTCACAGAAGGAGAGATACTCCTTGGATGTTTTGGTTTCTCCAGTACCAATTGCCAGAGTATCTCTCACTAAAGGAGAATTAAAGCTCCCTGTGATGACAATGTCCCACCTAACACACACAGTGTTGGCTCAGGTTTGCTTTTGGTCTGGTACTTACTTGCAGCACTTCTTTGGCACAGGCAATACTCCCCACACCTACAGGGCTGCCCAACAAGTAAAACAAGTGACAATAATATTCAAGTGCTCATTGTAAACAAACAGCACTGCAAACACCAGCCCAATTTACGCCTCTTACTTTCCTTCCTAAGGCTAAGAGGGAACTTTGAGTTGATATCTCAAACCACAGAAGGATAGAGGGAGAATTCCCTGGAAGACCCTGTTGGTCCCAGAAGAGGGGGACAGGGATTTGTGTCTTGTGTCTCACAACGTGCTCCATCAGGTGCTGGTCCCTAATTAGACCATCCTGCACATGGGGAGATGCCACAAGTAGGGATTTGGAAGGATGCAGGGAAGGATGAGGATGACAGCTCAACTGGGCTGTCAGTGTAGGGCAGGAGGGGCTTTTGAGAGGAGAAGGCACATGGGGCTAATGCTTACACAGGGAAAAGGTCTCCTCACTCACTTCCAGTATTTCCTGACACCAGGAACAGAAGTAAATTGACTTGTTTTAAGGACAGCAGGAGAGCTGGACAGCTGCCCAACAGCCCAGGCCATCATCAGAAAATCCAGTGAATCAAGATGACAAAACAAGCTAAAACGACTCCTGTAGGATGGACAGCAGTGCCAAAGAGCAATCCAGCCTCATGCAAATCCACACCACACTTCCTGCAGGCCTTCACATGCACTGAAATGGGGCTTGACACTTCAAGGCCCTGTTTCAGACTCCAGAGGGGATTATCCTGTCTCCCTGCAGGACAGAGGAATAACATCAACATCTCCATGGAAAGGAACTGAGCAGTAGCTTAAATCAGTATTTCCCAAAGCAAAACCCTTGATGTGACACAGGGCATGAAATGGTCCACAAAAAATCCCCACCAAAAATAGGAGAAAATTAATGCAGTGATTGAACAGGAGTACTGGACTTGACTGTACATAGGATCTCCAGTGGCTGTAGGAACTGATGCACAGATTCTTCCTTCCAGAAGTCAAAACAGATCCTGGAGTAAGAAACACCCACCTAGGCAGATGGCAGGCATTTCCACAAGGCTAAGAACTACTTTCATTCAGCAAGTGGTGCAGGGAAGGACAGACAATTCTAGGGGAAGCAAGAAGAAAGAGATGGGAAGCCCCTGTGGTACAGTCTGAGGTAAACTGATCTTTCTGGATCAGTAAGATCTTTTCTGGATCTTACTGATCCACAATAAAGGTAACTTGAGGAATGCAATCCTAAGGGGAGAACACTAAATCATCATTCAGTACTTTCAAAAGTCCATTCTCTTGGCAAGACAGCACCACAGTCCAGTTTTCAATGTGGATTTCAAGAGCCCACTGCAAGAGTTTCCTAGGACAGAAATCCTCAGAGCCAGGAATTAAACCAGTGGGAAAGCAACTGCCTTATCTGCCTCAGCAGAAGTCCTGAAGAGATGAGCTAGCAAAGAGAGCTAGGGTGAGGGGGTTGCTCTGTTTGTTAGTAAGCCATCCACAAAGAGGATGGCTTCATTCAGAGGAGGAAGCTCCGAACTGCAAACCCCACGGCATACGACGTGGTTACACTGCTCCTGTCAGCAAGACCATTGAAGAAGGGATATTTGGAGCAGCCAGACATTACCTCTGGGCTTCCCATGCACCACAGACTCTCTGGTGTCTGCAGGGAGAGGCCAACATAACATCCTTGGGGTCCACATTCAGCAAGGCTGACACTGGAAACTTCCAGACACCCAGACTGCAGAGATCTGAGTGGAGACCGACACGAACACCCAACTGGGCAGGTCACAAAACACAGTGAGAGTGTGAGATGGGAGCACCTGGCCCCCAGCCCAGGCCAGCCCAGGGAGGCCTGGGCAGCCTGTGAGTGCCCCATGTGAGGCTGGCCTCCTGCATTATGTGCACAAATCGGAACTGGCAGGGTGATGTGTGCCAATTCAGGGCCAGCCTCATGTGGCCACGGCGTTTTTCATCACACATGAAACACCCTAAAATTGGATTTACCATCTCATGGAACCATGGCCTCTTCCCTCAAGTCTTAAGTAGATCTTATTAAGGGGGGGAAATAAAGGGTTTCTTTATGGGGGGGAGGAGGAGGTAGGGAAAAGGAAGGAGGAAAAGAGAGGGGTGTTAACATTGGGAAGCCATGTAACAAGACAGGCTCTTTCCACAGCAATGGTTGTTCTGGTTTCCCTATTTTAGATGGGGGGAAGGGATAGCTGAAGAGCTATTTGCAATCTAACTTCAAAGGCTTTAGTCGGCTGGGAAGCTAAGTCATGCATAAAAGGATGGTAGAGTGGGAAGAAAATACCCCCTACAGATAAATTAGTCAGGGAATGTTCTCTGCTTTTCCCAAAGACTTTCATACAGCCTGACTGGCTTTACCCAGGTAAAGCCCTTTTCAGACACCAGGTTCAGTGATGCAGAGTTCTGGGAACTAACCAGCCAAATCCAGCAGAGGAACTGAATAGTCTCTCTGAAAACAGAAAGGCACTGGTACACAGGCAATGGGCTCCTCTGTCATTTTCTGGCACCTCAGCTATTATTTCATTCTAAGGTCTGTCCACACACAAAAGATGCAGAGCTCGAGGCAGCATCCCCTTCTCTAAAGATGCAAAGAAAAGCAAGGAATTCAGAAGAAATCACACTGTACACAGAGAGCTCAATTCCCAAATGACTCTGTAACTCTGTCTTGCTCTTCATACTGGTCTGCAGAAATGCACTCACATTTCTAAAGAAGGTACTTTGCAATCAAAGATAAAGGGAACTGGCAACATTAGATCAGAGTCCACCTATAAGCAAAAAAACCCACCCTGCAATAACTGCATGTGCAGAGTACACAGATTCCCCTCAGTTGAGTGCCAGGCAGGAGATCACATGCCAGCCCCTGACCTCACCCTCATACTTAAACCTTAGGTCAAATGGAGCCATGAATTCAGATCGTGCTACCAAGAAGGTGATAAGAAAGGAGATAGGCATGGAAAACAGTCTAGCTCCCCAGCTGATAGCAGCATGTTGAAGAATAGGTTGTACACATGCTGTATTTAAACAGTTCTAATCAGCACAACTAGGCCAGTGTGATACTCTTCCCCTTTCACACAGTACTACTGTAGCCCTGAGTATCTGAAATCACATGGCTAACACAGTTATGGCAGCACTGTCAGTGTCCTGTTCAGTGCTCTCTGCATTTCAGTGTTAGCACCAACAGTGGTTTCATTTGCAAGACCTGGATGTCCCAACATGACCTGTGCAACACTGAGTCTCCTCAGAAGGGAGGGCAGAAATGAAGGAATTTTGGGTCTTGAAGAAGAATGGGCAAAAGAAAAGAATTTTTGTTAGATTATTCATCAGTGTCACCCTTTAAGGCTCTCCTGCTCCCTCCCACCTGCCCTCCACACCGCTCTGTTCTAGCCCAGCACCAGCTATTTGAAAAGAAATATGCCTGAAAGAGGGAACACTGTTAATAAGGTCTTTAGGACCCTGTTATCATCCTAACTGCAGTCATGGTGGCTGCATGGTATGGCTTCAAACAAGGAAACCTGTGGCTTTCTGTTCTGGACACAGCCACCACCACCACCCCAGACAGGAAAATAGGACATCTGCTGCATTTCTGAATTCCCAGAGAAACTGCTGCAGACAAGATGGTTCAGCCAGCCTGCATGATCCTGACTGACAAAAAGCATTTACCCACTTTGGACAAAGTCCCCACTGGAGGTGGCACAAATGCTCTGGGTCTGCTGGGACACAGCCTGGAGCGGCCCCAGGGAATGGGAGGCTCAGGAGACACAAACCCTCCCTGGCTGGGAGTCCTTCACAGCAGTGACCACAAGCCATGAGTGGCACCCTAATGAGCTTAGCAGCTCCTCATTTTCTGAGCATTACAACACAAACCTAACAAGTCCTTCCCAGCAAAGCAGAAGATGCATTAAAACCCTGCTAGACCACAGGAGATGCTTCACTCTGAGGAGCCTATTTCCAGCAGCTGAGTATTCTTCCTTAAAAGTAAGGGTGAGGCCAGCAAGAAACTGTTCCCCTTTGGTGACATTTCTCTTCTCTCTGGAGGCAGCTTGAATTTTTCACTGCTTTATTTCCTGCTTAGATTTTTCTTCTCTTGCTGTACTCAGATTTAGCTAAGTGCTAAGTTTGAGAGGACAGAATCAGGCTCATCAACTGGGGAATGTAACATATTAATTAAAACAATAAAAATCTGTTTCTAAGACAAAGAGCAAGAAATACCTCCAAGTTGTCCTTTTTCAAAACCTGCCTAATGCAACTTTTTCCCCCTACCACTCCCTTTGGGTGATAAAAACATAATCCTAGTGGCTGCCAACTGCTGACTGATCCCTTAACAAAAATAATCCCTGTGCAGGACATAACATTTCTCATGGCCTTCAAGAAGACACTAAACTTTTACTATCAAACTATCCCCATTGTATGCAAAATAAATTGTAAAACCACAAGTGTTCTAAAGCACCAGAGTGGAAATACCCCCAGCTGGGCTGCACTCCCACTGCCATTTGTGCAGGCATAAAATATGCAAAAAAGAGAGGAGAGGTAAAGTGTGCTGATTCCCCCACCTGTCCCCTAATTAGCAGGCAGGAGGTTTAAACAAACACACAAAAACACTTTTCACTTAGAACCAAACTCAGCTGTGCACTGCACTGTCACAGGATAGTGCCCAGGCTCAGGAGTGCAGATGGGGTGAATAATGGATTAGATGTTTGTGGGACACAGGTCCAGCAGCAGCTCCTGAGCTGAGCATTGCTAATCTGCTGGTCAGGAGGGACCCAGGGGAGCTGCTGAGAGGCTGCTGCAAGGCACCCACTGCAGACCCAAAGGAAATAACCCCCAACAGCACAGGCAGCCATGGAAAGGTAAAGATGTGCCTTTTCCTTGCTTACTCATGAGTCAGTCTGAAGTCTCTCCTGCTCTCTCTTGCAGCAGAGCTGTAATCAAGCTCTTCCACAGGTGACTGCTCAAGTGAAGGGCAGCGTGTCCATGGCAGGGCCCTTCAGCAGCAGCCAGCACCAGCTGATCCATGTTCTGCTCCTCAGACCCACCACTCCAGCTCCCAGGCTTTCCTAGGTCTCCTCATGTTGGTGACACTTTCTTTACTCACTCCTTTACTACCTGCTTTAAAGAGCTTTGCTTTGAGTGAAGCCCTGCAGAAGCTCACAGCAGCACAGCCCATTCTTGAGCAGACACAGCTAAACCCCTCTCCATCACACTCTTTATTGGTATTTTTAAAGCAGCATTCCTATTAGACTGGTTCATTAGTTTGAAGTTATATTAAGAAGCCTTAAAAAGCCACTTTACTTATTTAAAGAGTTTTGTGAAATAGTTGTGAGAAAGGCACAAAACCAGGCAAGCACAGCTCTGTGCTCATGCATTCCATGCCCTGTTCACTGATCCAGTGGCCAGCTGGAAGGCATGGGCATCTTTTTATTTTTTAAGCAGTTCTGCAGGAACAGCTGCTGTGGTGGTTTGCAGCTCATCATTTATTACTTAGCACCGTTTGGCCTCAGCACCTTTTGAAGCACCAGAGCTGCACAGTGGTCGTTATATCACCAACCACCATCAATACATCTCACTGGACATGATCCTAAAGCTGTGCCTCACTAACACAACTGCACCATGCCATGCTCTTGATACCAGAGCTCAGCTAAAATAGTAAAAATACTGCAAAAACTGACCCTTCTCTGACTGCAGCACGTGTGCCCCAGCCACAACCCAAGACAAAGTCATGCAACAAGACCTCCTCAAGCTGAAGCCTGAACATCCAACCCAGCAGGGCTCACAGCTGCCTGCTGGTGCCTGGCAGCCAGGCTGGGTGCCCCCAGCTCCCAGGGAATTTAAAATCAATCCCAGCATCAGGACTCCATCCTCCATCAGGGCTCTGCTGGGCTGCCCCTTGCCACCAAACCCTCACCACTGACCTGGAACACAGCTCAGCTTTGCAAACCCATCTGCTGTTACCACTTTTCTGAGGTAATTTGGGAGATACATCCCACCTGACACTATATTAACAAGCAAATAAATTTGTTGAGATTCCCTTGTCAAAATTAATCCCTTCACACACGTCTCCATGGCATACATTCCACTGGTAGATTGCCCTTTATGTATTACTGCAATTTGAATAATTTCATGCAGTATGAAGGATTTTCATATTTTCCAAGTATTCCTTCTTCCTGACAATAGCAAAATGCTTGTAGCACCATGATAACAGTTGCTCACATTTATCTGCATCCTTCAAAGACAATATTTCAATTATCTGCACTGGAAACTCTCAGCCACATCTGCCGACCAAAGTGCCACATTTGGCAACTGCTTAGCAACAAGGACTGGAAACAGTCCCCAGAGCCACGTGCCACCATCACACCAGCTCCTGCTTCCACCAAACAACACTGCTATCACCTCAAATAAGTGTATTTTGTTCTGCCTGGGATACACAAGGCACCAGAAATAACAAGCTCCTTTGGGAAAAGGGAAATCTGGAAAAAAGCTGCCTGCTTCAGCAATCCCTCCCCAGGCTCCACAGGGAATGTCTCCCTGGTGTGTGCAACACATGTTGATCCTGCACCACAGGAGGAGGACAGGCTGCCTGGACATAACATTAAAACTATGTCTGCTCACTGCCAAGCACAGTTCTTGTGGAAAATATCTGGATGTCAGAGAGCAACTCCCACCCCTCATCACCCACAAAAGCAGCGGACACCAGATTTCTTGATCAGGACAGAACAAAGGCCCAGAAAAACAAAACCCCATCCATCCTTGATGTCACCCACCCTGCACCATGCTCAGCCCTCTTCTTCCTAAGGCTCTGTGCCATTGCACTCAGTGGCACAGGGAATCTGGGCAGCAGTGAGCCTGAGAACATCCCACCTTGAATGCTTGAAGGTGCAGGCAAGGAGGTGAGACAGAGAGGACTCAACCTTGGCAAGATCATCTTTGTTTCTCCTCTTCCCCTCCTCAGAGCCTTTTTCCTATCTCCCTGACTTACTGCCTGACACTGAGAGAGATGGGGCAAAATGCAGGTGAGCTGGTCAAAGGTGTGTGGAAATTGCACTTAGCACAGTGTTATCAGCTCCACAGAAATACACAGTCCAAACACAGCCCTTCGGAGCAGCCAGCAACTCCAAACCCACCAAAAAGAGCCAAAGTTGAGGGAAAACTGCAAGGTGAGCTGCAGCTGGCCGAGCCCTTGGCAGGCACGGTGCCAAGCAGGGGCTCTGCTGCCAGCCCCGTGTCCGGGCGGTTTCGGCTCCGGCGCTGCCTCCGTGCTCAGCCGCTGCCGGAGCCCAAGCCACCTACAACTTCCTCTACTCAAAGTGCTCCTAGAGAAACACCCCTGCAGCAGCCAGAGGAGCAAACCTATTCCACCTATTCCAGCCCAGAGAGAAATGAGAAACCTCAATCTGCTGCCTTGCTATTTCCACTTCATGAGGCCTGTCTGCACTGTTGGAAATGTGTGAAAGCAGATGCTGACCTTATTTTAGCACTATGCAAATAAAAAAACATTTTTAACTTTTTTTTTTCCTTTACCATTTTCTTTCTTCTTTGTTTTTTTAAATATTTGGTTTTTAGGAGCACAAAAATGTGAGCAATCTTTTTGTCATGATGAATGGGCATTTCCAAAAGCAAGCACTGCACTTTCATAATAAATCCTGAGACAGCAGTAACATCTCTGGGTCAAAGGAGCCCTCGTGGGCAGGTATGTGATGCACAGAGTTAACGATCTCACAAGTTTCATTTTGAGTTCTGCCCCATCTTCACTAGGTACAAACAAGTACCCCAAACTGAAAATTAAAATTAACAGAAGGGGGGGTGGCAAAGTCATGGGCCTCAAAATTGATGCAGTATGGAAAAAACATTCTACTGATGAACTGTATCTATTTAGAGGACTCCAGGAAAGGCACCAGCCAACAGAAATTTGAATAAAATAAGAGCTCAGTGTCTGCTCAGTGCTCTGTGTCAGACACAGACACATATAGAACACAGCGGCTGCTCCGGCATCTTCACAACCAGACCCAGAAATTAGTGCTGTTCTGGCGGCTGCCAGCACAATATGTTAACAGCAATTATTTTCTCAATATTTCTACTGATTACCTAACACACTGGCACGTTTTCTCAGTGTCACTGCATGTTGCAACACACGCCGCCATCCAGTAACTTGTCTGCATTCCCTTGGTCACTTTTCACAGCCATCAGATGCGAAACGCAACTGGAATGATAATGGGTTGGAGAAACTGTGAGGAAAATGTGTCACTTCAGTGTGAGGCTTCACAGCCTGCATTTATGACATCTGAACATTCAATATCACTGCTAAATCCTGAGTGTTGTAAAGAGTAGGAAGAGCTCTGCAAGCAGCAAAAAGAAGATGGTCAATGGCTCTCTAACTGGGGATGGTCTGCAGAGCTTAGATTTGAAGATATTATTCCACCATAAGTTATGTGCTATGGTTAAACACTAATTTGGATCTAACTTTGCAGTGCAGGGGCATCTACAGATTACACAAACACAAAATAAGCAATGCTCTACCTATTTACAAGCAGTTCAAGTATACACAGCCAGTCTGCCAGGAACTGAAAATTTACAGAAAGTCACTGGTGGAGAAACAGAACAAACTGAGCTAGTGATGAGAGTATTGTCAGCAACAGTGATTTATAAAAAGGAATGGCAATGTCAGTTCTATCAGGTATGCAAAATGAAAAAGCCTCAAAGCCTTGGCCCGGTGTGAGAGCAAAAGAACCACTCAGCCTCCCAACCACAGCCTGCTTTCTATTTTTCAGTTACACTCCAGAGCATTTCACCATTTCCAGCTCTGTTATCAACCAGAGACACGTTCTCTCACTCTACTGGAGTTGTTTGGTATCCAAATAAACCAAACCACAAACAGTCAAATATTTTTCCATTCAGGTTTCCTTCCCCCCACAAGCACACATGCATGAGGGGTGTATCATCAGGAATGCCAGGTGGATCCTATGCAACACTGCTCTGAAAAAGTGACGGTAAAAACTGACACTGGGCTTGTTACCTCTTGCTCCTTCCTCTACTGAACATTTGTCTGGTCAAGCTCTCTGCTCTGCTAACCACTCTGCAAGCACTCCAAGAATCACATCAGAGCCAAATACAAAAAGTTAAAAGTGAAATACAACTTAGCAAAAATGAACATTCTCCTCTGCTTCATATAAATTTTTGTAGGAGCAGCAGGTTGTCATGTGGTAAATGAATCAGTGTACAAGAAAGCAGTCCCTGCCTGTGGTCTTCCAGCATCAATTCTGAAAAAAAAGGTAAAATAACAACCTGCATTACCACTGCTGTGGGAGTCTGGACATCCTTGCCTTGGTCAGGTTATTTAGGAACTGACCCTCAGCCCTCAGCATCTCCAGGAGGATGCAGAGCTGCCCCAGCCTCCTCCCTCCTGAGGACTCAGTGGCTGAACAGATCACTGAGCTCCCAAAGGGGCCAGTGGGCCACTGTAGTGTCACATTTAAATCACCTTTTGAGGGATTTGTGTGCTGCCTTTCTCTTCTGAACAAGCTTAGACTCCACAAGATCCCCTGAAGTCTCTGTGGCTTCTCGCTGCTGCTGTGTGTGGGTCAGGGAGGGCAGAACTGAACCCACAGCTTAAGCAGTTCACTCTCATTTTAATTTCACAGGTTTAGCATGGCTGGTGTAATTCACACATGAAACCACAGCAGTCATCCAAATCTCTGCTGCCTGGGCATTGGCTGGCTGCATTTCTGGAAATTCATGGTCATAACATGATACCTATTTTTTGAGTTTCCATTAGGAACCGGTTCTGTCAGGCATGATTGCATTTGCAAGAGCTCAGGAGGCAGGAAAATTTGAAAAAGTGTTTATGAGACTGGGTATAAATCACAGCTCTCGGGTCTTTCTCCCTTCTTCAATTAAAAGGCTACATTCAGAGCAACCATTTCCCCCATCTACTCTCCCCATCTCCCTCCAGAAATGATAAATCCCACTCCAGCTGTAAACTGGATCCCAGGTGTACCCATATATATTCTATATACTAACAGCTACCAATGGGCATAAGGGCTCTTGCACAGTTACTGTGGAAACGAAGGTATCAAATTTCCTGGCTCTTAAGGATCTACTTGCTCAACCCCAATGTGCATTTACCTTGAATAAATCACTTCTGAGCTCTTCAGCCCAGAAACATCCCTCAGCAGAGCGAGACTGGGTTCACCTTTAGGAGGCTCCATGTAATTCATCCCAAGGGCTGCCTCCAACCCACACAATCCATGGCTGGGAGCAGGGTACAGGAGAGAACATCCTCCTGCAGGCACAGATGGACTTGCTCCTGCCCAGCTCAGCTGCAAGGGGCATCAACTGCCCCTGGGGCAAGCACTGCAGGTACGGCTAGCACCAAAACCCTCAGCAGCTCCTCTCACTGCCTGGACAACACCCAGGCTCTGCTTTGTCTCACCACAGTGTGAACAACTAAAGGCTGAATTTGGCTCTGCAGGAATGGGCAATCATTTTCAGCTACTGAAACAATGCCCAGTGTGGATGGGGATGCAGCAGCATGGAGCCACACAAGACACGAGGCAGTGTCTTGAGGGGAATGTCATCACATCCTGCTAAGGCTCCAGAGGGACAATATGACACTTCAACAAAAATTTCTTCCAGTTCTGGCCATGACCACACAAGAACCCAAAGATGCTTCAATACAAAGGGCAAATTCCCAGATGTAACCTCAGGAACTTCAGCAGAGCTTGTTGGAGGACTGAGCCTGACCCACCTTGTCTGTGTGTAAGCACAGCTGGGAAATCCTCCCTGGGCAGCTGTGACAGGACCCACTGCATGCACACAGCTTGTCCCAGGGATGCTGATGCTGTCCTGCAAGAGGCACCTCAGCACCCAGCACAGCATTCACACCACTCCCAACAGCTGCTGACAGCAGTGCCTTTCAGGGTCTCTAGGGCTGTTGAGCACTGTGCAACTTCCAGTTCACTCCCCAACCCATTTACTAAAATTCTCAGCAAACAGCAGGAGAACTGCTCTCACCTCATTCATGCTTCAGGATCTTTATTTTTATGATGATCTTTGGCATTTTTAAGGCACCTCTCCCACCACAGTAACTCAGTGCTTAGCTAAACTACCAGGAGGACAGGATTCTGCTGATCCCTCAATTAAAAAGTGCTTTTGTAGTTATAAATCTGGAAAAATACCATTGTCAACCATACAGTCTTCCTATTACACACTGGCTATGCACACCAACTGATACATTCATAAGCTGAAACATGAAAAGCATCATCAATACACAACAAAGTGACTGGCTGCAATCCTGTCACCCTCCCCAGCACAAAGGCAGGGCCTCTTCCTGCCACAAGCCAAGCCAAAACAAGACCTGGCTCACATGGGATGTCAAAACGTCAAAGCGTACGTACTTAACCTTTGCACTTCCGAAACAGCAAAAACCCTGCGAAAAGAAATTATTACAATTCTTTCCTTTTTATCTTCCCAAGCACATAGGAAGGAAAGTTTGTACATTGCTCCCTCAAAAATTTCCCTCATATAACAATGCAGCTCAGCTTTTTTTTCTTTGCCATCTTCTAGTTTCTTGAAAAAAGCCCACTCTGCCCTGCCTTCCTGTCTGGCAGGTTGTTCTTTTTGGAAAGGATCCTTCTCCTTCCCTTACCTCACACTGCCCAAATCCCACTGTTCCACCTCTCAGCCTGGTCCCTTGGCTAAGCTTAGCTGGACTTTCTCTGCAGACCTTAATCACTGCTCTGAGATTAGCTGGGTTAGGTGTTGCAGACAGATGCAGAGCCCTTCCTCTCCCACACCCAAAATCCCTGCCAAACTCTGGCTTAGGAGTATCATACTGGATCTTGAAATCAAACTCCAGGGTCTTGCATGATAAATCAGAGCATTTGCTGGGCTTGGATGTACCTCCTTTACTTATGGTGAGTCTGGGGGGGTTAATCTGCCTGATGATTTGACAGCACTTCACCTACAGAACAATGTTATTGTATCATTGACAAAAAATCGTGCTTGTTCTGATGGGAAACAGGAGGAGGTCCTTCAAAAGCACTGATCACTTCAGGAAAAACTTCCTTGTGACTTAGCTGGCATCCTCATGAATCCTGTGATTTTCCCAGCCAGAGCACCCACCCAAAGAGAGCTGGCCTGAGGCTGCTCTGACCCTTGAAGGGGCAAATATTAAGTAAATAAGTTCAAACTCTCTCCCCTTTATTGCTTCCTTATGATACTTAATGAGCCTCCCTACACTAAGATATCACCCCTGCTCTGCTCCACCAGCCACACAGTCACAAGAAATATTTGTGTCTGCCTTCCCTCGGTTTCACTGGAGGACCCTGTGAAGGACTGGAGTAGAACAGTGCTATCACAATGGGCTGAAGCTGGAGGTTCAGCTTTCCAGCCCTTACACAGACTCAATGCCCCTCTAACTCAGTTGGAAAGCTGCAGCTCAAATTTCAGCCTATGTTAAGTCACTGTTCAGCTCTGCTCCTTCAGCAAAAGAGAGGGAAGCCAGAAGAGCCTTTTTCTAAAGCAAAAAACTGTGTGGGGAGAAGGGTGGGGAAAGGAAGCAAAAACACATGGAGATCGTTTTTTGTGCATCACAAGGAGCAGTGAAAGGCGCAGGCAACTTTTCAAACATGTCAGAATAGCTCAGTGTGATTTGTAACCAAGAGGAAGTTTGAATAAACAGCTCCAACAACAAACATCAACTTTTTTGGGGGAAGGAGACAAATAAAGCAGCAATGACCTGCATGGAAACCCTGCTACCACCCTTCTGACTTCTGCAGAGGACTGAGGCACTTACATAATTTTCTATCACAGAACCATCAACGTGAACTTCTGACACCAGCATCTCATTAAGGGGAAACAAAGATTTAACACGGGCTTCAACATCAGCACGCTGCTGCCCCATATCACAACCTACAATGTCCCACCCCAGCCACTCCCCCAAACCTGCTGCCAGCTACAGAAGTGCCTGACCCCACACACCATGCTGGCACCTACCCATCTTCCTAAACACACTCAGAATTGGCTGCAACCCACTTGCACGAGGGCAAGGACAGCAGATACAAACCCAGAAAGACAAGGAGATGAGGGATGTCTTCTTCACTGGTTTTTAGTCGAACTAACAGCGTCCCCTCTTAAGCCTGCCAGACCGGAGCTTAAGGAATCAAAACTCCATTCCTAATTAACACATCATCAGCCCCACCAGCCAGGGACTCGCCTCCCAGGAGGGGAGCCTGGGCCAGCCTGGATGATGAATGAGAACTCAAGCAGCTGAACTGTTTCAAAGGCTAAACTGGCAACTGCAAGGACAAGCAGGTTTGGAAAGGCATGCAGAAAAAAACAAAATATCCAACACAGTCACATTGCTTTCACTATTTAGCATCCAGACCGACACTGTGTTATTGCTGCAGAGCTTTCCCTCCACTGAAGCACCCTGCAAAGCCCAGAGCTATGGGAGCAGCTCCTCCTCTCCCGACATGCAGCCACTTCTCTGGTGAAAACCTCACAACTGGAAACCACTGGAGGGAAACCCATTCTGCCAGCTTAACCCCAATAAACTTTCATGAGTAAATTAAATTGATCTACCATACTCAGGACATTTTCACAAGACCAGCCCTCTTGACTGCAGCATTCTTGCACACCAGGGACAGCAGTTTCAGACATCTGCTTGCATGACCATTATAAACATTGAGGAGAAAGGTCTGGCATTTGCAAAAACCTGTATTTTGACTGTTCCTTGACACAGCACGATAGGACCAACACATCCACTGCAGCGATACTCACATTTGTTGCAACAGACCTCCCAAACAGACACAGCATGCAACATAATTCCTGTCTGCTGGCACCAGTTCAGCTCTGTCTCCCCCTTCAGCCACAAATGCCCCAGCAGAGGCAACAAGCTCTGCTCTATTATTGGAAGACTCAGTGGAGCACATCCCCCACAAGTCAACTGCCTCCCCCTTTCAAATACTCCCTCTCTCCTGAGCAAAGTGAGTATTAAAACCCAGCAACTGTCTCCTGTTGGAACCAGATGGCAGGAATAGCTGGAGAGCTTTCAAACACCCTATACACTCCATACTTCAGTGCAACATGAAAGCCCCGTTAAGCAAGTGTGTGCCTGCATACACACCCCTGCTCAGGGACCACAGCAATGGCAGAAAGTGCTCCATTAATTCCTCTAGTGGCTTAAGTGTCTGTCAACACTTGGGATGTTCACACAGCCTGAGCACTGGCCAAACTTTGGTGGCTTGTGCAGTCCTTGAGCTCTCCTGAAGCTATAAATTGCAGCAGGCTGGTATTATAAATAAGGAAAGCTGGAGACTGCAAATTGATTAAGACCATTACTTTGTGTCACATCTAACTCATTTCCAGCTGGCTCAAGTAAAAGAAAAAGCCACCAGAAACCCCACGCTCTGACGACACAAAGACAAGTGCAATTCCCCACCCTGTCCAGCTCTGGGGACACATGCAAAGCTTCATAACTCATTCCAGCTCACTTACCTCATCCATTTTTTCTGACGTTGGAGTCTGGTCACCAGGCACCATTTCTTTAGCCTCCGAGGTCTCAATTTTGGAGGTCCTGCTCAGCTGATCAATGGGAGTCATGCTGGCCTCCGATGTCCCCCGGGAATTCTGACTCAGAGAAGCTGTCCCAGGGATGGGCTCATCATCATCAGAGTCAGGTAAGGGTGTGGGGCTGATGTCCTCCAAGCCCGTGCTGGAAGGGCGCGAGGAAGGCGTCTGACCCCTGAAACCAGGCTGAGAGTTCGAACCGTACGTTGGGATGGGGGAGAGCTGGGAAGAAGAGGAGGAAATAGGGCTACCTTCCATTCTGATCTCATTATCTGAGTCATGCTCGTTAAGAAAGGGTAATTTTGTTCTCTGCTCTTTTAAGAGCATCTCAATCCTTGAGTCTAAACTGTTATGCTGCATCTCAGTCTCCATGGTGGGGGTGCCAGGAGTCTCACTCCTCTCTGGAGTCTGAGAGAAGGACGCTGTGCTTGGTTCAGGAACAGAGTTCGAATCGGGCAAGGGCGGAGGCTCCTCCGGTTTCTCCTTCACTGGGACAAAATCGATGCTGGGGGCAGCGCTGCTTTCCACAACCATCTCGGTGGGAGGCGGCGCAGGTCTCCTGTACTCTGTCTCCCTGGAAGTCTGGGGAAACGGCTGCTCCTCGGATTGGGGAAAAACAGCTGGTGCTTGATAGGGGGAGAAGGCAGATTTATAGCTCGAGGAACTAGAGTGGCTCAGGGGAGGAGTGTGAGAGAACTGAACTGGCTCCTGCTGATGGGATTTGAAGGTACTAAACTGATGCTCTGTGCCTCGGAACACCCCTGCCGAGTTGTGCATGTAGTGGTGTCCCGGGCGACGGTTGTACGCATCCGTAAATTTCGTCTCGTGCCTCCGGGGCTTGTAGCCACTGTCCTGCCCAAAGTGGTACACGGGGGTCGTCTGGCGGCTGGAGTAGGTGGAGTCCTGGGAGAAGGGCGTCCCCAGGCGCGGGGTGTGGGGCGTTCCTTGGGACTGGGGGGTGAATTGGCTGTAGGAGTTTGGGGTGTCCTGCCGGCAGCTGGAATAGGCAGTGTCATGGGAGAAGGGCGTGCTGCTGTTTGGGGTGACCGAGGATCCCGCGGAAGAGAGGGAGCTGTCCTTGAGGCGCTTCAGGGAGTCCGTCAACTGCAACAACAGCACAGAAAAGCACCTAAACACAAACTGCTATAACCATATTTGTCCAATCTGTTTGGTTTTCAGAAGAGTTGAGCACCCAAGAGTTCGTGCTGATTTCCATGGCAAGGAAATAAATAGGTTACAGCATCCCTGAAAACACAAGCCATTATCCATTGCTAACAGTCCTCTTTGATTTAAAAGAAAAAGTCAGGAAAGAGTAACTTGTCTGCAAGGGGAGGAAGAAGAAAGAAGATACAAGTTTCCCTTGTAAGCTACCCCCAAGAGCATCAGGTGAACAGGAGACTTCCACACCACTTTCAGCTGGAAGAGTTCCAGTTTCTAGCAACTATGTAACACTTGTGTAAGCTGCAAACAGGGATGAAAATAAGGAAAGTCTGAGATGTGAAATTGTCTTTTTTTTTTTTTTTGTGAACAAATCAAAACATACAAGTGAGTGAACTGCCAGCCTACAGCCAAAGCTGTGCAGCAGAGCTGGCCCACCATCCTCCCTACCGCTCATCTGTAACATACAAAAAGTTCTCAACTGCCAGAAAAACACCATTTTAAAGCTTTTCACAAAGTCAAATGCTCAGAGTGCTACTGATTATGGCGTTTGAAACTGAAACCCTACAAACCTACAGAGCAGCCAAGTACTTGCTCTGTAACTCACTTCACAGGCACATTCAGGGGGTTTCTAGGAGCAGCCCTGCTCCAGCTCAGACTCTGCTGAGTCATAACAGTGCCACACTTATCATCAGCTCCAGAATCAATTTTCCATAATGCAAAGCAGAAGCTCAGTGAGGATCCTCCTGGTAGCAAGAGAGGATGTTCTGAGCTCCAGCTGCCTAAAAGCACACCAGGACAGTCAACTAGTGAGACCTCTTAAGCACAGGTAGGCAGAGATGTGTAAAATGACCTGCTTGGAACATGCCAGCACCATCAAACTCAGGCTGAACTCTCACCTGCCTGCTATGTTCACATGTCTCACCCACTCTGTAGTGTGGACTTGCTCTCAGTTTGACCCCCTGGACACCATGACCAGAGAGACATCAAGAAAAAGTTTCTTCCTCAACTGTCCTAAAGGCCACAGAAAGGAGCAGGAAGCACGTGGCTGGTTTTGAACAACATCCACACTGCTGCACCTTTAGTGTAGATGTGCTGTGGAGTGTTTTTCAGTGGGGTTAGTGTATGGCCTGGAGGCAGGGATTGCAGAACTGTCAGATCTTTGCTGCTCTGCATGAGAGGAGGAGCAAATGTCAGGAGTAATTTACTGAACTACAACAGCAAACAAGTTTGTTGGCAGATCCTAGTGTCAAAACCATGATGCAAACAGTTCAAAGTTACTCAAAGCAATAATTCTGGTGGTAATTGGGAAAAAAAAATCAATAATATAACACATGAACACAATATCTAGAGAAAAATTCTTAAGGATAATTACAGCAGGGACTGCTTTGGGTGATACCATCAATTGAGTGTTTTGCTGTTAACCCTGAAAAAAAGAGTAAGAACAAATCTGCCCATTTTTATTTGAGGTGTGGAAGTAGCAGAAATGAGCAGTCAGGGTCTACTCATAGCAGGGCTCTCAGCAAAATCATTACCTGTCTCCCTCCTACCTTTAAAAGCACATTGCTGGGAGATAGGGAAGAACCAACCTCTTTTATGATTTTGTTAAAAGGATACCGGGGTTTTGCCTTGCTGCTGTTGGGGTGCTTTGGTGGGAGAAGACTTTTTTTTTCCAGATCAATGGGATTTTCATGTTCACTGTACAGCTGTTACCTGTCCTGAGAACACTTGATCACAGAATTAATGAAATCATGGCATTTTAAGAAGTTGTATGAATAGAGAGAAGGAAAAAAATTATCTTTTCCAAATCTCTTTCAAATTTGATGTCTTAAAATCAGTTCTTAAGTCACAATGAGGAGCCAAAGTACATTCAGACAAGCCAAAGAGGCTGGTAACTTCACACAAACAGGCTTCCCTTCCCCCTGGCCCTCTCATCCCAGTGGGGTTCACAGGGAAGCAGGTGATCATGCAAAGCCACGGAGAGAATTGTGCCCTGAATATCGAGGGACCCCTGGAAGCCCGCAGGAATTCTGTCCACTGCTTTTATTAAAAGCTGATTCCGGCAACTAATTAAGATTCAGGAAAATTGATGCCACTATTGAAGCTCAGACACCTTCCACCTCTCAGCCTTTAAGCAAGGCTGAAGCCCGTGCGTGCTGAGGATTACACACGGCAGACGCCAGGCCAAATGTACCACTGTAAATCATTGCCCTGACTTCAAGGGAAAAATCTCATCTCAGGGACAGATCTGATCCAGTCCTAACTGCAGGAATTTCTAATGTTAATAGGGCACGAAGACAAAAAGCATTTTCCGTGCAAAGCAGGCACACACCAGCCATGTGCTCCACATCCAGAGGTACATTTGCTATGGCAATTATGAGCAAGTTCTATTTAAACATGAATTAGTAACATCCATTGGAGCTACAGCAAGACACAAATACAGATACACTAAAAATGTTAAAATGCTAATGCTAACGTTGGGGATTTTCTAGGAAGTTTTTCTTTAAGGAAAGCCAAGCACACCTACCTGGAGAGCTTCGTTCCCAGTTGGGGACACGTCCTGCTCAGTGCCTACAGGGAGGGTCTGAGGAGTGTAAAGACCATTAACCAGCAGTTCATAGAATCTCATGCGGGTTTCACCTGCACAGAGCACAATGCAAGAGTTGATTAAACAGCAAGATCACAATCCATGTAAAAATACACATTCTTGACACTCACACGACCCTGCTACCACTCCCAGCCCACTCCATGCAGGACAGGAGCAGTTATCACCTCAGAGCTCGCAGGCATCATTTTAAAATAATCTGCTGGGCAAGTGAAGTCAGACACTCCCTTCTCCAGCCAAGACAAGGAGGTTTCTAAATCCTTTTTCCTCTTCTCAGCCTCCTTGGCAGCTCTGCTCTTTACCATGCTTTCTGGAGCGCAGCCGTTTCCCTCCTCTCCAAAGTGCCAAGCAAAGCTTGCAGATTTGAGAAGTGAAACTCTCACCCAAGGGAGAAGCCTCTGCCAACACCCAGAGCCACTTCAGAAAGCTCTCCCTGCACACCTTGCTCATGAGAGCTGCCTGTTACAAATGCAAACACAATGCATGGGAATGCTGAGGACAAAACCGTTAATGCTGTCTTTCCAAACAGACACCAATTAATCCTTTTTTCCCCCTGGTTTAAGGAGAACTCAGTGGAATCCTTCGAAGAATAAAGCCAGGGAAGCAAACTGTCCCATATAGCATTACTGAGCCTCAGCCTTTTCATTCCTAAAGTCTACAAAGACCCAGTTTCTTAATATTGAATTTTTCATTACTACAAAAACTTAATCCTACTTATTTTGCAGTCTGTATGAAATCTGTCATCAGCTTCAAAGGCAACAGAACCAGACCTTGAAACGGTCTGAATTTTGCTCTGAGAGATAAAGAATACACAGAAAAATGGACAGACCAGGCACCTGAGCCCAGAAAATTAATTCAGGAAATACCTCCCCAAAACCAGGACTACTTTTATGAGAAAGTCCTGCAGGATCAAACCCCAAACACCCTGTGAATCACCTTGTTCAATTCAAAAACAAAGCAACCCTTAGCACAATTCTGTCCTGAAGAAGACTTATTTATCTTGCACAAATGCTACAGATAAAGTTATTTGGGTATCAAATCTCATTTCACAAAGTCTTGAGCCTCATCCTCAACTATGTAAACTGTTTAAGTTCAACCAAAGTCATGACAAAATAGATCTCTTCACTGCAAGAGTCTGAAGATAAGCCTGAAATATTAACACACACCACCCACACATGACACTACAATGCCACAGATATGGAAGCGTTAGGCTTATTTTCACTTGTTCTTAAAAAAATATCAAGTCATTGTTACATAGTTCTTCCTGGATCTCAAACATAATGCAGGAAAAGTTACAATTTCAAAGAGGTTTATGAATGTGAAATGATTCCTACCTATTGCTCTAAGTCAGGTAATTACTAGTTGTGTCCAGTCTGTAGATGGATAAACTGAGCAGAGAAGTTTCTTTAAACAACCCTGTCTCAGATGAGGAGCCTGGATTTATTAGTTTCAGATTCCCAGGCCTGTGCTCACACCAGACAGATAAAAATGATACTTTCACTCCTAATATTTATTTTGCTACACTGTGAAAACAAAGTTTTTAACCAACCTTTCACTGTCTTGCAAAGCAGGATACTAGAAAGAAACGGTGAAAATGATACACATGTATTTTAAGTATGTCCTAACCTGCTGATGCTATTTTAGGAACACCATTTTTACTTGATTCTGACAGATTATAGCACATTGACAGTCACACTCTTTTAGAAAGAAAGAGAAGCAACTGTGTGAAAAAAATACATTAGGAGCATAAAGCTGGCAAACAAAACAGCAATGCAATATGAAACTGACTTCAGCATTTTCTCCCAGGAAACAGAAGCAGAAACCCCCCCTCATTTCCCTGATGTGCTACAAACTTTCTGGAACAGCTGCCTGCTCAAGACTTGCTGCATAGTTTATAAACGGAGGAGAACAAGGAGGAAGGCAGCATAATCAGCTTGTTTAAAATGATTGTCATTAAGACATCCATCACTTACAGAACAGCTTTAGCTTATATTATTAAATCTGCAAATGGTTAATTTGTCCTTAAATGTGATTTTTACCTTCAAATTTCAAAGCAAGGGAAGGAGCCTGTCTGTAAAAATTATTGATACTAGAATTTCAAAGTATGCACATGTAAGGTCAAGCCTAGCTCCCAATAGAAAATATTAAACTGCTACTGTGATTTTTCTTCTCACAGTGGTCAGTAATGTCAATAAACATCCTGTTCTACTCTATCACATGTGGCACACCAACTGCTGTGTTGGTTGTGCACTAAACTGTTGAAACCTTTAAATACAGAACAAAAATATCAGCATTTTTAAGAAAATGGTGTTAGCAATGTCTTTTTCCCAAGAAGGAGTGCAGCAAGCCAGTTTTAAACTAGAAATGCCACCTTTAGAATGCAGAAATACAATCAGCAACTGATCCACACCTCCTCAGTCTTAGACATTTTCTAAAATTTAGGCAGATTTTAGCAAAGCCCTTTCACTAGCATGCTTGGAGGAGAGAGAACAGACCAAATGCAATGCCTTCACACTTGCAGAAACTTTATGGGGCTTCTGAGGGCTCGGGAGTGGGGCTGGCAGCTGGTTCCTCCAGCACAGGGAGCTGCTGTCGCTTTAAGAGCCGGTCCCACACTTGTACACTCGCACACACTGGCAGCGCTGCGTGTGCACTCTGCTGTACCAGCCCCCAGCCCACCCCAAGTATCAATGAAATGCCAGGCACGCAGGGGACAGCACCCAGCCCCGCTGCTGCCACCAGAACACACAGATCTGGGTCCCAGGAACCACCAGGACTTGCCCAAAAATGCCAAGTTCGCAAAACGCAGGTGCCACCGGGTGCAGCAGCCCTGGCAGGTGGCTGAGAGGGACCAGCCTGGGGCAGGGAGATGGGGACACGAGAGGGCAGCGAGCAGGGACAGGGACGGGCAGGGGAGAGGCAGGGGACAGGCAGGATGGCAGCATTTTGCAAATTACAGGGCTGTCTCTTAGCAACAGACAACACATTTGGCTCCACGTGACTCGCCCAGGCCCCAGACACCAGACCCGCTGCCGGCTCCCTTCGTATTTTTAATCACCGGGTCCCTGCCCTCCGCAACAGCCTCGGTGCTGGGAGTGGGACGGGCAGGGGCTCTGCAAACCCCAAACGCGTGAGGCCCAAAGGTCCCCCCTTACCTTTTGTATCCAGCTCCACGTGGATGATGTTGCCCATGACAGAAGTGTTGTGAAGGTGCTGCACAGCCTCCCGGGCACCCTTGACAGTGGCAAAGATGACTTTGGCAATGCCCAGGTGCTTCTTGTTCTTGGGGTTGTAGAGAATCTCCACCTCTTCCACTTCGCCGTATTTCTTGCACATGTCGGCCAAAAAGTTTTCACGGATGTTGTCGTTCAGCTTGGCAAAGGTGACCTGCTTGGGAGGCACTGGCCCCACGTAAAATTCATCAATCTGGAAACGGGCACAAGGTGGGGAGCGATAAAAATAATCGGCATTGTTAATGAGCTTGGGGGGGGGAGCCTAAGGATGGCACGGGAGGGAGAGGGTTAAAGCATCCTGCAAACTTTGGGGGGGAAAAAAAAAAACCTCCAAGGCTCTGGGTGAACCTCGGAGCTGAGCAGAGGCTGTGCCGCTGCAGCCATTCATTGGAACCGGCTCCTCTCTAGGCTACAAAGATGCATTTTGAGCAGCACTGTCAGCGGAGAGCCCCCCCACTGCCCCCCGGCCCAGAAGCCCCAGCTCCAAAACCTTCAAGTGATCTCGTTAGACAGATGCATTGATTTCTTGTTATCCTCATAGAAGAGGATTATTGTTAAACAGTTTGCTAAATAACAACGTTAATAGAAATATGACTGTCATTTAAACGGTCCATTAAACTATTTGGAACTCAGGCTTCACTCTCAAGATAAACAAGTTTCCAGAGCTAACACCAAAAGTCAGGGCAGTACCTTGAATTTGGGGACAGACAGCTCCAACTCCTTAGTTTTGGTCCATATTCGCCCTATTCTGGGATCCCTGACACAATCCACAGGAGCGATCCCCGAGTTCTGGGAGAAGGAGGAGGAGGAAGAGGAGGAGAGAAAACATAGAAACAGCAATAACAAGACTTGAAATCTAAGACAAAAATAAAAGAAAAAATAAACCCCGAGGAAGCACGGGCTGTCTCAAGGGAAGGGGAAAGCGCACACACACACATACACACACGTGTCAAATTGCAATACTGCTGGGAAATGCACACAGATTGGAAACACAGGAAAAAAGCCGCAGGTTTGGGCTCCTGACAGTTGAATACACAGTGTCAGGTGGCTGTAACTTTGGTGGCTGTGCGTGTCCCCCCCAAGACCCCCCTCCCACACACATGCGCTACGCCGAGGATTACCACGACCCGGAGGGACCCCCAGCCCCCAAAACGCCGGTAAGACAGAGGCTGGCGGGGGGAGACACGACACAATGGGGGAAACCCGGGAGCCCCCCACTCACAGGCATGCTGAAATGTTGCCCATCGTAACGGTAGAGTTTGTGCTGTCCTTTTTTCAGAGCCGGGTCAATAATCAACTTGTAACTTCTCCAATGGTGATTTCTTTTCTCGACAGAAGTGCTGGCTTGCGTGCTGTTCTCCATTCCGTTGATCCAACCTGAACGCGGGAGGGGGGGGAGTGGGGGGGGAAGAGAGAAAGGGGGAAGGGGAAAAGAAAGAAAAACCACACTAAAAACCATAAAGTTAAAAAAAATATTTAACAAAGACATCTTCGTTTCGGTGCGGGTTTTTTTTTTTTTTTTTTTTTTTTAACGAGCCGCCCGATCTACACACCCAGGCAGGGAGGAAATCCACCGCGAAGCGAGCCCCAAAATGGGGGAATTGCCAACCGGGTCCCCCCCTCCACCCCAACGAGACAAGAGGCAGAGAGGGAGGAGGAGGAGGAGAGGAGGAGGAAAAAAAAAAAAAGAACAAGACGAAGAAAAAAAAAAGACCCAATCTCACTTGAACTCTGCTTTTTGCCATGATCTTCAGGGTGCTTGGCTTTTTCCCCCGCCTTGGTCTCTCGGAAAGACATCGCGCTGGGCGGCCGATCGTCTCCGGGCGGCGAAAGGCGAGCTCCCGTCTCACATGGGGCCGGTTACCGGCGCGGGCTGCCCGCCAGGCTCCTGCCTCCCGTTTTCGCGAGCCACCACATATTGTGTGTGTGCTCGCTGCTGGCGGCGGCCGGGATCCCACAATACACCGCTGCGAGCGCCGCGAACGCCTAACCGCGCTCCGCCGCCTGCACATTCACGGCGGCCGCGCCGCGCAGCCCCCGGCCCGCGGCCGCCCGCCGCCGCCCCGCCGCCGCCGAGCGCCGCCGCATGGGCCGCCGCCGGGACGCGCGGGTTTTTTTTCCCTCCCCGCCGCGGGGTTAACGGCATGCGGGGGGGCGAGTGGAATCTGCCCGCTGCATTTACCTTAGAGCAAACTGTTTCTAAACAAGATGGACCTATAGGTGGGACAAGTTGGGGTGGTTTTTTTCGCTTTTTTTCTCGCTCCTTTTTTTTTTATTTTTTTAGGGAAAGACTTCGGCGAGCCCGGGCGACCACGGGGGCGGGTGGAGCGCGGACCCGCCGCGCTGCTGCGGCGGAGAGCGCGGGGGGGGGAAAGCTGGCGGGGGGGGGGTGGCAACACACGCAGAGGAGGGGGTGATAGAAGATGGGGGAGCAGCTTTGCTTATTAAAGGTCCGGAGCCCTCATCAGCCAATCAGCGGGGAGGTTCCATTTTGTTTTCGGTATTAAAGGCGGGCGGCGCGGTGCCCCCGGCGCTCGGCGGGCGCGGGGCCGGGCGGAGCGCGGCGGGCGCATGGCGCGGCCGTCCCGGGGCGCGGGGCCGCGGTGGCCCCGGGAGCGGCCGCGCCATTGGCTGGGGCGGCGGCAGCGCGGCGGGCGCAGCCAATGAGAGCGCGGCTTCCATGGGGCTTGAGTTATTAGACGGCGGGGTAAAAGCACCGCGCGGCAGAAGCCAAGGAGAGGCCGCGGGACCCGCAGCCATTTTTCTGCAGTGGAGCGAAATGGCCAACTGGGCTTTTCCTTTGTTCCATAAAGGGGGATCCGCCATGTGAATCCACACCACGCGGGGTGGTGGGAGCCTCTAGCACGGTGCCAGACGACTCACTGAAGAAGGAGGATTTAAATATATATATATATATATCAAACCCTTAACAAAAAAAAAAAAAAGTAATGCGGATTTTTTTTTTTCACCCTTATGATTCGGGATCCATCTTTGTCTTGTGTAACTAGGTCATGGCACACCCTATGTCAGCAGTTAACAATTTCGAATGCCAACAAAAAAAAGTAAATACATTCTTTTTATATTTTTTTCGTTGTTTTGGGGGTTTTTAAGCTTTAAGCAGCTCTGATGACTGAACAATAAATTTGAGAGATTTCTCTCTTGTATTAAACACTTGATTCCTGGCCATTTTTATTAACTCCTTTGGTGCTTAAAAGGTAATGTTTTAAATATAGGTATAGGAACAGTGAATTCTGGCAAAAAATAAGGCAATTTTACTATGATAAGCTCTTTCTCTTTCTTTCCTCTTACATTGTAAGTACCCAATCCATTCTGTCCTTGCTAAGTGTAGTTTTCATGTTAATGTTACTGAAGTGGTCCTTATTGCTAAGCCTTCATTTGCATGTCTTATGTTTTTGTCTGTTTAAACCAATTTATGCTTTCTGAAATATTTTACTTATAAAGTGAACTATCTGGCTAAGATATGCTTAAAAGTTGTTTAGCACCAGTAAATGTTAACTAGGTGTTTTCACACTGACATGTGCAGCCTAAAACTATTGAGGAGAATATTTTTAGTGTCTGCGTGCTCTGTGGAAAAACACTGAATGTCCTTTTTATGTACAGAGTAAATCTGCCACAGGAAGGTAGATTTAAGCCTCGAGCAGGAGTCCTCGCCTGTGTACGGTCAGTCAACATAGCTGGACTTTTTCTATAGCTTTTTTTTCCCCCTTTTTTTCCTCTTTTTTTGATGCTAGACCACTGCCATACAAAGATCCGTAACTTATCTTAACAAGATCCGCTTTGGCTCGCAAACTTACGAGAGAAGTGGTGATACAGATCACATATATACTTATAGCCATTATTTTAAAAAAGAGTAACAACTTCACCTTCAGAGCTGCATTCAACTATGGTGTGCGGGTAAGTAAACCCCTTTGCCCTTGCAGAGGAACAAATAGCCCAGGCCTGTAGCTAATGGTATTGTCCTGGGTGGAAAGATCCCAATGGTCGTCTGAAAGCGGTGGCGATCTCCTTCTCCTCAGAAACATCTAACAGTGCCTCTGAAACGTCTGTTTTCAGGGAGGGATTTGATTTCTCTTTCTGCACAAAGCTCTTGGTCGTCCTCAGCCCTGGGTGGGTTTGGTTTTTTTTGGTGCGGAGAGACGCTGTGAATCCATTGCAGGCATTACGTGGCTGTTAAATTGAAAGCACAAAAAAAAATCTGCCTGTGAACAGTAAGATGTTAGTGAGGTTGATGTTAAAAAAGGCGAGAAGGCGGTGGTGGTGGTAGGGATCCCTTACATGTTTTATCCGTCTAATTACAGAAGCTCGACAAAAAACAGGCAACAAAATGGGGGGGTGTTTTTCACGACGGTGAGTCTTAATGGCGGATGTCTCCCTAGAAAGCACTGTAAAATCCTTCATACCGAGAGGCAGTGACTTGGAGAGAGGGGGGAAAAAGGAGGTCTGGAAGTATATCCAAAATGAGGGAGTTTCCTTCCAAGTGAGGGACCCTTTGCAGCCTGAGTGTTACAGATGGAGAGCCGTGACGCAGTTGATATTCACAGCAGTTGTGCTTTAGTGCCGCCACCCAGCCCACGAAAATGGCCTCCCCGCCGAATTCTGGTGGGTTTATTATGTGAAAGGCTGCGGCAGCACCGTGTCCCGGGCGGCGGGAGGGGCGGCCGGCGGCGGGCACGGCGCTCCCGGTCGTGCTCCGTGTTGTGTGAGGGCAGCCGCCATCATGGCTTCTCCTTCCCTTCGGCGCCGCGTTCTCCTCAGCGCTGGGCGGTGGCGCGGCGGGCTCTCCCCCCGCTGCCTCCCGGCGCTCCGCGTCCCGGGCGCTGCAGGGAAATGATGGGTTTGGGGTGTTGTTTTTTTTTGGTGTTGTTTTTTTTTTCCTTTTCCCCTTTCCCGCCCCCCTTCCCCCAGCGCTTTGTGAGGGGCTGTGGAAGGGCGAAGCTGGGCAGGGAGCGGCGGCTCTTTCTCCCCGCTCACAACATGGCGGGAGCGCCCTGCGGCAGCGGGGCTGGCGGCGCTCCAGCCGGGCCGGGCGGGGGGGCGGCCGGCCGGGAGGACAAAGGCAGCTCGGATAATGCCGGCGCAGCCCCGGCTGCTATAAATAACACCGCCCTTCCCCCGCTGCAGCCTCCCGCTCTCTTTATAAACAGCAAGCCATGGAAGTCGCCTAATGCAGAGGGGGGGAAAAGAGGAACAAACAACAACACCCCCTTCCCTACACACATAAGGGGAAAAAATACAAAATGCACAAAAAAATTAAACCCCAGGCAGTGTGGGGGACGGGGGGAACCAGCAGCGCTGGCCGCGGGAGGGGCCGGGCGGCGCCGCCACCTCCCCGCCCGGAGCGGGTGCGCCGGGGGGAGCGCGGCCGCCGCTCCCCGTCACATGGCTCTTTGTTGTTTTTCTTCTCTGCCTCTCCTGGGCTGTTCCCCCCTCCGCCATCACCCAGCCGGGGCAGCGCTGCCCTGCCTCCTCCGGCCTGCAGCGCCGAGCTCCCCGGGCCCACTCGGGCAGGGCTGGCGCGGAGCCGGTGCCGCGCTGCAGTGGATCCGCCATGGCCCGATGAGGTGTTACATGTGGCGTCTTTTTTTTTTTCTTTTTTTTTTTTTTTTTTTTGTCCTTCTGATTTGGTTTTTTTGGTGGAATTTTTTTTTTCCCCGAGCAGATTCTGCTGCAGCTCGCATTGAGTGGAGGCTGAGGGTTATCTTGGAACTTGACAAGCCTCGCTGTGCTCTGCGGGGAATTGCAGCTTGTGCTTACTGCAGACCCAGAGTAGGTGAGCCAGGAAAGCCTGGCTTGAGCAACCACTTCAGAGGGCAGGACAGGGAGGAAAAGCAAACACTGTAGAGAGGTGGCCTCCCTGGTAAGGCTAGAGCAGGACCGTCCTGCGGACTCTGAGGGAGGGAGAAGGTAAGTGGCTGCTTGGCAGAGGCTGTCTGCGGGAGCGGCTTGTGCCGGGCAGGGTGCGCCCTGCCCGCAGCTCCTGCGGCTCAGCACCAGCCGCTCCGTGGGTTTGTACAACCTGTGCTGTGGTATGTGCCGAGGCTCAGGGCTGTTTCCCTGCGAGGGAGCAGGGTGCTGCCGCGAAGGAGGCACCGCAACCCGCGCCTTTCGCAACAACTGCGCTCATCGCTCCATTCCTCGCTCCCCCCCTCGCTCCTCACCGGGTCAGCCTCTATGTCGAGAACAAGCGACAAACCGTCCGCACAAAACAGAACACGTTCCCATGGAGGGGGAGAAAACCAAACAAACCAACAACAAAACCAAAGCTCTTCCGCAGTGCCAGGCTGGCGTTGTAGCGCTGCGAGCCCTGTCGGGGGCTGCGGCGCTCAGAACCGGGGCCGCCCGAGCCGCCGCTCGGTCCCTGCCCGGCCGGGAGCGCCGGGCCCGCGCTGGAGCCAGCCCTGAGCACCCGGCCCGGGTCACGGCGGCTCCCAGTGACCGTCTGCTGGCAAAATCGGAAGGAACGGTGACGTTGTTCTTAGCTGAACACCATTAAAATGCTCCTCTGGTATCTCTCAATAGAGGTGAAAAGCATTTCAGCTTCCTGGAAATGGCCGAAAGAGGCGACGTGTAGATCAAAGTACGGCGCAGAGCTGGGCTCGTGTTTGCAGGGGTTTTTGAACTGTAGTGAAAACGTTTCTGCAGCTTGCATCGTAATGAGTTAAGTCAGCACGTGAAGCGACTAAAAATGGCATATTTAAACAGCATCGGGCTATTAACTTTCCTGGGATTTGAGATTTATGTTTAAATATATATTTGGCTGTTAGCAATACCAGCATTTAAACCGTAACGTTGATCTGTTCAACCCTGAAGCAAACCAGCTCTGCCTAACGCAGCTTTGAAGCGACACAGCCAGACCATAATACTGTGGGAGCTTAGACAGCTTTGTCTGTACTTGCATCTCTGCATATTTTTCCAGGACTCTGATCTTTGTCTGCGATTAATCATTGTCCAGGACGGCTGTTCCCGGTGGTAGAATCCATGAAGTGCTCCAGCTGGGAGAGCTCCTAACGCGTGTGCCTGGCGCTGCGTACGTGCAAACCAGGGCCAGAAATTGCTGGGGCAGCAGGCGCTGGACAGCGAGCCTGCCGTGCCGCCCCAGTGAGTTGTGTGAGTCCTCAGCACTTCTGGAAGTTGTTTTTGTAAGTCTGAGCTGAAAATTTCTTTCCGTTTTTTAGAGTTTCTAAATGACTGTAATGTTCAGTGTAGTTTAGAAGTCGCCAAGGCAGTTGAGACCAGTCGTGCTCTCAGAGTGGGTGGTTTCATGGCTTGAACCTCGTATCTGAAAAGAGAAATGTTCTGGTACAGCGTGTTTAAATCCCAGAAAGGTCAAACCAGACTTTCATACTTGAGTTAGATTGACCCTGGTTTGCTGCGTGAGACTCTTTAGATAAAGAGATCTTTCAGGGGAAAGGGGAGGGGGGAAGATTTTTTTTCTCTGAACAGCTTGTGGTGACTCTGTGCACATTCTTGAAGCAAAGGAGTTTGTTCTTGCCCACAGCGTCCCTGCCTGGCATTGTTGAGTGGAAAACTCTTATGCTAATTATATCACTGTCTGTTATCAATAAGAAGTGATTTAATTTCTTTGGCAAAGTGTTGCAACAAGAGCAAATTAGATTGAGAGGCAAAGTGAAATAAAAAATATGCAGCTGTTCTGCCAAACAATGATCCTGACTGTTTACAACATTTTGTTTTAGACTGCCTTGTACACAGAATCCTTTATATGGTAGGTTTTAAAGACACAATCCGCTGCTTGTGCAAGAAAACTAGATTAATAGATTATAAAAGACAAAAGAGACCAAGGTTCATCTGGTTCAACTTCCTGCATTATGCAGGGCTCTTGATTTTTATGATTTTTTGGCCTTTTCTCATTTGAAAGAATTTAACTGCAGCATAGCTGCATCTTAGATAAAGATCAGATTTTCTTTTTCAAATGGGCCGTGAAAGGGAGTAAAATAAGGGTAAATTGTTTACATCAAAAATCTACCTGACAGACTACAAATCAAAGTACCTTTTTAAACTTGTCTAGTTTCTGCTTTCAGTCTCTGGATGTGCCTGTCCCTCAGTCTCCTTGGGAGAGGAATGCTCCATGACGAGATTTCCATCCCCTCGTAGCTGTGTGCAAGCTGAGCATTTAAACACTCCATTGCAGGCTGCAGAGCTCCCCCTCGGGTCCATCTTTGCTAATCCTGTAATTGTTCCTGCTCCGGTTTGTCACCATTTTGATCTGGGCAGAAGGGGACAGAGCCATGGGCAGTGACCATGCTCTCCTGGCTCAGATGTGTCTGTCAGGCACACAGGGATTACTCCAGCCCGTGTTCAGCTGGTTTCCCAGCAGGGCGGCTGAAATGCTCTCAGATCTGCTCCTTCTTGGGATGACAACCCTGTACTGCAGAATTGTGCTCTTTGTTTTGCTCGTATGGCTTTACTCTGGTCCTCTTAGACAGCGTTGTTGCTTGCAATGGCCTTTTTTAATTATTGTTTTTACTTGGTATTTCCTTCTGATATTGCTTAGTGTCACCTACAAACTTGGTTGGTTATGATTTTATGTTTTCTTCCAGATAAACAACCTATCTGCATGGTGGGTGTTTCCCGGTTCTGGGTATGTGTACACACACCTCAGCAGTGTCAATATTGTGTCAGGAGGAGGTCTGGTTCCACACCATCCCTTGCCACACCCCAGTTGCATGGGAAGAAAGCCCAGTTTAGCTGGAAAGGAGCCAGGGGCACACTGCAACACTTGCCTGCCCTGGTGTCCATTATGTAGCCATGAAATAATGCAGAGCACAAAACAGGTGGTTGCAGGACCCATAAAAGAAAGATGAGAGGTCTGGGGCAGGGTGGTTACAAAGTACATTTTGAGACCTTCCTCTTAGATATTTTTTTTTTAGACTTGATGCCTCACTACATACTCTGTATCCAGCTGTTCATTCAAGACCTAAATACATTAGGGACTTCTTCCCCCCTGCCAAATTTGAGATTAGAGGAAGGAGGGGGGGAAATTACATAGAGCAACGCAGTCGCATTAGACAGCTTTATTTTTAGGAAACCAGGCTAAGAATATCAAAGGAATATTGAGTAGGAATATGGACGGGGTATTTGCCTGTTCAGATTTTCTTGCCATGAAATTTTTCATTCCTTCCTAAGAACAGCAGATGATCTGTCTAGGGAATTGTCAGCCAAAATAAGCAACCTGCTGACAGATTTCACCTGTGTCCCAGCATGCTCTGAGGATGCATGGGATGTGAGCCTTGAACAATGACAGGGAAAATCACTAGGCTGTGTTGTTCGGCTGCCGGGGTGCAGAGATGCATGGTGACACCCAACAGTGGAACAAATATTTACTGTGTTTAAAATCCAGACAAATTTTTATGGCTATGTTGGCTATTTGCCATAGCTGGGGGGTGGGGGTGGTGTTACCTTTTAAATTGTACGTGATCATATTATTTCTGCAAGTATTATGACAAAGCCACCTCTGTAAGGTAGGGAGCGAGTGCTTTCAGAGATCTAATCTTTCTTGAGCTATAAAGGAATAAAGAAGCTGTTTCAACACCTGACTTGCAGAATGTTTTGTGTTGCTTCTTGCCTATTGAAATGCTGTTGCCATTGAAATGCTGTGATCCTATCAGGATGTAGAACAGGTTATTTTTTAGAATGCTTTCAAGCTTATAAAAATCATGAGATAAATCAAGACGGCTGGCAATTCTAATCAGCATTCTAAAGCCATCGAATTACAAAACAGTTCAGTGCTTCATGGCCCCTGAACAGTACAGTTTCACAAAAATAAAAGAGAAAGAATGAAAAGAATGTACCATTTAAAGAGGCCGGGCACTTACAAAGCTTGCATCAGAGGGAAATGAAGATACAAATAAGTAATCTAAAAGGATATTTATGCATTAAATTACTTGTGTCTCTGGACACTTCATTAAACAGTCTGGATATGATGGTAGCTGGGGACCTGGGAGCCATTTTAACACATGCAGCACATACAAGGAATATTCTGATTATAAGTGATGGAGTATAAAATGTTTCAGCCAGAAACCGATGACAAAGATCAAATGGAATGAGTTCAGCTTACAAATGAGAGCAGTTTCTTCCCACTGGTGCCATGCGACACGAGACCGGGACTTTGTTTTGCCCTTGACATTGCTGCCACTGCTCTCAATCCTGCAGTTAAGGATTTGCATCTTGATTTATTGTTTGACAGGAGAGCAGGGAGTGCCCCAGCTGGTCCCCCGAGCCCTGGGTCGCAGCCCAGTGGGCCCGAAGGTGCCGGGTGGGTGAAGGCTGAGCAGCTCCAGCAGCTCGCAGTTGCTAAGCAGCTGCACAGCCTCTGCCTGTGCTGTGCGAGGGGAGCAGCACGGCTTCCCTTGATCGCTGGAGAGGAGCCGGCAGCATGGAAACGGCAGCCGTGGCCGTGGCAAAACCGCTCCGCTCCTGGCTGGCAAAAACGCTGGAGCGAGGAGAAGGGACACGCGGTGGAGCAGGGGGTGGCAGGAGGGGCGGGGAGAGGCAGCATATGTGCACAGCAGAGGTTACAAAGGCAGCAGATCCTGCCAGGGAGGGGGGCACACACCGGGGAGAAAGGAATGGGAGAGAGGCCAAAGGCACAGTTCAGAATTAAAAAAAAAAAAACAACAAACCAGGAGGAGAGTGTGGCATATGGAGAGGGGAAATAAAGCAGAACTTGCACAGCCTGCGAATAATTGAATAGAAAATACAGGAAGAGGGAAGGAGCTTGATTCATTACTGCCCTTCACCTTGTGGAGACAGCTACACCCAGGAAGAGGAGGTGTGGAATACAACAGCATCCTTCACGTTTCACAGTGAACTGTGGGTTTTACATTTCAGCCCCTGCCATTTGTGGTTTTCTCCTTTCATAGCCCATGCCTTTTGTTCAGACTTGACTCCTGCAGGCTCTGTTCTTATCTTTGTCTACTTTCTGAGTTATTTTTGAACTTGCTTTAGCTTTTTTTTTTTCCTTTCTTTTTTTAGGTAAGTTTTAAATTAAAATACCTTTTTCCAGATACTTTAGTTGTTTTAACCTTCAAGAGGGCAGGCCATTGCTAGTTTCTAACTGAAGTTAGTTTCCACTAAACCCTCACAGTTGTTGCTGCATTTCTGCCTGTCTCTCCCCTGGGAGCTGCTGATGCAGGACAGGGCTCTCTTTGCTTCCTGACACCTTCCCCTCCACATTGTCTTTCCCTCTCCCTGGGCAGTGCCTGGCAGCAGTCCGGAAGGACTCACAGTCAGCAGCGTGCAGGAAGAGGTTCCTGTGGCTGCAAATTATCACAAGCTCCTGACGTGTTGCATAAAGGGGAGTGAAAAAAGGGTCAGGAACATCTGCAGGGGGTTCTGGCCACAAGGGACCCTTAGTTCCACCAGCACTGCCCACATGAAAAAGCACTTCGTGGTGTCGGCACCTACCCTGCAATTGGCTGTGGGATAGGAAATGCCAGTGGAGCTGGCAGGGGGGCAGGAAAGCTGGACATTCCTCTCCTCCAGGCACAGGACTGAGGGGCACGGCTTGTACAGCAGGGTGGGGAGAGGAATTTAAGCTCGTGCAGCTGTTGCTCTGCTGTGACCAGCCCAGGCTTGCTTGGAGGCCTTTCGACTGAGAACACTTTTTCCCAGGTCCAAAACTGAGTCCTAAAAGGAAAATGGAGGTGCCCACTCAGACTTACAGTGGAAATTATTTGCTGTGGGTGCTGTGTGTGTAGTTCAAGCCAATAATATACTTGACAAATACACAGCCAGATGTGTCCTGTACTTAGAAAATTTTTGTCTGAGATGTCTGATTCGTGGGGATGCTGTATTTGCTTCCTTCTTCCATTTGCATGGAGCCCTTATCTTTGAGCAGGCACTGTCTGTACTATTGTTAGACTCCCAAGACCATTAAAGGTCTTGGGGCACTGGCATTTTACAAGCAGATCCAGCTGCCATTCACACAGAGGCATTTTTAGCCTTATGAGAGATCTAAATTTAATTAGAACAGTTTTAACCAGGAAATCTCCCCAACTCAACAAATCAGAGCTACTATGCTAATCCCAGTAAGCAATGAGGAACTTGACAATGTGCCTGTTGTTACAGGAGATTCAGGAAGGGTGAGATGTGTGTAGGAAGGGTGAAATGCACAGGAAATGTGCCATCAAGGCCAGAGGTGTGGAGCAGGGCAGGGCAGTGCCAGACCCAGCACTGAGACCCTGTTGCTCTCTGTGCCTGCACTCACCACCCCACAGCACTGCTTGAACTCCTTCCTTACCTGCTCTGGTGACTCTCAGCAAGGACATCCAGCCAGGCCACTCTGCACTGTCAGCCCAACCAGCTCCCACAAACCAGGCACAGGCCAAGAATCACAGCTCTAAAGCAAACATCACTCAATTACAACCTGGTTTTATTTCCAGCGCCTCAAGTTATTTATTAACCTGCTTGGAGCATCTCTGTTCCTGTCAGGGTTTGCTCTGGCCAGGTTATGGCTGCTCTCAGGTCTGAGAAATGTTCAGTCTGGGCCTGTGCTCTGCCTGGCCATGCTCTGACAAGCCACAAGCTCCTCTGGCTCCTGCCAAATCTCCACCTCTATGAATGAGCATCTTGCCAGCCAGACAACGACAGAGCAAGTGCTTCCTGCTTAGCTTTACCCATACATCCAGCACTCCACAAAAAACAGGCAGAAATTTTGGTGCCCCCCATATAAACAGAGGATTTTATCATCTCTTCAGTCTGCCATTGCTGCCTTCCTGTGGGAAGTTTGCACAGATATCAGAGGGGAGGATGCAAACTTCATGTTAATGTCAGTGCTATGCATTACTCAGCAGAAACATGGCCCTGTTTCATCCACAGCCCATTCTCTTATAGCCTACTTCACCATCTTTTATTCTCCCTCTATGAACATTTCCAGTTTCCCCACATCCTTGTCCAAAAGGTTTGAGAGCTTCCTGCCTGGGCCAGGTGCAAGAGAGCAGGAATGAGGTGTTGATCAAAACCTGACTCATGGCTCTGTAAAACACACACTTGTTCAGGCTGCACTGTAGCTCACGTAGTGAAAAGCATATTTAGGAAGCCAAACCCAGGTTCCTTTAAACTTGATGTTCTCTACAGCCACACAAAAAAATTACTACTCCACATATTTCAGGTTTAGAGGAGTCTTCCAACAGAATTTTGGGGAGTGTGACCCAGATTTGGCAATCCATAGTTGACTCACCCATTCCATATTAATCCCTCCTGTGCAAGCTAAAGCAGCTGAATGCAATTCCTTCCCTGGTGCTGTGGTCATCTTAATTAACACACACTCCTCTTGGATTCTGAACTAGCAAGTACATTAAAAGAAAATATCGCTATCCACAAGGAATTACATAATTTGGGAACGAGAGAAGGGAAAAGAGATCTGAAAGAAGCAGATACTGCAGAGAGTGCTCCAATTTTGAAAAAAGTAATATCTTCATGCTTTCTGGGTTAGGTGGAATGTTGGGTAATGAAAACACAGGAAGGCCTAAGCCAGAGGGATTTTAGAGGTTATACTAAAGGGATTGGTTGGATACTGGCTAAGAACACATTGTGTTGCAAGCAAAGCTGTTTGTAGCCCTTTTCCCTAAATGTCCCCAAATTACTTCCTGATGGGATGTGTTCTCTGCTGCAGATCTGGATGCAGAAGATCATCTGAAGGTGACTAATTTCACACAGATCTGTAGCAGATCCCTGATCTCTGTCAGCCATGAGCAAAGCTGTGCCTCACTCCTGAACCCTCTGCTTCTGCCTGTTCCCAAGGCAAACACAACTGCAGATCTCACCTGAAACGAGGTGTTCTGGATCCCTCTCTCTACACCAAACCCCCAGATTGCCTTCCCAGCACAGAGGCAGGGGATGAGATCCAGCATGGCTGTGATAGCTCTGCCAGCCTGTGGTGACAAATTCCCGCCTGTGGCTCAGCACATCTGGGAGACACATCCCCAGATCCATGGGGGCAGAGCTGTGGAGGTGCTGGCAGACACTCACCTGTTCATTTCATGTTTTTCAGAGATCACTCATTGTGTTTGATGTTCCAGAAAGGCATAGGATGATCCTAACTTTGTGTTACCCATTTTTCACAACAGAATTTGGCTTGAGAGTTCACGCTTTAGTGAGCAACAGAAACTTGAAACTGCCTCTAAGCACCTACTGTATCAGGATGAGATGTCACCACATTGATTTACTTCAGGTTTGTAAAATGGGGTGGTTTTCCCCCACAGCTGCAAAGCCAAGAACTCAGTTTCTAATGAAAGATGAAATTCAAAACACAGCACGTTGGCCATGCATGTATCAGGTTGGCCATATTTGCCCCACACAGTTGGCAGCCCTGATTTAAAGAATACCAGAGAAAATAGCCAAGAAACAGTTTGTGTTCCCTATAAATAGCTGCTCACCAGGTAGTCATGAGTGTGTGGTTTATGAATAAAGTTTGTCCAAACTACATTAGATTGCCTGAATATTCTCTGCCTGATTTTGCTGAGTTCTGTGTCTTAATTTGTCTCACACCTCCCCTTGCAGACCCTTGTCCTGTTTTCTTTCCCAACCCTCTGAACTCCCTGGTAGCATGTGGACAGATTTTACTTAGAGTTTATCCAAAGATTTCTGCACTGATTTAGTGCAGGGGCTACTTGAGCCAAGTGAAACAGGAACTATTTCTAAGGCATGAAAAGGCAGAAAGGAAATTTTCTTATTGAAATATAATTTTTCCATATTACTTAATAGTCTGGAAAGTTAATGCCTTTCTGGCAGCACTTCCCACTGGGAAAAAAAAATATGGTTCCTACTCAGCCAAACAACAATGTAATAATGTTTTAGGCTGGGTTAAGCGTCTCAGAGATTGGCAGGTGTCACAGCCACCTTGCCTTCAGTGAAAAAGGCAATTGAGAGCCCTTATGGAACAAGGGATTTACATCAGTAGGAGCTACTACACAAAAAACCAGGCACATGGCAAGGTTTGAATAGATGGTGAATCATGTGGCCCAAGGGATTTTTTGGGGTGGGGGCATGTGTGTAAAATATCAGGCCATGAGGAGCAGATGGTTGAGCTCTGCATGTGTGAGAGGAACAGCGAGAAACACTGCAGAAATGGAGACTGAGAAGCAGCTGAAAGTCAAGGACACTGGGGAGCTTTGATTTTGGAAATTGTGTGCAGGGTTTAGTGAGGGTCAGAGCAGTGTTGGCACTGTGAGCAAAAGCACAACTGAAAACCAATTTTGTTCATTTGTTCTGTAAACAGGAGGAATCACCTTGAGTGGTACACACCTGCTTTGTCATGGGCTTCTCCTCTCACACGGATTCTGTCACCAGAACTTTGTGCTGTGTGCAGGGATAGTTCAGCTCTCCCACATCATAATTCCCCCTTCCTTCTGTGCCCTGTCCATAATGAATTCTGTGGGGCAGAGACTCCCTCGGTAAGAATCTGTGTGCACATGACAAGCAATTGTTGGCCTTGTACAACATCTGAAATTTATCAGAGATTCACTTGACTTACTTGGTAAATCCCATTCCTTAGGGTCTGTCTTTCTTATTGTGAATTTTTCAAGGCATTGTTCTTGCTCAGTACATGCTGGAGTGGGACTTCATAGCTGAAAACACAAATAATTAATGTCACTGGTAATGTTAAAAAATAAATATTTAAGGCTCTGTCTTGTTATGCACTTTCTTAACTAAGTTTATGAATATTCCCTTGGACATAAATGGGATTAGTTGTTGTTATGTTGAAGTCTTTGTAAACTGGGAAGAAAAAATGAAGTGTATTTCAAAAACACAGTTCTGATGATAATAAGGAAGAACATGTCCCCATTCTTGTCCAGTTTGTGTTACCAAATAAACAATAGGAGTATGCAGCAGATGGTGTGTGCAAACAATATTGAACCTTATCTGTGAGGGTTTTTGGGTGTTTTCATAATTAACCTGAATTACCCATCAATACCATCCTGAGTTTTAAAAATCACAAACTCCCAGCAGTTTTCCTAAGCAGTGTGCCAACCTTTCACCCCTTCCTAACTTTTTCCTTGGTGATCATGGAGCAACAAATTGGCACCAGGATTGGAGCATGGATATTTTCCATACCCCATTAATGCCCTGGTTTTGTTGTGCTCACTGAGAATCTCCACAAACACATTGACCCCTGAGCTGCAGATGTGTAAGCTTTTGATGAAAGAACTTGTGCCAAAATCAATGTACAGGCCAAAACTGAACTAGAGAAGGACACTTGCAATTAGTAATGATCATATTTGAATTTCAGTAATAGAGGGTTGAATCTTCTTCCATTTAAATCAGTGGCACAATTCCATTTTAGATTTTGCTTTTTTTGGAGTCAGCAAAATAGGCTCAGCTTTTGCCCAAACCCAAACCTAAATATGCCTAAAGCACTGCATAGCTGCTAATTAAAATTAACTACCTAAGACACTGAAATGTTGTATTTCATCCATAATAAGTTGATTCATTACATCCATTACTTAAAAATAGTCTTTGGAGTGTTTACAGTTGTATTTGTAATCTGCTTATTTTTTGTTGTTTCACCCCAAATCTAAAGGTGTACAAATCTAAAAGTTTCTTTATAGAATGTACAAGGAGACAGAGCTGTGAGAAATGTAAAGATTGTTTTGTGAGACTTGGAAAAAAACCCCCAAAAACAAAAAGAAAAAGCAAAACCTCACAAATTAATAATGAACCACAAAATATTTTTATCCCCCCAAAAATCCCCTTTTAATGGAAATAATTGATTTGAAAAAATCCCCCTGAATTCTTCAGTTACAGGATGACTGTTAACTCTAGCTGCTGATTGTATCATACATAGTGTGATACTGGGTTTGAGCCAGGTTCAAATAAATCATTTCAGGATAAAACAAATTCTTTCCTGGCCCATCCATTCCTGTGCCATTGGAATGCTCTCAGCCATTACACTGGACAGGAGCTGATGGCTTTTCCTGTGTTCCAGATAAGATTTATAAGCCTGTGGCTCATAAAGCATTTTTTGACAATTTCTATGTGCTTGCATCAACTTTTTCCATAGGAGAACGGCGAATTTTAAATAGGTGTGAATTTAACCGCTTTTTTATTGTTATAATTTGAGTTATATGACACCGTGTTAAGTCTTACAGGTCCTTCTTCTTGTCTATTGCAGAAATATCCTTTCCTAGCTTTTTGTTCGCCCTGTGCACAAAGCAGGATCCTCCTTGCCCGAGTGCAGTGGTGTTTGTATTGGGTCTGGAAGGCCATCTAGTGACACAACTGCGCAGGGGAAAATTAAAAGCCTTACTCGAATTGTGGTTTGGGTTTTTTTTTTTTTTTCCTTACTTGAATTAAACAGTCTTGCTACACCCCAGCATATCCTTAGGGGTTTGTTGCTATTTCCACAAGTGGTATTTAAAAAAAAAATGGAGGAAATTTTTACTTTAAAACAAACTTACTTAGGATAGAGCACACTGCTAATTCCTCCCGGGAAAGAAATGTGGGGGTTTTTTTGTGCTGAATGGTGGTGGATTTGCACCTGAGTGGGTCTGTCCAAAACTCAGTGTCACTCCCCTGACCTGTGCATTGGAACCAAACATAATCCAGCAGTTATGATCCTCTTCCAGAGCTGCTGTGATCCCCTGAGATCCACCAAAAACGCCACATGAAAGCCTGGGGCACCACATCCCTGCAATTAAAATGAGAAATTCCAGTTATTTTCATTGCAGCTCACCTTGGATGGTGAGCAGATGACGAGCAGAGCTGTCGGTTCTTTCCCAAGCAATAAATCGGTGGAAAGCAAGCAGTGAGTCACTGGCCGTGCCAGCACCAAGGTTCCTTTCCGGGGGTGGCTCGGGGGTCTCTGCCTGCCCTCACCGCGCTCGGCCCTGCTCACACAGCGGGGCCGAGCCGCAGCGCTCCCTCAGCGCTCCCTCAGCGCCGGCCGCTTGGCGGGACCCAGCGCGGCGCTGGAGGGGTTCCCTGTGGGAACAAATGGCACGGGAATGAATGAATTGATAAATAAATGGGGATGGCGTGTGTGGGTGGAAGGGCAAAGCGCCGCGGGCCCGATGGTCCCGGGGGATGGAGCCTCGAGGGCCGCCCGGCGGGACGGGCGGGCGGAGCAGCCCCGGCGGCCCTGAGGGGCCTTTCCCGCCGTGACCCCGAGCGGCCGCAGCCTGCGGGCGGCCGCGGGCCGGCGATGAGGCCGCGGCTCCGGGAGAGGCTCCCCCAGTGTCCGGGGGGGCCCGGGCGGGGCCCTGCGGCACCTGAGGCGGCGGCGGCCGCGGCGCGGCCAATCCCCGGCGGGGCGAGGGCGGCTCTGCCCGCCCCGGGCGCGCAGGGGGAGCGGAGCCGCGTCCCGGCCGCGCTGCGCCCTCAGCGGGCCCGCTCCGCTCCCGCTCCATGGAGGGGGCTAACGGGGCCGTGCCCGAGGGCGCGGCCGAGCAGCCCCGCGGCCCCGCGGCCGCCCCGTCGGGCAGGAAGGAGGTGAAGGTGGTGATCGTGGGCGATGGAGGCTGCGGGAAGACGTCGCTGCTGATGGTGTACGCCAAGGGCTCCTTCCCCGAGGTGAGGGGCTGCCACCCCCGCGGGGCTGGGGGCCGCAGCCGGGGCCGGCCCCAGCGCTTGGGCCCCGCCAGCACCGCTTCTCACAATCGCTGAGTCCATTGAGGTCGGAAAAGGCCTCTGAGATCATCGACATCCTTCTCCCTTTGCAGCAATACGCGCCCTCTGTTTTTGAGAAGTACACAACGAGTGTGACGGTGGGGAAGAAGGAGGTCACCCTGAACCTGTACGACACCGCAGGTAAGGGGTTCCACTTTCCTGCGAGGGCAGCTCCTGTGCGGCCACTGCGAGGGCAGCACTCGGGGACATTGGCCTGGGACTGAGCCCAAACCCGGCCCAGCCTTTCGTAACTTCAGGCAAATAAGCAGAAACTGTAAAGTGTTGCTCCTGTGATCGCACGCACCCCAGTTCCTGTTCCAGCAGATTTTTCAGTGTCAGCTTAAATCAGCCCAATATTTGAAGACTGTAAAGTTGGACAGGTTTTCAAATTTCTTTTCTACCAGCATAGTTTAACCATAGCATTGCAGGTAAAACTGCTAGAGAGGAAAGTACAAACCAACCAACCACCATTACCTGTTGCATATCAATGTGCCTTCCAGAAAAAAAAGAATTGATTGTCTAATGTCAGTTCGGGTCATCAACTCATTCATTATCTTAACAACCCAATTAATTCAGAAACATCAAATAGCAACCATATCTGGAAGTATTAAAACGCAATTCCCAGATGCAAAGCGTAATACAATGAACCAGAAAAACATTTTAATCTGCTGCCATGTGTGATTGAATAGGGAAGGAGAAAAAGGCTGGTTTGTGTTCAAAATCAAAAGGCTGTGGCAGTAAAAGTTATTTGAAAATGCTGATAGTTGTTCAGGTTCATTTGAAGAACTTGTGAAATGGTTTGTGTTCAACTTCACTCAAAGTTCCCAGACTCTGTTACCCAGCTGCTTTCCTAAATGAACCCTAAAATTGACACGTGCTGGGTTTCAGCTCAGTGTAAATCATCTGTTTCAGTTCAAGCCTGTGGAGTTGTTCCAAATTTACACCAAGACAAATAAGAACCAAATGCAGTCCAGTCATTTTTAATAGTAATAAAACACACTTACCTTCTTGTATACTGCAAGTGATGGCTGAAAACATAATTTAAAAGGCTTTTAATCTAAAAGTGAATTTCACTGCTAACTTTTACTACAGTGTAGTAAGATCCTGAGCACCCAATTTGTCAATGTGTCTTCTTGGGTCAGTGTTACTGTTCTAAGTCCATTTAGTTGGGATAACATACCTTTGACTGGATAGCAAGGGGTTTGGGTCTAAGAGGAAAAGAGAAGGACTGGAATTTGCTGTGAGCAACCAAAGAGGAATTTCCTTAATACAGGGTGTTGGCACCAAGAACCTGCCGCTGCACTCATGATTTTTATATTTGTTTGCTGTCAGTGTGGATTTTTTGCCTGCCACATAGTTGTGAGCTCTCATTTAAAATCCCCGTGCCACACATTCCAGCATTCGCCTTTGGAGTCTGTTCCAGGCTGTAAGGAGCAGGGGCTGGCTCCAGAGGTGGCAGTGGGCTGGGCAGGTCCAGCAGTGCAGCACTGTGCTCTCCTCAGCCTGGCAGGGGTGCACAGCTCCTCAAAACTCAGCCCTGCAGCAGCCCTGCAGCCCCCAGAGTCCAGGGACTGCCCACTGAGCTGATGGCTCACTGCAGCATCAGGACACTTCGGGTGGGAAGGGACCTTTAAAATGAGCAAGGACACCTTAAACTAGATCAGGTTGCTCAGGGCCTTCTCCAAGCTGACCTTGGATGCTTTCATGGATAGAGCAGCCACAGCTTCTCTGGGCAGCCTGTGCCTCATTGTGAAAAATTCTCCTTTATATCTATTGCAAATCTGCCCTCTGATAGCTTAAAACCATCACCCCATGTCCTGTAATTTCCCTGTTTATGCATATAACTCTTAGTGTGTGCCTTCCACATTGAATTCACAGCTGTAAAAACTGATTTGGACTAAAGCACTGCTCCACTGGAGAACAGTGGGGTGTATTTTGTGTCTTGTGAGACACTTTGGGAAGTGGAGCTGCCATTGTTGGTGTGAAAGAACAATTGCTTTCCATGTCTCTTCTGGAAACCTCGAAACCCAACATCTTTCACCTCCCAAAACAGCACCATGGCCACAAGGCTACAAGTTTCTTGAGGCTGTTGACACTTGTCTCCTCCCTTCCTGTTAAATTTCTTTTGCTTTCCATAAGACACAGCAAGAAAGAAAGCAGGGAGATTGTCACCCGGATTAAGACATTTAATTGGGAGGGGGAAAACCTGAATTTTGGTTCTATTTCAAAGCTGCTTACTTGGTTTTATGGTCCATATCTATAAATTCTGTCAAACTCTAATTCAAGCAGCTTTTCAACCTCTATCTGTAACTGGAAGTTTTGCTAGAGGAAGGACTCACTTGAGCACACATTTTAATCTCATCCTGTTTTTAGTAGTACAAAACTGATGTTGAGTTCCTTAAGGGTTAGACTAGCACCAAGAGTTGTGTATTTTTAGGATCTTGCTTGGAGCAACAGTAAATAGAGCTGGGTGTACTTCAGCATCATGGAAAGGTAAAGGACAGGTTCAGCTCCATGTTTAAAGTTGGAAAGATTCTTTGTATTGTCAAGTCCTGTGCAGCTCAAACACTTGATCTTGTCCTACTTACTGAGGGAGGAGGACACAAACAAAAAGCTTAAGAAACAAACATTTCAAGATATAAAAGGTATTCTTTGCTTGACAAGAATTTTGGTAACAAATGAACTTAATGGATTAGTCTAAAATGTACCAGAAAAATAATTTTTGGTGAGCGTTTTGTGCTGTGGTACTGTGTCTTCCTCATCAAACACTTCTTGCTGTTGCAGGAAGTTGGTGGTACACATATGCAATGTGTAAAGGCTTTGTAACATCACTTGTCTGTCTGCAAACAGCCTCTGCAGCTGCTTTTTCAATTAAAAGGTTCCACTTCCAGCTGTGCTTGGCAGAGGCAAAGGCACTGGGAGGTAAATGAACTCTGTGGTTTTTCCATGCCAAGGGGGCAGTGTTGATGCCCGAGGCGCAGTTCAGACACGAGGCTCAATTCCTGGTGCAGCAGTTTCTCAGAGCAGAGAGCAGAGCGCTGCTGGGCTGGGGAGGAAGTAATGCCTCATCATTGTGGCTGCTTGCTGTGCCTGACAGGAAGCACATGCAAGGCCTCCAGAGAGGTTTTTCAGGTCTCTGATGACAGAAGCACAAGGTCTTCAGAGAAATTTTAAAAGCCAGAATTCTTGAATGCAAGAGTAATTTCTCATAGCTTTGACAGGAAGTCATGCCTGACTAAGACGAAACCCCCAATTTTTTAATTGATGTGTGCCCCTCCTCCCGCCCCAAGTGTCCTCTTCTACCAATTTTTTTCCTGCCAAGAATGTCCATTTTGCAATTTGCTTTAAACTGAATAGGGAAAAAACATAACTGGCAAGCAGCTCACAGGCTGGCACTTCTTTGGTGGTGCATGGGCAAAGGGGTGAGGAAGAGCAGACAGATGTGAACATGCACATGAGACTGAGACCTTGGTTTCACTTCTGCTGTTCACCCTCAGCCACCACCAGAGCTCCCTCCCCACCACAGGGCCTGGCTGCAGTCGTGTGGTTACACAGCATCTCCCAGAGGCACGCAGAGCCCTGGGAGCTTGGCAGTTTTAGGTGAATTCAGTTGGGTGGAGTTTTTTCTTTAAAAAAACCCAAAGTCTCTGTTGGTACAATGAATCAAGGAAGACACAGGGGTCACAGATGTGCTCACACGTAGGCAGATGCTTAACCAACTCCTCCCCAGCATGTTTTGTGTTAAATGGAGAAAGAAAAGAGCTACCTGTGTTTGAGGAAGCACACACAGGGCTTTGCATAGACATTCAGTTACTGCTTAGGTTCACCTCTGTTCCTCCTTTTTAAAACTCTTAGAAAAAAACCCTAAATCTCTGCCAAATTAGCTCTGACCGCAGACTGAGCAGCTTTACAGAGAAAAAAAGTCTCCCAGGCCCTTTCTTGCATTTCACCAGCAGCACTTGAGGACAGGGGGTGAAAGGGATTGTTTCCAGAGAGGGGGATGTCTATGTTTAGATACAGTTTGGTCTGGGTCCCGTTACATCCTCAGCAGCTGAGGAGCTGCATCTGAGCTTCTGAAGAGCAGCTTCCTCCTCCTTCCCCGGGAGTGCTGCAAGCACCCAGCTGTAACACAGGTTAAGCAATTGCCATCTCACCTTCCCCTTCTGCTCTCTGCACCCCACCCTGTCCTGCACTCCGTATCCAGCATTCCAAATGCACACAGAGCTGTGTTTTACACAGCATTTTCTCATGTGTTTATTGTTTGCTTTAAAACCCATAACTGCAAATGGACTTGAAGATGAAGGAGCAGTTCACCAGGGCATATCTATAGTTTTTGACCTGCAATACAACATATTGTGTCACGTTTAAAGACTCTTTTTCTGTTATCCCATCCAGGAGAGTGTGAATTTAGAGGTTTGTTCAGATTCCAAGCAAATAAACATGTATCTCCTAAAGGGACAGCCCTGTCTGCCTCACCAATTGCCAACAACAACTCAGAGAACCTTTTAATTTTCCAAGTTATGTTGTTAGAAACTCAGAGGCTTGAACTTCAACAAGGAAAACTTTACACAGAACTAGAGGAAGTTAGGAGGAAAAAAAAATTGGCATCTGATGTATTTAATGCATTTAAGGGATTATCTCAGCAACAAAATGGCAAATTGGTTACAAACAAGTAGATGGTTTGGGAGAATAAGAAGGGATAAGCAGTACAGTCTTTGCTCTGAATGTTTATACAACATGCATAATTTTGTCAATTGTGTATTATTTCTGGATTAAACCCTGAGATATCAATCCCTCTTTGTTCTGCACCTCCCCACAGAGCCCACGGCTGTTGTGGAAGCTCAAATACAAAATGGTCCAAGTCCAAGATTCCCATTGTACAAACATCTCAGGCAAACTGAGTAATGGCTTATTCAGCAGGGATAGCCTTGGAATAAAGTGTATCTCAACCAATCATTTAAATTAAGGGAGAAAAATATTGTATAATAATGGCCTTCTAATATCTGCAGTTCTTCAGACTGGAGACAAAAATGTTGGCAAGTGATGAGTACATGACTTTGGACTGAGACAGGTGCCAGAGCAGGAATTGTTGCTGTAAAGTTGGGGCACACTGAAATTTTCTGCATTCCTTCATTTGAAATATCAACATGAAGATTTGAGTTGTGGGACTTCCCTGTAGGGCAGTTTCTGTGTGTGGATTGTGGTGATGGTGGGAAGGACCAGCATTCCCAGTTCTCCTCGTGGAAATTCAGTACATCACAGGCACATGCCTGATTCCAGCATTCAGATGACAAATACACCTTCTAAAGACTGCTTGAATCATGCTTTCTTCCTTTTTAAATGAAAAAGATTGGGTTTTTTCCTGAGCTGCCAGCTGTATCTGGGAATTACGGCTTTCTTGAACTTAATCTCTCAAAGCAAGACACCTTCAGACCCTGGCATGGTGATTACTGTAAGGGGAAGAGTACAGGTCTGAAGCAAATCAGCTTCCTCTTGTCACATCATGTGCTAGAGTATCCCTAATCAGAAGTATGACAAATCCCCTGCTTTTCCAGAATTCAGGAGAATTCCCTCAGATCTGCTGGGGAGTCCTGCTTCAAAGGCCAAGTTAAGCCTGGCTCATGCTGCAGCATGGCTTGTACAATCCTGTGTGTAATCACTGCTTCCTCTCAGCTCACCAGGCTGGGAAAAGCAAGTTTGCCACTAAGGTTTCTACTTCACCATTCCTGTCTAGGAAATACAGCGTTTCTTTTCCTCACAGCATCACATGTGCAAATGATTATGGGGACTGCCACTGTCAAACTGAAAATATTTAATAATAATTGTCATATTCCTCTTGATGACTTTATTTTTGAGCAGCAACTTGGCAGTCAGTGTTTAGAACTGCTTCTAAGTCCTCAGCAAGTGGACAAAGCAGGCTTTGTATTAAAACCTGCCAAGGATGTGTTCTGTGTACTAAATCATCAATTTTGTCAGTGAGGGGGAATCTCCTGTACTCAAGGGAAGGAATTTTGCAAGTATGAAATTATAGTACCATTGTTTTTGATCTCCAGAATGTGTCTGTACATATCCCCATTGCTCTGCTTGCTCAGGACAGAGATTTCTTCATCCAAACCATCCTGTGTGTTTCAGGGCAGGAGGACTACGATCGTCTGCGGCCACTTTCTTACCAGAACACCAACGTTGTGTTAATTTGTTACGATGTCATGAACCCCACTAGCTATGATAATGTAGCAGCCAAGGTAAGAGGCTTCTAAAGGAATTACACATGCCTGATATGTGACAAGATGTCAGATTAGAAATGCTGGTGCTTTTAGTGTCCTGTACCCTGGGTGTGTGGGTGCCCAGATCACTCATCCTGCACTGAGCTGCAGGTCACAGACCTTAGACCTGGGGCTCACCTCTCCATGGCTCCTAAGTGCTCAGGACCGGGGTTGACTCTCGCTAAAAAGATCAAACACCAGCAATTAAATCACTTCTTTATCTGTAGAAATGTCACACAACCAACATTGCACATCTTAGAGGCAAGACTCCTTCCATCACGTGCGTATTTATTTGCAGGGGAGAGATGAGAGCAACCACTTCTCTGTGCTGGGATTTTGTAACATTCCAAAGCATTCTTGGACATAGCACCAGGAAAACAAAGCAAGGCTTAGTCCAAATTTTGTTTTGAAATGTGGCTTTAGAAGAGTTCCTCAGAATTTAAACAGATGGTAAATAAACATTTTGGCATAGAGACAGATGCCACTATGTTTTCATAAAGCAGCTGACTTTGGGTAGGACTTTTAAACATTTCTGGGATGTAAATAGTGCATGCTGAGCCCCCCCCCCACTAGACTAACTCCAAAACTCTAAAATTGCAACTTATATTAAATGCTGCTTTGGCTGTATTGTTTTGATTTCAGGAAACAAACGACAAAATAAAAACCAGATGTAAAAGTTTTGTTTTCCTTCCCCCAGTGGTACCCTGAAGTGAACCACTTCTGCCGGGGTGTCCCGCTCGTGCTCATCGGCTGCAAGACCGACCTTCGGAAGGACAAGGAGCAGCTGCGCAGGCTCAGGGCTGCCAGGCAGGAGCCCATCACCTACAACCAGGTAAACCTCAGTGCTCCTACAGTGGTGGCCTCTTGGCAGGAGATAAAGCACCTGATGGCATTGCTCCTCACAGCTATGATGATCACAGACACTGTAAAATTAGGGGGTCCAGATCAAGAAATGGTTGGCAGCACTAACAGAGCTTTCTGTAAGTTGTTTTTGAAAGTGGTCAAATCACCACCCATTTTTAGTGCCAAAGTAAAGAGAAATATGAGCAGTTTTTAAAGGACACAACTATCTGCCTTCTATGCTAATGACATCTCATTCTTCTTTCACAGCTGGGTTATTACTGTTACAAGTTTGTAAGCCTTAACAAGTTTGCTGGACTTCCTTCATAATTGTTATTAGCCTACATTGCAGCCATCACTGGTGCTTTGGTCAGTACTGTGATAAAGACTGGAGATGTTAGGAAACCCATTCCAGTATGACATTCTGGAATAAATGTGTTTTGCAAATCCCACTTAAAAATAAATCCTTTCAAGGCCAATAGCAAGAACATCTGCAAGGTTTCTCTGACATGAGAGACTGTTCTTTGAAGTCTCTAAAGTAATCTTAAGAAAACTACATATCATCAGTATCTCTAAGTATTATGAAGCAGTTAGATTTATGAGTAGTGTTATGTCACTGGCATAGCTGTCCTAGGTACAGGAGAAACAGTGATGGAACAGCTTGTTCCATGTCACACAAGACCTTTCTGCTCTGGTCCTCCAATTTTTCTTTTTCTTTTTTTCTAAACTACAAAGCCATCCTTCTCCTCTCACCTCAGAGCAGGAACAGCAGCTTTCAAACTGACACACACGTCCAGGGAACAGGGTCAAGTGCACTACGACCTTGAGTGAATCACCACTTCTTCTAAACAGCAGGAAAATAAACTGCAACTGCATCACCACAAAACCATGCTGGGCCTTTTACTTTGCCTCCTTTGCACACAAGATGAGGTCCCAGCCTGTCACTGTGAACAGCTGCAGATTGTCCCTTGTTTGCATGAACAAATCCCTTCATCATCCTCACATGAGAGGTTCCAGGCAAGCAACAGACACTTCTGGCCGGTCTGCTGAGGCCTCATGCAGTTAAACTCAAGGACCCACATGTTATACAAACTTTGTCTCCTATGTGAGCCCTCCCAGTTGGATTTCCCTCCCTGAAATATGCTCTACCTCAGTTTTTTACAGCTGATGGCACCTTGGGCCACGTGATGTGATGCTTCCCATGCCAGGCACAGGGGATCTGAACAGCATCTGCCACCACTGCAGCTTGCAAACAACTAGAAGGAGACAAACTGCTTAAATATGAAGAAATACCCTCCCCCTCCAATAAAAGCCCAAGTGACCCCACTCCCAGAGATTACAATGAATAATTGCAGAGTCTGTGAGCCATGGGCTGCAGACATGGAATTCACAGTAAAAGGCTCACGAGTCAAACCTGGGGGCTGGCTCTGCAGGAACAATAACAGGATCACAAGTAAGAAATCACTGTGCTTTGTCTGTAGTGATTTCACACAACCAGCATTGCATGGAAATATTTTAGATTCAAGCATGTTCCCATTGCATGGCTGAGAAATGCAGGCACCCCTTTGTTTTTATGAGGATTTTGGCTGAGCCCTTGTGATGCTTCAAAGCAAAAGTCAAGGTTCCTGCATGTGCACCAGCAAAACAAGGCAAGGCATCAGTGCAGATTCTGTCCTTGCATGTGACATTCATTACTAAAGGTGACATCACAGAATAGTTAAAGTCAGGCCTGAAAAAAATATCACCATGAAGACATCCTCACTTAAGTAACTACCTCAGCATTTAGAGTAAAGAAATTCAATACTGAGAATATTTTTGTGCTATCAGGACTCTGCATCTCAAGAGCCTCTAATGCTCGGAACTCTTAGGCCAGGCTTTGGTTCAGCAGAGTGGAAAAACACCAAGTTTATTTACAGTGCTTCAGTTTATTACCAATGCCACTCACACTCTAGCACTGCACTCAGAGGCAGCTGCTTTCTTCAAGACTGCAAAGATGGACAAATTAACTCCCTTTCTTCCCAACTCATCTTCCTTCACTCATCACCAAAATTACATCTTTTCTTACCTTTCTGTTCTTTCCAGGGTGAGGCAGCTTGCAAGGAGATTAATGCACAAATTTACCTGGAATGCTCAGCAAAATGTCGTGAGAACATAGAAAATGTTTTTAAAGAAGCCACAACCATTGCACTGAGTGCCATGAAGAAAGCAAAGGGCCACAGGAAACAGAAAGTGTGCTCAGTGTTATGATCTGGACTGCATGAGAGCCAAGTGATTGAGATTTTATAGAAGTTTCACTTTAAAAACTTTTTTAAAAAAAACATGTTTGTATTCCTAGGATAATTTTTATTTTGAAATTTTAATTATTTTTAGTATTTTTTGCACTTTTGTTACACTGTTCTCACGGAGTTTTCAAAGCTGTTTATCACAGTTAAATCATGCTGTGTGCCTTCACCCATCTGGCTTTTGCTTCTAAGTGTGAACAACTCACTATTTAAACTGCAATGAACAGCAACTGCTACTATATAACTTAGTGTTGGGGTTTTTCTTTCTCTGCAAAATAATTGGGGCATGTTAGAGCTACAATTTACTGCCTTTTTCCAGTAGAAAACTCACATCTTTCAGAAGCAATGTTAAAGCAGCTTATCAGGCAGAAGAAGAGACAGAAGAAGTTTTGTATTAACATTTTCAAGGTAATTTCTTGGTGACAATGGCAGGAGTTGGCCTCAAGCTGCCCCCTGAGTGCAGATGGAACATCCACCACCCCCTGGAGCAGCTCTGCAGACTGCACCTCAGAGTTCTTCAATGGAATGGAAAGTGCCATTTATCAATGGAAATACATCATTTGCTCCAATTAAATAATGGAGTATCATGGGAAGCAGTTAATTTACAGCACTCAAATTTAGAAGTACTCCAAGCAGCTACTACATGTAATGTTAAGTCAGTCTTGTGATAAACATTTACAGCCTATTTAATACAAGACAGATGCAAATCGTGGTGCACACTGGAGGAAAAATTAATTCACTTGTGAAATCATCTCTGCTGGTATAAATTAAAATTTTCCCTTTTGTGATGAAGGTGTCAGTTGTCTAAGGACCAGGCAGGCTCCCACTGCACACCCTGGTCCATGTGCCTCCTATCTCCTGGTTCTTCTGCACATCCCCTCACTGAGATCTGACTGCAGGAACAATCCCTAGTTTGTACTCATCAAGAACCAAAACTGAGAGAGGAAATGTGGTTCCTGCAGTACAGCTGTTGCTGAAAGCTTTCTGAGTAAGGCAAACTGTACGTGACCAGCTGGTGCCAACCTGTTTTGGAGCAAGCCACCATTATTATTTTACATGCAGGTAAACAGGTCTTGACCCTTGAAAAATATTTTTTTTTCCTAACTTGTTTTGATTTAATTAAGATTTTTGAATACTTGTGAGCCTAAAATGGGAAATTAAATTAATTGGAAGTTTGTGCACATCCTTGACTATAGAACAACCTTGAAGAATTGTGCAGCCTTTTCTCTACTTGTCACTAAAAGAACCACCCCTCACCTCACTCAAAACTGAAACACCAGCGTTCAGGAAGTGACCCATTCACCATCAGCTCCACAGTAGAAATCTCTCTGCCTTTTTTAATCTGAGTTTCTCGGGTTGCAGAACTCACGTTATTCACCCCTGCAGAACAAGGTTCCAGTTTGCTCTCAACAGACAATAATTTAGATCTCATAAACTGAGAGTTCCAGGAGTAAAACAAAAAAACCTTACAGGGTGTGTAAAAGATAGCAAAACACAGCCCAAGTGGTGTGAAAACTGTTGAAATTATGCAAATTGGAGTTTATTGTTCATGCCCACAGGACAGTGACACAGCAAAGGTAATTTCCCTAGCTTGAGCCACAGAAGTGATGACTCCATCTCAAGGCTGTGGTGCCTTGTCTGTCCCCTGTGAGCACCCTCTGGGGAGGAGGGCACTGATTGCCACTCACACTGCCACAGGATGTGCCCAGTTTGGGCTTTGTGCTGGCTTTCACTGTTGGGAAAGACACAGCCCAAGCCAGCTCAGTGCTGCAGCTGCCTGAGGAGGCACAGAAGTTACAGCAGCCAGAAAAGGTGTTCCAATGAGTGAGTGTAAATTCAAGCAGCACAAGGACTTTAGCAGGGTAGCAGTCAGTGTTTGCCCCTGCCATCCCCTCGACCCAGCATTTCCCTTCTCTTCCTTATTGGTACAAGTGCAGCATCTAAAGAAAGTATTTAATATTTGAGCTGAGCCTGTCCTCCCCTTTCCAGAACCATGCCTCAAAAATCAACCCAAGGGCTTGTTACTAAAAAAGGCAGAGGCAGTTGCATATTGAATGGTTTATTTTAGATTCTTTCAGGCCTGGACAAATGACCTGGTCTCCCTGGAAAAGGGCTAGCAGACTTCCCTGCCATTTAAAAACTGCTTTTGCTTGCATGATTTTGTTTCAAAGGAGGAATTCCTCTTCTTTAAATAGCTTTTTAGAAGTGTATATAGCAGCAGTATGGTACAAAGATGAGTATTTTCTTTTCACAGTACACACAGGTTAGTATTGCCACTGAGAATATGCCTTAAACAAATGCCTTGAAAAACAGCATTCATTCTGTATTACTGATCCACCCAGAGTGTTCATAAAACTCAATAAATTCAATACCCAGAATTTAAATAATAAAACTGCAAAGTGTCAGGTATCATTCCAGAATTGGAATTACAGTAGATCCCACATTTTCCCTAACGCTGGCAGGTGCATGCTGCTCTATATACAGAACAAAAACCCCAGAAGCAAATACATTTTATATTAAATATACATAAATAGCAGGAGTGTGACTGGAGAGCCATGCTTGCATTAATACTGAGTCTGTGCTGGCAGAGTCCTTTACCAAGCACGGGCACAGGCGAGTCCTTCCGAGCCCATCCGTGGCCTGGCTGGGGCTGAGCAGGGTCTGTCCCACACCAGCCCTGCTGGGGGCACAGCCATGGATGCACACTGGCAACAGGGGCAGTCACAGCTTCTTCACCTTGTCTTTGTTCTTCTGCAGTTTAGTGTGCACCACCTTGAGAGTAGTGAGGAAGTTCCCGAGGAACAGCAGCAGGAATGTGAAAGCCAACACCAAAACCTGGAAGGGAAGAGGAAGCAGCATTTATTACCTTGTGATATTACAACATGGATTATATTCAGCACTGCTGGGCTCTACCAGACACAGAACAGGCTCTGTGCTGCATTATCCTGAGATATTTCAATGGAGTCAGATGCCCAAATATCTTTCAGGATGTGGTCAGGCACCCCCTCTGCCCTGCTCTGTGCTTCTTCTGAGCAGAGCCAACACACACCTGCCATTCTTTGCATTCCTTGTGCCTTGACAATCTGAAAAGAGTGATTGCATTGTATAGCTGCCAGAACTGCAGAGGGGAAAAGAAAAAAGGCAATTTAATTATGAGCAAAAAGAATTAAGCCTTGGAAACGTTTGTCATGGCTGTGTGTGATCCAAAGCACCTTTGGGTGGTGCAGCAGCAGACACTGCAGCGCAGAGGGAGGAGGGGATCACCCAACTTACATGCCCAAAGAACAAGAAGGGAAGGAGAAACGTCAGCCCCCGCCACATCCAGGACTGGAATCCTTCTGGAAAAGGTTGACAGAAGAGGCAGAGTGTGAGCACAGAAGAGCCAGGACTGAACCTGCAGCTCCTCCCCACCCAGATCACCCCATAAGGGCTATTCCTATAGAGTAAAAATACTTGTTTGAAATTGCAGTAGTTGGAGGAGGATAAAGTTAGGGATGACCAAAACCTCCATCTCAGTCTCCTCAAATGCTGACAAAAATCAGATTCCTCTGCTCCTGGCCTACAGGACCTGAGGAGGGGGATAAAAGTCTCACTGCCCTTCCTGCCTTGGGACACAGGCAGCCAGGCAGGGGACAGCTCTGCACTGTGGGGGCACACAGCCCTCTCCCTCCCTATCACTGCACCCAAAACCTGTGCAAAGAAAGCACAGCAGGAGACCTCACCTACTGTAAGGTCCAAGTGGTTTCTCTCCCCCAAAGCCCGGAGCCTGTAGAGGCAGCCCCTTTGGTAATAATACTGTAAGAACTGAACACAGCCTGGAGAAGGAGAGAGAAAACATCACTCCATTGGTTATCCAGAAGTATGGTAAGCATCAAACTACTTTAATAATATTTAATCCAACAGCATTTAATTATTGCTTATATTTGTAGATTGCATATTTGTATACAATCTTTATATTCCTACAGTTTAATATTCCAGTATTTACCAAATGAAAGTGTTTTCTTCTAAGCACATATGACACAAAATGACTTTACCCCCTGAATTAGCAAGGTAAGATATACTCACTCTGAAATATTGAAAATGCTAAAAATTGACTGCGAAACATCTGATACATGAGTCCATCGGGCCTGGAAGCAGAACATGGGGAGTTCCATTAATCTGCTAAAAGCATCCAATGCATCCAACCCTTCCCCTTCACCACCAGGCCCGATGCCATTAGCAAACGAAGCAGCAGCTGGTGCCCAGCCCATTCCACCCACTGGGAGCCCAGAGAGGTGCTACAGCCACACAGAAAATGCTCTCATTGATTAGGTTTCCCCTCTTTAACAAGGATAAATGCTGTCCCCTCTCATCCTTAATCAGTTTTCTCCAGGCAGCAAAGCCATTCAGCATCATCTGCGTTGAGAATCTGCAACAGGGGGTGGTTGTGCTGCTTATCCTGAGGGCAGTTCAGGATAGATGGAGGGCAAGGACTGCCTGCCCCAGCCACTGTCAGACCCTTACAGATTCAGGAGAAGCTGTTGTTTTAAAACAATTTTTAATAATTAACTCATCAGGTCATGCCCAAGTTGAGACAGGTTGCACAGGGAGTGCATAGTGGGTTGTCTGACCACCACCACCCTCTGCAAGGGGGTAACTTGAATTTTTGGCTTTAAACTCTCTAATCAAGGCTCACTAAAGGCACCAAACATCCCTTTTGTGGTGTCCTTCCTCTATAGCAAAGTGCTGCTTGTTTCCTTAAGTACAGAGACAGAAACTGGGAGACTTGCAGGGATTTTGCTATCACCAGCCCAACTACAGCCACAGGGTTTGCATTTCTTTCCTTTTTCTTTAACCAGCAATGTAAATACAAACTTACAGTGTTGTATTTATCATTGAAAACATCTGTAACATCAAACAAATATTAAGGCTGACACGCTGCCATACGTCCTGTGGCCACAGCTTCATGGTCACACTGGATTTAAATGCTCAGATGATGTAAACACCATGAAACAGGCTTGAAGCACCTCGAGCAGGCAGGAGCAGACTCACCACGTTAACATCACTCCAGACAGGAACGTGGAAACATAGTGATGAGACACCCACCAGCCTTTGATCCTGAGCAGTAAAAAACATGGCAGTTAGACAAGAATGGATTTCAGCATTGCAGTCCAGCTTACAGGCAAAAAATGATCCAAAAATGGGAACAAAGCAGATGTCCTAACTCAAGCACAAGGGATGCTGTGGCATTTCCAACCAAAGATGTGTGACCTCTAACACAAGGCAGAACACACACTCCAGACCACATCTACACCCTACAGCTACCAAAACCAGCCAACACCTTGGACCAATAACTTGGGGACTATTAGGAACTGCAACTGCTCTCTCCCCAAATGTCAGGTGCCCCTGGAAGTGACCAGGGAGGAGGAGAGAGACAAGAGACTCTGCAGAGAGGCCATCAGCATCTCAGATTTGCTGGGCTTCAGTGCCAGGCTGAATCCCTTTTTGTTGCCTGGTTTTCTGTAAGGACATTTCATGCTTTCCTGGTTTTTGAGGGTGGCACTGTACCTTGAGCCATTGCTAATGAGAATGCTCTCCCGTATCGTCAGCGTGCAGTAATACCACACCAACAGAAAGTTAAACACTTCATCTGTCACCCTGTTAAACACAAAAACCACAGAGTAAAAAACCCTCTTGTTAATTATAAAGACGCATTTTCAAAATCCCTATTTTTCCTCGATGAAAACCTGCCCAGGTGAGGCTATGGACACAAAGTCCCATCCTGAACATCTCTAACCCACATGCAGCACTGCACACAGGGGCAGCACTGCCAGGCTCCAGCCCCTTTTACCCTGGGATCCAACACTGCAGATCCTGAGCTGATAAGCAGGTATGCAGGGATGACATTAAGTGCTGCTCAAGGAGAGAAAGCACCACAGAAGCAGCAGATGATCCAATTTAGAGAGGCCTTTCCAGGCTAATTCAATGAGGAGATTCCATGAGATCTATATCAATCCAATCAACTAAAAGAATGGAAGAGCATTATGCTCTGGGGCAAAGAAACCAAAACACCAAAACTTTATTTTGCCATTCGCAAACTCCTGAAGCCAAGGGGACTTGGGGCAGCCTCTGTACAGGGCAGCATCACTCCTGGTACAATCCTGCATTCACTCAGACACACAGAGACCACAGTGGAAGTGCATGGCTCCAACACCTTCCTGGTTTTTAAGCAAAATGATAATGGAAGCTTGTTGGTGCTCAGAGGCTTTATCACAACCTAGAGGTAATGTTTCAAGTCTGATTATTTCACACAAATTCTCTTTTGTTGTTTTTGTTACCCCAGAGCTGCAGCACACTGTTGGTCTCTGCCTGGGACAGCCCACAAGTCCAACCAGCTTTGTTCCCAATGACAGCACGATGCCAGAATAACAACATCAATTTTTAGCATCATCAGGAAATGTGATGTTGGACTTTCCTTTTAAAAAGGAAAAACAATTGGCTAAGATACGGCTCCTGCCAGAGTTGAAGAAGAGCAGGAGTCCTGCTGCCCAACTGCTCAAAGCCTAAACAGCACCTGAGCTGTCTCACTGTCCTTAACAGTGCATAAGAAAAGTCAAACTCAGCACAATTTTATGCACAACACTTGATAAGAAATAAAAATGCATCTTACCTGTAGTGGAGAAAACACCTGCAGGCAACAGCCCCCAGTAACAAGATTATTGTCAGATAAAGTTTGAACTTCTCATACTCGTCCTTGTAGGCAAACCTGGAAGGAAAGAGGTGCCATTTGTGGACACAAACAAATGTTTGACTGGAACGTGGCTTCATCTTTTCAAACCACATACAAAGCCAAATATCAAGCCCAGAGACAGAGGTTTTGTGAAACCCTTAGAAAAGCAGTGGACAGTGGTGAAAGGCAGTGTTCTGCCTGCAGGGAGGGTCTGTCTCAGCTGCAACACAATGCCCTAAGTCCATCAGAGCTGGTTTCTGGGTTGGCATGACAAGATTTTAAAAATATATATATATATCTCCATTTTCTGGAGCACTGTATGCCTAGAAGTCACAATACCATTTTTCAGCACAAAAAAACTCCAAACACTTTTACAATTAAGGCCACAGGCTGAGCCGGGCTTAAAAGCAAGCAATAAATTGAATTAATTGGAGCTACATAAGATGTCAGCTCATCCCCATGTCACAGTCCAGTCACCCACCCTCAACATTTCACTTATCAGGCCTAAGAGAAACACATTCCCTCTCTGGGCTTCAGTCCACACCCACAGCTGGCCCAGAGAAACCCCAACTCACACACGTGGGGAGGCTCACTCACTTTGCCTGGTTGCTCAGGAGAGTGACATTCACATTTCCCAGCACCAGATTTAAGTACAGGCTGGAAGACAAAAGCCAAGAGCAGACCCAAGTAAGTTGTTTTATTTGAACACCACAGGATGATCTAGAGCGAGGTGATGAGACAGTGGCTCTGCCAAAGCCACGTTTGCTGGAGGTTTTCAGTTAATACAAACTGGAGGGAAATACCACAGAAGAGGCTTTACACATGGAAATATGGGTCAGAATTTCTAGGAAGTTACTGAAAAGCCTTATTTTCCTGGTCCCTTTTTTGCACTACAGTCTAAGGGCAATATACGTAGTATGCACTGGCCAAACCCAAACACAGGGAGGATTTGGAAGAAAAGTTTCTGTTAGAAACTTCTGAGGGGCTGCAGCACCACACAGCCCTTGACAACTGATATAACTCTGTCCTAGCAACCCTGCTTGAAGCAAAAGTTAAAATTGGTTAAAAATATTATTTTAAAAAAGAGAAAAGTCTTGTTCTGATTCAGCCCTCAAAAAAATTAGCCCAGGAAAACATCAGTGTGGAACAGTGAACTGCACAATCCCTTGCCAGTGCAGGTTACTGTCATTTTAACAGAAAACCTGCACTGCCCACACACATTTACATCCACTCACAGCTAATGAATTCTGTGTACAACTGACACAGCAGCTCAGCAAGAGATTTATGACTAATCCAATTTTACATGTCTTTCTTCAACCTTTTCCTTCAGGAACAAAGAGCATTGCTGTGAACATTTAAAAATCCAAAATTCCCTGAGCACACGAGCCTCCCTGGTGGAGCACATACCCATTCCTCTTGGGCAGGTAGGCTTCCATGTCAAAGAAGGCATTCTGCCTCTCCTTGATCTGGCTGCTGATCTCCTGAATGAGAGCAAACTCCTCCGGACTCGCTCTGGGCTTGCACCTGCAAGAACACAGAAACAAGATATTCCTGTTCATGTTTTCACCTCCTTTTTATTTGAAGGAAAATAATGCTGTCATAAAATCCAGGCTGTTAAAAAGCTGGCTCTGGGAACCGATGCTTTGCTCCTGTATTTCTGAGGAACCATTTGGCTTATCACGACTTTATTTCACTGCCAGGTTTATGCTGCTGTAGGTTACTTCAACCAGTTGGTTTATAAATCAGCTTCTCTTTCCAGCAGCTCAGTGACAGGATTGCATGGGAATATTGTGTTTTTCTGAAGGAACTCCCTCCACCCTGGGAACTCTGTGCGTGGTTTCAGGCACTGCCCTCGCAGAGGCTGCAGCTCTTCAGGTATGAAGTATTTCAGGATGTAACAGGACACAGAGCTGATGATTTACTGACAAACTGTGGTTTTAGTAATTAATGTTAACCAGAGAGCAGTGAACAGCAGAGCCAGCAGCCTGTGGTGTCAGAGGTGCTGCACACAAGGAATTCAGCCCATGGCTCCTGGGATCAGCCAAGCAGCCAGGGACAGTTCCCTCCTGTAAATCCACCCAGGAGCAAGTTATACCTTCAGGTTCAAGGACTGGTGTTGCTCTTCCAGTGCAGTTTACAGAGCAAAGAATTGCTCACCTGGCACAGCCAGAAGCTGCACAGCCCTGCAATACACAGCATGCACTGCAAGGAAGAAACCCACACCAGCTCCCTTAAACTTCTTTATTTACAGGACTCCCTCTCTCATGCAGTAATGAACACTCTACTTGGCTGTAATATGGAACAACTTTAGCACTGCAACATAGATTTTCTAGTAAAAGTACTAAAAATCCAAGCATTTCAGCCCTTGGGAAGGAGAACTATCCCATTTGTGCCTCCTCCACCCTCCTGTTACCGTTGCAGGCTGTGCTTCAGATCCCTCAGTGTCTTCTTCTGCCGCTGTATGGAGCTGCTGCAGGCTGTCTGCAAGCTGGTGACTTCTTCCAGCTTCTGCCTGTAAACTTTGTGTGTTTCCTGCAGGAGAAGAGGAGATGGTTGGTAGGAAGAGCCCTCCTAGGTTATTTGGTCCTCACCTCCAAGGGAAACCAGGAAAATCCTGGTTTTATGGGATACAACAGGCACCCCTTTAACAAGCAAGAAGGGGAAGATGCCAAACCAGTACAATAGGGCGTAAATGGACACTGATGAAATTCCTACAAGAGGAAAAGCATCCTCTACACTCATCTCATTGCCTCTTTAAAGAGCTTTCCCACTCAGGAGCTTCTCACTCCCATCCCAACCTGCAATGAAGCCCCTAATCCTTGAATCCCCTAATCCTCCATTTGATCCTGATCCATGCCCATCAAATGGTGGCTAAATCACAGAGCAGTCACTCCAATTTCACAGCCAGATTAAATCTTGGAGAAAATAAGTGAGGACCTAGCAGAGTGGGGGAGGGAAGGGAAAGACACAGCACCAGCCATAAATCCATGGCTGAGGGTTTATGCACCTCCTGGCCATCGCTGCCATCCCAGCCCCACGGATATTCAAGCAACCTGCCCCATATTCTGGTTTAAAGAGCTGAACTGATGTCCCTGCCTGTGGCCTCAGATGCTCCCTGGGAGGAGCTGCTTTATCACAGCTCATTGGTCCCCTGAAGCCCCCAATTAGTGCTCAGCCATAACGAGGACAACCAACTGCAAACCCATTGAGAGGAGCCTCTGCTCTCATCCCTCCCTGCTCTTGGCTCTGCTTTTCCACCCTTTGCAAGGATTTCACCCCTTTCCCCATGAGGGAGGTCTCAGGAAGGGCTCTCCAAGCACCAAGCAATGAACTCTGAGCCAATTTTAAGACCTATAATGAGTTGGAAAACGAGTGTGCAGAGTTAGTGCCAAGAGACAGTGTGGGTTACACGGCTGCTTCACCGACCAGCACACCAAGAACCACAGGAAATTCCCACCGCTCTTCCCAGAGCATAAACATGGTGGTGAAACCACACAAACCAAACCTCTGCTCTCCTCCCTGCTAGGACCCACCTGGTAGCTGTTCTTTATTTACAAGAACAATCCAAAACAAGCTCCAGTGTCTGATTTAAAGACCTTAATAACCAAACTAACCCTGTACAGGCACTGCAGTTCTCACTGTTTCAGGCTTACTTTGGTTTTGCTGAGCACACCTTTATAGCACTAATCCTGACACCTTGACCACCAGCAGCTGCCACCCCACCAAAAAGTGTTTCTACTTTCCTTTTCCAGGTGGGGAAACTGAGGCAGGGACAATCACTGATATTTACTGTGGTTTAGGTCAGACTAAGGCAGGGAGTTTGTCAAGAAGGTGCACACAGCAAACAAGTGACCAACAAAACCACGCCAGCTGCTCTCCCCCAGCACCCAACCCTTGTTTCTGCCAACAGGAGTACAACCTGAACTGAGTTTTAATTAAGAAACAAGCTAAATGTGGAGATCACACTTTTTTTCTTTTTGCATGCACGTTCTGTTTAACAGTCTAAAAGAGGCTAAAACAGCCTCCAGAGTGAGAACAGCCTGTCGTACTTTAAAACTGGCTTCAAGATTTTGAGCACGTGTATAGGTGCAGCACTGATGACAAGCAGGGAAGGAAGGGAAGGTTTTGGGAGGTAAGAGCATCTTGTAGAACAGCTCCTGGCCCCCCACTCCGAGGCCCTTCTGGCCGTCGGTGCACTTTTGCAAGAGGAAAAGCAGCACTTGGACCCGGCGTATCCCAGCACAGGAAATCAGACTCGGCCAGGAGATGCTGGCGGGACAGGCGCTGCCCGCGCTGCTCTTTGCAGCACAACCGCACCGCGTCTCCTTTTTCCATCCTTTCTCCAGCAACGGGAACCGCGGCACCACATCTTGGTGCATCCTCAGAGGGACCTGGGGCACGGCCAGGGCTCGGTCTGGGCTGTCCCGTGCGGGTAGCGGGACACGGGCTGTGTGCGGGGGCCGGGCACGGAGGGATGCACGGGATCCCGGCTCCGTGCGGGCACCCCGCGGCCGCAGCGAGCACGCCTGGGGCTGGGGGGAGCCCTCCCGCACCTCCGGCTGCTCCCGCCGAGCCGCCCCGGGGATGCGGCCGGCCGTGGGGACCCCCGGTCCCGCTCCTGCCGGGCGGGGCGAACCGGGGCCGGCCCCGCATCGCGATGCGAAGCAGAGCCGGCAAGGGCAGCGCGGGGGAAGCCGCGTCCGCGCAGGCGGCGGAGGCACCGCGATGCCCCGCGGGGCCCCGCCGCCCCCCGCTCACCTGGAGCTGCCGGAACTCCTCCTCCAGCTCCCGCCACTCGCCGAGGCTCCGCTCCAGCTGCTCCCGCATGGCCGCGGGGCCGCGCCAGCTCCCCGGGCCCCGGCGCGCGCCCGCCGCCCGCACCCCCGGGCCCGCGCGCCGCGTGCGCCGCTGACGTCATCGCGCGCGGTCATGGGCGCGGCCCCGCCTCTCCCCCCCGCCCGCCTCAGGGGAGGGACCCGTCAGGTGAGGGAGCGGCTCCGGTCTGGGCTCACCTCGGGCCACAGAGCCCCTAAGGCCGGAGATTCCGCTCAGGTCAAGGCTCCCCTCAGGTGCGGGATCCCCTCCTGTGACGGCCCTGCTCAGGCCCGGGATCCCCTCCCGTGATGGTCCCCTTAGGCGCGGCCCCCGTCAGGCCTGTGCTCTCCTCAGGCCAGAGCTCCCCTCAGATGGCGGGGTCCCCTCGGCTGCTGTCACCCGCCCTGCCCCGGTCACCTCCTGGAGGCCCTGCACTTCTCCTGAGGCCCCTTGTGTTGTGGCAGCACCTGAAGTTCTCCGTGGTGTGACATGGAAGCGTCTTCCTGCCCTTTCAGGGTGGTTCATCACACATGGAGCGAGAGTGGAGATAAAACCCTCCACTGCACAGGGCCAGCCCCCTCAGAGAGCCCTGGGGGCTGAATCTGAGGCAGCTCAGCACTGCAGCTGCCTCGACCTTGGTCACAGGTCCTTGGTATCACAGAAGATGACAAAAGGATTCCTGATGTCTTTATTTTTACAATAATTACCCATTCAGCAGCTGGACTGGCCAGTTGTGAGCTGGGCCTGATGTTCTGGGGCAGGGTGGGAAGAGTTGTAAATGTTGATGCCACATCCTGCGAGTTGTGAGTTTCTTATGCAAGGGTAGAAATTGGCAAAGAGGAAGAAAAAGGGAAGGGGAAAGGAGCAATTAAAAAAAAAAAGGTACAAGGAAGAGGAGATGGGAGGAGTGAAGTAAAAACACAAATGCAATGCTCTCTTTTCACGAGGAGTGTATGTAGGATTCCATTTCCTTGAATTTCATGTAAACAACCAAAAATGTTGGTTGTACAGATGTTCCTCAGTGTTCTTGCTGTCCCTGGTCCTTCTCTAGGTCCACTGGTTTGATTTTGCATATTTTTTTCATACATTTGTGGGTGGACACCTGAAGTGCCGCTGATGAGCTGCATTCAGTTTCCAGAGAAACCCTCTCAGAACTTGCAGTGGTTTGGGATTTCTGCTGGTTTGAGAAGCACCAACCCCAGGGATGTTGCATTGTCCCTGCTGCTTCTCCAGTGAGGCCACGATTGTCCAGAGATCAAACATGTGTTGTGGCAGGTCTTGGTAATCCTGAAGTAGAAAAATAAACTAATCAGCATAATAGAAATGTCACAGCAATTTGTTACGTCTGTGTTAAATTTTTCCTGGATTCTAGCATTTGTCCACAATCCTGTGTAACAGGACTTTATGTTACAGGAGGCCTGGAGTTTGGATTGCAGACTTTGGAGGAAGGAGGATCACATCTCAGATCGGAGCGTTGACTCCGCGCTGGATACGTGCCAAAACTTTCCAGTTCACCACAAGGTTGGAATACTCCCTGCCAGCAAAGTTATTTCTCCTTCCCACATGAAAACATTCCCTCCACCTTTGCAGATCCCTGTCAGCTCAGTTTATCACCACCTCTGAGATGTAGCTGCATCTTACCCCTTGCTGCTGAGGCTGGGGTGCTGACACCCTCCTACAGATCTGGAATCCAGAAAGTAAAAACATTTGAACATTTGTAGGATTGCTTGTGTCAGTTCAGGAAAAGGTGCTTTTAGAAGATATCATAAATTGTCAATAGCCCTTAAAAGTATTCCTTTCACTGCTGATCTGTAAGCCTCAAAAGAGCAGAAGGAAACTCTTATCAGACATGAATATTTGTCCTGGGCTGGAATTCTGCAGGCTGATGACATTTAGTTAGGGCTGTGGTGTGAGTTTCACATACAAAGGCAGGAAATGTGCATTTCCCACTCAGAGCCCTGCTGGGCTGGCCACAGAGCTCTCCCAGAACACCAAGGGATTTATCCCAAACTTTCCTACCTCTCCCCTACACCTCTGGACAAGGAACAATTCTTACACGTGTTGTGGCTGTGCATAATGATTACCCCAAAAGATTTCTTTCAACTTTTTAACTACACCATGCTAATTAATATCCATTCAAGAGATCTGCATTTTCTTTCAAACAGAAACCACAAAAACATTTAGATAAGCACAAACATTGTGAGTGTAGCAGGGCTGGCCTTACAGCTGGCTCTGCATTATTTAACCTTGCACTGTTACAAAATAGTTCAGAATTACCTGTAAGCTCTCCCCACTCCTGGGAGGCTGCAGCTGTTGGTATAATCTCATTATTTCAATCACATCTTTGTGAATGAAACCAAAGCAAGCTGAGCTAGCAGGGATCCCCTCAGCCCTGCATGGGGAGCAGGGCTCTGTGCAGCTGCTGCTCGGGGCTCCCACACCTCACCTGTCTTTCACTTGTGGCAACACATGAGGATTGCTGCTTTTCCTCTGAATTTCAATATTTTATGGTCATTTTTCATGGTATCTTGCAAGTTTTAATGGCTGTCTTCTGCTGCCAGAGATCACCTAAGGCCATTGCACAGCAAATTTGCAAACATGAAATCTCTGGTTTGCCTTTACCTGAATTAATCCCCAACTCACCAACTTTTCACTGCCAGAAAACGTGTCTAAGAAATTGAGTTCATAAATCAAGTTAAGGATCACAGAGAAATTGTGGCTATTTTTTCTCTGGGTGTTAGATTTTGTGTGAGTACACATGGTTATATATATGTACAATCACATGTGAGCTCCTTTCCTTCACCCTCCAGACTATTCCTGAATGCAAATTCCATTCATTCTTTCCTCTTAGGATAATTGAGGCTGTTTCCTTTGATGCTTTTCCCCTGTCTTAGAAATGCAGATTCTTTCCAGCACAGTAAAGGAGAAAGGACAAAATATAAATGTAGATGAGTCCCTATTCTGCCATCAGGTGACAATAAGCCATGATAAATAAAATACTTGGCACACGTTTCAGCTGGAGATTCATACTGCTGATTCATCTTGCATTCATCTGGATTTATCCTTCAATTAAGGAATAAATTAAGGATTTGAAGTGAGGCATTAGCTCAAGTATGGCCAAATTTATCTGCCTCCAATGATATTAAGAGTCTTGCAAAGCACTCCACGGTCAGTAAATAATTCTCAGCTTTGGGTGACTTCAGGAATTCACATCAAGACTTTACCTTTAAACCTCTGCCCTGTTGCAGGTAGTTCAGCAGAGACCAAGAGGTGTAAATCGGCAGCAACAGGAGCTCCTGGGGAGAGGGTATCTGGTGTCAGCTCCCAGGGCTTCAGCCTTTCAGTTTGCAGGACTATCTAAGAGCCTGAACATTCCAGATAACCCAGGGGTTTAACTTTAGGTTGTTTTGATGTAAAACCAACACGGTTTTTATCTTGAAAGAACTGCTCCCAGCCAAAAGGAGGGAAGAATTTTAAATGCTTTCCCACAAGGCTGCCTCTTAAGCCAGAGGCATCAGGTGAAGTTTACACTTCAACCTTTCACTTCAATCCCTCCTAAATCCTGCTAATGACAGTTCTTTAGAGCAGAGTGGGGGATGCTCCTTCAGCTCACCAAAACAGGCTTGGTTGGAGTCCAAGACCCTCCCACCTCTTCCCTGGCTTTTCTTTTGAATATAGCAGCAATAAAACACACATCTGAGCATCCCACTTCCACAGTATGTTGTTGTCACACTCTTCACCTTTAAAGAATTCCAACATATGTTTCCCTAAATGCTTTTTCTCTATTTATTCTACAAAGTTCCCAGAATAAATTTAATTTATTGATTCTGACAGTTTTCAGTTGGTTTGGACATTTCACTTGGGTGATTCCCCAAGCTTAGTGCAAGCAAACTCAGCTTGGAGCAGCTGTCTCCTTTCAGTGCAAAAATGATTGGTTTCAGATGTAGAATACTGAGGGCCTTGGCATATATATATATATATATAAAAATTTATTTATTTATTTATTTATTTAATCCTGCCCCTACAGTGAAAAAAATGGAAAGTGCATAGTGTGTCACAGGGCCTTGCTGCAGAAAGGTGTTTCTGGGCATGATTCCATGCACAAACTCCCAGTGCTTGGTTTGCTCCTCAGTGTGTCCAGCCTGGAAGTGGAGTTCACTGCAATGAGCTGTGTTGGCAGAATAATGGGCTGAATCACAGCATAATTTACATGGACAGATTTAAAAGCTTCCTTTCAGTCCTAAGAAATGTAAGGTTTAATCAACTGAAGCAGCAGCAGCAGCAGCACAAGGAGCAGCAGAACTGCAGCCCTGGCACTGCCCAGTGGAGGTTTTGCTCTTGTTCCTTGGTGTCAGTGGCCAATGCCTGTCACAGTGAAAAAAGGAAAAGAAAACACCCAAAAGGGCTATTTGGAGCCAAATTTTGGCTGGCAAGGCTGGAACAAGGGGAATTGTGTCAAGGAAAACCCAAATTCTCCTCCTAGCACATCATAGCTTGGGGTTTTGACCCTACTTTGCATAGTGGCCTCAATGTTGTGCCTGGAAACAACTGCCCTAGGGAGAGGAAGAGAGTTTGGTGAGGACATTTCTGGGTCAGTTTGAGTTTATGTCTCACTCTTTGACTGAGTTATATATTCTAGATATATCTGACACCCTTTACAAAAATTTTCCCCACTTCCAACTTACTAAGGGGATTCCTTCTCTCAAAAGGGAATGACATTTTCTAAGTAAAATTTCTTTTGAGTGAGTGAAAAGAACTTTCTGATAAAACTTCAAATATCACCAGCTTCTCTTCAAGCTGGTCTAATTTTGTCTTTTTTTGTAAGAAGAATATGCTTGTATTTACCCACTCTGTACCCTTGTAATACAAAGGTACAGAATGGTATTATCAAGTGACAAAATAATTAAATATGATTCAAATGTTTGTATCTGAACTAAGAAAACTGTAGATGGGAATCACACCCAGCCTCTTCCTAGATAAATTATCTGTGAAACCTCCTTGGAAGGGGCAGGAGTGGCTGTGAGGGTGCTGATAACCCACTCTGGGAACACAGAAGTAAAATAACAAACACACAAAACCAGGAGCAGAAGAATTTAAAATAAACAACCCAGAAATGGAGGCAGCACCCTCCATCATATCCAGGTACAGAGGTTTTTGCAGAGGCAGTTTTTGATCCCAATTTGTGAATTTTCATTTGTTGCTGAAATATTTTAACTCTTTTAAAGTTTTTATTGTTTTCAAATGTATATTAGTTTTCAAATATGTATGTAATTTCTGGTTAGCAGAAGCTGTGGTTGGGTGTGGCATAGTTTGGACTTGCAGTTCAAAAACCTCAGGCAGCCCATGCCCTTTAGAAATAGACAAGTCAAATGGTCTGAATTAGTTAATTATTTTAATTGCCAATCTCTCAATGAAGTGCAGTGCTATATAGGGGCTGAAGTAACCCTTCCAGAGAGGGTTATTTCTGGTTGTAATTCCAAGCTGTAGATTTTGGGCTGCAATGAGCATTTTTTTCTTCTCCCTCATGGATTTCTTCATTTCCTCCCCAAACCTCCATCCTCACTCCAGCCCTTCCAACTGGCCATGGTGGAACACAGGGATGATTGTCTTCAGTCATTCTTAGGCTCTGCCCCAAACCAGAACCCATTACCATGAGTGACTGGGAATAAATCCTTCCTGGATATCTTCATCTCATTTTTAATAACAGGAGACATTTTCTCTTGTATAAGTATTTCCGAACTTGGTCATCTTCCATGGATTTCTCTCTCTCTTTTTTTCTTTCTTAAAGAAGTCTTTACATTCTGCCTCTCCTACATCCCTGGAAATGCTTGCTAGCAGCTGCCATCTTCCAGTTCATGTAATCTAACACAAGGAATTCCCTGTGTGTATTTTCCCTCAGTACAGATCTCCCTCCATCATTTCCACACCAGCTCATGTTGTCTGTGCAGCAGCTCTTCCTTCCCTCCACTTCATTTTCCTCCACCTGATTTCCCAGGCAGTGGCACTGTCTCCTTTGGCTCCATGGCCCTTACATGTGCCATGGGAAATGGAATATTTGCCTTTAGTCACATTCACACTTGGAATAAATCCATTCTCTGTCCTACCTGAGCATGAACACAACATTTAAGCCACATTCAATGCCTCAGATATTGAGGATTACAAAGGAACACCCGTCAGGGAAGGCTGAATTCTATCTCATCTTTACACAGGCAGCTGCTTTGTTTCATCACGAGATTTCCCACCTGCCTCAACATTTTTACCTCACAGCCTGCAGAGTTGTGCAAAAATGTGGTGAAAGGATGAGAATCAAATGCATTTGACTCATGGGAGTCATACAAGAGCTGTGGTGTGATACTAGAAATGTGCACAGTCAATTACCCATTAGGGAAGATGATTGCAGACACCCATAAGGCCAGAGTGGCAATCCCTGCTCACCATGGCTGTGGAAGAAATGTAATGGATGAGGGAATTAGTGTCAGGTTTATTCAGATTTCTCCTTTAAGACCGCTGATGTGCATTTTCAGGGGCTTTCTCCTATTTCTCCTGACATTTGCAAGGCTGATTTATTTGTTACTCATCGGCGCTGTAATCAGTGCTTTCATTTCCAGCCTTCTGCTGCTGGGCGTATGAAAAACCAACCAGAGGTGAAACCCTCGTTGTTTATTAGCACTTTATATTCTGCTGGAGCATCCCGAGCTCAGGGCACGTACCTGCGCAGCGCTGTGTGTGTGTGTGGCTCCGGCTGCATCCCCGGGGCTCAGCGAGGGGAGCAGCGTGCGGTGCCGTGTCCCGGCACATCCCCGTCCGCCCGGGGCCACTGCCCCGGCCCTCGGCGCTGGAGTTTGGCTCGTTGCTATGGCGACCCCGCCGCCGCAGGCAGCACCGCGCCGCCTCCAGCACAGGTCGGTGTCCGGTTCGGCCCTCGGCATCGGGGGCGGCGGGAGAGCGGCGGCCGCGCTCCGGGCTGCTCTGCAAACCGAGCTGGGCGCTTTCCGCTCGCAGCGCTGCCCTCCTGCCCGGCCCCCGCTGGGGAGGAGCGGCCAGAGGCGCCCTGAGCATTCCGCTCGCAGACAGCGCCCTGCGAAGGGAGGGGAGGGGGTGACTCCGCTCCGCTGGTGGTGCTGGCAGAGGGACCCCGCTGCAGGGCAGTGCGTGCTGCCGGGTCACGGCAAGGGCTGAGCTCAGCCGGGGCATCCTCGGGGCCGGGGCATCCTCGGGGCCGGGGCAGTCAGGCCGGGTGCACAGACAGGGGTGCGGTGCCAGGCAGGGTTCTGCCAGGGACAGTCGGCAGCCGCTTCTCTGCAGCCAGGCGTGTTTCCCTCCTTGCTCTTCATTAAGTTAAGACGTAAGATGGAGAGAAGTAGCTACGCCTCATTGCTCTGAAGTTCCGCAAAGAGACAGGGGAAAAAAAATAGGCTTCCAGTAGGGCAGTGCAGACCAAAGCTGCATTTTACCAGAGACGCGACAGAAGTCGCCGAGCAGTGTCTGGAGGGGGACGCGGGGGTCTGTACGAGCCCCATCGCCAAGCGCCGCGGCAGAGGCGCACGGGAGCAGCAGCGTCTCGCCCTCCGCACCGAGAGCTGCGGCCGGAACGGCTGCGCCGCCCGCCCCTCGCTGCCAGCCTCCCCGCGCCCTGGGAGTGGGCGGCTGAAAACATCCAGGGAGGCGAACACCGACTGCGTTATCGCTTACGCAAACCTGGCATCGCTGACGTAAATTTAGAAGGGGATTCGGCAAATAAAGGCGGCTCCCGGCAGCCCGCATTACCTCGGGTGCTCTGCGCGGGCTGGGCCTCGCAGGACATGGCGAGCAGATGGGGCTGCCCCCGCAGCTGGGAATCCTCCCTGGGGTTTGTAAATCCTGAGCTTTGAGTTAAAGAAGTGGTGGGATGTGTTGGTGGGAAAGCGATGCTCCCATCTGGCAGGGGTAGGGAAGAGACTTCTTGTCGCAGGCATGAGCGGCTCAGAGGTCATGGCCAGTGTCAGGGTGGGTGCAGATTGCTGTAGCTCGGCTCTTCCTCTTCCCCAGTGAGGGCAGGACAGGCTCAAGCCAGCTAAGAGTGGCACAATGTCATGAAAAAACCCAGCCATTGGCAAATATTGGCAAGACCCCCTTCTCCAGGAGCTTCAGCACTCAAAAGTGTGGGAAGAACGCAACAGTTCTCTCCCAGTGTATCCTGTGTTTGCATTGCTGGAGAAACATCCTCTGTGGTGGGCTGTGACCCCACCATACCGAGGGACAGATCCTGTCCTCAGTGTCCTCTAACCAAGACTCATTCTGGACACAGAAGTACTTTTGTTCAGCAGTGCTATCCTTCTAAATAGTTGCTGACCATTTCCCACAGCTGGAAAATGCAGAACTGAGGTAGAACTCTAACAGTATTTTCTTAGTTAGAATTTCTAGCTTTTATTTCCTAGCAAGGACCCAAAGCATCTTTCTTTCTCCCTCTCCTCCCAAGGCCCAGTTTTTTTCCCCTGCCGGGCTCCCTGGCACCCGCAGCACAGACGCAGCAAAATCATTCGAAATGGCTCAGTCCAGCGGATCAGGACAGAAGGGGGAGCCCGGGAGACAAAATCGGAGAGCATCCCACCCCGCCGGGCTCCAGCCGAGCTCTGGATGTTAACGGCATTCGCAGAAACTTGCTTTTGTTTCTACAGCCACCTTTTGGCTTTTGTTTATGGTTTACAGGAGACCACTCTCACCTCCGAATCTGTGCCGAATTCTCACTGTGCTGAGCGGCAGTTCCGTTGGCAGTGCTCAGAAATCACCACTATGCTGCACTCCACCATTGTCCTCTGTATTTTTGAGGCAAAACATCTCCTTTTCCCTCTCTTCCCCCACACTGACCCTTTCCCTGCAGGCCTCCAATGCCCGAACCAGCCCCACTGTGCTCACCATGCCCTCCCTGCTGTTCCTGCTTTAAACCCACCTCACCTGTGAAGTCACCTCAGAAGTCACCTCCTGGGCAGCTTGGTGTGGTGGCCAGCACTTGGCCTGCCCTGGGCAAGCCCACAGCCTCCTGGGAGAGGGAAATGTTGTGGATTCAACCCTTTTTAATGAGGAAGCTGCAGGACTGATACTTTTAGCAGCAAAGGAGCCTGAGCTGCATTACTGCTGGGGGTATGAATGTCCCAGCTCCAGGTGGGCCTCAGGGACACTGGACATCTCCCTGACCCATTCCACCAGCTGTATGGAGGAGATGCCTTTCCCTGCACTCCCCAAGATCTCTGGTAGATGCAGAGATCAATGCCTGCCACAAACCTGACCTGCTGGGATTTATTTAACATTTCCTAACAGGCTGGGCTATGTTATGAACCCATTTTCACAAAGTGCTGGTTTGTACTTCAGTATCTTTAGTTGCCTCCTGTTTGTTGTATCTCTGTGCATGGCTCACAAATACTGTTCTGCCTGGACCTGCCTTAGTACTTTCTAATTTATTGCTGATAATAATTTGTTTTCTTCTCCAGATACCAGCAATATGCCTGTTGTAAAGTACCCGAGGCTTAGAGACCCTCTCTTTTATGAGTGGGACAGGAAAGCCCAGAAATGTGGATTAAGACACACAATTTATGCTGTAAATGGGGATCAGTACACTGGAGAATGGCTGGACAACTTGAGACATGGTAAGATAGATAATTTTGAGAAGAAATAGCAACTTAGATGTTCTTACAAAGGTTCCTAGGGGTAGGAAGTGGTCAGTGGTTCTGTGTGCTCTATTTGCTCCTGGAAGAGCATTCATGTAGGACCATATGTACAAACACATACACACACACATATATATATATTTGATATATGTAATGCAAAAATGCAGAAACATTTCTAATAGGTAACTTGAAGAGCTTTTGCATGCACTCAGGGGCAACTACCCAAAATATCTCTATTACAGATGTTTAAAAATCCTTTCCAAATAACAGCAAACTGAAGTCAGGTCCATGCACTGGGATGTGCCCTGGCTGCACAGTCCTTGGAGCTCTCTTAGCTCCTGACTTGGTTCCAGGAATCTTAATTTATTCCCAAGATGTGGCAGGGGCTGCAGGGGACAGAGCAGGAGGAGACCCTGTCCAAGGCAGGAGCAGCCAGAGCAGGACAGGCTTGTTTACAAGCAGTAAACTGAGGTTTGGAAAGATTTCAGTGCATTCAGCAGAGGCCACACAGGAAGGCCCTGATCAAGATTAACGCTGGTTCCACCTCGGGGAGCTAAACTGAATCCCAGACATAAGCCTGACTTTGTGCAGGGAGCGCTGCCCTGCCTGGGATGGAGCAGCAAGGGCAGCCCTGTGCACCCTTCTCCTAACCATGATGGTCTCCCTGTCACTCCTGTTGTTTGTTAAACAGGCAAAGGCACCCAGATTTGGAAAAGCTCAGGAGCTATTTACAGTGGTGACTGGAAGTTTGGGAAGCGGGACGGTTATGGCTCTTACAGCGTTCTTGACCCAGCAACCAAGGAATACAAGAGGGTGTACACAGGCTGGTGGCAAAATGACAGAAGAAGTGTAAGTGAGATTTTCTGCCAGCACTGAGGCAGTGGGACCCAAAACACGGGGAAGAGTTGGGTGCATGTGTGCAAGAAGATTACTTAAAATACTAACTTTCAGTATACTGAGGCTGAATTGAATGGCCAAGACTAAAAATCCGAGATTTGTATGGGAATGCCATCTCCTTCCTGGAGAGGGAGTCATCCCCAGCCATCTGCTGGTTACCAGGCTGCAGCCCTGAGCTCCCACCAGCTGCCACAGAGCAGTGGTTGCTGCTCAGACTCACATGCAGCTCGGCCAAGCACGATGGGAGGTCTCTTAATCCTCCCCATCCATCCCTTTCATTACTCTTGTCCTTGAACAAGTCAGAGGAACCTGTATCATAAGCACTGCCAGAAAATGCACCTTCTTCTGGGAGTTTTACAGATAATAGGCAAATAACTTGAGTTCTTTTGGAAATTAGGCCTGTCCCATTAATCAGTTTTTCCTAAAAGGGACATAATGAGAAAGTCATCTGGTCGAAGTGACTGCAATGTAATGTGCAAAATCCCTGTAGGATTGGTTTTTGGCAGATTCAAATCCTTGTTTTTGAATCTGCCAATGGAAACCTTGTGTTTGTCTTTGTGTCTGCTCTTAAATTAAACTCATCTCCACCAAGGCTTTTAATGGGCGTGTGGCTCCATGGCTCCTGTCTCTTGGAGGGAGCTTCCCTTCCTGTCCTTTAAGGTTGGATTTTCCATAATTGAGCTTTGGTGAAAGATTTATAATGGCATCCAAATATCACTAGGGTTGGGTTTTCTTCTAAAAAGTTTCTCCCTTACAGTTTAATAAAATTAATACTCAGAAAAATCAGTTGTTTCCAGAACTGGTTTTATTATTTGCTCAGAGAAAAAAGAACACTTTATTCCAATGGGAAAATGTGTTAGTGATATGGAAATATTTCTTATTGGTATCACTCCCTGGCATAGGGGGTACCTCTGGACTTCTCTTAATGGCAAATATACATGTTAAACTAACAAGGGGTGGAGCTGCCCAGCCTGGGACACACTAAGCTGGAAACATCATCAGGGTTGAAAGACATGAAATCCCCTGGTGAGAGACACATCCTTTAATGCCTCCTTTCCCCAGGCAGCTTTATATACTTGTAAAGTCCACTTTTAGCTAAATATTAGCAGCAATCATGCCAATAATAACACACTGAGATATAAACCCAAGGTTTTGTCAAGGGAATAAAACTGTTTGCCAAAAAAAAAAAAAAAAAAAAATCCCGTACTACCACATCTCATTTCCTTCAACACGAGGACAGCCCTGGAGCTGGGCTGGCAGCAGCCATGTGTAAGAATAATAAACAAAGGAATATTCTATCAAAGTGATGTCCCAAAACTGAGCACTGACCCCTTTCAATAGAGCAGCTCCTAACCAGCCATGTCTGTGCTGCTCCCAGGGCCGGGGGACGTTCTTTTACCCCAACGGGGAGCTCTACGAGGGCGAGTGGAGCAATGGCTTGCGGAGCGGCTGGGGAAAGATGCACTACAAGGATGGCTCCACCTACGAGGGGCAGTGGCTGACGGATCAGCCCAACGGGCAGGGCCTGCTGCAGCTCCGTGAGTACCGACCACCCTCACTCACCCTGCCCCCTCCGAGCTCTTTGGTGTCGTGCTGCTCTCCGGGTGTCTCTGCCAGCCAGGTTCCCCTGCTCCACTGCAGCCTGCAGCAGGACTGACACTGCCCCGTGTCATCCCTCCCCTCCTGGGCTGGAGCAGGAGGCAGCACGGGCTGAGCAAGGGCCGGCACTGCTCTGCTCAAGCCCATAAGCCCACACGCATGAAAGCTTACTTTTGCTGTGATTTACATTTAAATGACTGGGATGGTTCGGGTTAGAGATAATATACTGTTGGGTCAGAGAAGAGCAAATCTCTCTTTTCAAGGCAGGCACTTTGCCAGACAGGCTTTCTAGCTCTGAATACCAAAGAAGAGTTCAGTTTCCAGCATAGGAAAAAAAACCCACAACAACATAGTTTTGTTTTTGAGCTCACTCCATCCCCTCTGTCTACTTCCGACAGTGGCTTGTGTTGAGTGAACACAGGGGTTTCATTAGTACACAATCCTTTTCTATAAATAACCCCAAGTACATCATGGATTGGGAATGTTAGGGCCAATCTCAGCATAAATACAGAAATTTTTTTTTTCCTTATTTTCCTTGGAGTTTAATACGTTTTCCCCCAAAGCAAACAATCCCAACAATCTCTACAATACCAGGCATGGCATTCCAAGAACATCTGAATAAATATTATCTCCATATTATTATTCATCTATTCTATCTTTTTTTTGCTTGAAAGTGATCTCAAGGCTAGTAATTAGCTAAGCAAAGCAGCTGGGAGGAATGAGCCTGACCTCCTCTGCACACCACATGCATGACTGTGCTCCCTGCATGCCTGTAAAGTCGCTTTGGACCGATGGCTCATCTGGATGAAATCAGCACCTGCTTCCAGGGGGAATCTTGCACTGATCTGCTGTGCTCCTGTCAAAGGCCCTGTTAGTTCTAAACTAACAGCCCCTGCAGGCTGAGCTGTGGCTGATACACCATTTCAGAGCTCAGTTGCCTCCAGCCTAGCCTGCAACTGATTGTTAGCTGGATTCCTTTTGGTTAAAATTAGCCAGAGCAATTATTTCATACCCACAAGCTTAATGCATTCAGCTCAGCTGCTGGAAGTGCGCCCACGTGCCGGCAGCTTTGCCATGTGAAAGAAAAGGAGTTCTTCAGTGGAGGTCACGATGAGCTGCAGCTCAAGATTAAATTGCTTGTAGTGGCAGCATGCCCAGTGAGGGTGAGCTTGGCTGGGAGCACTGCACTGATCTGCTGCCTCTGCTACATCCATTCCCCACCAGCTTGGTACCACAGCACTTCACATCCACAGGGATCGTGGTTCTGAGCAACACAGCTCTGGAGGAGAGCAGATGGGAGCAGCCAGGCAGCACAGTGCACTCAGGGTGTTCATTGCCCCCTCCTTGCAGCCAGGACTGTGGTTTTGGTGGTTTCTCACTTGGTGGCTGGAGTGCAGAAGCTGAGCTGCTCCCAGCCTGGACAAGGCAGCTTGGTGTTGCAGATAAGCACAAAAGCAGATCAAAGTTGCAGATAACCATCACCACGGCTCCAGCCTGTAAATCAGACCCTGCCTGAGCAGCCCAGCAGCCACATTCTCCAGAAGCCTTTTGGGCTTTCCCCTCTTCCCTTACACCATCCTGGCAGGCCCCAGTTATCTCTGCAGCACTGTGTGTGGTATTTCAGCCACTTCTTATGGTGAAGAATGGCAGAGTTCAGCTGAGACTCAAAGGTATTTCCACTAACATGGTTTGAAATCCCCATGGGTTTGGGCTTAGAAACACTGTATGTAGGAAAAGGGGTGAGCAGAGGACTCTCCTAGTGACAGCAGGGTGGTCTGGACCTGTCCCAGCCCCCAGCATCACCATGGCTATGATGCCCTTTCTCAACCAGAATCCATAGATGAGGCTGCTCTCTTCCCCTTGCAGCTCTGCTTTCCCTGTTAGTGATGGATGGGTGGATTCCTGGAGAGCAGCAGAGAGCCCAAAAAAAGCCTCTCTCAACTTGCAGAAAAATGCCAAGAGAAGCAGTACAGCTGGAAAAACAGCCTGTAACTGACTGCCAGAACTGTTCAGACTCTTGCAGCAATTCTCACCCCGTAATTCATTGAGGAAAAACTTAACTAAAAGTATTCTTTGAAATCAAGATTATTTTGACTGGACAGCAATCAGTGCTCTGTTCCTTGCCCAGACAAGCAAACCTCTTCAAGCCAGAGATCCTGTGCTGCAGTGACAAATCTGAAACTTGTGTCCTGTAATTTTTCATGTTGTGCAGAGTGACTCAGGGACCAGTCCCTTACCTTGAGCATACTGGCTCCTTGTGTCAGCAGAAAATGAGTATCACTGTGAGAACAAAGCAGGTGAGCAGAATCCTGGTTCCAAGTGAGCAAGGGTGGGCTCCTTCTGCAGCATTTTCTCCCTCTGTGGCACAGCAAATGGAGCACTGCAAAATCAAAATGTCACACAGCACCACAGCCACCTTGAAATTACTAAGAGGAGCCAAACACATGATCTTCTCCTCTGCTGGTTTGCTCTGTTGATTGGTTTAATTTGTAACCCCTTAACACAATGGTGCAAATTTCAAGATCTGTTCATGTATTTAATTGCAGCAAATGGAAATCGGTACAATGGAGGTTGGAAAGATGGCAAGAAGCATGGCCCAGGAAAATACTTTTACCCAGATAAGGGACAGCTGTTGGAAGGCATCTGGGTAGCAGATATACCAAAGTGTGCAGTTCTGGTTGAATTTGGCAGAGAAAACGCTCCAGCCCCTCCTGAGCTTCCACTCCCAGAGGTAATTGCTTGGAAATGTTCGTGTTTGTGTTCATCAGTGCTCGGGTCAGCTCTCCAGGTAGCATTTCACTTCTCAAGAGATTTCCCCCATGGGGTGTGTGCTCAGAGTCTTTTGGCCAGCAGCATCCTAAATGGCCCCATAGGGACTAACAGCTCATGCAGCCTCTGCTGGAGCCTCCCACCTGCCTACATCTGAAAAAAATACAGTTCTCATGCACCAGAACTGCTCAGAGACCTGATGCAGCACAAAGGAAATGGGGACAATAGAGGCACAGACAATAGTGGGATTTGTGTCAAGACCAAATGATTTCACCAAGCCCAGCTGCTGAGGCTGAGCAGACCCTGCAGGGCCAAGAGCAGCTCTTTCCCCAGGTCAGGGGCTCACCACTGTGCCCAGCAGCCCTGGGGGCACAGGGGTGTGTGCAGCTTCCCAGCTGGGCCCAAGGGGGGCAGAAGGTGTCCTAGAGCCCACACCCTCTGCTCCTCTTTCCCCTCGACTGACACACACTGCAGAGGAAGAGCCAGGCCCTGTCCCCATCCCAAAGATTTGGTGAGACACAAAGACACACTGGGCCTTCAGCCTGGCAGCCACCGGGTCCTTGCACGACACTTTGGTGGACAGGAGAGCCTGTCCCCAGCTCTGAGCCCTTGGAGGAACAGGAAATGGGAATCAGCAGTGAACAGATGTGAGTCCAAGTGAGAGCTGGCCCTAAGAGTCTCAGCTTGAGCCCTCATGGTCTGCAAACCACAGATGTGAAACAAAATGGTCAGTGCAGGATGGGCTGGGGCAGCTCCCCTTCAGTCAGAGCCAAGCAGAACCACCCTGGATAATCACAGCTCAGCACTGCTCCAGTAACTCAGGAACAGCACAGCCCCATGACAGGTAAAGCCACCCACCTTCCTCTGGGACAAAGTGACACCAGGCACATGCAGCCTTCCAAAGCTCACAGCTGGTACATCTTCATTGCCTCTATCTTTTCAAATCTGCTTTCCATAGCCAAAGGCCCCTTTGAGCACAGTTTTGATGAACCAGTTAATCCTGTAAGTACCAGGCACACCCACAGCAGTGCAGAATAATAAACCCCAAACACCCACCAGAGAAAAACAATCTCTATTTTGCAAAAAGAGTGAAAGGAGCAGCACTTCTGTGGCTAAAAATATTTACTATATGTGGTTTGTCAAAGGTCACTGAGAAGAGCCTCAACAATCCAATAGCCTGGGATGAACTATTGGTACACTAAGGCAGGATGTGCAAGTCTGGCTGTTTATTTAACTCCCTGAAGACCAAGTGATGATCCAAATCTCTTCTGCTCTATAAGCAAAAACAAAGCATCAACTTTCACTGCTGTTATTGTGCTTTCAATGGGTAGAGATCTGTTGACCTTAGAATATGAAGTAATTGATAAAAGGAGAAAAACTGAATTCAGGTTTTCATAAACTTTTGTCACCACCACCCCCTTTATTAAAATTATAGGTGAGGCCTAACAGGCTGCAAATCAAAGCCACTTTTGCCCAAGAGTGTGTTTTGTTATAGTCACTCACACAGAGCTATTTCAAGGAGATAAAGTGATGTTCAGCACACTAATAAAATTAGGGGAGCGTAGTTGTTTCTAAATAATTGAAAAGCTGCAATATGAGCTGAAGTCCTGATACGTGGGAGACTCTCCAATAATGCTCAAGAAATTAAGATCTATAAAACCTTAAACTTCTTCAATTACACTGCATAACTGCTTTGTATTCTTTTTATTTAGATTAAACTACAAGATCCAGCTGGTGTTTTAGCAGAGGCCCAGGCAATGTTTGATGACAGCCATAATGAATAACCAGATGCTGAAGCAAAAAAAAAAATTCAAGAACACGATCCTGGGTTATTTATTCCTTCGAGTGTCAAACCCTCCCCGTGGTTTTGGTGTTGCAGGCTGCCTCACCCTTCCCTCAAGGCTGTTCAGGTATACTTCCCTCTGCAGGTGCCTTTGCTCAGCAGTGTCCTCCCACCCCCATTATTTTGGAAAAGAAAGGAAAAAAATTAATGGGGAAAACCCAAAAGACAAGCACCAAAAGGATGGAAGAGAGGCAGAGTGACTCTTTGCTCAGCTCCTCTTATTCCTCCTGCTAAGAAATCACACTCCTGGTGGTTTCAAGGCCTTTGCTTTAGAGGAGGAGGGTTTCTAGTATGTGTTTTAAAAGCATATAGAAAAGTACAATCAAGTAATTGTGTTCTCCACTCCACCCAAACAGAGCCCAATACACACCTGTGACCCCAAATGCCTTTTGCAGTTACAACAGATCATGTTTCAATTAATAAGTCTATTTAAGGCCTCTAGATAAAAAATAATCCACAACAATTGAGTATATTTTATTTCATGAAAGTATTTTATACCCAAATAGGTGATACACAATAACCAATGTTTAAAATGATTGAGGTAAATGCCTAACACCATAGTTAGTATAAATAAGGGATAAAAAATTTTAAGTGCACTCAATGTTTAGATCCATGTGTTTGTGTCTGGTTACTGCCTGGGTACACAGTGACAAAGGTACCCAAGGTGTAACTTTCATGACCATTTCCACAGCTGGAAAATGACAAAAACATACTTGATATCATGGCTTAAAGTGCAGAAAATAGTCAGAAAATTAGCTGTAATAACAGTGCCATTAGCTCAGAGCCTACCAGCTTGAGAAAATTAAAAATAACCATGTCCCACTAGCTTCTAATTGTGTATGTCTTAAACAACAAGAAAATCCCACACTTCATAGTCACTTTATAAAAGATCCACAAATCAAAGAAAAATTCAGCTACTTGTCCAGAACAGCAAGGAATTTTACAAAATAAATTCAGAAAACTGATTTTTTGGACTTCCATTTAGAACCACATAACTTCTAAATATAAAATTTACAGCAAGAAGTACAATTTTTACACCTGACCACACCCTTCCAATCAGTTGCTCTGGTGTGAATACCAGGTCAGGTTTTCTTCCTTTAGTGGGGAATTTTAGGGGCCTGCTTCCCCAAGACAGAACTGGTAAAGTTCTGTCTTGAATGGGAAAATACATTTTGTGCTTGCTACCAACATTTTGTGGTTTGGAATGCTGCTTCCTTATTGCCTTTACTAAAGCAACGCTTCCAGTGCTCCATGAACAAACACCTGTGAGTCTGTAGTTACAATCCTCACCATCAGATTTACATCAGGAATAGAATATATTTGAAGCATGTAATGGCAGAGCTGAGAAAATCCAGTTTGGCCTCTGTATGCCAGGACTTTCACTTCACAGGTGAAAACACCACGTGGAAAGCTGTTTGCTGCTTGTGAACCACAACTGCTGCTGAAAAAAACAAAGAGCCCAGCAGGTTGTTTTGCTTTTTTTTTCCATAGTTATGTTTTTAGAATACAAAGGCACCACAGGTGACCTTGTCAACACTTTGCACTGCAGTGCTGCTGACAGGAGAGATCAGCTCCCATCTGCTCCAGTAGTAACCACACTCTGCACTTGAACTCCACAGACACTTGGTGCAGATTGCAAACACGTTGGAATAACCTGGGCTGGAGGTTGGTGTGAGTGACCACGTTCAGCCCAGGCTGTCAGGCACAGCTCACTGGGCTGTCACAGTCCCTCCTGTCTCATGGCAAAGTCCCAGGTTTCTATTCCACAGGGATAGCTATGACTAGTGATAGCTAGGTTTGGGTTTTTTTTTCCCTTTGGCTTGAAACTTGTCTCAGTTTGTGTTCAAAAAACAGCTTTTACCCATGAAAGCCCAAAGCTACTCTACAGAAGAGCTGTGCTCCAAAAAATTCAACTCCTAGACATAGCCAGAATTACTGAAGCAGCCCAGGACAACTGCTGGAATCTTTCCTGGGCAAACCTTTTATCAAATGGAGGTTTTTGCTTAGAGGAAATGAACACAGTAGCCTTGCTGTCACAGAGGTGTCTGAAAGAAAGCAGCAGTATTAATTACAAATAACCTACTTTCATAAATAAATATACATCAAGTTGTCTTCCAGATCCTTTGGAAGCAAAAATGTAAAATGAGTTATTAAATACAACACTTCAGCAAGGAGAACACTTTTCTAAACAAGGAAGACCAAGGCATAGCTAATTACTTGGGAATCCAACACAGAGAAAGCACCTTTTGCTGCTTGCTTCTGAGGATTTATTAAAAATATATTTTCAATATAAAAGTATAAAATAATTACTACTTTGGCTTGGAAAAGAAACAGCAGTGGTTCTGATTTTCAAGCAAAAAAAATTATCCAGTGATAATTTCCATCTAGTTCCTTCTTTTTAAAAAAGGATTCTTAAAAGAGAAACAGGCAAATCTATCTCTCCAGATAATATGTGCCAGCTCATGAGAACTTTAAAAAACAGTTATTGCTTTTATTTTCTTCCATGGAAGAGAAGAGTCGAGTCTCATTCCTACTCATGTGGCCACACCACATCGCAGTAAGTCTAGTCCTGGGTGTTTAGCAAGTTACAAAATGTGTAAGTGCCACGGGAAAAAGGCACTGGAGAAATCAGCAAAGTAATAATTACTTGGCAGCAAAACATACTGGGGAAAGTGCTGGGGAAGCTCTCACTCCTACCATCTGTCAGGCTTTCCAGGGAGAGCAGCACTAGCACCGAAACCAAGCGCTAATTGCTGCATGTCCCAAGTAATTTGTATCATGCCATGCAATATGGATAGGACAAGCAGTATCTTCTAGTAAATGCCAACATCAGATAAACAGAGAAAAAAAATCCACAACTTCTCTATCCATTCCTAACAAATACCCAAATGTACAATGTTATTTTCCATGTATTTATACAGCCACCATTCAGCATTAACGAGAAAGATGCGAGACAGTGTTCACAGGAGGAGGGCTGCACATGCAGTGCAATCACACCCCACCATCCATTCCTTCAGATAGCAAAACTTGTATGAAAGGAACATTTTTTCCCTCTCTAAAGGGTTAGAACAATATTTATAATTATTCTTTAAACAGTAATCAGCAGTTCAACCAGTTCATCCACAGGGAGTCACCATAAGGCAGAAGCAGAAGAGTGGGTTTATTTTCTTAAGCACAGGTTTACACAAAATTGGTGACAGCTGAGGTGACAGCATCACCTCTGTGATCCAGCTGATCCTGTAGCCGTGCAAATTCAGCAAGTTCATTGAGTTCCTGAAATTGCCTGTCTGTTTTGTGGCTCACCAGTGACCGGTAGAAGTGAACTGCAAACACAATGAAAATCAATCCAAAGGGCACCATGATGGACGTGGATGCAATGGCTGCTGCCTGTCCTGATGTGATGGTAGAACTGTTGCTCTGTGGGGTGTTGTCAGTTTTCTTCTTTAAAGGAAGAAACTTGACCCAGCATAGTAACACCACTTCTGCAAGAAAGAGCAAAGTGCCAATGACAGTGGAGAACGCCCAGGCGAGCTCAATGTGCCGGTGCATGCGCTCGTGAGGAGATTCCTTGACAGAGTTGAGGTTATGCACATTGCTAACAGCCTCTATGTTTGGGAGGATGCAGGTACTTATCATGAGTGCAAAAAGGTGAACTGCAACAAGCACAGTAGTGCAGGCACTGAAGGCTATCAAGAGCCCCTGAGGATAGTCGTGGTCTGGGTCAAGCTGAACTTCCACCATAGCCACCTGAAAAGGAAGGGGAAAAGAGATGCAGTTACCTACATCTTATATTATTTGACTATAGGTTATTCAAAGTTTACACCGTGTTTCTGGAAGATCATCTGATAAAAACAAAGTAAGTCTGTATTTACATTTCCTTCATGTCAATCTGCACCCTCTTCATTAGGTCCAAATTTAGGTTTGAGCTATCAAACAAAGACCACTGTTTTCATACTTACTGTTCTGTTGGAGAGCAAACCCACAACCACCTTGCCACCTCCAGCTCATGCCAGCAGAACAGCTGACCCTTATGAACAGCATCCTTGGACTCCTTAAGAGAAATATTTCTTCTTTTGTGTTATATTGAAGACACAGCTTTTGATCTTTACTTATGAAGTCTTTAGAAGTATCTGTGAAAGGCTGCGAAGGCAGGGGACTGCCTGAAACAACCAAGGTGGTCCTTTCTCCTTGGCTATTTGCATTTAAGTTCTAAAGTGTAGAAACCTTTCATGAGAAAGATCACCTTTCCATGGGGCTCTCAGCTATATTCTTTCACTCAAGTATTTAAATGGACTCTGGAACAGATTCAAAATGTGAGGCTCCCATGGCAGCCAGGCAAGCCTGTTGGAGGCTGGAGGAAAGACGTCTCCAGGAAAGATAACACAGTGCTCCCAAGAATCACTGCTCCCCCAGAGATGAGGCTACTCATGAAGATGTTCCAGCCCTCCACTACCACATGCAGCCATGACCTTCTTGTAACCTTAGATCTCCAAGCATGCCTGTGCCTAAGGAATAAAAAAATCAGATTAAATAACTTGCCTAGGAAGCTCATAAAACCAGCTGGAATAATTCTGACAAATAAAATTAATTAGAATGCCTTTTAGCTGGTTTTAAAACTGCCAGGTGGTTTTGTGCATATGTGCAATTGATGAGTGACATTAATCCCAACAGCTCTCCTGAAATGATCTTTCCTGATAAATTTGCCTTTCAGACAAAGGATAGTTCCAAAGAGGGAATAATGCACAAAGGTCTCCACGTTCAGTGCTCTTTCTCAAAAAAACTCATTAAACAGACAAAATACAGGTAAAATGCAGAGAAAAAAACCTGACAGTAATCTGAAATATAAGCACATCCAGCTGATAGGAAGAAAGATCCATGGGTAATAGAGGTGCAGGGAGGCATGGAAACCAGGGCTCAAAGACAGCTGCAAAAGCAGCAGGAACATTCAACCCTCACTATTTTGCAAGAGCTGAGCCAAGCTAACCTAGTCCTGGATCCCATCTTACCCATGTTCCAGGACACCAGAACTCTGAATCACTAATGCTCCCAATACATTAAGGCACCCAGGGTTCTGCTCAGACATGTTCCAACAGGCATTCGAGGCCATTTGCCAATTGTTTAATTCCTTTATTGAAAGCTTTTATTGCCATAAGCCTAACAACCCAGCCAACTAGCAAGCAGTTTCCAAGTGTTCTGAAATTATATTAATGCATATACAGTCCTTGCTCGAGGATTTAAAAATACCATTTTTCAGCTGTGGAAAACTTCATGATTGAGAGGATAAACATTTGCTTGTCAGGTCTCTGTTCTGCAGGATTGCTCGTTAAGTCGCACTGTACTCGTGGGATGCTGGGCTTCCTGTGTTTTTCACAGAACAATTGCAATCCTTCACCACTGAGGATTCATTTTCATACTTAAAGATTTTTCTTGTAAGTCTTCTGCTGTGCCTAGACTCAAAGCCATCCAGCATGACAAGACACTTTAGTCCTTTATCCTAGTTCTTAGTATGGTAACATAAACATGGCACTAAAGAGCTTCACGAGATGAAGACTTTGTTTTATTTTAAGAACTGATTGTATTTAGTTTGCCAAACATTGAAGACATTTTATATTTCCATTAATCAATGCTTTCATACTAATGATACCAAGCATCTGATTTTGAGCTCCTTGTGTTCCTGTCTGGTAGAATAACCCCAGCCTGACCCATAAGTGAAAAACCAGTTCATGTTTTCTGTCTCCTCAAACTCTCAGCAAAGCTAATTTGGGAACTCTTTCAATGTAAACTAGCAGGAAAAACTGCCAACTCTTTTCAACTCTGAGTTTCCTTCCTGAGCCAAGCTTGAGCCAGGCACCTAAAACACAAAGTTTCATTTTTCACTATGAGGGCCTGTGCCTGTTTTCTAACAGAGACACAAAGTATCAGAAGTTCTTCCCTCCTTTGCTCATGCTGCAATTTCAAAATAAACAGATCACAACTGCTCTTGTAAAGTAATACCTGCAGGAACAGGGCCCTGATGAGGTCACCTGATATGATCCAAATTCATACAAAGCCTGAAGTCACAGGTACATGCCAACGTTGCAGGCAGGATATGTTCCTGCTCTGCTTGTTCAGAAGAGCTGCTCAGGGCAGGAGCTGGCGTCAGTGGCTGCAGACTTTCCAATACAACACTTTTAGCACCTGATCCTTCACCACTTTCAAAGCTTCTCTGAACACTTGCTGCAGGATTTGACCGTGCAGCTGCTGTGCTGCAAGTGCCCTGCCTTGCTGCGTGATCCCAGTGTAACGTGGGCTGGAAGACACCTCAAGAGGTCATCTGGGCTAATCCCTGGTTCAAAGAAGAGCTAACTTTAACTTCAGATCATCCTACAGATATGACTGACAGATTTACTACGGCTCTTGACAAAGCTGTACATCTGAAGTACAGCTTCTTGACAAAACTAAATGACTCATGACAAGACTGAAGCTCTCATAAGGCTAAAAATGGTGGGCATTCAGATGTTTTTAGAAGATAATTGAATTTTGACACATAACTGTGTTAAGCCTTTAACAGTCCTGGATTTCAGAGTCACAGCAGCCTGATTACAGCCATATTGCAGGAAATTTAACAACTTGCCCTCTAGAAAAATCTGCACTTCACTTGTTTTTAAGTTCAGTATACTGACCAAATTCATTTCACTTACTTATTCATAAGGCTCCCATATCTTATTAGACCAGAGGGGCTTAAAGCCCCTGCTCTTAAATGAAAATCACAGGCTTACATCTTTTTCAGATCAGTAGACAGTGCTGTAGAGAAAAGGAAGCAAAATGCCTTATCTGAAGTAAATCTGTATTATCTATGAGCTATTATTTATTATTTACTTCCTCTCTCCCCTTCCCCACAAAGATGCCTCTGAGCTCAGGTTGGTGGGAATATAACCCTGAACTGCGTCTTGTACAGTTTAGCATGTCAGGAATGGCTAAAAAGAAAGCTGTGTTGATCAAACATCACAACTGCATTTTTGAGGGCCCATCCATCATTGCTTGTCTATGGGTGGGACCCCGGAGGAAACTCAATAATGAGCTGAGTGTCAGAGCATCACTGGGAATCAGCTCCTCTGGCTGGCTCCCTGCTTTCCTGACAGTACAATTCACTCCAGAGACAGAGGCACAGAGCCAGGCTCTCACAGACTGTCTGCACCATTCATAAAGAGTTATAAACAACTCATACAGAGGCTCTGTATGAGCCAGAAGAACTCACCGGAAATTAAAAGCAGATAAGTCAAAATAATGATCTTATTTACTGGTTTTATACAGAAGGAAAACTAAGCATCATTCATCCATTAGTCCAGGATTTAGACTCTGCAGATTGCTTGCTGCAGAATGGCAAAACACATTAATATTTGCTGCTGCTGACACTGGAATACAAATACAGGATCTCATGTTATTTTGCTAGCAAACATGAAAAGGCAATACCTGTGTGATTGGAGCAGATGCATCTTGAGGAGGTAATTCTTCTACACAGTGTAACTTACAGCAAATCCATTCAGTAAATACAAGTTCAGATTATCCAGAGGCTCAGTATCCTCTTTACATCCTCCAAACTACAGCAGCCACCCACAGCTGCTCCAAGGCAGAGCAGCAGGAGCCCAAACACTCCACACTGCCTGTCTTGCTCATCTATAACTGAGACAGGGATGTTAAAGGAGGCACAAAACTTTCCTTTTGTGACTGGAACAGAAGAAACTTTTTGCCTGGGGAAGATTCTCCAGCACAGCTGTAACCTGTAAGTTCAGGAGTGGTACAGAAGGCTAAGTGGAAGCAGAAGCCACAAAAATGGGCCTGTAACTCTTCCCTGCAGGTTACAAAATGCCACTGTTTCATGCTATTCTACCAGCAACCAGCTAAGTACCACTTATTAACTTCTATAGAGACTGTTTTAGTATTTAGAACAGCCAAGTGACCTTTACTAGACAAAGACACCTGTGTACAGCTGACACCAGTGGCCCCAGGTCACACCTATCCTTACCTCAGCACCAACTGTTCTTATGGAAATCAATCTCATAAATATTTATCCCTGCAGTCAGTCTTCTGCAGAACATGACTGAAGCTGTCTTCAGGAGACCAGACTGGCAATATTTCAAAGGCAAGAGCTGACAGTTCTTTGATGATATTCAATATCTGAAGCATATATATCCCATCTAGACAAAGCCCAGCCAGCTTGGACCACTAGAGGTATTTAAAAGAAAACAGCTGGCTGGTAATATCAACCTCTGAATCCTACATATAGGGAAGCCAACCACAGTGTGTAATTCAGATCCATAGTTCTGACTCAGTTATTTCCACAAAGCTGTTAATTGGTGGCAGGAGGAGATGTTGAGTTCTCTGGTTTTATAACTAGTGGCATTTAACAACTTTCCTATGGTTTCTGACTCCCATATTGTACAATTGTCATGCTACTGTGTTATGCATCCTTGGTGACAAAATGATGCCAACAGTTCAGAATAATTGTTCAGACAAAAATAACCTGCCTGTAGCCTATTCACTGTAAAAAATAAAACCAGATAAAGCCAAGCATGAGAGGGAAGATCATGCAACAATATCTGGGCTATAATACAGAAGTGAGAAATATCTGATGCCCCTACCAGTGTATGGAATTCCAACTCTATTCTTTAATGCACTACACATCCCCTACAATCTACAATTTCTTTCTCTACCTCTAACAATTTGGGGGATTGATACTACTAGCTGGCTCCATAAACTGGAAAAGTGTACTAAATGAGGTTATAAACTTCGTGGATTTTCCCTCAGACATATGGCACTGGATGATAGCATCCATGGAAACCTGAGTGAAGGGAATGCTCAGGTTTACTGGGGCGAGCTCAGCTCTCACAGCAGTTGCCATCACCAGCCCCTGCAACTGTTTCTGAAGCTCACACAGGGTAGCAAATCCTGATGTGAAGCTCTGAAGCAAAACTTATTGTAAAGCAGGTTTTTAATCTTCTCTGAGGAAATGTAACACTTCAGGGTTTGAAACCTGCTGAGCGCTTCATACTCCACCTCAGTGACCCCAGGAATGCCTTTGGCATGCTTCATTCCACCAGGGTACATCACCAATCCTGCAAAATGGCTGCAGCTAGACATAAAAATAGTCCATGAAAAGGGAGCAGTTCAACGGGGATAAACTTAGCTTCTACTAGAGGATGCAAGCACTCTTTAATCAAAGAGCAAGGATCAATGGGGCTGGCATGGAAACCAGCACCTTCCTCTCCTGACAATTCCCATCAATTCACTGGGTGGTCCTGGACGTGGCACTTAAGCTCTTTCTTCCTTGCCTGATAAGGAGAGGAGAGGAGCAATGACCCTGCATTGCTGTTGCCAGCTTTGATCCAAGCCTAGAGTGTATTTCAGCAGCATTTTGTTGAGTATCAGGTGCCAAAGAACTGCAGTCAGTAAACAATGCACAGGCGTGACAGAACAGCCCAGCTTTTCAAGGCAGAGGAACAACTCTAAAAGATCAGCAAAGTTTTTAAAAGACATCTAAAAATACTCGAAAGTTAACTCAGCTCTTCTGAACCAAGACTAGGAAGTCTTAGCTAGAGGACTGGGACTAGGCCTGTCAGTGCAGACACAATGGGTGGATTTCCATGCTGAACTTGTTAAAGGAAGAAAAATAAGTGGATTTTTCTCTTTGGAAAAACTTAAATATGAACGTTCACATGTAACATTCCTGGCAATTAGAGATTTTCTTACTTGGAATGAATTTCCAGAAATACCCTAAGCAACAAATTCAAAAGCAGCAGTTTTCAACAGCAGGAGACTGAACCCCTAGAATTCTAGAGAACTGAATTAAAAAACAAGTAGAAGCCTCACCTCATACATCCACGGATTTTGAGTCCACATGCCATATATTTAGAGAAAAACCAAGGAATTCAAGACGTTAAGTATGACCTTAAAACAACAGCATTTACACTGAGATGCGACCTCCCTTAGAAAGAAAATTTACAAACCCCAACAAACAAATTTTTTCCCACGTTCTCTCTCAATGTAAAGGGCTGACTCAAGCAGCCACAAACTGCTCTGAGAGGCAGAAGGGGAGTTCAACAAGGAAAACCCATGATGAGAAGCGGCGTGTGAGCTCCAGCCGGATGCGTTACCCAAGGAGAAGCGGCTCAAACGCACGACCAGAGCCGCCTGTCAGTCAGCGCTCCGCCACCTCCCCGAGAGCTCTGGGCTGTTTTTAGCCATTGAAGGAGGACAGTGACATTTATTTGACCGTCAGGAGGCTGCTGTGTTTTCCAACAGCATCATTGGAACAATGGCTCTGGAAAGGAGCAGATTTAACCGCTGAAAATACTCAGTTTGTTAAAAGTGGGGCAAAAAAAAATCAAAATACAGCAAGTCAGAGGAGTGAAATTGCGAATTTATAAACCGTGAAGCATTTTTAACAGCTGCATAAAGGGGCTGAGGGGAGTTTGCAGTTCTGCATGTCAGATGTCTGGGCAGATGAGGAAGTCTGTGAGTTAACTGTATTTCAAATTATTCGGAACTTTCGCAGATGACATAATTCGGGTAACTAGACTGCGCTTCACATCAAACTCGAAAGAAAACACATACCAATAAAAAAGCGTTTCTAAACCACGCACAAAATTCCAAACCAAGTAAAGTTCAAGTTTTCCTAAAATAAAAACTAGAAAACTAGCAACTGCAAAGCACTGATGATGGATGGGCCTGAGCGGCACCACAAACTTTAATTCGGCTGCTGTTTCTTGGTTTATTTAAAAGCAGCTGCAGCGCAACAGCTGCCCCTGCCCTCGCTGCCAGGCGTGTGGGCTGAGAGAGGAGCGGGATGGAAGCCCCGCAACCCGGGCAGCGTGCGGGGCTCCGTGCGCGGCCCTCGGCTCCCGGCAGCGGAGCACGGCGCGGTGACCGCGCACCCAGCGGGGCTGCCCGCGGCACACGCGGCACGCACCGCGGCTTCTGCGCTCCCGAGCATCCTCCACGGGCAAAATACGTGACAATCAAACAGATCTTGCATTATCTGGCGGAGATAAAAGCCAAGAGGCGGCTCTGAGCTCGTGCCAGGACGCGCTCCAAAACAAACGAGCTACCGAAGCGAGCTGCCGGGAGCGCTGCCCGGGGCGGGCCGGGCGCTCCGGGGCGGCGGCAGCAGCGCCCGCCTCGCTCCCCGCCGCCCCAGGTGCCGCACGCCGGGCCCGGGCCCCCCGTGCTCACCACAGCAGGCGCCGGCGGGAGAAGCAGAAGCGGCGGCAGCGCTCCCGGCCCGTGCCACCCCCCGCCCGCCGCGCCAGGCCGGGCGCTCACCATGGCGAAGCCGGAGAGCAGCGCGGAGGTGCGGCTGGAGGCTTTCAGCTTGGCTCGGCTCAGGTAGAGCTTCCGCCAGGACAGCGCCTGCATCGAGTGCTCGTTCAGGCTCATGGGCTCGGGGCGGAGGAGCGGAGCGGAGCGAGGCGAGGCGGAGCGGGGCCGGCGGGCGGTGGCGGCTCTTTCCGGCGGAGCGGGCCCGGCCGCGCTAACACCCCATGGCGGCAGCGCGGCTCTGCCGCCCCGGGGCCGCGCCCGCCGCGCGCCCCGCGAGCCTGCGCGCCCCGCCCCGGCCCCGCCCCGCCGCCTCCCATTGGTCAGCGCCGCCCGGCCCCGCCCCGCCGCGCGCTGCCGCTTCCCGGCAGCCCCGAGCCTGAGGCCGGGCGGGCGCTGTGCCCCCGTGCGCCGCCCGCCGCCAGGAGGCGCCACGGCGGGAGAGCCGCGGGCCCTGAGGGCGCTGAGGGCCGGGGGGGTTGTGGGGCCGAGCCCCTCCCCGAGCCCCCGCCTCGTTCCCGGGGTGAGCGCTCAGCCCGAGTGCCGCTGACGGGAATCTGCAGTTGCCGGTGGGTTTGTGCCCCTCAGCCCAGTGCACGAGCCCTCCAGGGCGGGCAGGATCCCTCAGAACGTCCCTCAGAACAAAACACAAAGCTATGCCTCAGCCTCTTCCTTCTGTAGTCGCCCGTCCTAAAATGCTTAAACATCCAACCTACACCTGTTCAGACCGGACAGAACATGTGGATCCAGACCGGTTAGAACATCCACCCTCTCTTCTAATTAAAACTGACTCAGCTAGCTCACCCTTTGTCACGTAGTTCTGGTTTTCGTAGGCCCAGAGCCCCTGATAAACCCGCCTTTATCAGCAAGCACTTGATAAGGTTGATTAAGCAGAATATTTCAACATCTACACGTGCCAGTGTTGAAAGATTTATTTATTACCAGGTTCACATACACCCTGTAAACCATAATTCATTTTTTCTGTGTTTTACAGAGGGAAAATTGAGGCGTAGAGCAGAACTCCCTCATGAATACTTGGCAGAGTTCTGGAGGTGATTTCTGAAAAGGTGAGGTAATACACTGCTTGTGCCACATCAAATTTGTGCATCAGGAGACTTAAGGCATGTGTAAGAAACAAACCTGTTGCTATCAATTTGTAGTTAAGAAAAATAGGATTTTAACAAAATAAATAATAGTCGACAAGGATACTTTTACTATTAACAGGCACATGGATGGTCACCTAGGAGATGAATCCACGCTCGTTCCATTAGCAATCAAAAGCATCCTTAGTTTGTATTGTTTTGACATTTTCTACCTTATTTACAAGGAGGAAAATCACGGCTGATTGTCTTTAACATTTTTGCTTTGTTCTTCACACCTTTCTGATTTGCAAGATCCATCACTTCCTTAAGCACAACAAAGGGAACGACGTTGGATACCAACAAGGTCACTGGATGCTTTTCATGTACAAGGCATTCTTTTTAAAAAGATGTAGTGAAAACATGCAAGAAAAATAATCGTAAGGATTTGAAGTCTTCAGAGGCATTGCCTGTACCACATAGATTTGATCTTGTTCCTTTCTCAGGAAATAAACACAGTCCTCTTGTTATAAACAACTTCGGGTGAGATTTTTATCTGCGGGGGCATTAAAACACCTCAGTGGAAGAATGAGTTTGACTTAGTCTTTCCATAAAAGCCTCTGCTGTTCTGTCACAGATCCCACAGAATTTTGGCCACAATCTTTCTCTTTTTTGGGTGACAGTACTGATGTGTAGGATCCATTTGAGTGGAAGTCAAGCATAAGCTAAAATTTGGCAGTGTTAGGTTAGTGGTTAGACTTGATGATCCTAAAGGTTTTTTCCAACTTAAATGAGTCTGTGATCATTAAACTCTACTCTTTCTTTGGTGTGCTTTAATTATTAATCCCCCCCAAAAAAAAAAAAAAAAACCAAAAACAACAGAACAGAAGACCCCACAATCAATAGGCCTCCCACTGGTGCCTGAGGCTAAGAGCAAACCAATTGTGATTTATCACTTTTTTGTCACTTTTTTCTTGGGAGATATGATAACCCTCAAAAACAGTAACTAGAACTTCCTCCACATCTCAGAAAAACATTTAAGTCTCTATCCTGTGGAATTATACACTTAAAAATATTTTGCATTGCTGCTCATAAGCTACGACCAATGTTTATGTACATGTACATCACCAATGTGGATTGTTCACTATTTCTTCTTGTTTCTGTGCAAAATTATGGTTGAACTGTCACATCATGAGGGAGTACTACTGCACTAGGTCTTGACCTGTTCCCTAAAATCAGATTTCTCTAAAAACAAGAACCACCTGCAAGAGACATACATCTGACAAGGACTTCAAGTGTCTTTCTAAATAATTGCATTCAAATAGACTCTTTGAGCTCACTGTTCCTCTATTTTCCTGTCCATCACTCTTATTCCTGTTTATTGGAAAGGGCTTTGAAAGATACAACAGCATTAAACGCTGAGGTTCTGCTGAGTTTGTATTTCATTCAGAGAAACAGTATGAAAAAGGACCTGGAGAATCAGCAAAGGCATTTCATCTCATGCCCTTTTCCAAACCAGACCCATGTGTCATTTTGAGATTTCAAGCCTCAGTGTTGTAGCTTTGAAATAAACATTCTGTTCCTGTAAGAAAGAAAAGAAAAATCAGTTTGTTAAACAGAAAAAATACATCAAGGATCAACATGAGGACCACAGCAGTGCACCCTTTCCCCTTTCTGTCCATTTTACAGCTCCATCTGAGGTACAAACTAAACAGGATAAATTATTTCCAACTCTATCACTCATTATGACAAACCTCTACACTGCCACTCTGGAGTGAGCTGAAACTAAAAGAGTCAGCCATGCTTAATTAACTCTTAGAAATGCTTCGGGGAGTTCTTCTGAAGTCACGCTGGGGCTCAGGGCCGGGGTTTGCTGTCACCTGTGACCCGTGCAATTGCAGAAGGCCACCAAAAGGGTGTAGCCTGCCCTCTCCCTTCATCTCAGCCTCTCCAGCCTGTGCATCGCTCCGATCAAATGGCTGCAGAACTTCACTGGATTGACCTCATGAAATAATTTTTTTTTTTTTTCTTAATGGCTGAGTTTTCTGCCGGATTGGGTCACTGAACTGACTGTCCCTGTGGCTGCAGCACCACCAGACCTAAAGCAGGAAAAGTCAGGGATGTACATGCAAGAGAAAGGGAACGGGCCCTTTCAGCAGCAGGCTGTTATTACCCCTAATTAGAGGTAATGTCAACCCGTTCTCTGGATCATTTATGCATGAACACAATCGGAGCAGGTGGCAGAAGTCCAAGTTTCTTTCCAGAAAGCCCTGAGAAATCTGTACACTGTCACAAGGATACTCACAGTTCTTTTTTTCTGCTAAAAATGTACTTCTGTATTTCTGTAGGAGGCTGAATAGGTTGGCTGAGCACCCTGTGATTAATGTGATCCGGTGCTGGGCACACCGAGGTGCTGCCCTCGGCAGAGCAGCTTTGCTAGAACGGATCTCCAGCTCCTCATGCAAATCAGCACTTCCATTTGTTCCTGTTACTGCACCAGACGAATCGAGGCACCACAAAGTGGAAGTCATGGTAGATCTGCATTAAAAACAACACATTTCAACTTGCAAAGGCAAATACAAGTTTGCCAGCAGTCCCAAGGAGGTTAAGGGAAACATCTTTGCAAATCTCATCTACAGCAGAGTTTAACATTTAGTTGATGGAATTTTGCAGGGTGAAGATTTTGATCTACCATGTCTAGAAAAATTGTATTTCAGCTTCCTTCATAAAATAGAGAAATACTTCAATATCTCATCTTCCATCCTAACCCAAGGCAAAGAAAGTATAGAATGGTAGATCTTACAGGATAAACAGTATTTGAAAAAATGCTTTAAGATTAGTCCAGTCCATTCTGTGCAATGGGAACTGTTTTAAAGCTCAGTGGGGTGAAATGATCCCATGTCTTCATAGAGCCTTCCCCAGCAGAGAACTTCAGCTCTGCTTTCAGCATGAGCCCTGCAGTACAACATTAATTAAATGACAGCTCCCAGTTCCGAGCTAACGAGGTCAGGATCCAGCGCCTTGGCGTGATTAGATCTTAAATAATTTAAGCTACATTAACATCCAGCAAAAAAAAGTTTTAGTGTTTTTTTTCAGAGTTCAGCCCAGCCACTTTCCCAATGACCACCACTCCCTTTCCACAGTTGATGCTGTGGTTTTGACACTATATCACAGTGTCAAAAAAGCACAGCATTTTGATGTGTTTTCCCATATTTTTGACTGTGAAGAAGGCCAGTCCTGGGTCAGCCCTGGGATGTCCCATCCAGGCACTGCCTGGTGGGGCCCAGCTCTGGGCACTGTTGGAAAACAGTGCCATGATCTGCTCAGAGGGAAAACCAGCCACAACCCTCATCAGCCAGCACTAAGCATGGGAATTTAATATTGCTTCTAAATGGTTTTATCCTGTCTAATGCAGCTGTGGATATGGATATTCTCATCACCCACAACCTACACATTTCCCCTCCCCTTTTTTTCCTCCAGTTCTTTTAAGTTTGGGATAGGTTTTTTTTATTGACACACAGATTATTTCCATGGTATAATGAACTGTAGTTGAATAGGTACAATTTCTGTCTTAAAACAAGCTTTAAAAAGTGTCTTCTATTTTTGGAGATCTATAGATAGAAACTGTGTTGTTTCTGAAACATTTACTTCCACACTTCCATAATGTTCTCTGATGTTTCCAGGTGTATGTGATGGATACAGTCTTGGGGGTTTGCTTGATGCACCAAGAGTCTCAGATTGTCCATGTCCAAAAAAAATAATTTAGAAAAATGAGTTGATTTTCTTTTATGTCTCTGTTCTGTCTCTTTTGGTAGACTTTTGCAGCATGGATGGATGATGTGTTTTTTGTCTGATGATTCTCTACTAACATCCATTTATCTTGTATTCTGACCTCAATCCTACAGATGTACACATGTATTTAATTTTAAGATTGAGTAATCTTGGCTGAAAGGTCGAGATATGTATATATCTCCTCAGGATTATGGATTAATAATGCACTTGCTCCAACAGACATCTGGAATCCACACTTCAATATATAGCCTATAAAACACTTCCATACCATAATCAAGTTCAATCATCTGCAAACAGGGAGATGTTAGAGAAAGATTACATGATTTTTCAAGATTCTGCAAACAGTTCTTGGCAGAATCAGAAGGAGAAGCTCGCTGCCCTAAATCCTGTTAGAACTCCATCCTCTCCTGCCTTTATCCATGGATCATTAAAATAGGGATTGTTCCAAAGAGATCAACGGCAAGGCCTGCAAAGTTGAATTTTAATGTGTTTTAAATTTTGCATTAACACTTAATATATTTCATATAATACCTAGGATGCTTAACTGATTGCAAAAAGCAAACCAGAGGAGCACTGCCAAAGCCATCAGCCCCGAGCCTGCTTTGGGTACCCTTTGATGTTCCCTTTCTTGGGGGATGTGGAGGGGAAGTAAAGGATGTCACTTCAGAGAGGAGCCACGCTGTGGAACCTGGGGGCTGTTCAAAACCTGCACTCTGACCCTGCTATTGCAATCAGATGGTCCCAATACTTGCTCAGCATCAATTTAGAGTAGATGTTAGGGGGTGTTGTGGAAATGAGACCCGCCGATAGTTTTAGGAACTGCAGGATCTCCATCCTGCAGATTTTTTGTATCAGCAGCTACTTTGTAGCATTTTTTTCTTCTTTTTCATGCGATTTCTAACTACCTGTTGTACATGCATATCGCAAAAGCAATTTCGGTTTATTTGACACCAGTTCAGCACTATTTACAACACATTCTGGATTTTATGGCCGGTTTTCACAGGGCACGTGGGTGCAGTGCCGGGAGCGGTGCCGGCACCAGCCGGGGTGCGCGTTCCGCGCCGAGCTGCACCGCACGTGTGCCACAGGCACGGAGCGAAGCCACCGCTACAATTAACCCCAAGTCCGTGGATTATAAGATTATTTTCAAGTGTTTGCTGCATTAATTCGCCACTGCTCACCCCGGCTTTACGCCGTTGGGGTCGGGCATACTCGCGGAGCTCAAATTACCCCGGGTTAAGCAGAACCACTCAACTCTTCGGGCACATCTCGGGGCTCCGGTACCAACCCAGGGACCGTCCGCGCCTTTGTGGGGCCCCGTCCCCGTCCCCCCGCCGCCGCTCAGCGCCTGCGTGCCGCACACTCGTGACCGAACACCGCACGGCGGGGCCGGCGGCCAGCACAGCGCCGGTACCGCCCCGGTACCCGGCCGGCAGAGCGCCGGTACCGCTCCGGTATCCCACCCAGCCTCCCATCCCGGCCAGCCCAGCGCCGGTGCTGCCCCGGTACCCCGGCGAGCCCCCCATCCCGACCAGCACAGCGCCGGTACCGCCCCGGTATCCGACCCAGCCCCCATCCCGGCCAGCCCAGCGCCGGTACCGCCTCGGTACCCCGGGCGTTCCCCCCGTCCTGGCCAGCCCAGCCCCGGTCCTGTGCCGTGCCCCCGGACATCAACCCCGCCCGCCCCGGCCAGCCCAGCCGGTACCGCGCCGTGTCCCCGGTCCGCCCCCCCGCCATCCCCCCGGCCCCGCCGCTGTTTACGTTCCGGGCACTGCGACGCCTGCGCCCCGCTCCGCACGCAGCGCCTGAACATGGTTCCTTAGGACTTTGCAAAAGGCATCGCCGCCGCCCCCCTCCCCTTCCCTCCCCCTTTCTCCCCCCCCCCCCCCCCCAAAAAAAAAGTCCTGGTGCAAAATTGCAAAACTTTAGCGAGCCCTGGATGGCTTTTGTTTTGCCTCCTCCCCATTTGGGCCAAATATGCAGGACAGGAACTGTTGACAAATAAGTGATGAAACTCTCAAAAAAAATGGAGGCAAAGAAAGACTCTGGAAGAAGATTGGTGTGTAGCTGGCTTCGGTCTCTTTCCTATTCGTGCCTTTTAATTGATTTTGCTTAATTGTTTGCAAAGGGAGAAATGCATGTGGGACGTAGGCAGCGGAGCGACTTAGTTTGCAAGAGCGCGGCTGAGGCAGCGGGGAAGGGGCGGAATGGAACCGAGGGACGGGCAGGGTGGGACGATCATGGATCATTATTTTTTCCGGTGCGTGCGGGTTTGCGCTGATCCACCGCGCGTGTCCGCGGGGCTGCGGGGCGGGTTCGCAGGGCGAGAGCTGCCGGGAGAGGGGCAGAGCCGCCGGCGGCAACCGGTGCACCGGGCTCCCCCCGCTCCTCCGGGGACCTACCTTGTGCCGGTCCCCGCCGCCTCCAGCCCCGTCTCCGCGCCCGCCGCAGCTTCCCCGGGGCAGCGTCACCGGCCTCGGCCGGGCCTGGCCTACATCCCCCCGCATTGGGCTCGGTGCTGGCCCTCGGGCGCGGACCCCCGCGCTTTCGGCGTTGTCGAGCGTGCGGGGCGGCGGGGGGAGCGCGCGGGGGCTGCGCATCCATCGCGGCGTTACATAAAGCGATCTGGTTTTTAAATCGCCGCTTCCGGTGTGACTATGGAAACACTCGGATTATGTAAATACCGAAACCTGGATGCTGGGCATCAGATGCGAAGATTCGCCCCCCTTCCCTTCACCGGGGAATTAGCTCTTGTTCACGTACAATAATAATAATAATAATTAAAAGAATGATCCGGTCGTTAACGAGCGTTTACCGCCGTTCAAGGGTTTTTACGGGATTGCAAAACGCTTCGGTGCTGTAGCCTGTGAATTGTCGGCGAGTTACGTGTCCCCCGCTCGCCTTCCAGCGCCAGCCCCTGCTCAGCAGCCCAAGTTTGAGTTTTCCTGAAGCCAAGCACCTGTTATTCCTGCCGAGTTCCGTGTCACGGGATGGAAAAGGTGCATACAGCGGGGTTGGAGCTTGTTTGGATTCAGGTTTTGTTCAGTTTGTGCCTTGCCATCTTAATTATTTCCTCCAGAATGTGTTTATCAAACCGTTGTGCACGATCCATGTGCTTTCCTCGATTTTTTCTTTTCCGGACAATGTGTTTTATTTTGGTTTTTGTGTCTTTTCTAGCGCTGCATCGGCCGAAGGCGGTACGATGAGAACGAGGACCTCTCGGACGTGGAGGAAATTGTCAGCATCAGGAGTTTCAATTTGGAAGAGAAATTAAAGAGTAAAATGTACCACGGGGATTTCGTGCATGCCATGGACGGCAAAGGTAACACAGCCGGGCCGGGGCTGTCCGGCCGCGCTCGCCGCCGCCTCCACGTGCGGCTCCGCTCCGGCTTCGGATTTCGCGCCCGCGCCCCTGCCCGGGGATCCGGTGACGCTGCCGGCCCGAGGGGAACCGGGGGCGGCTGCTGGTGGGGCCCTGCAGCCCGGCCCGTCCCGGGGGCTGCCCCGGCCCGTCCCCCCGCACCCGGAGGAGCTTTTGCCCCGGCGCGGTGCGGGATGAGCGCGGTGATGCATGGCAGTGCTCCCCCCGCCGTGACCCCAGCGCCGCACCGGGCTGGGCAGGAATCAGCTCCTGGCACGGGAGAGGCCGAAACCCCAGCCCCCACTTAGCCAGAGGTGATTCCTGCTCCCTCTCCGCCCCCTCTTGAATCCAGGACCCCTTTTGCGAAAGGGTGCGATTGATGAGCCCGTTCGCCAGGCTCGGAGACTTTAAAGTCAATAACTTCTTTGTGTGTCTATCATATATTAAATTACAGCGCTCCCCTCCCCAAAGTTCCTCGTTTTGCTGAGGTGACTGGAATTCCGGAGCCGTAAGCGGAGCCAGACAGCCCCGCTCTGCCGCACGGGGAAACGGGAGAGCTTTGCCCGGGAACCCAGCGGGCCGGGGGGGCTGCAGGTCACCTTTATTGACCGCTGTGCTGCTGACACGGATCCCCAATCCCAGATGGCCGTCACCAAAACTCGGCCTGACTGAGGAGCCGGTTTAGGATGGCTCTCTCAGGAAAGAAGTTTTGGCTGTAATCCTCCTGAAATTGCTCTAGCTGTGTGGAAGCACTAATCGAGTTTAGAAAGTTTCCTTTTCTCCCTTAGGCTTAGTTTTGCATGAGCATTTTAAGCTCCTTTTAGAAAAGTTGATGTGGTGGAGAAATTAAATACCTATCTTACTTAGGAAGGTATTTGTTTAGGAGATAAGCTCAACCCTGACCCCTCTTCCTCCAAACAAAACACAAGCAACTATTTTTTAGCTGGAAAATGTTAATTAATTTTCCAGAAAATGATTGCATTCCACCCTCAGCTTCCAGACACTCCAATGGTTGCCACTGCTCCATGCTAAGGATAGTACAATCCACATCTTCCCTGGCTTGGCAGCTCCAAAATCTCTGGGCAGTTCTCTCCTTTCTAGGGAACTTGAAAATAAATGAGTGTCTTTTGTTATTTTGTTGTGGTCTGTGTCGGCTTTGTTCAACCCCACAAGGGATTTAAATGCTTTGTTGGGGCATTAGGAAGAAAGGATCTGCCTTGCTATTTGCTCTGTTTTTATTTTTACTATTGGTTTACTTTTTTTCTCTATAAACCTAAGAGTTGAATTGAATCTGGTCGAAACAATGACAGTAGTATGGAAGAATAAAACAAGTTATATGAGCACATGGAATTAGTTGAGCAATATTTTTTTTTCTTTCCCATGTCCTTCCCATGTTTTTATTTTCACTGATAACTCATCTTGAAGTGGTGTGAATTTTGCCTTGAATGCAGTTTGTTATAGCTGTTTGTTCTCTAGTCTGCAAGGCTATATAGGTGCCTCTGCTTCTTCCACCAATATTACTCCTGATGTTTGTTGACTTTCTGACTCGGATCAGTGTCTGTGAAAAGTCTCTGTAGTTTATTTATTGCTTACCAAAAGGCAATAGCTTTAATGGGGATGCCTATGGGCAAGGGTGACTTATTTAGCACAGAAATATTTACTGGGTAACCTTAGTTAAATGGAGTGTTCATTACACTTCCTTTGACACTAGTGGCAATAAAGTTTCTGTAGTTGTAATGTTTCTGTAAATGGATAATTACAGTGCTCTGATTTGGTAACTCTTAAGTAGGAACATTACATCCCTACTTGTCATAATTACCAACTGAATACAGCAAAGAAAAAGTAAAAATAGAGGGCAGTACATGTGCAGGCATGGGAGTTTGGCCTCTGGCTCTCCTCTTGCTTTCAGTGTGGGTTTTAGAGCAGAGAAACATCAGGAATGGAGGCTCAGGCTGAGGTGCTTGTGCTGGCCCAGGGAGCGTGGGCAGCTGGAAGAATCTTGGAGTGAAACTGCTCCTGTGTGCCTGAATAACCTGCAGGGAGAGGGCTCTGGGTTTGCAGGGCATTCTGTAGTGCTGGACACTCAAGCAGTGCTTGCCATTCCAGGGCAGTGTAGGAAAGGCTTTATAAAAGTCATTTTTTCCTGTAAAATGGGGGAATAGCAGAGCCATAGAAACAGTCCATGGCTGCTGCAGGAATTCCTCTGCTCTCTGTGGCAGAAGGCTCCAAACTGAGTGTGGGGTTTTGTAGCCATGGCTCACCCAAATCGCTGCCTTGTAACTTCCTCTCTAATCCCCAAATCACTGCTATTGTGTCAGACCATGCATAGAGAAATCCCCAGGAAGGCCAGTCCTGTGTAATCCTCAGAGAGGAGCAGCAAGGTAATTCTGGCCAGTGTTAACATGACAAATTTATATTTAATTTTCACTTCGATTGTGTATTATACTGTGACTCCCCACAATTCATTTTTCACAGACTTCCTAAGTGCCAGGAGCTGTGTAAAATCTGCCTATCAGCTCCTGGAGTTACATTGCTGATTAATTAAAAGAAAAGTTGTTCTATTGAAACCAAGAGTAACCCCCACATAAAAAGAATTATGTGTTCATGGAATTAGAGCTCTCTGGTAGAACCAGATAATGCTCACAAGAAAATTTATATTTATCTAAGTAGAAATGTGTAACTTAGAAAATCTAAACTTACACATACATTTTAAACTACACATTTGCCCAAAAATACCTGACTGATTTGCAGTATTTGGTCAGGATTATCTTTTAACTGTTAATTTGGTATTTCATTACAGCCTGGGTGTTTCAACACAGACCTTAATTGACAAACTGACTGGCTTCTATTTTATGTGCATCAGTGAACAGGAAAAATAGGGAGCAGCTGGGACAGCATTGTCTGTCACTGGGTTTCCGGTTTGGATCTAAAATATGCATTCTCTTTCCATTTCTCTTTAGGTGATAGGGAGTTCTTTGGTGAGAAAAGGGGAATGGGGAGAGTCTGAGAAAATGTAACTGTGAGGTGCCAACACCATTGTAATTGCTTTGGGATGTTGTTCTGATTCATTTCCACAGATTTTACTTTTGAGTATGTGCAAAGAGAAGCTCTCAGAGTTCCCCTCATCTTCAGAAATAAGGATGGACTGGGAATTAAGTAAGTTACAACCAAATTTTGGTGATTAATAAATGCTTTTATAAAATAACCATTATGCTTTCTACTTGTATCTGATATTTCTTTTGATGATCTCAAAATGGATTGCAATTAGTAAGACTGTCAGCAGCCTTGAGAGGAGGAATGATTATTTTCCACTTATAAACAAGCAGATAATGAAGTCTATAAAAGTTAAGTGCATACAGCATGGTACTACACAGTCAAAGTATGTCAGCAGTGAAAGTTAGGAATGAAATCCAAGGTTTTTGCACCCAATCCATGCTGTAATGACAGAACAAACTCCCTTCAATTTTTGACTTCTCAATTCTTTCATTCATTGCAGGTGGAATTCTAATGATGCCTGTCGTTTTCCATTATAATTATGTCTCTTCAGAATGTTACAGCTTTGTAAATATTTAATAATGTCTAGTTAAATATGAGATTGCTGCAGCCTTTTTGAGGTGGCATTTGGTTAATATCCAGTATAAAGGATTTGGTATTTTAATAAGAGAATCCTGCAACTTTGTTTGTGACAGTGACAGTGTCTAAAAGAAAAGTCTTAAAAGCATTAACATTATCAGTCTTTAATCCATATTTAGATGAATGTTACTTGATACTTTTGGAAATTAGGATCATGTAACTGACTATTGCTGGAAGAAAGAAAAATAATGTTTGAAAGCATCATTACTTTGCTCAGTTTCACTTTAGTTTCCAGCTGTGGAACTCTTCCCAGTTCAGGGGACCAAGGACTCCCAATTGTTAATTAAAAGGAATCAAGCCACCCCAGTATAATTTAAAGAATGAGACAAGCAGAGTTTGGGGTATTTGACAACCATGTGTCCTTTTACTATAACAGCAATCAGGAGCTGCTGTGATGTTTCTGGTGATGCAGTGAAATAGTTTCATATGTTGAACTCTCAACAAGAGGTGCTCAATAGGCTCTCTCTGTATGCATTGGTTTTAAACTGCTGCTGATAAGGGACAAGTGGTAAAAGCTTCAAGAATTCCTTCCTGAAGAAGCCATGAGCTGTTCAGTGAGGCTGGGGAGTATTTGGGAGCCAGAGCAGCACCTTCCCAGCACCTTCCCAGCACCCAGATCCTCCTCCTGGGGTTGGGGAAGTTCCCATGAAATTCCTCCCAGTTCAAGAAGAAAACTGGGAAGAAGTTTCAGCTCCTGCTGCTGTGCCAATGGTACCAGTTCAGCTCGTGCTCCAGAGTGAAGAAGTGTGGAAATGAGAGCTCATCCTGCAGGCACAAACATTCCTAGGCTTCAGTCACAGGAGGCTGTGAACATCATCCTGTGGTGGATTGGGTGATCCAGATCTGTAGGGTGACTTTTGACATAAGATGATTTTTTGACTTTGGACGTTTTGAATATCTGCTGATGCAAGCTTCCACTTCTGCTTGTGCTGAGCACTCAGCCTGCATGTCTGTGCCTGGCAGAGGTACAGAGCTGAACACTTTGGTTGCTGTGCTTGGAGGGGCTCTGAAATGGCAAGGAATGAGAGGAATGAGGAAAAATCCTTACAATGAAACTCTGCAAATTGCTTCCCTCTGTACTTGTGACCATCATGAACTGCTACTGGTAGGTCTGAAAGCAGGAAAGCCCCGCTGTGATCTCTTAGCAGAGGAGAAGCTGTTTTTCTTGGAGGGCTGTTTCCAAGATTGCAGCTCAGGAAGAGAATGCTCTTTGGAGAGGTGTTATCTCTTATCTGAACAGCAGTCAGCTTGCATTGTTTTGTAGTTAATCAGATACCTGTGCTGGCCAGAGCTCATCCTCATTAGGATTTGAATAGGTTCTCTAGCAAATCTTTAAACATTTGCAAAAATCCACCCAGTGCAGACTGAGGTGTTTGCATTTCTCTTCTGCTGAGGAAACCAGCAACACAATTTGTTTATTACAGACTGCTGAACATCTCCAATGTAGTCAGTGATATTTTGGAGTTAAGTCACCCTGCTGTACTATTCTTCACCACCGTTTATGATATTTGAAATCTTTGGAAGCATTCATGGTGGTTTTACACAGATACATTTGTCTGAAAATTGCATAACATCAAGGGAAAAGCATTTCTGCACAGTTCTTGCATTGCTGTTCTGGATTTATAAACAGAAAACCAAATGATTGGTGACATTCAAGAAAACAGTTGGTTTGGGGATTTTTGCTATCATAGTTTTGTAGCAAACCAGCCCTAATTGTGTAAGAGGGAGTGTGCTAGTTGATTTTTATTTTGATTTATATAAATATGAAAAAGATTGCCTATCTAATTGTTGGACATTTCTGACACCAAATACAAGCAAGCTGTGTCATTTGCAGACAAGCCTGGCATGTTCTTGTTGCCCACAAATGGTTCCTGTTTCTTTTCCCCTATTTCTGACTTTCTAGTGCTTGGAAAGAAAAGATGAGCTCTGAATGAACCCTGAAGGTCAGTAGATTCAGGCTGTTTCATTCCAGAGAGGGAGTGAATTCCAAAGCTGTGAGGCCCTCACAGCCAAATGCAAAGATGTGAGGGTTGGCAGAGAACTAACAAAAGATACTGTCCAGCCTCTGCATCCCACCAGAGGAAGGTGATAAGGGTGAAAGAAAGTGGACAAAGAGAATTTGGCAAATAGTTCTCAAGATATGCGCATGCCAGTAAATGCAGTTTTTAACTTTACCTTTCAGTGCTTTCCTAATAGTAAAAATTATTGTTCTGCATGTTTGCCCATGGGCTGGATTGCTCAATTTTCAACTAAATAATGTCAAAAGTCCAGAAGAAAATTGTTTCTCTTCAACGTGGGGCAGTACAAGAGGGGCAGAGCACTGAGCTGGCACGTCCCACTGGGCTGTTTTTCATTACAATTCCTCAGTCAGCTTTTGTGCAATGTGAAGTGTGAAATATTGTCAGTAAAATGAAGTCAATCACCCTTAAAACCTCAGCACTGTTTTTATTTTCTTTTTTCATCCAGTTTCTATGCTGCAGAATTTTACTCTCTCCCTGACATGTAGAACTCACTTCTGGACCAGGCTACTCTCTAATTACATTATGCCCTAAAACATTGCCTGTGTTAGAAGTGATCCTGTAAAAGCATCAACATCCCTGAACCAATTATGCTACCATTTAATTTAGCTCTGAATTAGCCCAAATTGAATTGAACAATTTCCCAACCCACCAAATACAGCCGAGATGTCTTCTGCCAGACAAGGAGGTTTGGAACAGTCATTAAAGCAAAGGGGCTTTATTTTTTTTTTTAATTTTTAAAAAATATATATTATTTCCAAGCCATGATTCCTACCTGTGATGATGTGGCTTTGAGCAGGTTGTTTCACTGCTCTGTGCCTCAGTTTGGCAAGTGTGACAATGCTCACCTTGGGGAACAGACATGAGGCACCACGAGTTGCTTAACAAGCTATAAACATTGAGGATTTTATTGAAATCACTCCCAATCCCCTTCCCTTCTCTCCCACTCTGGTGCTGATAAAAAGTGCTCAAAAAGACACCTCTTCTCTTTCATTGTGAGTAGAAAAACTGTTGTACACTTGCCAATGCAAAGATGTCATGTGTGTCATTAAAACTTGCACTGTCCACACTTCAGAGGGGCCTTGCTGGATTCCACCTCCTGCACTATGGACAAAGAGCACCATACATTTATTTCTCCTTTATTATGGTAACGAGAGTGTACCCATGCTTATCTTGACAGTATTTAACTTTGCTTTCTTTGCTAATTACAGAATGCCTGACCCGGATTTCACCGTCAGAGATGTGAAGCTATTAGTGGGTGAGTTATTTTGAATGCACTGGATTAACTCTATACAGAACAGAATTGCTTTTAAATACTTGTCCAGTTGTGTTTGTAGACATTTGTGATAACTCTCAGAATCTGGGAGAAGGCATGGAGAAGCAATTTGTAAATTAAAAAGGCCGGGAGAACCCTAATTAGTAGTTGTGCTGACCGGACTCCGATTTCATGCTGGATAATTGGCATTTGGAAGGGAGGGAATGCTTTTGCTCTTAACAGGTGTCCTACAAACACTTTTGTGATCCTGGAAAGCAGCAGCTCTATTGATCGAGTTCCTATTTTTTTTTTTTTTTTAATCTGTTGTAGAGCATCTGTTTGTAAAAGGTGTGACTGGAGCTGTGTCACCTTTTGCCTGTGTTGTCCCCTCAGGATTTATCAGTGTCAGGCCAGGTTGGTGCTTTGAGGGAAGGTTGTAAAGAGAGGCTGAGCACAAAGCCTTGCAAAGTGCCTGGCTTTTGATGAGACACAAACCAGAGAACTGGTGACTGTCATCAAATGCTTCCTAGCAATCTTTGCAAAATTAATGTGTTTTAACTCTAAGAAAAGCTACAGCTTGACTAGGAGATTATACTGTATTTTCTTTGAAATCTGTTTTTACTGAAGATGGGTATGTTATTTATTGTTATCTGAAATTGTTACTCAATAGTGATCCTGCACTCCATGAAGTTGTCACTGTGGAGCAAGCTGGATGTTGAATGTGTTTGCTGCAGTTCTTGGAGATTTTTAACTGCATTCCTGCTAGTTAAAATTAACTCAGTTTATTTACCTGTCTTGTGGCAGCAGTTTATCTTTAAAATTAGGTCAAATGCTGCATTCTCAAAGACAAGTGTTTTTAAAAATTACTCTTTGAGTTTTATTGTCAATAGGAATATCAAGTCTGGAAAAGAAAAACAAAGGAGAGGAACTTGTGCCTCATTTCTGCTCACTTGGGGTTATCAGTGAGGGAGGGGTTATCTCTGATAACCTTCCTTCACAAACAACTCAGCAATGTTGCTTAATTTATGACCATTTATAAGCTCAGGAAAAAAGCCCCAAATATCTGGCAGAAAATGTTTGGGAATTAGGGTGGGAAGTGTTATTTGATGGTCAATCTGTGTTAAATTAGAAAATAAACTCCTAAATGTTATGGATTTCCTAAATACCTGCATGTGCACATTTGCAGGTACAGAAAAAAGCCTTTTTGCTGTGGAGGAGCCTTGTATAAACCCTGTAATTATCTGGACCCTGTTGCAGTTTTCTGAACTTGTTGCATGGCTGATAAACTGCAGTTTCTGTCTCTGAGGCTGGAGCTGAGGGTCTGACGTTGAGGTGTTTTGGAACAGGGTAGTGTTGCATAACAACAGTGTTTTTCCTGTAGAACAGTCAAAGTGTGGGAGTTGCATTTCCTCAAGACTGATGTCCTTTGAAGTGTTAGGGGGTGGAGATTCCTGTGTACATGGCCAGCAAAGCGAGAGGATATTTATAAATAAAATTGCATTTATGAAACAATAGAGCAGAAATAACATTTGTAATTAACTTTGACATTAAGTTGAATGTTAGAGTGTGCCTGTTCACAGCTGGATCAGCAATCCTTGTACCTGCTCTTGGCCAGATATCACATCATGCATCCTTTTATATCATGTTTGGGCAAACTCCCTCTGGAGTCATTGTGCTGAGCCCATAATGTGGTCCAGAACATTGTCACCTGCCCTTTTTATAATACAGCTGATGACTTTTGGCATCACAGGTGGAAACTGTGAATCAAAAGATCTAAAATATCTGGGAAATGGACTGTGAGTTGTACCTGAAAAATCAGAGTTCTTGTGGCAAATCGTTTTTCTCGCTGTGGAATTTGTGCTGGGTGGAACAGCCACATTGACACTGAGAGCACATGGGGGAATTCCTGTCTCCATGCCAAATTTTAAAATTATCTACTCATTATTTCAGGAAACACTAGTGAGCATCTTCCTATAGCATATCATTGCTGATATTTTTTTCTAGTTTTATGTTACATGTGTTACACTCACTATCTAATGTTCAAATAAAGGACATAAAACGTCTTGTTTTATTAACATCTCCTGTCACTGGAGATGTTGAGATGTCGTGGCAGATCTCTCAGATCTTCCTGAACCTCCAGGTTTGCATTTCCAATGTGTGGTATTTTGAGAACTTATTCAATCCTTTGCTGAACCTGGGGAGGGAAGGAAGTTTGGTGAATGTGAAATGGAATGATCATAACTCTGCATCTGATTGTGTGTGGGAGTCAATAGAGAGAGAACACAGTCTGGAAAACGTTGTTGGCTTTTTAAATGCTCATCATCAGAGTTTGCTGGTGCTTTTTAAACCTCTCATTTCTTCTCTTTTCTTATTGAATCAGGGGAAGCTCATTTGTTACAGAGCCCTTGAAGGACATGGTGCTGGCTTTTTCCAGAGCACATAAATTCCATGGGAAGTTAATGAGCCTTTGGTCCCAAACTCTGCTGAAATCTTACTTTCCATTTCTAATGTGACTGTTTTACCATCTTCACAGGGGAGAACCTAAAAGTCACAGGGAAATAACAACAAGCTTTAAAATCTCCCTTTGAAAACTCTGCTCTGTGGCAATAATAAGGAGAATACAAAAAGGAGGGGTTGATTGCTGTTTTTGTATACTTGAGCTTAGGTGTCTCTTTTTTAGTCTTTTGTCAGACTTCCAAAGAAACATTGACATTGCTTGATGGATTTTTCTGTTTTCCTGGCTGTAATTCAGTTTGGTGATGTTCATGACCTCCTGTTTCTGACACGAGTGCCTGACTGTGCACCCATGTGCAATGTGTGTGTGAAGCTCTGCCCTACAGTAGCTTTCCTTTCCAGAGCCAGACTCCCACCTCCATCCAAAGCATCTCCTGGATGCTCTGTAAAACCTGAGCTGATGGATTAATTTCAGCAGTTGGAAATGTCTCATCTGTGAAATGGCTGTGAGCCAAGAACACAAATGGAGAAGTGGAAAGGAATTCCTGGCCTGCTCAGGAACTTGAGACAACTCTTGAAAGATGTAAAGCTCTGTTGTAATTTAATAACTTTTAAGCTTTGTAATTTCATTGCATTAAGTAGATTTGATTGCTAATTCTGAAGGGCAGAATGTCACTGTCATCTCTTCATAAGCTGATTTAAAATTTGATTGAGGGTCATTGGCCCTCTTAGAATGTCCTTAAACATCTGCCACATCTGCACAAAAACTTTGGTGTCATTTCTGCAGGGGTGCCTGTCATAGATGGGCAGAACAGCAAAAGTGTATTTTCCCAGATTGTCAGCTCCACCCTCTGCACACAAGGACCTGAGTGAGAGTTTCATGCCAAGTGCTCTGCAGAACAAGTGGCATTGCTTGCCTGGGGCTGAGCAAGGAGATAAAAAGGTGACTGCCTTGCTCAGCAAGCTGCTGAAAGCCAGGGCTGCCCTGGTCACTGTGGACCCTCTCCAGCCTTTGCCACTCCTGAATTCAAGGACTCAATGCAGTCATTTGATTCAGTCTTTGATGTCACAAAACCAAAGCCTTCCATTTTGTCATTTGTTTGAATTTTGTCTTTATCTTGTCCTTCATGGGTGTCACACAACGCGAAGCTGGCAGCCCTGAGCACGTGTGGAAGCTGTGGACCATGTAAGGGGGAGAGAGAGAGGAGCTGCTCATGGATGTGTCCTCAGCCTAGCACTCTGAGCTCTTTCTCTGATCACTTCTTTTTATTGGGGCTTTTTGAGAGGTTTTCTTGGGTCACCATGGGTTGAGTTTAGAGGAGTATCTGCTTTGCTGTGGCACCTGCAGTGCCTCCCCCTGTGACTGGGCAGTGCCTGGGCTGTCCCAGTCTGCCCAGGAGCTCCCTGGGTAGGTGTGCAGGCCCTGCACAAGCACAGTGTCTCTCTCTAAACAGTAGTGGCCAGTCTGGATGTATTTGCATTTATTTCTAATTTTTAGCTGACCTATTTTCAGTTTGCTTGCCACAGGCACACAGTCTAAGGCTATGGAATCCCAGCTTTTACACTCACACCTAAGTAAAGTAAATAAAAAGCTAAATGAATGGAAGTGGTGCTGGCTCTGTGATGTGCATCAGCTCTTCCCTCTCTGGGCTGGTGCAGCTTTGTGTGCCAGGGTAGGTATTTGTTGTGCACCCCCAAAGTGGAGCTTGCAATCCCAGCAGGTGGCAAAAGGGGAGATTTCAAACATGCTGAGGATTGTAAGAAAGAAAAGAGACTTTGGGTTATTGTGATCTCTGGGCTGAAGAGGTTAAAGTTGTGACCACAGCGGTCACTTCTGTAGGATCAGCAGCATTGTCCTATGGAATTCACCGTGCCCAGCCAGGCATTGTGTCAGTGGGAACAGTGCAAGTACAGGACTTAGACTATTCATGGGGTGGTCTAACAACTGACATCAACTCACTGATTGATTTTATTTAACTAACTCACTACGGGTTTATTTATAGAATTAAAAAAAAAAAAGTGTAGGAGCAGCAGAGGATGTGTCATCAGTCATGCAATTTGCTATTAAAATCTGGTGCTGTAGACTGGACTGGGCCCTGATGCTCATAAGTGTAGGAAATGTTTGCTTGCTGTGTTCACAAACTGCACTGAAAGACTTTGGTGAATAAAGAATCCAAGCAAAGTTGAAAGCAGCAAAGCTTTTAATTGTGATACAATTTGTGCATTGAGGTATGGCAGTGAAGAGCAAGTATAGGCAAGCTCCAGTAACTGTTGCAAAGACCAATCTTCATCTGCCCAAGGAGATGATGCTCAAGATGTGACCTAATAGATCATTGCAATATTTGATTCCTGGAATTCTGTCAAATCCCTAAAGACCTGGCAGCAGGCTTTGATCTCAAGACAAAGGGTGAAAGGAAAACCAAGGCTCTACATATCCTGTTGCTTTCTTTGGTGGGAGTAGCTGAAGAAATACTTGATTATTGCTGGGATTTGCCTTTTCATTAGAAACACCAAAGAACAGGAACTGAGCCAAAAATTTCAGTTGCAAATTGACTGTTTAAAGAAATATATGTGAAGGCCTGTGCCTCAGCTATGAGTTTATAATCATGGTGTCAGTGGGGCAAGATAATAGAATAAGTTACATCATTAAATCCCTGATATTTTCAAGGGGAAAGTCCTATAAGTAGGGGGGGCTTGGCACTGCTAGTGCAGGTCAGCCTTCCCTCACCCTGCTGACAATTTCTGGAGGAGATGCTGTGTGCTGTTACACATCTGCTCATGGTTTATTCACTACGTGCATCACAGAGCACTGAAGTGAGGATCTGAGCTTTCATTAACATCAGTGGGTGAAATCAGACCTGCAAAGGAGCATTTCCCTGATGTTTAGATTTATTTTTTTTCCCCCCACAGAGCAGAGCCCTAAGTAAGGTTTGTGAAGTTTGGTATTGCAACATTTTCCTCATTCTAGGAGGAACTGCAGTTCTGCAGTGTGGTGGTGCACAGTAAAAAGTGTGGCCTTGTTTTCCCAGGTGGGAACCAGGCAGAAAAGTGAAATCATCTGCTAAAATCAGAATTTGGGGAGTCTCAGTTTCTAGTTTTCCTGTAAACTGTAAATGATGAAGTGAATGTAGGAAGCCATGGCTTCTTTGTGCAGGGACTGTGGTGGGGAGGAACAAGTTCCCTGAGCAGTTAATGTCAGCAGGCTGATGTAAATAATTTAAATTCAGTTGGGACAGAAAGAATTTCTGCCCATCAAATGTACCAAACAGCCATAAGCTATATGAGGCTCTGCATCTTTCATCCAGCCATTTTTGTTTTCTTAAATACACACACTGCTGTAGTCCCCAGAAATTCCAGTTAAAATGGGAATATGCATGCCAGGTAGTTCACAGAGAGACAAGAGCCCCCCTAACCCATGCTTCTGGAAGCAGGTGGCATTGAAAAAGGAATAGAAAGAGATATAAACATTGTAGGTAATAATTATTCTGCCTCTATAAAACGTTTTATATACCTATTAAAAACTGTACACACCCTTACAGATGTGTACACATAGACATGTATAAATTTCATTCAGTACTGAATCAAGAATCATAGGCAGTGTTTCCATGGAAGAGAAAATTGTGGTGCTGGTGGTGACTGCAGGTCAGGTGGGTAAAGGCAGGAGGGAGGGCAGAGAGGTGTAAAACACTCCTTTTACATTAGCATACATTTCTTGTGCTGTGTCTGCACAATGGTCCCCCAGCTGGCTGTGCAAACCTTCAGCTTTTTGTTAGCAGCTACTCAGAAAAGCTGAAAGCAAATCACAGAAGTGTCCCTGAGTAGCTGCTTCCTAGTGATTTTTTGGTTCATTCCTCCTGCGTGTTTGCTGCTCCTCTCAAATTGATCTGTTCTGAAAATTGTATCATGGTTGAATTCACATCCAACTACAAAGCGAGTCGAGAGGCTCGTAGTGTGGTCTGCAGGCAAGTAGGGGAAATTTTGTCTTAATCAACGTACAGTTCTCCATCCTGTGAAAGAAAATTAGCCATGTAGATACAAAAGAAGGACAAAGCAGCCACACACTGCAGCTCAGAAAACTTTCCATCATTTCTGCTGAATAGGGACTCAGTGTTGCTTTTTCTATAGAGCAACGCTCCATTTGTTTCAAGGAAGTTGTGAAATTGGAGACCCGGAGGAGTTAGGAGGGAGGCTCATTAGAGAGGCTCTGTTGTAAGGAGCACTTCCCAAAATTAAACTGGCTGCTCAAAGGAAGTGCAAAAGTCTGCCCCCAGACTTGCATCTAAGTCTTGATTAAGATGTATGGTTCTCCCCTGGTGTGGGGATTTGTCCTGTCAATGGGAGTGCCAGTTGGGAGAGCAGAGAGCTGAGTCAGGAGTCAGTAACTGCTGTGTCTCCAGGAGCCTTGTGTGGAGGCACAAGGAGGAAGCAAGGTCTGTGCTCTGCTCCTGGGACCCAAATAATGCATTTTTCAAAACACGCTGGGCCAGGCTCTTCTAGGGGAGAGGAGTCATCACTGATCTCATGGGAGGGGAGGTACTTGGATGAAATATTTCCCACCATTGTAAGATTTCTCCTCTTATTTCTCATGGGGTTTTTGTGCCTCACTGGGTGATCTGTGCCTGGCCTGCTCTCTGGGTTCTGCTTTTTTTGCTTTTCATGTAAGTGGGACTGTTGGAATACTAAGAAAACTGAGTTAAAGAAACATCCATAGTTTGGAAGGCCAATGTCTGTGTAGTTTTATACCAACTTGTGAACGTGTTCCTCAGGCTGTGAGAATTCCAACTGAGGGTACCTCAGCCTCTGGGCCCTGCAGGTCACACCCTGAGTTCATCAAGGGACTCAGATCCACAGAGACAGCTGAGAGGAGCAGGGGATCCAAGAAACAGGAGATAAAGACGGCTCCCTGCAGGAGGAGGCTGAACTGGGCTGTTCCTCACAAGAGACTGTAAAATAATTACATGTCACTGCTGTTCCCATTGATCTGAGGCTCCCAGCTCAAACCCTGTGTTTTCAGGGAGCTGGGTTATGTACCTGCCTACAAACTTTCCAAAGGGAAAAATGGAGCATCAGAAAGCAACTTTCATCAGGGCCCCACTGATTTGTCTCAGATGTTATTCAGAAACATGTGTTTGACATCCAGTCCATAAAAATAAATTGTTTCCTCTGTCATGTTGTTTTGTGACCAAAGCTTGTTTGAAAAACTTGCATTATTTTTTTAAAATGCTCTGTTTTTAAAGTCAAGTTCCAAATTGCTCACAGTCTTGCTGTCGGGCCTGTCAACATGCTTCATGCTCTAAACTGGGAAATGTGCTAAGTCAGGCCTAAAATCAGCAAATAAATGTTACCACTGAAAATGATAATTTCCCAGTGTCTGTAAGCTCAGATGGAGTCAAACCAATGGTCTGTCAACAAAGGGGTTTATAAGTACTGTTGGTCTGAACTGGACAGACTCCTAGCTGCTGCATTTATTTTTAAATTTAAGTACTGCAAAGAGGAAACATATGGACAATAAGAGTAAAATAAAATAAAATAAAATGTGCTATTTCATGGAAATGATTGGTTCCAATTCTATCTAGCAGGTTTCTCTTCCCAAAGTACAGCACTGGAGGTTTATTGGCTCATCCTTTTGTCTTTGTGCTTTTTTCTTTCTTTTCCCTTGAGCGACCTCTCCTGTTTTCTCTGTATCCCTCTTTCCTTGAGGAGGCTGCTGTACTCTACAGAACTTGTTTTACCCCCTCATTCCATAGAAGTTTGTGAGGAAGTCCAGGTAAATCCTCCCAGACTCCAGCAAGTGTTCTTAGGATTCCTTTCCAGCCATGAGCCAGCAGTGATAGAGAGAGCAGCACACTTTGCTGTGAGCAGGGCCAGTAGGACTTGGCAGGTGGGGTTTTTGTTTCCCATGGAATCTCTCCCTCCTTTGTGGGACACCAGCAGTCCTGAGTGTCAATCAGACAGCCTAATGTGATTTCTGATCTCCTCCACCTTAGCCAGGGCTAGGGAGAATTACAAAGTTGTGGAGCTGCACTGTGTTCTCTCCTGGGCAGGATTAAAATTAGTAACTGGAGAGCAACGTTTCTGAATGGATTTTTTTCAAGTGAAGGTTCCATTAGTGATTTTCCTACAGTCTGAGGGCTCTAATTTGTTGAAAATTGAAGTGGTTTGTAACAGCTCTGAAGGAACCCTTTGGGACTCTGGCATCCACCAGTGTTAAGGTGGAGAAGTGCATAAATAAAGTGGAAATCTCTGTCTATTAAAGTGCTGTATTGCAGACTTTCAGAGGATGTTGCTTCATTTAACACTCACTGGTTTTGTGCCTCTTAGACAGCTCATTGTTTAAGAAGAAAAGCTGCAGTCAGTACTAGCAGGAGGGAGCTGGGCTGTGCTTGGTGGCACCGTGGGATTTCCCCCAGTGCTGGTGCTGGCTGCACATCCTTCCCCTGATCTTTGGGGAACTGTGCTGGGAAGAGGCAGGGAGCTGACCCCGCTTAAAAAAAATTATTTAAGCCTCAACAGTTTCTTGAGTATTGGTGAACAGTTTGTATCATGAAACCAGGACCTAGGGCAGACAGAGGTTAAAATTTACCCAGTGCTCCTGATAGACTGGAAATAGAAACTTCTCCCTCTAATACCAATACCAGCTCTGGTGCCAGACCAGCTCTCTGTCATCTAAACTGGCTCTGCCTTTGCTGCTGCTGCCTGTTATGTGACCAGGGGAAGTGTCCCTGCTCCTTGTGCTTCCTATTGCAGCCAACAATTTGCTTTTTTTGCCATACCAATTAAGCAACTCTAAATTGGCATCCTGCTCATTCTCTTCCTTCTCTCCTCACTTCTGGCATTGCTCTCCCATCCCCTCCTGTGTGCTGGCACGGGCTTTCCTCCTTCTCATAGTGAGGTGGTTCAGGAAGTTGAACCAGCAGAAAACTCACACTGTCTTTCTACCTTGCAGAAATGTGGAGGAATATATATACATTTATTATTTTTATATTATTTTGGTGCTTGTTTAGCTCTCAGCACTACCCAGGGCTGGGCTAAGCTGTAATGGACATAGCCTTCCACCTCTGTCATAAGTTTCCACTGGGGCTCTGTGCATCAGAAGTGCCAGGTGAGTGAACTTTGAGCCATGATTAGGGTTTCTGTGTAATAAAATAAATAAAAAGAAGACATTTGATGCTCTCTCATTCAGCCTTTTTTTTTTCTCCTAGAAGTAAAAATGAAATATTATAACACTCGCTTGCCTATGTTTAGCACGTCCGCTGACTTGCCATTTTGGAAGAAGAACCAGTTCTATTTTTAGAGCTGAACTTCCTGTTTGAGCTCTCTTTAAGTTTGTCCTTTGCCTAACACAGGCAAACTCTTTAAAAAAAATCTTAGTTAAACTGGGACAGTTTTGCTAAAAACAGTCATGTTCATGTCCAGATATAAACAGCAATAAATCTGCTTTGAATGAACATTACAACAAAAATACAACTTCTGAGAGAATGTATTTCCATGATGTCAGGACGTGAAAGTGAAATTGAAGTGATGTGTTGGTGTGGTCGGGCATCTCAAAGCCTCTGTCTACAGGTGGATTTGAAGATGAATTGTCCATGTGGAAAAACCAAGCAGAACAGCTGTTTTAGTCACACTGTGTTTCTGCAATAAGCATCCTCTGCTTTAGCTCATCCAGGCTAGAAATGAGCTGTCTTATTTTGGAGTGATCCCACCCAAAATCCTAAATATTTTATGGTAGTTGTTATGCCTTAGTGTAATAATATACCTTAGTTCAGAACTACCTTCAAGCGTCGTGCCTTTATCTAAAAATAGATATAAATACCAGCATGTTGTGGAGGTTTGATGTGACCATAGCCATATATTTCTTCAGATGTTCTCATAAGTGTGGGTACAAGATGTGTGGGAGTGTTGCAACCCTTTGACACCTTCAGATACCCTTCTAGACCAGAGGGGAGCTGCAGGATTGCTGCTATAGTGCTCATGTTGATGGGTAATGTGAGTGTAGTGGAAAGTCTTCTTTCATTTCCTAATTGCAAAGTATGAGGGAAATCAAGTTTTCCTTGTTATGGGCTGATGATGAGACTTCGGAGGGCTGAAAGGTTATAATTTTTATAACATTTTTCTATATTTGTACTGTTAGATATACTTTATCTTGAGACATTTTAGGAAGTTATTAATTTAAATAATTTAAATTATTTTTAATCTTAAAAGGAATTTGCTAAGATAAATAAACCATAAGATTTTCCCCAAAGTTATACCCCATCCCATTTTTTCTTGGACCTTATTTTTCTTTGTATAATTTTTCTTTGTAAAATGTATTATTTTTCTTTCTATAATTGTTATTTTTGTGGTCTGTGTTTTCAGCCACCTGGAGTATGCTTATACTTCAGGTTAATGCATTGGGATATAAAAAATTATATAAAAAAGTGAAATACTTCTTTGTATAAGGAATTATACAAATTATAATTATATTATTAGACTGGCGCTGGGGACAGACAGACAGACAGACGCGGCCGAGGGGACAGGGAAGGCAGAGCTGGGCACAGGGGATGCCCCCATTGCAGCACAGAGAGGGTTCAGGGGATGCCTCCATTGCAGCACAGGGCACAGGGGGTGCTCCTGTTGCAGCACAGGGGGTGCCCCCATTGCAGCACAGGGCACAGGGGGTGCCCCCACTGCAGCACAGGGAGGGTTCAGGGGATGCCCCCATTGCAGCACAGGGCACAGGGGGTGCCCCCATTGGCACAGGGGATGCCCCCATTGCAGCACAGGGAGGGTACAGGGGATGCCCCCATTGCAGCACAGGGCACAGGGACGCCCCCATTGCAGCACAGGGCACAGGGGGTGCCCCCATTGCAGCACAGGGGGTGCCCCTATTGCAGCACAGGGCACAGGGGATGCCCCTATTGCAGCACAGGGAGGGCACAGGGATGCCCCCATTACAGCACAGGGCGGGCACAGGGGGTGCCCCCATTGCAGCACAGGGGGTGCCCCTATTGCAGCACAGGGGGTGCCCCCATTGCAGCACAGGGGGTGCCCCTATTGCAGCACAGGGAGGGCACAGGGATGCCCCCATTGCAGCACAGGGAGGGTACAGGGGATGCCCCCATTACAGCACAGGGGGTGCCCCTATTGCAGCACAGGGAGGGCACAGGGATGCCCTGCTGTTCCCGGGGGCCGGCGGTGCTGGGGAAGGCGCTGGGCGAGGAGCTGTGGGGAGAGCTGTGAGCGATGGCCGGGCTCGCTTCCCTTTGTTCTTCTGTGCCCTCTGGTGGCACTGAGAGCGATGGGATCGGGACGCGCCTCTTAATTTGCTCCTACCCTGGCTCTGAAATGCAGGGAATGTCGGGAACAGCTCCACTTGAGTAAGGAGTTTCTGCTCGGGTTCACATCCCTCCCCGTTAGCAGGGGATATCATAATGGTCTCCCGTGGGCAGCAGAAGAATACGTGCTCCCAGCTCCGGGAGCTCGGGGGGATTAACTGGGATGCAAGTCAAAGCCTCAGTCTTTAGGTACAATTAACCCGCTAGCGAGGCTGGCAGATTTCCTGAGGCTCTGCCAAAAATGCTGCTTTACAAACCAAGGATTTTTTCCTCATAAGAAGCATAAAGATTAGGCAGGAGCAGCGGGCCGGTCCCTCGGCGTTGGAGGTTGGTTTCTGGTTGTCAACACTGTATTGTACCTTCAGCACAGATCTCAATTCAGCCACAGAGGGTTAAAATAATTCCCCAAGGTAGCTTTATCCTCTTAATGGACAGGCTTGATAATCATTCTTACAGAAAGGACATTTCCTCTTTCCTCTGCTGTGGGGGAGTTGCACCTTTTCCTGCTGGTGCTGTGCTGGAGAAGAGACCACAGCCTAGAAAACTCTGGTGTCGTTTGCAGCTCTGATTCACACCTCCTGTGCATTTCTCATACTCTGCTGTGTGGTTCATGTTTGAATTGCTTCCACTGCTCCAAATATCCGTGCTAAATCCACATCATGGAAAAGGATGGGCCATGCTGAAGGCTGGAGTCTGGCAGCTTGGATAACCTGAAGCTCAGGCAGGGGAAGGCAGTGCTTCACTTGTTAAAAATAAAAAATGGCAGTTGCTGGACAACAGAGGATATGATTTTAGTCCCAGCATTTCCCATTCCCTGCTCCCTCTCTGAAAAATCGTTAAAATATTTAATATGTGAAGGGAAGTGTGGGTGCAAACTCTGCAGGGGAGATCAACAAGAGCTTTGCTGAATGACTTCAGAGCTGGAGCCCATCATTCCTTCATCCCAGAAGTGTCTGGGGTGGGCTTGGTGAGCTGTGATTTGGGAAATCATTTGCTGGTGCAGGGAAGATGCCTGTGCAGCCTTCATTCCTGGAGGGCAGTTCTCTCTCTGACAAGGGGACAAGGTTTGCTTCCCTCCTTGTTTTACCAAGAAATCCAGAAGACCCACCCTGTGCTAAAACAACTTGTCCAGGGTGGGCAGTGGGAGGCAGGGACCCTGCACAAGTTGTTTTTCCTCCAAATGTTCATTTCTATGTGAAAAAAATATTATATTACAACATATGGAAATGCTGTACAATTCAATCTATGAGAATCTTTACAGTGTCTTGGTCATTAGGCCTCTAAATAAAGAGAACTGATATTATAAATGCTATTGTCACCTTAATTCTAATGGGGAATTTACCAATACATGAGCTGGAGTAACTTGATACGTTTTTAAGGTTTTAAGCAAAGCATAGTTCTCCTGTAGCTCATACTGATGGATTTTTTTTTTCAACTTACATCCCTGCAATTGATTCTTCTGTCTCCTTCTTGCTGTTGTCTGTTCCTCTTGTCAGAGATGGCACTAGCTTGTTTCTTAGTTACTGTCTTTGTCATCCTTTGGGGATTCACTTGTGCTCCATGAGCAAGCAGCAGGAGAGGAAGATGTTTCTTTAGGCTGTAAAATCCCCCAGCAGCACCACTCTGCCTCTGAGTCACATCTGCTGCCAGAGAGGAAGCAGTGCCTCCTCATCCCACATTCCCCAGTGCAGAGCTCCACTGGAAAAGCATCCAGGGAAGTCAAGGGTGAAGTGGTGCACACTCCCTGTCAGCAGGGAGAGACTCTGCCAGGCTCCAGGGGTTTGTTAATCCATATCCAGGGGTGATGAGCTGAAGTGAGGGACAGGGGGAAAGAGGGTGAGAGGCTGCCAGGGTCACTGAGGTCCTGCTGGGACCTGCTGGGCTGCCCCAGGCCTGATTGAGGGCGTCCCTTCTTTGAGAACACAGTGAGTGTGACCAGGGGATGCCTAGGAATTGGTTAACAGAAATGGATCATGGTAAAATGTGTGTGGAGCTGCTCAGAAATCCAGCCTGACCTGAGATCTCTCAGCCTGCCATCACTTTTTAGGCCTCTGTGTGCTTCTTTGCCTTGCTCTTTACCCTCCTAGATGATATTTTTTCACCTTGTACTAGGAACAGGAGACAGAAGAAAGAGGTGAATTTTTTCAGGACAGAAGAGATAAAGCTGGCAGTGAGCCAGAGCTGCTGTGCAGTGGGCAGTGAACACCAGGATGTGAACCTGTAATTATACATCTCAAATTCTGTGAGCAGTACTCCAAGAATCATTATGTATAGGCTTGTTTGACAGTACTGTGGCTTAAGAGAAAAACATCCCCTCAAATTACTCTTTAATTTGGAAGTCAAGAGATTATCAATTCAAATCTTAAGCTCTTCTGCCTGTAATTGATAATCGTGTTCATTTAACAAACCTGCTATTGAACTGCTCCTCATACTCTTAATTCATCAGGTAACTGCTGATTTTTCTTTTGGAAAGGAAAATTGAGAGGCTCTACGAGGTTGCTTCCAGCAAAGCTGAGATCAGACCTAGACTAAAATATGGCAGATCCCGGGCTCAGCCACGCAGCCCTTCAAATGCAATCTTTCAGGATCTGTGTCCTCTGCCCCTCTGGGCTGGAGCCACTGCTTTGATCCCAGGCCCTGGAAGCAGAGATCAGTTCCTTGCTGGCTTTCATTAGGGGCCTGTTTAACAGGACTCCACCCCAAGCTGCTAACCTGTGGAACTGAAAAAAGACCATTCCCCTAGTTTAAAAAAACCCAAAAACACAACAAAACCCTCCAACCCATAACTAGATTTAATGTATTTTTTCAAACATGCAAATGCCAAATTTAAGGACTCTTGTGCTTTTTCACACATAATTAAACTCTCCCCATCCTGCCTCAAGGTGGCAACACTCCAGACAGTCCCAAGCCCAGTCCGAGGATGGGCTCCTGTTCCTTGGCCTTGGAATGAGGACTTTGACTGACAGGCTGGTGGAACTATTCCAGATTAACACTATATAAATTTTTCTTTTTGATTTCAAAGCTTTACGGTCTTGAGTTCCTTTGCAGAGTCATTATCACATCTGTCACTGTCATTGCTATCAGGGGCTAAGGATGTTTGTAATGGAGAGCAGCAATCCAAGCTATTACTCTTGCTGAAATACTGCTCCCAAGCACATGATAGACCAGGTGCTGTAATTATTAATAATTCCCTCTGATGGTGCATCGCAGCCCTACATTTTGTATTAATGCAAATTATTTTGAGTTATTTCTTTGGCGATGAAAATTGTTTTGGAGAGATTTTTTGGAAGCATTGCGAGTTTGTTTGCTGGAATCCTCTCCTGGAAATGAGGCATGTCTCTCATGGGCTCCTGTTCACTCCACACAAATGAACTGCTAATTAGGATGATGAAATTGCTGGGAGAGGTGAAACCTTCCAGTTGGCCAAAGAGAAGATTGTGGATTAATCTGTGTAAAGCTGAAGGCTCGACTAAAACTGCTGCTCAACATTCTGGTGCTAATGAGACTTGTATGTCTGCCACTCGAGGAGCTGAAAGTAAGGCTTGTGGTTTTTGTTGAGAGATCCAAAGTGGGGGCTCACTCCTCTGTGGCATTTAGTGCTTCCATCCACTGGAACTGGGACTGTTCAGCAGTTTACAGTATCCAGTGATGCAAGGCAGTTTTTGCTCTTTGTGGATAGTTTTTGTACATGAGTAAAAGCATCTTGAGAGACATATGGATGTTTAGAAAATTGCAGTATGATTTGGAGAGCAATTTGTCTTGCCTGCCCCCTGCTACCATATTGTATTACTTCTTCATAGTTTTTAATGTACTTCTGCTCACATCAATTCGCATAAAGGAGGAAACTGCTCTCTCCATCTCTGTGAAGAACCAGGTGACCTGTTCAGTGTCACATTGGGCAAAAAGTCGAGCTCCAAGTTAGTTCCTTGCTGACTGTTTGAGCTTCTTAGGAGCCATGGAAGGGCTGGTACTGGTCTCATCCTCTTTTCCTGCAGTTTCCCTGCAGTCACTGAGAACTGATATATATATATATAGATATATAAAATAACATACACAAATGTATGATACATAAATGAAGGCAAGGCAGCTGTTCTGAGGTGCTGCTGTGTTGCAGGAAGCCGCCGGATCGTGGATGTGATGGATGTGAACACGCAGAGGGGAGTGGAGATGAGCATGTCTCAGTTTGTCAGGTACTACGAGACCCCAGAGGCCCAACGGGAGAAGCTCTACAACGTCATCAGCCTGGAGTTCAGCCACACCAAACTGGAGAACATCGTCAAGCGCCCCAACGTGGTAAGGGAGCCCCTGGTGCTGGGCTTTATTGCAGCTTCTTCCCAGAAATAAATCGGGGAATTCAAACAAGGTGAGGGGAAGTGCCCGGAACTCCTGCTCGTTTAGTGTCAGGATCTCATTTTTAGCCAAGTAGAAAGTTGGTCTCCTTGACAGTGGAACTTAATTTACAGGAATTAGGTACCTGATGAGCTGTTAATCATGCAATTTGCACTGATACACAGTTCCTCTCAAGGTATTTAGGGGAAACTTCATCCAAAATTAAATATTATCTAGTATTTTTCCTCCTCTAAAGAAGCTTAAACTATCAGGAAGCTTGAACTCATTATATATGAACACTCCTTTTACCCAAAAGAAATGTTCAGGGGGTTGCGAAGCAAAAAAAGTTGGGAACACAATTGTTAAATGTAGAAATGTTTACATAATTAAATCAGCATAATCACTGCTATGTCAGAATTAGCAGTAGTGGAAGGGGGTAGATTTGTACAGACTTTCTAAAGGTAGAGGGCTCTTGTGATTTTATTCCCGATGGAGTCACTGGCATGAAACTGTGACCTTCTTAGTAAAGATGATTTCATTTATCTCTGAAATGTAGCCATGTGTGCTGTGCTAGCATGTAGCTGGGGGTAAAACTACAGCTCTGTGATGTTTTGTTTTCAGACACTTCTTACCTGGTTTCTAAGTCCTTTTCTAGTTACAGCAGCAGTTTTTTCTGCTGGGGACATCTCTTACCCAAGCCAATAGAAACACCACACTTCTGCCTGAACAGGTCACAAATAGATGGCAGCTCTAATTGCTGACTTGTAGAAGTAATTCTTAACTAGACTCCTTTGTTCTTTTACACACAGATCACAAATTTGAATATTAAACACTTATTTAGAAGTTCATTCAGATTTTTGCTGTCATTCAGACACTTAGCGGGCAATTTGAAGGTGCTCTGGGGAATTTCTTGTGTTCAATTGATCCCGGTTTTCCCAAACACATTGTGCTCAGCGAGCTTTTAAAACATCTGTGCAAATTTCCTGGGTGCTTAGAAATGAAATACGCAGTTAGGTACCTGTTATCACGTGTAAATGGTTATTTCATAGCTGTTTTTAATAGCCTGAGTGCACAGTTGTTTGTAAAACCAGAAATATTTAGATCTCACTGAAAGAGAGATTTGCATTCCCATGGGAGTAGAAGAGAGGGTGTTGTGGAAGTCCAGTACCTAAAGTCAGTTCCCATATATTTGTATGAGATATTCCCTTGAATCCTGCAGAGTTTTGAGTCCAGAATAGGGCAGGAATACCTGGTTTAAGTTCCCTGCTGTGTAAACTCTGGGTTGCAATATCAGAATGTGGGAATTATTTCAGAATCAGGGCAGTAAGAAGTTTGGTTTTCACATACAGTTGTGATATTGATGGAATCAGTTCTATTTCCTCCTTGAAATGGAAGATATTAGCATCATATAATCCCTTTAATGTTTGCTTTTTAATGTTCATAAATGCAATTTCTAGGCTGTTGGCTACAAAAATGCCACAGACAGTACAAGAGAAGGGGCTCACATGAGACAGAATTTGCACTCAGATAAACTGACTGTAAAACTCTCCTCCCCCTGTGTTTTAAAAAGGGGTTGAATTGTGGTGATAAAATGCTGCACCTTAACAAGTTGAGTGCACAGGACTTTTGCTGAACAGCAAGGTTCTCCCTGTCCGTGAGCATCTGCTGCTGTCACTGGGGGAGTGTCAGCCAACAAGAATATGTCCTACCACGTGTTCAGGAGCTAACAGTTGACTTTGGTGGCCTTTCAGGTGGACTTAGTCGACTGGGTGGACAATATGTGGCCACAGCACTTGAAGGAGAGACAGACGGATGCTACCAATGCAATTTCAGAGATGAAATACCCCAAAGTGAAAAAGTAAGTCTTTAAAAAGTTCTGCTCTTGACTGCCTTAAATCATGTTAACTTTGCTGAATACAGTCTTTAATCAAGCCTCTTTGAAAAGTGCATTTTAATTTTTCAGTTTTGAGCAACTTTTTTTTGAAAATGACAGACTGACCTTAAGTAGTAAATTCTCTGAAAGTGCTGCCCAAGGAAATCACATCACACAGATATGTCACACAGATATGTCACACAGATATGTCACACAGATATGTCACACAGTATAGTCAGAGTCCTGCTGGAGCCTGGGCTCACATCCTGCCCAGGTTCTAAACTGCTAATGACAGGCATTATTAGCTGAGAAATGTTTTGTGAAATGAGCTTGAAGTCCATTTTTAATGGGTGTGTGTGACTTCCTAGAAACTCTGTCATGGCCATTCCTGCCAGTTTGCCTTTCCATTCACTTTTTCAAAAGCAAGGTCAAAGGCTGGACTGACTGTCCAGGCTCAGGACCTGCTCAGGGCAGGTTTGAGACTGGGCACAAGAGCAGTTTGTCCTGGTTCTATCTCAGCTCTGTTTTGGGCAAGCATGGGCTCACCTGGCTTTTTCTTCTGCTTTAATGTCTTCCTTGAAACTTTTTATGTGGTGATTGGAAAAAGGAACTATTTGGGGGCCTCAAAATGTGCACTGCAAGTTTCATGGGAATGAGTACAGCTGAGATAGTGGTTCCTTTAATGATGTAATGACCTGTATGGCTGATGAACACCAGGTAATCCTGGAAGCCCTTCACTGCTGTTTCTGTTTTATTGGCCAGACTGAATGCTGGCAGCATCCCAGGTTCTGCTGTTGAACCGACCTCTGGTGTTCTGCAAATCACTCAGAACTCCTTCCAAACTGTAAAATAGATTGGTACCAACAGATACAAAGGAGTGTGCAGTCAGGAAGTGATGTGTAGCATTTACTCTTGTTCTGTAAAAATAAACATTTTGGAAGGTAAAGGTCTCCATAAAAGAAGAGACTCTGTGACAGGCATTGGGGATTATGCTCAGCTCCACTGATTTCAGTGGAAGTTAAAGATGTTCCTACATTTTGAAAAGATCAAACTGCTCATTAGGGTAACTGGGTGTGGATTGGAGTCTCCATGCATTTGGAAATGTCCTAAGTGACTTGCCTGAGGTCACACAATAAACCAGCAGCAGAGCAGTGCTTGCTTCTCAAGTGGTTAGTCAGCTAAATAACATTATTTATAATTTGCCAGAGCTAAGAAACTGAATCATGATTCAGGGCCTAAGGATTCATGGATAGTTCAAGGTAAGAAGTAAAGGAAACAACTCCTCTCCTAGAGCAGGCACACTCCAGATGCTGAAAAAGATGTAGCAAGTAAACAGAGCAAGGCAGAGATGGTTTGAAGGATAAGGTAGCTACATGACTAACAGAATTTAGCAGAAAAAGCAGAGTATATGCTTGCAGTTCACTACTTGCATCATGAATGCCAGATGGTAGGTTTCAAAGGGATTTAGAGACGTACCAAATCAACAGATTTTGACATGGAGTTTTTCCCATTTGTGGAGCGTGGCCTGGTAGGAAGGCAGGAGATGCCTGATGCCGTGGAGGTTGCTGTCACTGGCAAAGGGAAGGTGGAGGTTGACAGCTTGATAAACTAGTAGATGTGATAGGTACAGGGAAGCTAAACACTGAAAGACTGTGAACGCTTGAAATGTGACAATAGAGTTTGATGTTGGAAAAAGGAGTTATCAGGCATGAGTGTTAAAGGCGAGGGTGATGCAGCTGGAGCGATGAGGATGTTGCTGCTGAGTGTCATCTCACAGAAAGACTAGAGAAGGATGATTTACAGCACTGTTGGCACAAACTCCTCATCAGTCTGAAGAAGCCACAAAGACAAAACCAGTAACAAACAGTGACAGTCTGTGAGCACAAGAGAAGCTGTACCAGATCAGGACGAAGATCTGTAGCTCTCAGTAACCTGTCTGCTGTTGAGTGCTGCCATTGATGCCCTGGCAGGAGTGTAAGAATGGTGTGAGTGTAAAATGATGCCGCTCCTAAAAATTACCTTCTGAACTTTGACTGTCTGCAGTTCAGGCAGGGGCTGTCCTGAGGTAGAAGTGGTTTCTGTGCACTCAGTGACTCTCAAAGAGATTGCTCTTCCATGAGTGTGTCTGGTTTAAAGATGAACTCCTCAAGAGATTGGCTTTCTCCATCTTTGGGAATTCAACTTGATCTTTTCCTGTAGAGATACTGGTCCCAGCTACTGCTGTGAGTATCCAGAGGATTTGAGCCCTTACTAAGGAAATCATGCTCAGTTGTGGAGTCACTTGCTTCACACTGCCCATTCTTTTATGTGAATCATCTATATTTATATGCTTTATTAATGACTGCTGCTCAGAAATGGGATCGATTCATTCCTTTCTCGTTCTCAGCATTCCCATAATGCTGAGAGTTTGCAGTATGCCATCCCCACCATTAACGTGTTCCCTACAAACAAAAAGCACTCCAGCGAGAGCGCTGCAGTTTCGCAGACACAGATGGCATTACCAGACACAAATGTCTGTCTTGGCTCCTGCACGTCGAGTTCCGTGCTGGGAGTGAAGTTAGAGAACGCTCCATCTGCTGCTTCGGGTACCACAGCACCCTGCCCTGCGCCTGGACTTGCACCATTCACTTCTTCCAAAATTCTGGGTAATGAAGGGATGTTTCTGCCGGTAGGTAAATGGCTGCTTACCTCACAGGAGCCTTACAGGACTGAATGAAATGGGGCAATAGTTTATGTCCCCTCTTTCACATCCCAAGGTGCAAGTTCCTGAGAAAAGTTCCTGCAGACATGGGATCCTGGATGAGAGTGGGAAGATGCTGTGTAATCAAGAGCCAGCAGAAAAAGGCAATGATATTTTAACATCAGCTTTTAGAGGCAGAAGCTTGTTATATCACCAACACAATTTTCAGGTAGCTCAAAACAAGCTGAGATTTGTTTTTCTGTTTAAATTCATCCAGAACTGAAGCAATCTGGATACAGCTGAGTCAACAACAACAACAACAAAAAAGTACTAATTTGATTTTTCATTTATCAAAAGAGAGAGCCCTGCTGAAATTATTATCCTCTTTATTAGGCTTTGTGTTTGTAGCCTTGCAAGATTATTTGCAATGCAGTGGCAGTGAATAGCTACAGTTCAGGACATGAAACAGTACCAGGAATTTCTAAGAACTTGGTAATATTTGTGCTGTGGAACAAATGAAAGCTTTGGTCACTGCAACATCCTTTTTACCTTCAAAATTCTTTCTATTACTTTAAATATCCAAGCACTGCTGTAACAGGTCTCTATAATGATGCTGGCCTTCAGTTAAGGATGGGGTATGTTGTGTGAAACATCTACCTGTTCGCAAAGGAATGCTGCTCTGTTAGCATGTCCTCAGCCCCATTCTCCCTCTCCCAGGCTGTTGTTCAGCCATCCGTTCCTTTCTATTCATTCCTTTACTAAGTAGGGATGGATTTAAACAGATGCTAAAATGCTCTGCTGAGCTGTGGTCTAATTAGAAGCTGAGGGTGCCTCTGGAGACAGGGAATCGAGGGAGCTTGCAGGTCCCACAAGGCAACCTGGCACTGGTTTATACATGTGAGAGACTTGTCTGCTCTTTGTGTGCCATTTGTAGATTGCTTTTGATACAAAACCTCTATAAATAGAATTCAGCAAAAAAATTTACACCAATAAGTGCGTGTTCGTTAAGACTTTCCAAGCTAGCAAAGTAAATAAAATGTGATATCTTCAGATCAGTGCATGTGTCTCAAATCCTCCTTCAGGTAGAACTTGGAGGAGCAGCATCACACATGTAACTCAAATAACCACCAGTGTTTACAACAGTTTGTGGTGGCCCTGGAGCTGAACAGCCTTGTCACAGGATGAAGAAATGAGTTGTGTTCTCACAGACACCAAAGTGCTGTTCCAGGGGCAGACAGGCCTGGCTCGCAGTGAGTTGTTGGCTTGGTTCAGTTCACTGTGGTGGGGAAAAAAAAAAATCCGAGCCCACCCCTCATACCCTTGGTGTTCCACCGGGGCTGGGACCGGGCAAGGGTGCGACGAGGGAAGTGTTGTCGCTTGCTTTGGTGCCAGTGTGGTCTGAGAATGTGATTTGCAGGCACTTCACAAACTCTCCGGTGCATGGCAGAAAACTGGCTTCTGTTATCTCGGCTGTTGTTTGTGTGTGTGACTGACTCGGACCGTAACCCCCTCGGGGCAGGAGCCGGGCCTTTCATGTGCGTTTGAAGTGCGCGGGGTGTGGTGAGCACGGTGTGTGACGAGTTGGTTCGTTCCCCCGGGCTGGGAGCGCTCGGTACCGCTCCCCAGGACGGGCACGGGGCGAAGGTTGGTCCCAGCAGGGCACGGGCACCGGGCCCGCTCCGGCCGGTTCCGAGCGGCCTTCCACGGGCAGGGCTGCTCCGGTACTGGGGTTCTGCGGGGAGCCGGGGCTCGCATCCCTAACGGGGGAGCGGGGTCATCCTTGAGGGAAGCCGGGTTCTTCCCCGCAGGAGCAGCCAGGGCTCACCCCTAGGGAAGCCGGGGCCCTCCGTGAGGAGATGCTGGGGCTCATCCCTCATCGCCGCGGGGCAGCCGGGCCCTCCCCCAGCGGCGGGGCCGGGCGCTGCCCGGTGAGGCGAGGGTGGGGGCGGCAGCCGGGCCGGTGCCTGCCGGGTGACAATGGTTTCTTTTGTCTTGCGGCGCAATTCGTGGCTTCCAGTTGCAGGGCCCCAGTGTGGGAGCGCTGTCGGTGCGGGCCGAGGCGCCCCGAGGTAGCCTTTGTTCCCCGCTCGCAGGCCCGGCAGAAGGGCCCCCGCGGTGCCGGGATGCTGCCGGGGGCCGCTCGCCCCCGACACCCGGAGCGCCGCTCCCGCCCGGGGATGGGGAGCCAGGCCCGCGCCTTTCCCCGCGCTGGCACTTGCAGTTGGCTCATGGGTCTGTGGTATTCGGTTTCAGGCTCGGGGATTTCAACCAGCCGGCGCTGCTCCTGGGAGGAAGGAAGAGTGAGCTATACTTTTCTCATTGGCCCGAACAAAAAACAGAAGCCTCTGCTGGGGTTTGGGAGTGGTTTATGGGCTGAGCTCAGTGGCAGGGGAGCCCTCGCAATGCCAGAGGGAATAGAGCCGTATGGTGCGCGGTGCCTATTGCGGGGGAGAAGGAGCTGAGCTCAGGGTAACGCTGCTGCTGCTGCTGCTGCTGCCTGTGCGTCCGCTCGCGTCTCGCCGGGCCCATGTGCATGAACGCTGCCGCTGCCTGCCCTGCCCGCCGCTGCCTTCGCATCCCGGCGCGGCTCTCGCTGTCTTTGTTTCTCTGTTTGCTTGCGGGTTTGTAGCGATGCGTGGCGAGTGCATTGTGGGTTTGCCTGGGAGTGTGGGCTCTGCGCTGGTTTATGGAGCGGTGTCTGTGTTGTTCCTGTGTTACCAGCTCGCTGTGTTTGCTTAGTGGTTTAGCTTCATTTGTATCATCTCCCTCTCTTTTTTTGGATCTCTGTGTTTGTTCTTCCTCGTGAGTTTGCAGGTTACTCCATATTTCTTCGCATCATTTCTCTAAGAAATTTCCCCAGATGTTTGTGGGGTTTTTCTGGTTTGGTTTTTTTTTTTTTCTTTTTTTTTTTGGGTGGGTGGGGGGGGTGGGAGGGGGAAGTTCCCCTTTTTTCCACATCATAAATCCGTCCTCCAAAATAACAATACATTAACTGGACAAATTTCAGGCTTGTGGAGAACACAAACCAAACTCTTCAGTCGGGAAGAGAAGCTCCCCCCAAACGATTACAAGCAGCTGCGTGTTTTAAAACCCTGACTGAGGCTGTGCAGGGAGATAAAGTGGAGTGTGCAGGGGTTGGATGTGGTAGCAGTTGTGAAAATATTCAACTTGGGGCATCTTTTGGGTTGCTTGTGTTTTCAGGGTGTAACTCTGGTCAGGCTGTCTCCCCATGCCTGATGTGGGGTTGTGTTCTGGAGCCACTGTACCTGTCCTGGCCCAGAGCGCTGTGGCCACAGCACACACTGGGATGTATTTCCTAGATTTCTTTTAACGCGGATGCTGTGTTAGGGATTTTCCCCCCCTTTTCTCATTTATTTATTTTTTCCCACCGTTGTTACGGAAAACCCTGAAAAGTTGAGCGGTTCCCCAAATTAGCAGCTGTTGGTGATGAGAAGCCACCGGCTGGGGCTGGAGCCGAGCGGTGCCTGAGATTAGCAGTGGCATGGAGTGTGCTGGGACCATGTGACTGCGGTGTACATTGGAAGAGGAAGCTGTAGAGGTCAATGCAAAGGCATTGTGCCAGACTCTGGCAACCAGGGAGAGAGCTGGAGGGCGGAAGATCCTCCCGCAGGCTCCTGAGCCGGCCGGGAGCTGTTGGGCTTGGACAAAAGCAGGCCTGGGAGATTAACAGCATAAATTAAGGCATGGCTTGTTTGTGGATGGAAAGAAAAACACTTTATTTTTCCAAGTGCTTTGCAGGTTTTTATTAATCGCCCTAAGTGACTCTTTCACTAAAATCACCTTTATTGGAGTGGAAATTGTGTTTAGAGGAGTTTCAAGAAAACAGAGGGGAAAACGAGGAAAAACAAGGAAAAGAAAGAGTTGCGTGTTCACAGTTATACCTGCTTTGGTGTTTTCTCACAAAACTAAATTTTAAGCGCTTTGGTTTGACAGGATTCAATCCTGTTATTACCACTCTGAACATAAACAGTTTGCCTGCTTCAGGTTTAGATTATTGCCTACTGAGGAACAGCTAAAACCAGCTAATGCCCAGGCCATGTTTGCTCTTCCAGAATATCTTAATTCAGGGGGTGATTGTTGATAGGTTGCACTGTCTAGAAATTTGTTGTTGTTAGTGTGATGTATTTTAATATCTGGCCTTCTGGAAACTGAAAATAATTGACTCCATAAGGATTTGAATTTTTTACTTTAAAACAACATGAACCTCTAACACTCAGCACTGCTTACAAGCTGAGAATTTCTATGCTGATTTTTTTTTTCCTAATGAGCAATAATTATTCAATCTGTGACTTTTTGCAGTTTGGCTGGAAGAAAGGCAACTTCCTTTCTGGGCTTCTTTTATTGTTTTTAAATTCTATCTGACTTGTAATCAACAACATCTTGGTAGAGAAAACATAAAAGGAGAATTTTTAAAAAAAAGTGTTTGGGAGGGAAGGACTCATATTTTGAAATGGAGCATATTGAGAGTGTAGACAGCTTCTTGGCTAGCTGTGATTTTTGAAGCATCTGAAATACCCCAGGGGCAGCAAAAGCTTCTTCCTGCTTCTGAAGGATTAAAAAAAAAAAAATTTAAAAAATTCCAGAGTGGGCAAGAGGAGAGATGTGTAATTGCACAAGGAGAGGTTTTAATTGTGAGATGAAGGCGCAGGACCTTTTTTGAAGCCCACAAATTGACTGTCTTCATGACAGCATTGCGTATCATTCTGTCAACTCCGGCTCGGGATGTGGTTGCTAGGCAGCGGCTCTTATGGACCCAGAGTGGCTGTGATTTGCCAGCCTTCTGCAGACACATGGTAAGGTCCTTCCCAGCCTATCATCTACAGGGACTTCTGCACGCCGGCTGCATACTGCTGAGCTTCTCCTACCTGAATGTGAGCAGAAAAAGACACACTTAAATCAAACCTTTTTTTTTTTTTTTTTTTTTTTTTTTTAATATCCTTTCGTTTTGGTTTTTTTTTTTTTTTTTTAACAAATCCCCTTCCGGTAGTGTTTCCATAACTCCCCTTAAAAACCAAACCAAACCAAACCAAAAAAAAAAAAAAAAAAAAAAAGCCATGAAACGGAGACCGGAACAAGGAAAAGAGGTTAGTGGGTTAAGTGGTGTGTGTTTCCTGCGTTTGCAAAGGTGCCTACAGTGAGGAGGGCGGCTGTGATTCGGCCATTAGTTACAGATGGTGGCTGCAGGCTGGAGATTCCTGCAGCCAGACCACAGCTCTTGTGTCTTTTCCAGCAATGCAGACTTTAAACTGCTCAAATCCTGTATCAAGACGGCGTAAAGAACAGTGGATTTGATAGTTAGTGTGGCTGCCAGCTGGGTCCTTTATGTATTTTGATGCAGAATGCCTAGAAATGTGAACAAAAAGGAGTTAGTTTACCAAATGAGGTTTCTGTCCCCTAATCCTTGCAAAAATGGCATGAGTGGCAAGTAGGTAAAGAGCATTCAGGAGGATTTATAAGCAAATTGGATTTTTCAAAACTTTGCAGCAATTTGTGTACAACTTCTGCTGAAGGTTGTGTCTCTGAAGTGATGAAGGAGAGCATTAAACAGATCACCCCAGGGACTGGCAGTGCCATAGGAAATATTTCTGAACAGCCTAACTTTTAATGTTTTTCTATTCCCTAACTCTGGAAGCTTTAATTCCTCTTGTATGAACAGCAAACTCAGACATGGAGAGATGTGTTTTTCACCAGAAACCTCATTACCTTCATGAGACAAATTCCTGTACTGTAAATGCAGAAACTTAATTGGTGGAAGCAGCATTGCACAGGCAGTTAACCTCTGCAAATTAAGATGTGAAAAATACTGTTTCAGACTGATTCATTTTTGTCCTTCACTCTACTTGCAGGTACTGTTTGATGAGTGTGAAAGGATGCTTCACTGATTTTCATATTGATTTTGGTGGCACTTCAGTGTGGTATCACGTTTTCCGTGGGGGGAAGGTAGGTGAACCTTTTCTGATATTTGGTTTTATTTCTCTATGCCTCTTAGAGTGGAGGGGTTGCTTTCTTTTCTTTTTTCTCCCTTTCTTTTTCTCTTAATTTTTTTTTTTTCCTTGAGGGGATCAGCCAGTGATCAGACTGTTTCAGCAGCTTTGTTGATACACACAGAGTTTACTGAACTAGAAGGACACCAGTCACTGTTATGAAACAAACAAGTGATTTATTTGAAATACCAAATGTGTTATTTGCTGGTGCTGGTGCTTTTAGGCTCACTGTTGCTGTGGTCCAGAAGCATCTTGCAGTGAGATGTGGCTGTGTGTACCCTTGCTGGGTCAGAGTGCCCTCACAAGTCTCTGTAGCTAAAGCTTCTGTTCCTTTTAGAGATTCCACGTTTCCTTGGTGTGGACAGCACAATAAGACAGAACTGAAACATTAAAGGACACAGAAGCCTTAAAATACACAGCATGTGGAGCTGTGTTGCCATCTTTCCTGGTTTAGGATGTTTTTCCCAGTTGTAGTGTGGCCAGTGTGTGGTGGGAGCTGAAGTCAGTCAGTGGTACAGCTCCTGTTCCTCTCTGTACCAACACTGCTCTGAGCTGCAGGTAAACCACAGGCAGCTTCTGAGTAAGATATTTCTGGAAGAGAGATGACAAGTGACAGTTACCCAGGCTCTTCCAGCACGTGGGCTAATTGCTGCTGCTGTCTGTGTGTGCCTCTGTGTACAGCACCTGGAAAACAAGTGTTTCATGCAGAAAGCAGCTCATTTGCCTAACACACTGGAGCCTTGGTGGAGTCTCTCAGCTGTTTCTTTTTGTTGACTGTTGGTAATAATTAAATCTTCATTTTTGTTTTTAGATCTTCTGGCTGATTCCACCTACTCTGCAGAATCTAGAACTTTATGAAGAATGGGTTCTCTCAGGAAAGCAAAGTGATATCTTTCTGGGAGACAGGGTGGAACGATGCCAAAGAATTGAGCTGAAGCAAGGCTACACCTTCTTCATTCCTTCAGGTATCCCTGTTAACTAACCTGGAATGGCTGGGATTGTGCTTTACTAACAGTTCTGTGGAAAACAATTCTTCACACCTAAACCCCATACTGACCTCTTTATTTGCTGTGGCAGAAGAAAGGCCAGGGACTAAATGTGCTTCATTTTCCAGAAATTAAGACTGATGGGAAATGTACTGTGAGGAGGTGTTTGTGGTGATCATGTGTGTGTACTGGGAGAAAGGAGAGAGGAGCTGGGCCTCTGGAGCTGTCAGTTCACCCCTTCTCACCAGAGCTGCACTGAGTGCTGCTGGTAGCTTTCTGGGAAAGACAGTTTCCTCTCTTTGTGATCTCTTCTGGCAGGTTTCACCTGCAGTTCAGGAACTTGCTTCTTTGCCTGTATCTGTAGCCAGAGGTGGTCTTGGTGGAACTCGAGAGAGATGGGAGAGCAGGTGCTGGGCTCCCTCAGGTTGCTTCTTGGGGAAACAGTTTCATTGTTCTAACTGTTCAGATGGTGCTGAATCTGGACATCTTCCAGCAGCCCAGGCACCCTCAGTTTTACACTGCTGCCCACCTCAGTGGCTGTGTTGCATGGTCCAGGCTCATCTTGCAAAGCCACCAAATAGTTGTTGCTTTGAAGGCTGATGCTTCAGCCCTGTCTGCTCCTGCCTAAATTGGATTAAGGATGGTGGAATGTGTAACAACCCTCATTTAAGATTATATCAGACTTTGCTTTCTGTGACTAGTATGGGACTGTAAGTTTGTTTATAATAATTTAAGACATTGCCTCTGTCTGTTGGATCTTACCAGGGAAATAAATATAGGTAGACTTTCTACATGACAGAAAGGCAGACTGGTAGTTTATCAGCTCTGGAATTAATTACTCTGTGGAGATAGGATTATTATTTTTTAACCCTAGAAACAGAGAGAATGCAGGTCATGCAGAGACAGGGACAATGTTCTTCTCATCTGGGGAGTGGTGTTAGGATCAATTGAAGGCCACAAATGTGCACATTTGTAAGTATTTGGTAAGAATCAGACAGGCAAAATGACTTTGAGGGTGTAGGAGTTCATCTGTTAGAGGAATTAGATCTTGCCTTGAAACAGGTCAGAATGTGCTGTTACTGTTTGAACTGGGTGTTTGAGTGTGGCTGTGCTGTTTGCTTAGATCCCATTACTGCATCTTCTATTTATCTCCATCCTCCTGTGAAAAGCCTCCTACAAGTAAGACTTTCTGTGTGTCAGTTTAGTCATGTTCAGCAGCTGGAACACTGCAGGGTGTGGGAGCTTGGACAGGACACAGCTGTAACATGGTGGCTGACACAAAGTGATTCCAAATGGGTTTTTGACTGTAGTTTCTGTTTTCTTAGGAAAGCCCCAAGTACAGAAATCCCAATACCTCAGACATTTTAGGCTCCATGCCAGATTTGAAAAGCATTTATGAATAATTTCTCTGTAAGCACCTCATAGATTCATGGATTTTTGCTCTGCTGTATGTTGTGTGGAAAACTTATTTGCAAATCTCTTATTTGTGTGAAAGGGCATTATTTCTGCCTTTGTTTTAAGAGTATGGAAATGCCTAATTAAAGGCTGTTCCAGGTCAGTGAATTGAGCACAGCTGTGTAAAACAGGTCAATTCCTGTGACCTCTTTGCTCTGGTTTGTGCACATATCATGTTAGTTAATGTTTGAAAGTGGTTTTTATGTGCTTTAGAAGTGTTCTTAGTGTTTAGATTCTGTTTATGGATGTCTGTAAAACCAGCGTGTCCTGTATTTTCAATTGAGCCTGATAAACCCTTGACCAGCCTCAACTCATCCATGAGGAAATACCTTCTAATTACAGGTTTGCTCACAGAAAGTGTAGAGGAATTAGTGCTCAGCTGGGCTGTGAATGGGGAACATTTCAGCAAGGGACCTTTCCCATAAAATCTCCTGCTCTGCTTCTGCTTTCAAGTAATTTCTGGGAGTAGTCCTGGAAATGCTGTTGTACCTTAGCACTGTGAGGGTGAAGTAGGTAGAGAAGACTGTAAGAGGACAAGTGAGGGGCTGAAATCACAGTGTGCTGGGAAATGGAAGGTTTGTCTGAGAATCTGGGATCAGCAGTAGATCCAGTAAATCCCCAAAAGTACAAACCACTTGGACAAGAATGGGGATCATTCTTAGGGAAGGCATAATTATAGTGCTCACCAGGGCCTCAGGGTATTTTCCTCTCCATCACTGCCATCATCCTTTCAGGATTAAGTTTAAACCAGTAGATTTCTGCTGGTGTTTGTAACCCTGCAGAGCACTGAGAGCACGACCCCAGCTGTGGTATCAAGGAGGAATTGAACTCAGTATCATCAGCACAGTGAGTTCTTATGGGCCAAGGTGCATTTTCCAGCATTTTCTGCAGTGCTGATTTATTCAACATTCCTGTGATCAAACTCCAGACAGGGTGACCTGCTGTCAACTAGATGATGTTCCTTTCTGGTTCCTCTTCAAACTTCTCATGTTGCTGCATGCAATTTCATAACAGTTGTGTTTCACCTGGGAGCTGGCAGTGTTCCACTGAGGAGTAAGCTGTTTGTTTTACTTTATTTTTCTTATGTTCTCTGTACTGCACTTCAGGGCCTTTGGCATGGAAACATGCTGTTAGAGTCTCTCTTAATTATTGTGGTTACCTGAGAGTGCTCCAGAGTTGTTGTCTCCAGTCAAATGCAGAAATAATGACCTTTCTCAGATGAATGTTTTTGGGAAGGAGAATGGACAGAAAGAGATGTTCTGTGTGGACTGCAGGCAGCTATTTGCAGGGATTCAGAGTGTTTCAGATGCTGTCTCAGTGGTTATCAGTGGCATTTTGCCTATTAGGAGTGTGTGGTCCTAGGTCACCTCTGCTGTGCCAGTGAGAGTTTGATGGATTATTGTGTGATGGGGCCAGAAGGTGGCACAGAGCCCTTGCAGCAGGAGAATGACAGGCTATTAAATTCTGGCTGGTACATTTTTTGCAGGGTGTTGTGCTAGGGCTGCAGAGCTGCCTGGCTGGTTTTGGTTGCTGTTTAGCTTTTCCCATTCTGGGAGCTTCCACTGACATTAATGGAATCTCTGTGCCTGGAACCTCAGGGACCACATGAAGAAGATTGTGGAGGGGATCAAAGGGGAGAGGCTTTTTGCTCTGAGTGTCTGCTTTCAGATGGAAGGTGACAGCATGATGCTGGATTTTTGATTCTGTACCTAATGCCAAGGTCTGCCTCGTTCTTAAAAACAATTTAAGCTTGAGAGTTGCTGTATTACTTGTACTACTGGGACAGAATTAGTAAATACTTAACTTTAAAAATGTAAACATGGTATTTCCTTGATAGATTTGGTTGTGGCCACTGTTATGATGCAGTCATTCGTCTTTTGAGATTTGATTTGCTGGCAGTGCCCACTCTCAGGTTATCTCTTTAGTCACTTTTTATTTTTGAGACATATATATTTCATCTTTTCCACCCCAAGTTGCTGTAGAATTGCTGGAAAATGTGTGGCAACTTCTATATCACAAGGCAAAAATATCAGTTCAGTTACTAATGGAAACAGAAGCACCATGGTTTTGGCTTGGAGCTTGTAGGCTGTTTGCCCCATAGCTTTATAAGTTAATATTCTTTTTCATTATTCTCAGATGGATGATTGCATCCTTGAGTAGGAATTTGCAGCCCACTGAAATCTTCTAACAAGTTTGCAATGTTTAATAATACTTGTTTTATAAAATTCAAAAGATAATGAGATCATATCTTTCTTTTAACTGTTCAGAAAAAGTGTTTGTTACTGTTAATTTTACCTTCTTGATTTACTAGAGATGATAACATCTAAATATTCAAGTGTATCTTAGGAGTGGTGGAATAATTCATAACTGTAAATCAGCTGAGAGCATTTCTGAGTCTCCTGAAGAGAATTCCTGCTCAGTCTTGGCTTGGCTTCATACACTGGGATTGTTTTGGGAAGGAAAAAGCACTTATTGATCGCCAGGAGCTGAAATAAAAACCCTCAACTTCAGAAAAACCTTAAGTGGATGGTCTTCTTATTGAGGCTTGACATGAGGGCTGTGAGCAGCGACTGCAGTGTCTGTGCTCCCAAATCCATTTATCCCACGTGGCTGAGCCTGTGCTGGGCAGGACTGGGCAGGAGCTGCTTCCACCTCGTGTCACTGGCACTGCTTGGGAAATAAATGGTCACCCACAGGCAAGAATGTTCCTGCTTCATGGCTGTCCTCAGAGCCACACAGTCAATGTCCTCCTCTCATCTGTAGGATTCAGTTGTAGCTTTAGGTAATATTTACCAGGTGCTTTTGTTTGTGGCTTTCAGACAAAAATTAACGATTTCTCCTTCCACTGACTTACGACTTTTTCAGTCCTTATTCGAGTTGCTCTGATATTATTCCAGTGCTTTTTTTTAGCATTAAGGATAAAGTGAAACTTTTGGCATTTTTCTCCATTTTTGAGACAATTCCCAAGAGGTGAGGTGTTGTCTCCTGGCTCACATGAAGCCATGAAGCACAGAGGGTTGTGCAGCAGCAGCAGGGTTTGTGTGAGCAGCACAGAGCAGCCACTGAGGAGAGAACTGATGAACTCACCCCAGAGGTGTCGGTACTGGGGGCTGTGTGGGAAGTTTGTGCTGTGAGAGCTGGCAGTCAGACACACAGGAGCAGACATGACAGGCTGTTCAGCACAGGTGACATGATCTGAAATGTCAACAGACCTGCAGTGCATCCAGCAAAACGTAACAGCACAGGTGAAGGTGAGGCAGGGGTGTGGTGGATGACATTAAAACAAATCCCTTGGCTGTGCTTTTGTCTTCACCACACGTGCAGCACCTCCTGCTCTGGAGGTTTGTCTTCCCCTTTAAAAACCGTGGTAATTGGGGAGCTGACAAGATGGGTGTTTTTGTTTGCAAATGGTCACAATGAACATTCATCCTCCTCCTTTATTTCTGAGTCGTGCTGTAGCTAAGCTGTGGGAATGGATTGAATGTGCCATCCAAGCTTCTCTTTCCTCAGAGCTCATTTCCACAATACATTACCCTGATGGAAACTGTTTCCTGTTTTCTGCTCATCTCTCTTTCCTCCTACTTCTACTTTTGTGGTGCTGACCTCCAGTTTTTCTGCATACACAGCCTGGTTAGTATTAGAACAAGAGATTTTCATGTTGGGTTTTTTTTCCTCTGTAACATCTGTGCCAGTCTTGCTGGGATTTTGTACCTTGTCAGTTTTCCCATCTTTTTTGTCTAACCTTGTCCTGTGTCCCTGGAATCCACCTCTTGGTGCTCGTGTCTCTGCAGTTCCAATTATGCACGTACGTTCCTCAGGCAAGTGGAAGCTATTTTGGGATGCAGTGTGACTGAAATGCTGCACAGCTGAGTGACCAAAATCTATTTTCTGTGCAGGTGACTCCTCTGACAGGGCTGTGTCCTGCAGAGGGGCTTGGCTGGATGCTGCCTGTGGGAGCACATGGACTGCAGGAAATCTGGGATTCCCCAGGACCGAGCTGTGTGAGGGGAGGCACCCACAGGCATCATCTGTGCCTTTCTCAGAGCCATGCCTGGAAATCATCCCTGCCTTGGCAGGGGTAGGAACTTGACTTCCCAGGACTTTATATCATGACTTTGTTGCTTGGTCTCTCGTTTATTTTTCTTTTCCCAATCCTGATGGATTTTATTGCTGTGTTTTAATGGGTTTTGCTACTGACAACTGTGTCATTAACAGCAATATTTTCAATCTTGTTATTAGAAATACTTGCAGCTTGAAGGACCTAGTGTTCAGTTAATTCAGCAGCTGGGAGATGAAGGTACTAATTGCTGGTTGTAAGATGTTTAGTCCTGGGTTATAAATGCAAGTAGGGAATTAAAGACCTTCTCCACAGAACCAGAGGTTGTTTCAGATACTTTACAGAAGATTTTCAGTTTGCACTGTACCAGCTCTGCAAGAATGGATGCTTGAAACAATATTTGTGTTCATTATTCTTTCTGTGCAGGGTTTGTCATGTCTGGAACACCATTTGTTAGAGCATTGGCTCAAGCCAGTGATAGATCCTTCCACATTTCTCCCAAAAATACTGGGACTACTACCAAGAAAGTCTAGCAGTTATTAACACAAAAACCCTTGGCATCTCATAGGGGTAGAGAAGTCAAGGAAGGTGTGTTGAGAGACCCAAAGACCAGGAAACAATGAAACCAGCTGCACTCCAGTGTGAAATGTTCACTGAAGAAATACAGTTTGTAGGAGAAGGCTACTGTGTGGTTTCAGTGGAAGCACCCACTCAAAGAACAACTGCATTGATGGGGTTTAATTTTGTTGATTATTAAATGAAGGGATATCTCCTTTTAACCTTTCAAATAGGACAAGAATCAGCTCAGTTATTCCTATTAATCAAATTGTAAATATTTGATAGCAAATTGTATTTTGAATGATGTTGATAATGTCACTAAAATAACAGCTGCAGTAAGGTTGGACAGTGACACCTGTGCTGAGAGAACTGCTGTGGGAAGGGTGCTGAGGACTCCTCAGTGTTCTGCTGGTGACTGCCTGGCTCTCAGCTGTCTTCTGCCACCCCTCACTTGTAGGACCATGAAAGTCATTTCACTTTTTCAAGTTTCAGTTTGTTTATCTCTAAACCTGACAATAAAGTGGGTTGTCATGCAAACTAACCCTGTGTTTCAGCACCCAGCCAATGAGTTGGCTTTGGGGACCCAGATTTGCCTCAGCATTTGGATTCCACTCTTCCCCCCAGCCACAGAAATCTCTGTTTACCCAGTGGAAGCAGTGGCCCCAATTTCCTTGACCTTGGATCTGTTTTCCTTCCCAAAGATGAGGATGAGGATCATGTATTTTTGTAGTAGTTTGCTCTTAGTACAGACTGAGGTATTTCATGTGAGGTGCTGAACTACTTCAGCTGTGAAGTATTTATAGTGTTGAGGTGTGTAGTTGCCACCCTACCCTTACATTAAAAAAAATCCTCTCTAGTTGATTGTTCTTGATTTGGAAGTAATAAACAGGCTGGATCTCTGTAACTGAAATTATGCTAACCAGAGAAGGAAAGATGGAATAATTCTGAGGGCTGCCAGAGCCACGAGCCACCTGCTGGTTTTATGTACATCACATTTAGTGTGTGGAGTCAGACCTGTGAGCTGACTGAAACCTGGAACAGGTGCCCAGAGGGGCTGTGGAGTCTTCATCCCAGGAGATGCCATGGAGCCATCTGGACACAGTTCTGTGCAGCTGCCTCTAGATGGTCTTGGGGGCTGGACCTCCAGAGGTCCCCTCCAGCCTCAACCATTCTGTGACTCTGAAATTCAGGAAAATGTATCCAGAGGGATAGGCTTGTGTTTCCAGGGAGAAAATTCCAGTGCTGATTTCTCTTCCTTCCTATCACTCTCCTACCAGCCTGCCCTTAAATGAGAGCCCCAGTCCTGCCATCTGCTGTGGCTCAAGGACTTCCCAGACAGAGCTTTGCAGGCCTTTATGGTTGAAAAATTGTTGTGGAGGAGCACTTTTGTGGCTGCTGGCTGGAAAACCCTCTAGGCTGAATGGCATTTTCCTGCTCCCTCACTGATCTGGAAGTGAGGGAAAGCTGCCACAGCTTTAATGGAAAGTACTGCACAGTCAGGAGAAAATTGACTGCCCCCCATGTTGCTTTGCTGTCTGCTGGTTTATAAATTGTAATGCTTTTCATTAAAAAGAAGAGGGAAAAAAGTGTCAGGTCTCTGTGGGTCCCAGATCATTAGCAGGATCAATTCCTTTTTCACTGCAGAGATCAGAGGCTACAGTCTTGCATAGCCAGAGCTTCAGCTCCTGACAGACCAAGCAAACAATGCAGAGGCAGAGGAGCTGGTGTGTGGCTGTCTGAATTGCTGTGCCTGGATTTCCGTTGTGATAGAAGATTCTTTGGAGCCTGTGAAATTAATTCAGTGCCTTGTAGGATTGGGTCAGAACAGTCTCATCAGCTCCACTACCAGAAATGTTAAATCCCTTCACTTGAGGCTTGCAGTGAAAACAATTTCTTGGTTACTTCAGGAAGTTGATTGTAGGTGATGAAACTTTCATCCCTGAAGGAGGACTGGTAATAATTTGAAATCTTTTACCTCTGAAGGTGTGTTGTGGTGCAGTGTGAAGGAAGTTTGGTGTGCCTCAGTCCAGTTCCACAGCCCTTGGCCCACCACCACTGCTGAGATGGTTTGCAGCCATGCTGGAGGTGCCAGTCTGAGAGCCAAGTGTATGGAACAGACTGAGTTTACTTCTTAGTCATGGACATGGTTGAGTCACAAACTTGCATGTGCTCAGTAAACACTGTAAGTGTTGGGGGAATAAATAGAACTGATTTACTGAGGGTTGTAAGACTGCACGTCACAAGGTGCCCTTCTGCTGTGACTAGTCCTGAAGTGTGGCTGTGAGCATCCCATTTAACCTTTCACTGCTTTAACCTCTCATCCCCAGCACAGTGGGATTCAGAGGGTTGTTAACATTTGATTTGAAATTGCTCTTTAATGCTACCTAGCACGAGGCATTCTCAGTTCTCTGCTTTCCCTCTCTAGGGTGGATACACGCGGTTTATACTCCAGTAGATTCTCTGGTGTTTGGTGGAAATATCCTGCATAGCTTTAATGTTCCCATGCAGCTTCGCATCTATGAAATTGAGGACAGAACAAGGGTAAGGATTCTTGATTCTCTTTTTAACTGAGCAGTTCTTTGTGGCTGTGATCTGTCATAGTCTCTCCCTCGTATTCCCTTCTGACAAACAACAACTGACGGGATCTCCGTGTCAGAGTCGTTGAAACAAGAGGTAAACATGAAGTAATGAGACTTTCAAATGTTGGTTATTTTTAGTGGGATTTACTCATGTGCTTCCCACAGATGTGTCCCTTCTGTGTCTTTTGTCTGCCTGTTAAACTTCCATAAAACACCTTCCCTTTTGCACAAAAACACATTGCACTTTACAGACCTTTGTACCAGTATTTCTGGTAACCCTCTGCTCGTCAGCTCTCTGTGCACACCTGGGGTGGATGATCCTGCAGAATTGATGGCACTGGGCTGGTTCTGCTGCCCACAGCTGAATTGACAAAGCTGTGCAGAAGTTGTGTATGAAATGACATCCTCTGTAATTAATTGGCAGTCACTACTGTGACTTGATACCATGCAAGATTTCTTGGAACAGAGAGGCTGGGCTGGGACATTGATCTGAACATTGTGATGTTCATCTGCCTGTAGCACCTACCTGAGGGACAGGCTGGGGGAGTTACTGTGCCACCTCTTTGTTGGGGGTGACAGTTTTATCCTTGGTTAATGAACAGGGCACCTGCTCATCATATCCACTGAGTTTCAAAAAGCAGCAGGACCTGAAGGAAGTGACTCTGTTTTATTAGGCTGTTAAATAACCTGTGCAAGGCTGTTGTGGCATTCTGATATAAAAATGGACCAGAGGGATGTGCAATCCAGATGGGGACTGTTTGGGAGGCCTCACTTTGAGGCAGTGCTGATAAACCACTGACACAGGTGCCAGCTCTGGTGTTAATGGCAGGAAATTTAAATTTTTCTTCACTGAAAAGTCTAAAATAGTGTGTTGTGGGCATCAGTGCAGATCACTGTTGTTCACCCCTACAAGAGGGCACAAATCTTGCTCCAAGTTGGCTTTTACCCCAAATTGCTTTCTTTGCAGTGGAGTACATAGGCCTGGAGCAAATACAAATAAAACAAATGTTTTAAGTACATCTCTGCCTCAGTGGGAGTGAGGTGTCCTCCCCTCAGACTCCCTGGCTTCCCAGCTGGTACAAGGCCTGGTGATCTTCACTCTAAAAAACACTGGTGGGAGCAGTGGGTTTCCTGGAGTGACTTTAATGAAGAGAAGCAGAAAAATGAATTCTTAGTGGAAGAGAGATGAAGAAAAAAATTGAAATTTAGGGGGAATTAGAACAGAGGAGTGTGGCAGAGAGAGGAAGTAGAGACCAGAGTGGATTCAGCCTCGCTTTGAACAGGTGAGGGTGTCAAGTGTCTTGAGAAAGCACAGAGGGACTTGGACAGGAAAGTTTTGGTGACAGGAGCAGGAAGGGGCTCACCTGGCAGAGGCACAGGAAGGTTTCCACAGGGACTGTAAATAAGAACCAGCAGTAGATGCTGGGAGTTCACTGCAGGTGTGGTGTTGCTGGGAAGGATGTTTGCACAGGGAGCTCACTTGGAGAATGGAGAAGGGGAGACTGGGAGGGAGGATCAATGCCAGAAATGAGTGATTTCCATTGAAGTCTTTGGGGAAGATGGGCAGGAAATGCTCTTTTTCCCTTAAGTTGTATAAAAATGGACATTTTGATCACACAGGACTTGAGCTACCCAAGATCACACAACTTGGGTTGTAGCTGCTCAGTTGTGCTTCAAGGCCCTTCTCCTTGGGAAGCTGGGTGCAGCTTTGATTTTCTAAGCTTTTTATGCCAGCAGGCAAAACTCCTTATAACAGCCAAATATTTTGGTAACTTCTATGAACTAACCAGCCAGTTACACTGAAATGCCTTTTAAAATTTACTGCCACACTGATCCTGTGAGGAGGCTGTGGGAGTTGGGTACCTGCATCTTGAAAAATGTCCTGTCACCATTAATTGGGAAAGGGATACTGCAACATTTGGAAATCCCAAATCAGACCTTTGCTCTTTTCATTTTTTGTTTAAATTTTCTTTGAAGTCTGTGTAGTTCTTTATAATTTTCCTTGCAAAAATATTGGAGTGCTTTGAAAAAGCCAGCAGCCCAGAATATCCAGGACTTCACAGAAGCAATTTCAGCTCTTGGATGTTGCTGTGTGCTGGCAACGTGTTATGCACAGGCTGTACCTGTGCTCACAAACTTGTGCTCGTGGGCAGATGTATAAAATCAGAACTGTGTGAACAGTTGAAGAATAGCAAGACTTTCTGCACAGAAACAAAACAGAAGCTGTGCAGCTAAGGCATACAGAAGTTTGATAAAAGGCAGGAAAATCAATACTGTGATTTAGAAATAATAACATTCCCCCCCAACTAAAAATATCGTGCAGGAATCTTGAAAGGGAAATGCTTTCAAAACAGGATTCTGGTGTGTACTACATTATTTGCTTTGTCAATCAAATTTTGTCATTTCTCTGTTGAGATAATTCCATTCATACACTGGCTGGTCTGGCAGACTCAGTACAGTGCAGTTCACCCAAATTTGCCAGTGTGAGCATACTGCAAATGAGTTTCTCATCAGTATTGATCTTTCCATTGTGTATGGCATAGAAGTAAATTACATGATGTGATTGACAAAGTAATTTGCTACACTCAAATCAAAGTGTAATACAGGTGTGCTTCCTCTCTTCATTTTGCACAGAGCAATTTTATGGAGGTTTCACTGTGTTTAAACCTGCTATGTAATGTTTAATCATCTTTGATTGCTGATATTCAAAGTCATTTTTATGCTAGGTGTAGTTGTTATTGTTTTAGCTCAGACAAGAATAAATACAGGGTTGAAATGGTAATGCTGATTTACAGCCTGATAAAATTGCCTAGTTTATATACTTGTCATGCTTATTCTAGCTTAATTCCTCATACCCCTGGGAGACTTTTTAAGAGGGTTGTAGCCATTTAAAAATAGTTTTAAGGAGTAATAAAAAACATGTCTATTGTTGGAAACAGCTCCTAATGTGCAATTGAGGTAAACAAATATTCTCCAGCCTTCCAGTTCGTAGAGACTCTCATTTTGCAGCCTGGCTTTCCTGGAGGCCAATTAACAGCCAGTCAAACAGGCCAAGCTGTTTAGCTCTCTGCAAGCCCAGCTTGAGGAACTGCAGAGCAGGATGCCATGCAGGGATTCATCATTTGGCACAGGGGTGATACAGCTCTCAGTACTGAAGAGGAAGAATGTGTCAAACCTAACCCCAATTAATCTAAATTTAACTGCTTTAAAATACTGGAACATGGTGGGAACAAGGGCACTCTGAATATACACGTAAGGTGGTCACTCACAGATGATGGTGTTTGCTATTCACTTGGTTTTCTGGAATGTAAGATAATATATTAAGTGGCTAGCTTAATTATTTTGTAAATAGTCATAAATTGCTTTTCAATATTGTGATTAGATTGATTAAACACAAGTGGAGTTTGTAATGATTTTAATGGGCATTGTGGAAGAGATTATGACTTTTTTCAGGAAAACGTGTGTCTTACTTGCTTAGGGTTTTTGTTTTGTTTTTGGAGGGGCATATAAATCTCGAAAATAATTTCACTTTGAACTGAAGAAATGGATCGTATTCCAGAGAGGATTTTTTCTTGCTGTACAGGAATAATTAAATTTTTTTTCCAGTGGATTGTAAATTATTAATCACAGAAGTTAAAGCTGGAAATGCCTATTAGATGATCCAGTGTATTTCCCTGCTGGTGGGGAATTCAGTCCTCTGGCAGTGTCTGTCTCAGATATTACACTTCCAACTCATCACAGAACATTTTTAATTTTTTTCCTTCTTTCTCTTATTCCTCCTCCCCTGCCCTTAAGAGTTCATTTGCCTGTGAGTGTACAATGGAAGGAGTATGGACATGCACATAATGCAGTTCACATCCCTTATAATTAATAAATGTTCAGGGATATCACAAAGAGCATATTCCTCTATGCTTTTCCATAAGGCAAACTTTAAAAGTTTTTAAAGCACTGTTGGAGTCTCTTTACTGGCAGAAGGCCCTGTAGATCTCTGCACAGTATCTCTGTCTACAGATGGTGTAGAGAGCTCTTCTTTCTGAAGGTTTGTAAAAGCAAAGCCTTCTCAGGCAAACAGTGGATTACAGAGGCATGGAGGGATTTGCTGTGGGTTGGAACTTTGATAGCGAGGCAATTAGGAACTCAAATTGAATATTAAAGATTGATATACATAATGGGAGCACTGCATGCATTACTGCCTTGTCTTTCACATTGAATTAACATTGGTAACAACTAAATTTGGTGAAGCTCAGAATCTGTCAACAAATGTTGAGCAATGATGTCTTTAATATTCCCAGGCATGTGGCTGAAAACCTTTTGAAGGCTGAGGGGTGGAAGGCGGCTTCCTGTTTGTAAGTCAATTCTTTGCAAATTTTGTTTCCTGCAGTGCTCTCTTGGAAAAATTTGAGTTCCTTTATTAGCATATATTTTAGCATGGATAATTTCCCCTGTGTTCCCTAATAGTCATAAGTGACTTGATCTCTTCTCTATGACAAATAACTAAACTAAAGGAAAAATTTTCTTCAATGCAAAAAGGCCCTGGGGTTAAATGTTCTCACATTTAGGGGGTTGTTGTTTGGCTGGTTGATTTTTTTTTTTCCTTTTCTTTTTCCCTTCCTTTTTCATATGTGTGCTTTGTAACAAACCACACAGGGAAACATTTGGGAAGGTGCAGCAGTGCTGGATGCATGACCTGTAGCAACAAGCAGTTCAGATTTGCCAGCTGTATTTGTGTTGAATTTAAGGGATTTTAACTTCTGAGAATTGCCATGGAGTATTTAATCCTACACTGTGATACATCTAGTGTGACAATACAGTATATTTTGCCTTTGTTACATTTTGTTTTACTGCTAAGAGTGTTTGCATTTCCTGTGCCCTGGGAACAGAGGCAAGTTCTGTGGCTGTCCACCCTGGGGCCAGGTTTCAAATCTGGGTGTTCCATAAGTCACTGATGTGCTCAGGCGGATGCTTTGATCACATGCAGGTGTCTGGGCAGTGCCTGCCTTGCAGAGCTGAGGCTGAGTTTGCAGCTGCTGGGTTAGTGGTTCTGTTCAGGATTTGGGCTTTTGGCTGATCTCTGGTGGGTGGTGTTTTGGTTTTTTTCTGAGGTAATGCTCCTTTCTGGTGCAGTTCAGCTTTTCACTAAAGGTGGTGCCCACGTCTGGGCTTAGGGAGCAGTGAATATGCAGAGAATGTTTTAAAGCAGCTCCTGTAACCCCAGTGCAGTGCATGTGAGCCTGCAAAACAGATTTCTGTGCCACCAGGAGAAAGAGGTGTACAGTGTAAGTACAAGTGCATGCAAGATGCATGGCATCCATTTTTAACAAATCACAACAATACACATATCTTCCTGCATTTTAGGAGCTTCCCAGATCCTTCTGTGGTACAGTGACCTTCTACAGATAGAAAACTGTGTTGGAAAGGAAGGAAACCCTCTTTGTTTTCTTTTGTATCTGAAATACCTTTACAAATAACTAGTGTTGCAGAATTCAGCTTTTTGTGTGAGAACAACAGGTCTGAGATGTAAGGAAAAGTACACAGCTTGACAGGATCTTTTGTCAAAATCCTGCTCTTCTATTCTTACTCTGTTTGTGGCAAAAGCTAACTTGCTACAAAAGGTGAACCACATAAGGGATTTTTACTTTAATGTGTAGTTATCAAGAATTTGTGTGTTCATTTCTTTAATCAAATTGTTGAGACAACCACAAATGAAAAAGATGAATTTCCTGCTTGACTCATTTTAGGTAATGTTGCCATTTTGATAAAAATCCTATGATAGTGTTCAGGAGATGAAAACCCACTCTTTTATTTTAAGTTCTAGTGACTAACATCTGTATGTGACCACCCTATGTTTATACAGCAGGTAAATAATTCTGTAGGGGCCATCCATCAGTTTCACGATTTCACAAGAACACAAACCCTCTCCTCTCCCAGCACCCCAAGAGGATACAAATTAGTGAACCAAGAAATGATGCTGTCGTGGCAGGCAGGCTGCTCCTCATTCCGTATGCTGGAGGCATCCCTGCTCCCACCCTCTCCCCTCCCCCTGCTCACACCGTTTGTGCTCTTGATAACACGATGGCAATGATGACTGGCCCTTGTGCTGCAAACTTCCCTGCCTTCCCCATGGGCTGACAGTGTTGATTTGTTTGCAGGTGCACGCCAAATTCCGCTATCCGTTCTACTATGAGATGTGCTGGTATGTTCTGGAGAGATACGTGTCCTGTGTGACCCAGCGCTGCCACCTCAGCAAGGAGTACCAGAGAGAATCAATGGTCATTGGTGAGTGAAGCCCTCGAGTGCACGTTCACAGCTGCTGCTGCCCCCTCAGGCTGGCTGCTGCTTTGCTTTCTGCAAAGCACATTAGAAACTGAACTGGAGAGCTGGAGAAATTCTAATGAACTCTTTCTTTATTTTGGGGTGGGGAAGAGTTTTGACTCTTAAGTGTTTCCATGAAGTACCAACCTGCTTTGAATTATATGTATCAAACATTCCCTTAGCAAGTGGATCCCAGAAAATAATTTTTGGATGTGTTTGTTCGTTGGTTTCAGTAATGTTTGTGTTGGGATGATCTGCCAAACAGTTGAGGATTTACTGCCATGTTCAGCACAGCACCTCAGTAGCCAGAAATGTGTGTATTGCAGATGTGCTCTGGTGGGGTGGGTATTTTGTCCTTTTGTAGAGCAGCTCCTGTACAGAACACCTTGTGGTCACTAAACCTGCCTTCTTTCTCTTCTCTTTTCCTTAAACTCTCCTGTAATTCTCTGGTGACTGGGTTCTGGTTCTGCAGAAAAGCAAACCCAAGAAAACACCTACACATATCTCCATGATCTGTAAGCCAGGTTCAGGGAGGTCAAGGAAACCTTTGCAACAAGAGCTGAAAATGGACCAGAGGACAGACAGACAGATGTGCCTGAGGCTTTACCTTGGCACTGGTGTGAGCTTTGCATCAATGTGTGCCAGTCCAGTTGTTGCTGTGCTGAACTGGCCTCTTTTTCCTCCTTTTGATGGAAGGTGGTGGTGGGCCATGTTCCCTCTGCTTTTAAGCACAGAATAGCTGAAAATAGCACAAGCACCAGCTAAATCTTAACTGATACATGCTAAGTGTGGAGGAGGACTGAAGTATTTCTGTGCCTCCTGCTCCCTGAGGTGCCACTTGGAGTGAACCTGGCATGACTGGCACTGCCCCAGGCTCTGGACAGAGAAGGGAAATGTTCACCTCTGAACACAGTTCTTAGTAGAAGGGATTGAAGAAGTTACAGGCAGGTGTCACTCTCCAGTGAGTTTTACTGAGCAAGAATAATTTAAGGGAGCTAATAATCTGTGTAGATAGGCCAGGGGGAATTCTTGGGGTCACTGGGCATTTGGGTGCTTCATGTTTTAGCTCTGAGACCCTGGTCAGAAAGGTTGGTTAAGCAGAAATTCTGTGTCCAGAGGAATTTTTCTCATAAGATTATCCTAGAGGAGGAAAGGATGAATTAGCCCTTTGGATCAGCTCTTCAGAAAGCAGTGACAGAAGTGATAACTGCATTCTTTGGAAAATAAGGAGCAATCTCCTGTTGTCTAAAGCACTGGCATGGAAAGAGGCTGGTCCTGCAGGCAGGGCAGAGGTGCCAGATCAGCCACATGTAATTTCAGAACAAATTAGCTGTGGAGAGTGGATGGTTCAGGATATTGAGATGGGACCTTTTCCAGCTAAATCACCAGTGTGAATTCCAGCCCAGCTCCATAATTACTGATAATAGTTTGGTGATCCCCACGAAATGTGCCTCAGTCCAGTTAGCTGGGAGATGTTCCAGTCATATTTAACTCACTGGGAGCTATACATGTCCACTGTCTAGAGGGAGCAGGATTGTTGTGCATGACCAAAGAGTGCCAGCTCCAAAGGCTTCAGGAAAAGGAGCCTGGCTACTTGGAAAAGGGTTTGGTGGTGACTTGCTCAGGGTCTTGTGACCTGTGGTGGCTTCAGTTGCTGGCAGAGAGAGATGTATACTTTTGTTTTGTCAGAAACTTGGGGTTTTGTTTTTATTTCTTGGCAGAAACTTAACCTTAAAATAATTATTTTAGTGGGGGTTGTGGTTCAAAAGACCAGGTCTGCTATACTGCTAGATCTTTCACTTAGGCATTTGCCAAATTCAAAGGTGTAAAGGTACATTATTTATCTTTACAAAGCTGCATTGCTTTGTTCTGTGGGAGTAATACAGTTTCAAATACTTGCTTTGCTTTTCTTTTAACCAGTCTGTGTGCAGCCTCTTGACTCGAATCTCTGTGAACTGAAATCTTTGAGTTAAAACTGGTTTGTTCTGTGGAGCTGTATCTTGATATTGTTCACTCACTGAGGGATGGGATATCCTAAAGACATCAGTGTTCCAAACCCTACCTTCTTTGTTTTTAAGCATTTCTTCAGCACTGAAAAAGTCCTTAAATTGTCTCTTCCTTAGGGACTTCTCTATCTGCAAGCAATTTCTTGATTTCCCATGAGGGAGTATCCCTTGACAAAGAATTTCCCATTATTCTCCTTAAAGAGTAATGAAGCAAAGTACTTAACTTCTCCTCAAGCCCCTCTGTAGATTTAATCGTCTTCTGTCCTTCTTGGTTTAAGAAAAAATCTTCATATCCTTGTATTCATTTTCAGAAATTTCTCATGAATAATCTAAATGTTTCTCCTACTTTTAAAAAACAATTTCCTTGACTGGAAATTTGTTCTAAATTTGTTCTGAATGTCTGTTTTCTGCCTTTCCTTTTGGGTGCTAGAACTGTCTATTTTTCACCTTCCAGTTGTGCTGCTTTCTTTCCTTACAAAGCTCCTGGTACAATGATTGTAGTGGATCTTTGAAGTTAAGAAAGTGATTATCAGTAGAGGAGGACATTGACTAGAGGTAGTGCAGGACACTGCCCACAGTCTCTGGGATTCACAAGGGAGTAGTTCTCATAAAATTTGTGGGGATTCTGTTCTCCTGCGTAAAGAAAAAAAAATTACTGTCTTGATAATGAGCATTGTTGGAGAACACAGAAAACTGAGTTAATCAGCAGTTGGATTTTAAGGATATCTTTAGACTTTTAATACTGTGTTTTATAACATGTTTTTATAACATTTTATAACATACACTGTGTTTTTATAACATAGTATTTATTTGCTTTTACATGAAGGTTGTTAAATTCATAGTGACTTTCAAGACATAGTCTGTTCATGAAAGTGTATTTGTGTGATTGTGTTGTGGTACCTCTGTCCTGATACTTGTATGCTGCTCTAGCAATTTGTATTGTTCTTTGTATTTCTGTTTTCTAAATGTCTCCACTCACAAAACTTCAGACAGGAAAAAGCCCCACCTCTGTGGAGGCACGGCTGAAACCTGGAGTCTTCCACTCCCTAAATAAACCCGTGAGTGCAGCTCTAAATGAGGTGGAAGATGATGGCCGTGCCTTCCTCCCCCATTCCTCAGGCCAGGATGAATTTCCAGGCTGTGTCCTCCAGGCCGTGTGTGAGGCTGTTCTGCCTCAGATCTCTCCCAGGAGGGCAAACACTCAGGGGGATGACGACATGACAGCAATCACAGGCTGCTGTAAAAGCACACAATCTCTTTTTCTCTTTTCTTTTGCTTGTCTCTCTCAACTGGGACATTTGTCCTGCCAGCTGAAATCAGAAAGGAGCCTATTTGGGTTTCCTACCAGATTTGTATGTGTGCTGTTTTTCAGGGTGGATGTGTCTTCATTATTTTTACTCTTATCATGAATGAGTCTGTACTGGATGTTTTCAACCACAGTTGACCTTCAGTGAGATATGGATGTTGAGAGTGAGCTGACAAAGAGTAATTGGGAGAAGATCCTGGGCTATCAGAGACGTGCTTTCTCTGTAGCCTGCAGCTTTGAAGATTCCCATTGCTAAAATTTTAACAGGATGGCTCTAACTGTATGTTAAGCCTGATGGATATAGAAAATATGCCCTCTGGCACAGTGAAGGAGCCATGTCTCTTTTTTCCCCCTTCTTCCTCAGGGGATAGAATAGATTTGCTTATGATAGACAGGTACCTGAGTATATTGAGTGGCTCCTGTATGGGGTGCTCCATGCAGTGGAGCAATGGGATACATTTCCAGTATGCTCAGGGTTTTTCTGCTAATGAAAATGTCATTGCTGTCTTCAGCAGACTGATAGCAGCTGCTGCTCCCAAGTCACAGTGGCAGGGTTTGGAGCTGGGAGTGGCAAGGTAGACACTACACACTGGACTGTTCTAAATAGTTCAGAAAGGTTTCATGATTATTCCTGACCTCCATCCCTTTCTTTTAAGTTCTGTAATACAGCAAGTTGATTTTCAGCAAGGAAGGAAACTGTGTATAATTATTCTGGAACAAGTGGATAACTGTGAGGAAAGTTAAGTGGTCTGCCCAGAGCCACAGGGAAGTGAACTGCTATAGAAAAGATTTCTAATGCTCTGTCCTGTGGTCAAGTCTGTGCTGCTCCACCTCTTCACTGAGCTAGATCACAGACTGGTCTGTATGAGCTGGTTTTATTTGCTTTGAGATGAGGGGGGTGAAGGTATTTTTGCATTAAGTTGTGTGGGAGCCCAGACTGGATAACCCCTCTGAAACTGGGGTTCAGACCTGGGACTCACTGGGGCACTGACTCAGGAGAAGAAACAGCTGAGCTGAGCAGGTGCTGTTCCCTACAGAGAGACTTAATAAACCAGAAACCTTCAAGTCAGTGGAGCTCTGGTAATACAGTGCTTAAAATGCACTTCTCAACAAAGTAAATGCAGATTATGCTTATGTAGGGCCTCAGCTCACAGCACAGTAACTCTGTCAGACAATGTTTTCATTGAAATGAATAAATAAAAATCATGGCATGTTGCATTACAACAAAACACTTGAAAACACAAAATTGAATCTCCCTCACCTTGAAGTTATCCTTCCATTATTGATTCCCTTGGTGCTGTTTTTTTTTAGATTAGCAGCAGTAGCAGACAGTTGTTGTGTTTGGAGAGCAGCCTGCTCTTAATCCGGCGGAGCAGCAGCAGCGCTGTAATCCCCTGGTGCTCCAGAATAGCCTGGGACACTCCAGGTTAGCAGCAAGCCCTGTGCCCAGGGGAGGCTCAGGCCAGGCATGAAGTGCCTGCCGGGCATGGAGACAGCAGGGCCCTGCTGTGCTGGTTTCTTTGGGCTTAGATGGGAGTTGGTTTTGCCTGTCCCTGCCCAGGTGTGGCTGCCTGGTGCCGGTGGCAGGGACGCGGTGGCAGCTGGCAGAACAGAACTGCCACCCCCCTCCGTGTGCTGCCTCCTCCTGGGAGAGGCCCCCAGTATGCTCTGGTGCTCCACTCCTCTCCTGCCTTTTGTTTCCATAGATTAGAGCAAGAGACAAAAAGTGGAGATGTCTCTTGGAAGCTTTTTCTCCTCACACCAGAGCGTTACTTGGAGTAAATTATTCACACCTCCATAACGTGATCTCCCTCGTTTTCTTTAGGCCTTATTTACACTTGTGCTTTGCCCCAGTTACAGCCATTAGTTCAGCACAGCTACTGCATAGGAGGACAGAAACACAATTTTCTTTGTGCAGATTTACACCACTTTCTGTTAATGACACTATCCTGGCAGTGTAGGGATGTGGATCTGCTTCCACCCTCTCCTGTTTGATGCCAGAACTCTGGCATTTTCTCCCATTGAGGCTGGGCTTTGTGCTTGAGTCAGTTGTAAAACAGCTCACCAAGGCTGTGTGGCTCAGAGGAGGGGGCTCCAGCCCTGGATCCAGCAGCCTGGATTCTGACTCCTGGTTTTTCCCTAGATTTGATGTGTGACAATGAGCAAATCGTGCTTTCTCCCAAGCATCTGTTTCCTCAGTTGTAAAATGGGAGAATGACATAAGCTGATTATGTAGCCTTTGAGGTGGGTACGTGTGCTTGCTACTGTGGACAAAGGAAAAACAGTGTGAAATAAAAGTTGGATAACTGAGTGGGTTTTAAATGTTCTAGTTAAGATATTTTCTAATCCTGTTTATTTTTCTAAGAGAAGCATGGGGGTGTATTAGCACAGAGCAGAGAGGAGGAGCTGCTTTGGAGTGCTGATGCCACCACCTCAGCACACAAAATAATCTGTGAGGCTTTTTTGGAGGGTTGCAGGGAGGAAGTCACCCTGCCCTGTGGATGGAGCTGGATTTAGCTGCACCCTGCCTTGCTGATAGCTGGTGTTTTCTGTGGCTGCCATCTTTTCACAGGCATTTCAGCCTAAACTTGCCTTTCAGGAGTCATTTTATGGCCATTTTGGTTTTGAGGAAAAACGCAAGCCTGTCTGAAGGAGTAGAGTAGATAGAGATGCTGGGTTTTTGCAGAGCCTGTAGCAGCAGCACACTTGCCCTGGGAAGTGTGAGGTGACCAACTCCTGTCTCTGGGGCAGTAACACCCAGAGCTGAGCTGGCCCTGCAGGGCTTTACTGGGAGCTGCAGGGCTGGGCAGCCAGGCAGGCTGAGCAGGGACACTGCCACTGCCTGTGGCACCTCTGACCAGTGTGTTTGTGACAGGATGGTGCAGACTGAGCACAGACAAGGAATGTCTCTGTGACCAGGAGGAATTCTCCAGCTTGGAACTGGGCTCCAGCATTTGAACCTCGCTGTTAAACAGCCGGATGCTGAGCTTTCTCATTAATGTCCATTTAATCCTTCCTTAAGCATGGTTCACATTGTCCTAATCCAAAGCTACTGCACTGCAAAGCATGGAAGCTGTGAAAGGAACTTTTCATTAATTGTTCTCTCACTTTTTCTGTGTGACTTCTGTTTCCTTTGCAGTGTGTTTTTGTTTGCAGCTTGATCTCATACCCATTTCAGCCAGTAATAAAATTCACATTGATTTAACTGGGTGTTGCCAGTGTTAACTGTATTTTCCACAGAAATTCCTGCTGTTGCTAGCCTGCATTCAGTGTTGTTCACTTAGTCAGGGAAATTGTGTCTAATAAATAAGAAAAGATGTGTGCTTGAGGGAACCATGGCCACTGGTTTCCTACGTTGCTTTCACCGCTTGATTGCACGGAGTTGGGTAACAATTGGGGCTCTTAGGGGGAAATTAAGATTAATAGATCTTTAGACTCAGAAACTTGCCTTTAAATTTTCCTGAGAAGTACTTAAAATGTATTGGGAATGGCATTAAGAAAACCAGTAGCATGTAGCTGTGACAGTCCCTGTGTTTCTCAGCGTGTTTTGTCTTGTTGTCGTAAAATAAGCACAGTTGAAATCCTGTGTCTCAGAAGAGCAATGAGTATTCATGCACTAACAACTGGGGGTTCTTGTTTTATCAACAGTTTGTTGCTTGCAGAGAGGAAAAGTAGTGAGGAGTTGATTTTGTGCTGTGCAGGGTTCCTGGAAGAATGATGATGTACAGCATTTTAACGTGCCTTCTGCCATCATTTCCCCCTCCTCCTTCTGTGCTAACTCTCCTCTTAAAGCTGTAAAGCTGCCGAATCTGGTCTTTTTCGGATTTGTGGGAAAATTAATTGTGTGTGACTTAAGAGCTCTGCCTCCTCCTAATTGAAGGCATAGAGGACTGAAGCTTTGAAGAAAGCATAATTTTTCCCTAAATGTTTCCCAGTCATTTGAACTGAGTAGATGTTAATGAAAACCAGCATTAAAACAGACAAACAAGCGCCCCCCTCAAAGAAAAAAAAATTAAAAATCAGCTGAATAAAGCCCATTCCTGTCACATACTCACTAAACCATTCTCCAGTGCCCTTTGAAATAGGCAGCACCTGGCCCCAGTGGTACAGAAGTGCTTCAGCTGTGAGGTTACACTGGCTAAAAATTCAGCATTCTTTTTCTAACTTTCAGATGCAAAAAGAAAACGCAGCACAGACAGCTACTCATCAGATTCGTGGTTAGACATGGATGAAGAATCTTGTGATGCCCATCTCCAGGAGGAGAAGGATGACAGCTTGGATAAGAACTCCAAATCCTTGGTGGATGGCTCCTCCTCACCCAACAGCACACACTCAGAAGGGAAGGAGGCTGCAGGGAGGAAACAAAAAGCCACAGTAATGAGGTACCTGAAAAGAACTTTGTCTAATGAGTCAGATGACAGCATCAAATCAACGACCCCCACGGACTATCCCAAAACACCCACGGGGTCTCCAGCTACAGAAGTTTCAACCAAATGGACTCACCTCACAGAATTTGAACTGAAGGGTTTAAAAGCCCTGGTGGAAAAGCTTGAATCCCTCCCAGAGAACAAGAAGTGTGTTCCAGAAGGCATTGAGGACCCTCAGGCTCTCCTGGAGGACATGAAGGTGGGTGTGATAACTTGGTGATCCACACAAACTCTGCTCACACAAACTCCTTTGCAGAAGGCAAAGTTCTGCTGCAGAGGGGTGGCAGCTGTGTGTGGTGACCAGCTCAGGTCAGGCTGCTCTGCCTGACAGGGAAATGATTCCTTGAACCAAAGCTGTCTCTGGCTCCTGTTTGCAGCCAGGTTTAAGTGACACAGTCCTTTCTGGCTGTCACAGTAGTGGCCAGAAGTTTATATCCTCTCATAATTCAGCACTTGTTATGTTCCACATGTAAATATTATACCTCAAAAAGTCTGTTTATATTTACAGTCTTAATCAGCCCTTTTTGGTCTCGTGTCTCCCTGGTGTACACCTCATTAGCTGACACATACAAAATGTAAATACTTGATTGCAGCTCAGAAGATAGATTGTCTAACACTTCCAGCTGCTTTTTTTTTTCCTTCACCTTTTCCATTTTCCTTTCCTCCATTGCCCTCTATAGGTTGATAATTATTCTCCACTGGTACAATATATTGGTTTTGGAGCTGGTGTGAGGAGTGAGTACTCACTAGTGACACAACTTCTCTGTGGATTTTCAGTCTGTGAACAGCATGGATCTTCAGTTACATATTTTCTATACACAAGAGCTCTGTAAGGCACAATCTGAGGGGAAAAATACGTGTTTATGTGGTAAATGGTGAGGGAGCCTGTGCTATTTTAGTGCAAGTGGTGTAACAGCTGCTTAGAAAGGCTTCAAAGCCATTAGAGTAGGCTGAACATGTGCAGTGTGCAGTGGAACCATATTCCCTGATCTTGGAGCTTGGAAGTGTGATACACTGCTCTCATTCTGGTAAACCACAAGAGCTCAGAAATTCTCTTCTTGCAAAATCAGGCACTTTGTACATGAAAGTGGACACACCTGCTCAAAGCTGCAGATGTAGATTCACGAGCTTGCTCTGGGATCAGTCATTTTTTCATCAGAACTCAAAATGAAGACCAGAAGTTGAATTGGTGGTGAAGCAGGAAGAATGGTCATGTTACTTCTCAAGCTTGATGCCCAGGATCATTTTCACTTAAAAATCCAGAAAGAGGTGCAGCATTTAATGGCTGTGCAGATGTTGCGAGTGGGATCCTCTCCCTCTCTGGAGCCAGACTCCAGAGTGCTGTGAGACATCTCCCCAGAACACAGCAAGGTACCATATGTGAATCTGGCTTAAAGCACTGTGTGGGAGTATCTGTTTTCCTATTCCTCTCCAGAGCAGTGGATTCACTGACTACAGAGATGGAGAGCTACAAATGGACTGTTAAAAAAGGCCAATATCACCTTTTTGGTGATACTGTGCTGTAACTGGTGCTAAGTGAGCACCTGCCAGTTATGGTGTACAGCTTGATGTTCCATCTCCTTTGATAACTGCCTGCTCCTAAACTTTCTGTCCTTGCCAGCACATGCTGTAACCATCAGGATGTAGCCCAGCATCTGGATACTGATGGTTCCCTGCTGGTTAAAGAGTCCATAACCACATCTAAACATCAGACATGCAGCAGGATTGTTTCCCCTGGAATCACCTCTGGATGTCTGGCCAGTCTGTGTCTGATTAGCCAGAGTGAGACTTTTTAAAAACCATGTAAACTCAAACATCTTCTTGAACAGTGTCTAAAGAACTGCTAAAGAACTTTCTCACCTATCTTTGTTACAGTATTGACCCACATACAGACCAGCCCTCAGTCTCCAGAGAGTGGGAGTCACTATGGCAGAGTAAATTAATTAAAGCCCATGCAGTCAGCTTCCTCCATAACTCCCTGTGGCTGCACAATCCCCTTGCCAGGTGCTCTGAAGGAATGGGGGCACTCAGGGCCAGTTGAGTACATTGCCTGCCAGGTCAGGGGGGAGTCCAGGATTCCCAGCACAGGCCTTCTCTTTGCTCATCCTCAGATTGTCACAGGCAGCCAGAGACAAGGTGTGACCCATTCCCATCTACTTCTGGGACCCTGGGTGCAGCAGCCATCCCTTCTTCCTGCCACTGTTGATGTGGCAGAGAGCAGTGCAGTGGAGCCAAAGCATCTGATCTCCTCAGAGCATGAGGTTTGTTTTATTCTGTTTATTCACTTAAAAAAAAAAAAAAAAATCAAACCCAACTGTGTGAGTGTGTTTAGAGCTTTTACCTTCAAAGGATGGGGCGTGCTGAGGGAGGAGTTGCCAAGTGACAGATTTTAGTCCTCTGAGCATGCTCCAGCATAATGGATCTGGGGTTCCTTGGTGTGAGGATGCAGCAGTTCCACCCTTGCTGTTCCATCAGGTTCTGATGTTCAGCCCCTTTGCTGGACAGGGTGAATCAATGTTCCCTTGGGGTTCCCAGGGATCCCCACCCTCTGCTCCACACATAATGGATGAACTGTTGTTATCACAGGGAACTGGTGGAGATTAAGATAAAAGTAATTTTGGGTACTGGCTTTACATGCACAGGACAGTTAGTGTATATAACAATGATATGTGCAAAAGATGATTTTAATTATATTGAAACAGTCGTGGCTTAAGATTTCTGCAGAGCAGGAGTTCTGATCTTTAGCACCAGATCCCAAGCCAGGCATGAGGAAGAGCAGGAGCACACAACTCATGGCACCCTGTGGAAACTTGACTTAAAAGATTTGCCCTGTACCACATAAAGACAGAATGGCAGAGGAAGAAATACAGTCCCTTTTCCAGAATGGTATTCATCTCCTTGACCACTGAATCATGTTCTCTCTTACTTTGCTACTAGTTTCCAACCTGTACAGGTAATAACGTGGGCTTTGCTGATAGCATCAGCAGTGGAGTGAGCAGAGGCCTGGCCCCTTTAGCTCACCCTGGTGAACACCCAGAGCAGCAGCCAGCTGTGTGACTGACTGGAGGCAGGAGTCCTGCAGGAGCTGTGCTAATGACCCGTGCTGTGACCGTGCTTGGCTCTATTAACAAGGTTTATTTCATGGGCAACCCAACTTTCAGGCATGTGATGTATTAATAATGCTTCCTATTAGAAGTACCCTTTTAGTGCACCCATTTGAGAGTTATTTTTAACAAATGCATAGCAAGAACATGCTCTGACAAAGTCTGAAAGCTCTTGCTCTGCTGGGAAAGTCTTCAACAAGTTTCTTCCTGAAGCAAATAAATCAGTGTTTATTCTAGCACTTTTATTTCTTAATGAAATACACTCAGGAACTTTTTTTGTATGACATTCAAGTCTGTCTTTGTGCTTTAGGAAGATAATTAATGTTTTCAGAAAACAGGAGATGGATAGTTAAACTGGAGAAAGGAAACCATTTTATTCAGTGATGTGAAGTTTCACAGAACTAATCGGGGTAGCTCACAAAGAATCCATGCTTTCCCAGCTGAGCAAGAGCACAGTAAAGGATGGGTGACTGGATTACTGCTCTTAGTGGTAAACACAACCACGGCTATTTACAGCTATTTAATGTCAAGCAGGTGAGACTTTCTGAAGTAAAGTAATTTATTTTCCTTACCAGAAGGGAGACTGAAAACTAAACTAAGCCTGTGTAAATTCCTTACACATCATCTGAGCTCCAAACTAAGTGTGCCTGTCTGGTGGGGACACAGCAATCCAGAAGTGCCAAGTGCTGCCTCTGCAGATTGAGCCCCCATTTATCACCGTGATCGATGGAGTGCAGCAGCACAAGGGAGGCTTATTTGCAGAGTGGAACAGGCCTCACTTGGGGAGCAGGGCAGTTCCTCCCTCAGCCCAAACAGGGAATTAAATCCCTGGTGGTTGCAGCAGTGCTGGGGTGGGCTTATGCATGAAGAAGAGGTCACTGTGATACATCACCATTGTCCTCCTTGGTGTAGTTTGCTCTCCACGTCACGGGACAGGTAAAGCTGAGCAGGCCTTGGATTGTGGCACACATGAAACCAACTGCCAGGGATTCTCAGCTGTGTGCAGCCTCTGATTTCTGCACAAAACATTTCTGTGTGTACCAGAGGATGGTAATTCCTCTGCTGATGTTGGGGAACAGGATTGTGAGATCTGCCTCCTCATAATGCCACAGATCTTGCCCACTTCAGAGCAAAAGCACTGCTGTTCTTCAGAAGGGCCTGTGGAAGTCCATTAGAGCAGAAGAAACTCGGTTTGAAGAACAGAGGTTGTCAAATATCTGCAACTCCTTGGCAGCAGGAGAAGATTCTTGTGCAAGACAGATGATATCTACTGAAATATGTTCTTACTTTTTCTTGCCAAGAAATCTTACCCCCTTCCCATTCTGATGACAGAAAAAAACCTCCCTCTACTGAATGCATTTCAGGGGAGTCATTCCTTGCTGTGCTTTTGAAATGGCTAAGCTGAATTCTTATACAGTTAATCAACTTCTTCCCTTCATACCTGCTGTTGTCACCACAGCCCTCAAGTGTAATGAATCGAGCCACCTTGTGCTGGAAGAGCATCACGTTGTTCCTCTAACTGGAGCCCCATGGCTTTTCTTTATCTTCTTTTTTCTTGTTTTTAAGCAGGTGAACAAAACCCTGCCTTCCCCAGCCTGTTGTGAGCTGACACTTGCCGCTGCAGTCAGCCCAAGTGTGGCTGTGCTGTGCTCTGTGCTGTGCTCTGTGCTGTGCTCTGTGCTGACAGCCCTTGTTTTCAGCTGCCTCAGATGAGAAGCTGCCATCGTTTTGCATTTCTCCTTGGATAATATTTTCACGTGATACATATGATAACAAGAAACCTTCATTACCTTGCCAAGTTCTTGGAATATACTGTGCTTTCCATTGAACTCCGAGTCTCTGACAGTCGTTAGTGGAAATGTTAAGATTTTCTGTCTTACAGGCTTTCAAACCTAAGAGTAGCAAAGTAAAAAGGGATTAATTTGTCCTTTGTTTATGGCTCTCAAGCTGCCTCCTTGTTCTGGAGAATTTTGGCTTTGCAATGAGAATACAAAAGAGCTCTCAGTTTTAGGATTGAACTTTGAGAATGTGGTCACAGCTCAGTTAATGCAGTGATCTCTCTCCAAATAAAAAGGACATGAGAAAAGAGGTGCTCACTTCACCTCAGTTTGGCCAGAGTTAATTTGCCAGTGATTAAAAGTTGTTGGGTGTTGCACTGGAAGAGCAGGTACAATACAGACTCTGCATCACAGCCAGGTTGGGGCAAGCTGGGCTTTACTCCTCAGCTTTGCAAACCCCTGAGTGCAGCCACAGCACCAGGCTGATAAAACTGGGCTTGTTCTGGTATCTCTCCTTTTGGTCCCTGGTGCTGCTTCCAGCCTGAGCAGCATCACCAACAGCCTTGCTGGGGTGCTGCTGTCTGCAGGAGCAGCTCTGTGCTGGCTGCTGTAACACAGCTTCCATTTAAGCACAGGCTGGGGAGCTGGGCTGAGTGTGACAGGTTGTCTGAGCTCCAGGGAGAGAGAGTCAGCCCCAGGGACACTCATCCAAACTCAGGCTCCTGGGGACTGGAACATGCCATCACACTCTGGGCTTTAGTTGGATGATTACAGATGAATTCCAAGTGCACTCCCTATTAAAACAATTACTGTATTTTAAGCTCTTTTTGTATAGTGTGTGAAATTACTAATTACTAGAGTGCTGCACTGGGGACTGACAGAGCCTGCTGCCTGTTGTTGGCTAATTAAGCTTTTTTCATATACTTGGGAACAGCACCACTGAACTTCATTGTCTGGGGTCATCTCCAAAATATTCTGTTGAAGTAATTTCCAACCTGCAGTTCTCATTTGTTCTATTGGCGCTTTTTTTATTTTTGGTCTTTAACCTGTTGGTGGTGATTTGGCCTTCAGTTTTCAGCAGCACAGCAGAATCCTCCTTCTGACTCCTATTTTTTTTTGGTTTTCATTTCTTCCTTTTCAGCCACCTGAAGTCCAAAATGAAGAGTTTTGTAGCTAAATTAGTGAGCATGTAGGGGGTCACGGGAGGCGAGCATGGACTGTTCCCAGCTGCACCCTGGAGTGTTTTACCAGCTCTGTGTTGAGTTACTGGTCATGGGAGTGATTCACAGTGGTGGAAGCTGTGTCAGCCTGTGCAACCCACTCACGAAATTTCTAGAACAGTGCATCAAAGAAAAGGGTTTGGTGGGGGTGGAAGGGAGGGGAGACCAATCTTTTTCCCTTAATGCTGTCCATAGTCAGATCCTTTCCTGGTGATCTCTCAGGAACCTGAATGCCTCAGCTGGTCACATAAAGGGACCTGGATTCCAGCAGCTCTGTCTTGCCCCTCATGGGGGAAGGAAGGGCAGTGGGAATGATGGTGCTCTTGGATTGCCATGTGCAAAAAGATGAAAGGCTCCAGAGTACATTTTTATTCTTGGCTTACCTGAATGATCAGGCATCTGAGGATTGCTCCAGACTGCACCCCTGATGCCTGTGATGGCTGAAATAACAGGGGCAGAGCCTCTCTGCTTCTCAGGCCTTCTGTAGCCTTGATTAGGAGAGAAGGGTCAGAGGTGGGGGCAGTTGGGATTTAATGACCTGGATTTGAGGGAGTGATAGTGGTAAGACACTGGTCTTGGACTCACTAATATTAAAGAATTCTGTAACATTTGAGGTGGTTGATGGCTGATTTTGCTGCCTGTTTTGGAAGAAGTTTCACATTTGGATGTTAGTGAGAGGTGCTAGAGTTTCAGTGGGAATTGGAAGTTTGGAAGCAAAAGTAACTTGCAGAGATCTTGTCCTTCTGCCACAAGAGCAGAGGTCTCTGCACTCTTGAGTTGCAGAAATGTTTCTCTGGTTAATTAAGGCCTTTTCATTTACAACAGAACATCCTAAAGGAGCATGCTGATGATGACCAAAATCTTGCCATTTCGGGTGTCCCTGTGGTCAGCTGGCCCAAGAAGACCACAAAGGTAATGAGACACAATTACTTACTAACCATTGTTGTGCCTGGCCTGGTGTTTATTTATCTATCATCTGACAAAGTGCTGTGTATTATCTGTTGGCAGCTGCTAGCATTTTTAACACAAAATGTTTCTTTTAATGGTTTTATGATTAAGACTTGAAGCAAAACAAGAAAGTGCCTTAGCAGGGAGAAATCAGAGTTTCCATTTAAAAAGAATTTGAGCCTTACTTACCAGCATAAAACTTTGATATGTCTTGATCGTTTACTAATTATGATTAAATCTAAAAATTTTAATGCATTTTGTGTAAAATTAAATGATGTGTAAATGCTACAAATCAGTCACTTAGGGAACACTCATCTGAAGGAGAAGATGGTTTTTCTCTTACACTATGAGACTTCCTGAGTGCTCTGTACATGTGCCACTGTAGCTTTGAAGCACTGTTTTCTGTCCTTATATCCTACTTTTTCCTCCTATACATGGGAGTAATTCTTTTCACTTTGCAGGAGAACCATGAGGTTTGCTTCGTTAAGCCCAATAGAGAAATCGAAATAATTAACGAAAGAACAATGTCAAAAGGCTGGTTGTTATTTATAACAGTGGTATGTTTACCACACTGCAGTTATTCAGCACGCTGTAAAAGCAGCTTTGCTTATTTAGAAGATGTCTCATCGCTTCTATTTTTACTTTCATTTTTCACTGAATTAGTTTTATAATCCATTATTTCTTTAGAAATGCTGAAGGGGTCGGTCAGCTTAAATCAGCCTTCGATCTGAAAATCTGTCGTTATCCCTGTAGATACCTTTCAGATAATTATCAGGGAAGATAATTCACTCAGTTCTCACTTCTTGTGCTGCTGAACTTGGTATGGCACATGTAGCCATGAGAATTTGCTGTTTGCAGGTGGGAGGTAGGAGACCATAAACATGGAACTGCCAGAGGAGAGTGGGGCAGGATGAGCACATCATGTTCCTTCCTGGTCTCTTTTTGGGTTATAGCTCAGCACATTTCAGAGGAATTGGGTCTTGTTAAATACATATTTCCCTTTTAGCTTGTAATAAATCCATGGGAATATGCTCTGTGTTTAAAACATTGGTTTAGAAACAACAGTGGAAAAACCTTGAGAAACTGGTGTGGGATTCCCACTCCTCTGGTTTTATGGCTGCTGCTCCTTCCATGGTCAAGTATATTTTAGGCACTGGATAAAGCAAAATCTCTGTGACCAGAGAAAAGGTGGTGTGGGAAACATGTAAAATAAAACTAAGGAACAACTGACTCCCTTTTGAGCTTGTGAGAGAAGGGAGGATCTGAGTGCTTTGAGGCTTTTATAAGCTTTGGCATTTGTTAATGTTCTTGTTCACTTTATTTTGGAACCTTGATAAATGCTTCATTTCTTCTATTTTATTTCTGTGTATTGGCAATGTAACTGCAACTGCAAAGGATTTGTAATTTTTGTGACTTAAATCTTACCTTTTTTTTTGCAAAATCCATCTTGCTGGCTGCAAGGGATTTTTTTTTTCAGGTGTTTACTTCTGCCTTTCTGAAAGCAAAAACATTCAGGAGGTATCATTCCCACTGGTATGACAATATCAAACATACCAGTTAATAACAAATACAAGGAAAACTTTCACAGATAGTCAGACTTTAGGTTGAAGTTTGGAAAGAAACAAAAATTGATAGGAGAAAAAATGCTTTCACTATTCTCTTAATATTTGCTTTGCTTAATCTGTGATCAGTTTCTGTTATGTCTTGTGTTTTAGTTCAAAGGTACACTTGCAGATAGGGCTGCACATTTCCCAAGAGAAATTTGTTGTGGTGCTTCTAATTGGCAAATGTCCTTGTCATCTTCCATGCTGCAGCTATTTCCCTTCCTGGGAACAGAGGCCAAGTGAACAGGCTGGGAAGAGGCATCTTAGAGCTGGGCCTTTGAGTTCCAAATTAAAATCTGTGGGAAAGACAATATAGGGGAGATTTGTCTAAAAGCAGTTTTAGTAGTTAAGCTTGGTTATTTCTCCTTTGTTCCCTGTAAGCCCTGATAATGAAATAGAAGATTTTACAGAGAAGAAAAACCCTTAGGGAGGGGGAAACTCCCTTGGAAAATGGATTGTAGCTGGTGGAGCAAGTCTCCACGGCCAGAAGATCCCACAAATGTTGAGCACAAGGCAGGGGAGTAAAATCTACCAGTAATTTTGCTTTCTGCAGTCTTGTAGTTTTTGTAGGAGAAATGGCAGCTATTTCCCAGTGCTCTCCTGAGATCCTTGTGTTCAGAGGGAGCAGGAGATCCAGTACAGCACAGTACCTGCTACTGTGGGGCTGCAAGGAGACATTTTAGTTGGTATCAGCTTCCAGGGACAGGAGGATTGTCTGATTCCAAGCCATGAAGGAAAAGAAGGGAACTGAAATCCAGAAAGATGAAGCACTACATGGAACAGAGTACATCTCTCTTGCTTTCTCCCGAGAGAAGGCTCCAGAAGAGATTTAGAAAGACAAGAGCAGCAGATGGAGAAGGAAGAATAAAGCCAGCATTAAATGCCAAAACATTTCAAAGAAAATGGAAATTACTGTAAAGAAAGGAGGGGAAGAGACTAGAAATGGCAAGAGAGCAGGATTAGGAGAGAAGCAAGGACTGAAAAGGGATGGAATGGGAAAAGCAAAGAGCAGAGGGAGAGAACCCTGATTAAAGTCAGGGAATACGGACAGGGAGTGTCTGTGTAAGTAACCCAGGCTGGGGAAGGTCGAGCTTGGTTCCATTGACTTGTTTTGAAGGAATGTGCCTTTGGTAACCTGAATGATTTTGGAAGCAGCAAACAATGTTTCCCTTTAAACCCAAGTCAGTTTCTTTCACGTGTTGTGAGTGTGACATGAGCAGTGTGCACAGAGCTGCAGAACGGCTCTTGAAGCCTGTGACACTCTGGGGTTTAAGGAAGAAATGTGTTCATCCACCTCAGATCCCACTCCAGAGAGGAGGAGGTGTCATGGGCAGGACATTTCACCAAGCACAGGGATCCTGGCCTCGCTCTGTCCACCTTTCCCAAAGCATTTGGGGCTGCCAGTCACACTGCAGCTTCCTGACACAGAGTGTGGTTCTCTGGGAAAAGAAACAGGAGCAATCATCAGCAATGGTTTAGTGAGGAGATGGAATAACTGGGTGACATTTGATGATCTTGTGGTTAATGCACAAAATGGGAGGCCGGGGTCTGTGCCTGTTCCCAGCTCTGCTGCAGCACCTTGTGTCGTGTGAGGTGAATGGCACATTCCTGCTCCCTGAGCTTTTCCTGGTGGGGATGGGGCTTCCCAGCTGGGAGGCTGGGAGGTGAAATTAATGGTTATAAAGATCTCTTGCATTTTCAGTGAAAAGTTCTGTAGTAAAATGTAGGAACCATTATTGTTTTGTGGTAATAAGAGAGATGGAGTGTGATTCATAGACACCTCTTCAGATTATATTTACTCATCTTTATGGAGCTATTTTGAGTTGCTTGTACTTCTTATAATTTATTGATAATTGTTTAGCACAATAATTACTCTCCTTTAAGCACCTTTTTTTCCCCCTTTGGAAACTATTTCAGAAGAAGCAAGAACCTGTGTTTTTCTTTTAGCTGTACAGTAAGAGACAACAGTCTAGTGCCAGTGGTCTTAGGATATGTACAACAAACCTAATTTAGGATCTGTTGAAGGAATCAGGAATGTGGGCCTGAGTGGATATGTGAGAGCTGCTTGTCCTGCAGGCTGACAGTTCATGCACCTTCAGGCAGGACATTTCCCAGCGCTGCCGGCGCGGATGCAGCTGAGGATGTGCAGCCCCCATCCTGTTCCTGTGCTGGGGGCTGTGCAGCACTGGTCTCTCCTCACTTGGTGCAGGGCTCAGTGTTATCTGGGGGGTTGCAGTCATGGATCATTAAAGTTATAAAAACCTCCAGGATCATCAAATCCACCCTTTGTCCAAATCCTGCTGTGCCGTGCTGTCCAAAGGGAAGAGCTCCATAGGGCACACTGCCTTCAAGTGCTGGGTTCTTCAGCAGCTGAAGAGGAGCAAGGAATCATCCCAACTAACTTCCACCCCATCCCTGGGACATGAGCTTTTGGGTGGTGTGAACAGAGCCTAAACCTGATTTTCCACTGTGGCAACTCACAGCTGGTCACTGGAGCAGGAAGTGGTGCCTGCCAAGCCCAGCCTCAGAACCCATTCCCACGAGTTACTCAGCCCTGCAGTACCAGAGTTCCCATTTATCTGCACAGGAATTAGGGATAGTATTTTATTTAAGGAACTCAGAATATGGCTTAAGCAGAACCACGTTTTTCAAACCATTTCCTATTTCTGGAAGAAAACAGTCAACTCCAGCAGCATGTAATTACACTCTGTGGCAGTGCCTTCTGTTTTTATCGTGATAAAGATCTTTAGTTGTCTATGAAGAGCAGCTATAAAGAACTAAAATATGTTTGGACTCTCCTGTTCTGTGAAGAGTTAGAAATGCAGACTGGGAGCTGGATTCTCATCTCTCTTACCTGGCACAAAACTAAAGCCACTGCATTTGCAATGAGAGCGAGTGTCCAAATATATTTAGGACTGGCTGTGAGCAGGAGATGGAGCTGTAATTTTCAGGAGCTGGTTAAGAGTGCTGCAATATGTGGCTGTTTCTCTGATGCCTGTTCATACTCTTTCTCCATGTAATTTTTTACCTGTTGATTTTAAAAGAAGATAGCTGAGAAGTCTAATAAGGAAATGGTAATACTCCTGTTTAATGGAATACTATTAATTAGTAAAGGCCACAAATGGAAACTTTGATTGGATTATTGTTTTTTTTAAACACCAGTTTCCCTGCAATTGGCAGTGCAAATAATATTCATAGCTCTGTATCAGGGCATGAGAACCAGGAAGAAAAAGTGATCATTGAAAAAAAAAGGAAGGCATCTCTCAGGCTGGTTATTTTTGGGGTTGGGGTGGTCACAGGAGGGCATCACATTGAAAGGGCCCTTCTGGGATGGCAGCATCTGATTTCTGTGTCATCAGTGAGTTCTGTCCTACAGCTGCTCAGTCTGTACCCCATTATTTTTACTAGAAATCTTTTTGGAGAATTCTAGACACATCCATGGATCTGAGAAAGAAGGATTAACTCATATGAGCTAATCTGTGAGAGGCAGAGCAAAAGGCTGATCCTGGGGCTGAGGAAAGTCATGTTCCACCAGTCCAAGTCCTTGTGGCACTGTCCTGTTCCTGGGGCTGCTGTCACCACTGCTAAAGGAGTCGTAGGAACAAAGCAGAAATACAGAGATTCCCTTTGCTTATCTTCCCTGTTGAGATGGAAGATTATATCTTCATCTTTTCTGCTTAGTTTTCCCTAGCAGAATTTTTTTCTCTCTGTGAATTTACCTAATAATTTGTGGAACCTGTTGATCTTTTTGATCTCCTCAGCATCCTGTGCCAGTGTCCCCTGCAGTTTAATAAAGCTCTGTGTAGATAAGTACTTCCTTATGTTGTTTCAGATCTGTCCTTTAATATCATAAATACACTTCATGCCCTCTGTATCATGCATTCTGAGAAATTTGAATGAGGTCTGTGTTCATCTCTCTGCTGTCAAGGATTTTTTTTTCTATGCCCCATTACTGTGTTTCAGTATTTTTTCCTCTATTTCCAAGCTGAAAATCACAAGTCAGCTTAGTCTTTTCTGGTATGAAAACCACACATTTGAGGGTTTGTTTTTTTTTTACTCTATTCTAGTTCCATTATAGGTAGTTTTGAGGTGAGGGTGAATGTGGGACTCCACAAGCACATATATTCAAGCTATGATTTTTGGAGAGCAGAGACTGGCAGGACATGCCTGGTTCAGCATGGCCCAGCTGAGTTGAAGGGGGAGATGATTGTTGTGTGTGGACTTCAGGGAACAGAATCATCAGGGCAGGAAAAGAGTTATTGAAGCTAATGGACAATGTTGGCATGGGAAGAAGTGAATATAAACATACCAGAAATAGATTTAGGCTGGAAGTAAGATTTCAGATCATTGTTCACAGTCTGAACCAAAGAGCACACAAGAAGAACAGTGGATAGCTGTGGTGAAAAGGGTGGTAGATTTTTAGAATGAACCTGTATTTTAAATAATAAAATTCAGCAGGATTAGCCACCATCTCCAGAGCTGGACCCCATAGATGTCCCTATGTACTTTCATATGTCTGCCACCATTTCCAGCAAGGAGACTTTTTCCCTCTTTCTGGTGTTTCACCTTAAAAGTGCTGGGAAGAGAAGAAAAATCTACGTGTTTTTAATAACAGAGCTCCTTTATTTACGGATTCAATTTTATGTGACATTATGCATTGGATCAAAGCTAAGAAATAGTAAGGAAATGGACTAAGAATCAGTGGACACAATAAATTCGATTGTATGCAAAAATTAGGCGGTAAAGTGTACAATGGAGTGTTTTGATTAACTTGAAACCAGTGTGAATTTCCAGAAGTGTTGAGCATTGTTTTATATCAGGGATTCTTTCAGTTCAGGGGGAGAGGTGTGAGGTGGACAAAGAACATTCCTGAAAACCTTTGAATAAGTGCTTCCAGTTTTTACTTGCTTGCTTACTAAGAATTCCTGCCATAGCTGTCGTTGGGCCAGCTCCACCCAGAGAAGCAGGAGCAGTGAGGGACTCGTTACAGCAATTAGTGTTTTAACCAGAGTGGTGTCTGAAACAGATCTGAGCACGTAGAAATGGCACAACATCAAACCAGCATCAGCTTCAGGAGCCTGCCCGGGGCTACCACCAGGAAAGCAACATTCCATGGAGCAGCAGTGGGAAAACTCTGCCAGATTCCCTAGGACAGGCCAGTTCCATGGAGATCTACTCAGGGAACTTCCTGTGGGAATACAAATGTATTAGAAAGCACATACTGATCATTAAAAACAAGCTCTTAAGAATTAAAGTAAAAATCGAGTCTATCTGGTGTTAGAAAAAGCTTGGAAAGGATAAAAAAGATAAAGGTAGATAAGACAGCAAAACAATCCTGTGTAAATTGTTGTATGATGTATTTACTGGTTGAGATTCTGGCTACGTTGTTGTATGGTGTATTTTTCTGGTTGAGATTCAAATAAGTTTTCCATCAGTCATTCCAAGTGGTACAGGAGCAAAAAGGAGATTTAAACTGTCACATTTCATTCTTGCCAGGCACCAGCTTAAAGGTGTTTGAAATGATCCCACACAGCAGAGCCTGAACTCTGTTTGGTGTCAACAACAATTTTAAATGCCAGTAGTCTACAAGGAGATTTGCATATACAAATATGTGTGTATTGTGAATCCTTTTTGTTGATAAAAAGTCCTGATTATAAAGTTCATAATCTACTGCAAATCAGGCATTTCTTCATAGTTATCAGATGCTAATAATTACTTTTCTCCCAGAAAATAGCACAAGTACAAAAGAAAACGAGGATTTAAATCAATTTAAATTTGTTTTTCTCTTTACTGATTTAAATTGTGATTGGAATCAGTGATTTAAATAATTTTGAATAATTCGTGTTCTTTTACACTGTAGGATAGTAGATGTCATGTGGTAGGAGAGAGCTGAAATATATTCAAGAAAAATACCCCAGCTCTGGCTCCTGACAAATCTATTAAAACGCAAAACCACATAGTTGATGTTTGGGGGATATTTTTTTAGGGGACTTCCCACAGTAGCTGTACACATAAGAAACTAAGGCCTTCCCCTGCTAAGTACACTTGGAGGCAGGAAAAAAACCTGATGCACCAGAACCAAAGGTTTCTGGAGGTACAGAGCAAGGGAGGGAGAGCTGTTGAAGCTGCTGGGAGTTCCTGTCAAGCCTCTGCTTTCCCAGGGCAGCACTGCCCAGGAAGGCAGCTCCTTGCCTGACCTGTTTACTTTCTGAGTGCTCTTTCAGTCTCTTACACACATTAGTCCTCCAGACAAATTCATTTGTGCAGTAACTCGGTGCAGACCCAAGCAGTTCCAGGGTCTGGTGGATGTGGATCCAACGTGCCATGGGGGGCTGGAACAAGATGGCCTTGAAGGTCCCTTCCAACCCACTCCACTCCGTGACTCTGCAAAAGAGCTTCACTGCCTATTGCCTCAGTATTTTTCTAACACCTTTGCCTGGTGACTTGACAGATTATTTCTCACCTCAAGAGGCTGTACTTGAAATATTGTGTCCCTTCAGGGAGTAATTATAAATAGCAAGGACTTGAATGAGCACCTTCTTAATCTTCCATCTTTGACTTAATATTTTCACTTCTTATCAACTCTCAGCCACTTGCTTTGAAATCTGACCAATGCCTTTATGTGATTAATACATCAAACAGGTAAATTAGAGCCATTTTGACTCTGACTAGAAATCTAAATGGATTGGGGGAAAAATGAACAGACATCTCTGTTTTCCAACTGTTGTGCTCCAGATACGATACAAGAAGATTTATGTATTCCTCCCCATTGTCATTCTTCTACCACAGACACGAATATTCAGTTATATGAATTTTTCCCAACTACTCCCTGACTACCATTTTTCAAGACAGAAGCTTTCTCTTTATTTCATGACAGTATAAGTGCTGATGAAAACTCCTGTAGTCTTAAGACCTTTTCCTTAGACAGTCTGTGTGAAATGAGTTGACAGATCTCAGATTTTATCACCAGGAGCCTGGCCTACGTTTATGGCTGAGCTGGCCAACAAAGCCTAAGGTTTGAACCTGGTTTAAGACTTCCAACATCCTTTTGCTCTCCACCACTGGACATCAAAGCAATCCAAGCTTTGAGTATGTATCTGAAAGTGAATAGTTTTGTTTCTGGATCAAGCACATTGGCAGAGCAGTGGGAAAGGCGTTTGTCATTCCACAGTACAGGCCGTGCAATTATGGACCTTAATCCTGCGTGCACTTTTCAGAACAAAATTGAATTGTATGTTCTGTCCCCAAGAAGATGGCTTCCTCTTAGTTCCACAGCACATAGAAATTAAAGTCTGCTGAGAATATAAATGAGGGCTTGTTCCAACTTCAGGACTTTCCTGCAGGCACCAGTGGACCAGATAGAAGAGGGACAGCAATGCTCTCCTTTTTGAAAATAACAAATACAACAAAATATATGGGTACATTCCAATAAAAGCTGTGAGTCTTAGCCTGGTGTGGTTTAGTTGTTAGTCCTGGATGTTACCCCACAAATCCAAGTCAAGTTTGTAGGTGAGAACAATGAGCAATGAGCCCTCATAGGCAAACTGCTTTTGAGCTTTTCCTTTGCTCACCGTGTGTTTGGGTTTGGTCTCTGGATTTTCAGGCTGCTGCCCACACGTTGGACACAGCTGACTCTCCCAGCGTGCTGTGCTGTGTGTCAGAGCACACTGAGCCTCTTGCAGGAAAGCAGGTTTCCTATTCCGGTTAATCCACTCTTTCACATCTATTTGCATGTTCCTCCACAGCATGGCACTCACTGCTTATCTTCTTAGGAACCTCCTTCTCTAGTTTTTGCATATGCTGACAGAACATGGCTCTTGGAGACACAAACTGTGCTGTGGAAATGCTTTGTGCCATAAGGCTCTGTGGAAGAAGGAAGCATGGCAGGATTTCCCTCATTTCCTAGGGGATAGTCCCAGTCATGTCATGGCTCTTCCTGCAGAGAAGAGTCAGTTTTGTGTGATAGATGAAGTCCATGTTTCACCATTCTGCAGTCTTACTTGTTGCTTTTTTAAGGGGACAGGGTGTTGGGGTTTGGGAAGGGTTGTTTGGGTTTTAAGGCTTATGAGTGAGGAGTTCCTGTCAGCAGGGTTTGCTGGGCTCTTGTTTGGGTGCTGCTCCTCTGCTGCAGTGGCCAGGCTGTGTCCTCCAGGAGGGTTTGTACAGCCCTTGCTGCCTTGGGTTCTCCTGGATCAGTGCTGGACACTGGTTAGGGAAGTATGAGCAGTAGCATTGCATGGAGGGAGCAGTCAATATTATTTCATCTTGCTTTACTTTATTTGATTTAAAGTTGATCAATCAGACTCTATTGAAAAGATTGTGACAGATACTCAGTGCATCTGATGACAACTCTTATGTCCTAGTTCAGATGAAGTAGATGGGAAGTAGTGAGATTGTGGATATTTAGCCTGTCAGACTGTCACTGCTAGTGTTGAGAATACAACTGAAATATTGGTTAAAACTCTTGAGAAAAGTGTCATGAAATTTGCCCAGGCCAACAGTTAAGATCGTATTTCATGTGAATGGACACTTACACCAAAACAATGAACCTTAGAAAGCTACTAGGTAACTCTCTTATTCTGATACAGGTCAATAATTGTGATTCATAAACATCTCAGTGGGTTTCCTTCTCAAAAATGTATGTGCTGGCCTACAGAAAGCAGCAGCAGCTCAAATCACATCTTTTTTTCAAGGACTTGCATAGCAACCTACTTGAGATCTAATTGTTTCTGTGTAAATATTTTTTCTAATACCAGCTAAATATAATACTCTGTAAAGGTGCATAAAAAGTTTCAAGGGAAGGTTAAATCAGAAGTGTGTTTGTGCCACATAAAAAACTTTATTTCACTTCATTATTGAGCATCGTAAGCTCTAGTGTGTAATAGGAAAACACAGATCCTGCTCAGGGCTGGCAGCAGCAGCTGCAATCTGTTGGTACAGGAGATGCTCAGGAGTAAGTGAGTACAGCACAGGGGTTGTAGTCGTCCTCCCCCAGCTTGGTTTTACTACTTAAGGATATTTGCATGAGAATAAAATCTGGTTCTTTGGCACTCATCTGCTCCTGCTGTTTATTCTTCGCTTGAGGTTATTGTCTCAGTTTGTGACAACATAATTGGTTTCTGTGGAGAAGATTATGATATTGATGAGACTTATATATGACTTCAGGTGAGGTGCAATCAAAGCAACAGTTCAAAATAGAAGGTGCTGTCTGTTTTCATGCAGTTTTCACTATGGCTCATTCAGCAGCGTAATTAAGGATGTTATTTATTACTGAACTGTATCACACTAAGCTGAAGTAGGGACACAGTTCTGCCACTGCAGGCAGGACTGGGGTCACTGCTGCTTATTTTGTGTTCTAAACTGTTGTAAACTCCACCAGGCTGGGCAGCTAGATGCTGTTCACACAAGGGTTGCTCACTATTTGTTGTAATTTAGTGTTCTCTAGTGCAGACAAGCTGCAAGAATTGAGCTGGAAAATGCTCTCTTAATAGTTCCTTCTGTGTATTAAATATTCCTTTGAATGGTTAGCTGCTCTTGTACAGGATAAGATTTTTTTGAGAGCAATTATAATCAGAAACAATTATTTTATTGTGCTGTTTCCCCCTTGCTGATTCCCAATTTGCTATTTTATATCATACCCTATCCCATTTTTTTAAACACCATCTCTGCAAAGTTTACCTAGGGTTTGGAAATCATTCCAAGATCTGGGCATGTGTGAGCTGTCTGTCCTAACTCTGGCTCTGTAATTAGAGCTCACTTGTCACTTGTGGTGCTGTTGCAAGGGCAGCGTGGCCGTGCTGTGGGTTACCCTGGGAAGGAACCTGCTGCAGCCAGGAGAGGCCAATGCCAACATCAGGAGTGCTGGAATGTGTTGCAGATTGAGAGGAGTAGGATGATCTCTGTCATGATTTAATTTGCTGCAAGTGACATTTTGTCCTGGTGTGACTGGTGGATTGTCCTTGGGGGATGTCACAAGTTATTTTTTTCTCCCGTCTGGATTACGGAGCCAAAAGGCCGGAGGGACAGACGGGTGTGAGCCAGGTTAGAGGGAGCCTTGCAGGGAACTGGGCTAGTGGAGACTTGGTCTGCCCAGGGGCAGGTGTGGGACCAGGCATTTTCCTTCTGGATGTCATCTGTCCTCCTGCTCCTGCTGCTGCTGCAGGCCAGGTGTGTTATGGCACCGCTAACACGGCTGGAGCCACGTTCTTGCTCGTGCTTGAAAACATTGTAGGCCTGTCATGAGATGCATCCCCCCCTTCCTCTCTCCTCCAGAAAGCATTGGATTCTGATATTACCTTGTGATTCTGAAAGCCAAGGCCTTAGGCACATGCCTTTCGTGCCTCAGCTTTCGTCTGCTCCTGCTCCTGGTTGTGTAGGAGCACAATGGGGGAAGAGGGAAACCTGAGGAGACAGGCTGAGCACATCCCATCGCCTTCTGGGAGCCCCTTCAAGTGTTGGGAGTAAATGCTTTGCTCCCGGCATGGTGGATGAGCAGGATGGGGAGAACACCATCACCTACCCATCATTTGAGTTTGAGTTGGCAAGGCCAGGAGTACAGCACTCAGTGGATATTTAATGTACTGAAAATAAGGAAGGGGCATAATTACACGATTCACGTGGCTTTATCAGCAATTGCCTGTAAATATGTGTTTAAAGTTTGTGTTTTGTTACTTAAACTTGAGGGACCAGGCTCGGTGTGGATCCTGGTGTCACAAGGGCTGTGTTGCTGCTTGCTCCCATGCCAGCTCTTGCCTGTTGCTGCCTCTTCTGAGCTACCCAGAGTGGTTGTGCCGTGTGGTAATTCAGACCAGGGAACCGAGCTGAAACTAGTTTGGCAAAAATCCTGATGCAAGGACCATTAGATGTGCTTCTTTATGGCTTCTTGGTTGCTCAGCACATGCAAATATTTAATCTCATGTTTAATTCTGTGTTGTGGGCGTAGGAGCCGGAGGCAAAATCCTAACAACTTGAGTGGAATCGGGATTTCCCCTGAAAGCAGGCCCATAAATCCAATGGGAAATTTAAATCTCCAGCACTCAAATACAGGCCTGTGACCCTCAAGTTCTGGAGGGCCAAGGCAGTGTCCATGTGGAGGTGCTGGCCCGGGACCTTTGGATCCAGAACAGGTCCCCAGGTGACCGATGTGTAGCATGTCACACTGCGGGGAGGGCATTTCATTGTGAAACCCCAGCAGCGGGGCGGGATGATCAGAGCACGGCTAGAAATGGTTCCTTGGAGCAAGTCAAAGAGGGGGTGCCTGCACAAGGAGCAGCAGCGTGAGGCCAGATGCGAGCAGCTCCACCAGCCGGGTCGCCTCATCTTATCCCAGCGCTGGTTCTGCCGCTTGCAATCTGGAAGTTTGCTCGGTGCCTTCCTCCTGCCGAGGAATGGAGGTTCCGTGCCGCGGGAGGGGAGCGAGCAGGTAGCGCGGTGCAGGGTGTGTGTGCGTGTGTCTGTGTGTGTGGTGTCTGTGTGTGTGTGTCTGTGCGCGTCTCCTTTGTCTGAGCAGCCCGAGCAGCGCCGAGCGCCCCGCGGGCGGCCGCGCATCCTCCCCGCCCAGCGCCGCTCGGCACACCCGAGCCTCGGCCCGCCCCCGCCGGCCCTCGGCACATCGCGGGGCTCGTTACCGCCGGGGGACTGACTGCCGGCCGGGCGGCCGAGCCCCCGCTCCCCGGCCGCGCCGTGTGCGGGGGGCGGCCGCGGTGCCCCGGCCGCGCGGTGCCCGCTGTCCCCGCAGGCCGGCGGTGTGGAAGCGGCCCGCGATTGGCCGTGCCGGCAGGGCCAGCCCCTTCCTGGCTGCCTGGCATGAATATGCACGGCCCCCCTTCCTCCTCCTCCTCCTCCTGCATGTGTGTGTGTGTGTGCGGGGAGCGGGGCTCCGCCAGCAGCGCCGCTCCAGCCATGTCAGCTCGGCTCCGCCTGGGCCCACCATGAGCCATGGCCATGTCTGCGAGCGCCGACGAGGAGGACTACGAGTCGGAGCCGGAGCCCGAGCCGGGGCCGGGGCCCGAGCTGGGGCCGGAGCAGGTCCGGGGCGGGCGGCGAAGTTTGCAGCGGGAAGGGAGGGGAGGAGGCCGGGCCGGGCAGCGCCGCGCCGGCCGCGGGGACGGGAACAATGTGGGGTCGGGAGCGGCCCCGGGGCAGCGCCGCCCGCCCAGGGACCGCGCCGGGCGGGGCCGCGGAGCCTCCGCGGGGCCGGCCCGGGGCGCTCGGCCTCGCCCGCCGCGGGCGCCCCGGGCACCGCGAGTTCGGCACCTCCCAGGGCCCCGAACGCGCCGCGAGCGGGTGGTTGTTGCCTCTCGGGGGCTGCCCTGTCCGCGGCAGAATTGTTATTTTTTTTCCTATTAAGATTCCTCAAATAGCTGAGAGGGCTGCGGGACTTGGGGGAGAGTCTGATGCTGAGCCTGGCTACCTTGTCTTCGTTTGATTTATAGCCAAAGCCTCCTTTCCATTCCCAGGGACGAGGGATGTAGAAGAAAGAGAAGGATGTGTGCCGGAATGAAAAGAGAACTTTTATTAATACTTGCAGGGTTTATTCTCTCTGAAGGCTTTTTTTTTTTTTTTTTCCTGTGGGGGAAGGAGAATAAACTTCTTAAATTTATGAAGTAATCTGTGAAAAATAATCCAGAACATATGTTCTAGATTGCGTATTTTACTCTCTAAGAACTGCCTAAGCAATTAAAAATGCACCAGGAATAGTATTAAACATGTGTATGTAATTTAAACATAAACTTGATAGTTTTGTTCTTAACTCGAGGTGTTTCGCTCTTTAAAATAGCCTGATATTTTCTTTTTAGAGACAAGTTTCTACATAGTCCAGGTGTTGAGACTATCTTCCAAAACCCATCTTGTTTTGAACAACTTTACCTTGTTTTGGTTCAGAAACGTGCGAAGAAAACAGGGTCGGAACGGAGTTTGGGGTGGTGGTGAGCCTTGGGTGCTCCCCAGGGATGGCAGAGCTGATGCAGAAACCTTGGGGGGGCACAAGGTGCTGTGCTGGCCTGGTCAGTGTCAGTCCAAGAGCCTGAGCTGAGGTTTGCATGAGTAACTTTATTAAGCCTTTACCTAATTCTGAGGATTGTGTGAATGTGCAGGCCTGTGCTGCTTTTGAGTTCACTGCTGTGCTCTCAGATATAGCAGTTAAATGTCCCAGTCCTCTTCTTTTCTTAAAAATTTTTCTCATGCCAGGCCTTTTCCATTTGTGTCTGTGTCTTGGTGCAATCACTGCACACTTTTTAAAAAGAGCTAATGGTTGGGAGAGCAGATTGGTCTCAGCTGTATTGTACCAGCTGTGAAATTGTTGCTTGGAGGTGCTGGTTCTTGCTGGATGAATCTGGAAAGTTGGTTATGTTCTGGGATTCTTCAACTCTTCTAAAACCTGAGGCTTTCATAGCATTTTTGTGTCTTAGAAGTTTAAAACAAAAATTAATGCAAGACAGGGGAAATCTTTCTTTTGGAGTTTATTAAGAAACTTGGTCTGGTCCTAAACTCTTAACGCAGTGACCTATGTACCAAAGAGCTGTGGAATGTTTTCCTTTCTGTTCAGAACGGTTCCAGTGGTAAAACACCTCATGTAGCTCTAGCTGTATTTTCATACAGGCCTGCTTTAATGTCTGCTTACCCTCTTTTTCTACACAGAACATGTCAAATCAATATTATGTTGCTTTTTCTGTGGTGATAGCCCTTATGTGTAACAGGTGCTTCACATCTAAGGGTGCAGTTGAACAGCACAATTTCAGTGCTTGGGTAGAAGCCACAGGTTTTGTCACTTTTTATGCTGACTTTCATTCCTCTTTCCCTGGTCTGTGTCTCACCTAAGAAGGCAAAAAGACTATGGAGTTTTATATCACAGAGCACACAGGATTTACCACACTTGTGGTAGTTGCCAGCAGTGCTGGGGGCTTGGAAGAGGGTGGGTGCTGGAGCTGTGTCATGGGCAGCACCTGCCCCAGCCCACCAGGTTGCTGTGTTGCTCCTGGTGTGAATAAATTTGATTTCTGACTGTGTAAACAGAGAAAACCGTGCCTGTTTGGGGCAGGGGGATTTGTCCCAAAGCAGCAGTAAAAAAAGCTGTGTGTGCCCCGAATCTGGAACTTACTGGGGTCTTTGTTTTAAGAGCACCTACTTTTGCTGAAGCTTATCTCCCAAAGCATGTTTTTGCCAATATATCTTATTCCACCCTCCAGGCCTAACTTCTGCCTCCTCACCACCAGAGGAAAATAAACAGGGGCAGTGACAGTGGCACTGATGTGCCAGTTTATCACACCCTAAACAACATTGCTATGTTGGCAGAAAAGCTGCTGGAGTGTCATTAACACCCAGATGAACCTGCAAAGTATAAACTTTTATTTTCTTTCTATTTTCTTGTGGGAAATGAGTCTGATTCAGTAGTGGAGTTCTGTGGGGTTACCTGGAACGGTCACCAGGAGCTACTTTGGTTGTGGTAGGAGAGGATTTTGTAGGTATGGAGTGGAGGAGATGGTGGCAGTAAACATCTGGAGAGGATTAATGCTGGTTTGGGATAGCTGGGACTGAAAAAGTTCCAGTGCCTTCCTTTTCCCTTCGATGCTGCTGTTTAATGAGGGACCTTGGACTTGAAGGACACCTCCACCCCAGCAGGAGTGTATTCTGAAGGAGGGTGATGTAACTGTAAACACTCACTGTGAGAGGAAAACAGCTCTCCTGGAGTTTGCATGTGCAGATTTTAGGGGAGATAGGCTTTAGTCAGACATGGTCCGTGGTGTTGGCTGTGCTCTTCAGTTAATACAGCTTTTAAGGATGTTATTGGCATCAGTGGGATTTTTTGCTCTCTTAATCTAGCTTCTTCCTTGACCCCACTGCATTCCTGCAGTTACATCATCCTGTCCTTCCTTCTTCCTCTGAGTTCTTCCTTTGAGAAGGGTTTCTGTTAATTGCTAAACAGATGTAAGGGTTTAATACAGAAGAACTGTTGACTTGGCTGTGATTATTCCCAGGCTCCTGAGGGAAGTGGTGGAATCTATGGAAGAGTTAGGAATAGTGTGGATGTGGCACTTGGGGACGTGGTTTGGTGGTGAACATGGCAGTGCTTTGTTAATGGTTGCACTCAATGATCTCTGAGGTCCTTCCAACCTGAACAGTTCTGTGATTGTGCAGTGCCTGGCAGTGTGAGTGTTACAGGCTGAGGCAGCCAAGGCCAGTACCCATATTTTGGGGTAAAGTTACCTGGTGTGCACCACTGCTGGGAATGTCAGTTTGGGTTTCTAGTGGGAACGCCAGAACTCCCTGCATAAGGAGGCTGGGAGAGGAGTGTGGCACTGGAGCAGGAGGGGACAGCGCTGCTCACTGCCCTGGGCAGCACACAGTAGCCTTGTCCTCCAGAACTTGCACCCTGTTTGGATGGAAAAATGCACCTCTGGTGCAGTGGGAAAGGACAGAGAGCTAACTGACCAGAAGCCTTTGCTGTGCCACCCTGTGGTGTCTCCAGTGCCCAGTGTTGCCCACGACCCAGCCCCTTTAGGGTGGTGTTTTAGGTGACAGCAGTTAGGAATTGTGGGTTAATGCATGTAGCTTCTGTAAAAAATGTTTTCCCCCTAATGTTTATTTATCAGACCTTTTAAAGAAACAAGTGGTTGTTAGATTTGGCTATCCTAATTCTGCTAAAACAATTGAATTAGGATGCAGTGCCACATAAAGCTCTAAGCTCAGGACTGGTACCTGGCAAGGCCTGGATTCTCATCTTTGGGTGCTGTTATGGTTGTGTGGATGTGGTCAAACTACAGTAAATGAGAATAATCAGAATTTGTCTGTGTGTTACAGAAGGAAATCACTGCTGCCTTGCAAATGCAAGGGATGTATTTGTGTGGCACAGCACCTTGAAGCAGTGAGCACTCACACATAAAAGGTGTTGTCTAGAGGAGATGTACACTGTGGATACTGCATGAGCTGTTCAGGCTGTGCTTGGTTGAAGTGAAGTGCTCCAGGGTCTCGCTGACCTGCTCCCTGAGGAGCCCTTCAGAACAGCCCCACACGTCTCTGGGTTTTTTGTGGAGATGTTGAGCCTGAAATAAAGGTTTGGTGCTGCTGGCAGGAGTTTAAAGCAGGTCACTGAAGCTGAGTGGTGGAATAAGAGCTGTGCCCAGGTAAAGGCCCCTTGCAGAAGAGCTTGTTTCTAGGCTGCAGGCTTAGTCAGCCTTGCTTTGAGAACCAGGACCTCCCTCCTGCTGGACTTGGTAGCAAGGTCAGCTGATCCTCCTCTCTAGGGTGGAGGAGTTTGTGTGTGAAGTTGCCTGGTGACATCTCTGGCAGATCCCAGTTGGTGTTGGGACAGCAGCTGGGGAGCATCAGCACCTATTTAATGATGCATTTAATGGCTGATAGCTCTTGCAGTATTTTCTCCAAAGTTTGGTGTTCATGGTGTTTTTTGTTTGCCGGAGGTCTTTTGAGTTGTTCTTTGTAATTGTGAAGGTTAGAGATTTGCTGCTGTAAACATCAGGGTTATGTTCCTGTTGCAGTAAGGGTTGTGCTCGGGGCAGAGGCCATTCCTTAGTGCCTCTGGTCCTTCTGACCCTGCTTGTGGTTTTTCAGTGACAGCTGGGCAGGGCTGGGACATGTGGGAGTGTGCTGAGGTACCTGTAAGAAGGCAGTGGAAACTGCCCAGCAGCCAAATGTTTGTCCATAACCAGGATAAACTCATGTTCTGAGGAGAGGCTTCCAGGTAGCTAATTTCCTAGGGTTGGTTTAGAATGGTGAGTTTATTCCCAGATCTGCACAGCCCTGTTGAGAGACTCTTTAATTACTGGTGACCACCCCACCAGGTGCCCTAACTGTTGAATTTGGTGGGATCTGTAGGAAGCCAGCACTTCAGAAAATCACTGCATTTCCTGTTGGAGGGGTGGGCATGTTTAAGCACTGTGGTGTGGGAGGGTGAGCCCAACTTCATGACTTGTAAATGGTTTTGTAGTGCATAGGGCAGTACATGTGATGGCCCACGTTCACCCCCAGGTGCTGTGTCTGCTTAGGGAACAGCAGCAAGTTACCTTTTTGTGTCATAGCAGCAATATGGACAGCACCAAAAAAATCCCACAAAAGAAACAAAAAAAAAAACAAAACGAAAAAAACCCCAAACAAAGCAAACAACCCAGCATGGTGTCCTATGCAAGTCCACCAGCTTCCTAGGTTTCAGAGTAATAGAGATGTGAATTTAAGATATTAATCCTAATACATTTCAGCAGCTGCTTGCTCTGCCTTTGTGGAGAGCTTGGCAGAGTGGCTGTCACCACTCCAGCATCCCCCTGCCTCTCTTTTGAAGACTTGCTATGGCCATGGAAGTTATGAGCACAGTTCTTGTGGGGATGTTGGATGGAGAACATGAGAACATGGTGGCTGGTGATGGTATTCCAAGCAGGATCTGTTTCAGCTCCCTGGCTTCTCTTGTAAGGTTTAAGGGGGGGAAAAAATCTTCAGGTTGGGTCAACCTTTGTTTCCTTGACAGCTCTCAGAGACAGCTGTAGGGTGCTACAGAGTCATCAGGTCCAGGCTGTGCTTGAGAGTTGCATCTCCTTGGGAAAGGAGATGCTGGGGTCCCCTCCAGAGGAGTGAGATTGTGTCACCCCAGTGGGTGTGACAGCCAGTCCTGAGCCTCAGGCCCTGGAGCTGCTGTTTGCTGGGCACCCAGCACAAGGAGTGCTGCCATCCCCTGCCATGTGCTCATTATTTGCAAGACAAATCCGTGGAGTTGTGCTGGGAGGGTGGCAAGTGGCACTACAGAGATGGGGACAGGAACTTGGAGGAGATTTTACCCAGTCTCATTACCAGGCCTGGTATGTTGTAAAACTGCAGTCTGAGCTGGAAATCCTGCAGCATCTCCTCACTAACATCGACCTGGAATTTATCTGGCTGTCTGCCATGTGCTAAATAAACCCCAAGCCATGTTGGAGGCTCCTTCTACCCCCTTGAATCCCAGGCCAGATTTTCTTCTGTAGAGGTTTTTAAGCGACCACTTTTGGAGCCCCTTGAAACTAGATACGAATGGGAATTCCTGCAAGGCCTCTCCAGCCTTGCTGGCTGCGACATCCTGGAGTGAAAATGTGGCTTGGATTGAGGATTGGTTGGTTGGTAAATTAGTACAAACCCAGCTAGTACAATTTGCTAATGAGCAGTGAAGAGGTTTGGGTAGGCAAGAATGTTCCATATGGTGAGATGGAGGTCTGCACCTCTGCTGTGTTCTGGTGGTGTCTGGAAGAAAATCTGAGTTGTGTGGTATGGTCTGACTTCAGGCTTGTTCTTGTACTTTCACCTTCCTGCTTTTCTGGGTTTTTTATGATTCTCAAATTCTGCTTTCAAGTGATGCCTTTTATCACTTGTGTCTTTGCAGTGTCCTGGCACTTAAACTGTTGTCCTCAGAATTGGGACTTGGCTCATATCACTGTGGCAGAAGCAGGAGTTGTCTTTCAGCTGGAAAAGTACAGAGTTTGATTTTTCCTTGAAAGCATTTAAAAACAGCATTCTCACGGTGTCATAGCTGTTGTTTGCCTCAAACTTAATCATGTTGCTTCCCAGTAGGAAGGAGTCAGGTGCTCACACAGAATCTTCCATGTGCTGTTGTCCAAGGGGAGCTGCCAAGGTTGTTGTGCATGTTTTGGTTTAACTTGTTCCCGCTGCTATCCAGCCTTCGGTTCGTGTCTCGCCTCCCTTCCTAGCTGAAGGAGACTCTAATAGAATGGAGGAGTGATTCATGCTGAGGAAGAAAATTATCTCTTATCTAGGCTGCCTCTAAGCCAGTCCTGCCAGAGCCGACTTTATCCTTGAGAGGCTGGAAAGTTGGTCTAGAAGGTAAATATTTATCCTTTAGAGTGTCTGACATTGATCTGCAATCCAGGCGGCCGCGGCGGTTGCCGATGGGAAGGAAGCTCTGCTCGTCCGTGTTCACACAGCACAGCGAGCTTCAGCCTGCACGCGGAGCAAAATCTGTTCTGGAGGAGTGGAATTAAAAACTTTGCAGAAATTTCTGCAACCTCATGGACTAAGTAGTGTTTTCTCCCACCTCAGTAATGATAGTCTGTAGGAGAGAAGACTTAAGGGGTCTAGCTCCTGACTTCTTCGCTCTTCCAGCACTGAGATTCCTGGGATGGAGGCTGTTAAAACATCAGCACTTCTCTGCAGCTTAGAGAAAGTCACTGGAGCTTTGCTAAGTCAGCTGGGAGGAAGATCAAATACACTGCAGTGTGGCTTCTCTTCAGAGTTGTACAGCAGGACACTTGGGGAAGCTTTTGTACAACCAAGTGTACAAGAGATGTTTGCACATCTCTTCTTTTAAAAACTCTGGTGGAATTCCTGCATGGCTCCTTACAGCCAAGCTGCCCCTGCCCTGGTGATTGCCCAGAATTCCACAGAAACAGAAAGTGAAACTGGGCGGTCTGTTGGTCATATGCTGAGATGTGCAGAAAATGGAAGAGTTGTATAAATGCTAAACCAAATGAACTTAGCAGTCCTGTTATTATCATCTTTATGGAGAAAGCTGTCAGGGGTCAGTATGAGCCAAGCCAATTCTTGCATAATTAGCTCCATACAATTACATGGTATTTAGTGATGTCTGGTTGAGCTGTAAGTTCTTGTGTATAACAGGGAGTTTCTGATGAGAACACGAAATTTGGATGTCCAGAGTGAATATGTTGCAGTTAACCTAATAATGTCAAATCTTTTCATGCTCCTTTAGTTTCTGTCTTAAAGGTCATTGAAATCTAGACCTGGGATGCCCTTCTTAGCCTTTGCACATCATCAGTTGGTGTTCTGTTTTTGAGCACTTACTGGTGTTGGATAGGAGAGGAGCTGCCATGGAAGGGTTTTGTAGCATTTGTGTTTTATTTCCTACTTTATTACTTGGCAGTAGTTCATACTCACCTGATTTTTTAGGGATATGACTGGGGGCTTGAGCCATTGGCTGAGTGTTTCTCTGTTGTACCTAACCACCAAATCCCTTCTGCTGCTGCTTGGACTCAGCAGAGGAGGAAGTCCTTCTGGTTTAACCTGAGCACAAATCTAAGATATCTCTAGTCCAGAGCTCAGCACTGGCACAGATCATCTGTGGACCTAAGCCAGGCGCCTCACTTAGGACTTGATCTTGTGGTGTTGAGCTGTGCCTAAATGTTTTTTCCCCTGCCCTCCTGTTGAAATGGGCTTGCTCTGGCTTTGGGATATCTCATTTGTGTCCTGGCTCCTGTATAATTTTACGGCCCATCCTTTCTTGGAAAAGTGATGGAGCTCCTTTATGTTTAAGAGTGACTGTACGCATCTGCTGAGCTTTACCTGTGTTACCTGTGTGTGTGTAATTCACTAACAGGGCTCAGTTTAGCACAGACTCAGCAGGGAGCTGGATGTACAGCTGACCCCCGTGTGTGTGTGTGTGTGTTTCTCACAGCTGACCCCGTGTGTGTCTCTCACAGCTGACCCCGTGTGGGTGTGTGTGTGTGTGTGTCTCTCACAGCTGACCCCGTGTGTGTCTCTCCCAGCTGACCCCGTGTGTGTCTCTCTCAGCTGACCCCGTGTGTTCTCTTGCAGAACAGGGCAGTTGGCCGGCCCAAGGGGAAGCTGGGCGCAGCCTCTGCGGTGAAGCTCGCTGCCAACCGGAGCACGGCGGGCGCGCGGCGGCGGAGGACGCGATGCCGCAAGTGCGAGGCGTGCCTGCGGACGGAGTGCGGCGAGTGCCACTTCTGCAAGGACATGAAGAAGTTCGGGGGGCCCGGCAGGATGAAGCAGTCCTGCATCATGAGGCAGTGCATAGCTGTGAGTGTGCCTGGGCCTGCAGCTCGCCTGCAGAGTCCTTTCCTCCTGCTGTGTCCCCTGGCTGACCGGTTTGGGGCTGGGAGCTCTCCCTGCCCTCCCAGCTCAGATCTCTTTCTCCCAGTGCTTCTCATCCTGCTCAAATCCTAAACCAGAATGCTACTAAAACTTAACAGGATAACTTTCCTTTTAGCAGTGTAGAGGTGGGGATTGTCATTACATCAAAAATCAGCGCTCAAATCATCCTCAAACTCTGGGATGTGGGGGAAAATGGGAAGAGTAGGAAGTTCTGATTCTAAGGATGAAGAGATGTGTTGGTTTGGATGTTGGAATTTCCTGAGAAAAGCTGCCCTGCAATCATCTATGCCGTGTTATCCACACAAATTAGGATGAGAGAAATCCTGACAGCCTCCAAGATTTTGGTGTTGATGACCTCAGCCCCAAGCTCCCAGAGATCTGAATTCCAATTTGTTTGCTGTTACTTAGGCATAGAGCAGAGGGTCTGGTCTGGATGAGGCAGAGAGCCATCAGTCCAGGGTCTTGTCTTCCTCAGGGACTGGAAATGGCTGTCAGGGACAGAGCATCAGAGCAGGGCGAGCAGGCACTCAGTTTCCTGGGCTCCTGTGATACATTACTTAGGAGCTTCTTGAGTCACAAGCAATAGCTTTCTGTTTAACAAATATTGACAGATTAATCTTCCATTAAGTTGTTTAAGCAGCTTTTGAATCTGTAGTGTAGTTGCCATGCTGACTTGTGGAGCTTCTTCTCAGGTCTCATGTCTGCAGTGACTCTGTTCAAGGCTAAAAATCAGCTTTAGTTTTTACTTTAATTCTTTAGAAGGTCTTGTTTATGCTGTTGTTATGGGATTGGTTTTCTTTTGTTGTTGTTTTTTTAAGGAAAGGAATGTTGTTTATTCATAACTGAAATATCACCCTATCTATACTGATTTCTCTCATTACAGCTCCCTTCACTTAGTATTTGGAGGTTTTTCTTTTAAGTCTTAGGAGATGACCAAAGTGGAGGGATTAAATGACTTCACCTAACAGTGATAAAGAACTGATAAGCACTTAAGGTTTCCAGGAGTTGCTCCTGGTAGCTCACTCCATGTTCTGTGCCAAGCTCTGTACTGTTCCTGACACAGAAGATTGGGTTCAGCACTGCTGGATCTTTCAGTAAAGTACACAGAATATCCACCTTTCTGCAGAGTGCTTTTGCAGCTCAAGTGTCTTTTCTTTGAACACTTGATTTCCTGGAGTGTGGCATGAATTGAACAGCATGGATGAAGAATTTATTATTCTCCAGGGGCAAGAAATAGTGAAATCATGCTGCCTTTTAAGTGGAAGGATTAAATTAGGGCTGCAGTGTGCTTTCTCATCCTCACTGATGAAGGAAACTTTCATACTAAGCTGTTTCACTCTCAGTAACACAGGCTGAGCCTTTTGGAGATGATCTGGGCTCTCTTCTAGCTGAGTGTAGTCATCTTCTGTCTTCCAGTGAGGATTTATTTCTCTTCTTGTGCCTAGAGTTTTACTTTCAGTTAGGACAGAGGTAGCCAGGGGTCTCTGATTACTTGTCCCAGTTTCACATGCACTGACAGTGACTTCTCTGCACTTTCTAGGTTGGTGCAAATATCAGGGAGATTATTACAAATTCTTAAAGCAGCAAAGGCCCAGAAAATTAAGGAATTGCAGTGTTGTACCTTTCAAGGTGCTTTACATTTCTGTAAGCAGTCCTGTTGGCTTTGCTCTTGTTCTCTAACAATTCAGCTGTAATAATATCCAGCAGCTTCCAGCCAAAAAGACCCTGCAAGATGCTGAAGCTGTATGGAAGTAATGATCCCTACAGTTCTGGGACTGTGCTTGCCTTGGTTAATAACACTGACAATATTAACTAGACAGACTTTCATTAAGCTCAGCAGCCTTCAGAGAGCCCGTGGTGCTGCTGTTCAGAGAGCAGGAACCTCCTCTGCATCACCAGTTCCATCAGGAAGGGAAGAGCAGTGCCTGGGACACTGCTGCATGGAGTGGGGCTGGGAGGACACCTTGTGACAGCCAGGACAGAGGCAGTGGTGGCACAGAGGAGATGGCCTGGACACCCTTGCTCCCAGCAAGAAAAACTGTACTGCTGTTTGCAAAATGCTCTGTGCCCTAATGGCTCACTCAGCTGGGCTTCCCCCTGCCTGAAACTGCTGAAGGATGCACTGTTGATGCTGAAATTTGGGTGGGTGTGCAGGTGTTCTCTTAGGGATTGATTCACTCCATCCACAAGAGATCCTTGCTGGGAAAGCCCCATCTCTGCTTCTGCTGTGTGGTAGTTAAGGACTGGCAGCCCAGTCGATGGCACTTCCCTTTGTGGGCAGCTTAGGTTCTTCCTTTTCTTTTTTGTAATGAGGTTTATACCTTATTGCTGCAGACCAGAATTTTGTTAATCATTAGCAAAAAGGTGGCTTTTTAATTAAAGTGGCATTCAGTGCTTTGACATGGGTGACAGGTATGTGAGATGCTGCAGTTCCCTTTCTGCCTCAAAGAAAAAAAAATCTGTGTGATCTCACTTGTGACACTTGCAGGAGAGAATCCTCTTTCCAAGTGAGCAGAGCTTTTTGCAGTGCTCAGGCTGGGAGCAGGGCCCTGGATAATGGACTGCCAGTCAGGAAAAGGGCTGTGCTTGGTTCTGTTGTGGGCTTGCTGTGAGACCTGGATCAGGTCCCATAACATCTGTCTGCCCTGCCTGTAAAATACGGGAGCTGCCAAATTGCTCCTCGGATTGTGAAACCTAATGGATGTGAATAGTGCTGTTCTAGGGTGATTCTTTCCCCTCCCATTGTACACTGCTGAAGTGACTTGCATGCCAATGTCTGTGTCATCTCACAGATTCAAGGAACCCACCAAAAATGCATTTTCATCCATCCCAGTAATGTTCCCTGAGCCTGTGTTGCTACAGAGTGAAATGTGTTCTATAGAGCTTGATCTGGTACCAGCCCTAATTTGTTACAATTTTTTTTTTTTGGCCTTCATGTCAGTTTTCACAATAATTTATCCATAATAAATTATGGGTACTGTAAATGCACATTGAGCTCTTGTGTTTCCATGTCTGCCATATCTTGATCAGTTCTTTCTGACCCGTGAACAGCCGGTGCTGCCCCATACTGCTGTGTGTCTGGTGTGTGGAGAAGCTGGGAAAGAGGACACTGTGGAAGAGGAGGAGAGCAAGTTTAATCTCATGCTAATGGAATGCTCCATTTGTAATGAAATCATACACCCAGGATGCCTTAAGGTGAGTACAAGGATGTGATACACGTTGGAAACAAAAGCTGAATTAGTTATCACCTTAATGTAAAAGTGGTGCACAGAAATTGGGAATGTTTTAGGTTTTCATCTTTGGACAGTGAGTAAGGGAGCAGAGAGCAGGTGTGAGGAGCAGGGTGAGCTCTGTGGCACGCACAGCCCTGACCAGCAGGCAGGGTCCTTGATGTAACAGCATTCCCTGGGACCCTGGCTTTGGAGTGTGTGAAGATCTTGTGGGTTTGTTTCTTTCTCTTTGCCCCTTGTTTAAAGAAGTGAGGTTTGAGTTGGGATGGGGAAGGCAGAGCAATCTGCCTGTGCTTCAGGGTGAGATATTCCCAAATCCATGTCAGTAGCTTCTTCCTGAGTCCCACAAAGTACAGGTGAACAATTGGCTGCTCGTGTAGGTCCGGACCCAGATGTGCCTTAGGGTGGCAGCTGGCTCTGAAGATGTGGGGAGCAACTGTTGGAGCAGGAGTGCAGCTCTGGAGAGCAGCCTGAGCCAGTGGCAGGCTGCAGGAGTGCTCACCCTTGGCTGACTTGAGTCCTGTGAGCAGCTGTATTCTTTGCTGGTAACAAAAGTGTCATTTTGGGCATATCTTCCTGCATTAGCATTGAGAAGCTGCCTTTCTCCAGAGCTGGTTTCTTTCAGCTGATCAGCCATTTCCTGTTGCTGATTTGTTTATGGTTAAAGTGATTTGCCAAGGCAAATGTGTTCTGACACAGCTGCCCCCCAAGCAGCGTTTGGGCCCTTCTGGGCTGTCTGGGAGGAGAGGTGTGTGTGTTCCTCTGCAGGCCTGGGTGAAGCTCTCCTGGCCTTTCATTTCTCCTGAGCTCTGTGCTGTCATTTATTAGAGCAGAATGTGGGGAGCTGGCAAACCAGAGCCTTCTCCCTGATTCATGGAGCTGGTGCTCAGTTCCTGCCACAGATGGGCTCTGGAAAGGAGCTTTGCTTGTTTGGCTCTGCTTAAAACAAAACTTTGGGGGCTGATGAAGCAGAGGAAGGAGCTGCTCATTTTCAGAGGTACCTTAATTTTGCTTTGCTGTACCAACCCTTGCTGGAAGTGCCCTGTGCACCCCCATCTCTGCCTTTGCAGGGTCAGTGGCACCTCAGGGCTGAGTTCAGAGGGCAGTTGTTGTCTAGTGGCAGCTCAGGTATGACTTCCTCTCCCCATACTACATTTGGGACTAGCACAGGATGTGGGTCAGATCTCTGAAGTCAGGCAAGGGCTGTTTGCTGTCTCACACGTGCGTGGTGTTTGAGTGAGCTTTTGGTAACTAGGAACAGCTCTGCTTTGGCTGTTCCTGACAATTAAGCACTGGGAGATTTACTGTGTGCCTTGTGTGCTTTTATTTTGATTTCTTATTGCCTCTGCTGAGCTGAAATGGTGGGTAACTGGCAACTGGTGCTGTTTATTTCCTGAGGCAAAAGAGCACTGGTAGAATTTCAGATTCATCTTGGAAGGTGAGAGGAGACTGCTCAGGAGAACAGCAAAAGGAAAATGGAGCCTCTTCCTTAGATCCTTCCTTGCTCTTTATTCCCAGGCTCCATGATTTCCTGCAAGGCAGAAATCTCTAGCCATGTTTACATGTTGCTGCAGCCCTTGAGCCCTGAGGATGGAGCCCATATGAGCCTTTGATGCAGCCCCAGCCCCAGGGCAGCTGCCTTCCTGTCCCACTGGGGAAACAACACCATGGGAACTGCTGGTCATCTCCAGCTAAATGTCTGGCACATGTACTGCTGGGGGAGACTGGAACAAGCTGGACCAGTGCAGGTGTCCTCTCCTGGTTTATTCCCATGTGCAGTGAGTTCCCTCCAAGATGAATCTCCCAGAGCTTGTGCAGTAGTTTGGTGCATGCAGGGCGTGATTTATTCTCCAGGGCAGGTTGGTTGTGGTTTGAAGTCCATCTTCTTCCAGCTCCCTGATTAGGCTGTTCATGTTTTGGGGGTTTTTCTCCATGAAACAGCAGAGGACCTCTCTGAGGAGTTAAATTAAGGGTGGCTCAGGTGCACCTGTGCCCTGGCACTCTGAGCCTTGAGGGGCTTCTGTGGGGGCCCTGGGTACCAGAGCACACACAGAGCTGGGGACAGCAGGATGTTCCATGTCCTCACAAGTGTCACAGGAGCTTCCTGACATCCTTCTTTCCTTGAAAATACCACACCAACACAAAAGCTGGTTTTGCTGAACGGGTTTCTTATGAAAATGATCTTGGTGAGAGTTTCGCAAGCACAGCGCAGCTTCCAGAGGGAGCTCATGAGATTTTGGGATGAACACTGCCCTGCATTGTTCCACAGTGTTTGAGTTGAACCAAGAGTGGGGAATTTTTCTTGCTTCATCTCAAATTGCTGGCATTGCTGGCTAGCATGTCTGAGTGCAGCATCTGAAGCTGTTTCCTTAGGGAGAAGGGGTTCCTTTCTCCACTAGGAGCCTGTTCTTTTCCATCTCAGCTGAATGTGGTGATAACAATGGAAGTGAATATTTGGGTGCCTGGTCAGAGCAGCAGGGATACAGGGCCTTTTCCAGCACAGCTTCAGCCCAGGTGTGTCTCACTGCCTGTTTCAGTCTGGGCACTGCCTGAATTCATGGCTCTCCCTCAGGGATGCCAGATCAGCATCCTGGGGTCTCCATATCCCTGCAGGAGGAGTCCCCAGCACGGGGTGTGGTGCTCAGGTCTGAGCTGCTGCCCTGGTGCTGCAGGTAGGTTTCTGTGATGCCTCACGCTGTGCCTCAGACACCCACCTGCTGTTTGCAGCAAACACTCAGAACTGGCTCCCACCCAGCCTGAAAGGCTTGGGACAGATTCAGTGGCAGGTTTGTGTGTGTCTAATTAGTTTGCTTACAGTTCCTCACATCTGTTCAGTTCCTTAAACTTCACAGAAGGGACAGAGCTGTAATGCTTCCCTTCAGCAGCACTTGTTCTATATTCAGTGCGGGAAATAACTTGTTCCCAACTTGGGCTTGGGCCAGGAATTGTTCCCCTGGGGCAGAGATGTATACAACAACTCCTGGAGTATCTTACACCTACCATGGGAAAGAAGGTTCAAAGGCACACAGTTGTGATAAAACCAGTATTTAAATTCTGCCCACTTCATTTACTTATTTATTAACTCCAGGAGTCTTGCTGAGAGACTGACATGTCATCACTCTCACTGGATGGTGAAACTAGAATGGCTGCTGTCTGGCTCAGGGACTGGAGGAAGCAGTTCCTAAATCCAAGGGCTTGCTCCTGCACAGCCAGTTCCTTTTCCCTGTGCTGGGAGGAGAGGAGGAAATGTTTCAGAAACGTGAAAAATCTGCAGATCCCTGCCCGTGCTTGTTCCTGTCTCCTGCAGCCACAGTGTTGCTGCCAGTGCTCAGCTGTTAGTCTGGACAGCAGCAGGTTTTTGTTGTCTACAACAGTAATAAATCAATATTTTTCTTTTTTTTTTTTTTCAAATTATTTATTTCTGAGTATGTAATGAAACCCTTAAGTGGGAATGTGCCATCAGTGAGTTTGTGTGTGTATGTGTGTGTGTGTGCAGGGTGTATCTTAGCTCTGCCTTTCATTCACAGAAAAGTCTTTCTGAAATGCCTGTTCCTTGTTGAGAAAGCTCTCCAGGTTCCTGTGTGAAAATCCAGACGAGAGGAGCATTCCAGCTGTGTAGGGCAGGATTGTGCTTTGGCTGGAGTGTAACAACACTGAACATAAGTTTGTTTCAGACAGCAAAATGCTCTGTGTGTCCATCTGAATGAACGAGCCTGCTCTGAGCTGCCTTGGCAGCCACCATGGGCTGGAGGGCTGCAGCCTGGCACTGCTAGTCCTGATCCTGAAAGAAAAGTATTTAAGGAACACTTGATTACAGTGCAGGGTGCTGTGCTGCTAAAAATGCCCATGGGGTTAATGTAAGGGAGAACATGGATGGGAGAGCCCTGCCTGAGCAGGGACCAGGCTGGGCCTCTCTGGGGGACACAGGGCTGGGCTCTGCAATCCCGAGCTGTGGAGGGCATTTGGAGATGGTGCAGTCACAGCCCTGGGTTTGGGGGTTTGCTTGGGCTCTTGGGGAGTTCTCTGTTGTTGTTCCAAGAGCAGAGGGTGTGGATTGGGATTGTCACTGACCTTGTGGAAGGCCCAGAGCTGAGCCCTTTGTGTTTGGCCAGCGTCCCTCCCTCCACATCATTGAGGGGTGGCTGTGCAGCGCCCAGGGCTTGCTCAGCAGCAGCAGCAGCAGGATGGTGCCTGTGCTCCCTGGGAGGGCTGCAGTCCCTCCCAGAGAACAAGGAGCTGTACAATGTGCCTTGGAATGGCCATCACCTTCCTGCAGGCTCGTGCAGCAGAGCTGTGAATGTTGTGTCTCTCCAGGTGAAGGAATCGGATGGTGTGGTGAACGATGAGCTGCCGAACTGCTGGGAGTGTCCAAAGTGCAACCACGCAGGGAAAACTGGAAAAGTGAGTTTAATGGGAATAAGTGGTGCTGGAATGAGATACAAAATCTTAAGCATTCCCTCTGGCTGATATATAGACTTTAGCCCAATACCAGCTTTTGATTTTGTGCTTAATTCAGGTTTTGTTCTTAATGAATAAGGTGATCTTTAGGGTCCCTACCAACCCAAACCATTCCAGGGTTATGTGGTTCATTCCATGACGATTCTGTGAGTTGAAGGAGACAAGCTCACAGCTTTCTGTTCTTCAGTAATTTCTGTATACTTGTACCAACACTTCACCCAGCACCTGGGCAATATTTAGGTTAGTTCTGTGCACTGCTACATGTTAATTTTGACAGTGAAAATTCCTGAAATTAAAAATTCACAAGCAATTATGCAAAACCTGGAGTGTCTGTTGGAATTAGTGAAACACTTTTCTTTGCAGACCAAGACAGACACTTGCAAGTGCGTAGTTAGAAAAATAACCTCAGGAAAATTAAAACTTTTAACTCCTTACTAATAATTTTGAGTTAAAAAGTGGCCAGCCCAGCAGTGTTGGAGTGCTGGCAGTGTGATGAGCTGGGAGATGTATAAGGTATAAAGTTGGGTTTGTGTTTTGTCTCTCTGGCGTACAAGCAAAAGCGCGGACCAGGATTTAAATACGCGTCAAATCTCCCGGGCTCGCTGCTGAAGGAGCAGAAAATTAACAGAGACAACAAGGAAGTGCCAGATGCTGCCAAACGGAAAGGGGACTGCGAGGAGACCCCCAGGAGGAAATCAGAGGAACATTCCAAGAAGGCTCCAGTTGACTCCATCCTGAGGAGAAAGTCTGACGAGGTGCATCTGTGGAGGAAACGGAAATTCGAGAAGTCCCAGGAACCCACGATGAGAAAGCGGGTAAGGAACAGCCCCTGCTGAGGGCTCTGCACAGCCCTGGCCTGGCTGGGGCTGCTGCTCTGCTCTCCTGGCTTAGAGCTCATCCCCAGATCCCAGACTGTTCCCACAGGAACTGGGAGTTTTTACTGTTCTGGTAAAAGCTGCTGGTCTGACAGGACAGTGCCTTGAACAGGGACACTTGGGTTGATGTTCAGAGGCCAAAACCACTGGGCTATGGCTGTTGTTTTATTCAAGATACTGGAAAACCCACTTCAACTGAAAAGTCTTTACAAGGTGCTCGGAGTAGGAACAAGGTGAAAATGAATTTTTCATGGAAGCCTTTTCAGGTCTCTCCACGTGGTGGCGCCTGGCAGCTGTTTTGGGGCTGGTTTGGGGCTGTGCCACCCTGGGAAGCCTCTGGAAAGGACACCTTGGGGTGCCTGCAGAGAGCAGGAGCTGCTCCCAGCAGATGTGGAGACAACTTGGCCCTGAACATGACAGTCAGGACTCTCAGGCCAGGCAGGGACACTGAAATTTGATGTAGATTCCAAAACGTGGTACTTGGGATCTGCAGAAGTGCTGGTTTGCAGAGGCAGAAATGAGGGCTCCAGTTTACTGTGTCTCATTACTAAAGTGGCTGATGGCTGTAAAATCAGAATCAGTGGCTGGACTGGTGTTGCCTGTGAAGCTCCCAGGGGTGGGAGTCAGTCAGTCCTGCAAGGCTGGACAGTGGGGATGCTGCAGGATGGCAAATGTAGGGATTTGGGCTGCTTTGGTGGAGAGAGAGCAAAATTTACAGTAGCAGGGATTCACAGGGGTGCAAAATTCACAGGGGTGCTGGGAGCTGCACTGGCCTGGTGCAGTAATGTTTTATTCTAACCTGTCATTAACTTACTGGGATTTCTGCCTTTATAATATGTTAATTTAAAGGCAGGGTGATCAGCTTTCTCCACCATGCACCATGACCTGAAACTTGGGAACACAGCCACTGCCTTGATCCAATTTGTTTATTGGGAAAGTGAAAGCAGGAGCCCTCTGACACAGCAAGTGTGCTCACAGCAGTTCCCTCTCCTTGCCAGTCCAGATCTCCTTATTAGAGCTGTTTCATTTTAACAGCTGCTGACTTCTCTCTTGCTTGTGGTGATCAGAGTAGGCTTGAAGCCTTCCTGGGCCTCGGTTTGTGTCTCTCACACAGCCTGGTGAATCAGAGGAGCTGGATGAGGGGGGAAGAGTGCAGAGCAGTTTGCTGGGAGCAGGAACTGGGGCAGGAGGAAGGTGCTGTCACATTCCCTGTTCTGGAGGGGATGGCCAGTGTTTGGTTGGGTGTAAAGGAGAATCTGAAGTCTCTAAAGGAGGCAGCTGGGATGCCAGCTGTGACCCCAGAGGTTTTGGGAATGGCCCTTCTGACCATGGCCTGAGGGCACTTGGGCAGTGTTTGATGTGGGTGCCCATTGGATGTGGCCCAAGCTTGGGTTCTTGTGGCCTGCTGGGGACAAAGCTGTGCATGGTGTGCTGCTGATCTTCTGTGTGTAAATGATCCTCCTGGAGTGAGCAGGAATCTGCACAGTGAATCAGGGCATTTGTCACTGCTGGAGTCTATAGCTGAGCTCCTCATCCCTGCTGCCTCTTGAACCCGATACCTTTGGCCCGTGCTGGGATGGGGCTGGGCTGGGTGGGGCTCAGCGCTGGCAGGGGCCCGGCCCCGGGCAGGGCTCCTGTGTGGAGCATCCACATGGAAGCGCTGCTGGAAGCTCTGTGGAGCTCCCACAGTCAGCCCCGGTCTCTCCTTCCAGCGGCGATCGTGGAAGGCCCCGGATGAGCGAACGGCCATGATCAAACCCCTGCGGCGCCTCAAGCAGGAGCCCGAGGATGAGCTGCCAGAGGCACCCCCCAGGTCCAAGGACAGCGACCAGTCCCGCTCCAGCTCGCCCACAGCAGGGCCCAGCACGGAGGGCGCCGAGCCCAGGGACAAGAAGAAGTTCAAGATGAGGAGGAAAAGGCGGCTTCCCAATAAGGAACTGAGCAAGGAGCTCAGCAAAGAGCTTAACCAGGAGATCCAAAAAACCGAGAACAGCCTTGCCAATGAGAACCACCAACCCATCAAATCTGAGCCGGAGAGCGAGAACGAGGAACCCAAGCGTGCGTTGAACAACAGCGAGAGACTCCATAGGTTCAGCAAAGGGTTGAACGGGACTCCCCGGGAGCTGAGGCACCACCAGCTCATGCCCAGCCTGCGCAGCACCCCCCGGGGCATCGCCCGGCCCCCGCCCTCGCTGTCGCCCCCCAAGTGCATCCAGATGGAGCGGCACGTCATCCGGCCTCCTCCCATCAGCCCCCCTCCGGACTCGCTGCCCCTGGATGACGGGGCAGCCCACGTGATGCAGAGGGAAGTCTGGATGGCTGTCTTTAGCTACCTCAGTCATAGAGACTTGTGCATCTGTATGAGAGTTTGCAAGACCTGGAACAGATGGTAAGGAGGGCGGGACACGAGGGGTGGCGGGATGGGCACGGAAGGACAGCGGGTGGTGGAGGCACCGGTGCCTCCTGGGGAGGGCTGTGGGCTGTCCCTGGAGCTCTGGGGAGCCCAGGCAGAAGGGGTGGCCAGCAGAAGTGGCAGTGGTCTCGTGTTGCTTTCTCAGAAACAGCAGTTCCCAGCATTTCTGGTGGGGCTGTGTGTGTCAGACTCGGCGTCAGCCTGCCAGGCTCCAGAGCAGCCTGTGCTGGAGTCAGACACTGCAGTGTTCCTGCTGCTGGAACAGCCAGCCTGGCTCAGTCTTGGTGTCATTCTGCCCCAGGACTTCCTGACTGCCAGCATTGATGCAGTTCAGTTATGAAATCCCCACTGAGATAGTGAGGATCCCACCGTGTGCTCCTCACAAGGGCTGTGCTGATTGTCTCCCTGGGGAGGGTACATGGAGAGCCAGCCTGTTCCCTGTCCCTGTCCCTGTGCCAGCAGAGCACGTTCTGCAGGAATCCTTTGTTGGTGCTGTTTGCTCACAGCGTGTCCTTGTGCTCGGGCACTGTGTGGCCCTGACACGGCTGAGGCTGCACAGCAGCAGCTTTAGTGCAGATTTTCAGGTTTCAGTGACCCCTCAGAGAAGCCTTGTGGCTCTGGTGACTCCTGTCCCACGTTCCTGCTGTGCATAAGGACAGACAGACTGGAACAGGCTCCTTTCCAGCACAGCCTGCTAACAGAACACACAAAGTAGAGAGGCTGATAATTCAGTGTGAGGTGATGTGTGTGGAGTCTTCTCCGTGGGCTGCTTGGTGTCACTGAAACCTGCCAAATGTATTTTCTACTTAAATACAGTGTTTGCTAATAAAAAAAATTTAAGAAAATGCTGACTCCTGCACACCCATCAGGACTTGGTGTTGTTGCCCTCAGAAACCCATAAAGAGCAAAAAGATACATAATCCACATGGATAGGGAAAACACAAGCACACAACAGGAGAGGGAGGATCTGTTTTCCCAAATCTACTCATTTTAAGGAAGGAAAACACAGAGGAAATGGGGATATTATTTAAATCAGACTTCATAGTCAAAACATAAGGAAAAAGCGGTGACTTGTCTTCAGGCTATGAAACGGATTTTAGTAAGTGCTGGGATGACTTAAAATGGGATCCAGAGTTGTTGACACTTATAATTCTGTGGAAATAATTCCATGCTTTATTGCAGGATATATTTGATGGAGAAACTTGAAACTTATGTAACATTGCGTGGGGTTGTGAATACTTGGCCTTATTTTTGCAATTTTCAGTTAAATGCTGTAGTTTTTCCTACTGTTTAATGACACCTCTTAAAGCCTTACCAAAATCCAAACAAGTGCCAAATTAAGTGCTGTTGGCTTTTTTTCTTTTTGGGTAGGTGCTGTGACAAAAGATTATGGACCAAAATAGATTTAAACCATTGTAAATCCATCACTCCACTTATGCTTAGTGGCATTATTAGGAGACAGCCTGTAACCCTTGATCTTAGCTGGACAAATATATCTAAAAAGCAGCTGAGTTGGCTTATCAACAGACTGCCAGGTAAGTTATGTGTTTGCATCACCAAATCACAAACCAGTTTGTCTAACAAACCAGTCTGTATCTAAACTGCAACCTCTGGGGAAAGTCTCCAGGGACTGGGGACTAGAAGAGGAGTAGACTCTACTAGAAGGGCTGGAGATGTGTAAAAATGAAGCATCAGTGGGTTAAAATGAGCCAAAAATACTTTTTCTGACTACTTGACGTGGTCAGTTAAAATAATTTGAGGCAGGTCCTGCCCAGCAGGTAATGAATGCTGCTGTGGAAAGGGCTGAGGGGGCTGGGGGCAGGAGTGGAGTTCCAGGTGATGGGACAGGTGGAGAGCTGGGCAGGAGGAGGGGACTGGGGGTGCCAGTGGAGGTCACTGGGATGTGCCTGGGAAGGTCCCAGTGCTCCAACCTGTTCTGTGTCTGCAGGTCTGCGGGACCTGCTGTTATCAGGGTGCTCATGGATTGCAGTGTCGGCACTTTGTAGCTCCAGTTGTCCCTTGCTGCGAACCCTGGACGTGCAGTGGGCAGAAGGACTGAAAGACGCACAAATGAGAGACCTCCTGTCCCCGCCCACGGACAACCGGCCAGGTAAGGGCGGGAGGAACCCGCGAGCCCCGTCCCAGCCCCGGGGCCTCTTCTGTGCTTTGTCCCCCTCGGAGCAAACGGGCAGGAGCCCCCAGAGCCGAGCCCGGCGGGGCTGGGGCCGTGCTGCCCTGGGCAGTTCGAGGCAGTGACTGGCAACACTCCTGGCTGCAGCCCCGGCGTGCCAGGGATGCTCTGTGGCTGCTGAACCATCTGGGCCACTGGGCTGGTTTTCTGTCTGACTTTCTTCTCTTCAGGCTGCAACGGGTGTACTTTAGAGAGTATGGAAACACTTTCTTCCAGTTCAGGGAAGGAGCAGTTCTGTGGGTCATGCCACATTCGCCCAGATTTCAGCTCAGGTGAAATTTTGAGCAAATCAGATCTGCTTTCTGGCATGCACTGCACAGCCCGCTGCTTATTCCCGACTTGTAATTCCGCTGGGCCCCTGCAGTTACTTTCATCCCTTTTGTTTTGAAATCAGGAGGTGGCTTTGCCCACATGCCCGTTCCAAAAATAGACAAGTGGTCCTGCTGATGTTCCCTCCAAAGCTCCAGACAGGCAAAAGCGTCTGAGATTGACCCAGGGCAGCAGCGTTGTGTGTCACGGTGCATTTCATAGAGGCTGCAGGTGTTGGCAGCAGGGGTGGGGCTCGTGGAGTGACGGCTGCCTCTGCCCCGCAGGTCAGATCGACAACCGGAGCAAGCTACGGAACATCGTGGAGCTGCGCCTGGCCGGGCTGGACATCACGGACGCTTCGCTGCGGCTGATCATCAGGCACATGCCCCTGCTCTCCAAACTCAATCTCAGTTACTGTAACCACGTGACAGATCAGTCTATTAACCTGCTGACCGCCGTCGGAACCACCACGCGGGACTCGCTAACAGAAATTAATTTATCAGGTAAGGGATGTGGGGGAGGGAGCTGCCAGGGCCCAGAGCGGTGAGGGGGGTGTGACCCAGCCCTGCCCTGCTCCTGCTGTAACTCCTGGCAGCAGCTGCTGCCACCATGTGCTGCTGCTGCTGGCAATGGCCCCGCAGCTGCCAGGAGGATTTTCTGCACATCTGGGCTGCCTGGCTTGATCCCATGGGTTACACAACAGCTGGGGGATGGGGATGGAGCTGGTGGGGATTCCTCGTGCTGCAGGAAAAAAAATCAGTGCTGAATTGCTGCCCTCTGCTCTCCCCAGACTGCAATAAGGTCACTGACCAGTGCCTGTCTTACTTCAAACGTTGTGGGAACATCTGCCAGATCGACCTGAGGTACTGCAAGCAGGTGACGAAGGAGGGCTGTGAGCAGTTCATAGCAGAGATGTCCGTGAGCGTCCAGTTCGGGCAGGTGGAAGAAAAACTTCTGCAAAAACTGAGTTAGTTAAAGGACTTGTGTAAATACTGGGGCGAGGGGGGGAAGGGACTAAGAACACGTAGGGATTTTATTTTCAATTGGGAACTTGGAATATCAGAAAATGCCGCGATTGGATTTTACAACTCTTGCTGAGGAGAGAACAACGTGAAACTACCCATGTTAAGAATTTCAACTCGTGCCACTAATTCAGTCCACCTGGGATGACCTGCACTGGCTCTTATGCAAATTCATAAGGCGACTGTTACTGATGATAATTGTTCACACCTGGAAGAAGACTGAGCTCCAAGAAATACTGTTATTTAAAGTACCACAGCATGTGCTTGGTAGTGTAAATTTGATTTCTGCTTTTCATTTCTTAAAACAAGAAAAAAAAAAAGTTGGTGTCATTTAAGTGGACCACGCACTGCATTTCTGCCTTCTTAACACGTTTTGTTTTGTTACATCTTACATTATGCAGAACTATTTTTGTACAAAAATTGTTTAAAAATTATTTATGCAATGTTTGAATGCATTACCAGTGTTTCGGTTTTGATTGCCAATTTTTATCTTTACTTATGGTAGGCGAGAACTTAACCTATACTTCGTAGGCAGTATCTATCTACAAACGTGCCCAGGTCAGGAAAAGTAGGTTCATACTTTCAACTTAAAGCATGTTTTAATGGAAGTTTATATCCTGCTTTGTATACTTCAGAAGTGACATAAGCATGTTGTGGAAATAAGGTGTAAATTATAGTTGAAGTAAAACACTTTTATCTGTATAGAAATCACCTTTTTCTCAAAATTTTAAAAAAATTCCAATTTCAGCTTTTGCACATAGGAGGGTTTCACTCTGTAGCATGAGCTCTTGTACTCAATATAAAATTAATTTATACAGTGAGTCCAGCAGTAGAATAAATGGTCAAACGTAGTCTCTCTTTCTTTGAAGTGTGAGTTGAGTTCTCATTTAAGGTTTATAACATGGTTATTTCCTGATTGTAAAATTCTGCATTCATAAGTGCCATTGTTGTACGGTGTTGTTTTCGTAGACCTTCCTGATGCAGTTTTACCTTTGTTGAATTTGTATAAACAATTGTACAAAAACAGGCGCTGGCTCTGCGCGTTTCTCTGGGGGCAGGGGGGGCTGCAGGGAGCTTTTCCAGGGCATTGTTACAGCCAGGGATCTGCCCAGCTCAGGCTCCAGGAGCACTGACAGCTTGAGGACATTAACACTGGAGCTGAGTAAGAGAAGAGACAGAGGCTGAGAGAGCCCATCACCCATCTTTATTGAGTTCGAGTGGCTAATGAGCAGCATGGAAATAACACCGAGGGCATGTCTGTCTTCATTAGCCTCCCCTCTGGACAGACTCCAGGAATTAAGTACCTTTAAAAAGTTACTTCTAAAAAATAAAGCCATTGAGAGGTTTGCTCCCTTCTGAAAAATACCCAGTAGAGCTTGGAGCTGTGTTTTGTGTGAAGAGGAGCTGCTTCTTCTCTTCCAAGCCAGCTTAAGGAGTCACAAAAATAAGAGCAGGTGCCAGTGTAGCACAGGTCCAGTTCTCGGGTCCTGCACCCTCAGCCAGCACAGCCTTGGCTCTGGAACTTTGCTGCCACATGGGAAGTCAAAGGAGAAACTGAACATTTCTTAACCAACTCTGCTTAAAGAGTAACTGGACACACATGGTCCTTCCTCACCTCTTTTTTACGGTGAGCTCTACAATCCCAGTCGTGGCCATGTTTGGTCACAGGGATCCTGTTCTCGCCTCCAGCACAAGCTCCCCTTGCTGCTCCCTTCCCCAGGTCACTGCTCACAGATAGTCTACAGGAACCCTTACAATTCCTGCTCCAGGAGGACCTGGACCCCAGCTCATGGCACAAAGCTCAGCCTGGCCCTGGGCCAAGGGCTGGCAGCAATACTGGGAAGCTGGTTTGGGTGACTTGGCTTTGGGTGAAAGGCTGTGAACAGGAGATTTGAAACCAAAATGTCCCTGCTCCTGCCTCCCCTCCCCAGTTAAGGTCAGTAACGCTGTACATTCCACGTTAGCAGCAAGGAGCTGGTGCCCCTGGGCAGGATTCACAGTAACATCAGGCTGTCGGCACATGGAGTACAATCAGCACAGGTTAAGAGTTACAACAGGCATGAGCGGATTAAGGACCACGCTAACATGGTTTACTAGAGTACCCCTTCTTAAAAAAATAGTTTATTCCTAAACTAAAAACCACTCAGTATCTGGTTTTTGGAGCGCACCAGGCAGAGCCCAGCGCGGCCCCTGAGCCCTGCAGAGTGCTGGAGTGTTTTGTACACTGACAGAGAACAGCCAAGACAGCACACGTGTCATGACAGACATTCAGAGGGAGCAATCAGCATCAAGCGTGATTGCTTAAGGGCTTCAGTGCGGGAACAGTTCATGGCAGTGCTTCCTAAGCTGTGTCGGAGCCCGGCGGCAGCCAGGCTGTCAGAACAGATACATTCTATCATTAGGGAAAAGCTGAATAATCAACTGATATATTCATTGCTTCTAATGCACTAGACAACACCACAGGCTAACAGGCTCAAGCAGAGGTGTTTGCTGACCACTTGCCGAGTGCTGAATGCGTAAGGACAGGTGAGATTCTTCAGAAGAGAGCAAGAACTGCTGTAAACAGTTTGACTCCAACAATCTGTGGGGCTGTAAGGTCAGTGGGGCAGCACCTGGGCCTGCCCAGCCCTGCGCTGCAGGAGCTGCTTGAAAAACCTTTCACCAACTTCTACATCTGGACGTTGAAAAGGCCGAGTTTAACCAAAAACAACAAAGCTGCCACGTGCCCGGGGCGCAGCACTCCAGCCCACAGGAGCCCTGCCCACAGGAGCCCTGCCCGGGGCACTGGAGGCAAGGCTGGGTTAGGATTTGAAGACGTGCACGGCCCGCACGACGTACTGCCGGCAGATGGGGCACTCGCTCATCCTCTTGCCGCACTTGGTGCAGGTGACCATGTGGCCGCACTCCAGCAGCACGCAGTCGATCACGGCGTCCATGCAGATCCGGCACAGGCTGTCGTCGTCCTCGTTCAGCTGCATCCTCTCCCCTTCTGCAAACCAACAGAGAGGGAGGTCACGGCTCTGGGCCCTGCACAGCCAGGGCAGGTCCAGCCCAGCCATGCTCTGTCCCCTCCCGTGAACTTTTTTAACCCCCAGTATGAATTAATCTATTTTCCTCCACAAAGAAGCAAAGAAATAAGAACTAGAAAGCCCCTCAAGTGAACATCCAATATTTGGCTTCGTTCTTTAAACTCAAGAAACTGTTCTCAATTCAGAATGTAATGACTGCAAAATAACGTGCTGGATTAAAATTCAGAGCATGTTGGTTTTCCGTGTCAGAGCTCACTGCCTGGCAGAACACTTTCCTCAGAAGATTAAACACAATAATAATAAAGCACACTAAGAAGTAGAAGCCTTAAGTAGGCCATAAAGGTGGCAGAAGTGAATAAAACCTGTCAAGTTTCATTGCATATAGTCACCATCCCCATCAATAACTGAACATTCCAACAGATCAGGGCAAAAAAAGTAAACCTTAAGTTTACAGTTTTTTTCCCAAGTTGTGTAAGCAAGAATTGGTCTGAGGACAAATTACACAAGTGAAAGACTCCAAGTGTTGCGTGGAGCAGAGGGCAGAACAGCAGCCACAGAACCACCTTATGAAAATGTGGACTGAGAGCAAAGGACTTGGACTTTTGTCACTGTAGATTTTAATTCTGCAGTAACAGACCTGAGTGCCCTGATCTGCACAGCTACAGAGCAGCTCTGGCTGATGCCCTGTGAAACCCAGCAAAGCACAGGGAGGTGCCAAGTTCCAGTTCTCTGAGGAACAAGTTCTCAGTTGTGCAATTTTACCTTTACTGTGAAAGCTGAGCTCTCCAAGCTTTGGAAGAAAGTCTGAAAAAACCAGCACAATCCTGGAAAGCTTTGTTTAATCACTACAGCCATGGTCAGCTACTCTCTAGGGGCACCCTGCATTGTTAAAACACATTTTCCAGGTGTTGCAGCAGAGCAGACAGAGGTCAGATACCAAGTTCTTCCACTGGCAGAACCAAACCAGAAACTGGAAACCAGAAACTCAGTGGTCCTAAGAAAGCAGAAATAAAGTATAAACCTACGTGTCTTGTGGTTCTCCTCACTCTCTCTGTACAGTCTGCTCACTTTTTCCACAAGTTCCCATTTTTCACAGCATCCTGAGTAGTTGACGAAGTTGCAGGCGAGGATTTCCTTCAGCTGCCGCACGCTCATCCCTTCGATGTCCTCCAGACTGGAGATGTCGGACAGGGAGGCCCTGGCTCTCTTCCTGCCCAGCCCCGGGGTCTGAAACACATCAGTTGTGTGGTTTTAACTGCCCTGGCTACTTCTGAGCACCTGAAGCTGCAGCAGCTTGGCTAAAGCTGAATTCTTTCTGAAGCCAGTGTGTGCAGACATTCATTGCTACACACAGCAAACTCTGGAAGAACCAGAGCAAGAGGCCAAATGTTGGCAGAGATATAAAACACTTTATGGTGTCACATGCCAAAAATCCATTCTTTGGATATCTCACCTGCTCTTCTGCACTTTCTTCTTCTTCATTATTTACAGATGTTTCAGTTTGTCCCTGTGTACAAAATGAAACTCATCAGGATAAAACCCATGTTATTCCCTTATAAAACACTTTCCTTCCTTCCAAGGTGATCTCAAGTGACAATGAAATGACATTCTGAAGTTCCTGTTGCTACCAATCATTCCAGCTTTAAGTCACTTCTGACATGAACTAGGAACCTTTGCTAATTATCTCCAGCTTTCAGATGCAGGGTACAAAAGGCATTTTTCCTGTCCCTCCAAACTGTACCAATTGGTGTTTTATTTTAAATTGATACATAACTATTAAAGAAAACAGATCAAATAAAGCAATGCTATTGCATAAAGCATGTTAAGCACTGTACCCGTGGAGGTGTTCCACTCCCTGTGCTCCCCCTTCTGCTGGCAGCTTCTCCTGGGCTGGACACGGAGGTGGAGAAGGGATGGGTGAAGAAGGCCGAGCTCTGGGACCGGGATGAGCGCAGGCTGCCAGCGTCCATGTCCCGCTCTGTCCCCAGGCCGTGGTGGCACAGCACCAGCTCCACCAGGTCCTCCTTCTCCCTGCAGGTGTCCGTGGGGATGTTCCTGAGGATCAGGTACTGCCGCAGGTCCTTCACTTTCAGTCTCATGAGCTGGGGGCGCTGGAAGGCCGTTTCTTGCAGCAAGTGACAGGTGGAACATCTCCTGAGATTCTCTTGGAGGACTGAACAAACTGAGCAAAAATCCTTTTTGCAGTCACAACACACGTGCTGAGGGGAAAGGAGGGAACCATTCAGCTCTGGGTCACAGGGAACAAATCCAGGCCCTGCTCTCTGCTTCTCCAGGCTACAGAATTCCCTATTAGCTCTTCCACTGGCAGTTGTGACAGACAATTTTTAAGGTTTAAATACAGACAACTGCCCTGTCAGTTTTGCAAGTGTTCCAAGGGAGCCCTCACTCTTCTGGCACTACTGAAGCTGATTTGAGGTTTCAGTGAAAAATATTATGAATAAACTAATAAAGTACTCAAGTTGTAGTTTAGACAACAAACAAAACTAAAACCAATTTTATGGTCTGTTAAAATACTTCTGAATATACTGTCACTGTTCCTTTCATGTGAGTAAATCAACAGTAAAACCCCAAACTTTAGAGAACCTCCTGCTTCCTCAACTGATTGCAAAAAGTCAAAGTCGCTCAACCCGTGATGAATCACATGGGAGGGAAATACTCCCAAAGCCCAGATGTCACTTCTGAAGAGAGCTTTGTTCAAAGGACTCACAATACACAAAAGCTGGAATAGACAAGGCTGTCAGCTTCCAGCTGCTGTGAACAAACCCAAACTCCTCAAGGTTTTCAGGATTATAAATTAATACTGGCTTCAGAAGCCTTGCCATGTGAACAGGACACGTAAGGGGAAAACAACACACAAACTGAGGGAAGAGGCCTCATCTGAAAGAGCTGCAGAGGATTAGGTCACTGAGGAGGCAAAATAACAATCCTGGACAGTTGTGATACACAGAAATAATAAAATAATCTCAGTTTTATTTATCTGCATTAACCCACCAACCTGCATCCCAAAGAAGGAAGAGGCTGCTGGAGCACAAGAGCCTTGAGCAGAACTAAAGCTGGCCAGGAAACAACCAGAACTGCATGAGAACTTCCAGAAAAAAACTCTAATACTGTATTGTGATTTTTTAACTTTTCCATCGCCCAGTTTGTTCACTCCAGTACTCAACCACTGTTTGGAGCCATCTTCAAAACCAGATTTGCTTTACTGTTCAAGATTCTCAAGCTAACACATTTATCTTACAAATCAGAGCCCATCAATTTCCAGGCCAGCCCAGATCCAACGTGTTGCTGACTAATGAACATCAGACTTACTGACTCCTAATCCTGGTTGACAATAATTTCTTGTGACCTCAGAATAAGGCACTTCCTCCCTCCCTGAGGCCTGTATCTGCCTCAGGTTTCTGAGAAAAACACTCATCTCCCACTATTTCCACAGAGGAGCTCAGAGGTGTAAAAATCCAGTGCAACAGGAAATATACTCACTTTTTTCCTGAAAACCGAGAAGGAAAGTCCACAGGCCTTGCAGACGATGTTGGTGCTGGCTGCAGCAGGAGCTGGGTAAGCTGAGAAGCCCGTGCTGGGTGTGAACCTGAAGGGACCAGCGCCTCCCCCAAAGCCAGCCTGCTGGCCACGCACTGCTCCCGTGCCCATGACTTCATTCAGCAAGCCGCAGCAGGAAGCCCACATGGACGTAGCTCCCGCCTGAAAACATCACAGAGCAGACACACAAGATCAGGATCTGGAAGCCCCCATCAGATGGGAGCTGCTGTGAGGAGCTGCTTCACTCCATCTGTCACCATCCCAGAGCACAGAGTGCCAATCCCAGAGCCAGGGATCCCAGCACACTCGGGCCGGGCCAGAGCAGCTCCAGACCAGCTGCAATCCAGAGTGGGAAGGGTTTGTCCTGGCAGGACAGGGAGCTCCCAGTGGGAAAGGTTTGCCCTGGCAGGACAGGGAGCTCCCAGTGGGAAAGGTTTGCCCTGCAAGGACAGGGAGCTCCCAGTGGGAAAGGTTTGCCCTGCAAGGACAGGGAGCTCCCAGGGGGAAAGGTTTGCCCTGGCAGGACAGGGAGCTCCCAGTGGGAAGGGTTTGTCCTGGCAGGACAGGGAGCTCCCAGTGGGAAAGGTTTGCCCTGGCAGGACAGGGGGCTCCCACTCCCCACCCCTCTGCTGGAGAATCCCCACAGCCAGAGGCAGCAGTGATGCAAGAGCAGAGCAAGGAAGGAGAGGCTGACAGCCCATTGCAGGTGAGGGGCAAACCCCAAACAGGGACAGGCAGAAACAGCAGAAAACTTCTCATGATTAATGCACAACTGTCCCTGCAGGATCTGCTCCAGAGCTCACCCAGCTCTGCATGACTCACAACAAAACTCTCTCTAAAATAACATTCCTGGCTCTCAAACTTGAAAACCAACCTTCAGCAGAAGATAATTACAGTCTGGTTTCACTGACAAGGAAACATTTTTCAAGATCTCCCTGAACCTCCTTGCTTTACTGCCTTACAAAATGTCTAACAAAAGTTAAAATAAATCTAAATAAACTTATTTCTACTGATTGTATTTCAGTTTTGAGTCACATCATCTTAAAGCAGTGGAAATTCTGAACACATAAACAAAGTGCTGCTTTTTATCCCTGGAAGCCTTAGGCACTTGATTCCCTATGAAAAGCTCATATTCTACTAAAAGGTGGAATTTGGACTCCAAGTTGGGCAGGTCACAAGTTTAATCACTGTCAGGTGGCTCCCTGAGACCTGCTAGAAAAAACACAAGGGGCAAACAGAATCACATCAGCTTCTCCCTGAAAGGAAACTGAGGGGTACAACTTCCTTTACATACAACTATTTTTTCATACTTTTTTTTTTTTAACAGTTGTTCTCTTTTTCAAATAATTGCCTTTGAGACTTTTAAATCTTGCTGTAAAACCCCAACCAACCAGAACACACACACTTCAGCTCTGTAACGTGGTGCTTTAATTCCTGGTGTAATTTCTAGATGATATTTCTAGATTCCTGCACCAATTTCTAGATGAAGCTGCACACTTGCCCTGAACTGAACACAATCCTCTTACATTTGTGGGAACCTAATGCCAGAATAACGGGGATGGGCCAGAACGTCTCCTTCCAAACCACAGAGCACAAAAGGTAAGAACAGGAGCTTCAGTTACAACAGCAAATATACATTCTAATTAAATGCTCTCATCTGCTAAATGCACTCACCATTATGGGTATTTCAAGAGCAGAACTCACCCTGGTGAAGCAGGAGCCCTCGGTGCCCTGGGCACCCCAGGAGAGCTCCCTCAGCTCCCTGCAGCCCTCCCTGGGCTCCAGGGAGCTCACACAGTCACCCCAGCCTGGAGCTCCCATTCCAGACTCAAACCAAAGCTTGTTTTGTACTTCTCCATTAGAAGCACTGTGGAAATGCATTAATATTAATTTTCCCTGGACAAAACATAATTATCCTGGTTTATTAAACAAGAGGAATTAACCTTCCAGAAATACTTCCTGAAAACCAATGACAGTCCGGCAGAGCTCTGAGCTTAAAACTTGGAACTTCTGAAAAATATCTCCTCTCATCTTAAGGGACAGCTGTAACACAACCATTCCTCTCATTCATCACCATTTCTTCAAAACGGAGGAGCTAATTATGTATCTAAAACATTTCAAAGCAACCACATATAAATAACAGAAAAATAAAATAACGAACCAAAAGCATCTGTTAAAATTCAACTTCCCTTTTTACACAGCTCAGGGGATCACAGCAGCAGCAGCAGGACACACAATGACCAAAAGGACACGAGACATCTGATACCACAGCCCTGGCCTGAGTTGAACACCTGCTTCTTGGATTTATTTTATTCCAGAGCCCATAACAACTGTTCAGACATCACTGTCAACACCAAACATATATGTATTTTTAGGAACTTTTGTTACTCATTTTGGACACACTGAAGTTGTTGGTATCAAACAGAAAATCTCTTTATCTCGCTGCCAACCACCCAGTTAAGGTGAAAGGCAGGGCTACATAGGCATTAATTTTCTCCTTAGCCCACGTCACCTGTGGATTCCTTCTGTGCCCTCAGGTCATTAACTGATAATTGAATTACGGTGTCTAGACTCTCCATATTGCTCTGTAGAAGAAATGGCACCGTGCTGAAAAGCACCAACACAACACACAAATTAAACACGCTAAAACAAAAAATCCCTCCCTTGAGAATTAATCAAAACATTCCCAATTTCTGCACCAAAACCTTCTTCAGTCTCCACTTCCTTGGACAGGCTGCCATCGGTATCGTCCCTCTCCATACCTTATGTGCATCTCATAGGAGCAAAATGCTGCGTTCCAACTTCTCTGCTGTGTTTTCAGCTTTAAGGGTGTTTAGCTACCTGACAAGGATTTCACCTGCTGCTCCTAACACACCTGTGTAACCTGGGTGTGCTACCCAAGCCGCAGAACGACACGAGAGCGATGGGAGGGATTTATTTGTAATCATTTTAACTGAAACTTCCTCTTTACACCCACCTTTGGAACAAGCAAAGCTTTTCCGGGACGGCCCAACAGCCCCGGGCGCGACGCGGCGCCTCCGGGGAGGGACCGGGGCTCCGGGAGCCGCCGCTGTGCCCCTGACGGGCCCGGGCCCGGCCCTGCCCGGCCGCTGACTCAGCGCGGGCCCCTCGGCTCGGCCCCTCCCGCCCGGGCTCCCCTCAGAGCGGGCCGGGACGGCGGCCGCGGCCTGAGGCGAGCCGGGAGGGGCGGCCCGGCCCGGACATCCCGCCGGGCTCCCGGCGCCGTCACCCTTCCCGCTTCGCCCCCTCCTCCTTCCTCCCTTGCTGGCAGAGGCAGAGGCGCTGTCCCGGCCGGCCGCACCCCTCACCTTCACGGGCCCCCCCCTCACCTTCATGGCCGCTCCCGCCGCTCCAGCGCCGCGCCGCCCCCGCCCCGCGCCGACCCCGCCGGGCCGCCGCTCGGAGGGCGGGCCCTGCCGCCGCGCCGCACGCCATTGGCTGCCGCGCCGCCGCGCCGAGCGCCTATTGGCTGCTGCGCCCCGACGGCGAGCGGGAGCGACCAATGGGAGCAGAGGACACGGCGGGGCCGAGGGGGCGCGGAAATGCCCCGAGTGGGGCCGGGACACGCGGGGGCACTGAGGGTAGCACTGGTGGGACACTGAGGGTGGTGGCGATGGGGCACCGAGGGTGGCACCGATGGTGGCTCGGAGGTGCTGCTGCCCCTCCACTCTGCCCTGGCACACCTGGAGCGCTGTGTGCAGTTCTCAGGACAGGAGGGCTCCTGGACAGAGCCCGGTGGAAGGCACGGCCCCAGTGAGGGCTCTGGAGCTTCTCTCCTGTGAGGAGAGGCTGTGGGAGCTGTGTCCAGCACAGGAGACTGAGGGGGGATCTCATCCATCCATGCCAACTCCTCCCAGGGGTGCCAGGCTCTCTCTGGTGGTGCCCAGGGACAGGATGAAGAGGAATGGCCATCAATGAGAACACAAGAAGTTTCACCTCAGCGCGAGGAAGAGCTGCTTTCCATGGAGGGTGGCAGAGCACTGGAGCTGCCCAGGGAGGCCCTGGATTGTCCCTCTGTGGAGCCCTCCAGTGCCACCCCTGCCATGGCAGGGACACGTTCCCACTGTCCCAGGCTGTTCCAAGCCCTGTCCTGCCCTTGGGCACTGCCAGGGATCCAGGGGCAGCCACAGCTTCGCTGGGTACCCTGTGCCACCTATGAGTAAAGAATTTCCCACTAACACCAAACCCAAATCCACCCTCTTTCAGTTTGATTCTACTAAACCCTTTGGTGAGAACCATTAAACTTGAGAAAATATTTATTATTTTAAAATCCACTTCTAGTGAGCTCCTAGATGCCATTATTATTTTCTCTAGGCTGTGAGTAGAATATATATATATAAAATAATAATCCCAGATTGCAAGGACTGAAAGCTTTTCACATCAAAGAAAACCCAGCAGCCCAAACCTGACCAAGGTTTCAGGAGAGCTTTATGTAAGAGCACAAAGGGCCAAGAACCAGGCAGGGCTTTGCCAAAAAGAGGAACAGACAAAAGTGGCTGAAAATAAACACAGAGCACAAATCAAATTTACCCCTACAAAGGGTTGGATGCAATCTGCTAATTTCTGCAGGAAGGATCTATTTTTGGAGCAAATGAGATACAAGAAGTGGGTAAAAAATAACAAAAACTGGTCTGTAATTGCCATGTGAATGCACAGTCCTGGCAGCTTCAGGAGTAAGAGCAGATAGTGCACACAGCCCAACTTCTGGATTTGCCCTGACACCATATTTTAATTCAAAATCAGGTCACCTTTTTTCAGAAATGCTTATGCTCCTTGACAAGCTTTAGATATGCTCTGAACTTGTACACATGACTTAATAAAAAATGTCATTTTCCCCCCAATTATAGCTTGCCATTTTAGTCAAAGTGACAGAAAAAATAGAAAAGCCTTGTGAATACAACATTGGAGCTTGCAATGGCACATTCCTCACATTTCTCATGCAAGGGACTGCTTTAAGACACCTTAAAAATATCAGTAAGCTTGGTTTTTAATACATTCTGTGTCATCTAAACTCTGTCAGCTCAGTGTCACCCTTGAAGTACCAAGTTATACACAGATTTTTGTTAATAATATCACATTAAAAGATGAGAACTCCCCATGCAGTCGCTGCAATGGGGTAAAAGCTGTCCCAAACCAAGCAAAACCCAACATTTTCCCTTTTTCTCTGTTAAGGATTTGCTAACAAGAAATCCTCCCAAACACAGATGTTTTAGGGAGTAACGTGGGCCTGACAGAGCTGAGATCTGGTGACAGTGCTGGCAGCTGCACTTGCCACTCCTGCCTTCATTTGGGCAGATCTGGATGAATCATGTCCCCAACATGTGACTGGAGATGACTTTTCCTGCAGCAGCGTGCCCAGACTGAAACCACGCTGAGGCTTTGGAAGGAGGCTCTGAACTGTGCCAGCTCCTCCGTGGGTGAAAAGGAGCATTTCAAGAGGTTCTATTAATAAAAGCCTTGCCCTCACTGAGCCTCTAGGACTGTGCCAAAGCAGCATTAAAAGATTTAAATCTATTACTGAGAGATGTCCCATTTCCTACTGCCACCAAATAACAAGTGACAACGAGCTCTGTAATCCCCCAAGGTTTTTACACAGCAGCAGAGCCAGAGGGAGGGAAGGGATTCTTCCCAGGAATATTCATTTGGTTTTAATTTAACAATCTGCAAAATTTAATTGTAAAGTTTAAAAAGGACAAATTTAATCGCTGGGCTTTATCTGGGGACTCCAGGTTGGATATTAATGGCTGTGGGAAGGATCAGGGAATCACAGAATTGGAATGGTTTGGGTTGGAAGGGACCTAAAGATCAGTTATTTCCAATCTCCTGCCATTGGCAGGGACACCTTCTCCTATCCCAGATTACTCCAAGCTCTGGCCTTGGACACTTCCAGGGGTCCAGGGGCAGCCACAGCTGCTCTGGGCACCCTGTGCCAAGGCCTGACCTCCCTCACAGGGGGAATTTCTTCCCAAAATCCCATCCAACCCTGCCCTCTGGAAGGCCACAGTGAGGTCACCCAAAACTTCTCTTTTCCAGGCTGCACAACCCCATTTCTCTCAGCCTTTCCCCACAGGATGCTCCATCCCTCAGATCATCCTGCTGCCCCCTCTGGCCTCGCTGCTGGGCACAGCCTGTTTCAGGTGAGATAAAAGATGACTTTCTCAGCTGGGTTACCTAATCTTGGATTTAATACAATCATAGGCAGCTCTCACTGCTGGGCTTCAGGCATGAGAGCTGATTTAAATATCCTTTAAAAGTGCATTCTAACAGTTCTCTCTGCACCACACACTGAAGGATTGTCAGCAGAGCTCACACTCTGGCTCCAGAGCATTGCACAGAAACATCAGAACCAGATGTTTGTCATTTCCTCTTCCCTCCCAGCCCTTGCACAGCCCGGCCTTTATCTCATCCCCTCCCCTCCCTGCCCTGCCACGCCACCAGCTCCGTGTTTCCGCCCAGGCCATGGGCTTTATTTTCAGGAAATGTCAGCAAATCGACCTTTAAAACATAATAGCTGCTGTCACTGCCTGGGATCTGTGCTCAGACACAGCTCAATGAGTTCATTGAGGGCGAGGAAACGATCATTAATTATGCCAGAAGCAGCAGCAAGCTACAATGTTAAGTTTCTTAAATGCAAATGTATCCTAGAAAATTACCCCCGCTTGATTTGCCTCCTCCTACTCCTCTCACCACCCCCAGGCATGAATCAGGAGCAGCGCAATGGAAACCCCCAGGGACATGCAGATGTATAATAATATTGAGTTTTGTTTTGCTCTCACTTACAAAAATGAGAACTATTATAATAATTGGAGTATTTTCTTTGGGAATATGATGCCTTAATGAAGTACTTTAACAAGTTATTGAGAAAATAAAAACTTACATGTGGAAACATCGTTATGGCATCACAATTAACTTGCAGGAAATCCAGAGGGGAGTGAATTCACTCTGTGGTGTTCTCTGTAACATGGAAATGCTTGTGTCAGAGACAATGTATTGGATAGGTGGGTTCATCTAAATTTTACTGTATAAAAGATGTAACTTTTTACCCCTCGGGCTGCTTGACTTGTGGAAACCTCCACCCTGCAGCCTGTGCAGAATAAACATCTCCTTTTAAAACCAGACTCTGTGTCTGTTTAGAGAGCTCCCAAAATCAGTAACTCCACCAAGCCACTGCCCATGGTCACCTGTACCTCACCTGGTACAGCTCTATTAGTCACAGGATCATTAAAGTTAGAAAAGACTTCCAAGATCATCAAGTCCAACCTGCTGCCAATCACCAAACCCCATTGCAAAGAGCCATGTCAGTTTGTTTTTACACTTCCAAGCATGATGACTCCACCACTTCCCTGGTCAGCCCCTTCCAATGCTTCAACACTCTTTCAGTGATGAAATTTGTCCTGATGTCAGCTCTGGCCCAGCCTGGGGCCCTTCCCTCTCCCCCTGTCCCCGTTCCCTGGAGCAGAGCCCGGTCCCAGGCTGTTCCCTCCTGTCAGGAGTTGAGCAGAACCAAAGGCTCCCCTGAGCCTCCTTTTCTCCAGGCTGAGCCCCCTCACAGCTCCCTCAGCCTCTCCTGGTGCTCCAGCCCCTTCCCAGCTCAGTTCCCTGCCCTGGATCCGCTCCAGCCCCTCAGGGTCTCGCTCGGCGTGAGGGGCCCAGAACTGACCCCAAGGTTTGCGGTGCCTCAGCAGTGCCAGCACACAGAGAATGTCTGTTTCCTTATCTAGCAGATAACTCCTCAGAGCCGCAGCGGCCCAAGCGCAGCCCATCCCCTCGCTGTCCGCAGCCGCAGCCTGGCCGCCATGCAGGGCAGCTCGGGGAGGGCAGCCCCGCCGCAGCGGGGACCCTTCTCTCCCCGGAACGTCTCTCTCGCGCCCGGCCCGTCGCGGCGGCCCCGCTATGGAGGCGCACATCCCCTCCTCCGATTGGCTGCGGCGCTGCGCGCGCGCCAGCGGCGCGGGCGGCGATTGGCCGTCGGGGCGAGGGCGCGCGCGGTTTCCCGGGCGACGGGCGGGCCCCCGGCGCCGCCATGGCGAGCGTGCACGAGAGCCTCTACTTCAACCCGATGCTGACGAACGGCGTCGTGCACGCGAACGTGTTCGGCGTCCGCGACTGGGTCACCCCGCACAAGATGGCTCTGCTCGTGCTGCTCAGCGAGCTGGGCCGCGCCGGCCCGCAGCTCGGCCTGCTGGAGCGCCGCCGCCTCAACCGCCTGCTGCTGCCGCTGCTGCAGGTCGAGGCCCGGGCTGGGGCTGGGCCGGGGGGAAGGGCGGCCACGTTGTGTCGCGGCCTGTCGCGACATGTCGCTGTCCTCCGCAGGGTCCGGATATGGCGCTGTCGCGGCTGCGCAAGGCCATTGAGGAGTGCTGCCCGCACCTGGCCGGCTCCGTCCACATCAGGTGCGGGGCCGGGCGGGCGGGGCGGGGCAGGAGCCGCCGAGGGATCCCCTGCGCTGTTCGTGTCCGCTCCAGCGCGGGAAGGTGCCCCGAAACCTGCAAATGTCAGGCTCTGGAAGCACAGTTTGGGCCAAAACTCTACTTGGACAAGTTTCATACTTGTCATAACTAAGTTCTGTAAGGCACCAACATCGAAGTCATCAGATTTAAAGTTTCTGCAGGACAGAAGATCTGTTGTCATATCAAATAACTCACTAAACAGCAAACTCACAATTCCAAAAATGCAAGCAGTACAAAAATTACAAATTTTTGAAACAATTTTTAAAATTGTAAAATTTGTTAATTTCCAAAATAAAAAGGATTCCTATTTGTTTTAAGAATAACCATCTCATCTAATTATTCTCATAATAAAGACCTATTTAAAAAGAAAAACATGCCCAAACATCATCATCATCATCATCATTATTATTATTATTAGGCTTACCACTATTTAATGTGATCTTATTTACCTCAGTATGATAACCTCCTAGGCTTCAAGAAGTTAGTTATCACTTGTGTTTGCTCATTTATGCAGGAAGCAGGGGAATATTTTCATGTCTATATTAATACCCTAAAACATGTCATTTTTCCCTTGTTGTCTGTATTAATACCCTAAAAATCACATTTTCTTCCCCTCTTTAGGTTAAAACTTATGGCAGAAGGAGAGCTGAAAGACATGGAGCAATTTTTTGATGATCTTTCAGATTCATTCTCAGGGACAGAGCCAGAAGTCCATAAAACAAGTGTAGTAGGTAAATAATTGTTATCCATGAGCTATTTTTGTTGTGATAGCTGTCATTGATGTCACTCCCTCAGGACACAGCTTTGTTTTTCTGGGGAAGTTTCAAATTGCAGAATGTCATTTTTCTCTTGCTCAGATGTTGCATATTAACTGATGGTTTTGCACATTGTGAGGTTGTTACTGATTTTAACAATTTATCACTTATCTTTAGTGAGATTTACAGGGTGATTTACACCCTGCAACACTGAGTTGTATCATTGACATGAGGCTCAGTAATTTCTATTTAATTTCTCATTGATTTCTGTTTGATGAGGAACTGAATGATGTTTTTGAAGCTGCTGGCCATGGATTTGTCTCCTGTCTCCAGCCCTGCTCACAGCAGGAATTTCCCTCTCCAGGTCTGTTCCTGCGCCACATGATCCTGGCATACAACAAACTTTCCTTCAGCCAGGTCTACAAACTTTACACAGCACTCCAGCAGTACTTCCAGAAGGATGAGAAAAAGGATGGAGCTGATGAGAATGAGATGGAGCTGACAAATCCAGAGGAGCTGGATGGGAAAATGGAGAAAGAAGAACTCGACGGGCCTTTAAGGTGATCAATTCGTGTTAAAGCCTTTTAAACCTTTTAAGAAAATGAATCTTTGATTTGTTTAAAGTCTCCTACAGCCGGGCTGAGCTTTGTGGCCGCTCGTTTCCTTGGTGCCACCGTGTGGTGACATTTGTCAGTGGCTCGGGAAGGTGGCACTGCCCCATCCTCGTCCTCCCCTAGGGAACCACAGCCCGAGGGCAGCTGCTGCCCACAATTTCCCACTGCTGGGTGACTCCTCTGGTTGTGACGTGCTAAAACTGTTGGAGAGGTCACTTCTGCTGCCAGCAAGGGAAGATTGCTCAATAAGAAGTTGAGTTGTTTTGTTTTGCTCTTCACCGTTCTCCAAATAAAAGAACTTGTGTCTATTTACCTCAAATAGGAGAAGCAAACACTGAGAGTTTTCACCTGCTGAAGAGATGCTCCATTGTGAGAATAATCCTGAAAGTATTTGATGTGTCCATGTATTTAAAATGTACTTTGCAAACTGTATTTGTATAAACTTGTGCAGGAATTGGTGAGTCAGACAGCAGCTTTTGGGCTCTGGCTGGGTGCTGGGCTTGCTGGCTTTCCACAGAGTGAATGTCCTGCAGAACAGCTGTTTCCAGCTGTTTCCAGCTGTGATGGATGTGGCCAAAGTGCCAGTTCATCTCCCTGGGACTCTCTTCAGAAGACAGAAAAACCAGAGCAGAGCCATTTGAACATGTCAGCTGCAAATCTTCTCTCTGCTGTATTTCTTTAGGGTTTTTTAGGGTGTATTTAGGGTAATGTTGCTCTCAACTACAGTCTCTGCAGGTTGAAGCTAAACTCTGTGAAATCATTTGGATTGCTGACTTTGATGGAGTAGATTTTGTTCTTTATTAAGTTTTCTCAGTGTTCTTTCATGCTTTGAGCTGTAATATCTCAGAAATCTTTATAAAGCAGCAGTGGGGGTGTCTGATGAAATGTGTTTCTGTGCTGTCTTTCCTTGCCCCTGTTTCTAACCAGAGTGTGTCTTACAGGGAAGAAGAGATAGCCTGCAGTGGGCCTCTTTCCCAGAAACAAGCAGAGTATTTTCTTTCTCAGCAGGTATGTTAATTCTCATTAAAGTGGAGGAAATGTTCCATAACACGAATTTCACCTTGAATTTTACCCACAGTGTCAGCTGAGATGTTTTCTGTGCTCTGGTAGAGGCTTGTTGATATCCTGCTTGTTGTTGCTCAGTGTGAGCACTTGGGGCTGTGAGTGTTTCATCCAGACATGTCACCATATGCTGATATTTGATTCTCAGAAGGTCCTTCTGCTCTGCTTGCCTCACATTTCTGTGAAATGTGCAGTTTTGTTGGTTATTCCAGCTGGTAAATAAAAAAGGGAACAGAAATACACATGGACACAAATGTCAGTAATTCAATAGTCAGTAATGCTAATTTTAGTAGCTACATTTTTGTGATTTTTTAAATTAATTGAACTGCTTGCCAAAGCAAATTGGATTTATCATTTTGTTTTCCTGAGGGTTTTTTTTTGTGTGAGAAGATACATACAATTCCAGTGAGCAATGTGTGGCAATAGTTCTTCAGAGAGAAACTTAACCAGAATTCTTTAAATGCCTTTAAACAGTCCTTTGAATAAGGTTTTATTTGACTTGGTCTCTGTGATCTCTGGAAATTGAACACTATAATGCAATATAGAACTGCCACTGTCATAATAGACAGAGCTGCCACAAAATCTTCTTTAATGTCCTCTCCAAGCAGATAACAACCTGACAATCCTGCACCACAATGTATTTTTATAACCCTCCTTATGGAGTTACATTTCTTACTTGTACTGTTCAATTTTTATTCCAGGCTTCTTTGCTAAAGAATGATGAGACAAAGGCTCTTGCTCCAGCATCTTTACAAAAGGAATTGAACAACTTGTTAAAATTTAATCCAGACTTTGCTGAAGCAGTAAGTATCTTTTTCTTCATCCAGAATGGTTGTAAAAGGATTGCTTATCTCAAGGATAGGATTATTTGGAAGTAATTTATTCTCTATTGAAATATAAGTAGATGATAAAACTGTGAGCAAGTTGCATGTAAATGTTTAGTAATTCAGACTAAAACTCCTGAAGGTACAGGAACCTTAATTAAGCAAAGTACTCCCCCTTCATGCACAGATATAAACCTCTTAATTTTGGTGGGACTGAGTGCATTCTTGTTCAACTAAATCTAAAACTTATATAATTTGCCCACATTTTCCTAAGTAATTTCAGGCCTCATTCTCCTGTAGTTTAAAAATCAGTATTAAGTGCAATATCTGTTAATTTTGCTGGTTGTTGTTCACTTTGCTTCTGGTCCTTAACAGCAATTTATACTGAAAGCCACAGGCAGCTCGTGCTGAGGGGCCAGACCTGTGCTGTGAGCTCTTGCTTTGTCCCTCAACAGCTTCTTCTTGAGCTCCTTCCTGCCTTGCTTTCCACCTCTGCCTCCCAGCAGCCCTGGGCTGAGCAGACAGGATTTTCCTTGCTGCTCTTGGGAAGGGGATCCTTGGAAGGGCTGCCATAGTCCCTGCCTGGACTTCACAGCATAAAGGATTATCCTGGCCAGTCTCAATGCCAAAAAGAAAAGACACAATTTTAGCATCTCCTTTCTATCTGCACAGCATTTGGAAGCAGTGCTGATGTTTCTTAGTGTCTTTCTGAGTACATCCTGCCTCCATTTCCACTCTCACATAAATGCAGAAATTCCACCTCTGCAGAGATCTCAGACTCTCTGGGATCTTTCTGACAGATCTTGTAATCTTCACCATTTGGCAGATCCTGTTAGGGCAAACAGCCAATATTGTCCAAAATATTATCCAGTTTTATCCAGAAATCCTGCCCAGGTAGTATCAGTATCAGCAACTTCAGATCGGTATTTCACAGTTACATGTTTTGGACTGAAACACCGAGTCTGCTTTGATATCTGTACAATTAAAACTGATTTTGTTTCCCCTTTCCAGCATTATTTAAGCTACTTAAACAGCCTCAGGGTGCAGGATGTCTTCAGTTCCACGCACAGCCTCCTGCACTACTTTGACCGGCTGATCCTCACGGGGGCGGAGAGCAAAAGCAACGGGGACGAGGGCTACGGGCGGAGCCTGCGCTACGCCGCGCTCAACCTGGCGGCGCTGCACTGCCGCTTCGGCCACTAGTAGGGAACTCAGCCACCCCGAGAGACCCCCCCTTCCTCCTAAAAACCCTGCTGGGGCTTTGTCCCACTTGACAGCAGCTGGGGTTGGGTTGGGATCCTCTTGCGATCTGGGTTTGTTTGGGTTTGTTTTTGTTTTGATGTTTATTTGGTTTCCATAATAACTGAGCCATCTAAGAGTTGACATTTGTCTGTGTCCTGGGTATTTTAAGTGTTCAATTACATTTCCATGACCTCAGAAGGGTCAGTGGGCATGAATGCCTATTTTCATCCATATTTTCAAGAAAGTGTGGTTGGTTTTCTGCAAGTCAACACAGAGCTGATGATCTGACAAAAGAATAATTAAACCAAAAAAGCCATCCAAGCTTTTAAAATTTAAAATGCCACATGGGTTGGGGTTTGTTTTGTTGATAAAGCTGGCCTACCCATCTTCATTTATGGTTTGCATTTATTGATTGCTGCCTGGAGGCACGATGTGAAAGGACTGGAGAGGGGAAGGACACTGCAAAGTTGAGAGTAACAATTTCTACACAAGCAGATTCTAAATGTTGCCCCTGTTCAAACAATAACTTGGCACCGTGGCCTGTACAGGGCTTGAAAGGCCATGTAGGGGTTACAGCTGCATTTTGGTTTGCAGATGCTGTCAGACTTACTGTCCTGAAAACCAGAATGCACTGCTGAGTGCTGGGAGGAAAACACAGGCTGTTAAATCAGAGATCTGAGTGCACTATGCATAATTCAGATCAATATTCCTCTGGATCAGGATGCTGTATCTTAAGCACTGCAGGAACAGTAATTGTTCTCCCTCTGTCCGTCTGTCTGTCTGTCTGTCACAGCCAGCAGGCTGAACTGGCCCTTCAGGAAGCCATCAGGATTGCCCAGGAGTCCAATGACCACGTGTGCCTGCAGCACTGCCTGGTAAGAGCTCTGTGCAAGCCACCTGGATGGTTCTGCTCAGGGAGCTGCTGCAGAGCTCCTCTCACAGCAGCATTGGCTGCCCAGCAGCGGGGTGGCATCACACAGGGCACACAGGGCAAGGATCATGGGAGGGTTTGTTGCAGCTCAGGGTTAATTCCTTAAGCAGGAATTGTTATCCCAGAGATCTCAGTAGTAAGCTCAAAGTTGAGTCTTAGATGTTGTAAAAGAATAAGTATTTCAGAAGCTTCCTCCTTCCTGTCTGTTGAATTCTCAGAGCCACCTTTAGAGCAAGCAAAGTGGGAGGGAAGGACTTGGATTTCTCTCTGTTTTTTTCCCTGTAATTAACATTATAATGAGTTGACATCAGTGGTATCAAACTCCTGAGGTGCTGCATTCCACAGTTCCCTGTATTTTTGTGCACCACTGAACCTCCAGGTTGGCTGGTGCCACACCAGCATCCCAGCCTAGATGCACTTCTGATATGTTTTGCTGTGCAGCATTTAGTAGAAGTTTCCTTAGAATCAATCCTCAAGTGGTTTGCATTTCCAGTGACTTTTTGTGCATTCTGTAACAGCAAGCCAAGTTGAAAGTGCTGCAGCCATCAGTTATTTGCAATGAGAATTTGATCTTTTTCCTTGCTAGAGTTGGCTGTACATCCTGGAGCAGAAGATATTTGACAGCTGTGTTCTGCTGGAGCACTCTGTGAACAAATCCTTACATTTTGGATTGCCAGTGAGTCCATTTCATCAATCCTTAACTTTATTCTGGGACAAACCCATGTGGCGATGGGCGTGTGTGTGTTCAGAGTTTGGGGGTTTGTGACTTGTCTGTTCAAAATATGGGACTGGATTTAAACAAACATATTTTAACACTCCAAAATCCAGCTGTTTCTATGACTTTTATGCTTCATATTAACAAGCCAGAGCTCAGTTGCTTTAATGCCAGAGCATTATTGCAAGGCTCACTGGTTTTCCTTCTAACTTGCTTGATTTTCAGGCAGAAAATCTCTCTGTGGCTACTGGCCCAGGCACATTTTGTTACAATCTGGTGCTCAGGGGAGGTTCTTAGGGCTCCACCTTCCCTGAAGCTCAGTGCTGATGCCTCTGGCAGGGCTTTGAACACGTGTTTATTTGTACAGCTCCGTGAAATCTTGCAGGGCAGCCCTCCCCTTTGATAGATCTGTTGTCTGTTAATGTTTAGTTCTGTCTTCCCCAAATCCACAATTCCTTAGTTAAGAGAATTGTTCTAAAATGGACTAAAACTGCTGGGAGATAGGAGCAGCTATGGCCTCTGTGGGGAAGGGAAGGAAAGCAAAGGCTGTTTTCACAGCAGTTCTGGAGAAATCCAGGTACTGCTCCTGTCCTCCTCCATAAGATTTCTGTGTGGGGGAGTGGAAATTACCTTTCACATCCAACAAAATGACATTCACATATGTGTGGGTGTGCATAAGTGAGTATTTAAAGAAATGCCTGGAGCAGTGTTCCTTTGTCTGTGCTGCCTTTTTGGGTTTCTTTTTTGGTAGTTTAGAACTCTGCTCCAGTGTAATTTGCAAGCCTGGGGTACTCTGTTGTCTTCCATCATTGTAGGTATGTTTTTTTTCCTCCTTCCCAGTATCTTGCTTCCTTGGGAATACAGTCCTTGGTTCAGCAAAGAGCTTTTGCAGGAAAGGCTGCCAACAAACTGATGGATGCCTTAAAGGATTCTGATCTGTTGCATTGGAAGCACAGCCTGTCAGAGCTCATAGACATCAGCATAGCACAGAAAACAGCCATTTGGAGATTGTACGGCCGCAGGTATTTGCTTTGTTTGGAACTCCTGGATTAGCTGCTGCACTTGTTAGCACATAATGCATTTATATAGGTGTAACAAGTGACTGTGTCTCTCCAGTGCACTAAAATAAAGCAATCAGACTGTGATTCAGTACAGGCTGAGTGCAATTATTTCCATTCTCTTGTGTTTCTTTAAAACTCATACTGAAGAAGAGATAGAGTTTCCATTTAGTAGAGGCAAATAGATCATAAATTGTTCCTGTGCCCCCACTTTCAGCATCTCAGTGCTTTGGCTGTGTGCAGCTTTCAGTCTGTAGTACTTGCTGTGCCTGCACAGTGCAGAGTCTCTGGACAGCAGTTATTTTACAAGTTTTCCTTCTCCCCAGGCCCCTGGCTTAACCAGACAATGTAGACTATTGTCATAACAAGACCATAGATTAAAAATGGTTGTTGTTTGCTGCTTGAAAACTAAAAGATATTTCTCTTGCACAAGCACCATGGCACTTCAGCAAGCCCAGACCTTGCTGAGCATGAACAGTCTGGAGGCTGTGAACGTGGGCGTTCAGCAGAACAACACCGAGTCCTTTGCTGTGGTGTTGTGTCACCTGGCAGAGCTGCACGCCGAGCAGGTGAGCTCCAGGGCTGCTTGCACCAAGTGCCATGTGCTGAGAGGACCGGTGGGTGGTGCTGACAGAGGGTGCAAGACTCCACTTGTGGTTTTTTCTGCCTTTAACGCCCCGCTCTGGGGGCAGAGACAATGCAGGGTGTTTGCTGGGCAAATCCCTTCCCCGAGGGCTGTGCTGAAAGGGAGGGGAGCAGGGTGCATTAATCAGTGTCCTTCTGTGTTCCAGGGGTACTTTGCAGCTGCTTCTGAAATACTGAAACACCTAAAGGAGAGATTCCCTCCCAACAGTCAGCATGCACAGGTAGAGTACTTAGCATTCAGCTGTAGGTTGTGTAACTGTTGTACATTAGGATTTGAATCCCACTGCTCCCGAATTTTCCTCTGGATGCCTTGGGTTATACATTTCCTCATTTCCCTTGGCTCGTCCTCATGGGAAGCTGTGCAGCATCAGTTTTTTTACAAAAGCATGGAAAAGCTGCCTGTGTTGTTTTCAGACTGGTGAGACATTTCTCTCACCACAACCTCCTAAGAGGAAGCTGTTCAAGTAGAAATTTCATTAAGAGAGGAATACACATCTGCTTCATGAGCACATAGAGCAATTAAATGCTCTGCATTGATTTGAAGCTTCAAAGTTCTGTTTAATTAGTGCTGCTTATTTTGATATATTACAATCCAGAAATAACTGAGATAATAGGCTAATAACCTGATTTTTGTGTGACTCTGGGAAACACTGCCACAGGAGTCTATAAGATAGTATTTACATTGAAGTGCTTGAGATCCCATCAGATGTAGTGTGAGCCTTCTCTTTTCACTACAGAACAAGTCTACTTGTCTACAAGTCTCAAATCATTAGTAATGACTTAAAAGAGCCTTTTCACATAAAATGCAGTCAAGTAGGTGAGCTTCAGTATTGGAACATTAATCCAGACCTGAGCATTTCTGTTGAGGACAGTAATTCAGTAAATCCAATAATTGGACAGTGGAGTTAGTGTGTCTAGAGACAAATACCCCCCGGGGAAAAATAAAAAGTAAATTCTAATTTAGGATTGGAAAATGAGCAGGCACAACTTCTAAAGCTTGTTTCTGGATGTTCTTTGTTTAGCTTTGGATGCTGTTTGATCAGAAAATACAGTTTGAGCGAGCCATGAACGATGGCAGATACCACGTAGCAGATTCTCTTGTAGCAGGAATTACAGCACTTAATAGCATTGAAGGTGTATACAGGTGAGAAATCGTGGGTCTTGGTGCACTTGCAGGTGTGTTCCATGCAGATCATGACAAATTTAGCACGGTGATCACTGGCAGTCACATGTGCTTGCATTTTTTTCCCTTTCCAGGACTAGGTAAGGTCATGTTATCTAACCTCTAGGGCTATTCCCTTAGAGCATGTGCTGCAATAATAATTTGTAATTGTTTCTCTGGGCATTTTAAGAACTGGAATAGGTGAAGTTGGTGTTATTCCAGGGCTGTGACTCTGTCATGGTGAGGTCTTCAAAATCTGCTATACTCAAACCTGAGCACAAGGCAGATTTTTATGTCAAATAGCTGGGGAGGGAGCTCAGCCCTTGAGTGAATTCCTCTGTGGCCTGGTTTCTACATCTCCAAAATGGAACAATGTGATTTTTTTTCCACTCACCTTAATGTGGTCTTGTTCCTAAATGAGAATGACGTGTTAAAAATAGTTACAGTTAAAACTTGGTATTTGGTGAATATGAAAACCAACATAGCGTTCAAAGAATTTCTTGTCAATTTTCAAAGGCAAAACACCTAAAAGCAGCCAGTGCCAGTCAGCCAGAAGAGCAGCATTCAAGCTGTGGGACCTGATGCTTGTCCTTCTGGAATTGGACTGATCATGAATTCCCTGATCTTTAAATACTCTGCTCAGTGTCTGGTTCAGGGCATTTGTACCCATCCCCTGCTGCTGTGCATTTGGTCCTGACTTCCCTGCTCTCCATTTTCCTGTTGCTCCATATCCTTGCTAGCTCAGGCCAATTTTAGCTGCTTTACCTCATACCTGTTTTTCTCACAGATAATTACTTATGCTGTCTAGCTTGCATGTCCTCCCACTTCTGCTGCCTGTTTGGCCTTTGATTTTGGCAATCCCTGGTTTCTATCTAAAGCTGTTTTATGAGTTTGATCCTTTCTGCCTGGGAGTTGTCCAGTTGGCACCAGGGAGATCTGTTTTTCCTCCTGTCTGTGTGTGCAGCATGTGTACACTTTGTCAGGGTGCCAGTCTGCAGTTATAAGAAACAGGTCACAAAATAGAGACCTGTTTCACTGTGTTCTGAAGAGCAGAATTCTATACAAAGTACAAAAATACAGTGATGTTTTCTTTCTACCACAACAGAAAAGCCATTGTATTGAAAGCCCAAAATCAAATGTCAGAGGCACACAAACTTCTGCAGAAATTGTTGATCCACTGCCAGAAAATCAAGAACACCGAGATGGTGATTAGGTAAGAATGTTTCATTTGCAGAGTATTACAGCCACTTTGCAGTGATTAGAATCAGCCATTTCAATTTGTCTGTGTTCAGACTTCACTAGTCTTCAGATTACCTGCTGTGATTCTGAGATTACAGAGTCATTTCAATTATTAATCACAGTATGGAGGAATCCTCAAAATATTGTGTCATTTAAACCTAGTTATTATTATGTAAACTAAAAGGTGGTAAAGTTAAAGTTCCATGAAGGTTCATGGAAGAAGGAAACACTGCATCTAAAATAAATAGGGAAATGGGTGTGTGTGTAGTTTTACCTTGGTGTAAATCTTGAGAGAGCTATTTATCTTTATTGAAAGATATTTAAATAAGGATATTATATATTATATATTGTATATTGTATATTATATATATTATTTAATCTTTTGTATGCCTGTGGCATCTCCTCTCAAGGGTGTAATTTAAATGTATTGTATATGCATCAGCGTAATTTGTAATAAAACCAATCCCACTGTGGATGGAATAATCCCCTGGGAACAAGTGGACATTTTTGACCCAGAGTGAAGGTCTGTAACTGCTGCTCCCTGTCTGGCCAGGGTGCTGCTGTGCATGGCAGAGCTGTACTGGAGGTCCTCGTGCCACACCATCGCGCTGCCCGTGCTGCTGCAGGCTCTGGCCCTGGCGCGCGAGTACAGCCTGCAGTACTTGGCCTCTGAAACCGTGCTCAACTTGGCTTTCTCCCAGGTAGGGCTGATTTGTGTTTTCACAGGGCTGCAGGGCAGCGTTTATTCTGGGGATCTGGATGCTGGTTTTACTCCTGTGAGATTTAGGAACACAGCCTTGCTGGAATTAAATTATTGATTGTGAAGAAGTAAACTCTGAATATGAAAGCTTTCGAGGAAGTTAATAAAAGTTGAGTTTCATGTGTATCACTAAAATGTATAGTTATTGTATATAATTAAGCAGCATAAATTTCCCCTGTCTTAATGTCTTCAGTTGTCTTTTTATGCTGGTATTTTGGCTTTCTAGCAGCACAGGTTGGCTTGTATATTAAAAATAATGCTGGTAATGAGTTCAGTTATATTGGTTATTCTGAGAGGCATGGCTGTCAGCACTGAGTGGAGAAGCCTGTCCCAATCATTTCAGAGAGCAGCTCATTTCTACTCACAAGTTTTGATTTAAAAGAAGATAGTGGGGGAAAAAGTTGAAAATAAATGGTGCATGTTACATCCCGTTATCAGAAACAGACGTGGCTTGTGTTGGTGTTCCCTGAAGAAGCTGCTCCCATCAGTGGATTCCAGTGTGAGACCAACAAGTATTTCTCTTTCAGCTGATCCTTGGCATTCCTGAACAAGCCCTGAATATCCTGCACATGGCAATAGAACCTGTCTTGGCCCACGGAGCTGTCCTGGACAAAGGCTGTGCCATGTTCTTGGTGGCCAAATGTCAGGTGGCTTCTGCAGCTTCCTACACTCCACAAAAGAAGATTGAAGGTAGTGTGAAGGGTAATTCTCTCTGAAACTGCTCAGAGGTGCAAACCAGTGTCTGTACTGGAGTCCTGCTACACCAGAGTGTGTTACCTGGTTATTGTATACAAATTTCATTTGGAATTAGTTGTTGCACAGATGTTTATAATGGAATATTGTTTATCTGCATACTTTCACACACATATTTTGCAGCAAAGGCTGAATAATAGAAACTAGCTGAGAGACCACGTTGCTAAGACACAAATGGTTTTGAAAAGCTGAGGAATTTGTAATTGGCCTCCTTAGACTTGAGCTGCCTTGGAGTTGTTACTGTGATATTTTCTTAAATATGAATGTCCCCCTCTTTCCCACAGCTTTGGAATCTGCTATCTTGAATCTAAATGAAGCCAAGACTTACTTTGCCAAAGTGGACTGCAAAGAGCAGCTCAGAGACGTTCTCTACTTCCAAGCTCGGCTGTTCCACAGCCTCGGCAGGACCCAGGAAAGGAACAAATGTGCCATGTTGTTCCGTCAGCTGCACCAGGAGCTGCCAGCACACGGTGTCCCCTTGATCAATGCCTTCAAGTGATGCATTTAAAGATGAGATTTGTTTGTTTTCCTCTTCTGGTTTTGTTTGTTTGTTTTCTTTTTTTTACAAGCATCTTTTTATTGTATTCAGTCGTACGGGTTTCAGAATAACTGCCAATAAATCATGGTCTGCTCTTGAACAAATTTGTGTTTTGTAACACAAATGTCGTTTTCCACCCATTTCACTTTTATTGTCTACTTGAAGCTAAGAAATTAGCAGGGAAAAAGTGAAAAGACCCTCTTGACTGTGTTGTAAACACACTGAGGGGAGCAGTGCAGTCACGAAGTAGTGTTCTGTTCTTAGGAGTGACATTTCCCAAATCAATGCAGACTTTATGAACACAGGGGTACAAAAAAAAATAGTGGAAAATGTAGGCAAAGCTCCTTTGTGCTCTTTTTAAGTGGTATGGAAGGGGGAGTCTCATTTAAAAGTGTCCTTGCTTTTAACCTGTCTGCATTTGCTGTTTACGCTGCAGAAACAGATGGTGCTGGCAGAAAGGGAAAAAACAGGGTTCAGGCAGAAAGGTCTAACAGTGCAAAGTCCTGGCACTGTTGTTTCATGTGTCCTTGTGCAGAGGGGGAATGAGGAGGGTGAAGAGTGGGAAACAACAGCCCCAGCTTAGCTGAAATGTTTTATTGTGTGTGTTCTCCCCTCAGCACTGTATGTCATTCACCTGCTCTGCTTTTATGGGTGAATAGATGGAGATCACAACTGACTGAAGTAATCTGGAGGGGCCAAGAAATCTCCAAGAAATCTGGAGAGGGACTTTGGACAAGGGCCTGGAGTGACAGGACACAGGGAATGGCTTCCCACTGGCAGAGGGCAGGGTTGGATGGGGAATACCATCCTGTGAGAGTGGGGAGGGAGGCCCTGGCACAGGGTGCCCAGAGCAGCTGTGGCTGTCACATCCCTGGAAATGTCCAAGGCCAGATTGGACAGGGCTTGGAGCAGCCTGGGGCAGTGGAAGGTGTCCTTGCCCATGGGTGGACTTTGAGATCCCTTCTATCCCAAACCATTCTATTACTGAGTATGTGATGTGCTGGCATTGACTGCCAGCAACGAGATCCTCATTTTGGAAGAAAATTTCATTTTGACTGTAGTGTGCAATTTGAGGGCAGAGAGGATTGCACTCCTGTGAGTGTAAACCTTTGGTGGGTCAGTCACCTGGTGACTATAGAAAAGCTGAGGGTCATTAAAGCCCCGGAGCTACCCTGCTTGGAAACAGCAGATTTAACTGTGGCATCGCCACACCAGACCTAAACCTGGTTCTGCTGGAGCTGGGCCAGGTAAGGAAGAAGAGAGAAGCACTAGGGTGTGGTTGAGAGTCCGGTGTTAGTTTACACATTCCGTTAATTAGTGCTGCATCGGGGCTGTTGGCAGATCATCAGGGCCTTGATTTTAAAACGAGGTTTCCAACGGCAAAGGGGAGCCCAGCCTTGTGGAGCGCTGGTGATGGCTCATTCCCTCTCTGCTGTGTTTTAGCCGACATAGAGGAGTTTAATCCTTAAAATGTTCGGAACACCTACTGCGTTTCGGTAAGTGCATAAACCTGATTTTTAGAGTGGCTTTCAAGATTCTCAGAAATAAGCGTTTCTCGACAAAGCTGGCATGGAGGCCTGGCTCCGCTCTGGGGAGCTCTACAGTGTCAAAGTGGTGCCCACAAACGAGCCTTGAAGCAAAATGAGGAAGAGGGTTTGGCCAGCTGTGGCGTTTGCATCTTGCTCAAGGCTGAAGCTGTTGCTTCATGTAAAGAAAACGGGGGTGAGCTTGGTGCAGAAATGGTGCTGGATGGAAAAAACAACAAACCCCAAATACCGGACAAAGCAAGGGGTATGTTTGCCGAGGGCTGGTGTCACCTGGGGGTTAAAGGCCGTGCCTATGAGCTCTGTCGCAGCGCCACAGAGCTGTAACTTGTGTGGGAACTCTTTGGTGGTGGCCTCTGTGACATTTCCCAACAACTGTTTTCCAAACCTCCCCTTTAGGTGATGCTTTGGGCAATCGCTGAGTGCGGGGGAACTGGCGCGGGTAACCCGGTTTGTCCCCAGCCGACCTGACGCTGGCAGCCCAGGGTTTGCAGGGGGCAGGGGGAGGAGGCGGCGCCGGGGGACGCCGGGGTTCGGGTCCCTCCGAGGCGGACGCGGGGAGCCCGCAGCGGGGTCGGGGGCAGCGGGACCGGCCGGGGCTCCGCGCTGCATCCCGCGGGGAGGTGACGCGCGGCCCGGGGGGAAATAAAACACTGGGGGAATAAATTATAAACAAACAAAAGAACAAAACACACCGCAACAGCGGCTTACGGGGGCGGGTGGGCAGGATGCGGCTGCCCGGGGGGAAACCTGCCCTTCCCCGGGGCGGAGCGGGGCCTCCCTCTCTCCCTCCCTCCCTCCTTCCATCGCTCCCTCCCTCCTTCCCTCCCTCCTTCCCGCTGCCGCCGCCGGAGCGGAACCGAAAGCGAAGGCGGCGCCGGGCAGCGGCGCTCCGGCCCAGCGCGGCGGGGGCTGCGGGGTCCAGGGGTCGCTCCCCGCCAGGTCGGTGCTGCGGGAACGGGCGGGGAGGCCGGGCGGGCCCGGCCGGGGGATGCGCCCGCGGTGGCGGAGACAAAGCCGCGCCCGGAGGGACCGGGCGGGCGGGGGCGGCCGAGCCGGGGATGGAGCGGGGATGGAGCGGGGCTGGGGCTGCTCTGCGGGCGGCGAACGGCATCGCCCCCGGACGGGGCTCTCTCGCGGCGGCCTGTGCGGACACCCCCGCGGTGCGGGCTCGGTGCTGGCTCGGTGCTGTCATTTCCCCATCCCGCGCCGTGGCCGCCGGGCCCCGCGGACATCCCGGCCCCCACACGTGCCGCGGTATCGGCGGGCGGCGGCGCCCCGGGCGCATCCGTGGGACCGGGTGGTCACACCGCGTGTCCCTCAGACCCCACGGGGCTCCTGTCCGGGGGTTGAGGGCCGGGATCGGGGGTGCCGGGGAAAGATAGGCCATGGGGTTGGGGAAGGGAGGGGTTTTTAAGGTCAAGGGACAAGTGAGAGGGGATGGAGCTGGCGGAGCGACTGTGTACAGGGCACGGGTGTCATTAGAAGCCACAGGTTGGGCTGCTGCGAGTGGCAGAGCGTGGTTCGGAGGTGGATGCAGCCCTGCAGCCACGTGCACGGCGCAGAGCATCAGGAGCATGAAGGTAACAGTCGAGACCAGGAGCAGAAGTGAGATGACCACGGGCAGCTGGTGTGATGGAGCTGTGGGCTGACTGCAATGCTGCAGGGGCAGAAACCACCCCTGGGGACAGGGCCGGGGGACCGTGCTGGGGAGAGGATGTGTGGCAGCTGTGGGCGCCAGAGCTGCCTTCATGGCCCACACCCACAGAGACAGCCCCTCCCCTGAGGCAGAGACAAACCCCAAAAGCCCATACCTGAGTGTGCTGTGAGGGGGATCTGTTCCAGGGAGGTAATTTGGAGGAGCCTTTGCTTTCAGCTCTGCCTTAATGTCTTTTAAGTGGCGTTCACAAAGTGGAGAGCTGCTCCAGTTTCCTCTCTTGTGGGCATTGTGGGCTGGAGCTGATGTTTCCAGGAAAGCTGGGACTTGTTTGCTAGTGCTGGACAAGGTGATGGAGATGCCCTGAGCTTATCCAGGTCCATGCTCAGCACCATCTCTGGAGCTTAGGCTCTTTTGGGATGCTCATTATATATTGCTTCAGCAGTATTAGGCAGTATCCTCATAATTATAAAAGAACCTTGGTAAAGATGTTTTTGTGATTCCTATTGAAACCTGCTGCTGGGTGTTGTGACACTACAACGCTACCAGCCTGGCTTTGCATTTTTTTCCCCCAGTTCTTTCCACTCTGTGTTGGCTGGGCCAGGCAGTGCAGGAGGCTCTTCCATTCACCCCGGGGATGATGAAAAGCTTTGCTGCTTGGGCACAAGGACCTGTCCTAGATGGGGCATGGGTGCCTGTTTCCAGTATCTCATAAATTTGGGTGTCCTCTGACTTCTAGAAAAGCTGCTGAGAGATTTTTTTTCCATTAAAAGTCAGGTAGGGCATGCATATGGTCTTTGTATACTACAGTGACTAATATATTTCTGGCAAGGTCTGTGCTCACCCGTAGGAAGGGAAACTGTGATCGATGCCCCCGTTGCTGCAGATGACACCACTCTTGGCACGGGCACTTCCACCGCTGACCGTGACTGGGGAAAGCAAAATAGCCACTGGACTGTGCCCAGGGAGACCAATAACTGCCCCAGGCTGGCCCTGCTTGATTTAGAACCAACCTCCAGCAGTAGCAGGGGAGGATCTCTGAGAGTAAAATCAGCCCTGGTTTCGGTGTTTTGAGTTCAGTTTTGTTCTAAACAGCTGAAGTTGGGATTTGTGAGCTGACCCCCATGGGAGGATGGATGGAGGGGTCACTGCTGAGCTGCCACCAGGTCTTACTCCCTGGGGAGGGTCTGATCCTGACACCGTCTCTGGCCTTGCCACAGTGACAGGTGTGGGGAAGGCGAGTGTGCAGCCCCTGCAGCTGGGTAGAGAAGCAGCTCCGGGGAGGGAAGGGCAGGCAGATGCATCCCTATGCTCTGACTGAAATCCCTGCAGCCAGTGCTGGCTGCCAGGTGTCACCCTCTGCACTTGCCTGGAATGGGGCAGCGTGTTCCCCTCCGGAGGTGGCCGCATCCAGCAGGGCCCAGGCGCTCTGGGCAGAGCTGGGGCTGCCGAGGGGCTGTGAAAATCCCTCACCCTCACGGGGGCTGATTCCACTCCCATTTGCTTCCGCTCAAGCCACGTGGACTCTGAGCGAGAGGGAGAGCTGCTGCCAGGGTTTCACAGACCTCTTTTCATTTTAATATCCCTCTCCTTGCTGAATTAGATGCGAGACTGATTGCTTCGATAATCCTGCTGCAGCCGCTATGGGTTATATATGGATTGCAGCCAAAAGCTGTGCCGATAAATCATTCCTATACACCAGGCTGTTATATTTCCTGAGGATTTTGTGGGCATGTGCTGGTCCCTTTTACATAAGGATCTGCCGGAGTTCATACCAGAATGTGCTGATTTTCCCCAGGCAAGGCCCCGGATGGGTTGGTGAAGCCAAAGCCCCCAGGCTGTATTTTCTCTCTTTGGGATTACTGCCCTCGTTTCAGCTATTTTACTTTTCTCTCTGACTGGGAATACAGCTCCTCTCCACCTCCTCCTCCTCCTCCTCATGTGCTTATTAAGGATAACAGGGCTGTCTTCAACAGTGTGACCCCACTTCTGGGTTTCTCTCAGGCGAGGCGTCATCTCAGCAATTTCTTAAAACCCCATCCTCTGACCCTTTGCACACATGCAGAGGGAAAACCCCTCTGATTTCCCGCTTCAGATGACGTTACGATGGGGCTTGGATGACTTTTAGTTTATAGAGCCTGGGGAAGCCTGCTTGAATTAATCAGACTTGATATGTTTATCCTGGTCAAGCCAATTAACTCCCGCCAGCCAGGACAGCTCAGCTCTCAAGTGTGACTGAGGCTTCATAACTCAATTTTGCTCAAGTCTGGCAAAGTTTATCAGGAACCCTTGGAAACAGGGATGCAGGCGATGCTCTGGGGGCAGGCTGGGATGTCCAGCCGTGCTGTGGCACCGCTGGGGACTGGTGTTGCTACCAGTGATGTTCTGGGGTGGTTTCATCCCAAGGCTGCCCCGATGAGCTGCCTTTTTTGGTGCGGCTGCAGAGCACGGTGAGGGTAGAGGGCACAGCATTCCGGATCAGCTCTGGCTTCAGGGCAGCTATTTATATGTGCCCACTGGAGGGGTGCCCAAAGCAGGCCAGGCAAATGGCCTCGAGATGCATCCCTGTGAATTCAGGATGAATGGGGGGGGCTGCCTGTTTGTTTTAATCCATTTGGGAGTGCATTAAAACACGCTGCCGAGTGCTGCCAGCAGCACTGTGGGGGGAATTTGACTTGGCTGGTGGCTCCTGGCTCTCTCATCCAGCAAAGCCCCATCCAGGAGTGGATTCAGCCCCACGAAACTCAGTGTTTCTGGAATAGTTTGTCCTTGTTGCTGTTCGTTGGCTTATTTATAGCCTCCCCATCCCTGTGCTTCTCCATGCCTCGGAGCAGCGAGCGGTGCCGCGTTGGCTTCAGCTCCAGGCCGATCCCACTTGGGCACAAAAGCTCTGGTTTATAGATCAGTGTTGAAAACAGCAATTAGGCCATTGTGAAGCCTCGAGGACGGGGGAGACGATTTGATTTCTGTACTTGACCCATAATTTCTGCTGGGCTGATTCAGAGTGGTTGTGCTGCGGGTGCAGCACAGAAACTTCAATGGAGATGAGTGGAGCTAATTTTAACTGGCCGCCTCGTCGAGGTGTGGGAACCAGGCAGAAAAACGCCTCAAACCCTGTTCCTGCTCCTGGGCTGGTTGGCTCAGGATATTTTTTTTCACTTCCTTCTGTGGCAACTTGTTAACCTAGAAATTAAAAACAGCACCAGTGTTGGGGCAGGGAAGAGCAATGGTTTACAGCCAACCAACCACTGAACAGCCCCAGGTGCTGTGGAGTGCCTGCCATGTGTGAATTAACATAATTTTCTCCTCTTTTTTAATTATCACTTAATTATTTGATGATTTAAAAATTTTTTGTTGTTGCTAACAGTTTTCTCATTTATCTCAAGGTTTGGGTACCTGAGTTCTGCACAAAAAGCCACAGGGCAAGGAACAGAAATCGCCAGCAATGATGGGCTGTGGGAGGAAGCAGTGAGCCAGGGGGCTGGTCCTGCACCCCATGCTTGGTAAGTGGGTCCTTGTGCCCCTGAACTGCTTTGTCTGGGGGGACTTGGCAGAGATGTGCCCACTTTGAGCAGTAAAGTAGAGAACTCAGTGGTATTTATGCCGGTATAGCACAGTTCTTTATCCTGCCCCTTTAAAATAACCCCTTTGGAGAATTTCTATAGGAGATGATGGAGTTGTTACTCCCTGGAGGTGTTTAGATAAAAAGGGTGGAAGGAGCAGAGGTGGCAGCTTGGGGTTGAGGCTGGCTCTGGCCTGGGGTCTCACCCATGGCAGGGTGATTGTGCATCCTTGTGCCATCCTGCACTGCTGCCCTTGGCTTTACCATTCCCTATGGAATGAATAAATCAATGTGTAGCACAATGACCAGCAGGAGATCCCGCTTTCCAGAGAGTCTGGCTAACTCTCTATCCTGTGTTTGCAGGCACATCTCCCCACCACAGCATGGCCAGGATGAGGCCATCGGTCCCTCCACGCCACCACGTGTCCCCAGCAGCTCACCCGCCCCACAACCCCTGTGCAGCACCGGAGGCTGCGGCCGCCAAGCCCCCGCGGCCCTGCGGGACCCCCCGGCGCTGAGCCCCGGCCACGGCAGCATGGCCTCGCTCATCGTGGTCACCGAGCACGAGGCCGCGGGGAGCGCGAGCGAGGAGGAGATGGACGTGCCCGGCACCGAGGGCTTTGGGGACGGCCGCAAGCTGCACCTCTCCGGCCGCAAGCTGTCCCTGCAGGAGCGGCCGCAGCCCGTCCGCTCGCCCGGGCATGGCGACGGTGCCAAGGAGCGCTTCATCTACCCCTCCCTCCCCTACTCCCCAGTGACATCCCCACACTCCTCCCCACGGCTGCCGCGGCGGCCAACGGTGGAGTCCAACCGTGTGTCCATCACAGGATTGCAGGTGAGGGGGATGAGTGTTACAGGTGAGGGGGATGAGTGTTACAGGTGAGGGGGATGAATGTTACAGGTGAGGGGGATGAATGTTACAGGTGAGGGGGAGGAACGTTACAGGTGAGGGGAATGAACATTACAGATGAGGGGGAGGAACGTTACAGGTGAGGAGAATGAGCATTACAGGTGAGGGGAATGAGTGTTACAGGTGAGGGGGATGAATGTTAAAGGTGAGGGGGATGAACATTACAGGTGAGGGGTCTGAACACTGCTCCTGCAGTTCTCCTGGCCCCATCTGCCTGGATTTTCCCACAGTGGCATTTCTTCTCGCTTGTTTTTTTTGGGATAAACCCCCACAGCATGTCTGTGTGTGTGTGGCAGGGGGCCCTGGGATATCCTGGGCCATGGGGACAGCTCTCAGGGATTTAAGACCCCAACTCACCGGTTTTTGAGCCTTTTGCTGATGCCGCAGCTCTCACGGCTGTGTTTGATGGAAGCCAGGAGTGTAGCGCAAGTTTCTTTCTTTACTCCTTAAAAAGAAAAAAACAGAGAAATTCACTGAGATCTAAAGAGAAAACAGGCCTGCCTCCCCCCAGCCTGACAGAAAACAGGCAGCAAGTGGCTGCTTTGCCCAGAAGAAATAAAATTACTCAGTGCCAGGTCGCCAGCATTAAACCCTTCAGGGCTCTCCCTGTCCCTCTCTCTGTTCCACATGAGTGGACAGGACAGGATCCCTGCCCAGCCATTAACGTTTGCAATTAGCCCTCTATAAACACACCCGTGTGTGGCTTGGTGGGTGGTTTTGTGGCTCATGAATCAAAGCTGCCCCACGGGAGTGCTTGGGCAGAGCAGGACAGGGTGTGAGTTTGCAGAGAAAGTTTTGCAGGAGATTTAAAAGGACAAGAGCAAATGTGAGCAGTTTTATGGCTCATGCCAAGCTTCCCTGCTCTCTCCCCACAGGACTGTGTGCAGCTCAACCAGTACAAGCTGAAGGATGAGATTGGGAAGGTGAATATTGGGTTGGGGTGGGATGAGGGGTTTTTGGGTTGGGAGGGTGTCAGGCTTGCTTTCACTTTCCAGTCATGGGAATGCTCCAGAATAGGAGCAAGTCCAGCCACTCACCACGGCAGCTCTTTGATGCTCACTGTTCTGTTCTGAGTGGTGCCATTGAATTGTATATTTTTAAAATTATTACTAATTTTCCCCCTTCCCCCTCCCTCCCACACAATGGGGCATTTGAAGCTTTTCTTTGCTGTCAGTGTGATGTCAGACTATACACCCCTGCTCATCCCAGATCTCCCACCAGCTCTGTGATCCCTGTGGGGTGGGATTGTGGAGGAGCCTAGAGCCCGGGTTGGTGATGTGGGTTTTCTGGATTGTCCCTAACATGTGCCCCATGGCTGTGCCCCTCTCCAGGGCTCCTATGGGGTGGTGAAGCTGGCCTACAACGAGGATGATAACACCTACTATGTGAGTAGCACACAGCCCCAGAGCCTGCAGCAGGGCAGCTGGGAGGGGGATGGATCCCCTCTGCCGACTCCCTGCCCCATCCCACGAGCCACATTTTATCCTTGACTTGCTCAAATTCCACATTTATTCCCCTTTTGCAGGCAATGAAGGTTCTCTCAAAAAAGAAGCTGATGAGACAGGCGGGCTTCCCCCGTAAGTGGCAAAAGCCTTTTGGCTGGGGGCTGTTTTGGGGATCCTGGGGGATTGTTCCCATCTGGACACATCTTTGCCTTTCCTCAGGCCGCCCACCGCCCCGCGGGGCCAAGGCTGCTCCCGAGGGCTGCCTGCAGCGCCGAGGGCCCATCGAGCAGGTCTACCAGGAGATTGCCATCCTGAAGAAGCTGGACCACCCCAACGTGGTTAAGCTGGTGGAGGTGAGTGCTGGCCTCCTTCCAAAACTCATCCTTGAGTGTGATGGAGCCTGAATGCTGCAGGGATGGGCTGGGTGAAGGGGAGTGACCCCAGAAGGGAGCAAGGGCAGGTCCTGCCTTTGGAAGAATTTTGTGTTTTCCTTGGTTTAGAAGGTTTTCTATTCTCACCTCCCAAAAGATTTTTTTCTTTCCTGCTCAGAAAGGGAAATGCAGAAAAATGTTTCTTCTGTGGAGGAAACAAGTGCTGAGACAGGATTTGGGGAAGAACTGGTGTTTCTGTGAGTTCAACAGTGCAGCTGCCTTGCCCTACACCCACTGCCTGTATGAAACAGTCCAAAAATCAAGAATTAAGGATGTGCAGGCTGGAGTTTATTTGGCTCATGAGTCAGATGATGCTTCCTGTGTGTTTTAAATATTTGCTTCCTTGAAGTACAGCTACATCTCTGTCCTCTTTTTTTCCCTACTCTTTTGGGTAGAAGCTCAGAGATGAGCAGACCGTGCTGATGGTGCAGATGGTGCAGAACTGAGATGGCTGCTAAATAAAATATCACAATGCTTAATTTGCAAGGCTTCCTTGGCACTGTTTAATTGCCTTTTTGCTTGTTTTTGCAGGTCCTGGATGACCCCAGTGAGGATCACCTGTACATGGGTAACTGCCTGCTGCCCTGGGGTGTCACAGGGGTGGGGCAAAAGGTTCCCACTGTGTTTTGGAGCAGCTCTGTGTGCAGGGCTGGGTCTCTCCTCCACTGTGGGCATAGCCTGATGTGCTGGAGGAGGAAATGAGATGCAGTCTGGGTTGTGAACAGAGATAAGAGTGCTTTATAGCACTTTATTGGCATTAATTCGACACCAGGGCATGCTTTGCCATGAGAGGCACCAGCATCGATGTTCTCAGCTTTGAAGCTGGAATGATAGAAAGCAGTTTCATTTCTCTGGCTTTGGGAAAAGGCACAAGTTAATTACCCAAGGTACAAATGAGCCACATCCCAACCTGCCTGGCAGACTGCAGTTGTTGCTTCAGATAATTCACAACTTTTGAAGAAGGCATTTTTTCCTATCATTTATGTTCAGCCTGTACTAGTGGAGGATCATGTGATGCCTTCATGGCCAAGCACTGAGGTTTGCCCAGGGTGTGGGCTCAGCCTTTTTGGTGGCAAACTGGGGGTTTTTGTGTGCCATGGAGAGCACTTCACGATGCTGAAGCTGCAACACTGAGACGAGAGTTGGCAGCATCCCCTCAACTGAAAACGGGAGCAACCCAAATGCCACGTGCCTTGCATAAGGAAGCATCTCCTTTTTAAAAATGACATATTATTTTTAGAATTTTTGTCATTAAAATAATTGCTTTTGTGCTGAGGTTGTGCTCACAGGAGCCACACCCTGTAAGCAATCTGTAATCACCTTCTCTTTTGTGTTGCAGTGTTTGAGCTGGTGAAGCAGGGGTGAGTACTGAATTCCAGATTTAATCCTACTAACACTTGAACATCCAATGGGGCTGTGGGTGGCAGAGCTTGGCCACCCAAGGTGGGAATGGGGTGCAGAGGTGATGGGGAGGCTCATGGCTGGGGCTTGAGATTTGAGTAGCATTTCCCTGGCCTGGTTACAGCTGAGTGCACCCTGTGTGCTGTGTGCCTGTGTTTGGGGTTGTGTGCTGTCACCAGCCAGTGACAAAGCCTCCAGGCCCTGTTTCAGCACATCCAGGTGGGGAATGAACTCCGTTCTCTGTTGCCTTCACAGCCCTGTGATGGAAATCCCAACCTTGAAACCTCTCAGTGAGGACCAGGCTCGGTTCTACTTCCAGGATCTGATCAAGGGCATTGAATACTGTAAGTGTCTCTGCAGAAAGGATGGGATTTCTTATTTTGGGTTTTTCTTTGAACACCTGGAGCTGGTTGTGGTGTTATCAGAAAGAGCCACGCAGAGCCCTCGTGGCTCCCTTGCTGCAAACCAGTGCTGCTGCTGCACAGTCATTGTCCCTCTGCTGCAGTGCACTATCAGAAGATAATCCATCGGGATATTAAACCTTCCAACCTCCTCGTGGGGGAAGATGGACACGTCAAGATCGCCGACTTTGGAGTCAGCAACGAGTTCAAGGGAGCTGATGCCCTCTTAACCAACACAGTGGGCACTCCTGCCTTCATGGCCCCGGAAACCCTCTCAGAAACCAGGAAGATCTTCTCTGGCAAGGTATTTCATAGCAATTTGAATGGTTTTGGGCTAACCTTGCACAAACAGAAGTTTTGTTTTAGATTTCACTGTGCTTTTTTCACTCTGCAGGCTTTGGATGTCTGGGCCATGGGGATCACACTGTACTGCTTCGTGTTTGGGCAGGTAATGAGATGGATTTTTCAGTGCTGTTGGTGTCTGGGGGGGGTTGGTTGGTGCCTCCCATGTTCCAGGTAAACAGTGGGACTGGCACCTTGTGTCCCCATTGAGCTGAGTGGAGATGAGGATGTGTGGATGGAAATGGGAAACCTTTGCCTGTCCCTGGGATGTGTGCAGCCAAAAGGGTTGGGCTTCTTTTCTTCCCCAGTGGAAAAAATTCTGGTTTTGGGCAGATTTTTTAGGAAAGGAGTTCTTTTAGTAATTGGTAATTTTGGTTAAATGTTTTTTTCGTTGAGTTTAAAAGTAGACACTGATATAATTGGAAATCTTCTGGAATTTCCCTGTAACTGGATCTTTGCTCTCCTTCATACCCTGTGAGATCCTGATGCTCCTCTGGCTGCCCCATGGCTGCCTCTTAAGAGAAGTTGTTGCTTTCCTCACTGGTCTTTTTCTTTGTGGTAGTGCCCTTTTATGGATGAAAGGATCTTGAGTTTACACAATAAAATCAAGACCCAAACGTTGGAGTTCCCAGACCAGTAAGTACTCAAAAACAAAAACAACCCATCCATCCTTATTTTACAGCTCATTTGAGTTGTTTCTCAAGCACTGCCTGGGTATGGCTGGCCCTGCTTTTCTGTGGTTTTGCAAAATTCAGGCTTTGAGTTGGTCTCTCCCTGCCCTGTAAATGTGGGATTACACTTCACATTGCCTCAAAAGGGAATATTTTGCATTTCTGGGGGTTTGGAGAGGAGGGGGTGTACAAGAACCCAGAGCTGCCGCCCTGTTGGGGCTGGAGTCGAGCCCCTCTGCCCAGAAGGCTCATAGTAGCTGGCACTGGGGTGAAGAACAGAGGCAGCACCCATCCCTTTCCCCATCTCATCTCTCCCTTCTTCCTTCCGCAGGCCAGAAATTACAGACTTCTTGAAGGATTTGATTACACGGATGTTGGATAAAAATCCTGAATCTAGGATTTCGGTCCCAGAAATCAAGGTACTGACCCAGCTTCCTGGTGCTGGCTGTGCCTTCACTTCTGTTGGGTTCTCCTTGCTCAGCTTTTTTTGGGAGTCAGTTTGATCGCGCCAGGCTAGGTCCTCCCCCTGTGCCCAGGGCCCCTGGGCAGGTAAGTCCCAGCTCCTTCCCCTGCTCCGGGACCTGCTCAGCTTTGGGACCTTTGGTGCCTATAGAAGTGGCAGGCAAAAGGAAATCCCCTGAGTACAGTATTTCCTCTGCTACCAGGAAAGTACTGTGCAACAGCCTTTCGCAGGAGATTTCTGGTCCTTCGCCCCTGCAGGAGCCTGGAAGGGGCGAGAAGCTGAGAGAATGGAGACCAAGGTAGGGGGAAAGGATTGCGGGGGAATTGTGGAACCTTTTGTGCTCCTCCTGCAGCCGACCGAGTCACCAGGTGTGTGGGCCAGCAGAAACAGGGGTTCTGCCTTCAGGCATGGATTAAACCAGCTCCAGGACGAGGGCTCAGTGGGTCTCCCCATCACTGCTGCTCGTATGTGTGGACTGGAATAAATCTCTCCTGCCTCCTGGTGCTGCCTCATCCATAAGATGAGTGAAGATAGGTGTCGTTCCCTAAAGCCCAGAGATGCCCAGTGCTGTAGGTCACCCAGGTTATGGCTTGGTTTGTAGTTGGCTCTGGACAAACCACACCATGGCATTTTCTGCTCTGAGCTGTGCAGTTCCTGCTGGCACTCAGGTGAGCTGGCTCACCAGTGACATGGCACAGCCCTGCCCTGCTCCCTGGCATTTCAGGAGCATGTAGGGGCCATAGCTTGCACAAGGAGATGCGTTTGCCAGACTTGTGTTGTTGTTTGAGTTATGAAAAAAGGGAAATCGTTCCTGACAGGCTGTGTTATTAATTGAAGTTGCACCCTTGGGTCACCAAGAATGGAGCAGAGCTGCTGCCCACAGAGGATGAGAACTGCACCCTCGTCGAGGTGACGGAGGAGGAAGTGGAGAATTCAGTCAAGCACATCCCCAGCCTGGCCACCGTGGTGAGTACAAAGGAGCTGATGGCCTGTTGGATGCACAGTGGGGTCCACACTGCCTGCTGGGGCAGCCCTGAGCAGCTGAAGTTTACTGCTGAAGGGCAAAAGCATTGAGCAGGATTAGAGCCAAGACCTTCCCTCTCTTGCAAACAAGTGCTGCAAGACACTTGAGTGTCTCAGGGTCTCAGCAGCTCACTGGACATGGCCATACCCCACAGTGCAGGGGAATATTTTAGAGCAGTTTCAAAGGTAACTGTCAGTGGGTTGATGGTCTTCATGCTTGAGCTGGCTGCCTAAATATCACTGTATTTGCTCAGGGCAAAAGAGCATCTGGTCCAGAACCCGCCTGTGGCCAGGAGCAGATGTTTTGGCCAGACACAAGGAGCTCCTGCCCTGTTCTGCCTGTCCAGCCAGAGGGGCTGTGGGAGGTTCCTGGGATGGAGATTTTATCTGGGCCACGATGTGCATCAGCCCCCGCCTGGAGCTATTTTAGTGACTTCATCTCATCTCTTTTCAAGCTCGTATTTTTATTCTCTGCAACCCACTGTGGTGGTGAGAACCACATTGTAACCCTGTCCTGTGTAGAAAGTGAAATCCTTTGTGGTTTTGAACCTAATGATTTCTTTGGGTGCCGCCAGCCCTTGTGTTAGCAGAGACAGCGAGCGACCATTCGCAGTTCCTGGCCTGGTGTTACCTGCCTGTAGGCACCCAGGCTGTGATTTTTTTGAAGAACAGGTTTGCCTTTGAGAAGCCCCTTTTCCATCTCATGGCTGTGCCCACATCTGGCCTCATTTCTGGAGCTCTCTCCCTTTTGGATGCCCTGCAGAAATCTCACTGACCACAGCTGTGTGAACATGCAAATGCACCTTGTGCTGCTCAGGCTGAAAAAGCAGATGTTGTCTAAAGAGATCACCACTGATGAGGGGTTTACCCCCTTTTTCCTGTTCAGAGGGGACTTGATCAGTAGGCTCTGTGCTCCTAGCCCTGTTGGAAATCCAGGTGTGTTCAGCACAGCTCAAGGCACATCAGATTTTACTGCACCTCTTTGACTCTTAGATAACACACTGCCTCCAGGCAAATGTGGTATTTTCAAATTTGCATTTGATCTTCAGAATTACCCTCTGGTGCTGATCTTTGTGCAGCCAAGTGCAGGCGTTGACGCTCCAGTATGAGATTCACTCACGTGGCTTTGACTCTTAGAACACCCTCGCCTTCAGACACAGAACAGCTCCCTGTGCGCCCTGGTGAGCAGATAAACGAGGCACAGAGGGATGAGAAGCAACATCAGATGAAGTCAGGGCTCTCAGGGATGTCCCTGCTGAGGCAGGGTCCAGTGCTGCTCACCTTGATGTCTGCTCCCACCAGCACAACAAGCTGGGGGATGCCAGGGAAGAATCCTGACACATCTCTGTTCCCACTGTCTCTGATTGGTAATTTTGTGTTTTGCAGCCAAAGCTGGACAAATGGCCAGCTTTCAGTTTGGTTTCAGGTAAACATTAAGGTAAAACTGTGCCAGTTCCTTCCCTTCTCCCTTTCCAGTGAATTATTTTGCCAGGTAATAATGAAGGACTGGGAATTTGCAGGTACTGGATGCAGCAGTCAGTAAAACCTACTTCTGGAGAGGAAAGAAACCTCCCAGACTTGGCTTTGCTCTCCTTTCCAGCCTCTTACACCTGGTGTGGCTCTCACCTGCAAGGGTTTCAGATGAGGATACAGCCCCTGTATGAAGCAGCTGGGAACGTGCAAAGATGCTTCCTTCTGATTTCTGTTTATAGAGAACTTTGACTTGTTTTCACTAGTTTTTTTAATACTTGGGCATGCAAGTTGGATGTTCCTGTTGCTTTTGAATGAAGGGGAAGCACCCCAATGAACTGCATTCTGGTTTTGCAGATCTTGGTGAAAACGATGATCCGGAAGCGATCCTTTGGGAACCCATTTGAGGGGAGCAAGAGGGAGGAGCGGTCATTGTCTTCCTCTGGGAACCTGCTGCCGTAAGTGTCATCACCTCACCTCGGCCCCAAAAGACCCCAAAAGCAGCTTTTCCTGATGCTCTGGGGGAGAAATTAAATAGTTGGGTTTTGAAACTTTAATGGGGGCCATGACTGCAACATTCACACCCCATCTGTCTGATCTGGAACTGCTTTATGGGATTTTGGTGACATGGAGTATCCTGCTGTTCTGATGGGATGAGAAACATCTTTTTATGGCACTTGCAGCCTGTTACATGGGGAGAGATGACACATGCTCAGCGTCCCAAAGATCCCATGGCAGAGAACGGGCAGAAACTGGTGTCTCATGGCCTCCTTTCCCTTTTTCTGAGTCACTCAGCAGCTGTTTTATTTCCTTTGAAAACAGGAAACAAGGCAGTGAAGATAACCTGAAATGCAACGACTTGCCCAACGTGGGAGAGGAGGAACTTCTTTCTTGAACGTGGACTTTACGGTTCTGCTGAGCAGCTCAATCCAGGGCACGTCACCAAGCGTGCGCTGGGGACGAGGTGACCAGAGCCCAGAGCAAACACAGCATGACATGGCGCTATCTCAGTACAATGCTGGATGTAGAGCTCACATAGCAGCATGTGTTATCACACCTTATCAGACATCTGATTTTTTGCCATAAACATGGAGCATCTCCGAGCACTTGGGACTGCTGACTTCTGGTGGGAGAGGCGCTGGCGGCCAGCGGAGAGGTGAGCGGTGGTGGTGAGCAGCAACGGGGCTTTGCAAAAGAAAACCCACAGCAGCCAAAGGAAAATGCATTTGGAGCTGCTTTGAGCTGGTTTTAATGCCAAATATTGCAGGGACTGATGCCAGCGTCCCAGGGGCACAGTGCCCATGGTGTGGCTGTGGGCACGTGCAGAAGGGTGACGCTATTGCCAAGTGGCATACACAGCAGTAAAACCAAGCACATGGGTGCACTTTGAGAGTTCACGACCTACCAGGAATGTTGTTGCATCTATTTCTTGTAGTTCTGGTTTGTTTTTAATTGACACCTTTTTAACTGCATGGGAACAAAGAAAAAACCCACCTGTTCAGCTTTTTAAAGAATGCCTACCTTTGTGAGCCAAGTTGTATGAAACAGCATCTTCAGGACGTTCAAAAAGTGAGGTTAATTACCTCCTCAGGTAATTAACACCTTTCCAGAGGCCTTGGTGTGACCAGGACTTGGTAAATTAGGTATTCAGTGTATGAAAGGAAAAGGTATTTAAGGGCTTAAGTTCAGTTTGAACTATTTTTGCTGCAGACATGAGTGAAAGGTGGTGTTTAGAATGTTTTAAACAACAGAAGAAGCACTAACAGTTTGTTTCTAAATATTTTACTTGATCTAGGTAGATATACTATAAAATATAAAATTCAGGGTAAAATCCTTCACTTCCATGTACATTACATGGTTTACTACAATTAAAAATAATACAACTTATGCTGGTTTTTAAGTATAGACTTAGGGCTTGCTTAGAATTTAAGATCTTAATGATTAGCTAGTAATTTTCAAAGAAGCATTTGTTTTCCAAACTCTTAATCTGGATTCTGGGGCCAATGCTATGTATTTTTTGCAAGTTTGTTACCAGTAATTTGTGAATGCCTGTGGATCAGAGGCTTGTTAGTAAATTAAGTGTATATCTAGTTAATGGATTGTTTCTTACGAAGAGCTCTTTCACCTTCAGTCAGATTACTCTGATTATTTGTGGTGCTTGTACAAAATAATAATCTGCCATGTGGTGGGAGAGACTCTGGTGTCCAGACTCACTTTCCCAAGTTCTCTGTGCTTGAACAAAGCTGGAGAACGAGGAGCCAGGGTTTGCCTGAGGAAAGGGGTCACGGTAAGTACAGTTGTTTTGTGGCTGGAGCATGGGACTAGGGGGGAAAAGGTCTGATTTTTTTCCTTTCTCAGTCTGATGTGGTTGTGTGACCTTGAAAGAGGCATTTGATGTACCTGAGAAGGAGGATTTGAGTCTCCCAAGCTTGTGAGGGACTGATAAGGTGTAATTCTTTGCCCTCAGGAGGAAGGCACTAGGAGACTGCCAAGTGTCTTGTTTAATGGTAAGGTCTCTGCCTGTTAACCCTGGCCATGGATGCCCTGCCTTTAGCAAGTGACCGTTCCCTTGTCTTCCTTTATTTTATCCTGCACAGCACAAGTAGCAGCGTGCCAAGGTCCTCGGCCCCGCTGCAGTCAGACTTGGCCTGGTAATTCCTGGTTAAGGCTGGTTTTTGTTAGAGCCAGGACAGCATTAGCAAGGGTGCAGATGCCTACCCAAACTGTCCCTTAAACCTTTTGATCACCTGAAGCGATGTTCCCCCTAAATTGCAATTTATTATGGAAGCATTGTGCTGCTGGCCTCTTTCCAAAGCCAGTGAGGACAGTTGGTGGTTTAGGAGCAATACTATGGAGTTTGGAGCCATAAGACATGCACTGTTTTCCTCCCATTTTAGTCCGAGGCTATGCCAAAGCCCTGCAGCTTCAGCTATGGGAAAACCAAACAGGTAACTTGGGAGCCAGCACTATTGCAGCTGCCTGCTCCCCCTACACAGGACTTTTCATTGTGGAAATGTGTGTGAGTGGGCAGCCTGGTTCTCTAACCCTGCAAATGGACTTGATCTGCCAAAAAAAAAATGTAAAAAGCTAGGGGATCCAATTCTTTGTAGGTAGTGCATAGTAGTGTGTGTGTGGTGTGTTTGCTCGAGGTGTGTTGTAGAGATCTCTGTGCTGCCCATCCCTGGTTGTGATTTGTCAGGTGAGACAGTTTACATTGACCCAACAGGTCTGCCAGGTTTAACACAGCTTCTCAACAGCTCTACCAGCTCCCCAGTGCCCAGCCAGTCCCTGGGCCTCAGATACTCCCACTGCTCAGTGGCTGACTGCCTGCATGGGCTTGGTTCTAAAGGATGCTAAACTCAGCACTTCCCCAAGGTGCTCTCCAAACTGAGTGTCCCTCAGTGCAGGCTCTGCTGGGGCTGCAGCCAAATGCACATTTGGAAAGAAATGCAATGTGGATTTTTCTGGTTGGTCAGCTCTGTTGAAAGCATAAAGCGTGGCCATATGAGGGAGATCTCTCTAAATGCATGACCTGTTAGAGAAGCTGTACTGTGTATATAAACCTGCTCAGTTCCCCAGCTGCTGTTCCTTAGTAGTAATGCTGGCTTTCTCCTTATAGTGAAGTGAACATTTTGCTTGTGCCTTGGAACTGGGCGATAGCTTGATTTCCCCAACTCCCTTCCTTCCAAGCAAGCCCGGTGCTGACTGTGGGCTTATTGCTGGGTACTAAGCCTTTTTGGCTCTGAAAGCACACAGGAAAGTGCTAAGGGGAAACCAGGCCTCTTATCTGAGTAGTTTTCCATGGTGGTCCCCTCTTACCTATCAGGCAACTGATCTGTTTCTTTTCTAAGGTCCTGAACTATTCCTGATTTTTATACTGTTTGTTTAATGACCAAGGCTTGTGTTTCACTCCTACCCCTTTATTATGCATTTAACTTTATCAGGTGTATCAAGTTTAAATACTGTGTATTTACCACTTTTAAATTATATTACCTAAGAAGAAAGAATAAACCAACAACTAAGTGTTTTTCCACACAGGTGTTCAAGCTTCACTGTACAAGTTGAAATAAATGACATGCAACCAAACCCAGAGTTAGTTAATCAAGTGGATCCATTATTCTGTTTGAGTGGTCTTTATCAAGCTGTGAGAGTGTGGTTGTTGGAAGAGGAATGTGAAAGCACTCTCCTATGAGTGAAGTCTGGTGCTCTACCATTACTGGGGACCTTGGGCAAGGCTGGGACCACAGCAGCTCGAGCACTGTATAATCCAAACTGAGCATTCACATGCACAGACTGGAATGCACTTGGAAGGGCACTCTTTGAGCTGGGACACAACTTAGTGCTCAACAGCAGCAGGCACATAAAGAATAAAACAAAATGATAATGCTGTGGCTTACCCACTGGGCTGCTGGAGAAAGGCAGCCAGGATGCTGGAGGTATGGAATAGATCCTAGGGCTCAGTAACACCAGAAAAAGTTCAGAGAAAGGGAGGACCTGGACTTTGTGAGTCAATGTGATCACTAGAGCTGCTCAAAGCCAGGTGAATATAAAAGCCAACAAATCCACTTCAATTGAGTTGTGCAAACTGCATGAAATGCAGCAGCCCAGACACAGGGTTGGTGTGGTGGTGAAAAGCACGGAAGGTGTGCTAGGGAATAACAGATCTGATCTCCCAAGCAGTTGGTACCAGCACTCAGATAAAGACCCTAAGATCTTGGCCTCTGACTTACAAGTCTTTTCCCTTGGAGAGGGTTTAAGGCAACAGACATGGACAAGGTGTCAGGAGAATCAAGGCAGAGCAGCTGTAGTTGCAGCAGCACTTCTGCTGAGAGAATTAAGAGGCAAAACCCACAGAGACCTGGCTTTGATCGCCCTCCACTAACACTTGGTGTGTGGGGAGAAATGAACAACCAAAACCCAGCCTGCAGAACTTCAAGAGGGCTGAGGGAAGGTAGTATTTTATTAAAGTAAATTTTAAAGTAATAGCATAAAAATTAGACAAAACAGAAGAAAAGTTCTGAAATCAGTCAGCCATTTATCACAGCACAATGGAACCAGACTCTGCTTTATCTTGGTCCATGGCCACTGGAGCTTGGAGACCCCAATGAAATAGTAGGTACCGGCTCAGCTAATGTTCACAATCCTTCAGGGAAAGACAAGTGACAACAGCAAGGAGCTGCTGTCCCAAGGCTGGGCTCCTCCTGGCAGCAGCAATGATCAATCTAAGGAAGAATCTGTGCCTATTGTCCTGTGCCCTCTGCTATCAGTGAGCTCAGGGACAGAAGGACTGGCAAAATGATGATGCCAGAGCTGTCTCTGTCCCAGGCTCAGCCAGTGTAGAGGTCTGGCATAAAGTACAATTTTCCTTCTGTGTTTAGTGCAAATAACCTGGAAAGACAGCAGACAAGGAGCAGACCCAGTTGTTCACCCTGGGACTGGCTCCCAAGTAGTAAAGAATATGAAGATTGTCCCTTTCTCAGTTTGGTTCCCCACGTCCTCCCAGCAAGGAGGGGGTGGTCTCGTGGCAGGGTCAAGGAATGTTGCCAGCAGCGGTTTAGAGCAGCAGTTGGTCCTGCAGCACCAGGAGCTCAGGAGTCTGTTCCATATGTCTCACCAACTCCCTGCAAGGATCAGAGATTACAGTTCTCTGCCAGAAGCTCTTCTTTCTTCCCCTTCCAATCACATAAAATCCTTTGCCCAGGCAAGCTACTTCCTGTTACTCAGACTTTACTCTTCCAGTGGCATGAGGTGTTTTGATTGAGAAATCTGCCCTCTGCAGCCACATTTCCCACCAAGCACACGGCTGTAGGGCCGAGCTCTGTCCTCAGCACCAGTCAAGCAACCAACTAAATCCTACTGACCAAACAGATCATTTGATCCCTGGAGGGAGCTGTAACTGTGGCTGTCAGCACTCTGGTCTCAGAAAATACCAACCCATTGAATGATTTTTCTCACAGCTGCAGGAACCCTGAAAGCCAAGAAGGAAGGATTTGATGGGAACAGGGCTATTCCCTAAAGCTCTTAGAAGGCAAATGCCAATGACTGCAACCCAAAAAGGAGGTGCAGTAGGAGCATGACAAGTTCTTGAACATATATTTTCCTCTCCAAGACTGGTTACCCAGGAAACATGACAATATTTGTTTCTAGTGCTCTTCCCTGCAGCAGCTTTGAGTTAAAAATTAGCTTCTCTGATGAAGACAAAGTTTCCTTAGAACTGTAGTTCCAAATCCCCATTTGATGTGGACTTTCTACATCCTGTTTCAGAATCTCTGTGGAGTCAGAGGAGGAAGCAATTCTGCCTTTACCCTGCCTTCATTGATGCTTACCAGTTCATAATCCTCCACGTATTTGTACTTCTTCTCCCGATAGTAGTATCTCTTCTTCATGCAATACAGAACAACAATGTCACACAGCACTGTTGCCTAATGGAGATTGAAAGAGTTTAAGACAGGGATCCTCAGAGCTGAGGCACTAATCCAGAATCGAGTCCAAGCGCAGACAGTGTCACTTACCACACCAAACAGCGCTAAGCCAGAGCCGATGTTAATCATGGTAGGAATTACATCAAATTTTCCTGCCTAGAAGACAATTACAAGCCTGAGCATGCTTTTCAGCATCTCTGAAAGTTCTGAAAGTTCTCAGTTCACTACAAGACCTCCAGGAACTGTCACCCTACCTTTCCAAACACTATGATATCAAAGCGGATGCCATAAGCTTTGACAAGCGTCCGTGATTCAGTGCCATCACTATTCCTGTAGTATTTTGCAAACCTGCAGAAAAGATAGGTCAGAGCTTAAATGGAAATTCTGAGGTTGCTTATGTGATCATGCAACATCCAGGTGTGTTCCCCATCCCAAGAGGATGGACTGAACATTGGTACTTCCAGACACAAGCCTCAAGTGATGGAGATTTCATGCTGGCAAGCTCATATAGGAGAAAACCCCAAAGCAGGTGAATTCAAGACAACCGTGAGCACCATAAAATGAGGAAACTTGCAAGGCATAGGAAGGGGAGAAAGCAGCTTTAGCAGGGGAGCAGAAGGACTAACAGGAAGAAAGCTACACGAGAGAGGCAGGCAGGGGCTGCAGGGGACCAGGCAGCCACGAGAGGGCAGGGCCGGGAGCACCGCGCGGCTCGGCCCGACACACAAAGGCTGCTCCGTGTTCCACACTGGGTGACAAACGACAGGGAAAAGGGATGAGAACAAATAAGTGAGATCAGACTTACTCCGCCAAATGGTTGACTAAGCCAGGAGGAAGTAGAGAAGAGGATGGAAGAGAAAAGGAAAGATTGGTAAGGGGCTGTACCAGAGTTTGAAATTAGCAAGAGCATTTCAGATCCAGCTGTGATATCCTCCAGACAGTCCAGACACCCCGATACCTGCGGGCCTGGCACCTCCCAAACACACATTTGTGCTCTGCACAGCTCCTCCGCAAATTCATCCAAGTTCCACCTAAAAATCCTAAGCGAGATTTTGTGATTCTACAAATAACAGCCCTGAGCTGTGTTTCCTTACAAGCAGGAATCTTGCAAGGACCTTGGCAAGGTAGCTAATCTGTATTTAATATTATAGTCTGAGTCTGGATGCAACCAGCTGCCAGCTCTGTGCTGGTGTTTTACTGGAAGAGCTGGACTTAGCTGTACTGGCCAGAATGTGTATGTGATACTCCTGGTGCAGATATCGTCTTCAGCTGACAACCACTTTTATAGGTGAGTTTTTGCCCCAAGCAGAGTGAAGGACATGCTTCAGTCTCCCAACCCCACCTCAGTCCCCTCAAATTCTGCCCTATCAGCACACCCTGAGACAGTTAGTTGTCTCATTGCCACCCCATTGATCAAACAGCCACCAAAAAGCTGATGGAAACATGTCTCAGGCACTCTGACGCAATCAGTGGAGCTTCACTGACCTCCCCCCCTGCTGTGGTTTGCACACAGTGAGGATCCCACCTGCTCTGTCTTACAGCATCAAAAAAGCTCTCCAGGTTTTCTTCTCTTGCTCTCCAAGCACCATCAAAAACCCCAAACTACCACAAGTGCCAGTGGCAGATGGAGCTGAGGCACGAGGTGCCCTCCACAGCCGCATTACCTGAAGTTGTAGCCGGGTGAGACAGTGTGGGCAGAGTCCTTGTTGTCGAGGCGCCGGAAGGAATATTTTGGCACACAGTGGGAAGCGGCTCTGTCCAGGTTGCAATCCCAGTTGATCTGCAGTGCCATCACTCCACCCTGCCAAGTGGAGGAGAGGAGGTGATGGGCAGTCCAAAGTGCACGGCCAGCCCAGCACCAGGCTCTCTGCTGACCAGGACCTGATGTACTGGCTCTAATCCCAGGCTCAGTCCAACAATTTTCTGCTGCTACAGACCTTGCACATAACCCCACCCAAACAAAGCAAGGCCAATTATTGGTTAAATAGAATTCACTCCAGTCCCTCTGGCCAGAGCACTCTCCATCCTGCAGCTCATCTGTGTTCTGTGGCTCATGCCACAAGGCAGAGAAGACAACCCCTTACCACTCCTTTTCTAAAAACAGCTGAAGCCCAAGAGAAGGGTCTGCCAAATACCTCCACAGCCATTTCCTGGAAGTCCTGCCCTGCAGCTTCAACTATTTTCCCTAAACGGAAGATAGGGCAGAAGGGATCAGTCTGGGCATCATAGATGCAGTTCTTGAGGTAGGTGGAGTTGATAGTGGGGAGGATGTTTCGCCTACAGGAGAACAGAAAGAGAAGAGTTGTTGCATCCCCTTTACTGCCCAGGAGACCAGACAGTGTGATCACCCTCTCCCTATTTACTTGTTGAAGTTGAACTTGCGGTACCAAATGTTGTTCTTCACCAGAAGGGTGAAGTTCTCAGCTTCTCGCAGGAACGCTGGCCTACAAAACAAAAGGGAAACATAAACAGGACTCTGCAGAGTTCTTAGTGCTCATCTCTTCAGCTTTTCCCAAGAGCATGTCAGTGGCAGAAGCATCAGCTGTGTACCACGAGCCTGCTCTCAGGAGGGGCACTGTGGAGTAGGAAGACAGAGCACTCACTTGGGTATGTGATAGTCATCCTCCACAGGGCACCACGCAAAGACTTCACAGGTCTTGATGCTGTTGTTGTATGGAACACACTCCCCAGTCTGGATGCCTGGAAAGACACGTGCATGGAGGTGCTACTGAGCAAAACCAGGCAGTATTTGGCCTCTGACACTCCATATGGTGAAAGCAATTTTCCCAGAGGTGAAGTGCCACTACCAAAACCCACATTATCTTCCATTGCAAGTGTAATTTCAGAGAAAGAACCATCAGGTGCTCTTCCTGAGTCAAATCTTCATCCGTGTGAAATACTGCTTCAGGGACTGAAGGCCATGAAAAAGCTTCACACTGTTTGCTAACTCACCAAAGCCCACATCTACCCAAAATCCACCCAACACAGTCTAAGTTCATCTGGTCTAAGTCCACCAGAAGAAAAATCTGAGCTTCTGCTTCAGTTCTCTTACATGTGAGAGAAAGAGAACAAGGAGACTGAAGTGAAATGGTGCTTCCTTCACAGCAGGGAAGGCACAGCACAGAGGCACCACAACCCAGACTGAAAGGAGCTTTTGCAGCAGGTTTCTTACCACTGCTGTGGGTGCTGACATATCCTGGAACACAGTTGTTCTTCACCTCACACTTTGTTTGATCGTCTGGGAGCTGGAGAGGAACAATAGTTACATAAAACTCTGAGAACCCTCTCCCCCACACTCCCACCCACAGAAGGCAGGAGTAAAGCAGATTCTGCACCTACCTCCGGGCAGCGGCCCTGGCTCTGGTTCAGTGTGAGGATCACATTGGTCATGACAAACACAGTGTTCTCACCCTGAGCATGCAAAACAAGAAGGAAACTTAGGAGTGACAGTCTGCAAAGAGCATCCAAGGCACTGCAGCAAACATCTTTGTTGACAGAGCCCAGGTGGCCCAGCAGAGGGGACCTGCCCTGGACACTGCTGGTGCAGGACTAAAGGAGCAGATTCCTGCGTGTATTGCCTGGTGCTGCTGTGTTTAGCCACAGGAAGGACGTGGGACTGGCAGCTCCTTCTGTTCTCCCACTCGGCCCAAAGTTCCTCATTCACATTATGAAAACAGAGCTCACACAGCTCCTCAGGGGAGTTGTAAGGCAGGTGCAGAAATAGAGCTCCAGCTGCAAGTCCAAGCCAACTCCCACCCTTTCTTTTTGCTATCTATCAGTCAGGAATTTGCCTGGTCCTGTTCCTTCAGGGAGCACTATTTTCATTACTTTACTTTCACTACTTTCAGATCTCTATGACTCCAGATCTGTCATTGCTTCCGCTCCGCTGATACGCAAATATGACCACTCAGCCAAAATCTGGCTAAATCTGTCTTTTTTTCTGCACCACATGTCATGCAGACAGAGGGACCCATGACCAGCAGCTTGGCTGTGCCTGCCCAGCCCGAAGACCACCACATATGGCTCACACAGCACAGATTCCCACAGATACAGCAATCAGTAACTACAGCAATGCTTCCTGCTCAGTTCTGCATCAGGTGATTTGCAGGCTGTTCCTGTGGCTTCTGCCAACAGCTTAACTTGGGGTTGTTTGCTTTAGAAAGCAGTAAGAAAGATGACAGGTCGTTATTGTTGCAGCTTCTTCCTGACGCCTGCAAAGTCCCCCTCTGGCAGGACTGGTGCTGTTGCAAGCCTTTGTGGGCACCATGGACAGTAGGATCAGTGCACCCTCAGAGAAGGAAAGGCTCAAGAAGAACTTAGAGCCCATTTGAGTACCCAAAGAGGGCTTATAAAAAGGAGAGAGGGGGACTTTTTACACAGCCAGACAGTTATAGGGTAAGGGGGAACAGTTTTAAATTAAAACCGAAGATATTTAGATTAGATATTAGGAATTCTTCCCTGTGAGGGTGGAGAGGCCCTGGCACAGGTTGTGAGAAGCTGTGGCTACCCCTGGATTCCTGGAAATGTTCAAGGCCAGGTTGGGCAGGGCTTGGAGTAATGTGGGATAGTGGCCCTGCCCACAGCAGAAGAGTGGAACAAGATTATCATGGTTGCTTCCAAACCCAAACCATTCTACAATTCTACACAAGCACACACAGATGCGCTTTTCTTGGAACAAGCTTCCCCAGGACAGGTGCTCAGCATGATCTGCAACAAAGCAAAGCTGCTCCAGCTCTCAATGGACTTTTGCAAAGCAGTAGCTGCTTGTTAGAAAACCTTCTTTCTGCATGTGAAAGTGATTTATACCTGAGGAGGGATGACATAATCAGCTACATCCCAGATCCTGGCCCCCAAGGTGGTTGTGTTTGTCAGTGTTACACCCTTGACCTTCGTGGTTACAGAACTGACCACAGAGTCTGTTTCCTGGTAACCCTTTTCCCACAGAAAAACCCACCTGAAAGAGAAGGATTACAAGAAACAATAAACACCATAACTAAGTTCGGGTTGGAATTTCTCCTTTTTCCATATTACCTGAAAGGGCCATTCCAGACAGTTTCACAGCTTTTCCTTACAAAAGGGTCACAAGATTGGCAATCTCCTGTCTGATTTTTGGGGTGATATTTTTTACTTTCAGACTGATTTGCAGGGTCTAATTTGCTTTTGACAATCACCTCCTGAGATGGTCCCACTCCTGAGGGGCCCTTGGGCCATTCGCTTAAAAGTTGGACCTGATCCTTGTGGGGTCCTTTCCAACTCGGAATATTCTGTGATCCTGTCCACAATCCCAGTTAATGCCGTTCGCTGAGCTCCGGGCTCCCCTCAGCCCGCGCTGCCCTCACGGGATCGACCCCTGAGGGCCCCTGAGGGAGGGGCGGCTCCCGCCCTCAGCCGCGGGGCTCGCAGCGTGGAGCCGCCCGCTGCCCCTCAGGGCGGCCGGCCCGGGTCCCGCCGCCCTCCGCCCGCTCACCCGATCACATAGGCGAGGATGCCGAGCTGCACGGCGCGGTTGATGAGCCCCACTTTGCGGCTCCGGATCAGCACGATGCGCGGGGTGTCGTACTCGAAGAGAAAGCTGTGGAGAAGCCCGCACAGCGCCATGGCGGCGGCCGGGACGGGAAGGCGGCCGGGACGGAGCCGTCCCGGGCCGGGGCGCGGCTGCCGCAGCCCCACAGCGCCCCGAGCCGCCCGCCGGGCGCTCCCGCAGCCCCGGGGCCCGGAGCAAACTGCCCGAGGCCAAGGGAGGCAGCGGCAGCCGCGGACTTTACAGGGCTGTTTTCACAGAATCATAGAACCCACTCGGTTGGAAAACACCTCTGAGATCATCGAGGCCAGCCTGTGACGGAACACCACGTTGTCAAATAGGGCAGAGCACCGAGCGCCACGCCAGTCTTAAACACTTCCAGGCTCGGTGACTCCAACACCTCCCTGGGCACCCCGTTGCAATATTTAATCACTTTCTGGGAATAAATTCTTCCTAATTCTTCCTAATGTCCAACCTAAACCTACCCTGGCACAGCTTAAATCAGTGCAAGGACCAAGAAACTGCCTGCAAAAGAGATCAGAGCATATTGAAAACTGTCACCTTTCCATCCCCAGTGACCAAATTATTTATTTATCCTCTTGCAGAATTAATCTTTGCTATAAAAGCAAAGTTCATGGACCTTCTACCTTGTTCTGAGATACCGAACACAGTCCTTATTGCAGAAACATGACTATACCCCTCATAAGAGCAGGTGAATCATCAGGAAGAGATGAAGTGAACTGACAAAGTGGCAGTGGGACTTTCAGGCAGTACAAAACTATTAAGACCTTTTAGTTCAGCTATATATTAGTAAATGCTTAATTTTTTACAAAACCAGCCAAAACAAAAAAGGACCAAAAGAAGTGGGGAAATGATAGGAATATAAATGAATATTCGGTGTAAGTTTCAAAAGGAGAATTGGTTCATATGCTAGAATAGAAATGCATAAATGCCCACAGTAGTGTTTTCTCACTCTAGATATATAAGATGCTGCCATATGAATATTAACACAATTAATGCATTTTTCAATTGCAGATATAAATACAAGTGGCATAATCTGCCAGCAATATATCTTAAAATGTATGTGGGAAATGGAAATGGCAAACTGCTGGATTAGCTCAGAAAGAACAAAGCTTTGTTGAAAGGAGTGCAGAACACACCTGTTACAATCCTTCTCACCTTGTTTCTACAAAAATAGAACATGTCTAAATAGAATAAAAATAGAGAATAGAAAAGGTGTTGGAGCACAGATTAATTTACCCTGAATTTGCTGCTCCTTGGATGTACTCTGGCCTTACACATCATAGCACAAAGCTACTCACACAAGTTCAGGGGAGGAGGTAGAGGAGGCAAGGCCTGCTTGAAGCTAAGAGCAAACAGGAGGGCAAAGCCCCACATTTTAATTCCAATAAATAAGAAAGAAATGCCCGAAAATATTACACAAAAATGGTAAAAGTACTTTTCATTGTAATTCCTTGGTTCAAGCTAAAAAGAGCAATACAAAGAGAACCCACTGGGCTTTTCAGAAAATGCTTTGTGTCACTGGAATCATCTAAAATGAGAGTGTTTGATCTGGCTGGACCATGAGGCCTTCAATGGTGAGTTATGAAACTCACTCAGTGGCCTCTTTCCAGAGCCTCACAATCCAGGGCTGTAGAAAGCTGACAAGGCTGGGGCAGAAAAATGCTCAGCACATTTTTTAGGTGATACATCTTTTGGGCTTCCTTCCTTCAGGGTCATGCTTTGAGATGACTTCTGGCTTTCTTCAGAGTGCAATCAGACAGCAGCAGGTGCTGAAACCAGTTCAGGTTGTGATGTGCTGCCCTTTTTTCCTTCAGCAAGAGCTGCTCATGGTGCTTCTGAGTTGGTTGGCATTTGCCACAGCAGCACCACTTTTGGCAGTCTGGAGAAGAGGCTCCTTGTCTAAGGGTTGGCCCCAGCTCATATTCTTCATTCTGATGGTTCTCATGGGACTCACCAGTACACATCAGCTCATATTCTTCATTCTGATGGTTCTCATGGGACTCACCAGTACACATCAGCTCAGATTCTTCATTTTCATGGTTCTCATTGGACTGGCTGGTGCAGCAGCTTGCCAGCAGCACAACATTTCACAGGGTGGCTCTGCAACAACTCCCAACATAAATCAAAGCAAACAGCATTTGCTACTTCATCCAACCACCGAGAGGATTTTCAGCAGGGATCCTCCCCATTGGGTTCTGCACTTGACACAGCACAATAGGGATAATGATGATGGATCAGCAGGTCTGGAGGAGGATTGTTTTTGTGTGTTGCCATCACCCACCCCAGCGAAGCCGAATCGACACCTCACGAGTTGTTTCAACACCGACGCACTCCCGCGGGCACGCACCCACCACAGCAAAGCAGCAATTTTTAGTTGACTCAAGAAAATACATCCTCTGGTCACAGAGTGCCCAGGCTCTGACAGCTTTAAACTCATGTTATTCCAGACCAGCTCCGAACTCCTGAGCACACTTCAGCATTCTTGACATCAGCATCTTCCATTCTCTGATCAGTAGAGAGTGGCAGGAACTGTGGGAGCCTTAACCAACTTCCAGTTTCGTATTCTATCAAAATCCTGACTTTGCTGGTGCACAGCTCACATCAGCTCATGGATCAATAGGCAGGCATGGAGCATGGAGCAAAGAGAGTCTTTAAATGTGACAATGAAAAGCTGGCAGTGCAGAAAAAAATCATTATATTAAACTAAGAGATCTTCTACACCACACAATGACACCAATATCCAAGCCCTGATAACAACAGCCATATGCCTGCTGTCTCAGACATGCTGGCAGGACTCAAAGTGCTGGATTGTTCTTGACTGCTATACTTGACTGATCTCTAAGCCCTGTTCACCTTCATTTAAATAAATAATTTGAATAGGAATTTGCCTAGCAGAAGGGTCAGTTCCAGGAGTGGCAGACACTCACAGATCCCTCTGTCATTGCTATTCAAAATTTGTTCTACAGTTGGTTGCCTGTTCGAGTATCAAAAGAGGAAACTCTTAGAGAGGATATGTCTGGTGTAAAAGCCAGCAGCTCAGCCTTCTGCTTGCTACCCTCTCCAGGTATTCTGAAGATAGGGATGCCTAAAGAAAAATTCATTTTCCTCCTTTCTTTTTGGGTTCAGTCCCTGCTGCTCTGCTTTGCCATCTTGATGCCAACAACCCAGTGCAGAGCAAGCTTTTAATTGATTCCACTGTCTCCTGCACATCCTACTGCAAGCTAAGTTTGGGAGACTCTAAGTGGTTTAATCAGAGTTCCTGAGATCATTTGCTTCCCATTCACCAGTATATGATTTGTATTCTCTGAAGGCAGTGACTCATTCCTTACACCACACTGTGACATGTTCTTCTATCTTCTTGCTTGCACAGACATGAAATGCCCTTGTTTTCTGTGTTCAGTGGTTCCAGAGATATTTTTAATGGGCCAGCTTTTAGCCTGCAGGTCAGTCAGGTTTTATTTGAGTTTTCCTAACTCCTTCCAGGATCAGAGGTTTCTTCTGGCCCTCAGGGTAAAGGTTATTTTCCATCTGCTCTTGGTGGTATAGAAAGAAGCCTCCTCTGTAGCAGCTTTGTGCTCAGAGCTGACCTGTTCAGAGCTGTCTTATCTCTGTCTAGAACCTGTGTTACATCTGCTCACTTTGTAAACATATGATTTTTTTTGTTTGTAGCTTCCAGATATATGTGCCCCTACTGAGATCTGGGAATTAAGATGAATTCTTTACTCTTTGGATATTACCACCAGCAAAATTTTACCTGTGTAAACAAAACCCTTTCACCTTACTCGAATCACACATCTGTTGTGCTATAGTGATTTTACCCTAATATAAACCAGTATAGCTGAATAAGCAGTTCTATTGACCAGTGCATGGGAGAAATGGTTTTGCTGAGAGGCTGTGTTCCCAAGCTTTCCTTATTTCCCTTGGTTCCTGGAGGACTAATAAAACTAAAAAAATATAGAAACTTTCCATTTGTCACTCAGGCAGATACAGTCCTGAATGCACAGACTTTTTGAGTAAAGAATGCCAATTTACACAACTTTTTCAGAGCACTACTACTTACTCTTCAGAAGGCATTGAGGAATGTTTGCACTTACATGGTGTAATTAAATTTTGGGAAGTGAATGTTGTGCTTATTGGCACAGTGAAATCTTCAGAACTCCTCAGAACCACAGGTCAAAAAAGAAACTCAAATTAACAAACTTCTTTTACTTAAATACATCAATGTTATGCCACTGTACTATTACCTGGGAAGCTGTCAGTGGGAGGAATATGTTGCTAAGAATAACAGGGAGTTAGGTGGCTCAGGAGAGCAAGAAAGATAAGGGTGGTTTTCTTAGTTTTGGGTATCAATTGTTCTCTCCTTTTTGCACTTATTTGTATGGGCCAAGCCTAAACCAAGTCTCTAATTCCAGCTGAAATATGAACAGGAGGCCTCTGATACAAATCTTGCTGTAGAATAGCAGTGAGAATTTGCACCATTTGACAGCTGCTGATCTTTGCCCCATGAATGGGCAGTTTCACTGCTGGTCCCCACAGCCACGTGCTCACTTACACCAGAGCTGCACAGCTACTGAAGGGTAAGGATCAGGAGTATTTGAATTTCCATCAAGACAGCCATTCCAAGGGGCAAACCCAATCTCCCAAGCAGGCATCCTTGTAAAGGACAGTGCTCCTAAGCAGGAAATATTTTTCCTGTCATTGCATTTTGAGCAATGCCTTGCACCAGACATGTGTGATGACAAGCAGCACATTAGCTGGATGATGTGTAGCTTCCATGAGGGACTTCTTGTGTCTTCTAAACCAAGTTAATGAATGAGATTTAATTACAAACTAAATCAACCTTCGTGGATGCTATCTGAGCAGGAAAGTCACTGAATAGTTTCACTGTATAACACTCAAGACATTAATTATGTGTGTTAATTTTTAAAGAACCAAAAATTAATGAACCTATAAAGGGAAACTGTTGGTCATCATCCACTGGGGAGCATCTGGAACCTGATCCAAAGCTCTTCTGAAAAAGGTGTTACAAAAACCAGTCCTTCAGCCAGCTAAGCCAGCAACAGTGCCCTGCCTCAGGCAGAAATGAACAATCCAAAATAAAAAACCTTCTTGCCAACATGCAATTGTTCAGCTCCTGCCATAACAGGAAGGAAAAGGAGGCCTCCTGTGTGGTTCATGAGATTTACCTTCCAAAGGAATTTGGTCCATGAAGACAATCATGGGTGTAACCAAAGCCCCACATTGCTACCTCAGTATCTCAGCCACATGGCAGAGCTTCCTGGGCTCTGACCTTGGTATTGTTCTGGTAGAAAATAAACACTCAGCTTTGCTTTTTAGTGATTCCTCCATTTTTTCTTCTTGCCAATGGAACTTGTGAAGGAACTTTATACATCAGAGGTTTGGACCAAACCTCTCATCCATTATTTTTGGTGCCTGTAGTGACCAACTCCTGGCATGTCAGAGGAAGGTTAGGGAACAAGGCAGAATGTGTCAACTGTGCAATGTAATTGAAAGCAAAACTCCCTCAGTACCATCCCAGCAGGAGCCTACAGAGGGTGACATTTCAAAATGACTGGCAGCCACTGCAACTTTGTAACAAACCCTTAGGATTTCATTAACTCAGGAAGCTCATGCATATCTTTCCCGGATACTGTATGAACAATTGCAGCCTTCCTGTTGTTGGACAAAGCCTTTTTCAGACCATAACTCTGTCCACATGAGAAGGGAATGGAATTTGCTCTCAAGTGCTGAAAAACCTCAGCAGAAGGAGCTGTAGGAGGCATTGTGGGCACTAGAGGGGACCTGGCAGTGGGAAAACCCCAAATTAGGGAGAAGATGAGATATAAATGTAGAAACTTATATGTATCTTATATTTTATACATATGGGCTTGTAAATGAGCTAATGAAAGTGCTAATTGACCTAGTTTCCTATGCATATATTTCAAAGCTGGCTGGGAGGAACTAAAATTCATTACAATTCACTTCTTTAGAGTATCAATTCCATCATTTCAGTTGAAATAAAATAGTTTCTATTTTTTTTTTTTTTTCATTCTTTGGCTGCTAGAGACTAGAAATAGAACATTTTTATCTTGGATATACAGTCATGGGGTTACAACAAAAGAGGGGTTCCAGACCCTTCCATTCTACTCTAGGTCACAACAGCATTGTTCCATGGAGTCCTTCTCCTGGAGTTTTGTTATCTCACTGAGATTGACAGCACTGAGGTTTTCATGTTGTGTGGGGAGGATGAAGAGATTGTTCTTTGGTCTGAGGAGGATCCCCAAACACCAGCCTGCAGCACAAAGCACAGACAGCCAATCCACCCCACAGGGAAGTGAAATGAAGCTCAATGTGATAAATGAACCCACAGAGAACTTCCACATTTTCTTTGCAGAAGAAAACCCCGCGTTAGGAAACTTTTATTATTTCAGTCCCTGATCAAAGCTCTCTTACGTGGATGCATTTTTCCTTGACATTTGAATTAATGAGCCAAATGTCTCCAGTGAATTCAAGATGAGCCTGCAACACCTAGAGCTGTTTCTATGGCAGCTGCATGGTGGCACAAACTGGAGGCTGTGACTTCACTGCAGGATCATACAGCAGGGCAGCTGGGCAGAAGTCAATTATTTGGGAATTCTAATGAGTAGTAAAAGTATGGCTGTGAAGGGAAGACCTGGTTTACATACATGAGGTCTGTAAGTGCCTAGGCAGAGGGAGTACCTTAAAATTTCATGACATTGTCATGTCTCTTTCTTTTAACACACACACACACCCAAAAGTGGATATGTCACTTAGGGAGGTTTTCCATGGATTCCACAGAGAACCCCTGACCTCACAGGTTTTTAACAGTTGCATTATAATTCACACATCATCCTGTTTGAATTCTTGTAAAGAAACAAGCTCTTACTCAAGGGGTTTTTGCCACTTAAGGAGAGTTTCAACCTGTCCTCCTCAAATGTAAGATAGGGAGCTTGACATTTCAGATTGTTGCAGCTTTCTATAGGAGGAAGCTGCAGAAGGAACTACCCAAACCATGGTCCTGCCACACCTCATCAATCCTTATTTAGCCCTTTGCTTGGGTCAACAGTGCTTGTCATTGTTTGGGCTGAGAGTGAAGTAATTTCCTTCACAATTTTATATTAAGTTTCATATCTGGGTCTGGTGATAGATTGAGAAATTAAGTGTTTCAGCTGGAAGTTTAGTTCAACAACATGAGCCAATTAAACAAGAATGTAAAAGTGGGCATAAATCTGAATTCTGAATATTGAACTGACATTAACTGAAGACTTGCCTGCATTGGTACAGTGTATTCTGCTGTAACCCAGATCCTGTTGCTTTTGTGGGCCACTTCCTTCACACTGGTACTTACTGAGCTGCTAACATCATCCTCTCCTGTCAGAGTCTGTGAGAAGTGTGTAGACAACTGTCTGGACAAAACAGAAAAGACAAATAAGCCCATAAGAATAAAACATGACAGCTTCTTTGTACCATTCTTGAACAAAATGCACTCCAAGATAAAAGTCAGATGGTCATTTTCAAGTAGGTGAGAGAATTTTTGAATGAGACACATCAGCTGGGTCAAATTCTGCCTTGGTTTCACTTTCACACCTTTTGGCTTTGAATTGATGTACACAAGAAGATAATTTCTATTTTCCCATCCTAAATGACACAGACAACATGAGGTGACATCCTGACCCTTCAGATGCCATTTGGGAAACAGCATTTATCTGCAACAGGCCTTGATGTCATGCAAAAACTTTCCCCCATGCTGTGTTGCTGTGCACCTAGACTCTGACTTTTTCTGTCACAAATGGTAGTGTCCTGTCCATGTTGTTTTTCTTTAAAAGAGCTTAAAAACCATAGGCTTTAATTTTTCAGAGTGACTATTTTTGTGCCCCATGCTGACTGCTTTAAAAACCTTGGCCTAACATTTTTACTTTCTCATGAATTGAATGTGTTAAGGAGGAAGGACACCTCTGTTCCAAAGCTGACAGGAATGTCACCCAGCTCATCTAACTCATAAAAGCACTGTCAAGTTTGAAAAAACTATTGTATGTTCAGAAGATACTTTCTACATTACATAAAAGTGATATAAAAGGCTTGCTTTGAAAAACAAGCCACAAGCACTTGCACCAATTCAGGTTAACAACAGACTTTTCTGGATGGAGATAAAATAGAATCTGAAGGACAAAAATACAAAGCAACTGATCACTGTTCCTTTATTTATATCCTCTGTTTTGACAGCATTTCAGCCTTTTCCTCCTGGAGAACAGTGCTTTGGGATAACAATGTTGTTGGAAAGTGGCAGTGGGAACCCAGCTCTGAGCAGCAGAAGGTGGGCACAGAACCTCAGCAAGGCCACTTGGATTTCCTGCAGATTTGGTCCTTGGTGTGATTGGGATCAGTGTGCGCAATGTCCTGGCCTGCCGCCCTCCCAGGAGAATGAAACCAACTCCACCAACCTCAGCAGACTTTGTTCAGCAAACTTATCACTGAGAACAGCCCTTGCTTGGCAGCACAGAGCAAAATTTGCCCTTTAGAGGCAATCAATTATGGCACATTCCTAAAACATCTTATTGTTCTTGGAATCTGCTGCAAGGGGTGACTGACCATTGCATCTGACCTTGAGCAGGAGGCTCTAAAGAGCAGGCTCTCATCTCAGAAACTGCTGTAAACCTGACACCAACCAGTGGAGTGATTTTGGATTTTTCAGAAAAGAAACAAAACCAAACATCATGGCAAGAAACAAAACTGTGTTTTCTAGGGAAAGCTGAGTTAACTCTGCCCAACCAACCCCTCCTTGTTAATAACATCCTATGCCACTCCCACCTCAGAGGATCCACAGCCACATCCACCCTCCAAGGTGGTCTAACACCACATCAATGGTCTTGTTGCTGCTATGGCATCATCTCCCCTCAGGACTACCAGACTTTGCCAGCCTGAAGTTATGCTGGGACAACTGGGGCTAAATGGATGGAAGCCAGCATCAGGCCAGCCTCCTTCTGGGCCTGACTCTCCAGCCCCAACACTTCACACCAGTGCAGAGGAGGTGTGACACTCTTCTGGGCTGGGCAGAACACACAGCACCCACTCCACAGGGCTGGCAGTGCCAGGCAAGGCACAGGGCAGTGGGGTTCTGGGGTCATCAATGACCACAGAGATCTTCAGCTTCTTATCTCATGTTGCTTGGGACACAGTTCCACCTGGTCTGTGCCTGGTTTCATGAGGTGCTGGGACCAAAAGGAGCGATGAGGTCACTGCTCCTCTCAGCAGAGCCAGTTGGTGGCACATACCTTGGCTGTGCCTCTCCTGCTGCACAGTCACACAAAGCTGCAGCTGCCCAGCGTGTTCTGATCCAGCTGTGTGCATCTGGCCCAGAGGCAGGAGAGGTGTGAGGGCACCACTGACACTGTACACACAGGAGGTGGGGCTGGAAATCTGCAGAGCTCTCAAGGTCCGACCTCCAAATCCCAGGCTCCGAGTCTGAAAGACACAAGTTTGGATAAGACTCCATTAGCCCCAGATTTAAAGGATCAGGATCCTCTCTCATGCAACACAATACTCTCATAAAGGCACAAAATCTACAAACCCTACAACACAGATCTAATGTTTTTCTTCCAATCCTTTAGTACTTTAAATCACTTACAACTGTAGACATGACAAAACCTTCAGAACCAGACAGACTTCTTGGCTGCTGCTATTGTCTTAAATGCCTCAGCTCACAGGAACAAGGCACGTTCTGCACAAACAAGCTTAAGCTTTAAAGATGTCTGTGATCACTCCTTAGGCTTTAGCTGACCACAGTACAGCTGCAAGTGGGAACCAGAAACAGGCTGGGGATGCATTTAGATTCTAGAATAGCCATAAAGAAATTAATTTTTAATATAACACAGTCAAGCCTATGTGTACATGCAGCACAATATTTTTAATAACAGAAACAAACAAAGAGGAGGGGTCAGATTGCTTGAGCAAAGCAGAAGTATTGTCTCCTCTTCCTAAAAGCCCTTTGTTTTCACACTAACATCTTCCATCTGGTTGGGGTCTGACCTCAGCAGCCCGGCCGGACCGTTCATGCTCTTGTCCGTGCTGTTCCCATATAAGGTGATGTCTCTTCGGGGAGCCGGATTCTCATTCGCTCAGGTTCATCCCACTCGGATTTGCTGCTCTCTGCGGTCGAGCTCTGTCTCCACTTTGCTCGGCAGCATCTGCACAGCAGTGGCTGCAAAGGGAGGACAAAGTCAGGAGGGAGCAGTGAAGCTGTGCCTGCAGATCCAGAGAGCTCTGGATTGTTGATTTCCGTCCTCTTTCCTCCACAAGTCACCTCTGCAGGATGTCTTTGCAATAAGCAGCTTCCACAAGCCTTTCCCAAGCTAAATAAAAGACAAATTCTATCCAGAGAACTGAATGGAGCTGTAGAGCCGAACTCTTATAACAACGCTCACGTCAAACTTTCCTTCAAAATCTGTATCACTCTCCGTGCAAACTAATTTGGAAAATGCCCCCAGAATTATACAGTAAGGAAACTGGAACACTGGCCCTCGAGTCTGTAAGACTTGACTCAGCACATCACCCAAACTGAGATAACTTAATACAAGTTAAGCATAAACAAATCTCAGCTGCTTCCTGTAATATTTACCCAAGGCTGCACTGAGAGTTTAAAATCTCTATCTGTGAGGATTCTCTTGTGATGAAGAGGTCAAGGCACTGAGCTAAGCCTTGATTGTTTTCTTTCAGGCAGTAATTGTGAATATTCACCACCACGGTAAATACCAAGCAGCAGGGGGGCAGCCAGGGGGCTGCATGCATGGAGAGCACAAACCCGGTGGAAGAAAGGATCATGATAAATGAAACCTTAAGGATGTCGTGGGAACTCGCTCACTTTTCCCAAGTTGGGAAGTCCCACAAAACTGGGCTCCAATGTGTGATTTTGCTCCTGCCTCCAATCACCTGAGCTTTCAAACACGGCAACAAGTTCAGCCAGTCCAGTTCTAACAAGGTCTGGTCATGGAGTCTCCTTTCCCAGAGTCAGAACAGACTTCATGGGTTTCCATCTCACCATCTCTTTTTCTTCTTATCTTGGCATTATCTAAAGCTTTCATCCTTCCTCTTCTTTAACATTACAGAGACATGAGAAGAGGGGAATGTTCCTTTCCTTCTGGGAAGGTGAGAGGACTGGAATAGTCTCAATAGAAAGCAAACTCTCAGAGCAGCAGCCTCCCAGCCCAGATCCCTCTCCACCCTCAGCACTGAGGAAGAAAGATGAGTATCAGTGTTTACAGAAACAGTGTTTCTCCAGGATTAAGTGATGGGGAACTCACAGGCACCTCCATCAGAAATACCATTCTCATCTGCTCTCTCTGTGTTCTACATGCTCAAAATACTCATCGGAGAAAACAGAAACTAATACCAGGAAAGCATGACAAAGGAAAGCAGATCTCTTCTGGGAACCTGTAGGTAAATACGATTCCTAAAGGTCAGTATATGGACTGAAAGCACAAAGGAAACATGATCTGCTTTTAAAGTTCAAATCCAGGAGTCAGGAGACTTGGATTATGTTCCTGGCTCTAGCACAGCTCTCATGCCCAACCACAAGGCACCCGTCCATCCCTTCTGTCACTTCATTTAACCAGTTAAGAGCTCAGACATCAATCAGTGTCACCCCCCAGCCTTCCTGAGAAGACCAATAAATTTTATGAAATTATTGTATGAAGCGTTTTCTGTTTCTCAGAAGGAAAAGAGGAGCTAATCTAAGTTAGTCGCAGTGCTTAGAATTGCAAAGTATTACATTTATGGTTGCTACTTACTGAGTCAAATTCTGCAGTGATTTACAACCTGTGCATTTCAATTGGCACCAATTTAACATGACTCACTGCATATTTTAATCCATCATCTGGGGACTCACATGGGATTCTAAGACTATCCAAGAACCTAATTGAAATAGCAGAGAGGCTCCAAAATCCAACTATTTCAGGCCTAAGCATGGCTTTTGAAGGATCTGCGAGAACAAACTTGCAGACTGAGAGATTCCATGAACAAGTTTGACTTTAATTTATAGTCTGGTTAGGATTGTTTGGTGTTTTTGAAGCTGCTGTCCTTGTTTCAGATTTATGCACTACATATTTATTGCTGCTTTGAGGCACGCTGACAACTGATGTTCAGCCTCAAGGACATAAATTTGCCATTTTTCCCAGATGACGCCTGGGCCCAGGACTGGCTCTTCCTGTTCCACACAGATCCTCTGCACACCTTTCTATCTCCAAGGAATTAAGTAACCATTCACCTGACACGTACATCAGCCACACTTGACATCCCTTTGTGCTGTCAAAGGCTGCCAGAAATCTTAATTGGGTAACTGCAGCAATCTGTTTGTACATCTCCTACACATGCGACAACGACCTCCCTCAGAAGGAGCCGCAGAGCCAAGTTTATCCTCCAGAGGCTGAATCTCGGACCTATTTCTGCCACTGCTCGCACTTGTTCCGTGAAGGAGCCCCACGAGAGACCTGCCCTGTGCCCCAGCGCCCTCAGCCGCAATTCCCGGGCTGTTCGCGGCGGGAAGGGGCCGGGACAGGGCTGTGGGGCGCAGCGGGAAGGACTGACCGGGGCATGCTGTGGGGACACCGGGAGGGCTCCCAGTGCGGCGGGATCCGCGCTGCCGCAGCCGGCTGTGAGGGCAGCGATCCGCGATCCGCCAGAGGAGCCCGGTGCCGGTCGCTGTCCCGGTGCCGGTGCCGGTCCCCTCACAGTTCGGCCTCGCCCCGTCACGGCCAGGCCGCGCCCCCTCACAGCTCGGCACCGCCCCTCCACCATGGGCCACGCCCCTCAGTGCAAGACCACGCCCCCTCACCTAGCGGCCGCGGCCCGGTTCGCGCCGCTCTCCGGTAACGCCGGAAGTGACGCCACGCCCGTATCCTGGCAACCGTCCCCGCGGTAACGGCGCGCGCGAGGCTCCGGTCGAGGCCTCCCCGCCAGGGCCCGGCCCGGGCCCCGATCCCGCAGCCCCGGCAGGGCCCGGCCCGGACCCCGATCCCGCAGCCCCGGCCCGGGCCCCGATCCCGCAGCCCCGGCAGGGCCCCGATCCCGCAGCCCCGGCAGGGCCCGGCCCGGACCCCGATCCTGCAGCCCCGGCAGGGCCCCGATCCCGCAGTCCCGGCAGGGCCCGGCCCGGATCCTGCTCCCGGCGCCGAGGGGCGGCCGGACCCAGTCACCGACCCCCCCGGCATCTGCTGTGTGCTCTCTGCAGAGGCTTTCCCGGGTCACAGTTATGGGTGACCAAATGCAGGTCATTGTTGAGAAGCTCAATCAGGAGCCCTTCAAGAAGAGCTACAATTTGATCTCGTTTGACTCCCTGGAGCCGCTGCAGCTGCTGCAGCTGCTCAGTGATGTTCTGGGGGAGATTGACCCGAAGGTAAGGAGGGCACTCAAGGTGCTCACACCTCCTGAGGTGGCCTGACACTGGAATTTGCTTTTCTTTAGGTTTGGCTCAGTATAATCCTGCAGTGTTTGTCTCACCAAAAGAAGCTTGTATGAATTTTCCAGGAAATAAATGTGCCTGGCAAGAATCCTTCCTGCCTGTACGTGTGAGTGCTCTTGGCAAAGCAGCAAATGCTGCTTGGGGCAGGACGGCAGCATCCCTGCTGCCCAGAGGCTGATGACGATGTTTTTCCTGTGAAATGAAAGATCTTGGTTCATACTGACAGTCGTGTTTAGTCAAAGTCAGGCTGTGTCCTGCACGCACCCAGGGCAGGAGCTGATCAAGAACTGAACCTCCCGACTGTGCTGTTGCAATTATATCCCAGTCCTGGGAGGCTGCCAAAAGTGTGTGTGAGATCAGAAGGGACCATTCACACACCTGGGGAGTGGATACCTGTGCCAGGATGTCCGACTTCCAGGGTGGATGTGGTCAGTGTGACTGCACAGATGAGATCCCACGAGCAGGGAGAAGAGATTCCTGGAGTAATTGACAGGAAAATCCATTAGAAGAGAATTGAAGTTTGGTGATATAAGGGATGATCTCACTGTTGTCTGGTAAATTAATAAAGTCAATGTTGTCAGATATGTAACATCACTTGGACAAACAAGTTTTAAAAAAAAAAAAATGGTGTTAGGAAATAATGTAATGTTATCCTAAAAATTAGTAATTATTAAATCAATTGTTTTATAATAGTTACAATATTTTTTACTATATGAATAATAATAAAGAATAATTACTTATTTAATTTTAAAACCCGTTCAGCATGCTGTGGACATCAGAGAGGAGCTGCCAGAACAAACAGCAAAAAGAATGCTGAATCTGCTTGGAATCCTCAAATACAAACCTCCAGGGACTGTGTCAGACCTGTGAGTACTTTTTTGCCTAGAAATCACGTTAAAACATCTTTTTTGGATTATATGGTACTGACCTTTAGTTCAGGTGAGCACTGCTCCAATGTCCCCATGGATCTTGGGATGGGATCTGAGATGTGGATCCAGGTGGGCGCCGTTCCCGTGTCCCCGGGGATGTTTTGGGGTCCCAGGTGGGCGCTGTTCCCGTGTCCCCGGGGATGTTTTGGGGTACCAGCTGGGCGCAGTCCCCGGGGATGTTTTGGGGTCCCAGCTGGGTGCCATTCCCGTGTCCCCGGGGATGTTTTGGGGTCCCAGCTGGGCGCCATTCCCGTGTCCCCGGGGATGTTTTGGGGTCCCAGGTGTGGCTCCAGGTGGGCGCTGCCTGCAGTGGCGGCTCGGGCCGGCAGAGGGCGCCGCCCGGCCCTGCCCAGCCCCGGCCCCGGTCCCGTCTCACCTGTGCCAGGTGATGCCAAATCCCGCGTTCCCCCCGCTCTGCCGGCATCCCCAAGGCTGTCACAGGAAAGGAGGAGCTGTCACTGCTGGGTTTATCCTTGCAGTGTGTTACGGGGTTTTTATCTGACTCAAGGTAAAAGAATCAGGAGCCTGAACTGCAGACTTCCAGCTCAGAATGGGTTGGGTTGGAAGGGACTTTAAAGATCACCTGTTCCAACTCCCTGCCATGGCAGGGACACCTTTCACTATCCCAGGTTGCTCAGAGCTCCATCCAACCTGGCCTTGAACACTTCCAGGGATGGGACAGCCACAGCTTCTCTGGGCACCCTGTGCCAGGGCCTCAGCACCCTCACAGGGAAGAATTGCTTCCTAATTCAAAGCCCTCTGTCACTGTGAGGCCATTCCCATTGTCCTGGTAAAAAGTTCCTCTCCATCTCTATTTTGTGCTCCCTTCAGGTTCTGGAATGTGCAAATTCTTCAGCCTTCTCTTTTCCAGGCTAATCAAACCCAAGCCTCATCATGAGCATTTTCTCTTCTAACAGCATTACAAAAATCATTAGGCAAGTGGAGAAGGAATGTCAAAACATTGCAGATTTTTTGTTCCAAGCCAGCATTCTTTTGTTTGAGATTTATTGGCATTTTCTCCCGGTTGGTTCCATGCAGGAGTGCTTTTCGCCAAGGGCTGGTTACTGGAAGCAAAGCTGTAATTCATCCTGTCTTGCATTGGCTTCTTCAGAGGACCAATGAACTCAGGACCAGAGCTTACCTGGCACGTTTCTTGGTGAAGCTGGAGGTGCCAGCAGAGTTCCTGCAGGATGATACTGTGGCTGACTTCAACAAACAGGTACCATTCCTCATCAATGCCAACCTTTCACCTTGATTAAAGTGCCAGTGGGAGGAGGGATAAATGAACCAGGGGGTTAATGCTGGCATACATGTCCAAGTGAGTTATGTTAAAAGCTTGTTGGAATCAAGGATAAGCAAAGATTCATAATAAAAAGTTGATGTCTTGACCACTTTTCTTCCAATAACCCTGAAATTATGGATTAATAAGTAGCACTGAATTAAAAGTCCTTAAGCCCATTAAGCATTGGGTGCCAAATAATGTTCAGAGCCGTTTTGGCTTAGACAGACTTTTAGTTCTTAATTTTTGAGCAGGTTTGAGGGTTTTTTCTATGAAATATGACCTGGATATTTTTAACTTTATAAAATTACCACTTCAAACAAGTCCAGGAAATGTTATGCCCAAAAGTCGATGTCTCCTAATCATCCATTGATTGTATTTGTAGTCGTGATTGTCCTGTGATAGTATTTGATGCCCAATATTTGTATGAGCTTTACTCCACTTTTGCTTTAACCATTTATTTTTTTGTGAATAAAGAAAAGATTTCTTTTTCTCTGTGCTGACATTCCTACTTATTATGTTCCCACTTCTTTTGTGAGCATTAAATGTTGATTTTAGATAGACTGGGTGGATTTGCAATGTAAAACTGGAAGTGAACCAAAGTTTTGCGTTTATTATCCGAGGTACATATTTACTTATTTTTCCCAGTTTTCTGTGCCTTTTGTTCTGCTAAACCACAGTGGGTTTGAGTGTTTGTAAGAGGTAACTTGATCTGTTAACTCTGCACCAGCAAAGCTGAACACTCTCACTGAGACTTGACTAAGCCTTTTATTTTTTTGTTACCTCTAACAATATTGGATTTATACCTTGAAATAACTCAGCAGAAGTAGCAGGGAGAGAAAGGAATGCAGATTGTATGTTTTGTTCAGAATGTCACAGTCTTAGTGTGTATAAATATCCACCTCCATAATTTCCATGATGTAAGATGTGTTCCTTTTTGGGATTACAGTAATAGAACCATCTCATTAAACTAATACTCTGCTGATTAATTCAAAAGAGAAGCTGGGGTAATAGAATGCCTTACTGCACTATAACATGACAGTGCAAATATTTAGGTACTAATGAATTAAACAATTAGCCTGAATTATTTAGATACAGCCTTGCAATGGTGTCTTTTAAGGGAAATTTCAAAAATGAGAGTTCAGACACCTTTTAACACAGTTAAGTTTTGTGGGTGTGTACATTCAAACTAAAATGAACTTTTGTAAATTACTTACAGAAGATACTCAGCCAAACTCCCACCTTCCCAGCTGTGTTGTGATTTAGACATTGGATTATCTGCAATGTATAATTTAAGAAATAAGCAATTTCAGGCATTAATCTTGTTGTTCAGGCTTCAGTGATTTGCTCCAGGTGCCAGAGATCTCTTTCCATGTAGGAACCTGGGTGGTTTTTTGGTCATTTGAGTGTGTCCCTTATTTCAGGTGCATGTGGAGCACCCAAAGGGAAAAGTGAGAACCTTATTTTTTGTTATGATCCATCAAACTCTGCTCTGCCTTGCTTGAATCCTGCCATTGGCCTTGAAATTTCATGTTCCAATGGGGAAAAGTTCTATGGAACTCCTCTTTTGACAGAGGTAGAAACACACAAAGGAGAACTCTTGGCCACCAGCAGTGGGAATGCAGTTGCTCAGAGACCACCTGCTCATTTTCATTCTTGTAAAGGATTTCCAGAGTGCATAAGGGGCATCATGGAAGCCAGTTGGGTTTTACTCCTGCATTTTGTAACTTGTTCCTCCTCATCCAGCCTGTGCATTCCTTGTTGCACCATTATTTGCCACCTAATCCAGCTCTTTGTGATTTTATCTTCTCCTTAGCCGTTTTATTGCTATTTTTTTGAATTCCTTCCAGCTTGTCAGTGTGTGCTTGCTACTGAAACAGCCAGGACTGAGCAGAGTGCTCTGGATGCTGCTTCCCCAGGGTTTGATAGAATGGAGGTGCTGCTTCACTGCTCAGGCTCTGATGCCTTTGTTTGAACAGCCTTTGCTGTTGCCATTTGGTATTCACCTTTCATATCAACTGCTCTTTCCAGGAAGTAAAAAATGACTTGATACTCTCCTTTTAGATTTCCCCATCTCATTGAGGGCTGTTTCTGTGGAGATAATCTTTCCTTCTACCACAGCTCGCGTTTCTCTGAGTTGAATCTAAATTTATTTCCTCTCCATATTTCTAAACTCTTGCTGTCCCCTGTTATTTCTCTACCCACACAGACTTTCACACTGCCTCTCAGTTTAGGATTCCTGGTGGGCAAAGTACTGGTGTGGAAGTAGCACACTGTCTCCTTGTCTCTGAGTGCTGAGCTGCATCTATCAATCTCTGGGATGTGGTGAGGGTTATGCAACGTGGCACAGCCATTTCTCACGTGTTCACTCAGCTCTGCTCTTGGGCCACTCTGGAAACCCAAGCCCCATTGCTTCCTTCAGAAGTGTTGTTAGAGCAAACACTTCCTTTTGGGGCTGATTTATATATGTGGGATACACAGATGTATAGTAAGAGAGAGTAATTTATTAATTTGTCCCTCTCGAGTGACGTCTTCTTGTTTTGCAAATACATTATGTATTACAGAAGGTGAAAATACTGGAAATTGTGGAGGAAATTGTGAAGTTCTGATTGTCTCTTCAAATGGAAGATAATGCACTGTGATTTATTTCTGCTTTATAAGTTGACAGGCTTTTGCAATGAGAAAATGCCTTTTTATCTTATTCTCACCCTATTTCTATGTCTACATTTACTGTCTTAGTAGTAAAACAGTGTGTTGATCTGAAAATCCTTAGACACAGAGCTCATTCTGCACAATTTCCATTTCATTTCACAGTATGAAGAACTCATGGAAGCATTTAAAAACCTACATAAGGAGCACGAGCAGCTCAAAATATCTGGTTTATCAACTGCAGAAATAAGAAGGGTAAACAAACTCCACCATTTTTTCTTTAGTTGGTGTTCTGCATGTCAGTTCCATGTTTGTTGGCTTTGTGGACAGTGTGAAAGCTGTAGAGGCCAGAGCTGGTGGGCACTGCAGCTGCCTCTTGAGCTGCTCTCTGTTGGCAAACACAAAGTCCTCGCTCATGCTTAGAGCTGAGATTTCTGGAGCAGATTGGGGAATGAGGCTGCCAAGACACTGTGCAGCATGATTTCCAAATATTGGAACTCCATTTCCTCTGAATGCAGACTGATACAAAGCCTTTTGCTTTCCTGATAGCAGCTAATAATTCCAGAGGGTGTTGAATGAATTATGAGCTTAAGTCAACAGAAATGATGAACCCACGTGGCTCAAGTGTTAAGTAGAGATATTTGCTCTGTTTCAGCACAATAATTAAGCTTGTGTGTACAGCTTTCTAGTGGACACACTGAGAAGCCAAGCAAATGTTGAGATAAGGCCTGCATTTGGAGAATTCATTTTCCTTTCTCTCATAACTACCGATCTGCAGAGCTCTGCTGTTGTAAAATAGGACTAAAGGAGAATAATAATAATTAGATACATGTTTCTGCACTAGAAAGTGTTTCTTTTAAGACAGCTTTAATACAAAAAGTGGCAGCAGACATCTCTCATAAGCAGCTTCATGCAAATTGGTCTGCCAGGAATTGGGTAATGCTGGTGACATTAAGAACATATGTCAGACTGCATCAGATGTTGAATTCATACTGATGCCTTCCTTGGTGCTTTCTGTTTGTTTGTTTTTATTTTAGAGAAGTCCACCTGCTTTTATTTTAAATGTTCACTGTAATACTCAAGGATGCAGATGAAGAATGTTAGCATAAAGAGAGTGGGAACTGTGGGGGAAGTAAGAGAGAAGAGAGATTGGAATCCTGGATGTTTGATCATAGATCAATAAAATTACAACCGCCTCTGTGGATTCAGGGAAGAATTCTGATTTTCATATTAATTTGAAGAGAACTTAGTCCAATCCAATATACATGGGGAATAAATTAATATTTCTTTATCTGCTTTTCCTGCTTTTTAGGACATCAGTGCAATGGAAGAGGAGAAAGATCAACTGGCCAAAAGAGTCGAGCGTCTTAAGAAGAGGGTAATAAGAGAAGTAACACTCCTACATTTCAGTGTCATAATCCTTGGCCTGCAACTCCCATTTTGGAATGCAAACAGGGATTAAGATAAACACACTGTATGTCTAGGAAGGAATCAAGTAACTAATTGACCTACAGGGAATCTCCCCAGGCGTTGATCCAGAGCTTTTAAGAATCTCGAGTCCAGTACTTTGCTGTCATTTCTGAGTAGTAACGTGTATGGAAGGGAAGTGCTAAGTGGGCTTGTGAGACATCTGATCTCTTTAATGTATTTCTCAGCTATCTGACAGCAACATGCACTATTTATCCACTTGCTGTAGGTGGAGACAGTACAAAATCATCAACGGATGCTTGAAATAGCAAGACAGCTTCGCTTAGAGAAAGAGAGAGAAGAATCTCTGGCTCAACAGAAACAAGAACAGAAAAGCCAGGTACTGGCAAAAGAGTTGTTGATGTTGTTTGAGAATTGAGCATTTTAAAAATACATCAGGAACAGCAGTAGATGGGAGAGTTTCTCCCAACCCCAGAAAATTAAATTCCATTTACAAGATCTATGTACATTTTAAGGGAAGAGGCTTGACCCTGCAAGTTTTGAACACCACACTGAAGGTACTTGGCTGCCTCAGCTCCCACTGACATCATCCTTTAGCATTCCCAGGAAATGTTCATTGACTTATTGCTGGGGCACCCAAAGGGAACTCTTCACATTTATGGTAGTGAGCAAATGTTTCCTTGGTTTGATTTCTATCTCTGTGTTCTGCACGAAGGTTGCAGGGGCTGAGCAGCACAGCAAGTACCTTGTATTTTTCCTGGGTGGGGGTAATATGTATTCAGGAGCAACCTTGGGATTTAGACACCTGCATTTGGGAAAAATGAAGTCCTGAGAAGCCCTGGGAGCAGTTGACATCCAAGTGTAAGGGTGGGTTTTATTCTGTCCTGTGTTGTCAAAACAAGATATTCAATAGAGCCCAGTGCCATTTGGTTACACTGCCTCACCAAGGTCTGTAGCCTGAATTTCAACACTATTAGAATGAGGAAAGCTTTCAGATTTCTGATCTTGCAGCCTTTGTCTGGATGTGGGATCAGTGGGAATCAGTGGCCTCTCGAGCTGTTGGGTCTTTGCTGCAGCCTGAGTAAGATCACGACTGAGTGATGTCCAGTTAATTCCAGTTCTTACTACACATCTCCTTAAGTCACAGAAATGCAAATCAGCTGGGGCTTGTTTGGCAGGAAGCTTTCCAGACTCCTCCTGGGATGGACAGTGGATTGCTGTGACACCTCAGCTGCATTGCAGGATAAGCAGAGTTACCTGCTGCAATCCTGATTCCTGCTGCCTTTTGTTGTTGTTGTTGTAATGCTCAAGCCACTCATATTTTTGGTTGAAAATTGTTGGATGAATTTCTGCCATCAGAGAAAATATCACTTGGGAGAACAAGAACACTCTTCTCAATTAACAGGAAGGAATATCAAGTAAACCCAGGCCAAGTGTTGAAAATTTGGTCTGGCACATTTCCCTTGTGAAACAGAAAATCTCCAGGCATTAAAGCTGCCATGGTTTGTGTTTGGGGCTCTTTTGGGGCGCTGTGGGTTGAGTGCTTTGCACATGGATTTCCAAGGAATGACTCTGTGTGTGTCCAATTGTCTCTCCACAGTTGTTCCACACGGAGCAGAGGCTGCAGAGAGCCCAGGTGCAGCTGAAGGAGATGCAGCACATGGTGGCAGATTCCAAACCAGAAAGTGAGTAGGGCTTTTCCTCTTGCATCCTGGGTTGGTGTGGTGCAAAACATGCCATAGAGTGCTGTATAAATTACTTCCAAAATTATAGAATCTGACTTCTTCTCAATTTAAATTTAGTAAACCAAGTTATTGTCCTGCTCTTTCAAGAACATTTACTGTTTCAGTTGCATCACACAACTGCTTTGGCAGCTCTTCTGAGTTAAAGGATTTTTCTCAGTCACCACCTCATAGAATTGTTATTACTTTATAATTTTACTTTGATTTTTTAATGATTCTCATCTGCCACTGAACCACAAGTGGAACTAAAGGAGTATCTGAACCATCTCACAGGGACTTGCAGTGGATTTTATAACTGTTCCTTTTTTGCAGTAGCTATCAGAGAGTTTATACAGCAAAGCTGTGTCAACAATTCTATTTCAGTTCCTGGGCTTTTTTAAGGCCAATGGAAACTCGATGGGTTCATTTCACAGAAGCAAAGGTAACATAATAAAAAGCCAGTAAATATGTCATTTAATCATTGAGATGAAAATAAAGTTAACATATTTAATTTCCTTATCTCGAGTCCTGCTTGCAGGGGAAAAAAACAAAAAGTATTTAGATGTTCCCAATCAAAGCTTGGAGTCATTACTTAAGAAAACTTCTGTTGAAATTTTGCCCAAACAGAGACCTCAGGACTCAGCTTTGTAATTGCTTTCCCCAGTTACAAAGGCACTGCCTGTAGCAGCAATTACAGAATGCCAACTGTGGGGTTTTTTAAATAATTGAAATTAGGTGACCACAGTGCACTGAATAGGTTCCATTTATTTTAAAAGCTTTGTTGGTCTACAAGGTAGCACCATTTATTTCATTGTGAAGATTCCCTTTGGCTGCAGTTTGGTACCTCAGCTGCCTCCTGGTACCAGCCCTGTCTGCTGACAGTGCAGCAGCTGGATTTTCACTGCAAGTCAGATCCTTCCCTTTAAAGGAAACTTCCTGCATTTTTAATGCTTCAGGTGTTTTTACTTCCTAAACAAGATAAAATGTTCAGAGTTGTTGCTAACAAGCAGAAGCTTTGTTGTTTGTCTTATGGATTTGATTACTTCACTTTATAATTAATTTTATATTTAAAGAAATGTAAAGGAACTCTGTAAGGAAATGCAACTAGCACATATTCATGAGTGTTATTAGCATGCAATTAGCATCAGCCTGCTTCAGCTGTGCCAGGAGAATATGCCTTGTGGTGGATGGGATTTCAACTCCTAAAAACATCATATTTAGAAGACTTTGTATTGTTTCATTAATTGTTATGATGCTGCAAAACAGCTGGAAGTGATTCTGCTGCTTCACAGAAACTCCTGCCCTGCTCATTCATTTCAGCCCTTCCCTGTTCATTAACTTCAGTCTTTCCCTGTTTAATAACTTCTGAACAGGATATTGTTTAACTAGAGAAGGATTTGCTGCTGGTAGCACTAAGTAACATGAATGTTCCTATTCTGGAGGGGTTTTTTTGTGGTGTTTGTTGTGTTGAATATGAACAGTATTTTTATTGTCACTGGGCTCTGCTCTGAATAACCACAACCCAGCTCACACTTACTCTGCAAGACTGACATAATTCTGCTCTGCTGCACAAACAGCAATTGATCACATAAAGAAACAAAGCAAATCACTGAATTCTTGGTCCCTGTCCATTTTACAGGACATTCCTGGTTACTTTATTGGCAGATATAGGAAGAAGTGAATGAGTAGCTTGAAAATATTGATTAAATATTAAAATGATCTGTTGATGAGCAGTAAAATGTGTAATTTATAAACTTCATCAAGTTAATATGTAGAAATAGATTTAGAACACTGAGAACTTCAAAGATTCTTGTCAAAGAGGAATTGCTTTGTGCAGATGCCTATTTTATTTCATTCTTGATGAAAACCAGAAATTTAGGAACCTATTACTTAAATATTCCATTTGGTATAAAAAATTAATATTTTTCTCTTCCACACAATTATCTTTTCCTAAAATTCCAAGTTTAAATGATCTCCTCCAACCCTGCAGACCACATTACAATTAAAAGTTATAGAAGTATTTGGTAAGGGAGACTGGCTTAGGTGGAACTTTATTTCATCTTCAAATGATTTTATTTGATGCAATTGATGCAAGGTCATGGTAAAGCACTTTTAAGATAATTTGATATCTGTGATGAGAATACAAGTCTGGTTGCTGAGATTGATGGGTTTGCTGTAGTTGATTTTTTTAAGGTCATTAACTCTTCTACCCCATTTTGAACAAACAAGGCAGCAAAAATTCAATGTGGTCTCTGTTAAAAGGATTAAAAGGAGTTTAGTGGAAGGTTTGGAGAAATAGAATGGATGTTTGGCCTTTTTTTGTTTGGTATTTACACCAGATTGCTGAAAGAAAATAGCAAATGATCACTGGTGAGAAATAAAAATAAGGAAATGGCTGAATAATGAGGAGACCCTTGATTCCAAGGGACCACAGTGGCTTGGGAAGCCAAGCTCATGCCCACAGTATTTATTTTAGGGTCTAGCCAGATTCCAGGCTATTCCCCCAGGAATAATGTACATGCAATGTATTTCTGGCACGTGGGGCTCTTTGCTAGGAAGTGCCTGAGAAGAATTTGTGGGTCAGGAAGGGCAGAGCTGGAGCTCCCACTGCCATGGATGAGGTGCCTTCCCTGCTTCATCGCTGGGACTTTCTTTGCCTCTGGGTTTGGCTCTGGCACACCCAGCCCTGCAGCCCCTGCTCGTTAATTCAACATTCAAGAAGAGCACTGAAGGGTCAGAGAGGTTTCAAAGAGCTCTAATAATAATTATAAACATGAAAAGCAGAACTTAGGATCCCAAATTCAGGAAACTTTTGGTTTTTCAAGGATATATGGAAGGCATGATTGATCTGCCAGTGTTTGCATGTCCCAGGCCCCTGTTGAAGAGAGGGAAAGTGCAAGGGGTGTTCCTGTGGAGGAAATCATTTCAGCCCTGTCTTTGTGGCTGGGAGAGGGAAGGATTTGATGCTGGAAGTTTGTTCTACACTTGGTCATGGCCTTCCCATGTGATAATAAACCAATTATTGGCAGAGAGTCATGAAATAAATGTCCCCCTCTTTTTTTCCTCCCTTTTAAAAACTGAATTCTTGCTGCAAATGGTTCTGGTCCAGGATGCCCAGCTGGCATTCTGTAGTGGGATTCTGAGCACAAAGTTAATCAAGATTTAGCTCCATTAACAGAATTGTGCAGAGAAAATTGCTGCTCTTCTACATGACTGAGCAAGCACGAATAAACTCTTTCTCCCATCCCTCTCTTTATAATAATAATAATAATAAAAAAATTTGAATGGAAAACATGAGGAGTGCTCTGAATAGCTCTCCACATGTAAATATGTGGTTGGCAGGAGCTTGCTAAAATAACCTGAGGGCACAGAGCCAGATTTCTGTGCTGCTTACGTGTGTAGATTTTGTAACCATAAGTCAATGTTGAAACATTAAAAACAGAATTTATATGTGTAATGGAAAGATCTGAAGTATGCTGGCCTTTTTTCCTCTCTAGCCTGGGAATTTCAAAAGAATGCTTTTCACTGAAAAAAAGCCCAAAGCAGGAGCTGTCCTGTGTTTTGGTTTTTAAGGTTCTGTTAAGCAGCAGAAGTAGCTCTTAGGTAGCTCCTTCTCCATGTGTTGAGTTGTACAGGAGGAAAAATATATTCAGTGTATTCAGGAAAGAAATGATATTACTCATGAGGGATGTTGACATCATGTCTTTCCCCATCAAGAAATCAAGTTTTAACTGGTTGTGTTGCTCCATGAGGACTCAGCACAACCCAGAACACTCAGGGGGTAACAGGACTTGGTAGCAGCTCCGAGGTTGTTTGAGAAATAAATCAGATTGTGATCAAGGTTATACCCCATGAACTCAAAAAGTCTCTGCTCTTATCAAAGCTCTTGTGGTTCTTTGCTAAGTTTCTTGTCATATCTACAACAAATCATTTAAGAATGTACATTTTTATCAGAAAACTGAAGTAGCACAAGAAATGAAGTGTAGGTTATATATGCAGATTTCTTTGCTGCTAAAAACCTCAAGAAATTGATTTAATTAAAATATTAATATTTCATATCAGAATGATGTAATTGATATCACATTGATTTCCACAGCACAGGTCTTGGTGATAAATATCAGACTGGGAGTGGTGCTCCAGTCACTTGTGAGGTGATAATTCAGCTCTCAGGGTGTGTGGGAAGCAGCTTTGCTGCATTTGCACAGGTGGGAGATTTCTAGTGAGACATTAAGATGTGTCCCTCCTGCCCAGCTCTGCCATGGGCTGAGAAAGGCTGGAATTGAGGTCTCCTGGAGGAAAGGGATGGGAAATCTCTCCCAGGAAGTCCCAGTGTGTTCCCAGGGTGCAGCTGCAGTGCCAAGTGCACGATGGCAGAGGAGCTCCACTCTCCCACTCCAGAACCAGTCTGGGGGCTCTTTGTTTTCACACATGGCCCCTCCACCAAGGGGAAAAGCTCCTGTGGATGTGTTGCTTTCCATAAACACAGCAATCAACAAACTGGGAAAGAGGAACTCCCACTCGGTTTTAGTTTCGTTGGCAGCGCCGCTTTCCCCAGGCCTGGTTTTTCTCCCAGTTCTTGAGTTTTTCTCAAGAGCTGATGGCTTATTTCCCTTCTGGCAGCTCTCCTGGCAGAGTAGGCTGGGAGCAGGGCTCAGGAGGATCTCTCAGGACACTGATTTAGAGGTAAATAGCAGCAGAAAAACGGGGGCCCCTTTTCCTGGGCTCTTTCACTGTGTTCTGACCTTTCCCTTTGGCAGTCAGGCTTCTTAGCCTGAGAACCAAAAGCTGTTTTCATCTGCATCCTTTCCCATCTCTGCTTCAGCAGCATCAGCTGCACTTTTGTATCTCTGTGCTCAACTTCTCTCTGCTTGTGCAGTAAATGAAAGAGATGGAGATTGTGAACTTCTTGTTTTCCTTGGCATTTCATCACAATTCCATCTTCTCCCTAATAAGGAGAGAACTAAAATCCCAACCCTAACAAGTTGTTTGAAAACCAAAAAGTACCCTGGATCACCTGGATCATGAAAAATACTCTGAAATACCCATTCCCACTCTCATCTGCCGTGCAGCTTCTGAATCTTGTCCTTGGCACAGGAATTGTAGTTCTTGTAGTCCTTGTCTCTGAGGAATTATTCACTGAACTGCCTGTTGTCAGTGGAGACTGTGCAGTGTCATTTAAATCGATGTTTCCTTTTATTCTATTGCATTTTTCTATCTGTGAATCGTTCTTATCTTGAGTTTATTTAGAAATGATCTGTTAAGGAGCCTGAATTACTCTGCCTAGAAAGAGCCAAGTCCTCCTGAGCCTGGTAAGGTGTGGGTGCATCAGGCTGGTCCAGCAAAGCTTATAAATGGGGTTGCTTTGTTTTATTGGATTGTTATTTTCTGCATTCTCAGCCTATAAACTGTCCTGAGATTAAATGTTTGTTCTTTCAAGAAGAAATCTTTACAGGAAGGCAATCTGTGTTCCAGCAGTGTAAAGGACCCTTAAAGTAGGCATACATTAAACTTTGCTCATTTTAAGGCCTTTTTAAATGCCAGAGAGAAAAAAAGTTTTATTTTAAGCATGAATCTCCAAGGATATAATAAATCTATCAACGAGCTAGGCCAAATGAAGATTTTTCTACAGATAAAGGTTCAATGGCTGTTTATTCCAGCAGTGTGTGTTGAATTCTGTATCTGACTCAGCTGGAGTTTCCTGTGAGATGGAGTTTTCTTGTTATTAATGAGAAGAATCTCTCAAGGAGCTGATAGTTACATGTTCAAGATAGAAGTGCATAATAAATCCTCTTATATTGTTTAAGATCCAGATTAAAAATTTAAATCAAGTAACTCCCCCTTTCTCTGAGCACTGAAGACTCAAATGTTATGCTGTTATTGTAATCAGCTGCTAAATACTTTATTGTGTTGGGGAAATCAAACTTAATTATCTGCTACATTGCTTTTATAGACACTCACTGATTTAATTTGTTTTTAAGGTTTAATGAAGAAACTAGAAGAGGAGATAAATTTCAATTCCTACCTGGTAAATGAAAAAATACCCAGAGAGATGGAAAGTAAAAAGACTTCAGTGTATTTCTTACAAAAGTTGGTTGCAGAGCCAGCCATGACTCAAGCTGATCTCACTGCCCTGGAAAGTGAGGTGAGGGACCAAGGTGACCCTGATTTGTGTTCTGTAGCGTGCTCTGAGCTGCCTGGGCTCTGCAATGTTCTTATCCCTGTTCATATCCCAGAGAAAATGTTTCCTTCCCCAAGCAGCCTCCCCGCAGCTGTAAAACCAAAGGTGTCTCCATCTCTAATTGCAAACTCTCTGATAAGGTGTTTTTAAATACCCACAAAAGAGACAGACAGGAATAAACCAGCCCCAAACCAAACCCCAAACCCAGACATATCCTCAGGTGCTCTTGAGGAAATTGTGTTCATTCAGCACTAAAGGGCTGATTTTTCTTCTCCAGATTTCACTTGTTTGAAACTCTCCCCTCCATCGAGGGGGTTTATCCCAACATTCCCTGAGGGATGTGGCCTCCTCATCCTCCTCACAAGATGATGCCTCAGTCCCTGTGCAATGCCTCAGAACTCCTCAGTGTTTGGAAGAGCCCTGCATTGTTTGGTTTCGTTTTTAAGAACAAAGAAAATTTAGGCATCAAATACTTGATTTACCTTTCCAGGCTTTTTCATAAGTTAAAAGCAAATAGTCTCAGAAAAACCCTCATTTGTCAGATATCTCCAGAACATGCAGAGGGGTTTGTTGCCACACAAGTACATTTATATATTAACTCAGTGAAGTTTTCCTATTTGCATAGTCCTAAATAAAAGATTAAATACAAAATATAATGTCCTAGAAGAATTTAGAGGAATGCTACTTATTAGTATTTCTGTTGATGATAATGATGAAGATTTCCACCAATGTTCGAGGGAAGAAGAGCAGTTTCTCACCAGCTGGTGTTCAATACCCCTGGGATCTCCAACTCAGGCTTTGCCATGAAATGGAGATAATGAGGAAGCAGAGTATCCATCTTAAGGGATGACAGCATTAATAAATGGCAGATTAGGGCTGGAATAATAAACCAGCTCTGAGATTCAGCCTCTGCTTTCCTAGATTAGTTCCTCTAATCAAAACAATTATTTGTGGCTGCAGTTATGTCTTTCAGGCATGCTTGAAACCCTGGTTTTTTGCACATTTCTTTTCCAACAGTGTTGTTTGGTTTATCATAATACTTTAAAAAGCTTCAAGTTTTTCTCTCTTTCTCCATGATGTAACCTTTGATTTGTTATATTTTGGAAGTATCTTCTTCTTGAAAGATAATAAAAACATGTCATACACTTGGCTGTAGTCACAGCATGGCCTTAGGCAGCCTTTTTTTTTTTTTTTCCCTAAGTAGGCTTTTTATTATCTCAGTGCCTTAAAAAGGAGCTGAAGTGCACCAAGCATGTTTCCACCATGCATTCTATAATATTTTATAATATAAAACCCAGGAATTTATTCACAGAAGGGAATTCTTATGCCATTTTCAAATTCAAGCCCATTCTACCACTAATAGAATAGAATTCACAGAACAGTTGGGTTTTTTTTTCTCAGGTGTTGGAGTATTTTCAGTCCTATTGAGCAATTTATTTAAGATTCTCAGTTTTCCAAGCACACGGATGTTGCTCCCAGAACCTGCAGGTGATGCCCAGCACTGTCCCTGGGATGGCAGCAATGCTCACCCTGCTCCCTTGGCACCAGCAGGGAATTAAAGGAAAGTTGCTGTGGCTGTTTATTCCATGGCTGGTGGGAGTCCCAGAGCACTGGGAAAGCTGGAATCTGCACTCTGGTGTGGCTGGGAGCTCCAGAAACTTTGGCTGGAGTGAAGCTCAGCAGTTTGGGGCTAAGGACAGCCAAGTGCATCTTGAGGCAGGAGGAGAAGGCACCACAGGCTGGAATATGATGGTCTGTGACTCTACAAAGTGTTGATGAAATCTTTATCACTTAACCAGATTTGCTTCCCTTTGAACTTCTGTTAAATGGTTGAATGAAAGGGAATTTTAGTTCATGTCAATAAAATTACATTTTTCACTCAGTATGTGGCAATTTCTTTTTTCTGTACCAACTCACTGCATTTTCTCTCCACATGCACCAGTTTACTTCATTTTCAGGGCCAACATCATGGTTCTGCCTTATCATAAAGGCACAGAACTGGAAATGCAAAAACAGCCTCTTCCTGGCCAATACTCAATGACTCACAGAGCTTTTTGGGTCTGTTTCTCTGTTTTAAAAAAAGGAACTGGCTGGATTGTAAGTCTGTGTTGCAAAGCATTTAATTCTTGGAGAAGACAAAGACACCAAGCTCTGTTTCCTTAGTTCTCCACTCTGTCTTGCAGATAGAGGAAGTCACTGCACAAATGAATCAGCTGATTGAGAAGAGGATCATCACCTATGAGCCAACTGATAGTAAATTCTCCATGTATCGCCAGCAGGTAAGGAGGAACAAAATGTGTTTCAAGCAGAAGCAGGAGGAAAAAATCAGTCTGTGATTGGTTTCCATGCTGATTTTTTCCTTTGGTTTATCTGGCATCACCAGTAGAATTACATTATAATGGAGGTCAGAAGGCAAATAAAGAGTGTTGAACATTTGTATGTTTAGGGCTGAGTCAAAGGTTGCTTTCAGTCGTGCCAGTGAAGGTTCTGACTGCTGTCCTTGCAGCACAGCAGTTCTGGAAGGGGCATTTTGGAGGAGCTATTTTGGTGAAGTTCCAGCTGTGGATGGATTCTTAGGAGGCAGCATGGGGCTGCCTGCTGCAGCTCTGTCCCTCCCTTAGGTATGACCTAATGCCATTTTTCTCCTTTGCATCTCTTAAGAAGGAATTCTTTGATTTCTCATCCTGAGGCTGTAAAATAATCTTGCTGTAAAATAGGCTGTCTGGTCCAGTCTTAGTAAATTCCCAAGTTATAAAAAGGATTGATGAACTCAGAGGTTTTCAGAGCTTACCCAGGAACCTGAGTGATTCCTTTTCCAGGCTACCTGCACCAATTTTCTGGAAGATCTTTGGTGTGATGCTTATGGTGATGGCTTGAAAAATCAAAAGGCTTAAGTAAAACGTACCAGTGGGAGGGAAAAAATATGGATAAGAAATGTACTGCAGTTCAGTCACAAATGCAAAGTGAAACTCTGATTTATTTTGGATGAGATGCTCTTCCTGAGAGGGAATCCTGCTCTGGAATGTGCTGGAGCAAGGAGGGTCCACCTCAGGAGCTGAGGCTGCTGCTGGGAGCTCAGAGCCTGGGAGCTCTTTGCTTTCTTCTGCCAGGGCCTGGCTTCTGCTTCACAAAATAATCAGCTCTGTTGTCCCCTGCTTTGTCACAGACACCTCGTGCAGCAGAGCTGAGCTCCCACCCCAGCACAATTCTGTTGGAGATTTATTTAGGGAGAAAGCTGGTCCTCTCAGCTGAGTGTGAGAAAGCTGCTGTGTTTTGGCTTCATTTTTTGTAAGTTTTCCCTTTCACATGAAGAAATGAGCCGTGCTTCAAATTCCTGTACCTGCATCTAAATGAATGTGTTGTGTTATTTTAGAATATTTTTCAACAGGATACTTTGGCAAGAGAAAAATGCCTTTTTTTTTTTAATCCTTGAACTAATGTATACTTATGCTACCAAATCTGTTCTGGTCAAAACTCAGGTACTATTAAATATTCAGTCTTGTATAAAATATTATTTTTAAGTGTTTTATCTTCTAGACTAAGAAAAAAAATAATCTGTAATCTACACTATTTCTGTACTTTATTGCTTTATTCATCATCTTTTAGCTATTTGCCAAGTTTTAGTGGCTCAGTTCTGCTTTAGTGTAACATATTTCTGTAGGTTGGAGTAGGTTGGAGTTATAAAAATCTGTATTATGACATTTGTGAAATCTTGGATAACTCTCCAGTTAAGCCATGTTGGTGTATCTTACATATGCACCAAGAGGGACTAAGCAGAAGAAATGAAGCAGGTAAAATGCCTGCCTTTTTCCTCAATGAAAACAAAAAAATGAGGGGAAGAAATGTAAATCTAAAATGTAAAATACATCAGCTTGAGTCTGGGCAAAAAGGCTGTGCTGGAAACCTCATCCATTCTGGAGCAAGTTGAGATGCTGCAGCCAACTTCAATGAGGTTGTGGTTTAACCTGCTGTATATATAATTTATACATTTTAGCTAAAAATCATTTTTCTCCTGATTAAAGAAGGCAATTTTTACGTTAATGATCTTGCAGGCTTCTATCATTTCCCGGAAGAAAGAAGCCAAGGCAGAAGAGCTTCAGGCTGCCAAGGAGGAGATGTCCAGCCTGGAGAAGCAGGTGGAGCAGAGGAACACTCAGGCCCATGGGCTGGGAGGCTCTGAAGTCCTGACTGAGGATGAGGTAGGGATTTGCAGCTGTTTTCAACTGATTCATTTCTCTTACTCCCACTGTGCCTAATCCATTGCAAGGTGTACAAGGACTCAGTGTTGGGCTGGATTAATATTCCAAACAATGGCAATATCATCCCAGTGGTGTGATGGTGAATAACTAACCAGAAAGGTCAATATGATTATAAATAATGTAAAAAATCTGTATGATTATAAAGTATAATACCAGTGACTATCAGAGATGCAATTAGTCCTGTGGTATTTATTACCCACAGAAGTTTTTACTTAAAACCCAAATTTCCAGACCCTGCTGAGGTTCAGCTGTGACACCACTTTGGCTGGCACAGTGTGGCCCAGGCACAGTGAGATTGGCAGCTGTACTGCTCCAAGCAGCTTTTTCTGCTTCAGAAGTTTGCAAAGAATAATGAGCTGCAGTTTGGTACTGGTTTGCCAGCAAAATCAATTGACTTTTCTTCAGCCAGTAATTTTTTCCCAGTTGGGAAGAATCCTGCTAAGGGAACTTAGAGGCAGAGTCACTAAACTAAAGAGAATTTTATCTGCATCATTCTCTGAGTTAATATCATTCTGCCATGTGTTCTTTGCACTGCCATCATTTAGCCAGAAGCACACACTCTTTGCTTGCCTATTCTTTGTTTTTGTGCTTTTTTCACATACTACTCAGTACAGGGCACGCCCTTTTCAGAAGGAACTCCCTTCCTAATCCCATAGGACGTGGCTGCTCCACAAAATCAGTTACTTTTAAAGGAGTCTGAAAGTGTGGATGAAGAGTCCAGGTGGGAGGAATGGCCCAGAGATGTGGAAAATGAAGATGTTGGTTTCTCTCCCCATCACACACTGTTCCCTTTCCCTGGGTAGCAATAATAAGGAACCCACTGCATTAGATTTCTCTCCACTCCAAGGTTTTCAGCTCCAGTGGGCACATTGCTGGAGTCTTTGACAAGTTTTTAAGCAAAAATTAAAGCAGAAAGCTGACAATTTGTGTTTTGTGACATGTGATGGAAAGAAGTGTTTAATTAATCAACAAGAATGTATTACCAAGACAGCAGCATATGTTTTACATTATCTGCACAGGCACTGTAAGGTAAGAAATAATTGTGCCTATTCTTCAGGAGACAAGAAACTGATCCATAGAAATTTGAGGAGAGCTGGGTAGGAAGGAAACCTCACAACATTGTGAAAGGCTTAGTAATGAAAAACTCAAGTTAACTGTCAGATACAAGGAAGTGGCTCAAGACAGAAAAAGGACAAGATCTGTTTTGGACATGGCCTGCATTCCTTTTGTTCAAATATGTTTTGCTTTTGATTTTAAAAATATTTTCAAGTTTTCATTTTGCAGAGAGAAGGATAAATGAGCAATTTGGAAAAAAACACTGGCTTAAAATCAGAAGTGTTTGTCTTTTCATAAAAAGCATTTCCTGGTTGTAAAATATTTTTTCTGCAAGGAAATGTGTACTGGCAAGGAAGTCAATATATAAATCCATGTCCTGTTCATGTTTATTACTTCCTTAGGTGAAGTGCAGTGGTACTCACAGGCACCAGTGCAAAGCAGTAAAAAGGGTGTTTCCTGTGCCTGAAGACTAGGAAAAGAATTGAATTCTTGATGGTTTTTGGTCACTTCTGTTTCAAAGGTCATGGTTTCCTCATTGGGAAGGTGGAGACTGCGATGTTTAATTCTCTGTAAATGCCTGCGGCCAGAATTGCTGCAGGGGGCCTTGGTGCTGTGGATTCTGCATCTCCTCCAAGTCCATGGCAAATGCACAGAGCCACTCCTGCCTCACAGGGGGTGAGAGGAGCCAGGGCTGAGATGAGACAGGGCTGGCAGGGAAGAGGTGATGAAGCAAAAGTGCCATGAGCAGGTTCTCCCTCCCCAGGGAAGGTCTGGGCTCCTCACTCCCAGCCAACCTCCTGCTGCAGGTTTGTTTCTGGTATGTTCTGCTGCAGAATTTGTATTTTCTGGTTCAGTGCTCCAGCTTTGAGGCAATAGCAGAGGAAATGTTGATTAATGTGGTGGTGAGTCAGTGCTACAGTTCATGGGGACAGGAGGAGTTTGTCCATTCAGCCTTCACTTCACACTCTCACAGCCAAGAGCTTCCTTGCACTTTCCTCTTCCAGTGACACGTTTGACATTTAGTTCCTCCATTTTTAAAAAGGCAGAAAGAGGCAGTTTTAACAATTAGCTTTGCTGTCTTAAGTTTAAATAGATTTTTTAATCCTGTTGAAGTGCTACAGTTAAAGCATCTCGTAGGCCCAGCATTTCTGATCTTTGCTTTGTCTCACTTTGCTCTGTCCTGTTACATTCCATGGCACTCTCAAGACTTGGCAATGGAACAATCAGCACCTTCCAAACTCGTGCTCCCAAAGCAGCATTTGGGTCTCCAGCTGAGGTGGTTTTAGCCTTTCCTTCACCAAAAGGCCAGGCCTGGCTTAGGTTTTTAGGTGCTGGTGTTTTGCTTTCTTCCACAGTCATGAAAAGCATTGCACTGGCTGTGAGAGGTTTTACACCTGGATAGAACTCGGCAGAAACAGCAGGGAGTAACCAATTCACTTACATCAAACACAAAAAAGTAGGAATAAATTGTCTTTGTGGATTATGAAGTCTTTTTAAGTACTTCAATCAAAGTGCAGTGAGCAGGGGGCACAGTTGGCAGCTCCTCACTGCAGCTGTCAGATCCTGAAAATTAGGGAATCACATGTTGACACTTGGAATGCTGAATGGTTCAATTACAAGTGATCTTAGGTAAAGCTGGGGTATTTTTAGCTCTTTACACAACCCATTGTACTTTGCAGAGTTGAGCACAGGGCCCCAAGGATGCTGAATTTCCCAAGGATTCAGAGTTGTCTCAGAGCTGTGCTGAGCTGCAGGAGTGGGAATTAATCTGGTTTTGAGAACAGGGCATGGGAGCTCTCCTCACTTTGTTCTCAGATGTGTGAGGTTGGCACATGCATTTACTAAAGGAGTTTGATCTTTTTTCCATACAAATGCTCGTCCATGCCTACCTGCCCCTGGGAAAACAAGACAAATATTTCCATTTGCAAATAGAGAAAGCAGCCTCAGACCAAAGATCTTGCCACTTTTCCTCAAGAGCTGTTGATCCACCTGAATCTGCCAGAAGCTCCCTGTGACCTGAACCAAACACATGCAGAGATTCAGGAAATCTCCCAGAGCTGAGCACTCCCTCAGCACCCCCTGCCATGGAGAAATCCTGGATCCCACTGACCTGTGAATCTTCCCTGAGCACTGAAAAGGGGTTTTCATGATAAATATTTGGATTGATTCAAAGTATTAGCAATGGCTGCTTTAATATAGCTTGCCTGACCAGAAGCAAGCACTCCTGGAAAATGCAATGGAAGAGTTTTCCTGGCTGAGCTGTGCCATGAGCAGCCTGTAGGATACTTTCATTTTATTAGACTGAGCTTCTACTGCTCTTATCTTTTAGAAGCTCATCCTTCTATGTCTGAGTTATTAACTCTGTCCCACACTGGCTGTACTAGCTTGAATTTAGAGCCTCTCAGGAAAAAAACATGGAAAACCTGTCATGTTCAGGAACTTTTCCTAACTGAATTTTAATACTTTGGACAGTCTGTATCCCATTAATTAGTCTAGTTAGACATTAAAACATCTGTTCCTCAGTTCTTAATGAAAATAGATATAGTGAGCTAGGATTTTCTGCTGCATGAATGCAGAAAATACTATTTTAAAAGACTTGACTCCAAAGTGAGTGATTTATCTGGGATTTGTTCTTTGGAGAAAACAAGCCTTATCCATTTTCTCCTTTAATGATAATCTTGGAATAAGAACCTTGTGAAAAAACTTCTCCTGGGGCAAATGTGAGGTTAAAGGAAACGAGGGGAGGAGCTTGTGGTGAAAAGCCAAGGCTGCAAAGGGGAGCTGGGCTCTGGTCCTGACCTCAGAGGGCACCAGGCTGGTGTCCTCTCCTGCAGGGGACGACCTGCCAGGCTCTGCATGCCCCTGGAGAAGCCATTTCTACATCCCTGACTGGATTTTGATTTAGAAGTGTTAGAGTAATTCCTTCACTAAGTGTGGAGAGACTGAATCTGGTGATGCCAACCTCTTCCAGATTCTAATAAATGGAGAAGCATCAAGTAGGTGCATTGCTGGATTCTTCCAATAAAAATGGAGCATAATCCAGGAAATCTGCCCAGGGATGGTGCATGCCTGTGTTATATGAGAAATTCAAGGCCTGTTTTCATTCACTGTGTTCCATAATCTGCATTCCATGCTTGTTATGTTACAGTCACCCATAAAAATAGCCAAGTGAAAGAGCAGAATCTTTGCTTGCTTTCCCTTGGATGGTTTTTGTGTCTCCAGGGGCTCTGACTGGGCTGACACAGGCTCCAGGCTGCTTTGCTTCCACTGCTCTCTTAGTGCCAGCACTTGGTTCTCATCCAGCCATTTCATCTCAGGAGCTGAAATAACTGCTGGTGTTCAATTGCTTGAGAAAGAAAAGCTACTGGTGGCCATGGCCTTGACTGGAACATCACTCATGGGCAGATCCATGGGAACTCCAGGATGAGCCTGCTGAGGTTGGACACAGGGAGCAGCTGCCTCAGTCTATGGGAAAGTGCTGCTGCTCAGGAGTGGATTCCTTTGGTTACTTCACTTGAAAGTGATGTGGCCACACAATGTTATTTCTCTGTGAACTATTCCAATTACTGAAAGGACCTTTCACCACAGGAAAATGCAGTGTTTTGTGGCATTGATTTCTCATGTGCACATGAGGTGTATAAAGCCTCAGGAGCAATGCTCACACAGATGAAAACATTGGTATTTTATATGTTCTTTTAATTTTTGGAAACCTATGGAATGACTCTCAGCTTTTAGGCTGAATAAGCCTAATTTTGCTGTAAGATCCCTACAAGCTGCTGATTTAAGTAGAGTCAAATCGAAGAGCTCCAGCTCAGAACTTGGCCCTGGATCTAAAGGAGCCTTCAGTCAGTGAGATTTTGAGGAGCTAATCTGTGCTGCTCTTGGAGTAAATAAAGTCCTTTGAACCCTTTGCCAAATTATTGATTTATTTTTGACACAGACGATCACTTTGCTACTGTTGTTTATATCTGTTTTACCTTGTTTGCTGCAATAAAAGCTGTGTGAAAGGTTAAGTTTGCTTTAAAAAGCCTGAGGTTTTTTAACCTCCTAAAAGGAACAGATTTCAGTTGTCACTGTGAGCAACTTGTAGTTCATTTGGGATGAAATTTGTATTATATAGTCCTAAGTTAATCAACTAATAATAGAACAGTGGTGGAATTGGTTCGTTAATCAACAAGATCCTTTGACTTCCATTGTAAAATACATTATGCTTTGAATATTGAATATGCAAATACCCTACCTCCCACTCGAGCTATTTTCAAGACCTTTAAAGTGAAGAGAATTCTAGTTTGCTTTTCATCCTGGGATGCACTGACAGAAGATCATTCAGATTTGATAGCTCTGTGTGGTCACATATTAAGTTTAATCCTTTACCTCATTCTTTATTTATGTTCCACTGGTTAAATGAAATGTCCCAAGGATCAAGACAGATAGCTGTGCTTCCCTTACACTTTCCTCAGCTGGTTGGAGAGATTGTATTTATACTTTTGTAATCACTTGGAAATCACAGAAAGCTTGGTATTGTCTAAGCAATTAAAGGAAAAAAAAGAAGTCTTTTGTATAAATGAAGAGGATGTGATGGAATTTGCTATGAAAAGGAATGAATTTGGTGCTATGTGTTAAATGTGCCCGGGGCTCAGGTGACCTTGTGTATCCTTGTCCTGGGTAGTAGCAGGATGTAGGATGTTATCCCAAAGCCTCACAGAGGCCAATCTGCATAGAGCACATTGAGTAATTTGTGGGTTTGTTCTTTCACCAAAAACGTTTATAGCTTTTGGCTTTAAAAATAGTTCTGGAGCGTAGCAAGAGAGAGGCAGCTTTGGCCTAGATATTGCACAGGATGGCAGATGAGCAGGGTTGATTTCACTGTGGGCAGTTTGCCCAGGACACTTTTTATAGAACACACAGTTACTCTGGGGGTTCTTAGCCTTTGGTCACATTGGGGGTTTGGGTTTATTCTGTAGAAGGGAGAGAGATAATTTCACAAAAAGAAAAATTAATGTAAATTTTGAAATTTAAGTTATTTTATGTTTGAATTTCAAGCCTGTATCAGTGGGAGTGGGATTAATTTTCCTCCTGGGGCTGCCTGGTCTGTGCTCCCTGCACACACTGAACACCTCCTCATCCAGGAGCATTCTGAAGCCTGTTCTTACATCATTTACTCTCATAAATTTTATTTGCTTTGCATCTCTGGATCTGAATGCATTTTTTGAGCTGTGACTGGCATTTACCTTGTAGCTCTGATGTAAAATCCAACAATAAGAGCTGAGACTGCACAACAGATGGAAAACATTAAAGTACAGAAAAATCTTACCTGCTTGTTTCAGCCCCTGGTGCTTGTGTTACAAATTGAACACACACAGGTCCAGGTGTGAATTAGCTAAGGCTGTTGGACTGTAAGGATTTTTATTATTTTACTCAATTTTTAATAAAAATATAAATTCTCCGTTGCTTTAGATTTTGAGTGAAATAGATACTGCATTTCTCTCTTTCTATGTTTTTATTTTCCTGGCTTTGAAAACTTAGCCAGCAATATCATCCAGGTCTGCAGGAGTCAAGGAAAGAGAACAACAAGTTTTAACTACTGAGAACATTTAAAAAGGGAATCTTTTCCCATGTCCTCTTTCCTTCCAATTTAGCTGCTGGCTATTACCATGTTTTGGTCTGCAGGGCTGGGGCTCTGGTACAAGTGCAAATTACCGTTGCATTAAGTTTTTATTATCCATGACTCCCAGAACGTTTTGCAAGGAGTATTTACTTTTCCAGCTGTCAAATGGTGGCAAGCAGAAGGGAGTGATCTCAGGCCTGCAAACCAGTGAGCTGGGACAGAAAGCAGAGGAGCTGCTTTTCCTTGATCTCCCTCAGTGAACGAACGCAGAGCTGAAAACAAATAGACCTTGGGCATCCTGAATCCCAGCCCTCTGTTCTAACACTGCATTTTGGATGTGCAGGACACAGAGGACAGTTCCATTGGATGCTGTGCTAAGGCCCTGTTGCTGTCTCTCCCCCCAGTTCAAGCAGTACGTGAGCAGGCTCCGCAGCAAGAACACGCTTTACAAGAGGAGGCGGCAGGAGGTGGCGGCAATCACGGCCGAGTACGGGATCCTGCAGAGGACCGAGGAGCTCCTGCGGCAGCGCCACCAGGCAACCCAGCAGCAGCTGGTACCCTCAGCTGGGGCTGCTCCCCTCCTTCCCTGCCCTGGGAGCAGCCTGAGCATCCCAGGGATCCTGCTGGGTGCTGTGTGTCACCCTGTGCTGCTCCCCTCCTTCCCTGCCCTGGGAGCAGCCTGAGCAGCCCAGGGATCCTGCTGGGTGCTGTGTGTCACCCTGTGCTGCTCCCCTCCTTCCCTGCCCTCCCTGGAGCAGCCTGAGCATCCCAGGGATCCTGCTGGGTGTTGTGTGTCACCCCCAGCTCTTGCTGCTCCCCTGCCCTCCCTGCCCTGGGAGCAGCCTGAGCATCCCAGGGATCCTGCTGGCATTATTCCAATGTGTATCACCCTGTTTGCTGCTCCCCTGCCCTCCCTGGAGCAGCCTGAGCATCCCAGGGATCCTGCTGGGTGCTGTGTATCACCCTGTGCTGCTCCCCTGCCCTCCCTGCCCTGGGAGCAGCCTGAGCATCCCAGGGATCCTGCTGGGATTATTCCAGTGTGTATCACCCTGTGCTGCTCCCCTGCCCTCCCTGGAGCAGCCTGAGCATCCCAGGATGCTGTGGGATTATTCCAATGTGTATCACCCTGTGCTGCTCCCCCAGCCCTCCCATCCCAGGATGCTGCTGGGATTATTCCCCCATTATTCCAATGTGTATCACCCTGTGCTGCTCCCCTGCCCTCCTGAGCATCCCAGGGATCCTGCTACCATTATTCCAATGTGTATCACCCCCAGCTCCTGCTGCCCTCACTGAAGGAGCCTTTGGGGTAGAAAAGGGATTTTTAGCTGTTAACTCTGAGGCTGCTGTAGTTTGTGGCCATCAGGACTGGTCTGCAGCTTCTTTTTAGACTGAGGGCCCTGACCCTGCTTTTTAAAGTGGATGGTAAATCTGTACAAGTGCTGCTTAGGGCAAGGCTGGATGCTTAAATTACTTTTTGGTAATCCATAGATGTAGTGAGGGCTTAGAGAATGACCAGCAGCAAACAGGATCCAAGTTACTGCTCTAAAATATATAGGAATGGTATTTAAAGAAAGAGCAGGCAAGCACCCCCAATATTTAGAAGGAAATGTGTTTAAATTTAAAACGGATAAATCTTCCCTAAGCCAGAAGGATTTCTGCTCTGGATAACTGTAAGCATCCCAAATGCAGGAACACTCTGTGGTATTTTCTTCCAATCCCTGTGTTCTTGTTACCAAAATACTTTACAAAATAATTTGCTGTATCTTTTGATCAAGCAGACAGATTTTACACATTGAAATTCTTCAGAGCCTGACCCCCAGCGCATTTTGCTCTGTGGAAACTCTGTTCACTTCACTGAGCATTGGATGACCAAATATTGTATTTACAGAGGGGTTTTATTGTCCTGCTGTTCATGCACGGGATAAAATCTACTTTTCTGGAAGCTAGATTAATTATAATAAATTGATTAATAAAATAAATTAATTATAGTACTTACCCTTTTTACTTCTTCACAATATTTAGCTCCAAGAAGGAATTTGCTGTTTCTTGGTTAATGGACTCACATCCAGCATTGATTGTTTGTGTCTGCAGCAAGCAATTGAGGAGAAGAAAGGAATCTCTGGATACAGCTACACCCAGGAGGAGCTGGAAAGAGTCTCTGCAGTGAAGAGTGAAATGGATGAAGTGAAAGGCCAGACATTAGATAACATGTCTGAAATGGTGATTTTTGTCTTAAACTATTGCATTTCCTCAGTTTGAATATCTGGTTCCTCAGCATATAAAACCCAATTTAATCTTTTTGTTTGGGTTTATAAATTTCCTTTAATCTGTGGGTATACATATATATAAATATTTCTAACAAACACATCTGCAAAGATGATCTTGACAAAGTTTACTAAAATGTGCATTTATTTTCTTTAAAATCCTGCAAATAAATCCTTCTTTTCTCCCCTTCAGAAACTTTAGGGATATCAAATCTTCTTGCCTTTGATTTTTTACCTTTTTCATTATTTCAGAGGTAGTTTCATATTTGTTCTCATTTGACACATTATTTGAAAGAGATGAATGGTTTGAATCTGTAATAGAGGCTTTTTCTAAAATGTTTGTAAATCACTGGAGTTAAGCATTTGTTGAAAAGATACTTAATATGCTTAAAGAGCTAAATAGCTTGTCTTTTTCTTTATAGCCTGATTTTCAATTGCCCTTAGAACTGTCATGTTTTAATTTACCTGCCCACATAGCCATAGAAGCAAGAAAGAACTTGAATTTCTAATTTAAAAATATTATAAGAGAGCAAAAAGCAAAATAGCATCTTTTTAACTCATTAGGGCACTTCTAGAATACAATGGTGTAACTAAAATAGAATTGCTCTCAAGCAGAAAGGTGGATGCAATTTGAATTTTCAGTCTAAATATATCAAAGTGACTCAGTTTCAGCATTTTCAAGCTTTATTTAACCTGTGCAAGTGTATTTGTTTTCTTAAGGATTTGTTCCTTTCTCTGAGCCCCCTGTGTGCATCCCCTCCATCTCCCCTGCTCCTTCAGCTCTTTGGTGTCTGCCCCAAGGGCCGTGCCCTGGGCTTTGTTGGGATGTCCTCAGTTGGAACTGTGGGAATGGCCCCACTGCCAGATGGGCTTTTCCCCTTTCTTAATTAGGCCTGAACTTCATCTGGATAATTAAGGTTTCATCACACATTTTTTCCTCTCTGTATTTTGGTTTACTTCCCTTCCTTTTCACATTCCTAATTACATAAATGTACAATTAGGGTTATAGAGTTAATGAATATTATTCTGGCCCTTTCTCAGGTGAAGAAGCTGAATGCCATGGTGGCAGAGAAGAAGGCAAGCCTTGCTCCTGTCATCAAAGAGCTGAGGCAGCTGCGTCAGACCTGCCAGGTTTGTAGAAACTCCCCTTTCTTTCTGTGTAAACCGAGTCAAACCCACAAATAAATCCAATTTCCAGATCTCTGAAGGGCTCCACAAGGACATGATCAACTCTGAGGGAAAGCTGGAAATAGCAGAATGTGTCAACACCGTTTGCAGCAAGCAACGTGCTAAAGGTTGGGATTTGTAAAAGCTGACAGTGCAGGCACAGAATTCGGTCCTTTATAGCAATTTAAAAAATTACTACATCAGGGAAAAATGTGGAAAGTCATAGTTCAAACCCAAAGCAAAGCTAGTTTCAGATTAGTTGCAAAGCTATTTCTGTATTTCAGCACTGGTGATTCCAACCAACACTGTTTTTCTGAGTGGATTGCAGATAACTTCTCATCCAAATATTGGCTACATTGATCTAATTCCTGCTTTAATCTGTGGCTCTGACAAATTTGTCCATTTGTTCTCAAAATTTTATAGAGAGCTGGGGAAAAAAAGTCTTTTGGGTGTACAGCTGCCATAAGTTGGCTCATTACCATGGAATTAAGTAAACTGATCCATTTATCTATCAGTGAAATTTCCAAAAATCCTACTTTTAATGCTTCCATTCAAAGTTGTCAGCAGATGAAATCCAGCAAAGGGGTTGATTGTGCACAAGTGGAAATCTGGCTTTTCATAGGGAACACTTAGAGTGATCCTTTCTTAATGTCTATTTTTATAATTATTTGTTCTTTTTCTTCTTGCAAACACAGCCTTGTTACCCTGGCAGGGAACAGAAGGAATTTCCTTCTCTCTGATCCCCGGCATGGGGGGGTTGGTGGCTTCCCTGTGTAATCACAGCCAGTGAGGGTCACACTCCAGGAGCTGGGGCTGGTGTGTGAGGGGCCTGAGTGTCACATGCCAGCCAAAGGAAGATTTCCCTTTCCCTGATGTGCCCTTTTGCCCTTTTCACCAAGGAGTTAACTCAGGAACGTGAGGAGAAGAAGATGCACTATGACAGTTGTGCGGCCGGGCTGGAGACCAATCGCTCGGCGCTGGAGCAGGTGAGCTGGGGCTGCCTCTGCTCCTGCCTGCTGCACTGCACTGCACTGCACTGCACTGCACTGGTGCTGGGCTGCACTGCTGCCCTGCCTCCTCAGCACGAGCCAAGTACAAATCAGTGAGGCAGGGGGAGCCCAGGCCGTGCCTGGAGCTGCTCTGGGGTGGCTGCAGACTCACAGGCCCTGAGCAGCAGCACAGGGGCTCAGGGGGCTTCGTGCAGCTCTGATCAGCAAGGAGGTGAGTCTGCCACGAATGCTGCTGCCCTGCAGTGTCTGTTAGGGAACAGTTTGTCCATAAAATAAAGATTAATTGATCAAGACAAATCTTTATATGTAGTTAGCAGTTTCACTGCATTAGCAATAAATTCAGTGGATAATTAATGACTGAAACTGGTGGTGAGGAGACTTCATTAAGTGGGACAGTCTTGTATTCCTGCTTTGTCTCGCTCCATCACTCTTGTGAATTTTGACTGGGCTTGGTTTCTCAAGGCCTTGCCCTCAGAAGATTTACTGCAAGGTAAACAGGGAGTTTAAAGTGTGGGTGGATATACAGACAGTTATTTTCCTCCTCTAAATGTTCCTTCCTACCAGATGGACCTGGTATGAAATGGACCTTCCAAAGGAACTATTTTACAACAGCAATCGAGGCTTTTCTTCTTGGCAGACAAGTCCCAGTCATTTTCTACCAGGTGGTGACAATCACAGCCACTGACTGAGCTGGACAGGAGTTGAACTGTAGAATTCAGTTTTCCAGCTGATGGTCTGGAAATCACACAGTGACAGAGCTCTGGAATTGCAAATGCTGTGCAGTCTGGAATGAGTACAGGAGTTCCACTGGGATCATGAGGCTTTTTGGGAATGGACCATTTAGAGATGGGAGCAACCCACCATGTCCAGATTCCTCCATGTAATTATTGATTGGTGATTAACCTACTATTGGCATGTCTGTAGCTTCTAACATGCACTTTGCAGATATGTTCTAGGAAGTGCTTGTTCACAGCTGTGCCTGGCACTTCAGATGTGCTGAGGAACAGGAGTCTTGGCAGCACTGCTAAGTGTCTGTTACAAGTCAGGCATTAATAAAAACCTGTTAACAGCCATTTTGCATCTCTGACTGTGACTGAAACTGCAAATCTAAAACCACTCAGTTGTCTTTCACTCTAAAAGAGACTTGTGAGAAACCCAAATTTTATAAACATTTGAGAAATTATCAATTCAGGATTATTATTATTATTATTACTATTATTAATATTATAAACTCTCATGGTTTATATGGCAACTCAGGGCATCTCCTGGGAGCTTGCAGTCACCATGTGCTTTGGAATTTTCCTCTTTTCCCACAGGAAGTGAAAGGGCTTCTTGAGGAGTGTGCCCAGGAAGAGAGCAACTACCGTTACATTAACTGCATGAAAAGGGTGAGAGCACAAACAGTTCAGAGTGAAATGAAATGGCAATTACAATATACACACCCAGGTATGAATTTGATGATGTGTTTCTTCCCAGAGCCTGGAGGTCCAGCTGCAGCGTGCCAAGGAGGAGATGAAGGCCTACGTGTCCCCAGAGCCGCAGGAGCGGCGCAGGGCGGTTCGGTGAGCGGGGCAGGGCTCTCTGCCCTTGCCAGGGTTCTGTCCCCTCAGGGTCACCTGAAGGAGATTCACAAACTGAGGCTGAAGTCAGGAATTTTCTCATTGGCATTTGGGGTGGAGGAGTTCACCTGATAAATTTAGAAACACTATAATAATCTAAAAATAAGCATCTGGGATTCCAGCCTATACTGCTGTGAACATACGAGTTCTGTCAGACAGAGCAGGGGATTTGCCCCTCCCACTGGAGATTTCAGCCCAGGACAGGCTTTCACTGGAAGCCCCAGACTCTGAGGATGGTTCTGCACCATCCCATGAACCTCCATCCTTACCCTCAGTTTCAGTGACTCCAGTAAAAGCCACTTCCTTCATCCCATGACTCTTTTCAGGACCCCTCGCCTTTGACTGGCAGCAAGAGAAACAGGAAATACTATAAATTGAGCTGCTGATTATTTTTGGTGTAGTTTTCTATTTTAAATATTAATTTTTCCTGCCAAAGATGGAAATGTTTTCTGAGAATGAGATATTTTAGATTCATTATCTGTGCTAAGTCTAAATGTTACCATGTCATAGAGATTTTTTACACTTAACTAAGTGTAACTTAACTAAATATTTTTGTGAAAGTATCCTGTTGAAAATTTTGTGTATGTTCAATCTTCTAATACAACGTAAAAGCTGAAACAAAATTCAGGCAACAGTCAACAAACTGTTTCAAAATTAAGCATCAGGAAAATCCAAAACATTTTTAATTTCCAGTTGGTAAAAGTGTCAAAATACTCAGGGCTTATTCTTCATAATTAGCTCTTCAAAATTTCAGAATATTGCAAGAAATAGAAATTCTGTTTTCCAGAAAAGTAAATATTAGATCCTTGTTGTCAACAAAATAATCCAGTTGGGTGTCAGTAGTTGTACAAGGTGGTCTTTGCTTTCCCACCACAATATTTCCCAGTCATGAACATTTATCAAAACAGTTTTAAAATTCATGTTTGCTCAGTTTTATGGCCATTGATAGGGAAATGTGTCAGACAGTGAGAAAACTCCAGGGATTCTCTCAGGAGAATCCATCAGACCCTTTCCACTGGTACCAGTGGAGCTGCAGCTCCGTGGTGTAGAAGAGGCAGAGATCACCAGGAAGGGAAGGACCAGAGTAACATTTATCACAGAGACCTAATGCAAGGATGTGAGGCATGGGAGTGCTCAAACACTGGGCACTAAAGAGTGTAGGGAAATAAGAGTAAGCAAAGAATCAGAACTACAAACATTGGGGAGGGAGAAGAGGAGGATGAGGAAAGAAAAGGCTGAGAGGGCTCTTGCTCTATTTCACAAAATAATGAAATGCTGTAGGAAATAAACATTTATCTAATGAAGGAAAGATGAAACAGCACAATTAAGCAGGAGGCTGAACAGATAAAACCTTAGTGATGATGTGAATATTCATGAGGATGAGGACCTGAGGCAGCAGGGTCAGACAGTGGGGAGTGGGAGCTCAGGTTGGTTCACTCCAACTCAAATCCTGGGAATTGAGCATCCAGGATGTGGGAGTGACACAGAGCAGCCATCAGAGCCAGTGCTGGGATGGAGCAGGAGCCCAGCCGTGCAGTCCCAGGTTTGGGGAGGGAATGTGAGCAGGCTGGCACCCCCTGTGCTGTCCCTGTTCCACTTCCCCACTCTGGAAATGATCCTCCCACAGGGATCAGCCAGTCCTGACCTTGCTAGGAGGTCACTGAGCTGTCTCATTTCAGTGAGTTACAGCAAAGTTCAGTGGAGAGATCGTAGCAAAATATAAAATGAGACGATGACATTTTTCTCTAGACATCCCTTTAGAACCCGAATGTATTTTTCAGCAAGTGCTGGAATGTAAACGGAGTAAAAATGAACCATAAATAGAATTGCACTTTCCTAACAACGTATTGAACAAAAAATGTCTTAATTCAGACCCTCTTTATTGAATATAAACTCTCTGTTCCGTGCAGTCATTTGTTAGGAATGTGAAAAGTTAATTTTCTTTTCTAAAAATAAAAAGTTGTAGGGTTTTAACAAAGTTATTAAGTTACATTCTTTCCAGTCATCATTATAAATAGTAAAGAAAAACTTACTAGGAAAGACATAAAATCTTCTGATGATTACTTTAAAAACTCTACTTAAAAAAAAAAAGAGGGTGTTCTGGAGGCCAAATGTGTGAGACGTTCTGTGTGCCAGGGCAAAGAACAGCTTCAGCCAGGATTGCTGGGATCAGTGGGACAGCACAGCACCTGGAGCAGCCTCAGCACAGCTCTGATCTGTTCTGGCTGCAATTGTCCAAGAGCAAGAGACCCTGAAGTGATCCAGCTCTGTTCCTGTGGAGGCAGGAGCAGCTGGCCCAGGCCCAAGGGCTCCAGTCAAAGTCCTGCAGTACCTGGGAGAAGGGGAAGGAATAAGGGAACACAGAGCTTTGGGTCCACACAGCTGCTCTCACACTCCAGGAAACCCTCTCAGGTTCTGGCATCGTGAAGGGGAACATTTCTTTCTGGAAATCAGGATTTCTGTACTCAGAGGTCATCTGCCCTGAGCCCTTTGGAAAGCTCTTTAAATGAGCTGGGTTATTTGGAATTCCTTTAGCTGATTCTCACACCAGAAAAATGTAATAATTACACACAAAATAGAATTGATTTTTTTTCCAAATGGCTCAGTGCACAGGTTTTTTTTTCTATTGTCACATTTCAGAAAAGCTAAAGATAAGTGCCTGTGCTGTCTGTGGACGGTGCTGTTGTGGTTTGCATATTTTACTGCCAGGGGTCATGTGTCAGCTTTGGGTATGGCAGAGAGATGAGGCCACCTGGTACAGACAGAGGTGACCAGCCAGGGCTTTCCATGCTGCAAGTCAGCATTAACACTTCTCAGCCTGTACTCAGGCCTGAAATGGGAGGGCTGTGCTGGGAGAGGAGCGTGCAGCATTGTCACTGCACTCAGTGGCCTGCTCAGGCCTGGGCTGAAACACCATTCCCCCTCATTCCTGGCCATTCCTCCTCATTCCTGGCCATTTCCCCTCATTCCTGGCCATTCCCCCTCATTCCTGACCATTCCTCCTCATTCCTGGCCATTACCCCTCATTCCTGGCCATTCCTCCTCATTCCTGGCCATTCCTCCTCATTCCTGGCCATTTCCCCTCATTCCTGGCCATTCCTCCTCATTCCTGGATTTTCCCCCTCATTCCCGGCCATTCCCTCTCATTCCTGGCCATTCCCCCTCATTCCTGGCCATTCTCCCTCACTCCTGGCCATTCCCCCTCATTCCTGGCCATTCCTCCTCACTCCTGGCCATTCCCCCTCATTCCTGGCCATTTCTTCTCATTCCTGGCCATTTCCCCTCATTCCTGGCCATTCCTCCTCATTCCTGGCCATTCCCCCTCATTCCTGGATTTTCCCACTCATTCCTGGACTCTCCCCCTCATCCCAACCCTGCATTGACAGCAGTTAAGGGCTGTGGTTCTGTGCATTCTGACACCTGTACGAGTGAGGCTGTGGCTCTCCTCAGGATGTCACAGGATAAATTAATTACAAAAAGGATCAGGGTCTCATCTGCATGGCCTCACTGTTGCCCTCAAGCTGGAAGGAGCAGTGATCATGGCCTGCCTCAAAAATGTAAGAGACCTTAGCCAGGATCACTTCTCCCAGCTGCACAGCTGAGACAAGGAGATCTGATACTTCATATCAAGGATTCATTTTGCCCAATGATAAAAAGGTTTCTTTGTGTTTCCTCTTCTGTCTCATTTATGAACCTCCCAATACTTCCATCATTTTCCATGTTTGCATCATTATTCTGTCCTGTTACACAGAACCAAATCATGATAAAATGATTTTATGTTTCCTTTAGAGAACAGTATACACGAATAATCCTTGAACAAGAAAACCTTGGGAAGGTAAGAATGAGGCTTTTACCTTCTACAGCCATTGAACAGTTTGTATTTTTGTGGGGCTGTGGTCAGTCTTTTATAAAAAGCATTGTGCAGCCTGCAAAGAAAATTCCATCACTGCTGGCATTGGTAATTAATACCCTGGAAAAGGATCCTGCTCCCTCCTCAGGGCTTGATTTCCTGCAGGGAATAGCATGAGCTGCTGTAAGGGATAGGCAAACAGCTCAATGTGACAGCACATTCCCTGAAAACCCTTTGGATAAGAGCCTGAACAGGGGCATAACGAACTGTGCCAGCTCAGATTTTCTGTTGTATATAAAGCAACCTGTTGAAGACAATAAATTGTGAGCCTGTCACCCTTATCACTGCTGCTAAAGGCCAGGGGATCAGCAGTGTCAGACAAAAGCAGTTGTCCAGTTTTAATCTTGTCTGAAGCTCAGATCAGCAGGGACGAGGCTGGGCTTAGCAAGTCACACCAAACAGCTTTTATTAATTTCCTTTTCTTACTCAGTCTCAGTGATTTTTACAGGTCTGGGCTGCCTCTCTTAATAATCAGGAAGGGGTTTAATTGTAAAACACTGATTTTGTGTTAGAGTATCTTGGTGTGAATCCATTGCATGTTGTACCTTGATACTGCAAGGGCTCTGCATGGAAATGATGTCAGATTTTTAGCATAAGTTCTCAAATAGATAAGACTAGACAGTTAAAAACCATGGAAATAGTTGTCAATCCATACACAGAACTAAGTCCCAGGTGTTAATGCCTTTAGCACTTGAAGAGAGTGTTATCACTGTGAACAAAACAATATTTCCATAGCATATAAATATCTCTGTCATTCCCAGCTGCTTATGTGAGCAACTTTTGTGGTGTAGAGCTGTTGCAGAAATCTGATATTTTTGTATTTTTAACAGAAACTGCGAGAGAAACAGAAAGTTGTACGGGAAAGTCACGGGCTGAACATGAAGCAAATGAAAATGTGGCAGGACTTTGAGAAATTAATGGAATGTAAGAGAGAATGTTTTCTGAAACAACAAAATCAAGCAGCCATTGGTCAGATCATTCAGGAAGGAGGTAAAGATAGGCTTGTGTTATGAATTTTTCCTCCTGATACCCACATGAAGTAGGAGGACTCTTGTTAAATACTGTTGCTTTCATCAATTCTATAATTTTTGTACGTGGTTTGGTGTTGGTGCATAAACAGAGAGAGCAAAGAACCCCTCTGGAAGCTTTTGCTCCATGTCTCAGTGCCCATGTGCCATGGCTGGGAGGGCTGCACTGGGCTGAACCTGCTCGTAAATCTGTGTTTTAGGAGGCTGGGAATGGCATCTGCAGGAGATCAAAGGGAAACAAATCCTCTGCAGGGTCACAGAAAACTCATGTAATTGCTCTGCCTCTCATTCTCTATCGATAAGGTTACATTTTTGCAAGGCCTGAGAGTCTTGATGTTGTATAATTGTGGTCCTCCTGGCTTGGCCCTGCTGTCCCCATTGTCCTTACCCAGGCAGTGTGGCAGCAGGAGCTGCTGGCCTGGCCCCAGCACTCCTGGCCATTCTTTCCTTGCACAGTTGAGCTCAGCTGATTGCCTGGAGAACAATCACTTGGATTCTGAGCTTTTTCCATTATCTTTTGCTGCTGTTGTTTTTAACAGAAGTTTTTTCCTTGCACATTTACCCCCTTTGTATTTTCTGAGAGTGCAAATGTAAAGGGAGCTGGGCTGAAGCTTTCCCCAGGGAGGAGTTTTGAGCTGTTTTGTCTGCACAGTGCAATTCCAAAGGGATTACACACACACAGAGAGGGTCATCCCAGGGCTGGAGGTTATCCATGGATGTAGATATGGCCCAGGGGTTCTTGCCTCTGGCCTGGAGTGCAGCCCTGAGCTGGGAGCCTCAGGCAGCTGTCCCTGCCCTCAGAGGTGGCCCAGGGATGGAGGTGAGGACTGAGTGTCCCTCACATGTCACCATTCCAGATGAGCACTCCTGGCCCTGCCACAGATCAGCAGCACAGAGAGAATTCTGTGGGACCAGAGCTCCTGCTGCTCTCCTTTGCCTTACTGGATTCCTAGATAGGTTGGTGGGGTTTTTTATAGTTTTTCCTGTTTGAAGTAGAGTGTCTTTTTTCAGGATATAAAAAGAGTAATTTTGCTTTCTTTGATACCTAACTATGAGATCTTCTGCTGGTTTCTATATCCAGAGAGTTTGGGAATTATATATAGAGTTCCTGGTTTGCCTTTGCATTAAATATATTTGTTAACAGGACTAAAATAAAAACTGGCAAAACTACATTTTGACTGTATGGTATTCTTCTTTTTTACATTTTTTAGGTGAAAGAAGGAAATGGTTGGTGGCTGGGTCACAGGAAAAAGGGGTTATTTAATGACATTTCTTTGAGCAGCTTCCAAAGGGCTCACAGTGTGAGGAGTGGGTCTCAGCTCCACAGATCCCAGGACATCCTCCTGCCAGCCCTCCCACACTGCCAAATAGCTGGAGATAGTTTTTCCCAACAGCTGCACACTGACCCCACTGTCCCAGGCCAGGGAGAAGAGCAGGGTGCCCCTGGCACAGGGGGAAGGCACAGGTGGAGCTGTGCCACCACCCCCTGCTCCAGGAGCTGATTGCTGCAGGATTCAGTGGGGCAGGGAAGGGGTCTCTGGCAGGAGGGAGAGCCCAGGAAAGGCCAGGCCGTGTGGGGTGGGCACAGCCATCTCCAGGGACACCTGGGTGCTTTGTGCCATCATTCCCAGGGTGCAGAGCTGCAGGAGCCATGGCAAAGCCATCCCTGCACTCCCAATGGGGGCGTTTGCTGAAGGCTTGACAGCAATGGGAAAATAACAGACCAGGAGATGTGAGACAGGCTGAAAACGTGGGATAATCACCAAAAATGGACATTTAGGTTACTCAGGGATCAGCCTGTGGTTCACAGTCACTAGACAGGGCAGGGAGAAAGGGGATTTCATAGACTGGAAGTCAAAACTTTTAACCAAACCTTAGAAATCCTGTTTGACTGGACCATTTACACAAAGATGTATGACAGGGATTAGCCTGCTGCCCAGGGAAAAGCAATGCCTTGGAAATTCACAGCAATGATGTGGAGTAAGACTGAGTACAATCATTTTCTGGTTTTCTGTTCAGTTACCCTAAAAATAGTTCATCTTTCTTCCTTATAAAAACAGTTTATTGCTGGTTACTCAAAGATGACGTGATTGTTGTTCTGATCTGATTAGTGCTCTGTCATTTGTGCTGCACCAAGAAAGGGCACACATTATACACTGCAGCAGCAGCAGCAAAATGACTTTCTGAGATGAAGCAAAAAATCATAATAACTGTTATCAAAGGAAAATTGGAAAAACTCAAACACTATTTTTAGCTTTTTATACAAGTGGACATTTAATAAATGCAGCTTTAATGGATTCTGTTCACTGGCTTTTCAACCTGGTTCAGGATTTGATGGGAGCATTCAAAAATCTTGGAATTTCGCAGTTTTATCTTCCTATCTTGCCACAAAAAAAGCTAACTTCTCAGTTTTTTACTTTGTTATTGCTAATAGCCTGGCTGGTTAATAAGATTAAACATTCTAAATGGCAAAATACTTGTGTTTCTATTGGGAAGATCCAAATAAATCAAAAATTTAGGTAAATTTGAGGCAGCAGCACTTACCAAATTTGTCCCAGCTGGAACACCAGTCCAAGCAGTCACATGAGCAGCAGCTCACTTTGTTTCCAAAGGCTTCTCCTTATCCCTATCCAGAACTGGATGAGGCATCCATCCCAGCTACAAAACTACTGTAATATTCTGCAGCTTTGGGGGATTTAGTGATGTTGGTTTCAGCTGTCCCTGGAACTACAGCAAGATCCACATGGACCTGAGAGATGAAATAGTTCAGACATCAGAAACAGGCATGAGAAAGCAGCACATCCACTGTTTGTGGGAGCAGCCATTTACCATCTGGGTCTCAGATAATCTGGTTTATATTAGAGCTACCATCTTACTTCCATTTGAACTGTAATAACTAAAATGGATGTTATCAAACTTCCTTTCCTACACAAATCTAGGATTGCTTATTTTCATCTCTTTACTCTCATGGAGATTACCCCTGAGGATGTCACATGCATATAGGTGCCCACAGCCATGAAGGTTTTTGTTTAAATATTCCAGTTTGCAGAGGTTTCTTGACAAGACTTCCCTGCAGCTGATGCTGCTCTCAGTTGCAGACCAGGCTGCAGCAGAGATGGCAGCAGTGCCTGGGGTAGATGTTCTGCCTATGGAATCATGCCATGGGTCATGTTCTGCCTATGGAATCAAGGTGGGATCTTGCCCAGGGCTGGAGGTGCAGCTCAGAGCTCGGATCAGTGTTCTGTGTCTGGCCCAGAGGCAGCTGCAGCTCGCTCCCTGTGCCTGTCCCTGAGAGCCATGGATGCAGAGCCCATGGATCCCCTCTGGCAGCGCTTGGCCAGCCTGGAGCCGGCTCCCCCAGGGTGGCACACGGCCACCGACTGAGCTCTGTCACCTGAAGTGTCCCTTGGGGGAAGGCTGTGACACGGTGTGGGCCCCCTCCATCCCCCTGGCCGGGACAAGGGCAGCTCTGGGCTCTCTCTGGGCCTGTTTGCTCGGAGCCCATGAAAAGGCAAATCCCAGTGCCGGGGTTATCGCTGCCGCAGGAGGGTCCTGCCCTGGGATCGCCGTTAACCCTTCAGCTGCCTCGCTGCAGCGGCACGGCACTGACAGCCCCCGGCCGTGCCAGCGTTCCAGCAAGGAAGCGTTACACGAATCAACAACTTTATCACAAGGTCCCACCTGGCTGGCACCACCCACGGGCAGTTGTTTTCTAACAATCAGAATCTGACCTATTTCCAGCTTGTTTAAAGAGTTCTTTAAATTCTCTCTGAATTTAAAGCGGGCTCTCCAAACTCCAGAGGCAATTCCTGTTATTCCAAGGGCAGGGGGTGAAAAGGGCATTTTTCACACCGATTCCCTGATTCCTGGGGTTGGTGTCATCCTGGGTGAGCAGCTCTGGGGACTTGGAGAGGGAGCAAACACGTCCCAAATAATCAGCAGGAACTGGGAGACAAACCTGACTTTCACAAGCCCTGACTTCAGTGGGAGTTTTGCCAAAACAAGGTCTGCTGGATTTAGCTCTGTTCTTCATCCTGACAGAACAAGCAGGAATTAAAGGGCCCATCATCAGATTTATAGCACACTGAAAATAAAAATAACAGTAATTATCTAAAATAACGCCTTTCAGCCAACACAAATCAATGTTCCATGGGACATGTTCTAATTTATAACAAAAATTAAATGTTTGTGGAAGATTTTCTCAGCACAAACAATTGAAATAACAAGTCTTGAGCAAAGTGGTTTGATTTTTCGTAGACATTTACGAGAGGCTATTGCACAAATCCAGTGCTGAAATATTGAGTGTTTATCATTTGACTAAAACTGTGTTCTTTACCTTGTATTTAAAGGAATTATTTCTATTTATTATTAAAAAGTGTATTTTTGCCTCTTTTTTTGCCATTCCATTCTGCATAGTAATGAAAAAACTCCATTTTTGCTAATTAGGATACACACATCCAGCATTTGTTGCAAGCCAGGAGCTGGAGGTTTTTTCCTGCAAATGGATCTACTCAAGCCAATGTCTATTTTCCTGCTTCAGTTCAGTCTCTTAATACACAGTAAGATGTCATTTTTAAGCTTCTAAATTTTATTGCAACTGCTCAAGTTCTAAACCCACTCATTTATACAATAAGCCCTTAATTAAGTCTACTCTTGAAATAGGATAAAGCCCAAACCTGCACTTTTTGCTAATACCAGAAAAAATGCAGTTGACAGGAATATGGGAAATGGGATCTTACCAGCTATCAGAGAGAAATTCCTTTCTCTCTCCCTGCTTATTTTTCCTGGAATGGAATAGGAAATTTGCTTTGCTCTTTGGGAGCAACAACAACAAAACCATAAAGATTTACATCACATACAAATAATGACCAAGTAAGGGAAATAATGAAGGAACCAATCCCCCAATTTCTTTGTACATTTTGCAACTGGTTCATACTGAAAAAAACCTAAAAAACCTAAAAACCATTATGATTCTCTGCAGTTAAAATTGGGGGGGGGTAATGTTTGAAACTGGATTACTCTTTTTTAAACAGCAGTTGAAACTCTAAGGTTATAAAGCATTAATAATTCAGCACTTTACTTGGTTTACACTACCACAGCATTTTCTGGTGAGTAAACCAGGGTTTAGGCATTTCTTTGCAGTTATTATACAAGTTTTAGAGCCATTAGTGAAGAATTACCAAGAGCAAAAAGGGCTGATTAATTACTTTGGGATTCTAAAAATGGAAACATTTAAAATTAAAATCACATTAAAATCGTATATTTTGCTTATCAACTGCTATTTAAATGATGCAGTGCCCTAAAGCAGCTTTTTTGTGGACTGCAGCATTAAAACCTTGGAGGTTTTAGAAAGTATTTATAAAAGAGTGACCCCATCTCCCTCGTTGTGTGCTTGGAGCCTGCCGTGTTTTTACAGCGTGTTAAAAAGCAAACAGAACTATCAGAGCACTGAAAGTCACCCACAGACACAACCTGTTCCACAAATATTTCCCACTGATGTTGCATCTTCTGGCCCAAAGGGTTCCTCTCCTTGGTTTTCCCTTCCGTGGGCTCAGGGAGCAGAGAGGGAGGCAGTTCCTGGGGCAGAGAGGGCAATGGGGCAGTGCCAGGGACTGGGCAGTGCCAGGGACTGGGCAGTGCCAGCACCATCCTGACATTAAATCTCCTCCAGAAAACATCTCCCACAGCTCCTGACCAGTGGCCCACTCACAGGGGGCTCTTGCTGTTGGGTTACTGCTCCTTTTGTGGTTTTTATTTGCTGAGCTGCACTTCAGTATTTCTATGGGAAATGCACCACTTTAAACTCCCATACCATGAAGGTTCTTTTCTGCTTCTTGGTTTAATTGAAGGCTGATCATAAAACACAAAGAGAGGGAAAGAGGGAACTCAGATACTGGAAAAAGCACTATAAATATTTTCCTGGGGTCATGGACACAACCTTGTATCACTTCACCCAGTGTTGTGGAAAGAATTAGACAACCCTTTCATGAAATATCTAAAAGGTGTTTACAATTCAATCCCAAATTAACGTGGCTTTTTCTTTAAAGAAAACATCCCCTAATTCTTAAATCTGTTACCAAATTTATTTTCAGCCTTTGAGGGGATTCGCTTGCTGGTGACTTGGCAGTGTCAGACGAATGTTTGACTTTTATTCTGACACTTGTTGAAGAATTTGATTGAAACTATATATGTCTAGATAACACCCAACAAAGTGCCCCTCTTGCGTTTGTTTCGAGATATTTTTGGAAACAACAGAGGCGACCTTGGACAGAGCTGCTTTTCCAATTTAGGAATTCATTTGGTCTAAGAGAGTAAAATTATACTCTTTAATCCTTTTGTGTACCCACAAACCAGACAGTTTAATTTTATGCTACTGCAGAATTGTTTTTCTGAACCTTCTTGGTGTTGTTGATCTGTTTAGGATAAGAATTAGTTTGGTTAATCAACAGCTACTTTCAAATGTACACATAAATAGTTTCTGATGTATCACATGCCCCTTAAAAATATTGTGTAATCCAGAATCTCGGCAGCCCTTTATGTAACACCTTTGCTCCTCTAGAGCCAGTGCCAATAAAAGGTGTTTGCTTTGTCTTTGCTTAGAAAAATGGGATTTCAAGGCAGAGCTCGCAGAGACCTGATGTAAAATCTAAATGGGGAGTGGAAGGGGCTGACACCTGTCCCTTCCAGCACAAAGGGTGTTTGTCAGGCTCCCAGGGGAAAAGCCAAGGTCTGGAGCCAGGTCCTCTCTCCCCCAATTGTTCTGACTTGGGTTGCCAGCTGTGCAATTGTCTCTGCAAGGTTTTATTGCATCTAATCACTTAGGATGTGTTAAATAGTTTGCACTTAATTTTCTATACAATCAATATATTTTAATTCATTTGTATTGCTCTGCTACAGACCTCCTGCACTCAGGGACAAAATGGGATTAGTTTGTGGCAATGATAATGCAGTTTCCCTGCTGGAAGTAAAAGGAGAACTGACAGAGTAAATGTTCTTGTCATTTATCCTGTACAAGATTTGCTCCCTTCAATATCAATGTTGTCCAGTGTTACCTAATGATCAAATCTAAGGAATAACATGGAAGCTAAATCTAGACATGCCAGTGGGATTTATCTGGGATAAGTGGCATATGCTTGGGAGTATATTGTTTATATTAATTGGATCACACTCCGTGTCAATGCACACTTTTATAGCTCTGTTATACTCTGACTCTGACTGATGGCTCAAGTTCTCACTCCAGAATATCCAGTTCCCTGATTTTATGGCATTGTCATGTAAAGTATTTGTGGGCAGCTTAAGAGAAGCGACTCTGATCCTGTGAATCCGTGTGACTGCATTGGCACGTCCACAAATCAGGTTAAAATGAACTATTGGGTGCAGCCACTCCATCACAGAATCTCAGATTAATTGACAAACAACTCCTGTTAAATTCTGTTGGCCATGTAGCCAGATCAACAAGTTGCTGTATTAATGCAATTTTCTGGATGAACAAACCCCACTCTGGAATGGAACAGAAGCAAAAGCAGGAATCCAGTCCCTGTCTCTGGGCTGTGCTCTCGGGGCATGCCCAGGATTCCCAACCTGATGTCCCTGTGAAACCTCCTCAGGCTGATCCTGAATGTTGCTGCTCAGGCCCCCAAGCCCCCATCCAGGCCGAGGTTGGGGTTGCTGGAACACAAAGGAATTTGTGTTCTCAAACGTCCCTGAATTTCCCAGCGCAGAGTCAGTGTCCTCGCTTGGAGTATCCTCAGCTGACCCTGCCACTGCCTGAGCAGCAATTCAGGAGTGAAATCTCTGGACATTTGAGATGTGAGAATTCATTGAAAAGTGTAATGGAAAGGTCAGGACAGATAAAAAAATAAACAAACATGATACAGAGAGAGATAAAGGCAATTCCTGAAGGAGCTTTTAATTATATTGCAACGAGGAATTTCAAACCTAAAAAGCATCACAACTCCTTCATGGAGCTAATGGAGTCAACAAAATGAAATGTGAGATTTTTCTCCTGCCCTGAGATTTTTTGTAAGGCCAGAGAGATAAGATCAGGAGAAGCCCTGTGTGCATGTGTGCACACAAGGCTGGGTCTCACTTAGAAACCAGAATACAACCCAGAATTTGTGGGCTTGTTCTTTGTACATTTCAGTTGTTAACAAGTGTCTACTTTGTCCTGTAGCTGAAATATTAATTATATAACCTGACACTGAAATAACTGGGAATTCTATTTTTTCTTAGAGGAAATGAAGCTATTTTTAATATTGTATTATATTATTGGAATATTGTTCAATGTTGTTCTTCAAAAATTGCAAAGATGCATAAATGTGAAAGAGGTGCCAGAAAAAAACTGCCTGGCTTGGAGCATGGTAAGGGATGGGAGAGTTTGGGTTTCTGGTTTCTTGCCCCAGGCAGCTCTGGACAAAGCTGCTGCTTCTGCTTGTCTGTCTCCTCCTCACTGTGCTGGAATTGGCTGCATTAGCCCTCAAATAGAAGAGCAGATTTATCTCTAGGCACTAAATCTTGCTTTTACATATGAGAACAACTCCAGGGTAACCTCAGTTAATGAATAACCCAGTCAATGGTGAAAGCTCCTATTTAGTCTGATAAATTTGGCCTTAAACAAAACTTTTGTTGATACAAGCATATACAACAGGGGAATAAAAACACTTTCCCCCCATGAGAAATTCAGTGTCAAGAGAAAGAAAGTTAATTAAATATTCATATAATTTCATGAAAAAAGGTTATGTTTAAAAAACCCCCACAACTTTAGAATACAAAGTCAAAATTTTCATTAAAAAATTTAGACTTTTGGGGGGAAAAAAATACCAAACCCAGGTTCTTTAGTCAATACAAAAAATTTAAACCAATTTAAAATGCTTTGATGGAAATGTTCTGCTTACACAATGTACAGCCTGTTACTGAGGAGTTCATTTGGAATCAGATGAACTCCTCAACACAGGCTCAGCAAAGTTTCCAGTATTATATCCCACAAGGAGGGACATGAATACTGGAGTTTCATAATAAAGGAAATTTCTTGGATACAGCAGCTGCATCAGAGCCAATTTCACCTGCAAACACACAGTGCTAATGCACTTTATCTTTATTTGAAATAATCCATATGGGTACATCCAGTTTTTATAAAAGGGCATTCAATGGAGTGGTTTGCAGTGTTGTGGCTTCCCTGGTGCATAAATCTTGAATCCCCAAACACAAGATTAGCTAATGAAGTTGGGAGGTGATTACTGGCTGGAGGAAAAGGAGACATTAATGAGCATGGGCTAGGCCTGCCCTCTCACTGCACACACTGTGGTTGCTCCCTGAATGCAAGGGGATCCTGGGTTTCCAGGAGATTAACCCCAGCAACAATTCACACCTGGAATCCAAAAGGAAGCCAAAATAAAAATTGGATGGAGCTTCTTAAGTTGCAGGGTGCTGCATAGGCTGTGTGGAACTTCAGCCAAAGCCTCCTCAAAACAAGAACCCTTCCAGTAAAATGGTGGTGAGAACTCTGCTTCCAGCTGAAGCTGTTCCCTGGCACACACCAACACATTCCATGAACAGTCAGCAGGAAAGCCCAAGAGGTGGGACTGTCCTGCTCTGTGGCACCTCAGTCCAAACCAGCTGGAATTATGGTGACAATGCTTTTTTCAGTGGTGCTGGCACAACTCTGTGGGACTGCACAGTCAGGCTTATCACAATCTCTTGGTGAAAGATGATTATTAACTCACTTGTTCAGTTTATGGCCACAAAACAACTGAGGGCACAACTGAAGGGGTGGAGAGCTGCAGGTGGGGAGCTGGGAGAAAGGGACATGAACAAGGGCTGGAGCTTCCTAAACTCCTCTCCCTCAAAAAAAACCCAATTTCTGCAGAGCTGCAATCTCTGGCTGCAGTCCCTGTTGTCCTCAATGTGCTTCAGGGACAGTATGAAGACAAATTAGAAAAATAACAACTGTTTTATTAAAAAGCTCCCAAGCCAAGGTGAAATCTTCCCTTCATCAAAACCTGCTCCCCTAATGAATGTTGAGTGATCACAAAGTTAAACAGCAGAAAACAAGACAGAGTTTTATCACTTAAGAAATGCCTACCAGGCAATCAGTGCTGGGAAGGCAGGAAATTAATACTCATAACTTCTGGTTACTCTGGCAGCAGGGTCGTGCTCCTCTCCTCCGTGTGAGTCTCAGAAAATGAAATACCAAGATACAGAATGATCACCTGGGCTTTTGATTTTCCAGGGAATGCTTTTCCCTGCATCACCTCATTGTCCTCCCCTCTGAGAATGTATGCATCTGTTAAAGTGGAACATATAGTTCTGGAAATGTGTCGCCTACACGATGGATAAATCAGACTGAGCCTCTTTCCTGATGTAATGTCTTGGACAGATCCCTCCTGAGCTCCTCCACAGGAATTTGGAACAAACAAAGGGAAATCAGACTGCCCTAATTAGTGCCCCCCATCATTTCCACTGACTTCATGGCTTTTATTTAATGCCACAATAACTCCCAGACACACTGAACACGTTCTGTGTATTGATAGGTAAGATGAGGTAAAATACAAGAGCGGGGAGATTTTAAAAATGCTTATGCAAGAAACTGTGGAAAACATCAAAATACTGCAATCCAGTTGTGGGCTGTTATGTAATTCAAGTAGACAATATTTTTCAATCTCTTAAGCAATGAAAATTTAAAATATGCAATAAACCCTACATTGCCATGTGTCTTGTTTATGGTCAGTTAAGGATTGCAGACTGTGTCAGTCTGGTTTGGGCTTTGCCTTTGCCAAATTGAGAGAGAAGCTGTAAAGGAAACATTCCTACCAGCATTTTTCTGAGTAAATGCTTTCATCCTGAGCTTTATTAAAAACACACATAACTAATGCAAATGTAATGATAACACACCTCACTGCCAGCAGTTTGTGCAATATCATTAAGATATGCATAAATGCCATAGAAAATCAAGATGTCTGCTTACAGGAATTGTTAGATTCCCCTTAGGATTACCAGGATGACAATTGCTAGGGGAATAACTCCCTCCTGCTCTCAGTATAACCCCTGTGCAGGGATGAACTAACCTCTTTTGAGTCCATCAAGTCACACCTACCTGGGATAAAAGAGTGCGACCCAAATAATCCATAATTAGATCCTCAGCTGCCAGCACTATCAATCTCCTGAGGCCTGGGGTGGCCTGAGCTGCCCTCGTTCTCCAGCTGCATTTCAGGGAACAGGATTCATTCTTGAAAGAAAAGATGAATTTTTCAGGCACGTGGAATACTAAAATAATGTTGTTGGACATTCATTGTCTTGAAGTATCATTAACACATAATCAGGAGCCAGGTGATGACCTTGCCAAGCAGAACAGCAATGATGTTATTGCTCATGCAGTTGGGGGCTGCTTGATGCCTTTTATTACACCTTGAAGGGAAATTCAGATGCTCCTCAAACAGATTTAAGATCTTCATATCAGGTTCGATCTGCCAAAATCACTACCCAAAAGTTCAGCTGCAGACACCCCGTACACAAATTCATTTTTAGAAAGCCAAAAAACGGAATCAATACTGAAATGATAAAAGAATTTATTTCCCTATTATTCTCATATATTGGGTGTTTAATATCTCTTACCTTTCAAGAGCGTGATATTCTTGGGATAATTCAAATTGATAGTCTTTGTTTCCAGTGCTATTTTTTCAGTGGTCATTACATAAATGTAGTGGTTACATGTGCCTTTGAAATTCCACAGTGATATCACTTAAAACAAAAATAAATATTTCCATTTTAGCAGCTTATGATGTAATTAAATGAAAAATGTTGCAAAGATTTTAATTTTATACAGAATCCCTTATTCACAGCACAGCCCTTATGACACTTGGATCTGTTTGAAAAAGAAAATCTTATTGGTATCAGGTACAAATAAAACTGATTCCTTCCCAAAACCATCTGGATTCAATCCTTTCAAGCACTTACACACCGAGGCACACAGAATCCTTCCAAAGGATCAGAAGGCCCTCACACAAACTGCAGGGATTTTTTCCTCATTTCTATGGCATATGTTGTATCAGAAAATCACAGTTAAAAGAAATTTCATGCTCAAAATGGAAATCTTTTCTCACATGTACCGCAGCCAGAAATTCCTGTGATGGCAGAATTAAATTTGGCGTTGTTCTCAAATGGTAAGGAAGCTACAATATGGAACAATTACCTTTTTTTTTATTCCTAACTACAGAAATTGTTACTTTCTCTGAACATTTATAATCATCTTAAAGACTCATCAGTAGCTGTCAAAGGAGTCCATTGTCTCTGCCCAGAATTTCTTTTGAATTTTTTAGAGGAATTTGCATATGTGCTGATCTAGAAGAAATAATTAATCCCTTTTTTATGTAAAATGCAATGAGTGCAGCAGATGGGAAGTGATATTCACTTACAAACACATGTAAGCAGCATCTTAACCTCAGCTGAGATTGTTTTTGCCACAACACAGAAAGGTGGACTGCTACCAGGGGGCCACAGCAAGCACATAAATTAAATTCCAGACTGGTCAGACTGGAGAGAGAACAATTTTGATGATTTCAGTGTCTATCTTCTGCCAATATTTTTATTTTCTTTCTCTATAAATACCCCTAGAGGAAAAAATCTCACTGCATGTAACTTCTTTCTGTTGAGTCATTTGGTTTGTTTATGAATCCTATGTGGAGGTGCAGTTTTCCAAAACGCCTCCTGCATGCAGAATAACTCCCCTCTGAACAGACTCTACCTGAGCATCAGGGAAACAAATAAACCTGTAGCTGAGGACATTTCAAGGACAAGGAAAATTACTGTTGAGAGGAGAATTATCTGATTTGCTTTGTGTTTATTTTTACTTATCTCCAGCAATCTGCTCTCCAACAGAAGATGCTTATTTGCAGAGGAGAAAACTGTCTCCTTCTTGGACTGATGCCCAACTGGAGCAATGGTGCCACTAAGGACAAGAAGTACACTCTGAGCATGGATTAACTCGTGTAACAGTGGCCAGTGCTAGAGAAGCAATGCTTTGTGTCATATATGTCAACTAATTGAGGATAAATTCCTCATTTCTTCCCATCAGGCTTCTTCCCCACTAGGCTAAGTCTGCCTTCCACCCTGGAGGTGCATATTCCCAAGTAAAATATTCTACATGTAAAATTTTAGAATTAATTATTCCCAAAGAACTCGTGTAGGGAAGCTCTAAGGTACAACTCTGTTAATTTATTTTACACCTGCTTGCTGCCAAGTTCGAGGGTTTTACAATTTCACAAGAAGCCTTCCTTTGAGGAACTGCTTAGAAAAACTTGTTCAGTGCTGGTGTCCTGTGACAAAGGAACAATTCCAGGTTACCAGCTGAAGTAAACCTGACTGCAGCAGCCTGGTGGGTGCACAGGTTAAGCACAAAAGACCTGTTAAATTTTTTGCTGCAACTGAATCACTAAGAAAAGTGAAAAAGGGAAAAAATTAAGGCTCAGCCTTTCCATCTGCTTAAGGCTCAACCCTTATTTTTAGTTTATTTCTCATGCAGTGACTTTGTCTTGCAAACTCTTTCATGCGAGGCATTAACTAAGGCTGAGTTACTGGTGTGCCAGTGATGGTATCCAGTAGTTACTGAATATAAACCTGGTGTTTGTGTGCTCTGAGTCTTAGCCTCAGTAATATCTTTAAATATAATAGTCTCTGCCTGTTGGCTTGTTTTCTCATAGGGAGGGTGACAGAACATTTTGTGTTCTCTTATCTTCAATAGCAATGAAACAGGAGGAGCTCCACAATGCGAAACCAAATCTACTGCTATTAATACAACATCCCAGCCACAGAGAAGAGATTTGTTTATTTACCAAAGCTAGAGATGCCTCTCTCTGACCTTTCTTGTGCTTGTGTGCTTTAGCTGGGAATAGATTCCGCAGAACTGGGTGCTCTTTTAAAAATATACAGTAAAAAACATACACACAACACCCCCGAAACAGAGCCCAGGCTGCAGCCCAAATTGCATGAAGTGACACACAGCTTTGGGGAGTTGGAATAAGCCTAACTAGGGCACAGTCCAAATTCAGTTTTGATTCCTCTGCTAGAGCTCAGAGATCAGTCAGCTCTGCAAAGCCCACTCGCCTTCCTCGCTGCCACTCAGCGACACGTTCTGACTATAACCATACATGGGCCCATTTCTGTCTGAGGCCCAGCAGCTCCCTGCAGCCCTAGAAACCTGCCAGGATGGATCTTCTCCTTCTCTGCATCATTAAAAACTGCTTCACACTGGAAGGTACTTGGTTTAAAAAACCCCAAACAAACCAGAGATTCTTTTCCTGGAATTCACCCTGCTTTACCTGGGCTTTAAAGCGGTGAGAATCATCACATCCACAAACCAAACGTTTTTTAAATTATCTTTTCCACAGTTGGTTGTGTTTAGTGACTGCCTGGACAACTTAAAATAGTATCTGGAAGAGTTAAATCTTGCATTAGCATTAGGGATTCAACCTGGTTTAACCTCACAGACTCGGGATTTTTTTGTTAAGCTGGTGCATCTCTGGTACAGCAAGAGCCTGGAGTTCTCCATGGCTCCCTTTGGTGATCCTTGCTGGACAGCCTTGCACTGAAGTTCCTCAGCTTTCTGCTCCTCAGCCCTGCAGCCCTGCACCACAGCTGGCAAAAAGGAGTGTGGGTTGGCTCCTCAGCCCCCGGGTTCTCCAGCTCAGCACAGTAATTTAACTTACCCCTCATTTTGGTACCTGTCCATGACTGGTATTTTCGTCTAAGCAGACTAACAACGACTTACAGAAGCAGATCTGGGAGGAGGAACAGGATACAAGGGAAGGAACTGGCCCTGTGTGTCCTGATTCTAAAGCAAAAACCATTACACCATTTATAAAAGGGAAACAACAGTTATGCCACGTCCTACTCCAAGAGTTTGACAGAAGGCAGCACCCAGGCCCTTGGTTTGACAATGTCAATCACCTGTAGAATTAGAAATAAGAGGCAAAAGTTCAAAGCATGGGCTGTCTTTTCTCTGTAACCACTGGGCAAAACTATCTATAAATAAAACCTTCCAAATATTATTCTCAACCATACATCAGTCTAGAAGGCCAAAAACCTGTCTTTCATTACTCCAGAAACCACTTCACACTTCTGAAGGAACTGGTTTAGGAGTGATGCATCCCCTCATGCTCTGACCAACTTCACACTTCATTTTTTATCCAAATCTAAGTAACAGCCTTTGGGGACCTTGTCTGCATTCCTTCCTACTCAAGTCTGTTCCATCTGCCTGATCCCCTTGGTGACTTTGTAATACTTCTTTTGTGTCACCACAGCTCCTGCTGCCTCCCAGTCAAACTTCCCACACCGATCTGCACTCCCTGCTTGTGCATCTTCACTGCCTGCACCTGCAGGTACCTGAACAAGGGCTCGTGTGTGTGCACCACATTCACTGTGACCACTCTCACAATTCAGGTTCAGGCAGAGAACTCTGCACACACAGCAAAGCTCTTCTCCATGGAAAAGTGTCAAACAGCAGGAATGAGGGGAAAGTTCTGTGAGGAACCTGTGGCAAGGGGTCCCTCACCCTGCCTGATTCACAGCTGGGGCTTCTCCCTGGCAGCTGACACTGCTGATGTGAGAGGTCAGGCAAGAGTGGGAGCAGATTCCTGTGGGGCTTCACCAGCCAAATTCCTATCTAGCAAAGGTTGCTACAGCAACTCTGAGCCTCCTGAGATACAGAAATTATTGTAATGGTGCTGAAATGCCTCCCCACTGCTCTGAGACAGGATAAGGATAATCCTTCCCTTTGATACAGAATGGTTGCCCACTGCCACAGTTCAGCTCTGTACAAGCACCAGGTTTCCTGAAGTTGCCAGGAGCTCATGGCTACTTTTCCCTTTCCCTCATTTACATGCAAACATAGAAATAATAAACCTAAACATCAGACAACAAGAACTACATTTCCAACACCTTTTTTTCCCATGGAGACTGTAAGAGAAAAACCAAATCATGTGGCAGAAGTTAATATACTGCTGAGTGGGCTGAACAGAATTTAGCAACCTGTACGAAGCCAAAATATGGATTTTCCAGAGTAGAGTTTGTGGTTTTCAAAAAACACATAGATAGAAAAAAGCATAAACAAAGCAAAGCAGGACAATACCCCTCAGAGCTTCTCAATGACTCAATGTCAGCAGGTTTTTGGCTGCCCCCAGCCTGTGCTTGTTTTCCTCTGGCATCTGTCCCGCTCACAGGTCGTTCAGTCCACTGGACTATGTAATAAATACCAGACAGAGATGATGCTTTAGACAGAACAGGAACACTTGTGACTGAAACAGCTCCTGAATCTAGAATGGGGTGGCCTGAGGACAATGGGGACATAGAAACAGCAAGTGGTGTACGCTGTAAGTCGAAAAATTTTCACCGAACTTCTCCCATTTCCCTCCTTTTCACTTTTCAGCAACCCAGTTTGGTCTAGGAGCCAAAAATGAAAACAGCAGAATCACTGAGCTGAAGTGGTACCTTGTGCTTACCTGAAATAACTGGGTGACATTTAAAATTATTTCTTTAACAACAGGAGTCATAACTCTTGTACAGATGTCCAGCTTTAACCTGAGCATTACATTTTGGCCACAACAAAAACGACTAAATTTCTCTTTAAAAAAGAGTGATTTATACTGGGTATAAATCCAGTCAAATCCATGCAGTTACCTCCTGGCTGAATTTGGCCTAACATGCCTAAAACCCCCTTGGGAGGTTCAATTCCAAGCATTGCACTAATCCAATCTCCTGCAGCTGCTGAATGCTGTGATATTTGGTGTCAGCACACAGCATCTGAGACTTTTTGACACAAGCTTGGTGCCATTAATAGAGTATTTCATTGCTTTTTCACTTTTCACCAGGTCTGTGAGCTTTTGGATTAGCACTGAAAAGCTTCAGAACAAACCCTTCTTTCAGTGTGACAAAATATCTTGCTCAAGTCAGAGAAAATTTTTCTTTTTTACTTCTCTCAGTTTAGTGTCTACTGTGAAGATGATTTTCAGAGATCAAGAAAAGCATATAATGTTTAAAAGAAAACATTTGTTAACTTAGGATTTCCTGGATATTTCTGCTTTCTTATTTATACTACGTCCTGGACCTTGTGAAATCACTGTTTAACTTTCAGTATTATTTATGGAAGCAAGCCTGTTGCTGTTTCCAGATCTCACAGAGAACTTTCAGTTTGCAGTTTCAGTACCAGGTGTGCAGTCCTGGTTTAAATTAATCAACTAAAAAAGCAATATTAAATGAGTATTTAACCCTCTCCCACCCTGGCTGGGTCTTCCCAGGTACGATGTTTTTCTACCTCTGAGCTCTCTCATTGGAGTCAGGCTCCTGAGTCCCCAGCCCTCCTCTTCCATGACAATTTGGAATTTGGGAGTGCACAGCCTTTTCAGTACAGCCCAGGTAAGCACCAGCTCTGGGGCTTTTCTGTAGTGCAAAGAGAGAGATTTGAAATATTGCCCCCATGGTTATACACATAAAATACCAAAGCATGGAAAGAGATTCTAGGAAATGAACAAATTTTATGAGGCTTTGCATGCTGTCACTATTGATCAAAACTCTTCAATGCACAGCAGAAAGAGGCAGACAAGGCATAATGATTCAGTGCACTGGATGTGTGAGAAATCATTATCAACTCCTGTGCTGTCAGTGTGACTACTCTGACTTAACAGCCACGAGGGAAAAAATCAGCTTCAAGTGGGACCCTGCTGAGCACATGGCCCAGGATTTGCAGGCTGCAGCACCATGTGCTGTCCCCCACAGCTGCACAAACTGAGTGCAAGGAGATTTAAAATGTGAGCAAATCAGAAATCAACATTTTACAACCATTTGCATGGGTAGAAGTGACCGTGCACGCAGGAAATTCACGTGGCTGCTCCCAGCAAGGCTGGAAATGGTTGCACAATAAGGATATCATGAAAATGATGACAGCAATAATAAGTAACTCATTTCAAACTCTCCTCAGGTGCTGCCTTACCTTGCAGCCCTCTTGCTGACACCTGCAGCTTTGTGTCACATGGCAAAAGACACACGGGATCACTGCTCAGGCTCCAGCACTGGGAAATGCTCTCAGGAGGCTCCTGGGATCACACAGAGGTTGAAGTCTGATGCTGGTAGAAGATGGAATATTGTTGTTTTCTAATGCTGCTGTTTTTCTTTTAAAACTGGGGAAATGCACCCCTAAGTCTTTATTTAAAAGAGAAAATATTAGGACTTCAAAATCAAGCATGCGGTGAAATTAGAAAATTTCAGTGTTAGAAAAAGAAGCCAGGAATCTTGTAATTAAAGATTCCTTCAGGGCATATGCATGGAAAGGCAACCTTTATTCTGGCATTTTCTAACTTCGGTGTACTTGCAAATTATGCATATTTTGGCAAAGATTTTGTATCTGTAAAATGTATATATTATATATAGAACTGAATTAATCTCTGATATATTTTTGCCTCATAAATACAGTTTCCTGTTTCCATGCTAGAATCTACAGCATTAACATATTCACATGCCAGTTGCTGGATTTATTCTTGATAATCCAAAGGCTAAGACTGGATGTGCTCAGCCTCTCCAAATTTCAGTCTTATCTAGCATTTTTTCTGAGTCACCCAGATAAATTATCTCAATGTCCTGGTAAAGTGACTTCTCTTGTCCAGGGGCTCTGGAGAGCTCCAATTTTTTTTTCCACATCTGACACACGATTATGAGTTCAAATGCTAAGACTGATGAACAGGATTTTTCTTCTATTTCACTGATTTAATTTTTGAGACTGTGTAATGTTGTACCAAGAATTTCTAAATAGAAGTCATTTTAAAAACACTATGTTAGCAAGCGTGTGGCAAATTTGTTTCAGTGTGCAACAAGCCACATAAAGAAAAAGCAACACAATGAATCTGAAAATAATCTTTCTGTAGAATTGGAAAAGTGGAAGAAAGGCTGGAGAAGGAGAGACACACTAATTCATCTTCTTGCAAATCATATAAGAATGTGACATATTCATTTGTACTTGAACAGAGTATTTCATTCTCCTGGGAAAAAAAATCTATAAATTTTTTCTCATAAATTAAATAAATGACCTAACAAATTATAAAAGAAAAAAAGAACATATTTAATTTCTATTGCACTCAAATATTGAATTATACACATGGTTCATTTTCATTCATGTCCTCTTTCTGTAATATAAATGTTCTGCAAAAGCAGTGAAACTGCTCTTTGCTGCTGCCTTCAAGTGGAAGTTTCTCTGTGTATTTTGCAAACATTTGATTCCCATTTAATTCAGTGAAAACTGAGGCACCCAGAGCCAGGCACTGGGGCCTGTGTTGGACCAGGAGCCGAGCACGGAGCCTTCAGTATTGCACTGCACACCCATCCATGGCCCCTTCCCTCTCTGCTGCCTGGGGACACGCTCAGGACAGGAAGGCAGGCAGAGCAGCAGCACCTCTGACAGAGAGGCTCAGAGATCTGATGTGCCCACTGGAAACAGCCCAGATGATGCCAGAACACAAAGCACACTGGGCTCAGGAAAGCCTGCCTGCCTCCAGGGAGGGGTTAATGAAGGGTAAGTGTGTACATTTGCTGTTTGGTGCTCAAATAGCACTTCCTTATGACAGTGTGCATTACTTAATCTGCAAAGGTCAATGGATTACTCTTTAGTTCCTTCCAAATGCCTGTGCAATGAACTTTGTCATTTTTCATACACATTTCTCAGCAAAGAACTGGTGGTACAGGTTTGAGGCTTAAAATGCCTCTTCAGCAGCAAACAGCTCTCACTGCACTGGATTTCCACACTCCCCACAGCTTTAGAACTGTCAGAGTCACTAAGCAGAGACTCCCCTGTAGCCTCACTCTCAATTTGCACAGAACCTTGCACAAGCTAAACCTAAGAAGTACAATTATTAATTTCCTTTTAATCCTCTTGCAATATAAAGTATGATCAGCCAAAGTATTGAATGTGCAACACAAGTGCAAAGAGATGTAGGAAAAGTGAGATAATGCTATCAACCTGCAGTGTGACCGTGGCTAACAGCAGCTTGGAGGAACAACTTACTCTGCATTAGATCACTTTAAAAGAGGTGGAAATACTGCAGGTCAACAGCTTGTCCAAACTACAGAACTGCCCAGAGAATGGGATGAATGAGCACAGCCCTAATCCTGGGAGCCAGAGCACACAGCTGCTGCTCCCCTTTCCCCTTGTGGTGCTCCAGTGGAAGCAGGCATGCTGCTGTGGACAGCAGAGCCCAGGTTTGGGGTATATTCTGAGCCAGGGGGGATGCTTGGAATAGCACTGGAAATCTCCATGTAGCACCAGGAGGACAGCAGGGTTTAACTTAGCAGGTACTGGAATGCACAAGCACAGCACAGAGACAAGACTGGGGAATTAGGCTGCTGGCAAGTAGCAGCTGAAAGCTGATTGAACACAACAGATTGGGCTTTCAGAGTGGACAGACAGGCAGCAGCTATTGCAATGGAGTATTAACAGTTTTGCTTTAATTATTTCCAAACCTTCCAGCTCATGCAAACTCAGCATGGCATGTATTTTGGCCTCAATTAATTATTTGTTGTTTCTGTGTGAATCCAGCTAAAAGAAGGCAGAGTGGTTTGTTGAGAATTCCTGCCTCTTTAACATCATTCTCTTAAGTGCTTGGCTTACTTCTGCAAGCAGCTGTCATGTAAGTAACTGAATCTATGCCTCACAAAAATGGCCACTTTCTCCATTTCAAGTGGAATTTCTTTCTGAAATTACACTGCCCTGCAAGCCAACAAATGCTTCACCAGTGGCAGGTGGAAGGCCATGGAACTCCAGAGCTAAATGTGGAAACTCTACGCCTTCAGAATAGGGAGATTCCTGTCCTGCCTATCTTGCATCTTACTTTTTAGTCAGGGAGGAGCTGACATTGAGGCATTTCTATGTCTGGAACAGCTTTTTCTAGAATTTTCTGGAAGTATTTCTTAGGAAATTTTCCCTCAGATCCTTGCATAGTTAGTCATGTGAAAGCCACAACAGCTGGTTTACACATCAAAGAATAAACAATTACTAATAAAAATGTCAAACCTCTCCTAAACATCTCTGAAATAAGAAAATGATCTTCCTAAATATGTTTGAAGAGACTGCTTTACAGCAGCAATTTCCAAAAGAGGTCTGTTTTCATAGCTGTACTTTCTATACATCCTCCTTAATACACATTTTGTATAAAATACCTGAGATCTCTCATCAATACTAATCCAATATGGATCCAGACACACAATAGCACTTGTGACAGATGGGACAGTGTCCTACATGACATTTATTCAGCTTGTGAGAGGACAGACATATAAAGCTTATGGCAGCATAAAGTAAAAAAGGTTCATGGAGCCAACACATGGTCCAGGTACCGAGTGGGACTGACACAAAGCCAACCCATCCCAAAATCTGACACATCTTTTCACTGTCATGGTGAATTTATAGCCTGAGATTTTTATAGTCTCTTCCTCAAAAAAAAAAAAACAACCACCCAACCCAAAACCCCCTTCAATTTCTGCTTTTTATTTCATTGCACTCAGGAGAAGGAGAGCGTCCTCTCATCGAATTGACGAGAGAAGGAGTTTAACTGAGCCTCTTTCCCAATCAGAATAATTGAATTGATGCTGCTTTGAGCCAAAACAGGAAAAAAAAGAAACTACTGGTACTGCTTTGGTGTATAAAGGCTTTCAGGCCTCTTGTTTGGATGATTCAGAAGGAATCAAAATGTACAGAAAGAGTAACAAAACCCAGTCTTGTGTCAGCCAGGATCAAACAAAAGGATCAACTGGCAAGTCATGGTTTCCAGTGGCAACCACAGTTTTTCAAGCAAAAATTATTAATGGGTAGGAGATTAGGGGTTTGATTAAAAAAAAAAATTGGATATCACATTTAGTAGGAGTTGAGATGAGCTGCATACATCCCAAGCCACATGGAGAGACATCTCCTTCCCATCAGCCAAAATGTCTGCACAGAAAGAAACAAAAAGGCAACAGAAGCTGTTCATGGCTGCAGCACATCACAGCTATAAAATGCCCCCAATTCCAGTACTTTGAGGCCTTAATAGGTATCACAAAACCACCCAAAAATTGTCTCAACATACCAGAATTACTGAATGCTCCAAGTTTTCTTATGGAAGATGAGCATCCCCAGGCTTTGAAGGACTACCTGCCAAATTCCCACAGCTCAGTGATTGGACTTTTTTTTTTTTCAAAGTGGTGCTTGCCTTTAAAAGTCAGTTTGATCAGAGGAGATCTCCCAGCTTTGCAGAGCACCAGGGAATTCTGCACAGCAAATATGAATTAGTAAATCCACTTATCCCTCCCCACAGTTGTCATAAACAGGTGCTGCATGAACACGGGCCAGAAACAATTCACATCTTCACCATTCTCAATGAGATTTTCATTTGTCTTTCTTCTTAGCTTTCTTCTGTGACATTTGAAATGAGCAGACTCTTGTGTCTGCAAGGTAATCAAGCTCACATTTGGGAATGGTACATGAACCCTGCACACTGCCCCGAGGCCCAGGCCTGAAGGAATTCCAAGTGTGCAGAGATGGAAAATGCAAAGACAGGAATAGGAGGTGGTTTAACCCAGCAGGCAGCCAAACACACACAGCCCCTCACTCTCCAGCAGACACTGGCAGGAAAATTAAATGAACTCTGTCCCAGGCAAGACCAGGACAGAGGAGCAAAGTGACACTGCTCACTGTCAGAAGGAAAGGGCATTTTGGACTGGGGAGGCAAAGGTAAATGTAAAATGATGTGATTTGGACCAACAGCTCCTCCCTCCCTTTGCACGGGTACCAAGAGCTCCACAAGTGCTGCTCCAGTTCGGTGCTGCCACAGCTCCCCATGTGAAGGCAGCAAAGCCAGGAGTGCAGCAGCAGCAGGAACGCTGCTTGTGCTCTTGCAGGGCTGCAGAATTTCTGCTGCCACACCTCAATCGTTCCTGGAGTACCTGGAGCTCCTCCTCCCCTCCTGCACGGCTGACTGAAGCTACAACGTGGCCCTAATTTTGCAGCAAGTCCCAACAAGAGCAGTAAACAGCCCCCAGCATTCCTGGCACCCCGAGCAGACAGGAGCAGGAATTGGCCTTTAGCAGTTGCCATCCACAGGAGACTGAAGGTATTTTCCAGTTAGGAATTGTGGATAAAAGCTGTGAAGCCCAGACAGACAGTTTGTACTGCACCTTCCACTGCACCTACAGATCCTTGAATTTGCAGACAGATATGGCAGGACAGTGCCTGATAAAGCTTTTGCTTTCTCTTTCAACCCAAGCTTCTTTTCACTACTCCATTGAAGGCAACACTATCCAAATGTGTCCAAAATGCACAGTGGGGTGCTACATGTTCTTCACATTTCCAGCAAGAAAATTGGATTATTTAATTTTTCATTCTATTAAAGCATCCTCTGATATGTTTATCTCTATAAATTTATATGTATTTATTTATCAATATATAGTAACTGAATTTTGTTACTAAATGCCATTAGTAGGGCAGAAACACAAAGTGCTTACCCACACAAAACAGTGTTAGAATTAAAACTGTATGTCTTAAAATTTTAATCCATTGTTGGTTAAGAAAAAAGTCAGAATCCTCATTTACTATGCACTTGGATGCTAAACATTATCTTGCCCAGTTCAAAGATCCTGCATTATGTCTCCAGCTGGCTTTTTCTTAGAGCTGTACAGCTGGAGCACAGGAGTGTTCTGAAATGTCCCAACTGAATTTCAAATGAATATCAGAAATAGGCAAGGATATACATGATACATGCAGAATATGTGTCTAGGGAAATCACAGAAGATCTAGTTTCCACTAGTTGGTTATACATAAATTATTTAGGCAGTAAGCCTGTTGATTAGCTGCAGGCAAAGATATCTATTTTAGGTGTACTTATGGTCAGGATTAACTCATGAAACTTGGATGGCATCTCCCATAAAATGGCTAAAATCATTTCAGCAAGCCCCTGCAAAAAATAGATGATCTCTTTTTTATCACTTCTTATATTTTTTAAAATTATTTTTTACCTTTCCTTAACAAATAGGACACAATTTTTGAAAATCATGTGACAAATGTCTTACAAAAGCACACTAGAAACTATTTAGGGTGACAGGAGAAGAAAGAGGACTGGGAGCCAGGAGACCATTTCTATTTCTAGTTCTGCCATAGACTGTGTGACTGTGACTTTGAACCTCAGCTCCGTTTTTGTGACAATCCTGCTCCCTCAGGGATCTTTTATAACATAATTTTCATTTATTTAAGGTTCATAAAACACTCAAGACCCTTGATTAGAAGCTGCAAATGCAAATAATTAATCAAGTAACAGTAAACACAGTATCAGCACTACTATTATTATTGCTAATAATAATAATAATAATAATAATAATAATAATAATAATAATAATGTTTGTTGATGTCATTAATATCAAATGATAAGCTCACTAGCATTGTCCTGACAAAAAGCCCAACCTGCACAGAGCAGGAAAATCATTGTAGCTCACTTCTAGGAATAAGAATGCTGCCAGCAGAGTTTCAATATGGGACTAGAAGAGAATTCTTGAAGTTCTCCATCTGAGCAATTGTAGGTGGTAAAAATGAATATATTTTCAATAATGCTTTGTGACATGGGAGTAGAAGCAGTTTAAGAGCTTAACAGTATTTTTAAAATATGACTCAGGGGAGGTTTTCTTTTTCTAACAGAACTAGGGGGGAAAAACCACCCAGGAGTTAAACAATCTTTTAGAAACCCAAAACCTTGAAATAGAACAAGAATTGTAGGTCAGGATAATTTGAGTTCACATGCAACATCATTGACATATAATAAATCTATGCATAAAAAAGCAGAAAAAAAGCAGATGTCTTCTATTGGAAGCATTGAGTTCTGCCAGATAAACTGTAAGAATTTCTGTTCTGTAAGTGAGCAAAACCTGCCACAGGTAGTTTGGGAGCCTTTGAAAACCTGTCATTTCTGTGAAACACCTAGATAGATTGGATTAAGTGGTAGAAATGAGGTGAGGAAATGGAAGCATAGGAGATCAATATAACATTTATTCCACTAAAGAAAAACATGTTCAGGTTTGGTTAGAGTCACATTAATAGAGGATGAAGGCAGCCCAGCAGGTTTTTTTCCTCCTGAATAGCCCATGTTAGGAAGCATTTGTGCAAACCTTAGAAAGGTAGGGGAAGGTGACAGACACACTGTAATTGTACCCACTAATCTTACCACAGAAATATTGCCTTTTAAAAAACAAAACCCATGTGGATTGTGGGTTACACAGACTTCTGAGGGCTCACACTGGAAGACTTTAACTGGTAAACCAAAAAGAGGATTTGGTTTCAAGCCCTCATTTTGTCTTATTTCATGACAGAGAGAAAAAAAATCACCTCAAAAGAATTTATATTCAACAGAATTTTGGAAATTCTATTCAATATACCCCATAACCAATAGAGGGGCTGGTTTAATGGCACACAAGAATTTTATCAGTGCCTGAAAACTGCAGTGTGCTACTTCACTGTATTACTAATAAGTACCTATGAGTTTGGAGGAAATCCCCCACCAGAAACACAGAAACTGCAGCTTGTGTCACACCACAAAGTGTCAGAAGTCTAAGAAAATGGAGTCATGTGCCATTAGTCCCAAACAATGCCTAAAATGGAGTCACCTCCATGAGTAAGAAAAGCTGCTCAGTCTCACATTATTGCTACTCACCTACATGGGGTGCACCTACATGGCTTCTTTCAATCTTGAAAAGTCAGAGACAATGGGACTTCTCCTTGTGCTTCAGCAAATACATGGAATGGCAGAAGCCATGGTGGAACTGTCCATGGCACCATGCAAGAACTCTGGAAAAAGGGAAATATTTATTGTTGTACAAACACCCTGATTAATGCCTCTGAAAGGGTCAAGAGATTAAAAAACAGAAGTTTTAAAACCAAGGAATTCACATTCACTTAAACCAGAGTCTTACCTCACAAAGCCTGAGTAACTCCTTTGCTCAGGAATTGTGGCCCAAGACCACCAGTAAATTAATTCAACTTTCTATTGCACTACTGAGGGCACTCTCAGCTTGAAGTGCTGCAGGTATCACACAACAGGGTCACAGCCATGGCACCCTCACCTTGCTACAGACAGAAAACACAGGGCAGCTCTGGAACACCCCACAACCAACCAACCACCATTTGCCAAACTCTGTGCTTGGCCATGCAGCCCCTGGAAGCTCCCAGCCCCACCTGCAGAGAGCAAAACTCAGATCCAGAAGCCTACAAGGAATATTTACAAAAGTAAAAAAATGGCAGCAAGCTGCCAAATTAATCAGAATTAGACCATAATTATATGGAAAAATCAGGTCAGGATGAGATAAGAATTCAAATCATGTGAGCACCAACCAGTGCTTTATTTCTAAAGTAGCTGTGCATTTTTTAAAATAACAGTCCAGCTGATTTCTTTTCCAGGGAACTGACTCACCATCAAAATAAGGAGAAATTATTTTTTCAGATATGTATGATGGACGTTGGTTCTGATAAAACGTTTCTCCCTCCCATACATCTCCTGCTGACACCAGTATGGGATACTGGTTTACACAGTACAGGGATACACAGGGATACACAGATTTTTCCAAGCAGGGAAATGGAGATTTCTGTGGCAAATACTCCAATGGAGTCTTCGGAGAAGAACCAAATGACTATGGATAAGATACAGAAATAAAATAAGAAATCTAGCAAGCCAAAGTGTGATCTCTCATAGTTACTGTCACTGAGAGCAGACTCTGTCTCGCTGCCTCTTTGCACTTCCAAGGCAGCAAGGAGCTGCTTGGTGCAGGAACAGAGATCCAGCTCTAGAAATCTCCCAGCAGCAACACCATCCTTTGTGCTCAGTCTCTCAGTCTCTGTGCAAGTCAAATTCTACCTGCTGCTGATACAGCAGCACACATTGCCTAGGAGGAAAAATTATTCACAATAAACTCAGATTATCTTAATTATCAACATTCAAACTCACATTTTATCACTTATTCCTCTGCTGGGTTTGTGCAACTGTTTCATCTCAGTATTTTTTGCATTTTGCTGTTTAAGCTATAAGCTTCTTAAAGGGGGAGAGAGGGAAAAAAACCCCTTGACATAATACCATGAATTCAAAGAGCAAGCTGACGGGAAAAAATAGTTACTATATTTAAACTGCATTATCCTATGACAGAACTGCAGATTTAAAACCTTTCCACTTTGATACAGCACTTTTGCAGCATTTTAATATGCCTTAGTAGATTTCAATTGGCTGAAGCATGTTAATAACTGTAATTTCAGAGGAATAAAATAGTACTGTGGGAGGAAGAAACAATGCCCCCATTTGTCACTCACGAGGACTTGTATTTGAAACCAGCCAGGGTGATGAGAGCAGTGAGTTTGGTGGTCTCAGCATAAGCCCCATTAGGCAATTAGCCAGTCTACAAAAAACATGACATAATTTGGCACAATTAAGCAGAATATTCTCCCTTGGTCCATGTTCACTGAAAGAGATCCTGTTGCAGGTCAGCATTCATGTGTTTTGGCTCCACAACTGGCATTTTATCTTGTGCTCTTCCATGCTGAGTTTAGCTCCACTCTAAACTATTAATCTTGTTTGAAAATTGAGCTACAAAACATATGTGTGTGTGTGCAGCAAGAGACAATTCACGTTATGACCAGCAACTCTGCTGTGAATCTGCTTTGCAGCAGTAGGGATGACTTAATGTTATTGCAATTTGAAGGAAAGCATCCTGCAGTCCTCTCTCAGGCCAAATTCCCATTTACTTCAATTAGGAAGCATTACAGGAACTGTTTTAATGCTGCTGCCTGATGTGTTGGCTGCTTCTTTTAATATATTACAGTGAAAAAAGACAGTAGGCCAAATGTACAAATACACACTTCCATTACGTGCGTGGGATCTCAGCAAGGCCAAAACTGCCCCATTTTGTTGTGGTTCTTTCCCAGGTACCACTCTAAGGGGTTCCACTCTAATGACAAACTGCAACTTTGCAGCAGCAAAATGAATTTATCTCCTTCCTTACAAATGGAGAATGCAAAGCTCTCTGCACCTGCTGGAAGCCTGGAAGCTTTCATGAGTTTGTTTGCTTCAGGCAGAGCTGAGGTGCTGTCATGTTGATTTGGGTCACAATAGCCATCTTTAGGCAACCATGTCCTTTGGATAAGCATCTCCTGGAAGAGACAAGACAAATGCCATGGAAAGCTTTATGAATCCTTGCAGAGCGATGGGAAACAACACTGATTTCAACTCACAATTCTAAATTTGTATGATCTCAAGTGATGCCAAATTTAGCAGGTACTGCTTCTGCTGCAGTGTCTGCACGGGTATTTGTAGCTCCTTCTGCACTGTGCTGTCTAGACCATGAATTGGATCTGCAAATGTTTCTCAAATGTGTGGCTGTCAGAGGATTTGGAAGGCAAAGGAACCCTCAGCAGAGGTCCTGCACTTCTAGGGAAGGACAGGGAAAGGATTGTCCAGGAAATGCAGAGGTTATTCTGCCCTGGAAGAGAAAGAACTGTAGAACAGCCCTTAATTCAGTAATTCTTCTCTCAAAATTCACTGAGCCATAACAGAACACGTGACAGAAATAAACACAGGCAGAGGACTGTGCTTCCAGGTTCTTTCCAGATTTTATCTAGGGTGGAAAAAAGGGGGAAGAATCAAGTTCTCTGTACTGAATGGATGGGAGAGAAACAACGAATGGGAGCTGTCAAACTGCAGCTGGACTAGTGAACCCCAGAGAATGCCAAGAGCTCTCCAGGATCTGCTAGAATTCAGACTCTGCCTTCCTAGCACCATTTCCTCCTGTTAACAAGTTAGATAGAAAGAACACAGCAACTACTTTATTCTATCCTCTGCCAAGATCTAATTGCATGTGCCATGCCTCTGGTATGCTTAAAATAATTTTCATTAAGGCCTTTAGGAAACAGGCACAAAAAGGAAACCAAGAATGACATAGGAAATACAACACAGAAATAAAAAATAATAGGAAATGTGACCTGGGTTTCTTTCTAGTGTCATTTTGTTTTGAGAATAGTTACAGATGCCTAATTGTAATGCTTTAAAGTAGTGAGAAAATGAAAGACAGGACTTTCAAGTCCATTACATATGCACGTGTATGTGAAGGCTAGTAAATATACTTGTATGTAAAAATAATGCTTGGTAAATGTATTCTTACAAAAAAACTTATACACAGTCCAGGTTTTATGAATGTGGTAGAAGGTAAGAAACTAGTCATGGAGATATATGGAGCTGTTAGTGAAATACATTGATTCAAGTGGCTGGCATTATTCCCTATGGAATTATTGTGGAAATCGTGTATTTTTAATGTTGCATATGCATATATAGATGTTTTGGGGATGGTGACATCCCAGCTTCATGCCATGTCAAGAAAATTATTAAAAATTGTTTAAAAATTGCAGTACATTGTACAGACTATATGCACCTGTCATGTTGACATTCTTCACCTCTGTAACAGGCTAAGTCTATTTAGGTGTAGTGTGAAGCATGAAAAGCACCATAACTGATGCAACATTTGGCCATACTGATTAATCCTGCTGATAAGCAAGATGAAATTAATATGGGCATGGCATGGAATAAGTGATTGCCTTACCTGAACTAGGTCATCAGATCTAGCTCAGGAATTTTCATTCAGAACAGCCCTGTGAAGTGTAGGCTGTCAAGTTATCCTTCCTTGGACCTTGGCCATTCACAAAGGAGCATTTTCGAGCAGTTGAACTTTTGTTAGAAAGGATAGAGGGGCACACATACCCTAGAACACCATCATTTTACATGGGCTGCCCCTCTCCATCCCTTTTCTAACACAGAGGTAAGACTGAGATATTTCATTCCAGATCAGACGTGCAGTTTCTTATAGCGTGGTGCTGTGGGTGGTTTGTAAGTGGTGGAAATGCAGATTGTAGGTAGGATCTGCATTTATGTAAGCCAGCACACATGTAGGGATCAGCTCTGGTATTTGCACAGGCATACGTACACGGGAACATCGCTTGGAACCAACTTTTCAAGGTGTTTATGCTGATCTGCTCGCTGTGTCGTGCGTGTGTGTTGCAGGTGTATTCATGTCATTTGGCGCTGATTTCTCTCTGGTTTGTGTTCACTGAAGTTCCCATAAATTACCGGGTGGGATTGGGTGGATCAGTCAGTTTTCTGTGCTCTCTATCGATTCCTGCGCCTGTGGCAGAGCCGAGCCACGGTGCTGAGGAAAGCTCAGGTAGCTCAGCCCACACCCGCGCTGAACTCAGGGCGAGCAGCTCATTCCCCCTCACGTTATCGCCGCGACTGAGTGTGCTGTCACCGGGATGGGTGCGACGGCAGCTGGGGACGCTGCTCAGTGCCAGCGCAGGGCACGAGTGACCCCCGCCACAGCACCGAGGCACACGGCCCTCACCTCTGCACTCTCGCGATCCATGAGGCTCCTGTCGCGACAGAGGCCGGTGCAGCCCCACAGAATCACAGTGCTTAGGGTTGGAAGGGACCCCTGAGATCACCCAGTCCAACCCTCTGCCAAGGCAGGGTGACAGGGGAACGCGCCCAGGTGGGTTTGGAATGTCTCCAGAGAGGGAGAATCCACGGCCTTCCCCTCACACTCTGACCGGATGATGCTCCTGTCGCGACAGAGAGCGCCAGCCTCACAGTCACCCTTTGACCGGGTGATGCTCCTGAGGGGCCAACCCTACACTCACCCCTGGACTGGATGAGGCTGCTATCGCGACAGGGTGAGGGCAGTGCTCACAGGACGGCTGGGGCTCCTGTCGCGACACGCGCCGGTGCAGCTCGGCGCCACCCCGCGCGCCAAGACCCCAATGGCGGGCGGCTCCCCTCAGGCGGGCAGCTCCCCTCAGGCCGCCCCGCTCCCCCTCACCGCGGGCTGAGGCCGGGACAGGGGCGGTTCCCGCCGGGACAGCAGCGGCGGGAAAGCGGCCACTGCACCTGCGGGGCTGACCCCGTGCGCAGCGGAAGCGGCTCCACCGCGGCGTGAGGCGCAGCCGCCGCCGGGCCCCGGGCGGGAGCACGGGCGACAACGGGACCGCGCTGCGCAGGGGCCGCGCCGCAGCCATCGCCTCCGCCCCACGGGCGGGGCCGCCAGCATGCCCGCCCCGCGCCCCGGCCCCGCCAATGAGCGGCGTCCACATGCCGCGGCAGCGAGAGAGCGCCGGGCGGCCCCCCGAGTTACATTAGAGCCGCCGCCGCCGCTGTGCGACCGGAGCGAGCGGAGGCAGCGGCGGGCGCGGGGGAGCCCGAGCCGTGACGGCGACAGCGGCCTGGGCCGGCCGGGGGGGATTCGGCTGCTAGAGAAGGAAGGAAGGGGGCGATCCTGACCCTTCGCGGGCAGCGGGGCAACTGCGGCTTTTTCTCCCCCGCGCCGTTACCGCCCTCCGTTACAGGGGGCGGCTCGGAGTCGCTGAGGCGAGCGGAGAGGCCGTTTGGCCACCTGAACGCGGCCCATCCCTGCAGGGACCCGCCGCAGCCCCGAGGCGACCGCAGCTCCGAGGGCCCGCGCGCTCCCCGCCCGAAGTCCCTCGTCCCCGCCGGAGAGGCGGATCGGCTCCCTCGGAGGCGTGAGGGGTGGGAGGGGGGGGTGGGGGCTTTATTTTTTTTAAATTTTTTTTTAAGGGCGGCTTTCCCTATTTTTTTTTTTCCTAAATTTTTAATTTTTTTCCTGCCCCTCCCGGCCTCCTCCGCGAAGAGAGAGGTGTGCTCGGGCTCCTCTGCTGCGGGAGAGGGTCTATGGTGATAGCACGGGGGTGGTGAGGGCTGAGGAGGGGTCTCGCCGCCGCCCCCGCCGCCGCTGAGGAGGAGGAGAGGGAGGAGGAAGAGGCGAGGCACGGCACCATTTGCTGCTCCCTGCCCCAGCCATGGAGAACGCGCACACAAAGACTGTGGAGGAAGTTTTGGCTTATTTCGGCGTCAACGAGAGCACCGGGCTCAGCCTCGAGCAAGTGAAGAAGCTGAAGGAGAAATGGGGCTCCAACGGTAGGTGAGGCGGCCCCGCCGCGGGGATGCTGCCGCCGGCGCTCGCCCTCTTCCCCCTCTGCTCCCTTCCCCAGCCCTCTCTCCTCTCCCTCATCCTTGCCGGGGCCCTGTGCGAGGCCTAACGCGTGTGCACTGGCAAAGCCGGCATCTCTTCCAGGACCCGGAATAGGAGCGAGGGAGAGAAGATGGCTGACTTGAACTCCACCTCGTGGGTTTCTTTCAATCCCGAGCTCGCAGGGCTGCTCTGGGGAGGAGGGTATCACCTCCGTTCCCTTTCACCGTAACGGTGGGAAACCTTCTTCCATTCTGAAATGAAGCGCTTTGGCGTTTAGGATTTACCTTTTTTTTTTTTTTTCCTGTCTTGACCTTCATTTTCCCCAGCTTTTCAGCGCCTTTCAGCCCCTTATTTTATATTCTTCTCGCCAGTCGGGACAAAAAATTCAGTCGATTTTTTTTAATCCTCACTGCTTGGGTGTCCTGGTTCCTTCTGAACTCCCTTGCCGTTGTGTAAAAATGAAAATCTATGAGAAGATTACACGGTAGAGGTGTTTTTTTAGCTTTAACACTGCTTTTATGCCTCTTGGGTTACTAAATCTAGTTACAGGAACATAAAGGGGAGAGCAGAAATAAGGACATACGCTTAAAATGGAGGAAAGAATCTAAAATATTTTTAACCAAGTTTGATGGTTTGTGGGTTTTTTTAAGTGAATGTGGAGGAAAAGCTTTGTCAGAAAGCATTTGAAAAGCGTTTTGAGCCTTTGACCCTTTGTGTGCAGCAATAGCAGAAGTCCCACAGCTGGCTGGAGTGATGACTTGGCTGAATTATAACCCTTGGCACATTCCCGCGAACCTTTATGTGTCTTAAAATGCAAAACTCTCAGGCCCATTCACATACTCTGGTGAAAAGAGCAGCCTTAGTGGGGCTTTCGGTGTGTCTGTCAAATCCAACCCAGCTGAGCGTGCAATTCAGGAAGAATATCTGGTGTGGATGCCTGATAATGCTCTAATGTCTTTCTTCGGTGATTTCTTTTCTTTCACATGCTTCCTGGAAAAATCTTCCACTGACAGAGCTGCCGGCAGAGGAAGGTGAGCATGGTTATGAAATCTTCTGCTAATTCTTGTTGATAATTCATTTTTGTAAATGTGCATGACTCAATGGCTTTGTCACATATTGCAGGAAAAACCTTACTCGAGCTTGTGATTGAACAATTTGAAGACTTACTAGTTAGAATTTTGTTGCTGGCCGCTTGCATATCTTTTGTAAGTATGATTTATTTCTTTCTTTTATTTCCTAGGGTTCTGTATGGCAGAGTGACATATTCCAATATATATGATCTCAACATACTGAAATTATTCTTTCTTGCTGGATAGGTGCAAGATTGCTGTCTATTAAATTAGTTCCTTGTGACGAGGTTTCTGTGTGCTAGCCAACAAAAATTTTGGGGAGTCTTTCATTGCATGAGTCATAAGTACATAACTGCACCAGACAGGTATTTTAAAAAGTGCTTCTCATTCAACCCAGTTTGCTTATTTGAGGTGGGATTTCCCAATGCTGCTGTTGGCTTTGAAAACTAACCTTGAGTAAGTAAGCGTTTAACTGGGCATTCTTCTTGCCTTTGGGTTAATCTTTATCAAGCTCGATGTATAATCATTGGGAGACATTTTTGGATGCAATGCAGACTGTAAATAGAATCTACATGGTGAATATTCCAGTTGCCTTCCCTTCCTGATAATAGCAAGGTGACAGTTGTTGCTTCTGACAGTGACAAGAATGTTGACGGCTGTGATGGCACCATTGTTGACCAAATTTGGTAACTGACCTTTGGATAGTCAAGTCGTGAAATGGACATCTTGCTTTGCATACAGGACTAAAAGAACAAGAACGTTTTTAACTTTTTTTTTCTAAAAAAAAAAAAAAAAGAAACATGATTAGGCAATCTTCTTACATTATGTGTAAATGGTATGTGCTTGCTGAAAAACTGGAAAACGGAGTGAACACTCAGAGAAGGAAGGTGAAGGCTGTATTTCTTGGGGAGCTGGACAACAGAAACAAAATATTGAAGAATTATTGAATTGTTTAGGTAGGGAGTAAAAGTTTACAGTAGACTTTGCCCTGGAGTTGTAATTAACTACTTGAAAAAAAAAATAAATGCTGCAGCTCTTGGGGGGGAGTGGAAATTGTGGTGACTCTTTAGCTAAGGGCAGCTAATTAGGATGGGCAGAGGAGAATGTGCTCTGGAGCTGCTGTGTGCTGGGGGAAGGTTGCCCTGGTGCTGCAGTTTGTGCTGGGGATCTGCTCTCCCCACACCAACACCTCCCAGAGGGCTCTGGCTTTGGGTCTGCAATCACCAGTACAGCTGAGCAGTGCCTGCTGACATCAGTCCTGACCATGGAGACAGATGTGCTTCACTCACTCCTCTGTTTCCTGGAGAGGAAATCAGGCTGGCTATTGCAAATTGAATAAATAGTCATTCAAAAGCTTTTTTTTTTGTTTTTTCCCCTCCTCTTTCCCATTTTCCTCACAGAGGGTGAGAAGGGGATGTCTTTTGTTCCTGAAAAGTCAGGAGTGTTTCTGCCATCTCGTGAGACAAATGACAGCACAGAAGTTTGTTAGCCTTCCGTGCCAAAGTAAATTAGTTGTTTTTATTATAAACAAGTAAGTGAAAAATCAGATTTCCCAAGCTAAAGCTTTGATTACTGAGTCTGAGGAAGTATGAGACCAGACTGACAGAGGTCATAGAACATACACTGCTGAGTCCTCTTGGAAAACTTGATTAGTAGCTGAATTCAGTTGCTTTTTTCAGTATGGTTAATTTTCCTATCTAATTAAGAGGAGACTGTAGTCTAATAGAGTGTGGGATAGATCTGGGTTCTCTGCTTCTGTTCAGCTGACATGGTACATGACCTTGGGCTACTGCTCTGCCTTTTCTGCCTTCTATTTTGGAGTTAGAGGCACACTAAATTGATGTTAGAAATAGAGATTTTTCTCTGGTGAAAGGTAAAACCCCTCTAGATAGATTATAATTTTGGTACTTTAGAAGTTCTTCCCCTTTGTGTTTGTTTCTGGTGTTTTCTTTGCTCAGAAGGCGATCATCTTATCTGTTTTTCTTAGGCTTTAACACTTTTTCTTGATGAAAGCATAATACAGACTTTTGTAGTAGCTGCAAAGCACCGTTGGATATGTTGATACAAGGATTGCATTACTGCAAAAATAGGATGTAATTACATCACCTAAGTTCTGCTGTTCTTCACCAGCTGTTCATTGTCAGTACAGAAAAATTAAGATTGAGATATAAGAGAGAGGATCTCGAAGTATATAGATAACTCTTTTTTTATTGTGTTGAGGGGATTTTTATGGTGGCTGTGTTGCAATCATAAATCATGGCAGTTTATTGCTGTTAGAGCTGCCTGCCCAGTACCACTCATCTGTAACACCGAGACCTGCACTGGGTATTGTGCAGAAACTTCCCTTCTTATGCAGCACATAACCTGTGTTCAGAGTGCCTTTGTGCCCTCTGCTCCCACCCTGCCTGTCAGGGCCGTGTCAGTGAAATAACTCAGAGCTCAGTCTGTGCAGGCTGATGGCCGGGGTCAGATGCTGCGTGTTTGTGGATCCTGTGTCCTACATTCCAGGTCAGAGCTGCTCTTAGGGATGTGCCTAGTTAGTGAAAGCCTTGAGTGTGGCTTTGGAAGAGAAACAGTATAAATAATTTCTGATGGTGAGTAAATGGATCTGTGAATAGACTTGTCTCGTTTCTCTCGTGGATCCGTGAAGCCTCTGCAGAAATCAACCTGTGGAGTGTCTTGATGGCTTTTAATTCTTGATGCTTGTGTAGCATGTGCTCACATCTACAGTGTTTACTGAAAAGAACAGCTTGCTTTGCTGTAGAAATGATTTTGACAGGTTGCAAAACGTTAACTGCATCTGATGTAGAATAATTCCTTGGTGAAGTGTGGCTGCCTTAAGCAGTGGTGTGTGCTGAACTCTGCAGTCTGAGCTCTGCATCACACAGTGGATTTCCTCCCACAAGGTGCAGCGTAGGCTATAAACTCTACCAAACCTTGAAGTATTTGTGCAGCATCCTGAGAGCTTTCCCTCCCCTCAGTTATTCCTTTGATTCCTAAACCGACTTAGGAGTGAATGTCCTGAGAATGTTTTCTAATAGTGGATATCTGTGTTTAGATTGAAACAATATACTGTGATTTAGCCCAGAGATTGTAATAGCCTGTAAATTAGCATGGCTGTAACCTAGCTTGTGGCAAAAGGTGAGCAAAGGTCCCCTTGGCAAGGTAGGATTTGTCAGTAACAGTGTTGCAGGCTTTGCCCTGAAATCACCCCAAAAGTTACCTGTTAAGGTCAGCAGCAGGGAGTGTGGCACAAGATAAGGGCTGCTGGAGAACGTGACACTGACATGCCTTTAGCTAAACTTAGATTGCTCATTAGCATGAGGGTAGGGGTGATAAAAATGTGAGAAGTCATCGTGATTCATTTTATGTTGTACAAATTAAACTGTGGGTGACAGGGATCTTTTTTTCCTCCTCTTATTGTTATAATAATATATTTATTTTCAGAAATACGGGGTAACATTGATGGGTGCTTACGGTCTGTGAACTCAGTAAAATTCTTAATTTTGTGCTTATACATATGGTCAAGATGGGTTGGTTTGTGTTTGAGGTTTCTTTCCCCTGACCTTGGTTGGGTAGCAGACAAAAGTTTCTACAGAATGATGGAACTAAAATTGGGAGGTTTTTCTTTAACGTTACCTGGTGTTCAGTATAACAGCCATGGATGGAACAGGAGTACTGAAATAGTTTGCATCTGCTTATTTTTAAGCTAATTTGTATTAAAAGGACAAATCACTAAAAGAGGGCTTTCTGAGCAGCAGTTGATACTCTGTTCAAATATATTAAAACTGAAATCACATTATCCTGTGAGAAGAAAACTCTTAAAAGCAGTCCATGCTTTTTGTATGACCTGCTTTAATTAATCTGGGACTTCTTTTTTATTGGGATGAGATCTCACCTCTCCCAGCTTGCTTCTAAGTTTCCGTTGTCAAAATGAAAACCAAACAAAAATCCCTCTTTGGTTGCTGACAACAAAGTATTTGCTTTTCCTCTGTTAGTGGTGAGCGGGTACAGCCTGCTGGGCAACACAATTCTGTCTCCACACTCCCATTCTCCAACTCAATTGTTGTTATTTAATGATACATAATCATCTGAGGTAACCTGGCTCCATAACTTCCCTGACAATGGAGATCCTTTGCTTGGAGAAATGGAAAAAGCTGCGAGGGCACTTGAGCTGTTCCAGCCATTCCATCAGCGCTCCCCTCATTGCTGGCTGACTTTGCCACTGTAGCTCTGTCCCCTTTTTGCAAATAACCAAGGCTGTTTGCCTGTCATTGTGTGTGTTCTGCCTCAGAGTCCTGCAGGTCCACCCCATTAGGCTTTGTTTAAAATAGGCTCTGGCAGCCCTAAAGCAGATATGCTGAATGAAAGTTGTCCTTTAAGCTGCTTGTGTTGGCCCTTGATATGGGGCTTTCAAGTCTTGCTATTATTTCCCTTATATTTTTAGGCATTTCTCTTGAGCAATTATCTTACTCTTTTCTTATTCTTCCTACTCTTTCTTAAATACATGGTGATTTTACCTATTGACAGTAGGGACTGACCAGAGCATTGGAGATCAGTGACCTGGAAGTGAAGCTGCTCTCCATGTGAGTTTTAAGTGATTAGGGCTGAAACATGGTGGGGCCCTTCTGAGTAGAAATTGAAAAAAATGAGATCTCTCACTGGAAAACTCTCCAGGGTCTACAAGTGTGCTAGTGGAAACTTTCTGACAAGGACTCAGTGACTTGGACAAGAATTGTCCAGTCTTTACCAGGCCTCAGCATATGGCCTGTTGTTACTAAAAATGCAAAGTTAAATATTTGTTATTGCTTGTGCTACTTCCTCTTTGTTTTCCTTGCCTTTGTTTTGCTTGTTTACTTCAGGCTGCTATCAAATAATAAACCTGATCTGTTACAGAATGTGTTGTGTATCACAAATATCCTAAGTGAAGTGTTAATATAGCTGTAGTTTGCTATAGCAAGAACAAGAACTTGCAATGTATTGGGTTATTTTGTCTTATGTTTAGTAAACTGTTCTAGAACTGGAGCTTGGGTTGTTCCAGTGATAGTAATTGTGTAGAAATTTCTGGAGAGAGGGATGTGTATTGCTGGCTTCCAGGGTTAACTAGATACTTCACTTTAGCCTTGTCACAGATTGAAAATTTCACCAGAAAACCAGCAGTGATTTAAACCTTCAGGCTCTATACTCTCAGGATCTCTAATTTGAGTTCATCTGCTCTTTTTGAAATAATGGCTCATTGAAAGAAAAGATCACTTGAAAACTTAATTTTGGCTCTCCTTGACATACTTGGATCTTGCTGTCCTTGTAGCTCCTTTCCTTACCTCTGGAAGTTGTGGCCTCTCTCAATGTTATTTTACAACACACTTGGTCTTAAATCAGAAAAGATTCTGGTTTAAAGTCGTGTAAAGCAGATGTTTTATTCCAGTTAACTTTGTAGGTGCCTGCTTGGCTAAGCACATCACAACATAATTGAGTTTATTTGCTTTGTTTGGAAGCAAAGTGGGCTCTACAGAATCCCAATAAAGAAAGGGAGGGAAGAAACAGATTCTGCTGGCAGAGTGTGACCTTGTGTACACTGAGAGGTCTGGAAATGCCCCGTTGGCCTCTCCTGTAGCTGCACAGGCAGCAGCAGCAGCAGCTCAGGTGCACAGGGGAGGCTGTGGGGTGAGCAGGGACAGCAGGGCCTGTCCCACTGCCCACAGACATCCATGGCACAGGGCTGGGTGTGGGGTGAGCAGGGCCTGTCCCACTGCCCACAGACATCCATGGCACAGGCTGGGTGTGGGGTGAGCAGGGACAGCAGGGCCTGTCCCACTGCCCACAGACATCCGTGGCACAGGGGAGGCTGTGGGGTGAGCAGGGACAGCAGGGCCTGTCCCACTGCCCACAGACATCCATGGCACAGGGCTGGGTGTGGGGTGAGCAGGGCCTGTCCCACTGCCCACAGACATCCATGGCACAGGCTGGGTGTGGGGTGAGCAGGGACAGCAGGGCCTGTCCCACTGCCCACAGACATCCGTGGCACAGGGGAGGCTGTGGGGTGAGCAGGGCCTGTCCCACTGCCCACAGACATCCATGGCACAGGGCTGGGTGTGGGTGAGCAGGGACAGCAGGGCCTGTCCCACTGCCCACAGACATCCATGGCACAGGGCTGGGTGTGGGGTGAGCAGGGCCAGCAGGGCCTGTCCCACTGCCCACAGACATCCATGGCACAGGGCTGGCTGTGGGGTGAGCAGGGCCTGTCCCACTGCCCACAGACATCCATGGCACAGGGGAGGCTGTGGGGTGAGCAGGGACAGCAGGGCCTGTCCCACTGCCCCCCCATAGCAGGAGCTGTTCCAGGGGTTGCAGAGCCCCGAGGTGTGCAGAGATCCCAACTAAATCTGTTCTGCAGGGGGATTACACAGCCCCTCCCAGTGCTGTGGTACCAGTTGGGATGTTGCAGTTGTGTTAATCACAACCTGGATCTTACAAGTTTATCCCTTTGTAATAAAAATTTCTTGTAGCCTTGGATTTGCTTGACAGTCTGTTTTCTGCTTGAGGCTTTCATGCTGCTGCTCCTTCCTTTTGACATCCTGGAGTGTCTCACAATTGAGCAATAGCTCAGAGCAGCGTGTTGGTGGAATCGTGGCCTTGCTTCAGTAACAGTTTGCTCGCTGCAGTCTTCAGTGATTCAGAGCTGTTGCCTGACTACCAGCCCTAATTATCTCAACACGTTGTTCCTATTTACTGTCACTTTCCAGGCTTCCTGTTGCTCAACACGTTGACGAAAATGCTCTTCCTCTCTGGTCATGTTAACTTGACTTTTCATCAGTGACTCCAGCACTCTGCAGAGGCCCTGACACACTCAAGTCAAATGAATGACAGATACCTAACACTGGAGTGCCCTTTTAAAACAAATGAATTAAAATAAAATCCATGTGGAGCCTTTTATGCTCACATAAGTTTGATTTACCTTTTAAAATCCAATTTTGAGTTTTATCAGTTACTTGGTTTACAATCCAGCTTCAGATATAACTATACCCATTCACTTAGATGCTTCAATATGACACCAGTTGTATTTAAATTAGTAGATGATTAGTTTTTGTATCTACTCACTGGAAACTTGTAAAGCTGATTCCATTTCTGTGGCTAAGTTACTGGTAATGGGCAATTAACTTGCTTAAAATTCAGATTCTGGCAAGGTTTTAGTGTTTTAAGTAGTCAAACTAATCTATGTCCTGTTTTATACAGTAATTAAATTTTTTTTTTCATTGTCATAACTGTTGTCACAACTTCTCCTTTCACTTCTGAAGCAACAGTAGCAATTGTTTCCCAGATAAATAGCTTACTCCTTTAAAAGAAGAGTGGCCTCTAAAATGAACTTTGTACTGCTTTAGTAAAGATTCTTTTTCTCCTTTTCCATTGCCTTTTGCCAACTCATTCATGAATTACAAAACTACAAACTTGGTAGATTGAGGGGTTTCCAAAACTGCTGAAGTCTGAGCAGTTGAAACTTAGCAGGCATAAAGTTTGCAAGGTGTAAATCAGGAATTTAAATCACTGTGTTTCTCTTGCAGGTCCTGGCCTGGTTTGAAGAAGGTGAAGAAACAATCACAGCATTTGTAGAGCCTTTTGTAATCTTACTCATATTAGTAGCCAATGCAATTGTGGGAGTGTGGCAGGTATGCAGAGACTTTCACAGCATCAAATCACAAATGTTTGGGGTTTTATGCTTTAGGAGGAAGCACTGTGCCCTGTAGTGTTGGGTGTTCCTACAAAGCAAGTAGGATGTGTTGCTAACTTGGGATTCCTGAGAGTCAGCAAACCATAAAGCTTCTCACCAGAAAGTGTTGACTTAAAGGTAAAATGAAAGCTTCAGAAGCGTTGCCAGAAAGGCAAAATGCCCATCAGTGTTTGGCCACACGCTGCTGAACACATGAAGGAGACAGGCCAGAATAAAACCCTGAATTCAGGCAATAAATCAGGCCTTGCAAAGCTAAGAACAATTGGAGTGGTTTGCTTTCTGACTGAGGAACAAAGCATGGAGCACTTGTACTCTTGTTGCTTTTCTGTTTCCTCTTGTTGTTTTTAGTAAATCATTAATACAGTGTTAATTCTCCCTCTTCAGTCACTATAGTACCTATTAAGTGTACATCCCAAGACTGCATGTCTGTCAAAAGGCACAAGTTTCTGATGAAAACATCTAAATACCATAAAACTTTTCCTGCACTGTCAGCTGTGACATTAATTTGATGCCTTTTTATAAATCATATAGACAGTAGTCTCATAACATAAAATCACACTTCATGAGATGCCAAAACAAAAATGTTCATTTCACTTCACTTTGCTAATTTGATCACTTTAGGCAGTGGATGCTTTGTTAGAGGGTTTTTTCCTGCAGATAAAAAATGTTCTAGGATTTTTATGGTAAGTTCTTTGTATGGTTGGTTGGTTTTGTTGGGTTTTTTTTGTAAGGGAGGGTGCTAGCATGACATAACTACTTGCTCTCTTAGTGCACGAGGCTTCATGCTTTAAAAAATATCAAACTGGCCAAAATAACAAAAATTAAGAGGAGGAGTCCTGTTAATAAGTTACAACATTTTAGAGAGGACCCTGCCTGCTGGAAGAAGTGGCCTTGAGTGGCATTGCTGCCCATTCCTGTGCTCTGCTCTGTGCTATCCCAAGTGAGCTGGCTGAAAAGTGTTCCTCAAAATTCAGTTTTCAGCAGTACCTGGCCCACCCTGCTGGAGCAGGTGTGCAGGGGAGAGATAAAGTTGGTCAAGGGGTGACAGCACTTCCCCCTTAAATGACATTTTATATTCAAGTCTTCATAAAGTAATTATGCAAGAGTTAATGTTTAACTTGAAACTGGTGAGTTGCAGTTTTGCAGGTACTAATTTTAAGCATGAAGTGGAAGCTAAAGTTGTCTGTATAGTTTAAAGATTTTTCTTGTGGAGTTTCCCTGTTGTAGGAAATAATCAGGTTATTTTTCTGATGTCATAGTATCAAAGGAGACCTCTATGTATATTTCTACATGCACATGGAACTTCATTGTGCAAGAGTTGCTGCCCAGATGAAGTGACTCACTGCCTTGTTCTAATGGGCATGGAAAATCAGGCACAGTACACAGTCTCCACCCATAAATGTATCTGTTCCTACAGGTAGCAGATGTGAGCACTGAGTCACAGCTCTGCCTCCCTCAGCCTTTCCCCAGCAGCACCTGCCCTGCTCCAGGGCAGTCTGGCTCCCATAACTCCAGGCAAACTGCAGCAAAAAGGCTCAGGCCAGCACTGTGAGCTGGCTGAATGAGCTGAATCATGGAATTGTTGGGGGTGGAAAAGATCTTTGAGATCATCAGGTCACCCTATTAACCCAGCACTGCCAAGGCCACCACCAAACCGTGTCCCTGAGGGCCACATGTACATTTTAGATACCTGCAGGCAAGGTGATTCATCCACCTTCCTGAGCAGCCTGTTTGGATTCTTGAGAGCCATTTCTGTGAAGAAATTGCTGCTAATACCCATTCTAAATTTCTCCTGGTGCAACTTGGATGTTTGTTCCTTTTCTAGGGAGTGACAAGGTCCCCCCTGAGCCTCCTTTTCTCCAGGCTGAGCCCCCTCCCAGCTCCCTCAGGTGCTCCTGCTGCTCCAGGCCCTTCCCCAGTCATGATCCAGCCCCTCCATGTCCTTCTTGTCTTGAGGAGCCCAAAACTGCCCCAAAACTGGAGATGCTTCAGCAGTGCCCATCCCCTGTGCTCTGATCTTACTGGCTGCTCTATTTCTCCTTCAAGCCATGTGCCATTGGCCTTCTTGGCCACCTGGCCAAAATTAAAGTTGAATTTTTATTTCTCTGTTTTGAAGAAAAAGTTCTGTTGAAGTAACCTTGCTTTTGTGGCACTTGAAGGTTTTGGCTCACAGTCCACACAAGAGCAGTGTTGGTGCTGTAGTGCTGAGGAGCACAATGAACTCACCTGGTATCATTTGCAGTTCTATGGCTCTGTGCTGGTATCTGCCCTGCCAGACCCTGAGCTGTGCCATGGAAATGTTAGTTCCTTTAGGTAGTTTTGGTAACAGTCATTTTCAGCTGCACTGGTACAAGGAACTAGTGAGTTCCTCAACTTTTGAATTTTTGATGGTTTTGTTTCTGCTTTGACATGCAAGGAGGAATTTTTTATTATCTGGAAAGGCTGATGTATTATTTGAAGGGCAGATGTTCTAAAAACTCTGTGCACTCTACCATTATCTGTAATTATCAGGGCTAAATGACGTTTGTTCTTGTCAATAGGCAGGGAAATGGAAAAGTTCTTTCTCCAGGAGCTGGAGAAGGAGCCCTGATAAGCTGCTGGTTTCTGCAGTTGTTCTTTATCCAGGTGGCATCACAATACTGATACCAATCTCTGCCAGAGCTCAGTGAGAGGGCTGCAGCTGAGATAGGAAAGATGTTGTGTTAGTGGAAATTAAAAGGTTTTCCTGAGTGGGGATTGATGTGAGTTTGTAAATTGTTTGGAGTTCTGGGGAAATTTCTAGTGTGTGCTTTAATTTCACTTCAGCATGACTTGATTTGCTGAAATAAAATTGATAATAAGTTGGCTTCATCATAACTTGATCCTTGATTTGTGTCAGTAAATGAAACTCTAGGCTAGAGTGTGAGCTGCTCCAGCCAAGGTACAGCCAGCACCTACATCCACAAATCTTAATTCTGTTTAGTGCTTTTTTTAATGTCAAAAAGCATCCATATGTCATATGGAACTCTTTGTGTGGCCTCCCTGCAACAACACAGTGGATGTTCTTGATGGAAAATGCTGCAGCATTGCAATAACAATTTCTGTGTTCTAAAGGCCCACAAACACCTGAATTACACTCTAATGATTCCCAGTCAGCAACCTCGTGAGGGGAGGGGACACAAAATGTTCTGTATGAAGAAATGGAGCTGAGCTGAGTTGGTAGCATTCATATGATAATGCTTTTGGAAAATCGGATATGACAGCCTTCTTTTCCTTGAGGGCTTTCAAAATGACACATTTTTGCTATCTTTTAGGAAAGAAATGCTGAAAATGCTATTGAAGCTCTTAAAGAATATGAACCAGAGATGGGCAAAGTGTATCGACAGGACAGGAAAAGTGTCCAGAGGATTAAAGCCAGAGACATTGTCCCAGGTGATATCGTGGAAGTGGCAGGTAAGACCCCTCCTGTGGTGCATGCAGGCATTGGCATATTCATGTGAATTGTTGTGGGGCTTTGTCTTAATCATTTGAGGCCCTGGGGGGAGTTTTCAAACACTCCTAAGTATATGCTTCACTTAAGAACAATCTTGCTCCTGTTCATCTGTAATTACCTTAAATGTGCCTGAGTACGGAGGGGATTGTTTTTCAAATTGCCACTTAGTTTAATTGGTAGGAAAGTAAAGCATCTTAATTGGAGTTGTGGTTTTAACACTTGTCACAAATTTAAAATTTTGTTTTCTAGTGTCTGGTTGCAGAGTGTCTTAAAGCTTGTCTTCTTTTCTATCACAAAATAGATTTTGTTCCTGGTGTTAAAATGTCTGCAGTTTCCTTAGGTTTGGGAGTGCAGAGATTTTCTTTTTTAGTCACAGTCTGTTATTTCATCTGAATGTGTTTCTCCAGCTTTTAGGCTTGTAGTAGCAGTGCCTTTGAACTTCTCTTCACAAATGTCTTCTGTCCTCTCAGCAAGTGTGACTGGCACATGACTTCACTGTTTTCTCATCTTTCCCAATTCCTTATTGCTCCTTCTGACAATTGGCTGTATAGATCTCAAATACATGAGCTCTGCAGAGTGGAGCTCCCTGGTTCTCCTGGGTAAGCTTTTGAAGTGCCAGGCTTAAAAGCCTGGACTTCTGCCTAGAGCTTTGTAATACCTTAGTTTTGCTCTAAAAGCTGTGTCTTTGTCTGGAAGGAGTGCAAAAATAGAAGGGTTATATACTTCCAGCTAAAATTCCATCATTTTGGTGATAATGCCATAGTAATAAATTTTTTCTCTGAACTGGCCTTGACTGTTCCTTCCCAGATAAAACTAGGTGGCTCTTGCTGAGTGTCAGGAGTGTTGCATGTTCAGATTTTGTAGGTCATTATCCACTGTTAACTGAGTGATTTTTTTCCTTTGGGAACAATTCAGGGTGTACATCAAAATTACTTTGCACTCATGTCACTTTGATTTTAGAGGTGGTAGCTGTCTCAAGAGGAGATAAATATATACCCTTAAACTTGACTATCCTCCTGGTTTAATTAGCAGGCAAAGAGAGTGAGCACTCAGGATGAAGTTGCTGTTGGCTGCCTGCCCAGCTCTCATTCCTTGAGAAACTTCAACGTTTCTGCCTGAGCCCTGTCTCAAGCCCCTGTTTTGTGCCCAGGGTGATTCAGCTACAGCTCCACATCCAAAGTGGTGATAGTGAAGTGAGGGTGCTCTGTGATGCCCTGTCAGTGCCTGATGTGTCCTTGTGAGGCAAACAGAGCTGTATCAATTCCACACTCTGCAGTGGATGGCTGGGCCAAATCCTTATCCTGTTTTTAAATGGCAGCAGTGGAATGGTGGGTTTGGAAGGACTTTTCATCGTGGGAATACACTCAGGTTGTGGTTTTTGGTACTTTAAAGCAGAGTTGGTGGAATTGGAGTTGATGACTGTGTTTTGCACTGGTTTGGGGTAGCACTGAGGAGAAATGCTGCATTTTGATGCTCTGCCATGTATACAGAGCACAGAACACTTTCTCCTTGATTCACTGCCATTTCAGAAGAGGTACAGATTGTGTATTCATCTTCAAATTTAGCTTTGCCTTTATTCTGTATGAGAACACCTGGGGGATGTGTGGGCTTTTACTTACCTGCTGTATATTGTCAGTACCAATAAAATCAATTACTGTGTTTAAAAGGCCTGTGTGTGAGGGAGAAAAACGAACTGGGAATAACCAATGTGCCTGTAGCACCAGGCTGCCTTTAACTAGCATGGTGTCCTCTTTATCATAGGGTTACTATTGCAATATTAAAATCTGCCTGTAGAACAGTGACTGATAGCCCAGCAGATGTAGAATTATTTTTTTTAAAGATAAGGACAAGGTTAAGCCAGTATGTTCATGTAGAACCCCAAAAAATATCCAGGTTTTATGACTGTCCTTTAAGGTAGGTGGTCTGGCTCGTTGATGGATTGTAGAAGCTCTTCTGGGTAAAATACTCACTTAAATTTGTGGATCAAACAATACACTTAAATGACCTTCACTTGAAGCTGCAGTTAATTATAAGTCATGTGCATGCTTAATGGAGAAATCAGTGCTTCAGTGTAACACAACTTCTGACACTGAAACAATAAATTCTTGTAGCTAGACAATGATGAGTTTTAATTGTAATCAAACTGAGAAAAGCCACAGAGCAAACAGAGGAGAGCCACTAAATGCATCATGTCCCAGTGCTGGTGTCAGGACCTGGAGGTGAGAGAGACTCTGTGCATGCCTGTGCCTCCAGTGCAGGAGGGCTCTGATGGCCTTTGACACGGGCTTTGCACAGAGATGCCCATGTAGGGAAGTGCCAGAGCCCTTCATGCTGGGGGCCATATCTGCCTCAGGAATTCCTGGCCAAGTGCCAGTGACATTTGTGTGTCCAGGCAAATCTCCTTCACCCTGGGCCATAAACAGCCAGGTAATTGGCTTCTCCCCTGTGCTGATAACGTACACTGAGCAAATTCTTACAAGTCATCCCTTGCAAAAGAGTTGTATTTAATGCTGTGACAGCTTTGCTAATTTGAAATAGCTGTGTGTGGGTCTGACACAGAGAGAACTCAGTTGCTGGAATTGTTAGGTTGCTATTGATACATGCAGATATTGATTTCTTAACTGCATATTGTTAGAAGAACTTTCCTCCACATTCACTTCAGCGATGGTGGAGAAGGCACTGACCAATGCACAGGAGCCTGTAGGGATGCTGGGGTGGCAGATTTGGGAAGGGTGCCTTGAATTTGCTTGCAGAGCCGTGGTGAGCAGGGTTCTCAGAGCTGTGGTGTGTGATGGTTACTAAGCTACAGAGTCTTTCCTAGAATTGATGAAGTGACAGACATGCAGATGCTGTCCTCACATGGCTTTTCAGTTTGCCTGCCTTTAAATGGATTATCATGTTGTTGTAGAAGCTGGAGTTAATTGCAGGGTACACTCTAAATCTGTAACCAGGGGCTATCTTAATAGATTAGATACACTTTGATTTAGTTCAGGTTTTTTGTTTGCTGGGTTAAAGTGACATTTTAAAGAGAAATTTAGAATAGCATGGCCCTACTTCTTACAAGTTTTGTATGAAGTTAGCCTGAATAATTGGGATAAACTGGTTGTAAATCATGTATTCTTTTAATAGAAGCACATTTGGGAGCAGAAATGACCTTTGTTCACTTTCCACTGTATTTTCCTGTCTAAAATTTCTGGAGCAGATACAGTGTCTCTGAGTTTCTGTAATTTAATAAATGAAAGTTCAGTAGTTGCAGTCAGTAAATGACTAAACTCAGCCACAGTAGTTCCTCTTTTTCCTGAATTTCTGAAGGATGGTTCTTGTCATCTGTTACTGTATCTGTAAGTACTCAACATGTTAAAAATACACACAGAATTGCCAGAAGCTGTTGCTTATTAAATTAGTGTATATTCCAGAAAATTTAGTTTTGTACCTGGCACAGAGTAGGCAAGAACTACTTCAAGGCTTTTTATTCCAACTACAGAGCACTTCAGGATTCTTGGTGCTTTATAATAAAGATGAATTTGGGATGGAGAAGGTCAGGAAGGAAGATTCTTGATGTGAATTTTGTCACTCCCATGTGGTTGTGAAGAGCTCCAGGTTGTCCCTGGTGGTACAGCTGGAAACATGAACGTTGCAGGTCTTATTCCCAAACATCTGGGTCCTTGTGCCTGTGTTGCTTTTCTAACAGCTGGGATTGATGTTCAGACTCAGTGCTAGAGATGCAGGTTTAGTTTTTCTGGGAAAGCATTGAGATTGGAAAAGATAAGGAAAAGGATGGAGGAAGGCTTAAGGCCAGGACAGACCTGCTGGGGGCTGTCCTGAAGCAAACTGCTGAGAATTTACTGCAAATGTTGTGGGTGTTTCCTCACCAGGTGCAGACTGTGGGCTCTGGCTTTTAAAGCACATCTTTTGCTTTTTTTCCTGAAGTTCTGCTTTTGAACCAGAAGAGAGAGGAAAGCAAGATGAGTGGTTAATAAATACATGTAGCAGAAGTGCATAAATCTGTGAGCTTCAGTGCACATTTTGGCCAGCACACCAGAGGCAGCTCAGGGATAACCAGACACAGTCCAAACTCCAGTCCATACTTCACTGGAGGCTGGAGTTGTGTGAGGGTCAGCTCAGGGCACGGCCTCAACTTGTGTCACTTTTAACACTCAGTGGAAATATTGCAAAACACATTTCCAATTTTTACCCCAATTCTTGTTCTAGCATTTTCCTTCAGAGTTACCAAACTGTCTGGTAAAAACTGCAAAAGTAATTCTGGTTTAGTTGCTTGAAAATGAAGAACATTCCTGATATTCTGTACTCTGACAGAGCTGATACTGAGTGGGTTTTGTTATAAGGACAAATAGTACTGAACAAAAAGTTTGGACATCAAGATAATGTTCAGTTTCTACTGCATTACCCTGGCAAAGGAAGCCCTTTTTTTGTGGTTTTTTGATTTTGGGGTTTTTTTAAGGCTAAAGAAAACTTGCACTTGAAACTTTGCTGTGCTTCCAGAATTCTGACTTTTGGTTCTTCTGTTCCCCAAATGCAGCATAACTGGGAAACAGAGCTTCAGCTTTGGTGTGCAGAAGTTGTTGTTCTCTACCTGACCTGGCTTAAGTTGAAGCTTAACTTACTGGTCTGTTCTTTCTGCTATCAGATATTTTTGTAGGCTGATCACAAGAGTTTTCCATCTAGTAGGCAGTGGTATAAATAGATCCACTAATTAAAAGCTAAAACTAGAGAAATGTGGTTTAGAAATGAGTGCAGGCTTAGAAGCAGGGTTGCTGTCCATCAGCACATCTTATCTAATGTTCTGGTGCCCTCTTCAGAGAGAATGACAAGTCTGGTTTTAGAGAATGAAAAGAAACAAGTTTAAGGAAAATTTGGGTTGTATGTTCTGTTTTACACAGTGTCTCCATTTCTCTCAACCCTCAGTTCTGACCTGGAAATACTCTGCTCCCAGAAAGCAAAGCTGTTTCTGTCCTTTTGGCTTTCTTTTATAAGAAGACAATATACAGGTGTTGTTTAAATTTATCTGGACCTCTGCCTTGAGCAGTTGCTGGGTCAGGATGCTCACACCTTGCATACACTGCACAGGAAGCTCTGGGGATATTTTCTGTCTGCCCAGAATGCAGAAGGTGGGTGAGAGAGGCTGTTTCATTGTCTAATGCAAAGAATGAATTTAAATGTATTGTTCTGTCACCTTGTTAGTGAAAGCAAGTGCTGTTTACTGCTATGGTTACAGCTCTTGGACCTTTGCTGGGGTAATCTGTCTCAATGGAAAATAAATTTTACCTTCCTGGTTTGGAGTGGAAACTCAGACTTAAAATTTGATTCATAATCTCTCTTCTGATTTTGGCACTTTGACATTCTTGGCCTTGTATGAAAGTGTAGCTGGCCTCAATTATGTTCCTGTTTTGTAGAGCTTCTGATTTTTGGGACCATTTTATTATGGCCTGTTCAGGAAGTGTTAAATACTTAAAAGCTGTTACTGTGGAGGAAAACTTGTGTTTCTGGTGGTCTCAGGAGATCAAGCACAATGGGAAGATGAGATTGTCTGTGTAGAAGGGGGAAGAGGAGCTAAGCTGAGCTTGTGTTAAGGAAGTTTAATACAAAAACCAGTTCTGCTGGAGCAGCTCTAAATAAAAGCACTGAATAGAATGGTTTGCTTTTATTTAAATAAAAACTCTAAATAAAAGCAAACCATTCAGTTCAGGTGTGAGCTTTAAATGTTACTGTCCCCAGCAATACTCAGTTCAACACTCAGAAAATCCTCAGCTCTGGTGATTGAAGTGTGTAGCATCCCTTATCTGTTATTTTAAATCTGTTCACTTTAATTCTTAAAATTTGGTGCTTTATTGCAGTTCTTTTGGGGATGCTTTTACTCAATTTCAGGAACTGTTTGTGTTCAAAGAAAACTGTTCACCTGTGGAATAATAGGAGCTGTACTGATAATCTTGATTACAATAAAGTCCAGTTCCCACCCCCAGTGTGCTGATAGATGCAGGGTGGTGCTGGCTTTGGTTAATGATAAACACAAATAAAGTGTGAGGTACATGCTGTGGATGAGCAGCTCCTGGGACCTACAAGAAGAATTACTTTGATTTGCTGTGATCACAAAGAGGGACTTGCTGCAAACAGATCACTTCCTTAGCTAAGAAGAGGAATTGTTCTTGGAACACATTAACATCAGAAAGAGGCAAAGCTTTCTGTAATGTCCCTGCCTGTAAACCTGAGCAGGTCTCCAGGGCTGTGAGGGGTCAGAGTTAACAGAGCTGATATTGGTGTTCAAAGTGCACCTCTCAAACCTCAGTTCTGTTCTGAGGACAGTTCTGTAGCATAGAGGCTTTTGGGGTACAGTTCATGTTGCTTCCTGAGCCCACTGCCACCAGCAGTTCTGATTAGGAAATCTGGAATATGGATCTCAGTGGAGTGTACTGGGATATGGTCTAATATTTGAGACCTGAAGGATGAGTATGGTCCTCTTGTAGTCTGAGGTTCTTTGTTAGTGCCCTGAAGTAACTAAAAATGAAAAAAAAAAATCCACTCAGCTTTAATGGTAATTTTCCCTCCACCTTCACTGTTCATAGAATGTGTCCCATCACTTCTGCCCATCTTCCTGGGCTGCTTAAAGCACAGACTGCCAAAATGAATATTGTATTTCAGCTGTAGAGGTCTCTCAGGGAGTGTCTCAAACCATTGTCTGACAGAATTCTGAAATGAAATATTTAATTTTATTGCTCTGCTGGAAACTGGTAAAGCATTGAAAGGGATATCAGTGCTCAGATGAAACACCCAGGTAATGAGTTGATCATTCCACTGTAGGACTTGCTCAGTGCCAAGGACAAAATTGGGACTCAGGTTGCTTAATAATACATTCTGTACTTGAAGTCACTTTGGGACAAGTCAGTGGAGAAGCTGCAGGGTTGGACTGTGTGAAAATCCAGTATCTGTCAGTGATTGTTCATAACTGGACCCACAGCACTGCCAGAGCCCTGGGAGCAGGAAGAGAAGGGCTTTGAACCTGAGAGGAAAGGCTGGAGTGTGTTGGGTGCAATTGGGGGATTTTGGAAGGGACCATTCCTGGTTAGGTGCTGAAGAACCCAGAATTTGAAAGTGCTAAATGTGCCCTGTTTACAGTGAAAAAGCAGCTGACATAAATTCTAAATTCATGTTGCAACAAAGTACTGCTCCAGTTTTTCTACCAAGGAGTAGAAATTGTAAATTGTCTGTTTCAGTGTTGACTCATGCACAGTTAAATAAAATGGATATTTATTTTTATTTATTTTTTTACCCCTTGTCACGACCAGGTTGTTTTTACACAGACTCATTTCTTGTGTGCTGAAGCTCTGTATTAAAATTCTAAAATCCTGTGCATGGATAAAAGGATTCTGTGGTAAAGCTGTGATGGTTCAAACCCAACCCTTCTCCCTCCTCCAGACAGCAGTCAGTGCTGGGGCTGCTTTAATCAGTAGTTTTCTATTTCCTACATTATGTTTCACAACACATACCTGGGCAGTTTTGAAAGCAGCTTATTTTATTTCTTCAGAGCTGTGGTGGAAATCAAGGGACTATTTAGGATTAAAAACTTGGGTTGAAATAATGGATGAAAATATTTGTGCAACTGGCCTTTTCTTTTAGGTGGCAGACTATGGAATTATATCATTTACTGTAGCAGTTCTGTGCTGAGCAACACAAACACATAATCACTTCCTCATTTCTTTCAAACCTTGGGCATTGCTTCCATTGGTTCTGTGGACTGAATTATATGAATTTTAAAAAGCCTCCCCAAAACCAGCAGCAAGCTCCCATTTTTTCCCCTGTTTTAAAGTATATGTTTTAAAAGCCTTCTCTTTGTAGATGAGATCTCTGGTGCACTGCTCACTGAAAATTTCCTGTGGTCCCTCTCTGTCATAGGATGGCTTCCTATTTATATTCCATTTCAGCTGTGCTCTTGAAAGTGTACTCAAGACCATAAATGACTTAGTCTCATAGTTGTTATTTTGCAAAGAACTGTTTAAAATGGCTCTGGAATTGACCCTGACAGAGCTTTCCTGCCTATTGGAAATGCCTTGAATATTTTACTACAAAACCTTCCCAGTCAGAGAGGGTGAGTGAATCATGTGTCTTATCTCAAATCGTTGAGATAAATTTATAAAGCTGCTCTGTCATAATAAATTTAGCACTTCAGTTCTGGAGATTCAGGCAATTGATAACAGGAGTAGCATTTTCATGGAAATTCTGATGTTGAATATCAACAGTCTGTTAGAGGGGTCTCTCCAAGCATTTTAAGTCTTGTGAATATTGAGTTTGAACCACTTGGAGCAGTTCACAAGTAGGTTAGAAAATCACTTGTGAGCTTTCCCATATGTTCTGTCCAGTTGCTTGAAAGTTTTAGGATTGTTTTGTTAGCAGCTCCTTTTTTGTGTTGTGCATCTCCCCCAGCGCTGCCCTTGGTGGCTGCAGCTCTCAGGGCTCTGGGGGCTTGTCCAGCCCAATCTGCAGAGCAGCTGCTGCTGTGTCTGCAAATAACCCTGCCCAGGACACCAGGAGAGCCATTGAATAGTTTTGCCTTTTTTGGCCTAGGTCACCATTTGTCTGAGGCTATTTTCTCCTGCTGCTCAAGGGCATTGTGGCTTAAATTAGTATTCACATGGTATAATGACACATTTGTGGCTGGATTTTTGTCCCTTCATGTACACACGCTCACAGAAACACACATCCAACCCTACAGGCTAAACTATACAAACTTTTGCTGGTTTCAGTGGTTGGAGTTACTCTGAATTCACAGGAAGTCACATGGGACAAGTTTTCCTGAGGTTTGAAGGAGCACTTCATTCTCCTCTTCAGGGTTTTGTTCCACAGCTTTGCACTCCAGGGTGTGAGGGCTTGGATGAGCCAAGGCTGTGACACCACTCTAGAGCTTTTCATGATATTATTTCTTAAGGTGCATTATTGCTGCTGATTGCATAAGCAGTTCCTGCAGGAATTGCAGCTTATTTTAATTTCACTGCAGGGACACAGATTCCACCTACTGAAAAGATCAGCTGTCTTTGGTTAGTTATTCACCCTTCTTTGTTTCTTTGCATTATTTTATAATAATATAGCTGACACTTGAATGCTTGCAGTGTTAAATTACATTAGGAGCGTTCAATCATGTGTTAATTAGCAATATTGACATGCAGAATGTAGAACCCCTCCATGTGAATCAGAAATGTGCCTCATTAATACACTTTAACAAGTTCATTTGCATGAAGCCATTTATTTGCAGTAGGCGCAAAATGGTAGAGCTTTAGTTTTTTTTGTTAAAAGCTTGGAAAAGCTGAGTAAGAGGAAGTAGGAAGGGAGAAGATAATGTTGAGATGTTGGGGATGCTGGAGCTCAGCTGAGAACTGGATTTGTCACTGCCATTTTTAGGAGTGTGGTGTTAACTTCTGTCATCTGCTGCCTTGGTGTCTCAAGCACTTGTTAGTGGATGTTTTGTTGTTTATGGGTTGTTTATTTTTTTTTTTCCTTTCAATATTCTCTTTTGCAAAGTAGAAATGTGCATGACAAGATAAACACAACAGAGATCTGTGAAAATTGTAACTGGGGTATGGGTTGTGGTTATTGAATAGAGTAGCATTACTGGAAAATAAAGCTACTGTGTGATCTGAGGTTAACTTCCAGCTCTGGGACATCTGGCAGCACTCAAAGTGTAACATTACAAGAGCATATTTGCAGAAGCACGTTATTCTCACAATGGGTGCCAAAGAAAAGGAAAATACAACTTCTTTTAGTTTTCTAAATAAATAGATGTGGATAATGTGATTTTTGGAGAGCAGAGGACTCACTTTGGGCATAGAGAAAACAACTAAAAGATTCTGCAGGACCAGTTGTTCTGAGAAGGGAACTTGGTTCACCTTAGCTACGGGGTTTGATTGTTTATAAATATGTCTTCTGAAATTGATATCTTGCACTTGAGAATGTTTTCCCTTTTCTTTCAAGTGGCCATGTGGTTAGAAAAACAATCCAGTGATTTACAGCTTCTTTCTTGGAGGTTAGGTAGGGGCAAGTCTAAGTTGCCAAGGTGTATTGGATACTCAGAAATTGGGAATATTGCAATAAGCTGCTGGTGATCTCAGGCACCTGTGCAGTTACTGGAAAGTCATTTTCCTGGCTGATGGAGAGATGGGACACTTGGTCAGTCATCTCTCAAACAGCACAACTCTGACTCTGTCTTGTCATTTCTTTGTAGTGGGAGACAAGGTTCCTGCTGATATAAGAATTACTTCTATCAAATCCACAACTCTAAGGGTGGACCAGTCAATTCTCACAGGTACAGTTTTTGTGACTTTCATGTAATTATGTGCATAATTGGAAGTGCCTTTTCACCATTTATTTGCAGTGATCCATTAGAAACAAGCCTGCAGCTATTGAGGTTCTCTGCATTCAAGTGCAGTAAATTTCTCATCTGGTAACTTCTAGAGTGCCTGAATGTGTTGCTTCATCATTGGCTTTGTTTTCCCTTTAGTGGGATAAACATTCTTACTGAGTCTTGTAATGCTTCTTTGGCCTTCCCCTTTCCCCAACAGACACCAGCAATTTGTGGAAAATTAAAATTAAAAAAAAAAAAAAAAAGGTATTTCTCATCTAGTTCATGGAGTCTTCTAGGTTTGAACATCGTGTCACCACTCCAATCTGAAAGTATGTAAATCTTACTAAATGTCTTCTGCAACAACAGAGAACAATTTTTGCAATGCTGGCAGCTTTTAAGCTGCTGCCACTAAAGACTCAGTGCACTCGAGCCTTATTTGCTCAAATTCTGTGCACACACATTCATGTGTTTTCTGGTACCAGCCCTCAAATGCAGGAACTATTTTTAGAGTCCTTTTCAGATTTGTTGAAAACAAAACAAAGTAGCAGCACTTCTGAATATAGGAAAGAAGCTGGGAATCAACCAAGCATGCTACAACAGTTTTCTTTCAGCTGGAACATGGAGATCTGTCTGCCTGTTTTGGTAGCATAAATTATTGTTAACTAGCTTTGAATTTTAAAACAGTGAAGTATTCATGGGAAGCCTATTTTTCATCCTTGAATCTGTCTTGAAACAGGCTCCAGAGTTTTCACCACAGATCCTGTACAGCACAAGACTTATGTTTGGCATAGGAAAATGGATGCACTCATGCCTGTAAAGCTGCTGGAATGAGTAGAAATAGCCCATCAGAACTCTGTAGAAAGGGACTTTTACTTGCCTTTATTTAAGGAACAGAATTCTTGTTTTAATGGAAGCCTTTGCTGCTTTCAGCCAAGTTGATGCTCAAGTCTCCTGTTGGATAAAGCAGGACTGAGGTCTGAGATGCTGCTCAACAAAATCCTTTTAAAGGAAGGAGGCTTTGGCTCTCCTGAGCCTACACAAGGTACAGTGACTCAGTGCTGAAGCTGAGAGCACCACCTTGTGAAATCTGGTGTAGCAGTGAGCACCTGCTTTTAGAGAAAAGGAACCTTTCTCTACCTGTGTGAACTTGTAGAAACTGATACAGAGTTTTTGCTAAAAGCCAGACATTCTGTTTTCTTGGCCAACTGAAATCTTTCCTGTTTCACTTAAACAATTAAATTAACATCATTTGAGGAAAGAATTTTGACATCCTAAAAATTTCAGAGCTGAAGATCATAACTTTTTGATTCCCTCAGGACTCCAGATAGAAAATCTCTTCTTAAGACTGTCATCTTTATTTTAGGTGAATCTGTGTCTGTTATCAAGCACACGGACCCTGTGCCTGATCCTCGTGCTGTAAATCAGGACAAGAAGAACATGCTCTTTTCTGTAAGTCATTTACTTTGAGGTTTTCAAAACATTTATAAAATAATAGTGAAGCTGATAAAAAATGTGCAACACTTCAGGTCTTCCCCCCAAAACTGCATGACTTTGCTATGTTCTCTGTACATATCTCTATGTGTGTCTCCATACACACTGAACTAAATTAACTTCTAATGAAAGCTGTCCTCAGGGGAAGATGCTGGATGAAACCAGTCTATATGAGGAAAATTATTTTTGTCCTTCACAAGGAAGTCTTGGAGGGTGCAGCACGTGCACTTTTAGTTTTTCTGCAGTAATTTTCTAATGTAATAGTTCTTCAGTGTGATAAGAGCCCACACAAATTGTGGTGGTGTGTAGATGAAGTTGAAAACTGGCTTTCTGTATAGGAGTGAAATAGTTTGTTCAATTTATTTGAAGGAAGGATTGAATGTCTTTCAGATAAGAGAATAACTTTTTGCTGGCAGGCAGCTTAATTTTACTGTTCCTTTCCATGTTAAATATGTTCACACAGGGAGCCCCAGAGAACACATTTATTACTATTTTCTAACAAAATAGAGCCCTAATTTAAAAAAAAGAGAGGTAAAGCACATTCAGTATTCCAGTTGAAACACATACTGCTTGCTCAGCAGCTGGGTTTGCCTGTGGTGCTTGTGAGAGATCAATACTGACTCGTTTTGAGCCTGTTCTGGGAGCAGAAATTCCACCCTGGAGTTTTCCCTCACAGACACAGGCAGTATCATCCTCTTCCTCTTTATCCTTTTCCATATCCTGGCTGAAGCACAGTCTGAACTTGCATGAGGTGGTTTGGTTCGAGGGGTTTTTGTGGGGGTTTTTTGGTTTGGTTTGAGGTTTTGTTTTTTTTTTTTGTTCAATTAAAACCAAACGTAAGAAACTCACCCCACAGAACCTGTTTGTAAATGGACTCCAAGTTTTCCCTGCTCTTCTTTACCTCAGGGTACAAACATTGCTGCTGGGAAGGCCATGGGGGTGGTTATTGCCACGGGGGTGAACACGGAAATCGGGAAAATCCGCGACGAGATGGTGGCGACGGAGCAGGAGAGAACCCCCCTGCAGCAGAAGCTGGACGAGTTTGGGGAGCAGCTGTCCAAGGTGATCTCCCTGATCTGCATCGCCGTGTGGATCATCAACATCGGCCACTTCAACGACCCCGTGCACGGCGGCTCCTGGATCCGCGGCGCCATCTACTACTTCAAGATCGCCGTGGCGCTGGCCGTGGCCGCCATCCCCGAGGGCCTCCCTGCCGTCATCACCACCTGCCTGGCGCTGGGCACGCGCAGGATGGCCAAGAAGAACGCCATCGTCAGGAGCCTGCCCTCCGTGGAGACCCTGGGCTGCACCTCGGTCATCTGCTCCGACAAGACGGGCACGCTGACCACCAACCAGATGTCCGTGTGCAGGGTACGTGCCACGGCTGCTGCCGCTCTCCTCAGCCACCCCAGGACTCGGCACTGCTCACGTTCTCCTGATCCTGCCCCTTTAGGTTCTCACATCACCAAAATCCTGCTCTGTTTTCCTAAGATAAGCCTCCACTTTGAGTTCAGTTTTCCGCTGTGTAGTCTTGAAGGCTTTTGTCTCTTTCCTTATTTAGTCATGGCCAAAAATAGCTGTGCCCACACTCATGGAGGAGAGGGTTGTTTGTAAGCAGCTTTTCATTGACTTGCCTGTGAGCCTTTCAGGTTACTGGTAATTCTTTGGTGTGATTTATGCCTTTTTTTAGAAAGTTACACTGTAGAACAGGCTGTGTGTAAGTGTCAAACACTTGCCTCTTCAATTGAGAAAGACAACAATGGTGGAGAAAGAAACTTACTGTGAGGAAAGGACATTTACTGCAGTAAAGTTGGTAGTCAAAGGTGCTTTCACTCCTGAGTGGTTCCACCTTTATTGGGTCACCTTACCTTCAGGGGCTTGGCTGGTCTGATGGGGATCACTGCAGTGTTTTCAGTGTGCAGCACTGACCAATCTGGCAGCTTGAGGTGCAGTTGACCCTGTCACCAGCACTGCCAGGGTCATCTTCAATGCTGCTGTATTTTTAGGTAGGCATGAGTTCTGTGCCTCTCCTCCCTTCCCCCCAGTTCTCTGTCTAGTGTTGGCTAATTTGGGATTTCACTGCTGGTCACTTAACATAATGCATGTTCAGTTGCCAGTTTGCCCTTCTGTGTGGGGATTTAATGGAGAAAACACTGAATTCTTCTGTTTAATAACTTTAGATGTTCAGTGGCACAGCAGCTCCAGCATGCAATGTCCAGAGCCTCATTACATTGGGTTAGAATTCCAAATGTGTGCATGTTGGGCTCTGCACACCAGTGGTGAAAGTTTGTAGGCCCTAAGCACTTTGTTCTCATGTGATTGATGGCTTTTTCTTCCTAATTGGTGGCTGACTTGTTCTACTTCCTTAAGTATCGTAGTATTTATACCTAAGAGACACAAAGCAGCTGCTCATCAGTATTCCAGAGGAGGTTACTTGCAGTAGAGTTGCATAACTGCCCTAGTCTTTGCAGGGATTCTTTCATCCTGCAGATGCCAAAAGCAGGAGGCTTCCCTGGTTAACTCATCATTTAAGTTGTGTTTATTTAAAAGCTCAAAATGCTCTGCTCCTTATTTAGAGGGCTAAATGTTTCAGATCTTGTCCAGCACAACTTGGTTCCTTGTTAATCTCTGAGGGCAGCAAAGGAACATAAATTGAAGTTTTCAAAAATGTAGCAAAATTCTAATACCTGTGACAATGAGTTTATTTTATTGGGTTGTATTTTGTGAGGATGCTTGTCTAAAACAGAGGGCACACAATGAGGGGAGAGGAGGACATGGCTAAAATGTGATGTGACAAAATGGCCTGTGCTAACCAGTGGATCAGAAGTTCTATTAGGGTACACCATCAATTAGTGAGAAATGATCTTCTCCAACGAGCCATGAGTGTGAGAGAGCTCAGGCACTGTGGTTTTTATCTCCATCCTCTCAGATGAGATTCTGCCTGCAGCTCTCCTAGAAAGGAAGCAAAGGAAGGACTGAGTTGCAGATCTCTTAGAGGTACAACTGCATCCTTCAGATTGGTGTCTGAATTTGAAAAGGTCATTTCAATTTCAAAATATCATTTCCAGCCCACTGGAGTGGGCTGATTGGTTTGAACTCCAGTGTCCATGTGGTAAAGTGACTTGGAACTGGAAACCAGGACAGAAAACACTTTCATTTAAGGTTTTAAGGGTATTAAGAGAAACTGGCCATAGTCTGGCTCTTGCTAAAACCTCACCTCTTAGATCTCAGCTTTTCCTATTTGTAGATGCTTTTATTTTGATTTTGGGAGAAATTGTCAATGTCCAAGCTGACAGTGTCCAGTGAGCTGTGTTTGACTATTTCAAAGCAGAGCATTAATTCATGATTTGTGTTAATGAGAATTATTTCACAGGTGTGAAGCTTAGGAGGAGCCTGGATCTCCTAAGTGAGGATTGTCAGGAGCTGTGTAAATGGTTTTCCCAGCTGCAGTGTACTCAGTGCTGTGGTTTTCAGCTCTGTTTTTCAGAGCTCTGTAGGCAGAGGGGCTGTTCCCTGTACTTTGTGCTTCAGTGCATGGAGCTGTTCAAACACATGTGGGATCCAAGTGCACAGAACCAGGTCTTGTCTGGTTTGTTTATTCAGACTGAACTTGCCTCTTGTACCTGCTTGCCTAAGGCCTGTTTTAATCTCTGGCTTTAATTATTGTTCAAAGGTAGTAACACTTCCAACTCTCTAATTGCAGATGTTTATCCTGGACAGAGTAGAAGGAGACAGCTGCTCTCTGAATGAATTTACTGTAACTGGCTCAACATATGCTCCCATGGGAGAAGTGTAAGTGTTCTGTGCAAGTTAAACATTTGTCTGTTCATGCACTCACTGTTACTTCAGTCTGGAAAAGGGATGCATGTGATGTTCACTAGTGATTGTTGGTAATGGAAGGTCAGCCAGTGAGAATGCACACTGAAGGGCTGGGGAGGAAGTAATAAACAGGAAAACAAAGATAAATTGTAGAAAAGTAAACCTTCATAAAACATAAAAAGCCTCCAGTATTGCAATGTTCCCTTGATAATCTAAAAATTAAGGGGTAGAGAGGATTTATTTGATGGAAATCTTCCTGGACTGAGATCAGCTCTCTCAGTGCTTTTAGGTGAGGTTTACTTTTCTTATTTAAAAACTGGGTAAATCTGAAGAGGTGAGCATTTGCTAATCTGTGAGCTCAGTGTTTCCAATTTCCCTGCCTCAGAGAATGGGGAAGTTGTTTTTTCTGAGGCATCTTCTGAATGTGTTGGAGTTCCCTCTTAAATTGGCTGTAAATTCCTGTGCCTGGCCCTCAGTAGTTTATTGGTGTGTGTTTGTCCCAGCCTTTGCTATTTGAGCTGCTGTTAAACCCCGTCCTTTAGGAAAGGAATGAGGTTTGGTTTACTTTATCAGCTGCAAGTCTCTACCAGTGAGGTAAGTGGCTCATCCTGGAATCATCCTGGAAACTTCAGGAATTTTTAGGACTCTGCTTCTTGAAGAAAAGCTTCTTTTTGCTGGGTTGCTGCAGCTCCTTCTACTTGATCAGTCCTCCATGTGTTCTATAACCTTATCAATTCAGTTTTACTTGCAGAGGAGAATTCTGCTGTGGATGATGTAGAATTTAATTTCAGTTATTGTAAACATCTCAGCCTTGTGCAGTTTCACTCGTGTGCCTCTGACTCCTGCAATCTTGCCCATCTCAATAATGATTATCTCTGTTTAATTTCCATAGCAGTTAAGACCCTGGTGTTCCCAGCAGCTGGAAATCTTAATTCCCCAGTTCTCTTTTTTCTTTCAGAGCTAATTGCTGTCAAAAGCTTCTGCTTTCATTTCAGGAGGCAGCATTTGCGTAGACAAGGTGACTCCAGACCTTGCCAAACTCCCAGCTATTGCACTTCAGCTGGGCTCAGAAGAGCTCCAGATAAACAAAATAATAAAATAGAGTGTGGTGACAGATGGGGGGATAATGAGACAGACAGCAATGTTTGGTAATGTGCTGTTTTCACTTGCTGAAGTTGAGGGAATGTGAACCAGCGTGTTAAACTCACTTCATTGGGGACACAAAGGATTCTGAGAGAGGGAAATTGCCTCAGAAAGGCTCTTACTGGAGCACAGGGCAACTCAGCTCAACTCCAGCCCTGAGGGCTGCTTTATTTCTGCATTTATGGACAGCTTTTGAAGCAGTGGCTTTGGGGGGGATTTTAAGTAAGGTGACTGACTTCACCTTGGATTTCAAACTGTCACTGAAAATGGAGTTTGGGGGGACAAGAAGGAATTCATCCATTGCACTGCCCCAGAGCAGGACCTGCTCCAGATATGAACCATTCCTGACAGGTCTTACTTGGTACTTCAGACACTGTTGGCTTCCACAGCCTATTCCATTTCATAACCATCACCTGTTCTTGCACAAAATCAGTAATTTTTCACTTACTGGTAACATATAGCATACCTAATTTTCCCCTATTCATTCAGAATATAAAATCACAAATATTTCTTACTAAAAACCTCCCAGATTTCATACTGATTTGTTTTCCAGGGATACTGGGAGATTGTCAGAGTTTGGAGTAATTCTGCCATGTCTCAGCACACTCAGTGTTACTGCAAACTGAGAGCACAAACCCAACAATAATTAGGAACTGCAGCAAAAGCTGGCAGATAGCATCTGACCTTCAAATGAGTTCATCTTGAAAAACCTGGAGCTGTAAGGAAAAGAAATTCCTTTCTCCAGAACTGATCCCAGCACCTTAGGCTCTGCATTGTTCTTCAGAAACTGTTGATAAGGAACACAAAAAAAGAGGCTGTAAAAAACACACCCTGGTATAACAAATTATGAATATTCCAATATGCTGGTGTTCTTTGAGTTGAAAACAGGTGAAAACAGGAAGTTTTGGGTGGGATGGGTGAGGTGACAGCCTGAGAGCTGGACTTTAAAGCCACAGCCTATGGCTGTAGGATTATATGCCAGATGAACCACTAAAAACAAACTTCACACTTGTTTCCTTAAGATTCCCTTTGTTCTCGTGCTGTGTTACACAACGCTGGAATTGGTTTGCAGTACCACAAGGGAACAAAAGCTTACATAATGGGACATGTCATAGTCTGTGTTGTGAATTCTTGGAGTAATGATCCACATCTTTCCACCATCAGACCTTTTTCCCCCTCCTTCAGAGCTTTAATGAAAGATGTTCTCTCTTAGCTCTGTCGTGGTGATTTTGCTAGGGGAAGATAACAGTACTGAGCACTATCTTCATTCTCTTGTGCTTGCTGTAGAAGTCTGGGAATGTTCCAGAAAAGGAATCAATTCACTGTTTCCAAGTGTGAAAGGAGAGAAGTTGCTTCTTTCTTGTGATGTCAAATGTACCTTCCCCCTCTCTGAAGCCTTGAGATATTGATTATTGAATCTGTTTCACTACTAGAAAAGAGCATTTTTTTCCTCATGAAGTTAGTCTTGTGAAAGGACTTCACCTTTCATGGCTTTAGGAGGCTCACATACAATACAAATCAATTGTTAGGAAATTAAAGAGGAAAACGTGCTTTAATGCCTGCCCAGTACATGCACTTCATGCATGGCAGTAAAGCTGCAGACTGTGCAGCAGGAAGGAAGCTGAGCTGCTCAGGCATCCTGCAATAATATCCCTGTCCTGCTGGGAGCTCCCTCCAAGCCCTGCACAGGGTCAGACTGAGCCCTTCCCCAGGCTGCTGTGTGTGACACTGGCCCTGGAGCACTGAGCTTTTGTCACCCTGGGGCTGATGTCATCAGTGACCTCCTCATTCCCCTCATGATCCTGATCCAAACTCCAGAACTCCCCTTCATCAATCCTGCTCTTCCCAACAACACTTGTATAGTTCCAAATGCATAACTAATGAGCATTGTACTAAATGGAAATGCAGTAAAGAGCATGAAGAAATGAGATGCCAATACTAAATAACTAACTTGAGTCTCCTCCTTTTCTTCCTCTGGAAAGGCACAAAGATGACAAACTCATTAAATGTAGCCAGTATGATGGTCTTGTGGAACTTGCAACCATCTGTGCACTCTGCAATGATTCCTCTCTGGATTACAATGAAGTAAGTTCATCTCCTGGAGCAGAGGAGAGTGTGGGAATGAGGATAAATGTTCTCATCTGTCTGGGTAATACCTTCCAGTGCTAAATCCCTTTCTAGTGAAGGGGGGAGAGTATTTAGGCTCTCTGAAGTATTAATTCTGAGAATTACTTGTTTGTTGAGCACTGAGAACTAAATCCAGCAGCAAGTGTAATCTGTAATTTGGAGATCTCCTGATGCTGCTTTCTTGCTTTGCCTTGCTGCCTTATGGTTGCTACCAAGTCTCAGAATGTCTTAAATGCTTGATGATAAAATACTGACATCTCTTTCTGCTGCTCTTGAGGGTAAAGGCTTCAAATTCCTACCAATTAAACTCCTCAAAGCTGCTCTTTTAAAATAGCTTTACTTGTTTCATGAGCCACATGAAATCTTGGAAAGCGTTTTGGTTTTTTTTTTTCCCCCTATTCCCCACTTGAGCTTTTGTCTCTGGTAGGTTCCAGGTGAGGTTTAAAGTCCTGTGCTTTTGTTTGCTTTGTGTTAACTCAAGGCTAAGGGAGTTTATGAGAAGGTTGGTGAAGCCACAGAGACGGCGCTGACGTGTCTGGTGGAGAAGATGAACGTGTTTGACACAGACCTGAAGGGACTTTCCCGAATCGAACGCGCCAACGCCTGCAACTCGGTGAGCCCTCCTTCCCTGCCATTGCTGGCACACAGCTCTGCAGTGTGCATCACCTAAATGCACCTTATGCTTCTTGTTTTGAAAAGGTGATAAAACAACTGATGAAGAAGGAATTCACTCTGGAATTCTCCAGAGACAGGAAGTCCATGTCTGTCTATTGCACCCCGAACAAACCGAGCCGCACGTCCATGAGCAAAATGTTTGTTAAGGTCAGTCCCTGACTGGAGAGAGAGAGAGAGGTGATGGAAGGGCTGCAAAGTATTTTAAAAATTAAAAATTGCAATGTAACTGTAAATTAAAAATTAACTTAACTTAAAAATTACAGTGCAACTAACTGCAGCTTGGAGTGGGAGGAAGGGCTTGGTAATTTAAGCAGATGTTGTAATGGAAAGGATTTATTAAGGTAAATTACTTCTTTTTTTTTGCCTCTGCAGGGTGCTCCTGAAGGTGTGATTGACAGATGCACACATGTGCGTGTTGGAAATGCTAAAATACCTTTGACCTCAGGAATTAAGCAGAAAATAATGTCTGTCATTAGAGAATGGGGAACTGGCAGAGACACATTGCGGTGCTTGGCTCTGGCAACCCATGACAATCCTCCCAAAAAAGAGGAAATGAATCTGGAGGACTCCTCAAATTTCATTAACTATGAGGTAAGATCAGTAGCACTTTTTCCTCTCCCAAACTGGAGAATGGTGGCTTCTTCTGTTTGATTATTCCTCGAGGAAGTTACATCTGGGAATTTTCTTTCTGGGTATTTTTGATGACAGACACAACAGTTCCCCATTGTATGGAGGGAATGCTCAGTCTAAGAAGAGACTTTGTGTTTTAGAAGAAATTGTTGACAGCAGGTAGCTATTTTTGGCTAAAAGCCCAAGAAGAAATCAGTTAAACAGTCCAAAAATTGCATTGTGGTTTCAGCTTTTATGGTTTTTCAGTTTGGCATTGCTCAACTGCAAGACCTTTTTGGGGATTTTGTGATGGCACATACCTCTCTGAGAGTCAGGTTCACTTCCCTGCCTCTGTGCTGCCAGCTGCAAGGGCTCAGTCTGTGATTATCATCTTAGCTGCTCTGTAATTTTCCAATGAAATCTGTATCTGGTATTTAGGAGAAAAGTAATAACAGTTGCATGAGTTTTTGGCTTGTGCTCTCTCTGCTCCTGGCACTGGTGATAAAAATGAAAGACCCAATGCTTGCAGGTTGAATTTGCAAGGCTGGCAAGTAGAACACGTTTTAACTTCAAATTAGTGCATTTGAAGCAAAATGTGGTAATGCAGGACAAGGAGTGATCCCAGATGTCACAACACAGGTGTAGCATGCAGGGAAAACAATTATTTCACTGCTACTGGAGGAGAAATCTGCAGGATCTTGCACTAAAACTCTCCGGATCTTGTTTCAGACCAACCTGACATTTGTGGGCTGCGTGGGAATGCTGGATCCCCCGAGGATTGAGGTGGCTTCATCCATAAAGCTGTGCAGACAGGCTGGCATCAGGGTCATCATGATCACCGGGGACAACAAGGGCACGGCCGTGGCCATCTGCCGCCGCATCGGGATCTTTGTGGAGGATGAGGACGTGTCCACCAAGGCCTTCACGGGCAGGGAGTTTGATGAGCTGTCCCTGGCTGCCCAGAGGGATGCCTGTCACCACGCCCGCTGCTTTGCCCGCGTGGAGCCTTCCCACAAATCCAAAATCGTGGAGTTCCTCCAGTCTTTCGATGAGATCACAGCCATGGTGAGTGATGGGTATTGGTTAGAAGGGCAGATGATGTTTAAACCCTAATTCCCCATTCTGGACAACACTTGCTTCCATGTTTCCCTGCATTTAATGAGTTTCGAGGATCCAAAACCACACCCAGTGCAAAATTCCTTTCTGGATCTGTGTGTTAATGCCCACCTTATTTACTGATTCATTTCCAACCCTGACTTCTCATTTTAGACAGGTGATGGTGTCAATGATGCCCCTGCACTGAAGAAAGCAGAAATTGGAATTGCCATGGGTTCTGGTACTGCAGTGGCCAAAACTGCTTCTGAAATGGTTTTAGCAGATGACAATTTCTCCACGATTGTGGCTGCTGTGGAAGAAGGACGTGCAATTTACAACAACATGAAACAGTTCATCCGATACCTGATCTCCTCCAATGTTGGGGAAGTTGTTTGGTAGGTTTAAATTTATTTTTTCTTTGAGCTAGAGTAGTGATGATGGAGTCTTCCAGTATTTCTCACTAAAACCAGAGAAGGAGGTTCTCCAGGCAGTGGGTCTCTGTGGAAGCTGCATGTTTCTGGCCTGTCTTTAGTGAAGAGCTTGCCCCCAAAGTTGCACAGTTGTCTTTAGAATATTCTAGCTCAGTAGGTAGTGCTTTCCAGTTATTTCTATGATTGGAATAATTCTCTAGAGAAGGAAAACCAAAACCTTAATCAAACAGTACGAGATGTGGAATTTCAGATAACATAGTCCCAGGCATAGCTTAGATGTTTGTTTAACCTCAGGTTCCAGGAACATGTCTTGTGTTCCTCTGGGAGGAGCAGTGGTGACCCAGCACTACAGAATGCATTGCTGGTGGCAAAATGTGAATGTTGATCTCCTCACAGTCCTTCCATCAAAGCAGACCTTTCCCAGAGTGGGATAAAGCACAGCAATTGTCTTGCCTTGTTTCTTGCCAGCTTTAAGCCATCCTTCATATGGCTCCTGCTGCAGCCCCTGTTTCTGTTTTATTTATTCACACAGGCTTGGAGCCATGAAAGTTACAGGCTCAATAAACTTGTGCAGGGAATAGCAGTAATCTAGGGAAATGAGGGTTAGTTATTGGAGCCAAAATGTGTTTCTTAGAAAGTGGTTTGCAAGCCTTTATTTACAGACAAGTAGAATGGAGAAAAAACAACCTTAAAGTCAAAAGTCTTCAATTTTTGAAGTTATCAGAAGGCAATGCTTCAAAGCTTACATGCCAGTGGTTAGTCTTTGCTCTTGGGTGTGTGTTTAGTTTTCTGATGGTGAATATTCAGCTTGTGATCTTCAGTGGGTAGGAGAGAACAGAAGTGCTGCTGCAGGTTTAGGCTTAAACATTACTGACATGCACAAGAATGATCTTGTAACTGGTGGTTCCTTTGTAGCATCTTCTTGACTGCTGCCCTGGGTTTTCCTGAGGCTCTGATTCCTGTCCAGCTGCTGTGGGTGAACCTTGTGACCGATGGTCTGCCTGCCACAGCCCTGGGCTTTAACCCTCCCGACCTGGACATCATGAACAAACCCCCACGCAACCCCAAGGAGCCCCTCATCAGTGGCTGGCTCTTCTTCCGTTACCTGGCTATTGGATGTGAGTACCAATGGCTTTTGTTTCCTTAAATAAACTAACACATGAATCACAACCTTTTTTTTATTTTTTTTTTCAGTACTCGAAGCCTTGAGGCCTTGAGAAGTTCAAAGTGTGGCAAATGAGGCCTTGTCTTGCATACAGGTCACAGTGCTGAGAAAAGCTTTTTGTTTTCTTGCAGGTTATGTTGGTGCTGCCACAGTGGGTGCTGCTGCTTGGTGGTTTATTGCTGCTGATGGTGGTCCAAAAGTTTCCTTTTACCAGCTGGTATTTGCTCAGTTTAATATCTTTGGGGGGAGAGGGGAGTTTGCTGCTGCTTTCATACTTGAAATGACTGTACAAACCCGGTAGGCTACGGGAATTTGTATAATTAAACGTTTTCAGACTTGTTCCTGTAAAACCTGATCATGATTAATTAGTCTTGATAGGAAAGCTCAGAGGTGGGATACCTGAGCTTCTAACAATTTGAAGGACAAATTGTTTGTCTTGTAAGTGAAAGCCTAAAGAGGATTTTTCTAAAGCAGACAAAAGTTTGTAAGCAGTGGTTTTCAGTCAAAGTAGAAATTTCCCTTTCTGTAATACTCACTGGTTTTCTCCTGGTTGCCTATTTTGCATTTTAAAAGTTAACAAGCTCTGGCAGTGAGTTGTGTCTGTTCTGTTCCAGAGCCATTTTCTGCAGTGCAAGGAGGACAATCCAGACTTCTATGGGGTGGACTGTGTGGTGTTTGAGTCCCCGTACCCGATGACAATGGCTCTGTCTGTGCTTGTCACCATAGAGATGTGCAATGCTCTCAACAGGTTCGTATGTCCCCACAGGAAAGCCAAGCCCCTGCAAAGCTTATCCAAAATCCTGCTTTTTGTGCAATTTGATCCTTGGTGAACAGCTCAGCTAATGAAGCGTGAGTCACATTTCCCTTCTGAGTTCAGTTTGTTTGCACTACCAGACTTAGATAACATTTGAGATCTCTTATCATAAGGTGTATTTTTAAGTCTGCCAATTCATTCTGGTATTTTACTAAGCACAAGCAACTGAAATATTTTCCATTATTTTTAATCTAAGCCTAATCAATCAGATTATCCCTACTATGTTGGTATAAAGTGATATCAAGGAGACCTAAAATAAGAATGCTGAAGATATGGAAAATAGTTTTTCCTGCCCTAAGGGAGTGTGGGTTTAGCCAATTAATATTAGATTATAAATGGAAACCACTAAATAGCACAATGTCAAGGGTATTTTTCTTCAAATAGCTCAGAGGTCAGTTAATTTAAAAACAAATAAACTTGAAATACAAGTGCACTGGGGTAGTCCTACATAAAGATACTGCTCTACATCTGCTGCTCTGGATCTCAGCCTCTCCTGCAGCGCAGCCGAAATGCAGATGGAGTCAAGAGCCAGCATTAGGAAGGTGAAAGGTGTTGGCCCTCTCTCTGTCACTCTTTCAGTGAACTCCAGCACAAGAGGGTGCACCTGGGGCCCTGGTAGACTCAGCTCTCTTAGGCTGCCGTGTCCACACTTCCCTTTCCCTCCCAGGGAGAGGATTTTGGGGTCATAGTGAGAAGAATGGACTAGGTCTGCACAGAACACTCAAGACTTTTTAGACCAGACCTGAGGCTGATGGTGGCTGTGCTAAGCTGCCTTCCAGGCCAGTTGAAGCTGCAGCATCCAGACTGTCCTGGGCTGTTTCCTGCCTGGGGTCCCCGTGCTGTGCCAGGCTGCTTTGTGGTTCTCAGAGCTTCCTGTTGCTGCCAGAGTCACACACCAGCCATGTTTCTGTTGCAGCCTGTCAGAAAACCAGTCCCTGATGAGGATGCCCCCGTGGGAGAACATCTGGCTGGTGGGGGCCATTTGCTTGTCCATGTCCCTCCACTTCCTTATCCTTTATGTGGAACCACTGCCAGTAAGTGCTCCTGCCTTACCCCCACCCTGAACTTCAGACAGAGCAGAGCCTCGGCCGGGGCTGCAGGGGGAGCTTGGTAACCCCTGGCTTTTCTTTCAGATTATCTTCCAGATCACCCCTCTGAACGTGACGCAGTGGCTGATGGTATTGAAAATCTCCCTCCCTGTCATTCTGCTGGATGAAACTCTTAAATATGTGGCCCGTAACTACCTGGAACCTGGTAAAGATGATAGTGTGCGGCCTGCCACCAAACCCTGTGCTCTGTCAGCATGCACCGAAGGAGTTTCCTGGCCGTTTGTGTTCATTACTCTGCCCCTGGTTATCTGGCTTTACAGCACAGACACTAACTTTAGTGATATGTTCTGGTCTTGACTGACATGGTGACGAGTTTTACATTCAAAGGAGAAAAAAAAAAAAAGTTTAACTTAATTTTTTTATTGTTTAGAGCAACTGTCTATTTCTGCTGAATTTTCACATGAACATATTTGCCGGTGATGGAGGTTTCATAATCTAGATTTTGGTTTTTTGCTTTTTCTGACTTCAGTGGGGGCAATATATTCCTCTTTTATACACAGTTAAAGTGTCCATTGACATGTACAGAGAACTAACACTATTTTATGCAAATATTTTTTTGTAGATGAAAAGCATGTACAGTGTTCTGTTCAATAGTCTATTCATCATGTAAAAAAAAAGTAAATTTTTTTTGAGCCAGCGGACACTATCAAACTAAATTGGCAGCAGATTTTAGGGAATGAATGTGTGTTGTCTAAAACTAAAAAAGCATGTAACTGTTTGTCTTCTGCATGACCATCCAAACTTAATTTGTCATAAAGTCAGGTTTTGTTCACAAGCAGAACTTTCTGCACTGGGTAGAGTCCTGCTCCCTGGGTCAGGATTTCCTCTCGGTCCCCTCTTCCCTCACTCTTGGTTCTTGACTGTCCTTGTTTACACCACTTTCTGTATGAGGTATGCCTGATCTTGCTCGTGCAGAAAATACCATTCCAGGTGCAGCCTGCTGGGGTTCTTCCATACTCTCCACACACATAGGGTTGTTTTTTTTTTAAGGATTATTTATTTGTCTATTGTATTTTATTGTAACAGACCTTACTTTGCCAGTGTTGCCCATTATGCAGGGATAGGGAGGGCTACTTCTGTCTAAAGCCTTTTTAACACACACAATCTGTTTCAATTCAAAAGAGGGTTTAAGTTGGGGTTTAATACCTTTTTTTACACGTGTCAGAGCCTTTCTTTTTCTTTCTTTTTTTTTTTCTTTTTTCCCCTTTAAGATCAAAATTTGCAATGAGACCTGAAAAAATAACTTGCACTGCATAGCTAGAAATTGGATTTCCTACACTTAGGGCACTAATGCTCAGTTGTATACATGGAGTTACTCTGCTGGCCTGTTGTTAGCCTGACTTGAAGTAACAAGCTCGTGTGTGTTTTTTGTAAAATCTGTAAATAGCACATGACCAAATTGAACATATTGTATAGAACTATTTTTATTTTAATGTGGCACTAACCACCTTCATTATTACGGTAAATGTTAAAGCATGTTTTCAAATTCAGTCCTGTATCAACAATGTGTAAGTCATTAACAGTCCTAACTGTGGTGTTTTTCTCCAATGCCTTCCAACTTTCATCGACTAAAGTGAGTATTTTTCTTCCATTTCACCCTGCCAGTGGTGACTTGCTGTAAAATAGCATATGCTGTATACATGTTGAAGAATAAATAGTAATTTCCTTCATTCCCATGCTGTGTTTTGTCAAACTCTGCTGTGCTACATTATTATCACCACTTTAGACTCTTGTTTTGTGGTCTGAAGCTCAAATTACTGATTCCAAAGGCAAAGCACTTGCTTTTGGTTTAGTGTATTCTAGGGTCTTGTTTTATAGCACCTGGGAGCCTTAGTGCCCCAAGGTCTTACAGCTTTTGGTCTTAAGTTTGAGATAAAATCAGACAAATCTGTAACTTAAGACCCTGACAGCTGTTACCATGAATGTTTAGTGTCCAAAACTCTCTGGTACTCGTGGTCAGGTGCTGGTTTACTCCAAAGCTTTTCCCTGCTCTGAATCAGGGGCTGCCCCACAGAGCTGAGCACCCTTCCCTGGTCCCTGCAGTGCTCGAAGGGCAGGTGCTGCTCCTGGCAAAACCAGCTCATGATTTGTTATTTGCCCTCTGAGAAGGCAAAAGAACAGTCTCAGCTTCACAGGGCAGTCTCTGAAAGCTGCCCTGGGGTCACTGTGTCTGTAGAGCAGCAGGTGCTGTTATCTTGTGCTGGCTCAGTCTGCTTCAGTAACCAAATTCAAACAGCTTTGTGATCCCCCTTGGAGGGGAAGGGAAGGGTGGTTCCAGGCCATGTTCTCTTGCTGCCAGCTGGAATCCAGCAGGCACACAGAATTCTCTAGGTTTAAGCTCTCTAGTGGAGAGGTGCTCCCTCAGAACATCAGAAATTCCACGGCATTGTGATACTTTGTTTATAGAGACTTTGACTCGAGTTGATGCTGAGGTGGCTCAGAGGAGCTGACCTGATGATGGAGCAGGTGTGTTGCCAAACTGTGAGCATTCAAATCCCCTCAAATGCCCTTTTTTGGTGTGGAAGAGCCAAACTAAGGGGTTGCATTCCATGAAACCACTGGCCTTCACTGGCCTTTAGCTGTATCAGTAACAAATGAGCAGTGTGAGACTCATCCCTGTTCTTGAAACAAAAACTCACAGTTCTGTGATGTAGGATTCCTTGAGATCAAAGCGTGCCACCAGTGTGTTATTTGCTGGAAACAAATGAGCAGCTTAGTTCTGTGTGCTCCCCCTGCTACTGACAGACATTTCCAGGGCAGGAGTGCCACTGAACCCTTGAGCACAGGTTCTGCTGAAGCTCACAGCACCGTGTGGTGGCCTTTTAAAGCCACCATGAATGATTCTGCTTCTTGTACAATCCTGTTCCTGTCTTTTATGCCAAATAATCCTGCTCTACAGCCCCTTTTTGCCTCTCTTAAGAAGCTGAAGGGGAAAATGACTGTCAGTAAGTAGAATTCAGAATATTCAGAATTCAGCACCTTCTCTGTTGGATCTGTCAGTGTTGAAGATGAATCTTGCTGCTTGTCATGGATTTCCATAGGGATCTGAGAGCTCATTTTGCCACTGTCTCAGAGGCACTTGGGTAGGGCCTTGTGTTCCTTGGACTTTGCCTTGAAATCTGGATGAGTGATGGGCAAATGGAGGTGTTGGGATCCATCCCTGCAGGCTCCTGGGCTTACAGGAACAGTCAGGTTTTACAAAGTGCTCCTACAGAGCCCAGGCAATCTTCATCTACCCTGATTTTCTTCTCTTTCTCCCGGTCTTGTCCAAGTTTCCCTGCAGAAATGGAGCCATAGGGTTCTCAGGTTGGAGGGCAGCTGTGCTGTGCTTTCAGGATTCTGTTCTCCAAGTGCTGTAAATCCCACCCTTGGCTGGTTGGGATTGGCCAAACCTTCAGAGCAGTTTCCCCCTGGGCAGTGAAGCGTCCTGCCCTGGAACCACATCCCAGTGATGCTGAGCTGGGCTGCTGGGCCTGGCCTGCAGCCCTGGCAGCTGAGCAGGCTGGGGGAGGCTGCAGCAGGAGCTGCAGGAGCTGAGGGCTGTTCTGTCACAGAAAGTACAGAACTGCAGTGCAAAGTTTGTCATTTCTGCAGGAAATGTCTGAACTACAGTGTTTATCCTTAGCTGTATAGATCCTGTCATCTTTCAGCCTCAGTCTTTTCAGCTGGAGAAGCCAGGAAGGGAGGACTTTTCAGGACAGACTCATTTGTTTGGTCCCAAATGTTTCCTCTCCAACCTCCCCAGTGCTGGGGTTGAGGAAGGTAACTCCTGTTGAACCATGTTAGCCCAAAACAGCACCAGACCTTGTTCAAGCAGGACTAAGTCAGAATTCCCCAGGCTTGATCTCCCACTCCATTCTTACAAAATAATTTCATATTTTTTGTTTCTCTTTGCTCCCATCTCACCGAGCTTTATCATCTCTGCTGTTTTCTGGATTCCTTGGTGCCCTCACACGTCACTGCTTATTCTCTACTGTGAGAGGGGTGTGTAAGACCAGGATCAATCGTGTGATTGATGCTGCCTTATGCTGGGAACACCAGGAAGGATATTGGCTTGTGCTGGGAACCCACTGGGCTTTGGAATGAGAGCAGCTCCTCCTGAATCCTGTGTTCTGTAGCAAGGAGGATGCTCAGGCAGCTGCAGTCATGCATTGAATTTTTAGCCAGGAGCTTTTGTCTTTGCAGTGCCTTGGGCTCTCTCTGCTTTCACGTGTGAGCAATCCAAAGTGCTGAGCTGCTCCTTCTTGCTGGCACCCGAGCAATAAAAATAGTTCATACTTGGTTTCCCAAAATGTTACTGCAAATAAATGGGTCCAAAAGAGGCTGCAGAAAACCATTTCTACGGGTCTGTCCAAGTGCCCCGAGGGGGTGTTGGTAGAGAGGCTGCTGGGGAGGTTCCTGGTACGAAAGTGAGTTTTTAATCTGCTGATAGAATGCAGTACAGCAGTGCCAGCCCTCACAGCTCCAGCCCAGAGCTGATGGTACACGGCCCAAGGGGGCTGGGTTTGCTGAGATGGAGGGAGGTAAAACCAATAGAGTCGTCTGTCTCTTGCACCTGTCTTGTTTACTTTTTTGCACTTCTAACCATTAACTGTTTCCCTAATCTCTGCTAATTACATCCTTAATTGCATTAATATGCGTTTTCAAATCTTAGCAGGAGAGCCCAAATTTTAGTGTTGAAGCAGTGTTTGGAAGAGCTTCCCTGGAGCTGTAGGGACTCAGAGCAGTCTCTCCAGACACGAGGCTGACCTTATGCTGTGGTGGGGGTGAAGTACAGCAGGAGCTTTAGGACCTCGTACTCTACCCTTTGCCTACACATTAATCCGTGGAGTTTAATGACTTCTTCAAAGCTTTCCTACTGCTTCCCAGAACAGCTGCCTGGCTTGGAAAAGGGACATTGTTAGGTCACTGTGGGGCCAAAGCTGCCCTAATGCCTCGACTGAAAAAAACAAGTGCGTAGTATGGAACTTGAAAGTAAAAATTCCAAAGAAGTGAGAATTGTCTGTTGCCACTGGTCAGGCAGAGAAAGGCAAAAGCTAATTAAATGTGTCTTAATTTGTTTTTCACTGCAGTCTTGAGTAGGAAGTGCTGGCTCTGCTGATAATCAAGGGAGCTGAGCCTTAATCCAGAGGATTCTGAGCTTCAAGAACAAAGTAACCTGAGAGTGTCCCTTCAATGACAGAGCAGCCAGTTACCAAACTTAACATTCTTTCTTCTGTCACTGTTGATCTTAGTCTTGCTTGTATAATGATACTTAGCATTCATCCTTTCATTAACTGATGCCTTTTCTTTCTTTCCTTTTCAGCAATACTGGAGTAATCGCTTCCTAAACAATTTTGCAGAAATGTAAGGTTGTTTTGTTGCGTGCATGTGTTTTTAGCAACACATCTACCAAAACTTCTGCATGTATCGTGTAAAGATTCTTTGCTTTCCCTTAAAAACAAAACTCATTGTGTTCTCTGTGGAAGAAATGTGTGGTACCATTAGGACTTCATGATACAGATGTACAAACGTGCAATATAGCTTACCAAGTCGGAACTCTCTCCAGAGAAGCTGGGTTTCTGTGCTGCATGGAGAAGAGTTTGGTTATCCTTGAACAAGAATTGCGGAGCTGTCAGCCGATTTCCATATTCCTGTATGTAAAATGTCAGTTTATACAATGTACAATACCAGATAATGCATGCCTTGGGGTGTAGACGGATCTCTCTCTGTATTGTATCATCCAAACATCCTACTCCAACAGCTTCTGTACAATGCTCTCCTATTTATAAATCCATGGAAACGATTACAGATGAATGTTAAACCGTAAGCCTCCACTTCATAACGTTGGATTTTTTTATCATCTGTGCAAATCAACCTCTTTTGCACTGTAATGTAACTTATTTAAATCTAAGGCAGTAAGACAGATGTTGGTGCAATACAAAATATCGTGATGCATTTATCTACAAAGCAACAACGACGTAGCCAGTTCCCACAGCTGCATGTGTGACCTTTAGAAGTTGTAAATAAGATCAATTGTCTATTGACATGCTGACAGTAAAGGAGCATCACACCTAGTTTCATTTGTATCAGGTAAATAAATTTATTCTACAATACGTGCTCGGCGTGTTATTTGATGCACTTTGTTTCCTGCAGGTCCGTGAGGGCTCTGCAGCGCGCTCTCATTTTAATGCCAGGATGCCACTTTTAGCACCAACACCATTGCAATCTTTCCTCCTAGAACTGCAATCTTTCCTCCTAGAACTATGCAGATGCAGCTGCTCCTCGGCAGTATTGACCTCCTCGCTGGTGTGATTTCCTCTGTCCAGGGGCTTGTGTGTGTGTTTAAGGGACAGTGTCAAGTACTTTGATCACTCAGTTTTTTTAAAATGCTCCATTGTTTGTAAAATCCCTCTGAGAAACGTAAAATAAACAATTCTTTCCCAACTACATCTTTATTTTTTTTTGTCCTTTTCTATTTTCTAAATTGCCCCTACTTAAAGTAGCTCCTGGTCTCTTTCCTTTCTGTAGGCAAAAGGAAGAGCATCCAGAGCAGGGATGCTCACAAGGCTGCTGCTGGGCAAGGCTAAAGCACTGCCAGGGTAAGAGCTGGAATTTCCAAGTGTCCTGTAATGCTCTGCTCCAAAGCCCAAACACCAGATTTTGTTTGGAATAAGAGACAACTTAGGAATGTGTTTTACATTAAATGTAATGCCTCTCAGCCTCCAGCCCCTGATAGCAGCACCCTGCTGGCAAACGGCGTTATCCAAATGAGGTGACACGTCTGAGACCCTTCAAACGCAGCAGCGTGAGGTTTAAAAATACAGGGCTCGAATTCCATGCTCCAGCAGCTCTATAGGATGGTGGAGGGTGCTGCTGGCAGCTGCTTCCTACTATGGTAGTGCTGAGCCGGGCAGGCTGAGCTCCAGAGCCTCCCTTATCTCTGCGGGATTTGGAGCCAGCGCTGTCAGCACCGCCCCTCCCGCTGCAGGGCGGCCCCAGCGCCTCGGGGACACCTGAGCTCGGGGCAGGTGCGGGAAGAGCCCCCGAGCATCTCTGGCCTCTGACAGCCTCAGCCTCTCTGGGAAAGGGACGTTTCTCAGAGCCTGCTCCAGCCCAGCTGCTCTCCTGCCCTTTTTCGGCCTGTGGAACTCGTCCCCAGCACCGGGGCCAAAGGGAAAGCTCAGCCCTGATGGGAAGTCAGCCCTGATGGGAAGTTATTCAGCAAGGAAAGCTCAGCCCTGATGGGAAGTCAGCCCTGATGGGAAGTCGTTATTCAGCACCGAGCTGCGTTCCTGGGCTGGTGAGCAGCTCCTGAGCCAACTCACACCAACTCACACCTCAAACATTGCTTTAAATGAGGATCTGCAAGTTTAAGCAGAATGAGTCCCCCAGCTGGAGTTCAGCCATGTGAGCAGAACGTGATGCTCAGTGGGTTGCCAAGGTGCTCAGTGCAAGAATATGTGGTAAGAGATGCTGAAATAAACAGCTTCATCTTCCCCCTCCTCCTCCTCTCCTCCCTGCAAACCCCCAGCTCTAAAGCACCACATGGATGAGCCCACTGACAGCACAGAGCAAAGAAACCACTCCCCATAGCTCCAGTCATGAGGCATTATGGACATATTACATGAAACTCTAAATACAGAGGGCAGGCAATATCCCTATTTTTACCTCGAGGTGAATTTGAGTATGATTAGAGCCCACATCCACCCCCAGGAGAGTGGGTGAGAAATGACAGAAGCTCTGAGCACCTGCTTTTCTAAAAGATTTCATCCCAACAGTTTACCCACATGGAGGTGCAGAGAAGACTTTGGTCATCAATTTATCAGGCCCCAGGATTTTACCTCATACCCCAAACCATTACTCCATTTGCCACATTGCTATTGTGATGGGATGATGGGTGAGGAAAAGGAATCTGATCTCCAAACTCACAGAGTCCTTGGCCCCTCTGGAAGCTCTTGGAAAGAGAGAGGCTTGTACAGAGTAAACATCCAGCAGGGACCCACTCCCACAGCCCAGACTTTGCAAAGCAGAGGCTGTGAGTGAAAACAGAGATGATTCCTTCTATTGTGTTGTTCCATCAAGTGATGGGGCCTGGCCAAAGGGCTTTCCTTAACACATAAATTGTTACACTCAAGTTCCCCAGGTGAACATTTTATTTTTTCCCCCTTTGCACCAAAATAACTGTATTTTATTATCAATTTCCTCCCCAAACACCTCATCTTATATACATCCTTGCCTCCTCTTGGCCAGCTTCCACAGGACATTTTAACCAACTAAGACTATTTCGTTTGAAATCATAGGTTTATACTGAGTTTAAGCCCTCCTAAGGTCACTAAATTTAAGACAGATCTGGGTTTTTTAAATACATTTGGTTGTGGTATGTTTGTGTAACTTGAAATAAGAATGGCAGACCCAGCCTTTCAGATTTCCTTACCACTGAGATCTAAGTGAGGGAATAAGGTTTGCTGAATCAGAAATCCTGCCTGCTCCTGTGCCCTGCTGGATCAGTTTCCACATCACTGAGCTCCTGAAAAGCAAGAAGGGAAGAATCACACACAAAGAGGCTTAATGAGGAAGACAGTTACTGAAAGGGGGAAGTCCCAGTTAATCAAAAATCTCTCTGTAATCAGCAGCAGCAAAAGAAGCACCTCAGTTCAACAGAGAATGCTGATACTGGCCAGCAGTCCTCAGTGCCTCCTTTATTTCTGCTTCACAATTCCTGAATTCCCAAGATCTAGAAATCTCCAGAACTAGAAACCCTGCCAGTACTGCAGGTGTTATCAGCACATGACAGGAGTAAATGCATTATTTAGGCAATTTCTAAGCACACCATGAACGTGTGCTGCTTTCAGACTCTGGTCAATTCAGCCTTTTAGCCCTTAGCCAAGTCTAGGTACAGTTTGGTGAAATTCTGTCCCTTTCCCATCACTTCTGTCAAAGTAGGAGAGTTATAAGTTAGTAATGAAATATGTGGTTTAAATTCAAGGATTTCAGGCAAACAGGGGCACTCTGCCCTTACCCAGCACCTCAGACACTCCAACACTTCACAGTACAACTGGATGGCAACGTGTCCAAACTGTTCCACTTCCATCACTGATCTAACAGAGCCTGAACTTCAGTTCTTGGCTTTGTGATCTTTTCTTCTTGGGTGCAGAGCATGTGACTGAGGCAGGGAATGAGGTCAGCTGCTTATTAAGGGCTAATTGTTGTATTCCCTGAACTAAATGCCTGTAACTGCACTGGAGAGTACCAGACTCTGCAGAACCAGAGATCACATTCTAAAATTAAAGCAGTAATGAAGGCTCATTAATAGGCAAGCAGAATTCCCCTAGAATTCTGAAGTGAGGGCCAAATATATCTTCCTTTATAACCTCAACATGTGTGGCACCTCAGAGCTCCACAGCCACAGTGCAGCTCTTAGCAAGGATCACACTCAGCTCCAAATCCCACCAGGCACTCACCAGGCTTCACCTGCAGGCTCTCCCAACTTCCCATTTCCAGTAAGGAACCCAGTTCTCAGAAAACCAAAGCTGTGAGGGTACAAATCACATTTGACAGCCATCTCTAGGTGTTCTGAGCTGTGCCTGGACTTGTTTGCTCAAGCTGCACCCAAGGACTCATCTTGAAGTTGTTTTAGTTTCCTGCCTGTTCTAAAAGCAGAGATTATCAGATTATCTACAAACACACTCCAGAATGGTTTCAATACAACTGTGGCTCTCCTGTTTGCTCTTCTACATAAATATTCAGAGAAATGTGCAAAGCCAGTGGTTTCCACCTGAAATGAATGACCTATTCAAAGGAATCATTAGACTGAAATGGCTGAAAAATACAGCACATATCTCATATACTCCTCATCAATTAAATGTATCCTGTCTTTAGTTTAGTAACACAAACAACTCAATTTTCATTCTCAGCAGAGGTCTGGAATACAACTAGAAAGCTAATGCAGCTACCCAGCTTTCAGCTGGTGAATGCTGAGTGTGAGGAGAAAGCAAAGGGTTTTTATATACAAATAGATGCTTTGAGTATCTTGCACGTTTTTTCTGTTATGAGACATGTGATGAGCTGAAATCCATTCACTGCATCCCACAGCAAAGACATGAACAGGACAAGGCCTCTCTCTGCCAGGAAGTCATTAATGGAATGTTTGCTCTCCTGAGATGTTCCACACTTGGGGAATTCGCTCACTGAGGAGCAGGAGCAGCTCATGCCAGCCCAAGGGCCAGGACAGCTTTGCTTTGCTGCTCTTCCCCCACCACCTCAGGGAACCAGAACTCACTGGGGTGTTTTGGAAACTCTCGAGCCCACAGAATTCCAGAGAGAACAGACAAGCAGCTGTTTTCTTTTCCTAAATGGATGAACTATTGGACTCCTCCTCTGTAAGCCATGACACACCAGAACATTTCCAAAACAGACAATAATCTGCCTCTTTTGTTGTGCATTTTTGATACAACATCACAGAGGGATCTTTTACCCTTATCTGCCTTTCAGGGAGAAGCTTCTTTTCCATGTCATGTGTTTGTAACAAAAAGCCATTTTTCCTCCAACTGATACTCAAAACTATTTTTTTAGCTGTTTAAAAAGTCTGTGTGCTCCAGCATACCTGTGGTAACAAAATAAATACAAAAGGAATTAAACACTTGATATAAAGATTATAAAACCACATTTGGTAAAGACTAAGGAAATCAGAACTGTAAGAAAAATAAGTAATTCCTCTTCCCACACATCAAGCCCACAGAACTGAAACAGTTTCTAGATTACCCAAAGCAGTTCACCCTTGAAAAGCTGAGGTTGGAAATTTGTACATGAAGCAAATTTGTTTCAAAAGGTGAGGGAAAAAGACATAAATTCAAAAATTACCTGACAAAACCAGGAAGTATATAAACATGGAAAAACCAGGACAATATGTGTATTTGCATAATTTAACATTTCTCCAGCAGTGCAAGGGAAGAGGGATTAATTCTTTTTATAGCATTTTAAATGTCAGAGCTGTACACAGAATGTAAAGTGCTTTGAGTCACTGCTGCAAAACCTTCCAGGAACATACTGAAATAAAACTAAACTGCATTTTAAAATAAATGCTCATGCACAGACTTAAAGTGACTGCAGGGTTTAGTAAGGGTTGAGGAAATTACTTTAATTCACCACCACTGGCTCAATTCTGTACACAGAGAAATCAGCTATAAAAAGTGTCCATCAAGTCCAAGTTGCCTATTGTCCCAAATTCATCCTGGACAGCACAGGTAATGCCCTAGAAAAAGACAAATTAATTCAACAAACACAGCAAAAGGAAAGTGCTGCTTTCAGCCACACTCAAGCAGCTCCCCCAGACCCAAATGGCTGCACACAAATGAGCAAGGCCTTTCCCACAAAGGGGTACAAACCACTGGATTTACAACTTGCCCAAGCACTCAGCCCTGGACAGAACTCAGACATTGTTTTCAACACAAACAAAAGGCTCATTACACACCTCAGATTCTGATGGTTTTAGTTTTAGCAGGAATTTTTCAAAATGGAAGTTGTAAATAACCTTGGATGCAGTTAGTCCCATACACTTAATAAATAAGAAGCATCAAGAATCTCCACAGTATTGAGATGCACAGAACTATTAATTGGTTTCAGAGTCTATTAAACAAAACAAAGTCCTTTGTTACTGAAAAAAAAAAATCATAGTTTCTGTTCTTCTGAGCAGAGTGGCCCTGGTGGTGTGTTCAGGTGCCAAAACAAGCAGCAGGAGGCTTTTACTGCATCCCAAACCACTGTTCTTGATCTGCCCACTGAGCTGCTTCACTGTCACTGCCTTCCAAGTCCCCCTCCTCTCCACTGCCCTCCATGTCATCCACATCTTCTTCCTGGGTGGCATCTGTTGGACTTTCCTCTTTCTCCATTTTCTGCAACCCTTCCAGTGACTTCTGATCGTTTGGATCCAAACTGAAGAAAGGAACAAAAATAAAGCATTGTCTTGAAACTTTTTTCTCTTTGTGGCCTCAGTGTAAAGAGCAACAATAAAATCTCATCCTGTTGTCTGCACTTCCTGTTTAACATCATCAGGAAGCTTATTTTAGATGATGATGCAACTTCCCCTTGAGCTGCTGTAACACTGAGTCTTAAATCTCTTTATAAAACAGTTCTGATCCCCAAGAATGCATTTATCTAAACATCCCACTCTTCCAGAAAACTTAGTCACCTCTCCCAGCAATACTAATTATAAAGTAACATGAAAGCAGTAAAAATTTAAATGACTCTGACTAAATATAATCTAAGCAGGCAAAAACCAGCTCACCCATTTAAGCTATGCAAGTTTGCAGGGGACATAAAGTGCCGGGTTTAAGGCAAATTGAAGATGTTGCAATCAAAATATGGGAATATTTTAAAAAGTAACACCCTAAAATAGCATTTAGATTATGTTAAGTTGAATCATACTATTAAAATTTATAGAACAGCTCATTTTTATATGCACCTTCTAATGTAAAGGAATGGATCTTAAAGTCTGACTATAAAATAATTAATAATTATAAATAATTCCATGCCTTAATCCTTTTGTTAGTCAAGGTATCACAAGCCTGGTGACATATTTAGCATTAATACAGTCCCTGCATTTTGCACTTCTCAGTTTGAAATCTTAAGACCAACCACTTCACGCACTGGGTGTCACTTGTGTGGTTTTGTTATTTTAGTGGAGAATGATACAAAGATTCTCTGATTCTCCTCCTAATCAATCAGCAGCTCCTCTTTGTACTCAGTGAAGCTGATGAGTGGTGGTTACAAGCCCCTGCAGAGGCAGGGTGTGCTTTACCTCAGGGCTATGCTGTACTGGTCCATGGCCTCCTGGTACTCGTTGACAGCCACCAGGAAGTCGCCCAGGATGCGGTGCAGGACACAGTCACTCTGGTTGGCCAGGGCGTTCCTCAGCAAGGCAATCCCATCCTCATACTTCTGCTCTCTGCCTGTCCACAGGCAAAAATACTGCTTTGATCAACAGCTGAGACAGATCTACAAAAAGTCATAGTGTTCACAGTCTTCCCAACACAAGGCTGTTTGTCCCTCTAGAGCTGTCAGCAGAGCAGGCCTCTACTTCTTGCAAGATTAACTCTAAACAATGGCTTTTTGTTGCAATAGCTGTTACATTCACAATTACATCTACTCTGAAGTCAAAACATTTTGTTTGCAATTGCTTTAAGTGTAATATCAGCTGCTGGATGCAATGAATTCCTGTGATTTTTCCTTCAGGACAGAACTGATAAACCCCTGGGCTGTACCATCCCTGTCACATCCTCCACGTGGATGTGGCTCCAGAACACCTTTCCACGTGCAAAGGTATCTTTAAACAAACCAACACAGGGGAAAAAGGAACTTACTGAGAAGTTCTGCTTTCTTTACCACAGCTTTAATGTAGTCAGGTCTTTGTGTGAGAGCTTTGTCCAGCAATGTTTTTGCCTTTTCCTGCGTGACTGGGTCCTCCAGGCAGACTGTGGCCAGCAGGGTGAGGGTCTGTGCGTTTGCCCCCAGGGTTTTGTACACGTTGTTTGCCATCACCATGGCTTCACGGATGCTGTTGGATGCCAGGTAACACTCGATGAGACCTGGTGGGGTCACATGGAAACACTTCAGGGTCTGACTCAGCACCACAGGCACTCAGCCTTCCACTATTGTTTGCACTTAGTAGCACTCGGGTGCTGAACAGCTGACACTCCAATAAGTAAATATAAATTGCAATTGAGAAAGTGAATCTGTGCTTGTCAACATCCTCATTCTACAGATAATTGACTTGATGTTCATTAATGGTCAGGCACTGAAAAAAACCTCAAACCCTAAGTACACCTCATCTAATGTTTCTGTCCAATTCCAATACTGAGAGAATTAACACTTCACTACTTGAAGCTGCTGTTGAGATCAGCCAGATTTAAATATTTAAACAAATACAACAAACCAAAGCTCCCAGCAGAACTAACCATCAGTTAACATCACCATCCAAAAATGAGCTGCTAAAACCACCCAAGTTTGTTTACCTCCAGATTAAACAACACAAAACCCAAGAAAACCCCTTTCTGAACATCATTCTTACAAACCCACACATTCTCCCACATCCCTCCCTGATCACACCACAGGTTTTGGGGTAACAATCGTTTACAGGGGGCAAGAACTGCTGTGCACTCCCTTGCCTCCCCCTCAGCACGGCCCCAGCCCTCCCAGAGAGCAGCTGGAGCAGCTGCCCAGGGCTCACCCTCGTAGCAGTCCAGGCGGCAGGGGGCCAGCCTGATGGCCTCCCTGAAGTGGATGATGGCCTCCTGCACGCGGCCCATGTTTCTCAGGGCAGCTCCCTTCAGCAGCAGAGCCTGCACGCTGTTGCTGTTCAGCTGGATCGCTTTGGCTCCCAGGTACAAGGCACGGGAGTAGCGTTTGCTGTAGAAACTGTGACACCTACAGAACAAGGAGAGGGATTGGAAACATCACTGCCTGCAGGGCCTGTGTGCAGCCACGGGGGTTTTCAACTTCTCGTGTTTCAACTTCTTGTATTTGAGGTTAAGGAAAAAACTTCTTCAGAAATTTAAAACACCCTAATATAGATGTTAAAACTGTTACTATTTAATATATTGTTGGTTTTGCACGGGTGTGTAACTCTAAATTTAACAGACAGAAAAAACCCACAATAGATATTTACAGAGAGCTAATGTAAGTTACCCAGGAACAGAACAGACAGGAAAGAAAAGCACCTTCTGAACAAAACAAGCTGAACCCACTGTGACAGCTGAAACCCGCCACATTCAGCAAATTCAGAGCTGAGGTGAGAAAGGAAAGAAAACTCACCCAGACACCACCCAGGGCTCTGCATGTTGGTCAGAAATGTTGAAGAGCCGGCAGCCCAAGTTCTCCACATCCTCCAGCCGACCCTCGCGTGCCAATAAATAACCATAAACATCCATTCCTAAAGAGACACGTTGGAGGATCAATCCTCAAGGAATAGAAAGTTCATTCACAAGAAAAAAAAGCCACAAAACCCACAAACACCTACTCTAAAGTGTGCAACTACCTAGAAGGGTTCAAGACATGCAGCTTCTGAATGTCAATTCTGAACTGAAAGCTGGGTAAACAATACACAATATTCCACTGCACGTTACTCCTCAGGCCAACCTTCTCTGAGGATTTACTCACCTTTGATTAGGTAAGGATCCAGCATTTGTGCTTGTTCAAATTTTAGGATAGAGTTTTTATTATCTCCAGCTCTGAAGTACAGGTCTGCTAAGCTCCCCAGCAAGTCCACATTATCCCTCAGCAATGACTTCTTCTCTAAAGAGCTTCAAGGGAAAATAAGTGCCTGTTATTTATAAATGACACTTGGAATATCATTCTAGACAAGAATTTATGTTTGATTTGATTGCACCAAGCTCTTCCAACTCTTACCAAATGGTGTTTATTGCTCTGGTGTTGTCTCCAGTATGCACAAAGGCGTATGCCTTGATCCACACCGAGAGCCAGTCCAGGTTGGGAATGCTCTGGATGATGTTGATGGTCATGGAGGCCACTTCTGCTCCCTTCACCGACAGTGAGAGCAAACCTGTTTAGAGGGGTTCACACATCAGTCTCAGCCACCCAAAAGTGCTTTTGATACAAAATGTCTGAGGGGCAGAAACGCCATCCCCCGACAAGCACAAGCAGCTGATGACAGGGCCTGCTACAGTTTCTATAATGTGGGTATGACATGCAAATACAAGACAGCTACAGAAGTGTAATTCAAATTTTACCAGGGCTGAGTAGTGAGAGTGCAGACACCCACCCAGGATGGCATCCAGGGCCAAGGGACACTGCCTCAGCACCTCTTTGTAGCTCGTCACCGAGGAGCGCTCCTGCCCCGCCTTCTTGTAGAGGTTTGCCAGCATCATATTGATCTGCAGACAACAGCAAAGTGGCACAGCCGAGGGTGAGGAGGACAAAGAACCACTCAGAAAGGTCACAACTCTGCCTTCAGGCCTGCCTGCCTCTGCTCTGGGCAGAGGACAACACAACCTGCATTTCTGAGAACACTCCAAGGTACCACATAGGACAAAAGGAAAACTGTGGCTTCCCTCTGAGCACAGAAATAAAATCTCCAATCTTTTGTATGTGCACAGTGCACCTTGAAATCTGTGTTCTGCAGCAAAGAAGTCAAAAGATGGGCAAGTACACAATGCCAAGAAGGATCTGTACATCCCTTAATCAGTCCCTTCCAGGAATCTCTCTGTCCATGGAAATGTTTGAATTAACTTAGCAAGTCAGAGAGAGTTTCCATCCAGCTTCTGAATGGAGACATGATTGACCAAAGAACAGAAATTAGCTGAGCTCCTCACAACACAAGGAGCTGCTTTCTGCTGCAGCACTTCCATTTACTGGCCTATATAGGCAAAAAGTTTGCTTTTCTCAAACTTTTCTGTTTGCAAGTTGGTCAGAACACTCTGACATTAACTGGAGTTTAAGCCTGTACCCTTTTAGGACAATTTAACATGAAACACAGCTGACTGATCTGATGTGTTAATCTTTTAAGCCCTTCTGAGTAACAGAGCCAACGAGCAAAGACTCCACAGATTTGGCACTGCAGACCACAAAGGGATCTAAATATTTAACATTATCTAAAGTGTTGTTGAAAAGGATTAAAAGATTTTAAAAGATGGAGCACTAGCAAACTTTCTACTTGCCAAAGTCTCCAGCCTCTCAAGGATTTGCCACTGCTCCAACTATACAAGAAGTTAATAAAGATGCACAAAACATTTAACTCCTTTCATTTTTTTCTTTAAATTCTTTCTAACAGAGGAAATACAAAATTGGTATGATTTGAAAGAAAAGGGTCCAAATCAGCTAATTTAAAATTAGGGGATGCTACCAAACAATATTTAACTAATGAAAAAGACAAAATGCCATGAAACCTACATAGTATGTGCTGCCCTAGAGATACACTGACCAGGAGGCTGTGACAAAAACCTGCCAGAATTCACCTTTGGAGTTCTCTGCCTGGAAGGAATCCCATCAAGAATAGCAATGGCATCTTTATCTTGCTTCAGCATTGTGTAGCATTCAGCCATTTTGTATTTCACTTCAATTTCTGATGGTAAACACTGAAACAAAAAAAGAAAGATTTAAATATGATGTTGGTTTAATCAGGTATGAAAATTTTAATAAGGTTTCTTCATAAATATTTATTCTGTGTTGAAAAATATTTGGTGCATGTAAGTTAACAATGCAGCTCACTGCTAGTTCACATTGTTCCTGTCTTCAAATTAAAAGTATGAAGTACACATACAGAAAAATTTCATGCTGGAGACCATTTAAAGTTTTGCATTAGAAAACACCACAGATATTATCAAACTAATTAGCCTGAAATGTCAGGTTTATTTGACATGATAAATGCACAATCTGAGGTGGTTAAGAGACATGTAAAGGTGATGCTCAGGGATGTGGTCAGCGATGCACTTGGCAGGGATTCAGCCTCAAGGATCTTTTCCAGCCTCAGTGACTCTGTGAATATCGAGTCAGCAAACATTAACTGCAAGGGGGAATGTGATCACTTGGTGCAGCACATCATCAGTTCTTCATTACCTGGCTTTGGGGTGTTGATGCAGCATTCCCAGTAGAAGGCCTGACTTTGGAGGTTTTACTTAAGGCTTTTTTCTGCTGTAAGGCCATGGTGTACTTGCTGACAGCATTCCTGTACTCCTTGTCGTGGAACAGGGAGTCTGCATGGTAGACAAGGAGCTGGTACTTCTGAGAGGGAGAGAACAGCTCCCTGGAAGAAATGCAGACAGAAAGGCTGAGATGAGATGGCTGCAAAATAATCAAAACCTTACAGAAACAAAGTATTTGTAGCTTTGGTTTGTCTGGCCTCAACTTGCAACTGCTGCAGCCCCTTCACTGCACTGGAACAACCATTGGGTAACAGCACTGACTCCTCACACAGGGCTTATCTCACCAAATTCTGTTATCTGTAAACAAACAAATGCAGCAGCCACTCCTGACACCTCAGCAGCAGCAGCACCTCAGTGTTTGGCTGCTTGGCCACTGCCCCCACCCTTTCTGTAACAAGCCACAGGCTGTAAACATCCATTACACTGCATCAACTTTCTCCTAGGATTCATTCACCTTTTACTAGCTAAGGATCCAGCATTTCACCTGTTCAGATTTCAGAACAGTTTTGTTTGGACTCAAGTTTAAAAGGCAACTCAGCTCCTTGTACAGCCTTTCCTACATTTTATTCCTGTTCCCACATTATATAAACCCCTTCTATAAAACTCCTAACATGTGTGCAGACCAAATGACCCAACTGTGGCCTTCCAGGACCTGAAGGGAGCCAACAAAAAGCATGGAGAGAGACAATTTACAAGGGCCTGGAGTGCCAGGACAAGGGGGAATGGTTTCACACTGACAGAGGGCAGCTTTAGATTGGATATTAGGAAAAATTCTTCCTTGTGAGGGTGGTGAGACCTGGCACAGATTGCCCAGAGCAGCTGTGGCTGCCCCATCCCTGGAAGTGTCAAAGGCCAGGCTGGACAGGGCTTGGAGCACCCTGGGATAGTGGAAAGTGCCCCTGCCCAAGTCAGGAGGGGTGAAACACAACACTCTTCAAGGTCCCTTCAGTGATTCTATGATTCTCTGCCAGAACACCCATGTTGTAGGGGGCACCCCAAAGGGACGCTGATGCTGATACCCGAAGAGAGGTGGGCTCCATCCCCGGCAGGAGCAGAGCAGAGGACAGGACAGGGACAGAGAATAGGACAGGGACAGCCTAGGGGCAGAGAACAGGACAGGGACAGGGGCAGGGACAGCCCAGGAGCGGCCCCGCTCCCTCACGTCCCTCACGGCCCGCGCGCCCCCTGCCGGCGGGGCACTCACGGGTTGTTGCCGCTCATGGTGAGGAGCAGCCCGCTGAGCAGCCGCACGTTCGAGTGCAGCCCGGCGGCCGCCATCTCGCGCACGTGCTCCACCACACTCATGCTGCCGCCGGCGGGGCGGAAGGGACGGGACGGGGCCGGGGAAGAACCGGGAGAGACCCCGAGCGAGGCACCGGGCACGGAGCTGCCGCCGCCGCCACTCCAAAATGGCGCCACCCAGGGGTCCTCGCGCGCCACCGCCTATAGGCGGCCAAGGCGCTGCCCGCGCGGCCCGACAGGCGCGCGGAGGGCAGCCCGAGCCGAGGACCCCGCGCGGAGGCGGGAACGGCGTGAGGGGAGAGCGGGGTCCGGGCGGGGCTGTGAGGGGAGAGCGGGGTCTGAGCTCCGCTGTGAGGGGATTCGTTCCTCTGTGGGTGTTCTGGTGCGAGACATACACTCCCTGTGCCTCCACAGCTCCCGAGTCCGCCCCTTGTCCTTCTGCAAATACGCTGATGGTTGCTGCAGCTAAATGTGACTGACGTCTCCAAGATAATGATGCTCCTACCTATAAAAATTGTTAATGGAGGAGAAAAACCGTTCAAAACCTACATTTCTTCTGGGAAATGCCTCACATTTCTCCCCATAATCCAATCTAAAGCTGCCTTCTGTCAGCATGAAGCCATTCCCTCTTGTCCTGGCACCCCAGGCTCTTGGTGGCTCCCCTCAAGTCCTGGATGGCCACAATCGGGTCACCCCAAAGCCTTTCACCAAGAAGAAAAAACCTCTTTGATTTCTTTGAAGGCTGTCCATAAGACACACAGTAGTTACCACGTTAATTACAAGCAAATTTTATTGAAAACAAGGTAAAAATCACTGCACTGGACAACACAGCGTGAGAGGTCTGTTTTCCCTGGACACACGACACCGACTCCAGCCAGCAGAGCAATGACACAGCTCCCCTGCCCCACAGCCAAGCCCACTTCTTCTCTTAAATACAAGCCCTGTTTGAAATGCTGTAGCCACGATTACAAAGCAGCTTTCATCTGAAACAGCACGTTAGAAATCACTTATTAAGCACCAGCTTAATAATATTTGCTTCCACATCTTATCTTTTTGCTCTCCCTCTATCACTCATTGACAGGTTTGGTTTTTTCCTTTTTTTTTTTTTTTTTTTTTTACTTCATAAGCACTTAATTCTTTCTTGGTACAAAATGTATCCAAAGCAAAGGCAAAAGACTCAAAACATCTTGCTGTGGAAATGCTTAAAGTTGTTGCCACTTTGCTTCACTGCCCAGGGCCTGAGAGACTCTTGTTCATGAACTGCCTCTTCACAAAGCAGATCCACCACTGCAGAAGGAAGCACAGAGTCAGAAAATCAGAAGTGGTTTCCATTGACTTTAAAGTATTCAATCTCTGACACACAACAAATATTAAGGATCCAGTTTTACACATAATTTTCCACACTTGAATTGAGGTGAACAAGACAACAGGAATGGACACAATGAGTTCATATTACAGGACTTTGAATTAAAACGGGAAATTCTACTTTCTCTTATTTTACTTTTGTTATATTTTATCCCAATACAATCATAAATGACGGATGCATCAGGAAGCTATGCCTTTGAAAGTAAATTAGCCTAAGTGATTTCAACATTAAATGCAGTCACATTTGCACATGAAACATGTGAACACTCAGGAGGTGACTCATTCATTGATTAGCGATTTTTTCAATCTCGACGTGAGGCAAAACAATCGACTTCAAAGCAGCTCTCAAAGCAGAGCTGCCTGGGAAGAGAAACAGCACCTCTCGAGCTTGTGAACTCCTTTTGCAAGCCCAGCCACGAGCAGATGTGCAGTGCTTTGAAGAGCTGAGCCAGACCCCTCTCATTACTGCCCTGCTTTTGAAAGCAACCCAAACTGGCACTCACTGTCACATCACATCAGATTAAATTTACTGATAACTTGCAGCTGTAAATTCAGCCAGGCTTGGCTGAAGTTACCCTCACCCATCATCTCTCTTCTCTCCACACGAGGCTGAACAAGCACCCCCAGCCTCTCACTGACTCTGTGCTGATGCCTCTGAACTCTCACCTTGCTTGGCTTGTCGCTCTGAGGATCAAACACTTTGTCACACAGGCGAAGGCCGGTTTCTTGCCTCAGCTGCTGCAGGTAGGCCCTCATCACCTCTGAAAGCAGCACAGCAAAACCAGGGTGAACTGGGCAGCACCAACCCAAACTGGGTTTAACAGGGACAAGTCAGACTGCTTTAAAGCAGAGAGGGAGTTTCATATCTGCAGGCTGCAGCTGGCTGAGTTGATTAGCTCAATTTATCTATGGAACCAGGGGAATCCTCAAGGTCAGAAAATCCAGCTTGTGCTGCCTTCAGAAGACAGACTGCAGATTTAGAAGATTTAGGTTTAAAGTAATTTTTCTAAGTGCAGTTAATGAAGTGTGACCCTCAGAGGCCCTGGGTCAGCCTTACCTTCCTCCTGCTTGTTGGCAGGTTTGGCGTAAATGGCGTTGAGGGGAAAGCCAGGCTCCCCTGGGATCGGGAAGTTAGTGATTCCCAGCGTGTACATCTCCTTCTCTCCCTGGCCTTTGGAGTTACACTGGAAGAACAATGGGTTGGCAGTTATGAACAACAACTGACACAGCATTAGACCCAAATCTGGGTCTAATTTCACAAATCTGGAACAGGAAAATTCATCAAGAAGAGCAACACAGCACATCCACAGCCTTGGAGTATTTGAGGCTCTGACAGCTGGGACTGGGGTCCATGACAAATCTCCTTCCAGGATTATTTGTTCCCCTGGAAGGAGAATATCATGAAATCCTTTCCTTAGAGCAATCCTCAGAACAGACTGTTTCCCACCTGCACAGGAATTCAGTTTTCTTACCTTTTGCAGCTTTTTCAGGCATTCAGAAATGTAGAGGGTGACATAGATCAGTGTTCTGTCAGCCTCATTCTGCAAAACAAGAGCAGGAACTCTTAGATTACAGGACTTTGTGGAACTGATAAAGTCTGAAACAGGAATGAATTCAAGCCATTTTGGGCTACAGTTTCCCCATGAGAGAGAGATTTGCAATTCATGACATTTACCCAACTTTAAAGATCAAGTGGAAGGGGAGTTTGTGATCTTCCAGAATTACTTCCTTGAAAATGAATCTATATTCACAGCACCAACCCTCCAAAGAACTAGAATATCCTCAGTATCTCAAAAAATTACCTTAATTTCATAATTTTTGAAGAAAACATTCGCTTTGAAGTAGTAGATGGCTTCATCTATAATATCTGTGTCCTTAGCTATAAAAAGAAATACAGAGTTAAGCAGTGCACTGTTACACTACATTTGTCATAACTTTTACTCACTGAAGTACCTAAATAAGGATTACTGCAAAAGCAAAACCATGGTATTTACAAAAAGCAGAAGTCAGCACCACGTAACAGAAAACTTCTGAAACACCCAGAGTTCAGACTGTAATATTTAAGCTTCCTACTCCCTTCTCCTTCCCCTCTGATATGTCACTTCACAAACAGCAGCAATTCAGCAGTTCCCCACTTTTCTACCACTTTTGAGTAACTCATCAGAGTTTTAACATCATAAAAGGATAGAAAAAAAGTTTTTGGAGAAAGCACAATCACTCATATTCCATTATCCTCTTCAAATAAAGGAAGGGAGCAGAACACAGTGACAATCTGACTTTTGCTACCATCCAAGACTGCTTAAATCCAGAAACACTTCCTTTCCATTTCCCTGTTCAAACTGAACCCCACATTTCTGGGGAACAGCTTGCCTGGGAAGTTCAGGTGTTGAAGGGGAATCTGCCCTGGCTGCCTTTGGGCCCTGTTGGGGTGCCTGGAATTTAATTTCAGTTTCTGAAGCCCCACACCCTCAGTGCTGCTGTCCCTCAGAGCAGCCGTAAGCTCTCCGTAGCTAAACCTCCACTTCCTCTGCCACAGAGGCTTCACACCAGCACAGCCTCCTCAAAACCCTGCTCAGAGCACAGGGGGAAGCACCAGAACAGCAACCAGAGGCTTGGGTTACTGAAACCACGGACTCAACATGGGGCATGATTATCTCTGCATAATTATTTTCTACGATTTGCACAGCTGAAATAGTTGAAAACTTTCCTCCTCTCTGCAAAGCTTTCCATTTCCCACTGGTGACTCTTGCTGGGGCTGGCTTAGAGCAGCCCCTGAGATGATGAGCTACATCCAGTAATTCAGAGATTATTATAAACTTACTTTCTCGAGGCGCTGGGCCCTTGAACTGGCTTCTGATGGGTAACAGTGCCATGTTCCCAATTAGCTTGGTGTCTGAGTCCATTAAAGTGGAGTGGTAGGCCTAGAGACAGGGAGAGCTGGTTATTGATCCTACTGAAAATAGACATTTCCATATCCAATCATGCGTCTCCAAGCAGGAGTCACAGCCTGTGACAGTTCATTATGTCACAGTTCATTATCATGCTTCCAGCATTTTTTCCTTGCAGAAACAATTGCTATTTTCTATTTAAGTCCAGATCTTGGTGCCATGCTGGTGAAGACCAGGAAAGCACCAGGAGATTGGATAAAATCTGTATTGTTGGTCTGCAAGCACAGTTCATGCTCAGGCTGCTTAACCCCATCCTGGCAGCCCTGTTCACCTGCCTGAATTTTGGGGCATTGCACTGAAAGTTAGTTGGTCATTAAAAAAATATGTAATTTATTTCCATGTTTGGCTATTAGTAGTAGTAGATAATTATTAAAATAGCCAAGCTTAATACAGTAAAAACAAACCAACAAAACTGATTTAAGTGAAAAAGAAACCAGCTTTCTGCATACAACAAATTCTTCCTGGAAAAACGAATGAGTTCAGTTTTAGGCACTTTCCAAGGCGCTGGAAATCCCTCATCTCACAACCCACCTTTTGTGGGGGGCAGAGGAGGATGCGACTGGGAGGGGCTGGGTGTGAGAATCAGTTTATTCCACTGAGGGGAAGGTGGTGCCAACAAAGCCAGAGCAAAGCCCTGCTGTGGCCGCCCTCTCCCCCGCTGCTGCCGGGGTTCGCACCCTCCGGGCTGAGGAGGAGGAGAAAGAGGAGGAGGAAGAGGAAGAAGAGGAAGAAGAGGAAGAAGAGGAAGAAGAGGAAGGTGCTGGCCCTACAGCAGCCTCCCATGAAGAGCCATTCCCCGCTCCCCGCAGTGCCCGCGGCCAGACCCCGCAGCGAGCAGAGCCCCTTCCCCGGGCCGGGATCGCCCCCGCCGCCCCCGGCCCGGCCCCGCCGCCCCCGCCCTCCGGGGCCGCGCAGCGCCGGGCGCGGAGCAGCTCACCGGCATCTCGAAGGGCAGGAGACGGCTCGGCGGGGCCGGGCCGGAGGGGAGCGGGGCGAACCGGCCAGGAAAGCGGGCACAGAGCTTCCTCCTCCGCCTACGCTGCAGGAAATGAGGCAGCGGCAGAGGCGGTGCGAGGAGGGGACGCGGGAGCCGCGCACCGCCCCGGAGGCAGCGCTGTGCCCGGGCACTGCCCGTACGCGGAACGGCCGCGCAGAGGCACTGCTCCACCAGGGCACTGCCGGCACCGGGAGGGGCCCGGCAGGCAGCGCTCCTGTCGGGGAAGGGGTGCCGGGATGCTTCGCTCCCAGCTGGTTTCTGTCCCGTGCGTTTCCAGCACAGCCCAGCCGGCGGCACGGGGCACTTCGTGTAAGGAACACGAGAGGGGTCCAAACGCGCTGTGTTCAGAGGGATACAATACTTTAGGTGCACATTCCAATCGCCGTCAAACCATTACCTTCCCTGAGAGCCAGGGTTGGTGAAATTGTCCTCTGGTATCTGACTGCCGGCATGAGTCAGGGAGACAAAATGGGGAGGTTTGGAAGGTGTCACAGTAATTCAACTGCAGGGCTGGGGTTTGTCCTTTCATCACGCCCCAAGCATGGCTCAGCCCAAGGCAGTCTGGAGGTGAATTAAACCACGGTAGTTTCCCCAGCTTTTGAATGGTTTAATTCAGCCAGATCAAGATTTTTCTGAGTCCTTTTCCTCTAGATATGCAGGATTTGCTGGTCTGTTGAACCTCTTGCCCAGTTCTGGCTCTGCTTTTCTATAGGATTTTTATAACACACACAAGCATAGCAAAAAAAATTGTTTATTAAAGTAGATACGAGTTCATGTAACTCACTCTCCATTATAAATATTAGTTATTTTACAGATAACACATCAAGTGTGTTTGTGTAGGGGTTGGGGTTTTTTTATTTTATTTTTATTTTTTATTAAAAACAAAGTATTTTCCTCCCAGTTTGAACATGTTTCTTACTCGTCCACACGATCTTGAAAGTATTCATCCACAAGAGCAGATTTATCTTCTTCACATTCCTGTTAAAAAAAAAAAACCAAACAGAAAAACATAAACCTTCCTGGGATGAACACAAGAATCATTAGGAGACTTTGAACAGTCATGCAGGAAAACATCTAAGTGATATCAGTGGTCATTTCTGGCATTTGAAGGTTAAAATTCTGTTAATTTTGAAAACCAAAGCAATACTTTTAAACAACCATTTGATCAACCTGCATACTCAAGATGATATTAAAGAATTTCATTTTTATAACTAAATGAAGATGATACAAGCATTGTCACTGAAAGACCAAACATGGCTTATTTTGAACAGTACTAAGACAATAATTTATTAGCAAGGCAAGGAACATATTTATATCACAACTTCTATTATGGATACTTTCCAATTTTTCATCTTCTCACCAACAATCCCTTACCTTTGGTTCTTTAAATTCCAGATCCTCTCCATACTGAATGGTGAAGTCGATGTGCTGCAGGACGATGTTGATGCTTTCCTCATCAGAGCGATCCAAAGGCAGGAACCGAACCATGCCATAGTCATCAATCTGCACAAGGATTCAAGGGACGTGGGCAGGGAAATGCACAAAGTTCATTCTCAATCACAGCACTCAAAGCCACTTCCTTAAACCCCTCGTTTCTGGACTTCTAAAATACCATTTAGTCACACTGCAAACCAATGGCAATTCCCTCCTCAGAACACCTGGCTACCAATCCTGAGTTCTACACAGCAGCAAATTCCCAAAACTGCCAACAGAAAAGAATTCAAAGAAAATGTATTTGCTATAATCCAGATATCAAGACTATCATATTAGTAGTATCAAGAATCTCATGCTTATCTGAAGAACTAAAAAACTGAGTCAAAAAGGGGCAGAAAATGAGAGTGAATTTTAAGGTACCAGCTCAAAAGCAGTATACCTACCAATCCACATATAGATTTGGTCAGTTTTTTAAACCTTTTGCTTTTCAATATATTTGTAGAATCTTCAATCATAGAATACATATCTGGATCCAAGTACCTGGAGAAACAAAGTCATCATCACCACTGAAAGTCTCGTTCACAATGACACAAAAGATCCAATATAATTATTTACAGAAAAATCCAAAGATCAGTACAAACATGGAGCTATTCTTTTGACTCTGACTAAATTAAGCATCTTACCCAGATGTTTAAACACTATTGTTTGAAATAAACAAAATCCATCTTCTCCCACTCCAAAAGAGCATGTTTTAATTGTGGGAAACATTAGACTCAATTTTCAGTGAACTTTGCCTCAGTATATTGTACTATAGAGTAAATAATTTTTTGGAACTTACTTTTCTATTTCCTTCTTGGCTTTCTTGCTCAGCAAATCCATTTTGGTCATGACGTTAATCTGTGGAATCTCCAAAGATATCATTGCACTGAGAGCTGCCAGGATTCCAGAAATAAACTTGAAGAGGATGAAAAATGATGTATTAAAGTACAGAAAAGCACAACACAAACACGCAGGACACTCAACCACAGGCCAAATCTGGTCATGAATATATGGAACATGGACACAAAGCCATGTGAGGAATCATTCTCTGTTGGAAAAAGGAGGTGCCGAGTACCCCCTCAATTTTTGGAGCCTCAAATATGGATCTGCCACTGAAAAGAGCATTAAGAAAACCCAGACCCTTCTTGGGACAGTTACTGCTAAATGGGGAAGGTGGCCTGCTTGTTCTTGGGGTCTGAGAAAGCTCTCGTGGAATCACAGAAGAATTTAGGTGGGAAGGGACTTCTGGAGGTTACCTGGCTCCTACAACTGCTCAAACAGAAGCACTTCCAGGTCAGACCAGGCTGCTCTGGGGTTTGCCCAGTCAAGTTTAGACTCTGTGAATGCCTGTCCCAGTCTGAGCACTCTCACAGTGCTGGCTGTCTTTCCATCCATCTGGGACTGTCCTTGCTGCAGGCTGTGCCTGAGGCAGCTGGTGACAGCAACCACATCTCCCTGGCCCTGGCAATTTTTCCTCTGGGCAAACCCAGCTCCCTGGATGGCTCAGACTTGTTGTTCTTTATAAAAATGAAGTTTATTAACAGATTTCAAATGGATACCTTGAAAGATTCCACCATGAACTGAGAATCCACGAGGAAAACTCCACAGACACGGAATTCCCACTGCTGCAGCTGCTCCACCAACTGCTTCATCACTGGCAGGTGTGTGTAGAGCTCAATCTGACCTGGGGCACACTCAGGATGTAAACAGGTTGGAATGTGAAGCGAACAGGAACAGTCCACAGTTATATGTAGACAGGGGAACTGCACTTAAATAAAAACTGGTAAGGAAAGCACCCTCTTTTCAGGCAGCTCTGACTGTGTTTGGGTGAAGTGAAAAATAAATAAAAGGGGTTTTTTTCCTCCTTTGGTCTCCAGTTAGTGCTAGCTTGCAGTTGCCACAGCTCATGATGCTACCAAACATCTGTGCAGTCTCACCCAGATCAGCCCAGGACCAAGTTCACTCCTGAGACACCTGAAAGTGACTCTGACAACTGTTAACAGCTCAACAAAATGGGAATTATCACAACAGTCTACAACCAAATTTTCCAATGCTTATGAATAGTGATACCAAAACATTGGCATGTGCTTACCTGGGCAATCAAACAAAACATAGTCATCCTCCACATGCCCGAGGCTCTCCTCCAGCCAGCTGAAGTTATTGGCAAAGTATTCCATGCAAAACACCAAGCCACCATTGGGGCCAAACCTCAGGGACTCATCTTCCATGACATCGTCCACTTCTATCAGCTCACGGATGTCTGTGACACACAAACGGCACCAAAGGCAGGGAATGAGCTCTGCAGGGAGGGAATGGGCTCTGCAGGCTGGGAATGGGCTCTGCAGGCTGGGAATGGGCTCTGCAGGAATTTGGCAGCTGAGAAAACCGACAGGATTTCATAGCAGTGCTGTGGGATCTCCCTGGCACAGCCAGCAGCCAAACACAACAGGTTAAGTTCATGAAACTTACACAAATGCCTTAATTCCCCAAATAAATATATGCTAAATACTTCCTGGGACTTATTTGGGGGGTTCTTTTGAGGGTTCCCGGTGACTGTCTGGGAAACATCTCATTCCCCAGATTTTGCTCTTATGGTCCTGGATCTTCTAATGAATCTCTTCTGAAAGTATCTCAGCTGTGGCCAGATCAAGATGCGCTTTTCTTATCGTCTTTGTCCAGACACAAACACTGTTGCTGCTCTCAAAGCTGAGGCATCTGCCGGTACATCTCAACCACCGGTGCAGGTAAATACAGGGATTGAGCAGGAGCTGGTACAGGGCAACAGCCCGTGATGTGGGGAGCTATCCCTGGTACAAGAGTGCGTTAATCTCTGATATCTCTGAGCACTATTTGCTGCCAGACTAGAATTACCAGACTAGAATCACCAATTTAAGGCTCACACGTTATTTTATTGAAACGATTTTCCCACTTCTTCCTGCACTGCTGCACGGGCTCCGTTTTAGAGGAACAGAACCGGTCCGGGCGCACGGACAGGGGTTGGCTGGAAGCCCAGACGTGCTCGGGGCCGCCGGGGCCCAGCCGTGCCCGGGCCGCCGCTCACCTGCCATGACGGGGTAGCTGAAGAGCTCGGCCGCCGGGTCCAGGTTCACCACCTGCACGGCGCGGCCCAGCGCCTCGCAGTGCTGCACCATGGTGGAGCAGTACGTGCTCTGCAAGGCATACACGGCCGTTAGAAGCCGTCATGGGGCTCCCGCCGCCCCGGTTCCCCGCCGTTCCCCGCGTTCCCCGCTCACCTTCCCGCTGCCCGCCGGGCCCATCACCAGCTGCGCGTACCGGGGCATAGCGGCGGCGGCCCGGCGGGGAATGGCCGCTGCGGTGCCCCGTAGTTCGGCCGAGCCCGTGACGGCTCAGCGCATGGCCCCGCCCGCCGCGGTACGGCGAGCCGGCGGGGTCAAACCGTGCACGCCCCTCTCGCGAGACGGCGGCGCTGGGGCGGGCGCACGTGCGCGCGCGGTGAGGGACCGGGACCCGCCGCGGCCCGAGGGGCCTCCGGTAACACCGACACCGCCCCCGGGCCCCCCCGCCCCGCTCCGCTCAGCCCCCGCCGGAGGGCTCCCGCACGCGCCCGCTCCCTCTCCTCCGGAGCCGCGCCGCCGCCGCCCGTCGCAGGGATCCCCCCGGTGCTTGTACCGAGCATCCTCCCGGCGCCCTCCGTACCGTCAGCCCCGGCACCGCCCCGCCCTGCGAGCCCGCCCCTCCTCAGGTACCCGAACCGCATCCTCCCGGCTCCCCCCCATCCCCTTCAGTTCTGCCCTCACGGATACCCCCGCTCCCCCATCCCACCGTGTCCGTGATCCCCACCGTGTCCGGTGTCCCAGCACCCTTCCCGACCCGCCCTCACTTCTGCCCCCGGAGCACCGGGCACCCCCCGGGCCTCTGTGGGGTCTCACGAACGCCCAGCACCTCACCGTGCCCGTCTGTCCCTGTCCCTCTGTCCTGAACCCACCGCCTCGGGAATTTCCCTCAGCGTTCCTCGCTGCTCAGCACGGCTCGTACGACACCCCAAGCTCCCTCACACATGTCCTGTCCTGTCCTGTCTGTTCCCACCGTCCTGGGGGATTTCCTGTGTGTTCCAAACTCTTTCCTTGTTGACTCCTGTCTTCTAAGTGCCTTGCTTGAAAACGTGTGTGTAGACCACTATTACATTCATTAGTGGCTTGAGTTTGCTTCCCTTTTTTTATGCTCTGGTTTGGTTTTTTTTCCTCAGTGTTCTTGGATCAGATTGTGGCTCTTCAGGCACTGATTTAAATGACCCCTTTCCTTTGCTAATATGCAAGAGGTACCTGCCCCCAGTGCCCCCACTGTTTGTGTGCCACTGATTTAACATGATACTTCACTGAATTGTCCTTAACCCAGTGTGTTCTCTAATTCCATGTGGGTTTCTGAAAGATTTTTCTTCATTTTGTGGTGCTTTGGCTTCTTTCCCCTTACGTGCTAGAACTCCGATTCTGCTTGGTGTCCTTTGTAGCAGTTCTCCCCATGTTTTCATTATCTTTGACTCCCGTTTTCCTCTCCCTGATCTCTCTCTCTCTCTTTTGCCACTCGCCCCTCTTTCCTCTGGGATTCTGGAGCTGGGAGGGCTGTGACTGACTCAAACCCAGAGCCTGGGTGCTGATTGTGTCCCCTGTGCCCCACAGCTCGGTGACATGGCCACGGATGTGGCCGAGCCCGTGGTCCCTGAGTGCAGAGGGGACGGCAGGAGCGGAGCCAGGTCCGACGCCGATTACCCCCTGCGGGTGCTCTACTGCGGAGGCAAGTGCTGGGACAGGACTGGGACAGGACTGGGAGCACACATCCCTTCCTGCAGGAAGCCATTAGCACAGAAAAGCTCTGAGCATTAGTATGACAGCAAGAAATGGAATACATTAAACTGTACTGTGTTTGGAAGCGTTCTTTACTCGTTCTGTTTGTAGTTATGTGGGGGAAATTTAAAGGGAGGCAAATTGTCCTGACAGGTGTGTTTTTAGATAGGAATGTCATTTTGCTCCAGGCTGGAATACAGTAGGAAACAGCCCTGCACAGTTGGTTTGGCTGTCCCCTCTTTGTGACATTGGCAGCTCTTGGAGAAAGGAAAGCTGACCAAACCACCTGGTGCCTTGTTTAGTGTCTCCTTTGCCTCAGGTAGAAGTGGTGTTTTGTTCTGTAGCCTTTCCCAACCTTGGGCTTCTCCTTCCCTTCCCTCAGTGACTGGCAGCTCTTGCTGTGATGGTTTTACCCTAATGCAGAGCGTGTAAGCACAGGTCTAATGAGAGAGGAATTAAAATGTGGGGTGGCAACAATAAAGAAATGTTTTTGAGTCAGTGTGTGGTTATAACCAGAAGTTATGTAAGAACCCATCCCTGACTTTGAAACACCATTTGGAATTTAATTACTAAGGCTGTAAGTAAAAAGTAAAAAATGCCTTTTGTAATCTGTTCTTTTTTTTCTCCTTCTTTCTCCAGTCTGTTCGTTGCCAACAGAGGTGAGTAATTTTTTGTCCAAATTTCCTTCTATCCTATTATGCCCTATATTGGTGTATTTCTGATGTATTTTGTCATTCCTCCACTAACAACATTCATATGGCTTTTCTCTAGTACTGTGAATACATGCCTGATGTGACTAAATGCAGACAATGGTTAGAAAAGAATTTTCCAGATGAGTTTGCAAAACTTACAGTAGGTAAGAGTCTTTTCTGTTTTCTAACTGGTTTGTGTCCTTGGACATATTTGGAAATTTCTGTCCAGTTCTTATCTCTTTCCTTTTCCTGCTGTATCATGTGAAAGGTAATGCTTTGGATGCTCTGAAATAGGTTTTATAATGTCAGAAAACACTAAATAATCAATTTATAGTTTAATTAATAATATTTGAGCTTTCTTAGGATTCCTGCCATAAACATCCATGCACTTGTTTCCCATCAGAGTTAGTTTATTGGATTTTATGTCTTTCCAGTCTACAGTGGATGGCTGGAGGAAAGGCCATTAATATTGGGGAACTTATTTGTTTGTATTTGGAATTTCAATATTAACATTATCATTAATTTCTTCTGTGCAAGAGCCTTTATTGAAATTGTCACTGTAGCTTGGAGCTGAGGCTTTTCTGGAGTCTAATTTGCACAAATACTGTAGTGAAGATGTAACATGCATCAGTCAAAGGGCTGCTGCACTTCAGCATAGTTTACTGATTTAGCAGAATATCACTTTACTTACTTCCTGTTCCTGTAAGGCTGTGGGTGTTTGATCACTAATTTTGTTCTTTTTTCCCCCCCTCGCTCCTTTCTGCTGCATTTTAGAAAATTCACCTAAACAGGAAGCTGGGGTTGGAGAAGGCCAAGGAAATGTGGGAGGAGGAGAAGAAGAGGAGAAGAAGAAGCAAAAGAGAGGCAAGGTCTAAATAGTTGATTGTGGTACTGATTTCAAAGCAGTTTGGGGCATCCCTTTCCCACCTGCTGGTCTGGAGCAGGGCACAAATTCCTTGCATTTTGGTGGCTAGCTCTGCAATGTAGGGAATATCTTCCTCCCTGTGGTCTGTGCCAATGGAAATGTTGGACAGGAGGGACAGGCAGGGAGAGGTGACCTGCGTGCTGTGCCCCACTGTTCCTGTCACCACTGTCACACTCAGGGAGCAGCTCCTCCCAAGCTGGAATCAGCTGGCATTTCTCCCAGAATGCTGAGCCCTGTTGAGCAGCACTTTATGGGCTGCTTGCAGAGTGGAACAAAGGCTGCTCCCCTCTGGTAATGCCTCATGACTCTGCTCTGCCTTTGTTCCTTCCACCTCTCTGTAGTCACAGAACAGGATTTGGTTTCGTGCTTTTAAATCTCTTACCTGTGTGTCCATTAGCAGCTGTGTCTCCTCCCAGCAGCACTAATGAAAAACATTCTCAAAACTTTGGAAGATATAAAGTTATGTGGAACAGTTTAAACACACTTTTATCTTCAATCATTGGAGCTCTTTCTGCTGAATTAATTAACATGCTTTCCACCATAAATCAGAGTTCTGGAGCTGTTAATATGTATCTGCCCGTGCAGTTGTGTGTAATGCTCCAGAATTTATGGTTAATACCCAGTAGTTTCATATTTTATGCCACATATATTTTTGTTTTATTTTTGGTATCTTGGTAACCAGTTTAATTTACCTTCTCAGCAGGCAATGTCTAGTGACAACAGTAATTCATGTTCTGTAACTTGGATGCTTTTCCCAGAGATTTCAGGACATTTTATTTCAACATTAATTTGTTGTGAGGGGTGGTATGATTAGTTTTAAGTCTGGTATTTGGTTCTAAAATAATAGTGTTTAAAATATTTGGTGATTTTTCTCCTAAAATCTAAAGTTTCATGAAAACATACAGCATGGTGTTAAGTAGGATGGTGTAAGAGTGACCATAAGAGTGTGAGGGAAAACAAGCACAAACTTCATGAGACACTGCTGAAACTCACTGAAGGAAATTTAAGGCAGAAATTTACTGTCTAAAAATTATCAGCCACCAGTTTATAATAAAACAGAATTGAAAGTGCTGCGTGTTAGAAACAGAAATAGCCACAGGGGTTGGTTTACTTGTCATAAATTCTCTAAGTTTTCATGCTGAGAAGGCTCAGGAAACTTTGGTTACCCTGGAATAACATGGTGGCTGTACACGAAGTTAGCTGAGATCTTAATCTGGCCTGAAGAATCCTAATGAGTGCAATGCGTATTTTGCATGCTTTACTCTGACTCAGAAATGCCTGAAATGGGGAGTGTTCCCACAGGCTGGCCCAGGAGCAGGCAGGGGAAGGTGGTGGGTGTTAAATGGAGAGGGCTTGGGGTGCTGTGCCTGGCTGCTCTCAGAGGGTGGGGTTGGCTGCTGGCTCACATTTCCCTGCCTGGTTCACTGTGGGGTCGTGCACAGGTGTCCAGAACTTGATCTGCTCTTTAACCCAGCAGCCTGGGCAAAGCAGGACCTTGTGTGGCCTCAGGAAATGGGCATGAGCAGCTTGCTTTGCCTCAGACACAAACCATGAGAATGTTAAAATAGTTGTGGAAAATATCAAAGAAAAATTTATTTCTAGAATTATGTAAATCTAGATCAAGCACAGTAATTGGTAAAGTGTGGGGAAAAGCCCTTTCTTTGCTGATTGTAGTGGGGGTCTGCTGTGCAACCTGTGCTTGAATGCACATTTGACATGTATATATTCTTATTTCTCATAGTACTGGACTTAGATGATGTGGGATCTTTCTTAAATAATAATAAATCTCAGACAATGTGCAAAATACATTTTTGTTTACCAATAGTGTTGGGGAGTTAACGGTTTCTTTGTTTATAGGGGCAAAATCTGACCTTGTATGCTTTTTTCTTTGATGAACTATGACATAATTAATCATGTAACCTTTAATTAATTAATCGTGTAACCTTAATTAATCAGGTAACCTTCTGCTCTGTTTTAAAGGTGGAAGAGGTCAGATAAAACAGAAGAAGAAGACTGTACCACAGAAAGTTACGATAGCTAAAATTCCCAGAGCAAAGAAAAAATACGTCACAAGAGTGTGTGGCCTTGCCACATTTGGTGAGTTTGGCTTCTCCTGGTATTGGATGTGCCTGCCTTTACCCTCATGATATTTCTTCTGGTTGTATTCCACTGGGGAATCTGCTGCCAGCTGTGAGATGGAAGTCCCAAGGTGCTTTTAGCAGTTCCAAGGCTAAAAGGACACTGACTTCCCACAGGGGTAAATTATTAAGGTTCTTATTGCCTTAATAAAGACAAAGAGGGTTACAGGTTTTTTTGAAACAGGGTGCAGATTCACCTCAACAGAACATGTAGAGGACATTCAGCAATTTCTACCTTGAAGCATTTGTAGATCAGTAGAGTCAGATGTTTTGGGTGTAAACAGCAGACTTGGCTTTCAGTGGAAACTCTAGCAAAGCTTCAACTGTAAAGTGCCACCACTTTTTCAAGTTAAAACAAGATTTTGGCTTTAATCTTGAGAAAATATTTTTATGACAACAACTGTACTTAAATTGTTCATTTTTCCCCGGGCAGAAATTGATCTTAAGGAAGCACAAAGGTTTTTTGCTCAGAAATTTTCCTGCGGTGCCTCAGTAACAGGAGAAGATGAAATCATCATTCAGGGGGACTTCACAGATGACATTATTGATGTAATCCAGGAGAAGTGGCCTGAGGTAATAAACCTTTCTTTCTCTCAGGAAGACACACACTTTTCCACATTAGCCTGTGATTTACCAATGATTTTGGAGAAGGGATTCATCTTTGGCAGCACAGATTGGTGCACAAAAATAAAAGAGCAGTTGTTGCATTCCCACCCTACAGTGAGGGAGGCATTTCAGAATAAATGCAGCTGTCAAATATCTGTGCCTTCTTTGTCACCATTTCTTAACAGTGAGTGTCTAAGTATTCTTACATTGCCATCCTATTTTTCAACACCTCGTAAAATATTGCAAAATTTAAACAAACAAAAAAGCCCCAAGCCCCACACATTTGTGCTTCAGAAGAGATCAGCCAGTGTGGGTTGGACTGAAATTTAAAGCTGAGAGCCGTAATTGCAAGGGCTTTCTCTGACTCTCCCTTGTCCTGGCATTTCCCAAGTGGAATTCTCTATGGTTTAAGTCCATAGGGCTGTCCTTATTCCCAGCCCTGCAGGCTCAGCTGTGTCCTGTGAGCACGTGTCACTCACCCAGGATTTACAGCAGGGGATCTGGAATGGGGCTCTTCACTTCTCCCACACTTCACTACATTTACAGGGTGTATGTTGAAGGAGGCATATAAAAAAAAATACTTAATTTGCTGTGTTGTGGCTTTTTTTCCCTAGGTGGATGATGACAGCATTGAAGATCTTGGAGAAGTCAAGAAGTGATAATGGAGGACTACCTTTATTTAATTATATGGTTATAAATGATATAGCAAAAGTGAGGCTTCTAAATCCATTTGCTCTGCAGTGAAACTGTGGAGAACCCATGTCCTTGGCATTCTCACTGTTCTGTATAGGCTGCTTGGTTTTCTTTTTTGTTTTTGGGTTTTTTTTGTGATATTTGCCAAAGTTAAATTGGGGTTCTACCATGCTTAAGCATGAAGTAGATTTAAATAAAATTACTGTTCCTCACTGAATAGTTTCTGAGGTTTTTTACATCTGCTTTCCTCTACCTATCTTATGGGAAAATAAGAATTTAAGGCATTAAAAGTTTGTTTTTCATCTGCTGTCCTTTCTGCTGAGCTCAGCCGAATAAGGCACGTGGCTGATGTAGAGACTTTTACTTCTCATTTACCTGGAGAGAATTTTAGAAATCAGAATGGAACAAACATTCTGAAGGTTGGTTAGCAATGAAAGAACAGTGAATCCTGAAGAGGTTATTTTACATCCCTGCCAAGTGAGTTATTTTATTAAGTGGAAACTCTGAAAAAATGTGAATATGACTTAGAAATTTATCCTATTTTCATAATTCCAAGGATCTCCCAACCCTGCTGGGCTTCTTGGTGAGGCAGTTGTAACAGCTTCATGCTTTTAACCTGCTGCTCATTCAAGAATGGTAGTAATGAACACAAATTAATAATGAGCACTATTCCACAGGCCATGTTAGCAGGGTGGGGGGGTGCCAGCTCTGCTGTCTGTACTCCCACAAACAGCCTTGAGCATCGATTTGGTGCTTTTTGTTTCACTGTTCCATTTAATAACAATAAATGCTCCCTGGTGGCAGGGTCCTGGAAGTGACCTGTTCCTGTCACTGCAGAGCCTCAGTGAGCTGAAAGCCAAGGGGGTGATGTGTCAGACGCTCTGTTCTCTTCTGTAAGATTACTTTTTTCAGTGGTTTCTATTTATAAACCATGGGTGTGTCTGGAGAGATAACTCCATCCTTCTTGTTGGAAATAGTGGCTCTCAAGAGCTGCCTGCATCTCTACAGTCCTCCCATTTAACGCTGGACGGGGAAGTTGCTTCCAACCCTTAACATTCCGGTCTGGTTCTTACTCACCCCGTATTAACAACGTCATTAATTAGCACATTTTTCTAGCAGCTCGAGCCCCGGAGTCAGGAGGCGGCCGCGGGATTCGAACCCGTGGCTGAAGGACTGAACCGGCAGCACCGGACTCGAACCCGCGGCCCCTTCGCTGCGGGGGGCGGAGCTTCTTCCAACGGCGGGCGGGGCCGGGCGGTGCCGGTGGGTCGGGGGCGGCCGGGGGTAACCGGGGCTAACCGGGGGTAATGAGCGGGGCCGGAGGGCAGGGGAAGCCCATGGGCTTAGGAGGGGCCGCCCCAGGCGGGCGGGACAGCGGGGGAGCCCTGCCCGGGAGCGGGGGTCGCTCCCCGGGGGTGGCAGCTCAGGGCCCCCCCTCAGGCCTGCGCCCCCGGCCCGTCCGCTCCAAGGCCGCTTGTGCTCCCTCAGGGCCGTGAGGCGGCTGTGCGGCGGGGGAGCCTCCATGCTGAACGTGACATCCTTGAAGCCTTCCCGGTTCCACGAATGCCTGGCAGAGCTCTGGCCCCCAGTCCCCTATGAGTTCATCACTACAGCGTTCTGCTTCGCCCCAGGTAAAAGATGAAAGTGCCGTTAACAATCGGCTCTATTTTCGGTAGGAGGGTGCTCACTGTGCTGCTGCTGGGTTGAGTCATGGACCACAGGTGGTACCACCTCGTTCTGCAAAGGGCTTCAGTCAAGGGCCACAGGTGGTGCCACGAGCATAAGGAACTTCTTGGAACTTCTTCTTCTGTATTTATAATAGAAACATAGCTCAACTAAAAATAAACCCCTCGAGTTTATTATGAGAGAATTTGTCACTTCCTTGTGTTGAAATGCATTCCATGTCTCACCTTTTGTAGGCATTTAGCCCCGATCACAAGAACAGCATCATTAGGAGGCAGAGACAGGAGCTCAAGCTTTTAATTGCAGAACTGAAAGATCGTGACAAGGAGCTCAATGACATGGTGGAAGTGCATGAGAGACACATCCAGGCCTGGGAAGATGATCGCCAAAAAATACTGACTTTAGCAGAACGATGCAGTTTATTAACTAGTAAGTGTTGTGATATAAAGAATGATATCTTGGTCTATTAAATACGTTCAGGTGCTTCAACCCCTCAATAACAGTTTTGCATCATATAAGGAACCATTTCCTACCCTTCAGCCTTAAATGTTATTGTTCCTCTGAGATCTAAACTTCCACACTGGTGCTGAAGTGATCTGATCTTGAAGGGGCTGTGATGATCAGACTCTTTCTTGTCTGAATGTGTGAATTACTTCTGTGAATTCTTTAAAAAACAATCTGATTAAATAAATGTGGGGGAAGAGGAAAAATGTGCAGCCTGCTGGCGAGTTACAGAGCCCTGTGCCCTGAGGTTCTGCTGCACAGCTCTGAACAAACACAAAACACCTGGTGGCTCTGAACAGTTTCAGTACAGAGCTCACCATGCAGTTTCTGTTCCATCTGACCTGGGTAGCCAGGGAATCCTCCTTCAGAGTGTGCAGCATAAGCATCCAGGTTTGAATTGTGTGATTTTAAAACACTGGGTTAAATTATTTCTGAGATTTAAGAAATTGCATGACAGCCTCTGAGCTCTTTTCTCACATATAACTTTGTCTCCTTCCTTTTCAGGTGAGCTGAACGAGAGAAATGCAGTTATAAAATCACTGACCAAAAAGTTAAAGTTACTAGAATCCCAGCATAATGACAGTAAGATAACACTTGAAAGCACACAACAGAAGTTTAAAGAGCTCACTCAAAAAGTAACAGATTCATCTGTCCACTGCCAGGCTCTGGAGGTAGGGGTTGAGTGATGGTCTGGTTTTGTAGTCCATGCATTTACAGGGTGCCTGTGATGAGCTGTAACATTCCAAAACTGAGACATGCAGGGTATTAAGACCCTTGATCACAAACAAGTTGGGGAACAATTTTTACTCCAGTCCACTTTTCTCCAGTTTGCTCAGGATCCCACGTTACCACTCACCATATTTCAATAATGTTGTGGACGTATTTACTGGGGAAAAATAATAACTTTGAATCACTGAAGTAATGGCTGACACTTATTTCTGTTCACTAGGAGAAAAATCAGAGTCTCCACTGCTCAGTTTTGGAACTGTCTGCTAAAACAGGCCAGCTGCAAGCCAGGGAACAGGAGCTTCTCTCCATGCTTCAGATGAAGGTAACATCTGTAACATCTGTCAGCTCGTGGGCACTAAATGTGGTCAAGCTGCAGTGCAGCTGTTGGTGACTGTGCCACAAGGCTTCTGTCCCTGGTGATCTCACTCATGGTTAATTCTTAGGCTTGTGTGAGAAGGGGAAAATGGTCTGCAATAAACTGGTTTGTTTTCACAAACAAGCTTGTTTCTAAGATTTAATTAGGTGGTTTTTTTCCTCAAAATCTCAGAAGGAGGTTGTGGATCACTTTACTGCAGAAGAATGTACTGTTTTTTTTCAAACCCATGATATTAAAAATAAGATTTCATTGTATTTCCTGTTTCAGGACAAGGCCTTAATTGAAACAACTGATCAGATTAGTGAGGTTACATCTAAATTTAAAACCCTGGAGAATGCCCTGCGTACAGCAAAGTTGGATGAATTCACTCGCAACAGGGAGCACCAGGACCTCAAGGTGACACTCAACGATGTCATGAGCCAAGTAAATAAGATGAAAGGTAAATGTTTCTGCTGGGCACCTAATTTAGTGTAGGGCCAGCATGATTCCTTTTCAATCTGAGAAATGCTACATTTTGTTTTGTAGATATCCTCTCTGAGAAGATGAAAGAGAGCAGCAAGAACCAGGAAGAAATCAGCCACCTGAAACAAGAAAATGGCTGCTTGAGGAGTGAGCTGATCCTGGCAGGTGAGGGTGGGCAGTTGGCCTTTCATGCCTTGGCTTTCAACAGCTCAGAGGCCTCTGGGCAGCAATTCACTGCTATCTGTGAAGGAGGCAGCTTGTTACCTGCCTTCCTTGCAGTTTAATAAAAGTATATCCCTTGTGTGCCATTCTTCTGTGGAAGCAATATCTGGGGCTTCTGCAGGGACACTTTATAAAATCTTGTGGAAGCACAAAGTTCACCAAAGTGATTACACAGGGAGGAGTGAGTGGCTCAGGGGACTCTCCTGAAAATGTTGAGACTTTCTCTTCTCTGTTGCTTTCTTTAGGTGATGGGATTGGTTTAGGCTGGTTTAATATGCAGGCCTTGGTAAACTGCATCTTGCTCTCCATAATACCTTTGGTTTTGGGTGGAAGAACATCTGGTGCTGCAGTGGATAGGAAAGGTCACTGCAACATTCTTGGGGACAACCACAGAGACCTTGAAAGATTTGGTGGCCAAAGGTGTCCTCTGCTGTCAGATAATTTCCTTGCCTATCATTTTTAATCTGCTATTTGACCTTTATCAGATATTGATGCCATGTCTCATTATTTTAAAACCAATAAAATTGGGAATTGTTTTGCTGCACTTCTCTCTACGTGCATGAATTAAAATCAATTAGCTGAATTTCCTTTATGCTTTCCTTTTTTTTTTCCCTTTTTCCCTTTCCCTTTTCTCTTTTCCTTTCTGAAAACATTAAATAAATCAGTCAGTGAAGCACAGTGTTGCTGCTAGTAACATGAAGCCAGGTGCTGAGGAAAAGTCCAAGGAAAATACTTGAATTTTTGTTTTCTTGTGTGTTTTGTGCTCTTTTTATCTGGAGGAGAAACAGGTCCCATTGATCTTAAGAAAATGCTCTTGTTTTGTTTCAGTACCACCTCCTACTGCTACAGACACAGCATTAGCAATGCACCTGCTTTGTGTCTGTTCACCTGAAGTAATAAAACCAATTATTATCTTTTGAAACAGTGGAAGAAGCCCAGAGGAAGGATCAACTTTTTCAGTTTGCCAAGTCGAAGCAAGTGCGGATTGAAAGAGAATTGTCCAGTTTGCGACAGGTACAGCCCCGGTTGTGCCCCGAGGTCAGAGGAGCACTTACAGGAACACCAGACCTGTGTGGAACAGTGTAAAAAAGTTAGATCTAGACAGTATTGATTAAGGAACAAAGAGCTGTTTGTGCCTTGCTGGGATCCCTGTAGAATGTTGATTTATTTCATTTGGGGTTAAGCTGAAAAGCCCACACTGCTTCCAGGCTTGGGAAGTGACGTGAAGGGAGCAGGATTGGGGTCACACATCTGCCCAAGGTGAACTCAGCTGAGTAAGGGACACAGTGTCCTGGCAGATCTGTTTTTCACCACCTAAACCCTGTGTGTTCACCTGCTCTCAGCTGAGGTTCTCAAGCATGTTCCATTTTTTAATTGCAAATAATTGATGGGTAGTTACCTTCTCCATTAGCTTCACAAAAATCCCCTGTAGTCCAAGCCAAATCCCATGATCATCATCCATGTCCTATAATTCTGTAGCTGTGAACAACATAATAACAACATGTATTAAATATCAGGTAACGGTAATGATATTTTATTTATTGTTCAGCGTGGTTCCATCTTAGAAGAATATTCTAATTTCCTAATAGAAATCCTGTTTATTGCTGCAAAACATTATTTTCCTAAATATATGCAGAGATGGTCTCTTAGATTTGGAAGTCTTTGTCAATAATTTGACTACAGGCGTTGGTTTATAAAAACATTTTGAGGATGTTTTTGGTACTACCTGGTGATGATGTTCCTGCACCCAGACATTGACCAGTGCCCCTCACTGCCTCTGACAGGTCTGTGTGAAACAGCAGCGGGACTTGCACTTCCTCCATGTCAACTTTGATAGCTCTCAAGAATCCAGGCAAAAACATGAAAATGCATCAAGTGGGAAGAGGTAAAGACATTTTAAAATGTTTTTTTTTTCTTAAATAGTTTGTCCTCAAAGAGAGACTTCACTGTTCAGCCCCAGCTAAGGTCCTAACAGGGGTGTGTGCTGGGTCAGGATGGCTTTGCTGGACTCGACCACAAACATGCAGTGAAGCTGTCAAGTGTTTTATTTGGTCAGGAGAGACCATGAGCATCAGTCACAGAGCAAGTGTTGTAGCAGGCCAGACAGCTCGTGATTTTTTTTAGGAAGTGAACTAGTCTGGTGGTAGGGGTGTTAACCTGGCTCCCTACTGCTTTTATTTAAAAAGCAAAGTTTATTTTAGGAAGTAAACTTAGAGAATCGGTGCACACCCTGGAGGCTCAGACAGAATCACCATACTGTGATTAAAACATGAGGGAACTCTCAGACTGGTTTTGAAAAGTAACAGCCAAATCTGGGCAGATTTTCTGTGGGGTTTTGGCAGGGTACAGCTGCCTGGTGGTGTGTGAGCTGCTGCAGAACCGTGGCAGAGCCTGTGTTCTGTAGAGCTTTAGGAGTGCACTTGGGGATGCTCTTTACCTGCAGTGTTTCTGACTTGTTTTTGTCGTGCCGTTGTAGCTCAGGGGCCACATTCTCTGCCTCTGAAAGCCCCAGCAGCAAGACAGACAAGGGTAGGACTGAGGGCAGCCACGGGATGTGCGAGGAGTGTGGAACTACACCAGTTCCAGCAAGTAGGGTAAAAGCCACCCCTGAGATGTGTGAAGTAGATAATAGACAGTTACTGAATGCTTCAGACTTGGAGGAAACTGCCTCAGCGTTGTTAAACCAGTGTCAAAAAGCTGTGAAAGGCTTGGCCCTGCCTGTGGAAGAAGGAGAAAAGCAGGATGTTACATCAAGCTTTGATGAGCTAGACAGTGAAAAATTTCATGAGGTAAACAACACAAGGCCATTGAGAAACAGGGAAATTGGAGAGAATGAAGTGAAAAGCAGAGACCAAAAAACCTTTGAGGTGTCTGTGCCTTCATATGATCGTTGGCTTAAAATCAAATCTCGTGTAGATTTGCAAAGCACTTTAATCCAGAGCAGCACCACGTCTGACAGAACTGATAATGGAAACAAAACCTGGGAAGAGAGATCTGACACTGAGTCTGGCCAAAAAAGCACAGAGACTCCTGCCACTTGCAAGTCTGACTCTGATTCCAGTATTAATAACTTCATTGTAATTAAAGACAAACAGTGGAAGCCACTCTCAGATCTGGAATGGCTGGAGATTTTCAAGCCCAAAAAGAGAGATGGAAATACAAGCCTTGGAAGAGATTACAGCTGTTTGGAGACTGCACAAGAGATGAAATGTACCTGCTCAAAAAGGTTATGAGTTTGTTGCCTTTAAGAAATAAGAATAAGCTAGACTATATAGAAACTTAGGTGTATAAGCTCTCAGTATTAGTTCAAGCTATGTTTAGAGTAACTGCTGTTTTAAATTTAGTTTTTCAACCTGAAAAGTAACAAATTTAAAATAAAAATAGCTCTTAAAGTATCATGATTCTATTTTTATGCATTTATTTTTTCTCCTCTCTTATCCCCAAGAGCTGTGTGGGCAGGAGAATCTGCAATACCATAGTAACTTTTAGCCAAATAAACTAATTGAGAAAATCTTTAAGATTTTTTGAGATCTCAGGTGTTGCTCATAACTGATGGGTAAAGTATGTTCTGACCAGAGCTGGACGTGTACAGTGATGTTTCTGTGAGGCAAGAAACAGATGCAGGTTTTGTGTGATGCTTTAGTGACTGTGTTACTTCTATTGAGAAAAATCACATCTTGGCTGGGCAGGAATGTAGGACACAGCTCTGAGCACGGGCTGCTGCCTCTGTCAGGGCAAGAAATGAGATGGCAAGATTTAAAGGACAGCAATCTGTCCACCCTCCAGCTCGTGGGACTCTATCCTCCTGTTTGTGCTGTGGGAGGAGAAGGACATGTGGTTGGGGACGAGCAGGATGAGGTTTCTAATGCTCAGAAGTGTCAGAAGAAGACCCAGGTGCCTCAGTGATGTTGGAATGTCTCGGAGATAAAAACCTGCTCTGCATTTACAGAAGTGGCTTTGTGCCTGCATAAGCAAAGGCATTCAGAGCTGGGACTTGCTGTGGATTTGTTCTGTTGGTTCCTCTATTCCTGTTCAAAAAATTGATTTACCCAGCTCTATTTTAGAAGGATTTCTGAAGTTTCACAGCGATTTCATAGCTGTTTTCTAGCCAGAGGAGAGGAGCCTTCCAGCTGGTGGTTTGACAAGCACAGTAAATGAACAGCTGTTTAAACCTGCTCACAGTGTTTGCCAGCAAGCCTGCCCAGCATCCAAACAGATTAATGTTATGGAATGGAAAGATCTGATGTATGGATGCTTTCATTCTGTGTGGCTTTTGAAACAGAAATATTGTAGGAATTGTTGCTGCAGTGAGACAGACCTGTTCAGAAACAAGGTGAATGGGCAGCCACTGAAAAAGAATGCTGGCCTGGCACATTCCCATGTGCCTTAGCTGAGCTTCCCTCTCTGTGTGGGCTCTCTTTAGTTTCCACTGCCTGTAGATCATTGGAAGGACTCCACTCCCCTTCTGTCTACCCTGACCTTCCTTATCAGCTCCCCCAGAAGCACCAATGACACTCTGCCATCCCTCCAAAGCCCTTTTGAGGCTGCATCATGGAAGCTGCTTTCACTTTTTGTCTTGCCCTATTTGTCTTGTCCTTGAGTGAATTTTAAGGGGAAAGGAACAAATTCAAGCTGGGCAGTGCAGCTGGAAGATGTCCTCCAGTTAGGGGGAGCTGTTCTACCCATTTGGCATTTGCTGCTGAGCTCTCCAGTTTTCTTGATGGCCACATTTGGTCCTGGGGCCCTGCTAATTGGAGATGGATTGGCTCAGTGCAAATCCCTGACTGTCTGCTCTCTGCTGACTTGGATTTGGCAGGCAATAAATCCTCACCCCTACATGGGAGGAAGGCAGGAGCGTTGCTCCTGTGAAGGGATTAATGGCACAGACCAGCACAACATTCCTCCTGGGACTTGGATCTGGATCCTCCAGTTTTCCATTGCTGCTTTCAGAGTGCTGATGATGTAGTTTGTGTTTAGGGAAGGGTGCTGGCACCTCCCTGTCATCCCAGCAAATATTTTTGCCATGAGTTCCTGAGTTCTGGAACGGCCAACAAGGAGGCTGTTAACAGTCAAATGCCTTCCCCAGTGGCAGAGGGGATTGTGAAATCCCAGAGTGCAGGAATCATTTCCGTGTGCTCTGACTTGGTGACTTCATTTATGTTGGGCCAGCATTTGCTGCCTTTGGATTTTTATCTCATAATTCTCATTTTACAGATGGAGCATCAGCAGGTACTTGTTGATTCTGCTCAGGCTGGACTAAACCACCCATTCCTGAGCCTTTTCCCTGCCTCAAAATCAAACCTGGGTCCCCTTCCTTTGCAGCCTGTGTGTTTTCCCTGCTCATCTCATCTCTCACATCCCTGTTCCAGGCTGCTTGTTCCCTCACATCTCCACAGAACCTCTCCTTGTCAGAAACACAGACTTGAGCTTTTCTCTCTTATAAGAGAGCCTATTTTATCCCAGTGATTTATGGGAGAAGTGAAATGGGACACAGCAGACACTCCTGAGCTGACAACTCTCATGAGGGCTTTTTCCTAGATTGAATGTCAGTTAAAAATGCACCTATTTTTAACAGTCTTGTCAGGTATGGAATGCATTGTTACACCAAATTAAGTATCTAAAGAGTATCTACTGAAATGCCATCAATTCAAAGAGAATATTTGCTTTAAAATACACATCTTTTTTCATTGTTTGCCAGTCCAGGCAGGGCTAGCACTCTGCTTCTGTTGTGTTCAGAAGTTGATTAATGTGGTTTGCCCCTATATTTCAAAATAAATCCAAGCCTCTTTGGGAAAGCTCTCCTGTGATCTCTGACATGAGATGATGACTTTAAAACTCTGAAATTCCCTCGAAAGCTACACCTACAAATATTAATTTGCCTAATGGTTGATTAGAAACAAAAAGATTTGGGTGTGAGAGGGGAGTGAGTAGCAGAAATTGGGAAGAGCAAAGTTTTGCCTTTTGTGTGCTCTTTGCAAGGTTAAATACACTCAAACCCATGGTCATGGAGCTGGTTGAGACTGGTTGAAAGTCAAACCCTCATCCTCAGAGGATGAAGGTGATCTAGGGAAGCTGTTAAACATGGGAATGCTCTGAGGAGCAGGGTAATCTCCCAAGCTTCTTGGTTTCCTTGGCTCAGGGCCCACAGTTATTTATGTTGTGCCATGATTTCCCCTTGAAAGTTTAAAAAGGATGGTGATGCTGCTTCTGCCAATGTCTTAATTTTTTTTTTTAGCAGTGAAGAAAACGTGGATCTGAATTCCCTCCGCTTGGCTTCTCCTCTCTTGGCATCCACTGAGAAGAGCAACAAGACTCAGAGTTCTGGGAAATTATCTGATGAAGATTCCCCTCTGGACATCAATGACCTGGCAGTGACCAAACCAACAAAGAGATACTGCATGAACACAGTCAGTATCTTATTGCACAATGTCCTTGGTTGATTTTGAGGGGAATTATGGGGAATTATGACTGATGCTAGGAATGCAAATGTCTCCAGGCATGGAAGAACTGGGGACTCAAATGATGAGACAGCAGGCTTATGGCAAAGGTGATAACATATTTTTTTTTATTGTTGCCTCAATATGTCTTGGACAGCATAAGTATAAATGAATTTTTAAAAAATTAATAAGGTTTTGGAATGAAAAGCTTGAGGAAAATGGATGCTGGCTAATTGGTAATTCCACTAAATATCTGGGTGGACATGGATGCAGTTATCAGAAGCTCTTGAGCATTGTTTCTTTCCTGTTCTGCTTGGTTTTCCCTGTTTCTCATGTCTTTATTGTCCCCTTTATCCCTGAAGTACCTCTCTTGTGAGTGCTCCATATACCTGCATGTGGAAATCTGTTTCAGATGGCACTAGGAGAGAGCTCTGTGTTTATCAGAAACACCAGCAGTAGACACAGTCTGTTACTTTGCAGTATATTGAACAGAAACATTTCAAAATCAAAATGCTGATTCTTGGTGCATTATAATTGTGTGAAATACTCCAAAAAAGAAGATCCTTCCCTAACTTTGTCTCCCTGTCTGTGTCCTGCAGGACACCAGTTCCCTGTTCTGGAAGCTGGAGCGCTCGTTGGCCCAGTCCCGGCAGATGCTGACTGACCTGGAGCTCAGCCTTCTCCACACAAGCATTCCCAACACCAGCAACAAGAATAAGGTACAGATTGCTCTCCCAGGATGAGGGTGAGGTCCCAGGGATGCTGATTGGGAACATCCTTTCCCTTATGCTTGGCTTGCACTGCATTAGCAAAGCATGAGGAGGATATTGGTTACGAAGAGACACTTCCTGCATGCCTTAGTGCTTGAATTTTTTATAGGATTCTGTTTGGCTGCTCAAGGTCATGACAGGATTTGACTCCTGCATTTGTCTGAACAGATGGAAGGCAGAAGTCATTTTGGGGCAAGCTGTAGGAGGTCTAGAAAAAAGTGAACACTGGTTCTTTCTGACCTGAAGCAAATTAGGTGATTTCTCAGGCTCAGCACACACTCACTGCTCTGCTGTCACAGAGACTCACAGTCAGACCTGGTTTATTATAATATTCATGGAAAGGAGGGCACTATAGGGAATATATAGGGTACTTTGGGTGTGAATTTAAACCAGAAGCTCAGCTTCAATAAAGGCAGAGTTCTTGTGGGTTGGTAGTTTTAGCTCCTTCATTGCAAGGTCAGAGAATATATTCAGTGGTCAAAGAAAAGAACCTGTATGTAGCTGTCATAGCAGTTTATTTTATGAGCACAAGTGCTGATAAAGTTTCTGTTGAGTATTTGGGCAGCAGAAGTAATCAGAGAAAGGGTCACTTGTTTGGTGGGTAAATATCCATAAGAATTTCTACCTTGTTTGACAAGGACATTGTGCCTTTTGTCCCTAGCAATGAGCACACTTGTGCTGGTGTATATCCCAAAGGGAGGATTTAGGCTCCTGGTTTCAGAGCAGTGCTGAACCCTCACCTTCATCCTCACACATTTCACCTCCCTCTAAAAAGTTGCACTCCTTTTAGCCTTAGATGAACCTGGCCAGAACAACGTTGCTGTAAGGAGCAGACAAAGCCATTTTTATAACATTCAGAACCATAAACCCTTGGCTGTGCTGGGCCTGACTGTAAAGGTTGTGTGCCAGCGTTTGCAGAAACTGAAAGGATATTTTGTTCAGAAGTTCCTCTGCAGGATTTCATTCAGTGGCAAAGACAGCAGCAGTTTAGTCTTTTGCAAAGACTCCTGAGTAGGAGGATTCCTGAAAAGCTCCCTGCACACAGTGCTTGCTTGTGGCTCTTGCCCAGCCCCATCAGCTGTCTGGCTCCTGCTCACTGCTTGGCACGTCACAGCTCAGCTCCTCTGTCTGCCCATGACTCTGCTTTAGAATCTGATGCTGCATTTTTGAGCTTGGAAATTGGCTTCTCCTTCAGCTTTAGTGGATAGAAAATGAAGCAAACTCGTGTGTAGTGGCGGGAGCAGATCCTGAGCCACATCTGTGCAACTTTGATCTCCTTTCAGAGCAGTTCTGGGCAAAAACTCGTCAAGCGTGTTTGAGTTAATGTATGCAGGCCTAACCTGTGCCTCAAACCAGGCTTACCTGGGGCTGGTCTAAACTGAGCTTTAGAACGGAATAAATATGAGATACAGCCTTTGGAATTGCATCAGGGGGAAGTGGTACATGTTGGATTCTGTGCCCTGCTGGGACAGAGAGGAGAAGGGGGAATTAAGAACTGTACCCCTGCTGCTCAGCAGCTTCAACCTGGTAGCTCTGGAAATTTTATTCTCTGAGTCCTTTGATTTCCATGTAGTGTTTTTACATTACAATAGAAACAACAGAACTCTTCACAGAAGCCAGTTACCTGCTGCAGAAGAAAGAGATGCAAAGCTTCCTTTTTTTTCTCTGTGATGTTCCCTGAGCATGGAAGTGTTTTCAGCTTGATCTTTTTTTGTTTGCTTCCCTCTTTATAAATGCATCTGCAATATTAATACCCTTTATGGATTTTTGAGATGGGCCTAGCACAGGATTCTAAGTGCATTTCCAATAAAACTCTTGTGAGTACTGTAACAGCAAACAGATATTCAGTCAAGTAGTTCCTTTAGCCAAATAATTAAACTTTTCTGAAGCGTGTTCCTCATCCTTGGGGCAGTCAGATCTCACAGCTTCATTCCCCAGTACCTGCACCCTCCTTATTGTAGTTAAAACCCTTCTGTGTGTTACAGATAACAGGATCAAGGATGTGAACATTGTTGAATGAGAGATTGGGAAGTTTTTTCCAGTGCCAAGGCCAAGGGCTGTTTTAGGATACTGTTCCTGGGCTCAGAGCCCCAAAAGTAGAATATATTGAATAGAGCTGTTTCAGAATATCCAAAGCAGCCTTGCCCACAGCAGATTGTTTTTTTCTTTTTGAATCAGGAAATTTCTCACTCTCTGATTATTTGTTCTCCTATTGTGGATTGGATGCTTGCAGTAGGCACCACCTTGTCTGGTTCTGAGGACAAAAGAGTAACCAGATATGGTTAAAATCCTGAACACCACATGAAACTGAATAAGAACCAGCAACAATGAGGAGAGAAACTGGCAAAAAAAAAAAAAAAAAAAAAAAAAAGAAAAGAAATCTCCCAGTGCTGACACAACCCAAGCTGGTTCCTGCAAAGGAAGCTTACCCCACAGCCAGCTGGGGCTGACACTGTGTGACAGCAGTTGTGGATCAGCCTCCATCCCCTGGGGAGCTGGTGCTCTGGGATATTCCAGCTGCAGTCCCTGAGCTGTTGTGCCCTGGGGAGGGGAGTCAGGCTGGTTTGTGTTCTGCTGGCTCTGCATTAAGCCTGGGGACGCTGAGACTGCTCTGAGAGCTGTGGGGTCTGAGGAGAGCAGCTGATGGGGCACCCGGGAGATGGGTGCTGAGTAGCTGCAATGCCAAACCTCCCTGTGCACAGAGAGAGCTCTTCTGTTCCTGAAAAGAGCCCTGAGGTACAAGCAGCGAGGGGTTTCATAGGTTGCAGCCAGCACTGTGACTTGCATCCTGAAACCACTGATGTTACAAAGCTTCAGGAGCAAATCCCCAAAAGTGCTGAGCCCCATGCTGAGGCAGCAGAGTGGGGAGAGCACGCTGAGCCTACAGAAATAATCACATTTGCCTCAAGTGAGAAAGAGCTGGTGGAACAAACACACCACAATCCACTGTAGATCCATGACAAGCATGAGTGGCTCTCCAAGTCACTGGCTAATGCATAATTCTCATTTTCTTTCTGTTTTAAAAGGCACTGAATTACTGTGATCAGTTAGACCTGAAGCAGAGCAGGTCCAGAAATAACCAAACATTGGTGCAGTTTCATATACCAAAGTGATTGAATTGATTTTGGTTGTGTTTGTTTGGTTTTAAATTGCTTTGAAACTCATTTGAGGGCAGGTGCACTGACAAACATTAGGGCAGTTTCCTCCCTAGCTGCCAATGCTTTAGCCATTCTCATCAGTCAGTTGTTTTGCCTCTAGAGAGAGGTTGGGTGGGGGAGAGTGAAGAACTCAGGAGGAAGGCAGTGAGGAAAAGGCTATTTTCAGTTTTGGACACAGCAGCATGTGCCAGTGCTCATACATGGTGACTCAGTGGCTGGCCTGGGGCACAAAGATCACTCCTTTCCTGAAAGCCAACTGGAAAGGTTTTTTATTTCCCAACATCCCAGTGGTGGCCCTGAGACTGTTGCCTTTCTGTGAAGTACTTTGTTTACCTTTTCCTCTTTATATTTCACTCCATGTTCTTACTCTGTTTGCAGTGTGAACATTTGTGTAGCAAATTCACATAAGAGTGGTTGCTTCAGATATTTCAGAGGAAATGTTCCTGCTTTTTAATAAAAATCTTTTCCATTTTCTGCAGAGGAAGAAGTTGGTTCCAACACAGAGGTAATTGTGAGGACTGAAGACATTGACCCAGCAGCTACAATGGAAAGTTACCTCATTTTTTTTCCCCGTGGTCCTCCTGAGTGTTTGAAAGACCCACAAGTGGCAAGAAGATCTGACTCTGCAGGAATGTATTTTATCTTGAAATAAAACACAGAATTACACCAAGATTAACAGAGCTATTTTTATAGCTGAGAGCTCAGGTTAAACACCAGCTTGTTTTTTAAGAGTCTGAAGTGTGTAATCGTTACAACATCGGAACTATTTTTCTTTTCCTTTTTTTTTATGGTGGCTCAGAAATATTTATAGAGTATGACACAGCCAAGCATTCTCCTTTTTTTTTTTTTTTATAGCACATTGTTTTTGTTCTGGATTTCTTGCCTTGTAGAGAGAGATGAATAATGTTTATAGGAAGTTCCCAATTAGTGTTGTAAGCAGGAACTGCCTCTGATGTTGCTGAAATGGGAGAGCTGTCACCCACAAGATGGGCACAACAACTTTCCACACTCAAGAGCTGGCTCTTCCCAAAAATGTTTATGGGATCAGGTGTGTATGGCCTCTGTTTGCACTGCAGAGGTAGCCAAGTATGATGTGACCTTTTTTTAGCATTTAAACTGGATTTATGTTTGCTGATTGGGCAAGATGTGCTGCTATCACAACTTGAACTTGCTTTTTAACGAAGAGATCAAATAAGCTGATAAAGGTGATACTTTGCTGTGTCTCTCTTGCCCATTTAACACATTTAGCACTTGATTTCCGACATTTCTCAGCACAGACACGAGTGGGCTGCCCAGTCCTGTGTAGGTTGGGAGCACTTTGGGACACCAGTGCCCCTCCCACAGCCCTGTGCCAGCGTTTTTCCTGCTGGGGGGAGCCAAGGGTGGGAGTTTCTGCTCCATCCACTGCCACCCGTTATTGCAGAGAAGCACAACACTCCATGGATTCCCCTTGTTAACTCTTTCCTTTCATTTTCTGCTTTCTCTTTAATTACTCCAGTGACAGCCTTTCCTGCAGGTATTAATGGCCCCAGAATTAGGTGGCCAGTTCTGATGAGAGCTGCTCTTCTCCAGACTCTTTCCCTGCCTGCTCACCAGTGTTACCCAGAGGGAAGCTCAGCTGCTCCAGCTCTTTCCAGGTTTCCTCAAGCCTTTACAGTGCATTTATTCCTCTACCTGCACAGAACCTTTTCAGGCTCCGTCCTCACAATCTCCTGCTCTGAATATGACAAGAATTCTCCCTAAAAAGCCAATGATGACAATGCCACGATGCTCACCCTAAAGCTGTCCAGCAGCTACACAGAGAAATTGGTGGAACTTCCAAGCAGCAGCTGCATTTAAATGGTTTTGAGGTTATTGGATGAACTCACTGAGTTTAAACCCCTGGAGAGTTTAAAATGATGACTTTAAAATCAATATAGAAAACTGGGCTCAAGTGATGCATCAAGGATCTGCAGAGCCTTAGGATTTTGTGTCGGGGCTGCCCTGGATTTGTGGAATGGGAAGCAGGGAAATAACTGGGTTAATTTATTCAGCACTAAGTGACTTAAAACCCAGCTGCATTATTGACCACACTCTGATGCTCGAATGGAAACGCTTCAAACTCGGTGCCTTAATTCTGGAAGCAGCTCAAATACTCCAGGGAGCCCTTTGCTATTGTATCCTTGATTTGAATTATTATTTAAAGACAACAAAGCTTCTGTTCAGCCACGGCCTTTCCGCAGGGTGGATGCGAGCTCCGGTCATTGACTTTGGTAACGGGAATTGGTGTTGGAGCCGCGGGGCTCAGGACGAGCTGTGTCCAAGTGCGGTGGGAGAGGGGTGAAGATGGGCGCTCAGATGGGACGAGCGTGCTGGCGGTGACCGCCGCTCCTGGCGTTTCCTGACCTGGGGAATCGCCTCGGTGCCTGGTGCCCGCGGGGGTCGCTAAGGAACGTGTCCTCCCCGCTCCGTGTCCCTGCTCCGTGTCCCCTGTCTGTGTCCGTGTCCCCTGTCTGTGTCCGTGTCCCCTCCCCCTGTCCCCTCTCCGTGTCCGTGTCCCCTCTCCGTGTCCCCTCCCCGTGTCCCCTCTCTGTGTCCGTGTCCCCTCCCCGTGTCCCTCCCCGTGTCCCCTCCCGGTGTCCCCTCCCGGTGTCCCCTCCCCGTGTCCCCTCCCGGTGTCCCCTCCCGGTGTCCCCTCCCGGTGTCCCCTCCCCGTGTCCCCTCCCGGTGTCCCCTCCCGGTGTCCCCTCCCGGTGTCCCCTCCCGGTGTCCCCCCGGCGCTGTGCGGTCCCACCTGCCCGCGGGGGGAGCGGCTCTGCTGCAGTTCCCTGTGCGGCCGCCAGGGGCGCGGTGGGGCGCGGCGCAGTGCGCGGCCGGGAGGGGCGAGGGGGGGGGGGGGGCGGCGCCGGTCGCTCCTGCCCCGGAGCGCGGAGCCCCGAGCGCCGATACCGGAGCGCGGATACCGGAGCGGGGAGCTCCCAGCGCGGCCCACCATGAACAGCATCAAGAGCGTGCCGGCGCGGGTGCTGAGCCGCCGCGGCGGGCACAGCCTGGAGGCGGAGCGGGAGCAGTTCGACAAGAGCCAGGCAAGGACGGCGGGAGGGGGCCGCGAGACCGGCCGCGGTGACGGTCCCGGTTTCAGTCCCGGTCCTGCTACCGGCTCAGGGACGGGGCGGGCCGGCTCTTTCCGCAGGGCATCGTCTCGGGGCGCGCTGGGCGCGGGGGCTTCTCGGGCGATGGGATGAGACGGGATGGGGGGCGCGGGTCCCCGCCGGGCTCCGGGGAAGCCCCGGTGGGGCAGCGCGGCCGCCGTCCCCCTGCCCATCCCCGCGTCCGCCCGTCCGTCCCCGGTGCCGCGCGCTCCCCCGCCCCCACCTGCGCCGCCGCTTCCTCCCGGCGCGGCCGCGGGACGGTCCCGCGTGGGCACCCGCCCGTCCCGCCGCCCCCGCGCCCGTCCCGGCGGCCGCGGCCCCGCCGTGCGCCGCCGCCCCCGCGGGCAGCCGGGCCCCGCGCCGGCCGTGCGCCCCCCCGCACCTCCCGGGCCTTATCGCAGGTAAACACGGCCGGCAGCACACGGGGAAAGTTTTACGGTGATGGCGGGAGCGTGGCCGAGCTCGGGGCTCCGCACCCCGGGAATGGGCATCTCTGCATCCCTGCCGAGCCCCGGCCCCACCGACACCGCGAAATGTTTCGCACCGGGGCTGGATTCACCCCTGCCCCGCGGCTCCGGGTCACCCTGCGGGGATCGGGGTGTTTGGACCCACGGAGGGCGCAGAGTGGAAACAAAGCCCAAAGGTGTTTGTGCCCCATCGTGTCCGGCTTGGCCGGCGTGTCCGTACCCCTGTGGCCCCCACGGGGTGCGCAGTGCTCGGGTACTGGTGGGGCTGGCGTGTGGCTGGTGGGAAATGAAGTACTCAGACAGCGTGGGCAGGGATGGGCACAGGGATGGACGGAGTGACGGGCTCGCTGCTGCCCCAGCAAAAATGACAGTGCCCTCCCGCATGCCTCCTCTGACCCCTCTGCTTTTGCAGGCTGTGCATTCATCGCAGGTGTTTTCCCCTTTGCCCCTTTGCTTTGCGGTTCCTTCCTCAGCCCCTGGGCTGGTTTGGCCCCGGAGAGCGCCGGTGAAGGCAGGTGGGAATTTCAGGCCTCGCAGGGTCACGGTGCTGGGTAGGAAACGGAGCTTGCTGGGTTTGGGGAGCAGCACGGGAAAACCGGCAATTCCGGTTCCCTCTGGACGCGTCTCCTTCACTCGTCCCGTTGGGCAGCGCTGATCAACGATCGCGGCCGCAGCGCTGCCCCGTGCGCCGGGGGGCTGCCCCTGCCCTCCCGGGACATCTCGGGCTTTTCACTGGCACTTGTACTCTGGAAATCCCTGCGGTCACAGGGATGGAGACATGGACAGGGCAGAGAGGTGATTGCTCTCTGGCTCACTGGCTGATGGTCACATTCACTGCCCAGAGCTGGCCTTTTGTCCAGCAACTGCTAAAAACTGTCCTAAAGGAGCTTTATTCTGGTGTGGTTTCCTGTAGTGGTGCTTCAGTGGGAGCAGAACTGTTCAGTGTCAGAACATGGGTATTGATCTGCCTTTTACCTCTAATTATAGCAGCTGCCCAGCTGGCTGCCAGTCGCCTCTGTGTCACGGGGGTGCTGGTGGCACGTCCCCTCCTCATCTCTGTGTCACGGGGGTGCTGGTGGCACGTCCCCTCCTCATCTCTGTGTCACGGGGGTGATGGTGGCACGTCCCCTCCTCATCTCTGTGTCACAGCGGTGATGGTGGCACGTCCCCTCCTCATCTCTGTGTCACAGGGGTGCTGGTGGCACATCCCCTCCTCATCTCTGTGTCACGGGGGTGATGGTGGCCCATCCCCTCCTCATCTCTGTGTCACGGGGGTGCTGGTGGCTCGTCCCCTCCTCATCTCTGTGTCACAGGGGTGATGGTGGCACATCCCCTCTGCTGCCCGAGGTTTCTGTACCAGAACCCTGAGCCCCGTCACCTTTTCCCCTGTGATGGCTTGGGTGATGTCTGTGTAGTTACAGACAGGAGCTGCTGACCCTGCTGTGATCCCAGGTCTTTGTGGGTGACATGAAGGTCACCTGCTTTCCCTGGAAATGCTTTTCCATGTCTTGTGTCAGGGTGATGTAGATGTCTCCCTCGGAGAAGCCGTGTGTGGGAAGTAGGAAATCACCATCCCACGGCAGGCGCTTGCTCGGCAGCCTGGCAGGAGGAAAAACTTGTCCTTTTCTGCTGCCAGTTTTTGCTTTTCTTAAACAAAAAGATTAAAAATCCAATGAGCTCTGGAACCTGCAGGATTGCATTGTGTGTGAGTGCCAAGTGGTGTTTTCCTGGTGTAATTTGGGAAGGAGCAGCATTAGGAAGGGAACTCTGGAGTTCATAGCTCAGCTGTTCTGACAGCTCTCGTGCTGCCTGGCCAGGGGAGGTTTCCAGCTGCCAGATAATCTCTCCTGCTGTGGCAGCATGCTGGGACCCAGCATCCACCTGCTCCAGGAGGATCAGCCCTAATTAAAAACAGCCAGGAATGAAAGGGTGGATGTTAAACTGTGCTCCTTCATTTGGGTGCTTTGATCCCGGCTTTAGTCACCGCCTTGGAACGTGCAGGCTGTGAGCAAAGCACTGGGGCTGCAGCCCTGTGGGATCCCACAGCCCAGGGCCAGGCAGGTTTTGGGGTTGGCTCCTCACCCTGGTGCCTGCCAGTGATGGGGAGCAGCCCACAGGTTGCATCAAAGCTTTGGCCAGGCTGGTTGTGCACCTGCAGTGGCAGCCAGGACCTGCCCATCTCCGGACTTGCCAGTGGTGTCCCAAGAGGTTGGGTCAAGGGTGAATCTCCCCATTTTGGAGCCACCCTCCACAGCCTGGCTTTGCCAGCCAGGCAGCAGGAGCATCCTGCCAGCACAGTGTGCCGGGCTGCAGCATTGCCCCACGCTCTTCCCTGCTGCCACCATCCCATTTCCCTGGATCTCCTGGCCAGTTTGATGCTTGGAGGCACTGAAAGCACACGTGGGCCTGGCATTGGTTTGGTGCCACTGTGGTTTATTTGGGACCATGCTGGACCCAGCGTCTCGTGGTGGTGCTGTGGGTAGGCTGGGGCTGCTCCTGCATGGGTCCAGCCCTTGTGCTGGACATGAAATGGCTCAGTGAAACCTCTGCACTGAATCCCCAAGGATGGAACCAACTGCTCCAGCAGCTCCTGGGCTGAATTTTGGCTGGTCAAGCTATCAGTGAGACTAAGGGCAATAATTGCAATAAAGCCACCACTGCCAGTGGGAATTACAGCTCTGTTTTGAGATAGTCCAACAGGGTCCCAGCTCACTCAGCAGCTGAGGTCCTGTCCCTGGGGATAGGGGACAACATTTCCTGTCCTGGGGTTCTGCATGTCTCACACTTTGACCCTTCTGGCTTTGCCTCCTCTGACTCCTGTGGGGCTCATGGATGGGTTGGGATGAGCATGATGGGCTGGGTTTGGACCTGTCTTAGGGCAGGCAGCAAAACTCCCAGTTTGGGAGACGTGTCTGCCCTGCTCCCTCTGTGCAAAACACCTCAGGAAAGATGCAGGAAGGATTTCCAAATCCTTCCTTGCCTGGTCCAGGATAAGCCATCCTTTCTGTCAGCGTCCCCTGGGAGGTGCTGGCATCCCTGAGGACCTGTGGCACATCTCTCTGGCCATGCTGCCATCGAGGGCACAGCCTGTGCCAGCTCCAGGCTTTTGGGTGGCTGTGAAGGCACTTTGGGAGAGGCAGCTGTGCTGCAAGTGCCTGTTCCTGGGCACTCCAGGCTCGTTAACCTTTGGGGATAAGAGGATTACAGCAAGTCACCGGCTTAACTCCACTGCTGCTTTATGGCCCCACATGGCGGGGTAAGCCCGGGACTCTCCTGTGCAGGAAAGGCAAAGCCAGCCCCTCTCCCCAGCAGCTGGGCTCAGCCTTTTGGGACAGGTTAGCTCTTTGGGATGATTCAGAGTTTTGCTGCTGTCACAGTCAGTTCCTGGGTAGCTGTTCTGGACCTTTCGGGGTGGGTTTGGTGCGTGGACACCTTTGACATTGCCCCTTGGGTGTCGGGTTCCTCCTGCATAAGTCAGGAGCACTCGATAACTTGGGGTCAGGTTCCTCCTCCTATAGGAAAGTGCCTCATTTCACAGGTATCCCTGGACAAGCAGCCACGTGGAAGCAGGTGCTTTCCTGGGCAGGTAGATGGGATTTTTATAAGGCTTTAGGGCTGAGGAGCTGCAGGGAGGGACCGAGTTCCTCTTCCGGGACAAGTGCTGGCAGCGGGGTGGCTTCCTGCCTTCCCAGCTGGGACCTTTTTCCTCTGCTGGAGACAGAGGGCTCACGGACACAGGCACAGCCCAAGCACTCCTACGAGGCTGAAGCAGCTCAGATGAGTCTGAGGAGGAGGAGGAGGAGGAAGATCCTCATCAAACACAGCAACTTGGATTTGCAGCCCATCAAAACATGGGGGATGCAACCGACCCCACTCTGGGGTCATCTTTTGGAATAAATTCCTAATTTAAAAGTCTGCTGTGATCAAACACATCAAAATATAGATAATCCTCTTCTGATAATCACATTGCTCTGGATTTTTGCTCCATCAAGATGGGCATTGAGGCTGCCACTCCCTCCTTGCTTGGGGGCTGCTTTTCCCCACGTGCTGTTTGCACGCAGCAACATCCTCAGCAGAACCCAAACCACTCCCCCGTGGTTCAAAGGCTCCTTGTGATTACACAAACAACCCTGGAATTTGGCATCTCACTATTGTGCTTTAATGTTCCCCGGGCACGGCGCTGAGTTCAGGCTGCAAAAATGCAAAAATTGGTTTCCTGGGACAGGGACAGCCGGGAGCACCAGCAGCAGTGGTCAGATCCTGCTGGGGATGGGGGCTCTAATGGATGCTTTGTTTGTGGATAAAAAGGCCTATTCTGATGTGTTACAAATGACTTTGAGGTGACAAATGTGTTCTGAAATTCAGGGTATTCCCCAAGAGCACCAGCACTGCACTTTGGGATGTCGGGGTAGCCATGGAGGTCTCACCATGTCTGACAGCCTCTGTCCCCTCTTCTTGCAGGCCATCAGCATCAGCAAAGCCATAAACACACAGGAAGCACCAGTGAAGGAGAAACATGCCCGCCGTATCCTTTCCCTTGGCTCCCAGGACAGCACAGAGCAGTTTGGGCTCTGGGGGTGTCACCCCCTGATGCTGGAGGAGATTTGGGAGACAAAGACCTGTGCAGAGCTCAGCTGGGGGCTGGCATCACAAAGGTTCATCCATCAGTGAAAAGGCAAATGAGCAGTGCAATCAAATTGCATTTCTTTGGCAGTAAAATGCAGAGGGCCCCAGTGTGCCCTCAGCAGGGGGAGGTGCACCCAAAAATGACATTTGGGGTTTTTATTTGGGGGTGCAGCATTGTGTCGGTGATCCCTGTGCTCACGGGGCACCCAGTGTCCCCTTTTCAGTGAATGTTGAACGGGAACAGCCCCAGCCCCGCCTGTCCCCTGCTCTGTGTGTGTCCAGTTGGCCTTGACTGCCCTGGCAGGGATCATCCTGGGGACCCACCACGAGAAGGGAGCCTTCACCTTCTGGTCCTACGCCATCGGGCTGCCCCTGCCCAGCAGTGCCATCCTCAGCTGGAAGTTCTGCCACGTCCTGCACAAGGTCCTGCGTGACGGCCACCCCAACGTGAGTGTCCCCTCTGCCACCTCCCTCCTGCTCCTCTCCCAGGGGGGAATTTCTGGCTCTTGCCAGCATCCCTCTGCACAGGGAGTGGGATCCCTCCCCTACCCCAGCCACCTTTCCCAGGCATTCTGTTGTCTCACATCTTTGAAACTTCTCAGTGTAAATCCTCGCCCTTTGGGTGCTGAGGGAAGGCTGGAACTTCTCCCAGAGCTGGAGTGGTGTAAGGGGCTGGATCCCTCCTCTTCCCTAGCATCAGAGCAGACAGCCAGCCCCACTGTGCCACATCATTCATTTTTGTGTCCACAGGTTCTCCAGGACTGCCAGAGGTACCGCAGCAACATCCGAGAGACGGGGGACCTGTGGGTGAGTGGGGCAGAGTGCAGCTTTGGGCCTCCCAGGGGTTTGGAGATGGCTGATGAGGAGCATGGTGGGCACAGAGAGGGTGAAGCACTGCCTGAAGCCATCTGCTGTCTCTTTGGGTGGTGGTTGTGTGCATGGTGGAGCCACTGGCTCGTGTGGGTCTGCTGGGTCTGGTTACCTCACTGTGGATTCCCCCGTCTCCCCTCGTGTCTCTGCAGGGCCATTTGCACGACAGGTACGGGCAGCTGGTGAACATCTACACACGGCTCCTGCTCACCAAGATCTCCTTCCATGTCAAGGTGAGACCTCTGCCACCTCCACAGCACTGGAACGAGGGGATGTGCCACGCCAGCAGCAACTGATGGCTTTTTCCTTCCTTTTACAAAGCATCCCGAGTTCCCCCCAGGCCTCGAAGTGTCGGATGAGGTGCTGGAAAAGACTGCAGGGACAGATGTGAACAACATGTGAGTGTCCTGAGTGGGGCCCAGAGCCCAGGGTGTGGTCACCAGCTCCATGACCCCCAGCTGGCACTGTCCTGCTGACAAACCCACCCCAGGATGGGGCAGGCACCAGGATTTTGTGAATTGTTTGGGTGGTGCCCGATCCCTCCTGCACCCACAGAGCACCGTGGGGTGTAAATGCAGGGAGAAAAAGCCCCAAATTCTTGTCAGTCAGAGCCCTTGCCATCATGGGGACTCTGAATGAACACGAGCAGCTGGAGCAAAGATGTCTCTGCTATCAAGTGATGGAGTTTTGGTTTGTTTTGGCAGCTTCCAGCTGACGGTAGAGCTGTTTGACTACCTGGACTGTGAGCTGAAGCTGTCGGAGTCAGGTGAGGAGGCGGCAGGCACAGGTCCCTCCCCTTGCCCTGGGGCTCTTGAGCAATAGTTTCGCTCTTTGGTCGGGAATGGAGTTCCGGGAGGCCGAGGTTGGAGGCTCAGGTCCCTCCTCCTCCCATGGGATTTCTGAGGTGGTTTCTCAGCTGGATTCTCCCGTTGAAGCTTTGTAGAGGCAGTTGTAGGAAAATATTTAGAGCATGTGGCTGCTTTGAGCCCACCTGAGCAAGGCAGAGTGTTGTTTTCAGTGCAGAGCTGCTCTGAAATACGTTTTTATTTCTTTTTTGTACAACCACATTAATCATATCCATTCTACAAATCCCTTCTGTCCCTCTGAAGCAGAGGACGGGGCTGTACTTCTTTTTAAAGACTCATTTCCCCTCATTGAAATGCCTCTGGGGAGGGCTGGAGGCCCCTGCTCATGTCTCTCACCTCCTCAGGAATTTTTAGATGGCTTAGAGAGGTGGCAGATTCTTCCTCTGCCGGGGTCAGGAACACGGAGCTGCCCTGGAAAACGGCACAGCGGGAGAGACCGAGCTCCCAACAGCCTCCTGCTTCTCCTCCTGACCCAGTTATACAGAGAATTTATATTCATAAATACTTTAGAGCTGAGCAGGGAAGAAGGCAGGGTGGATGTGCTGCCTGGATCCCTGCCAAGGGAAGGGATCTGTTTCTGAGCAGGGGCAGGCGAGGCTGCGGTGCCGCCGGGCTCGTCCCCTGCCCTGGCATCCTCTCCCAGATCCGTGCATGATTAAACAGAATGGAGCCAAACCTCTCACTTCCCCCAGCTGTCTCGTGCAGCAGCAGCTTTAGTGCAGCATCCTGGGGTTAAATCCCTCCTTTTTGGGGCTGGGGTATCCATGGCAGAGCTGAGCACCCCTTCCCTGTGCCAGCGTGGTCCCTCTGGGTGTTTGCGCTGCTCAGAGCAGGGTTGTTCTCAGCTCAGGGAGCAGCCCTGGTGTTTCCCCCGCCCCACATCTGCCGTGGTTAATGATCAAGCAGCGTGGCAGGGCACGGGCAGCTCTGCAAACACGGCTCCCCTCAGTTTTCAGGCAGCTCAACACCTCCATGGCCGTGTCGCAGATGTCGGCAGTGCAGTGCCGCCTGGCCCCCCTCATCCAGGTCATCCAGGACTGCAGCCACCTCTACCACTACTCTGTCAAGCTGATGTTCAAGCTGCACTCCTGTGAGTCCCGGGGATGTGCTCGGTGCTGGTGTTTTCCCAGGGTGGGCTTCTGAGTCTGGGGATGAGGCTGGTGTGGATTGAGGCATCCATCGCCATGTCCCTGTATCCCAGCTGGGCTCCAGAGGCCTGCTCCATCCCACACAGACATTCCAGATAAAGGAGTTACAAGGACTTGTTCTTGTTTAACTCAAACCCACGTCCCCTGGCCTGCCAGCTCCCTGCATGGGCAGCACAGTGCCAGCAGCCTTGTGTGGGTATTTTGGAGTTCCCACACCCACATCTCCCTGTGCCAGGGATGGGAGCACCCCACTCCCATCCTGACCCCTCACATCCCACTCCCTCCTGGCTTTTACCCTGCTGGCTTTTGCAGAGGAGGGGTCTGGGTGCACGTGAACACACGTGCAGCCCCAGATCAGTCACAGCTGTCCCTCCTCACCCAGGTCTGCCAGCTGACACCCTGCAGGGCCACCGGGACCGCTTCCACGAGCAGTTCCGCAGGTAACCGGGGCCCACGTGGGGCAGTGGGGTCCCCTCCCTCCTTCCAAGCCCCCTCTAATCTTCCCTTTGTCTTTCCCTCCTCTCCAGCCTTAAAAACTTCTTTAAGAAGGCATCTGACATGCTGTATTTCAAGCGCCTCATCCAGATCCCGCGGCTGCCGGAGGTAGGGCAGGATTTGGTGTGGTGCTCTGGAGAGTTTGTGCGAGTCTGGGGACACTGCCTCTGGCCCTGTCAGCAGCACAGGGCTGGCTCCCTCCCTTCCCTTGGCACTCTGCCTGCTGCAGTTCCTGAACCCCCTGCAAGGCTGCAACAACTTCTTGTCCCTCCAGAGCCCCCCAAACTTCCTGCGGGCGTCCGCGCTGGCCGAGCACGTGAAGCCGGTCGTCGTCATCCCCGAGGAGGCCCCCGAGGATGAGGAGCCAGAGAACCTCATTGAGATCAGCACAACTTCCACCACAGAGCCACAGGTGGGGGCCTGGGGCTGGGATGGGGGCAGGCTCCTGTGTCCTGGCCCAGCTGAGCAGCCTCTGTCCTCCCCAGATCACCTCGGATCTGTTTGAGCAAACCTTCGGGCCGCCCAACGGCGTTTGGGATGACAGGTGTGGTATGGGGGGGCCAGCAGGGGCGAGGGGCTGCTGCCACGTGGGACCAACCTGCCCTTGTCCACAGGGATGCACAGATCGAGAGCCTGAAGAAGGAGGTGGAAACGCTCCGTGCAGAGATGGAGAAGATTAAACTGGAGGTAAAGCCTGGCTGGGGAGCAGCTGGGGTGGGCTTTGGTGCTGTGCTGTGGAAACGCTGAAGGGATGCAGCAGGAGTGGGGTCCTGGCATCCAGGGTTGTGTTTTTGGACCTCTCCCAGTGCCAGGATGTGATTCCTGATGGGGTGGGGGCATGTGAGACCTGTCCCTTGCTGTCCTGATGTTATCAACAGGGACAGAGCGGCTGCAGGGGTACAGGGCAGAGCTTTCCTGTGCATCCCACGGCTGCTTTGCCCAAATTCCAGAGGGGCACCTGGCTGGGGGTGTTGGGGAGGGCAGGGCCGTGCCCCAGTGCCCGGTGACCCCTGCAGGCACAGCGCTACATCACCCAGCTGAAGGCCCAGGTGAACAGCCTGGAGGGAGAGGTGGAGGAGCAGCGCAAGCAGAAGCAGAAGGCGCTGGTGGACAACGAGCAGCTGCGGGACGAGCTGGAGAGGCTGCAGAGGGCCAAGGAGGACAGTGACAGGTCACAGCGCCTCTGCGCCGAGGCCGAGAGTACGTGCCCTGGGGTGCCCTGGGGTGTCTTGTGGTGCCCTGGGGTGCCTGGGGTGTCCTGTGGTGTCCTGTGGTGTCCTGTGGTGCCCTGGGGCCATGGGCTGCCCTGGCTGTGGTGGCTGAGGGTCTCTGACCCCTGCAGAGAAAGCCAACGCCACCGAGATCCGCTACACGAAGCTGAAGGAGAAGCACAGCGAGCTCATCAACACCCACGCCGAGCTCCTGAGGAAGGTAAGGCTGCTGCCCCTGCAGGCACGGATGACACTGAGGGCAGTGTCCCCGAATTAAATCCCTCCCTTTTGGGGTTGGGGTATCCAGGGCAGAGCTGAGCACCTTTTCCCTCTTCTATCATGGTCCCTTTGGGTGTTTTTGTTGTTGCTTTTTGGGGTGTTTTGCTGTTGTTTGGTCTGTTTCTGCTGGTTTCAGTGTAGCTGGTGGGATATCAGTTGTACCAGCAGTCGTGGCATGCTTGGCTCCAGTTTTGGAAAGGGGCTCTCGAGGGATGTGCTGGTGATGGGGATCCTGTGTCTCAGTTGTGCCACTCACCTGTTTCGTTTTTTGCTTTGGATGTTTTGGTCTTGCTTTCGTCCCTTGTCCCTCTGCCACCACTGGTGTGACTTGTGCCTGCCCAGTCCCCCTGTATTGGTCCCATCGCCCTCTGAGCACCAAGCGGGGGGCACCCCTTGGATCCATGTCCACTGGCATTTTGGATGCTGTGAGAAAGGCATCTTGGATTTATTCTCTGAGCTAAAATATGGTTGGAATGAGTGTGGGGACAGTGGGGGTCGCCCTTGGAACACTGGGTGAGTCCCATTTTCCCCCACAGAACGCTGACACTGCCAAGCAGCTGACGGTGACACAGCAGAGCCAGGAGGAGGTGGCACGTGTCAAGGAGCAGCTGGCATTTCAGGTGGAGCAGGTCAAGCGAGAGGCTGAGATGAAGGTGAGCTCTGGATCAGCACTGAGCCCTCCCCAGCCTGGGAAATGCAGTTTGGGAGCAAGGGAAAGGGGAGGTTGTTGTTGTTGGACCCTGATTCCAGGAAGGGTTGCCCTGGCTCCTCAGGAAGGTGTTAATTTATGACTCATTCCCTCTTGCCCAAATCTGCCTTTTCTTCCCCTAAGAAAATACCACAATGCAAATTGATGGGTTTGAGTGCTTTCCTTCTCTGGGGGTCAAGATAGGGGCTGCTCCCATGCTTCCCTGGCATGGGAAAAGGAGCCCTTCTAGGAGACACCCCCTGCCCAAGACCCCAAAACCCCTCCCTGCAAAGCATGGCTGGGTTCATTCCCTGCATCCTGGCTGGTGCTGGTGCCGAGTGGGACAGGGGCTGAGCCTGGGCACGGTGTGTGGGCACAGCTGGAGGACCAGAGCGTGCAGATGGAGCAGCTGAGGCAGGAGCTGGACGCCCGTCGGGACGAGCTGGAGCAGGCGCAGCGCTCGCTCAGCCACGCCAAGCAGGTACGGGGCTGGGGGGCAGCACGGGCCCAGGGCCACATCAAACCCTGCACCTGCCACCACTGCTGAGCTTGAGCTTCAGCAGCAGCCCAGGGAGCTGTCACGGGGCTGAGTGTGGGCCCAGCCCATCAGTGTCACCAGCTGGGCCTGTCCCGAGCTCCCCCCAGTTCTGCTGGGCTGCCAGCAGTGACAGGGCAGTGACAGGGCAGTGACAGGGCAGTGACAGGGTGTCCTGGCCCCCATGGCAGGCAGGTGTGGAGCTCAGTGCCCAGCTGGATGCTCTGCATGCTGAGAAGGAGGTGCTGAGGCGGTCGGTGAGCGAGAAGGAGTGTGAGCTGCTGTCCACACGGGGCCTCGTGCAGGAGAAGGAGCTGCAGCTGAGCCAGGAGGCAGACAAGGCCACCAGGGAGATCCGAGAGCTCCAGGGCAGGCTCCTGGAGAAGGTACAGAGCTCTGTGAAGGGCCCACTGCCCCTCCACTCACTGGGGTGAGATGTTTGGGGGTGCCAGCTGATGCAGCCTGTGGGATATCATTTGTACCAGCAGTCATGGGATGGTTGGGTCTGATCCTGGAAAGGGGCTCCAGAGGGATGTGCTGCTGATGGGGGTGCTCTGCCACTCACCTGTTCCTCCTGCTTCACAGAGCAACCAGGAGCAGAGTCTGCAGCAGAAGCTGCTGGATGAGCAGTTTGGAATCCTGCAGGAGACAGTGAGAGAAGCCCAGGCCATCCTCACTGATGCCTTGGCCAAGCTGGATGACCCCCTGCACCTCCGCTGCACCAGCTCCCCAGGTATGTCCTGCTCATGCAGGGGGCTGGAGCACGCTCTGCCTTCTCCCTCCTGGACAGAAAATGCTGCATCTCAGCTCTCCCATGGCTTTTTTTCCATCATGCCTGAGGTGGTTGGGGTCAGAATTCCCAGGATGAATTTTTAGCTCTCATGTTCAGCACTATTTTGCTCAGATTTTAGAGCTGTTCCCCAGCCAGGGACACACTTCCACTCAGTGGTGCCTCATGGAGTCAGCACTGGTGCAGACACCCACCAGGCTGTGCTGAGGCCATGGAATGCAATTCCTTGCAGATTACCTGCTGAGCCGGGCGCAGGCGGCGCTGGAGTCCACGGATGCCCTGGAGAAGGGGCACGCTCAGTACGTGGCCTCCATGGCAGGTACCTGGGGCTGGGGACGGCCATTGCTCCCAGCTTGCACGTGTTCCCATGCACCCAGCAGCTCTGGGGCCACGGGCAAGCAGCAATGCCCTGGGGACAGAGGGACATGGGCGGGGCTGGGGGGTTCCCGTGTGCTCCTTCAAGCAGGAGGGGTCAATGCCAACATTTCTGAGTCTTGCCCTGACCCTTGAGTGCCTTCAAGGACGAGCTGCAGCCCGGAGCAGCGGGCAGGGGCGGGCAGCTCCTGAGGCTGTGCTGTCTGTGGCAGATGCTGCGGGGCTGGTGGGGGCTCTGGCCCTCTTTGCACACCTGGCAGGCGACACCATCGTCAACGGCAGCGCCACGGCACACCTGGCCCCCACAGACCATGCTGACCGTGAGTGCAGGCATGCAGGGGCTGCTGGGGGGATCATTTCTCATGGGCCTTTTCTTAAGGGAGGCCATGCCAAAGCCCCCTCTGCCAGGGGCAGATTTTCCTATTCCCCATGCTCCCCCTCCCAACATTCCCTGCCCTCCAGTGCCCCTCCTTGGGCCTGGAAATTCATTTGTAATTTCCTGGAAGACATTTTTGGGATGCTGCTGGTGCTCAGCTGTGGATGAGGGGAGGAGGAAGATGAGGGTGGGCAGGGCTGGGATGAAGGGAGCCCTTGCCCAGGCTGTGCTCTCGGCAGGGCTGACGGAGACGTGCCGGGAGTGTGGGCAGAGCAGCCTGGAGTACCTGGAGCAGCTGAAGGACAGGCAGAGGCTGGGCAGTGCCCAGCTGGGGCACGTGCAGGGGGCACTGCGAGGGGTCCTGCAGCTGGCACAGGTAGGACATGGAGCCCAGCACAGCCACCTTCCCACTCGGGGCTGGCAGGGTGGGTCCCAGGGAACACTTTGGGACCCCCATACCCACAAGTTCTGGTGCTTTCCTTGAGCCATCACTGGGACCCGTCCTGGTGGTGCACAGAGCTGGTCGCCCTCAGATCAGCTGAAGTCTTTCAGCCCAGTAACCCCTGTGGAGGGAAACTTCCCATCTTTCAGATATTTCTCCTGGTGAAGCCCCTATTAGTCTTTTACATCACTGTTCAGCTCTCCAGGGCCCTCTGGAGCACAAATTGCTCCTATGATGGAGTTTTGTCACCTTGATTTGGGGCATTTCTTACCTCTGAGGTCCCATGTTTGCTGCAAGCTGGTGGCACGTGTACTTTCACTGTGCAGGCTGCAGAGTGCTGCTCCTGCAGCTTTAATTTGGTGGGGTTGGGAAGGAATTGGATATCTTGGTTTGTAGCTATTCCTTACAAATATTCCCTTCTGTTTCTCTGCCTAAAACCTCCTCATTCCTGCTGCCTCCTCTGGCAGGAGCTGAGACCCAAGAGCCTGGACATCAAGCAGGAGGAGCTGGGGGATATGGTTGAGAAGGAGATGGCCTCCACCTCAGAGGCCATTGAGGATGCTGTCAGGAGGATAGAGGTGAGACAGAGCTGCAGGATGGGCCATTCTGGGGCCTTGGAGGGCACAGTGTCCATCACTCCTCCACCTTCCTCACCCCAACGTGGCATCCAACCCTTCCTCTTGTGTTTCCCAACAGGAGATGATGAGCCAGGCCAGGAACGAGAGCTCTGGGGTTAAGCTGGAAGTGAATGAGCGGTGAGTTTTGAGAAGGGACATGTGGCAGGTCTGTGCCCTGCTGGGGTGTGCTCTGCTCCAAAACAGGCTGGCTGCTCTTGAAAAAAGCCCCATTTTCTGAGGCCAAAGCTTCCCTGGATGCTGAACACTTTTCCCTTGCTTCCCTTCAGGATTCTGAACTCGTGCACGGATCTAATGAAGGTCAGTGCTGCAGAAACCCATCTGGGGTGCACAAAACTGTAACCTCCCACCAGCAGCAGCCTCAATCTTCCTCTATGAGACCTCATCAAACCCCAAAACCTGTTTTCCTTCCTTCCAGGCTATCAGACTTCTTGTAACAACATCCACAAACCTACAGAAGGAGATAGTGGAAAGTGGCCGGGTAAGTCCTCCCTTACACTCATCTCTTTGTGCTGATGAAATACAGGAGAATTTCCCCCAAATTGCAGAGACATTCTGGATTTTATGGTTTCTCATGTTAGCAGCACTCTGGCAGTCCCAGTAGCTGGAGCTGGGCTGCTCACCCCTGTGCTCTCTTGCACAAATCACTGCCATCCTTGCAAAGCTTTATCCATCTAAAGATCATGGCTCAAATTTGTGTGTTTTAAACCAAACCCAGCTCAAATTTGTAGGCTTGGGACTCTGATGTTTTTCTTGGTAATTGTTTAAGCAGGTCAGTAAGAGCAGCATGGAGAGCACAGCAATGCTATCGCTCCCTTGATTTATGGCTTTATATATGAATTTACACATTATTACACTTTATATGGGTATTTAATACAGATTTCTATGTTGCTGTATATTAGACAGAAGTTAATCCAGGCCATAATATTCTCATAACAACAGGGGGCAGCAACAACTCAGGAGTTTTACGCCAAGAACTCGCGCTGGACCGAAGGGCTGATCTCTGCCTCCAAGGCCGTGGGCTGGGGAGCCACACAGCTCGTGTAGGTACCCCCAGGCTGGGAGCTTCCCCTGGGACACAGCTCCAGGGGCTGCACCCGGGGCTGCCTCGTGCTTCCCTCTCACCCCACCCTCCAAAATTCCAAAATTCCCACTGCTGAATTGCTGATTCCTTGTGGAGCCTCATTGCTGGCTCCTTGTGGAGATCTCTGTTTTTATGGACCCTCAGTTTGGTTCACTGCTAATTCCTCATGGAGCATCGTGGCCTGGGTTGGACCACACGGTCACCCAGCTAGGGATGGCAGCTCCTCCCTGTCTGCAAAATGTGAAATCAAGTCCCCCCTGTCCCATTCCTGCTCAGCTGGTTGTGGATGGGGTGGTTGGAAATTGCCCTGTGCCAGTGCAGGAAATGTGGGGGGGTCTCTTGGGCAAAGCTTTAAAAATCTCTTCCATTATGAAAACAAAATCCTTCCTCAGTCCAAATCACCTGGATCATGGCTTTGAATAATTGCTTTGTATATGAGCTTGAATAACAGCTGGACTCAAAGATCTTAGAGATCTTTTCAACTGTAATAATTCCATGATTCTGTAATTACAAAGCTGCTGAATCCAGCTGCTGATTTCTGAGGGTATTAGCAGGAGATGAATAATCTGCACTTGCTCTGACCCAATCTCCCTTTGCCCCCCTGCAGGGAGTCTGCAGACAGAGTTGTCCTGCACACAGGGAAGTACGAGGAGCTGATTGTCTGCTCCCATGAGATCGCTGCCAGCACAGCCCAGCTGGTGGCTGCCTCCAAGGTGGGTGTCCCAGCAGGGCCCTCTGGGTGTCTCCTCCTCCTGTCCCACGGTGTTCCCCTCCTCTCTGCCAATCCTGCAGTCTCCCAGAGCAGGGAGAAGGGAAGCTCTTGCTGTTTTCCAGTCTGTGATTTGTGTGTGAATGTTCCCACACCCGAGGCTTGCCTTAGAAAGGAAGATGTGTAAAACCTCCCGTCCTCCTCCTGTCAGGCTGGTTATTTAAAGAAAATGTTAATAACTAACAAGAAATCCAGAGAAGCAGCTGCAGGAGCTGGAGTTGAGGATGGTGGACTTTGGCCCTTGCCACCTTTCCTGTTGGTGTGGGTGGAAGTGAGGGGTGGAGTTTTTAGTGATGCAGGTGTGAGGGGAGGGGGATCCATAGGGATTTTTACACCAGATGGGTTTAAAATTAAGAGCACGGTTAAAAAACCAGAGCTGTGTCTTCACTGAGTGCTTGGCTCAGGTGGGAGCAGAGCTGGTTTGGTGCCCTGGGGCTGAAGGGCTTTGCATCAGCCAAAGGATCACCTTGTCTGGCCATGATGGGATCACTGAGGATAAACCTTCCCATCTGTCCATCCATCCATTCTTTCCATTCCCAGGTTTTCATGCCCAAAAGTTCTTTGCCTCTGCCTGGGGCTCCCTGGAGCTCCTTGGTGAGGTTGTGGTGGGCACCCACAGCCATTCCTGTGTCGTTGCAGGTGAAGGCTGAGAAGAGCAGCAGGAACCTGGCCAGGCTCCAGGAGTGCTCACGCAACGTCAACGAGATGGCAGCAAACGTGGTGGCTTCCACCAAGTCGGGGCAAGAGCAGATAGAGGAGAAAGGTGAGGATTTTTTACAAGGAAAAGGTAGAAAACCCCACCCCAAATCCCTTTCTGGCCTGGGGAACACCCCAGGGTGTTCTTCCAGCTCTGCTTTGGCATGTGAGGGGTGCACTCAGTGGGGTCCCTGCTGTCCCCCACAGACACCATGGACTTCTCGGGCATGTCCCTCATCAAGCTGAAGAAGGAGGAGATGGAAACGCAGGTACGGCCCTGAGGTGGATTCAGCACGGCTGCGGACAGGCCCGGCCCCGCTCTGGGGGTCCCTGTGCCCCCAGCACGGCTCCAGGATGGTTTTTGGGCACAGGTGAAGGTGCTGGAGCTGGAGAAGCGGCTGGAGGGCGAGCGGGTGCGGCTGGGCGAGCTGAGGAAGCAGCACTACGGCCTGGCCGGGGGCTGCGAGGACGCGCCCGAGGACGGGGAGGCCCGGCCGGCGCCGGCGCCGCGGCGAGGGATCCTGAAGAAACCTCCCATAGCCCAGAAACCCGGCCTGGGCGAGGTGAGGCCGGGCTGGGGCTGCAGGCCGGGGGTGCAGGGGGTGCTCCTGGCACGGGCTCTCACTGCCTTGGCCTCTGTCCCCTTCTCGTTGCAGCCGTAGCAGCCCCCGGGCCCACCCTCCTCCCGCGGTGCCTTCGCGCTGCTGTGCCTTCCTCGGCGCCCGGCCTGGAAACCATCCCACACTGGATCATTTCCTGAGGAATAGATTTTATTTTTTGTTTTCCTTTTTTCTGAACTCTAGAGTGGCGGGGCTCCTGCGCTCCCCCGGCACCGCTGAGTGCTCTTCTCCTTTTCCTCTTCCTCCTCTTTCCTTTTCCTCTTCCTCTTCCTGCTCCTTCTCTTCCTCCTCCTTCTCTTCCTTCTTCTCTTCCTCCTTCTCTTTTTCCTCCTCCTCCTCGCCTGCCAACCGGCTCTCCCTGTTTAATTTAATTTGGGGTTTGTTTGGGTTAATTTTTTTTTTTTAAGGACTTTATCAGCACTAGAAGTTTTCAGTAAATGTAGCTCTACTGTACTGCTCAGACCCTTTCCAAGAACTGTGAACTGGTTTTACAGTAGGAAACTGGTGGGCTTTTCTTGAAAGCATTTTTTTAAATTCCCCTTTTTCCAGCCTGAGGAATATTTAACTTCATTTTGGCGTGAGATCAGCCCTCAGCAGGAAGGGAAACGTTTGCCTTCCCCAGCACATGGAGCAGGGCTTTTGTTAGGGAAAAGCAGTTACTGACACACACTGGCAATAAGGATACAAACGTTTTTATTTTTTTTCCTTTTCTATTTTTTATTACTACAGCAATGTCAAGGGATCAGTTGCATTATGTTTTATATTTAAGATAATTAGCAGAATTAAATCTAACTGTGGCCTGTGGGAGCCAGGGACTAGAGAAGTCTGCAGCAATAAGGAATTGCTGATGTGGAGAGATGCGGGGGCAGATTAAAATCCTGTCAGCTGTGTCTCCCTTGGAGCAACTACCAGGATGTAGATTATTAAAGGAGAAATATTTAAAATACTTTTGTGTTGGTTTGTTGTTGGGGAGGGGGTTGATGACAGGGCCAGGGCTGTGACAGGGTTGGTTGGAGGAAACTGGGCCTGAGCTGTGGGGAAGAGGCAGGCAGTAAATAACCTAAATGTGCATAAATATATCTGTATATTCACATAAATATATATAGAGAGAGTCCTCTCTATGTATGTGTAGCCATATGTATCTATGGTTCTGCATTTGCCTATATATATATTTATATACACACACATATATATATATATATATGCATTTTTCCATATTTTATATGCCTATACTGTTATGCACTATATATAAAATGTAATATATAAGAGATAATTGTATTTTATATATATAAATATACTATTATAGATATATGATAGGTAATCTATATTTATGATTTATAATACATATTTATTAGTACATACTATATACATGTTGCATATATATATCTATTAGATAAAATATAGGGGCTATATATATATATATATATATATATATATATATATATATAAATATAATAGGCAACTGTATATGATACATAATATAATAATATCATGTAGGTGGTAAGACTGAATCATTTGGAGCTCAGCATGACAAGGTGACTGCAGCTGCCTTGTGTTTAGGTGGTGACTTATGAGGGTCCTTGTCATGTTCAGTCAACATTTACATCCCATCCCTTGTTACCTTCAGGCCCAATTACAATCAAACGTCATAAAAGGCACAGTAAAACCCAGGGCTTTTCATCTCTGGGACTGCCAAGAGGCTGTAAAGCAGTTAACAGGAATTTCAAGTGGCTGTATCTCAGGTAAACACATTTACAAGGTATTCCATATTTATTTTAGTTACCAAAGAGTCTCGTGATGGCCGCAGCTTTCTGAGGTTGCACATCCCAGCCTGCCTGGGCAGGTTTATCACTGCCAGGGCTCCTGGTGTGGCCAAAGTGCAGGGCCCCAGGGGCTCTGGTGCTGCCCTGCAGCTGCTGCTGGGCTCAGCCCAGCCCCAGGTTTGGTCCCTGCTCTGCCCTGGGAGAGGCTCACACAGCCCTGGGTGGCTGCTGTCACATCCAGTGACAATGACACAGCAGTGGCAGGGGCCAGCTCCCTGCTGAGTTTCGTTTCTCTCAAGGAAGTGCTTTCTGCAGTAGCTCAAGGTTTATTTATAGGCAGTGATAAAGTATTTATATTTAGTAATTATATTTGCTGGGAGGCTGACGTCACCCAGCCACTCACACCATCCCATTTCATCCCGGAAATATTGATTAACCAAGAATGCAAACTTTTCAACTTTTACTACCCTGAGTGCAGCCACAGTCCTACTTAAAGGATTTGTTATATTTAAAGAATTCAAAAATAAAATTATGTGTGGCTAAATGGAACTTGTTTACCCCCACTCCTGTCACACTGATTTACTTAAAACCATCCAGGCCAGATAATCAAAAGTCTCAAAAAGTAGCAGCACAAATAAAAACAAGGTCTATAAACCACTTGAACTGTAATCTAAGTTAATTTTTGTACAAAAATTATTCTTACTGTCCAGTCTAATTTTTTTTCTTCAGTCCTATACTTTTTTGGAAAGTGTTTGCTATTTGTAGCTGACAAAAATATCAGAACGACAAACTGTGTGTCTGCAGAGGTTTATTTTGAGATTCCAAGACATCCTGTTGTGCAGGATCCAATTTGCTAATGACTTTTAAATACCATTATTGTGGCTGTGGAGAGAGGAAGATGTTTCACTCCATGTGCTCCTCCTGAGAAGGAATTTTACTCATTACCTGTAAGAGAAGCAGTGGAAAATAACCAAGTTGTGAAATAATCCACCTTTTGCTCCATTCCACCAAGGTGAGTGGTTTATTTTTTCTTGAAGCAGCTTTCAAGCAGGCTGTGATCTCCTCTGGCTCCCTCAGTAGCCAAAGCTCCAGTGGCCACAGATGAGTCTGAACACCAGCACACGAAGCAGCTGCAGCTCAGCAACAGAGAGCAAAGCTGGCAAAACACAAGTGTCAGATCACTGGGGGCAAAAAGGGCATTGAAATTAAGCTCACAAATAGAAAAAAGGCTGATGCAGGCTCTAGGAAGGCAGGTAAAGAAACCTAACCACAAAACTTCTGCAAAAGTTTGTTTTTAAGAGCCCTTGAAACCACAAAAAGCAGTCTTCTGCAAGAAAAGTTATTTTTCTGCTGTGCCCAGCCAGGCATGAATTAGATGAGTTTGAGCAGCAGAGTATTTAGGGATGGTATTTCCTGACTGACCCACTCAGAAAAATGACTGGGGTAACTCAGGAGCACCAGCTAATGAAATCATTTAACAAATGCTTCGTGGGTGTGCAGGGTTAAATAAAAACCAAAAAATACAAAGCTGGTCTGGATTCCCCTCATACCTTGTGCAACAACACACCCCGGGCCAAAAGGCATTTCTAGCATTTTCTGCTCAGCCAGGTGGGCTCATTCCAGTGCTGAGAACTTTGTCACCTCCCATCCTCTGGGACTGGCTCCCTCCTAACAAACCCCTCAGGAATGAGCCCAGCCCCAGCAGTGGTTGCTGGAATAAAGTGCAGTTTTAAGTGCATGTAGCAAGGTGTGGGATTATGTGGTGAGAGGGAAACATTTTTAGCTTTGAAGGAAAAAATAATTCCCACTCATCACCTACAGGAGTGCAGAAAAAGCACCTTTGAGCGGTTTGGAAATAATAAGCAGTGTTTAAAAAACAGCTTTTAGCTTGCAGCAGGATCCAGGGTATGCACTGGCACATCTCCCAGCCTCAGCAGCCTGGATTTGTCCTGCAGGGAGGGGGAAAATGGAGAGTGAGAGCAGAGGCTGCCCAGGGACAAGGGGCAACCTTTGCAGCACCTCAGCAACTCTAAACCTCCAGAGGGGACCCAAAATCCCTCAAAAAGCCTCAAGCAACACACCCAGTTCTGGTGACCGAGTCTCAGAGAGGTGAAAAGGCAAAGCTGTAAAATGATGAATGCACAACCCAGGGGACTCAAATTACAGCAGCAAGGGCAAGGGAAGGACCTGCAGCCACCTCCAGGGAAGGGACAAGCCAAGGCCACACGGCCACTGCAGTGTCCCCAATATTTATTGTGGCATTTTGCTTTTTCCAAGGCCCAAGTGCCACCTGAGTCCCCTCCCTGGCAAGGTCTGAGCCTGGCAGGTGACAGCTCCTTTGCACTGGGACCAATCCCAGCCAGAGCAACCTCTGGGGACACCGAGCCCAGGGCTGGAACAGGCACAGCTGGAGCCCCACAGCTCTGCCAGCCACAAACCAGCAAATTCTTACAAGAGCTGAGCTGAGGAGCTGCAGATTTTACATAACACCTTCCCCTGCCCTCGCCCACCTGCACTGAGTCAGCACAGCAGCTTTCCCTCATCTGCACTCTCCCTCTCCTGCAGAAGGTTATCCAAGCTCTGCAGCCACCACAAAGGGAAGGGATCAAGAAACAATTAAAAAAGGGAATTTCTTCCCTGAACAGTTATTCTGATTTCTCTTTTGCATCACTACTAAAGTGACAGATATCACAGAAAATTACATCAGGTCTTTTCTGCCCTCTGACTCATATTCCTAAATAACTCTGGTTGACTCATTTCTCCTAACTTGGCTGATATCTAAGATTTTCCTCTCTTAAAAAAAAAAAAAAAAGCTTTCTCCCTTCAGCCTTTCCAAGTGATTCTGAACATTCCCACTAGCTAATTGTAGGAAATTAGAGGAAAAGCAAAGGGGTTTTACCTGACAGACAGCCCACCTACCTCACTGCCCTGATTCCAACATGTGAAATCTACTGTGAGCAAACCCATCCTGTATCACTCCCCACAAAATGGACTCATTATACCCAGCCACTAAAACCACAGCCAACAGATTTACCATGAATAATTAAAGCATTTTGCAATTTTATGTTCTACATCCATCCAAAACTGTGTTTATGTTGCTACAGAAAAAAACCCCATTAGGGTTGAAAATCATTAATAGAACTGCACCAGGACTGAAGGGAGCCACAAGGGGACAGGACACCAAGAGATATGCTATTTTATTTAAAATCAGAACACAGTAGATAACAGAAAGACTTATTATGCAAACAACTCCACTGTATGTTCACAACTTGCTCAGCGTACAAAGCTGCCCTTGCTGAGGCAGTCCAGGGTCACACAGAGGAACCGTTCAGGCACAGGACGACTCTGCCCCCTCGGAGCTCCACGGGAGGCTGCAGGAATCGACTCTGCCCCCTTGGAGCTCCACGGGAGGCTGCAGGAACCGACTCTGCCCCCTCGGAGCTCCACGGGAGGCTGCAGGAATCGACTCTGCCCCCTCGGAGCTCCACGGGAGGCTGCAGGAATCGACTCTGCCCCCTCGGAGCTCCACGGGAGGCTGCAGGAATCGCTGCTCTGAGCTCTGCATCTCCGTCATTCCAGTGTGAGAGGGCAGTGGAGGCCGGGGCAGTGGAGGCCGGGGCACTGGTGGGGACGGTGACCCCGAGCAGCCACAGGGCCCTCCCAGGGCAGCTCCTGCTCCCTGCAGACCTGCCTGGATCGGCTGTGCTGGACAATCCACTCCACTGAGTGCAGGGAGACCCTCAGGAGTCAGAACTGCAGGCCCAGGTCCAAGCCCCAGCTCACAGAACTGCACACAGAGACTGGCACAAACAATGCTGCCCAAAGAGAGCATTTCCAATGCTACCAACACTCTAAAGCCGTGTTACACATTGTATTTAAAGGATTTTTCTCCACTCCAATTGCTTTGGGGAAGTACATGCTATTTGTAGCAGACATCAAAAATCCTTTTTTTATATATATATATATTTATTTTTTTTTGCAAGCATCGTGAGCCACCCCCTCTCAAGTCTCAGCTTGCCTATGGCATTTTAATCTCACTATCTTATAAACAGTGCAAATTAGTACAATTCTAAACATCCTAGCCAGAGCAGAATTAATTTATTTATTAGCTATAACAGAACAGGAGAAGCTGTTGAAGGGCAACAGGTTGAAAGCACTGACACAGCTCTTGCCAGGTTAGTGTTTCATCAAGTTTGTTGCTGAAAGGATTGAACAGCTTTCCACAGTCATTCTTCTCCTTTCCCCTTAAACATCACCAGCAGTCAAGTAAATATTTACAGTTTGTGTGCACACACACACACACAAAATTAATGGCAAAACGTTTTCCATGAGCAGCTGGACTTCAGTTACGAGCTTGCAATAACTGAAACATCACATTAGTTACATCAGCTGTGTTCAAACCTACCCATCAGTGAAGGCAACTATAAGCTTACAAAGAGCAGATACAGCTGTTTTTTCTGAAGTATGAGGGTCAGTTTTTGTAAAAGTCAGTGCTCTCGAAAGAGCCCTTCAATTAGAGTTAAGCAATGGCCATTCAAATGATAAAAATGCTAATATCCTAGAATTACAATCACAAGTAGTGATCCTAAGGCACATCAGCCACATGCATATGCAATAATGCATTGTTTTGCTTCCAGACAAAAAAAAATTGCATTAGCTTTGTCTGTATTTCGTGTGCACAAGAGGTTGTTTTTAGATAAAGTATCCCTGAAAGGTCATTGTTATCACAAAAGTTACCAAAAGACAGAAGATTTAACAAGTAGTAAAAATATTTCTGGACTACTAATACCAATAAAGTCTGATACATAAAATGCAGTGCAAATTCACCATACACTTATCCATCACCCCCATCACTTCTGAGGACTTCCAACCCTCAGAAAAAAAAGTTGGCACCTGATAAGTGTAAAATATACCTGGTTATTTTTATGAAATCTCAGTAAAACTGAACTGGGAGTGTTTTAGAGTTTTTGTGTAGCAGGCTCCAAGTATGAATTTCTGCACTCAAACACCACCCTGGTAGCCCCCACCCACTTTAATTCTTCCTAGGACACAAACCATTTCTACAGCAGACTCATGTTTAGCATCCAGATACAACAGCTGCCACCCAAATACCAGCACTAACAGCACAGCAAAGTTACTTTGAAACGAGTCAGAATTAACCATGCTTATACAAAGCTTCAGTGAGAAAATAATGCCAAGAAAAGATATCACACTATTAAAAAAAGAACCAAAAAAACAACCACATCCTGTACCATCACTAGATTACAGAAAAAACACACTTTGCAAACAAATCCAATGCACATTGCTTCACAAAATCCCCCATCTATAAAAACTTGCCAGACTTACACTGGGGAATTGGTTCAGATGCCAGTAACACTGCCCAACCTTCTGCCTTTGTCTGCAGAAGGCAAAACAAGCCAATGACCACGTTCATATTTTCAGAATTGAGAGCTTCCTGTTATGAGCTTAATTTCAGATTAGGATTTGCTCACCACCACACTCCAGAGGAAATGATTAAGAGACAATCCAGGTCTTACATAAAGAAAGAAAAAAAAAATAGATATTCTATTCTGCCTGATGTTTGTAGTACAAACTCCCAAACAATGTAGTGCATTCCAGCACAATGATACCAAAATAACTGAAATAACCAGGGGCTTTGACAGATTCTGGGCTGATTGATAACAAACTCACAGACACGTTCTGTGCAAACAACAGGGGTTAAAATCTGCCTCCCCCAGGTGCTGGATTTAAATACCAGCCTGTGTCTGTACCTTAGGCTTCAAGAGTCACATCGAGAGTGAAATCTGAGCTGCCCTAAAAGGCCTCTCCCACCCAGTGGCAGAAGATAAGAACAGATTCTGTAAGATGCAAACAGCCACCATGGGCTTCAAAAGGCTCTTCTGTTTTGCCTACTTGCAGAGAAACATTAACTGCAGACTCCAGATAGATACAAATGCCCCAAACTGCAAAACTAAACGAAATGGGAAAGTTAAAAGTAGTTCTGCCAAGTGAGAGACAGAGTTAAGGGATAAAATGAAATTGTGGAAATTCAAGTGGGCAATTACATGTGAAAATCCAGTATTTGATTAAGAAAATACCCTGCCTAGATTCCTGGAATCACATGGTAGCAAAAGCTAAGCACCTGTGTAAAAAAAAAAAATCATTTCTGTATCCAAGGCGTGGAAAAGGAGAGAAAAACCAACCATTAGAAAGAGTCTTAATAGGCAAGGAAATAAAACTGCCTGGTAAAGTGTCTATAAAACCCTAAACTGGCTCTACAAACAGTTTAGTTTCATTTCAAGGGACCAGGACTTTGAGGGTATCGAGCTATTCAGGAGTGGGAGCAGCGCCTACTTTGATTACACACTAAGGTAACAACTGAAATGCAGGAATGAAACTCTTGTCCTTTTCCCTGTCCAACCCCCCCAAGGTGTTCTGACAGGAGTTCCAGCCCCGTGAGCTCTGAAAGCACCTGGGCCTGGAGGCAGGAGGCTGCTGAGGGGTCCTGTGCACACAGCCCTGCCCAGCAGGCAGACACGGCTGTTACCGTCCAAGCGCTGGCACAGAATTCCTCAGAGGGACAAGCAGCTCCCCATAGCCACACAGCCACCCAGGGGACAGCTCAGAACACAGGAGGTGCTGATTTACCATCAGCCACACAGCCACCCAGGGGACAGCTCAGAACACAGGAGGTGCTGATTTACCATCAGCCACACACCCACCCAGGGGACAGCTCAGAACACAGAGGGTGCTGATTTACCATCACTGAGGAATTCAGAGTGTGACTGTGGTTGTAACGCCAGCAAATCCACTGCCAGTGCCTTCCCAATTCGATGGACTCACAGAATTTAGACCTCATCACCTTCCTAGGAAAACCTTGTCACCACTGACCTTTGCAAACAAACATCACATTTAGCAAAGCAATTGCAAACCTCTGTGCCACAGCTCGGCCTTTGTGCTCCATTGTGCAAAGAACAGAGGCTTCCATTGCCCACAGCAAGTCTCTGATGGGGGAAAAGGAAATATAAGCACCAATACCAAAGTCAGGCGCACCCGAACATTTACTGGAGGATGAAGCCGGGATGTGGTGGAAGGCGAGGCGGTCTCTGGGGCAGAGGTGGAGGATAGGGTGGCACGAACTGAGCCGGGCATCCCGGCTGGGGCGCCTGGCCCGAGGGCTGAGCCGCTCCCGGCCGCGGCGGGAGGGGCGGGTACGGAGCACCGGGGTGAGCGAGCGCCGGGCCCGGGCCCACGGCGGCCGCGAAGGGAGCGGGGAAGCGTCCGGCCGGGCCCGAGATGGGCGGCGGGGGCGGGATCCGCCGCGGCAGCACCGACGGAGGAGGCGTCGCATCCTTGTAGGGATCGGCGGGCGCTGCTGCGGGCTCGGCTGCCCTGGGCGGCGCCGGCGGCTGAGCCTGAGCGAGTCTCTGTCCCTTCAGCACCATCTCCTGCAGCTTCTCGATCTTCACCCGGCGCAGGTGAGCCAGCTTCCGCTTGCTCTGGTACTCGTCGATGAAGGAATCCAGTGGGATCTCACCATCGAGGAACCTTTCTGCCATGTTCTGTCAAATAGAGAACATTCTCTTAGGAAACAGCCTACTGCAACGGAATCTAAATGGCTCACATCCCAAAAATAGCAGCATTTTGCCTGTGATTTTCCAGCTGGCATATGGAAGATGACTGGCATACTGAAGAATTCTGAGCAGAACTTTGAGTTACTTATTACTCAGAAGCACTGAGAGTTAAATATCACTTTTGCATAAATTTATACTGAAGTAACAGCAATAAAAACATCTGAACCTCGCTCTGAGCATTCCCCTGATCACCAGAGATGGGAACAAACCAAGCCCAGCAGCTCCCCAGATTGCCAGCTAAGCTGAATTCCAGCTCAGCTCAGTGCTGCTTGAATGCCAACAGAAACACTGGGAACTCTGTGAGACTCAGCACAGGGATTATTGCTAAGTCAGGCCTAAGACTCACCCTTACCTGTGGCTTTGGGTAAGTGATGTTTAATAATTGAGAGCTGAACAAACATAAAATCACAAAATTCAGCTTGTCCTGGGAATGTCTTTTTACAATCACAACCCAAGGCTAATAAGAACTTTTTTTTTCTCCTGATTAATTACAGAAAATGCCTGCATGCAAATGAGCAAACAAAAGCAAACACTCCCATTATTCTGAAGTCACACCACCCTTCAAGCACCTGTGTGTCAGCAATTGGTGACCACTGGCACCTGCACAGACTCACTGAGGTCACAATGGAATATTTCACCAGGAACACTGGAGGAAAAGCAGCACAGGCACAGGTTTTTTTAATTAGGCCACTAATTGACATTTATTATGAAGTAATACATGTACCAGGCAAACTCCATGAAAAAGAAGATTCCACATTTTTAAACTCTACAAGTCTGAAGGCAAAGCCAAGGAACTAAGAGGGTTTGCCTATCTTTTCCAAAAAGGAGCACTTTCTCTCTTGAGCTTCAAAGATGTTAAGAGTAAAAAATTACTCAGATAAAAAAGAAATAAAATTGCTGGAATCAAATGAATCTCCCTGAGGTTCAAAGCAGAGACAAGCCCATATTCTTGAAACTGCTCCTTAATCTGCCCCACGCTCAGCTCTGCAGCCAGGGACACTGGAAGGTTCTGGCCAGGGCAGAAGGGGCAGAAGGGGGGAGTTGTGTCATTACCTCGGTGTCTTCCTCAATCTTGGCCCCCTCGGTCTGCAGCAGAGCCAGCAGGGTCTCCAGGGAAGCGTTACTGGATTGTCTGTCTGCAAAGGCACAGGAAGGACAGAACATGACAGCAGGCCCTAAGTGACCTGGAACTGCCCTAAGTGACCTGGAACTGCCCTAAGTGACCTGGAACTGCACAACAACCTCCAGGGCCCATCTGCACAACCAGCAGGCTCTGCACAGGGTGATGCACGGTCAGAAATACATCAACAAGTTCAGCAATCTTGTCAGAGTGCTAAGGGCTGAAATTTCATTTTAATTATATATTTATAATATTGAAAGCACTTCAGCAAGTGCAGTATCAGACGTACAATACAATTCAGTATGAAAGTTAAATGTAATATTCCATTTGATTTACTGAAAATTCCAAGTGCTTTGCTCTTTAGCAAGGAGTTGATAATTTAAAGAGTAGGTCAAGAACAGGTAGGTAACAGGAAGAATCCACAGTATCTGTTACTAGGTGTGACAGTCACTTAATAAATCATCAGAAGTGTGATCTATTTCAGCACTACACAAGAATGACATTTCACTTTGTACCCTAATTCACACAGCTAAAAATGAGACACCAAAAACCAAACAACAAACAGGCAACAGATTTACACCCACTTAAAAAACAGCAAATCATAATTGCCAGCAGCCAGTGTTACCTAGTTTTGTTTTCTTTATCTGGTATGCTTCAAAAAGAACTTGCAGCTCTTGATATTTCTCAGTTAAATTTGATTTCAGAGACTCCAGCTTTGGCTGGTACAGGAGATTTCCCTCTGCCAGACTGCGGTTGCTGGCAAGAGTCATGTCCTTGCTGTGCTGAACATTTTGGGCCTGGATAGAAAATAAAAACAAAAAACCAGTGTGTGAAATGACAGTGAAATTATTAAGCAAGATAAAACCAGACTCTGAAAACTTTTAAATAAACAACAGAAGTATGTAAGAATTAGTGCTGTGGCATTGGACCTGCAACTGATGAACAAACGATGAAAATTGACAGATAAAGCAACAGCTCTTGAAAAAATCTGAATTCCAGCAGTGAAATACAATGAGTGCAGGAGAATATCATCCCTTATCTTGATAATGTGTAAAAAATAAGGATGGCATCGTGACTGTTCCTTCTCCAGAATATTCTTGCCCAACTGTGTTACACCAATCCTGGATTAATGCCAAAACCTTCATTTTTTTTTCAGTTTAATCCTTCTGCTGAACAGTTCCTAGCCTAAAGAAAAAATGACAATTCTCACAGAGCCGAGATTCAGCCAGATTCCAGTTTGCTCACACTCAGACATGCACACGAGTTTATCCAGAGAGCCTCAGGAGCTCTGGGAGAGCTGAGTGTTTGGAGAAGTCTGCCCTGGATGTCACATCAGATTCACTAAAATATTCAGACATCAAAAGGGGAAAAAACAAACCAACCAAGGGATTTGATTTCAGATTCTCAGGCTGAATCAACAGGTGGAACAGCCCTCCCAGGGCAGCACAGACTGAGTCTGCTGAGCTGCCTTCAAAGCAGCAGAAGTTTGGCACATTTTTGTGACCTCCTCCATGCCTGTGTCCCTCTAGCCCAGGTTGTCCCTGTCCCCTTCCAGCCCTGCCAGCAGCAAAGAGCAGCACTGACCTTGCTCCTGCCACACCCCACAAACAGGAAAAGAGGAAACCCAAATGAGCTGTTTAACAGACCAAGAAAAGGTCATGGTAAAATTCAGGTGTTTTTCCAAGCACAGCCACTGTCTTTGAGAGCAATTACTTCCTTCTGCAGTATTTATATGCTACTTTAATTTCCTAAGTTCAAAACTCAGTTTTACTTAAACACTTCTGTCCCTCAGATTTTGCTCTTCAAAAACCAAAGCTTCACTCTCACCCTGCTCCTGCCAAATCACTTGAAAACCCAACAACAACGACCAAGGATAATGCAGAGTCCTAAATTCCACATCCATCCCAATTCTACTGCAAATTGTGAAATTCAGAAATTACACTTTCAATGTTGTTTTGTCTCCTCAAGCCTAAAGAAGCATCCAGCCCTATGCTTGTGTTCAATGTGGGTCTTTTCAAAGAATAAAAAGAAAGTTCCCTTCTTACCTTTGAATCTAATGCAAAATAATTTAAATTAAACTGGTTTCCATTTGTTTATTCTCATATAATCTGATCCTGTTAGGACTGTTGCTTTCAGAAAGCTGAAGTCCCCCTGTTTTACATTTTTTTTATAAAAAGAATTATGAAGGGCACTAAAATACACAGGTGTTTAATTTACCAGCTTAATTAGGGGCATCCAACTCCTCCCACCCCCCTGCCATCCCCAGCAGCCCTGGTACTGAACTGCCAGCCAAGGAAAACTGTGTGCAAACAGACTGATGGCTTCTGGTGCCTCTTTCACCATTTTAATGAGCTCACAACTTCCTGACAGCAAATTCAGTATTTGCACTGCTTGGGAGGCTGAAATCCTCCTGTCAGCCAGGGGGAAGCAGTTTAATGAGGGCACTCAGATCTCTCCTTTAGGGTAAGATATACATTTACTCAGGGCAGGAAAAAGCCAGAGGACACAAACCTGTCAGCCTTTCAGGAGCACAAATGCCAAGAAAATGAGGCTTTTACTATCATCATTTATAGTAAAGAGGAGGAGGTAGAACTCCAAATAAACAGAGTAAGAAAAGGCTTCCTAAAGTCAGATGAGACTTTTGTGATGGTGTCCCTGCCTCAAGTGTCAGAATATTTCTCAACAGGACCAGGAGGGAGGAAGAAGCCACAAATTTCTAATCTTTCATAATGATCTGCTGAGTAACTTCACTTTTAAATCATTTCAAATGTGTGAAGATGAGTAAATACCACTATGACATGATGTATCTGACTTGTGATTAATATGATCTGCCTGCCTCTAAGGCAGAGTGAGATCCTGTCCTTTGCACCTGATATCTAATAATTATGGACTAGACAAAGCTTTAGCAAAAGTCTTACAAATACTTGTTTTAAACTGAAGAAGTTAAAGTATTTCTAATTGTACTTCAAGTTACAGGGCTTGAAATTACACAGGACTTAATGACTAAACTCTCTCCATATTAGAACATTTCTGAGAAGGGCATATTTCTTCTAACAGAAGTTGATCAAAAATGGTAATTGACACTTAATGATGAATTAAAATGTCACTCCTGAAGTCTTCACTTCCAGCATTGGTCTCTGACAAATTTCTTTTAGCAATGCACCCTTGGAGAGATGAGAAACTTGAATCTCACCCAACACCATGAGAAGAACCAGTTCCTCAGATACAGAGCAAACTTGGGAATGATGTTTAATGAAACTTAAGGAGGAGCTGGTGAAGACCCATCCACTCGTTTCAGGACACTGAAATATTTCATGTCAATGAGAGAATTTTGAAATCTGTGAGTTCTATTTCACAAACAGAACAGATATAATCCCAGAGCAATGCAACCTGAACACAGTCACAACCTATAAACCAGAATATATAACCACAATCTATAAACCAGAATAATCTCTTCACTGATGCTAAGTTCTGTGCAAAAACGTTACAGCAACTGTTCCACTACCAATGGAAGTTAATTCATGGGATCAGAAAGCAAGCACTGCAAAGTTTGCCTAAAGAGTGCTGTAGAAAAGCTTTCTAAAAATGAGTAATTTAAAACTACAGAAAAAGCAGCTGCAAAATCCCCCCGGGCTGGAAGGCCCAGTCCAGCATGAGCAGTCTATCAAGATCAGCAGTGCAGCACAAAGGAAGCTTCCAGCATCCATCCACAGCCCTCCACAAGCCCAGGACAAAGGCTGAGGAAGGAATAGATCCAACAAAAGGTATTTTGTTGTCACACGTGATAAAAATGTGCATTAGCAGGGAGCTGCTCCTGCACTGGTGGTTCACCTGCCCACTGGAAGTGTCAGGAAAAAGCTATTTAGAGATAAAAGTCAGCAGCATGGGAGTCCAGCAGAATTCCTAACAAGACTCTCGTGGTCATGAGCACCTGAACAGGCAGGAAATGTTAATCTGAAACCAGATGAAAATACCAGTCAGAATCATGAGACACAGTGGGACAGGACAATATTAAGGAGAATATGACTTTTTTCTCTTTTTTTTTTAACTGCTAAGCTCTCGCTATGAATTCTGAATGGGACAAACGGGGCAACCACACTGAGCTGCTTATAAGGGGATTTTCATGGTACAAGGATTGCTCACTCCTGAGCACAGCACTCAACACCAAACTGTGCTGCAAGAAAATGAAGCCATGGACACACAAAGGTTATTAAAAACAGAAGTCACGGTTTATGCAGCACTGCAAAGCTTCAGCTGCTTAAAAAGTGAATTTCTTTAATGGACATAATTTGAATAATTTTACTCAAGGATTTATTTAATGAGTATTTCCAAGAGCAGGCAGCAGCAACTGCTTTGGGAATTTAAAGTCTACTACTTTTATGAACTGAAGCTTTGTTTCATCCCACTTTTAAAAAAGGAAAGAAAAAAAAAAAGCTGGATAAAATTAAACCAGAACTAGTACTAGCTTAGCAACATTCACACTATAAACGTTGATCCCTTCCTCCAGAAGAATGGTTTGCAGCAAGAGTTCTTGGTGTGAAACGTCTCTGAGCAGCGTCGCCCTGGCTCATCCAAAAGCACATTCCCAGAGGAGCTGCATCCTGAGAAACTGAGCAGTCCTGGCTGCCCACAACGTCCACCAAGAGCTGCCACAAGCATCATAAGCTTGCTCTGGCCAGCAGCACAGAGAGGAGTCTCCTGGTGCCTTCGAGAAAAAGGCTCTTAAGGAGCTATAAATAAAAAGCAGCTTTGTGTGGCACCAATTTAATTGCTTTATACATAGGACACATCCGTGGTAGTTTTAGATTTCTCCAGCCTCTATCATTCCCACATTCTCTTTCACTTACACATACTTGTAAATTAAGAAGAAAATATGCAGTCACACTGTGGATGTATAAAGATGCACATTTGGAGTGTCAAATTAACCCCTGAAACAGGAGCTGACAGGTGCAGAGTAGGAGAAGAGACTTCTTTTACACAAGATTCAGGAGTGCTTTTCATCAAGGACTGGGGAATAATAATACACCCCCTAAAAACATCTGTTCTGTAATAAATATTAAAACATACTGCAAAGTAATTAGATTGGCTAAATTTAGCTCTTCTGATTACTTGAAAATGACAAAATAAAGCTTAGAAGGTAAGCTGCAGTTCCTAGACATTTCTTGCAGAGGCAAGGCACTCAGCACTGCAATTTGCACTCATCAGACACAGACAGGTTACTCATTTGATGCTCAGCTAGAAGAGAGAAATCTGTAGTTGTCACCAAGACTAATTCCTAACTTTGCAACTAAATTTCATGTTTGGCCTACAAGAACATAACCACTTGCACAATGTGGTTTTAGGACAGGAGGAGGAATCCAAGAAATCTGGGCATGAGTGCACATAGTTTAACTTGGACTTTCTGCCCTGCATGATCTGTTCAATCAGCTTTTGAGAAAAGGACTATGCTCCAAAAATTCCTTTTGTGCTTGCCAGTGTTCTCTGAAATGCTGGAATGAGAGGAAGGCAATACATTTCTGACTTCTTGATTTCACATAATTAAGGTATTGAAAAGCAAACAATTTTTGGCCACGGAACCTTAGCAGTCAGTAACACAATAACTGCACTGCTACAGAAGTGATGCTCCAGGAGACGAAAAGAAAATTCACTTTCACAGGGAAATTCATCAAATCATCACCAGTGTCAGGTCACAAATTCTCTCATCTGTGCTTTTTAGGGTTATCTCACTGAGACTGACTTTTATAAACAAATTGCTTTTATGACCCTGCCACGGCAGGAGGTTTGGAACTAAATGATCTTTCAGGTCCCTTCCATCCCAGTCCTGTGACTGTCTGTTTAATGAAGATGGATGCTGTACATGCACTGCAGAGACCGACCTGAGAGATGATAAAAAAAGCCCTCCTCAGTTTTAGAAGGCTGGGAGTACCAGACAAGCAGCTTCCTTCCTTCTTCTGGCAGACAAGAGTTGGTTGTTCAAGCCCTGCAGAGCCAAGCTCAGACAGGAAAAGCAGCAGCTCAGCTCTGATGCCACCGTGTCACACACCTGGGGACACACGTGCAGGACATTGTGCCAGCACATGGCCCTGTGGGCACAGCACACACACACCCACAGCCACAAATCCTGCCCAAATGCCACACAGGATACATTCCCTCTAAGGCTGGAAGTGCCTATTTTTAGCTGTCAGCAAGAAAGCCAAGTGGTTTTTCCAAATCCTCCTCCTCTGTGAACAAAACATTGGGGTTTGAGCTGGGTTTCCCTTGCAACAAGGAGAACAAAGGGATTTTTTCAATTGTGGAATAATCAGCTTTAACCAATTTTGCCACTGAAAGTACAAGTGACCTCGGAGAATCGCGATTTAATTGGAATGTCACAGTAAAACCGGGAATGTAAGGACTTTGGAATAACCCCACAACCTGGATGGATACACATGGACTGACAGGCAGGCAGCAGTGAGGTCACCATGGTGCCTCCTCAAGGCTCAGGATTTCCCTCTCTCCCTCTTCCTGCCACACACTTCCAGAGAAAGCTCAGGTCTCAGCAGCACGTGCAACAAACAATTCAGCGAAGGCAAAAACAGGAGGGGGAAGGAATATTCAAGCATGGCCAATTCCTCCCAAGATGGGTAAACACATTTCTAGCTGAACAGACTCCAGTAAAAGCCTCCACATCATCCAATAAAAGAGGATTACAGCAGCACAGCCCTGTTTCCACACAGCCCGAGCACCTCCAAACCTGGCCACACTTTCCAAACACCACAAAATATTCCCTCGGGCCCGCAGAACTTCACTCTACAATTTAAAAGCCTTAAGATGCCAACGAAAGAGGAAAACCTGAGGGTCAATATGGGCTGGCTGTGTAGAGAGGAATGATTTTTTTTTTCTACTGAGGTCATGAGGTTTTCTGTCACTTCTGACCTACAGTCTTAAGTTCATACTGAGAAATAAATTATACTAAAGAGCCCATGTCCCTTGTCAGGGGTCGCTCTGGAGGCAGCAGCACTGCACCCGTTCACATCCTCACCAAGTTAAGCCCATTATAACCTGCTGAGTTCCCTTAAATAGGTTTTATTCACCAGGGTGCTCCTGCCCCCAGCAAACCAAGAGCTCCCTGCGTGTTCTACTTTCCACAGCACCGCCTGCATCTTCCAAGTTCTCAAAATATAGGCTTGCACAAAAGGTTATTATGGCTGCCCCACTCTCAGAAATCTATTGGCACAAAGTTCAAAATCCAAATTGTTGCATAATACAGCAAATAAATTCCCCAGGACACCTCGTCAGCTCAGCCCCAGCCTTCAGTGGACCTCTCCATGTCTAATGCTTGGATAATTTGGCTCGAGGTGATTGAGAACAATTTCCTCAGAAGCACCAAAAGGGCCAGAATCTTAGTTTGAGAGAACACAATTATAATTGATTTTACTTAATAAACTTAAGCTTCTTTCTCAAGAACCATGTTGCCACTGTTTTTCTTCTCCTGAGGCTTTTGTCCCCTAATTTAAGAAAACAAAAAACCCCCAATAAATACAGGACCCAGAGAAGCAGAGTACATTTTTTTCTTTTAAAGTTTTCATACATATAGTTTCATCTTATTCACTCTTATCTGACTAAGAGCAAGATTCTTTCAGGGACATCTGTGGCCAAATAAACCCAGAATAGTCTCATATCTGAACTGTAACACCCAGTGTCCACTGGCACATAGAAAAACCAGTTAAAGACAACCACAGCCAGAGGAAGAAAACAGGCTCCTATTTTGTTTTAAGAATCACAGATCCAAAAGCACGACTTAGAGCCTGATGCACTGACAAAGACACTTCAAATACGCAAAACAAGCAGCAGAGAAGCCTGACAGCCCTGGCTGCGCCCAGCATACCAACCGAGGCACACAGAAATCTCTTTCACATTGTTTTGAATTCACCCTGGCAAAATCCTTCAGCACGGCCAAGGCACAGAACAACGGCTGTGCGAACGGAAAAGCTGATCCCACCTCCGGGCCGTCACTGTCTCCTAATTCAGTGATTGAAATCGTTTAATTTCGCGTTTTCAGCCCGCCGAGCCCTCACCCCTCGCAGGGCACCCAGCGGGCACCGATCCCCCGCCGCGGGCCGGCGAACAAAGGCCGGGAGGGCCCGGCCGGGACAACGGGGGCCGGGGGCGGCAGCGAAGGGGGAGCGAGGAAGGGACCGGCAGCGCTTCCCGCAGCCCCGGGGGCTCCTCACGCACCGGCAGCTCCACGGCGGGGCCGAGACCGCCCGGCGGCTCCGGGGAGCGGGGAGTCCTGAACCCCCCAACACCGAGCGGCACCGCGGACCCGGCGGGCTGAGGGGGGCGGCCCGAGGAGAGGCCGCGGTCGGGGAGTACGAGGCAGCCCCTCACCTCTTCCATCTCGCGGGCCATGTCCTGGAGCTGCTCCTCGTCGTCCAGCAGCGCGCTGAGCTCCTGCAGGCTCAGCGCCTCCAGGCGCCGCGCGTCCAGCGCCATCCCGGCCCCGCCGCCGTTCCCGCCCCGGCCCCGGACCGGAAGTGCCGCCGCGGTCTCGCCCCGGCCCGGCGGGCACCGCCCTCAGCGCCCCCTGCCGGGGGGGCGTGTCGGGGCGTACCACGGGGGCTGCGCGGCGGGAGGGGGGCGCTGCTGGACGGAACCAAAGGGGCCTGGCGAGGGGGGCCGCGGTGGCTGAGCGGGCCCGGGCTGAGGGGAGCCCCGGTGGGGGGGGTGAAGCCCCTGTGAGGGGGTGAAGCCCCTCGAGGGATCTGTGGGTGAAGCCCCTGTGAGGGAGTGAAGCCCCTCGAGGGGTCCGTGGGTGAAGCCCCTGTGAGGGGGTGAAGCCCCTCCATTGGCAGAGCCCCGCACAGAGCAAGCTTTGTGTGCTGCGCTCACGTGAGGCGCTCGGAGTCCCGAGGGATCGGTCATTGAGGTAGGAAAAGACCTCTGAGATCATCGAGTGCAGCTTGTGACCGATCACCACCTTCTCCACCAGACCGCAGCCATGAGTGCCACGTCCAGTCGTTCCTTACACACCTCCTGGAATGGGGACTCCTGGGCAGCCCTTTCCGATGTTTTATCACCCTTTCAGTTAACAAATTCCTCCTGGTGTTCAACCTGAGCCTCCCCTGGCCTAGCCTGGGGCTGTTCCCTCTCCTGTCCCTGTTCTCTGCGAGCACAGTCCGACTTCCCCAGGCTGTTCCCTCCTGTCAGGAGTTGTGCAGAGCCAAAGGGCCCCCTGAGCCTCCTTTCTCCAGGCTGAGCCCCTTCCCAGCTCCCTCAGCCTCTCCTGGGGCTCCAGCCCCTTCTCAGCTCCATTCCCTTCCCTGCACACTCGCCTCAATTCATCCATGGAGGCCCCAGAAGGGGGCTCAGGACTCCAGGTGTATCCCCAAAGATGTGGCTTTGGGACACTCGGAGGTCGGGCAGGTCCCTGGGATGGCTCAGACCATGCCCTGTGTCCTGCAGGACAGAGCTGGGCTCCCAGAGAGCCTTCCCAGCCCCACCAGCACACAGCTCCCGCCTGAAGTGCCGTAGACACTCCTCCTTTGTTTAAAATTCCCCAGCTGTAAATTCGGAAGGAAAATCAGTTCGATTTAACTCGCATTTCCTTATCCAGGTTGGGACTTGGCTGGAGTAAATCTCAAAAGAGTGATTGCATTATTGTTCTCAAGACTAGGCTGAATACTTATTTAGGTTAAAAATAGCTAAAAATCATATCTGGCCAAGCTTTGGTGCTAGGCCATTTCATCCATCTTAAACCCTTTCATCTTCAACAGTAAAGGTCAATAAATAATCTGTCAAAGATCTGTTTCATCGTAAATTTAAATACTTTTGAAATGCAATGTAGTAAAAACTGCGTCAATTAAACCACCATATATTTTGTTCTTCTGATTTTTATCAGTCATGTCACCAGCACTGGAGTAGGCAGTGTGTGGTAACCCTTAGGAGCAGCAGCTCCCCAATTACTGCTGCTGTTAGCAGAGCTGATAAAGACAATTATGCCTGGAAACAATTAATTGTGTTAAAAGAGCCTAAGTTATATGCATCACTTGGCATGCAGCACCTTCCTGGCCTGCTTTTGTCCCTACGTGGGTGTGGGTGTGTGTATTATTTCCGTGTGTGTAACTGTGGAGAGAGAGCCAAAAGGAGCCAGGAGCCAAGGGAACAGGAGAGGGAATGGCCACGTGGTCCTTGTCCTTTGGAGTTAATATTTTTGATCTAACTGGGAAGAATAGGAAAAAAAAAATCCATACAGTGACCAAATACAATTCTGATGCAATGAAGTTGCAGTCACACGCAGGAAGTGACCCAGCAGCTCCTGGCAGGACACTGTGATGACGTGACAGCTTTATGCTTGTTCTTTTGTCCTTTAACTAAACTCAGCTCCCCACACCTCCCACCTTCCCAAAAGCCCTCTTTGTCATTATTATCCACAGGGAATAACGACCAGCAAGGTGACCCTGCTAGAGGAAGCCTTCCAGCCCTTTTGGCAGCCCGGTGCAGATCCAAGGGCGCGATGTTTGCGCAGCAGGAAGCTGAGCCCAGGGCGGGGAGAAGGTGCTCAGTGGCACAGGAATGTCCCAGTATCACAGCTCTCACCAGCCCAGCACACCTGCCTGCTGCAGGGATGTGCTCTGTGCCAGGTGAGTCAGCAGCCGTGCCCTGGGCACTGGCAGGGCTTTGCACAGTCACCACAGCCCTGCCTTGCTGTTTCAATCCAGCAGATAGTCACCCTGCCAACACCGTTCCTGCATTTGCACATGCCCATCAGACAGGGTTACAGCCACGGGTTAAACCTGCTGTAAATCTGCTCATGCAAACACACGTACACGTATACACACATGCAAACAGAGGAATTAGCTGAGGGATTAGGAGAAGGCCTTTCTTCCCAAGAACACTGTTAATTTGAACTTCATACCATAACTAAATAAATGGTTTGGGGGGAGTGTGGTTCAGAAGAGTCTGACTCAGCTTCATGTTGCAAATCTAGTTTTACCACTGCCTCGCTGTGTGATCCTGAGTGGAGTTCTCAGATTCCTTCAACCATGGTGCCTTTTGCTGAAAAAAAGGGGATAATAAGAACTGCTCAGTCACAGGTGAGAACATAACTTATTTGTGCTCAAGTACAACATACATTGAAAATACTGCTTCTCCCTGGGTGGGTGATTTGGGTTCTGGTGTTGGTGGAGAGGAGTCTGCATTAAACATCTGGGCTGTTTTGGAGGACTTTGGTCAGCACCTGGATGTAATTGAGCTCTCCAGTTGTCCAGAAAAGCAGCTGAGGCTGAGACACACGATAGAAGTCAACTGCTTTTGTGTATTTATATTTTCTATTTGGACAGGTAGGAGGGTGCCTTCCCATTCTGCAGCCTTCATGAAAGATAAAGGTTTTGTGACAGCACATTGCTGGGACAGGATATGAAGGATTGCAGATAAACCAGGATTTTGGGCTACAGGGTTTATCAAATATTGCAGTGCTGCAGGCTGGGATTTATCATCTCCCCAGGCTTGGTTCCTACTTGCCTTTGCTGAAATCCTTTTGAAGGGTGACAGCATTTGAGTACATTAGAACTGTAAGCAGGCAAAGCACAGAAGTCAGGATTTCTTATTACAGGAGAAATGGAATAGAAAAATTGTGAAGATTACAGGGGAAACCATGTCATGGTGAATAAGAAGTCAAGCTCCAATCTTGGGGAAAACTGGCATCCAGACTAGTTTAAATAAGATGTTAGGTATTGTTTTCTATTTAAACTTGATCTTGAATTTCCTCCTGGTACCTCATATCCTTTTACGGTCAGTAGCACTGGCCTCATGCATATTTATTAGATTTAGACATATTTTGCAAGTCACCTTCACATCTTATTTTCTTTTCCTGGACAAACAGGTTGGTTATGTACACATTGAATTTGCAAATCTCATCTCTGGTGTACATTAACCCCTATTAGTCTGGTTGTTCAATGTGCAGATAAGTTTTGGGGCTTATTTGCAATTGAACTTCCTTCTGTATATTAAGCACAGCCCATACTTCTGTTTAGTTTTCACAACCCAGATTCCTTCACACATGGAAATGACCTGCATATCCAGCATCCTGGCAGAGAAACAGCCCTTCTGTTTGAGAGATCAGTGCCCCTGCTGTCTGAGAGAGAGCAGGAATTAGGTGTTTGTAAGGTGCTCCTTCCTTTCAGGGAGCTGCAGGTGTCAGAAGAGCAGCAGGTTTATTTACCTGCACTTATTTTCTTTGCCTTAAGCTCACAGTGAAGCTGGAATAGAAGAGGCAGATTTTATTTTTCCTCCCCAGACTAAACCACATCTCTGAACCTGAGCTAGAAGCACTTTCTATTTGTTTGTGGCAATTCCAGACCTGCTGAAGGCCTAGAAAGTGCAGCCACTGAAACACACACAGTTGGTTATTGAGGCAGAGGTTGGTGTGGCAGGAGACAAGTTGTTGGAATAAACACAGCTGTGTTTTTTCCATCACTGTCTGCTCATTTACTGGGTCAGCCAGCCACAGACCCTGGCTGTGCAAAGGCACAGGGTAAATCCCTGTCCCTGGGGAAGCTCTGGGGCTGTAGGATCCACTCTCAGATTTCACCTTGGATGGGGTTCACTGTTGTTTGAATCAAATAAAGCTGTGGTTATACCTATTACAGGGTATGGTTAGAGCTTATTAATAGTGAGGCAAACAACCTGCCATTGGATATACAGTCAATTTGCAATCAGTTGTGCTTTCAAATGCTTAATTGCTTACAGTTCTGCCAGGACAGTCTTCAGTGCCCCCAGGTTAAGGTTTCAGATTAACCCTTCTGAGTTACCTGTAAGGACTTTTCCCTTCGAAGAAAAGGAACTTTTTATCTCCATCACTAACTGAGAAGCTCTCAAACTGATTTTGTTCACGTTCCCGACTCTGGGCAAAGCCACAGCCACAAAATCCTACAGTCCAGGGCTTCAGAGGGAACAGTGGCCTTGTTTCCAGGAGAACAGCCTGAAACACAGACTGGCCCCAGGCAGGCAGGCCCGAGGGACTGGGCAGGAAGCAGCTCCTGTTCCAGCACTGGAGCAGTTCCCACTGCTGCTCTGGGTGAAGCACAGCTTTACTGCCAGGCTCAGGCTGGCTAATGGGCACAGCTGACCCTGATTCTCACTTCAAAAAGAAGCTGCAGTTGGAATGATTTAGAAAGGCAGGATTTTCTATACAGTCCCAGGGCTGGTGCAGGCAAAAAGATCTGCATCAGATTAATTCTGCTGGATCCCTGGTGCTGTGTGGAGCTCCCACCCATTTTCCAGGGTATAGAAAAGCCTCCCAGCTTTAGCACAAAAGCAGTGCCACTTGTCACATGCCAACAGCACAATAAAAGGGCCCGTTCAAGCCACAAGATGAGAGGCTCAGGGGAAAAGTAGCCTTGAGTTATCTGGATGCAGAAGAGAGAATTCAGCACCTGTGGCAATGAACAAAGTCAGGCCCTGTTATCAGCTTGGACTGGTGCCACCAGCAGAGACAATCTGCTGTTTCTGGAGTGCCATTTCAGTTGAAGCTGTTTGGACCTAACCTGGGAATACAATGCTGGGATTATCATCACAGCAGCCTTGGGAAACAGGGTTCCCTTCCTGAAATTCAGTGCAGTTTTTTTGCAATAAAACCAATCTAATTGCATCCTCCAGTTCCCTTTTTGCAGTCATGCCTGGGAGGGATGCACAGGACACAATCAAATTCTCTTTCCTGGCATCTCATGTACAAATCATCATTTTGCTACCAGTACTTTGCAGGGGGAGTTGGCTTCCCTAGTTCCCAGGCAGCTCAATTTGGGTTTTCCCCCAGTTTTTAATTAAGCAGAAATAAATTTCACTTCTATGAACCAGGGGCCCCATTCTGCTCCCAGGTACTGATGAAAATGCAGAATTAATCACTTGCCTGTCAGCATTGGGTGGAACTCCCAACCTCCTCATACCCACAGAGCAAATTTTCCTCAAGCAGGAACTCCTGGCCATTTACTGAAGGGTGACTGAGGAGCTCAGAGCACCACACAAGTTCCCTAAGCGGAGGGAGGGAAAACAAAAAGAGATCTTGTTCTTCTTCTGGGGCACAGATTGTTATCATATCACAAAAGCCAGCAGCTGAAAAGATTCCAGCCAGGAAGCACCATGCTTTGAGAACAGGTTGGACTGCCTGTCCTTCCCTGGGAGACTGACACCCAACGGGATCGGGGTGGAAATGAGTTATCCCGACTGCTGGGCTCACAGCCATTATCAGATGCTGGAGTGTTTTACATACCTCCTTCTCTGTGGGCTCCTCTTGTCATTCCCCAGAACAGGTGCAGGAGCAGCTGCATTCAGCTGTGGTGTCAGATGAACGTTACCTTGAAAACCCAGAAAGCAAAAACCACCCCCAGCCAGAGCAGCTCGATGTTGAGTGGCAGAGGTAGTATTTTATTTTTTTTTTTTGAGCATCCCTCCTCAAGGACACTAAATTTAGAGTTTGTAAAACATCACTAAATGAAAACAAAACATTGCCAATAACAAAAACGCAAACCTGCTGGAAAGGAAAATGCAGCAGCATTCAAGTATCAGAAAACATGAGAGCTAAAGTGCTTGAGAGAATTTCCTAACTATGCAGAGTCTGAAGTCAGTGTTCCCCTAGAAATGCTATTTTTAAAACAGCACTTGCCTGGCTGCACAGGATTTTTCACCAATCTATAGCAGGATAACACTACTAAGCCAGAGCCATTACCCCAAAGGACTAGGAGCAACACATTTCTTTCTATCCCTCTTACTAAAATAAATTATATTCAAAGAAACACATTATAAAGTTCAGGCAGCTGAAGCTGGACTTCAAGGAACGTGACAGAACGGATTTCCCATGCAGTGAAGTCGCTAGCATGGCCTGAAGCTGAACAAAGCTTTGGTGGGATTTATAAAGTGCTGTCTTTTAGTGTTTTTTTGCCTGTCTTTAGTAGTGGTTTTTTTTTTTTCACACCAGCACCGGGGTTGTGAGTTAAAAAAAATTCTGAAGTAACAGACCAATTTTCAGTGGATGCTGGAGCCAGACAGACATTGCACAGTGCACACAAATAACATTAAAAAAACTACAAACAAATTGAACAAAAAAAAACCCCAAGCCCCAAAACCTAACCCAGTTATGGTAAAACGTTTCATCCTTAAAAACAAACACCCACCAAGCACCAAGAGCAAATCAGAAAGTAACATCTGCCTCCCGGTCCCCTGGCTTGTCCCAGCAAGGATGGATACTACGTAATTCAAGCTCAGCAGCAATGGTTGAGAGCCTGAGCCTGCAGGCACTCAGTGCAAAACTCTCCCGGCCTTCAGCTCCATGGGAGTGATCCAGTTTTCACCAAAGCCAAAGGGAACTCCCTACAGGCTTCAGCCAACTTTGGATTAACCCCATAGATTGGCAGAGGGAGCAGGACCTTGCTTTACAGTCAGCTTTTCTATCCAGCCACAAAAGCCACCCCCTGAAATTCCCGGAGGGGTTTTCAACCTTCCCCCCCCACGCATGCATTTAACATCCATTACAGTTAATAGCAGTTACACATGCAGATCGATGGGAGAAAAGTCCCAGTCAAGAGGAGTTACTGGAAGTAAGAAAAGAAACCCAGTAGAAATGCTGAGAATTGCTAAGGACCCAGCTCCCTCGAGTGAATCCCTGTTTTGCTGGCCAGCAGGCGTCCTGCAGGAAGCTCTATGGTGTGTGTTTGGGTGTGCAGGGTGTGTGACGTGGGGCGAGCCAGCGGCGCCGTTCTGCCACCTCCATGTCCCAGCTGTTCTTTCTGCCACCTCCATGTCCCAGGGAGCGTCCGAGCGCCGGCCGCCCTCACTTGGGCACGGCAGCGTTGGTGAAATCGTCCTGTGCCATGGTCGCGGCCGGCAGGGAATGGGAATGGTCTATCCTGAACTCCTCCTCCAGCCCCCCGGGCACCTTGGCCACGTCCCCCCGGGCTGCAGGCTGGCCACTGTCCGTGCCGCCCCCCTCCAGCCCCAGGATCTGTCTCTGCACCAGCTTGGAATAAAGGCCTCCTTCTTCCATCAGCTCCTTGTGCGAGCCCTGCTGCACCACGCGGCCCTTGTCCAGCACAATGATGTTGTGTGCCCTCTCCACAGTGCTCAGCCTGTGAGCTATGACAAGCACCGTGTGGTTCTGCAAGTCGCCGTAAATCGCCTGCTGAATCTGCAGGGAAGAAAAGGCGTTAGTGCCCGGCCCCTGGGACAGCAGCAGCTTTGTGGTCTCTGTCCAGAAAGCTCTGGACAGGGGATGAGTTCTGCTCTGCTCCCTGCAGCACTACCAGCACCAGCATGTCCAGCCCAGCTCCCGGCTGCAGCCCAAAGATCATCTCAGTCCAGCCAGGCGAGCTACGAGCACAGGTCTGATCCTGCAAGATGGGGACTTGTTACAGCCGGGCCCCAAATTTGGAGGCCACGTGGTGCCGGCAGAGACTGCAGGAAGCCAATACCTGGTGAATGCAGCTGCTCAGAAAAGCAGAATTTTTTCCTCAGTGTATCAAGGCAAGGCAAGAGAAGGTTTTTTTCCAGTCAAGAGACAATAGCACTGACGTCTAAAGGCAGGCAGGTGGCCATCAGGCACATGTCACATTGACACCCCTGGGTAGCCAAAACCAGCTCTGGGCTGGCATCAGGTACCACACCCGTGACTGAGGACCTGTGAGGCAGCAAGCTGCTCCAAGGTCAGGTACTTGTGCTGCCCCAGCAGGATTTGTCCTCTGGGATTGGAGGCACATCCTCAAATCCCAAACTTGAACAGCCTTTCCCTCATGTCATTGCATCAGGGAGGCCAAACTTCCAGACAGATAAACCAGTTCACAGGATGCTCAAGGCTTTTCCTGCAAGTGTGACTTCCTTGGTGCCTTGGCTGGGATCTGAGCTCAGGCACTCCTACTCTCCTTGCTGCAGCACCATTTTATAGGTCTTCCTCTGTATCCTGTCCTAAAAGGCTGCACAGACTCTCTGTATGCCAATTAACACCTTCCACATTGAAAAAAATCAGCAAAGATCCCTCCCTCATCAGGTTTGTCAGGCATTGGCTGCTGTGAGCATGGAAATATTCCTTTCCTGGTGGCTACAAGAGCATCGGAATCAAATTCCTGCTACGGAATTTGCTTTACTCAAGCAAATTGATAGCACTCTATCAAGAATAAGTTTGTCCACTGGCTGGAAAGTGAGCCTACAGTCTGTCCTCCAAGCCCTCTTTGTCCCAGGCAGCCAGGGCACCCACTCACCGCGTGCTCGCTCTCCGCATCCAGCGCGCTCGTGGCTTCGTCCAGGATGAGGATGGGAGGGGCTCGGATCAAGGCCCTGGCAATCGCCACTCTCTGCTTCTGCCCCCCTGACAGCTGAGCTCCTTTTTCCCCTGCCTCTGTTGGGTCAAGGGAGAGAGGAAGGGGTCAAAATGGAAACCCAGAGCTGGCAGGGCGTGCAGCCGGCAGCCCCAGCAGCGGGTGGTACCTGTGTGGTAGCCGTCCTGCAGCTCAGTGATGAAGTTGTGGGCGTTGGCCTTCTGGGCAGCCTGGACCACAGACTCGAAGGAGGCTGAGGCCAAGCCATAGGAAATATTGTCTGCAATAGAGCGGGCAAACAGCACGGGCTCCTGGCTCACCAGGGAGATCTGCAGGAAGCAAAGGGAGAGTGGGGGTCAGGAGCAGAAGATGCACTGCATGATATCTCTGACCATTGATATTTGTTCCTGCTGAGTAAGGACTGAGATCAAGATATAGAAATGTCATTAACCAACATAGAGAAGTGCTCAAGGTGAGCTTCCAGTGAGGATGCCAATGTCAGCATGCCCAGTTTGCACCTTCTGCTGGAAAGCCACTTTGCAGGAAAGAAACCTGATGCAATGCTGGCACGTTGGCATCTGAGATGGGCTTCCCCCTCCTAAAGCCTGCTGTGGTTTTGCTCCAGATCTGTTATTCCCATCACTGTTTGCTTTTCCCAGAATGAAAAACCAGTTTCTGGAGAGACCCTCTCCCAGGCCCTTGCTGATTTTCCTTTCAAGGCCAGTAGTCACACTTGGGCCGTGTGAATGAGCCCTCTTGCATCTTTTAATCCCAAATAAGCAAGTTAGGGAGGTAACTGCTGCAATTCCTTAATTGCTTAGCAACAGTCTCCCTGTCCTGCCTTCCAGCCATGGCTGTTCACTGCCACGTTCAGCTGCTTTATCAAACCCTTGATATTGGAATAAATCAAACCTTTCAAACTATAACTCAGAATTGTGCAGGAGAGAGCCAGGGAGACACGGTCATATTTTAATTGATTTCTCCCCATGCCCCTAACACCACACCAGGCTTTCTAAACTGAAAGATTTGCTTGGCCTTTGATTTTCGCTCTGTACGGGCAGGGAATGTAAATTAGTCACAGTGACTTTGGCTTTCCAGCCTGTCTCTGATCAATTGTTTTCAGGTTTTCCTGCTGACTGCTGAGGCCATTTGCTCTGGGGGCAAACAAAGGAGGCAGTTACTTGCAGAGATGAAGGCTGATCTGTGCTGACACACAGATGAGAGCTGAGGGGCCCAGACCCCTCTCCTAGGCAAAGCATGAGCCCTTCTGGTGCTCCAGCTGCTGCCAGGATCCTGAGAGGTTTAACTCCCCATTAGCTGAGAATTACTCTAAGATCTTAAGGCAGAAATTGCTGGAGGAATACAAAACTCTTTTTCCAAACCCAATTTAGATGATAATTAATCCAACAGCCAAAAACATATCTCTACTGTGTTGGCCAAAAAATACCAAACAAAAGATGTTTTTTGTTCTGTTTTTGGAAGGCTTCCCCTTCCCCTTGAAACCGCCCTCCATCCCCTTCCTTTCCACCCCCACAAATTATCCAAATTCATTTCTTGGACCACTTCCAGCCTCCAGCTTTCTGGACATTTCTGGAGCTGCCAGATCAAACCCAAAGCAACGTGCAGCAGTGCCATGCATCCCCTCAGAGCCCTGCAGGTGGCAAGTGGGCCAAGCAGAGCACAGGTATCCCAAGCAGAATACAGGTATCAGTCGCTCGTACCACGGAGTGCAGGTACTTGTGATCGTACATGTTAATGGGACGCCCATCCAGCAGCACCTGCCCGTCCTGCAGGGGGTAGAAGTTCTCCAGGATGTTGACACAGGAGCTCTTCCCACTCCCTGAAGGGCCCACCAGCGCTGTCACTTTGCCAGGGTGCAGGGTGAAGGATACGTCCTGCAACATGGATGGGAGAGCATGCTCAGGTCCAGGCTTTTCTCAACATCCTGGGGCACTACACAAGAGAAGGAGCCAGAATCTGGCCAGAGTGCCCCTCTGCCTTGGTGATGTGCCACATCAGCCATTTCTCCTGGCTCTGAGGAAGCAAAAAGCCTCCAAATTGCTTCAGATTTGCCTGCTGATGTAGCAGGCCCTCTAAAAAGCAAACTGACCTCTTTGCTGCTTCCCCCTGTCTCATGATCCCAGCCCCTCTCCCATGGAAACAGTCAGAGGCAGCTTGGCACAAGGCCCCGTACCATGCTGACATGTTTAATGCCTGAGCAGGGAACAAGGGTTTTATTAATAAATCTCATTCCTTGTAAGGAAGGCCGGCCCTAAACACCCGCTGCTCCTTTTAATCTGTTTTCCAGCAAGCGCTGAGCCTGCCCTTACCCATCTCTGACAGGCAGCTGACACTCCCTGCGGGCTGGGCTTTGCTCCTGGCCAGGATGGAGCAGCAGCACGTGGTGCTGGGAGCGCTCAGTGCCCACGGGGCTCACCTGCAGGACCTGGGTGGCAGAGCGAGTGCGGTAGGAAAAGGTGACATTCCTGAACTCCACCTTGCCCTCCACGCGATCCGGGGCCAGGGAGCCGTCGTGCACCATGGTGGGCTGGCGGTCAATGAACTCAAAAACCTTCTCAGCAGCTCCAACGCCCTGCATGAGGCCGCTGTACACGGAGCCGATGGACTGCAAGGGAAGAGGCAGCAGTGAGACCCTCCCAGGGGATGGGGAATCAGCAGTGCCACTCCAAAGGGAATGGCTGAAGCATTCCCAAGTCTCCCTTTGCCTGACGTTGGCTGCAGGCATCAGACACAGGGAAGGAAAACTCTCCCTCCTCTGTTGGGTATGGAAGGGATACATGGACAGCCCAGGGGAAGGATGTTTTTCAATATTAAACCCAGAGCTGCAGAACAGTTTGTACTGTTACTGCCCCTCCCACCAGGAGGGGGAAACCCCCCCCAAACCAAACTAAATCCACACCAAAACCACAGCCTGGAAACCCCACCAGAGGCTGCGGTGATCTGAGCAGATGGTGAGAGCCAGGCAAGCTGCCTCCAGCTCTGCTCTGCCCCTGCACAGAGGCTGAAGCACCACCAAAACCACACTTGGCTGTGAGGAAACCTCGACTGGATCATTCCTGCCTGGATTAGCCAAGTTTATGCCTCTGCAAGGGGAAGGCAGCCCTGGGTGGGCTCTACCATCCCACCCACAATCCCATCTTGCTAATGCGCTGCCAATGCAGCAGCTTGCAGCCTATTCCAGGGAAAGGGAAAAAAAAAGTAATATAATTAAGTTTTTAATGAAGCCTGAAATTTAACAGGCAGCTTTGTAATCCCTTCATTCTTCACGCCAGGAAATGTGCTTGGCAGGCAGCCAGGGCTCTGCCCTTCAGCAGGGCCAGCCTGACCCCTCTGCTCCCAGCTGCCTTTTTGGGGGACAAGCTGCTTCAGGAACACGAAGGTTGTGAGACCACGAAGGTTGTGAGACCACAGCAGGGGAGGAATGGGGAGCAGAGGGGAGAATCCCCCCTCTGGCAGTGCCAAAGCACCAAAGAAATGAGTCATGGGAAAGTGGATCCATCCCTGGATCCATCCAGCACTGGATCCATCCCTGCAACTGCCCTGGGACCTTCTGGGAGATAGAAGGGGCAGCCCAGAGCTTGGGGAGGCCCTGGCACAAGTTGCCCAGAGAAGCTGTGGCTGCCCCACCCATGGAAGTGTCCAAGGCCGGGTTGGATGAGGCGTGGAGAAACCTGGGAAGGTGTGGAAGGTGTCCCTGACCATGGCAGGGAGCTGGAAAGAGATGGGCTTTAAGGTCCCTTCCAACCCAACCCATTCTGGGGTTCCCTGCTCAAACTAACTCACCTCCATGCAGTCCCCCAGGACAAACTCATAAATGATGAAGGATATCAGGTTTCCACTCGTCATTTGCCCAGAGATCACGAGGTGCCCTCCATAGTAAAGGATGCTGACCTGGACCACCAGCAGGGTCAGCTGAAAGCAAGAAAACAGCCCAGAATCAGCAAGGACAAATGGATATTTGGTGCATTTGTCATTACTCACACAACAGCCCAAACTTCATGTGCTGACATTTATCCTTTGGGCCCTGAGCTGAGGATCCCTGACAGTGCAGCTGACAGCCCTAGGAGCAAGCATGGAAATGAGAAAAACAACTCAAGTACATGGGCTGATTTAAGGAGTTGGGCAGATATCTTTCAACAAAACAAGTCCCGAGGGACAGCAGCCAAGGAGGCAGAATTTATCTGAAATAACAGAGCATCTCATGAACTTCTCTCTTGGACTGAGGTCCTCAAGCATAATAATCTATGTTCAAATTATCCAAGGCATGCAGTCACCTCACCACTAAAATAAACTTTCCTTTATACGAGTGTGACACATTTTAATTTAGAACACAAAATCAAGCCAGGAGTTAATGCAGAATATCCTCCTTGCCTGTACAAGTCCCTGAAGCATAACCCCAGCTGTCACCTGAAGTCTGTGGGGGGTACCACCTACTCTAGAAAGGAGACAGATCAGCTCTGATGTGACAAAAATACCAGCCCCTTTTATTCAGCTGGTTTTGTTCCATGCTGCCCAGGTGCTCCAAAAAGCAGCAATGCCCTGGTGCCCTGTGGGACCAGAGGAGGTTGTAAATTCACACAGACAAAAATACAGGAGGAAAAAATGCCTCCTCTACAGCTCTGCCATGATCTGACCTTAAGCTCCTGCATTCCCTCCAAGAAAGACTCTACCAGGGCTGAGCTACATCCATTGTCTTCTTTCTACATGAGCCCTGCAGGAGCAGTTTTTTAGGGCTTTTGCCTTCTTAGATTTGTCAGGACCAGCGTCAACCCAGCTCATGCTCCAGCTTCACCTGGGAGCCCAGAAACCATGCTAATAATGCTCCCATTTTGTTTCCAGACTTGGGAAGCCATGAAGTCTCTCACAGCTGCATGAAGGCACCGTAACTCACAGACCCTTCACCAGCGACTGCCTCGATCCCTGAACGTGCAGAGATGATCCCTGAACGTGCAGAGACGAGGGCAGCCTCGCGTGAGGGTTTTGCCCTGGAGAAATCCCAAACCATCTGGTGTTAAATGATGAAAAAGCATTTTGCAGGGGGGGAAAAAAAAGAAAAAAGCCCAAAGCCAAAGCCCAGCAGCCTCCCACCCACACACAGAAGATCTCCATTCCTGAGCAGAAGCTCAACCAACGCCACGGCTGTTCCCAGCCGGAGCCCCGGAGCGGAGCTGGCACAGGCAGGCACTGCAGCACCACGCAGCCAGGGCTGCTCCACGACCTGCAGCTCCTATCAATTATTGCCCCATGTGAACTGGAGGCAGGGAAAACAGGCAGTTCCATGGAATGACACAACGCTGCCTTGGAGTGTATTTTTATCCATCCATTTTGATGGATAAAAATCACAAATGATCGAGAGCCCGGGGATCACCGGCAGCAGAAAGCAGGGCTGGGCTCACCCCACAGAGTTCCCTGGGAGCAGAGGAGAACCATGTGTGCTTTGGGATATGGAGAGACCCCCCTGCCCATCCCAGTCCCATGCAGGGAAGCCCCAGGGCCATCCACCTACCCCACTGGACCAGACATAGTAGGTGTAAGCCATGGCCTCCCGCTTGTTGAGCTTGTACACCTGCTGCAGCTTCTGCCAGTACACGTTGGCCTCCGTCTCCTCGTTGGCAAAGCTGCGGACAGTCTTCATGGCCGAGATGGTCTCCTCAGCCGTGTTGTTGGCCTTGGCCAGAGCGCTCTGCACATCCTTGGAGAGCTTCTGCAGGGAGCAGGGGGAGGCAGAGGGAGCTCAGCGAGTGCCAGGCTGCCTGTGGCACATCTCCCCGCTCGCCCTGGGCTCTGGGGCCCCACCAGGTGACTCCAAACAGAGAGGAGAGATGGCACAAGGACAGGCAGATGCATACGGGACATTCCACAGCCCAGCCACCTCTTCTATCAGACCTGAGATGCTTCCAGTCCTGAGCATGAAGCAAGGTAAGAGCCCAGTCTGCCCACACAGGTTTAATGTCACCTTCCTGCCCCCACTGCTGGCAGCAAAACACTCCAGCATCGCTCCCACTGGCTCCAAGAGCACCCTCAAGCTCCCTGAGGGCTTCACAGAGAGACACTGTGGCAATGCCAGCTGCTCCTGCCTACCTGGTAGTACTTCCCATAGACATCAGACACCAGCATGATGATGGGGAAGCCCATGAAGGTGACGAGGGAGAGCTTCCAGGAGAGGCTGAACATGAAGAAGATGACGCCCGTGGCCTTCACCACGTTGCGCAGGAAGATGTTGATGTTCTGGGAGACCAGGTCGCTCACGATGGTCGTGTCCGACGTCAGGCGGGAGATGACGTCCCCTGCAGCAACGAGGGGTCAGGGAAGGGGAGAGCAGGGATGTGTCACCACTGCAGGTCACTGCCTAACTGTGTCCCACATCCCATGCCAGGGGCCAGATGGAGCTCCCCATCCAACCAGCTGCAGGTCTGAAGGGTGGCGTGGAAAGGGGGGCAACTCTCCACTGCTGTGGATGCAGAGCAAAACAGAGGAGCTTGGACTGCTGCATGCACGAGGAGCAGGAGGTGGCACCTGAAGGCACAAGCTACATCCCTGGGTCACCAAGGGTGGCTTTAGGACAGCAAAGGGGACTGTGGCATCTGTGGCAGCATCCTGTGCTGGAGGGCAGCCCACAGGCCACACACAGTCCACAGCCTGGAGCTGGCCTGAGGGACCTGAGGACATGGGACAGCAACTGAGTGATGAAGCTCTGGCGGTGCCTTTTGGTGGAGCTGAGTGTTACAGCCAGCAAACATCACCCTGAGCTCCTGAATCCTTGGCCTGTGTTTGAGTCCAGCTGAATTCCCATGCTTTTGTGCAAGTCCAGGGTTATCTGTATCCCACTTCCAGTAACATCTCTGCTGCCCTCAGCTACCAAGGCACTGTGCAGTGACTGCTAAATACAGCAACAGCCTCAAAACTAAAAATACCACTGAGACAAAATTAAATGTGTGCAAGTTACACCAGAGTGGCACACAAGGCCTGGGACTGGGACAGGACTGAACTGGAAGGAGAGAAAGCAACAAGCACGCCCAGCAAACCTCACACATCCGAGGTTTCAGGGACAGGAGCAGAGCTGGAGAGCAGCCCACCAATAGGCACTGATGGGAGGAAGGAAATGGGAGTTTTGGGAGTGGGACTTCTGGATGCCAGGCTGATGGGTGGCAATGGGACATCCCCACGGTGGGAGGCAACAGAAAAGGAAGAACTTTCTGCCTCTATTTCTAACCACGAGCAGTGGCTGCTGCCTCTGGCTGCCCCCAGTCTGCTGTATGACAGTAGAGCAAGCCAAGGGGAAAAAATCTGGGATGGGACAGAGAGGTTAGAGCGAATCCAGGGGAGAGAGGAACCAACCTGTGCGATTCTCATCAAAAAAACTCATCTCCTGAGACACCAGGGACCTGAAGAGGCAGTTCCGAAGGCGGATGTTCAGCCGGGCAAAGATGAGCGTAAAAACGCCGCCCCGGATACCTGCGGCAAATGAGCTAATTGCAGATAAGAAACGTTATAGAGCCATGGACATGAAACCCTCTCAGCCACACCAACACCCCCACGCCTGGCCAAGGGCCTGGGCAGTGCTGACACCACTTATCACCAGCCCACACCTCTCCTGGGTGCCACCAGCACAGTGGTGGTTGGTCCTAACCGTGGTAGTCACAAGTTTTGGGAAGGAAGGCAGCGCTGCTGGAACAGCACTCCCCAGGGAACCCATTCCCTGTGTCCATTCCTGCTCCCCCATCTCCAGCAGATGGACACAAAGGGCCCCACAAAGGCCTTGTGACTGCCAGCCACGGCCTCTCTGTGCAGAGAATTCACAGCACGTCCCTGGGGCCTGGCACCAAACTGGTGCAGTGGGTGCCTGTGCCCACCATCACCACGAATTCCTGTGGGAAAACCCCAAACTCTTTTCCAGGGCCAGATCCAGCCCCTGCATTACCTTCCTATGGCGAGCAGCGACATGACCAGCACTGCCGTGGAGAAGCGATCCATGCTCTTCTGCACCACAATGCCATCGATGGCCAGCCCTGTGTAGTAGGGCAGGAAGGTCTCTCCTGCAGGACAAGCACAGGACATGGAGGTTCAGCCCCACTGCATGGGATTGGCACAGGATCTGTAATCCCAACTATGACAGATTGTGGACAACCCCATCCCCACCCCAGAGATACTCGGCCATCACACAACGGGGACGTTGCACTCCCAGAATATTTTATCCCCTCCTGCATTTGGTGTTGCCTCATAGCATTTTTCACCCACCCCATGCAGCACGTGCCACCCAGCACCCCCAAAAAAGCAGTCCTAGGGTGCTTCCATGCCCCATGACCATGGCTCCTCCATCCCTCCTGGTGGGGATGGGAGCACACCACGACCTGCCTGGTCCCTTCACTCACCCAAGGCAGCCACAAGGAGGAAGAAGGAGGCGATGCCCAGGAAGAAGGCATCTGGCTTGGTGTAGGACAGCAGTTTATGGATGGTGGGACCTGCTGCCTCTTCCCTCTTGTCCCTCGGGGTGCCCCCGTCACAGCTCTCCTCCACCTCGGCGCGGGACTCGGAGCTGGGCCCCAGCGCCTCGCGGGATGAGGTGACACAGGCCAGCAGCTGCCACAGCCCGAAGGTGGCCGCCAGTGCCACGTAGGTCCAGGCAAAGAGCCCCCAGAACCAGGGGTCCCTGATGGTCTTCCGCACCTCCGAGTAGAGCAGCAGCTTCACCATCATGTAGATGCCCATGAGGAGGCAGACGACGGCGATGAAGGTGCGCGAGGCCCGGAGGCGCCGGGGGCCGTAGGCCGTGTTGGTGGCCACGCCGATGGCGGCGCCCAGCAGCACGCAGCTGCGGTACAGGCAGCCCCCCCAGATGTCCAGCAGCGAGTTGAAGATGTTGAAGTGCCGCAGGTCCTGCAGGACGTTCCGGCCGCCCTGGCCGTGTGTGTAGAGCAGCGTGGTGACCACGACATCGGCCCCGCTGAGCGCCAGCGTGCTGGCCACCGCCTTCCAGGCCCGCATCCTCGCCACCGGGCTGGGGGCTCTGACGTGGGGAGGGGCAGCCCTAGCACAGCAAGGACGTGCTCATGTCGGCCTCTGCTGCGGGGTGAGAGAGGGGGACGGGTTATTTACCTCAGAGAGGAGGTAAAGGGAAAGGGAAGGACACGGGGGACAACTGTGCCAGCTCCCCACCAACCCATCCTGACCGCAGACACCACTATCTGCACCTCCCTCCCCCCTGCTGCACACGGTATTTCATTAAATGAGCAGCACAAAAGAAGACAAACTCTCCTCCCGGATGCCTTCACCCATCCTGAATCCCAAAGCAGAAATCTGCACATCCCGATGGGAATCTGGCTGTGGCTGCTGCTGGGTGCTGCCATCACATCCGTGCAGCCACGTGTCCTGTGCTACGGAGCCGTGGAGGTGTTAAACTTGGACAGTCATGATCCCAGAGTCCCTGCCCACCCTTCCCAGGACAAAGCTGAAACCAAGCAGCCAAAACCGTAGGAAAGCAGACAGGGAGCAGCTCAGCTCTATAGCGGATCCCCCTCATCAAAATAAGACTAAACCATATGTACCGCAGCTTGCCACACCTTACTGTCCCCTGCCCTCCTGGATATTAATTCGGGGTAGCCCACTGAACCCGCTGTGCAGTCAGCGTGCAGTTCAATGACACAACAAAAATCCCGAGAGGAAATTAAAAAGGGATTGGAATTCCACGGCTGCGTCCCGCGGGAGAGGAAGGCTCCGGGGCGGGCGGGACGCTGCCCTCGCTGCCGCCCGGTCTGTCCGGCAGCAGCGATGCTGGGGCGGGCTCTGAACGGAGCCGGCAAAGGGCGGAAAGCTCGACCTGCCCTAAGCCGAGCGAGCCGCTCACCTGCTCCGGTGCCATGCCCTGAGGAGCCGCGCGTTGGCAAGAGGGAGGTGGCGGATCCCGAAATTTGTGCTGGGTCAGCAGCTAGTGACGGTGCACAGTGCGGAAGGCACCGCGCTAAGGGGGCCATGTGCCGGCCACACTCCGGCCTGTGAGACCGCAGCGCCCCAAAACCAAAGCACCGGGACCAAGGGCAGCCTCGGCACCGGGCAAGCTGTGCCCTTGGGCGAGAGCCGCTCGGTGGTGGGGTAAATGGGATAAAACACTAAAAAGCGGAGTAAACAGGGCGGAGGCTGCAATTTGGGAAAGCACGGGGGTTTACGGGGTGGGTGGGGAAGGAGGGATGGACGCAAAGCAGAGCAGCGGTGCCAGGGAGGAGCAGCACACGCTTCCCAGGGTGCTCGCTGCTGCCATCCGCTGCAAAGCTGCGCGGATCCGGCCCACGGAGGAGGAGGAGGAGGAAGAGGAGTAGGAAGCAGCCACCGCAGCTCCCCGCCACCCGCAGCAGTGACCCCAGCCGCCGAGCTGGAGCCGCCCAAGGTCCGCACTCGCATCCCGCCTTCCCCGCGCAGGAGAACGTCCCGAGGCGGGGGAGACACCCGGGAAGGGCCGAGCCCGCCATAGCCCGGCCGGACCCCCACACACGGCTCCCCCTTCCGAGCAGCTCAGCCCCGGCCCGCCCGGACGGCTCTTACCGGCGGCGGGTCGGGGATCGGCGGGATCAGCCCGCTCCGACCGGCGGCGGCGGCGGCGCGTCCCGGGAACAAGGTCGGTGCTGGGCGTGGCTCTGCTGTGGCCCCGCCCCAGGCCCCGCCCTCTCCTGCGGCGCGCGCCCGGCCCCGCCCAGGGCCGGACCGAGAAGCGGCACCGGGGACCCCCCCTCGAACCCCGAATTTGGGGGTCCTCGGTCCCCCCGCTCCGCCCTGCCCCGGTAAACCCCGCCCTGCCGCGGCAAAGGCAGCCCCGGAATTTTCCCCGCCTCAGAAGGTATTTTTATACTCCCTAAATATACATGTTTTTAAATTTTTAAAATTATTTTATTGGTTTTATGTCATTTTTGCAGTAGAGAGGGAAAATACAACACAGGAGTTGGCTCAAAAAGCAACCGGGAAAAGAGCTCGAAATAATATTTTAAATTAATCCTTAAACAGGGGCTCAGTGGGTTTAATTAACCCCTCAAGAGAGACTTGACAAGGGTTTAATTAACCCCTAACACAGAGGAATCCATTTTCAAGAAATCCAGCTTGTAAATTATTTTCCCCTTCACCTCCCACTCCAACTCTTAAGGAATGGAAGAGCTTAGGCTCTTTCCTGGACAGCACCCATGCATCCAGGTGGGCTATACACATGTCAGAGAGGCAGTGTCATTATCCCAAAATTTCCAGGTGTTTTTGGAGTGCTGGGCTTAAAAACACCTCTGTGACCCTCACTAGCACAGGCACAGATGTCAGGATTCCTGGAGTTTGCACCATTTCTGGAGAGAACAGAATGGTGACATTACAAAAGACAAATTCATTTTTCTCTGCCTGGATAACCAAAACCAAAAATACCACATTCTGTTGTTGATTTTATTTCTGCTAGTAAATGCTTAAAACAAACCATTAAAAAACAAAAACAAAAAAAATCTCTCACTTCAAGCCCTTCCCACATCCACCAGGAACACAGTCAGACCTGGAGTGACTATTCCTGGCTCAGGCTCACAGCAGGGACACTTTTAAGCTGCAGGAAACATTGCCCGTGGCTAAGCCAGGTCTGGCTTCTGCTTCTCTTCCACCTGCACCCAGATCATTCCTGGGCTTTGCTCTGCACCCAATCCCTCCCAAAGGGCAACTTCCAAGCCACAGTCAAGGTGGAGCTTTTTGGCAGGACCGAGTCTCTCCCTGCCACACCTAAACGAGGACGGTGCCACCTCCCTTGCTCCGAGGGATGATCCAAGGGCAAACCCGGACCAGGAAGGGACTGAATAGACCCCTTTGTCTGAACTGTCCCCTTCCTTTCTCCCAGGACAGAGCAGGCATGTCTGCACCCTGCACTCCCATGCAGCCAGGCCACAAACCCTGGGGACAGTCGGTGCTGTCCCCGGCGCCGCAGGACCCTGGCACACCCAGGGTTAACTGGGCTTCTTCCCGCCGGTCATGCTCTGCTCGGGGGGCAGCACCGTCTCAATCTGGAACGAAACAAACTGGCCCTTCTTCAGCTTCTTCAGGGAGCTGGCAGGGCTGCCCCCAAACACGTTGTCTTCCACCTTGAAGGCCAGAGAGGGCAGGCCCCGAGTTTTCCTTTTGGCGCCCTTGCGCTCGCGCTTGCAGGCCGTGGTCATGTTGGAGATCACCTGCCAGGAGAAAGGAGGGGTTGGGCTTCCAGGGGTCACTCAGCAACCAGCTCAGCTCTGACACAAGCTCTGTGAATCCCAGAATCCCAGAATCCTTAGGGTTGGAATCCTTAGCTCTGGAGATCGTCCAGGCTAACCCCGTGTCCAGGCAGGGTCACCCAGAGCAGGTGACACAGGAATGTGTCCAGGTGGCTTTGGAATGTCTCCACAGAGGGACAATCCACGGCCTCCCTGGGCAGTTCCAGTGCTCTGGCACTTTAAAGGAGAGAAGCTCTTCCTCACATTGAGGTGGAACTTCTTGTGGTTTAGTTTATGGCCATTCCTCTTCATCCTGTCACTGGGCACCACTGAGAAGAGCCTGGCACAATCACCTGACACCCCTCAGAGATATTTCTGTGGGTTGATGAGATCCCCTCTCAGTCTTCTCCAGACTGAGCAGGCCCAGCTCCCACAGTCCTTCCTTGTAAGAGAGGCTGAGAGGGAGTGAGAGCTGGCAGTGTCACAGCTGAATGCACCTGGGGCAAGGGAGGGACTCAGCAGGGACTTCCCAGCCTTGTTCTCACCACCCAAACCAGCAGGAGACCTTGCAGTGTGAAACTGCAATTCCACGGCCGAGCTCAGAGCTGCCAGTCAGTAGAGGGCAGAAGGGGATCTAGGCTGGAGTGCCACAGAGCCCAGGGAAGCTTTATCACCTCCTGTTAATTACAGCCCCAACCCCTGCCTGGATGCAGGAGAGAGCCAGTGATCCCAACAGCAGAGGCTCCCTCAGGGACAGGACAGCTCCCACTGCCCTGTGCCAGGATCTGCAGCTCTATTTCACAGAAGGGGAGCTGAGCTAGTGAACCTGAGCTGCCAAAGGGATCAGATCCTACATATCCAGTTCTCAGGCCCTCCTCCCTCCTGCCCATATTCCTCCTGTCATTCCCTGGCAAGAACAACCACAGTCCAGGTGAGATCAGAGAGAACCACACAACCCTGAGTGTAAGAAATGACTGAGCAAACAAAGCACTTGAGCCTTTTCTGTGGTTTTTTGGCACACAGCTCACCAGGCATTTCACAGGGGACACTGAGGTCATTTTTCAAGTGAGGGAATCAAGGACTAGAGAGACAAAATGAGCTGCCCAAGGTCACCCAGCATGTCAGAGACAGTCAGAAGCTGCATGCTGACTTTGCTCCCCAGGCGCATCTCCCTGCCCACTGGGCCACTACTCCTCATGGTAGCCCAAACCTCCTCACATTTTGGAGCAGGGCTACTTTAAACCTTTGCAGTTACACAGCATCTCCCTGAAGGCTTCTTGTCCCTGCCTAAGGAGGCACTGACTCCCTTGGCTGATTTGAGATGCAGATTACAAGGCAGGGAGCTGGGCAGGCTGGGACACAGCTCTCATTAGCCTGATGGGGCAAGTCAGTCCCTCGTATTTCATCACCCACCTCTGAGCAGCACCACCAGCAGCTCCCCTGTGGTGCTGGCCCAGAGGGTCCAGCTCTGCTCCTGCTGCCCTTGGCACACTCTGAGGTGCCACCTCTCCTCTCAGGCCAGGCTTGGACTTAGCTGCAAAATGATTTCAAGGCACCACAAGACTTACAATCTCCTTCACCACGTTCTGCTGCTCCTGCACCGTGGCTGTGAACGGCGGGAGGCTGTCGGCCTTACCAGAGCCAGCCCCCTGCTCTTTAGAGTCCTTGACAAAATCCACCTGCAAGGCACAGATTCGGGTGTTACTCTGCAACCACAGCAGTGACAAAGCTCCTGCAAGGCTCCCCTGGGCCGGGCAGTTACCTCTGAGGACAGGCACACGTATCTGTTGAACATGAGGAAGAAGGGGCTGTACTTGGTGGCCGAGTTGACCGAGGTGCGGAACTCAAAGAGGACGGGGTCCAGGTGCGCGTCCCACTCGCTGGGCTTCTCGTTCACCACGCTGCAGATGGAGGCCCTGAGCACCTCAGCACTGTGGTCACCAGGGCTGGGGGGGTCTGTGGGGTCTGTGGGTGTGAGGAGCTGTGAGATGTTCCAGCGCTCACACAGGTGCCGGCTGACCTGGGAGAACACGGAGATGACGGCGTGTCAGCCCCGGAGCAGCCTCCAAAGCACTGTCCCCTGTGCCAGGACAGGCTCTGTCCCCCCTGTGCCAGGACAGGCATTGTCCCCCCTGTGCCAGGACAGGCTCTGTCCCCCCTGTGCCAGGACAGGCACTGTCCCCCCTGTGCCAGGACAGGCTCTGTCCCCCCTGTGCCAGGACAGGCACTGTTTGCCCTGTGCCAGTCTGAAAACGCTCCCCAGAAAAATTAAGAGCCTGAGAAAATGTTTTGCAATGACAGCTCCCGTGCTTGAAGCTCTCCACAGCACCGGGAAGCTGCGTTAATCCCAGGGTAGGGCTGGAATTTCGTGCACATGGTCTTTCCTTCTTAGCAGAGAGGACTTGCACCACTGATCTACAACTTTAAATCCCTGCCAAGGTGAAAGCACAGGCAAATCAGCTCCCACGCCTGGCAAATCAGCTCCCACTCCCAACAGGGGCAGGGATATGGCAGCATCAGCATCCCACCCCCACTACACAGCACATCACAACTCTGCCTTCAGGACCTGCTGCCTGCTGAAGGTCACACTGTCCCAAAAATCCTACTGAAGGTCACATTGTCCAGAAAACCTTCTGAAGGTCACGTTGCCCAAAAAACCTGCTGAAGGTCACTTTGTTTCCCCCTGAACCAGCCCACAGCAGACCTACCTCCTCACAAAAGTCCCAGCTCTGACTGGTGTAAATGTTCTTGGAGGCGCCAAACCTGGGCAAGAAGAGGACACAAAGCTGGTGTTACTCCATCAGCTGAGGCAGAGCCCAAGGAGTTCCATCTTTATGGGTGAAAATGGGACAGGAAGGGGACAGGACCCTCCAGTGGAGCTGGGGCTAATGGGGCTGCTGTGACCTCCCCAAGAGCAGAGAGGTCTGCTGGTCCCTCTGCTCCAAACCAGCCACGCCTGTTTGCTTTGGAATGATGAGGCAGCAGGAGAAATGAGAGCAGCTTCTTGCTCTGAATTCAAATCTCCACTGGCCCCACGTTGTTTTCCACAGGGACAATGTCACATGGTGACAGGAACACTTTCTAGGAGAAATCTGGGAATGGCTTTAAAGCTTCTGCAGAGAACTGGGACAGAGCTCCCCTGGCCTCGGGCTACTCAGAGAAACATTTCTGCCTCTTTCTTCTCTGCCCATAACAGGAGGATAGCAGGCTCTTCCCAGGGAGTTTGTAAAGAGCAACTGAGAGCCACTGCATGGTCTCTCCTGTAGAAGGGAGAATTCCTGCTCTCATAGGAAAACACCCCGAGGACACCAGGTATTTTTGCAACTGCAGAGGTGCAATGTAACCAACGGCAGAGGAGCCCACCTGTAAAAAACAGTAGCCAGGGCTTTAGCCACGGAGAAAGGATCTTTCTTCTGCAGAGGAACAGCCTCCACCCACTTGGTGAAGTAGTCAGTCACAAGCAGGACGTGTGTGTTGCTCTGGCTTGTCTCAGGAAAAGGCCCTGCATAAACAGCCATCAAAAAAAAATCAATGTGATGTCCTCATATCCCCCAAAAGGGCAAAGTGAAAAACCCAGTCGCTGCAGAAGTGACCACGACTCTCTTCTGCAATGTCATTTGGCCAGAACATTTTCGGTGACCTTGGTCAGCAAAAATACACCCGTGGGAGCCTCAGTTCTGGGGAAGAGAGCCCGCCCACAGCTCTCACCGTGTGTGCAGAGGGAGCCCAGCCAAGCCCGGGGATCAGATTGCAGCCTGGGCGGCTGCCGTGGCCTCCTTGGCACCTCGTCAGAGGCAGCGGCAGCTCTCGCTCGGTGCGTGTGGCAGCAGGTCCGCCACGCTCCCGCTGGAGGGAGGAGCCCCGAGAGCCACTTGAGGCTCTCACTCACCGTGGATGTCTAATCCCAGCACTTCCCAGGGGGATTCCACCCTGACGGGCCGCGCCTTCCGCGTCACGTTCTTGTTGTGCTCCGCGTTCTGGCACGTTTCACACATCTTGATCTGGAGAGGGAAAAGAGGGATCAAAGGACTTGGGAACGTGCTGATGGATCCTGTCAGACTCAGACTGCACCGTGAGACACACAGCAGGGCTCAGCACTTTCTCCCAACAAAATAAGGAGGTGCAGGAAAAAAAGAGGGCGAAACACAACAGGCTGACGCATCTCACCTTTCACAAGGCTCACCTGACAGCTTTCTCTGACACAATAACCAAATTTCTCAACGTGGCCTACAGCTAAGCTATTTCTCACTCTGTTTCCAGGCGAATTTTTATTGCATTTTGACCTCCTACTGCTGGTTAGAGAAATCCTCAGCCCTAGGACGCTGGAGGAGCTCAGACCATGCAATGCAAGCACACTCCTTAAACCACAGTGCTGCAGAGTCCTGCTGCAGGGAACTGCCAGCAATGAAACAGGCGAGGCAAAGCAGCTGAGCAGACACCAAGATCCTCCTCTTGCCATAGTTTAGGGAATTGGGCAGTTCTGGAAAGAATCCAAACTGCCCAAAGCTAGGCTCAGCAACTTGTCTGAAACAATCCCACATTGCCACGCTGATCAAAACTGCCCTGCACGAGAAGGCTGAGGAGGCTTCCCGACACTCAGGGGAAGACATCCATCCTACCCAGCTGCCTGGGGACACTCCAAGATTCACCTGCAGAGTAGCTCGGTGTGTGGCTTCTCAGCACATGCACAGGCAATGACATCATCCCTGCACCAGCACTCCTGTGGCTGCTGTCTCGGGACTGCTGCCAGCACCGGTGTCACGGACACGGTCACTGCCCTCCACTTACCCAGTCCACAACATCTTTCACGATGCCCAGCCAGTAGTACCGGCTCTGGATGCGGTGCACGGTCTTTTTCTGGCCCAGGTGGTTCCCGATTTCGGTGAAATGGCTTTCCAGGAAGACCTGGCGCCTCCGCTCGGGGTCCACGATCACCTCGCGCTTCTCCTCCTTCTTGGGTCCCACGTAGTAGAGGCAGCCGCCTGCGGATGCCAGAGGTTTGTCTGCAGCCCTCCCACAGCTGCTCGCCGCCAGAGAAGGCTCATTTTGCACAGTGGGAAACCCAGCTGGGACACGGCTCCTGCTGCCCCTGGACCAGCTGCTAAGCTGGAATCACCCCTACGCACGCCGACGGAGCTTTTCTGCACCCAGGACTGTGTGAAATCCTCCGCTACCGCAAAGCCACGGGGCAGCCGTGGAGCGCCGGTGCTGACGCGACCCCGCTCGGTGCCCGTGAGGCGGTGCCGGGCCCGGGCCCGGCCGGGGAGCGGCGGCCGCGATGGCGCTGCCCAGAGCCGCATCCCCTCCCCACGCCGAGCCTCCGGCACATCCATCCCCCGGTGTGCGGGGCCGGCACCGCCCGCCTCCCCCCGGGCAGGCCCAGGGCAGCCTGACACCCCCGCGCCGCCCCCGGTCCCCACCGTCCACGACGAACTTCTGGGCGTAGCGCTTGAGGTTCTTCCTCTTGATGGAGCAGAAGCTGGGCGGGAAGCAGCCCTCGGCCAGCAGCCGGTAGATGTCCTCGAACTTGCTGCCGTGGCCGCAGGGCTCGGCCGCCACCACCACCTCCCGCTCGGCCTCGGGCAGCGCCGCGTCCATGGCCGGGCCGGGCCGGGCCGGGCCGGGGCCGCGCTCAGCCCGCCGCGCGCGCTCCCGGAGCGCGCTCCCGCCGCCCGCGCGCGCGCCCCGCGGGGGGAGCTCAGGGAGCGTCTGCAAAGAACCTCCGGCGGCCGCTGCCGCTCCGAGCGGGCCCGGCCCGGCCCCGAGGGCTGCGGGGCAGCGGCCGCGCTGCGGGACCGGGCCGCGGTGGCGTCACGGAGATGACAAAAACACCGAGCGTAAAACCGGGGAGATTCCGCCGCTTTCCGTTTTCGCCCCGGTTGGGAATTTGCCGATGCACCCTCCTGCGGGCGGAAGCGGAGCCCTTTGAGGGCAGGACCGAGTCGCGTTCTCCGGCAGGAAACATGTCCGCGGGCCGGCCGTTCCGCGGGTGCGCCTGCTTCTTCACCGACAACATCTTCGTGGGGCGGTTCGGGCTCCACGTGCGGTACCGGGACGAGCCGCAGCTCCGCCGGGACTACGGCCGGGTAGCGCGGGGGACGGGCGGGCCGGGGGCAGCGGGCCGCGCCGGCGGCCGCGGCGGTGACGGACCCGTGTGTTGCAGGCGCTGCGGGAGCGCGGCTGCCGGAGCGAGGAGCAGTTCCGGGAGGTGCTGAGGGAGGTGAGCGGCGGGAGCCCCTCAGGGCCACCGGGGGCTCGGGGCACCAGGATGGGCTGGGTGCGGAGGGACATTGAAACTCATCCTGGCCACGGCAGGGACATTTCCCACTGTCCCAGGTGCTCCAGCCCCTCCAGCCTGGCCTTGGGCACTGCCAGGGATCCATGACAGCCACAGCTGCTCTGGGCACCTGTGCCTCACCTCCCTCACAGGGAGGAATTTCTCCCCAAAATGCCTGTCCTCTGTCAGTGTGAACCATTCCCTGTGTCCTGTCACTCCAGCCCTTGGAAATCGTCTCTCTCCAAGGTTTTTTGTCGGCCCCTGCAAGGCCACGCTGAGCTCAGCCCAAAGCTCCTCCTGCCCAGGTGAACACCCCAGCCCTGCCAGCCTTTCCTGCCAGCAGAGCTGCCCCGTCCCTCTGCCCCATCCCGCTGCCCCTCCGGGCGCTCTCCAGCAGCTCCCGGTGCCGGGGAGGGGATGGGGAGCCCCGGCCCCCTCAAGGATCCCCTCAGCTCCGGGCCCCTCAGGGACCCCCTCAGGGACCCCCTCGGCCCCGGCCCCCTCAAGGAGCCCCTCAGCCCCGGCCCCCTCAGGGATCCCCTCAGCCCCGGCCCCCCCTCGGCCCCGGCCCCCTCAGGGACCCCCTCAGCCCCGGCAGTGCCACACCGGGGGTCGGTCCCCGCGGGAGTTCGGGCCTTGCTGGAGCCCCTCTGCTCCTGCACCGCGTCCCGATCCAGCCTGGGGCCGGGCGGAGTCCCCAGGGAAGAATTCCCCGCGGGCGCCATCAGCGAGGAGTTTATTCAGCCGCCACCCTGCGATTAAATCCTGTCAGTCAACACATCCCAGCCGCTCCCTCCGTGGGTTTACTCCGCTGGCTCCCAGTGCCCTCGTTTGTCTTCCCTTGTCCCTTCCTGTGCCAATCATTTTTAAAGGCAGTCCCGAGATGGGATCCTGCAGAAATTCACCTTTTATCACAGAATTTCTGCTTCTTTTCAGGCCTGGGACAGGGATCAGTCACTCACCAGCTCCAATGTCACCTGACACTAAGGGGACAGACAGGTTCTTTTAGGAATTCTTGGCAGAATGACAGTGGCTGTAAATTATACTGTAATTAAAGCTTTATTAACTGGATAATTATGATTCATACAACAGAGAATTTATGAGTAGAACAGCACAGGATTTCCCCAGGCAGAATCGATGGAGCACAACAAGCAATGTAATACAGAATTTATAAAACAAGATTCTAACTTTGGCTGCAATTTATAATCACCTCGGTCCTAAGCACTTTATAATCACCTGCAGATCTGCTCAGACCTGCATACAAGGTTTGCTGTATCAATATAAACATCACAGAGGAGACTTAGAAATTACACAAACAAATAGGAGTCACTCAGTGCTGGCAGGAAGCAGATGACAGTGGCTGTCCCTGGCTGGGGAAGGGCACAGCTCTCCCTGTCCAGCAGCAGTTCCAGTCCAAATTTCCCACTTAGAACTCAGTTCTGATTTTTTAGGCAGTGCTGGGTTACAGATCCCTGCCCTGTGACCTTGGGGCTGGGAGGGAGGGGAAGAGGAAGGAAGCTGAGAAATCTGTTGGATTTGTCTGCTTGGTTCCCAAGACCTTCAGGGCCTGATGCTGAGGGAAAGGGAATGAGCACAGGAGCTGCTTGGGGAATGGCTGCTCACTCTCTCCTCACTGAGGACTGCTACAAATGAATCTGGTGAGGGGGAGATAAACGGGAGGAGCTGCGTGGATCAGCTGTTTGCTCTGAAAGGGCAGCTTAGCCTGTCTGCACCACACTTAGCAGTAATCCCTTCATGACAGCACTTGTCTCACTCCCAGCAAATGTCTTTATTTTGGACAATGCTTCCATTGTCAGAACAAAAACCAGATTCTGGAGGTGTCAGAATGCCTGAAAGGGCTGAGAGCTCACAGCTCCACTTGACACTTCCACAGAAAAGTCCTCAGTCACTTTTTAAGCCAAACACTCTGTGTCCCAGAGGTGCCCCCAAACAAAAATAACTGGTTTAAAGCAAGGAGCAGATTCCTGGAGCTGTCCCACTCAGCCCTTGCTGATGTCTGACAGTGTGCTCTGTTGTTCACTTGCAGATTGAGGCAGAAGTGCAGAGGAGGAAACAGTTACCCCAGCAGTCAGTGGAACGCAGAGCCATCATCTCCAAGTGCTACAAACCAAAACACCCAGAGGTGTACACTCTGCAGGTACACAGAAGGTTTGGAATCCCTTTTGCACCCAGAAAAAAATCACCTGAGATTTTTATTTTTGCAGTTTGTTTCACCCTCCCTCGGGACTGCACACTGCTAAAGCTGCACTGAATTAAAACACAGGTGTAGCATATGAAAACTGGATTTAAAACTTTAAAAACACAACAGCACAGCATGCTCTCCAGGCAAGATTCCTGGTTCCAGCCAGGAAAGGCTCTTTCCTGTCATGTCTGTGATAAATCTGGCCAGTTACTCCTAAAAAACTCATGAACTAAAGCAAGCAGCAACTGCCCTGCCCCAGCAGGTAAAGCACCAGTGCCATTCTGCATTTCCTGCTGTGGAATTACCAAGTGTGACTCAGCCTTGCTCCCCAGGGACTGGGTATCTCCCTGGGAGCCCATTTCCCTCTTGGGCTCTGCAGGCTGATTTTGTGTTTCTGTGTGATTTTCCCATCCTTCCCTTGACACCAGGACTCCTTCCTGGCCCCAGAGTTTCTGGAAATTGAGAGGTTCTGCACATCTCCAGGTGCTGATCTCCAGGGCCTCCTGAGCCACCTCGAGTCCTTCTCAGGTAAAAAAACAACACCTGATGACACAGAGCTCCCTGGTGAGAGCTGTTCCCAGGCCCTGTCTGGAGCAGCTCTGCTGTGACACAGCTGAGGCACACAGGATGTTCCTCCTGCTGAGGAGGGGCTCTGGAGAGGCAGCAGCTCTGGATCAGAGGCTGTTTTCTGCTTTCCCATCCTGCTGATGTCTCACCAGAGGCCCCAGCTGCAGCAGGGCTGGGGTTTTGGTTGTTCCACACCTCACCAGGAGCCTGCTGAGGGAGCACTGGGAGCTTGGTTTTCCTCTCCAAGTGCTTTCCCATTGCAGACAGCTCCTGTGGGTTAGTCTGGGCTGAAACAGCTTCAGTCTAGATTTCAGTCTTTGAAAAAGACTGAAAAAGGTTTCCAGCTTCCCTGGAGCAGTGAAGCTCCCTGCCTAGCAGAAAAGCTGCCAAGAGGCAGAGGGGAAGAGGCAGAGCTGCCTCCTTTCCTCAAGGCAAAGGACAGCAAAGTCTGTGTGCAGAGCTCCTGGATTTATCCAGAGCACCAGTTCCAGACAGAACCTTCTGCTCTGGAAATGAGGGACCAGCATGAAAATCAACAAATACACCCCAGGGCTGACCCAGGGAATGGTGCCAGCACAAGGGGAGCCTGTGGGTGCTGTGCTCTCCCTGCCAGCAGCTCAGTGCAGCTGCACAGGAGCACTGGGAACCTCCCCAGCAAACTCTGTCCCTGTCCTGACAGACAAGAGGATCTATCGGCTCCCAGTGTTCACAGAGCACTTCTGCCAGGCCTTGCTGGATGAGCTGGAGAACTTTGAGCAGTCAGACATGCCTAAGGGCAGGCCCAACACCATGAACAACTACGGGGTAGGACTCATCCTCCGTGCTTCTTTTCCTCCAAATTTCAGTCAAGCAGAGTTTTTAAAGAACACTCACCTTTTAATCTTATTACTCTGTGTTTTCCCCCATCCCTCTCCACCTTGATCCTCCTTCCTTTTCCCTTTGCTCCAAAGTCCTGGAGCTGAGCCAGGAGGAGGGCAGAGCTCTGAGGAGGCTGCTGAGCTGCTCCCCCCGCTGTCCCGGCGCAGGTTCTGCTGAACGAGCTGGGCATGGACGAGCCTTTCCTGACGCCGCTGCGGGAGCGGCTCCGGCCCATCACGGCGCTGCTGTACCCGGAGCTGGGCGGGGCCTGCCTGGACAGCCACAAAGCCTTCGTGGTCAAGTACTCCGTGCACGAGGACCTGGACCTCAGCTCCCACTACGACAACGCCGAAGTCACCTTGAACGTTTCCCTGGGAAAAGAATTCACAGAAGGAAATTTGTACTTTGGGGAGTTCAGCCAGGTACTGAGCACGTCCCACCCACCTCTCCCTCCTCACCCCTCAGCCTCCAGGCATCCACCGTGGCCTACAAAACAATTCTTCACTTCTGACAGTCAAACCTGCTCTGTCCCTTCCCCATTTCTTGCATGGCTTGGTTATACAGGAGCCTCTTTTGCTGCAATATTCCCATATCCAATCTCAATATTCAGTATTTCAAAGAGAGGACAGATGCAGCTTTGCAGTAGAAACTGGAGTGAAACAAACCATCCCCTCTCTCCACATCTGAAACTGTGAGCAGGGCGGTGCTGAGGGAGAGATTTATTTCAGATGTGACTTCAAGCTACATCTCTAGCACCTATTTTTAGGACAAGAGAAGGGTGGAAGCTCTCACACAGCAGAGAAACGTGGGTTTTTTTGCTTGAATCTCTCTAAATTCCCTCTGAACTTGGCACTGGGAATGAGGGTCTGCCCTCTCCATGGTGCTCCCTGGGTGCTGTGGGTAAGAGGTGACAAATTTCAACCACTCGAGGGCTTTGCTGGTGTGATACCAACGCCCTGCCTTCGTTGCAGGATCCCAGCCCGGTGCCCCAGTACATCGAGGTGGAGCACGTGTGGGGCCGGGGGCTGCTGCACCGAGGGGGGCAGATCCACGGGGCGCTGCCCATCGCCTCGGGGGAGCGCTGGAACCTCATCGTGTGGATGAGATCATCGGCCGTGCGCAACCGGCTCTGCCCCATGTGCCGCAGGAAACCCGAGCTGGTGGAGGCCGAGGGCTTCGGGGACGGCTTCACGGAGCCCCCGCAGGGGGAGGAGCAGCCCCAGACTGTCAATGTCTGTGCCTTGGGCTAGCCCGGGAGATTCCCCGCACCGAGCTGCACAAAGCTCCTCCCTGACCTCCCAGGCTGCACAAGGAGCAGCTCTGACCTCGGGAAGGGATGCAAAGCCAGCCCTGCCAGGATTCCCACTGGAACTCGGCTCCTGAGGGCTCAGGCTGGGGCTGGAGGACTCTGCAAGCACAGAAACCCCAGTTCTGATTCCGTGCAGGAGCTCTGTCAATATTTCCAAGTGCTCCAGGAAAGCAGCCAAAGCTCCTTGGCCTCTCTGCCAAGAGCAGCACCCCAGGTCCCTCTGGAAATGGGGCAGAATGGGCCAATAAACCAATTCTGTGCTGTTCTTAGGGCTCCTGTCCTCTGCCAGGGCCTCCTGTCTCTCTCTGAGCTGCTGAGTGGGCAGGAAGGATCTGTTCAGGAATGAGATCCAGGTGGTTCATAGGGAGCTGCTGGGAATTGCCATCACTGGATGTTTGTCTAACCCAGGCTCAGAACAATCCCCCAGGAGCAACACTGATCCCCCAGGGGGGCTGAGAGATCTCCCAAGGCTCCTTGGGAGCACAAACTTCCCTTTCAAAGGTTTTGTGAACCTTATTAAGCAGAGCCAGTGGGAGCCACCTGCAGCACAGCAGAACTTCCCAGAGGAGGACAAGATGTACATTTAATTCCCTCTGCTTTAGTTACATGAGCCAGTGAAAATATAAAATAACTCTGCCAACCTGGGTGCAGCAGCAGACGAGGCCTGGGGCTGCTGAATTTGGCACCAAGATCCCCCAGGAACTGATGGATTGGAAGGGTTGAGTGCTTTCCCCTCCTTCCTTCCAGCTGGCTGAAAGCTTGTGACACTTCCATCTACTAAACAAACTAAAAAAGCCAAATATTGTCTGATTTCCCCTTGGAAAATTAACTCGATACTGGATAGATGCTGCTGAATGTATGAGGGGCTTTTCCATGGACGTGTTCAGTGCAGTAATCAGAGCACGAGGGCAGTCTCATCGGTGATTGTGGAGGGCTGAACTGTGAGCAGCTCGCACAAAAGGTTTTCGTTCACTGAGCTCTCCCAGCGGCCCCGCTGGATTTTAGCACAGGGCGCTGATGAGCTGCTCATTAGCAAAGCTCATTAAAATTACACCGGGGGAAGGAAACCGGCGGTTGTATCTGAGCGAGGAGTCGCTACCAAGAAACGCAGTCTCGAAGCCTTTACCTCGTTCACTGGCGAACGTGAGCGCTCCCGATCTGCTCGAATCCTCCCCAAAAACTGAGCTGCGGCCCGGGCGAGGCGGCCCCCGGAACCAAAGAGCGCGGCCCGGCTGCTGCCCGGCCCCGCGCGCGGCGGACGGAGGCGGGAGGCGGCCAGCGCGGCCCCGGCGGCGGGAGCCCCGCTCGGGGCGGCGGGACCCGGCCCGGTGAGTCCCCGCTCCTCCCGCTCCCTCCCGCTCCTCTTACCTGCGGCGGGGCCGGGCCGGGCCGGCTGAGGACACCGGAGAAGGGCGGGCCGGGGGGGGCACGGGCCCGAGCGCTGCGGCGGCCCTGGGGCCGGGGGGGCTGATAAAGAGCTGCGCACTTAAAGGGGCCGCGCCTGGAGCCGCGCGCGCAGAACGCTCCCGCTGAGCTCTTAAAGGGCCAGCGCACCTTGCACGGGTTCTTAAAGGGCCAGCGCACCTCGTGCTGAACTCTTAAAGGGCCAGTACACCTCATACTGAGCTCTTAAAGGGCCAGCGCACCTCGCGTTTCTCAGGCTCCCCGTGCCGGGGCTGAGGGGAGGCACAGCCCCTCCAGCCGCCCGGGGCACAGCAGCACCGGGGCCGGGCCTGGGCAGGGCTGGGTGGGCCGGAGGAGTCGCTGTGGGCCCTGCCCGGTGTCAGGATGGAGGTGAGAGCCCGGCTTGGGGCAGAGCCGGCCTGGGATGCTGCTGGATTTGGGGTTTGTCACTGGGATGCTGCTGTCTGAGCCCAGCTCCAGACCCATGATCCTGCTGCTGTGGATGTATAACAGTGGGATTTTCCTGCTGCTGTGGATGTATAACAGTGGGTTTTTCCTGCTGCCACAGCCAGAAGAGAAAGATCCGAGTCCCAAACGCTGCCCCGTGCAAGGGGCAGCTGCTGGGTGTGTGTGCATGAAGGACTCTCATCCTCTCACCCTTCCCTGCATGCCTGTAATGGTTCTCATTGGTTCTGGAGTCTTTTCCTGATTGAAATTTCCCTGTGGAAATCAATCGAAGGTCTGATTTGCTCGGGAGCAAATCCAAATTGCTGCCTGGGAATGTCGAGGTGGTAAACAAACAATTCATTAAATGTGGTGGTTGGAAGGTGGCTGTGAGAAAGCGTTCCCAGCTCCTGCTCTGCCCACGGTGCCAGTTTGTTTTTTAAATTAATGAGAGCATGGATCACACTGGCCTGGGGCCGCCAGCGTCCCTGGGGCTGATGGACAGGGATAGCAGCTCAATGCATCATCTGTTTTCTAAGAGTAAATTGGAATATTAAAAACTCATTCTTCCCCTTGGCTTGTGCCTGCTCACAGCATTTTAAGTAACGGGGGGTTGACTCAGGGAGGACGTTTTGTTCTGCTGACTGTGACTGCAGTGTCCATCAGCCCTTGCCTGTGTCCATCTCTGGTGCAGCTTCTCCTGCTGGCTCCTGGTGCCATGGAGTGACCATGGGGTGACCACGGGGTGACCGTGGGGTGACCACGGGCACAGCCCTGCTCTGTGCCTGCCCCAGCGCGGTCAGCCCAATCCTCCAGGGACAAACAGCAGGAGCGCAGGGAAAAGCTGCTGGAAGGTTTTCCTGGTGGAAAACCTGCCTGGAGACACTTGTCTGAGGCAGCTGAGGGCTGTCCCTGTGCCAGCTCCCTGCCCAGGCTCCGTGGTGGGGGTTGGAGGAATCCCCTGAGGCCATGATGGGAGATGGGCAGGGTGTGAGCAGGGAGGGAGTTTACCTGGAGCAGGTTTGCCAGGGCTGCTGTCTCAGACTGGAGTGAAGGATTTTGGGCTGCTGGGCAGGGTTGGTCCCCCCATGGCTCTGATGTGACCCCTCCCTTTCCCCCTTTCCCCAGGAGCTGCCATGGCCCACAGCCGCTCGCGGAAGCGCTCGCGGAGCAGGAGCAAAAGCGACTCCCGGAGCAGGCAGGAGAGGAAGGAGAAGAAAAGGAGGAAGAGCAGCAAGGACTCGCAGCAGGGCAGCAGCTCTCCACCGAGGAAGAGGATCTCTGGCTCTCATGGACACACCTCCAGCTTGGCAGCAGCCAGGGAAGGTGGGGAAGGCCCCGAGCCTGTGCTTACTCCACATTTCCCTGGGGCAGGTGCACAGAGAGGGCCCGGGGGGAGAAGAGGGTCCCTGGTTTTAGTTGGTGTCTGTCACCTTGTCCTGCACTTTGTGCCCACTTTGATCTCATTCTGACAAGTTCAGAGCTCTCAGCCCCTCCATGAGCAGCCCTGGACCACAGAGCATCCTGGGTTGAACATGGGCACAGAGGGGAATTCCAGGCAGGAAAGAAACCAGGCTGGGAGAGGGATAAAAACCAACATCTCTGCTGCTGCAGGGCCAGGGCTGCCCCACTCACCCTCTTCTTGTGAATTGCAGAAAAGAAGAAGGAAGGAAAGGACAAAAAGAAGAGGAAGGCCAGTACCTCTTCCTCTGGGACGTCTTCATCCACCAGCTCTTCCTCATCTTCCTCTTCCTCCAGCTCCTCTTCTGATGACTCCAGTGACAGCGACTCCAAAGTGAAGAAGAGTCAAGACAGCAAAAAAAAGCGAGTGAAACAGAAAGACAAAAAGAAGAGGAAGAAGAAGAAGAAAAAAATAAAGAAGAAATCAAAGAAGAAGGCAAAGGAGAGAGCTAAGGAGGAGAAAGCCAAGGGAGAAGAGGCGCCGGGCCCCTCGCTGGAGCAGTGGCAGAAGGAGTCAGTGGTGGACTCTGGGCCAGGTAATGAAGCTCTTTCCCTCCTGCTGGAGCCTGTGCTGGTCCCTTTCCATCTGGGGTGTCTGAGGGAAGCAGGGCTGGGTACAGGGAGGAGCCCCAGGCTCCCTTCCCTCCTGTCTATGGTGCCCACCTTTGAGCCACACTCAGAGATTGGTTTGTAAAGTGTCAGGATGTGGTTTATAGATGGGAGTGGGGAACAAAGAGGCCAGATGGAAGGACACAGTCAGCAGCAAATCCTGGCAAAGCTGGTCCAAAGGGATGTGAAGTGTCCCTTTCTTGTGAGGTTTGTCACCACACCCTGAGCACTGCTGGGAAGGGGGTGTGGAACGTTGTCCATGGGCTGCAGCCCCGGTGCTGTGCCCTGTCCTGGAGCACAGCTCTGACTGAGCCCTGCTGACCCCAGTTCTGACAGATGAGCAGAAGTCCCGGATCCAGGCCATGAAGCCGATGACCAAGGAGGAGTGGGACGCGCGGCAGAGCGTGATCAGGAGAGTGCTGGATCCCGAGACCGGGAGAACCAGGTATGGCCTGGGCTCTCCATTCCCATCCATGCTGGGGGGGCTGGGGGCCTGGAGGATGCCTGTCCATGGCACTGCAGCACCACACCTGAACCCCCTTCAGCAGCACAGGCCTGAGCCAACCCCTCACAGTCCCCCCTCATCAGGCCTGGTGTGACTTACCCAGAGTGTGACACAATGACACCAAACCATTGAATTGTGTGCACACAAGGGACTCTGGGCTGTGTCCCAGTATCCCATTGCTGCATCCACTCACCTTTCAGCTCCAAAGCCCTGGGCCCTGGTAACACCCAGGTGGGAGTGAGGAGCATGTGCCCTGTGGGGTTACAGACAGTGATCAAACCCAAGTTCATTTAGCTGCCAAATAGAAATGACCCAGTTTTTAATAAACTGCATCTTCTCAGCAAGCAGAAAACGTCATGCTGAAGAGAATTGGGTATGACAAGTCCAGTCTTAAAATAGAAGGCAGCCTGCAGGGCTCAGGGAGGTGTGGAACAAAGGTCGGTTCCCTGTAAGGCACGTAATGAAGACAATTAAATTTCTGTTCATGTCTGGAGGTGTGAGCCGCCTCCAACACTTGCTTGGAATTTGCTCAGCAAGATATTCTCCAGCCTGGCTGCATTTCAGGCCCAAACTGGCTCCTGTTCCTGAATGGCTTTGCAGATTCCTGGGGCAGCCAGGACCACACCTGAATTCTATGAAAAAACAAAGAGGTTTTGCATGGGTTGAGGCACTGTAGATTGTAGGGTGACAGGGGATGCTTTCATTGGGATTGTTTTGCTGTGCCAGTGTGACTGAGAGCACACAGCAGGCAGTGCCCTCAGCCTGGGGCAGAGCCAGCTGGCCCTCAGCTCTCAGGGGAGCACTCCTGTCCTTGCTGCAGTGTGTGACATTAATCCCACGGGAGCAATGGCACAGCCTGCTGTGCTGTTTAAGCTTGACACAAAACCAAAGTCACAAAATGCAGTGTCAGGGGTGGCTCAGCCCTGGCCTTGCCTGGAGGTGCATCAGCCCAGCACCTGCTCCTGGTCTGGGGGAGCTGGGGCACAGCAGGTGCCCTCGGGGTGGGGGTCACATCTTTGCAGCTGCAGGAACTGGCCAGTACCCTCAGGGCTCCTGGGCCTGTGCTTGTCTTGCAGGCTCATTAAGGGGGACGGGGAAGTCCTGGAAGAAATCGTCAGCAAGGAGAGACACAAGGAGATTAACAAGGTAGGGGGAACTGGGCACCAGCATGAGCTGCACGGGGGTCTGGGCACAGCCAGGGAGCTGCTGCACCCAGAGGGGTTGTGTTTCCACCCTGGGGATGAGCTGAGCCCTGCAGCACTGCCAGGGCCCCCAGGGTGGTGCTGGTGGTCCTGCAGGCCTGGGCAGGGAGTGCTGTGAGTGCTGTGTGTCCCTTGCAGCAAGCCACCCGTGGGGATGGGCTGGCCTTCCAGGTGAGGACGGGGCTGCTGCAGTGAGGGCAGGCCCCAGCCAGCCCTGGAGCCCTTCCTGTGCCCCTGCCAGCCCGGGGGGAGCCTCTGCCTCTGGACCACGCAGACAGCACCGTGTCAAGGCGTTCCCCAGGGGCCCTTTCCAGCTGCTCTGTAAGTTACTGACTGGGAAGGAGAGCGACTTGAGTGGCTCCTCTCCCAGTGAACAGCTTCTCCCCTCCCTGTCCCAGCTCAGGCCAGTGTGGCTGTAATGCACCTGAGCCATCTGCCCCAATGCTCCTGTGGATGCTGAGGAGCTCAGCAGCACCCAGGGGACAGCCTTGAGGGTGCTGAGCACCTCAGGGTGCTCTGGGCTTTGGGGGGCAGGAGTCAATGCTGTGGCCAGGACAGGGTGTACCAGGGCCACAAAACACACAGCTGGCTGCCACTTCTTCCCCTCAGGGGCTGCTCATGGCCCTTTCCCTGCTGGATCTGGCTTAGAGGCCCTTTGCACTCCCTGAGCCTGCTCAGACAGGAGTGGCTGTGGCTCTGCTCAGGCTGCAGCTCCTCTGAGCCCTGAGTGCCACCCTCCACTGAGCCCCAGGGCTTCTCCCAGCCTTCCTGCAGCTTCACCTCCTCGGGTAGGGGAGCACTGACCTGGCACACTGCACTGGCCTCTGTGCAGGTGTGCTTTGTGCAGGGGTGGCTTTGCCTTGCTCTCTGCTCCTGCATGCAACTCGTGTCCCTTCCCCACAGCACAGGCCCTGGGCAGCGCTGGGGCTCTGGGCTGCTCAGGGCCCAGGGCTGCTCTGAACAAACACAGCAGCCTTTTCCCTTGCTGGGAAGACCATAAATCTGCAAACTGTAAAAAAGAAAAGGACAAATGGTTTAAAGGACAAATGGGTCCTGCAGGACTGATCTCCACAGAGGGTTTCCTCATTCTGTTCATGGCTGTAACCCCATTAAACTGGCACCTGCTCACATCTGATGACTTGTCTGTTCCTAGAGTATTCCCCCAGCCCCAAAAAAGCAGACAGAGAAAAGCCTTCCCGTTTCTTTAATCTGTGTAACTCACAATGGTACTGTACACGAAGCACACCAGGCATTGGAACGATGCACTAACAGCAAGGAGGAGAAGGAAGTTGTACACAAGGTTTGCCACACACACGCGAGTCACGGGCACGGCACACGCGGGGCGGCCCCGGCGCCCTCGGGCATCCCCTGCTGCTTCCCCACGCACAGCTGGTACCCCTAGAGCAATTTTTTATAAATAAAATATAACTAACATTGTTGGAATATAAAATTGACAGTTGAGGGTATCAACAGGCAGAGGGAGGGGACCGTAAGGCTTCTAGAACTAATAGGAAATGCAGCAAACAGTGGCGATACCTGAAGAAGGGGCTGCTACAGCAAGCACGGCGGCTGCTGGGAGGGTGGTGGTGACCCTTTGGCTGATTCCTGCTCTGGGCTCGTGCCCCCGACACTGTAAACGGTTTTTGGTATTAGGATTTCGCCTCATCTGACTGAGTGATCTGAGCAAACCCAGGAAAACGACTCGGAGGGAATGCACGGGCTCCTCTCTCTGGTTTTTTTAAAAGACTTTAAAGGGACAGCGTCAGGTAGAAAGTCCGGCCTAAGGGTGCAGTAATATAAAAAGCTGCTTTTCATAAAAAATCTGAGCTCTGCAGCAGAGTTTGATTCCCAGGGAAACAGAAAAGCAACCCCAAAGCCCGAGGCTGTGTTGTGCTGATGTGCAGAACAGGACGTGGGCTGTCACCGAGGGCTGCCCAGACAACGGCCCAGGGAGGAGGACAAGAAACTTCCCATTCTCTCCTTTCAAAGCAAACAAGTTACTCCTAACAAGGATAAATTAGGTCTATACCCCGACAGTGCCCCTTTAGTAAGGATGGAATATACATTCATCTTTCCCTCACCACATCCAAATGGATCCTCTTCCATCCATGTGGAAAGGCATCGGGTCACATGCACTGCTCTCCAAAACAGCTCGGGACAAACAGGTTATAAACACAGAGTGAAACTATTGCTATTGTTCTGTGAGTGTGGATCTCAGCTTCAGAGGGATGAGTGCCAGATGGGGGCGGCTGAGGATTGAGCGATGGAGACGGGGATGGACTGAGTTGGTGAGGAAAAACTTTGTGGCATTATTTCCTGGTAACTCCACCCACCTCCCAGGGAATTATTGCAGCAATAAAGGTCCTGCTCTACAATTGCTCCTCCGTGTTGGATCCGTACAATGGCAACGGATGGGGGCCAGGGGAAGGACCCGGGCAAGGTTCAAGAAGCTCAACAAAGGATGAGGACAGAGGTGCTGTGATTGTCAGGCTAACTGGTCAGGAGCTGTTTAAAACATGAAGTGATGGAGAGGGTGAGTATCATATTGCACTTCTGCATTCATTGACAGTTACATTAAACTTGGTCCATAAAATAATTGCTTTGTACATAATGCCTGAAACAAAAAGCTACATTTTTAAAATATTAATGAACCCTGAAGGTTCCAGTCCCTCCAGACATTTTTTTTTCCTCTACATAAATAAATAACTTTCAATTTTATATATCCACTTTTTATGTTGAACATTTACATTCGCCTCTGTTTTACACTATCTACACATAAGAAAATGTGAACATTTCATCAACTGGAAAATGTACAGGTCATGTCTCGGTTCTGGACTTGGAGGAAAGGTGAATTTTGCAAAGGCCATATCCAAATTTGCAGAAATTATTTAGTGATGTGGTTTGGTGACTTCACAGGATGGATTGTGGCTTGGCTTCCTACTCAGATGGCATCTGTTTGATAGAACATTCGGCTAGCAAAAAGCTGGGACAAATTCTCATTGTTTCCAAACCCAGTAAAAGCTCTGGATGTACATTCAGAGAGAGCCAAGCTGAGTCAGCAGAAAGGGAAGTCAGTTTCTGGTAACAAAAAGTCATCAGGTACATTCTGTACTCGGATAATTACCAAAGAGAAGTGGTTGAAACGTTTTGCAGTCGGGTCTGAGCGCTCCAGGGGCTCTGATGCCGGCGGCAGCTCCGCACTGTCCCTGCTCTGCCTCGGCCTGGACCCTCCACACCACGAACACAGGAGTTGGATGAGTTGGGTTTGTCCCCGTGGCCCAGAGGCAGCGAGCAGAGCAGCGTTCACAGTGCTGTGTATCTCAGTGCGGCCGTCCTGCACCGTGCTTATTGAAACCGGTAAGAAAATGAAGCAGCCAGTCTAAAAAATTCTCTGGTATAAATAAGATCCTCGTAAGTAGAAAGTGATATAAAGACAGGAGAGTGTGGTGGGGAAAGCAGGGTTACACACAGTCAGGGAGCTTGGTAGGACTAGAAAATCTCCACATGAAGAGGCCGGCTGGAGTCTGTAAATGTGGAACCCCTGTGTGGATGCCCCTCTGCCCCAGGAGGTGTGTGCAAGGAGGGAACCTTTGCTGGCCCCAAGAGGGACAGGACTGAGGGGCTTTTTGGCAAGCCCTGGCTCCAGGCACTGTTCTCTGTCCCTGTCTGGGTGTCACTGGGGTGCCAGCTCTGCCACACGCCCACCAGCTCGCTCCAGCAGCACAAACCCAGTGCCTCAGGCACATCCACTGAGAAACACACCAGAAAAATTAAGATATGGCCTTTTCTTAAGGTTGCCTGACATTGTTGGCACACTTCCTTACAGTCTCCTTACTGCTGGAAAAACTTCTGCACAGATTGTTGTTTTTTTTTTAAATATATACATATATATATATGTGTGTGTGTGTATATATGTATAGATATCCACACACACCCTGGCTTAGCAATATTTCATTGTCATGCACTACAAACACTGGTGTAGCTACATGAGATGGTAACAGGTTTCCATTCTAAAAATCATCAGTGCAAAAAACAATGAGGTTTTACAGTTCAGTAACTATAGGTAAAAGAAGCGAGTCTAGTTCCCATGAAAGCTGCTACTGAACTTGGAGAGAACCTGGGAAGAAAAAAGGTCTCAGAGGTGGACGTTGAGAGAGTCAGACCCTGCATTTGGATGAGAAGAACTGCAATGCAATCCAGCTGCTGAGTGCCTTCAGCTGCTTCCAAATATATGGTGGTTACTTGCTGGAAATAATACATAGCGAGACTATTTGGAGACTTTAACAGCAATTAAGTGTCTGAGGTTTGTAACAGCTCAAACAAAATAGCTTGTATTCCTCTTTTAATAGGTCACCACATTAAATTCCATCGGCTTCTAAAAGATCTGTTTAAAAAATAACAGTAATAACAATAATGACCCCGCTGTCTTGGGCACGAATCTGCCGACATTCTGCCTCTGCCATCGGCCTCGATGCAGCTTCAGCTTTGCACTGCACCAGCTCCTCGAGAAAGTGGCTGCACGTGGAGCTCTCTGTCCAGGGAAAGCTCTCGGTGGCTCTGCCTGGCACAGCCCACGACAAATCCCTCGCTGGGGCCGGGGGAGCGGCGCTACCCAACCCCAGAGCCCCCACCTGACTCCCGGCACAGCCCAGGACAAGCTCCCCCAGCCTCGTGCCCTGTTCTGTGGCTCTGAGGACAGCACTCGGTCACCGTGTGATGGCTAACAAGGCGAGGAGGCACCTATTTACAGTCACTGACCCTGGATGAGAGAAGGAGGCAGGAGAGAGCGCTGTCCTGACCTGAAGACTTCCCCCCCGATTTCCAGCTGCTCCTCGGGCTCCCGCTCCCGCTGCAAGGCCTGCACGTTCCGTGTGGGAAACATCCCGTCTCTTCCCAGAACACCGTGGTATTAGAGTAGCACCATATTTACCCTTCCAGCCCGAAACACCGGCCTCGTCCCTCTTTCCCTTTATTTCTCCTCCGGTGGCTGCAGCTGACAATCCTGGCTCCGGCCTGGCTACTTCTGCCCCAGGAGGCCAGACTCCAGCCGGGACGCGGCGCTGCGGCCCCAGCAGCCCGTGGCGATGCTCATGCTGCGCTGGCTGCGCTCCCTGTCCCTGTCCTTGTCGCTGTCCGACTGGCTCTGGGTGCGCTCGGGCCGGTGGCCGCCGGCGCTGGCGGGCTGGGAGGAGATGGTGCGCAGCAGGTGGTTCCTCTTGCGCAGGAACTCGGCCTGGCTGGGCAGCCCGAAGCTGCCCTTGCGCAGCGCCATGCGCGTGGTGTTCTTGGCGGGGCGCGCGCGGTGGTTGTACTCCAGCTGGGCCAGGTGGGCCGCGTAGCCCTCCGTGATGAACTGCGGGGCGAGGGCGGGCGTTAGGGGTGGGACGCGGTTCCCTGAGAGCCACTGGCAGCCAGAGGTGTTCACTCTGCCAGGTTCTCTGGGAAGTCAAAACTTCCTTCTTAATCAGCCTAATCCCAATAACAATCTACATCCACTCCGGAACAGAAAGCCTCACCTCCTTCTGGGAATGAAAGTTCATTATAAACTCCAAAATCCCCATCAGCCTAAAAATAGACTTCGACTCCTTTACCTTCTTCCCCATTGCACTATTCGTATCATGATCTATCCTACAATTTCCAACATGATATATGGCCTCAGACCCCTACATTACAAAATTTTTCACCTACCTACTATTCTTCCTAATCGCTATACTCACCCTCATCATCGCCAACAACCTATTTGTGCTATTCATTGGCTGAGAAGGAGTCGGAATCATGTCCTTCCTTCTAATCAGCTGATGACACGGTCAGGCAGAAGCCAACACCTGTCACCCTGGTTTTTTAAGATTTTCTAAGCCTTCTGATGTTGACATTCTTGCAGTGAACTTTCTCACACACTTTTTGTAAATAACTCATTGTTTTGCATTCTTTTATGGAGGAGGAGAAAGTTGATGGACTATTGGTTTGACCAGTGTCATTGGAAGGGTGGCACTGTCACCCTCCAATCCACTGTCACTTTTGGAAATCTATAAATGTTGGAGTCAGAAAATAAACTTCTCTTTTTCTTCACCTTGAGAACAGCAGTGTGCACTTGTGTATTTTTGTGTCCTATAGTGACAAACACTGCCGCCCTTCAAGCATACTTTACAAGCAAATTGGAGACATCAGACTTATCCTCTGCATAGCATGACTGGCCTCTGCCACAAATACCTGAGAAATCCAACAACTTCCCACTGCTTCCCAAACTCCTACACTACCCCTCTTAGGCCTCATTCTAGCCACAACTGGAAAATCTGCTCAGTTCGGCCTCCAGCCCTGACTCCCAGCTGCTGTAGAAGGACCAAGCCCCGTATCTGCCCTGGAAGCACTCAGACCCATGATGTGGCCCTGCTACCTGGGACAGTTCCCACCCTGCTCAGTCACCAGACTTGTGAGGACCAAATTCCCACCTCCCTCCCAGGGGAGCAGCACCTCCAGGGCTCGGCCAGGCTGGCTCCTACCTGACACTGGCTCTGCAGCTTCTTGGTGGGTCGGCCGACGATGTAGATGTGCGTGGGCGGGAGGCTGATGGAGCTGTACACGGAGATGTCCTTGGTGGATCCATACGCTGCGTGGATCCTCATGTGCAGCTGGGGGACAGAGAGCAGCAGCACAGGGTCAGAACACACAGGCACCCCACGCTGCTCAGCAGGCTGGGCTTTGGGTTTTCCAATAGCATTTGTGGGAATGAATCTCAGGTCACTGGAACTAATGCAAGTTCCCAGCTGGATAATGAACCACGCAGGGAAGTGCTAATTAACAGAGCTGGGGATGTTTACAGGCTGTGACAAGAGGAGTGACAGCAATACAAGAACAGATTCCCCCTTTGCTGATCCACAGCCTTCCCTTGAGGTCTGCAGGGGGCAAGGATGCTGCACACTTCCCTGCTGTCACCAGGGGAGAGGAGCTGCAAACCTGAGCAGGAATCATTAGCCAGGAATGTTCCCCTCCACAGCCAAGCTGCTATTACCTGGTGGGCAGAAGGAGAAGGGACAGGCAGCAAAGCCTACTGCTTTTCAGGGATACCTCTGCCTCTCCTCCAGGCAGAGAGCAGCTCCTGGACAACCCCTTCTGAAGTGGGCTGGAGCAGGGGCTGCCAGGGGAGGTGTGGACATTGGTGCCACCACACACTGGCCAGCTTTGAGCCCAGAACCACACGTCAGGGAGATGGAAAAAGAATTTCTGACCTTGGTCCCAAACTTGTGGAGGACCAGAGAGCAACTGAGAGCCAGCTGCTCCCTCCACTGACACTCAGGCCAAAAAGGGAGCCTAAGTAAGTTAAGGACAGGCTTTTCCTGCAAATCAAGGCAGGGAAAGTGCTTGGGACACTGGCAGCTCCTTCACCTGGCAGACACAAAAAACTTTTTTCTATCTGGAGCTTCCCTGAGGCTCTGGGCTGAGCACTATCAGGACCTGCCAAGGGTCAAAGCCCTGGAAGATCTCCCTTCTCCCAGCAAAGCCATTTCTGCAGAAGCTTCATCCCCTCTCTGCCCTGCTGCCCCCACCACAGGCAGCCAAAAAGCCACCAAGCAGGTGAAAAAGTGCATGTGTGGGGGGAAGGGAGGCTCTGCTGCCTCTGTTCCATTAGGGGTTTGAGGAGCAGTGATGAAATGGAGCAGTGCAGAGAAGAGGCAACACAATTTAACAGAATAGACACTTTTGTAGAGCAATAAAGGAATGAAAATAAAATGAACAGATTAATCTTCCACTGCAGGTCACATTGCTGCCAAGAGACCGGTGCTGACAGTGGTGGTTGGATGAGGAGCAATCTAAAGCCGTGCCACGATCCCATTTCAGCAGAGGCAAGCTTACATCAGTGATGAGGGATTTCAGGAAGTTGGCCTTGTGCCGCAGCGGGTCGTGAACCAGCCCGTCGCAGAAGGACACGATGCCGTGGGGGAAGTTGTGCTGTGCTAACCACGCCACCACCCTCTGCTTCTGCATGTCAGGGCGGCCTGTGACGTAGATGATGAGGTAGCCGAGGTCTTGCCAGTGCCTGGAAGGAAAGGCACGAGTCAATGGATTGCAGAGCAGGGCTGGTGTCAGATCAACCACCCCAGGCCCTGCCCTGACCTTACAACGTCCACGGCCCCGGCGCGGACCTTGGGGTCGCTGCCCATGATGGAGACGCTGGCTGCGAAGGAGCCGTCGATGCTGAACACCACAAACTCCGTCCCCTTGGGCAGCACCGTGATGTAGCTGTCAGCAAACGTGTGGTCACCCCTGAGGGAAGGGATGCAGGTGTTTAGAGGCATCAAAATATCCACAGGGCATCACCAGGACCTGTGGAGCACCACGAGCCCAGAGCAGCTCCCACATCTGGCCCAAAGGCTCCAACAGTGATGCCACCCTCAGTTAGAGCAGGAACAGGCTCTGTGTGAGGGTCTCTGTGCTCAAGTGGGGATGGATTAGCACTCCTTGGCAGCAGAGACTCAACAGTTACCCCCAGAAAAACATTTCTGGGTTCACCACCAAGAAGATGCTCCCCTCCTCCCCCTCCCAGAACCCAACACCAGCAGCGGAGCTGAGCTGGAGTCCCTGGGCTGTGAATCATCACGAGTACAAAGTCCTGTCCCTCAAGGACAAGTTTATGGTCTTTAAAATACGCTCATTCGTGCAGTTTTGCAGATGGCCACGAGGCCCTGTGGTGCAGAAGACCTGCTCCTGCAGTGGGAGCTCAATTCCCGTGCTGGTGGTGATGCAGCAGCCAGAATAAAATATGGATTTTCCCCTTACAGCTGCAGAGTACAAATGGCTTTGTCTCTGTTGCTGGCAAACCAGGCTCTGAACCCACCCAGCAACAGGAGGGACCATGTTCTAATCCAATTCCTCTTTGCTCCTCCTGCAAGCCCCAGGCCCCTCACCTGACCACCATCTTGACGGGGTAGACGCCGATGCCCAGGCGCCGCTCCTCGGGGATCACGTAGGAAATCCTGCCACTGCTGTTGCTGATCTCCGTGTCAAAGTACACCCACTCCCCTGATGGTGGCTGGGTCATGATGTGGATGTCCACCTGGGGACAGCAAGGCTGTGTCACCCCCAGCAGGACAGGCTGGGCACAGGGACACCCCACCCGAGCCCCTGTGGGTGGCAGCGGGGTTGGTCCTGCTCCCACCCTCTGCACTTCATGGATCTGGGCTGGGCAGCACCCAAACATCAGGGGCTGCAATGAAACCTGGCCTCGGTGGTGAGACCTCTGTGACAAATGCTGCTCCTGGTGGGAGGCACCCAAAAGTCTGAGCAGGAGAACCTGGCCAGGACACAAGTGCAGCAAACCCCAGCAGGGACCAAGGGAGCACTGACTGGTGCTACCTCTGTCCCACAATTGTCACCACATGGTGACAAGCCCCCAGCACACACGGTACCTTCTCTCCTGTGAGGGTGACCATGTCCAATGGACCATACATGAACCTCCCAGTTAAGGTCTGGGGCCCATCCTCGTTAGCAATGGTGTCGTTGATCCTGTGGTTGGCTGTGACGTTCTGCATGAAGCAAGAGGGGAGGAGGAAAAAAAAAATAAACAGTTTGCAGCAATGGATAACCTCACAGGGAAATGCCAAATATAACTGGACAAATTGGAGCATGGGTTTCTCTGTGCCATTCCCCCCCTCCACTCCACCCTCAGCTCTGGGAAAGAATTTGACCTGTGGCAGAGGTGAAGCTCTGTGCCCTGAACTGATGGGTGGATTGGAGTGCTGAAGAGCCAATTTCCATGGCAGGTTGTACGTGCAATTCTGATACTCTCTATTAACTCTCCCACTTTGGAATTGAGAGGAAATACACACAGCTGCCAGAGAAATCTGCTGATATTGTTTCAGTTCTAGCACAGAATTGCCCTCTCAGAAACTGGAGACTTTACTGGGAGCAAAAGGCATTTACTGAGCTGAGAACTGGTATTATTGGACTTTGAAAGATGTTCCATTCTGACTCATTCCCTGACCCACAGCCAATGCTTCCTGCGTTTTACAGACTCAAGGCTAAGAGGAGACCTTGCTGACACACATCTTTAGGGTTGCTCTTTTACAGGCACCCAGGTAGGATATAACCATTAAAACAGCCCAGCAAACCCTCTGTCTGTGCCACCCCCTCAGAACAGTTTGTACAGCCCCAATCAGAGCAGCTGGTCAGCCCCAAACCCCCCTTACCCGGAGCTTCACGTTCGTCCTCTTGCGGAGCCACTTCTCCCGGGGCTTGGAGGGGGTGAAGACAGACACCTCCTTCCCATCCAGCTCCAGCACACTCGAGTTCTCGTGTCTCATCACCTGCAGGAGCACAGATCCCCCCAAGGCATCAGCCCTCTCCTCCTGCCTGGCTGTTCTGCATCTCCTGAGCCTGCAGTGAGGAAGGGCAGTGCCTGGAGAGAGGCCCCTGAGTTTGCTGCTGACTTTGTCACCTCGCAGGTTTGAAGGACAAGTGGCCTTTTCTGCACTGGCAAAGCCTGTGGCCAGTGCTGACTTAATCCTGGCTGGGATGCAGGATTTTGGACTGTCAGGAGGTACAAAACTGACTCTGCACTGAGATACCTGCCCTTCCTCCAGGGCTCCTTGGTCCCTTCCCACGGCCTGCAGGGGACACAAACCTTCCCCATTCCATAACAGACCCAGCACCAGCTGCTCTGACTGGCCCCATGCTGACAGATGCTGTTCCTTCAGCTCATTTCCAATTCCTACTGAAATTCCCAACTCTTGTCCCATGGCTTTTGCTCCTCTCACTGATCTGACCCCTGTGGAGGCACACAGGGGTCTGGCTTGGCTGCATGTGAGGCAGAGCCCAGGCTGTCTGTCTGTCCTGGCTGACAGAACTCCAGGACTTTGTGCTGGTGGGACATCACTGCCAAGCAGCCAATTCCTGCCTGTCAGCAGGGCATGGATGGGGATGGGAGGCAGGAACACAGAGAGAGGAGGGTTAACTCCTGCCTAGGTTGCTCTTACTTCTAGAATGGAAAAGGAAGAATAACACCCAGAGGCTGGGGACACCTCAAAGACTCACAGCCCTGCAGGACTGGGAGGTGACCCTGCACACAGAACTCCAAAACTGCCAGTAGTCCTTGGTGACCAAAAATTAAGAGGCCTTCTAAATGTGGGCTCTTTTACAAGGTCCTGAACATGTTCTGAAAGGTCAGCAGCTCTCCAGCTGAGCTTGGCTGACACAGGCCAGCCCTCTTTGCAGAGCTGAAGCTGGTTTTCATCCAGGGAAATGGAAAAAGGACTCCAGGGAGGATGAGCTTGCTGGGGCGGAAGCTCATGGAAATCCAATGTAAACAAAATAACAAATTTTACTGAAAATTATTTAAATCAGGAATGTATTTTGAATTCTATCTGGGCTTGTTTTAACAAGATTTAATCTTTGGAGACTAAAACTATTCAACAGCTTCTTTTTACATTTTGTCTAGAGATGACATTCAAAGGCCATTAGAAACAAGTCCTTATTAGGGGAAGCAGTTGTGTGGTGCTGGTGAAGGACAGCGAGAAGACAAAAGATGAGAAAACCCCTGGGTCTCGAGGCAAAGAGGAGTGAACAGAGACAGGACTGGGCAAGGGGGTGCCAGACTACCCAGGCAGGCACCAGCAGGCTTAGAATGGATGGAGAGGTTCCTCCAGCTACTCAAGCCACAAGGTTTGAAACACCACACAGTGCTACAGACCCAGGTTTGGGCTGAAACCTGAATAATTGGCAATTTACCAAGTGGAAGATTTTGTGTATGAGACTGTCATGACTGTTCCCCCTCAGGCACCATGAGAGTTCTCCCTTCTTTCCTGCCCTGTGAGGCTGGGCTGGGTGTGCAGGCAGAGCCTGGACACAGCCTGGCAAGGGAAGGGTCTCACTGGATTATCAGCACTGCTCAGCTGCCACCAGCACTGACACTGCTGCTGTTTATGGTTCTCACACTATTTGGGAGATAACACTGAAAGAAAGTTTGCCAACAGAATCATAAATAACTGAGAGCTGCAGCAGAGGAGGCTGCAGGAGAACAGGGAGGATTTAACAGCTGAGCTAATGCAAAGCAAACCCGGCGCCAAAGTGGGCAACACAAACCACAGAGCTCCTTTGGGTTTTGTTGTTTTCCAGCTCCATGCTCTAAGTGTCATCCTCTAGGGAATTCATATTTTTTAAGGCAAATAACTCCCCCTCATCCCCAAGAAGTGAAGGGAAAATATTTCTTTTAGGGAAAAAACACGTTTTAGACAGTAAATTTGAATTTTAGGCCAAATATAGGTTGATAAAATCTGAGGTGTCAGACTCCAGACACCAGCAATCCCCATTCTCCTGGCCCTAGAACTGCTTTGTGCTGCAGGAATGAGAACCAAATCCCAATGAGCTCCTAGAGGAGACAACAATAACTTAGAAAGGCAAAATGGAGAACTGCATTCTGCCTATCAATTCATATTGAATAAATATAAAACTTCCCCTTTGGTTTTATTGTATCTGGTGCTGGTTTTATTTGTTTGAGAAGTTTCAGTTTCAGACTTGAGATCTGACCTGGCACACAGGCAGAAACAAGTGCCACTGACCTTTGCCACAATGGATGTGATAGGAAACTGCCCTGGGCTCTCTCCATAGTGAGAGAACTCTCTCTCTCTCCCAGGGAGCTCGTCTGAAACCTGCTCTGATGATAAGAGCCCAAAACCCACACAGCCCCAAACCAAGCAGGTGTGACAGCACATCCATGAAGTCTGTATGTGTGCAGCTCCACCAACACCACGGGTGAGGAAAACAGAGAAGAGGAAAAAAAGGGATCTGCAGGGGCAAAGGGTATTTTTTTACCTCTATGCATCGACAAGTCTTATATGGAAGGCGCACTGGAAAAAAACAAAGAGCCCTAAGCATTTTTCAGCCCAAGGGAGAGGGGATGACTGTACCTGTCTGAGCAGGAAGGAGACAACGTCTGTGGACTCCCAGTAGCTGGCGTGGAAGAGGTGAGGCAGAGCCACGGTCGGGAACGCCGTGAGGGCGTCGGGGCAGTACAGGGCGTAGTCGATCCGCTTGGTTCCCCACCACTTGGCAGCAACTACAGAAGCAAAACACTCCTTCAGACCAAGGGGGTTCACAGAAGGGATTTCAGGGCTCTGGCTCCTCGCTCCAGGTTTGCCAGGGGGCTGCTCCCTGGCTGGTCCTGCTGCTCTGGGGAACAACTGAGCCCGGGCTCGGGGTTTGCTCACACCAAGGGAGGAACACGTGGCCACCAACGTGAGCTCTCCCTTGTTCAAGCAAAGAGGAAGGCACTGAAGGGCAGGTTAATTGGCTGTTAGTCCAGACCCCAGGGAAGGGGCTCAAGGCTCCTGTGCAATGAGCCAAAACATAAAGACAGCAACAAATCTCCCTGGAGCTGTGGGAGGAAGGAAGGGTGGGTGGGTGCCCATCTTCAGCCCTGCTTCCAACTCCTTTAGCTTTCACCAGGGAATTGCATCCAGGTATTGGCCACACTAAAGAGGACTGGGAATCCACAGGATGCTAAAAGGCACCACAAGGCAGGGAATAGGGAATATGGCACATGATGATGGGACTGGCAGTCCCCAACAAATCCTCATTGCCCTCCTGGGCAACCGAGATGTGCAGCCCAGCCCTCCCAGGGGCAGAGCCTCTGTGGGGGACAACAAGACAAGTACCTGCCAGTATTGGGACTTCATTGCATGGGGGACTGAAAAATACACTGGGAATTAGTGGGGGACAGGGATACAAACAAAACAGACAAGTTCTCCCTCAGGGAGCCCAACAACTCACAGGCAGGTGTCAGCCACCCTTCACCCCGGACACCCCCACACCTCAACTGCCCTGAGCTCTGCCCACACACATGTCCTGCCCCAATCCCTGGAAATCAGGTCTCAGTCCAAAGCCTCAGACCCCAAAGCCATGGGCTGCTTTCCCAGCAGCAAGGAGTCCTCAATGCCTGTGCACTCCAGCCCAGAGAAGCAGCCAAGGAAAGAGAAGATGGAGATCAAGAGAGCAGCAGAATAATTTTGTTTGTGTTTGCATGCAGGATGCAAGCTGGGGCTTTGACAAGGGCTTCCTCAAGCTTGGTTTGTCTCTGTGACAATGTTCCCTTTTTAAGGACTTCCAGGAAAGCTGCCAGGTTTAAGGTACAATCCAACACACCCTTCTGCAAAGGGAAATCTGGCTGGTGATGAGCACAGATGCTGAACTGAAAAGATGGATCCACCAGCTCCTTCCAGAGACCTGCACAGAGCTCCCACCACAGCAAATGCAGAGGGATGTGGATTCAGCACATCCCCATGGCCCAGCCCTGGCTGTGCCAGGTGACAGGTCACTCTCACCCTGATAGTCCCCACTTTTCTGAAGAGCCATGGGAAGGAGGAGCAAGGTTGGACACATCAATGTGGCTTTTCCAGAGCTCACAGGCACCTCCTCGCAGCCACTTCTGATTCCCTGCCTTCCAAACTGACAGCTCCTGGTCATGTCCCAACTTTCATTTCTCATGCAAGTCCCCAGCTTGGGTAATTTCAGATTCTGCACAGGAAGCAGACAGGATTGACTCTTCCATGCTCAGAAGACAGTGGTGGAGGCAGAAGCGTTGTCCCCTCAGCTCTTCCCAGAATTCCTGCTCCTGCCAAGTTGTTAGCTGTGTTATGATGGATCTTCAGGGCAAAGTGACAGAAATGCTTGTTAAGATGCAATCAGAAACTGCAAGTGCCTCAGTGTGAAGCGCAGAGGTTTGTGGTGAAGTTCTGTGACTACCAAATGAGAGAGGAGGCTGACAGGAGTGGATCTCTCCAGAATACCTGTCTTGATGTCCAGCTCTGGTATCCGAAGAGCACAGCCTGCAGCCCGGCTCCGCGGCCCTTGGAGCTTCCTTCCCTTGGCAGGGACTGTGTGTTTGTGCTGCCTACGCCTCCTGAACGAGGTTTGGGTAGGGGATTTGTGAGGGAGGGCAAGTTGGGACAGAAGGCTAAACCCCCTACAATGATTAAGGTGGTGTTTGGTTTCTAAAAGGAAAAATAAAATATATATATAAAAAAAGCAGAAATCACTCATTGTTATGGCACACACTGATTTCATCCTCCACAAACTCACGGTACCAGGGGAGCTGCACCCCTAGGGAGGCTCCTGGGAGGGAGCTGTGGTTCTGCAGTGCCCCTCCAACCTTCCTCCAGCTCTCCCTGGGGATAAGCACAGATCACATCCAGCCCTCAGTGCCACAGCTCCACGTTCACACCACCCAGGCTGAGAGCAGGAGCAGCAAAGGCAGAGCCAGAGCTTGGGGGACACTCGGAGCTGAGGGAAGACTCTTCCTCCCTGATCCCAGGAACAGGCTTTGATGGCTGTGTGCAGGAATAAATTACACAAAGCAGAAGCTGCACAACGGGGGAGAGCATGGGGAAAGCAGAGGTGAGTGTTGTGTGACCCAACCCTGCTGCAGCATGGGACAAGATCTCTCTGAGGACACGCCAGCCTCGGGGCATCACCCTGGCACAAACACCGCCCCAAGAACCACCCCTGTGTGCCAGCCCAGCAGCTCCCTGTGGGTGGGAAAGCAGCACAAAACAAACACCTTCTCCCCCAGGAGCTGCTTCCCAAGCAGATTCCCATTTAACAGTGCTTGGCAGGATGTCAGGACAAGTAAAGGATGCACGTGGGGAGTGCGGTGTCGGCTCCTGGACACACTTTGAGCAGGAAAACCTCATTTGTCAGAGAAGGTATTTTAGTTCTGCTGCTGAGTGTTGCCTCAAACAGGGCAGGAGGTTACAGCAGCCCCTGAGCAGCGCCCACAGACCTTCAACAACTCATACCTGCCTCCGGGAGCATTATTAACCTTAGCAATTAATGATGGAGTGAGTAATTCACAACTCGTGCCAGGAATGTATCTCTAAATGTTTGAGACCTTCTGGGAATAGAGTTTGGGCTGAAAATTTCCTCATATGCATGGGTTTTAGTTTTTGTTTTGGATTTTTTTGGGGTGGTTTTTTTTGAGTTTTCAGCCTTTTTTTGATCTGAGTTACCAGAGATCCATGAGGACACAGCGTTTATCTCATACCTGAGCTGAAACAAAGAAGGGGCTGAGCCATTAATAAAGTCTGCTCTTCTCCACTTAACAAAGTTTGTTCTTCTCCACTGTATTAGTTAGGAAGTTATACAGGTCTTGGGAAAAATAATGAATAAAAAATCCCTTTTACTCCTCATTCAGCTCTGGGAAATTGGTCATAAGTGACTGGGAGCTGCCCTGCAGGCTGCAGAAGAGCTGAATCTCTAATGCAAAGTAATAAATGTTCTGTTCTGAACCAACCTGTCCTTGCCTTTCAGCGTTACAGAGGGATTTACTCATCCCTGCTTTTGTGAGCCACATTTGAGGGATCTGCATTGAGCCACATCCTGCATTACCCATCTGGTCTCAAGTGCTGATCCTGAGCAGTTCTGCACGACTTACCATGGCAGCACAGCCACATCCCTCTGGATTAGCCCTCACCACACACAGCTCAGAGTCACAGTTACCATCTTTGCTTTAACAATTCATCACCAGCAAGGTCCAACATGCACAACGCAGCCGTGGCCATCAAACACACCCCCTGTTCCTGCAGGGGATGTGGCAACACGGGGCACTGAGTGTGGCAGAACCAGAATAATTCCAAGCTTTTGGTCGTGGCTGGGAAGCACCCCCCGGACAGACGGACGGACAGAAGCTCTGAGCGCAGAGCAGAGCAGAGCCTCGGAGGGGTGCAACACTTACTGTTGGCTATGTTGGAAGCAGTGTAACTGTCTGCCATTCCTGAGACCTGGCTGGCAATGCTGATCTCACTGGCTCTCCGGAAGCCCCTGAACTGAGGGGCTGAAATGGGGGTGGACAGGGACGCGTTTTCCACGAAGACGGCACCATGAGACTGAACAACATCTGCTACAAAGTTGAAACAGGGAAATCAAAATATTAGACCAACAGACAGAGGCTGGGCAAGATGAACTCGGCGGGGGGAGGAGGAAGGAGGCAAACAAAGCTGGTGGGTGCAAAAACCTCTCAGAGCTGATTGGAATGAAACAGAAACACCCCACATTTCATTGGAGCTCTGGTTAGAAAAGAAAGCAAATAGCACAGCAGGCAGAGACATGTGGCTGGAGGAGCAGTCTTTGATTGAGAGAAGCAAAGTAAGAAGCTCAAAAACCAGATCCAAAGAAAAACCCAGGCAGACTTATTCAAGCAGCAATAACAAGCATGTGTCATACATACAGATGTGAATATACACAATTTTATACATTCACATCAAGACAAGATAACCAAGGTAAGAAAAAAAACAAAAAAACAACCTTACAAAGAGGTATTTGTTTTCTTGAGATATTTAAATTTAAATGAATGTCTCCAAGATAGAAGCATTATTAAAAAGCAAAAATCAAGAAAACATCTTCATGCCTGGCAGGGACTAAATTTGGACTTGTATTTTACTGCTGAAGGACACAGCCAACACTCATTAATCTGGAGGAAGGGCTCCTGAAGGGAGTCTGGTGCTGAGCACTCGTATCTCCCATCAGAGTCAGCAGATCAGGGAGTACTCAGGCTCTATGAAAACAGAGCTTTTTTTGGTACAACACGCAGGTCTGGATTTTTAAATCCCAACCTGAGGTTTACCAAGTTAGGCCGAACGCCTCAGTACATAAATACAAAAAGAAGGGTTTAAAATCATGCTCACATGGATCTTACATATGGATGGGAGGGAAAAGGACCTCAAACACTCAGGAGTGGCAAAACGAGAGATGCTGAAAGCCACGTTAAAATCTCTGCATTTCAGTTTTGTCTCTGAAGAGCTCCAAGAGCACCCACCCCTCTGGGGATGCTGTGGGGCCCAGTTAAGTGGGATATCCCCAGCTCCTGCAGGGCAGAGGTTTGTAATGCCAACAGCAGGTGCTCACAGCAGGCAGCACCAGCGTGGCACTAACATGCAAAAGCAAAGCAATTCATTATGGGTTTAAGGTTGCCCATCTCTGCTGCACTTGAGGAGCAGCACCAGGCATCAGGCAGGAGATATCACAAGGAATGTGAGCACATTACTCCCACACATCAACACCCTCCACCTATTCCAGCCTGTTTAGTTATCCCTGGGTTTAATCCTGGCACACGGCTGACACGGGGCGTTGTTTTAGCAATTGGTTTATTTTAATATCAATCTTTTTTTGCTTGGGGCTACTGATTTTCTCCCTCCAATCCCTCCATTTGCAGCAGCAGCGTCTGTGCCCACACAAATCCTGCTGCAGCCCAGGGAGAGGGAATGTATGAAGCAGAAAATGTGTGGCTAAGTGTCAGTAAAAGAGTTCTGTTCTCTGCAGGGAAAATCAGGCCACAAGCTGCTCTGTGTAAAAGCTTTGTGGACTGTGAGATGTGAGCCTTAGCAGGAGCCTGACCTGATGATGAGCTGCACACACAGCCCACGTTGTGCCTGAAAGGCCCTCAGCAGCATCACTTTCTCAGCACTTTCCCCCTCTTTCCACCTTGCCTTGAGCTGCTGCCTGTCAAGGCTGTGACCAGGATCCACAAAGCAGCTGGTCCCACCAGGCCAGGGCTGCTTTCTGACTGCACAGAACACCAGCATGAGCAAGAAGAGGCAATCCCAGTGGAAAACAGGAGCTGCACTGAACCCCACAGGGGTCTCAAGGGTGAAGGCTCTCATTCCCTTTGCTGGGGGACCTGGGACAACCCTCTCTTCTCTGATCACCCTCCCTCTCCATTCTCTTGTCCATGAGATGCTCCTGCTCTTGTGTCACCAAATGGGTGCCCCAACACAGGTGATGATCATCACCTTCCCTGAACCTCCTCAGATACGAGGAGAGATTTGGCTTTGTCTGTGTCAGGAAAAATGCCAGATTCAGGTTTGACCACCAGAGAAACCTGAACTTCTTCTTCTGCTTTAGCCTAAAGCACCTGTGGCTTGAATTAGGAAGACAAGTTCAAGAGTGCTACAGGAGAAAAGGCTGGGCCCAACATGGCCTGCCTGGGGTGGGAGTCTAGCTTTGACTCCATTAGTCCATCTTCACTTTGCTCTGCCTGAACTTCAACTCCTTTTTGAGAACACAGAAAGTGAATAAAGGAAGAAACAGTGAGATTCTGGGCCTGCTCTTTTTTAGCCAATCTTGCTTTCCTGGGCTGACCAGGGATTTTGGAATATAACGAATTTGCAGCCAAAGCACCCAACCTCAGCAGCCCTTCCAGCCCCATCCTGGTGTCACCAGAGGAGCAAAATTCCCACTCCTGTTAAAGCCTGAGGTGTTTCAGCATTGCTGAACAGTTCAGTTCAGCACTGCCAGCGTTGGTGTCTGCCCTGCAGGGGACAAGGTGCCCCTGGACAGCAGCACTCCCCTGCTCCTGCCCACTCAGGTGCTCTGGTGCTTCTCCCTTTCCCAAGCCACACACCCTCTGTCCCTGAGAAAGGGCATTTTCTGAGAAAAACAAAGGCCAGGAAAAGGCAGGGTGGGAAATGTGGAGAAAAACCCTGTTTTATGCATTACAACCCACTCAGAAAAGCTTCCTCCACACCAAAGCTGCAGTGACAGCAACTTCCAAAGAAAATCCTGAGACCTGACTTGCAGAAAAACCCCACAAAGCTAACAACCTATTTCCTGAATTTGTGTATTCTCTGCATTGTGTCTCTTGAGCAGCAATTCTGAAACCAAGGGGGCTTTCCTGGGGACTGTGGTGACCAGGGTGGGATGTCACAGACAGACCCCAGCACCTGCAGCCAGGTGTCCCCAGCAGGAGCCATGGAAGCCTCCTGCACCCCAGAGGTGCATCCCCAGGCACAGCTCAGGTCCTGACAGCCACAGGGAGCTCTCCAGGCAAGCCCAGAGTGAAGCCAGAAGGTCCAGCAGCAGCAGCAAGACCTTTATCAAGGTGAGCTGTTCCTCTGTCACTCAGTGAGGACAGAGGGGCCCTTGTTCACTGCACTTTGTCCTGTGACTCAGGGCCACTGGACCAGAGTGAGGAAGAGGAGCCTGAGCAGTGCCCTGAGCACCCTCCCAGCAAAGCCACACAACCCACGCCATGGCCCAAGGTTTAACTGCACTCCAAGGGGAGTGGACATGGGAAGCCAAATCACTTTTTTCGTTTTGGCCTACCTACAATCTTTAATACTCATTTTGGTGCTGTGCTCTTTCACTTTTGGACTCATTTATCAGTGTTCTTATAAGGGAACAACCCTGAGCCATCCTCTCAGGTAAGTCCTTGGGGTACCTGAAAGACACATTTTGGTATGTGCTATTTGGAGACTGAGCTATTACACCAAAGAGGGAAATATTGAAAGCCATCAAAAAATATGTACAGGTCAATAAAAACAAAAAGATTAAAAACCACAGAAAAGCCAGACAGGCCCTGCTTGCCCTGGAATCACTGGACAGTGCTGGGCACTCTGCAGTCACTACCCTGAGATCAAGAGCAACAGATTCCTGCTGTCCACACATTTTGGTGACTTTGGAAACCTCCTGCAGTCCAGTGGCTGAATTGGGATTCAGCACTTGCTACACTCACATCAAGAACCGTTTGGACACATTGTGGTCTTGACTCACAGTGTAAAAAGCAGAAAATCATAGAATACTGTAATGGTTTGGGTTGGAAGGGACCTTAAAGACCATTGAACTGGGCACAGGCAAGGGATGCTTCTACAAGCTCTGTTCTGACCACAGGCAGTATCAGCTCACAGGGAAATGGCATTTCACCAGGCACCTCCAAAGTGGTTATTAATAGTACCAGATCCTTTCCCTCTGCTTTACCACAGAACCTCACAGCACAGGCAACACAGCAACTGCACACCTAAAAATCCTCTCCAGCTCCAGGAGACAGAGGAGAGACCACTGGGAAAACTCAGCAATGTTGCCATCCTGTATGACCACATAAGAGCCCAGACTGCTCAGGGACAGTGAGGGTCAGCTTGTTAAAGACAAAGAGGGCAGCAGAACCCAGCTCTCAATGCAAAACACCGAGAAAGGAATGAGAATGGGCAAGTGAGACACGCGGGGAAGAAAAAAACCAAAACAAAGGCAAATCTCATCAAAATTGCAGATGTAGCACCAGCCACAATCAGAATAAATGAGGCCATGCAGCATTGATGGTGGAAAATAAGGCAAAACAAACGCATCAAACTTTGCTTTTAAGGCGGGAGACGAGAAATGAATGTAAATAACCAACACGCAGAGCCACCCTGGGGTCTGAAAGCCTCAGTGCTGTGCTCAGCAGAGCCACGAGTGTCCAAACAGGAAATGGCCAAAGGGACAAAATCTGGTGTGACATGGACATCAAGTGGAGCTCTGGGCATGGGGGCTGCAGGACAGCCTTTCCCAAGGGATCCTGCCCTGGGTGAGCACCACAGGAGCAGGGCCAGCAGGGGCTGTCTCTGCCAAAGGCTCTTTCCAGCAGCACAGAGCAAAGCAGCCCATGCAAGGCAGCAGCTCCCCTCCAGCATCAACTCCAGAATGGGACAGAATTTATAACCCCAAGCCTTTTTCCACAGAGGCTCTCCCAGAGCCAGGTGTGATCCCCAGTGGTGATTTTGTGTGTGGCACAGCCTGAGACACGGCACAAAGGTTTCAACTCCAGGAGGAAACAGTGTGATCTCCAAAAAAGGACCCCAAGAACCCAACACCACAGACAATACAAAAGTGTAGATTACACACACTCAGCACAACCAGCACTTTTATTGGAAACATCTTGCCAATTCAGTACAGGAACAGGGATACTTGTTTCCATGAAGCTGTCCTGGTGCTGGAGAGCACCCAGAGGGCTACTTTCCATGAGGAGGATGGGATTGTTCTGGATTGTCTCAACTAGAAGCAGATGGGGAAAAAAAAAACATAACAGAAGGACAAAGAACAACAGACATGCGGCCACAAAGTGTTAAACATACAAACAGTTACACCCCAGCACTTAATTATGAGTCTTCAATGAACAGACAACCTTCAAATAGAGTAAAAGAAACAAAATGGGTGATTTCCAAACAGACCAACATCAGAGATTAACTGGGAGCAGAGGAGAACACAACGATGGCATTTCAACAACAAAAGGGAGGCATCTTCACCCCCTTCTAAGCCAAATCCAGAAATACACAGCAGATCCAGAGAAATATCTTTTACTATGAGAGGAAAAAAATATGCTGTAAGGGAGGAATCAGACTCACAGCCTACACAGTGCAAAGCACAGGAGTAAGCAGGGATGTGAGTTTGATTTTACTCTGCAAAGTCGTTGAAATGAAACAGGGACCAGCATTTAGTCCAGATGGGAAAATGGGGGAAAACCAGCCTGAGAGGCTTTCTGAATTGTGGGCTCCCAAAAAAGCTGCCTGCATGAGGAGATGTGCACAAGCAGCGTTACACAAGGTTTTGTACAAAACCAATTATAACTGAGCACCTGAATTTGACGTGATCTGCAAAACATACAGCTTAATTATAGCAGCAATTAACTTTTCTGGAGTGCCCTCCAGTGAGCACCAACTTCTGGAGCAGCTTGGTGAATCATGGTTAGCTCTTCTGGGTAATGTGTCCATCACAACACGGACTCTAATGGAAAGGAATGGCCTGTTACTTTCTGATAAGCAAATGAAGAGGCTTTGTCTTACAGGAAAAGGAGAATTTAAAGTTGGTTTTGTCAGTTTTATTCATGAAGGCAGAGCAGTATCTCTTAAAATAACAAGGCTCAGACCTGGAGGTTTTGCCACCACTCTGCCCTTCTCATAGGAGAGCTAATTGCTGTTTAACTTCACTGCATAGCAAGTGTCTCTCCAAACACAGCCAACTCAGAGGTCCAGGGAGGCTCTAATATTCCTGCTGCTGTCCACAATGATAACCAGAACACAGGTTTAGTGTCAATGGGGCCTCTACCTCTGGGTTCAGTGACAACAGGGGCTCTGGAATGTATTTAAGAGAAAGAAGGTAAGGTGTTCAGCTGCATTTTTTTGTAATAAGCCCCTTGCAGCTGAGACCTAGAATACACCCAAAAAGCAAATTGCTCTTCAAGTTGCTATAGATTCCCTGAGCTGTTGTAACTGGCCTGGGTACAAATGCAGTTGTGGGTGGATCCATTTTTAAAAAGTGTTGCAGCAAGATCTTGGCTAAATTTGACAAGTGAGTGGGGCCTGCAGAAAGCATTTTATTCACTTCATTAAACATGGGGTTTAGTTTGTGCCCATCTAAAAAATCAGGCCCTAGATTGAGCAATTGCAATACTTGAAGACACTGAACATATAGAAGGCCACTTCTTTGGACTTTCAACTTTAAAATGATGCAGAGGGGATCACCAGAACTATTCAGCTCTAGTTATACAATCTTCTCATTTAGTCCTGCATGATTCAAATATTAGACAAAGGGGATGCAAACAAGTAAATCATCTCATCATCTCACTGTAGACTCTGCTCCCTCCAGTCTTTTCTGGCCCTCCAAGTCCTAAATTCTGCCAACTCAGTTGTGTTTCATTCACACTCCATCACAAGCACCAGTCTGGGTGTAAAACAGAAGCCTTTACAGAGAGGTCTCCACCTCATGACCCTCAGCAGCTGGAGGCCCTTGTGTGACAAACAGAGGGCACACAGGACACAAGGCACTGATTTCTCTGCAAGAAAATTCCTTTGCTGGTAAATCAGGAACAAGCTAATGCTACAGGGCCAGTTCTCCTTCTCACCATTTCCACTTGTGTTGGTAACTTCATGTAACCTGTAACCCTTTAACAGCTCATGTGGATCCAGAGGGACTCACCCAGAACTGCGGAGTTGCCATCGCCCAGCGGGAACCTCTGGTACCGGGGGATATTGAAGGGGGGCAAAAGGTAAAACTTCCTCTCCAAAAGAGGCTCCAGGCGTGAAGCAGATGGGTCTGCAGGGTGGAACAGGTTATAGACCTGCTGACAAGCTGGTCTGAGCTGAAAGACTGAAAAGATAAAGAAAAAAAAATCCCTCAAGCATCAAAATATCGCTTGTTAGAATATTGTAAATATTTGTCTTGAAAAATGACAACTGTCAGGTTACAAAATTGCAAAAGATTTATCATTTATCACTCTCTCATCTCCTAGTTTAGTCAACTGAAACAATTTATTACAATGTTTACAGACTCAAGAACTGCCCGGTGCTTTTCCTGTTTGGAAATGGTATCACCAGTGGTGCACAGAGCACAGGGAGATCTGCTTCTTTACAGTGCAATAAACATGATACAGAAATGTTTGGGTGTAACCAGACCCCTGCAAGTGCAGCAGGAGGTGCTCACCCCACCCACCAAGGGAGCAGCTGGCACCAGGACTTACTGTCAAGAGCTGGAATTACAGTTTTCCTCAGAGCAAGCACCAGACCCAGGGGAGACCCAAAGAGGAAGAAGTCTGTGATCTCAAAGTCAAACTTGCCAATATTTCCTCCATCCAGCATCGTGGAGCTGCTGGATCTCCTGGATGTGGGGTCGTTTCTCAGGACACTAGAATGTAAACTGGACAAGAAAAGAAAATAAAGTCTGAACTAAATCCTCACTGTGTTTTCATAATTAAAGCCTGGATTAGTGACTGACAGTGGATATAATTTCGATCTCTTCAGTGAATGAACTGTGCTAATCAACCCTCAGTGACCCCACTGCTCTGGCATCATTTAAATGTACAAATCCAAGCTTCAGGTGAGTTCATTTACACACCATCTCCTCAAAATGTTTCTTCTTTAAGGGTCAAAATCATAGAATATGTCCAGCTTTTCCTCCCTCTCTCAGGTGTCAAATCTGTTTGCAAAATTCCACCTCTGCCTTGTGCAGGCTGGGCAATAAACTGGTTTAACACAGAGATTTAAATTCACATTTTATCTGGATACTGAAGAAGAAGCAGCAGGATTGCTTAGGTGAAAATCCTGGGAATCCACCCTCATGTTAGGGAGAGTTGCTTCTCTGCAGTGTAAATCTGGGGAAGTGAAATGACAGATGTGTAACAGTGATAACCTGGCTCACAAAAGGCTTTCTGAGATGCTTCTATTCCCACCCAAAAGCACAAAGCTGCAAATTCCAGTGGCAGCTGTAGTGGGTTATCTCATTATAAGTAGAAGTAGAGTTGAAGGCAGTACCAGCAGTGCCTTAAGAGGGTGTTTGCAAACACTTAAAAAAGCATCAGAACAGGTTCTATAAAACATGAAGGAGAAATGGATATCATAAGAGATGGGTTGGATAAAGGGTTTACTGGCCTGGAGTTGGGAATGCTGCAGATCCAACAGTCTCCTGCCGGTTCTGTGGCCCCAAAACAAAACCTCTGGTGGTGACCAGTACTTGTCACATCCTATGTGCAACAGCTCTGGCTCATCAAGGCTACTGCTGAGGACAGCACTGCTGTGGTCCCCAAACAGGGCTGTTCCACCATCCTCAGCACAGAGCAGTAGCTCACAGACCCCTCAGACACAGCCACAGCCCTGGAGCAGCTGCAATGCTCACACTTTTGGGGAAGATAACCTGCTTTCAGGCAGACTTTGCTTTCCTGCCATGGCAAATAAGGAATAATCCCAGTGACAGCTCCAGTGCTGAACACCGTTCCCAGAGGATGCTGAAGCTCCTCCTGCTCCTGCTGTGTTCCCTCTGGGGCTGCACACAGGCACAGGCACAGCTCTGCTCTCCTGTTTCCCAGCCAGGGAATGATCAGTTACTTATGCCAGACACACACACACATCACGGGGAGTCAAAACAGTGGTGTCAAAACGGGAGGAACAGGAGGTTACAGCAGTGACAGCTCAAACGAGCCTGTTCCTGTTTCTGTGATGCAAACGAGGCTGCAGAGCCCTGAAACAGCTCTGAGAACAAGCCACCTTTGGTGGAGCTACAATTGCTTTAGCTAACAAGATGCAATACAGGAGTTTGCTGTGTGTGAGGAATGCAAAGTCATTTAGAACACGCTCAGTTTCACTAAGGCAGGGTGACAGCGATGGGATTCCTGAGGAAAAGCTACCCCCGTGACAGGGTGGGTGCAGGGGCTGTTTGGTGTGTTCCACACAGCTTCCCACAGCATCTCTTCCTGGGCAAGGGAGGAAGCAGAGCAGGCACAGCACGCAGCAATTTGGGCATCTTCACTCCTTCTGCCAGGAACTTGGAATTGCCTTTTCAGCAATCAAAGGAAATGAGAGCCAAGGGGAACTCTGGATCTGTCATGCTCCAAGCAACCTGCAGTGCCCTGTTCTCCCTTTAAAGAGCAGCAGATGTACTGTGTGCATTAATTAAACAAGAGCTTATGGATTTCAGAAGCAAATCAACTCATTTACAATAATACAAGTACAGCACAGCCAGAAATAATGTAGTTGTGCAGAAGGACTGAATTTAAAAATAAATGTGTGATTGTACTCTCCAGATGCTGCTCTGGCTTGCTGGGCATTATCCCAGAGAAGTGGGTAGGTCTGATACATGAATAAAAATGCGAGTCTTTGGCACAGGCTGAAATCTGCAGTGGGCACGGACAGAAAGGTCCCTGTGAGCCAGGCTGCCCGTCTGCCGAGCCCTGGAGGGAAACCTGGCTCTGTTCTGCCAACCTCCTGCTCGAAGCCACGTCACACCAGGGCTTGGCTTGAAGAAAAATCATGGGAAAAATCATGGGGAAAATCATTCCTTGATGGCAGAGGCCAGTGGGCGTTCTGCTGGGGCTGGCTGGGAGAACAAGGTCCAGGGATGGGTGTGAGAGCGATGTTCTGCCGACATGCAGGGGGGGATGAGTGGATCCCTGCTCCCCAGCCTCCTCTGCCCCAGGGACGAGGTGAATTCCTGCTTCCCAGCCTCTCCTGCACCAGGGAGGAGCTGAATCCATGCCCCACAGCCTCTCCTGCACCATGGATGAGGTGAATCCCTGCTCCCCAGCTTCCCCTGCCCCACAGAGCTGAGTGAGAGACATGCAGAGAGAGCTCCTACCGCAGCTCCAACCCGCCCCTTTCCCTGAGGGAATCCTGGTTTTGAGCTCTGGGAAGAGACTCATTTTTAGCTCAAGGTCTAAAGGGAGGTTTAAAAACACATAAAACTCTTAAGAAGTGAAGATGCACAAATCTGTCACCCCACTGAATCACGACAGCTCTTGCCAGGGAGTCACAAGTGCTGCATGTTGGGTGCAGGCAGAGCCCTTCAGAGATGGAACAGGAAGGACCAGCACAAAGCTATTTGGAACAACAAAATGAGCAATCCATTATCCACATCAGGCCCAGCACTTATTCTAAAATAGGTGCAAAAATGCATCAAGATGCCTGCCTGATTTCCTTAACTGAGTCTGTGCCCCTGAGGTCAATAACAAGGAGGAAAATCAGCACATTTTTGCACAACTCATATTTTCCCTGTAATACAGGAGACTGTTTTGAGAAGGCAAGAACAAGAGCCTGATTGCCTTTTATTAACCTGCTGGAAATAGCCAAGAACCTCACTGGGGATTTGTAAATGCAGCTGTCTTTCTGAATATCCTATCTCTGTGCACCACCAACATTCACTTCGATACCTTCTCTCTCCCATAAACCATTTACCAAAGGGCCCTGACATGGCAGGACAACACAAACCCCTGTGCTAAAACAATGACTCCAAGTAGTGATGGAGGGGGAGAAAAGCAGGGGAAGCCTTGAGCACAGGGCAAGAGGAACTTGGATGCAGCTGCAATGCAGGTAATGGGGTTTGCTGTGGGGGATACTGCTCCCCAGTTCCTGGACATGAGAGAAGAGGGATTAAGAGCATATTTACTGCAGTTCCTCCAGGCCTGCAGGAGAAAAAGCTCTGGGCTGTCCAGTTCCAGAGGCTGAAGAAGATTCAGTCAGAAAAATCCTCTGGATTTACAGAAATAATCCCTGAATGACCAGAGGCCATGGGCAGACTGCTGTGAAAATTCCATTTTGTTATGTTAACAGACACATTTCTGAATGTCCATTTGAAAAAGGTTAAAAATGTGATACTGGGGGCTTCAACAGTGAGTAACAAATTTGAAACATGTCCTTGGTGCAATGAAGCAGCCATGGCAGGGGACAGAATAACTCAAAATCAGGTTTCAGAGATGCTATAAAATTAATACCACACTGGGTTCCCAGTTCTGCTTCACTGAGTTCCCTTACACGATTTCTCCATTTGCTTTCTGACCTCCATGCCACACTTGGAGCACAGCAGAGCAGCAGCTCCCTGACTGCCTTGGCTGTCACACAACAGCTCAAAGGGCTTCTTGCCATTGCACCACTGATGCAGTAGAGAAGCTGGATTCTCTCAGTGCCACTCAGCAAGAAAGCTGTTAATGTTTTGGGGTTTTTTTGCATATATAACACACCAAAATCGATAACTCTCTAATCTAAATTGTTTTCCTACACCTTGCTTATCACAGGATGACAAAGCAACACTCAGGTTCCACAGATACACCACCCCCAGCTCCAGGACACTGCTGGATCTGCTCCTTCCAAATCTTAAATCTTACCTTGAAAGAAAGGCTTGATGCTGCTTTATCGTGTCCAGCTCATAGGTGGATGAATCACTCCTTTTTCGTGGCAGCTGCTTCTTTGGATCTTCTCCATTGCTACGAGGAATATCAATGTTGCTCCTGCTGAGGTGTCTGCTGGCTTCCAGATTAGAGCCACTGGAACAGTGGCTGTTGTTCACCGTTATCCCAGGAGACAGAAGGTCGGTATCCTGGGATTTGAAATGGATGGATTTAGCTGAATTAAGAATACACCCACATGGTAACACCTCCCTCCTCTCCTCCCTTCCCCATTTACCCCAAGATCCAGTTGAGGCCAGTACAGAATCTCAGGCCCAATCACTCCCTCAAGTGTGGGTGATGCTTCACACCAGGGGGTGAAACATCCCTGTTTAGAGCAAACACACCCAAACTGACACCCATATGCACCTTAGGACATGTCTGCCACTGATAAGGAGCAGAGCCTTTGCTGTTTCAGGAGATCCTCACCCAAAGCAGGCCCTGTGGAGGAGCTGGGGGTCAGCCTTACCTGGACACTCACCACGCTCCCTCGCCGGCTGCTGTTCTGGCTCTCGGACACCGTCTGGTTGCTGTAGCATAAGGCATCAAATCCCAGGATCCCCCCAACACAGTCCCCTACCAAGCAGACCTGAGACAGGAAACAGAAGCAGGGGAGGACAGGGAGGAGGAATAAAAAGGAAATTAAGAGAAGAAGCCCCTTGACTTCGGTTCAGAACTAACAGTTGGACAGAGAGCTGGATCACAGCTGGAGTGACAGGATGCTCAGTGCCTCCATCAGTAAAACTGCTCAGCCAGTGAAATCCATCACTGCCTGCAGACTCCCATTCTCTCACACAGCTCAGCTGTCCTGGCTGTCCCCACCAGCCAACTGGAGCAACAGGACAGCAACACAGAGCCCTGATCCTGGTGCTAACTGCAGAAGCCAAGCTGGATCCCCCTTGCCAGCTGCCTGTGCTACCTCAGGGAAGCTTCTGCCCATTTGTATCCCGAGGGGTAAGAGTGCTCTGCCTCCAAGGGTATGAGCAGACAGGCACAGTAAAGCACCAAGATCCCTGGGCAGGAGAGGGCTGGGAAGAAGCTCAGAGTGAATAAACCACGTGACAGCAGAGCAGTGTGACAGCTCCTCTAATGCCTGCCCTTGTGGGGCTGGGGAGTCACTTTGCTCAGAGGTGCGAGGCTCAGTTGTGCTCTTTATGAGGTGCAGCAGCTGCACAGCCTCACAAAATAATACACCAGGGGTGTACAGCTCCAGCACGAGCTGCTGAAGGTCCTTTAAAGCCAGGAATGCTTAAACAGCCTTGGTTTGCAATGGGGACGAGACCTTGTTTAGTAACAAAGGCAACATTCCTGCTCAGGCAAGGTGTGTCACACTGCAACCTGATGAACTTCACAGCTTTGGAGCTTCATTTCTGAACACAAACTCAGGCTTTGCTTCGAATCCCAAAGGTCCAGGACAGCACACAAGCAATAATCTCTCCCTCTCAGAAAGAAAGGAATGGAAAGCACAGCACTTCCTTATTGCAGCCCAGCACTGTCATATTCCCATCCCTCCTGAGAGATTTATGGCAAAGAGAGTTTCAGAAGGAAATTGCTTCCCTTGTTCTTGCTCTGGCTGTGGCCTGAGCAGCCCCTGGCTCACCTGGCCATTGAAGGAGGTGCCCTCCTGGGATTTGATGAACTCACTGTAGGCCTGGTTGGCTCTGACAATGACAGTGGCCACGGCCTCCTGGTACTGCGGGGAGGACGTGGCGAGCAGGGGGAGCGCGGCGAGGGGAATGTGATCCTGGCTGTTGGACAGGCAGCCCTCGTCATAACTGTATGGGCTGAGGCTGCAGAAGGCAAGAGACAGTGGGAACATGGGGAAAACAACTTGCAGGCAGCACAGTCAAGTGTTGTGGTTCATAAAAAAAAGCCTCAAGACAGAAAGGCCATTTATTCCTCTGTGAATGGGTGAGAGCTTAATAAATCTTTCCCTCCCATCAAACGTAAATCTTCAAGGACAACATACTTACACTGACAGAACAACCTCCAGACAAGGAATTAAATCCTTAGTATTTATTGGATTAATTAGAATAAATCAATCTCAGAACTTGTGCTGCATGATTACTGCATTCACTGCAGCTAAGTATGAAATCGAGACTGAATGCCTGGCTGGTACATTAATAAATGCATTCCCAAAGCATGGTCCGAGCTCCCAGTGCTACATGCAGAACACCTCAGGGAAACAAACAAAACGAAACCAACTCCCAAAACACCCCCCCTCCATGATAAAACAGCATCAACTTACCTGGACACCAGGGAAAATGCTTCAGAGCAGATGGCTGGACAAGGGACAAGTTTGATGGCAATGTGTCCCAGAGCAGCTGGGTAATGCACCCTCATCACCGTGTCAAACACAGTTGTGATGGTGTTGACATCCCCTTGCTTGGAGCTCTGGTCACCACTTCCTGAGTCCAGGATGTTCCCTCCATGGAGGACCAGGAGGAGGACATGGATTTTACTTGGCTGCATTAATGGCTGCACTGATTCATCCTAGGTGGGGATGGAAGAGAGCACACAGAAATGCTCATTTTTCAAAGGGGTGTGACTTGTGCCTAATTTATGGCAAATTAATTTATGGTAAAGGTTATTAGATACACCACAGTACAATGCTGAGAACCAGAGTACTCCTTCCAGGTCTCTTAACCTGCACTTGGGCATGCACAAATGCACACACAGCCTTAGTCTGACTTGTTAGAAACGGAAGGAGTGCTGAAAGTAAAAGAAAAAAAACCTGCATAAAATTGTATCCAGGTAAAACATGGCAGCAGTGAAGACATCCTTGTGTATATTAGGGTGGAAAAATACAGAAATAAGTTGTTTTTTGTGGGGTGCTGAGCTCAGCTGAAGCAGTTGGCAGTGAAACACATTCAGCAAAATTAAGAAATGAGATCAAACAGGTCAGCAAGTGGCAAGTTACTGAGAAGTTGTGGGAAGATCAGTCATTGCATGTTTGCCTAACACGGAAGTTATAAATAAGACTTCAGATTTGCTTGAACTGTTGCAAAAGAGGAAATGAAAAAAGTTCATGTCCCCATAACCCACGGAATGGCCAGCACGTGGCTGGGAGACTGCTGCATGAACACAGTGAGGGATTTTAATTTGGCTGCCCAGGTGATTTGCTTATTGTGTTGAAGCAATTCCTTGCCTAAACAGGCTGTAGTTTGGGGGAAGGAGGGAATTGTATCCTTATCATTAATGCCTTGCAGAAGAGCTGTAAGCCCAGTCCTGATGCCCCAGGCAGGTACAGGAGCATCCATGTGCACATCCTGTAACACAACAGAGCAGTAACTATTTTAATATCTATTTGCTATCAGGGCTTTCAGTGTTTACAGCTCCCACACGGACTCAAATCCTCCATCCTACATCTGTGAGATCTGTGCAAACCCTTCTGTACCTGACCCCTGTGCCAGCAGAGACATCTGAGAACATCCTGAGCAACTCCCTGCTGCCATTGAGAGGGGTAAGGAAAGCATGGAGGGCAGCAGTGTTTTCCATTTGGCAAATTGTTCTAATTCGAGCATCTTCAGTCACCTGTTGTCCTTTGAGCAGTGACTGAGTCCCTGACAGACCTGCTGGTGGGAGGAAAGCATGCCCAGGCACACATTAGCAGCCTAACAACCACATCACATTTTTGCCAGATAATGTTAAAGCTTGTCTTACTACACAGCCCACCAGAAGTATTAAAATTCTCATCCAAGTCTGTAATAACGATTTTTCCAGACCTCCTGCATAAGAACGGCCTTGAATTATTTAGCACCATTGCACTGTATCCATGCTGCTCTTCAAAGCTCCCCTGGCTCCAGTTTTAGCACCTGCACAGTGAACCTTTCCCTGGCTGGAGGCACAGGAGGAGCCCTCAGAGCATCTCAGCACCTCTTCTGCTTCCAGACAAGTGTTTTAAGTGTTCATTTGGAGAACAACATGAGTCACACCAAGCTCAGGTCATGCAGAAGTTTATCAGCAGTGCTTTGGAGGCACCTTTCAGTTCATTACCCTCTGCTCTGAAGGAAGTGGGGAACTGCTGATCAGTTTAAGGGTGGAGGTAACTATTGAGAACTTCCTTGTAAGATCTGGAGCCTCTTAAAACACCTAAATCCTGAACCACCTTCAAGTGAGGGAAGCTTTTAACCTGAAAATCATTGCAATTGGTGGCACAGGAATTTCATACTATTTTAGCAGACAGCTTGTGAACAACTACAAATAACTGTCTTTTTCATCTTGCTTTGAAGTCTGTTCTTTTTCTAAAATGAAGGCAGAAACAGGAGGGGGTTGAATTTGCACAGCCCTCTGAGGAAGAAAAATTTCCCACACCATCTTGAGCTCCAAGAGAAATCTTAGGGCTGTGACTTGCTTATTTTGAGGTGGCCAGAGCTGTTCCCCTCCCAGCCACCCACTCTCCTCACAGCCCTTGAGCTCTCAGTCTATTATGGAAAAGCCAAACCACCATGAACTTAGAGCCTGGCACAGACAGTAATTCCAGAACTCATGATCTCTGACGGACCACTCAGACCCAATGCAGGCACCCTGCAAAGCAGCTGCACCAGCCCTGCAGCACAGACAGGCAGCTGCTGAAGGGCAGGATGAGAACAGCCAGCCTGGGGTGTCTGAGCAGGACTCTGAACTGCAGAGAGCTGGGCTGGCTCGGTGGGGTGTTATTTATTTATTATTTTGCCCAGAGCACTGACCCAGGCTGTGCTATAACTGGATTCCAAACACGACTCTGAGCAGCTCCATGCTGTGGGCTACAGCTGAGCACTGTCCTTTGCACCTTGGTGCTGCAGGAATGTGTTCTCCCACTCCCACATCCACACTTGCTCATCTGGCATTGCAGGATAGCTCTACCCTTGAGCTGCTCTGATCCCCACAGTTCTTTTCCAGCTGGATACCTGCTGCCTGCAAACTACACAGCATTTCCTGTATGATGTTCCAAAGATGGGTGAAAAACCCCTTAAATCAGAATTACAGAAGGACACACACAGGGGCTCAGCAGCACATGGAGACAAGACACTGCTCACAGCAAAGGGCCCCATTTATCCCACACAGAGCCATTCCAGCAGCACAGGATCTCTCTACAAGCAGCCCAAGCACTCACCTCGATGATACTGAGCCTCTCCACGCTGGAGCCAACGTGGTACTCTGCTGATGTCTCCTGGTACAAGTCACCTGGAAGCACAGAGGTGTAAAATGTCAGCACTCCAAATGCTCTTTGGCAAAGACATTCTTCCATACAGACACTGCTTGTTCCAATGCCTCACATCTCCTTCATTATTCCATCAAATCATCCTCTCCCTCCTTCCTGCCTCCTTCCACCTGAGAAGCCTGGGCAATGCTGGGTCATTTATTTTCCAGCAATTTCTCCTAACCTGGCTAAGAGCTGAGGACATCAGTGAGCTCTTCTCTCATTACAGAGATCTGGTACTGCTGCTTTATTAAGGATGGCAACAATGGGAAATCCCTGCACGACTGTCAGAAATGATTGGTTTGTGGGAAAATAAAAGGAATTGCTTGAACTACGCTGGGGAGTAGAGATCTGATGTATTCCTACATCTGTGCCTACACAGACTGACTTTGTTGAAAAAGCCTGAGTGTCACCTTCCACCATGCATCGCTCTGGCTGAGGAGCTACAGCTTCCTTTCACCATTTCATAATGATGAGCAGAAAATAAAACTGAGGCAGATACAGTCAGGAACAAAGGATGGAGCAAAAGGGAAAGAAGAGCCAGGAGAAATTCAAGTCATTTGAGACAGAGCTGGGATATTTCATCATTATATGAGAGAATCCTGGCTGTCACACAAAGGAGCCAAACCAATGTGGAAAATAAAAGAGAATCAAAAGCTATCCCAGCTCCCACTGAGCAAATCTCTTCCAGCAGCACTGGACAGTCATTTTTATGCTCTGTCTCAGCTTCTCCCTTTGTGAGATGAGGATAACAAGTTTTACCTTGTTCACAATGAGGCTGTGACAATTGCCTGGAAATACTGTAAAATAGCACATGCAGTTTGTACTTGGAAAAGAATTACCCTGGACATCATCGCATTCGGGGGTTTCAATTTTATCCATCAGATCGTTGGAACTCCATTTGGTTATTTCTTTCGGGAACATTTCCTCATTATCAGACAAGTCCTCTTTAAAAAACAGATTTTTTGACAGTCACAAACACAGAAATATGTATACAGAAAAGAGCCAAACCCAGAATTTTAAATAAAACCCACAACTCTCTGCAATCTATACACATTTGGATAGCTTAAGTCAAAATAAACCATATACTTTACCAGCTTTTGTTATATAGAAACCAAAGCACCTTTTGAAAAGTAAACAAAATGTTTTAACTGCATGATTTAAACAAACAAAACTCCTAAAACATGGAAAGAAGCAATCTGAGTTTTTAATGGTACCATGTTTGGCCTTTGCCTTGCCATTCTCTCTGATGGTGCCAAAGCAGCCAGAATGCTCCAGCACAGGACAGGACAAAGCAAGGATTCCCACTGGGACCCTCCCAGCCCTGTTTGAGGGCTGTGGGATTTCTCTGGGGGAAGAAGGGACAAGGATCACTGCTGCTCATAGGACCAAACCCCTAAAAAGGCAGAAGCAGTAAAGGGAATGTGAACTGCCCAGGCTGATTTCCTCAGGAGATGAGACACACATGGATCTGCTTTTTTCCTTCCTACCTCAGTATCTTCCAAACCCTGCAGCTCAGTTCAATCATAGTCAATAAAGAATAGGGGTCCCAAAAATATTAAGTTCTTAGAAGTGTAATTAAAAGGAAGAGACATACAAAGGGGAGCTCTCCTTTCTCTCTCTCTGTTTTTTTTCCATTGAGGATGCATCTTTTGCTGCTACGATGGTTAAGTGCTTTCTAATTTATTTATACCTCTGTGCTTAGTATGTCTTTCCTGAAAATTTTGGGCTTGTAAATTTAATAAAGAGTTATAAACATAATAACAGCAGTAATTACAGATGTCTTGAAGATCTAAAAGCTGTAATCTTCAGAGTCCCAGACTAGGATTTCCCCTTTCTTACTGCTGTACAGTTACTAAGAAAATAATTAGCTGGAAGAATCCCACAATGGGGAACAAAGAAAGGTTATGAAATATATTAATCTTTTCAGCAAATCTGAGCAATAGCTTTAAAAAAATATATGAAGGGCACTAGGTGAAGATCCAAGCAAAGCCTGATTATTTTAGGAGTTTCTATTTCAACTTTGACCATAAAAAGAGAGCAACCTGGAAATTTTGTACCAGCATGCCATTTCCTTTTTCAGCCATAGAAAGAATTTGAGTAAATCCCAATTTCCCTGCACACAGGGGTGTGGAGCTGCCTGTCCAGAGCAAGTGGAAAGCACAGGCCTGTAACACACGTGCTGGCAGAGAATTAAGAGGACGATTGCACTCTAAGCTCCTCCAGCAACTTAATCTAAATATTAAACTTAATTCCTTGAGAGGTCTAATTACAGCCCTTACTGCTGCTCAAGTGATCCCTGAATGGGATATTACTCCCATTATTAGCATTTATTACAGGATAGATATTCGATATTACTGTATTTGTCACTATCTTTACCAGGGAATGAGGGTGAGTGGGAAGCTGGAGACAAGGAATCTTCTGGGACTCAGGTTACGCCCACTGCACTGTGAGGAAATGTGTGTGTGTGTGTGTGGATGGGAAGCACTTCTGAGGAACTCTGCTGGCTGTTGACTCACATCCTGAGCCCTGCCAGTTCCCATGGTACCGACCCCGGCAGGATGAGCTGCGAGCGGAGCCTCGTCCCTGCTCACAGACCCGCAGTCTCTGCGGGCCAAGGGGCACCCAGAGGTCCCTCCTGGGGATGGGGCTCTGTTCAGCTGCACACACATGCCAAGGCTTTGACTCATGAGCCAAAATCCCACCAGATTTAGGGACAGACTTTTCAACCCAACCGTGCCGACTGCAGAGGAGAAACTGTGCATACACAGAGACTCGCAGGAGAGCAGCTGCTTTTACTCTTAGCAACCTCCTGCAAGTATTGCAACAGAGGTGCACAAGGCTCATTTTTGTTAATTCCCCTTCCCAGGCCTGTTAGGAGCATGCCAAGGATTCCCTGGGCCCTGGATTCCCTGGCCCCAAGGATTCCCAAGGATCCCAGGTGGAGCTGTCTCCATCTCAGTTTTATTACTGAGTAATTAAAATGGCAAAAAGCGTGTGGATAGCGCCGGTGCCGTTTGGATGACTCACTCCTCTTCCCTTATATGTGAGGGATTTATTGGAGCAATATTTGTTGTAAATGCTAGTAAGTTAATAAATAGTTACACTTAAACTAAGTTGGCCCTTCCCTTTCCCAGCAGGAGACACACATTTATCCCAATTCACACATGTCCCAGCCACTTCAGCTGCTGTTGTGCAGCTCAGCACACTAACACACCCCTCTCTACCCCACAGTTTGAGATCCATGCCTAAACACCCATGGGAGAACTCTTCTGGAACATGATACTATCAATTTTTGGAGGTTGAACTTCAGCTGAGCATCAGCTTCGCAAAACTGGGGCGTCATTCTTTTAACAACTGCATTTCCCAACTTCATCAGCAAATATTGCACCTCTCACTTCCATCAGACAAGCCAGGAGGAGAGTCCATCTGTTGTCAATAGAGATGGAGCCCTTCAGGCTTAAATTTGCATAAAGTAGAATATATAAAATGAGTGCAGTGGAACAAAGCTTCTTCACACACACATGCACAGGGGAAAAAAATATAACAGTATTCTCTTAATACAGATAATCAAAATTACTTTGAGAATTCTGGAATCAACGCTGATTAATTTTGGCACCTGAAGTACCTTGCTGCATTCGCTGTTGGTATTTCTTGGAATGGGAGAATGAGGAGTTAATAAAGGCAAATTTGGGTTTCTTCAGGCCCAGACAGGGCAATTAATCATACCTCTTACTGATTAAAAAACAAATTAGAAAAATAATCAGTCACAGTGAATCATTAGGACACACCCACCGTCCAGTTAGTACTGCTGGATTTCACACACACTCATTTGCACCAAATAAAATACAGCCCCAAGGGGTTCAAGATCCCCTGTTCTCAAACAGCTCAGACTGCAACTGAAATGGTGCTGCATTAATGTAAGAGTCTGCTGGGTGATGCTGGAAGAAGCTGCACGTCATGGTTAGAAAGGAAAAGACTTCAAAGCAAAAAAGTCTCAGCCTTTTTCCTGCTCACCCCCCGCCCTTCATGCCTTCCGTTCTCTTACCCCACCATTTCAGGGAAGAAACGATGGTGATTTAGGCTCCACATACCATGTGCATCAAAGAATTCATCATCTGAGCTGTCATCTGAATCCCTGGCAATGCTCTGCATCCTCCACTCGGAGATACTATGGCGCGAGGGACTTGCTGGAAAAAACAAAAAAGCTTTATGCGAAACGCTACATCCACAAGACAGAGAGTTCCCAACATGATCTTTGCTGGAGGAAGAATCATGTGTTCTCCAAGAAAATTCACTGCTGCAATATTAAAAAACACAAAACCCCGATGATGCTGGTGTGATGTCAGTGTACTGCTTTACAGATCCTGTTTGTTTACTGTTGGTAGAACCTGCCAGCAAGATGCTACATTAAAGCAAAGCTGCTTGGATCACTCTTCTGCTATTTTGAATGGCAGCTATTTATAATTGTTAGTAGGACGTGCAAAATCAGCTGGGTTTTAAAGTTTGCAATTAGGAAGGAAGCAGGCTGATTGGAAGCTCTCTCTGTGCCTCTCATCAGCACACAAGCCATGCCTCTGCTTTGCTAACTTTCGGGTGGGTAGCTCAGCAGAGCAGCCTGGAGAGGAATAATCTGTTTTCTGGAAGGAAATTGCTTCCACACAAATTGGATTAGAGATCTGTTTAAACTTTAAACTTGAATGATTTAAACAACATGCTATCTGACTACTTCAAAGGAAGCTGTCGGAGCAGCGGTCCTGACAGAGCAAGGAGAAACCCCAAAGTCCTTTTAGTGCTGTTTGCCCTCCTGTTCCCACACCTACCTACTCCCTTTCACTTTCGCCTCCAGAGCTCTCTGAGCTAAATATAAAGACATTATGGCTTCTTCTTTTCTTTTTTTCAGATATAATTTAGCAACCATCCAGCCCGAGCGCTTCTCGGCTGAAGTTGTCTCAGAACAGCTGCCTGCTGAAGGGAGCGCTGTCCAGAGAACGATGGGAGGGAGGGTTTGTCCCCTCGTGCCTGTGACACAGAGCACACAAAGCACTCACAGCAGCCACCTCACCCAGCAAAAACCTGAGGAGACTGACAAGTTCTCATTTAGCATGTACAAGAGCCTGAAAGGCTCCGGTTACTGTGACAGCCGCACAAGCCGTTTCGTTCTATTGTTCCAACAGACTTGAATATAGAAGTAAAATTCTCCTCATCTCCCACCCAGCTGTCACAAGGATGGAACAAGGATGGAGACCCTGTGCAGAGTCAGGTAATTACAGCTCAGCAGCCCCCAGCAGCCACCCTCGGGAGCAGCCAGCAAGGAGGTGGCAGAGCAGAGCTCATTCACGCCCGAGTGACGTCAAGGCACTCACATAATAGTTGCTAAAAATAGAGCATCTAATAACACATGGGAGGGCAACAAGGGTCCTGCCATCACCAGAGGTCTTGCTCGGGTGGTGGAGAAAAGGAAAAGCTTTGGAGAAAAGGCGTTTTTTTCAGCTGGAGGTGGCGGTGCGTCGCGACAGCCCTCCTTGCTTCCATATGGTAATGTGCTGCCAGCATGAAGGAGGATTAAAATATCTGTGTGACGTACTTCCCAGCACATCACAATTAATTTCTTTCATTACTTTTTCTTGTAAAAGCTGAGACATTCTGCAGTTGAAAAGAAATTCATGCTTTGCTCTCAGTGAAAACCTTCAAGTGAAATCCTGAGAGGTCTGAAAACTCCAGCTCCCAGTGAACTTGTCAGCAGAGGAAGAGGGGGTTTGTGCAAAGAGCATAATGGGGGATGGGTGCATCAATATAAAATCCTGGTGCAGGCAAAGTAGCCAGTATTTTTATCTTTATGCAGTGATTTATGAAGCATCTGGTAGGTTCTTCCCTGGGGCTCACTCGAGTGAGTCATCGCAAGGTAAAACTACTGCTCCTCTCTCATTCACCCCACGATGAAATCAGTGATGGAGTGGGAAATAAAAATGGAGACTCAGCTCTCAATATTTAGTGCATATGATAGATGGAGAAGCTTCACTCACCCAGATGTTCCCTCCACTGTCACTGGAAGAAATGCTGCCCCTTGGGGTTTTCATGGGTTTTTTTCCCTCTTGCAGTGAGAGCTGCAATTTCCCTGCTCCCTGCAGCACTTGGCTAATCAGAGAGGGAACTGCTGAGGGTTTGAACCTTGTGGCTGTAACTCACCAGGGAGTCACCTCTCTGTACAGAACAGTCCAAAGAAGGGAAGTACAGCAAAATGAGGTGAGTCCCAAGGGAGAGGTGAGTAACGAAATCCAAGCTCAAAGCTGAGTCCTTACAGGGTATCCACAGCAGAGCTCTAACATCAAAATCCTGAAAGCTTCCTGAATGGTGTTTCAAAGGCAATGTACAGTCCCACCAAACCCCAGGGTGAGGTTCTGTCTCCAAGCAGCTGCTGCACACCGTCACCAGGGGAAGGCACCTTTGGGGTTTCCTGCCTTAATCTCCCCAGCAGCTGATGAGACGTTTCACTGTGCACAGCCCCATGGAGCCAAACACTCCTCCTGAAATGACAGGCACGTGGTGGCACAGAACCCTGGCCAAGGAGCACAGGCACCTGCTGTGACACAGGTATCAATGATAAGCAGATATCCAGAAGGGAACACTATGGAAGAGCCTTAGAAAGCCACCAGTGGCTCCTCAGTAACAAGGACTAACTCTGTGCTGCTGGCTGTCTTTTGAGCCCCAGTGCTGCCAGCCAGCTCCTGCCTGCTTCTCTGCAGTGTTCTTACAGATTCTGCGCCTTTGATATTGGCAACTCTGCCATGTGACACTGAGTCACAGTTATGGGATGACTAGAGACCTTCCCAAACCCAAACCAGGTCACCTGACAAGACTGAGCCTGCAGCACCAGCAAAGAAGGCCTCTGAGCTAACAGCACTCACAGTACTAACACACATTATCCCAAAGGCACCAGCCACAAGGAGACATGGCCCAACCCCCCAAAAGCCCGACCTCCATGAGTTCAGAAGAGCAAGTCACTGGCAGCATCTTACCTCCCCTCTTTGAAGACCGTGAGGACTTGGAGGACGTGGACCATTGCTTGGTGAGGGACCTGCCGGAGGCCGCGTCGCTGTTGGCAGAGGCGTCCTCGGTGTCTGCAGGTGACCCCGTGCTGGGCTCCACGTCCTTCTCCCCAGCAGTGTCCTTGACACCGTGCTGCTCTGGGTCATTCTCACCACAGAACTGGGCCATCTTCTGGGCCAGCATGAGCTGGGCCTCCTTCTCCAGCTGCCGGATGTCCTCGATGGTGAGCCCGTACCACTCGTCCTGCCAGCACCAGGCCTGGCGGTGGGCCCGGACCATCACCTTCCTCAGGCCTGCAAAGCCAAAACGTCCCCGTCACCAGAGCTACAAACTGCAGCAACCAACTTGTTCCCTTCCCAAAGCCTCTCAACACCATGGCAGGGACATTACAGAGACACCAGCCTGCAGTGCAGGACCTTCACACAGTCAGGGTGGCAACCTGGTCACTTCATCTACTTTATCTCCTCAATTCTTTCTAATCAATCTGAAATCACTGAAATCAGCCAGTCTTCTGTCACTGGAAGGGGAAAGGGATTCACCTTGGAAAGGGATTTTAACTTGGAAAGGGGTTTTTAACTTTTAACTTGGAAAAGGATTGCCTAATTTTGGATGGAAGATTTTGCCTGCCTGCTCCACCAAGGAGGAGCCACACACAGACCATGGTTTCAACTCCCTGAAGTTCTAGAAGTTGCAACATTTGGATCCTGACTTCAAAGTGAAATATATTACCAAGTAATAAATAAAAGAAAATAGAAAAAAGAAAAAAGCTACTCATTTTTTGGGTTTTTTTTTTAACCCTGGAGAGTTTCAAATCATTCCTTGATGGATGCTCCACAGCCCTCCCCAGCTGTTACATTACAGAAGCACATCCCACATTCCTGTCCTTGGAAACCCGTTTTCTGCACCTGGTTTCTATGTATCAGTAAAACAGCATCACAAATTGGAGCTTCTGAGATAATGGGATAGAAAGCAAAGTAAGGGAGGGAATAAAGATGCTTTATCTTGCAGATACCATCTGTCTTCTGCTGCAAGAGAAAAATGGAGTGGGTAAAGCCAATTTAAAGTATTTCAATGTATCACATATCTGAAAGGAAGAGCAGCCTCAGTATCAACACACAATGCACCTGAACAGGCAACAGATACTCTCCCTAAGACTTAGACTCACTCACTAACATCATCATCCCCAAGACTTTTAAAACATAAGAGTCACTCAGGATTTTCACCAATATTATTCCTTAAAAGCTCACAACAGGTCAAAACTCCAAACTGCTATTTATTCTTGATGGGATCACAGAGCAGTAATGATGCTTTTAAAGCTTCTCTAAATACTGACCAACTGATCCTCAGGAGTTTTTTTTCTGATAACAAACAATCAATTAATATTGCCCCCTCTTTAATTACTAGGAAACTGAGGCAGAGATGGGGTGAAGGACAAGCCAAAAGCCCCAGTGGGATTTGCTGTCAGTGGAATTATGAGAGCAATCAACAGGCTACATTAGAATCATTTAGGTTTTGGGAGCTGCAGATTGAGCTCTCTAAGCACCACCATGAGCAAAGACATCCCTCACAAGCCACTCTCCATCTCCAGGAGCATGGCCAAGGGGGATGGTCCCACCATGTGCAGGGTTTCTGAGGTGCTGCCAGCATCAGGAGCTCCCCTGCTATACAGAAAACCTTGGATCCCACCACTGTCACAGTTTCTGTGATGTTCTGCCTGAAGATCCGCTTGTTTTCAGCAATCACTTTTTGTTTTTTTTGTTTTCTTAAACACACAAACCCCATGTTTTTATATGTTCATCTCCTTCCAGATCTGAGCACTTTATTGTCTGTTCTGCTCTTTGGTCAGTCCTCAATGCCACCAGTCATGCCAAGCCAGGCTGCCAGGAGGAAATGGCCACTGAGATCAGCAGCTAATGCCACGGACCAGCTCAACCTGAACTTCATTTACACAGTAAGATTAAATCTATCAATATTTGATGTATTTTGCTGACTGACTTTCAGAAGGGAGAGGCAAGTTTGAGCCAGCAGAGTGTGACCTTCTGGGGCAGAGTGACAGCCTTCAGCACCTTAATTCTGTTCGACCTGAGCTGAGATTCAGAGTTATTTCCCCTGCCAGATTACTTTTTGCAGAACTACAGGAGAATGTTTTAGCCTCTTCACCTCCTGTTATGATTGACAACCAGCAGAGCTTAGAAACCAAGATTAAATTTACACCACACCTACAAAGCCAAGAAAACATTTCTCTTGCTGTCCCCACCACCCTTTGAACTTCCACACCCACAGCGTCCAATTCCACCTTGCTTGGAACACCTTGAAAACAGACTGTGATCAGACACAAGTGAATGCTGCTCTTATCCCACAGCTTCCCCTGTTCAAGGGCTCAGCAGGCTCCACTCCTGCCCCTGAATCCAGCCTTGATGTATCAGTGCCCCAACTCCTCAGAAATTCTCTGTGCAGAGGCACAGATGCCACCAACCACGTATCTGTGTTTTAATGGACTAACATCACAGGGAACATGAAAACCACCTGCGGGTAAAAAAAAGTCTCTTGAAGTTCCTCTCTGCCTTCTTAGATCTCAAACATCACCTGCACTGCTTCCTGCCAACCCACAGACCTCCCCATGTGCCCTGCTCACATCCCATTGATTAGGCATCCCAAACCACCCTTCCTTAAAGCTCTGCTCCTTTGAAAATAGGATGGCACCACAGGGCTTCAGAGCAGCTGTGCCTCTCCCGCTCCAGGTTAGTTAAGAAGTCCAAAAAATAGATTACTTTCCCAGCATTTGGCCTTCACCTGGGATGTGCCAGCAGTGCTGCATTTCTCTTTCTTAAACACAAGGAGAAAACCTGGGGGAGAATGAGGCTGTGCAGGTACAAAAGAAATGGAAAAATAAAAGTCATGGCTTGCAGAAAAGGCTTCAGTGCCAGGGAAGAGAACTTGAGGGGCTCCTCTGTGCACAGCAGTGGGCACTGACCTCCTCCCAGCAGAGACCCAGGGAGCACAACAAGTGTCCCACACAGCAGCCAGGATCCAGCTACAAATGACTGAACTCCCTGTCCAGACACTGCTGCTCTCCCTGGGCAATGGAAAAAAAACAAGTCTCAAAGGATTTCTGTATCAGAATCTTAGAGAAAAACAAGTTTTTTATTGGAAAGTGAAAAGGAGGGGAGACACCAGACTCAGGAAAGAGAGTAATTGGGAAAAACTCTCTCTGGAGCAGATGCCCATCAGAAGAGTGCTGAGGGAATCTGTGGCCCAGCTGCCTTTCCTTTTTCTCCCTGGAAGGAGGGAAGGTGTAAATGTGTCCCACTCAGCCACAGAAGTCCCTGTCACACACTGGCCCAGCTGCAGCACAGTTGGAAGTTTGCCTTGCCAGCAGGTTTTCCCCCTCCACCAACATGCCCCAAGCTCATCTGAGCCTCCTTCCCCAGAATCAGAGGAAAACCCCACAGCCTCATCAGACACCTCACTGAAGTCACCCAGCAAAAATGTGAAGAGGTTTTTTGACAAGGATGCAGCTACCAGCTGGTTATCAGTCATTAAGTAGACTATCATTTCTCCAGAGTGCAATGCTTTGTTTAAAAAAACAAACAAACAGTAACACCACACATGCACAAATGTGCAGGCTGAGTTCAGAGCACCCGTCATCATGTGTTGATTTAATTATTGTAACATTTCCCACTGTGCTGTGCAGAAAGATCATCTGTGAAGAGCTGAGCAGGGTGCAAACATTTAAATCATTTGATTTCCAGCTCACCACCTCAACAACTCAGAGGCTGGTTGAATCCTTGAGGTGCTGACTGCTGTAAATGATTTGTGGTGTTGGACTCCACCATACAAAAGGAAGTGTAAATGACCATTAGACAAACCAGGGCAGAGAGGTGGCTTCATGTGAAATTAAAAAACCTTTGGTCTGTAGTTCTGGGCCTGTTTTCCAATGTGAAATTAAAGTAGTAAATGTAATAAGAACTCAACAGAAATAAATCACAAAACCCACCAACAAATTCTGCCCTTAATGCCCTCAATATCCAAACAAAGCAATTGCTCAGATACCCACTGCCTCTGTACCCAGAAGCAACCTCCAAATAATTTTATAATTCACAATTTCCTGACAGCAAATACAGGATGCCTGATTGTCCATGTGCCACACAATTTCCCTGACAGTCCCAAGAGATCCCTTAACCTTGCCAGTACAATCCAACCCAAGGCCACCTGCAGTCACACCTGGTTGCTTCCCTGCCCTCCCTTGCTCAGAGCCCTCACAAAGAAAAGCCTGTGGTCACATCCACATCATGCCAACAGCAACCTGCCTCCCCTTGGAAAGACAAAACTCTACCTCTGGGATCCAGTGGGCAGTGCATGAACTGAGTCATTTGAGTGCTTTAGTGAAGCCAAAGTTCTGCAAAAGAGCTTTCAAAAACCACTTCACCACAGTGCAGCAATTTGGGCATATTTAGCCTAGGACACAGTGGCTTAGACAAAGCTCCAGTTACTGGGATGGAACACACTTTGCCACAGTATATAATTAATAACCCATACACAGTCAACACACTTGTTTAACAACAAAAGACTCAGAGCCCACATGCACCATTAGGAAGCAAGTGGGAGCAGAACATTATGCAGTGCCAGTCCAATTAAACTTAAAATCTATGGGAAAGGAGTAAAAAAGCATACAAATATTACAGCCAAGCAGACTAATAGCCCACAATCACAATTTTAGTCTGTGTCTCAGGCTGTCAAAGCACTGAGTAACTGTCCAATTAGTCATGGGAAAGAATGGCTGCTGCACTCAGTACGAGTGAGAACGTTTCAACACCGGCCCCCAGAGTTCCTCCCTCTGTGCTCAGCAGCCCTTCCACACTGCACAAGCCATCCATCACTTACCTCACACCTGCTCTTTTTTCAACCCATTCTCTAATTTTAGTTTGCTCCACCAAGCATTGCTTCCCATTGGGCAGAGTTTGGATCTTGCTGTTTGTTTCCTTGCTGGCTTGGTGACCCTGCACAGGGTGGGCTAATTCCCCAGGAAATGAAGTTGCTCGAGTTGGGAACAGAGGAACCAGGAGGAAAATGCCAAGGGAGAAGGGGCTGACCCAGCACAACGACTCTGGCTCCTGGGAGCCTGGCTCACCATCAGGTGCACACTGCACAAAGTCTCCAGCTGCTTTTGGCCACCAGCTGGAAGCCCCCACACAGGGATCTGCACCTAAGCCTGGTCAGTCCTGTTGTAACCACATCTCTCCTACTTAAACATCCTCATGCATTGTGGCTTTGGTATAAATGCTGTGGCACTTTGCCCACTCCTGGCTTCCCCACAGCTGTCCCAGGGCAGGGGGAGGCCACACAGCTCCTGCAGATGCCCCAAGCTTTTACTTCCACTTTTCACTCACTCTACTTCTTCTTGCCTAAAAGACTTCCCTGATTTTGTGCATCTTAACCACTTTGAAAAACACTATTTGCCATCTTTATAACAGGCTGGAAAAGCTTTTGAAAGGCAGACAATGAGCTGGCTCTGGTCTGTGCAAAGCCTCAATCAAGAGGGAAATGGCAGGCAATCTTTCACAGAATACAAAAGCAATATTTCTAAGGGACCACAGTTAATCTATGCCAAACACCTCTGAACTGGAAGAGTCATGTGCTCCTTTTTCATTTAACAGATACAATGGAGTTGTTATTCTGCCTCTGTGTTTTCCAGCATACACTAAATTAACCCATGTCACTGAAACACCAAGGGAGTTCAGTGCAGAGAGGCACTTGTAACACAGCCTACAGCAGGAAAAGCCTCCATCCCTGCCCAAAGAAAAGCAAAGGAGCTGTAAGAAAACAACCTGTGAGCATTCAGAGAGAGGGGCACACTATTCTCCACTGCTCTATCAGTGTTTTTCACATTAGCTCTCAGGAGCAATGTGACTACAAAGAGCTTGAAAATTACTTATGCTAGAATCAGGCACTTCATGAAGACTTGCACATCAAAAGCAGAGTCACAGAGGTCATGCAGGAGGATTTACAGTGCACTGGAAGGTGGTAGCATCCTCTACACATCCTTTTTTTTTTGGCATTTTCTTTGCCAGAGGACAGCCAGAGCTCTGCCCTTTCAGATGGGATCACTCCTTTAAAACACTATTTAGGTTTTCCACTTGGCCATTGAACCAGTCATTTGTGGCAAGGCTCAGAAACTGTATCAGATGTTTTATAGATTTTCTGCAAAAAATAAATTACTGCCAGCACTGCCAGCACCTGTACTGTCTCCACTTAGTGACTCCCAGACACATCCAATTCCTCCTTAAAAGCCCTGACCTAACAATGATGCATCCATCAAAGAAGGACATTTACTCACAACTCAGAGCCACACAGAGATCCACCAGCCCTGTCACAAGGCAGGTGGAAACTAGGGATGCTCCAGGGAGTGGTTTTCTGGAATCACTCAGGATGCTGAAGTGAAGCTTATTTCTTTAGGCAGCCCTTCAGGATGGATTCTGGTCACAATAAAGAAGACTGGCAGAGTTTAAAAATGATCTGGCAAGTTTATCTTTAAAAAAAATTTTAAAAAGGAGAATGCAAGATGTTGCCTACACAGGACTTGAAACCTTTTCAGTGGGTTCACGTGGTTTGGATTTGTACATACCACAATTATAAGTGACAGAATAACAGGATTTTTTCTGAGCTGACCCACAGAGTCATCAGACCTGAGAATCTCTTCACAGATGTGTCTTGGAATGTGATGCATTGCACAGACCTCACCTTCACGTTTCAATTCAGTGCCAACATTAAGGAGTGAAGTCTGCAAGGGCAGAAATGCTCACCAACATCGTGGATAAAGCGCTCGATTTTCGACTGCATCCCCCAGTATCTGAACTCCACTTTACACAGTTTGTATGCACACATGATGGGATATTTCCCAGGGTTGTTCTTGTACTCTTGAATCCAATCTTCTGAGAGGGGTCCTCTTTTAGTCTTCACTGATTTATACAGCTTTGGATCCTCCTCAGCTTTGTATTCATTGGGAGGGATAGGATCTTTAACAATATCAATAGGATCTATAGAAAGAGAACAGAAACAGTTAGATGTTTCCTCTTCCTGAGCAAAACGTGAAAATATAATTTTTCATGAGTTATTTCTGTTTCAATAAGTACCAGAAGCATTACAGCAATTTAGTTTCTTTTTACTTACACTTAAACAACTGATATTTAAATTGTTTATACACTACTGCTGGGCAGAGATCAGCTCTGCCAGAGGAACGAGCACACACAGTTCCAGCAAACAGAGGCTTTGCTCCAAAGAGATGTTTTTCCCCACAGTAACTGCAGATCCACAGCACTCTGGCAGCTCTGCACACTCTGTCTTTCCAGCTCCACACAGATCTGTTGCACATTCCACCTTCCAGCTTTTCTAATACCACTCAGTGCTGCAGCTGTCTCAGCCAAGACAGTTAAACACACCTGCCCTGCCATGGAACAGACATTGCCAAGGAACATCTCATCTCTGGGTCCATCAGAGGAGGGGACTGGGAACTCCTCAGCTGCTATTGATAGACCAGATGTACTGTGGGAAGCAGAAAGTTTAACTCAAGTCCTAATTAACAATCAAACAATGGAGAAGTGGAAGCTGCAGCAGGAGTGGAGTGAATTAACATATTTTAAAGACCTGCAATCCCCAGAGCTCAGAGGTATCTGAAGTTTGGATTGAAGGGCAGGATCTCACTTCCCCAGAAGTGACAGCTCTGTGACACCTCTCAGTGCAGTTTGGGACTCAAGTCTGCTCAGCAGTGAAAGCCTGGTCAGCCAGGGCCAGCAATGAGGGCAGCTGAAGTGAAGTACAAAAGTACTTTTTTGAAATACTTTTGCCTTTTCTCATTAATTTCTTACATTAACTCAATCTTCTAAAGACAGCTCTGAAGTGAGTGCTAACCTACATGAGGGCAGGACTAAAAGGAGAGGGAACGAAAATTAAATGCAACTTCATGCTTCAAAAGTGCAGACAGGAATCACTTTCATATACATGAAGGAGCCACACAAATAAACAGCAATATTTCCACAATTATACAGCTATTTTTTCCTCTTCTTTGGTTATTTCTACTTATTACCCCCAAATTCATTAGATGTCTTACTCCTCTTGGGAGCTGCATAAATAAGATGGAAAAGCATCAGCTTAAATTTACAGATGGGGGATTCAAATTATTTCAGAAGAGAATTCTGGTATCCTCACCTTACTTGATGTAACCCTGCCTGCAGTGACAGTGACAGGGATGCAGGTGAGTGTTTAAAGAGGATGGACACACCAAGAAAAGAAAGAAAAAGACAAAACCAGGGAAAAGTAGAGAGGAAAAAGGCTATTTACCTAAAATGGTTTGTCTTTTTTCTGCAGCAGAAAGGTTGAACACGTTGTTATGGTCTCCTGGGTCAGTTTTGTAGTAGGTCTCAATATCAATAGAGAACTTCTCCACAAAAGGACACGTGTACCTGGGAGCCAGAACAACACAGCTTAGAGTAAATCAGCCTCAAATCCCAGCCAGCCTTCACTCATGTTTTCCTTCAGATATGCTTAAAATACCAACTAGAGATTGTTCTTGAATAACTTCTTAAGACAGGAGCTCACCAGTTTTCAGCAAGGAGATAAATTTTGGGCCCACTGTATTAAAGAGTTGTGACATGGATACTGATACAAGGACACTCAGGAAATGCACCTGTGCAGGGAGAAAAGCAAAGCTCCTGCCTGGAATCTGTGGCAGAATAAAATACAAACTAGTTCTGTGCAGCACAGGTTTCCTGGCCAACTGATTGACTCATAGGCATTTCAAGAGAAGAGATAAAAACTGACTGGAAGTGAACTTTAATCACTTAAAAGTCAGGCAGCTCCATTATATTCAGTCACTGGCAACAGCCCATATGCACACACAGACTCCCCACCTTCCCAGGATTGATGTTACTTGCAGAGACCAACTAAAACAGAACCAGAAAATTTTTCCACATTTTTCGTAAAAATCAAAATACCCATTAAAGCCTTTTTATTGTGCAAGGTGTCAGGAAAATCAGATTTGTAAATGTGAAAAAGAGCAAATGCTCTGAAATGGAGTAACTAGCACAAAGGTTATATTTTTCCAGGGTATGTGAAGCCCTCCCTGACAAAATCAGATGAAACAAGGAGGTCCCAGAGGGCTCCACAGAGCCTCTGGCTCTCTTCCCTCCTCAGGCTGAAAACCATAGGATGTAGGTTCATTATTTTCTAGTGAAATGACAGACAGTTATCAGAAAAGAAGTGCTGTGATTATTTATTTATTTATTAAGAAAGAAAAAGAAAAATCCCCTGTACAAATGCATCCTGCCTTCCCTGACAGGATTCAGCATGACATCTGTCCCAGCACCGTGCACATTTGTAACTTCCCCAAGCTTGCAGAGATCTGCAATGTTAAGCAGATACAAGGCTAAATAAAAACCATTCACAATTGCCCAAGCTTTGACAGACAAAACAGCTCCACATCTTACAGCAAGGAGCCCCACATTCTCAGGCAGGTGTGCAGTCAGCCAAGGAAACTCCTGACACCAAGCACTGCACAGGAATTTCAGGACTTGACCCCAGTTGCTCTGAAGGATATCACTGGAGAGGGAAATGCCAGAGAGTGACACCAAGGCCTGTCTTTAGCACAGGGACACAGCTGTGGGCATTGTGCCCATTTTACCTTGTCCTTGTGTAGGGATAAGCGTTCCAGGACTCCTCCTCAACACGCAGAGCTGCCTTGGGCAGGATGGAGCGGAACCAGCTGGGGATGTGCATGCCGATGTGGTAAACCTTGTGTGTGTACTGCCCACTGCCCCCCGGGCCATCCACGTAGGGCCTGTTCTCCAGGATCTCCACTCCACTGCCTTCCCCACATGTCTCCTCTCTGCTCTTTTTCTGAAAGGAAAAATAGATCACAAATACATCACAAAAATGTTCATTTTCCAGGGCATCGTACAAGGACCTGGCTCTCAAAGCACCTGGACACTGGGGGTGGTTTCTAGGACTCCTTTTGAGCACAGCAGAGCTGTAGCAGCACCCCAGCACTAAGATTACCAAACCTAGAGATTACAAAGGCAAAATTTACAGACTCATCTGGCCAACATAGACATTTGATTTATTTGGGACCCCATGCCAATTTCCACTTGGATGCTCAGTTTGAACGGAGCTGTAATGACACCTCAACTCCTGTTCCTGGAACAGGTAACACAGCACACACCCCAACCCTTGGCTCCAGCTCTGAGCCACCCAACAGCACAAAGCATCAGCAGCCAAGGGGAGTCTGTCCAACCTGCACAGCCCCGTGGCGATGTCACGCACACTCCTGGTGCAGCAGCACCTCAGGATGGACACCAGGAAGAGTTCTCCTCACTGGAAGAGTGGTCAGGCATCGGAGCCACCACCCCTGGAGGTGCTCAAGAAATGGCTGCACATGGCACTCAGTGCTCTGGTTGAGTTGAGAAGCTGGGAGTTGGTCACTGGCTGGACTTGATGATCTCAGAGTCCTTTCCAACCTCAGTGATTCTGTGATCACAGTGACAAAGACCATTCTGTGACCTACACCCACAGGATTTGGGGGTTTGCTGCATGTGATCTGGCCCAGCAGCAGCTCTCCAAGAACAGCTTGGAGACTTTGCTCTGCTAATTAAGATATTTTGAAGAAACAACCCAAGTTTGCCAGAACGATCACTGCACCCCCTGGCAGCCTCCGCATTTTGGCTGATTCGTAGGACTGTCCTTCAGAGAAAACCTGGCAAAAATTCCCTCAATAAAAAAAAATACTAATTTCAGTGCTTCTAAGATGAGCTAGAGACAAACCAAATATTTATTAATTTCTCATACATTTCAGCAGATTGGATGATGTATAACCTTCATCATTTCCAAACAAGAGATTCATTCTGTTAGCATTTTGAGGTTATTGTTTGTATTTGAGAGCATTTTGAGAGCACAGTACTTTGGAAGATAAGGGGGCAAAAAAGGAATTTTATACCAAGAATCAACTGTGAAATGTAACACAATAACAACTCCTCATTTTTGGCATACAAACAATTCAAAGGATAACATGGTTTAACAGAAAATTATTAATAAGATGCAAGAGATCAACTTCTTATCTTTTGAGGACAGGATGTTAAACCAACAGAGCTGCTTAGAAGTAAATAACCCTGTTTATAAAGACCTCTCAAGTGATTTTAAATTTAAACAGCCATAACTGACAAACCTAAATAACTGACAACCTAAATAATCACTTTTTTCCTGCCCCACAAACTGCAATAGAAAAAAAAAATAGAAAAGCAGAAAAGTATTTTTTTGCAGTTTATTTCTAACACTCAGCTGGCAGTTCATTAAAGCACACATCCTCTTCTAACAAACTACTGTCCTTCAGTTCTTATATAAGCACTGACCAAGTCCTGTACAAATATTTATGACAATAACATTAAATAATTTTGATGACCCCAAAATCTGGTTAATTCAAAGGTCTCAGAAAAGGCAGTAACCCAGCCAGCACAGTGGAAGTAACAGACAGAATAACTGCACAGCATCTGCTCTGAACAGTTGATAGAAATCATAGAGATTTAGAGTTTTATTATACAGCAGAAGCACATGGAAATCATAAGCAGAGGGAAGATGAGTTTTCTTCATGCCAGGTTATTCAAAACTCCCTTCTAAACTGCACAGTTACAGCAATTCCAGGAAATTCTGCAAGCCCTCATTTGGGACCAAAATCCACAGAGGAGTTTTACTCACTAACAGTAATTCCCCATTTCACTTTTCCCCGTTCAGCCAGTTTTAACAAAAACTTCTCTGCATGGAGATGAGCTGCCTGATTCTCACCCTACAGCTGGAACCCTGAAGATCCCACAACACTGGCCAATTTTTGCTGTACATGGATAATTCCATCAGCAGCTTCTCCATGCAGCCTGGAACTCTGATGGTGGGAGATGCAAGGGTGACGCGGTGTCACTGTCCCAGCGCACTGGGAGAGAAGGAAGGAAGGCAAAACCAAGTTCACTGAGACTCTCTGTAAAAGTCAGCTCACATCCCACTTCTGAATTGAGGTTATTTGATTCACTTTAGTGCAGCTGCAGCAGACTGCAAACCCTATTCTGGGAGCAGGGTGTGCTTCCTCCTCCAGCCTTTCCAGAGGACCAACTCCAGCCCACAGCCTTTGCCACCCAGTCACAAACCCTCAGCAAATTTTGGCCCTTCACATCCCTCCTACTTGTCACTTATCTACGTAAGATATGACGAGGACAGCGAGACCATTTTCTCAGATGGATGTGAAATAAGAGCTGTAGCTCTGCTGATAGAAAAAAAAAAATCCCAAGATTATATCCCAAACTATCTTTAGAGCCAGGACTTTTGAGTCAGGCCAAATTTATACTCATAACACACCACACTGCTGGGAAGGATAGTATGATCAAAGAGAAACTCCCCAGGATAAACCCACACAAAGCTGCTTCCCAGCCCTCCAGGCTCTCACACTTAGCAGTTGGCTTCTTGAGAAGACAACGAGCTGCAGTGAAGGAAGGAAGGGCCAAGAGTCAGAGAGATGGTGAACAGAGCAGTTACTGACCAGTCAGAAAGACAAAGAGAAAATCTGTTTCTCATATAATAAAAATAAAGACTTTAGCCACACGCACTTGAGAGACCAGGATGGTACTCTGGGCATAAGTGGTGCTGTGAAAGTGAAGCACTTGTGGGAGTGAAGAGCAATTTGCTCTGCAGCCATGCAGCCTCTTCATGCCTCCTGTGCCTGAGCTACAGCCTGGAGAGAGCTTGTCACAAGGAAGTGGTCTGTAAACAACAATTTAAAATAACCCTCAATTAGGAAAACATTTGGCTTGAGAAGTGTGTGGCAGGCCCTCTCCAAAGAATATCTGCTGGAGGTGCTGATGTGCAGGCACTTGAGGGTCAGTCTCAGAGGTTTCAGCCCTGGAGAGAAGTAGAGACTTTATTTAGCAGATTGCCTGGGTCATTGCTACTCACTACAGCCACAGCATCTTCCCCCTCTGTAAATACCTGAGGAATGGTCCCCAACAAAACCAAAGAGTAGCTGACAGCCTCTATGTGCAAGTTATCTAACCCACAAGCACAGTAAACCATCTTATATTGTATTACAAGAGGAAATCCAGGCATCCTTTTCCAAGTCCCTCTCTCCTGCTGATGACACTCCATGTTCCCCACAGCCCCATCAATAGCTTTTCAGGACAGATGGTGACACAGATCCCTTCTAGCTAAAGTAATAGCATTAAATTACTCATAACAGGGAACCCAGAGAAGCAGATGCACCATGATTAGCAAGAATGCCAGTTACTTAAAGGCTTCTATTAAAATAAATCTCTTGGCACAGCAGCATAGCATGGGACACAGCACATGACCTCAGCACAACGATCACAGATGAATAATTCCCATGAATATCACTTAACCACTGGGCCAGCCTAACCCCATTTATCATCTGCTCTCAACAGCAGACAAACAGCTGTAAACAGAGCCTTCCACAGGCAGGTTCATCAGTTTTAAGATCTTCCATCTCCTTTCCCAGTTAGAAATGTCTCCCAACCAGAGCACATCTTGCAAAGCCTTAGTTCAGCAAATGACCTGGCCCAGGTGAACAGAACCAGGTGACTCAATGCAATTTGTTTGTTTGTTTTTCTAGTGGGACACAGCTCCATAAAGGAATGATGGTTGGAGGCAACAGAAACCTTCACAGCCCAAGGAGTCTCAGCACAGCTGAAGGAACAGCATTCCCAGAACAGGAGTGCATAATGCTGGATCAAACAGTTAAGGATGTGGCTTATTGGATCAGCTGGAGAAATACACAAGTCAGGCTGTGTAAATTAAGATTGCCTTGTAATGTTTTGCTTTTGGGGAATTAGAAGAAAAACAGCCCCATCAACCAACTCAGAACACCAAGAAGAATATTAATCTAATGCAGAATCCTGCTTGTGCTCCTGCCCTGGAATCCAGCCCAGGCTGCTCACAGGCTCAGGTCTACAGGCAGAGAAGCCAACAGCAGCACTGCAAACAGCTCAGCTGTGTAGCTCCTCCTGAAGTTGCCTGTTTTTATTGTCACTACTTTGAGCACTGCAATGCTCCTGCAGAGAACAGTAAGGATGGGGTAGGCTGCATGGTGATAATGGGTGATCCAGGCATGTTCTAGCTTTCCAAAATAGACTATAAGTACACTCTCACCTTGTTTACCAGTGATTATGGTTTGCAGTACAACCTCTCCATCTAAATAAGTGAGACAGTGCTCACAAAAGGTTGGCATGCTTCAGCTTCCTTGTGTTCTTACTTCCCCTCAGCAGGGCAGCCACACAGTGCCACAGGACCCACGAGAGCTCTGACTTGAGATTACTCCAATTATCAAGACTGACAGCACCATGCTTGACAGAACTATCATCCATGGGTAAGGAAGACACAAATCATTGTCTGGAAACAATAACCAGAAGATTTTTGGGGGGTGTTTTTTCCCTCCAGCTCCCATTTGGAAAGGGTATCTTGATAGTCTGGACAAAACTCTTCTGGGAGAGTGCATTAAAATAACACTGAACTCTCAGGATTTTTTTAGCCCACTAAGACACAGATAGGGATATGAGAAGTTTCCAGCTGGCTGATGGTTTCAGTTAACAAGGGCTGCAAAGACATCTCTGTAACCACAGAACAAGAACATGACAGCAAATATCCCCAGAGGACCCTGCTAACATACTTGCTCATATTGTTGTGGCAAGGGAGGCTGAGAAAACTTTCTCTATGACCAATTACTATTTTTTTATTGTTTTGGATGCTAAGGCTACCACAAACACCAATTAAGTCCCCAGAAACAGACCCTTCCTTTGGGAACCAGAGAAAGCATGAAGTGCCTCACACAATCCATCAGACCACAAAAATGCCTGAAGCTGCTCAGCAAGACGACTCCTGCCATCACTGGAGAGCTCTTAAGACCTGTTTTCACCAACCAGACCTGTTCTGTTCAGTTTTAGAAAGGAAGTGTAAAGGCACCCAAGGTATAAACAAAACTTAGGCTGAGGGAGAGGAATAAACTCTTTGCTCTATACGCTAAGGGAAAAATATTCCCAACTATCTCCAGCTGAACATTATTTAGGCTGAGGGATATTTCACTCCCACAACTGATTTTCCAAAGTGGTGTCTTCTTCCCACCAACAGGAGCCTTCCTTGCTATGCTGCAGCAGCAGCCATCCTCACTCCCACCTGCAGGCACCAGGTACTGAGGAGGTACCAGTGACATTGTGGCTGGGACCTTGCATGTTGCAAACTTTAACAGAAAAGCTGGGAGAGGTTATGAGAAAAGCAGCCTGCTTGTCTCAGCCATGTAATTTGGCCTATTGTGGCAGTATCAGCAGTCAAACACCACAAACAAAATACAACAGCACATTCCAGCCACAGCTGCCAGAATTAAACAGCACCAAAAACCAGAAAGCCAGTGATGGACATGCTGGGAAACACCAAAAGGTCCTGGAAGGAATGCTGGGTTTATTCTGAATGGGTTTTCCCAGCAAGGGACTGGATCTCATGCCCAGGCAGGGAGTGCCTGCTCAGGGTGTACCCGCTGTGCCTCAGCCGCCTGTGCTGCGGAATGACTCAGCTCTGGCTTCTGTTAACCACTCCTTCACCAGCATTTGAGCTGACAGCTAATTCATTACCAGCAATCTGCTTTCACCACCAGCAGCCCTCTGCCTGCTGATGCAGATATCTGATAGCCCAGGCCCCGTTCATGGGCACTATTTACTGCAGGTAACCATAACCTACCTATGAAAGCAAAATGCTGGGTTATCCTAAAAGTACCATAGTTTCATACTTTACAACTTGTTCTTTTCTTTTCTGTGTGTGTGTGTGTCAAAGACCTGAAACACTCAATAAAATCATACCACCATAACAGGACAATACCTGAGGAAAAAGCTTTGTTCCAAGTGAAAGAAGGGAGCAGAGGAGATGGAGCTATTCCGCTCTTAGAGAAGCCAAAATTTGGAACTTCTCATCACATCAAAACCAACATAATTTTATCAGTGCACAATGTTCTAAAAGCAAACAGAAAGTTAAAGGAACTAAATTAAAAATAAAAATCAACCCTACTGTTACTGATGCAGGACAGTGCTGAAGTACAACAGCACACACAACTTCTGGCTGTCAGAGGCTTTTGTGCCCCAGTCAGAACAGCTGAGTGCCCTCACACTGAAGATCATGGAATCAACAGGAGAGCACCATTTTGAAGAAAGAGAAAGTAACCTGAAGACACAGAACTGCTGGCAGAGCTACATCTCTGAATCCCCATTTCAGCACCCTAACCATTTTGTGACAGTGCTCTTTGCTGGAGTAGGGACCTTAATCAAAATATAGCAGAACAGTCCTCAAACAGGGAAGCTCCTCTACTGTTTTGCAGGAGTTGAGAACAATCTTAATGGTTATATTAGAAAGACAATCTTAAAGGCAGGTAGGGGCTTACCTTTAGTAATGGGAACCCTGTTATCCCAGGGACAATTTTAACAGAACTTTTGAGCCTGCACTTTGTAAGGTCCAATCAGAAACAATTACATCAAGTTGGACTGGCAATCCCTCAACCACAAAACTGCTCAGGACAGCAAGGGACTTGTGAGTTTTGCTCTTGTCCTTCAAAGCAAGGCTCACTCTGTCTCATCATGCACAGTAAAGTCAATGGGAAGACAAGTCCAACCACAAGAGGATTCTCCACTCTGCCCATCACACCATTCCTGCCCTTCCAAAAGCTGTGGGCACCACAGGACCCTGGTTTTGTTGACACCATGAGCACCACGTTATGCATGCAGGCAACTTTAAACTGCATCCTCTGTTTCCATGGCAATGGGAGGGGCTGCATCAGCAATCCCCCAGTTTCAGCCATCCTCACTCCAGCTTCAGCTGCTCTGAATCCTTGCTGGGAACAGCAAACCAGTGATGTCACCAGTAACCATGGTGCCCACAGCTGAGCCTCCCCTGTGCCCTTTGTGCTCTACCATGCATCCTTCACTCGTGACAATTACTTTAATCCAATTAGTGCTGTTAAAAAAAAAAACAAAACAAAACCCCATGAAGGGCCATGTCAATACTTATTTCTGGAAGGAAGGTTAGTTTGAGTCAACAAGATAACGATCAGAACACGAGGCTTTACAATAGCACTTTGAGCCTCACTGCTCCCAATACAGGGGAATGACCTGAAACCCTGGGGAGAGGGCAAAGAAATCTGCTCCTCATCAACGGCTTCATTAATAAAGGCAAAAGAGCAGCTGTTTTAAACATCCCCTTGCAGGTTTGATCAATGGGCTGGGTAGTATGCAGTGCTTCATTCCAGCCACGCACTGCCCTGTCCTCAAACACTGATACCTCACCAGCTGCACATAATTCTGATAGGAACCATAAAGTAGTTACCCTCTATTAGTAACTCTAAAGTAGCTACCCTCTGCTTTCCCAATCCTGATCAGCTACAACTTCCAGGAGGGTTCCCTTTTGGGTCCTTCCCACCTCCATAGGGAGATGCCACCTGATCACTCCTGCCGGTGGCAGGGATTTTATGGGGGGGAATCTTCCCTCAAGTTTACCAAGCAAGAATTTGGACTACCAGAGAGGCCTGTAACCACCCTCAATGCTGCCTCCAAGGGGACATCCAGCACAGGAGGAGACCAAGAAGGGTCTTTGTGGCAGAGAGAGGCACCTGTAGAGCTGCACAAGCAAAGCTGGGCGTGCAGGAGGCCCTGAGGAAGGGAGATCTCTCACATTACCTGCACTGCACCTGCACCAGCACTCCTGGCTGCGTTGCTTGTAATGGAACTCACATTTTTTTGTAAAAAAGCCCTAAAAGCTGCAGGCAGGCTGGGCTGTCAGCACCAGGCTCCTGAGAGGCAGAGCAGAAACACACCCAGCATCACTTTGTACAAGTGTTGTAGGCACTGCATTATTTAGAATCAGGGCTAGATATTAATGAAGCTGCTTGTACAAAAACAGGATATTTTGGGGACAATCAATCGTGAAGGGTCATAAAAAATTTACAGCATTAAGAGAACCTTTCTCATGGCCACTCATTAATCATTTTGCCTTACAAAGATGCCCTGTCACAGTCCTTTAGAGTCAGGGCTGGATGTGCCATGGGCACATGAATTAGGGATCACTTTATTATGGAGATACCTCAAACTTGTTTACCCCACATGCCTCATCTTTCAAAATGTCTACTACACTTGCAGCTCAGTATTTCATCTACTCCAAGTATTTCCTTCCATGTCTTTAAACTGATTTTTCACTGCATGAACTATTCCACAGACACTGTCTGTGAGAATTACTGTCCCTGCTTTAAAGGGAGGCAAAGCAAGTTGCCCATTACTATATTGTGAGTCAGAGGCAAAATTTCAACTTGGGCTTCTCTGGATCAAGTCTAATCTTCTGACTATATCCCTTATAATTTAGGAACCCAATGCAATTGCTCACTAACAATAGGCTGTGTGCCAAAATACCACAGGACTGGCTTAAAGAAATCCCCGTAGTCTTCCTTATACTTAATCCATTACTTGCCTTCAGATGTTTGAAAAAGGGAGAACCTAATGCCAGTCAATATTTTTGTCCTTCTTTCATAAGAATAAAAAAAATACAGAAGGAAAAAGGGTTTTTACAGCCAACAAGTTTAGTAGGATTGGCAGTGCTGCGCCCTGTATTAAAATCAGTGCAAATCTGAAGTTTAAAATTGCTTGTGTTATAGCATGATGTCAGCTTCATTCACCTTTGTTAAGAGAAAGAGAGCACACAAACTGTCAAGGCAACATAAAGTTCACTACCCTAAAATCAATCTTTTTTGGAACATGATATGGAATCCCAGACAATGTAAGAATTCAAGGATAATGACTACAAACCAAGAAAAAAGTAGATGCAGAAAAGGTCTTTGCTCCTTCTGTATGTTTTCCCAAAATGATAACCTGTATGGGTGTCACTGTCACCTGTGCAAATGAGACCCCAAGTGTGCTACCACCCTTGTCCTCAAAACTAAACACCTGCAAGTGCCTTACTCTCCTCCTCCAGAAGGATGCAAATCCTCATCATCACAAAGAAAAGGTTATGAAAACCAGAGGAAGAAGAGAGCATACAGAAGCCACAGGTTTTAACAGTGCAGCACAGAAATCGGGGGCAAAGCTTCAAACCAGGCTTTGCTTTTAGACTTGTGAGCCTTCCAGGGTCTCTGGAGCTGTCAGCAGCATCACCTGCTTTAAAACTGAAGCATAAATGTCTGTCTGTGCAGATGGCCAAGGCATCTGCATGCAGAACAAAAATAATCAGCCCTCCAGTTTTCAGTGTCCAGAGATGAAGGGTTAGTTTGCTTTCCCCCACTCAATCAATCCTTCACCATCTGCTGAGCCTGCTGGCAACTGCCAAGCAGAGCTGAGGGTTTAAGGGACACGACTTTTGCACCTGGGTATCACAACAGGGCCTCAAGAATTACCACCAGCACCAAGCAGAGCTTTAAGTCTGTTCTCAAAGGTGCTTCCTGAGAGCTACGTGGAAATGAAGGGGAAAATAGGACAGTGCAGGTGTCTGGAAACTGAGATGATGGACAAACCATGAACCTCCAGAAAGGAGCAAAGTGACTCAGGATACTCCACCAGCAGTCAGGACAGGAGAGCACAGCACACTGCAGATGCTTGGAACACGCTTTGATTTTTCAGGGAAGGCAATAAATGCAAAGCCCTGGAGGACGGTAGAGGAAAGGTTCATGTTAAAGCATGAGAGAAGCCCTCAATTCCCAGGATTGTGCCTGAGTTCAGCAGGCAGTGTTGAGCAGATGGGTTCTCCTCCATGCAGTGCCTCAAACAGGGCCAGAGGCCTTTCCCAGTCATGGACCCTCAGAATACTTTGTCATTCATCACTCAACTCCAAAGGATGACGCTGCATCTTAAAATAAGTCTTATCCTCAAAAGGTAATCACAAAGTCCAGCAGAAGAATATTTTTAAAGCACACTATCTTTGGAGGAAGGTCACAAATACCCAGAGAAATCTGTGTAGACAAAATGAGGACCAGAGTTACTTACAAGAGACAAGAAAGCTGTGCACACTGATATAAAAATAAGTTTTAATAACAAGAGGAATTCTCTTGTCTTATGAACGGGTCAGAAGGGCAGCGGTCTCTCGGAATCTCATGGCATATGGAAGCCCAGTAATGAACGTTATTAGGATGATAAAAGGACTGACCTTTGGCTAATAACATCCCAACAAATGCATTCAGGGCTCGGATTTCAAGCTTTTATGAAACAGAGACTTTACGTTAATGTGTGCATTGTTCCTGGGGGGAGGAGGAGGTGTGCAGAAAGAAAGGTTCCCTGAACACACAAGGAAAGGATGCCTGGGTTCCAGGAAAGGATTGCTGCTGAGACCAAAATATGCAGGATTCAGGAGGGGAAGAATTAAGAGACCCTTTAATAAGATCTCTCTAATGTGTAACACAGATCCCTTTGTGCCCAATAGGATTCACCTCACAGAGACTGAAATAGCACACACACCTCAGATGTGATGTGCAGAGTCTGAGCAGACGTCCAGGACAGAGTCCTTGGCTCAAAACTTCTGCAGGAAGAAACAAATCCCTATAGATGGTTACAGTTGTTCCCTCCATAAATGGTTTGTGTTCCACAGAACTCATTCCAGTGCTCATCTCCAGTTCCTCTCTGCTTACTTTAGGACATCAGCCTGCAGCTTCCCCAGATCAAACCTCTCCCAGTCCCATGGACAACTCAACTCCAGGCTGAGTTCATTGAGAAACTCTCACCCTTGGAAGCAGGACTGGCTTTTAAATATGCACACAAATTTCAGGGAAAGGTTACATTAATAGAGGTATAAAGAGTGATGTCACTGTTTTGAAATATTTTACCTGTTTCATGCACCAGAATAAAACCAGGAAGGAAGATTGCTGGTTCTTAGCTCAGATACAAAAATGAGAATGTTTTAATTCGGACCTAAAAAGAGACAAAACCTCAGCAATGATGCAAAAAGGTCTTGTGCTTATGGAAAAGCTAAACCAAACTGCTCTGGAGCAAGGGATCCCAACCTGGAGAGGCTGACAATGCTGCGTGAGAGGTTTCCCTTGGAAGGATATTGAAAGTCTGAAATTTAATAGAGAAAAACAATTCAGATCTGCTAGGCTTCAAGCAAGTCGAGGGTACATTAAGTCCTTGCTGTAATGTAAAATTAACTTATTTAGGGAAGAATTTAAGTGCTACTTAAAGTACTGAAACCACTGACTGTAGATAATATTTCAGAAGCCAGCAGAAAGCAACTTAGGAGACTTTTTGCTCTCTCACCTCAAATTTAAAAAAAAAAAACCACTAAAAAGCAAAGCAGCAGGCCACTCATCTCAGTTTTCACAGCTTTATACACCAGCCTGGAGAACTTGTAGTTATAAGAGGAATTACAGAGCAACACAGGCATGCACACAATGATTTATTGCACGTCTTGCCTGCCCAGTGGCGCAGAGAAGCAAGAGAGATGTGGATTATATACTGCACAATTTTAATTCTCCCATCCAGTAAACACAGCAAATATGAGTACAGCCTGTTCCCATTTAATGGAAGGATCCTTTGCTATTTGGGCATGATGCTGCTTACATCAAATTTGGTGGAAAGTTTTGTTGAGACTTGTATGAATAAGAAGGGATTGCTCTCTCATGAAAACAGGTGATTGATCCTTCCACTGCAGAGTAAAAATCTACATGGAAATGGCTTTGAAAAGTGATGGCAGTACTACAGCCTGAGTCTGAACATCCCTGCCTACACGGCTTTGAGGCACCACTTCCACCACAGGGCTCAGGGGAGAAGGGCCTTTTGGAAAACTTCCATTTGGACAATGCTGGAATCTAGGAAAATGTATACCCAGGCAAAAAGATTTTTTTAAAAAATAGGCAGCTTTGTACCAACTGGTTTGGAATTTAATGGGAATTTTCACTCATGAGCTCAAAGGTAAACGAGTGATCAGCTTCAGGTGCATGCTTGAGGCTCCCTAAAAGCCTTGAGGAGCAATTGTGACATCTCCTTTTGCACTGCTGGAGAAGTGCTCCTCACAGGAGCAGGCTGCCTGGTGCTGCCAGCAATAATGCCACCATTCTGTACATGACAAATGTCACAGAAATTAACCTTTTGCCTTTGAGAATCACTCCTCTTCCCAGGAACTACTTCAAAACATTCTGTTCCACATTTCAGCCACAGATTTCTCAGAAATGCCTCTTCACTGCTGCTTTGCACAGATATCTCAGCTTGTTCCCATAAGGGGGCTCAACACACAGAGCTTACTTCTCCTGTGGCCTCTTCAGGCATTCCAAAGGAAAAATAAAAGGGCAGACATGAAGCACTTTCTCATTCTCTAAAAGGACAGAGTCACACTCCCCACTGCTCCTTCCCCACTGCCTGTCTCAAAGACAAAACCTCCACTTTTAAATCAAACTGAAGAAAACATTTGATATCCTGGTCTGGGAAAAGCTCACGCTGAAGCCAGCAGGAATCTTTCCACCAATTGCAGGAACAATTGAAGTAAATCACTGCCAAACTATGAACTCTACCCTAAGTGGTCTTCGTTTTCTCATTGCTTTTTGTTTATTTCAAACTTGAGCTGAAACTAGTGTTCTCAAGGAAAAGCACAGCTACCTTTCCCTCTGTGCCACTTGTACAGGTAGCACAGCCAAGTCCCCTGTTTGTCACTCACTCCTGCAGCTCCCCCACACCCTGGGCTCCATGAAGTGTTTGCAGCTCAGCCCCCTGCTCCAGGAGAGTGGAGGGAGATCAGAAACCTGACTTGACACCTGAGCTAAGAGGAAACCTTACTCTGCTGCCTGGCAATGCATTTAATTAAAGCAGGGCTGGATGGCAATGTGGAGATTTAGTTTCTTAAGCTGCTGAACTTCCCCTTGCATGAAACCCTTATGGCTTCCTGTGTCCTTTTGATGCTAAGATATGGCCAAGATCCCTGTCAAGTAATAAAGCAGAACCCAGTGTTCTGCTTATGGAAGTTAAAATCAGCAATTTAACTTCTGAGATCAAAAAGCAAATCCACCTCCCTGACCAAGCCCTCCAGAATTCCCAGAGGCCCCACAGACAGTCCCCAATTAAGGAGTCATCCTCTCTTTAATCAGGTGGGCTCCTCCTTCCTAATCAGATCGCTCTGCTGCTCACTGACAAGTTCTGCACAGATAATACTCTGCTGCCATCCACCAGCTCTTCATGCAAAGCAGCTGAGACAAATTAGGAAGACAAAGTTGTTAACAAAATAATTACACTAATATTCAAAGCAGTTACAGCATCAGGAAAAGGTACAGAAAAATGAAGCCACCTAAGAAAAATGTTTACCTGTTTATGCCAGGATTTAGGTTAAACACACAAAGATGACACCTTTGGGTCAGAAAACTGAATTTGACCATTATTACTGCAAAATACACACCATGCAATCTTTTAACAGTCAAGCCCAAGTGCATGAATCCTTAAGGAGCACAGGTGGGTGGTCAGGAGAGAAGTGGGGGAGTTGTACTTTTGCTTTGGTTTTGGGGGTTGCTTTTTCCCCTTATTTTAGGTTTTAAGCCAAAGCAGATTTTTCTAGCACTGCTTCAGAAAGCAGAGTTCTCCTGCAAACTCAGTATTAGATGTGTGTTTTGCTGGATGAACAAAATTAGATTTTATTTAAAGTGTGGGACAATGAAATAACACTTCAGTTTCATTTCCTTTTATAACTGCTCCTGGTTGGATTTCAAACACTGGGAGAATATGGGCACAGAGGACCTCAGTTACAAAAACCCAACATTTTAATTAACTGCTTTACTGCAGACAGGGAATTCTGCAAAAATTCCCATCAGTATTCAGAAGCCTATTAAAAATAATCTACATTTTATGCCTAAACTGATTAGTATCTGTTTCATTGTGGTATATGAGTACAGATATATTACTTTTTTTTTTTTCCCCCTCCCTTAATTCCAAATGATGCCTTTGGTTTACCCTCTCAAGTTTATATTAGACTGTTGCTTCCCAAGAAAAAACAGAATTTGGTTTGCAACTGGAGTTGGCGCTACCAATAACCACCACCCAGCTGGGGAGCAGTGGCTGTTTGTGCCCCACAGCTCAATCCCCTGCAGCAGGAACCCCCACACCTGGGCTGAGTGGTTCCACAGGAACAGGTTTGTGCTTCCAGCCAGGTCAGACAGAGTTCTCCAATTGAAGCAGAAGAGGAAGCAAGTCAGAAATTGGCATTTGTGTTACTTTCCCCACTGCTCCTTTATGAGCAACCAGCAAACCCCCAATTTAAAGCTGCCAATCCTGCAGGAACTGTCCCCCAGAGAGCCCCCAGAGCCTGCAGGAGCAGGAGGTTCCTGACCTGGATCATGTAGAGCTGGGCGATGCGATATTCTTCCACGCTCATCGGGAGAGGAATGCGATATTCCTTTATGAGCATTTTGGATACAAAAATCTCTTGGCTGCTCAGAAACACAATCCAAAAGCTTTTAGTAAAGGCTCCTTAAATAATGGCAAGGAAATGCATCGAGGATCCCTGAAACAGACAGAAAGGAGGGGGGAGGAAAGAGAGAAGTGGTTATTTTCCATTCTTACGACAGAACATCCTATTTAGGAAAAAAAACCCCAAAAACAAACAACAACAGGCAAACATTAATTTTCGTAATAGTTATAAGCATAATAGCAGAGAGAAGAATCCCTGGAGTGCTACCAGACCTTTGATATCAAATTGAACAGAATCTTTCAGAAGAATTTTGATTTGCTTCAGGGGATACCATCAAAGCTATTACTCTCCTGACCTTTGCCATAGTATCAATCAGACTTTCATATGCAACAGCATCTCCACGGAAGAGATGTGACAAAAGCTCCAAATGAATAGGCAGATCTGCTGCTGCCCACAGTCTCCAGTGTCAGCCACACACTGGAGATGCATCCTCTCAAAAGCATCAGGTTTTATCCTCTCAAATTCATTTAGCAGCAAGAAAGAGCAATTATTCAACTTCCTCAGCCCTCAGCAACAATCTGATGAAGAAAGACCATTGGATTCTAAGAATAAAGACAGCAGAAATGTACATTTTTCCCCTGCTTTATTCTGAATTATAGTCTTGGTAGGACCCTTTCTTTTTGCACCTCCAAAACTGTCTGCTGGCAAGATCCTCCTGTCACTTCTGTCAATGTCAGGCTCATTTTTACACTCCCACTGCATGAGCATACAGTCAAAGATCAAACTGCAACAGAGAAAAATTCCATTGTACCCCACCTCAAGGCACTGTAACAGAATTACTAGTTAAGAATTCAGGGAATACAGCATTTACTACACCATGGTTAAAGCAGGAACTTTTCAAATACCTTTAATACCCCCTATGGACTGTGGATAAAGACAATAACTCTATGTAAGGAAGACTGTGAGGGGAAGAGGACACAAGAAGCAAAGTCAGCCTGGGCAGGATCTGGTGATGGCTCTCACAGCACACAAACCATTCACTGGGCTCCTTCTTGTCACCCAATTCCACCTTTCTGCTGTGCCTGCTTATTGGACATCTTCAGAGAGAGCTGCGGGAGCCAAACCAGCCCCAAGCCCTGTGACTGGTGAAAACAAGCAAGAGAATAAACCCAACCAATTTATCTTGTGGATTAAACCACGACGTGGGAATCAGGAAACCGCAGTGCTATCAACAGCCCTTAGTGCCAGTCGGTGTTTGCACAACACTTCACCAACCTTTTACGAGGTTTAGAGAGGCTCAAGCACATGTCCCTAGTCACAGAGCAGCCAGGGACAACATTCAGTGTTTAAACCCAGGTTTCCTGTGATGGCTCTGCCCTGGGCACACGTGGGGACACTGCTTGGGGACACAGCCCAGGGGACACCCAGCCCCATGCCATGGTGCACCCAGCTTGCCTCCCTGGGACTGCCACATTTCCAACCTGGCACCAAAGCAAATCCACCCCGGACGAACTCTTCTGGAATAGGGATCTGTCTGCTGCTGCATCATCTAAACAATTTATTTCCAAATTCAATTCTCTGCTGCATTTTATTGCTGTCAGAGCAATCTGTGCCCGTGGAGGGGAGGATAAAAAAGTCTCTGCTATGGCAAGGCCCGTAGAGAATAATTCTGGGAAAACTCTGCTTCCCTACACTGCCGGGCTCTGCACAGAAGTGTGTGCATCCATACACACATCCAGGATTTCCTCCATCAAACTAATCCTCCAGAACAGGTGAAGATAATCTCATTAAGTGGTTTTTAATTAGTGTCATGGCAAGGAACAACAGTTACCAGGCACAGGATGGATCTCAAGGACCAGATCAGCAATGGTGCAACTCCAGGATCCCAACTCTTGGAGCTGATGGCAGTGGGAGACTCAGCTGCACATCTTGAGCAGTTTGTTGTGCTTTAGAGATCTTTGAAAATTAGATTTAAAAGCTTCTCCCCTTGTTCCCCAAATGCTCTGAAAGTGATTCTGCTCCATCAGAAGGGCATCAGTCACATCTGTCCTTGCCACTTGCTAAAAATGGGATATTTCTATTGATTGGAAGAGATTAATAAAACAAAACATGGAACCTGAAAAGCAGTAAAATGGCAAAAAACCAGTACCAACATGGAAAAAATGTGTTTACAATGAAGTGCCAGTCAGGTAATAATTCAGATGGCTGAGACACAAGAGGTTTATTTTATTACAGACTAAAAATCCCAACATTTTGGTCCCAAGCAGGCACAGCAGCAGCCTTGGCATGTGGAGTCTGTCTGGTCACAGCACTGGCTCCTGCTCCAGCTTCCTGCTCAGCTTTTATGGGAGCTGAGGGTTCAGCATGAACCCTCCTGCAGGTTTCTCCTTCCCTGTGGTCAGTGATTAAAAAGCAGCATTTGGGCTCAGCACACAGGAGTGCAGGCAGCAGCAGACCCTGATTATGTGGCCCACTCCAGCTACTGCAACCACCCCCTGAGGGTTGGGTAGAAAACAACCCTGGGAGCACAATGGGCAACACCATGGAGCAAATCCCAACCTCAGCCAAGGGAAAAGCACCTGAGATCAGCAGCCTGACACTGAAGGAGGCACAAAGAGAACAAACCTGACTTTTTTGCCTGGTTTTTAGCCAGACCAGCAAAGAAAAGTGAATTATCGAGGTACGTTTGCAGCTTGGGTTGTCTTTGAGTTGACAAGAACCTGTTCTTACCCTTGCAAGAGCAGTGGAGCCCAGGTATCACCATGAAATAAAAACATGGGATTTCACCAAATTCAGATCAAGGGGAACACCATTCCAGGTGGGACAGAGGTGACAAAATGGCCCTTTCAGACAACTCACTGAAGACAGTGGCCTCCTTCCAAAATCCTGGGATTTCATAGAGAATCAAAGACCACTCATTGTATTGTGTAAACAAAACAGAGAAGTTTGCCTGCAGAAACGATGGGAGAAAGGAAAAAGTGCTTCTGGAAGCAGGGGAGCCAGCACACAGCTCTGCAAAAGGGGTGTCAAAACCCCAGCTGTGTCCATGGCACTCTCTGCCCCCAGCCCATTGCTGGAAGCAGCCAGAGGTGTTGGAGCTGCTCCACGTGCTGGGATTAGCAAACAGCCAGGGTTTCACCACTGGATTTTGGCTACACCAAGCTGGACTTTCCATGGATTTGCCAAACCCCTGTGGCTGCACAACTGGAAGATCCAGAGGCTGTTTGCAAAGCTCAGCCTGCAGCTGGCTTCCCAGCAAGAGGCAAGCACAGTGACGCAGGACATTTCCAGACTGGCTGCTGCTGCTGCTCCAGCCAAGTGGCACATTTGTACAGCCCCTTATTCAATTTATACCCTGAGCTGTAGTAACTGGGAGAGCCAGGCGCATAATTTTATACCTCAATTATTTTAAAATCAGGTTCTCAAAGCATCATAATTATGCTGCAGAGTCAATATCCTGCTGAGATGAGTCAGGTCCACCTCTGAGCCATTGCTCCAGGCTGTCTAAAGGCTCATGCACAGCCTGCTGCTTTTACTTCCAATTTTAACAGTCTCCCTCACAACAACAAACTCCCTAAAAAAAGTGCCCGTGCTTTAAAATCAGGGGAGGATGATCTGGATCTGCAGAAGCTGAATAGACCAAAAGACCCAGCAGAATCTCTCCATTTAACCCATGAACTTGGTTCACTTTGGGAGTGTCTGGGCAGCCTCCCTGGTACTAAGGGAGGTAGCAAAGGGCTGATAACAACTGACAGCTCGTAATTAAGGAGTAAGTTCAGTGTGTGAAGGGTGGTTAAACTGCACTACTGGAATGCTGGAGGCCAAATCCCAGCCAGGCTTCCCAGGCTAGCCCTGAGGAGATGGAATCTGAGTGTGACAGCAGAAATTCCAGCTCCTCGAGGGGTTCAGGGCAGCAGAACCACTCATGCTGTGGGCTCAGGCTACAAAAGAGCTGTTATGACTCTTCCCAGCTGTCACCTCAATGACAAATTTTGACCAGCTCACTTTTTCCATGCTCAGACTGCTGAGCAGAGGCTTTTCAGGGCTGCAGTGAGCAACGCCCCAGCAGCAGGAACCCACCTCAGGCCATGGCTGCTGCTTTCCTTTTCCAACAGACACGAGAGAGAGCACCTGTAATGAGCATTTTCCAGCCTCACAAAGGAGGTTCATTTTATGCCATTATAAAGTTAAAAGGAAAACCCATCGTGGAGGCTCACACAGCAGCGGGTAGCAGAAGCAGGTCCCAGCCCCAGGTCTCAGGTTCTCATCACCCACTGCCTGCTCAGGGCTGTGCTCTCTGTAGAAGCTGAGAAAAGTCTCCTCTATGAAAGAGCACACTTGTCAGCTAAGGATTGATGTTCTTGACTCAGGTGTTGAACATTTTTCCCTGCAATATTTTCACATCACCAAGAAATTTAAGATAATTAACAGAAACAACTGTAAGAAAACCAAGCCAAACCTGTAACAGCAAAAGGCAAAGGCATTAGCTGAAGACCTCACCTACCTTCCTAAAGACCTTCCTTAGGCTTTCTACATCGCCTTTATCCCCCAAGAAGATGCTTCCTTGAAGAAAGCAATATCAAAGAGATGTCAGCACTGATCCCAAGTGGATCAAACACTTGGACTTTGGAAGCAACACCAGGCTTAGCAGCCCAGCCACCTTTCCTCTCCTGCAGAGCTCCCTGGAGGAGGTCACTATGTCTCCCATGACTGGAAGCGCTGCATCCTTACTGTGCTGGGATTTATTTACGCCTTTAGAAGCTGCAGCATAAATGGGAAATAGAATTCCAGGGCCTAAGTCAGCAGTTTTCAAAGGCAGCCTCGGGCTCACACCTTGATTAATGCAGCAGTTTCCCTCCTGGCCCAGAGCAGTCTTGCTCAGCTTTGTCTGTCCAGAGTGGCACTGCTGCAAAGACCATTCCCTGTCACTGTGATCCTGCTTGCCCACAGTGTCCCTGCCTCTCAGAAGCTTTCCACGAGTATCTACAGAGCCTGGTTGTCAAGCCTTGCTCAGCCCTCACTCACCAGCCTTGCCTGCCCAACCCTCTGCAGGAGCTGTGGCACACACGGCCCTGGATCCACCCCAGGGACCAGCACAGCCTGGCATTTGTCCTGCCCACATCCCACTGCTGGCTCCACGGGAACGAGACAGGACAGAGAGGAACTTCTTGGTTTGTGAGTGCTCAGCACACTCTAGGCTGGAGTGGAAGTGTCACTATGAGTCTCTCATGACTGATCACTGCTCTGTAAAGGTCAGGGGCAAACACAATTAATGAGGCTCTTCCAAGGAGATGAATAACGAGTGCTCATATTTTACCATTCCCTTCTCTCCCCTCCTCACCCAACCCCACCAAAGTGATCTCTCCACTGGGACTGTTTCAAGCCATATCCACATTGGAAGGTCAAAAAGCCTCAGCATTTCTATTTAGTAGTTTTGTGGCCACAAACCACTCATCACTACTCTCAAAACTGTCTCTCTCACACACACACACGCACTAAACTGAAGAGAGAGAACAAGGCTTTGAAAATCAGCAGTTTTCAGTTTTCATAGTGTGGGTTGTACCTGCTCACTGACAGCTAAGCAGATTTAAAAACTCATCAGGCCTGGGGGAAAAAAGAAAAAACTGATCAAAAGTTAAAGCTCCTTAAAAGTGCACAGTTCACACACTCTGGCTCCAAGGCCACTGTGTCAGTGTGTGACTCTGGGCGGGGTCGTTCATCCTAATCCCCCATCTCATCTGTCACATCTTCAGAGAGAAAAATTACCATGCAGATGTTTGCACAGCCCAGTTCCATGACTGAGCTCAGATCCCATCCCACAGTGAATCAGCAGCTCGTGAACAAGTGCACAACTACAGTGAGTGTGCACGAGTGTGAGTGTGAGAGTGACCCAGCCACGCTCTGGGTGTTGTTCAGCCCTCCCAGCCCATTGGGGTGATCCCAGGGTGATCCCACTGGAGAGGTTTGTCCCATTCCAGCCCTCCTGGGCCCAGGGGCTGCTGTGCAGGGGCAGAGCCAGAGTCCTTGCAGTGCTGGAGCAGCAGGAGCTCCCCGTGGGGCTGGCCCCTGCCTGCAGCACAGCCAGGGCACAAGGCAAGCACAAGCATTTGTGAAAATCACCTTTCCCAGGTGTGAAAATCACCTTTCCCAGGTGTAGGGAGAGCTCCAGAGCCCTCGGAGGCAGCAGCACAGCGAGGGGCTGAGGACAAACACTGCCCCTTGGTAAGACAGGGTGAACAAGTTGCATTTCCAGTACTTGATCTTTTTGCCATTATTAGATCCAATTTGACGTCACTTATAGAATTTAAGAGCTCATTGTAAAGTAGACGTTTATTACAACTGAAGGATGGAAGCAGTCCAAATGCAATATAGCGACACTGGAGCTATTAAATCTTGTTAGAGTTCACTGGGCAGCCAAATACTGGCTTGAAGCAACGTGAGGAGAAGGGGAGGGGGGAAAGTAACACCACAGCAAAGCGTGCACAACAACACCCATCACCTTTTCTGCTTCAACATTCTCGGGTATTGTGCTGGTTTTTTGTACTTTCCAGTCCTATTACTCCTTCAGCACCGGGCAGAGGAAAAACCGACTCCCTTCCTTCTGCTTTGTGAGTGATGGTGTGGTGCAAGGCCAGCCAGCCCTCCCCAGCACACAGGGACTCCGGGGGGATCAGGTGAAGTCCATCAGCTGAACTTTGGTTGGAAAATTAACATTTCAAGTCCTGCCGTGCCTGGAGGTTATGCAATAACGAACTAATAAAGAAGCCATTAAAAGAACTAATAAGCACACTCGAGCCACAGATGAGTTCAGAGGGAAAGACAAACCAGCCTCTAATCCTTTTGCTGATACTGGGGATAAAGATGAATATTAAAAAGAACGCTGACATTAAGGTTTAAACGTTTCCAAGTAGTCTGCATGAGGAGAGCAGCCACAAACCCCAGTGTCCTGTGGCCAGGCTGCAGAGCCTGGTGAGCTAAAGGAACTGGGCAGATCCTGCTTTTAATGGGGCTGCTCTTAGCCCAAGACTCAGCATTATCCACTGAAAACAGGCCAACATTACACACACAAATACATAAATATAGATGTGTGATATATATATATTTATATATAGACACACATATATATAGACATACATATATAAATACACACATAGGGAAACAAAAATAAAAGCAGCACTGACAGTGTGGCAAGCACAGCATGCTGGCTGAAAACAGACTGAAATTTGCTGGCAGCTCATTAAAGTACTGTAAAGAAAAATCTATGGAATGCCACAGGCAACCAGCATGGACAGGATTTTTCTTTGGTTGGTGGCACATCCATTAGTCTGAAGGGCCACTGGCATGCAGAAGCCTGCACACTGTGGGCAGCAGTGGCAGGGAGATGGGAGGCAGGCCAAGTTTAAAAACAAAATAAGCATATCTAATTTCCCAGGTAGCCTCCCTGGGAGGTTATTGCATTTACACTTTACAGCTCCAGGTGCTGCAATCCCTCTTCTGACAGAAAGCACAAGGGAGCTTGGTGCAGTTCCCACCAGCTGGTCAAGGCTTCACTTGTATTAAGTAGTAAAATCCCAGCCACAAATCCATCCAGGCTCTTAATATCCATGTCCACACCACCCCTGTTCTCTTTCTCTCCATCAGTAGCTGCACTGGACATCACAGTTTTCTATTAAAACATCAAGAGCAGAAAGTCATGAAAACTCCCACTCTTTCATCTTACCAGTCATTAAGCATTAAAGTAAGAAATTGAGAGCAAGGAAGCTGAAATCCAAAGCTTTATGCACTTCCTGTGGCTCTTGTTCCTACCCTGCTGCACAAGGCACTTGAAAAGCACTCAGTCCCAAACCCATTACAGCCATATCCCACCTCCCCTGCAATGGCAACCACAGCACTCATTCCCCATTTTATAGCTTATTTATTCATGGGTCTTTGTGCTCATCTTTTCCAACCGACAGCCCATTTCAGGCTATTTCTCAATGTTAATTTGAATTTTTATCTCCAAATACTTGCAGATCCACTAAACCTGCTTTTGAGACACAAAAATGCAATTTTGGGATTTGAGTCAACATTGGACAGCCCGTGGATTGCTTCCTCAGTAACTCCCCATTCAAACTGAAAAGGGTCATCAACAGCTACTTCACTTTTTCAGTAGTTACAGTCCTGATGGAAAAAAACATTTTATTCCCTCACTTATGCAGATATCATGTGGAACAGGAAATGAGCATTCAAAGCTGGTTTAAAAAGACTATTTCATGGAGGGAAACATTGTACCATTGCAAAGGCAGTGTTAGAGCACTGTGTAATACTTCACACTGGTTTCATTAGGCTGAGACTTGCCTTGCCTAAGGGCAAAATGGGGATAAAGAAAATAAGTCCCACTCCATCAGAAGAAACTTGTAATGACACCTAAAATTCTTACATGGGGGAGCAAGACAGACACAGCAGTGAAGGCTGATGAAAAATGGTGCAATTGAGGTGGAAAGTACAGGGCCATTTTGCACAAGAGCAGTAAATGTTTAATATCTCTGTTGCATCTTCCATCCATAACACCAACAGATTAACAAGGTTTCTGTGGCTGGGTAATTTCTTTGGAGTTTTGATCTTGGAAATAATTACACTGAATATTTTATAAGCGCCTTTGAAAGTTTTTGTTTCTTTTTTTTTTTTAATAAAGAAAAAAGAATTGCTTGCTGCTCTCGGACTGCAGCAGGGTAATGAAAGGGCACAGCTAATCAATACCCACTTTCAGTTCATTAGTCAGCACATTTTGGGCTGCTGTTTTTTGTTCCCTTCCACCATTCCACATCCCACATATGGAGTGATGGTGCATTTTTAAAGCATCACATCTTACTGCTTTTGCAAATCATCCTTAATGCTAACCACAACATGGAACACCCAGCCTCTAAATACCACCCACACCATTTAGAGGCTTCCAGGGTGTTTCCAGCTGAGCACTTTTGCCAGCTGAGACAGAGGAGGCCCAAGTGCCAGACGAGTTCTGTTTCTCCTTTAGTCTGGGTAACAAATTGCTGGGTCATTTCTGTCCCTCACTCCTCTCTGAGAAGCCTAAAGAAGGACAAAGCTTTGTCAGCCGCTTGGACAGCCCCAGCTCGAGGACAGGCAGCTCCAGGCTCCTCTTGGGGAGCTGCTGATGCCACCAGAGCCTTGGCTTTGCCCCAGATCCAGCTGCTGCCCTGGAGCCACAGCTGCACCTCCACTACACGCAGGACCTGTGCACATGGTTCCAAAGCAGGATGCAATGGTCAGTTCAGGCAGCAGAGACCCCAGGGGTACTGCCAGGTGTTACCCACATCCCCAGCTCTCACCTCCTCCAGGAAAACCCAACATGCTCTGCCCACTCCATAAAAAATACAGCCCAAAGTACACACTGTGATCATTTAAAATAAAGCCCAAACTGGAAACTGAAACCAGGACTTATAAAAAAAAAATAAATTGGAATTCACCCAAGCCAAGGACAGGAGTGGTACCTAAGGAGACAAATGCAGGTACTGGCAAGAAAAGAAGAAACAACATTCTCTGAATCACCCACCCAGAGCAGCAGTGCCTGGCTGGGCCCAGCTGTGCTCCCTGCAGCAGCTCCCAGGGCTTGAGGGACACATTAAAGCTCTGCCCTGGCCTCAGGGACAACCATCATTATCCCTCATTTGCAGGGAAATGGAGACATAGGGAGAAAATTATCTGGTCCAATATTCAAGAGAGAATTGGTGACAGAGCAGATTCAAGACTGGATCCAACTTTTTCCACAAAATAATTTTTTATAAAGAGAGGAGGGAGTGGAGTAGCTCAAGCAAATTCAATTTTCCTGATAATTGGCACGATTCTGCAAGAAAAAAAAAGTGAAGGATTTTTTTTCTTCTTATCAACTGCCTTTCAAGATATCAGTAATTTCTGCAGAAAATAAAACAACTCTTGAAAATATCAAATTTCCCCAAGAGCCCAGAGGTTCTCAGCACACATCTCACCCCAACTCCTGCCACCCCCAGACAAGCCCTTTTCCTGCTGGAAAGCACATGGGAGCTTCGAGAACTTTGCTGTTTTGTTGAAATCTTGGGAGATGCAGTAACATGAATGAAGGCTGGCAGAGCTGCCCGAGCAGCCTGTGACACTCAGACCAGCGTGGCCAGAACCAAACAGCCACCCTCCCTCTTGAGAAGGGTTATAGACCTCCTGTTTCCACAAATGATAAGGAAAGAAACTACTCAAGATCAAAAGATGCTCAAACTCTCACTCACAACAGTATCCTCAAAACCCCATGCAAATAAACCTTGCTGGGGAAAATATTCTCAGATGTACTTAAGTGGTGCTCTGAACCCAATTTTTGCATTAATATGTTGGGCATCGCAAACCAAACTCACATTTCAGCTGTCAAATCCACAAGACAAAACTTTGAAGCAAATCCTTTGGCCTTTAATTCTGACCCATTTTGCTGAACCCCTCCCACAGCCCTTCCCACTGGTTTCAGAAAGCCAAGCTCTGGCTCCACTCAAAATTCTCTCCAGGAAACAATTCTCTTTTCCACAGAAGATTTCTGGATGTATCAAAGTATTTAACAGCCATAGAGCACATATTGTGGTTTCAGCCTGACAAAGCAAGCAGAGAACTTTCCCAAGGGTGGAATTCTCCTGTTCCTTGAGGACTCATGTGTGGTTTTGTTCCTCAAATTAAATGGGATTTCAACCTCCTCCTCCAACAAATTCAGCTTCACAAGTCCATCAGGGTGTCCTGCAACAAGGTGTCACACTGCACGTGTGGGGCAAAAGAAAGCAATTTTATGTAAATTAAAACAAAATAACAACATCTATTTTGTGACCTCCAAGACCCATTCAAACAAACTTTTCCTTTGTTCCCCAACAAATATCCAAATTGCTTCAGAATGTTCTTTTTTGAAGTGTCCCTTACAAGGCAGTGTTACAAAAGCAAGCTTACTAAGGGTTCAAACACAACATTTTTCTTTTCATGAGATGCACCATTGGATGGAAACCTTGTTGCAGCCTGGCAGCAGCTGAGGAAGCAGAGCACAGAGCAGAAAGTGTCCAAACCCCCCCGGTTCAGATTTCAGGGATGGCTCTGACCGAGCGCTGCAGTTCCCTGCCCCAGCTCCTGCCATGGCCCAGCCACTTGTTTCACACCTTGGGAATTTGTCCATCCTGGCTGAGCCAGCTCTGGCAGCTCTGGGATTGCAGGAGCACTGCACAGCCCCACATGCCCTTTGCTAAAGGGCATTACAGCTGTATTTATATCTGACATAAATCTGCTTTGTAAACAGTGACCTGATTCAGGAGCTGGGCTTTCTTAGACAGCCACATCCAGAGCTGTCACACGTGTCTGCTGCTCCTGAGGGACAGCCTCTCAAAAACCCACAGCTGGCAGGTGGGAGGCCAAAACCACCCAAAGCTGGAGGGTTTGGGATATCCATGAAGTGTAACAGAGGAGCCAAAGGACTTCAACATTCCAGCTTGATCACAACATGGCATGAAGGACAATTGGTCTGTGCAAAAAAAGCTGCCTGCAGTCTACAAGAAATGCAATAACTGAGGGACAATAAAGTTTGGATAGTTTAGTCCAAAATTCACTGCAAACGCTGGCTCACAGTCAAAACAATCAGGAGCTGAACTGAAAGTGACACTGAAGTTCTCACTCCAGGCACCGGCCCCTGTTTTCTCATCTCATTTCTATTCTTCTGTTTGCTGCCAATTCGAAGAACTGTGACCAAAAAAATCAGCCCATTAGTCTTGTTCTTAGAAGTGTTAAGCTCTTGCTTATGAAGTTAGTGTTATCCACTGAGTCCATAAATTACAGCTAAAGTACATAAGGAAGCAGTCATGACATAACCCCAATTTAATCTGAACCAGGCCACCACAGTCAAAGAAGTGTTTTTCAAAATGTTAATTAATTTTTAAAAGAATGGATCAAAGGGGGTTCTCAATTAAAAGAATACTTTAGGAGACAAGCTAGAGAGGATTGTCCACTTTATTAATACAGCAATTTAATAGCTATTCAACATGTAATAACTTCTCCTTAAAAGTCAACCCTCCCCCTTCTCCAGCAGATTAGCCACCCATTTGTCAGACACAATACAGCTTCATTAGCCTAAAAATTCCATTTCTGCTCTTCTGCAGATTTGCTTTTATTTTCCTTCTGTCAGTAAGCGAAAGTCCTGAATGACAGCAAAGTCCAGAAATCAATAACACAAACAGGGCCTTGGTCTTTCAGAGGTTCCAGAGTTTGGGAGCAGCATTCCCAGCAGGGACAGCACACACTCAACTCCTGCAAGAGCCAGGTAGGAAACCTTGGGATCAACCTAAACAACGCTGCCCAAATGCACAGCAAAGGCTCATCCATGAGCTGGGCCTTGTCTGGAAGAGCTCACAAATGAAACCTTTTCCACCCAAGGATTACCCACCAGCACCTCACAGCCTGACTGGAATTGGAGTATGTCACTGAAAAGAGGACATACGGCAATTTTACCAAAAGGTTCCCACTGCAGCCTTGAGGTTTTGGGTTAACCATTGTCATCACATGTAACACACAAGCAGATGCCTCGTTTCTGGGTGGGTGTTCAGCCAGTGCTGAGGCTCCACAGACCTGCCCAGAAGGTCTGAGCAGGTGAGAGCTCAGACAGGGACAGCAGGGACAAGTCCTGGGGCAGGGCACCAGCAACGTGCAGTTCTCAACACCTCTGAGAAATGTGCACTCAGGTGTCCTGGAGACACAGACAGGAGACACAGCAAAGCTCCTGTAAGGGCAAACCTACAACTCAATAAATCAACCAGAGGAGCCCTGAGTGCCTCACTGCTGCAGCCACAGGCAGACTCTGCATGGATTTCACTGCAGCACCAGAGCTCTAGGAAGTCCTTATTAAAAGACAACAGAAACTGAAAGAGGTTACAGCTAAGGCTAATACCACCCAAAAGCTAAAGCAAACAAAAACATTCCAGTCTAAGATTTTTCTGCAGAGACCATTCAAGCAATTCTTAAGACCATTAACAGCCCCATGCCCAGGCTCCAGTACAAATGGACACCTTTCCTCCAGCTCCTGCAATTTTCAGGAATGAATCCAGACATCAGCAGGATAGGAAGTTCAGGATATATACAGCATTAGTTTCCAAGAGAATATTTATCATGTCACGTGAGACCAGCATTTTTAGCCAACTTGGGAGAAAATAGACAAGCTGCAAAGCTGCCCCAAAAATACCAGTCACGACAATTACAAGGAAGAAACACAAAGCATAAGCAATGGCAGCACTAACAATCCATACTTTGAGTGAGAAGCTGCTAACAATTTTTTCTTAATTACACAGACCACTGCCAGAAGATTATCTCAGCTGCTCAGGTGTGCAATTCGTGTTTCTAGTTTAAAAAAAAAGAAAAGGTATCAATAATTATGTAAATCCAGGACCTTATCCTCTCTGTTCTCCCACTAAAACACAAGCTTTTGCCAAGAACCAGCTGCCCCTCCTTCCTCAGGACAGCACTATTCAGCTTCAGCATTTTTAACAAAATGGATAAAGAGTAAAACCATCCAAGAGGCAGTAAAAGCTGAACAACTTATCCTAGGCTAGAGGTGGAGAGAAAAGAGCCTGGCTGAGAGGAGCCACCCGTGGGTGAGAAGCCTCCCTGGCCACGTGTGGTGACAGTGGCTCTTCCCAAGGCACAAACCATCTCCAGCTCCTGCAATGAGTAACTGCAGGGCTTGCAGGAGTCAACAGTTGTAATAGAAGATTTATTTTTGTCACTAGAATCAGCGAGGGTGACTCACAATAGGCTCAGGGAGCCTCGTTGATGAGTTTCATTTTATACTGTCACTTTTCACCCTTGGTTCTCAGAAATACCGAGTGACAATAATGACAATAGAGTATAATAGTCCTAATTAGCTAATGGGAGAGAAAACATCCAAGCTCCAAACGAACCAGAATTGCTACTTCTAAAAATGCAGTGCAGTTGATCCCTGTTGATCTCTGAAATTAGAAGAGAAAGAAGAATAGCCATTCTCTTCTGCACATTCAGCAACAACATCCCCACAGCCCCATCAGGAGAAAGAACACGAGCAAGAGCTGTTCAGAGCCCTGGCTTCAGGATGATTTACTGCTAAATACATTAGCAGCATCCCCTGCTGACAAAATAAATGGGCCTGACTGTATCAAAAACCAAGCAAATCATTGCCTTCTCAAGCACAGGTTAATGCATTTTTTCCCAGCGATGCTAAAGAGGACAAAAGGACAATGGCAAGCTTTGAAAATGACTTGCCAACTAAGTGATGGCTCAATAATTACGTTTTGGAAAATTTTCCTTGCATCTCACTGAAGCCACTCTCAAAGCAACTGAAAGCACCCAACAAAGAGAAGCCAGTGTGAAACTTGTTCTGTTGACTTGACCAAAGCAAAGGGCTGCTCAGGACAGTGGACTTGGTAAAGTCAAATTCAGGACAACCACTACTGCTCTTTAAAGCACCAAAGTTGGTTGGAATCTTTATTTAGGACTAAAGTCCAGTAGCTTTCCTCTGAATAGGGGATCACATGGAAGCTATTTTCTTTGTGGAGGTTATTTTGAGCTGAAAATATTTTCCAGTTCCATGCTGACAGACAGATTATAAGTACACTGTTTTACAGAATAATGGACAAGTTTCTGAAGCCTGTCACAGGGGAAAGTAGAGAAAGCAGCATTTTTCTCTTTACAGTATTTATTCCTGCAGGAGTTTACTCTTTCAAAATAAGGTCATGTGCTCCTTTAGCACAAAAGGACCCAACTGAGCAGAGCACAGCTATCTGTTCCATTTGTCATCCCAGGCAAGATGAGATAATCAGATTAGCCAAACAGTTACAAATTGCACACATCTGAAGGAGAAGGAAGCAATTTTCTCATATTCCTCTCCCCAGCCATCACCTCCAAGATTTCCAAGACAGCAGTGTCAGCCTCCCTAACACTTCCCAGTGCTGAGCTCCTCCAGGATTCAGGGACAAACTCCTCTGGAAGCCCCATGTCAGCTTGTCACATTTATTGGAGAAAATGGTTTGCTGAGATGATGTGGTAAAAGCCTGCATTAATACCTCCAGCGCCATCCACACCTCCAGCAATGTTCCCTAAGAGAGTTCCTGGATTGGCTACAAAAACTCTCCTGGGAGAGGCTCCTCCACCCTCCCCACCCAAACCAACATGGTCTGGGTGCAGCCCAGGGGGTGATCCCAGGACAAAGGGGATCATTCACTGTGTTCCTGTTGCATCTTTCACCCCGAGTGGCCCAACAGCTCTTCCTGCAGAAATGCTGGCAGACCGAGGGCAAGGGCAGCACCCAGGCAGAAAGCTGTGGAGCATAAAGAGGTTTTAAAACCAGAGGAATCAGCGAAATGTGGTATTTGCACCACAGGCAGCTGTCTCCAAAATCCCACCTGAACCCCTTGTTTAGGGTTTGGTGTGCCCTAGGACCGAAGCTGAAGTTATCACGTTCTAAAAGGAGAAGGGGATTAGTCAACTAAATTCCTTTATACCTTTGCAGTCCAGTTCTTACACCCAAAGACACTCACACAATCTGCACTGAACAGTCTTTGGAAGAAACTCCCTGAGCCAGTGCAGCAAATGAGCACAAAGTTACCAGCAAGTACAACTCTCCTGCAGCTCCTCGGCTTGCAGGTGACTGACAGCATTTCCACATCAAAAGCCTTGCACGGCACAGACCCATCCGCCAGGCAGCACCACCTTAAATTGCTCATTTGCCGGAACACGAGGTGCCTCATTTTCCTCCCTAAGACACCACTAATCCTGTATGCAGGGCTAAAATATCTCTGCTGCCCAGCCTGGCGTTGTCAGTGCTGAGAAACACTGGAAACCAGAGTGCTTTGATTCACACTAAGGACAGCTGAAAGAAATGTCAGCAGTTTTTATTTTTAAATGCATGGAGTGCTGTGCCCAGGGTTAGGAACACTCCCAGCTCCCTCAGATGTTTTAGCACATACCAGTTCCTCTGAAAAAAGGTGGTAGAGACCTTCCACTCAATAGTGCCCTTCTTGGGGTCAGCCACAGAAATCCCTCTTCTTCTCCATTCCCCAAACAATTTTCCAGCTCTGGGATGTCTCCCAGCTTGCATCACACCCCAGGGGACTGGGGATGGTAAAGGTCTATCCTCAAGCTTGCATGGAAACAACGGTTTGTGCTTTTTGACTTAATTATTTCACCTCCAGAGGATGGAGAAATCATCTGTGACTGCCATTCCTGTAACTGGAACCCCCAGTTAAATGTCAAACATCCTCTGCTCCTGTCCTGCATCACAAAATGAGCACAAAAAAAACCACCCAAAAGTTAAGCAATACAGAGACAGACTGTGCTGCAGTTGGGAGAGTTACACACACCACCCAAACTCGTGACATTCCCATAGAAACCACGGAGGGAAAAGAGAAAAGCCTCAAAAAACTGACAAGATAAAACACACATGGTGAAATCTGTAATTCTGGTGAAGAAAATCTGCATGTGCAAGTTCCTCCTCAGCTCTCCAGCAGCTCAGGCACTCAGGGCTAACACAGGTAACACACAACTGATGCCAATAAAGCTTTTTTTAGGATCCCTCAGGCTGCCTGGTGGGAATAACCACACATTCCCAGGACTGGTATTTCAGGGGACAAAGCTGTTGGGTATTAGAAGCAACTTTTCCCCTGTTACTTATGGGCCAGTTCTTGCAGTTAAGTGTCACTACAAATAAAGGAACTTCCTTAACTCTTCCTTAGTGTGTGTAAAGCCTTTCAGAATGCACATTTTTCTCATTAGCAGAACAAGTTAAGCAAATAAATATTGGGATATGCAAGAGAAGCAATTGATTCTTTCAGTCATATACACATCCCTGTTGGGAAAAAAAAAATCCAAGGAAAAAACCCCATATTACTACCAAGAGCACACAAGTTCAGCTAATGAGCTAACTGGCCACTGACAGAAAAAAAACCCTCAAAAACCTGAAGTTTAAATGTTCTGTCACACACTTCCCTACTCCAGACAAGTGGTTTTGTGTGACATCAAAAAAGGGAAAGAGAAAAAGAAGAAAAGGGAAGAAAAAGACAGGAATGAATGCTTAGCAATGGCTTTTAAATTGCTCAGGGTGCTCTGCTCCTGTTCAGGAAAACTCAGTCATATTCCAGTGCTTGGCAGAGGCAAGGCAGCTCCACCAGAGAGGCACCAACACGCATGGAAGGAGGTTGGTTGTCACAAACTGAATCATTCCCTGAGATGCCTGATGCATCTCCAAACCTCTTCCAGCCAGAGGAATAGCATCCACAGCGTGCCTGCTGCTCAGCTCAATTGACTGCACACCCCTGAGCTCTACTGCCAAAGGCAGAAAGAAAAGCCAAGCCCAAATCCAGGAGGTTTGGAAGTGAATCTGGACACCAACCCTTTTCTGCTCATCCAAGTTCTCCATCCCAGCAATGCCATGTGAATCTCCCTCTCCTGGGATGGTTGGGATTTTATGAACTCATTGCCCCTGTTTCTTTCCCAAAGCTTCACCACCAGCATCTTTCATGCAAAGCACGTGATTTTCTGCTTAAGAAAAATAAAAAACAATTGTTTTTTTCGGGTCTTGAGAAATACTTTAGTCTGACAGATGGTTTTTTTCTGGAATTAGTTTCTAAATATACACTCTACCTACCACACCATCAAAGGCAGGGCTAAAGACACTAACCAGTCAATACATTAAACAGTTTATCTTGTTAGAGGTTTTACAGCTACTTAATAATGAGTTTTGGTAACCACTGCCTGTATGTGTCTATTACTGTAAGACAGTCTTTAAAAATATATATAATCTGTAATAGCATAACCTTTCCCTTCAGCTGCAAAAAAACTCTGTACTCCAATCAATATCATCTGTAGCAAGAAACTAAAAAAAGATCAGCAGGAGCCATAAAGCACAGTAAATTACGTTCAGAGAACAGCTCTACTGCCACCATATTTTATAGAAATTCTATTTAAAATTCACACATACAAAAAAAAAAAATGAGATATACAGAAAAAAACCCAGATCTGGACAGCAGATAAAGCAAATAAGTTGTGCTGTCTGACAAGCAGGATAAGAAAAGCAGAAGGGTAGACTGAATCTGACCTTTGTGGGTCAGTCACATTTTCCATGTGCTGCCAAAGATCTTTCCCCAGGGGGAGGAGGGGGCAGCAAGAGAATCAATTCATAAAAAAACCCATCAGTGTTTACACAGAGTAACCAGTGAGAAATGATTATTTTACAAATCAGAGTAAATCTCCCATCACTTATCTGGTCAAGAGGAAAGTTTTGCATCACCCTGCGGACGTTTCAGCGTTTGAAGGTTTTACACATCTCAGAGTCTGAGAACAGCCAGGCCCTTCCATCACACAAAATAACAAGCATTCCTCCCACTCTGAATCCAGAGGCACTGAAGGGCACCACGGCAGCTGAGTTCACAGAGCACCAGAGGAGCACAAGCATTTCTTTAGCCAATAACAACAACATTCAAAACAAAGCTACAAATATAAACTCAACCTGCTTAGGAACCTTCCACTGCTTAGGAAACAAGTTATTTGCTCTTTAGCTTTACTGACCTTCCTGAGCAAAAAGCCATGAAGAGATGCTGACATGAGGAATCAAAGCTGCTGCCACCTTGTCACCTGGACACAGGAGCCATAGATTTATACCCCAGAGCCCAAGCAGAAAGGAATCTCCAAGCAGTAAGGAATCAGGTGTTTGTTAAGAATAGCTGGGTATCCAAAACAAACAGGTTGAAAACGTGGATAAACTTAGTACAGCTTAGGGAACAAAAAAAAAAAAAAAAAAAAAAAAAAGATGCAAGCCCCCCTGCTTTTCCTGCTTGCTCCTTTCACAAAAGCTTGGAACATCTGCAGGAACTGCCTCTCCAAGTATATCCAGGGTTTACTTACTATTTATTCCCAGGCAAATCTCAACCCTCCAGCCCTTGCCAGAGCTGTCTGAGGTGACCCCGTGGCTGCCCCATCTCCAGCTGCACTCCCCAGGGCTCTCAGGCTGCAGCTCCTGAGAGAGGTGCCAGCCAGGGCTCTCCTCCCCTGCCAACGCTGCTCCTCTCACCTACACCAAGAGCTTTTCCTTCTCTGCTCTAGGGCTACTCCCAGTCAGAGTCGGGAAGATGAAAGGAAAGCAGATCCAGAGGCATGGCTGGAAGTAGAAGTAATTAGGATGTTGGAAACCAAATCAAAACAGAAGGTACAGCTTTTAAGAAGTCCTCCTCTATTAATCTCAGGCTCAGAGAGGGATAAAAATGTTTCTATTCCAATGATGATCTTTGAAGAAAAAACTCAGTTTTGGCACAAGGAGTAAAGGTAACTCCCAAACTGGAGAATTAAGCAGTACTTACATTTATTCCTATTTCCTTAGCTAAGCCAGGTACAATTACCTCCAATGCACATTTCCATGCACAATTCAAAAATTAGGAATATCTCTAATCTAAATCTAAAAGAGGGACTTGAGACACCATAGACAGGTGATGCTCCCCATAAAGAGCAAACACAGCAATTCTGTCATTTTCTTTGAAAAGCTGGTGGTTTAGGGTTGTTGTTTTTCCAGGGATTTTGGTTTAATGGTGCACTTTTTTCTTTCTACCTTTCTGCCAGCTTCCCTAGAAGAAAACAAAACAAACCCCTATGACTAATCCTTCACTTTGCCAGCTGACAGAAACCACCGTGTTACCACAGCACATTTAAAATAAAATTACAATTTTAAAGGGAAAATGTAGAAGCACATTCTGGTCCTTTGCCTTCCCCCTCATCCCCGAGCCCTCACCCTGCACTGCCACCCCTCATGAGCCTGGAGCTGCTCCCTTCACCTGGGGGAAGCCCCAGCACCTCAATGATGCCCTGACTGGACAGAAAATCCACATCAGAACAGAGAGGGAACTTCTTCTGCCACCCACAACTGGTGTGAGAAGTTGCCATGGAGGAAAGGGAACTGCTCAAGGGTCTTGAGGTACTGTGAGACGCTACAGCCAAGCCAGAGGGAATATAGAAGCAAATTCAAGTGCTCCCACAAACCTGAAGCTTCCAGACAAGAAATTACCAGTAATTACTAATAATATAATTTTCATGCAGCACTCATCAGCAAGAACCAGTTCTGTCCTCACAACAAAGAGGAACAACAAAAGCCACAAACAGTTACTGAATTAGCTTATTAAGATCTCTGGGATTTTTTTGAACCTTCATAACCATCAAAATTGGTCTGAATGCACAAACATGATTACAATAAAAAGGCCCAGATGTCTTCTGGACACGGCAGCATCAGATCCAACATCATTTTGCAGAAACCTCACACTGAGGAATCTCTTCTGAGGGGTGAAGGGTGCTCCTCTGGAGTCACTGCCCAGCCTGGTCCTTCACAGGAGGCACTGCAGCACAGGAGAAATTTCAGAAGCTGCTACTCCAGTTTCAAACATGCTCCTCTTTTAAAAGACCACACACTTATCAAATGCCAGGGGTGGCCAAGCAGAGTGGTCAGGGCATAGCACAGTAAAACAAACAAGCAAATACAAACAAACAAACACAAAAAAAAAAAAGAGAGCAAAAAAAGAGAGCCCAAAGGCTGCAGCTGATTTTCCTCCTGTGCCTGTCACGATTTCTCATCAAATCAGAAAGCCCAACCTCCATCAGATGCTCTGCTGGTTAAGAGCCAGGCACAGGCAATGTGACCTACAGACCACAGCAGACCCACTTACATCAAACATTTAACCTCTGGGATGAAAAGATCAGGAGGCCCATCCTGGTGGTGAAAAAGAACCAATCACCTCATCAGTGAGGTGGTCCTGAAGGGAAGGGAGGCCCAGCAGTTCAGAGAGGCTTTGTCCAGCTCTGCAGAGCCCCTGCACTGCCCAGAGCCAGAGCCAGGGCACCAGGAGGGGACAGGAGCCCTGTGCCCAGCCAGCAGGAGCAGAGCCAGAGCAGGACAGGGCTCATTCCAGAGACATTTTTAGCACAAAGATGGGCAGAGCACAGCAGCTCTCCTGTGCTACTGCATCCACCCAGTTTCCAGAATTTCCAACTCTATAATGATATGGTTTTCCTGGAAGAGCTCTTCTAACTGCATCAGAGGACATCGAGCACACCCTTGGCAGCACCGTGGCCATGGTGTGGAAAGACTCCTGAGTGCATGATTCAGGCCCCCTGTAATTCAGCTACATCCCCCTTTTTTAGCACAGGTGAGAGGCAGGTAGCTTAAAAGCAGCTTGCTCTTAAGTTTTTTTCCTGTTTGAGGGGTTTTCAATATTTTTTTCTTTGTTCCCTCCTTACAATAGTAAAACAAATTGCTGGTTTTTGTCCAGTCCCAATATTGGTTGTGCTGCTGAGAAAGCTCATGTAGCAGAGCAAAACTCAACTCAATTAAAGATGAAGCATGGTCTTGGTTTTCTTTTGAGCAGGAAGGACAGAGACTCCCAAGAAGCTTCACCTTACACTAACCAGGTTTGGCATTGCCCAGACACACTTGCTTAGGGATTTTTTAATGCAGTGGAAGAAGAGTTTTTCCACAGCAACAAATACTTTATACAGCTGTCCAAATGAAACCACCCATTTGACAGGAGATTCAGCCCACCCTTGCATTCATTCATTCTCTGAACCATGCCCTTAAAAGGAGACTGTGTTATTCTTTTGCATTAAGCAAAGCTGTGTTAAAATGTTTGTTTCTGATGGAACAGGGAGACAGACACCAGGAGGAAGCAAGCTGTGTCTGAAGAGCAGAATTCCTGGCAGATGGGTCAAGAGCAGCAGCTGTGTTCACAGAAAACACACACGTCTTTACATACTTGGGGCTGCCATGTGGAAAACATCACAAGAGATGGTTCACAATGAGGGGAAAAGAGACTGGTTTTGACAGCAGGTATCAGGATGCTGCTCTCCTGAGGCTCTGCAGTGGATGCTGCAGATGGATGTCTCATCGGGCAGGGAAAAGGTCAACATTAATAATGGAGCTGCACCAGTTCGTGACAGCCCCAGAAATACCATGAGGAGATGCTGATCTTTACTGCAGCGTGATCACCACATGCATGAGAACAGCCCCAGCTGCCCAACACCAAGCTGAGCCACCAGTGCTCCCAGTCAGGTTTGAATTTCCTTGGCAGCACCCTGTCCCTGAGCACATTTCTCCCACTACCTACACGAGAGACCTGCAAAGGGAGAACCAAAAAGTGGCAGGTCCTGGCCTCTGTCCTTGCTGTGAAGCAGATCCTTGTGCAGGGATGACCAAGGCAGATTGAACCCGAGCAGCCAGAGCCCAACGAGACTGAAATCAGAGTTCACACTTAACAGATAAATAAATGACCCAATTTTAGAGTGCTCATCACACACCACTTTGTGCAGCCAATTCAAAAAGCAGCTCCACATCTCTGCGAGTCAGGCAAAGGGCTGCTGCTGGATTGACTAAACTGTGTCATGGAAAGAGCTACAGATGCCTTATCATTGCTGAAATGTTACAGAGATAAGGTCCATGTGTCAGCTGCCTCCTGGAAACACAGCTAAGGGCACTTTATGCTTATTCTGCACTGAAACCAGTGTATCAAATCTTTTATGCTAACAGGAGCTCCAGACACACAGCAGAAACTGAGCATCAACACTGCCACCACATACTTTGAATTGCCCTGGCCTCAGCAGGCTCTCTCTAGCCCTTCTTTTCAAGATGTTTTAAGTGGATTATTTTCCCCAAGAAGGGCCAGGGAGACACAGAAATTGTTACAAGCAGAACGAGTAATGAGTTTAGCAAATCCCTTATGCCAGTTACACTTAAACTGCTGCCCTAAACACACTAGGTAGTAACAGTAATTAAATAAGCAACAGCATTGTGCTCCAAGGACTTTATCCACTGAAGGGCTGGAAAGCACTTGAAGCCTTTGTCAGGAAAGGATGTAGGTGCAGCTTTGTTCTCTGCTCCTGGTGAGGATGGAGAGGCAGCTCTCCATTTCCAGAGGAGCACTACACAGGTTAACAGCATTTGAGATCTCTCTTGTTTTCTCCTTTATAGCTCAGGGATAGAGGGGAACACCAAGTGTGATGTAAGCACCTGGTGAACACACACAGGAGGGCTGCAGTAAGAGCAAAAATAATTGTTTCTGTTGCAGATGCCCTCAGCACCATTTCAAAACCTACCCTGTCAGGGTCAGCAGAATTCAGGAGATCATCACCTCTGGCTGCTGAACTTGGTTCTTCATGGCAAATCCCTCAACAGAAACACACCCTCAGGGGGGGCAACAACCAAAGGAAAACTGTTTCCTTCATCACATATTCCACAGGGTCATCTCCTCCCAATTGTTATTCTGAGGATTTGGCCCTTCAGCTCTCTGCTATTTATGCACATTGTTAATCTGAGTACTCCGAGCATTCACGAGTCCACAGATAGGACTTGCTCTATTCATAAATAGCAGAGCTCCTACAGGGAAAGATCCCAGGATTAGTCAGAGCTATTGAGAGAAGGGAAATTAGACAGCAGGTACAGAGAAAAAGCCTGAGTGTGTGTGTTACATATTTAAATGACACTGACATTTCTTCAAAGCCTAACTGGGTTTTTCATAGGCTGGATTCTTTGGGGTATTTTTGGTTGATTTTTTTTGGAAGGCTGCAGTTGTAAAGGAAAAATTCTTACAAAAAATGATCAAGCAGCTGTTATTGTCACAGTGGGAGAGGTTGAATACCATATGATTAATATCCAAGCTTACTGTGGAACAACAAGAACGAACGACTAAAAGGAGAAGAAAAGTCAAACTAGGGGGAAAAATAAAAACCAAATCAAAATCACTCACCCAATCCATACAGTTTAGACACTGAGCATATTGTCACAAGGGATAGAACAGAGACCCCACAGCTGAGAAAGGACCTGTGTGATGTGGACCTGCTCACACCCAGGAGCAGGAGCAATGCCCATTTTGCTCTGTGCTCAAAGAGAAATGTGAGGGGATTCAGGCATCCTCGAGAGCTGGGCCTGGCTGAAGGCTGGAAAACACATAGCTCCTGCTAATAAATCCCTTAATTTATTAAGATAACTTCTCATCATTGAAAAGAAATAAAAGCCATACCCCTGGAAACCACGCTCAGTGAACACAGCAACTAATAAATACAAAGACAACTCGATAGATGCATGTTGTTACATCTTCTTAACTTCTTGCTTCATTAGCTGAACTGTAAATTAGCATATTTTTCCTCTTCTGTGAAGATCTTTTTTTCCCCCTCCCCAAAACTGACATAACTTCATTGCTGTTCCAAGGATTTTTCCCCTTCCTCAATCTGAGAATTAATTTGTCACTTAAAGCCCCAATCTGTGAAAACACACATGGACAGAGCTTTCCTATCTCAAATGCAGGTAGTTAACAGAGTTCTCCTTTGTGCTGCTTCAGGAGAAAAAACAAGAAAGAAAACCGAACACAAGATCTTTAGAGAAACCCTTTTTTTGCTCCACCAACCACCTGGACTAAAATCAAGCTCTGCCAATCCTCCTCATATTGGTGAAAGCCAAGCCATCCATCCACCTGCAGCATCCCACTGCACCAAAGAGACTTTTCTTCCAAAAGCACCCACTCTGCATTTTCATCCTCTGCTCTACACGGACACAAGAGCCTCTCTTCAGGCTAAAAACTGCATAAATAGTTACAGGTTGAAGAACATGCAGGCACAGCAAAATAAAACTAGCATTTCTGCCATTATTGTGCTGGTGAGTCACCAATTCATTCTTGTTTGTCAGCTCCTGTAAGGACCAAGATCCTCAGAGGCAGCTGAGGCCAACTGAGATGGCAGCCAGGCTTGGGCCCAGATGCCCAGAGCCAGAAATGCCTTTTCTCCCCCTTTAACTGCTGGCTGCCAACAAAAGCAAGAAGGGATCAGAGAGGAACTTCAAGTGACAACATCCCCCTCTCCAGCCTCTCTCCCAGCTGCAAACTCCAGCAGCATTTCAGCCAAGCTCAACACTGCCCACCAGCTCTGTCCCTTTGGGGAACCGGCTCTTCCATCACAAAATAAACCCCCAAGGTTTCCTTTCTGTGCCTGCAGTTTTACAGACCCAAAGGACCTTTGGCAGCACAGCCAGGAGCCCTCTCCACAGGTGGCAGGACTGACAGATGCCCAGACCCCATGGAAGAGCAGCAGCAGATCAAAAAGCACCATCCCAGGCACACGGAGCAGAACACGGCTCGTCTCCAGCTGAGGCACCAGTGGTTCAGGGAATTTGTTTGCATAGCTTGTCCTTCATTAAGATCCCATGGGCTGGGATGCAGAGGGGAAAATCAGGGATGTATTTGTACTAATGGCAGGGACCACATCATAATTTGCAGTCTCTGTGCCTAGGGCTCACACGTATCACTTCTGTTGAACACTTGCTTTATTTCCTTTATTCTTTCTTCCCAGTTTTTCTCTCTCATGGCAGCCCACTGTGTCTTTCATACACTTTCACCTTCTCCCCTACCATGAGCTCTGTTTGAACAAGGTTTTGCAGAACAGAAAAATCTGTCTCCTACTGGAACTAGCCAGATCTGACTCGTTTGCCTAAGAAAACAGTGTCCAAGTATAAAAGTAACCCTCCACAGCTCAGAGCTAGGATAGTTGGTGATCAATAATACCAAAAACCCAAGTCAGCAGGGACCAAGAGTCAAGTTTCTAATCACTAAAAACAGTTACCACAAACTCCTGTTGCTTTGCAAACTTAAATCAGTTTAAAAAGGGGGATGGAGCTTGTTCAGTGGGCAACAGTTTTCTCTAAGTGGGAACAGAGGTAAAGTACTCAGAAGTCCCATTAAGGAAGTAGCAGCCCTTTGATGTTTAAGTGACTTAATACTTTTGGAAAACTGGGCTTGGTCATATTGGTGATCCAGTATCCTATAGAAAAATTGTGGTTCTGGTGCTTAAAATCCTGTGGCTTGAGGAAAATTCAGGCTACAGGATAGGCTGGAGCAATAAAACCTCACAGTGAGCAGCTTGAGTTTCCTTTGCTAATCATCCAAAGGCACTGTTGGCAAGGAGCTTATCCAATGGCTTCCATAAAAGATTGCTCACTGGTGCACATTTTGAAAGGGCAACCCCTTCTGCCTCGCCTCTCTTTCACTGTTATATTTAAATACATTAATATTTTAAACTTCTAAAAGCACAAGCAATTTATCTCTTCTTTAAAAATAAATAAGGTGGGGACTGTGATCGTGTTTAGAAAGCTGTACCTTCGTCCTACTTCCATGTAGATAGAAACATATTTCAATGTCCCTACAGCACAGAGGAGGTCAGTCCAAAGTCACAAGGGAGCTGCAATTTTGGATGCCCAAAGTGACACCTTCTTTTAAAAGGAGCAGTTTTAAGAGATAAGCCTGCAGCCACCTACTAATCTCCTGAACACAGAGAGGAACAAACAGACTTCCATCACTTCAGAGAAATACTTCCTTCCATGTTTGACAATAAAAAAGATAAATAATAATAATTATGATAATTAAAAAAAAGAAAGAGACAGGAGACAGACAGACATCTGGGTTATATTCTAAATGTAATTAGAAGCCTGACAACAGGACAGAATAATGTCAAACAAATTACAAGCAATGTGTTTTCATTCACAGGGTGACAAGTCAACAGGCAGGCAGTTAATTTTAAGACTGATTATGTACCAACTCCTTAAATAACATAAACACACTCACCTCCACGGAAAGCAACAGGGAGTCCAAACACACCATCGATCTCCCCGTGGGCAGGGCTGAGCATCTCAGCTGTGTCTGGGAAACAATGAGTGTGGATTTTAGGGGGGGTTGTTTGTTTTACGAGGTGCTGGCATTGCTCAGTGGGTGCCCCAGCCCGTGTACCTTGGATCCCAGTCCTGCTGAGCACCCTCAGCTCTCACTGACACAGACACATGGAAGTGCACATACAAAACCACACTCTGAGGCCCTGCCTGTGGGAGGAAGAGCTGTGTGGTTCCTAACCAGGGTTTTTCAGGCCAGTGCCCTCACACCACCTCAGAGGATTCCTCACCCAGGTTCTCCAGCACTCCAGGACACCACAGTGTGCAGGCAGGGAAGGGCTCAGCCATCTGAGCTCAGGTGAATTTCCAGGGGCTGAAGCACATCCCCTGCCCACTCAGGGGCTCTCAGGTGTCTGCTTTGGGCAAACTGTGGCGTGTTCTTACAGGAAAGCCAAGGCTTTCCTTCCCACCATGTCCAGGCAGCTCCTGGAGGTTTTCCAGCCTGGACTTGCATATCTGCTCTGAGGGACCCAACACTGCCTTCTACACCAGCACCTGCAGGGACCAATTTACACAAAGCTTCAACTTTCTGAGGCACTTCAAAAACACAACAAAACAAAAAACTCCAAAAATCCTTATCGACCAAGCGGCAAAGGCAGAAGATGCGCTGCCTGGGGAGAGAGTGATTGCAGAGAGGAGCTCTCCATTTTCCTGCAGCAATAAGAACCACCTATTTGTTTGAGTGATGGTGGCTTCACGAGAACACCAGTGCAGAGCCAAGCGACGACAGCTCTGACGTAAATAGAGGGAGAAAGCAAACAGAGGCAGCGCAAAGCACTGAGCAGCAATGGGACACGATGGTGGAGACGCCAGGCTGCAAGGAGAAACAACGCAGCCAGGCAGGATGACAGATGAAAAAAAAAAGGTTACAAAAGCAGAACAGACGAGAAAGGCATTTATAGGATAATAATCCTTGCCTGTGTTTCTAATTATATCTGTAATAGTTAATAGCTGGAAGGATTTTAGAAGGCAAATTTACTTTTTGTCCTCTGTGCCATTTTCTGGCGGCATTTGCCCCAAATGCCTGAAGACGATGGTTGGTTTCAACATCTGCTGGTGACTGTGAGTGTAGCTGGGGTGAAACTTCCCAGGGAACTCTGCAAGGGACAGAGGTGAACTGGTTAAATCCCCTCACCGGGGCAGGGACAAGCTGGGCAGCCCCTGCCAGTGGAAATGCAGACTAAGCAGCTGCAGTAATGCCAGGAACCTTTTGGGGAACATTTTAACAAACTACAAAATGGTCAAACAGCACCAGGCTGCAAGTTAGACATTGACACCAGATGCTCTGAATAAATAAATACATGCACAGTTGTGGAAGGGCTGTGCTGGAGGCTGGTGAAGCTGACTGGAATGATAACAACCCAACAGAACCATGCCTGGAGAGCAGAGGAATCATCTGGTTAAATTTCTCTGGACCCTTCCAGTGTTTCTGTTGAGCTTCACATTACCTAACACATCTACAAGCTTACAGCTGTGAACAAATCCATTTAAATTAGACCTCTGAAGCATGAACTGCCCCAAATTACTCAAATTTGAAACAAAGAGGAAATAATAGGTATTAGATTAAATAGGTAAAGATACATCCATTTTAATTGTAGAGCTATACAGCGTAGAGTACCCTGGAGAGGAAAAAATACTTAGCCTATCTCCTTGGGAGTAGTAATACTTAGGTTTAATCTGTAGTGTTGTCACTCTCCAGAGATGAGGCACACAGAGAATTTTTATGCCATGTGCCAGACTTCAAGAAATCAACCCAAATTCCAGAACACCTCTAACAATAGTCAATCAGGACAAACATCATAACTGCAAGCACCTTCAGTTTGAAAATACACAGATATGATGATAACTGCAGCAGCACTACCAGTGCACTCTGAGAATTAATGCTGCTATCCAAAGGGAAGGGGAATGTTTCAGCATTCACTCTGCTGCATGATTCAGGAGCTCGGAACATTTGCTGACACCTGAATCTCTCTGATTAGTGTCTTCCACCCAAAATTAAGGGAAGGGAATGACTTTTGGAAAAGAAAAATTATGCAGATATGTTGTTGTAACAGTTCTGAATATTTCCAGTAATGCTTCAGATGCTGCAGTGAGAGATCTTACCCAACAGCTTTTGGAAACAAGGTGGTGATATTTACCATCAGCACCTTCCTTCCCCAGCTCAGCATGCTGAAAGCACATGGAGAGGGAAACCACACAGCCTTGGAACAGTCAAGTGTTGGGGTAGAGGGGGCTGGGGGTGAGTTTGGGAGGGGTTTTGCTGTTTTGTTTTTTTTTAATTATTTGTAACAGAATCAAGCTGGAAAACCAGCTCAAGAGCAGAGCCCTCGCAAACCACCTTGAACAGCAAAGATAAACTTTGGGAAAGTTAAAAACTGGTCCAACATACTGAGCAGAAATTCTGGGTATCTCTGACATGTTTGAGTGCCAGCTGAAGGGGCTGAATCCCAGACTGAGCACAAAGAACATGACCCAAGACTCCCCACAGTGCTGGATGTGGAGGCCCCACCCGGCCTGCCTTGGGAGGTTTGGTGCACTAAGGATATTCCTGCTCTTGGGAAGGGCTCCTTTAACTGCTGCTTTCCAAAGCTCATGAACAAAGAGCCTCACTGCTCTCTAGAATCACAGAGACTTCCAGGGATGAGGCAGCCACAGCTTCTTTGGGCAATCTATTCCAAGAAACTGCCAAAAATCAGAGCCCAGAGTGAGGCCAAGTGAGAGCCAGTTCAGGGCTGGCGTGGAGTGGCTGGAGGCACCCACAGCTGCTTCCCACAGCTGCTGGAAAAACCATCAGCCCTACCGTGCTGCACCTGCAATTATTTTTACAATCAGATTTGGGAAAACACTAAGTAACGCTCATTCCTCCTTTCTCATAACAGTACAGCTTGTACTGAGCCTTCCTGTTGCTAAAGAAATATTCCATTTAAGAAAGCAGCTCACTGTCAGTATAACAAGCAAGCAAACAATGCCTTTATGTTGCTATGCCTGTTAACCTTTGATTTACAACCCTGTTGGTCAGTTTTGGTTTTGAAATTAAGATGCTGTGTGCTGAAGGGCAACAGAGTTCACACCATTAAATTAACACCTGCTATAAATAATGTGCTACACGAGAGTCAAAGAACACGTACAAAGCACCAAAACCAGGTGAGTGAACATTAAACAGCCTTTTGCTGAATAACTTAAAACATTAAAAGAACATAAACATCTGAAAACAAAGCTCTTTTTTTTTTTGCTAACGTTTTTGGTAGAAGAGTCAGCTCCAAACAATTTGCTTTGTGGTGGCTGTCAGGGGAGATCCAAGTGAGATTCTGGCTGTGCTGGGGAACAGATGATGTGGAAAACAGAGGCTTCCAGGGACAGACAATTTGTTGACCCCATCTGCAGGTTATTATAACACTGACTGATCTCCCAAAGCAATTTTCATTAATAAGAAGTTTCCAAGACCTGTCTTTCTCCTTCCCTCACACCCCAGAGGAATATTTGCATGAGATTCCTAGAGACCAATCTTTCCCTCTCTCCCTCCTTTTTTTTTCTTACCATGGGAGAATCCAGCTCAGTAATTTCTTATGCCATATGGGTAACAGAAGAAAACAATCAGCAGGTCATATAGCATCAGTTCCCTGCATGAATTCCCCGTACATGCTCTGCACAAAGGTTGTGGGATTTTTTTATTTATCTGAATCTGTGGAGCTCACTGCTATCACAGTCACTTCTGCACCATTTTAAAAAGGCAAAGGAAATAAAAGGCATAAATTACCTTCTAAAACAAGCACTTTTTTGTGCAAAAGTCTTCAATGAAGAAATATAAAACACAATAGCAACAAGAGCTGAAATTGCTGCTTTAGACTCTAATGGCTTCATAACAGTAATTAAGGCTTCTTCCTGACTTCATAACTATGCCATAATGCATTTATCAAAAGCACATTACCACAATGGACACATTCACTCTTTCTGCAATATTTCGACAGCTCCCTTTGGACACTATCAGTAAATAAAATCTTATGTGGGCCAATTAAAGAAAGCATAAATCCAAATTCTCTGTGGCTATCTTGTTTTGAATGCACTGCTCTGTCAAATCTTTTTAATGGGAAACGGGTAAGTGCTTTGAATCCAGGAAAAAACTTCCTCCCCAGAGCAGCTCTGGGATGCAGAGTCTTTCTTAAGAGCCACAGGAAGGAAGGAGAGGAGTGTTTCTTGGAGCTGTGTTTTTATCACAGGAGGAGGAGAGGTTTTGACAGCACAGAGACTATTGTCAAGTACATTTGGACTCACGTCAAGTCTCTGCCTTGACAAATTGGACTGGGAGTCCTTCCACAGCCAAAGTGCACGACGTGCAAGGCAGAGCCATTTCTCCACTTCACTGAAGAGCAGAAGGGAATTACAGAGCTCTTTTCCCCTTGCTGCCATCCCATTGGCTCCAAGAGGCTGCAGCGAGCCCGGTGCTCTGCAGGGACACATCCCCAGCTGTGAGCAGCCTCCCACCCACCCCTGCCCCACGCAGACCCCTCTGTTTGGCTGAGGAACACAAATCCCCTCTGCGGGAGGAGTGGCACATGTGCGAAGCTCACACTGTGTAATGAGTGCTACCCAAAGTGCAAATGCAAGTGGGTGAATATTGGCATGAACCCTGCAGAGAGAAGCTAAAATTAGGGCTTGCAATATGGAAATCTGTAATATCCTCTGCACCTGGGTAGCTCAGTGTATTCCATCCCAAATGCTTTAACTAAAGGGAGGGTAAAAGGGGCAAGATGCAAAATACACATGACCTTCCCTCACCATTTTTAACACCAAAAGAGGTTTCTGGATTAGACATCCTGCAGCAACAGCTCAAAAGATTTTACAGTGGAGATAATTAGGAACACATCACCCTTTCTTTGATCACATGAAAGATTATTTTAAACCAAACAGGAACACAGCTCTTGCAATGATCCTCAGTCTTTGCCATACACTTCTCTCTCTTATCTCTTAACTGCTACAGTGGGGAATGATTGGCAGGTGCTTTAGACATAGGATTATAGGTATGAGGTCAGTATTCAAGCCAGAAGTAACAAACCCCACTTTACACAACAAGGGAAGCTGAGTGCTCAGCATCCCGCACCAGTTAATCTGCGTTGTTTACTCCCTTGGTGTAGAAGGTTTTACACTGATAAGTTCTGACTGCTCCTCAGCAGAGGCAGAGCTGTGGGCAGTAACCTGAGCAGGACTCTTCAGAGCACGGCTCTGCCACACCCTAATTTTAGTATCATTTGCAAAAATCTCAGAATTTCTCCAACAGCATCAGCAAGCCAGGCAAAGCAGCCAAGCAGCACACAAAGGAGCTCCTGGGTTTTTGTCTCTGGGCTGCTGGGGGTGAAAAGTGAGATTTGTCAAGAAACCTTCTAGAAACCCTGGGGGTGAAAGGAGAGGCCTGGAACTGGCTACAGTAAATGAAAAGCATAATTCAAATGCTGACATGTACTTCAGAAAGCTGTTCATTCAACTGCATGGGAAGGAACGGCACCAACCGCAATTTAAAGTAGAAAAAAGGAGAAATGAAAAAAAAAAAAAAAAAGCTTAGGTACAGCATTACACAGGAGCTGTTCCCAAGGCTTCCATCCAGAAACAGACTACCAAGCTTTCATTCAATAAGGTACTGCTGCAGCAAAATTACCTCCTGGGCGCTAATGGTCTCTTAGTTATAAACAACCTCTTTAAATAAAGGGGAAAGAAAAAATGTTCATTATAAAGGAATTCGCAACACATTCCCTTCAATAAATCCTTCCTCCATTCAGTGCTTCCCAACAGGAGCTGCTCTACCAACTATCATCACCAGTAATTCTCTCCCACTAGGGGGAAAGTAAAATAAAAAATTCAGACTATAAAAATATCTCCTTTATCATAGAAGAAAGTTATTATGAGCCTCCATGCTGCCTGGCCGGTGCCTGTGCACACTGATGGTTCCCTCTTTCTCCAGTAATTGCTGGCAGAGGCAGAAAGGAACAAATGCTGACCGTGTGAGGTGCCTCCAGAGACTCCAGGTAATCATACTCATTTTATTTATAGTAACAAGTATTTTATTTGATTTTGTTTACACCAAGAAGAATAGGTCCAAAGGTTCCTGGCAAAAGTATCCTGTTAGGGCAGCTGGGTAAGTTGGCATCATAATGTGCCAGGTATTCCCCTTCTGAACCACCTACCCTTGGCATATGCCCGAAAAAGGGAAAAAAAATATTCCCCTCTATTTCCCAGAGCTCCTGACAGCTCCTACCAGCTTGGTTTGTCCTCTGCCAGCTCCCTATCACTGCCAGCTCCAGATTTCTTGGCCAGTGCCCTGCTCTGGAGAAAGTCTCTCTTTGGGGCAGCCAAGGCTGACTCAAATCAGAGGGACCAGCTGCAGGAACCTGGGATGAGCCCTGCAGGGCACCGTGCAAAAAATGCTCCTACAGGCCCCCACCCAGAACTCCAACTACTGCAAACACCCTTTGGTTTCCAGACTTCCCCAGCCCTGCACACATGCCAGAGCCAAGCGTGGATGTGCCAGCTCTCCCCAGAGCTGCTCACACATTCCCAGTCCAGGCAGTGGCAGAGACATCCCAGACCTCCCAGCTGGCACCCCCTGCCAGAAAAGCCCAGCAGGTGAAGGGATGAGCCCAAGGGAACCAGCTCTGCCAACCCACAGTCCCCTCTGCAGGGCTCTTCCACCACCCACGGAATGACAGGAGAACAAACAGCTCGGGAGAGAAGTGGTTTGGACTAAGCTGGACAGGTCAAATCTGCCTCCCCAGGCCTGGCCAAAGAGCTGCTGTGGAAGGCAAAAAGACACATTTACCTTAAGCAAAGCCCAGCCAGATAAATCAGCAATTTTGTTCTCCAAATGCACAAGCTTATTGCTCATAAAAGGCTTACACTGGCTGGAGGAACCTACACTAATGAAGTTTTATCACTCCCAACACCAAGTCCCCAAAGGAGTCCCAGCAAAGCTTTGAGGCAGCCACAAAAGCCTGGGATTGTGCTGCATCCCATGTGAAGGAAAAACAAATCCTGCTGGCAACCTAAAACATCAAGCAGATACTGAGGACATATTCAGAAAAAGGAAAAAAAAAAATCACCCACGCTTGTAAGCTGGTCACACCCTTAAGCTCTCCAGAGAAGTTTTACAGCTTGTAAAACCCTCATGATTCATTTGGAAATAAACCACAGTCCGTGTGCAGCCACAGCAGTGTAAGCTTTCACCAGGGGAAGAGATGCCACAATCAACTGGACTTCAAGAGGATACATAAGGAACACTGATACGTGTCAGGGACTAGCTACAAACACAACAAGTGTGTGGGTATTTGCCCCATACCCACAAGAATTTATGCTGAGAAAAGCAGGTTATTTATACAGGAGCTTTGTTTTCAGCATCACCACTCAGTTATCCATTACCTCCCCCAAAACAACAGGGCACAGGAGACTAATGAACAGCATGAGCAGGAAATACAGAGATGAGAAGCAAGATTTAGAGAACAAATAGTTCAGGCACTCTTGTATTTTACAGAAGGTCATTCACTGGGCCTTTATACTTCATTTATCAAATTAGATCTGAATTGGTGCAGTCATCCTGATTCAAGAAACCATCACACATCTTTTCTCTTCAAAAGGGGAAATAAACACCTTATCTCTAAAGCAGTTTCCATCAGAGGATCTCCGAGTCCTTCCCTGGCACTTTTCCTCACAAAACCACCCAGGCAGAGCTGCCTCCCCTACAGACAGCCTTCAGAGGTGCAAAGGGCTCAAGTGTTTTGCCAGTAATGGCTTAGACCAGATCTCAGATCCACATCCCCTTCCCCGAGATGCACCTGACTGAGCCAATTATCCATGTGCTGCCCTTAACCAGTGGGATTTTATAGCCTCTATTTTTCTAGTGCTTTCCTTGTCATCATAAACATCCCAGTGTTTGCTCACAAGTTGTTCCATTAAAAACAAATGTGCTGCCACTCCACGGCTGTGGAATTTGCTGCAGAAAATCATCCAGGGAACAGCCCTGCCTTGCCAGCCACCTGCACCACCTCCCCCTTTAACTCTAACCCAGAGGCACGTTACAATTACATTATTCCAACTAAATAAAATTATTTTTCCCTGTTCCAAGACATAAAACAACCACATTATTATGGCCATTGCCACTGTGATTTAGTAATTTAAACAAAAAGACACACACAATGATAAGAACATAGTAAGTAGTACAGCACTTCATTACAGCTGGAACCAGTATTTATGACCCCTGAAAGCAAAGATGGTCATGAAAATTATATGCCCAAACCCGTCACTTCAAAAGTACAACTTAATCATATAATGCTCAGCACAGAGGTTTCAAAGACACTGATGATATTTTGGTTTTTTCCAGGTGAAGAAAAGCCCTGAGAGACAATAAATCGTTTAAGGTATCGGTGGAAGCGGCTTACTTACGAAACAGGATTTGCAATGCAAAAAGTGAATCAGGAAGCATCACCCTCACACACTGCACCCTTCCTCAGGCTGCTGCTGAGTCTCTCCAGCCTCCCCCAGAGCAGGTGAGGGACAGTGACAGTGGCAGCCACCCAGGGCCCCAGGAAAGGCCTGCTCTCAGAGCTGAGAGAGGAGCAGAGATGCGGAGCAGCCACTGGAGAGCTGCAAGTGCCTTGAGAGCTCCTGACCAGGCTGCACGGGGAAGTTAATCTGGTAAAAATGCTTTGGATGTGTAGCCACAGCCCAAGTAGAGCTCCCTGCCAAGACTGAGGACAATACATTATTAACTGAACTTTAATTATATCCACAAACATACATTTCTAGCTGAGGCTTACAACCTCATCTCTGTAGATTTGTTTGTTTTTCTAGTGGTCCTGTTAAGAAATGAGTTTCATTGTCACTTTCATAGCCCAAAACACACATTCATCTGGTATTAAATTTACTTCTGTTTTGTTTCCATAGGAATTTTGCTGGTTCCATATTAATTAATTTATGTCAGAAACAGACAACACTTCACAAAGGACCCTCTAATCAGTGGCTATTAAGGGTGGGCTATAATATGGTTTCTTTGTAACACTGGTCAGAGTATTTTCAAAAGGCAAAGCCCAGTTTTAAAAAAGAAGCTATTATCTCCCCACCAAATGAGTATGGAAATTAAGGAGCACTTAATTATTACATTTGTGATGCTCTGAATTAGTCAAGATAGATTTCCAACAAGTATCATTCCCTGTAGAAAGAAGACTCTGGTTACTTGTAATATATAGACCACGTTTTGTGGTTTTAAGAGAAATTCTGCAGGAAGAATGAGTCAGCAGCAGACAGCAGCCAGGTCTCTACAGCCAACTAACAACCATGACATGGGCTTCAGTGGGGAAAGCCTCACACCTCAAAGCCCCAAGTATAAGGCAGCCCCACTGAAAGGCTGCCCACTCTTGCCAGTAACCTGATGGCCAAAGAAGCCAAGCAAGTGGCTCTGAAGACTTTATCTCCTGTTCTCTTTCACGTACATCGTACATCAACCATATGCTTAAGCAAAAAGCACAGTCTCCATTCCAGAGGAAAAGCCAAAATTCAATTAATGACACCAGTCTTTAAAAGCCAGCTGAGACTGCAGAAATGGCTTATTCAGGAAATTTTTCTTTCTGAAAGCTTCCATGAACTTTAATAATGCAACTATTGCAGGCATTTATTTATTAACACAGAAAGATTGATTTAGGAGAGATCTGCAATCAGCTTAATCTCTGAAAGCTTGATGCAGTTTAGCCCCTGGCCAGAGTTCCTCCTCTGCTTTGACATCAGGAAGCAGCACCCCAGAGCTCAGGGGTGACTGGGAATAGCCCAGGGAACACCTCAGCAAAAGCAGCAGGCACCCTGCACTCCCCCAGGCTGCACTTTGATGCCAGGCACTGATAAGGAAAGAGGCAGATTCCACAGGCCAGGAAAGCTGGCAAGTGGAACAGTCAGGATGTGTGTGATGGCATGGGTGGAAGGAGATGGAGAATTGACACTTTCCCTTAAATCAGCACGGCAGGGAGGATTATGAAAGGTTGGTACTGTGAGTTACCAGATCCTGCCCTTGTGCAAAAGGAAGGCCAATGTCAGATGGTCACAGCACAGCTGGGCAGAATATCCCCCTGAGCTACCAGCAACACGAGTTTAGCAGCACTGGAGCCACTTGATTTCAGGCAACGGGGATATTAAATTAATGTATTTATTTGCAGTAGAGACAAGCTTATATTAAAAGGGAATGGCACTGGGGGTATTTTGATTCATAAGAGGCAGCTATAAAGACAGCAGTAAGGTGTGGGGAAAGAACCTTTCCAATGGTTTCGCTACTTTGTCCCATCATGATTTCAAAGTTTGAGTAGTCAATAAAAGTGTATTTTTCAGGTCTTCAAGGAAACAGATCCCCACAGTGCCTGGACTCTCTCTGCTACAAGAGACAATTCAAATAAAAGTGTTGCCCTGTTCCCAAGTATCAGGATCCTGGTTCTTTTTCTGCTTCTACTTTATCACCAGTGAACAGCCATGGTGATAAGAGGAGTGAGTGCAGCTGTCTAGAGAGATGGCAGGTGCTGCCCTGAACATCTCACAAAATTAAACACAAGCTTTGCCAAGAGCACAGAGCCAGAGCAGAAATAAGAACAAGCACAAGTTTTCTACCAACAGGAGCTCAGGATCACAAAACTGCTTCCTGCTGCCCCCCCTACTGCACTTCCTGCCACCCTGCCCAGGGAATATGGCTTTTCCCTGATCATGACCTGCAGAACACAGCCATCCACTCAGACATGAGCATTAAGAATGCCCCAGCAAAGCCACAGTGCTGGGACAGTCCCTCCCCTCAGGGTTAGCAGAAGCTCAGCACTGCTGTAGCCACCATGGCCTTGAGAAGGGACACCCTCGGTGCCTCCTCATGACAAAATCCCTGGTACTGGGCCAAAGCTGAGCATCCGTGCCCTGAGAACACAGGGAGGGAGAGAACTGCTCATCACTGCCTCTGAAACAACACAGATGATGTTTTGCTTATTAAGCACACACAGAAAGAAGAATTTGAGCTGTATCTCCCACTGAACCCCAGGGAACACAGATGGGTGCTCAAAGCAATGGGCACCATGGGCCATAAGGGTGATGTGAAATTAAAGACAAAGGGCTCCAGGAGTTTGTTTCACATGCAGAGAAAGCTCCCAGAAGGAAGAAGAAATAGTATTTTGAAGTCCACCTGAAAGAAAGGCATCAGACAAATGCCCAGGAGACAGCCAGCTGCCAATGTCACAAGATTTGTACTACCTCTGCCACATGTTCTTACCCTCAGGAGTCTCACACTGAGGCAGGAGTGCTCTTGAGAACCCACCCCACTGTCCACACGAGTACCCCTCTGCTGAACCTGTCCTCAGCTCCACAAACCACAGGGACACCTCTGGATGCTGCTGACAAGGCCACAAAAGGGTCATGAGGGCTCATGACATCCTGGAGAACTGAGAAGCTGCTGGGCAGGACCCTCCCTGAACCACTCAGCCAGGAGCATCTCTGCCCACATCCTCCCTTTCCATTTCACGAGGTGGCTCCTCACTGGCACAACTGCTGATTAAAGCTTCACTGACATCTGAAGACTCAAAGGCAAATTAAAATAACCCTACACTTGTTAATCCAATTCATGCTTTTTTAATGACTAGAGTTCCTATCATGTGGAAAGCATCTCTAGCAGGAAACTGCTTTGACCACTGCTGTTCATAAAAGTAAAAAGACTTGCTAATGCTCTCCAAACTTCCCACAGAAGTATTTATATCAGAACCCCTCTATTTTTTTCCCCAACAATAATCTAATTCATGTGACTCTTATCTTAACTATGAAACAGCACATTAAATCCAGGATCCCAGCTCGTTTAGATAAAGGGAATTGGGCACATCCAGCGAGTCATTCCTGCTGTGACATTTCTACTATTGACAGAGTTATTTCCAGGCCTGGCGTGGGCAGGGAACGGAGAGGACTCTCACCCTTCAGCACAGTCACTGCCCCTTGCTGAGAGTGCACAGAAGAGCCAGATTTTCTCAAGGGACTCTACCTGGGTCTAGTCACATGTTAATAAACATTCTGGCAGCATTTCCCAGAAATAACCTTCAACTGTTACCTAGAAACATAATCCATCAAAATAAACCTCAAAATAGTAAGAAACGAAGAGAACTTTTATTGGTAGGCTGTATTCTAGCTATATATACAAAAGAATTAGTGGACAATGTAGAGTCATTGATCAAGGGGATAGCTCAAATTAATTTCAAGGTTATTTTCTTTGTTCTTTTATAAACACAAACAGTGTTTTTAAAAAGTTTCCTTTACCTCACTCTTTCCTACCCTCTGTGAGCTCTTAGGAATAGAGCTGAACCTCATGGGCCTCCAGAGGACTTGAGAGTACCCAGTGGAACCAAAGCACTTAGCAGGTGATGAGCTGAAGTGAGTTAGAGCTTAACAGCTAAATCATCCAGAATAGATTAAAATTTCCCATCAAATAAATTGAAAGTTCTGCTTCAGCACTGAACAGTTCCCCTTTGCCCTACAGCTCCATCCCCACACTCCTTTTTAATCTGAATAAATACAGATGGTATTTGCCTCCCCCTCTTTTTCTTTCTATTTTTTTAATAAACTGCTGGGATGATGCAGGAACCACAGGCAAAGGATTTTCTTTAGGTACTCAGAGCACTCCTGATCTGCATCTTGATTTCAACTCGTAACTCTTCATAAACAAACCAGGGACATGGGTCTGTCAGAGCATGGGCTGGTGAATCCTCCTCTCCCCTCACAGCCCCTGCACAGGATTAACACACACAACACTGCCTCAGTAGGAACTGGAATTTCCTGGAGTTCCCACTGGAGGCTGTGAGGCTGAGATACCATCACAAGTGGCTGGGGTTCAGCCAGGTTATCTCCCTGATAACCTCCTGCAGCCTGGGGAGCGTGTGCAGCGTGACATCCACGCGCTGAGCTCCAGAGGAGCCAGACTTGGCCGTAGCTCATCACTTCCCAGCACTGCCTGAGAGCCACAGGGAGCTGGGCTGGGGTCACAAGGATGCCTCTGCTCTGGCTGCATCCATAACAATGAACTGCTGCCCATTTACAGCTCCCCTCCTTCCTGAAAAACTGTATTTTCAACCAGATGACATGCTTCTGATTATTAAGAAAGATCTCTGTATACCCCAGAAATTAATCATTTCCCTACTCTGCTAAAACTGATCACCATGTAGTCCTGGCTCTGGAAAATTAACTGCTATAGGTCAGTCACAAAGATATGCAATTTAAAATTTTCATACATTCTTTTACTCAGGTAGAATCCTCTCTTCAACCCTTCTCTGCAATCATCAAGGTTTTATTGGAACTGGCATAAATACTCAATCAATGCTGCTCATCAGTCTGGTTAGAGAGAGATGCTGGGGGTTCATTTCAAATCCCAGGACAGGTTCTTTTCACACCCACCAAATTTTGTTTTTAACCTCAGTAAAAGCAGGGTTAGATCCTAAACAGGTCAACCCACAATGACACAGGGGAGCTTGAAATGGATGAAGACAATACAAGGAAAGAGAACTTCAAAGCAAGATAGTTAATCAGACAAAGGTGTATTCTATGCAATAAAGTAAGCTAATCACCTTTATCTGCATTACAAGAAATATCTTTTACTTCCAAAAGTCCTAAGGCTGCAGAGTTTTCAGTTACCTTTTCCCCCTGTTTCCTCTAGGATTAATACTCTTCCTTAGCAGTCTGCTGCCAGCTGCTTCATGACCTCTCTGGATATCATGAATTAAATTCTTGGGTTTTCTGACTTGTTCCACCATTAGAAGAACATTTATCAGGTTAAGCCCAGATTTCTTTCACTGTCTTACCAGCAGAGTTTTGGATGACTAATCAAAGGACTGAATATATTCTAAAGATTTAATTCTCCCTTCACTATTTATACTAGTCAATGTCACTTTGACACTATTCTGGCTTTTCACTGCAAAAAACTTTCCAACTCAAATTCCCCTAAAACGAACATGCTCTCATAAGCAGACAAGTGCCATTTGCTCCATCTTGCCCTCCCCCAAGTTAGCTTCAGCTGTCACCAAAAACACAGTAAGCATTTTCCTCCTTGGGAACTATGTGTTCTTGCAGTTATAGTCAATGGACCAGAAGAGTCTGGCATCAGAAAAAGAACTATCTGATTTCTTGGACTCACTGCAAGAGAACCTGGCTTGGCCAGGCACAGCTTTAACCACCAAGGATTCAGTTAAATTAAAGATACCCTGGGCAATGAATACTGGCTGTACAAAAAGTGATCAGACATTCACCCACCTCAGATACAGCTCTGGGGCTCTGACTGCTCTCTGAAGTGTTTCTCCCTGCAGTTATAAATAACAGTGAGTAAAACACTCACTTTGTACATTAGTGTGAAGATTTTCGGAGTCACCATCTATGAACTGCCACCACTATTTCAGTAAACAGAAAGTAGTCAACAGCTCTTGAGAACCTTTCACATTTTCACCTTTCTGTTTCCAGTGTGTTCAGATCTGAAAGCACATTTTTCTGCTTAATTCAGACTCCACAGTTAATATCTACTATTTTCACCATGATCCATGTTGCCTTTTTTGATCTACATTACTTGGAATTTCTATTTCTATGCCCAGTTCTAAGGAAGGAAATATGCCCTGAGAAAGCAGCTGCACCTACCTTAGACCTCCCCTGAGACACTGAACCTTGCAGTGCTCCTGTATGCCACACTCAGGGGGCTGATCCTTGTGTGGCAATACCCAGACATTGCAGAGGATGCGAGGAAAAAGTACAAAAATGCAAAGCACACTTAAACCATCTTCCTAAAAACCTGCTTAGGGCAACAGTTTTTCACAGATAACTCGACATTTCCATCTCTGCCTCACCATGTGCCAAGCACAGTCCTCAGGCACAAACAGCTTCCAAGCAAGTGAGGTTTCCACCCAGAGCTGCCTCTGCTTAAGTGCCCTTCTCCCTTTTTATTGCCCCTTTCCATCACACTGTTATGACATGGTAAAAGCACATCTGGAACACATCTGCAGCCTTCTGTCCCCTCCAGGAAGGGCCCAGAATCTCACTGGAACAGCATCAAGGGGAATGGTATCCAATGTCAGGGTGAGTTGCATCACATCTGCTCTGTGCTCTGCTCAGGACAACCTTCTCCACAGAGCTTTTCCAGGAGAGGTTGTTCATCAGGCCTTATTTTTAAAGAATCTGGGCCAAGTCATCCCTGCTGTAGCTTTAATGACGTCAATGAGCTACAGCAGGGGTGAAATTGGGCCATTATTTTTTATGTCCATATGTCCTATGCCTATTAAAGAAAAAAAAACGGGAAAAGAAGATCAAGGAAGAAAAGTTATTGAATCAAAAGACTACCTGGTGCAGAGATTAACATCTAGATGTGGAACGTTCCTCTTTTGTTCCTGCTGTACATTATAAATATAACAGCTTATGGAAAAAGAAATACCTCTGTAGTGTCAAGGTACAATGTGAGTTCTGCAGTGACAAATTATATTCACATTTTGTATCCTGTTTTGATAAAAAAGCCAACAGAGAAATCATTACCAGGAAAAGGTCTCCTCAGAACTCCACTAAAGTGAGTGACACAGTTGCCAGTAAGTGTTGGTGTCTCCTCTCTGAACCAACATCCATCACACCCAGCCTATCACCACCAAGTAGTAAAGCCCAGTGGACCTTGCCCTGAGCTCATTTCTTACTCAGTCCAAAACACGATTATATAAATACCAAAAGAGAAAAACACGATAAGGTTAAGCCTAAGCAATGTTGGCTGTGAGTACCAACGGCCTCAAACACCCACATGAGAAGGGACACAGCTGAGGAGCCCAAGCCTGCAGAGGTGGGACTCCAGCTGTGAACAGCAGCAGCACCAGCCACGATTCTGTGGGGTTTTCAGAAGGCTGAAGTGCACCACTGATGCTGATAAAATGTGCAAACAGGTTTTCTACCCCCCACACCCCAGTGCACGGGTACTGCCCAGGCTGCAAACACAACCCCAGCTCAGCCGACCGCAGCCACTGAGACCGACAACCACAACTTCAACCCCACACTCAGAGCCCACTTCACTGACATTTCAGAGTACGAGGAACCATTTCAGAGGGCCACAGGTAAAATTACTCACCCACACACCTATAGAGAGTCAGGCTGATGCACCTTTGAAGGCAGAGAGCAAGTGCCCAGCAACAGCCCCAGATCACAGGAGCTGGTGTTCAGGGCCTCTGCTTTGTAGATAACTTTTATTTCAAAGCTTTATAGAAGTTTCCTTTGAAATCTTTGACCCTAATTATCCAAGTCTCAGCTTCAGTCTCAGACTAAGTCCTCTCTGCAAAGGCCTTTTCTCCAATTGCTTCCCCTTTGCATTAATGAGCTCTTTTTCCCACAATAAGCTACAACAGTTTGAGGTTTTGTTTTTGTTTTTATTTTTATTCCTCTCCTCCCTCCTCCTCTCCCATTCCAGCTCTGGAATCAAAATAACTTGAGATGGAGAACGTGTGACCTCCCAAGCCTTTATTTACAGTATCACAAACCACAAGGGAAGGTTCTGTCCAAGTTTTCCAGCTGGAATGGGAACAGCAGGGAAAAAACGTGCCCTCATTTCTGCAGCTGTGATATTCAACACATCACAGGGGAGAGGGTGGGAAGGAGGCAGGAGAATTAGAAGCCAGTAATGATACCATGGAAATATTGCATGAAGCATCTCAGCCACACAGGCAGGTTCACATGATGACAACTTTTCTCCTCAGAAATAAACAGAGCTTTGTACATGCAAATGTAACTGCAAAACCAGTCTGATTCAATGGTGTTACTTCTGCACTTTTACATTAAACCAGACTGTAAAACACAGAAACTTCCTGGACTCCACCTGAGTTTGTATCAGTGCTGTAATGATCTCTCTTCATGCCACCATCCTCCAAAATTATAACAAAGACTTTGTCAAAAAAGAGAAGCCTAGCAGCAACAGAATCTCCCTCAGATATTTAAACAGCAGAGAAAAACAAACACAAATGAAGGAGGTTTAGATCTATAGAAAGTCACTTGCAGCAGGAAACTGTCAGTTAGTTTGTGGTTACAACCACAGCAGCATCACGGCCCTTTCCTCTCCGTTAAAGATGTCCAAACAGTTCCTTGTGTCTCTACTGTAAAAGGAGGAAAACCACCAAAGAAAAACTCACCTCTGTTTCCATGAGAAATTTCATAGTGCCAGATTATACAGGAGACTCTATGGATCCCTTCTTTTTGAAAAGGGATCCTCCTGCACCTTTCCAAACATCTGTGTCCTGGCAGGTCTAAATGGGTTTCCCTGTAACTCTCTCCCATCTTAACAAGATCCCATTCTCCTTTCCTCACCTCTCAGCAGCTCCCCCTTCTCCCTGCCTGGCACAGTAACAAGTCAACCTTTACACACTGAGACAGGGAAATGTCACAATTCTGCTGCTCCATTATGCTGCCAAACAGGGCTCCTCTCCTTGCCAGACAAAAGCAGCCATCACCCAGCTCCCTGGAGTGTTATCCCCTTGATCTAACTCTTCACAGTGAGTTTTTCATTTCAGTTGATGAAGGATCCAACATGAAGACAGATTTCTCTGCATTTAGTTGGTTCCCACAAACTCACCCCTATCAAGGGGTTCAATTCTCATGTCATGGGTCCCACACTAAGTTCCCTGGTAAGTACAAGGTGCAGAAAAAGTAAGGTTCAGGCCCAATGTGTGTCCATATAAAAGGACATAAGTCTCTGGAATGAGAAAAGCTGGTCACATCACCCAGCCAGGGGTGGAAAATCACAGCCCAGCATGGCACAGGCACAGGGACAGGTGCTGCAGGCAGGGCAGCGAGTGCTGGAAGGACAGCAGAAGGAGGCGACTGCAAACCAAAGCTGTGCTTCCTTTTGAGAGGACACAACACATTCCTTCAGTGGCATTGCAAATTGCTTAGAGGGGACACCACTTCCCCAGGGCACAAGTCCCCTGTCCCCAGCCTGCCTCACATCTCAGGCACCCTTGGATTCAACCTCATCTACCTTCCTTCCCCTCTTCTTATCCTCCTGCCCAATGTCAGCCTCTGCCTCTTCTTCCAGACAGAAAACACTCATCCCATCCAGGCTGCTGCAGCTGCAGGAGCAGTGGGAGCACAAAAAGGCAGCACAGTGCCCAGGAGAGCTGGAAGTGAGGCTGCTGAGGGACAGAGCAGCAGGTCCCTCCCCATCCTATATCAACACCCTCCATCTCCTCCTGACACTGCATCCCCCTGGCTGCCTGCCAGGCCCCACAGCCCCCAGCATCAGCGGCACACACAGCTCAGGCTGCACATGCCTCCCCCGGGCTCTGCTCACAGCAGGGATTCAGGACACTTCCCTAGATTTTGAAATAGTTCTATGCAAAATACTCCCAAGGATGACTTGCAGAGGAGCATTCTCCCAGAATTTCCATTCTTTCCAGCAGTTTGGATTGAAAGCCTTCAGGTCTGGAGAAACAAAGGGAAATTACCCAGTGCCTACAGCATTTTCCTGGACATGGTGGTTCAGCTTTTTCTCTCCATGAGCACTGCATTCCCTGACAAGGTTTAAAACCCATTTCTCCCCCTACACTCCCTACCTGCCAGCTCACAGACGTTGCTCCTCTCTGGTGACGCAAGAGCAGGGATTCATTTTCCTGTGAACACCATTCTGGAGGCCATTTCCCCTCACCTACCCAGAGAATTAATGACCACTTGGGCACCTCATCAGCCCTGTAAAATCCTCCAGGAAAGCGAAATGAATGAAGCCTCAGCCCTGGGGCTAAGCAAACCCTAAGCTCTGCCAAGGATTGCATTTCTTCTCTGCTGTTATGGTTAATTCAGAGAAAAACGCTCCCTCTGCAAGAGCCTGTGGGGGAGTGTGTGACCTAAAACAGGAGGCAAAGCTCTCGGGATACAGATGTTCCCCCTCAGCACAGCAGCACAAACTCACATGGCAATTAATGCCTCTCTGAGCATAAACTCCTCTGTTCAAGCTGCTGCTGGCAGCTTTTGATCCCAGAGAGACCTGGCCACAGCTCCTTTGGAACTGCAGTGGGCAGGCAGGAGCTGCTGGGCTCTCTCCTGAGGAAATCAGGTATTCCACAGGGGGACAAGACAGCACTGGAGCAGCCTACCCAGCCTGGCACTGGGCTCTGCTAATCCCAAAGAGAGGCTTCAGGAAGGAAATCAACCTGGAGAATGGCAATGAATTCACTGGGAGCCAATTTCCTGACAGGAGACAATTAAGGTATTCAAATCACCCCTCGTTTTCCACAATTTCTGATAAAGATATTGCATGTTCATACAGGGCTGGTGTCACTGCAATCTCAGTGTAACTGCTGTGACCCTGAGCTATAAACCCAGAGAGACTGAAAACGTATTTCAGTCTGGTAAGTGAACAGTCTCAGATCCAAACTCATTTATTCCTTCTCTTCTTCTCAGCAATTCATTGCTCTTGAAGCAAAACCTGACTATTGTTAAGTTTTACTATCACCCCAAAGAAACATTTGGTGGAGTCAAAGAGACCATTTCTGATAAAGGAAAAAAAACCACTTAAGTGCTGAGCAATGTACTGGAGGAAAATAAGATGATGCAGAACTGTGCAGTCAGGCTAAAGGCTGACACCCTGTCTACCAAAAAGCTCCAGCCACTAATTTTGTAGTGAGAGCTCACACTGTGAGATACATTTCTAGAATTGACAAAAGAGGTTTGGATGGAGCTGGACACACACAGTGAACCCCCGAGCAACACTGCAAAGGTGACAGCATAAGGGAGTAGCAGGTACACACATTCATAAAAAACAAACAATCTCTTCACTTTGCCTGGTTAAAAGCCACCACGGGTAACTGCTTCCCCTTCCACACTGTTTATTAGGAAGTTCTGCACCTCAATCCTATTGGCAATGCAAAACAAATTCAAAGTTCAGAGGACAAAGAAAGGTAGAAACTACAATTTGATGGCAGTAAATGAGGCTGTACTATTTTTTATTTCAATACAAATAAAAACAACAAGGTTAAGATTTTTTTTCTTTGAGAAAAAAACACACCTAAGATTTAAATTAAAAATTATATTAATTGCACATCCTGTGCAGCCATTTTCCCTTTTAATTTATTTATTTGAAATATTCTAAGCAGGATGCTGACTAAACAGAAAAAGGCAAGGAGTGTGAGCTTTCTTTCAAAAGAAGTTTATTACCAATGCACACATCTATGCAATTTAAGCCAACCATGTCCTGTGACTGCCAAGCCCTTCTCAAAGAGTTCCTGAAGCCATTCTCCAGCCTCCATTTCAGCACGTTTTCCCCAAGCATTTATTAAAGTGGAACCCAAGCTAAGGTTAATCTCCTCTCACCAACAGCAAGTTAGTATCCCTCAGATAAATCACCATTCTCCCCAGTAACATCTAAATGGTTTTTTCTAACCCAGAAGAAAAAGAACAGCTATCCAGCTGAAATGTCAGAACCTACCTTCTGCAAAAAATCTTTCTAGATGCTTCTGAGTGCAGGAGGGAGCAAAAACAGCATTGCTGAAAAAGGATGTCACTGTTGGTCCACATGTGTCAACATCCTAGAAAAAGACAGAACACAGTTGCTGAACTGCCATGCCCATGGGAAATCAAGAGCAAGAATAAAGCTGCATTATTTTTCCAGTTACACCATGCTAATGGCTCCTATGCAAACAACATAAAGCTACAACATTTTATAATTGCACATCAGAGTTTCTCTGCAGACATCCCTCCGGTATGTCAGAAATTCAATACGTGATAGTAGGCGGCAATGAGCACCTCAGGGATTTCAAGTGTGTTCCAAACCATGAGTCATCGTCATCTCTAACTCATGGAAATTAAGAAGGATAAAAAAGAGAGATGAAAAAACACACAGGTTGCACTGACCACTCTCACGTGCTCCCTCTGCACAACACTTCTCCTCAAAGCTTCTCCCTTCTGAGCTTGGAGCTCCTCCATGGAGGAGACACCACAGACAAAGCCAGCACATCACAGATCCTTCAGGGAGCCCCCAGAGTCTGGGCAGGATCCCATGTTTGAGGGTGGAAGCAGAGCTGGAGCTGCCCCTGTAATCCCACAAATCCTTCCACCACTGGAGGAGCAAGGAGCCAGCAGCTCCCACAGGGAACAAAGGCAGGGCTGGTGAACCAGCAGCACCCAGGAGGGCAAACCCAGGTGAGGAAAGCCCAGGCACCCCATTTTCACTCATTTTACCCCATTTTCACTCCTATTGCAGCCACCTCTCCCCCCCAAGGCTGATTTTTGTCAGGAGGGCTGAGGGCAGAAGGAGCCTGTAACGCTGCCTGCAGAGCAAGTGACTGCTTTGCTCGACATTCCAAGCAGCCCCTCTGCCTCTCCAAGAGATTCCTTTGGGCAGTTTCATCTTTACCTCCAACCACTGCAAACTGGTTTTAAAGCTGGGGTTTTTTTAAATCTGGTTTTAATGCTGCTTTTAAAGCAGCTGGGTTGCACTTTGGGGCACACACATGTGCTCTTCACTGTCCTCTCTACTGATGATCTCCCCAGGTACATCCAGGTTCCTTTAGGTCCTCTTTAATGTTTTGTTTCTCTGTCCTCCAAGCAGCAGCCAGAGCAGAGCCAGGGCTCTCCCAGCACTGGTCTAACAGGGGGATGGAGCAGGGAATGTTGTTGTTCCCACATGCTTACATTAAAACTGCCTCCATCTCACTGAACTCCCATTCTCCCTTTCCCCTTCAGGTCACAAAGGGCACAGTTGTCCTTCCCCATTCTCTCTCCCAGCAGCAGGGGCTGTGTTTTGCACCAGAATATGCAGATCTTGGTCCACAACCACACAAATAAAAGCACATCTCCTTGACTGGGACTCGGATCCAAGCCTCAACACCAGCACCTGCTACCAAAGTGTTACACAAAAAATAAATAAAACATCAATACACTCTGTTTCCTTCCCTACAGGAACTGAAATGTTTGGAAAAAACATCAATACCTTTAGCTGCAAGCACTGCTTCAGTTAACATAAAATTATGTCTTGCCAACAGCTTAAAAAAAAAAACAGGAACTGATCTTCACTCTTGTAACTTCTTGCACAGCAATTTAAAAAATATAATAGTGCTTGCACAGGTCAGATTCATCCTGGAGGAAGAGCAAATGTGAGTAACATTTCAGACCATTAATCTCAGAAATCTCACCAGGAGCAAGCAGCCAGACAGCTTAAAAATATATTTAGTCCACAAATGCTTATTAACGTCATTTGCTGATTCACAGCTGAGGCACAGAGAGCCCAAATGGCACTTCTGCTTTCCCAGGCTGAGTGGCAATATTATTATTATTATTACTATTATTATTATTAATAATAATAATAGTGTTGGATACCAAGTTGCTTCACCTATCTCCAAACCATGAAGCATCTTTTAGATTGGATCTGTCAGAACTGGGAACCACAGGTCCAGTCTGTGGCCCTGTGGTTTAGGATCTGATCAGAATTTATCTGAAACTGAATCTTAAGTTTTCTTTTCTTTCGTTGACTATTGATCTTGCTGCCAACATTAATACAGTCAAGATCAGAAGATAAATAAAATTAATTCTTCAGCCTTACAACAAAATAAACACTGAAAATCACCACTACTTTTAAAATTACATCTTCTTTATAACTGAAGAAAAAATATTAGATGATTTGATACCTGTGCCAGTATTTTGTGTGTGCACTTTGGGGCAGAATTAACCCACTAAATTCTTAATGATTGTTTTAAGTAAAAGTTCTTTTCACAAAAGGAAATGTAAAGTGTTTCTTCCCCTACTGTTATATACAATATGATGATGCAAAGCTCAAAGGACTTTCTCTCTAAAGCAACTATTCAAATCTCTGTGATGGAAATATATTTAAATACAACATTTTAATCTTGCTTTGCCTTTGAATTTTAAATACCTTTTTATGAAAGCAAGTATTTCATTAGTCCTTTTAGCCATTCTACCATTCTGATTTGCAAGTAAACAAGAATCCTCACACCACTTTATCTTTTAAAAGGATTCATTATAGCTGTGTGTTTTTTAACTCAATACACATCCAGTCTGATTAAGCCTCACCAATTTTTACAGGTTACACAATCATTCATTCCTCAAGCACATTGGGATTTGTCCATATCCATTCTTTCCCCATTTCCCACAAGCAAGACAAGTCTCTCTAGGTGCTGGATGCACCAGGCACCATCCTCCCTAAAGAACCATCCACTACAACCCACTCTTGGGTAAATAAATTGTACAAAATTGACTCAGAGCAGGGCCCTGCTCTCTCTGTCTGCCTTTGCTGAGCAGGGAACACTTCTCAGAATTAGCAGGGCCTGGACACAGGACTTCAAAGGGTTTCAGAGTTTGGGTGAGGCCAAACTCAAAGCCCCCCCAAAAACTCAAACCTGCAAACCTGGAAGGGCAGCCACAAAGCCTCCTCCAGGTAAGAAAAATCAATCTTCCTACCTCCATTATTCTTATTTCTTTTGGGGTTGGGGTTTTTTCCCTGTATTGTACATTAGGGAAGGATGACAAAAGTTCTTCTTTTCAGTGACAGCAAATCTGTACCAAACAGAAAAATTGATTTCTCTGCACCCTTGTTAATGGTACTGCAATCAAAAGTGATTAAAAGCAAAAACATTTCTGTACAAGAGAAACTGAAAGTATTGCCTATGGGAAAACAGAAACACTGGCATTTTCTCTGCAGCAAACACTAAAAGTAATAGATAATTAATGTAGCCTAGGACATTATGACATCTATGAAACTTGTTTTCTGGAATAATCATAAACAATTCACCTTGACTGGATTCCCAAGTCATCACTTTTTAAAGTCACTGCAGTTTGCAGAGGCCTCACTGATGCTATTCTTAATTTACTTATTTTTAGGTGTGAGAACAGATTACCAAGGCAAAATTTAAACTTAAAAATTGTCAGGTTTTCGTCCTCTTCTATAATCATTAACCCTGTCTGCATTTCAGAAACATGCTGTGCTAAATGGAAATCAATTACACAGTTAAAACTGCTTCTGCTTTAAAATTAAACTTCTGAAGTGTGGGAGGATTCAGCATTGTTAAACAAGGGGCACATTTGTCCAAACCACCAGGAAAAAGCAATGCAACAAAAGCACAGAAATGTGAGTTAATGCAAGAGCTCCCAAAAGGCTCCAACAACATTTTTATTATGGGTGATTTGCAAAAAGGAACATTAGAAACTCCTTCCCTTCCTCAAAAGGCTTTCAGGGAAGCATCTGGGCACTGGAGCAGCCCAGAACTGAATCAAAGACCACCTCTGGCTCTGGAGCAGCACAACAGGCACAGGAAAGCAGACTACAGCTATTAATAGACAGATTCACATGGAAATATCCCTTGCAAAGAGGCAGAGGTGCCACAGGCTCGTTTTTAACACCAATGTTGAAAACACCACATTGCACTAACAGAACTGGCATTTACCTTCCCATGGAGGATGATTAATTAATTCTAAGATGCTTTCTGCTGGCTCCTGAAGGCTTCTCTGCTGAACTGATGTGCTGCACTTCACTTTCCAGCCCTTCCAGGAGGCACCATCGCTGCTGCCACCACTAAAATCCCTTCATACTGGGGACACAGTCACCATTACCTGGACAAACACACCTGGTGACAAACCCCAAACCACAACTCCCCTGCCTCGAGGAGCAGAGCCCTGCCAAGCACAGGCACTAAAAAAAGCTTCTGCAAAGTCAGAGGCACTGAGAGCGCCGTCTATGCAGGGAGAAATGAACCAGCACAACCGTTCCTCATGATCACCACAGCTGGTCTAGCTCAGCCTCCTCTCCTGCCCAATCTGCATGAATAAATTCTAAGCCCTACCAAGTGTCAGCTGTGGTCAAACACCACATGCCCATGGTTTGGGAGCATCAGTTTCAGACCACAGAGGGTCTCCAGAGCCCTTTATCCTCAGAAAAGGTGGTTTCTGTTCTCCTACCAGCCACCCTAAAGCACTAAAAGGATACAAGTGAGCAACTAAAAGTCAACAAACCACAGGGAAATAAATTCAAAATCCTAAGAACTCTGATCGGAGGAACAGGCTCCAGGACTGTGCCAGGAAATTAATCAACATGCAAGAGAAATGCAGCAGTAAACTGGAAAATACAAGCAGCTTGGAAAGGCACTGAGACCATTTTTCCCTCTCTGATGTTTGTAGCATCTGGACCCTCCAAGTGCCCCGGGGTCACATTCCCAAAGGAGCACAAGGTCCTGGCTGCACTGTGAGCAGCCAGACCCAAGGGAAAGGGAGGGAAAACAAACAGCAAAAAGCTTCCAGAAGCTGCCTGGGCTCTGGACCCTGCTGGAGCTATAATGAGCTTTTCATTTGCCAAGAGCCCTCTCCCTCCTTCCTTAGGAGTCATCAAGCCTTTCCTAAAAGTCTTTATTCCCTTATATGAAATGGGAAATGTTACAACCCATTGCTCTGATCAACTGCAAGGAAAAAATCTTTCAAAAAACTCAAACCCTACATTGTATACACACCCTTATAAGATTTTCAGGAACCTCACACCAGTCTATGTAAAACAGGAGGAGTCACATTTAATTTAATATCACACAAAAGTAGTGGCAACCTGCTCCCCACACACATCACCCTCCCAAACCTCCCTCCTGCCTCCAGGCTGGGATCCCAGGAACCAGCACCAGCAGCCCCTGCTGGGATTGCTTTGGGGTGGGCAGATCTCAAACAGCAGCTTTCAAAAGAGTCCATTTAGTCAAGTTCAGACTCCCCTCTGAGAGCAGTAAAACTGATGGGATTTTTTTTTTTTAAAGGAGAAGGAAGGAAAAAAAAAAAAGAAAAAGCCTCTGGGTGGGTTCAGCACCTGTGTATGCCAAAGGCACCTCATGTTTTATTCATGAGAATGCTGTCACCCCGTGAAGGTTTCTTAGTGACTCAGCCAGACAGGGTCTCTACAACCAGCTTTCAGGAGAATCTATTTAAAAAAAAAATTACTTTAATTCAGCTGTTTGATTAATATTATTTTCCAGTAATTTCTAGCCAGGTATATTTCAAACACAGAGCTCTATGTCAGCTTCCACCTTGCCCCTTCCCATATAACTGTAGCAATTAGCACAGAAAAATTAGTCAATTATGCAGTATTTCACCTTAAATAAAGCAGCTCAAGAAATAAAACACCGTTTAATTGGTAGCTGACAGCCAGAAAAGAACACAGTGGCTCAGCAACGTGCTTAAAGTGTGTCTGAAATCCATTCCTAGCCCTTGATGGAAGCCTGTCCCTGTCAATGAAATCCACAATCCATAATAATGCTCAGTATTGTGCTTTCATCCTCTGTTTTATCAGAGCTCATCTGCTGATCAATGAGGAGTCCCACAGAATAACACTCTGAATTTCAATGTCAACACAGCAGTACTGTGGTAATGATCGAAAATATTTACATATTGCCTCATTGATCGTGGGGTGTTCTCTTCCAACCATCTGGCTACTGGGCATTCATCTTTTTTATTATTTTATTTTATTTTTAGGCCTTTACAACTATTTCAAGCAGGTTATCTTGACAGTTAACTTCCAGCATTCCACCTGAATCAGGTTTTCCTGTTATTTTTAACCCAGAACATCAGCAACACCATTAATCAATTTCATCCCATCTCAGAGAACACAAAAATAATTTTCTGAACAAGGACAAACCCCCAAAAACCCCAGCAAACACCTGCTCCACGATGTGCCAATTCAGCTACAAGGTCTCGTTTTTAATGTGACTCAGGGGTGTCACCATCTCAACAACAGATGAGTCAAATGGAAATCTGTCCCTGACTCTGCTCCCCTGCCAGCCTCCAGCAAAGAAAGGCTGCCAGGGTTGTTTTTCCCACCTCCAGATGGAATTTCCCTTGATCCCTGCAGTGCAGAGCCCTGGGCACAGCAGCACAGGCCTGGGGTGATGCTCCCTCAGGAGCTGCTCAGGTTTTCTGAGCCTGGTGGTTCAGAGCAGGGGCTGCAGGGATAGAAACCAGCACCAGCCAATCTCCCTTCCCCTCTCCCACCTGAGCCATGAGTGCACCCCAAGAGCCCCCAGCCCATCCCAGTGTCTGCCCTGGTGATGGATTTGCTGCACCCTCCACCCCCCTGCAGGTCCAGAGCCCCACCTGGAGTCAGAAACTGCAGGGAGAAATTGGGATTTAGCCTCAAGAAAACCAAAGAAAAGCAAAAAGCATCTCCCTGCTAAGTGCTCTGAGCACCAAGGTGCTGCATACCCAGCACAGCACAACCAGTTTCCTCTCAGCTCTCATCTTGCTGAGCCCAGGTTTCCATGTAAAAATGAATTTTTAAAAAGCTTGGAAAAGCTTATCCATGTGCATTCTCCTAGGCAGCTTATGAGCAAGTTAAAATAAAATATGCAGGGAAGACTAACATCTACAAGATCTACAAGGCTGCTGCAAGAGACCTCAGCAGGGAACTTGCTGAGAATATTAAAAAGGAGGTTCTCAAACAGTTGTCAAACTGATTTCAAGGAGGTTTTTAGTGGCTCCAAATCTGTTTATAATCAGAAGCTGACACTCATGGCTGCTGCTACCATAAACTTGATTTAGGACAAATGGGAGGTCTGAAAGCCAAAAGTATACTCAGCCTTTAAACCAGGAATTAAAATCCTCACTCTACCTGGTTTAGCTGATGATTTTGGTAACAACGTTTAAGACAAAGCATCACCTCTTTTTTTTCTTTTTTTTCCTCCAGTTCTAGTTTGATAACAAGGAATACAACACAAGTTCTATCAGCAAAATGACATTCAGACAACAAAAGACAGAGCAGGGAGGGGGAAAGTGCTCTGACATATCTGCCTTTGATAATACAGATGCTCCATTAGACAGTGAAATAAATCTCCCCTTTATGTCAAACTCCTTTTGCTGCTGGGGCACCTGTACAAAGGAACAGGCAGGAGCACAGAAAGGTCTTTCCTCTCCATCCTCTCTGCCCAGGTGTTTGGCAGACATGAGGCAGAAGATCTGACCTAAAGATACCCAAGGCAAGTAAAACCATCTCTCCCTGCTCTAAACAAAAGCACAAATGAAAACTGGGAAGCCAGGGCAACACACAGAAGCTGAACAAAAAAGTTTAATCCTTCAAGTAGGCTTGTCCAAATATGCTCTTTTTTTCCTCACAGTGACAGTGTGCTAGATGAAGGTGCCCTTCTGAAAAACTTATTTATAGGTATTAAATATAAGCAAAAGAGAGCATTGAAATTGTTCTAGTCTCAACAGAAACAGTTGTGCCCAGGCTAAACACATTTTTGAGGCTATCTGATGGAAGATGTTTACTGTTTGTTGGAGTTAACACAAGGAACAATGTTTTACAAGCCAGAGACAGGTTAGACAAACAAAGAGTCCCGTGAGTCTGGATAAATGATCCTTAAAAACAAGAGAGGGAGAACAAAACAGGGTATGTGATCTCCATCAGTTCACTTTGGTGGATCAAAGCCTAAAAACCCCATGTCAAGCCTGCTCAAGAAATTAACAGGGAAACAAGGAAAGCAAAACAAAACCAGAGACAGAAATCTCAGGAATTTTAGTGTCTCTTCTGCTGAAATGTGCCTGCAGCATTTCCTATGTCTGCTCCTGGTTTACCCTTCTTCAAGACAGAAGTGATCCTCCACCTTTGCTTGTGAAGAGCACAGAGGATGTTACTGAGATGGGATGGCAGAGAAGAATCAGGCAAGAGGCCTTCCTCCCCCTCCTGCTCTTTTCCACCAAATATCTCGAGTTATTTACATCCTCCTGGCCCAGACTCCCCCTCCAGTTTCACAGCTTGCAGTTTACTCTGCATTCTGGTGGAGACAACACATGCCTAGCTTGTTCAGGCTGGAACACCCTCTGAACGTGAGGCCAGGCCACAGAGCCCACAGAGGGAAGGATTTCCAGATGCAGAGACAGGACAGAAAATCAGAGCCAGAAACACGAGGCTCCATCTCTCCACCACCCTGGAGAAATCAACCTGCTCTGTGGAGGAGACAACTTAAACAGCTTGGCAACGCCTACAGCTGGTGCTCAACCCCAGATCCAGTGAAAAGATGTAAATATTTAGATTTCAATTTCATCTCATATGATAAATATAAAATCTCTATTTCCTTCTTTAAAAAAAAAAAAAAAGGCAACATTAAAATAGGTAAGCCACCCACATAGAGAAAGTGATTCTACCATGTTTGTACCTTTAGAAGGTTATTTAAGTTATGGTATTGATCTTGAAACAAATTACAAGGGAAATTATTCCCAGTGAATTGTCCTCTGATGTATGCAAAACATAATTACACCATGTTTATATACAAATGCATATGTGAAATTGTTTTTCTGTTCCTTCCAAACAGGTAGTAACTGATGGCAGCCCATTATTTTTTGTACCTCTCCAGAAATGCCCATAGCCCTCCAGGTTTTGCTATGGATAACTCTGACTCCAACCCAAATCATCTGAAAAGAGACATTAAATGATCCAAACCCAACTCCTTATGAATACCTGTTCAAAACACAGCTGAAGCTAAACTCCTGTACCAGAAAAACCTGAAATCCTCCCATAACCTTCTAAAGCACATAATGGAATTAAGGCCCCTCTACACATCCAGAGTTAAGTCATGCAAATACCAAACTTCTTTAGAGGCAGAGATAAGGAGGCCTCGCCCTGCAGTGCCCAGATACCTCAGTGCTGATGTGATTACACACTCCCACCCTCCAAATTGGCTATCATGCCATTAAAATGCCTTCCCAGGTCACTGCTCTGAGGGTTAAGCCTGAATTAGTATCCTGAAGCTCCCTGATCGTTATGTAAGTGCCAGCAATCCGAACAAATCAGAGTTGGCTTCCCTGTCCACTACAGGAATCCCCATCCAACGGTGAATTACAAATCTTTCAGGAGTGCATTCACTATTTTCCTCCCCAAGTCCTCACCAGCTGTGCCTTCCCAGCTCACAGCAAACCACCTCTGTGCCACTACTGGATTTTCTGGATCTCAGTTTCTTCCCCCCAACCACGATGAGATCACAGAAACGGCTGGAAAATCCCTGAGTAGAAATCCCAGTATCTGGTCTCCAACTGGAGACTGAACTGTTTAAAGAAAGCCATGAGTGGCAAATCACTTTTCCTCATCCCATCAAGGGACACCCCCCAATTCACCTAATCCCACCTGTTTTCCTGCCAAGGAGAGTTTTAAGGTTTGTGCCCACACCCAGCACTCACCAAGCTCAGCTGTCCAAACACAAAGCCAGGACTGTAAAAGCTGTGCAGAGTCCTCGCTATCCAAGGTACTCACTACTCGGGCTTGGGTTATTTTTGCTGGAAAACAACTTGAGGTCCACAGGGGTGCAGACTTCTGGATGTTGTAGGTCTTCAAATCTGTCTGAGGAAGATTTTCTGGAGGCTGTTTAAAGCCAGAAAAAAAAAATCTAATTTGGAGTTCTCAGCCACTACCTGGGTCAGGAGAAGCCAAAATCAGCCTGTGCTGCTGCTGGGAGACTGAGAGTGCTGTGGGTGCCCCTGCTCCTACCAGCACTCCTTCCTCAGCCAGGTGTGTGTTTGTCCCTGCCTTGGTGGCACCCTGGGCACACTCAGGGCGCTGGCATTTGTGTCCCTGCCCAGTGCCAGGTCTGAGGCTGCCGGGACAATGACCTTGGCACAAGGACAAGGGCCCCTGGGACAACGGCCCCGGGACTGCCAGGCCCCCACCCTGCACTGACCCAGCCACCACAGCCCAGGTCCTGCTCATCCTCCTCAGCACCGCTGGCACAGCAAGCCCAGGGGCAGGAAGGTGCTGCTCTCCCACCCCTTTCCCTCCTGGCTGGCCTCTCCCTGCAAAGCCAGCACCTCCTCAGGTGTGCCCAAGCTCCCCAGGGTAGGTTTTAGCCCTGTGCCAACTGGATTTCTTCCCTGCACCCAGATTTGCCCAAAAACTCCACTTGCCTGAGCAACCTCTTATTTCTTCTCCCCTCTGAAGCCCAGCCCTGTGTCACACGCTCAGGAAGAGCTGCAGGAAGGGGAAGCTCCAGATCCTGCCATCCCTCAGGAGGTCCCTGCACCTCCCCTCCCTCCCTCCTTCAAAATCAAAGATCCCTTTTTCCAACTGCTTTCTAACTTCTCCAGTGGGATTTACTGAAGCGTTTGGCTGGGAGCATCTAAGAAATATTAGTTCAATTAAAAGGAAAAATTGAAACCACCATCCAGTCACAGCAGCAAACCCTCCTTTTCCTATGGAAAATGCACAAGCCTGACTTTGGGAGCTCTGTCTATTGCCTTGGCATGGTGCTGATTAGGACTCCCTGTAGTGACAGGATCTGGGCCAGCCCCAGCCTAGATTGTTTTCTTCTTACATTAAGAACATCCAAATATCATCCATTACTTTGTCCATTTAAATTTTCCTAGGACTCTTGGCATGGACACCACAATTAGAGAAGCCACATTCCCTTTCAGTTCGTGGGTGAGCTGACTCTGCCCCAGTACAATCTTGTGGCACTTGGATTTCCTCCAACACCCAGGAAATAAAGTTATAAATAAAAAGTGTTTTATTTATTCTCTCCTCCCTCCCTCATTAATTATTCCATCTCCTTTCACACTGAAAAACTACAGAACATTTTTGTTTATAAGACGCTTTTGGGCTCAAAATTAAATTTAGGCATATTTTACCAATTTGGAGAGATAAACAGAAATATTAATTGCATCACACCCTACGTCAGCCAGTTTTAAAATTAAATGAGAAGGCATCTTTACCATTTAGAGAAATTGGCTGTTAAGAAAACCATGGGTAGCTTTTTCCTTCTAAGAAAATAAAAATAAAGCAAAGCAACACATCGATGCCTGTTTCTAGCCCATGCTCCTATTTGAGCCTCTAATAAGAGGAAGCCTAAAAGAAAAACACCTTAAAAGAAGAAATGTTTCTCAAGGGATCCTGCTTGTCCTGGAACAGGACATTATGGTGAATATGCATGAAAGGCATGAGTCAAACTGTACTCAGGAGCGAGCATCAGCTTTCACTTGCCATTTTCCAAAGCCTTCCACTCAGGCTGCCAAGACAGCAACTGAATGACAAGAGTTTTATTTGAATGCAGAGGGGAGATAAATGCTCCTTAGGACTAATTGGAGGAACCTTCTTTAAATTAGCTCACTTGAAGGATGTGCTGCTTCTCTCTTTGGCCATCTCACAGAAGCAGTAACAATTTGTGAATAGAAAGAGAGTAATTTTTTAAATTCAAAACCTTTTAGCCCCATTGTCAGTTTTAAGTTTTGAGAATTTCTATTAGGGGATAAAAAAAAATCAGGACAAGGTCTTTCCAAACTGGTTGCTGTCAAGTAAAATGAGAAGTTAGATAAAACTCCCACGTGCCAGATGGTAAATCACAATAAATGCTCGGGCTGTTAGATGCACAACAAGCGACAAAGCATTGACACACACCATCAGCAGCAAACCCAAAATAGAAAAGATATTTTAATAAGAAGTTGTCATTTGGGGAAAAGATCCTCGTGAAGCTCATCAGAATCAAAAGTCATACACTGAGGGCTTCTTATTTTCTTCGTCAGCTCACATAAGCCTGAAAACAGCCAACAATTTCAGGTGACTTACACTTGGCTCAGAGCTATAGTCAGCAAGAACCTTGGAGCTCACGATTTAGGCACCACTTCTGACCCTTTCTGCCAAGTTCTTAAAAAAATATTGTTAAAGGATACCAGGGAATTGTTTACTCAAACCATTATTGTTTCCTGAACACAGATGCAAGAAAAAGTTTTATTAAGAAGATAAACAGCTGCTACTGTACACGGTTTAGATGGCAGCAAAAGCATCTAAGGGCCATAAAGGGAATAGTAAGGGAATTAAAAAGCATTTTTATGCATGAAGATGGCTAACATCTGTACGTTCATTAAAGTGGTATCAACTATGCTTTTAATTAAAAGTTAGTGACAGAAACTTAAATATGATTAATGAAGCCCAGCAGCCTAGCAGGAGTCTGCTCCATCAAAAGCAGCACAAGCTGCGTTCCCAGCCCCGGCTGCTCCTTTCTTCCCCTCTCAGGGATTCTGCCACAACCAGAACACACTGCAAGGACCACGAAGCAGAAATCCTGAGACAAACAACAAGCCAGGACAAGTCTGCAACAGCGCTTTCATGCCTGGCCGTCCTTTACGCTGCGTATCCCGAGGAGCCGTTCCAATTACCGAGCAGCACAAGGAGCTGGTTACCTGTCACAATAACCGCGCACTCAGAGATCCAGCGGAGGCACCAGGTCTGCCACAGGAAAAGAGGGAAAAAGGGCTGCCCTACAAACAGCAGCCTCCTGTTCAACAGTGGGTGGGGGGAAAACCCCTCGCCCAGAAGCCAGGGCTGAACTCTGAAAGGCAGGCAGTCGGCTTGTGTTACCCGGAGCACAACGCAGCCACGACCAAAATAAACCAGGCGATAAAAATACAGCACGAGCAAAAAGATGTGGGCACGGAACAGGAATCGGTGCCATCGGGGGATAAGGAGTCCCACAGCCACTGATATTCTCACATGCACTCAAACATCCGCCTATTCAAGTCCCGATGTCCACAAAGACTGATCTATTGTCACTTTCCTGCTCAGAGCTGAGCACTCACAGATTATGTCTTCAAAGACTGAAGACGCTTCCTGACATCAAATTTCCACTTAGCAGCTTCCAGACGCACAGAGCACAGAGAAGATGGAAGCTCTCACTTCAGAGTAGGTACCAACACATAAAGAAACTTTTTTTTTTTTTTTGCTAAAACACACAGTTAAAATAAACTTCACCTCAGTCGTGGCATTTAAAAGTGAAATGTGACAGGACTGACTTGTGTAGCTGACTGAGCAGGGCGCTCCTCTGAGGGGCTCCCTGAATGATGCCCTCAGCTCCAGGCTGAGCACCTCGGTGCACTCTGGGCTTCTGCTCCTTCAGCAGAGCAGGAGAGGCTGGGGAGGACGTGAAGGAAGGGATTTAATCCTCCCACAGCTGGGCAAAAAGCTGGAGCTGTTCACGCTGTAGCCATGGAGCAGCAGCACGCTCCAGGATGGAGCACAGAGTTGGGGAACACAAAGCTTCTGTCAAGGGGCGGGGAGGCCAAGAGAAAGGACTGCCGGGCCCAGTAAAAAGAATCCCCTCTCGCAGCCCATCATCCAGCTGAGGAATGGGCATTCTGCTCTTTCCAAAGGGAAGAATCGCTTCCTCCCACTCCCGCAAGGAAAAGCACCGCCTGAGGAGCACGGCCAGCTCCAGTCACCACCCAGCATGCCCTGACACAGGGAGGTCTCGAGCCCCGAAAGCTCACGGGGCTGTCCCTCAGCTATGATCAGTCACCGGCATTTGTTCTTTGAGGCTGCTGCGGGTCTCGCCCTCTTCTCCCTCAGGGATGTGAGGCACCCCCGGGTAGCCCCTCACCCCCTCCCCACGGCCAGGCCCCGTCCGAGGCCACCGCACGGCAAAACCTCCACCGGGGGCCTCTGCCAAGAGCCGAATTCGGTGAAATTCAAGGCTGGGAGATGCGGTACCGGAGGAAGGGGGACAGGACGGAGCTCTCCCGGGGGCTGGCTCCGGCCCCGAGCCATGACCGCCCCGAACGCTCCGGGTGCCGCGACCCGGCAGGGAGTGTGCTCCGTCCGTCCGTCCGTCCGTCCATCCGTCCCCGGCTGTCCCCGCGGGCACGGAGCGGTGCCTGCCGCCCGCAGCCCGCCAGCGCAGGGAGAGCCCGGCACCGGCCGTGCCACCACACGCCGGACCCCGCGTCCCTGCCGTGCGGTGCCGGGCGCTGCCATGGCCGCGGGGCCCTCCCGGTGACCGACTGCTCTATAGGGAAACTTTTACCGCCGCATCCTGGGGGAGGACGGACAGCCCGGCCCCGCTGAGCCCGCGGCAGCCTCCAGGTGCCGGCCGGGACCCGCCGCGGCCCGCGGGGGCCGTTCCGCGGTCCCGGGAGGGGCCCCCGCGCCGCACCGGCCCCTCTACAGAGCCGCAGCCGCCCCGCGGGCCCGGCCACCCCAGCTCAGCTCCCCTCAGGCCCGCCGCGGTTCCCGCCCCCGCCGAGGCACGGCCGGGCCATCCCGGGGGCCGCCAGGTGTCGGTGCTCGCCCCGCCGCCCCCCGCCCGCCCTCAGCGCCCCCCGCCACGCACCGGCTGCTCCCGGCGCGGCGGCCGCGGCTCCCGCTGCTGCTGCTGCCGATGCCGCCGCGGCTCGGCGGCTGCCGTTGCCTACGGGTCGCTGCCTGCCGGCATGCCCGCGCGCCGCTGGCATAATCCCCGGCGCGGGCGGGCCGGGCGCGGGCAGCTCCTCGCCCGCCGGCGCTGCCGCGGCGCGGGGACGGCGGAGGCGGGGGAAGGCGAGGCGGGCGGGCCGCCGCAGCTGCGGGGGAGGAGGGAGCGGGGAAGGCGAAGAGCCCCGCGCCGGCACTGCCCCTGCCCTGCCGTGGCACGGCGGCCGCGCGGATTTATCCGCCCGCCGAGCGAGCCGAGCCCCGCGCACCGGCAGCACCGGGAGCCGCCACTTCCTTCCCCGCGCCGCTCCGCGCTCCCTCAGGCGAGCGGGCGGGGTGAGGGCGCCGCCTGGCGGCCGCGGTCAAAAGCGCGGGGCAGCGGGACCGCCCCGCCATGAGGGGAAGGAGCGGGGAAAGAGCCGGGGAAGGAGCGGGGGAAGAGCCGGGGAAGAGCGAGCGGATGGTGCGGGGATCTCCGGGCTGGTACCGCCTTCCTCCCCTCCGGGCTCGTTCCCCCGCTCGCTGCCGGTAGCGGTGCCCGCAGCGAGGGTCACGGCGCTCACCGAGCCCCAGCCCGCGCTCTGCCCTCACCTGCCCCCGGAGCAGCTCTGGCGACTCCTCGAGTTTCACTCTCTGCAAAGCTCAGTAGGGAAAAATAAAAATCTCAAAAAGTTCAGCGATCGCTTTATGCAGAAACCTCAGGAAAAGACCCTGCGATTAAATTTACCGTGGCCTTTAAAACCTTTGTTGATTTCCTGCGGTTGTTTTTCATTCAGGATGCATCAGCAGAGCGCTCCTTCCCTCTCTGCAAAGTGCTCGCAGTTTGTTTGTAATTGCTCCCTGCATTGCCATTTAAGCTGTAGTCCACACTACAGCCTAAACCTATAAAACCTACAACTTCTTTAATTTGCTGTCTAGAGACGTGAACAAACAAATTTTATTTTCCAAAGTTTAAATCTGAGATCTGGAAGAGTTGAAATGTTTATTATCATAGAGAAAAGTATGCTTGGGAGTGTCTTGCGAGGGCAGACTGAGGGAGAGGAGAGCCTGGGGCTCCAGGCAGGAGCTTGTAGATCTGGAAAGGCGATAAACACCAACATAGCTGGGAGGTGTCAGGTGAGAACACAAGAGGAAGATGACTAAAGTCCTCCACAGAGGAAGCTAAAGCCTCTCTGGTTATCTGGAAATCCTTATGTGTCCTCAAAGAGAGAACAAGGCAATTTTCTGGTGTTAAGGGGAAGTTGAAAGGGGATTAAAAACAAAAGGACAATGTCCAGCAAAGGGCAGGGCCGGCAGGCACTGAGCCTCCCCGTGTCCCAGTTTCTGGTGCTTTGGGTCTGATTTTCAGGAGCACTGAGCATTCAGGCCTCCCACTGATTTAATCTGGAACTGCAGAGCCTCTGCCCCTCTGATGAATCAGGCCAAAGGAACAGGTCACACAGATAGCTGGGAAGGTTGGCCTAGAAGTTTACTCAAAGCAACACTTTTTTTCTCCCCCTTCAGTGTTATAATAGAACAGAAATAGCCTAAAGAGCTCCGACAGATGGAGGAGGACTTTTGATTAAAAAATAAATTCTGACTCACAATTCAGTTTTCTGGATGTAATAAAAAAGAGTCCATGAATATGAATAGTGCTGGAGAGAATGGAGATGAAGGGAGGTTACAAGGAGAGGCAGTGAAAGAGCTGAGCTGATTTACCTACTTGCCTCTAATGTCTGTCAGGAAAATTCTTTGGTTTTGCTGTAGCACTGATGAAAGAAAACAAGACCATTACTGGACTCATGAATTGTTCCTGTGATGGATTCCTTGGAAAAATCCCGCTGGCTGACTGATATTTCTGAAGAATGCTTTAAAATTGTGCCTGTTAATAACAGAAGAGTAGGAAAACTGCAGCTGAATCGAGTTATATAGGGAAGAAAAGATTATTTTTTCCACCCCTCACCCCTTCTAAGTAAAAATTACCAGTGAGAACATGGAATGCCATCAGAATTGTACATCTGTTTGTGGAGACTGAGAATACATTGGAGCAAGTCCTCTCCAAGCATTCAGACCCAATTTCTGCATTTTAGAGTAAAGGAGTAAACAAGAAGCTCCCATCCTTGACTTCTCCCCAGCTCTGATCTTGCACTGGGAGTACCCACAGGGTTGCAAAAACTACAGAATTTCTGAAAAGACCATGCATGGGTTGGATAATTCCTCATCAAATATCTTAAACCACAGCACTCTAATTTTAGAATCAGACCTTCTCAAGCTTCCTTTATGACAGCTATTCTGGCCCTGTAATCACATCATTGGTGGCCAAACATCTTGAACAAGGACAGAATTTGAAACACACAATATGATTAAAACCTACATTATCTCTGATGTAATATCCCAGAGCCTATTACTGTACTTGGGCAGGAGGAAAGAATCTAATTAAACATTTATTTAATATTAAAATACAAACCAAAATATCAATGTTGGACAGTAATGCAACAACATGTCAACTGGCAAATACGCATTTTTTTCACCAAGAAAAATTAATTTCTGTTCACAAAGACATGAAATGTACACGAACAGAACACTGGCACAAAACCCAGCCTGGCACAGGGAACCAGTAACTTCAGGGAAGGAGTTCCAGTCCTGGAGTGTCAGCTGGAGCTGAGCTGTTCCCTGGGAGGCAGGAGGCTGCTGCCAGGTGGATCCTGGCACTCACAGTATCAAAACACCCCTCATGGGACTGCTGGGAGGCTTCCCATCCACCAGAGAAGGATGTGCCCGCCCCAGGCAGCCACAGTGCAAGTGTTGCTCACAGTTCTGTCCCAAGGACAAACACCCATGGTCAAGGTTTAAATGAAAAGGATTTACCACACAACAGTGGTTCTCTCCAGCACAGGTAACTCATGTTGCTTTTTGTATTAAAGTCCAAAATCTCCTCTTGGCTAAGGAGGTATTTACATCACACCATAAATATTTATAAAATGGTGGAGGAAAACCAAGTGCAAAAGGGTAACACTACCATTTTTTTTTTCTGAAAACGAGCTGCCTTTTAGTTTCTTATTATAAATTGAATATCACTATTTAAAAATAATTAATATTTCTAAAAATATTACAATACAGGATAAACATTGATTTCTCAGGTGTAACAAAATACGTTTAAAATAGAGGTGGCTGTTTGAAGTACAAAATATTGCTGTTTGTAAAGGGTAACATGGTTGCAAAACTACTTTTCAGGGTTTATAAAAATACAAAACAATTTGCATTTACTGAGTGCATCATTATATATTAGTGCAAAAAAAAAAACTATATTTGCAGTCAAGAACTGTCAAAGATTTGCAGAGGTTCTCAAAACATGAAATCTTTTCAGAGTCATTCGTATTAACCCCAAATCTCTGTTAATTCTTTCCAAACGATCTTCCAGGGCTTCCTAAAAGGAGGAGTTAAAAGAAAGAACAAAAAGCATTAATAATGTATCATGAAATCCAATGATCCTTCTAAAATTAGGAAACTGCTATCATTCCTATATTCCTGGTATCTCTTTTGAGGCCTTAGGTGCATTGTTATCACCCAAAAACCAGAGCCAGACCCACAAACTTGTCATGTTATTTTTATGTATTTTTTGGCTTTTTTAACACATGACTTACAAAACTCCATGAGAGAAACCTGACAAGAATTAGGACAGGCTGATAATTAGGAATATTAGGCATATTTAGGAAATAAGCATATTTAGGAAACAGTTGACCACTGTAATGAGTGGCAGTATTGATTTACTGGAATGAACTTTTAATTTCAAATTGATAAATTGGTAACACACCCTGGGATCACAATTCAGGAAATGCTGACATTGAAGGCTTTGCAGAGACCTCTATAAGATAACTTTGAGACTTGTTTTTCTTAAAAGAGTCTGCAGAGTTTTCCACAGACAGCACTTCCCTGTATTCCACCTAAACCAGTTATTTTTACCTTCTTACTTTGTGCTTTCAAGGAGACAATATCCAACCAAACAAAAACTAAACCTTTCCATTTCCCCTACAGCACAACACCCTCTCTGCAGCTTCAGGGATCTATTTCATAGTCACTGCATTTTGTTAATGCATTGCCTTTCTCTCCCTCTCAGTTTTAGCACAAGAGCAGACTATTCTTGCAGTAATTTGGCAAAAAGCATCCCATGTACAAAAAATAGAAGATATTAAATAATATAAAAACCAATATAAAAATTCCCACAGTAATCACACTCACTACCCAGAGGATCTTTCCTCTACATTATGTATTCTCAGTTGTGGAAGAACAGAAGAGAACAGTAATACAGAGAAGCTTTTTCACCTGATTTAGTCTTGCTTGCAAGGTCATTCTTCCACCAGAACAAGGGATTCGGCTGAGTGCAGCCTCAATCTAATAACAGAAAACACTTCAGCTGTAAATTAGTTTCAAGAGCCAATATGAGCCTTCCTAAGTCCTCTTACAGAAGGAGAGGTGAGGTGTATGGATCACAGCTACATGGAGAGTTTTGTTCTTTAACACCATAATACTGTGCCAGCCCCCACCCACACTGGGTTTGTTACAGGGACTCTCCTTTTTAAATTCTCCTTTAATGAATTTAGGGACAGGGAAGGACAATGGCACATTCCTGATGTGACACTGAAGTTGTGCATGAATTTCAGCCACACATTCCATGGATAAAAGGCTCCATATCCCTCACCTCTCAGAGAACAATTACTATTTGTCACAACTTGAAAACAAAAATAATCTTTGCCTGTTGCTTTTCGTGAGTCAGCTCATCAAAAAGCCTCTCAGTTTCAGCCAGAGTGGGAATCCTTGCTGTGTACTTGAAGTCTTCCTCACAAGGTGATTGCACGGCCTCGTGTCTCTGGCTCCTCTCCTCCCAAGCTGCTGCTGCTTTCTTCATTCCATTACTGACAGATTCAGTACAGGGGCTCTGCCTGACACCTGAATGCTGCCTTCCTAGCAACAGAACAGTTGAATAGTTTTATTTGTTTTGTAATTATCTGGGAAATTGTTACACAGGACAGAAAAAGAAACTAATGGCAGCATGAGCAGTGTGGTTTTGGCAGTGCATGAGCCAAGGAGAGGGCAGAGCAAAGCCTCAGTCCTTGCTTGAACAGCTTCCCAAAGGAATGCAAAGCATTTGTATGGGTCATCTTTAGGGGATCTTTGAAACACAGCATATTTTATGGTTAACAACCAGATTCCTGTGTTGTACTAATTAGGAATTACTTTTATTGGTAAAGTATCACCAAGCTGACTGGTTGTCATGCAAACACCAGTCTAAGTAAGAGCATGGATAAAACCAAAAAGCAGAACATGGTGACAAGGACTACCTAAGTGAGAAAAGATCAACCATTTCAAAAAACCTGAAACAACTGGTTTTATTAGTTACTCTTTGCTGTCCATAATGCAATGTTTAGCAATAGGATTTTATTAGCATGACTCAGTGTGTACATCTTAATATAGACCCCACTAAGATATGCATTGGATAACTGAGTTAAGCACAGGGAAATGTATTGCCCTTCTTTCTCAATTTAATTATTTTTCTTGTTCCACTGTGTTTGTGCACGCACACATATACATAAAAATAAAATTCTGTATGAATAGGATTTCTCTGTCTACAGGAATAAGGCAAGATTTAGAGGATTTTTAAAAGTTGGATTTCACAGAGTAAAGAGTCAGCTTTCTAGTTAAGCAGCCACTACCACTGTGGAAAGAATTGTGGTACAAAAATAAAGAACAGTTCTCCACTTTGACAGATTACCTTCTACATCATCTAGTGACTGAAACTGGAGCCTTTTCCTTGGATTATTGTGCTGTAAAGTAGAAGCAGCACCAGTTTCCAGGTCATCTAGAAGTATATCAAACCTACAGAGCAGGAAGCACACAGCAATTACTTGTTAGCAGTCATGTACCAAGCAATACATTCTTTTCTACTTTTTCACCTTTTGGTTGAATAAACAATTTTTTTTTAGAAGATTAAGTCTTCTAAATCCTGTTCAATCATTCTACATTTTCTTTGCCAGATTTTAAAAAGCACAACTTAGCTTTATATTCAGAAATCTTCACAACTCATTTTCAAGGATATTTAATGAACAAGAAACAGCAGCATGAAGCCTGGATAAACATCCTGCTGCTCTAAAAATGATCAGAACACAACTGTATTCACCAGACTCTCACCTTGTCACTGAGTTTTCATTTCTGCTGAGCAAATGGCTGAATCCAGGAGAGAGGTTTTCCTTTGGAGATCGTTTTGGGCTGTATGTCACAGACACTGGTGCCAGCATTATCTCTCTTCTTGCTGCAAAAGACAAAGAATGTTTATGTACCTCAAAGTCCCCAGTGCAGTACCTCCCACTCGTGTGCTTGCAGCTCCAAACAGTGCTCTTCAAAGCTGGCTGCATGTTTATCTCCATTAGATGAGAAGTGCATCACAACATGCAAAAATGAAAATAAACTTGGAACCCTCACGTATTCTGTGATTACAGACATGACTTTTTCAGACTGCCAGAACAATGTAGAAACCCTGTCCCTATTTTTCCATTTTCTAGAGCAGCCTTTCATGATTTGATTCTGCCTTTTGAGGGACACAAAGCAAAGCTGAGCAAGGCACTGACTGGGAGTGTTGGATTTCCTGTTGGCAGGAGGAAGGGACGATGACCTCTGGCCAGAGGGGGAGCTGAACCGTTTGGGTCTGTGCTGGTCTCTCCCTTTCTCTGGAGATCTGCTTGCAACCAAAGAAGGTTCAACAAACCCCACGGTCTGACGTCGAGTTGATGGTTCTAATGAAAAGAAAAAAAAAGTTCTCATATTAATCAATCTTTTTCAGCACAAGAATTCACAAATATTCCCCTGAACTGAGCTTTTTATCCCTCACATCAACGTTATTTGTGCTGTTCTGCTCAATCTCTCTTTCCTACTCAGAACACGAAATTCATGTTTCATTTAACTCATGAAAATGGATCTCTGCAGTGTGTGAGAGAGAAATTATGCTGAGTAACACAGTTGAACAGAGAAACAGTGGAAATCAGGGCAAAAGCATCTTCTGGGAAAGGCTGAAGGACCTGCCTGAGGCCCAGAGTACAAGATTTTCAGACAGACTCAGCATTTTCTCTACATCAGCATTGTTACAGCTCAGGGCAGTCCCAGTCCCTCAGTTCCATTCCCATAAACACCATGGAAACTGAAATGGATTTACAGCAGCCAGACCTTGTTAGGACTCCATTAACTGTTTATAAATACTGAGATATTCAGAGAAAAGGACACATTAACTAATCTTCAACTTGAGACCTAACAGTAACCTCTGCATTCCCCTATTCTAAACAAATCACTAAGATATCTAACTTTGAATTTTCTTAAGAGAACCCCACAAGTTTGCATGCCAAAACCTTTTTTATCCCAGCACTGAAGCCTGGTGGACTTGAATGCTGAGAATAGCAAAGGCAAAAGACATGCAAACAGAGAAAAGCCAGTAAAGACATGTTCAGGAATATAAAAATAAGAGTTACTAGCTGGTGCATCTTCTTTTTCTGTCTGTGTACCCCAATCTTTAAGGGTTTTTCCTTCTTCAAGTTCTTTAAAGGCTTTTATAATTGGTGCTTCAGACATCTCATTTTCTTTCTTTCCTATTGTGTTGGTTGAAGAGTCTTCCTGTGAGGAGTCTTTCTCAGGAGGAGAATGGTGCCTTGAATAATATGAGGTGGGGGAAGGAAAACAAAAAATCAAGTATTTTATTTTATTTCATGTACACAAACAGGAACAGAATAAACAAAAAGCGTGGAGAAATTTAGTTCAGATTTTAGTTTAGTTCAGGTTTCAGAAACCAACTCACCTAGAAGGAATATAGGTTTCTTCCAGCCTGTTGTCTTTGGGGCTCTCCTGGCCCTCCAAAGGCTGCCCAGTGAAAATGGAATATTCAGCTCCTGGTATCAACCACTTTCTCCTGCTGACATCAGGAGTTCCCAACTTGCTGTGGGAATAAAAAGCTCCAAAATTATTAAAGGCTTTGGAGTTTGGGAGGGGGGTTTATGTTTGTTTCTGTTTTGTTTTTTAAGAAAAACCTGTGATTTATTCCAGTAAACAAAAACAAATATACAATAAACTTGTAAATACTGTGGGAAAAGTAACTGCTTTTAAAAACATGCTTGCAAGGTAAAAATAGAATATTTGGGGGGAAAAAAAGCCATATGTTGAGGTTTCAGTCTAAATTACACAATCTGCTCAGAATGCAGAGCTCCACAAAGATCTTTGTGTAATTTAATGCTGCTTACTCAGACCCAGGTTTGGGTTGCAAGTAGATCTCAACTAATTAAATGAAAACATTTGGTGGAGATTACTGCAGTAGTTCAGAGCATCTGATCCCAGCTTTCCTTTGGACAACAATTATTAGAAAAATAAAAACCAAAAAACAAAAAACAAGAAAAAGCCAGCGTTGATAACCTGAGTGACAAATATCAACTAATAAGTATCAATTAGTAGACCATTATCTTGAGATATCAAAAGAAAAATGTGATTTCTATACACAGGAAAGCAGATAATTAGGAAAAAAGGGGACTTGTTTACCCAAGCTATGAACTAGAGGCACTATTGTGTAAATCTTCCTGCTGGGCATTCAATTGGAATGAGGCTTCCCTTGAGCCTCTGGGATCACTTAGGGACAGATTAACTTCTAAATCCATACTGGCTCTCACATCCCCCTCCCTGATTGATGAACAGGGTCTGCCATGTCCAGGCCTTCCTGTATTCTGTTCATTGTTGACAGGGCTGGTTCATAAATATTAAAAGAGCTCTAAACAGAAATCTGTGTCTTTAATAGATTAATACATACATATTTCTGTCCTCATAATCACCAAAATTCTAATCTCCCCAAGATACTCCTGTTCCACACATCCCAATGGACATCCCCAAACCACATTAATTGTCATTAATGTGGGCTCCAGAGCATCAGTGCTGAAATGGGAGAGACACTGACCAGGCCAAAAGTAACAAAAACCAGAGGGGGGACAAAGCTTTTCAGGCCTTTAAAATGGGGTAAAAACCCCTCAAACAAACAAAAGCAGAGCACAGATCAACTTGACTTTCCTTAACATAAATCCCAATTCAAACCAGAGTGTTCATTCTAACTGAACTTCCCCTCTGCTCTCAGGTTACCTGTACAAATTCTATTTAGAACCCCACTGAGCAGGAATCAGCCTTTCAAACCAATGACACACAAGGAAAACCTCCAATGCCTAACTGGGCTATCAGGTGAATTCCCAAGATCTTTGTGGAGCTGGGAGTTCAGCTGAGACCCAGCAAACACTGCTTTGTGAGGAGCAGGCACAGCTGGCCAGGGCAGAGATGCATTGCAGAGTATTCACTTGGGTTTCAGAATTTCTTGGCATATCCAACCTCTGGATTACATCACGTGTGTTCAATCCAGTTCAGCCCATGGACTGACCTCATCTTGATCCATTTTTAGCCAAAACATGTCCAAAGCTATTCTAAAACACATTGTTTTCATGTCTTCATGTTCACTTACTTGGCACAAGAGGTTCTTAAACGATTTTCACTTATATGGCGAAGTTTCAGGGCATTTTCATGTTCCACCTGCTTGAGCTGAGCTTCAAGTTTTAAAATTGTCCTTAAAAAGATGCATTAGGAGATGATTTAAATGGCATAAAATAAACATCATCTTTCTTAGGAGTTTAGCTCATTTTATTCAGATATTCTGGATGAAGCAGGAGAACAAGAGCAACTGCTGCATTTCTGTCTATGCATCTCTATCTAAATATGGATATAAATATGTATTTGAATTTGAAGTTAAATAAATCAGGTAAATCTGGCCAGAAAGACAGGACCAGACAACACTGCTGATGAAGCAGAGAAGTAGAAAAAAATGCATATCCTAAATTAATGAGATTTTTAGTTTGTACCAGTAGCATGAAGCAACATGAAATGCTTCATAAAATGTGATTAAACTTGAAAGATCTACAGCCCTCACACTCTGGGAGCAGACATTTAGCCCACAGTTTGTATTTCATATTGTTAAAACAATAATAAGTTTCACAGTTACCTTTTCAAATCAGAAATCTCTGTGTTTGCATCCAGCAATTTGTTTTCAGTTGTATTTAATGAATCCTACGAGGACACAAAGAAAAATGTAAAAAGTCCAGAAACTACAGAAGTGCATTAAATAAAACCCAAGTAACTCCACATCAGTCTTGGAAACAACACATCAATTACACCTTCCTAGTGCAAAGGGTCCATTAAATTTCTGCAGCTTTGACTTTGCAGTATTTTTGCTGCCTATGACTGGAAAATAACAAATTCCAGTTTCCTTCCTTTTCCCTCCAGGACTCCAAAGAAGAAAGTTACCAGTAAAGATAAATATGGATCTTTCTGTTTGAGCTTTTTCAAGATATTTCAGTTAATTCATCTGGAATATTATCAGAAAGTTTGCATGTTTAGGTTTTTAATTACCCACTGTGTGCCTACCTTTACTCTTTCATGTTCTTTTCCAAGGGATTCGTATTCTCCTAAGAGCTAAAACAAAACAAAAGAACACCAACCCACAGTGAGACCACAGTCAATTAACAGTTTTGTTGGCTGCTGTAAAATCATCTCAACAGCTTGGCTAACACATGCAGAAGCACTACAGGGGATACAAAATGTACTTTAATAGTATTTGTTAACTTCTTCTTATCAACATCTTCCAATTGGAACAAAAAGTTATAGACAGGACAGGAGGAGACAGAGCTACTTATAGAATGTATTTCTAATTTTCAAATTATTTGTCTCTAAAGAAACTGAATGAATGAACCAGTTAGATTCCTCAGAGACTTTAAAAGTGAATTTGTCTTTTGAAATTTCAATTGTAAAAAAGAAGTTAAAGCATGAAGTAGCTCTTCCAGCTAATACCCATTCTGCCAGTCCATTTAAACATTCCATAAAGCTCTTCCTAAACAATCAGAGGAGCAATTCCTTAGATTCAGACTAAAACCACACACAATGAACAGTTTTAGCAAGTTGGGATGAGCTATGAAAAGTTTAGTCCATCTCCAACAAGCTTAAGAGAGGAAAAATTACTTTGTAAAATTTCATGCAGTATCTTCAACCTAGAGTAATAAAATTCCTGAGACAAACTATTGCAAGGGTTACCACATCAAGTCTACATTTGCTGCCTTAAATAATTGTTTTTAAATATCTTTTAGGTCCACAGTGCCCTCCAACACCCAGCCTAGGAAGGAGTCAGCTGAGGAATTTCTGTTTTCTTGTTGTGCCTTAACACTTCCCAGCTGTAAACTCAGAGTATTTTCACACCTGGACTTGCTGCCACCCCCCTGCCAACACCAAAGTCCATTTCCTTACTCACATTTTGAAACATTTTGTTTTCTTCCTGGAGCCTTGTGTTTTTGTTGTCAGATAACTTGTAAGCCTTCTCAAAGGCCTCCTCCAGCTCCCTGAGGCGGGACTGCAGGCGGCTGATGGTGTTGTCCTTCTCCTTGTGGCTCGTGCGCATCTCCTCCAGCCGCTCCTGCAGCGCCTTGGAATTGTCACTGAGGGCATAGAAACGCTCCCTCCAATCTGCCTGCAGGACAGCAAACATCCTTTACAGTGTTTGAAACACCCTTTTTTCCTGGCAGATTAATTATTTCTAAGATTAGTTTTAATTTCAATGAATTATCTTGAAATCGCCCGCACAGAAAACAAGGATACACCTGTACATGAACTAAACAAGATTTTTGCTCATTTCTTTGACTTGGAAAGAATGAAAATGAAGATTAAACCCACCCAAAATGTATTTATTGTATAGGATTTTAAATATCTAGAGGTGAGACCTCCAATCCATCTGACAGACTTCCCAGCATAGAAAAATGCCTATAGAAGGTGGAATTAATCTCTGCAGGTCTAACTCTGATGACAAAGTTCAACTGTCATGACAAAGTGTCCTGGGTTTTGACTAATAATAATTACCTGGCTAATAATTAATTAATTAATTAGAATAATAATTAATGCAGGTATGCATTAATTTATGCACAAGCAAACAGGTCTGCCCTAGCTAGAAAAACAGCAAATATACCTAAAGAGGGGTTTTTTGCCCCAGCGTGAGATTTCTTTTATCACCAATCTAGTAAGAAAGTAATTAAAACAAAATAAATAAAGAAAGAAAATTAAAGAGGAATGGGACAAACACATCACAGTATTTCACTCTTAGACTTTGTTTGATCCCTGCTAACCTGAAAAAAGTTCATAAGCAACAGTGATGATGATTCAAGTAGGGAATCCTAAGAAACTCAGGTAGGAAAGTCACTGTGTAACATGTGGGCTGATGTTATAGATTAAGGGAAAGGTTTTAAGGTTAAAAATAAAAAGAGATAAGTATGGAAACACTGATCAACTGATTAATGAAAAAGTTAATTCTTTTACCCTTTTACTTAAAAAGCAACTTGGTTTAAGAACAGATACTTACCACTTGCTTTTCTAGTTGATTATTCTTACTTTCAAGGGCTTTTATGTGAGCACTTGCTTCATTCAGAGCTGAATCTAACTGGTCACACCTGTTTGGAACATAGAGATTACACCAAGCTCTTGAAATCTACACATAATAAACCTACATTTTATAGCCTTTTTTCCTTCCTCAAGCATCCCCACAAATTTTGGTGCCCAGTCTGTGATCTCCTCCCACGTTTTTCAGCCCCACCAGTGTCTCTGCTCAGAAGGGCTGTGGTGGACTGGGATGAGAAGGAAACTGGAATTCATAAATTTTGTGCAGTATTTCAGCTGTCTAAATGTGCAATATGTGTTTTAACTGTCAATAATTATACAGAAATCACATCCATATTCTCTGTACAGCAAACACTCAAGCTGTAGATAATGGAATGCACAGCTGGGGCACCCAGACTCCAGGGTAAAGGCAGCAATGAACTCAGGACTGCTCCTGTGAGACCTGTGGCTGTGACATGGAAGGTACAGGAGGATGATGTTCACCAGCATGACAGGAGAGCAGAATCTTCCCAACAAAAATCAAAATCATTCCATTACAAATTGCTCAGAGTACCTTTGCCTGCCAGCCATTCCTGAGGGAAGCTTGCACTGGCTCCAGGAAAAAACAGGTCAAACAAGAGCTGTGGTCCAAAGACCACATTTACTGTCTAACAATAGTGAGCTGATCTCCACAGAAACATGGAATAGTTCAAGTTGGAAGGGACCTTAAAGCTCATCCAGTTCCAACCCCCCTGCCAAGAGCAGGGACATCTTCCACAAGATGAGGCAGCTCAGGGCCCTGCCCAACCCCTTAACCAGGGATGGGGCAGCCACAACTTAGCAACTGCATTAAATAATGCAAAGTTTATATTTAAGAGGGAAATGTTAGTATCACAGATACATGAAATCTTCAGAACTGAAGAGGGACATAAACTGTCTGAGACATTCCAAACAAGGCTACTCAGTCTTGAAAATACACAGAGCACCACCTAAAGAGAAAGACAGGAAGGACAAACAGGACCTGTCAGCAAGGCTCTGATTGATTTGCTTCAGCTCCTCAGATGCAGCAGTTCTGTGGCTGGACTCCAGCTGCTGTTTCAAGCTCTGGATCTCACAGTCATAGTAAGCTCGTAGATCAGCGATGTGTCGGGCGTGCTTTTCCCTCAGGCTCTGCCTAATCCTGTTTTCAACGTAAGAATTTTAGAGAATTCCAGCCATGCACACGATCATGTGGATTAATTTGTGGATTCTGGATTCATTTGGACATAATGAACTCAGCACAGAGATGTCCCTTACAAAACTCTATTTGCATTGAACCTAAAGCAAAGACAGCTTTGTCATCTAAGGCAGAGAAGTCTTCGCATTAATAGAGATAAATATTATGATTATTATATACAAATTTATACTTATATACCTGGATATTAGTTTGTATATACAAGTATATATGATTATTATATACAAATTATATATACAAACACAAAATAAAGCTTTACTTTTTACTTTAAAGCTTTACTTTTACTTTAAAGCCCTCATACATGGAAGATATGCCCTGTCTGCTTGTCCAGTGTAAATCATCAGAGCTTCAACAGTGAATGGAGGATTTTTATTTTTCCTAAGCACAGTAAATTCTGTGCTTCTCTGCATTTGATTCTAGAGTAAAAAAAAAAACCCTCCCCAGAACTTTGAAATTCTCTGCCTAAATGAACTCCCTCACACAGCCTATGAGAAAGGATGTATTTTTATTTTTATGTATAAAGAGACACAACCAAGAAAACTCACATATTTTGTTTGGCTCACGACCATTGTTTCATTCCTTTCATACAAGTACCAAACTTTTGACTTTTAAAAAAGAAAAAATTACTTACTTAGACATTACCACAGGATCTTCAAGAGATGCCACTGAAAGGCTGTAATCCGGCAAAGTGCTGTCAGCACACTGAGTAAGAGAAGATGGAGTTAGAGTCAGAGTTTCCTCCTCCTCAGCGTTGACAGAATGATCATTGTCAGCATCCCTGTGAGCCACTGGGAAGGGAGACCTGGCCCTGTTTTCACTCTGGAATGGGTGATTTCTCCATAGGTCCAAGTGCACAGCCCTGCTGCTGGCAGGGTGTGTTGGAGAATCATCCAGCTGAGGTGAATGACTTGTCTGTGAAAAAGAGTCTGTGTCACAATGACTTGGAAATCCGGGCTCTGCCATAGAGTCTGGAGAAAAGGGAGCAGAGTCTGCAGGAGTCCTGAAAAAACAGAGTCCCTGGTTCTGCTGGCCTGGCTTCATATGCAGGGTCGGGTCCAACGTCAAGATCTAGGAAATAAGTTACAATGCTAAAAAATTGTGATTTAACTCCATTTACAAGAACAAGATTTATCTCAAGGCATCAGTAAACCATAGAACATACTGCAGGTATTATACTGAATATTATTACAATCATTTGGAAGTGACAAATAAAATGTCACTTCTGCAACACTGAAATGACAATACACATTCCCAATAATTGCAACTTGAGTTTCTAAGTTTCCATTAATAAAGGACATATCTAAGATCTGTAGCTTTCTAGAAAAGCTCTGAAATTTCAGTTATGCAGCCTGGAAGATTATGATGTCTGCCTGTGTGTTGAAACAATAACTTTGCAGGGTTACAAAAGCACTTCATCAATTACCTAAACAGTACACACAGCAGCCACCATTCCTGAGTTATGTCCAGGACTGAGAGCTATATAAAAAATAGACATGAGAAAGAATCATTTCCACAAGCTGTGCCTGCTCTGTTCCATGGGTGGAACAAACCCTGGTGCTGCAGTTCCAGGTGCAGCTCAGCAGCTGCAGCCCCAGCAGCAGCGGATCCGTCCCTGCGGCATCCTCAAGGTTGTGCAGCAAAGGTGCTTCTCTGCTCAGGCTGCTCTTAGAGGTTCTCCAAGCTGGATCCTTTCCCAAGCTGCTCAAATTGCTGTTCCAGCACAACACTGGAGGTGGCAGCAGGGGCCAAGCCGTGTGAAACATGCCCAGCACATCCTCAACTGATCCGTGAAGTAAAGAAATTGATGTTACCTCTGGTGGGTGGCTTGGCTGGGAAGAAGGCGTAAAACTCTGGTCTGGCAGCTGCTGGTTTTCCCTTTGTCTTTTATGATAAATATCCTTCAGTGATGACAACTTCCTTTCATCAGCAGAAGACAACTTCAACAGGCAAAATTGCTACATTACTTCTTCTGAACACAATCCTCCACCCCCAACAAAGATAAGCGAGTTCTGGGGTGGGTTTAGCTAATAAAGCAGCTCAGAGCACACAGCTTCACTCAAGCTAAAAAAGGGTTTTTAACAAGGCACATACACCTTTAACATACTAATTAGTCACTGCTCATCTCCTATACACAGCTCCTTTTGAATGACAAAAGGTCAGTAAATTTCAAGGGAGATTAGTGGGGTGCAGGAATAATCCCAGTCTCTCTTATAAGAGACTGAGATAACAAAAGAGTTCTTTCCATCACAGGCAAACAGCAAAGACAAAAAGCAACTACATAATAACTTTTAACCATGTACAAAGTTTACCTGAACTGGTGATACTTTTGTGGAGAAGACATCAGGCAAGTCACTTCCAAAATTCTCTGGTAAAGTGTGATACATCTCTTTTTCATCTAACTTCCAGTATGAAAGTCCTGATGAAAAAAAAATACCAGAAGAAAATTAATTCTACAGATGTCAAGCTGGCAGCTCTAGAACAGGAATCCAAAACCCATTAGTAAAATGTTATTTGGTCAGTAACAAGAATGGTACATTGGTTATTTGCATTTACTGCTCAAGGATGTCATTAGAGCATTTATTACCAGGCCAGCAGTTAGAAAAATCTCAATGCAAAGCACAGGCAACATAATCAGTCTCACATCATCCAGCACCAGGGATAAAAGCTATAAATCAGTTCAAATACACAGATTTGGTGTTCAAGGGGCAAATCCTCATTTACCATGACTTACATTTCTAATGATTCCAGTATAGCACTTAAAACTGGCACCACCCAAGGAACAATCCCAGGCAGGCACCTGATATTACAAACTCTTCACTTTGTGCAGCACTCTGCAGCATGCAAAGACAAACTACCAGGACTAAGAGGGATGGCACAAGAGGAACAGACACAGCCTCAATCCCACTCCAGTCTCTTAAATGTGTCCCTCTCTCAGTGGCTTGTGAAGAAGCAACAATTATACAGAGTTTGCAGGGCTGCATCTCTGTGCCCCTGCTTGTTACTGAAATGAATCCACCCTGTTATGATCAAAATACGTGAATTAGTTTGTCTGGCTTTGATAAAAAACCCCAATAACCACAACCCCCAAACCCATGCAAATCCACCACCAACCACCCCTCACATACACCCCCAAAACCACGAAGCCAAGCCTTACCAAAACACCAAAAAGCAACCCTCCCCCCAAATTAAAGAATCACCAGGTTACACACTGCATTATTCTGTTCCTGTCTATTTACACAGTTAGAGAATCATATGGAATCTATATGATTCTATAACTGTGTAAACAGACAAGAAAGAATAATGCAGTGTGTAAAGAAATTCTGCCTCTATTACCATCAACTCCTGTAATTACCACACCACTGATGCTAATGTTTCATATCCTACCATATTAACATTAATTCCATTATGAAACGGATTTAAACACAAGGTTCAGCTTTGAAATGCTGAGAAATTTGGAAAAACATCCCAACTGCTGCATGTCCTACATCTGCCAGCAGCAATACACAGGAGCTGCCATCAGTTTGAAAACAGAAGCAAGAAACAGAATTAATGCTATAGCAAAGCCTGTCAGTGCTTAAATCCTCCTCACCTCCCTGAAGTTATTGGGGATGCATTCCAGTAAGAGTTTTAAAAATGAGAATTTAAAAGAAAGGGAATTTAAGCACAAGAAATTAACTATACCTGAAGCTTCTGACACTACAGAATTTGGACTTTCCTTGGGTTGATTGAGGTAAAAAGTGTATGGTGGCAAAGCAGCATCAGTAAGGTTTGTCTAAAATTACAATGGAAAAACAAATTCAGAAGGAAAAACCACAAGGTAAGGAAAAAAAAAACAACAACAAAACAAAGGTACAATGTTTAAAATTGCATGTAAATGTTATTAGACTTTTTAAGCAAAGAGATTAAATACAATTATACAGCATGATCCAAACCTACAGCATTTATATTGAGGGTAATCATAGCCAAAAGTGGAACTAAGCTAATCCACATAATTAAACTGGTATTTCCTAAAACATGTGCCTGTGTTTTTGTCCTGAGCAAAGTGGTTAATGCCTTAACACACAAAGAATCCTGTGTGCCAGAAGAGGAATCACCAGCTGAAATCAAAGATCCTTTAAAAATTACAGGGCACAATAAACTGCCATGACCTGAAGCCTCAGCTGAGAGTGTGGCCTAATCTCTAGAAGGAGAGAACATGTGCCACTCAGGGAGGGGTTAAGACAAAAATTAGGCAATGAATAAAATAAACCAAAATAGCTCCGTGCCTAAGTATGGAATGATCCAGGAAGTAAACTATGCCCACATGAACTTTAAATATGTGAATGGGAACTCAAATGCTTAAAATATGAAAGTATATGCTGAATGAGAACATGCTGTAACTCTGAAAAAATACCAGTCACAAGAATAGCATTAGAAAAACATAATGAAATACAAAGAGACTTACATTCTCAAGTGGTAATCTCTTCACTCTCTCATTTTCTTGCATAGAGTTCACACATCCTTCATCTGCAGTTACTCTTTTTGGTTGGGTTTGTTTCAACTTTTGTGCCCATGATGTTAAAGATTTACTAGATGGTAAGAAACACACACACATATTTAGGGGAAATTCCTCAAAGTGTATCTCCAACAGCTAAACACTGGAGATGAGACCTGTATCACTCAGAAACATCAGGCTAAATAAATATATTTATCTATCAAGCAGCAGAACATCCAGAGGTTCCATTCAACTCAGACATGCCCCCAGTGACCACCAGCTTTTACTGAACAGGGATTGTCTATAATAAATTACCATCATTAGAAAGTTTATCACTTACTTGGCTTTTTTCCCACATTGATGCTCTTCATCACCTTTATGCTCCAACCCAGTAGGAAAAACCAAGCTCTCTCTCCTTCCTGATGAAGGATTCTCCAGTGTGGTTGTTGCTGGGAGTTCTCCTTGGTTCTGAAGGCGGCCCCCGTGCAGCCCCGGCGCGGGGGGAGGCTGGGCCGAGCAGGGCGCGGCCGGGGCAGGGCTCAGCTCCGCCGTGGACAGGGAGCCGTAGCCGCTGTTGGCGGAGGGCTCGCTGCTCACGGAGCCCTCCGTGCCCGCGCATTCCCGCTGCAGCCCCGAGGCCTCGGCCGGGCTCTCCCCCTCTCCGGATCCCAGGCGGCTCCCCAGGCTCTCCTGCTCCTCGAACGCCTCCGAGCACATCCCCATGGGGCCCGGCAGGGAGGGCACAGCCCCGCTCCCGGCCCGGGTGCTGCTGCTCTGTAACCTCACCAGCTGCTTTAGCTCATCCTGAATCAGCTGCACGGGGGGAGGAAAAGGCACAACTCCCATCAGATCCTGCCAGAAGTCACATTCCTGTTTAGATGCATCTTCTATTTGTGTTATTAGCGGGAGATTTAGAGTATTTATTCCATATAACTCCAAGTTTTCATGTGCAGACATCTCATGCATAAAGTAGATAAATACATACTGTGCATAACAGTAAATATAAATAAAACAGTAAAAATAACAGTAAAATGTCCATGGGAACAATCCTGAATTCCATGCAGTGAATTACGAGTCTCAGTAGTCATTTATTCATGTAAAAAACATGCATGAATGTATTCACTAATTGCCCTCAGAACTACAGTTACCTACCAACCAGCTAAGGAAATACAAACTACCCAGGTGTTGGGCTAAATTTAGGTCTGAAACACTTTTTCACTTGGATACACATTTTTAAAGATTGCAAGGATGCTTTGATGGAAGAATTAACCATTACTCTTATCATGAGAATAGGAATAATGTACCTCTGCAAGATTATTGCATAAAACTTGGCTTTAAAAAACCCAATTTGGATATTATGCTGTTAGGTTCATATGGTACAAAGTTCTACCTTTTGATTGTTCTGGTGGCTATTGGAGTGGAGCAAACCCAAAACTGCATCACTGGATTTAACAGGTCACTTGCTCTTTAGCCTACAAGACTTATTTCAGTACATTAGGTCAGTCATTTTTGAAGTTCTAAGTTTTACAGCTGTGCTCTGGAAATACTGAAACAGCTCTGAGAAATAATTCATGCTTTTGCCAAGGGCTGTAAAGAGATTTCACATTTGTGCCTGTGGCCAGCACTTCTGCAGAGTCCAGCTGAGATTCCTGAACTGCAGGAGCACACAACTCTTGCACATGACAGGACAGAGCACAGAATTGTTTTCAAGAATGTATTTCAAACTAATTCCCTCGGGAAAGGAAGAAGGAAAAAACTTGCAATAATTTTAAGAACATGGAACTCATGTTTTTTCACAGAACTACAGTCCATTACTCACATGTGAATAGCAACTGGAGAGAACAAATTGAACAAAAATGATTTGTTCTCTCAAAGTAAGAAATAAAAAAGAATATTTAATTTCAGAGGAACCTACATGTAATGCTAGTCAGGATCAAGCCTCAGATTTTTTATTAACTTGCAATAGAACAAACAACTGAATTTCAGTTCAGCCTTTCCCTGCCAAGAATAACAAACAAACAAAAAACTTGGGATGAAGTTTCCTTCCACTACAAAGTTTTGTGTTCTGCTAATGATTTCAATCATGACTGCAGCAATCATTTATATTTCAATTTTGTAATCCAGCTGTCAGGAAGGTAGGGAAGGGAGAAAAGAAGGGAAAGAACAGAAATGGAGTGGGGGGAGAGAAGATCAGATTCACTGCTGACATTCAATCTTTGTCATTCCCTGTGCAGGAAAAGTGAAAGGCTCCTATTCCAATTAAATTGCATTTTTACTTCTTTTTGCATCGTCAAAAATAACTGCAAGAGATGGAAAAAAATGGAAAAATAAGATGTACGTTCTACAGTTTTGGGATTGTAATTTTGGTTTTAAAATCTCTTTGATAAAGTCTGATCATGGGATGATCCAGCTTGTCCCTGGCACAGTTATCTTTTTTTGCATAGATCAAATAAGCCAAGGGCTGCTCCCAGTGATTCCAAAAGGAATTCAAGGGTTTTTATCCCTGTTCTCACAGGGATGGAGATTTTAATACACTTGGTCCTGAAACCCAGCATGGAGCAAACCTTAGAGTCATGAGAGTGCTGATCCAGCACCTTGCTTTTCTACCACAAAAAGCAGATTATTATTATTATTATTATTATTATTATTATTATTATTATTATTATTATTATGTCTTTTTCTTACTCTCACTAGAATGTGCTGAGCTGCCTGTGTTTCAGTGTTTTCCCTGGATCACTGGCACACCAGGCTAAGTTTGGAATAGCCCCATCTGTTTTATTTAATGCATAAAATAGCTCAGTTCTAGCTGCTGATTTTGCATTTAGTGTGGCACCCCATGCAGTGAGAAAGCCCTGCTGACACCACACCCTCAGCTCTTCCAGAGGTAACCTTTCCTATTAAAAAAAGACAAAAACCAGCAAAGCCAACACAATGGATTAGTAGGGACTATGATCAGCAACGAGTGAATCAAACCACTACAGTAGGAGGAAGGAAAAACAAGGGAAAGGAAACAGGAAAAGAACAAGATGGGAGAGGGGGGCAGGTGAGGCAGAGAAACAGGAGATAGGATAAAAGGACAGTACCTCTTGGAAATTCAGTTCAGGAACTGCTGATTACTACTAGTGTGGAGGGCATCAGGAAAGGGAAGGGAAAAACAGCAACCAAAATGATGAAGAAATTAAGCATTATATATTTATAGTTTTTATTGTCTGTTATATATACATATACATTGCTTTGTTCTAATGGATAAACAGGGTTTAGCAAAGATATGAACCTTCACATGGATTGTTTTCCATTCTTAGAAAGGAAACTGTTTAACTGAAGGTGAGATAGGTGTTCAGCTATTACAGTGATGCTTTTCCTGGGCTATATACTCTCTGGATGAGGGGATGATAAATTGTATAACATTTTTTTAATGAAAAGAAAGCTATATTGGCTCAAAATTAGAAATCATACAGTCTAACAGTTCATAAAAACCTTGTACCTACAAAATCACATTATCAGGTGAGAATTCTGAACCAAATGTTTGCAAACACAAAATAACTGAAAACAAATAATCCACAAATCACTCCTGAAATGGTTCCTAACAGTTACTTTGTTAATTAGCCAAGGCTGTCTCAAATATGCTCCCTTTAAACAGCACTCCAGTCATCCACTTCCATTAACTGCCTCTCTGCATTGTTTTGGAGGGAGAAAAAAATCATTCAGCTTTATCTAGCTCCATGAGCAGTCATCACTTACTTGGATTTGGTGGTGGAACTGCTCTTGCTGGGCATTTATTTGTTCCTGGCATTGTTTTTCTACCAGTCTCAGTAGCTGTATCCACCTTGTCTGTTAAATCACAAAGTGAAATAATTAAAGCACAGAAATATTGCACCTCTTACCTTTTTCTCTGCTACAAATAGCTTTGCAATCCTATCCAACACCTATTATGGTGTTGGCATAATCCAAAGTTGAGTAACAGCACTGTGGTGCCCACCCCACAGCACATTCAGCCCCCACCATGCCAATCAGTGGAAACTAAAAGTAGGAACAGCTGCCAGCAAAGAACACTCAGATTCTGGAAAGGTTGATTCCAGTTCCATGAATTACAGGCAATTCTAAAATTGATAATTAACCCCCCTTCTGTCCATCCACTTCAGTAAGAAACTCCTCCCCTCAGCAATCCAGCTAAAGGCCAGGATGCATAATTATGTCATGGAAACTAAGAGATGATTTTTTTAAAAATCAAATACACAGCATTCCTGAAAGATGGCAAAATCTGATGTTTAAAAACTATTGGATGCTAATGTTTCTGGAGCCTGGTGCTTGAAGCACAGGACACGGGACACACACATCAATATTCTGTTCCTGGAGGTGTTAAAGGGAACCCAAATTAAGCATCTGTCAACACACACTTGGATGGATCCCAGCCAGGGAGCTCAAAAATCTGCAAGAACAAACCCATGGTGTGCAAAACTGATGCTCCTTATGATAACCAAATGCACTGATAAAATTTAAAATACAAAGGACAAAAAACATTCCAAAAAGAATTCTGGAGAATTAGTTCATTGAAACTACATCATTATTTTTGCATTGGTTTAAATCTGGAAAGAAACTAATCACCTACACATCTTTACACATGGATTATATAAATAAGTCAAGCAAAACAGAACCCTTTTTAAAAAAAGCCCTTCTAATTTTTAGAATAATTTCAGACCAGTTTGATGTGATACAGTTTTAATGGTTTAAATTTTTCAGTTCAAGAACTTCCCATCTTTATTGTAACTTTGGGGAAAAAAATGTTCAGATCCATATTATATTACAATATATATTATTAATATAATATTGTTATATGATTAAACACCAAGATATAAAGACAAATTATTGTAAAACACTGAAATAAAATTGCAGTTAAATCCAGCCAGGTGATTAGTTCATTTGCTGTAAAGGATCTGTCCCAACATTAGGAATAAACCCAGATCTTGCTGCTGAATTGTATCATTAGATTTGTCTTCCAAAATGCAAAGCAAATACGTTAATATCACTTTTAAAAAAAAGGAAAATTTAATATCAAATACCTCACAGTTCCTCACAATTTCTGAGTTAGCATGTCCAATGTTCTGGATATCTTGCATAAAGGAGGCAAGCAGCTCAACAGAACCAGGCTTTAATGAGGACCTGGTATTCCCTGAGTAACCAGAAACTCCACTGGGGTTGGATGAGGGATGTCTAGAGAAACACAAGGAAAACAGCTCCATTATTTATTGTGTCAGGTGTGCAACACAGTGGCCCAAACAATACCCTACATATGCCATGCTGCCAGAATTATACACTCAATTTAGGACTCTCATCCTGCTGAAATAAGAATTCCACCTTAATACCAATATTACTGTGAAGGCATGCTAACTAAGCAGAACCACAATAATGAGAGTATTTGTTAGTGATTCCTTCAGCACGTTACCTGTTAGAATTCAAGTTGCAGACACAGCTCTGGGTGTTTCTGCCATCAGAGTCTGCAGAGCACAAAGGGGTTTCTTGTACAGAATTCACCACATTGCTCTTTTCCATATCTCAGTCCCAGGTAAGACATTACCCTGAAAGCAGAGAGAAGTAAACATCACTCTCTTTATTTAAAAAAAACATTTGACTTTATTATATGAAGAAATAGAATTGGAACTGGAGAGACAGTTGTTTCAGCTAAACCATCCCAGAAAGTGCAAATATTCCACAGCCAGGCTCTCCCTTCTCCTGGGCCAGCCCTGCAAGCAGAGGCTGCTCACTCAGCCTTGGGCCTCCCACAGCTCCAAGGATTCCCAACACATCCAGACTGGCTGGAGAAGAGGCTGAATGCAAAACACTCCAGGTAAAACCGTGGTCTCAGGGTCTGATTGGTTGTTTTCTTTAAATGTGGGGCTCCACAGACCATGTGCAAGGTGTGAAATCTCCTATTATCAGTGTATTTAGATGTGATTGAGGATCTGAACCTTCACTAGAAGAAACACACTCACCAAAAATAATAAAACTGAGATCAGCTGACTTAGAGTGGGGTCGACCAATTCTGCCATTTCTGAGTGTAATGCTTGGCTTACTTTTTTCACAGATCCCTTGTTTCACTGTTATTATGTAACATTAAATCAGAAAGCTTAAAAATTGAGCTACATTTTTGACCAATTAATAAAACAACAAAAAAAGGAGTCAAACAGGAGTCCCACAGTGGTTGAAAACAGCAGCTGGTTAACTGAAAGCATCATAAATAAATAAATAGAGAATACTTGGGCCACAGTCTTACAGCACTCACAGCAGACTGGCTGTGGAGAGACTAAAATATTCTTCACTTTCTAGTGAAAGTTTGCATACTTTCACTAAGAAAACCCTTGAAATAATTAATTAACCCGTTCTTACATAGGGCATATTCAGCATGTTGTAGACCCTGGTGAATTCAGCCTGTGTTCTAACACTGAAGAGAAACCTTATGATCATTTCATGGATGGAGAGTAAAAAGAGACATTAAGAAATATCATCTTGGTAGTCTGGTAACACTAAGAATAAATTCCTGCTGCCTTAAAGAAGAATAACACCTCCAAAGCACAACCATTCCTCTTTACAGGGCTGATGAGTTTTACAGATTCATTATTTGCAAGTTCTTGGAGATATATCTCCAATAATTTCAGAAGTATAAAATATTTTTACCAGAAGGAAACGGATGGACAACTGCCCTATTTTCCTCTGTTTTACTGGAGCCTGCTTGGCTTTAGCAGAAATGTTTTCTGGGTACTCACTCACTATCTCCTCTGGGTAGGGCTGAAAATGCCAGAATTGGAAGGAAGTTATCACAGACACACACATCCCTCTGGCAGAGCTTTGTGGGATAAAGAAAAGAAGAAAAAAAACCAGGGCTTTCTTCATTTTCTAGAGGCCAGAAGCCTGCAAAACTTGGAGGTTGTCATAGCTGACAGCTACGGCTGAGGCTGGGAGTGTCACTGAGCAGGGGACGGGGGCTGCATCAGTCACCCCCAATCCCCAGGATGCAATCATGGGTGGCCTATCTCGGCAGCACAGCAAATGGGTGGGACTTAGCTGCGACACGGGCTCGTTTCATAACCTCATTAGAAGTCTGCTCTCGATAAAAAAAAAATATTAGCGAGCTGTAACTGCGCTGCGGGAGCGCTGTCACCCATGGATCGCACAGCACAGCGCGGCCCTTACACGGCCGCGCAGCGGCAGAAAGGGGCACGGATGGGAAAATACAAGCGGCGAGGTGTTTGTAACTCAGAAATATCGGCGCTGATTTTGAGCAAACGCCGACACGCAGCCCGTGAGGTTCTGCAGAGCTTCCTGAGCCAGAGCCGACTCCTCCCGACCCCTCAGCGGTGCCAGGGCGGCTCGGTGCCCGCCGCCGCCAGGCCCCACCTCCCCACGGACCTTGAGGGACCCTCAGAGATCGCAACCAGTGCGGGGTTGCAGCGCCTTCAAGAGCAGCCCGGGCCTCGAGGGCTCAGGGACCCTTCTACCACGTCCGCTCCCTCGGGGCCGCCTCCCGTCAGTCCGTAACCCCCTCCCCGGCTCCGCGTGCGCCCCGTCCGCTCGCCAGCGCCGCGCTCGCCCCGCGGTGCCCGGGCCCCTCACATGTCACCCCTCACATGTCACCCTCACTCAGCGCGGCCCCTCCACGGCCCCGTCCCTTCACCAGCGCCCCCGCAGCCGCTCCGCCGCCCCGCCCAGCTCAGGCCAAGCCCCGCCCCCGAGCACTCATTGGGCGGCCGCTCCTCGCGCTCCGCGATGTTGACAGCGCCGCCGCCTCCGATTGGTTGCATCGCCCGTCACTCTGCGGGAAAGGGGCGGAGCGCTGGGGGCGGCCTCGCGGCTCCGGGATGGGGCGCAGGGACCCGGCCAAGCGCGGCGGCGCTGCCCCCGCCGGCTGCCCGCGGGCCCGCTCGGTTCATACCCGCATCGCTGAGAGCCCACGGCGCCCGGCAGCCACCTCCTCCCGCGGCCGTGAAGCGGCGAACAGAAGCGGCCCTGCACCGGCCGCTCGGCAAGTGGCGGCCGGGAGTTTCGAACGTGGGGACGGGCGTAGAGGGCGCTCCGCACTGAGCCCGGCCCTGTGATTGGCCGCCTCGAGCGCGCGCCTCCCGCGCTGATTCGCTGCGCGGCAAAGCCCGCGCGCCGCCGCCAGGCGACCGGCGCGCGCCTCGGCGCCGGTCCCCGAAAAAACCGATTGGAGGCCGAGCGCAATCCCCGCCCATCTTGCGCGGCGATTGGCCGCTCCACATGCCAATCAGCCCGGCAGCACCGCCCTCCCCACGGCGTGCGCATGCGCGGTGCGGAGGGCCGGTGGAGGTGAGCGGGGGCCGGAGGGGTCGGGCCTGGTTCGGTTCTCGTTCGGTTTTTGCCTTCCCCGGAGCCGCTCCGCCCCGCCGGGAGCCGCGCTCCGAGCCTGACCTCAGCCCTCAGCGCTGCCGCCAGCCAGGGGGGCCGCGGCGGGGCGCAGCGCTGAGGGAAATGCAGTAAATTCTCCGGTATCTTCTGTGTTTAGTCCTGCTTTACAGCTGTCCTGTCCAAGAGCTGCAATAGAGGGATCGTGGGGTTTTAAACCTTATCAAGAGTTTTCAGTCCTGGTTTTCAAAAGGGTCCTGTAAGTGGGTAGAGCTGGATTAAACCTGTTAAATAAAGACTCGTTCAGAACTAGCCAGAAGCGCTGCTCGGTTTTCTGCATGTATTCTTCATTGTAAAATGTCACTAACTTCTGTAGCAGCTGCCAATAAAAGTTTTCTTTTAATTATTTTTTGATTTGAAGAGTTAGGTTCAAATTTTCTGTTTATTGCCAAGTGGCACTTTTTCACACACTGAAATATTTTCTTCTGAGTCAAATAAAGTATTTCAAGCATAACAGCATGTACTGTTTGAATTGCTTACCTAATACTGAAGAGTGATATTTGACAGGAGTAGGAGCTGACATTCCTCATTATCCGTGAGGAAAATGCACACTTCAGGCATACCTTTGTGCCTTTATTAATAATATTGTGAATTCCTTGACCTGGGAATAATCAGGTTCCCCGTGAGGCTGTACAGGTCAGACTGCAAGACTGAAATAATCTCTTTTCCCTCTGTTGTTTTGGTTTTTTTTCTTTTTATATGTTTAGTATTGTCCAAGTATTGGTAGAAGTATTCTTTTATTTACTGTTTTCCAGATCCCTTTCAAAATATTTTAAGAAACATCATTATATTGAGAACCAAAATTCTGTTCAGCATGGTAAATATTTCAAGGCAAATGAAACCAATTCAGATAACCTTGAAAATAAATCCGAATATTGAAATACTGCTCAATATGTGCAGCTAAAATAGCTCATCTTAAACAAGGATTCTCATGGTAAACAACTCTCTCCCATTCCATTCCAGGTTTTGTTGCAGAGAAGCCTTGTCCTGGTTTCTGTATGAATGTTCCAGGTTTATTTCACTTTGCATTCTTACTGAGAGGGGTGCAAACACCATCATGGACAGGGTGGGTTCTGAGGAAGCAGCAGCTCTCTCTGCCCAGCCTGCCCTTGCTTCAGGCAGCAAGAAAAAAGAACTCTTTGAATCTCCTTGAACTGAGTGAGGCAGAATTAGAAGAACAGTTTGTAAGAGGTGATGGCCCAGGAGGTCAAGCCACAAACAAGACAAACAACTGTGTTGTCCTGAAGCATATTCCATCTGGGATTGTAGTGAAGGTAATTGTGTTTTGTTTTATTGAGTCACAAATTGCATCAAGACTTGCAAGTCTCCTTTCAGAATAAAGCTTTATCACAGTGCAGGTGGCATGGAAGAAAACTTTATATTTTTTTTTTCATATTTATATTTATATTGTCAAGAGTCTCAGCAAGAAGCAGTCTTGCCTGTCAGCAGATAAATAAACCTGGGGTCAGAGCTCCTTTTCCTGGCTTTGCCACCCAGTTACAGTTCTGTACTTTCCAATTAAATTAATCTTCATTGTAGCTGTCACATTCCTGTCCCTCATGTGAGTTAGAATCTCTTCCTTAGCAAGTTGATCACTCTGCAGATCCCTTTTAAGCATTTCTCTTACCTACTTCTTGTGGATTAACACCTTGAAATTAATCTTTGCTTCCTGTCACAAGGGGAAGACACAGTTAAGTTAAACTCAAGCAGCTTTCCTGGGTAAGATGGGAAGCATTAAAGATTAATGCAAAAGCCAGTCTGATGAGTTACAGTAGCAAATAATTATTAAAATATATCATCTGGATTTAAAAGTTGCAGCTGTTGTTGGTGGGAGGATGCTCTTGGCTTGGGGAGGAGGGGATTTTCTTTATTCTAATGGTAGGAATGTATAGACTGGAAGGGAAAGCTGAAGAATAAACAGGTAAAAGTTTCAGTAAAAATGTTCTTTGTATTTCTCCAGTGTCATCAGACAAGATCAGTGGAGAAGAACCAAAAGATTGCCAGAGAAATCCTGCAGGAAAAAGTTGACCTTTTCTACAAAGGAGAAGACAGTGATGTTTTTAAAGAGAAGAAAACATCAGAGAAGCAAAAGCAGGAGAAAAAAAGAAGAGCAAAGGAAAACCTAGAAAGGAAAAAGCTTTTTAAAGAGATGCAACAATTGGATAAGGAATAAACGTGAAATATTGCCTTGCCCTGGCAGGGTAAGAGAATTGTTTGTCATTAGACCCAAACACTTTTCCCACTAACAAATGATCAGGGCTTCATAAGCACAGCTGAAACCCCAGTGCTGACCTGCTGTTCCTGCAAAGCTGAGCAGATAAAAGCACTCATGTACTCCTGCCTCTCCCTGCCATCATCTCATTAATCACATTCAGCAATCAGTTTTTCTGCCAGGTCCAGGAGATAAAGGAATCCTTGTTAAAGAGGAGCTATAAGCTTTCCACCATTGTTAGCACAGACCAAAAAAAATCAATAGATTTCCTCTTGTGCAGATGACACCTTGGGCTGCTTCCTGGGAGCTCCAGCACACGAGAGCAGCACTAAAAGGTTCTCACTTCCCATTCTTAGCCAGGCAGTGCCTTCATAAATCCCTTACAAACTGGGACCAGGTTTGGGTGCTGGTTGTGGTGGTGTGAACTGAAGAGACTCCAGTCACTGGTTCTGATCCTTCAGCTGAACAAATGCTCTGTCCTGCTCACTCTGGATAAAATTTACCCAGCAGCTTTCCAGATCTGACCTGGAGTGGTGCTGAGCACTGGGGCACAGGGAGGGCCCTCCTGCAGGTCAGGGATGGTCACTCATGGCCCTCCAGTTCAGGGGTAAAACTGAGACATTACAGATAAAAAATTACCTGTCTTGGAAGCTGACTCCATCCAAACTGTGAATTAATTAATTAGAGTTGTTTGTTATGTTTATGCTGTGCTGCAGTTCAGCTTGGCCACGTTGGTACCTTCACTCATTTTGACAGTTTCCCATTTTATAGGAACAAATGCAGCTGTGTTTCCTTTGTCACCATTCCTCTGAAGCACTCCTGAAGTACATTTTTCCTGCTTTTATCCTGTTAACAACTCCAGCAGCTTAACCAGAACTTCTCTTTGATTTTTGGACAGCACCCTCACCAGCTGCCACCATGTTTTGGCCTTCAACAAAGCCCCAAAGCCAGAGTATGGATTTTGAAGGCAAGAGAGACTTGTAGAACTTCCCCTCATAGAGACAGCTGTACCCTGTGCCATGCATGGAGTGCTCCAGCAATCTGCAGGCCCCTTCCTTGTCCTTTCCTAAACTCCTGCATGAAGGTTAAAATTTCATCTGTTGACAGTTCTTGCTCCTGGAGTATGAATCTGATTAAAGTGACTGTACATAGTTTTAATACAAACTGTTAATGAAAATAAGCTTTATTACGTCAAGTAATAAATACATACAAAGATGCAAATAACAGTTTTAGTAATTTATCCAGAATGTTCATTTTTCTTTTCTTTTTTTTTTTTTTTTTGCAAACTTTAAACTGAAATCTCCAGCCTTAATGTAGAAATTAGCTTTCCAGGACCTTGTTATTATTTAATAGGTTTCCCTATTTTCCATATAGCTCATGCACTTTAAGTGGACTTCAAAGCACTAACAGTCATGCAAATGTTTATGCAAAATGAACAAAAAAAGGAAAAATAAGAGAAGGGGAAGGTTATTTCTAAGCAGGGTCTATGCTGTATGACAAATTGTGACTTAGCAGACTACTAGGTACAGCATGCTATTCTGCATTTATTAAAAAAATCCTTAGAGCTTATGTCAAACTTTGAAAGATTGACGTTTTGGGGATAAGTGAACATAGTCAAAGGAAAAACAAAAAACAGAATGAGGCTGTGGCTGGATAAGAAGAGAACTGAAATATAGCCTGGGAGAGAAAGAGCATTCCTCTGCATGCACTTCAGTTTCCATGTTTTAGAAACATTTTAGGGAGTTTTAATGTCTTTAGAAAATGCAAACCCTCAGTAAGGTGAAAAATCCTTGGGTTGTTTTTTTTTTCCCCCCGTTGTTAACTGTACATTTTTGCAAGGGCAAAACAAGAACGGTAAAACATTCAAAATAAAGGAGTTTGTCTGAATGTTTCAAGAGTCAAAAAGAATAAGTGTTACTTTTTCTTCATGGGGAGATGGAGAACCTTGCATCTGAAGCTGGGCTAGGACCTCGCATTTCGCTCCGTCTCGGCCAGGCACTCCCGGACTAATCCTCTAGCATGGATAATGCCTGCAAAAGAGGTGCTGGTTTAAATCATCCCATCAAAAGTGTCTGAAATCATCCCATTCAGGCCACACTTGCAGTGACAGTGCACAGAAAGGTTTATGTATTTCTGTCCCCAGTTGCCAAGGCTACCAGAGAAGGCCTCAGCAGAGGGGACAGCCCCAAACTGCCACTAAACAAATCTGCCTTCCCAAACTTGCATTGTAAATGGAAAAGGGACTAAACCAGGGATCAGAACACAGTAAGATTTGTAAGTCTGCAGTGGCAGGTAGGTCTTAATGTGCAGTGTGGGCCTCCTTAAAATCAAAGATTTAAGGGGGAAAAAAAATCTTACTTACCAGTGGGTTATTTTGCCAGTGGAGTGAAACAAATTACAAAGTTACTTGGGGAGTCATTTTAGCAAGCTCTTAATGCCTGGGGATAGTTCTCCTCTGGGAGAATGCATCAAAATCCAAGACATCATAATACTGTTAAAGACAAGTTGTGTTTCTCATGTAAAAATAAGATTTTTTTTTTTTATGGTGTGCACAGAAAGTTCCCCCTAACACTGGCTCAGCTCCCAGTGTAAATCATCACCCCTTTACATACTGCTCTCATCTGATGGACATGATGTGGAATTTTCCTCTGTAAGTCCTATTGCCTTGAGTTCCAGCAATCTGGACTTTGGTTCATAATCCTGGAACTAAAAGTGGATTCATGCTCACAGAGCTGCTGGAAGAGCAGAGCTTGAGAGAGGTGTTAAAATGAGAGGTGGACAGATTTTCCTACAAGAAAGGTTAATATTTCGCCGACTAGGCAAGACAGAAGGTGATTTCTCTGCTCATCATGCTCCTTAACAAGGCAGAGGAAGGGCAGCAAGGCAATAGAGGGGGGTTAATCTCTAGAGATAAAGGTTTCTGTTTCTAGAAGGCTCCTAGCCCAGATCACAGCAGCTGCCTGCTGACCTGGGAGGACTCGGTGAGTGCGAGGCTTGGCAGAGGTTAAAGTGCCACGGAGGAGGAAAGCTGCAGCTGTGGGATGCAGAAACATGAACTCAAAGCAGTGTGTTAGACCTGGATCTGGTGGCAGGGTGCCCAGTTCATGCAGCAGAGCTACTCTGAATAATGTAGAACACTGGGAATTGGGCCAGTTTTAGAGGTCAGTAGTGCTCAGGAGCAGGCAGAGCTGGGGACAGGGACTTTATTCAGGGATAACCTCCGTGGCCATGGAGGCAGCAGTCACGTGTTACCCTCAATCATTCTGCTCTCACACTTGCACATGCTCCTTCAGCCACCAGGCTCCCAAAATGGAAAGAGAGGTACCTTTGTGACCAAAAGATGGCAGCAAAAAGTATTTATTCAGGATTTTGTGCAACACAGGCAAGTCACAGTGGCAGCATTGTATCTTAAACCTATCTTGTTGCAAGAGGCAGCAAAGCAACTTTTTCCTCACTGAACCAAACCATCCAGCCCAGAGAACATCTGCATCTCTCTCAGTCTCTCTCAAGCTGTCCCCATTAGCCTGTTGCCATTCATGATCTATTAATACTGACTCAGGCAATGCAATAAAGAGAGACTCCAGCAACATTGATTTTAGCTGGGCCAGATTCCACTTACCACTCATCAGCAGACTTTATTGCATCCTTTCCCAGAACAGCTACTAGTCATTTTATTGCATGTCATGGCAGATATATTACTCTTCCATAATGGCTGAGCCTTAAATAAAGCTTTGTAGTCTGGGGTAAGTGTAAGGGGGATTTGCAAGGTGCTGAACTTAGTCTGTTACAATAACATTCCCATTCCGGGTTGAATGCATGAGCCAATCTCATCACAAGGACCACAGGAAGGGAGGAAAAAGTGAGCATGGCATGCTAGAGAAGGAGAGAACTGCCAGTGCAACTGCTGTCTGTGGCCCTTCAGGGTCATTTCAGGAGCTGGAGCAGTGGAATGTCCCATGTCTGCTCCTTCAGAAATATCCCTGCACGTCCCCTGCAGAGGACAATGCCAGGCTGATGTCAGCAGTGGGACACGCAGGGGTTTCTTTTACACTCCAAGGAAGGGGCTTTATTACCCCTTTTAGCTGACAAAGCAAAGCTGGAGACACTCATCAGCCAGCCCTAAAAGCTGCTCTGTCCCTTTCTAGTGGACTTTTAATGACATGCACTTGACAGGAGGTAACAGAGCCTAAGCAGCCCCACTCTCCTCTGCACAGAGTTCTGTTCATGTTTGACATCTCAGCCTGAACAGCCTCCCCTAACACCTTTTTGGGGATTTTTTTGTAGCTCTTTTCTCCACCAGCCTCAATGAGAACTACCACAGAGTTGTATTTCTTTAGGCAAAATGCACTTCAGTGAATATTCCTGGGCCAAGTAGATGGGAGATGAGTATGAGATGTAAACAATGCTTGGCTGTGGATTTTGGGGAGGTGGGAGGAAAGGGAATTGAAAGAGCAAGAAAATCGCCAGAATGTAAAAGAATGTATCCATGAAAGGTTCTAGAATATGAATTATTTGAATTTGATTTTGGATTACTAACTGAAACTCCCTGTATGCACATAAGACACTTTTTGTCACCGTTTATCTATCAAATACTGCTCAGACAGAGCATACCAAGGTCTCAGTTGCTGGTTAATCCTCCCACTTTTAGGAGGAGCTCAAGCTGTCTCTTTTCAAAGGAAATAGTTGTCATTAAGCTGTATACAAGTAGTCAGTGCACAAAGTGAATGGGAAATGATTATTTTTTAAAGGAAGTTTAAAAGTTACCTCTTTTTAGCCTCTCCATCGCACTTTTACTCCCAGCATATGTAGGTCTAATCTCTTTTCCTAATTCTTCTATGATAGCTAGAAGTTCTGCATATTTGCTCTGTGGTACTTGACTGCTGCTGGTGCCCTGTAGTTGAAAGTAGATTAATCTCAGTCAAATACTGTAAAAACAAAACAATTACAAGAAACAGCAAGTGGAAGTTTATGGAAGACCAGGAATAGCCCTGTAAATCACTTTTTAAAAGAACAAAATTTTGGGATTATTATATAAACATGATTTTTTTTTAAATTGCTGCGACAGTTGGACACAATGCTATGTGCCCTTCAAAAATGGGGATCAACTGTGAGGATGCAGCTGCAAGCCTTGGACTTTGGGTGAAGCAAAGTTAAAACAGTCCTGCAAAACCAGCAAACCTGGAACTGCTTACTTAACCCTGTTTCTGGTTTTTCCATGTTTCAGTGTATATTTTGTGGAGAAATTTACCAGGTGGGGAGACCGAGAAGATAAAACTGAATAGAAATATTGAGCTTTTAACAAATAACTTTAAAATACGTACGTGCCCTTACAGAACATTATTCAAGACATTTCTCTGTGACTCAGACAGGACAGGACTAGCAGTTAATTAGGAACCAACCTCACTCAGCACTCAGCTTAGCCTAATTTGATCCCCAGACATGTGCAAGGAAGCAGTCTGCCATTTGGGTTTGATTTCAGACCTTGGTGGGAGGGAGGAGCACCTCAGATTACAGCCCACAATCCCTGCCACCATGCAAAGGCAGGGTCAGTGATCTGATAAAAAGGAAAAGAAGCAGAGCTGTACCTGCATCCCTTGTGTATAGCCTAGGGATGGGGGGCCATAGTCGTTTATGAGCTGTCTGTATTGTGCTGATGTTGCCATACTTGTGGAGGGAGAGTGAACACCCCCAGCTGCAGAGAGAAAAGAAAAAAAAAAAGAAAACAAATTTTTTATTATCTAAAGATTAATTAGTCTGTTACACTGGGACACATTTTAATCACTTCTTCCTAAAGCTGTGACCTCTCACCTTTGCCTGAGATCACTAATGACATTTCTGAGTGTCACTGCTAGGAGGAGAATGGCTGAATTAATGCTTCTCTCATGTCTGATGAACACTTGGAAATAGCACAGCCTGCAGCATTATCAGTGCAAATTGTTTGCCTAAAAGTGAAGCAGAGTGCAGCATGACAGGTTGTTCTGCCTAGACAAACTGCAAGTATTAAGGAGCCCTATTTTTGCATATATACATTCCACACAGATGAGTCTAATGTGCCAGGCTATTTTTACTTTTTCAGTGCAAGTTATCTGAAAGTAATTTTGCAACTCAAAGTGTCATCACATGGTCAAAGCAAGTTACCCTCAGTACTATTTTCAGCCAATGCCAAAACTATTCCTAGGGAACAGTCAGTTGTGGTACATCAGATCTGCTGCTCATTGTGTGACATGGGAGGCGAGGAGTGCTACCATTATTCCTCTTTGTGTGATATCAAACATTTTTAGTCAAATTGTGCTGTATAAGTAGATCAAAGGGAAAATAACATCACTTTGTGTTATGGTTACTTTTTCTAAAGTTATAAAAGATTATATTCACATCTAATGAGTTTTGAGTCAGTTACCAGCTCCAGAAACAGACTCTAATGTCATCACTGACAAACTGCTCCAGAAATGAGCAATCCAAACACTTTCTCCCCCTTGTCCCACAAAGGTAAGAATTTAGGTTTGAGAAACAATGGTTTGATTTTTTTTAAAGGGCTTTAATTATACTGCCCACTTCACAAGTGTGCTAAAAACCCTGCTGGTTATGCACTTGGCATCAAGGGAGCACCACAGCACTGAACTTCTTCACTCTTGCAGCCCAAGTGCCCTTGCATCCATGGATGCTGTTGTCTTTGCCTGTAGGCACAGACACAGACTGCCTGCTGTCTGGAAATATCTCCCCCCTTACAAACTCCTTTGCTGAAAATTCCCAACTGTCTTTCAGATGAGGAACAGATCTCATTTACCAGCCTTCATTTAAATCTAAATTAAACTGATGCTAAAAGTCACTGGGGCTCAGAACTATGTAAATCTCTAGCTTTGTTTTAAAGTTGCAAATTACTTCATTCCTATTTCCCCCTCTCTACAAAAAGAAAGGGCCAGCAGTTACTCTGTAAAAAGCTCTGCTGAACATAGTGGAACAGACTCTTTTCCTCAGATGGGAAGTCTCTTTCCACTTCAGAGTTATCACAGGATACCACTCATTACAAGAAGAGAGCATGTTCTTAATTTTTACTAGTTAACCAGAGGTGAAATCCCAAAAAGGCAAATTGGGCTGGTCACTAAGTCACCTTAAAAAAAAAAAAAAAAAAAAAAAAAAAAAAAAAAAAAAAAAGCAAAGTTTCTCTTTGTCTTTAACAAAGCTGCTAAATTTTATGTCATTACAACCTGCAGTTTCATCACTGAGGTTTCACATGGAGCTAATTTTGCTTAAGCATAGTAAATCCCCCCCAAAAAAACAACAGAGCCATAGAGTAGGGCACTGTAGGAACAGCACAGTTGTCAGCCACTCTCTCAATTAGTTCTTCACATTATCACCTCAAAATACATGCACAAGTGTAAGATCTCTCCATGTGAAACTCAGTACTTCAAGTCCAGATGACTGAATTTCAACAATTACCAAACATGACACAACAGCAAACCGCATCTCTTTTCCAAGGTCTTCAAAATGCTTCAAAAACATTAATGAGCCCCTTGTGCTGCAAGGTAAGAAGGTTTAATTACCTCAATTAAGCAGAGAAAGGCTTAAGTGATTTTTCCTCACGTACAATAAAACAAAAGATCCATCCTGCAAAGACTTGTCTCTGAACTGTTGTTGCAAGCAGTCACATCCAAGAGCTGGGAGCTCCAAACTGGATGTGGATAAGGCAGGGACTCCCAGGACCAGACTTAGAATCCTGCTCTGCCCACTGAGCAAAACTGAGCTGCAGCCCATGCAAAACTTAGAGCAACTGACTGATCCCATATGGGTTGATGAAAACATAGTGGTTAAGGGTATCAGGAGATGGTGGGCATTGGACCAGGGGTCACAGCACTAAGCCTGGTTTGGGAAGCACTTGGATAATGCTCTCAGGCACGTGCTGTGAGTCTCAGGGTGTCCTGGCTGATGGGTCCCTTCCAACTCAGCATGTTCTGTGATATCACAGCACAGACAATTCAGCGATTGTTTCACATTCTGTGATTTTAGCAATGACACACACTTGGTCTGCAGGAGATAACAGCGCGGGGTCCATTAGACAGGACAGACAAACTCTCCAACACAAAGCAGAGAGTTGGCTGACCGAGAAAAGTTTCACAGGCGTGGAAACAGCCCAGGGGCCTGACCCCAGCTGTGGCTGGGTGACACGGAGGGACAAAAGGGAGCAGGGAGCGAGGAGGGATGCGCGGAGCGGCGCGGCCGGGGCGCTGCAGAGCGCGCTGCAGACACTAGAGGCCATCTGAGAGCGCCGGGCCCTGCCAAGTGACAGAGCCTGGTAACCATGGTGAGTTTACCCGTTTCTTTGCAGTCTGCATCAAAAATGTAATAAGACATAATGCCATGCGCCGACCACTTTATCAGCAGCAGCAGCAGGCCCGGAGAACAAAGGAAAGGATTTGGCTTGGCCGCGGTACCAGCCTCCATACATCCATGTCAGAAGTTGTGCCAGTCAAACTCGGCTGGAGGGGGGGAAAAAAGGAAAAATCCTTGGTTTCACCTCAATTTTAAATGATGCGGTCATGAAAATGAAATTAATTGGGGGGTGGGGGGGTATTAGTATCTCACAGGGCAACAAGCTTTTTGACCTATCACTTTGTATGTTAATCTCAGGGAGAAGCCCTGGGTCTTGGATGACTATTACTCAATTAACCCAAAATTCAGCTGCATGTCTGAGCAGTCTGTGTATCTCGGATTTAAAAAAAATTTTAAAACCCCCACCAGATATTGCTATTATAGTTAGAAATTAGGCCAGGAAGTCTCACAGTCAATACCCAGTCAAAAATCGGTGTGATGATTAGGTATTCACTAGAGAGAAAAAAGGAGGGGGGATCTAAATTGAGGCTTGCTCTCTCCAACGTTAAAATGACAATGGAGACAGTTAAGAACTGACAGAATGAAAAGGGAGTGTGCTTGGTACTGAATTTCAGTGGCACCCTGTATCACATCCCAAATTGTCTTAGTGCTTGCTGTTGTTTAAAACCTAAATTAATACACACACTTTCCTCCCTTCACTTTCCCAATTAAATGTACACAAAACCTTGTAGATCCCCACTTATTCTAGAGCAAACAATGTCATTTATTTCTGTATTCTAGCAGAAGACTGCCACAAGCATTTCTCCCCACAAAAATATAGTGATTTTCTTGTTAATTAATATTAATCTTTATTAATTATGGGGGGGTATAGCAAACAGAAATGAGATTTTGGTATCAAAATCTCTTCCTTCCAGCAGTCTCTCTCAGCCCAAATTAACACCCTGAGAGACAAAGGATCTCAAATCAATCTTTGTTTGCCTAAACTCCTGCTGACCAGGAACCTTCTCATTAATTCCTGATAGGTTTGTAGGGATCCCTTCAGCTCCAAGCCTGAGCAATGATGACCAATTTGCTGCTTCAAGATTTAATTCTTAATTCTATTACTGCTGCTTGCTGGAAAAATAACAGGGAAGGCAACTTGCTGAGCACCCTGAAGGAAACAGCAGGAGCAGGAACACTTGGGTACACTCACCTGATCCACTTTGGCAGATGCCAAGGCATCCACACAGCTCAGCTACCCCCCTGTTCCACAGGCAGCAAAGGAAAACCAGGAACAGTCACACAACTCACTGAGATACTCATGTAGGACTGACTTGGACAAGCCAAGGGCCAAACCCCCTGGATGTGTGCTTCCCAATCCCCCTGGATGTGTGTTTCCCAATCCCCCTGGATGTGTGCTTCCCAATCCCACTGCATGTGTGCTTCCCAATCCCACTGCATGTGTGCTTCCCAATCCCACTGCATGGGTGTTTCTCTTCTGCCCTGTACTTTGTAAGGCCCTATAAAACCACATTTTACAGACCCTTTCCACACATGAACACAAGAGCATGTAAGAGGAGATACCTGCAGCCTGGACTTTATCCAAGGTACGTGGTGCAGCCAGTGGAATCTCAGCAGTTCTCCCTCTGTTTCACAAACCCTGCAAGCTGAGGCTGCTTGAAACATCGAGGCTGTTGCCATTTCAGTGGCTCGTGGTCACCACCCCTCCAGAGCCCAGTGCTGGAGGTCGCTGCCTCTGCCACACCCTGCAGAACCTCCTCATGGGGTCCTGACCATATGGGCTGCCAGACAACGAGGCTGGTACTGAAAGGATATAAATTCTTCTGCCCTAAACTAGGCAACTTTGCAAGAAAACACATGAGAAATGCTCCTGAAGCTGCTTTGCCAACACTCACCGTGAGGCATCCTCGAGCACCAGGGGAGAGGTAACAGCTTCACCCAGCACAGCTATTTCTGCAGCGAGTAGCTGAACACAGCTGGAGTGTTTTGGCTGACTACAAGAATATTTTATTCCTTAGCCCTCTATACTCTTTGGTTTGGGTTCAACAAGAGCTCCTTGCCATCCATGGGACACCACATGCATGTCTACACAAGTGGATCCACGGCACAGCCAAACCACACACTGAATTCTAACAGCAGCTGCCAACCCAGAGCTCAAACAGAGCCCCCGCTCCCCCCAAACTTCCCATAATTTTTAAAATTTAAAATAACGGACCCTGTTCTCATTTGCACAAACCATTCCTTATAGCACTGGCTGTGAAAATTGTATTTTCACCCACTATTTCTCCCTTGAACAGCCCTTGTGGAAGGAACAGACCTTTCTTTGAATAAAACTATTTCCTTTAAAAAAAACGCAGTGCGCAGACACATAAATATGTTCTCAAGAACTAGGACATTCTTTATCGTAACAGCCAGAGGCCTTGCTCTTTTGATCTGTCACACTCTGGGCCTTTCCTCTGCTACTCTTGTGCTATTTAATCTTTCCATGTGGATAACGGTCATGGTTTATGTCTCCTCTTCCTGCCCTCCTGTCTCTTTCTTTATCAGAAAAACTAAAGCCAGTCCCTTGACTCCCCACCATTCTTCTTTTCTTGCTTAAGCTATTCCTACACCAGCAAGTTATTTGGCACCACAAGGAACAGATCAAGAGATTAAAGCATTTGGTATGTGTACACCACATGTAGCTGGCCTAAGGGGGTATGACTTAAGGTTAGATTTTAGTCTGATCCCCCAGACTAGGAGGGCATGGTTCAAAGCTGTGCCATCTTTGGTTTGGATCCCTGTGTTCCCCTTGCAAGGGATGGAGCATCCGTGTTGCACAACTGGAGCAGAGCTCCTGGGCCACTTTTATCCAAGAGGAATCCAGTTAGCCTGAACCCAAACCACTCTGCAGCAAAACCAAGGTGCTGGGTGGGGACCGTGGAGATTGGCTGACTGTGAAAACCACACTGTGAAAACTGCTCTCAAGCAAAACACTCAGAGAGGCAAAGCCAAAAGTGCCCATTTTCTAAATGCCCAAACAAGTCCACTTCAAAAAAATTGCTAATTCTGAAACATGTTTAGAGAGCTTCTTTTTGCATCATACTTAACTTCACACGGACTTCAAGAGATCAGGGATCCAGCAAATTTCAGTCTGAATTGGAGAGGGGAGCATATTTCCTAGAAATTATCCCCCCTGCTAAGGCACAAACACTTTGCTCTCTGTTCTGCCTACAAAGAGTATTCTTTCCAGTACTCCCACTCCAAAAACAACCTCTCAATATGGTCAACAATATCAAACAGAAGCTGTCTCTGTAAAGGGCGACAAGCAAGCCATGTGCTCCAGCAAGTCTGCAGTGCGGTGCTGAGAACAGAAGGGCCGGCCTCGTGTGCTGGTATCATTTCTCAGGACTGAATGGAACTGGTCTCTCCAGCTGCCAGCTACAGCCCCAGACAGGGAAATGGTTTTCATTTCACCTCCCAGTGAGAATTTGCACTTTTCACAAGAAACTTGTGGTTGCTGCAAGGTTTGGCAGGTGCACTGAGAGCCCCTTTGGTCCTCAGCTCCAGCAGCACTTGTTGTACAGGCCACGACTTGTTCATGTGGAGCCAAGACACAGCTCCTTCCCTTGTCACTGTCAGCTGGAATTGGTGTTTCCAGACCCTACAAATGACAGTTTTTAAGCTTTTTTACATGAACAGGACTTTGTCTCAAAACCTGACACTTCTGCAAGGATGAGAATGAAAGTAGAAGAAAATCCCAAGCTGTTTCTGCTAGCTTCTGTATCTTGAAACACATTTTCTCTGACCTGTGCTTAGTCTAAACAAAATAGGAATGCTGGTGAATATCCACTGAGCCAGAAAACACATGAAAACATGGTGAAAAACAAACTACAGACCTATTCACAGCTGGTGTAAGTGTCAAGTTCAGCTTAAGTCAATGGAGATGCTCTACATCACCTCAGCTCAGCAGCTGGTCCCTTACAGAGAAATAAGTCAAACAATATGAAACACAAGACAGATGAGGAGGAAACAGTACTTCCCAGGAATCAGTAGGATAAGCAAGAGAAGACAAACAAATCAAAACATGGTTGTTAGAAAAGGTAACAGAGGTTCCCCTGGGACACTGCAGGGTCAGGTGAGGCTGGGCAGGTAGAGCCACTGCAGGTCCTTAATAGAGCTCATTTACAGCCCAGGCAGAGAAGGTGCTTGTGCAGGAGATTAAATGGGGGTCCCCAAGCACAGGCAGCTTGGAATTGAGAGCTTGGGGTACTACATGCAGGAACCCAATTCCCTGAGCACAGGCCCTCTAGGAAGGTGACTTCAGAAAAAATTCGGACAAAACACTGCGAGCCTGATTGCAGCCACCCTGGGCCAAGTGTCAGCACTGACCTGGGCAACAGGGAAGAGGAGCAGGCACTGAATTCTGCTGTGACAACACATTCTCCTTCCCTCAGCCTGGTGTAAGGCAGAGGAGTCAGCACCCAGATGCTTCCAGCATCCTGAGTCACTTGTGGAGCAGCTGCATTTTCCTCACCCGCAGTCATCCCCAGATCTGCCGACAACCCACAGAGGTTTCTTCCCCGTATTTCCTCCTCCACAGCCAGCTCCTCTCCCTCTGGACTTCAGTCCAGGACTGGATTCCCAAAGCATGCTCCCATGCAAGAACAGAGCCCAGGCACCCACCAACCACAACTGCTTCATCTGACTGATGTGCAGTTTAAGTATAATTTTGCAGAGTGGCTACTCTCAGCCTCAACTTGAGAGGAGTTTGCTCTGCAGCAAGGACGCGGCTCCAAGAGCTGAGTCGACACTGCCTTCCCAAATACTCCTGCACCAGAAGCCCTGCACTGCAGGGAAGCAGCATTACCTCCCAGAGGAAAATCCCTGTGAGATCCACAGCTGCCCAGAGCCCTCCGTCGGCCGAGACCAAAATATTCAGCATTCATATAGAGAGGTTTCTGCAGGGCTGATTTCAGGCCAAAAGGGACAGATTTCCTGTTTTCCTCTCCTCTGCAGGACGGTGGGGGGGGTGGGGGGTGGGGGTCCTTCACCCCAGTTTTGGAAGCAAACCCAGGATTTATCCTCCTGGCTGGGGGGCATTTAATTTAGGCACAATAGAGAAGCAATCTCCTCCAAATCAGAATTAAGCTCCAGAAAGGAGGGGGCCATTTGCAGTCATATCACTCTGAATGCGATATGTGCAACTGCAAGGACTGCTTTGTCTAAGTCCCTTGGCCTTAGGCCACGGTGCTGGCAATACCACTAGCTAGAGGAAGAGCTGGTGCGTGAGGATAATGGCAGAAGACAGGGAGGGAAGAGAGAGCCCATTTTGGATTCAGAGGAGGACGTTCTTTCATTGAAAAGATTCTGGGGGTGTTGAGGATGATCCGAACTCAGAAGAGAGGACAACTTAGACAAGAATAGTTCCAGCATGACAGCAAACTGCTGCTAACTTGCCGATACAAGGGGAAAAGGAGGGTGGGAGAGAAGGGGAAGATAAAACTGCATGAAAGAATCCAAAGCCCTGATCGCAGCCGGAGCGTTGGAAAGCACAGACACGGCAGCGAGAGGGCTGGAGACAGAAACTTCACCGCTCGGCTCGCATTGTGCGCGGCATGTCTGAGCCGGGATTTTGCAGTCCCTGCTCGCAGAGCAGCCAGACTCGGATCCCCTCCACTGCATGACCTAATCCCCACCCCTCACCCACCATCGCAAAATACCACCTTTGTTTTCCCTGCAATTTTACGGCTGTTCCGGAGAGCAAGGACCAGGTTCTCGTGGGAGCCGCCAGGAGAACGGTTTCCCTTTGCGGGGCTTTGTTATGTTTCTTTTTTTTTTTTTTCTTTTTTTTTTCCCCCCTCCGGTGACACTTCTGCTTTTTGTCACAAATCCTCGGCACATCCCCTGCTCCCCGACCCTTCCGCAGAGCAGCACTCGAGCCCCACGGTGCTCCCCACACACGACCCCGGTTCCCCGAGCCTCTGCACCCTCGCAGCCCCACCGAGCTCAGCTCCATGCAGGATCGAGGTGGCACAGCCACCTCGGCTCATCCACCAGCTGGTGACGAGTCCTTGCAGTAAAATATGATTGCTGCTCTCCTGGTAGCTAGAACAGAGATGCATCCCGGAGATCCCTTTCGCTCCTCAGCTTCCCAGGATCACAACCACTAACGGTGCTGTAAAAATCACCCAGGCACATTTCCCTCCCTCCTAAACCCAACTCAAAAACTTTTTCTCAGGGAAAAAAAAAAAAAATCAGCCTGATTTGTGGCTGTCTGATGCCAGTCCTGCAGGCTGGGCTGCGGGGATGGGAGACAAATACGATTTTTTTAAGTCAGAACCAACTTCTCCATTTTGGTGCTGTTTAATCGGAGCCGACGAGCACAGATTAGCGAGATCCCTTCCAAATATCCCACAGCGAAGCAATTGCTGCTGCGGCTTTGTTCAGGCTGCACCGATTCACACACGGAGACCCGATGTACAGCAGCACCGCAGCACCGGCAAAAACCCGCCGGCTGATGCCTTCGGAAATCGGGAAAAGAAAAACGGGGGAACGTAGTTTAAAAAAGAAGAAGAAAAAAAAAAAGGCAAAAAGTTAACGCTGTCAAGGAAACTTTTTAAAGAGGAAAGTTGGAAAGACTCCTGTACAAATCCAAGGATGAAGAGTGATTTTTAAACAGGAGTTTTTTAAGAAATAGTGCAATCCCTGTGTGCCCCCCCATCCCCAAAAAGTCTCCAGCGAGCGGAGCGGGCTCCTCCGCTCGGGATGCGGGGGAGACTCCGACGGGGGAGCGCTGACCGAGGGTCGCCTCGAGGCGCTGGCGGTGCCTCCGCCGGCGGAGCTCCGGGACTCCCCTCCGGCCCGCGGAGCGCGGCCCGGGGCGGCCCCGCCGCCGGAGGAGGCGTGAGGCGAGGCGAGGCGCGGGGCGAGCGGCCGCACTTGCGGCGTCCCGCCAGCAGCGGTCCTCGCTGAGGCGCCGCCGGAATATTCCTGATCCAGATCAATCAGCCGCCCCGGGGAGCCGAGCATGGAGGAAACCCGGCGGCCGGAGCCCCGGAGCGGCGGCGGCGGCGGCGCGGGGCCGGGCGGGCGCGGTGCCCGGCGCGGGGGCGGCGCGGAGCGGGGCTGGCGGCGCCGGCCGGCGGGCGGGCGGGCGCGGGTAATGGCGGCGCGGAGCCGCTGCCCCGCCATACCGGACTGGGCACAAACTCGAGTCCGGGGCTTCCCCCAGGTGCCGGTGCGGCACCCGCCGCTCGCCTCCCAAACTTGCCACCCAGTTGCCGCCGCGGACTTACCCGGGTTGAGGGGAGTCCCGGGGATGTGGGCGTTCAAGTTGGGCTTGTAAGACATTCCCAGAGACATGGCCAGCGGGAGGAGGAGAAGCGTCCTGAAATTCAGCGAAGCGTCTCCGTGTCTCCCAGACACTTTGGGTTGTTTACAGCAGTAGCAGCACCGGCAAATATGGCCGTCAGTTATATTGACACCCACAATGCAATATATCATCCATACATCATGAGGAGACGCGGATCCAAAAACTTTGGGGGAGAGCCGGCAGCCACCCGCCGCGGCCGCCCGGCGCCCCGCGCACGGCGGCGCGGAGGGCGGGGGCGCGGCGGGCGGGGGCGCGGCGGGGGTGCGCGGCCATCCCCTCACAGACAATGGAGCTCCCCTCAGGGACCGCCGGCAGGCAGCGGGGCGGGCGGGCGGCGGCGGCGGCGCGGAGCCCGGCGGTGGCGCGGGGGGGGGGCTGTTTTAATTAACTTCGGAAAGTTTTGGCACAAGTTGCGGGTTTGGCCGGGCTGTGCCCGCGGCGGGGCGGGCGGCGGCCCCTGCCAGCCCCGGGCGGCCCTCAGGGCGGCCCGCGCGCCGCCGCCTTCCCGCCTCCCCCTCACCTCAGGCCGGGCGTTCACCCCGCGTCCATCCCCCCGCCAATCTCCATGGAAAATACCTGTTGATAATTATAAAATAAAATGTTCTTTTTTTTTTTTTTTTTCTCGCCCGCCCCCCTAGATGCCGCCAAGAAAAAAAACTGCCCTTTTTTTATTTCCTTTTTTTTTTTTTTTTTTTTCCAAACCACTAGCTCTCTCCGCTTGAAGGTGGAAGGTTAATGTGGATTGCAGCTTCTGAGGGACTAAAAAAATATGGATCTCGTTGACAATTGGCACATTTTCTGCTTGCAAGCAGCAGTAAAACTTCCCCACCAAATTTTTTTTTTTAATCGGGTTAAATGATGAAGCTTTCCAGCATACGTCTGCCATCAGAACTCATCCTTTGCATTGCTAGATATTCAGGTTTGCTCTTTCTGTTAATTCATATCAAATACACTCGAAAATTGTTCCAGATTTATCCCAACAAAACTGCTTGGGATCTGGACAATCTCTCCTTAGGTGCACAGCCTGAGACCCCCCACATCAGACCCCCACATATATTTTACCAGCAGGCACTCTGAGATTTGATCGTTTTATTGCATGTGCTACTTAATGTCCATCCATGGCCTCATACTGCTCTTAATGGCAGTGACAGCAAACACTGAGAGCCTGATCCTGCTTCTTGGAGATTGGGGCACATTCCTGGTCAGTGACACTGACCCAGGCCCAGAGTGGCCGGCCCTGCAGAGGGAAGCAGGTAACACCTCCATCACAGAGACATGGAGAAATCAAATTATTTCCTCTGCATAAAGGAGAATTGAGGAAGAATGGGAAAAGAGGAGCAGCTTTGAGCCCCCAGCTCATGCCCTACTGACTGTGCACTGCATGAAAGAAACATCTGAAAATTCTGACTGGTCCCAGATGAAACACCGTTGTATTTTATTTCCACACCAAGTGCTCGACTCCAGCGATCCTGGTGAATTCCAGACTGGCACTGACTGTCCTTACTGATCCATGCTCTGGTCTACTAGAGAGAGGTCCTGAGAGCCCCAGGCTCAGAATTACATGCTCAGGGACAGTAGTTTCACACTGGTGCTTGTGATTACAACTGTGCAATTCTTCTTAGAGCCCTGAAAGGCTGCACTGGTAAACCTTCACTGTGTGAGTGAAAACTCTGCAAACCTAAAGCTCCACTTCCAGATTTGTAAATAACAGCCTTTCTGTTGAATCCTGGAAGGCCAGCGAAGTCCTGCACACCACTCTGGGATTTTCCATCCTGTGGTTGTTTACAGTCACACCAAGTGAGAGCGGAATGGGAGCACTCCGAGCTTGCCGTGCTTTTCACAGCTTTACACCAACTCTACAAAACTGAGCTCAGAGCAACACTGTGAAGGACAAGATCCCCTGTGTTTTAATAAAGACAGCTTCAAAATATCCAGTATTCTGAGGGGGAGGCAGGGGATGTGGGAAAAGTCCTGTAAAGTTTATTCTTCCTTCAGCACAAGGCACTGTGAGCTTTGGAGCAAGGTGTGAGGGCCAGGCTTGATGAGGTGGTCAGGCTTGTAGGGCAGCATGGTTTGTCCTGTAAGCAGGGGCCCAGCAGTGTCAGATCTGGGTATCTGATGTTTGCTCTGCAGTGTTCTGGGCACAGGCAGCAGTGGTGGCACGAGACACAAGACCCTGGTAAAGGACAAACTTACTGCTTGGCCTCAGACTCTATTTAAGATGACTTTACTCTTGGTTTTTTGGCACTCACTGCAGGGTAGGAAGTACCTGCAAGTTCTTCCCATCTGCCATGTGCTCTGAGGGTTCACTGCAGTTGTTCTGAGCCAGGTGTGGCCACAAGAACAAAACCACCATTGTGCTCAGGCCCTGGGCTGGCTGCTCAGCAGGGTGACCACAGAGTGGAGCTCCCTTGGAGGGGCTGCCTGTGGTTTCACCTTGTTTGGTGTGCCAGGCTGGGCTGCACGGCTGGAGTTGTGCTCTGCACACACAGACTGAGCCTCGAGTGTGGCAGCTCCAGCTCCAGGCTGTGTGCAGCAAGCTGCAGGTCCCTGCTCTGCAGCCCGATGGCTCGGTCGTGTTCACTGACAGCAAATGCAGCTCTTCATCACCAAGTGGCCAAGTCACAGAGCAGGAAATACAGCAGAGCCATTTTATCACACAGGTGACATTTGCAAGCCTTCTGCACACTAAGATGTAACTTAAAAATAAACGTGTGAACTGCTGTTTTCCAGCAAGGGAGGATGGACAGGAAGATGTGTCTGTCTCTTCAGTCACTACAAGAAGTGCTGATGATGAATTTTCCATTTTCCAGGTACAGCTGCCTCTTCTGAGTTGTGTAATATCTGCCACATTCACTCTGTCCCCCTCCCCTTTCTTCTCTTGGTATTTTCTCTGTTCCCTCTCCTGGTTTGACTTCCTCACCTCTGCTCCTCCCAAACCACTGGGAATACTGAGCAGCCAATGTTTCCACAGAGTTTGCCTCCAGCCCGTGCTTAGCCAGAGCTGTGACTGATTTGAAGGAGGTTTTCCCTTCCCAAAGCTCTGGGGTCGGTGCCATGGCCCTGGGCGAGGGTGTAAGGAATACACATGCAAAGTGGGATGTTGGAAGGTGCTGGCAGCTCTGCCACAGAGCCGGGGGCCTTGGGCCATGCTGTGAAACAAACTCGTTTGTCCCCTTTTATCTGGCAACAGAACGAAACAGTCATCACAGAGCTGTGCTGTAACACTCACGGGGACCTGCAAATGAGGAGCACAAACTAGGCTTGTTCCTTATCACCTTGGGTTACATCAACTGTGAGAAGAATGAAAGGTGGCACAGTAAGACCCTCTTTTTTTTTCCTGGCATGTCTTTGACGTGTGTAAAACATTAAATTTGCGCATTAATTTTAATGTAATTAATTGTTGTCAGGCTTAATGAATTGAGTGACTTGGGGGTATTCTAACTGTCCCTTACCCACCACAGAGCCCCATGTAGCAGCAAGGGGAAAAAAGTGGGAAGTTTGTTCCTTTTCCTAGAGGGAGTTTATATTCAAATGCTTATCCCTGCATTTCTGGTGATCCAGCATTGTGCATAAAATAACCACAGATGCACCTTCAAGTTGCTCAGCACCAATTTAATCTTCGAGTCTCCAAACTGCTCTGGTGCTACAACTAACATCATCAGCCAAAATGAAAAGCCTCTGGTAGGCCTAGACTGAAAATTAAGCTTTTTAAGCCTTGGGTGAAGGCAAGGTTTAACCTCTGTGGAAAGCACGAGTGGTAGAGGCGAGTGAGTGTCAGCTCTAACAAACAGCGTTTTCAAAGAAGCTTTGCAGAGCTGAGTACCTTTCTCACAGGGATTGTAATGAGCCAGCAGCTCCTGGTGCAGAACCTTTCCTTCCCCAGAACACCCAGCACGTCCCTGGGACCCTGGCACAGAGGGAAAATTGTGCATTTTATGCTTTTTTGGCATCTATGTTGCTCTTTCTTATCGCTTTGCTACAGCTCCTTCCATTCCTGTCTCTGTTCCCCACAACAGCTTCCTGCTGATGCTACAAAGTTTCTCTTGTGCTTTTTTTTGTTCCCAAGGGAAAGCTGACAGCCTTTGGTGTCCTTCCTCTGTGATCTGCCTTTTCTGGCTGATATTTGCTGCCTACTGCCCCATCCTCACCAAAACGCACAAAACCAACCTAATCCTGAAGGAAAATACACATTCCCCTGCTCCACCCTGTTGCCTTCTTGCAGCTCAAAATCCCCCTGGAAGCTCTGGATTGCTCCCCTCCTGAGGAAAGAGCAGCAGCAGCCAGAGCCAGGCCCCAGGAAATCCCTGCAACAATTTCAGGTGGAATCCCAATTTCAGGTGGATTCCTGTTCCGGACGGGCTTTCCCCCTTAAATCCTCCCTGACAAACTTCTTCCCGGTCCAGCCCTGCTCCCCACTTGGAGATGGTTCCTCCCAGGGCCAGATGCCGCATTATCCGGAGCGACTTTCCCTCGCAGCCTTGTTTTCCTCCCACTCCTGAGTCCTTTGTCTGGCTGCCAAGCGGAGCAGCCCTGCCAGGCAGACACAGCTGCTCCGCATCGCCGCGGGTGCTGCCCTATGGCTGCGGAGCCACTGCAGCCCGATCCATCTCCGAGGGGACGCTCTGCCTCCGGGGTGGCTGCACCGGCAGCAGAAAAAGCGAACAGCACCTGTAAAGCTGTCGGAAGGGGCTGGAAAGGTTGAAGATAAAGAGGCCTTGATGGTGCTCTGGGTTTAGCTCTGAGACAGCGCGAGTAGTGAGGCTGCTCTCTCCTGCTCTGACTGGAGCTCTCCCTGGAGGAGCACGGAGGAGGAATGAGAAGTTTCCAAGCCCGCAGCCACAGAAGCACAGGCCTGGAATCTCTCTAATGAAAGTTTTCCTCTTTGCAGTTTGCCAGGCAAGCAAGCACCAGGCACCAATATCAAAACCAGCCCAGATTCCAATGAAAACCAGCAAAGAAATACTAGAGTAGAAATGAAACTGCTTCATTTTCCTTGGTAAGAACTGGCAAATAAAACTACAGAGAGAGGAGAGGAGAGGAGAGGAGAGGAGAGGAGAGGAGAGGAGAGGAGAGGAGAGGAGAGGAGAGGAGAGGAGAGGAGAGGAGAGGAGAGGAGAGGAGAGGAGAGGAGAGGAGAGGAGAGGAGAGGAGAGGAGAGGAGAGGAGAGGAGAGGAGAGGAGAGGAGAGGAGAGGAGAGGAGAGGAGAGGAGAGGAGCTCTCTCTGCTCTGCTGGGTACAGGCAGCTGGGCTGATGGTGGGGCTTGGGCCAAGGGGCTCCTCCTTGCTTGCTGTTGCTTGCAGGGATGGAATATCACTTTATCCCCACATTACAGGGCTTCTCTGCATCATCTTTCCAGACAAACGAGTGCTCCACCCTGCCGATTCCTTCAGTTTGCCTGGAAGGACTCTCCCTTCTTGCCCTGTGGGCTGGACTCCCGCTTCCCTCCCACTCCTGAGCCCTTGAAGGCTGTGCCAAGGAGTGAGCTGGCACTGCCGGGCTGGCCCTGCCTCTGCCTCCTCCCCGCGCTGCTGTGGGCCCGGGGCAGGGAATACCCCACCCTTTGGCTGGGGCAGAGCAGGTCTGAGACTTGCTTTCATCCCAGCCCTGTCTGGGAAAGCTCCTGAACCTGCTCTGCGTCTGGGAGCACAGGAATCCACGGCAGCCAAGCTGAGTGTTGGCTCGCCTGGAGGGATTCCTGGAGGGAGGCTGGTGTCAAGCACCCCTGTCCATGTGAAATAATCCTCCACGTGGCACCTGAGCTGCAGATTCAAATCACGGTTTGAAGGGACACGCTGGGGTTAAGCCCCACAGAAAACCACCTGAGTGCAAAGCAAGTGTCACCTGACCAGTGTCATATGCCTGAAACAAATAATCGGAAGCACAAACACCTCTGTCCCTCAGAGCCTCCCTGTGGCACCAACTGAGCATCCCTAATTGCTTTGTGACTGGTCATTTGAGCAGAGGAAGCGGAGGAGAGAGTGAAAGCAAAGCCCAGGGCTGGAAAATGGAAATGACTGTAGGGAAAGGAATGTGGAGCTTCACAACAGCCCAGAGTTGGCGGGGGAGAGAAGAGCAGGGTGAAGGGGGAAGGAGGAAGAGCAGGAGGTAAATCAGGGTGACAGGACAGCGCGGTCTGAGCGCCGCGTGTGGCACGGCGGCCCCTCGGTGTCTGTGGTGCCGCACAGCCCTCGGCTGGCACTGCCGGGCACGGACCCTCCCTCACCAGCCCGCAGCCCAGACACAGCTTTGCCAGGGTGAGTCTGACCCGTGTGTGCGCTCCTGCCCCGGGACACTGCTCAGAGCAGAAGGGAGAGCCCTGAAATCTCTTGCCAAGTTAGAGATTCGGTGGTGTGAAGCCCGTATGCCCAGCCCGGGGTGCAGAGCCTTGCAGTGCCGATCCCCTCTCCCGGTGGAGGCGCTGGGACAGGGTGATGCTAAACACAAAGTGTTTTTAGCGAGTAAACGATCAAACTCTGCCTAAACATCTACCTGAAGAGCGACAGCAGCCTCCTGCCCTGGCACACCGCCTAAAAACCCCTTCTTCCCTCTGCAAGAGCAACAAGGGGAGGCCGTGGTGTCCCCCCGGGTCTGTGGGAGGGGACAGGCAGTGGGTGCTCCCCACGGAGCCCAGGCAGCTCTGCCCGCTGTCCCCGTGCCCAGACAGGGAGGGACAATCCCGGATGTGAGGATTTACAGCCCTGGCAGACGCTGGGGACGGGCGATGGCGAGGTCGGGAATTGGAGCAGCGCAGTGCGAGGCCGAGCCCAGGGCAGGGCCCGAGGCCCCAGAGGGGCTGCGGGAGGCCAGGCCAGGCTCTGGCATCCTCTCCGGGAGATTCCCCTCTCCAGGAGCTCCTGGGCTTTTCTCTGGACACAGGGAGGGGAGGAAACCAGGGCTGAGCAGCAAAGGGCCAGGGGGGTGAGGGTGGCTCAGCAGCCCGGGCTGGGGGCAGCAGAACTGGGCGCCCTCCCTAAAGCAGGCAGGAGATGGTGCCAGGAAGGTCCCGATCCCAAGGGCTCCCTGCACGGGGCAGCTCTGCCCTGTCCCAAAGGCCAGGATTCCCACACGGAGAGGGAACAGTGGGAATTGTGCAGGCTCAGATCGCCACCGTTCCATTGCTGCACGTTTGTGTTCCTTACCCAGGAGGGATTCAATCGCTTGCACCCTGGTTTATGATCTAACTCACTCTGGCTAAGCTGACACAGAGCTCTGCTCGTGCCTTGCAAGTCATTGTGCATTTAGCAGGCAAAGTTGGTTCTTCCACTTTATAAATGTGGGAGGAACACACAAACCAGACCTGGACTTCCAAAGGAAGAGGCTGTCAGCTCCTGCACTGCCTCGCTGGCATTTTTAAGGTGTATTATTTACATGCTGGAAAGGAGCCAACCAAAACCTCTCTTAAGAAATTTCTCTCTTACTTACAGAACAAAGTCTACTGCTTTGTGAAAATGAATAATTAAATTCTGAGGTTTGGGCATCTTCATTTATTGCTGAGATCTTGGCATCATCACTTTTCCATATTTGGGGAAAATGAGACTAAAAGTCAATGTTAAATGATGTACAAAACTAAGATTAGTCTGTTTACCCCAGACTAACTCTTTGGATAAAGGAAAACTATTTTCATACTTTGCATAAAATATGCATAAAATATGAAGTTGATACTTTCCAATCTTGATATATTTTTTATAAACCCTCCTCTCTTTTTTAAGCCCAACACAATTAACACTTCAAGAATGTTGTGAGTCTGCTCTTAACTACCAATAAACCAGTTTGATTTACCAGTGACATTAACCAGGTTAAGTGCCAGGATTCAAGTGGATTGAAAGAAAAGCAGTTTGGATCACTAGAACATGACTTCTGCTAGTGTGAGGGATCCTAAAATAGTGTGACAATGAGTGTGTTCAATGGGTGTAGATGTGTTGCTGAAAGGCGTTCCAGCATCTCTGTGGGCAACTTCCAGAACAGAAAATTAAAAGGGGAAAGAAAAAAAGTCCCAAAGTAGCAATCAGCTTAATTTATTGAACAATTTTTTTTACCAAAAAAGAAAGAACTGGGTATGGAGTCCATCATGTTTCTGTCATCTTTGGGGTATAAATCTTCCTAAACACTGCTCATGTTTTACTGCCAGGCACTCCAAGTCCTGCTGCTCTGGGGACATTTGGGACCAGCACAACCCCAGGCTGCAGGATGGAGGCTTTCAGCTTGGCAGAGGTTCCCATTAGGGCAGGCAATAAAAACACCTCACACAACTCAGCTGAAATCCTGCGTGGCTTTGGGATTCTGTCACCTTGGACCCTTAAAGGTGGAGACTGAACAAGCACTAATAGCAAAGCCCTACTCAAAAAATCAGTGTATCCTTTGTGCAGAGCAGATTCCCAGTGAGTTACTGCAGGGCTGGGGTACAGGGAAGGTGCCGAGGCAGTGAACACCCACCTCCAATAAAACTCAATATGGCAATGACTGAAAAATAAATCAAATTACTTGGCAAATAAAAATGTGATTCTGTGACTGCAAGGAAGCTGGCATTTTCCTGGTTATCTTCTCCAAGACAGGAAGAAGAGACATAAATATATATGGCATCAGAAATGGCAGCAGAAATGTCTCTTTATCCTTCCCAGTACAAATTAAGTGTAGGAAAACTACTCCTCCACAAGGCCCCTGTCACTGAGTGATGCCCTAAGCACAGCCAAGTTCAGAAACACCAACCAAAGTCAGCTCTTACAAAATAAAATGTAACACACATGGTTCAGGTATTGACACTGCAGGACATCCCTTAAATCTGAACATACTTCTGTATTTTGGTTTAGCTGCCTGTTTTAAGTGCACCAAATGCTTCACTTTGAGCTTCCTCCCAGACATCTCAGCATCCTTCACACACAGGGTGCCGGGTTCACAGAATCCTGGATATTGGCTCAGGACACAGCAGGCAAAAGATTTCTTCCACGAGTTTTGGCCTCAGCTTAACTCTGTCCAGTTCCTATTCTTGGATCTTAGTGGTGCCTTAAATCCCTTTCACTCAAAAATTATTTTGAGCCAATAAAGAAACAGCGAAGCACATCAGACCCAGGAATTTCTCTGCAGGTTTTTACACCTCACTCTATTCAGCAGAAGCTTTTAGGGGCAACCTGCCTGCAGCTGTTGTAAGTGGGGCTGAGAAACAGCACCTCAGAGCCTTTTCATCCCTGTTTTTCTCCTCAAGAAGAGAAATTGCTGCTTTTCAAACTCATTCCCCACCCAAAGCAGCCCCTGGGGTTGATGCTGCTGCTCCCAGGGAAGGGCAGCCCCGAGGTTTCCCGGGTCCGCCGGGCCGTGCTTGTGTCACTTTGTGTCACTTTGTTGGGCCGTGCTTGGGTCACTTTGTGTCACTTTGTTGGGCCGTGCTTGGGTCACTTTGTGTCACTGTTTTGGGCCGTGCTTGGGTCACTTTGTGTCACTTTGTTGGGCCGTGCTTGGGTCACTTTGTGTCACTTTGTTGGGCCGTGCTTGGGTCACTCTGCTCCTGCCAGCCCCGTACAAACCCAGCAGGGACAGCAGCACCCCTGAGCTCTCAGCATTCCCCGTTCGAAGCTCACGGTGACCACAGGAACTACCAGAGGAATTTTGTTGCTGTTTGCAGCCGCAGGCTCCTCACCCTGGCTCAGACTGGGCAAATCACCGAGTTCAGGAACAACTGCAGGGCCACAGTCCTGCCCTGCAGCTGGGGAAGGGCCAGACCCACGGGACAGCTGCTGCAAGCTCAAGGGATAACTGAGAGACAATTAATGGGATTTCTTATTCATCTGCAACCTCGATGGAAATAGATTATTTTTACCTGGCAATTAAAAACCTGCTCTGTTTTTTTCCCCAAGGTAAGTAAGTTTCATTAAGCTCATTTTGCACATGACAGGAAGCTCAGAATTGTCCCAGGAAAATGCTACAATAGACACATCTTTTCTGCTCTCAATCACTGCCATTCTAGAGCACTTTTAAGACAGCTCACACTTAATATAAAAGCAGTAATAGACTTTGATGTGTTAGAACTTAATTCTAGAACTCTGATTTTTGGAACTGACTGAATGCACAGCTGGGGATACCAGTAAGTGGAAGAAAATAGAAATGTTTCTAGGATTAAAGCTCAAGTTCTGAAATACTGAAAAGACTGAAGGAAACAATCTGTATGAAAACTCAAATTATTTGTTTCTGTGATACAGCCACCAAGTGAACATGCATCACTGAAAGACATTGGGTCCATTTCTCTCAAGGGAATGCATTTTACACTAAAAATGTAGAATAAACCCACAGAGCATCAAAAGGATCATGGGCGACAGACAATGAAGTTTTGGGTAAAAAAAAAAAAAAAAGACAACACATAAGATCTACAATGTACACACACACCCTGGAAGGTTTATATATGCTCTATATATATTTCAAAGTACACACAAGCTGCCCATGTGGCAGGTTGAGAAAATAGGAATACATCTTGGGAAGGTCATGAAGGAAAAAACCACAGAGGAAAACGAGAGTTATTTACATTCAATAATTCAGTAGCCTTTAACACCTCTATATACAAACAGGCTCTATTTATGTACAGACTGCACTGGGAGCCGAGTGAAGTTATTCCAAACACAAAAGAAAAATACAAAACCCCTTGATAATTCACTTGAACAAGCGTTTACAGGTTGCAGAGATTTCTCCATTTACAAAGAAAATACTACACATGGAACAGAGAACTTGCATCTTTGGGGAACTTTCAGTCCTTACAAGAGGAGTGTGTTCCCAATGAACCACACAGCCACTGGAAAAAGTGGAATACTTGCAGTGCAAGGAGATTTTGAGGGGGTTATAATTGCATTTATCATGCCAGACATATCTTAATTATGAAACTAGTTAACAAGTCATAATTGAGTTGCTGTCAAGGGACAGTTAGAAAAAAGAACCCAAAATTTGGGTTTTCAGTTCCCAAATCAACTCAAGTATGTACCTTCCCCTTCTGCAGCACAATTCCAAGATCCACACAGTACAGGAGCTGCTGCCATTGTACACGTGGCATTGCCCCTGTTACCAGAGCCCTCTGTCCTTACAGGCTTTATGGCCATTGCAGATGTACAAAGCATTTTCTATTTCATTTGGTACAAAGCAGATCAATACCCCACAAGCAGGAAAATACAGAGACCACCCTTGCCTGGCCTGGTCATTTAGGATGTAATAATTGGTCTTTTTTTCCCCCCCAGGAAGATGTTTGTCTCACAGGCAGTGCTGCAAAGGGACACCAGCCACTGTTCTTGCCCCATCCAGGGCAATTTACATTCCCTTTCTCCCCAAGCTTTATCAGCAGCTCATGCAGGGAACAAATGCCAAAATCCACACCCCAAGCACCGAGTAGGAATTTTCAAGAGAGAAAATATTGCTGTGGCTTGAAAGCTGTTTTCTTTTTTTTTGATGTTAACTTTCAAGATGTTACAACAGTCCAGAGCCGTGGCTGCAGCTGTGTTAGTAAGTGGATGGCAAAGCCAAGGCAGTGATGGTGCAAGGAGCAGGCAAAGAGGAGCAAGTAGAGGAATGGATTTCTGGAACAGGAACAGTTCTTATGCATCTTAGAAGTACTGTCAGCTTTTTTTCCCCTCCAGGGGACACAAGTCCATGGGAAGTTTAAAAGGTTGAAGCAAAATAGTGCTGTTTGCTCATCAATACAGGGAATATCTCAGATCTGCTCATCCCAACAATCAAAGTGAGCACACCAGGCTGAGAAGAGCACTTAGGAACTGAGTGTATTTAAATCATTATTAAAAAAAAATTAAAAATCACTAATTGTGAGTCTACCACTTCCAGAACTATTTTACTGAGGATACCAAGACCTAAAATGTTATGTCACCATCTCAGATGGCAGAAGTTTCTACAGCAAGTAACAATTAAGCAGCAGCCACACACAGCCTGTCGTTACTGGCAGTTTGGTTTGCTGTCTGCTGCAGTAGTAATCTGTCAACACACTCCTCAAAATCCCAGCCCTGCTCCTGGAATGGGTGCCAAATCCATCCCCTGGTGGGTACAGAACACAGAACAGCCTCCCCCACAGCCTGTGCTCTGGAGTTTGCCAGTGCTCTGACAGTGCTCAGCTCCCCTCCCCTGCTCCCAGCACACTGAAGATGCCCCAGCACTGAGCACCTGCATCCCAGGGATTTACAGAGGTGCAGCAGCACAGGGGGGCAGAGGATTTATTCCAGATCTGCATTTCCAGTTATCCTGAGGAGGAGCAGGGGATTCATCCCTCCTGACCACTGGGCAAAACTTCCTTCCCTGCCAAGTCTCCCTTCCCTCCTTCCCTTGGTGACCACACCGAGCTGCTGGCACAGGGAGCATTAATGAGCCTCAGGAGCAATAATCCCATAAGGGATTTATGGAATAAATAAGGGACAATTCCATAAGGGAACCCCCTTCTTCTGGCCCACTCTGACCCTTGAGTGGCTCACCGAGTGCTTCAGAGGTGCCACACTGCAGCCATCCTGCTCTGGAACTGAGCTGAGCCTTCCTTAAACACACAGGGAGCTTTAGACAGAGTTTAGCTCTTGCCTCGTTAGCGAGTTCAGCCGAGAGATTGGGGCTGCAAGACAGAAGCCTGGTTAGAGCAGGAACATGCCAAGTCCTGTCCAATTCCAATTGTACAGACTTGTTAGTTTTTTTGGAATATGGTGATTGCCTAAACAAGACTCCACTTCTTGTTAGTACAATAACTTTTATTTGACATCTACAAGATCATTATCTTGTAGTTTTTTGGACAGGTTTATACAATCTCAATTTTTCAATAGTGCAACCTGTGCAAGCAAGAAATGACAAACATTGTCCTTCACTTTCTTATAAACATCTACTATTATAGGCAAAACAAAACTTACCCATATTATAGATAAGTGACTATTCACATTTGTACATTACAATTTCTTTTAAACAGCTCCAGATAAACTCTACAATGTCTTACAACATATTAAACATAACAGAAACAGCACATACAGCGGAACCCTCAAGTGTTTCCCATTCTCTAATTTACAGCTCAAGTAAGGTTTCATCTTAAAAGTGACAAATTAAATTATGTTAATGAAGTAAAAAATATAAGATTGTATGCGAGATGGAAGTGAATTTGCACTTAAGTTTCCATAACCACCTCAGATTAAGGAAATGTTTCAATTTAAGGAAAACAGGCATCCAGCCATCTTTGCAGTACACATTAGGAATACCATTAATACATTAAAAATGAACTAATTTTAATTTAAGATGTTTATCACAAAAAGAACATGTTGTAGACTCAAATATATAACTCCCAGGAGAGAACCAGAAAAAATGCAACACCTGGGTATAAACACTATAAAAATGCAATAACCAATGCTGTACAACTAAGATTGTGTTTCTCTCTGAATTCCTGTCTCGTGTGTTTATGCCGTCCATGCCCGTTTCCAAAGACATGCACTGTCAAACAGAAACTGGGAAGGAACCTGAATGCATGATGTGCAACCTCTAGGTTTCATGCTTTTATAAACTCAAATTGAAGAGAAAAACCCAATATATATTTTCTATATATATACTCAATACATGCATTCGAGATCTCCCACAGCAATGGCATCGATGCACTGCGTTAAACCCTGAGCACTGTATGACAAGATAAAAATAAAGCCTGCTTGGGGATTTTCAAGCATTTTCAAACAAATTGTGGTTTGTAGCTTAAAAGGCCAAAAGTAAAAGCAAACAGGAAGCACTACAGAGAGCATAAGGAAAGACAGATGCACCACCATAAACAACTGCTGGCTTTCAGTTCTACCAACCTTTTTAGATCTCTTTATTCCCAAAGTATTTGAGACACAACTGAACTGAAAAAGTTATATTTCTTTGGAATCTGTCCCTGATTTTTATGCAAGTGATATGCTTTTACAGCCTTTTCCTCAAACACCAAAGTCAACACCTGTAGCTTTGTCCTCTCATGCGTTGTTGAGGTTGGTGATGCTCTGGGGGTGGTGCTGCTGCCAGATCTGCTGCTGCTGCACTGCGAGCTGCTGCGACTGGTCGGACGTCGACAGGAGGTTCACGAGGGGCGACACACAATTTGCAGGAATGATCAAACCTGAGAACAGCAACACATCAATGGTTTCATAAAAACACCATCAGCTGTGTTTGTTAAGAGCTCAGGCTGATGACTGCACCCTTTAATTTAAGCAACATTCAATAATGACTGTTCTGATGTCAAGTCTAATCAGCACAGCCACGAGTCCTGCTCCTCAGTCCTTCACATCCTTTAGGTTGTGAAGCAAGAGAAAGAAGTTCTCATTTTGCCTGACAACAAAATTTATTCTCATGTTACCTGCTGTCATGAGAAGTCAGCTATTTTTGCTTTTCTAGTCTCACAGAAGTTACATCACCATGAAAGTTTAAACATGGAAAAACCCACTTCCAACATCCTAGAACACTGGTACTAGAGGAGGAGCTGCCATGATATTGGCACATCCACAGGAAGTCCACATTTAACAAAACATTTGGAGAGTTTGGTTTCTGAGGTCCTTGTTTTGAGGGCTCCACTATGAGGTTTAGTCAAGAGACAATCATCTTGAAGTCATTCTAACACACTTTCAGTAGCTCAAAAACCACGAAAACAATTATTTCAAAGGCCTACTATTCATTGCCAAAAGTGGGGGAAAAAGTGGAGCCATTATGATGTCAGAGAACCTTGGCTGGAGCAGGCTGTGTATGACATTTCTGCTGCAGTAAATCCAAAGAACTGGGATTAAGTGCTCCAAAGCCTGGCTGAATAAGAAACTAACCTCTGTGTAGAAGTACTACCATAGTAAAGCTGCCCCTCCAGAGCAGACAAGCCTGCTCTCTTTGAAACACCTTTATCCAAACTCAGCCACGTGGCTGCCAGCACAGAGCCACTGAGCACTCAGAGCCACCCCAGCTCTGAGGAGCAGCAGCCCAGGCACCCACCTACGATCCTCTGCCCATCCTCTGTCCTCAGGCGCACGATTTGCATTTTGACGTTGGTGCCGCTGACGGAGGCCAGCACCCCTTCCACCTTCGTCCACACGCTCAGCACGGAGCCACAGAGCACGTAGTAGGTTCTGCAGCGCAGCCCCACCTCACAGACCAGCCCCAGGCCTGCCTTCTTGCAGTTGCCTCTCCTGCAGGCAGACAGAAAAGCTTCCAGAACCATGCTGCAAACTAAATTCTCATTTCACTAAAAACGAGACCCGTGGTTATTTAATGTGCATTCAGAGTCGAGCACGCACGCCAAGGGAAGGACACTTGGAGAACAGATGATGGGAAAGCTTTGGGAAGGGCTGGCCTAGTTAAGCACCATCTACAAAATGCACAGACAGAGCTTTGAGTCAAAGATAACATCACTGAGGTCACCTGAGAGCTGGAGAACGTTACAGGACACTGGTATCTGATCAGGGTACTTCAGAAGCTCCAATATTAATCTGAAACTTCTACCAGTTATGCAGTTCCTCAGGAATTCAGCCACCAGCTGAGTTCAGCCACACAGGAGGCAGCAGAGGAGGAACAGCTGTTTCTGACATCCATCCCATCTCTAAACATTCCCCCCAATAACATTTGAACTATCAGACTACAGCAACAGAACAGATGAAGACACTTCAAGCACAAGTCACTATTGAGTCACTGTGAGTGTAATTTCTACATTAACACTCATCTCATGTACAGGGACTTCAGGGCAAGTACAAAGCTTAATATTATCTCACAAGTTGGGTCATTTGACTGGTCATGGGGCTATTTCCCTGACACAAGGAACACAAGGCTTTACAGGAGGGACAGAAGAAGAGCAGGGATAAACCAGTCCAAAGTGAAACAGTGAAGTTAAAGCACAAACACTGACCAGTAGGCGTGGGTGCAGGTGTCTGCAGAGGAGTTGTACTGCTCCAGCCAGTGTGGCAGAGCATCCTCAGAAGGTACCTGGAAGAATCATCCAGAGTGGGAATGAAGTAAAACACATCAAAACTTACACAGAATAAAAAGAATTGGGTTGGTATCATGAGAAAGGAGGGAGCACCAGCATCAGGATGGTGTACAGAGGTACAGCATCCTACATTATAATAATTTCGAATTATCCATCCCAAAGGATGAGCAGAACCTCAGAGCTTTTACAATAATCCACTTGATGTGAGTTTCCTCAAGTTCTTGCAAATTCAACACATGCTAGACCCTAAGGAGCCTCATTTTTTATTACCACACCACAGATAATTTATATTCTGAAAGAAATTCAGAAATGGATATAGGAATGCCAAAATCATGTAGACCTGCTTAAAAAGACCCAAATAAAAGCTCTGTTCTGGAGAAAGAAGCCTACTTTTTGACTTGTCAAAATTATACATAAATACAAAAAAAAAAAAAAAGGCCTTATAATTATTTTCAAACTTTTCTAAATTAAAAAACAAGCATAACTTTAATGGTTACCTTCTTGTATTTCTTTTTCAGGTCTGCACATGTCTCTAGTTTGAGTTGTTTCCCAGTATTTGGTCTGTATATCAAAAAAAGCCTCTTTTTAGGATTTACTTCTTTTACTAGAATTGCTGTTTTCTTGTTATTTCTTATCTGGAAAAAAAAGACAAACGAAAAACTTCCTGAATTAACACATGATGAAATTATCTGCTTAAGTGATTCCATATTGTGTTCTTCACAGAGCACTAGGAGTGTGTAACAGTACAACCAAGGACAGTATTACACCTCTAGAACACAGTAATCCACACTGACCTCACAGTGAAACCACAATTTCCTGGTGCAGGTTTAACTAAGAGCTATTAATTTGGGTTTGGACTCATATTCCTATCAGGAAATATCTTGAGGAGATAAAAGGAAGAATTTCATACTCAATGTTATAAAAATCTTAAAATTAAAATGAATGTAAGGCTCAATGTATTTTGCAGAACTGAACAAGTAAGTTTTTCAGTTTAGCCCCCCAAACCTCTGAACATAGTCCAAGAGACAGAAGAATCTTACCTGTAGTGATAAATAAAATCCATCATCTGGACCTGTTTGTTCTGCCCAGATCTTTGTTGCTTCATCCCAAGACATTCCTCTCTCCACACTGATCTACAAGAGAGCAGTGCAGGGGTATTTGAGTGGGAACAACTTTAAAACAGTTACACACCTGGGGACTGAACCCACTGTAAAAACCTCCTGGCAAATGTTATCAGTTCCTACAGAGATGATAAAGGATCAACTTACTGTGTACAGCTCTACATGGCCAGAGGTAGAATATCCAGGAGTTAAAAACTTCTTAACATCTGCCTTCCTCACTTTCTCATCCCCAGAGCCCAAGTCTGAAAAGGAAAGCAGAGTTTTATTCTGCTGCTCTGTTCTCACTGAAGTTCAAGAACACTGTGAAATGATTTACTCACCTAAGATGCCCATGTCATATCTTCCATTCTTTTTAGCATTTTGAATAACTGCATTTAACGTGTCAGAGAAGTATTGGAACAAAGCATTCTGCTGATGGACTTCCATGCCAAGAATTCGATTCAGAAATTTCCCTATATTGTTGTAATCTTAAAAAAGAGTAAGAAATACATGTATTAGGGCAAAGATTAAGTCTGATAACCACAGGCCCTCAATCAGTACTCAAAGATTCTTACAAACACTACTTATTCTTTCAGAAATGCAGAAAACATTAAGTTCTTCAAAAAAGCTCACTTTTAGAGAGTTACAAGTTCAGTTCTAAAGCTGGGAATGCACTGTCATGACAAAAGATGTTCCCAGGGACATTCTAGAGATGCACTGAACACCCAAGTACCTTTATCAAGGGTCAGGATTCCAGATCTGTCTTCCACATTTATCAAGCCTACACCAATCAATCCCTGACGAACATCTAGGAAAGAGAAAGGAGTTCAATCATAGCTGCTTTGCCATCTAAAAATAACCCAGTGAAGTCACAGCTTGTTGAGCCATAGGATCTGATTCCAAAGCCTCTGACACCCCTCACTTCCCATTATTGCAGTTTCTACCTAAATACATCAATAACCAAGACACAGCTTTGCCTTCTGTCCTTGCAGGAAACCCAGGAAGGGGAAAGCACCAATGGCCCCATGCCTGAGAACAGTTCCAAAAGGCAATGGGAAAATAAAGATAAAAATCTGTTTGTAATACACTGGCCAGGCAGATACAGAACATTCCTCACACAGAGTTCACAGATCTGGTTTCAAGTGTGAACTTCAACATTCAAGCAATGTGCACAGACTCTCACTGGGCATTTACTCCCATCTGTCTCAGCTGATCATTTTAAACTGTAACAATGTTTTACAGCTCTAACAGCATTTCCATTTTCTGTGTATGGAGAAGGACCAAAAGGTGTCACAGCCTTACCTTTGAAGAAGTCTCCAGGAAAATCAGGAGGAGGTGAGACCATTGGGGAGTCCAAGTTCACAATGGATTTCATAACAATCTCCAGAGCATTTCTGCCATACTGTGTGAAAAAGAAAGTTGTTCTGTCAATGGCATCCAGTGTTTGTGCCACAGCTCCAGGCACACATGGTTTAACAGGTATTTATAATTCACAATTAAAAGCTTTTCTGTGCAATAGTGAAGGGAATTGTTTATCACCTTTATGTAGGGCAGTTTATAACTGAAAACAGCCCAGTCTAAATTTTTAATTAGAACTGCCAAATTAATCTTTCATTGTGGCTTAAAGGACACACACCATTTACTTAAGACTTTGATTGTTTGCAAGAGCAGAAAAGTGATTTACACATGTGTGTTCCACATGGCTTCACAAACAGAATTCTGGGTTACAGAAAGAGGCCTTCCATCAGCAAGGGATGGAGTTAAAGGGATGGAGAGGAACCTTCCTCAATAGGTCACCTGTGGAATAAGCAGCACAGTATGAGCTCTCCAATAGAAATAGAATTGTCACCTTGTTGTCAAAATTGAATCTGCTGAGGTCTCGAGTTTCTGTGGCCCGTCTGTCCCCATGGGTGAGGGCTCCCTGTTAAGACACATCATTGTCATGAAATATAACTTTTAAGAAAAAGAAATCTAAGTTGCATTTTCTCAAAGGAAGGATCAGACCTCTTGAAACATCTTACCAAACTCTCCAGTCTTTTTGCAACTATAGATGCAAATCTTTGCTCTCCTGCCAGTTCAGAAATGAGGAACACATACTCTGGAGCAGTCACTTGGTTGGATCTATGAGTTCTTCCTGGATAATTAAGTAGAAGCATGCAAATTAGATATATTCAGTGAAATAGAATTTTTAAAATAAAATGTGAACTGTGAAGAGCAAGGAAAAAAGGTAGAACTTAATCCTGCTTAAAAATTAGATTCTGCTGTAATACAGCAAACAGAAGTAGCACAGAGATACTCTAAAAATTGTGGCAACTTCTATAAAGACACTTCACATGTGAATGAAACTCCAAAGCTGCAGCCTAGGGTTGTTTGTGAGGTTTCTTTCAAAGCTTTTAAGAACATTAGCTACAACCACAGATAAATTAATTCTCTTCATGGTACAAGAGACTGGAGGGGTCCTTAGGAGGATGCCTGCTCCATCTGATTCTCCATGTTAGCAGTAAGTTCAGTCATCACTCCTGGCTCTGCTGGTCAGGACAGTGAGTGCTTTACCAAACTGCTGGATTGCTCTGTCCGCGCTCCACGGCAGCTCCAGGGTCATGTGAACCCTCCGCCGCTGGTTCTTGGCCCTGCGGTCTGCTTGCAGTGAGATACCAGAGCTGGCAGCCTCTGAGATGATGGCAATGTTCTGTGATTGAGAAAAGAGCTCTTAGTTAGCAATAAACCCAAGATCAAGCTTCAGTGTCCAAAAATAAAAAAAGTATTGTTTTACAACTATTACCAAAGATGGGTCTGGAATGATTCCACTGTTACTCACAAGGCAGGGGGAGGGCAGCAAAGGTGTGGCTCTCTGTATCACAGTTAGAAATGCTAATGAACTCTTCTGAGTGAAAGAAGGGGGGTTTGCTTTACTTTTCAACAACAACTCTCTGTGCAAACAAAGACTCGCCATCCCAGAGGGCAGGGCTCCCTGACACTGGCCTGTACTCTGAAGGAAAAGGGGAGGGACACAGGCTTGCTCCAATTGCCAACACCAGAAAAGACAAAATGTTGCTGCTAAGGCTGTACAGGGAAGAGGATCCAGCCCTTGCAGTGCCTGAATGCATTTGCCTTGAAAGAATGTAAATGTTTGGACTGTGCACAAATCACTCACAGGAACCCGAGTTTTTACCCTCAAGTGTCACAAGGGACCACACAAGTTCCATGCACAGTGACATTTACTCCTTTGCCCTCTTGTGGCAGCACGGCCCAAGTGAAGCACTGGGAAGGGCTTTCTCCCCCCACTCCTTTTATCAGACACAATTCTACCATTATTCAGGATTTTCTTTCAGAGTGCAACATTAAGGGCAGAAGTCACCACTCCTCCCAGTGTGACTTCTCAATCCTGGTTAAGGTTAACAGCCCCCACCTTTTCCCTTCACCCCTCACTGTCAGTGCTCATACAGTGGTCTTCCCCACTTCCCAATTTAATTATTTCCTCTTGGAAGGGGAGGTGCACAGTAACCCAGATCAATGAATCAAAGATATGAATCACAAACCTGCCTTTTAAACACGTAATTGTTTTACAAAACCAGCTTGAAGGTGCCAGCTTTCAGTTTGGTACATGGGGCCTCAGAGGTCACCCAAACTACAGCCTGACCTTTAAACTCACTGATTTGAAAAACAAACCAGCAGAGTGCTTCTTAACTGGTACTTACACTACCTGCCAGTCACTGGTGAATAGCTTAGAGTTCCTATGGCATCTGGCACATTTGCCTGCATGCAGTCTTTCCAAGATTACCTTATCTCCATCCATGAACCTCTGCTTCTCTGTGATGTTGAGGATTTCCACAGGCACATCGAGCTCAGACCTGGACTCGTAGGAGATGCTGCCGTCGTCGTTGCTCACCACTCTGCCTTTGCGGCCGGTCATCTTCAGAGGGGAGGGAACACAACCTCAGGGGCAACGCCAAACCCACCCCAGCACCAACTGCTCCAAGCTGCATTATTTATCCATGCACCCACATTAAAATGCTCAGTAATTTACTCTGAGTGCAAACTACTATTATCTGCAATGTGGAATATGACAGAGCAAATCTGTGTAGAAATGATGGTGTATAATGGCACTGTTCATGAGGGATTTACCAGCAGCACCAAGAAAATAAGCTAAACAGACAGCTTAGGCTGCCACTGATTTTAACAGGGTCTTTTAAATCACACTGATGCTGCTACTTGATAAAAACAGGTAGCTTAAAGACATTTTTCTGAAGTCCTTGTGAGATTAATTAATCAGGCTTTTCATCAACACATAAAGGTTCTTGATCTCCACTGCCTTGGAGGATGAGCTAAAGCTCCTGTCTGTTTAATACACCAGCAGCAAACTGACTACAGCCAGTCAGATAAACAGACCACAGTAAAACAAAGGAGAAACTGGTGTGACTTACCCAAGCAGAAGCTATCAAATCTCAAATAATGTGTTCACCCACTCAGAGCTCCCCCTGTATTCTGACACAATATTCAAATTTCTCTTCTATTGAGAGGCATCAGCAGAGTAACCTCTGCTTTCACTCCTGAGATCACTGTGTAAAACTGATAACCTCTTTAAAAACGTACTTTTTTCTTTATATGTGAATACCAGCCTACCTCTGCAACATTTTCAGGACCACCCAGTTCATCTATAAGCTCATCCAGTGTATTAGGTGGAAGATCTTCAGCCAGCTTTTCCAGTTTATCCAGCAGTTCTTTTTTCATTTGTTGGGCCCTTTCAACAGCATCCTGACTCGTTACAAAGCTGCTGTTTGTGTTACTGTTTGCTGAAAGTTAAGAAAGACTCTTTGAGATTTAGAATTTTATTGCCTAACTGCTAGGAAATGAATCAACATCAAAGCAAGCTGCTCTTACCAGGCGTGTTGGTACTAGAAGTGGTGGTTCCAACAGTGGAAGTGAAGCAGCTGGGTCGTTTGGATCCCAGACCAGAGGCTAGTAAGGCACTTTGAATAGAATCTGGGTCTATGCTTTTCTTCTTTTTCTTTTCTTTATTTTTTTTATGCTCTTTTCTAATCAACCAGGGATCTGAAGTTAAATAAAAGTTTCAAACATTTACTAAGCAGCCATCCATCCCTTTGAAACAAATACATTCTCATTGCATAAAGTGACTTACAAAAATCTGAAATCCAGTGTACAAAATCTAATTTCACATTCTACTAATTCCACATCACTGGAACTAAACTACCTGCTTAGTAAACACACATCTGTGGCTCACTGGACTGTTTGGGAAGACTTTCTGCTTACTCTCTGCAAGCACAGCTACTTTCTTGATGAAACACTCAGACTGCCTTACCATCTTCATCATCCTCACTGGATTCATCTCTGAACGGGTTGAAGTCATCATCGTCTCCAGAACTCAAAAATTTGGAGCTCTCATTGTCACTTTCTTCATTGTCTGAAGCATCAGACTCACTCTCACTCTCATCAGAGCTGCTCCCTGCAAGGCCACCTGTTTTGCGGGCTTTTTTGGCTTCTCTGCTTATTTCTTCACCTAATTCCATCATCCCAGAAGAAAGAGAAGTTAGTTTAAACCTTGTAGTCTACACACTTTGAGGCCTGTTTTACCATACAAACTAGAAAAATATTCAACTTTTGAAAATAGAACTTTTTAAAAGAATCTAGGCTTTAGGCAAGACCTCTCTCCCAAGTTTTTAAGATGAGCACTTTGGGAAGGGGGTGGTATTAGGCTTCTCTTCATTGAGCCTCAAGATAAAGAAAGTTACTTGAGTGACTACCTCAGGAAGTGATCTGACACAGACAAAGCATTTTGGGATATGGTTCCATAGCAGATCAACCCAATTTTGAGGAAAAATAACTAAAATTTACACATTATATTGCTTATCAGAAATATAGCATCTATTAATGGCAACCTCTAGCCTTAAGAGATCTGCAATACATTCTCTTTCAAGGATGACTGTACAGATATTCCCTTTTTTCCCCACACAAAGTTGACTCTTAGGCAGCTCTGAAGCTGCCATTTTCACTGCAGCATTAGTGCAGGAACTCCAGCATTACCTTTTCGTTTCTTTACTTTGTTCTCCTTGCAAGGGCTGTCTCGGGGTGAATTGTTATTACTTTGAGCAGTCAGGTCAATTCCCAACAAGCTGAACAGCTTCTTCCTGTCAGGAGCTGGAAAGTGCTTCTCAATAAGAGACTGGAATACTCCTCTGTTTAAGAAAAAAGGGTTGCTCAGTGGAATTTGCATTTATTTAAAGTGCAAACCTGTAACACTGAACAGCTTTGCTTGACTTCTCTGAAGAATGACTCCTTGTGTTGGGCACTCTCTGTATTATCACCCACTGTATTTGTCACCTTCTTAAAAGCAGGACACATCTCTTTTACAGCACTGTTACACCTTGCTAAATTTGTTTTGTGTAACAAGTGGCATTGCTACTGCCATTTTTTAATTGCTCAATTAAGTTAATAAATTAAGATCTTCAGCAAGGCAGCCTTGGGATTGGCTCTGGTCCCTCTGATCAAAGAGGGAAGTCATGGTCTGTAACTTGCTGAAGTTCTTTCTCTCAGAGTGCAACATTAAGGGCAGAAGTCACCACTCCTCCCAGTGTGACTTCTCAATCCTGGTTAAGGTTAACAGGCCCCACCTTTTCCTTCACCCCTCACTGTCAGTTTTCTTACAGTGGTCTTCCCCACTTCCCAATTTAATTATTTCCTCTTGCAAGGGGAGGTGCACAGTTGCTCTGGTACAAATGCAGCACACACTTGGCAGGTGTCCCCATGCTCCCAGTTTGAGAACAGTACAAGCTGTTCACACCTGAAAATGTCAGTTTGGAATGCCAGGAGAACCAGGAGACAATCACTGCCTCACCTGAGCAGTGCTGCCAGACTTTAGGTACAGGCAGCTTCAGTAAAGAACATCACTACTAAAGGACTCCCAACCTTCTGTGCACTGATGCACATTTGACACACAGAAGGACAAATGACTACACACACACACTAAGCTGGATGAAGGTTACTTTTGCAAACAACAGTTTTAAAATTCAGTCTTACTTTGCTGTAGAAACGAAGTCATTCAGTTCCCCACCACCTTCCTCCAAAGCTTCCAATGTTCTGGCTTCTCCTGTCGACTGCAGGCCAATGACAACACACTGAAGGACAAATGAACACCAGACACTGTCACTATGACTGAGCTGTAAGTTTATTTTGCCTGAATTTCTGCTCATTAGATACCATGAAGAACAAAAGCATGCTCCTACTATGGCTGAAAATATTTGTATTTTATATATATATAAATTTAATCTAATAGCTTTACATTTAAGACAAATGTTTAAAAATCAGTCCTGATCAACTTACTTTGCCATTCTTGATTTCTTCCCGAGCCAGCTGCACCACTCTCTTCACCTTGGAGGCTATGCAAAGGTACTTGAAGAACCTCTGGTGAGCTGACCAGAACTGGCCCCACATGGATTTCTTCATGCGCTGCTCGGCATCGATGAGATCGGCTGCTTGCTGAAACCTCTCTCGAGCACTGACCCACTGAACAAGAAAAGGAGCATTCACATTTCAATCAACTCCAACCTCCCAGAAATCAACAGAGAAAGCAAATTGAAAACAGGGTTCTTACCAGTTTCACAGATTTATTGTACATTTTAACATATTCCTGTGAGAGCAGAACTTCGTCGATTTTGAAAGTTACACCTGAAAAACTCAACTGTCTGGCTATGTACATTCCTCTCAGCTTCATATCCATAGCAACTATTTCCATGGCACCAACACCTCTAAAATAAAGGAACAATTTAAGTCCGTGTTAGAATTTTCAAGAACAAGGATTTGTTAAAAAAATGCCTCAAAACACAACCCCAAGTACTTTAGAAAAAACCAGCTTATAAATGTGAAGGAATATGTTTTCAAAATAATTTGAAATTTAGTCTTTACATAAAATTGCATCCCTGCCTTGTAAGTGTTAAGTGTATCCCAAGAGGTAAAACTCGGTTACTTTTTTCCCAAATGACCTAGGATGGATTAGGAGACAGTAACTTAGAAATTTGAACTGGATAACAAACTTGGTCGAAATATCAGCAAATTCTTGCATTCTAATTTTATAAACTGCTAATGATTTGAAATAATACAAACCATTTTAAGTTATTCAGATTTATGCTGATATGAAAATGATTTAATTAGTAAGTAACTTCAGTTCTCTTCAACAGCAACACCTTGAGAGCACAGGAGTCACCTGCAAAACAGCCAAGTGCTGCTCACAGGCTTGGGGCTCTAACTCCATTATTGCTTATGTGATATGCACCCAGTAATGAAGAGAGGCTACTCTGGCAGAGTCCAGAAAAACCACACATCATGTAGATGGTAAACAAGATGTATCCTAAAGCCTATTGTGCATTCTGTAGTGCTCAAAATTCTTTTTGAGTAGGCAAAGCAAGATGTTCACCCAGCACAGAATGCAGCAATGGCCTTTTCTCCTGACCCCTCACATTGAGTATTATTAGTATGTTCTGAAACACCAAGTACCTTGTAACAGCACAAAGAATTTCCCTGAACTGGGTTCTTATGCCAACAAGCACAAGATTACCTCCTGTTAAATTGCCTATGATGAATGCATAAACATTAGAGGCCTTCTACAAATAGGGAAGCCATTAACTACACTGAGCATACTCACTATATTACAGGGTGTTTTCATGGGGAGCAGCAAAGTATTTTGCTTTCCTAACCCCCACATTTTCGAGAGCCCTCTTTTCCCAGAAAGCTTTTAAAGCTCTCAAAATTTTCTGTGAACAAAGGAAATAACTTATTTTTCACCACTTATGATAAATAACATTTCTGCTAGATTTAGAAGCCCGAGTCCTTAGTGTGACAGGACATGCTTGTAAAGGACTAGAGAGTGAAAACAAGGAACTGGGAGTACAGTCAGCCACAGCCCTGTGCATTCTGCTGTAGGTCTTTGAAATTTACCTTCTTTCAACAGCCTGAATAAAATCACTGAATTCCCTAAATGGGGTTCCTTCACCCCATATTCCAAGACGGTTCATATATGCCATGTTCCTTGGCTCAGATGCACCTAAAAAGAGAAAGAGAAATCTGTACCAGTGCCAGCAAAACCATCCAGAAACACTTCATACAAACCCAGCAGTACATACCTGTGGCACTGGCATAAACAACCCTGGCTTTTGGAAGTTTATTTTGAAGTTCCAATACAGCCAGACCTGTTTTTGTTGGTTTTGATGAACCAACAGGACACAGATTCTTTGCTTTATGACACTCATCAAATACAATCTGAATTGAAATTAAGGAAAAGCTTTGTCCCACTAATGTACAGAATGAGGAGCTGGAACAGAAGGCAAGAAAATCTACTACTTACAATAGGGGGCAGGCAGAAATTGTAAACTCCAGACACTGGTCATTTTAACTAAAAACCTTGGAAAAACATTTAGATAATAAATTGCCACACTGGAGTTCTTGAAAATGCTGATGAAACTCCAAATATATATTTAAATAAATCCATTAAAAATATCAATGTAAACTTAGAGTTCTGAAAGACAATTGTTTAATTTTATAGGTTTGATATAGAAAACACTAGGAACTTCACTCTTGTAGCAGAGATGTGTGGCAACAAGTTGATGGCAATGTGTTTGGCACAAAGTTTATAAAACTAAGTGTAATGTCAGAGCATGCACACAACTGATTGCCATTACAAATAAAGAATACCTAAAAATCTTTAAAGATACAAGTTGAAATAGCAATTCATTATAATCAAATGAATTCCAGAAAAAGGATACAACTCCATCGAAATCTTCACCACACCAGTGAAGAAGCTGCTTTAATCTGGTTTTGTATTTACCACCAGACTGACTTTCCCCAATAAGAGAAGAATAGGTAGCAAAGATGACCCCTTTCTTCACACTTCCATTATGTTTGGAAGAAATCTTCCCATACTTGAACTGCAATAAATAGAAATTAGAGAAATGAATCAAGAGAGACCCCTCCTCAATCCCACCTAGCAGATGATGATGAAGGGATGCTGGTGGTCTCAAACTGAAAGGTGGGGACACCTGGAGCCACCCATAACCCCACACCATGATCAGGGCACAGCTGATGGCAATGTGGTTAAGGGGTTATACAGGGCCTCACTTAAACATTGACTTAAGGAACACTAAATCTGAGGTTCCAAAAGCTTAGCAGCCACATCCTTTGGCTACATGGTTTCCTTAGTTTAAATACAATTGAGATTTCAGTTTCAATGTATCCCTCTAAGAGCCAATACCTCAGGCATATTTACAGCTGCTACCACAAATGAGGATTTCTAAAGCCTTGTTTTGGAAATTAAGAATTCACAAAGCTAAAATACCAACTTAAACCAAATTTTAAAGTTCAGTGAATTCAACCAGTAATCACACTTCACAATTTAAGCAGCTAATCCAGAGCAGAGGCAATGTCTCCAAAAATAACTGCACACACCACTGCTGCTTTAATAAATCACTGAGCAGGTCCATTATTCAAGTATTACACACAAAAAGCATTATAAATAAAATGTGCACTGAGAGATAGAAAGTAAAAAATTCAAATGCTACAAAGCTTTAAGGATGTAAAGAATATTTCAACTCGTAAAAAATATTCTACTAGTAGTGTCAGTAGTGGCTTGAAGTGTAGTTTTTTTTAAAAAAAGCACACATGCTAAGACTTAATCCTACAAGGGGCCTATTTACATGATTAACTTAAAGCTCTGTGTGGTTCTTTGTAAGATTTAGGCCTGTCAAACAAGACCTAGACAGCAAATTTATTGAAATTAGTACATTCTTGCTCTTAAAACACTCAACATGCACAACTTGTCACACAAGCGTACCTAAAGGTTTGCTCAACTGTACATAGTAAAAAGTTTCCACACCTTGTTTAATGAATGCACCAATATGTTTTTGGCTCCAATATCTCTCAAATCTCTCTCAGCATCGTATTTCAGATCATTTGACACGCTAAACCTGAGGACACAAAACAAAGCACATTCTGTAAGTCACAGCAGGTCAAAGGCAGCCAGTTGCTAGAACATTTGTCAGAAGACAGATGACCCTGAATTTAGGTCATAGAGTCACTGGAGTGTCTGCTCTAACAAATCCTGACACACTTACCAGACTGCTCTTTTTCTGCCTAACAAGTAATTTTCATAGATTATTCCAGCTATGGTCCTTCCTTTTCCTACACCAGCACCATCACCTATCAAGAATCCAGCTCTGTCTCCATTGGGCAGGAATGTTTCATGTTGCTGTAGGAGAAAGAACAAAAAACTTGTACCCATTCTCCAGAACACATCACAGGGGATTGTCAGAAAAGAGCAAACATAGGAAACATCCTATTGGAGGAGACCAGTGGTCCAAGCAAACTCCTGGCAGCAGGAAGAGGGGGTTTTATTCAGGGAGAGCACAGCACCCTAACTGCATTGTGTGATCCATTCTCCCCTTTCTTCCCTCAGCACCCAGAACTGCTCTAAGCATCTGTCCAATCATTTGTGCCTTTTCCTAACCCACTGACAGGCTCCTGTACAGCCTCTGTAGCAGCAAGGCCCAGACCTGCACAGCCTGTGGAATGCAGTGCTCTCAATCTACCCATTGTAAACCAATCTCCTGTCAGTGTCACCAAGGTCTGTTTTGAGTCTGGTTTTGTGGGATATCAGTCACTTCTGGATGATCTTAACCCTGATTTCATTCCCATTCCTTCCTCTCCCCTCCAGCCCCAGGTGTCCCAGTCTCTTTTCATGAGGTCACTTTGCCCTCCTGTGACCATTTGAGTTGTCCCCTAACTCCACTGCCTCCTTCCCCAGCATGCAGAGCACTGCACACACATCTGGGCTGGGCACACTGAAGTTTAACCCAAGAGCAAAATAACACCCAGTGCTGCCCTCTATTCCTCCCCAAGGATGTCAGACAGGGCTGGCTTTCTCAGCCTGCTGCTGCTGCAGCCATTCAATTACTTCAGAGAAATAAAAATGACTAACATGTTCTAAGACAGTTAAAAGATCACCATCCTGCAAGTGGTTTAGAGGAAATTTTCCTGGGTGTATTACCTCACATTTATCTGAGCTGAAGCTCACCTGCCATCTTCTAATGCAACTCAAACCTTTAAGCTCTTATTATTTTATCTCCTTGTAAAACTGACATAGCTGCACTTGTCAGATTTTAGTTTTTCTTCTTAAATTCTCTGTTAGCTCTTAAGCTGTGCTGATGTCTGGCATACCTGGGCTGCATAAGTGATTGCTTCCAGCTGCAAAGCTGACAACCAGCCACTGTCAATGGTTTCCTCTGATATTGATGTCTGGTACCACACATCAGGAGGAGTCACACTGGATAAGGAGCTGGTTTCCACTACTGGGTCAGGATGACGCAGACCAATTTTTACTGGTGGAGAAAGAAGGGGAAGGAAGGCAGGAGATGAAAACAAAATACAGAGTTCTGTTGCTGCAGCACAAGTTAATATATTTACCCAAACAACTTACAATTGTGATTGCAAAGGCTGAATTCAACAATGATTATGTTTCATTGCAACAATCTGTCAAGTGTTGAACTGCACTGCATATGAAGGAACACATTCATCTGAATTTATAACTGCAATCCTAACTTTTTCTTCTCACCACCTTCCCACAATTTTTATGTGATTAGATAAAATTCACTTTACAGAAAATTCAAGTATTTGTGTACTTGACTTGTTTGAGAAAAACCAGTCTGAACCTTGTTTTCCCAACAAGGCCAGAAGCAGTCTCAGGATGCCAGAATCACAAAAGCAACATTCTTCTCACTATTTATATAGTGCCATTTTTAAGCAGAATGAGAGGAGAAAAGATTTAGAACAGACATGGTTTAATTGCTGACAGATCTCATCAGCAACAATAAAAATTAACCATTTAGCTACAAACTCCCTGCAAAAAGCCTTGCTTTTACAGCAGGTCACTGAATTTAGCAAACAAGATAACAGCTTGTTGTCAATGGGTACAACAAAGAAAAGAGAAAAAAGAGGAGATGGCAATTAACAGCAGTAAAAGATTCACTCAAAAAGCAGCCAGTTCTAAGTAGTCAGCCAGGAACAATGCAGGAAGAATGTACTTAGGGTGATTTCACACCAAAAGACTCAAACTAGATTCCTAAGTGTAATAGTGAGCACTGAATCCCTTTACAAAATTTCCTCTGCTGAGGCACAAAGCATCTTAACAGAGGTAAAAAAGCCAGGCCTGATTTTAGTTCATCAGTCATATCTGTGAAACAAATACTGTTCAATGATACTCAAGAACTCCTCTTTAAAAGTCTGCTTATCTTCCAAATCTAAGCATTACAGAAGATAAATTTCCTAGGAAAACCCACAACACATTCAGGTCCTGTTAACTTCAGACAGTAGCTATTTTCTGTGTTGGTAATTACACAAGAGTAAATAAATAAATGAACTCTCAAAGCACTGAGCCTTTTGATGGAACAGAAGATCAGCTCATACATTTTATTGGCATATATTCAGCATAGGTCTCTGCATGGCCCATTTCTTCTTCATCTTCTTCCTCAGGTTCCTCCTCTTCTTTTACTGCTGGCACTTTCTAGAATTGAGAAATACTTGTGTTAGTCAAACAGTACATTGTTAATGTTCCATCTTCTGGAAATTAACCTCAGAAAGGAAATGAGGACAAACTTGCACTTCAGTGTTTTAACACATGTAGGGAACAAACCAGCGAATCAATAGGAAACTACACACAAATGTAGATTTCTTACACTCTGAACAACCCTCTAAAGACACTAAGTCAGAGAACTTCCTCTTCTGTGCAAGGAGATCAAGCACTCCAAACTCACATAAGCAGAATTAAAAAGAAATTCTTCTTACTGCATATTAAAAAACCAGACTATGACTTAAAGGAAATTGCCTTGACAACATGACAGCCCCAATGTTCAAGTACTCCCCCAGGGTCTCCTGCAGCTCCACATTCATGACACAACTTTATAGTTAAATAGTCAGCTCTGTCCAGTATTCTCTGACACCTGACAGTTACCCATTCACTGTGACCCTGACCAGTGTAAATATATAAATATTTGTAAAGCACTCAACAGATGAAAAATCAAACATCTTCCACAACTGCTGATGTTTAATACAAAAGAAGTGATCTGAAAAACCCCTTCTGTATGGCAGTCACTGAGGAGCAAGTTCCTCCCAAACATCAGCCTTCCCAGATATCAGTGAAGATGCCAAAACTCAAATGTTTACAGCATCAGAATGTAATTTTATTACATTTAGAAAATTGAATGATATTCAATTTAACTGCCCAGAAGCACAGCCATGCTAGGGGGAAGTCTTTCAGTTTCCTCACTGCTAGTGATTTGAAAAGAAAATGTTTTAACCCAGAGGAAATGCTGTGCTTATCACCTTTAATCAGAGCCACACCCTTCTTGGCCCACACCAGCTCCTGCTAAGGACAGTAATTTCTTGAAATTGTCATTTACTATCCAAGCTCAGCACAGCTGTTAACTTCACTCATCTAACCAAGTTTCATCTTGTGGAGCAACTGACCTTTTGAACAAACAGATGCACTTGACAGTTCCACCACACACAAGACAAGCATGAGTAACTCCTGGAACTGCCACAACTGTTTATGGCCAGCAACACATTGGTTTGGCAAATGAATCATTTGTGCCACTTACCACAGTTGGTGAAAAACTTCTCATTTTAATGTCATTTATCCATATTCTTGCTACCTCTTTTGTGGAAGCCTCCTTCTTCACTGCACCATTGCTTAGGTCAGCTGCAAAAGAAAAGCTGTGGTTTACAGAATTCCCTCCAAACATCAACTCAGATTAACATGCTGCTCTATTAATGAGCTGAAAGAGAAGTTTAAAGCATCCAGGAGCACAATGATGCTTTAAGAACAAATTTGTAACAGGATCCTTTAAGAGGACCATTTATTGACCTTCCTGTCTTCAGTCACATTTGCAAGGAACTAGGATTAAGGCTCAGTACACAACTAAAATAATTTGCATAAGGATGGATGCAAAATATTGAAAGCAGCTGTCAGGTTTCCATCATATCAATGCATGTAATAAACTTAGCATAATTGCCCCTAAAAACAATTAGGGCACTTGCACAAATAAATGTTTTCCTCAAAGGCATTGCATAATTTAACTTCTTAATATTTTCCCATCTAGAACTCCTGCTGCCTGAATTATATGAAAAGGCCATTTTCCTTTCAAGAGCTTCTCTTTTCTACAAGTATTTGCCATTTTTTTAAAATTAAAACAAGGAAAGATGCAGAGACACAGGAACACAAATAAGATTAGGAATGCAGTTCTAGAAGTTGCAGGTTTCCTTTTCACTTGACACAGATTGCACTGTTTTCTGCAGCTGTCCCACTCTAACAGTTACTGTCTGCTGGTCTCACCTATTCTGTGCTTCTCTGAGTTTTCACTTGGTTTATTAACACTGACTTATCCCCTTCTGCTTTCTCCCCTCCTCTTCCTCACTTCCTTGACTCCCTGCCCCAGCCTCAGTTCATGTCCCAACTTGGGTTTTGGCAACCACTCCCTAAGAGAAAGCAATGACAAAGAAGGGACATTCTGCTTTTTGTTCTAACAGCAGCTCCTGCACTGCACTCTCTCTGTACACAGAAAAATAGGTTATGCCAACCACACCTATAAAATCAGCAAAGCTTGTTTCAGAGACAATGAAAATAACAGAAATCCACAAAATGCCCGTGCATCTTTCAGAAAAGAAAGCAGCACTGAAGGTATTTTCTAAGTGAACTAGTCTGATCTTAATATGTTAAAATCAGAACAACTTAAGAGTTAGTGACACACACATGCAGCTTTTTCCTTAAACAAGCTGACCACATGTTAGAAATAACATACAAGGAAATATTATAGAAGAAATCACAAAATGAGGATTTGGAGTGTGATAACAAAGGACTTGTGGCATTTAACTTACTGCAGCATTCTAGAAGTAACATGAAAATAAACAGCAAGTTTTTAGGACTTAATTTCTTAAACAATAGATTTGATGCCTCCAATGAAACCAAGGGACAGATTTTCCTTTTGCAGGAGACAATTCACACAAACACCTTATGTGCTACAAATCTAGTTTGGAAGATGCTAAATAGAAAATAGTATTAGTTTATTGTAGTTCCAAGCACATGCTAGAACAGGAACTGGTGGAGACTCCAGTAACATAGCTAACAGACTTCAGTAATGGTCACAAAATACTTTTACCAATTTTCCAGCTGCAATCTGTCATTTTCCTTGTCCCATGCCACAAAACAAGATTTAATTTTTTAACTCTGTTATTTGATACTTCTTTGCCCTGAATTCTAACACTACTACAGTTAGAATGAAATTGATCAGGTTTCCTGAACCACTTCATTTTACCAGGATATTGTACGACATGCAAAGATCTTGGTTATTTCACTATTTAAATAAATACTGAAATCACAAAGGAAGCAAACTCACTTGCTGCTGTTGCTACTGGTTGGGCAATATTAGGAGGTGGCTTCAATTTCATGAGTTCATTAAGACTATTGTTCTTGAGCAGATCTTTCAGCTGAATCTGGTCCTTGGAAGGTGCAGTGGTCAAGGCATTGCGAACTGCTGGTGCTGCCACCGAGGGCCGGGTGGTTGTGCTGGTCTGGATGATCTTGGCCACGGTGATCGTCTGCCGCGAGGTCGTGACAGGCGTCGTTTTTGTCACCACTATGGTCGTCCCCAGAGTTGGAAGCTGATTTATTTGATTCAGCACAAAGGTTGTGGTGGATGGTGGTTGCTGGCAACAAAGAAGCAGGGAAATTTTCAGAAAAGGGTAAAAAGAAAGAGCAACCTTTATTAGACTTCAGTTAGACACAGGATACAGGAGTTTTTAGAAGACAATTGTCTGTCTTCAAATAAGATGCTGAAGTTGCCAGAGTAATATCTTGTGCTGCAACAGTCTGAGCAAATAGTATTTCTCAATACATTGTACATATTTCAGAAGGTTTTTTTTAGATTTTAAGGTAAAGAAAAATAAAATTCATCACCCAGGTCAAGATATGACCACTACAGTTTCCCCCATATCTGACAAAGCCAGTCCAAGCCACTGCTGGCCAAGGCATGGCCACTCAGTGACACTGGCAGTGCCTGTGAGAAGGCATTTGTTTAACAACAGGCAAAAACTGTTACAGCATCAGCAGCTGGGATGGAGGAGCAAGAAAATGTGAGAAAACCCTGCAGACACCAAGGTCAGTGAAGGAAGGGGAGGAGGCACCCCAGGTGCTGGAGCAGGGGCTCCCCTGCAGCCCTTGGAGGACCATGGGTGCCAGGAGTGAAGTTGAGCCCAGGACAAAGGAAAGAGTGGGGAGAAGGTATTTTTAGATTTGTTCTTCTCATTTTCCTCCTCCATTGTTAACTGGCAATGAATTAATTTCCTCGAGTTGAGTCTGGTTTGCCCATGACAAATTGCTGATCTCCCTGTCCTTATCTCAACCCATGAGCCTTTCACCGTGGCGTTTCAGCCTTTGTGCAGCTGAGGTGGAGGAGTGATGAAGCAGCTTTGTGGGCACCCAGCCCAAGCTGAGCCCCCTCCCCACCCAAAGCCTGGAGCAGCAGCTCAGCTCTTACCCGAACATTTAACAAGGCTGGAGTGGAGACAGCCTCTGGTTCTTGTTTCACAGCAGCTGCAGCCTCAGCGTCCAGCCCCAGCTCCAAGGCGCTGAGCGGCACCGACTGCAGAGGGAAGGCAGCAGGAATGAAACCTTCAGGCTTTTGTTCCCAGGCTGTGCCTCAAGTGGCTACACTCTGGCAGAGTGAAGGCCATCGTGGAGCTTCAACACGGTATTTCATGACACTTCTCATGCATTTTATTGCAGAGCAGCTAGACCACAATGACATGAGAGCTCTCCATGGATACCTGGCATTATGTCCCCATGTCATGCCCAGAACTAAGCACATTTCTGTCTGTACTGACCTCAAGTGTTTGACATTGCTTTTTTGTATGGAAGTTTCAAATTAATTCACAAGCCATTTTCCCATCTCAGTACTATGAAGCAAGAAACTTAAGAAAACTCCACATGTTTCAACCACTTGCCATGCACAGCATCTCCTTTAACCCCTTCATCACAGCAAACCCAAACTCTAACAAATCCCTATGTTCTTGTTTTAACCTGCTGAACAGCTGGAGTTGGTGCTGGATTTGCAAGAACCACATCTGGAGAGTCAATATCAAAGAGATCATTTGGACTGATTCCACTCTCACTCAAAGCAGCAAGCAACAGATCTTGTCCTGGCTCCACCATCTCTGGAAAAAAAAAGAAATGAAAGTGTAAGTACAAGTACATTGAACTCTGATTTATTTTTTACCCACACACAACTCCATTTCTTGCATTTAATGGCATTGACAGTGCAGTCTCTTGTACACACAGTCACTTTCTAGATGTGCTCTGGTTCTTTCATTTATTTGTAGGCTTTTCAACATACTCACCACATTTCAAAGCAGGGAGAATTAAATAGTTCACTACAGAAAATGCTACCACACCCATAAACTTGAGACCTCTTCTAGTCTTTGAGGCACTACATTTTCAAGCATTACAAGAAATACCAAGAGCAGAAATGGTGAGCCCATGTTATGCTAATGATCCATCTTTGTCAGTGAAGCAACTGCACGAGGGAAGCACAATTAAAACTCATTTACTTTATCTTGTAACAAGTTAGTGATAAAGAGCTTATAAGGAAAGCTTTAATTTCTTGCTTGCCCTTACATTAGGTTACATTCATTCACTGGAGAAATTTTGTTTTGCTTAGTGGAGAGAACAAATGTGCCACTATTATGGTATGTAACTGCTTATTAAATAGGACACTAACATCAGGTCACAGACTCCTTTATGTGTAGGACAAGCAAAACTAATTTCAAAAAGCTATTCTAGACAGCATAAAAACTTATTAAAAAGCCAAATACTCCATATTTAAAGACGAAGAGAGGAGATAACACATTTCACTTGCTTAAGAAGGAAACCCATCTGCCTCAGTATTAAGAAAAAAATGAAATTATTTCACAGAACTTGAGCTGTTGCTTATACAGTCTAAAATACACCTCAAGCAGATCTTAATTTCACTCACCCTCCACACCCCTTAACACCCACTGGGAATAAAACATTGGAAGCCATTGTAGCCAAACACCTACTCTAAATAGGTAAGAGGACAAAATTATTTGTTGGCATTTTAGATGTTCATTCACAAGACTACAGAACAGCATTCCCTTCTACATGCACAGCTGAGCCACATCCAGCTGGCTGGGCACACATCTTCCTCAGCACTTTTAGCAGAACAGGTAATTCTTGTAATAAGCCAAGCCTCAGGCACTCAGTTCTTACTCTTCCCACTTTTAGTCTGTGCAAGAGCAGGGAGAAACCTTTTGGTTGTGGATTCATACTCACAATTCACGAGATGGTGGCACCACAAGGGCAAGATCCTGGGACAAGGGGAAGATGCATTTGAATGGAGCAAAGACTTAAAGATGCTCCAACAATATCAAAGCAACAAACAATTGGTGGGACTGCTACTGGCTGCACACAGCCCCACCAAACACCTTTGGCTCATCAGAACCAGACTCCTCTTTCTTAAAGGCACTTGAGGTGAGTAAATCAATTTGCAGGAAGGCCTTGTTTGTTGCTATGAGGTGCAGAAAAAATTAAGAAGTTTTAAGTCATCTAGCACACTTAACTGATATGGCAGCACCATTAAAGGATGTCAGCAGCCACTAGCCTGTCTCCCAGAATCCTGAATGGGTCAACAAAAGTGCCAAGATCTGACTTTTAGTTCCACCTTTCATTCCAGAAAGATTGTGCTTCTCAAAAAAAGGGCACTATATATATATAATATATATACACACTTTAATTAGGTAGGATAAATCCTTAACTTCATCAGACTAAAATCTTCCCAGTGACCATCACAGCCAAGTTTAGAAGCCTGCAGCTTTGTTTACTAACCAGAAACAGGTGAGGGGAGGAAGGTTTACGTCTGAAGATGAAATTTTTGCTTTTCAGTACTTTTGGTGTTCAGAAGTTGAGAGCAGCTACTGAAGATGAATTTTGCTACAGAAGGGGAATTCACACAGGTCACCCCATCAAAACAGCTCCAAAACACTTCAAAATAACTTCACAGTGTCCATTTGGGAAAGAGGCATGAGCACCCTTCCACACAGGGTAACAGCTTGGTTCAAAGGACAAATAAACTAAAATGTCTGAATGTACAGTGGCAAAACCATCAGTTAAGAAATTCCTTGGTCTTTATGGAGTTGTGATCACCCCACTGCTCAATGAAGACAGGACTAAAACTTGGTTGAGAGTTAAGGGTCTGGACTAAATAGAGGCACAAAAAGGCAGAAGCAGCAGAAGCCTGGGGCTTTTCACTTAGGAGAAGGAAGAAAAAATGAAAAGACTCAAGAACTCTTAGTCTGCTCTCAGAATATAGGAATGAAAGGCCTTTCTATGAAGTTGAGACTCAAAGCAAAACCAAAGCAAGAAGAAAAACCCACAGCAACACCACAAAAACACATCTTCCCCAGCCACCCCACGAGGGTGTCCCAACCCATTCCATCTGTTTCAAGTCCAGTTTAACATTTCCACGATGCCACTGACCCCAACGTGTTCACCCTTTAAAAACCTGATGGCTGAGACCTTACAAGTTCCACAGTTCAGAAAAAACCAACTCATAGCAGTAATGCTTTAGTTGCTTATTTCAAAGTTTTCAGTAAATGACTGGTGATAGAAACCAGCAAAGCAATTCCTACAATTTCAGAGTAAATATCTCCAGTTTAGAGTCAGCCCTTTCTAGTGAGGCTGTTTTCATTTAAGAAACCCCCCAGCTGCACCCCTCTCCTGACACCCCAAATTTTAAGTCTTAAAAATTCATGGTTGCTCACAACCCAGCAAAAAGCTCAGTAAAACAACAGCAATTGTTTGTCTGTCAGTCTGGACAATGAAAGTTTGATTAGTTTCACTTATTTTGTTTCTGTACAGTAGGAACAAAGCTGCATTGTCTGGAACAAAAGGAATTCTGAACTTCTAGATTTTTTACATTAGAAGTCACTGAATACTTAGCACCAATTTTAGCCTTTGTGCAACTTCCAAGCACCAATGCTGCCCACCCTCCTCATTTTAATTTAGCAAGGAAACTAAATGAGGAAGAAAAGAAACATACAGGAGAAGCTGCATTGTGATAACATTTTATTTTCTGTAGCACATGCTGGTTAAGCTTCAAACATTATCAGGCTGAACCAGCTCCATAATCTTGCAAGGTAGGAGGCTCCTCAGCTAACACAAGTGAAAGTGACTTTATCAAGCTCTGCAGCTCAGCCTTGGCAATACTATATAAGGACCTGTTTGCCACATCTTCAAAATCTCCGAAAGAAAATACTTATTAAAAAGTTGTGAATATTACAAGCTGTTCCCTGAGGATTTCATCACTCAAAGAACTGTTTTGAGCATGTAGAATCTTGCAGATAAGATTGTCTATGTTTAGTGAGGTAGTCCAATGTCACTGAGCAAGAATCAGCCTATTAAATGAAACTAAAAAAATGTATTTATAAAATTTCAACAGTAGTAATATCTTAATTACTTTCTTTGTATAAAGAAAAAACAAACTGGTGCTATTTCATGAAGGGCTACCAAAACACACCAAACATTTCTGAAAGGTGCTCTCCTGGTGAAGAACATAGCTTAAAACTTTGATAAAGAGGCAGTTTCGTGATCACTGCACATTATGTAAATAATTCCTGATTTAAAGATACAAAACCAGAATGCCATGTTTAATATCATGTCATGTATCCATGCCAACCTGGCTCTCTCTCTCCTTCCATTTTAGCTTTGGTACAAAGAAACAAAACAAAAAAAGAAAAAAAAAAAGATTCTAAAACACATGTCAAGCAACCTGCTCTGTTTCCCCTGAGAAACATAATGGTAGAACCCCAAACAATGAAAAGCCTTTTGATTTTCAGGTCTGTGAGTTACACACTGTAACACTGCATGCTGAAGTGCTTATTTCAAACCCATAATCGATTACAGTATCACAAGTTACTCCAAAGCAAACATCCCAATCAAGCAGGCACTGCTGCTCCCAAGCCCTTCTCACAGCTGGGCGTTAATGCCTGCCTGGGACACAGACAGCATTCACAGCATTCAGAACCTCTGCTCTGTCACTGGAAAGGTTTTCCCACTGCCCTTTTGGGGAATACCTGTCACCTGAGCTGTACTGGAAGCCGTTTGGAACATCACACAAATATTGGAGTTGGAGAGACAAGACAGCTTTGCCCTGCAAATTCTGGGCCTGTCTGAACCATGAGTTGTTATTGACCTGAAAGTTTCACATCTCCCTTTGCAGGCTCTGAGAGCAGAGGTGCAAGAGCCCCGTCCCACCCAACAGGATTCTCTGCATAGCCACGTGGGCTCTGCTCATTTCTCAGCTTTTGTCTCCAGAAGGCAACCTGGTAACAGTAAAAAACAACAATTCAAGCAAGCCAACCCCTTCTGGTCCTCTGCAAGTCACTATCCAATCAAAGAGCAAAACCCTAATTAATGGACTCACTCATCCTTCCATGCCTTAACCTCAAGACGAGCAGTTAATTTTGCATTCACACGCACAAAGGTGCTCTCACAAAAACCAGAAGTTAACTCCAATCCTGGAAAAATAGTTCCCACTTTTCAAGGGCTGGTTACCACTCAAACCTCAAAGCTTTCAAGGACAGGAGGGACACTCCAGGGCACTGTGGGCTTCAACTCTGCCTCAATGCTTTTTAATGCCTGTTCTACAAAATTTACAACTGCCATGTTACACAGTCTGCAAATGTGAAATTCAGAAGTTCTGAAAATTTAAAAGACTTAACAATGCAATAATTTGGCATGAAATCTGCTTTCAGACTAAAAGGCTGGAGCTGGTAATTTGGCCAGCAGTGAAAGTTTTTAACAAGTAAAATCTCAAAGAGAAAGAGCAGCATGTGAGCACCAGGAGCCTTAGTTTTAGCCTGGGAGGCAGTGCCAGGTGTGTCTCAAAGCTCCATTACCTACATCATGACCTGCTTCAACAGCTTTTAGAGTTGCTCTCAGCCAGTTTTGAAACCAGAGTAGTCTGGACAAAAAGACAAACTGCCCACATTTTATTTCTAAATATTAAGATTGCATACAAATATAACATCTCATAGCTGTGAGGGAGATACAGAATACCAATTCAAATGTCACGCTGTTACACAATTTCAATTCTTGCTTTACAACATCAACTACAGATTTTCATTTCGGGGGAGGGCAGCTTACAAAACACTAATGTACGTTTTTAAATAATTTTAATCCAAACAGAAGCTTGGTAGTCTAAAGCCAAATAGGCTACCACCGAGTTAATTCCTAACTTCACACTGTGCCGTTTGATCACACTAGATTTTTTTTTTACTCACTCTGGAGATAGCTAACAGATCAATTCAAGGGTTTTGTTTTTAGGCATTTACAAAATCTGTCTCATCTTTAACAGGTATCAAACACATAGAACCAGCCTAAGAGTACCTGAAAGAAAGTACAAAAGTTCTGATTTATACCCTCAAATGCAGCGTGGAACCTGGTCAGCTAAAAATAATAAAGAAACAACCCAAAAAAAACCCAGGAGAAAAACCCAAAAGGCCTCTTCCCCATCAGACTGTAGGAGCATTTCTACGTTAAACTATTACTCACCCTAGCAACCTCTGTTTGAGGTGCGCTCGTTAAGAGTCCCTGGACTTTGAGGCCGTGTCTGTCGCCGCGGTTCAGCTCCCCGGGAGCAGCGGGGCCCCAGAGGGCTCGGCAGGGCGGGGAAGCCCCCGGGGGAGGCGACGGGAGAGCCGGGGGGTCGGCGGCTGCTGCCCCGCCACCTTCCCACCAACACGTGTTCCCGACATAAACTTCCGGGTTGGGCCAGAATCGGCTGCGTAATCCCGTCCCATGCGCGACTTTTTGTTTCCAGACCTTCACCTCTTTAAAGATCCCTCCAACAGCACCGCGATCCCGGGGAAGGGCGGGAGGGCTCCGTCTCACGGCGGCTTTCGGAGCCGCTCCGGCACCATAAATCAAACACCCCCATCCCCCCCGCCTCGTTTCTCCATTTCAAACCTCAACAATCAGCGGCCGCGGAAAGAGCGCACAAAGGCGCGGGCCGGCCCGGGGGGCTCTGCCCGCGCAGGGATGCGGCGAGGGGGGGGGCGGCCGAACGCAGCGCCGCGCCCGCCCCCGTTAGAGAAGCGCTCCCCCAGAGCCGGGGGGCCCCGCCGCCCGCCCCCGCACGCCCCCGGGCACGAAGTTCGCGGGACAACCGGGGCTCCGCCGGGGCGGCGGCGGCGCCTACCCCGCCCGCCGCGCCGCCCCCGGCCCACCGGGACCCCTGCGGGGGCGGCCGCGCCGCCTTCCCGGGCTGAGGGACCGAGGGAGACGCGGAGCCGCTCCCAGCACAACGGGTCCTCCCCGGACACCCCCGCGCCGCCGCCGCGGGCCCCGGTGAGGAGCTGAGGGGAAGAAACCCCCGGGGCGGCCCCGCAACGCGGGGAGCGGCCAGAGGCGGCCAAACAGACGTGACGCCAAGCAAAAGAGCAGCGCGGGACTTACTCTCTGTCGCACTCGATCCTCCCGCGGGCTCCTGGAAGTCTCCGCCGCCGGCCCCGCCGCCCGCCGCTTTCTAACTCACAGCCGCCATCTTTGCCCTCCCTCCCCTCACAGGGGAGGGGGGGCCGGGGGCCGCCCGCACCACGTGACCCGGGCCGCGCCTCCCTCCCCCCGCCGCGCCGCGCGCGCTCCCCGCCCACGTGACCCCGCCAGCCACCGCCCGCCGCTGGCGCGCGCTCGGCACCACGTGACCCGCCCCCCGCCCGCGGGCTCCCCGGTCACGTGGCCGCCGCCGCCGTCTCGCGCCCACCCCCTCCCCCCCCCACCGCCGCCACCGGGCCCCGGCGCGCGCTCCCCGCTCGCCCCCCCGCCACGTGACATGCCGCGCCTCGGTTTTTCCCTGCTCTCAGCAACGAGAAGGCAGAAAGTTCCTCGTTCCCTCCCCCCCCCAAAAAAAATCCCCGGCGTATCCACCGTCCTTCCAATAAGCGACGTCCCCGCGGGCGGGCCCCGCCCCATTGCGCCGGCCGCAGTCGAGCCTTGGCGATCCGGGCCCGGTTCCCGGTAGGGTGGGGGGAGGGGAAGGCGGAGGCGAACGGCTGCGAGCAGTCACGTGACCTGGGCTCCCGCAAGATGGCGGCTGCCGGCGAGAACTCGGCAGCGCGGCGGGGCTCTCGCGAGATCTCGCGTTTCTCGCTGCATCACAGGGCAGGGAGGGCGGGGGAGGCGCCGTGCGCGCGCCCCCGCCTGAGGTGGCGTTGGCGGGAGCGGCCCCGGAGCGGCGGGACCGGGCCGGGCCGGGCCCTGGGGGCTTCGGCGTGATGGGAAACGCTGGCATCTGAGCTCATCCCCGCCCGTGCTCCCGCTGCTGAATGCGTCTCACTCCAGGCAGCCCCCTGGTCCCGTCCCGTCCCGTCCCTCCGCGGTTGGCGGTTCCTCGGTGCGGCCGGTGCCACCCCGCCCTGAGGACTCCGCCACCTCCGCCCCTCACGGCACCGCGGCTCTGCAGAGCTCCTGCACGGGAACCCCCCAGGAGAATGCGGGGGCACATCCCTGCTGCCCTCCCTGGGGTGCTGGCAGATGAGTTTTCCCTTGCGAGTTTTGTACAAGCTGCTAATGTGAAACTTGCTGCTGCAAAGAGTGAGTTAAAACCTGGAGACCCCTCATGCTAGTTTCACATTTGGAGACATTTTTTTTACAGCTGGAGGCCCCCAGACTGAGAAGACTTGTTAAGAGACAATCTTCCAATAAAATGCTTTCCCAGTTGTGTAAAAACACGAAAATTTGTAAGAACTTTCACACAGAATTGAGCCAGACATAGATGAAGAGTAAGCAATCATGAAATACCTTCCAATGTTCAGTATTACTCATTCAATCTTGTGCAAGTTTGCTTATTTTATCATTAGACAAATTTAACAGGGATTAATATAACCAATAAAGGATTAGACAGATTAAGGCTAAACTATTTAAAGACAAAGCAACGTTAATTAAACTGACTTAAGTAATTCAGATTAATCAGTGATGCTTCAGATGGAAAGAAAGATGAGAGAAGTGAGGCCAGAGACCAGAAGAACAATTTAAATGGCAGCTTTTGTCTTGGTTATTGCCCTCTGCACACTTCAGATGAAGGCATGATGAAGTACAGTTTACACGTGCTGAATCGAACTTTAAATCTCAGCAGCTCTGTACAATCGTGACAAGAAAGGGAGGGTTTTGATGTCTTGAGTTGAAAAGGGAGTTACCTGTCAGCGTTTGTGATCATCCTCGACTGCAATAGGTGAGTAATCTCGCTGGTGGAAATGCTGGTTTCCATTGGCGTGGAATTAGCACAGGCACATCTGTCTGCAGGACTCTGTTTCCATAGAATTTTGGCATGTAATTCACAGATCTCATTGCACTTTCTAGTCAGAGATTTTTTTTAAATCATTGGTAGATACAATTCTGAATATAATTATATTTTATAATCTATGAAATGCACTTAGCACCTACTGGCATTTTACTCTGTGACTTTATAAAATGATGTTGCTTAATGTAATATTCAGCAGTTACCCTCAGGGATTGTTTTCACTTGATTTCTAGTGGCTGAAGCACAAATTGTAGGGATTTCATCTTGTGAACGAGAAATTTGTGTAAATGCTGTCATTTATTTTGCAAATTGCAAATATGACAGCTGCTGTGTGAGAACTTGCGCTCAGGTGGGAACATTTAACAAGCATCTCCTTGGTATATTGGACAGAAGATGAAACTATGAATTCAAATATAAGATTCTTTTTTTTTAAACTGGATGAAGTGTTCATCTAGACCGAACAGATTTACCTTGAAGATTTTCTTCCCTTTCTGAGCAAATCAACGCCTCGCTCGCTCTTCCTCCCCTTCCCCCACAAAACAATTTCACATTTCCGCAGTAAAACGTGGTGCTCCCGGGAGCCGCTCATGCGGCACTACGGGAGAGAATATTTAGGTCACTGGGTTTTAGCGCTGCTTCTAGCGGGAGCCGCCCCGCTCCCTCCGGATTCCGGGACTCGGCAGCGCTCTCTCCATGTGCTGCTGCTGCTGCTGCTGCTGCTGCTGCTGCTGCTGCTGCCTGTCCCGAGGCTCGGGCGGCTCCAGCCACGCTCCTTTGGGCCGGAGCCTTTAGGATTTTACCTTCTCCTCATGGCTGGTTCGCGGTCGCAGCCAGCTGAGGGGTGAAGCCAACGTGTTTTGCTAATTCACGGTGTGATCCCACCGCGCCGGGAGCAGCGGCCAGTTTGAGATGACGTTGTTTTCTTTGTTGCTCTGGGGAAGAGAATTCCTTGGCTGCCTTTGCCCTCTACTGGTGGCCCGCACGGCTCCGATACCAACTCAGTTCCTTTGCTTAATATACATATATAAAATAATTATTTAAAATATACAACCCCCATCAGCTCAGCAAAACCACTCAGGCGTTTCCAGAGCTTTCCCAAGACATTAGGAAGAGTGCTCCCTATTACTTGAAGAAGGAAATCATCTTAGTAATTTATGAAGATCTTTTTTTTTCCAGTTTCATCCCAACTGTGCAATAAGTACAGTGCAAACTGGGGTGGAAAAATCAGAGCAGTGTCTGCTCTGGTGCTTTTGCAGAGAGCTTAGAGTACCTGCCTTGATGGTAGAACACCATGGACATGGATGTTCATGGACATGATGCCCAGAAATGTCAGCTGGCTGCAGCTTTGAGTTTATAGGGAAATACCCAGTGTGTTTTGGTTGCCTCTCTGTAAAATTCATGTGCCTGGTGATCGCAGACCCAGGTGTAACAAATGTCAGAGCTGGGTTTGTTCTGCCCTCTCCCAAGTGCCTGAGTGCAGGGCTGTCACAGGAAGGGGAGGGGGTGGCCTGGAATGCTGTGCTGCCTTCTGAATTCCTGCCCTGTGAGCCCCCAGTTGCTGTGGGACAGCTTGGAAGGGACGAGGCCTGAGTTCTTGCTTAAGATGAGAAGGGTTTTTTCCTGCTAAGGGAAAGGATGGCTTTCAGCTGTATCACTGCCTGGCTGTTTATGTCACTGTGGGAATGCCCCAGAGACAAGCAGCAGCCTGTGGCTGCAGATAAGCCTGGGTGAGAAGCCACCCCTGTGGCGATAGGGCTTGGGTCAGAGCAAGTGCCACCTCCCAGGTCCTGAGCACACTCAGGTGGGCTTTGCTGCAGGAGGGGTGGCACAGATAGGAAACGGGAGTCAGGCACTGTTGGTCAATGTAAGCGTTCTGCTTATCGTGGAACAGCAGAGCCCTGTGTGGCAATTTCCTGACTTCCACCATGGCATCCACTTGGCATCCACCCAGATCCCTGATCCATGTGTGCTTTGGGTCATTGCTGTGTAACTCTTTGCTATTGTATTTTCCTGATTTCAAAGCCTATGTACTAAACCTCTTGGCAGCTTCTGACCAGGGAATCGATGCTGAAGGCAGTTCCAGCTCTCCTGGTGATAATGATGGCTCTGTCATTTGGCTTTGTAACATTTTAGCTGCCCTCGTTATGGAATGGGGATTTACATAAGGTCTTTGATGCTTTTAGAGCAATGCTGGAGTATTACCTGCTCTCCAGGAAAGCTTGGAAGATGGAACTAATAGACTTAAACTTCAGCCAGGGAGATCTAAGCTAAACATCGCGTAAGCAGCCTAATAATTTCACAGAGCAGAGTTTTACAATCCCGCCAGGATTAGGGGTCCCCCGCATCCCCGCTGTGAGGTGGCGTGGGCTGTGTGCCCTGCGGAGAGGTGCAGGAGGGAGGCGGCGCTGGGAGTTCCGGTGCCCCGGCCGAGCGGGCAGGCCCGGGTACCGCCGGCGCTCCGCGGGCTCGCCCGGCCCGGAGGGTCCCGGAGCCGCCGCCGCCGCCGCGCGCTCCAACCCACGTGGCGCGGCCCGGCCGGGGGAGGGGCGTTCCCTGCCGGACCGCCAATCAGAGCGCTGCTCGCCCTCGGCACGGACCAATCAGCGCCCAGCGAACGCACATTTAAACCCTGTTCCCGGGAGCCGCGGTCACTGCGGTGTGACAGGGGGAGGGCGGGTTATGGCGGCTCATGCCAATCAGAGGCCTGAGCGCCATGATTGGCAGGAGGTTAAACCAATGGGGTTGCCAAGGGTAACGCGGCGTCTCCCTGCGGAGCGGTTGGCGGCGCCGGGGACTCCGCGGGGACAGTCGGGGCCGCCCGGCGCGGGGGCTCCGGGGCGCGGGGCGGCCGCCGCCGCCGCCATGGCCGGAGGTGCGCGGTGCGGAGCGGGCATGAGCGGAGCGGGGCCGGGGCGCGGCGGGGCCGGCGGGGCTGGGCCCGCGCGGCGCGGGGCATCTCCGCGGCGCGGAAGCTCCTCCTGGGAGGTGCGGGGAGCCGGGGCCGGCGGGACTCCTCCCCCGCGCGATGTGCGCAGCTCGCCGGGAAGGGGCTGGGCCGCCGCGGCTCGCCCTGCCGCATCCAGCCCTTTAAACATGGCGCAGGCCGCGGCGGCCGGGCGATGACCGCGGGCGGCAGCGCCGGACATGGCTCAGGCGCCGATCTTCCCCCGTTGCTCCTAGGGAAGAACATGCCCAAGACCAGGGCGGGCGGCGTGGAGAAGGCAAGCCCCGAGAGCGCCGAGAGGAAGGGCCCTAGCCGCCCCCGGGCCGGCGGGGTAAGCAGTGCCCGGGCCTGGGCGGGCGGAGCGGGGCGGGCGGCTCCCGGGGTCTGCGGTGCCCTCCGCTTCCCCCCGGTGCGGGCGAGCCGGCGTGCGGGTTGTCCCGGGGAGCCGCGGGGCCCGGGCCTTCGGGAGCCCCTCAAATCATTCAGAAATCGGTTAACTTTAAGTACAGTCGGACTCTTGCCGTGTTTCCCTGTGCCCTTCCGCAGACAGGCACTAAGCTCGGCGTTCCCTCCGTGCCATCTTCCCCGTCCTGTAGTTCTGTCACAGGCAGCTGGCCGGAGCTGTCTCTTTGCCTTTAACTCCCAATGGAAATAGTTGTGGCTATTGCATTAAATCCTGGAGCCCCTCTGCAGCCAGCCTTTCGTGTGTTTTGCTGCGCTGAGAAAATCTCTGCTCTCCGGGCTCTCAAGCCTGGCACAGACAAAGACGTGGCAGCGGCATCTCGGTTGCGCCAAGAGCGCAGCAGGCAGGGAGCTGGGAATGAAGGGAGGAAGCTATGCTGGAAAAAGAGTTGTTCGTTTCCTGTTCATGGTGTATTCAAAGCCTGAAGGCTCAGCTGGCAGGTGGACTGCAGTTCACTGCTTTGGGCTTTCTCCCAAAATGCCCGTATTTAAACTTCTTATTAAATCTGGAGGACTTTTAGGCCCAGGGTTCATTGCTTGTATTTGTTAAAACGGAGTGTTTTCATAGTATTTCATGCTTTGAAGCCTCGTTTTTTTAATAAGCAAGTTTTGCCTTTCATGGGCCTTTCAAAAATATTGGAGGTCAGGGAGTATCTGTCTGATTTGCTTTTTCTCAGGCTGTTCCATCGTAATCTCAGTCTTTAGTAGTTTATTTGTGGACTAAGATTTGAGCCTTTAACTGGTCTGTTTTTTTGTGAATTATGTACATAGGAAGTTTGTTATTCGTGACCATGTTAATTGTTAAAATTATCCTATCTGTTCTATTGTCTACTTTGTTTGCTTTTTCAGTGTCTGTGACTGAAATGCTGAGGTATTTGTTTAGTCAGCTATATTGGAGCTATCTTTTTTTAACTATTGGGACCCTTTGTTCCTTGCTTTTCCAAGAAAATGGATGCATATTTTTGTTGTTTTAACTGGCATGCAATGTCTGAAAATTGCTTTTGGTTGAGTCAAACTATAGCCAAGAAAAACTCATTCTGCCCAAGCTGCATCTGTTTGTCCAGACACTGAGATTTCACGGTTGGAATGTGCCTGACATCCCCTGCACAGGCCAGCACAGCCAGGTGGCAGGAGGCTGTGAAAGCAAAGGTGACAGGACTCCACTCATCTTTGCTAAATTTGACACTGCTCACTGTTGGCATCCTGGGGCCTGAGCCAACCCCAGGCTCTCTGGTGTCTGGCCATGCCAGAGGGTTTTGCCATTTTCCTGCCTGGGCTTTGCATTGATTCTTTAATGGGCTTTTTTTGCCATAAACAACCTTTACACTTTATGTCATATAATGGATAAAATATAGCACTGTTTATCTCCCGTGCTTTGCTGAGAGCTGTCACTCAAGGCAGGCTGTAAAACTGATTCCTGTGCTGCTCAGCTGAGCATATAATTTGCTACAACAACATTTGACACCTCCTGAGAGTAGCTGCGTAGCTCATACCTCTCTGGCTGTGAGAGCTCTGTATTGGGCCTGGGCAATTTTTGCTGCACTATTCATATTTTTTTTGGCTTGTGCTCTTTGAGGCCGCCTTCCTCCCCAGTAGCTCAGGCTTGGGGTTTTTTTTAGCACCAAAGTTCATACTGTGAAGCACAAGGGTGGAGGCTGGAGTTAGCTATGATTATTACCCCATCCTGCCACATTTTATTAGTTAAGTTCTCAGAGTGCTCAGCACTGTTATGTTTTCACTTAGAAATCACAACCTCAGTGAGGGTGATGTGCTTCAAACAGTGTAATTCCATCAGCACAGTCACCTGGCAGCCCTGGTTGCTGCAGATTGTTGTGGATGCCAGCTTGAGGTTCCTGGAATCTCTGTGCTGAACTGATTTTTTTGTGTGGGTCTGTTTTAGGAGAATGTGTTTATTGGTCAATCCAAAATCTACAGCTACCTGAATCCCAACAAAGCTCCTGGTGCTCGCCCCCCGCTTCAAGAAGAGAACTCGGTCATGTATCACGAGGTGAAATGTCAGGGCAAAACACTAAAGGAAACCTACAGGAAAGGAGCTGGTAAGATGGAGCTTTGGATTGCTTCTCTTGGTGCATGTGCTCCCACTGCCCCCAGTTCTGACGTTTTCATCAAGAAATAAAAGCAGTGAGGAGGAGCCCAAATTGTGGATGCTGAGTGCCAGGTTGACAGTGACTAGAAATGGGAGTTTCTGTAAGTTTATGAAGGGGAAGAAATCCCATCTGCCTTGTGTTTAAAGGTGCATTTAACAGCCTTGGTAATTTGTCAAAACACTTTGATCAAACACTTTTACAAGCAGGTATTCTCAGTCCCATTTGATGCAGGGACTGCCAGGCTTTCTGAAACTTGGGGCCTTTAGTTCCTAATTTGGGTCCCAGTTTTGACAAGGCAGTGAAGATGGTTTAGCTTGTCCCCCTGCTGAGGCCTTGCAGCTGTGCTTCTTTTCTCCAGTGAGCCTCAAACATCTGTCTCAGCAGATGGGACTGTTAAACCTGATTATTTACTCTACATAAAAACGTTATTGAGCTTTAAACCACTCTCACCTACCTCTGAGTCAGTTGTCTGAGGAGGAGGATGTGGTTGTATTGGGGTAGGATGCAAAAAAACAAGTAAATGTTGGTTGTGGGGAGTAGATTTCTTATCAGTGCCAGCCCTTTAGTTCCCATGGATTTATCCTGGGTGGCATTGGCCATTTGGCACCAACATCTGCAGCTGCTGAGCCCAGCACTGCAGGGTCATTGCTGTCCTTTCTCTCGTTTGACAGAGCTCTAAACCCCTGGAATTCATTTAAAGCACTCGGGTATAGCTGGCCCTAAGTTCAGAGCCTTACTCGATTTCCTTGTCACCAGGAAAAAAGAATGGTGGCAAAATAGTTGAAGGTGCTGTGAAACCAGAAGAGCAGAAGGATAAGGAAGGTGGGTGCAATCCTTCAGTGCCCTCCTCTGATCAAAACCAAGAAACTGTGGAAAGCCAGAAGACTCCCCTGCCTGCAGACTGTGCTGAGGAGGCCAATGCAAAGCCAGCTCAGAAGAAGATGGTTAAAGCAAAACGAGGACCAAGGAAAAAGTAAGTGACTCGTGGAATTGTGAAAGGACAGCTCTTTGTTTTCTCAAGAATATCACACTTTAAAAACCCTAAAATAGCATCTAAGTACCTATTTTGCAGAAGACTCCTGTGTCTTGAAAGCAAGCCTAATGTGTTCTATTGTTCTATCACAAGTGAAACATTTGCTGGTCACCTATGGAAAAAAAGAAATTAATGATCCATTAAGACCTACTTTCCTGTGGACAAATGGGAATGTGTCTTGTCAGAAACAGAGCAGTTGGAGGCTTCCTGGCTGAGCTGATACCCTTTCTCTTGGTGTCAGAGTAATGTGACCTAACATTAATGAATTCCTTGCCAAGCAGTTTTCATGACCTAAATTTTCGAGTGCCTTCTGGCAAGGCACGCAGGGGGCCCCAGACTTGTAATGTGACCTTCAGTTGATTTCTAACGACATCTCACTTGTATTGTTCAAGAATTAGTACTGGAGGAATGGAGTTAGTGTGGGGAAGAAAAGGGATGTAGCTGTGGCTTGAAGCTAAGAGTCCTGATAAAAACCACTGATTCATATTGATCACTTTTAACTTGCCAAGCTCAAATAAAACATTCTTGCAGATAGCTTTGCTCTAGCAGTGTAACTTAACAAACAGTCTGAAATGTGTGTGTGTGTTCTCTGTTTCTTCCTCCTTAGAACACAAGGAAGAACACCAAACAGAAAAGTGACAGATTATTATCCTGTTAGAAGAAGTTCCAGGAAGAGCAAATCTGAATTGGAGGTAGTGCTTCTTGTTAAAATGACATAACTTACAACATGTCTGATTAGCTGAAAATTTGAGGAACTGTGTAACTATGGTTTTCATTCCAAATGCAAATAAAGTTGTGCACCTGAAGTAATGTTAAGAACATGCTTAAAATTTGGAAATGCTGGTCCAGTTTAGAACAGAATCCAGCTGTTTATGTATTTGGGGGGGGCAGAAATCTTTCTGCTGTTCAGTTTGCTGGAAATATGAGGTGGTTTGGAACAATGAGTGTCACTGGTGGGTAATTTCCTTCCAGCTCTAGAAGAAGCTACAAAAGCTATCAACAATATTGTGGTTTTGTTTGTTCTTGTTTATTCTGCAGACTGAGGAAAGGAGGAAAATAGATGAGCTGATTACAAGTGGGAAGGAAGAAGGAATGAAGGTAACTGCAGTGCCAACCTAAGTAGTCATGTACTGTTTATTACACAGTATCTTGATGTTAATCTATTTAAACAGACAGTAGCAGAACTCAGTCTCAGGACCCTGCAATTCTCTGAAAATGCAGGAAAACTGGAACACACAGTCCTTCCTTTAAGTGAGCATTGTTGGTCTCTGAAGGATATTTCTGTGCAGCCTCAGTTATAAATACTGAGGGGGCTATAAGGTCTTTACAGAAATGCACTCCTAAGTTCTTTGATTGGAAGATTTTGTGTCCAGCTACCCAGTAACTCAGAGTGTGTCCCAAACTCATCCTGCATTTCTTCCACAGTGCCACACATTGTGCTTCTACAGCTTTGTCTGCAGTACACACCAATTCCCTTTTGCAGCAGTTTTTTCATGACAAATCATTTCCTAGTAATCAGCATATCTGCAATGATGTAAATCAGCTGGGAAATGAGAAAGTATTTTCTTTTCAACTCAACAGATTGATTATATTGATGGCAAAGGGAGAGGAGTAATTGCTACTAAACATTTTAATCGAGGAGAATTTGTGGTTGAGTATCACGGGGATCTCATCGAGATCACTGATGCCAAGAAACGAGAGGCTGTGTATGCTCAAGACCCATCCACAGGCTGCTACATGTACTATTTCCAGTACCTCAGCAAAACCTACTGGTAAGCTCAAGTTTCTATTGATAGAGGCTTTGAATGCTGCTAATTCTTTTCTTGTTTTCATGCAAATTTTTTGTTTTTAATGGGAACTGTGAATGATGAAATCTTCTGGAGCACTGTTCCATGGTCTGAGAGCCTCCTGTACATGTGGGCTATGAGGAGTGGTACTGACTCAAAGCCCTCTTTGAAGTACAGCACAAGCTATGTGGAGAGCTGCTCTGCTTGGATGAGGCTTGGAGTTCTGCAGTGGTCTTCTGCCTAAATTTATCCTCTTGTAGAATGGACTCTTTTATCTGAATTGCAAGGAGCTGGTTTGGAAAGCAGGATGGACTGACTCCCTGGAAATGTTTCTTTCAACTTTGACTTGGTGTCCTTGTTGCTCTAGTCTCTGACACCCACTTCAGTCCAAGCTTTATAATTTTTTTCACATCTGGGTTCTGCTATTCCTGGAAACAGGGAGCTCAAACAGCCCAAAGATTTCATTTTCTGGGTTTTGTACTAACTTAAAAATCTCCCTGAATTGTTTTAGTTTCCCTGCCTTGCCATATTATGGCTGCCTATTTAATCATGGCTGTTCTGTAATGTAACATGATAATATTCTGTTTCTCCTTCATTTTTCAAGACTCACGTGGGTTCCTCCTTCTTTGTGTGATTTGCACTTTGGGTTTTGCTCCCAGCTGCCCCTGTCCCAGGCGCAATCCCGCGTTCTGTTCTTGCTCTTTCAGTGTCGATGCTACGAAAGAAACGAATCGTCTGGGAAGGCTCATTAATCACAGCAAGTGTGGCAATTGTCAGACCAAGCTCCACGACATCGATGGTGTGCCTCATCTCATCCTCATTGCTTCCAGGGACATTAAGGCAGGTGAAGAACTCTTGTACGACTATGGAGACAGAAGCAAAGCTTCCATTGAAGCTCACCCGTGGCTGAAACACTAATTCATCTTCCTTGTTTTGGGGTTTTTATTTTTGGACTGAGTGTTCTACAAGGAGTCAGTGCATTTTTATTTGTTTTTCTGCCCTCACTTCCCTCAGCTTTCTTAGTGGATGGCTTATGGTCTTCCAGGCTCCTTAAAAACTGCCTTTTTGCTTTGCAGTATTTAAATACCTATTACAGTTTTCCAGGCAGGCTTGAATAATTGACCTTAGATTGCCAAAACTTTTATATCATAAAAGGAAAACCCTCGTTAAAATTCGAATGCTTCTGCGTAGTGACCAGTGCCACTTGAGCAGGGAAAGACTTGCACAGAAATTGAATCACTGGGGTTGTGCTTCTGCTTTTGCAAGGAAATCTCACGCCCCACTCTGGGGTGCTGAGCTTGGCTTTATGACAGAAGTACTGCTGTACTCTGACTTGGTCATCCAGTGGCTTGACTGCCTGTCAGACTGCTTTGCACAGCCCAGTGCTGACAGGCTTCTCTGGGATGGATGTACTGTCATTCTCAAATAATTTGTGGTAGGAATCCACTTTCTCCTGTGTCATACATTCTGTTGGCAGTGAACTTCAAATGCACTGGCACTGAGGGAAAAGGATGGTCAGATTGACTGCTTCCTTTGGAGAAATTACTCCCAGCCAAATGAGGATAAATTTTGATAGACTGGGTTGATACTGATTACAGCTGTGAAGATAGAACTTTACAGTGAGAATTAATGTTTGACATTTACTTATTTTCTAAACTTTGAGAAGGTACCTTTTTTATAGTCGATGGCTGATTCTTGGAGGTGTCTCCCAGAGGATTTTAAAGAAGTAAAAACTCTCCAAAAGTTTTTTATATTACCTTCCTATGCTAATTAGCCACATCAGAAGCTATTTATTTACTGTGAATGCTTGAAGTAGAGCATAGTGGTTCCAAAAATAGGAGTCATCTTCATATGCAGCTTCAAACTGTAGTGATGGAGTTCATGCAGTGAAGAAAGCAGATTCCTTATTGCCTGGTCCTGTAGGTCTGTCCAGCACAGTCTGGTCCCACTGTCTCACATGGGAGTCGAGCGCTTGGCATCTCGTGGATGTTTGGATGTTTCTGTTGGAGAGCCAAATCTGGGATATAGGCAGGCAATACAATGCAGGTCCTTTATGTTAAAGAGGAATTCTTACCAGTTGGAATTTTTGCCAAGGCAGGCTTGGCATGTGTGTAGATGAAAATGGCTGTGAGCCATCAGCCACGCTTGCTGCTGGAAGATGTCAGCAAGGGATCTGTGGCTCTGTTAATGTCTTCTATTCCTCATGTCTCGAAGGCTGCTGCTGTTCCAGCTGAATGCCCTCTAGACAATCTTATGCTTGCCTATGTGATAGGTCAGATAGCAACAACATCCTGGTTGTGTGCTCCAGCAGCAAGAGAGGTGGCTTAGTGATGTATTTTTTAAATTAAAAACTTGAAGACAATGTCTCTGTAAAATAAAGAATATATTTATTATTGATGAAACGGCTGCTATACTACCTGTCTCCATTGCAGTTTTATGAGCATTTTGAAAGAAAGCTGTGAAAATCATTAGCTATTAAATGCTTTATATTATTTACTGCTTCACACAAGGCAAACTCGTCAGAGGAAGCCTGGGTATTTTCCCATTTCTGAAGAATTAACTGGAGACCTGTTACATTACATGTACTGAGTTTCAGGTAAGCCTCCTTGGCCAACTTGTCTGAGTGGGCACTGATTTTTCTCTGGTCTCAATAACAGAGACCTCAGCAATGTGTACAGTGTCCTGTTAAAACTAGAGCACTTCCCTTAAGTCAAAATTGGAATAAATTTTTTTTATTTTATTTAAACATTTATGTGTTCTCTATCAGGTTGAATAGCTTAAAACCTCTGTACTTCAGCATCACTTTTGTAAACAAGAAAGGGGAAAGATCTCCCTTGTTTTACATAAAAAGAAAATGTCTTCTCTGAAAGCTTAACTGGTAATTGAGTAGCACTGCGTTGGAGGATGGAAATAAAGCTCATGTTGCACTGCATCTGTATCCTTTACTTTTCTAGGAACACATACAGAGATCTGGAGATCTATCTCAGTGTACTTCTCTCAGGAATGTGTCATTTGGGTGCTTATCTCTGTGCCTCACAGGAAGGCTTCATCCTCTAACAAGTTGTCACAGGGAAAGACACCCTTGGGTTGGGAGCTAAACTGCTTTTTTTGAAGGAGATTGGAAAATACATCCCTGGATAAACCATGGAAGAGGATGGAATTCAGATCACTTGTCATCATCTGTCCAGCTCAGAGGTGCATCCTGGCTGTTGCTGATTGATTGTTTCTTTGTTTCAGTTTTCTGTGCACAAAGCCTCTGCTCAGGCCGTGCAGTAAGTGCCTTCCCTGCTGCCATGCTCTAGAAAATGCACAATGAGGGCATGGCCAAGGCTTATTGATGTTTTGAAGATGGCAAAAGGACTCCAGTGGTTCTGTGCCCTGGCTGAAGCAGCTGGCTCAGGGCAGCCACCTGTGGTGTGGCCTTGCTCCCAGACATTTGTTCCTGGCCCCTGGAGGGAGGCTGCAGCTCTGCCTCTGCCCAGCACATCCCCATCGTGCAGCTGAGCAGATGTGTGAAGTGCCCTACATTTTTCATGCTGCCAGAGTAGGAGAGGGAATCAAAAGACTTCAGAGCCTGCTTTTATTTCTGAAGAGAGTAAGATCACAGTTTGATACCTGTCACTGCTTCTTTTATGTCTGTTCAGACTTCTGCTCTGGATATTCTACCTTTCTAAATGGAGAACCTAATTGGTGTCTTTCAAGCTTCTTTCCCCACTCCTCTGTTTGCCTATATGCTTCCACTGGTGCTAAATCTCATTACTGGGGCCAATACACAGCTTGTGGCAGGTGATTGAAGGAACAGAGCTTATGCAAAACACAGCTCCCTACCACAGGAGACCTTCAGCTGTCAGAAATGAAATGTTTGCTGCATCTGTTCCTGCACCTCAGCCCTTCACGTGGGCAGAGCCCAATTGCAGCAGCTTTTCTTGCTTTGCTATGCTTTCCTCCACTGTTCATCTCACCCCCAAACAACCACTTGTGAATGGCAGGTCTCTATTATCTTCATCTTACAAAATCCTTTGAGCTGAATGTTTTGATAGCTGGACAGGATAAGTATGCTGTAGTACAGATCATCACAGGCTCTTTTAATAAGAATAAACCCCAACTTTATACAAACGTTTTATTTTCTACATGTGGATAATGTCTGACAGCAAGAAATACAAAAAGTGTCTGTTTCAAACAATTTCTGAAAAAGCAGAGTAAAATCTATTCTGAAAGAATATTATACAACGTGATTTTAATGAGATTGCTCATTCTCTACAGTAGGAGTGATGCTGCTGCTTCCAATCATTGTCTTTCCCAACGCCTCTGAGGCTCATCAGTGCCATTCTCACCAGCAGCAAAGTCCTTGAGGATGCTCATTTTCCATGTTTAAAAGAAAACCTAAAAGAAGAGAAAAATCAATAGCAGAGAGAAAACAATAATGTACAACTGGAAAACAAGGAACAGGCAGGGGCCTGGCCCTGTCCATGTGCTATTTTGGGGGACTTTAGAGACAGACCCTGAGCTCGTGGGTTTTGTGTACAATGTAAACAAAGCCTGGGGCCAGCTGGGGTGCTCCCACAGCACAGCCCTGAGGGGCTGGCAGGGGAGGCAAGTGTTGAATCATTTTGCTCAGGAATCTTGTTTTTCCTAGGAAAAAAGTGACTCCCTGCTTGCCTGGGTGGAGGTGGCTTTCCTGTGCAGTGCTTTTTCCCCAGGAAGAGATTGCTTTATCAGGTTTTTAACTTTACATGGAGAGCAGAAAACAATATCCAGCCAACTAGGCTAAAGTTCAGCATCCACCCCTGGATTCACTGTGTAAGGAGTGGGCCATGTTCTCACAACTTCTGCCCCAAAAGCTGCAGACAAACTTACAACCGTTTGATGATTGTCTTCTCTTCACTGTCCTTTCTGGTGCCAGCACTGCTGCCACTGGCTGCTTTTTCCAGTTCTTCAGTTTGGTCCTTTTTCTGTGAGATGATCCCACTGGGAAAAGAGATGGTTTTGTTTATTTTTTGTGGGTTTGTTTATTTTTTGTGCAGTGTGACAGTGCATGAGTTGGACCTCTCACTGGACATGGGTGAATGAATGTTCACAGGACAGGGATGGCAGCCCAGCCTCTTCCTTCTACTGAACTGAAAACAATGAATTATTATCTCTAAATACAGCAATGTAATGGTGCCAGGGTTATGCTTTAATGAGAACACTAAAAAGATAACAAGCTGACTTCTCCACAGAGAAAAAAATGGTAAATCGTAATGGGGGTGAAAGGGAAGTGTAATCACACTTGGGTTTGTGCAGAAGTCCAAGGGTGAGAGGACAGTGCAGACACAAATGGTGAATTTCTGCAGGGGTGGATGTGTGGTACCTCCAACGCAGCCACCCAGGCTCACACCAGGCCTGGGAACAGATGGGAGATTCCCAGCTCCCCTGCAAGGCAGGTGCCTGTTCCTCTTTCCACCCTACAGAGGAGAGAAGAAAGGCTTTGCCTCAGCTCCAGATTTTGCCATCTCACTTTGGTGTTTCTACACTCCAGAGGCTGTAACCGCCTACTCCAGGCAGCAGTTTCGGTTTGACCAAAGGGTGTTTTCCCTGCCTGGAACAGGGTGAGATTTTCCCAGCCTGCACACTCAGTGTTTTCACAGCATGTCCCGAGCTGACCTCAGGCATTTGGAGAGCTCAGTGGATCAAAGCCTGTGATGCAGTAGCTGCAGGCAGAGAGTGGCCAAGCAACACTCAACTGGATTCGGAACTAAAAACACAGAGCAGTTAAAAACTGGTGTGACACCAGGCACGGGGTAATTCTGAGGCAGACTCTCCTCTTGGATAAATGAGACAATGAGCTGTTGGGTGACACTGCAGAGCTCCAACACCTGCATATTAACTTCTACCCAGAAATCATGATGAAAAATGCAGCCTCCAAACACCATCGGTCACTTTGAGCCAGTCTCTGAGATGTTTGTTACCTTGTGTTAGGCAGAGCTTATTTCCAATGTGTACAAAGCATTTTAGAACAGATTTATTCTCTTCTCCTGCACAATTACTCTTTACTACAATTACAATTAGGATTTCATGTGACTGTTTAGATGGAAAATGGGTTTTGGCTTAAGCTGTAACAATGTATGAGGAGATAACCTCACAAATTACTCGACCTGAAAATCAGCCCTGCCCTGTTCTTGGTGCACAGCACTGTGACTCAGATCACTAAAAACCTGAAAACATTCCCACTGTTACATTTTTAACCTGGCCTGTACTAAACTGTGTAACAGCTGGGAAATCAAAACAAGAAGCCATTCCACTGCTACACAGCAAAGCAGCCAGCTGAGCTGGGGAAGTGCTGTCAGGCAGTTTGTAAATTCTTGGATTTAAGTGTAACTTCTTGGCTTAACCTGCCTGGTACAGACAAGGCAAAGGGTGGGCTCGCTGTATCCAGGAGGGTGCTGCTGAGATATCCCAACTGAAATCTAATGTGCTCAGACAGTTTGTGTCTAGATAGAGAAGAAATTTCTTGACCCAAAGAGTTTATAATCCAACCTGATGAAAGGGGGCAGAGGTTGGGAAGGAGAACCTTTGGGGTGAATGAATTTGTAGCACCAAGATCAAGACCCTCCCCACATCCCACACCAACTCTCCCTTCAGTAAAGACTAAACCCTTCTCTGAAAGCACTTGCTTTGCACAAGTTCAAGGGCCTTACAGAACCCTCTGTTGGCAGTCTTAAAAACCCCACAGCTTATCATGAATGATGAAAGAGCTCAATATTCTGTTTCTAGATCAGTGCCACACCCCCGTGGGAGTGAAGGACCAGAGATCAACCAGCGTTGTGCTGCAGGAGGAAGGAAAGTCTGACTGAAGCTGAGCTGGAAACCCCCCGTGCTCTTTGGTATGTAGTGTGGCTTTAGACACAGTGTGTGTGCAGCCGCTGTGACTGCACAGATGAATTCCTGTGCACGAGAGCCCAGCCTGGATGTGGAGTGGGAGTAACTCTGCGTAGGCTGAGAGTGGGACAATGATGGGAATGGGCTGAGAACTGTGCAGAGGAAAAGGGAGTTTGGTTTTCAAATCGTGTTGCATAGAGACTTCATTGTTCCCCCATTTTTCTTTGCTCACTTGTATGCTCTGGGGAGCACAGGGGTCACTTACATATCTGGACAATGCCTATCCTGACCTAGGGACTCAAACCTTCAAGACTCTCAACTGAGAAGCTTCATGAAGTACTTGTTATTAGTTCTCTGCTGACTTCAAGCTTTACCTCTTATAGCACTGTAGCTCCTCTTGCACCACCAGAAGCTGAGCTTTCAGCTGGTTCCTCTCTTGCAATACATCTCGGAGCTCCTGTAACGTGAACCGGGGCCGGTTGGGGTCTGTGAGGTCTATCACCATTTGATCTGGTCCGAGGCTGGGCTGTAAAATAAACAGTGGTGGATCTTGTAACCTCTCAAAAAACGCAGCATTCAGAGAGTAAAATATCTGGATTTTATAAATACGGAATTTTTAGAACTGGTATGAATTCATCACAATCCTGATTTTTTCCCCAAGCAGTTAATTATAGTTCTTCATATTTTTGTATTCCCTTAGTGACTGTGTTCCCCAACCAAGTATAGGCCACAACTGTGACAAGCTCTGACCACAGTTAAAAACAAAGTCTCTGTTCCGAAGAGCTTGCAATTTAGTTGTCAAGAAGATGCTTTTATCAGATTGTTCTCAGATGATGAGTTAGGCTGAGCCATCTAATGCCACACCAAAATTCCGTGTCAAAGAAAGGTGAGACCTGAACTCACCTTTTTTGATTAAAAAGCTTTGTAGTAATCAAGACATCTATTTCTCTTACAAGGGGTAACAAAGCCTCAGTGTTTGCACACAGATGTCTCTATGGGGCCGGTGCTGTGCAAGAGCTGAACACGGTGGGTTTGTACTCTGAACTTTGTGCGTGACTGACCCAACTTTGCTGGGTCAGCCACTGCAGTGAAACTGGAGCGAGGAATCCACAGCATTGAGATCCTAACCACCCCCGAAGGAAAGAGCTTCAAGGCTTTCATGGCCAAAGACGGGAAGTGACTTTGTGAGACTCGTCCTGTTGACACAAAAGAGACCTCACGCATCGGCCGGCCCATCTGGTGTGGTTCTGGGTGCGTTCTGCGACCCAGGCGTGGTGTGCCCGTGCTGGGGAAGGGGCCCGTGTCCCGTGTGCCCCGGCCGAGTCCCGCACCCACCTGCGGGGCGCTCCCGCGGGCCGCCGCCCGCAGCTGCTCGAGCTCCCGCCGGAGGCTGTCCCGTTCCCGCCGCAGCTGCTCTTCGGCCACGCTGCTCTCGCTCACCAGCGCCTCCAGCATCTCCAGCACCCGGACGATCCTGAACTGCAGCCGGGCGCGGGCGGCGGGCAGCTGCGGCCCGGCGCGGAGCTGCAGCAGGTCCCGGCCCACCACGGAGGAGATGTCGTAGACATCCGCGGCCGTCAGTTGGAACGGGTTCTTCTCCAGAGCGCTCTCCGGGCCGCCATCCTCCTCCTCATCCTCATCCTCCTCCTCCTCCTCCTCCAGCTCCTCCTCCCCGTCCCGGCCCCGCTCCATGCCCGCCGCACCCCGGCGCTCCCTCCCTCCTTCCCTCCCAGCCGGGCCGAGCGGCGCTGCCGGCGAGGCCGCGGGCGGAGCGGCCCCTCCCGCCCCCGGCGCTCCCATGGCGGCGGCCGCGGCCCCGCGCCGCTTCCCGCCCTGCCCCTTCCCCTAAGGAGGCACCGCCCGCGCTCCGCTGCCGGTAAGGGACGGGGGGGCTCTCCGGCAGCCCCGGGAACCGGCACTGAGGCGGGTGAACGCATCGGCCTTTCCGCAGCGCCACGTCCGCCTCGGCGGCTCGGGGAGCGGGGCGGGGGGACTGGCGGGCTCCGGGAGCGGGGAAAGGGGCTGAGATCGACCCCGGCGGGAGCGGCTGAGGATCCTCCGGGCTGGTGGATCGGCCCCTGCCCGCCGGGAGAGCCGCGTGCCCGCCGGGAGCGGGGCTGAGGGGCCTCCTCGGCCGGGGCCCCTCAGGCCGGGGTAGGCCAGGGGAGGATGCGGCTCCCGGACACGGCTCTGTCCCGGCATGTGCACTCAAACAACAGCGACACGGCTGGTTCATTTTCGTGTGTCACACTTTGGGGGGATTTTCGGATGAACACAGTGCAGCGGTGCTGGAAGCGATTCTTGCCCAGGCTGTTCTGACCCAGCCGTGAGCCTGTGCCGTGTGTGTTCTCCTCCACTAGACGATGGCTGACTGGGCCCCCATAGCGAAGGAGTACGACCCCCTCAAGGCGGGCAGCATCGATGGCACGGACGAGGAGCCCCACGACCGGGCCATATGGCGGGCGATGCTGGCACGGTACGTACCCAACAAGGGCGTCACGGGAGATCCTCATCTCACCCTCTTCGTGGCGAGGCTCAACCTTCAGACCACAGAAGAGAAGTTAAAGGAGGTTTTTTCCCGCTATGGAGACATCAGAAAGATCCGTCTGGTTCGAGACCTGGTCACGGGATTTTCCAAGGGTTACGCCTTTATTGAGTACAAAGAGGAGCGTGCGCTGCTGAAGGCCCACAGAGATGCCAACAGGCTGGTCATCGACCAACATGAGATCTTTGTAGACTTTGAACTGGAAAGAACTCTCAAAGGATGGATTCCCCGGAGGCTTGGGGGTGGGTTTGGAGGCAAAAAAGAATCCGGGCAGCTGCGGTTCGGAGGACGGGACAGACCTTTCCGAAAACCCATCAATTTGCCAAATGTGAAAAATGATTTCTATGGAGAAGGATCATCAGAAAAAAGAAACTGGTCTCGTGAGGGAACAAGGGACTGGAGAACGAGGGACCGGGACCATGAGAGGAGCAGGGACAAACGCTGGCCAGAAAGGGAGAGGTCGTGGGCTTGGGGTGACAGTGAGAGAGACAGAGACTCCAGAGAGGAGAGGAGCAGGGGGAGGGAAAGGAAGGACAGAGACAGGAAGGACAGGGATAGAGACCGGAGCAGGGACAGAGATACCAAGAAGCAAAGAGATGATGATAAGCACAGATAGGTGACCGTGCCTTGTCCTTGGGGTGTGTCACCTACCCTGGTGGCAGCCCGGGGCTGTGATAGCATTCCCAGAACAAGCTGTGGTGTTGCCACCTTGTGCCTGTGACTCTGCTGTCAGCAGCTCTCTGTAGTTTGGTTCCTACTGCAGTTCAGATGTGTGTTGAATTGTTCTTTAGAGAAAATAAACTTTTGTATTAATGTTTTTGAACTGGTGAGTGCTGTAAGAAATGCACTGTGTGTACAGGCATCCCACTGAGATGAGCACACACCTTTGGCTGCCTGAATGAGGAGTTACCCATGTGCCAGATGTCCACATGTTTGTTATGAAACAGTCCTGTGCTGGAGACACAGGAATGGAATAGCAGCAAACTTCTGAAACTTCTGTGCCCCAAACCAGAACCTGATGGGAAGTGGCTTCATTTTTGTGAAGACACTGGGACAGGCAAGACCTTTATTGATACTGTGTCCTTAACTGGTTCTGCCAGGTGAGAGAGAAACATGGAACCAACCCACTGTCTGTGACATGGGAGGATGAAGCTCCTTTGTACAGAGGAATGTGCACCACGGGACAGTAAGCACGTCAGAAAATGCCTCATGTTCCTGATGAATCCATGGACAGTCACTGAGGGAGGGTGTCATGGGTAAATGTGGTTGCAGCTACACTCACTCTGTCCTCACCCTTCTACACAGGGTTTAAATCCATTCTGGAAACTGGGCTTGCTGCTGGTTGTAGCTGAATGGGGGAAAAAGGGCAAAACATCTTTTTCAGGGCTAGGATGTGTAAATATAGACACACCTCTTCCATTAAGGAGATTACAGTACTTTCTAGGAAAGGCTCTGTCATGGTCTTTGTCATCATAAGCCATTCCTAAATATAGAATGTATTTTAAATTGTATTTCATCAGTCTTCGAATGGCTCTGTCCTAAACCTTGTCTGGTTTGAGGCTGTATTTCCACGAAGTTGTACAAAGACAGATCCATAAGCTGCATTAAATAAAAAAAATCCATCCCCAAGAATGGATGGTGTTACTTTCCACAAAAAAAAAAAAAAAAAAGACACAAATCTTGCAGAAATGCATGTTTTTCAGAAATATTTATTAAACTGTTAAAATGATTTATTGCCCAACCAAAAAAAAAAAATAAACCAACCCAAAAAATGTCAGTGATCCTGCACTTGGCAGGCAGGATTGTTACACCCCTAACCTGCCAGCATCCTGGCCCCTTTTCTAAAAGCAGATTTTCCTTGAATATTGACAAACAATACACAACAGATCTTCAGATCTTTACAAACGCTTCCCTCTGTGCCATCCTTCCCGACGGCACTTGGGGTGTGTGAATGCAGCATTATTGCAAACATGAGAACGAGTGGTTAATGCCAGCAGGTCAGGAGGAGCTCTGAGGGCTTGAGGTAATGCTGCAGACATGTGGGGATGGATTCCTGCCTCCTGCAGTTGGTGTTGGCTGCAGAGCTGGTCTGACACAGCCCCAGGCTCCAGTGGATGTGCACCAGGCCTGGAGAGTTGCTTTGTGCTGCACTGGCTGAGGTTGGATCTGTGCAGCTCCATTATCCCAGCGCATTGCTCTCAGCTGATTTCCAAAGGGATCTGCTTACTCAGGCCCACGTTCCTGCATTGTTTCTGCTCACTGCATCCCTTCTGAAAGAGCCACACGACTGAACGGCGCTCGGGACAGACTCCATGGGCTCATCCATAATTTAACTGCCTGATGTGGCTCTTCTGCACTTTTTGTTTTCTTATATGGAAGTGAAGCCAGATCTTGGCAATTGAAATATCATTACATTAAGACATTCCCCCCATTTAAGAGTTGCTTTCAGAGGAGGGAAGAAGTGCTGCTGTTTTAAAGATGTTACCAAAACATAACCAGGCAAAAACACATCTACCCCATACCCATGCTGGACTCTGATCACCATGTCCCATATAAGGCCACATGTGCCCCCTGCCCCGAGCTCCAGTGACCCCAGGGAGGCACAGTAAACACTCTCCCTGCCTAGAGCACACAGAAGGTCCACGTTGGAATGAAGCAGTTACAGCCAGGAGCAAGGCAGCACACAGCCCACCACTGCAAGGAGAGGTTTTACTGCCAGGGCTTTACTACAGATGGGCTAAGAACCATTTGCTGCTCACACACATTAAAAATCCACTCTTGAATCACCCTGTAATAAGAACAACTGGCCTGCACGAAGCCCTCTGGAGTCCTTTGAGAGTTCCTCCTACACTCAGTACCTGGAGTGGTTGGAGCTTGGCTCCAGCCTGAGCTGTATTTCCTGTTCTTGGTGCCTCTCCTCAGAAGAGGCGCTACAGAGCGGGTGGAGCAGCTGGGGGTGTGGTGCCAGCAGCAGCCCCAGCCCCTGGCACTGAGCTGCACATGCAGAGGCTGCCCATGGCCCTGCTGGCACGAGATCCTCCCCATGATCAGTGGGCTCCAGCATGGACCTTCCCAGCCCAGGGCCAAGGCCACAGAGACACCTCAGCCCTGTCCTCACACAGAGCCATGGACACATGAGCCCTCTCTCACCTGGTCAGGCTCCTTGGGGAGTGTGTGGAGCAGAGGTGAGGACTGCACTGGCACTGGGTGTCCTCAGCACTGACACTGGGAGGTTTTAGTGCTGGAAGGACAACCTTGGTCAGGCCTGAGGTCTCACCAGCTCAGCTGCAAAGCAGATCCAGTCCCAGCCCCTGGGGTTGGCTGCTGGGCTGTCCTGGCAAGTGCAGCCCTGTACCAGGGGCTACCCAGACATCTGCCACCACCAGAGGAGCAGCTTCACACACAGAGTTCATCTGCTCTGCCCACATAGTGTTGAGTCAAGAGAAAAGGTTGGGGTCATGTCTAGGTCAGCGAAATAGTTCATGTCAGCCAGCTGAGGATGTGTTTCCCTCTGAAGTTGGGCAGTTTTACCTAGACAGGAAACTGAAGTGTGACTTAATTAAAAACCTGTCTGTGGGAAAGATCTAATTCTTTTACAGCAGCTGCCTGCTACACTGTGAGGAAGTCCCTGGTAAGAAGGGAAAGAATTCAAAAGTTAGGGTTCCTCCCTGTAAGCAAATTGTTTTCCATTAATACTGCAGAACACAAGGCACGCTCACCTCATCCATCGTCTCTTGATGCTTTAGGCACTGTAAGCACAAGGGAAATGTACACTCACTGTCCCTCTCAAGGCTACTCCAGTTCCCACTGTCAGGTGGATTTCCAAGGGCTGACTCTGCAAGATGCCGATGCCAGCGGCACTGACAGGACACAGCAGAGCTGTGGCTGCCGCCAAGGGCGTCCAGCTGTCGTATCCCTCTTGAAAAAATTCTTACAGAAATAAAAAGCAAACAACCAGTAGTGTTAACAAACAGGGTAAAAGAGTCTTTGCCCTGTACTAGATATACACTGCAAACAAACTTCTAATAATGGGACCGGTCCTTTTTTGGTTTAAAGAAGCTTGTGTTACTGTAGTTAATGCATGAAGAAGATCATAGACTTGTTATTCAGCACAAAACAAGTCATCTAGAAGCTTCCATGTCCCAGGGTGTCAGCAACTGTTACTACAAAGCTTGGGCTCCTGTTTGCAGCAAACAGTCACCAAGTGAACAGTGAGGGATCCCTTTTGGAGAGTCTGAAATAACCCCCGAGGTGTGCAAGGCAAGGAGAAGTGACGAGCTGCCGCGACGCTTTACAGAAGCTTCTTGTTACGAGACTGTCGGGATCTACTGCAGCAAACCAAACACCTCAGGGCTTTAGTCACAGGTGTTGCAGGGCTTCTTGTCCTTGTTCCATGTAGGAATCATCTCTGTTTGAATGTGACCATTCTCCAAAAGTTTGCTGGAAGTGGACATTTTTCTGTGACGCCTGCATACGTTTCTTATCACGAGAGAAGAAACTAAACCTTCCAGGAAGGGAGCAGTGAGGGAGGGAGAAGAAAGAACAGTGTTTACCATCCTGAAAGCACTTCAAACCCCCACCCCAATGCACAGCACAACAAAACACCGAGCAAAAACCTCTGTTTGCATCTGCAGAAAATCAAGGCAGAGCAGCCTGATGGGAGTGCATGTCAGAACGTTGTTAGGGATGGAGTCATTGCAATCTCAAGCAGTTTGGCTACAGAAGCTTCAGATAAGCTCTAAATGCTGTTGACTCTACAAGGTGCAGGTATCATTTAGGTGTGGGTTCCCCCTTCCCCAGCCCTCAGGTAACAAAGCCACACGATCCAGGTTAGTTTCTTGGCATAAGTAAAGTGGTATCTTTGGCATTAAATCTGTATATTTTACCACAAAGAAGAAATGTAATTTTTTTTTAAGGTTGTCAGCAGGGAAGTTCATAAGATAAGAAACTAAGTCTCCACATTTTTTCCCAGTGTAGAGGTTTTGATACATAGACTTGATTCCTGCAAAAAGGAATGAATAAATGCACCTATGTGCATGAGAGTTTGCAGGATGAAGGCTCTAAACAAATGCACACGAGTGTGCACGTCATTTCCTGTCACACAGCTTGGGTGCTCTAAGATAATGACGTACATGAACCAACAGCCATTTAATACAGCTAAAAATACAGCTGGAAAAATCCTTAGTATTGCTTTATTTGTATGGGATGAAGTTATTGGATTAAGCAAATTCAGTGTTCATTGTGGGTTCAGTACAGGAGGTGTTAGTGCAGTGTTTAGGGCTGCTGAGAAATGCAAAAGTTGTGGTTCCAGCTACCAAAGGACTGAGTTGGCAGTGGATCCCTTTGGTCTCAGTGCTGGGTGGGCTTCAGGAGGTGAGGATTGTTTTTCCTGCCCTGTACCAAGTGTCACACAGCTGTGATCCAGGACAGGAAGTGCTAAATGCTGCCACAGTAAGGGATCGTGCCAATAGAACCCCAGCTTTGTCAGGGGCTGGAATATTGGTCAGGGCATAAACCTGACCCTGAGCCCACCTTCCTCAGCATTCTCCCAAATCCCACTCTCCCTTCATCCCCCTCAGCACCATCATCCCACCCCTCCCAGCTGCCTTGTGCAGAGCAGGGAGTTCAACCTTCCACGCCTCTGGATACACAGGAGGCTGGATGATAATCATGAGAATATTGAGAATAATTACTTGTTGATTAGAAAGGGAATTACACCACTACACAAGTTAAATGCACATAAATAACAGTGCCAGCAGAACCTGAACTTTTGCATTTCCTGGCTTCAGATGTGCAGCCTTAATAGTGAAATAAGTATTTTGCACTTAATTAGCCTCATACTTTTCTACCACCTTCATCACAGGAGTCACACACATATACTGAATATTTTCAGGGCCAGAGCCAGCTCCAGCTGATAAAAGAAGTGTTTAGTGACTGAGCCTTCACATTTGGTCCTGCCTGCTCAGGGTTACTGCCCACACAAAGGACTGCTATGTTTGTACAGTCAGTTTCAAAGCTCAGTAATTTTTCACTTTATCAGGAAATTAAGCAGGAGAAAAATAAGTTCGTAAATCTCTAAAGGGTTCAGCTTTTATAATTCCTTCTGAAACAATGAAAATTGTTATTATGGCTAGAAGATTCTCATGGAGGATGTTTGGAAAAGCCTGTCTGTGTGGAGAGGAAACTGTGTCGTTGCTGTAAATATAAAGATTGCTAAGGCAGCAGTTCTAATGCAAAGAGACTTTGCATTAACAATTATCAGTATGTCTTCCAGGGAGAGCCAAGAATTGGATGGCAGAATTGATTATGAAGAGTTTACACTCTATTCCAAAATACATAATTAGAGACAAAATATACAGGGCATAGATAGAAAGACATGAAAGCAACAGCCTGTAATTAACAGTGGAAATTAATATGGAAATCAGCCTCTCCATTCTGTAACTCTAACTAATGATTGTAACAAATTATTAGAAACGAGTTTCTCAAAGAGCACTGGTGAGAACTGTGAATAGCCTTGCTTAGGAAGCAGAATTAACAGATGCTGGTTAAAACTGCATATTGCACCGATTTTCCAAGGAATAATGATTGGTTTAGCATGGCAACATTATGGCAAAAGGTGAGAACATGTCAGTTTGAGGATGAGCATGGAGGACTGGGATGAGTACTGACACTGACTGGTCATTCTGATTGGCACTTTGATCCTCTGGGATCCCCCTGGCAGCCAGGAGAATGCAACCAGCAGTGCTTGTTAACACAGGGTCATGCAAGAGGAAACCACAGTACCAAACATTAAAAAAAAATTCCTACAAGGGACACAAGTCTTCTTATTGGCTGCAATGTGGGATCATCTGGAATCAATCCAGCTGCTACCATGGGCATTATGGCTGTAAAGATCCTGGTCAGGAAAGTACAGACACAGAAGAGATAAGACTGGAGCAAGGGAGAGAAAAGGCATTCCATTAAAAAGAAAAGAGGCAAACATGATACACAGGGTTACTTTGAATTACAACACAGGACACGTTACAGGGAGAGGGGGATCTGCATCACCCAAGACAGCTCTTGTTCAGAAAAAACAGTTATTGGAGCAGGTTCAATTGCTTTTGGATTTCTAAAAGATACCACTTTCCTGTTGTGAGGCAGCCTGCAACCTGGCTTGGATTTCATCAAGGTATGACCAGCTCTAGCAATGCAGAGCACAGTGCACGTTTTTGTTCCAAGAGACAAACAGGCACAGACACAATGAAATGAAGGATGAAGGTGGGTGTTAAGAAATACAAAACAGAACTCTGCTGTGACTACTGGGTATTGGCACAGGGTTAGAGAGGACCAGCATTACAGTTAAAGATTCCACAAGGGTTACAGTTGATATTTTCAGGTTAAAAACCAGTATTGCAGGTGAACTCTTGAAATAACCTCCTAAGAAACTCCGTGGTTAAAGGGCCTGTGTGTCTGTTCCAAAGGAACCTGTGTTACTTCTCATGCAGGAAGATGCCAACTGCAGGCAGCTGCATGCTTTTGGGAAACCCTGCAGCTGCTCTGGCAGGAGCACTCTGGAGCTGGCTCGCAGCAGGACGAGCTCTTTGTGAGGGTTCAGCACTGAGCATTAGACAATGCATGCAGCACAGAGCTGAGTGCTCTGTGCCCAGCCAGCCCCACACAGCCCTGCCAGCACACCTCCAGCCATACCTGCACACCCTCTGTCTGTCTAAGGATTCTCCTCACAGCTTCTCCCTTGTGCCAAATATTTTTTTGAACTGTGGACTAATGTCAATTAAAAATTAAGTTGAAATCACGAGAGACATTTCACTTGTGACCAAATGCAGCTCTCCCCAGCTCACTCACTGCTGTTCTGAGATTAAAATTGAAAACAAATGGGCAAGCACTGTTGGATCATTAGCAGCAGCCAGGATTTCTATTTTTGTGCAACATCCTGAGCTGCAGAACTGACAGACACACCAGCTTTTGTAGACTGCAAGGATAGGAAGAAAACTCCTGGCTGTTCGAGGCATGACATCAGTGACAAACAAGCACGTAGTCTTAAGGAGAAAACAAAAGGGTGTTTTCTGCTCCAAACAGAGGGAGCATTTTTAATGCTTGGACTTTTCCTCCTCAGTAAAGCCTCCTGGTTACATTATTTCATTAAAACTCTGTCATGTGATGTGGGAGAGACAAATGTACGAGTCAGGCATCTGAGATCAGAACTCAGAGTTTGCCCCAAACGTGCCAACCCAGAAAAAATGCTGATTTCTGTAGCTTCTGTTCTCCTTTCTTTGTGGACTTGCAGCACTGAATCACCTGAGCACATCTTGGATGGCACAGGCTACACATCCATATGGCTCATTGCCTCAGACTCTGTGTGGTGAAGGAAAAAGGGCACATTGCACAGGCAAGCATAAAACTTCCCTTGAGAGGGCTCCTATTTTTGTACTTCAGCTTTTTGTTCAATCAGGAGAAAAACTCTGAAAGAGGGGGAAAAGCAGCCCCATTTCCTCTGCAAAGGCACTCTGCATGCAGAGAGCAGCACTGCAAGTTTTCATCACAGCCCTGGGTTCATGTGCCAGGGTGTTCCCCAGGCAGGCAGAGGGACCCTGGGGAGGGAGGAGGGAGCTCTGGGGACACCTCACAGCAGGCAGGGACTGCAGCTGGAGGCTCTTGGGACAGGACAGAAGCTACATTGGCTTCTCTGCTTTGCCCAGCAGTGACATTTCCTGACTTTTTAAAGCCCAACTACAAGTACAGTGTTGACAACACACAGAGAGAGGAAAGAGGAGGAAAATAAAACCCCAGCAGAGAAATCCTATCCAGACAGGCTGCAAGAATGAAAAAAACCTGAAAACTGTTACCATCCTTCAGATTACTCAGGCAGACAGTTTGATATTCCCTTATTGAATATGATGGCTAAGTGGAGAGAGAGCAGAGTGAAACCTGGGGACAGAGCATGACACCTAAAAGAAGAAATTTCAGCTTAGGCAGAGTCAAAACTAATACCTCACCAACATGTGCTCTGCCTTACAACCCCTGTTTACATTTTTATGCTGCCTTTGCTTCATCAAAGGCAGCATTTCAAATCAAACATGGAAGCTGCACAACACAAACTGTGTGAGCTGAAACCAGCCATTCCCTACAACAAAATTAGCTTTAAAAAGCTCTAAAAGAAGTGTAAAAGAAAAGAGAAACTTTACAGTGTAGATCTTGTGCAACACAGTATCATCATCATCATCATCACAGTCACCAAATGAAAACTGAAATCCAAAGTCAAAGTGTATTTTCTACTCATGTGAGAGGAAGGTTTCTCTCAGCACAGGCAGAAAGCTGCAGTCTACTGCAAATAATCAACAGTGCCCTCCTGACTCCATGGTGTTTTGGGTCAGTCCAGATCTTCCTATGGAATTTACTCTCCCAGGGCTGCTGCTGTTACAAAACAAGGACTGAAGGCTGTGGACATGGGGACAAGATGGAAGAACTCTTTATATAGAAACAACTGTTCCAAAATCGCTTTTGCAGTTAAAGAAGTTAAGCTTCCGGTATCACAAAAATCCAAAGAGTTGCTGTGAGATTAGAAGACTTAATTTGGAATAAATAAATGTACAGGAAGGAGTTTCAGCAGAGAAAAGGACTGGCCAAGACAGTGATTTTCTGAAGTGATACTCTTGTAGCAGCACATCTCTGGCAGTAAGCTGTGATTCCAACAGCAGCATTAATATTTCAGAAAAAGGTGGGGTTCTCTTAGCCAAGCCAGTGCCCATCCTCTCAGCAGCAAATCTGCTCAGCAAACAGAAGGGTTCTGTGCTGCCCACATAGTGCAAGTCAGGGTCTAAAGGCTTCAGTCAATAAGGAAATGGGCACAGTGAAGTCATGGGAAAATGATAATCCAAGACTGAAAGTTGTCCCAGATGTAGGCAAAAGTTTTGGCCAAAACCAACTGTTGTTTCCCATCTTCCAAGTGCTCATTTAGTGTCTCTCATATACAGTAGGAATGTGGTTATCTGAATTTTTAAAGTCTTTAAAATTGTCCTGTGCATAAGAAACACTTGGTATTTACAGACTATACCCAGTATGTTTAGTAAATATGCTACTTACAGTCGTTTGATTCCAGATTCGGGCTGAGTTGAGGGTTTTGGCTGAATTATGGGTGTAGGCTGTGGGGATCTAGTTTCTTCTTCCATTTCCTCACTTGAAAGAAAGAAAAGATAATTAATGTTCTCCTCCCAAGCCATGGAAGCACTTTGAGATCTACAGTTCAATCTGAGGTAGCACTGTTGATGAAGGAATGCAAAAAGATCTGTTCAAAACCCATTCAGATCAATTGAAGATTTTTTGATCAACCAAGGATCAGCACCAAGAACTGGGTGTCCATTCAATATTTTTTTCCCATTGTGACAAGGAGAGGGAGAAGAGGAATGGATTGAATAAAAGGTCTAGAATTTTCATTTTAGACCCACCCCTATCCTCATTTTTGAAGTTCAATTCTATTAAATGTTTCTAATCTTTCTAGGATCCAGGGCAGACCTGGGAGTGAGGGAAGGACAAGTTTGAGGTGCCAGGTTCAAACTGAGGCTCATTCTTGCAGTCTCTGCACAAGCCTTGGCAGAAACACCAACGTGGACAGAACTTCAGAGCACATTTATTGTTCCTACACCTGCCCTGTGTCTCCCTGAGTACATCATCCAACAGGAGAGGAGATGTAACCCACCTTTTGTAATATAAAAGCTCCTCTTGAAGCAAAAACACTCTGGATTTCAGTTCATTCCTCTCGTGAAGGACGTCCCGGAGCTCCTGCAGGGTGAATCTTGGGCGATTGGGATCTTTTAAGTCCATTGCCATCCTCTCTGACTCAGAGAGACAATCATCATTGTTTGGTTCTGCCTAGAGAGTGAAATCTGGGCTTTAAATTCACTGTCCAATTCAAATGTCCAACTTTTGATAAGTCAGTTTTAGGAATTCATACTTTTAACAAGTGGAGTAAATCAAACATCAGTTTTTTATCTAAACACTGAAAAAATGGCATGGCAAGAGTCACCCAGTTCCTTCCAGCTCCTCCCACAAAGAGGTGTCTTCTTCTAATGTAAACATACAATGATGATAAATCACAAGGTTCTGGGAAGGGTACTTGGAATTGAGATTCTGAACAGCAGCTCCAAGCCTTAAGAGGTCTACAGGATTTATAACAATACAAACAAATGCAGGACACTCTGTTCCAGGAAAATACATTTGAAATGTAGCAAAGTCCATTCGAAATGTGATGCTTTTTGCAAGGACTGAGAGAGGCCAGCACATGAAATCAGAGCTGCCAGCAGCCAGGTCAGCCACTCACCCTTGTGGGAGGATGCAGAGATCAGAGTCTCAGAGCTCCTGTGTGGCACTGACAGCTTGCTGGGATACAAGCTGGAAACCTGAGGAGTTGAGTAGTGAAATTTCTACAAAGTCCATTTCTTGTAATCCTGACTCTACCTTCTTCTAAGCTCCTGTTTGTGAAATGGTTTTGCAATACACTGATCTATGGTTTCAGGCTGGACTTGGCTAAGGCTGGTGCAAGGTGAATTTCAGGTGAATTTCAGTGCCTGTCCTGCAGGGATGAGGCAGCAGAGTGATGCTCACTTGGGCACAGTTTGATCACCCTTTTAATCCAAACACATTCCTTTGCACAGACTACATGGAATAAAGATTAATGCAACAAGAGGTTCAAAGGAAATTACCCAAACACTTTTCCTCCTCTTCACCTCCTAGGTATAGGTCTGAACTGGTGTCTCTCCTTTGGGTTGTATATTTGTCCCACATCTCTGCCCAAAGAAGCTATTTTTGCTAGATTTGGCTCAAATCAGCAAAGACTGAGCAGCCTGTACCCAATGCAAATGTCCTTGACTGAGGCCAACAGGCCATGGCCATTCTGGAGCATGCAGCTATCCCAGTTTTCTGCTTGCCACTGCAGTTCCTGTGTGAGCTCTGTCCTGGCAGAGGGAGCAGGGACGGCTCTAATGAGAGGAGGCACCATTGCCATGGAACTGATGAGTTGGAGAGAGGTGAAGAATGCATCCTTTCTCTGCAGACACTGAGGACACTTTTATCCTGCTGGCTCCAGGCCTGGGCTCCCCAGCCCTGTTTACAAAGCTGGGTGTCCTGGCTGAATTAACAGCAATGAAATAATCCTTTTCATCATTAATACAGTGCTTGCCCAGCTCAGCAGTGACATGTTAGCACAGCACTGGCTGCCACATTCCCAGGGGACCAAGGTACCCCATCAGCCCTTGTCTCTGCTTTTTGCTGTGTATTCCTGCCTGTTGCCAGTGAAATGAATGGATGTTGCACTGGATGTTTCACTCTCTGCTGCAGTCTGTCAGGCATTTACCATGGACTCTTACCAATGCATCAAGCTGAACAGCTCTGTGTGATAGAGCTCCTCTAAGTTCTTCAATATCATTACACCCCTTATTGCATTTCCTACTCTGCTAAGAGCATCATTAGGAGAGGGAAATGCTGTACATTTGCTTCAGGAATAAAAAAGTAATGTCATGGGCACAAAGGAAAATATTAGGAACCATAAAGAGGACTCGGGGATCAACAGATCAGTGCATCTTTTTCTCAGGAAGCTCCCCTCAAATTTGCATTCCTGCTGCTCTGATCTCCAGCCCCATTTGCAGACTGTCACTTTGCCTGTTCTGCAAGAACCTGGCTCTGCCAGCAGGAGCATTTGCTTTTCATGAACATCTGTGCTCACAACACTTCACTGCACAAATTCTAATAGGAAGCAAAAGCAGAAATAAGGCCAAAGTTGGTTCCTCTAAAAAGTGCCTTGAAATATTTATATGTTGACTTGGTAGCACTTCACCAGCTTAGTCCTGGCTGATCTGAAGTGCCATAAGAGCAGCAGGGACCAGGTGTGCAGAGCTCTGCCCTGACTCAGGGACACTTCTGGCAGTTTCTGTTCCACTGTGGTTCAGCTGCCACCACCACCCCTGTGACCCATCTGGCCTTGAGTATTTGCAGGTCTGGCAAAGCTGAAGCTGTTTGTCTTTGGAAAACCCAGACTCTCCAAAGAATTGCTTTGTTTTCCTTTGGGGTAAGGGGTAGGTGTGTACAAAGAAAATGAAGCAAACACACTACCACAACCAAAATGCAAAGGGGTACTTGGTATGAAGTCCAAAGCTTTTTAAAAGGCTGCTTAAAAAGTGATCCAAAGTGCCTCTTACCTTCACTTCCTCCCCATTTTGGCTGGCCTGGCTGTCCTCACCCTGCAGCTTTTCTCTGAGCTTGCCCAGCTCTGCTCTCAGGTTGCCCATCTCCTGCTCCTTGGTTTGCAGATACGCTTCCAGCTCCACCTTCTGCTCGATCAGCGCCTTCCCCTGGGCCTCAACCACCGTGATCCGGTGCCTCAGGTCGTGGTTAATCTTCATCAACCTGTTCTGCTGCTGCTGCAGCTGCAAAACATCCATGCAAGGGCTCAGTGGCCATTCAGCCATGATGGCCCAGTCCCAAACACCACCTTGAAGTAGTTGGGTTCCTGTTGCATTTAATCTTAAAAATTCTCCCCCCTCTCCTCACCCCCAGATTAGTTTTTCTAATATCTAATTATCTACTACAGTTTCAGTCACCCAAATTTAATTGATTTCTAGAGTAAATTCCCCTAGCACAGGGAGTTTTTCAGATAAAAGCAAATCCATCACTTGTGATATTAATTCAAGGATAGGGGTGGCTTCTGGGATTCTGAATCAAATGTTAACCCAGGGGAGAAGAAAGACAAGACAGAGGAATCTTGGTGTTCAGTTTCTAGGTGCTTTGCTTTGAGCTCCAGGGCTCTCTCCTAAGGCAGATGTGACCTGCTGGCTGTGTGTGGACAGCCCCAGCTCAAAAGGCTGCAGCACCTGCCAGGGGCATTGGGCAGAGCAGAAATCACCTAAGCCTGGCCTTACTGGCACCAGGAAAGTCCCATGGCCTAAGGACATGAGGCAGTGTGAAGAATGGGAAGCAAAATCTGGGTAAGGAGGTCATTGCACAGAAAGTGCCAAATCTCATGTCATGCCTGGAGTCCCAGTGGAGTCTGTGACTCATCTGAACAGGTCACTGCTGGCCCTTCTCATGCAGAGTGATGCACACTGCATCCCTGGTGTGGGACTGCACTGAAGCCTGACCATTCTGGACCCTCCACAGCTCTGCTGGACACTTCAGCTGCCATTCAGGACTATTAATCCAGCACTGTTTATTCTTTCTATGTTAACTTCAAACTCAAAACCAGGCTGTGGAAGTGTGGGTGAGAAAGAACAGAAATAGGAAGACCAAGAGCCACTTACAGCCTCTACATCCTCATTTTTGAGTCCAAGTTCCCGGTCCTTTGCCCTGATTTCATCCCTCTGTTTATCTACCACTTCCTTCAGCTTCTTCATGACTTGCCGCTCTCTCTCTGACATCCCTGGTTAAAAAAAGAACACAGAACACAAACTAAGGGCAGGCAGGAGCTGCTGAGCCTGAGAACAATAACAATGAGGAATATTTAAGTAGACTCTGGAAGTTGCCTGCTGGTGGAATTACAGAGATGCTTTAGAGGTTACCTTAAGGGTAACAGAGAACACAGATGACAGAATCCACTCCAGAAAGCCCCTGCACAGAGATTCTTTAAAAAAGGAACTGACAGTCCTCAGAAACATTTATAACAGTGAGTGACACTGCTGCATCTCTCTGCCTTAGTAGTTTTACATCAATGTTCTCACCATGCCCCAGGGGGCTTGGTTATCTGTGTGATTATCTCTGGCATCAGCTGGCCAAGGCCTTGTGAAAATTGTAAAAAAGATGGTCTGGATCTTCAGTAAGATGTAAACAACATATCACTGTTGTGGATTGCATCTGGATCCAAACCAGCTGAGGAGATTGATTTTTAGTTGAAATCCAGTTTTGTGTTTGGTGAAAACAAGATGAAACCTTCAGAGGGTACCCCCACCCTGAATGCAGAACCAAAATTTAGTCTGAATTATGGTCACATATTTTCTCCTCATGTTTTGCTACTCTTTTCCCATCCTATTGTGTGGTAATTCATATTTAGAGTAATTGTACTTGAGAGAAGAATACTTGATAGCATTACACTGGTGAAAGGAGTTTGGAACATTGCCAAGAATCCAACACTGATCCTGTCTGAAAATAAAGAAAGGGTTAGATTAACCTTAAATCTGACCAATGAATCATTAGGAAATGTCCTAAACCACAGGAGCCATTCTTCTATTTGCCATTACAGAGATAACTTGGATCTGGCACTGCAGTGATGAACTCTTGAGAGCAGACACAGAGCAGAGGTTTTCCCTTGGTGAGATGATGAATCTCCTGCCCTGCCCTTCCCTGAGAATGGCACAGAGATGTGCAGTTTGATGGTCCTGAGCTATCACATGGAATCACATTGCACAACATCCTTGAAGATGCAAACCCTGCAACCAGGGCAGTGTGAGGCTCCCCTGGCCAAAGCCCAGCCCAAGCATGAGCTCAGATCCAGGCTCTGCTGCTAACCCTACTCACTTTGGCAAAGTCCTTTGTTATGTGGGTCTTCAGCTCCTTCCATTTATGAACTGCAAGTGGTGCTAATGCACTCCCCACTCTGGGCTGGCTGGAAAGCTGCTTCCTTTTCAATATATTAAAGCAGCTCCCACATCAGAAATATTCTCTGTATGCATCAAATGTATCCAGCCAGGAAAGGCTCTGGCTCTACTTTCTAACACCAGCTCAGATTTCCTGGTTTTGTTCTTCCTTCATCAGAGAAACCCAGAGTTGTTCCCACAAGAGAAATTGGCTGCATGTCTGTAGGAGCCCCAGCTCCCAGGTCAGCCACAGAATGAACTGATGGATGACAGAGTGGAGCAGGACAAAGCCCAGAGAAGGAAAGGGAGTCACTGGTGGGTGTGCACTCCTGCACAGCTCTGGGCTCCCATGCAGGGAGGGACCAGAGCAAACAGGGGAGCAGCAGCTCCAGTCCTCAGTGCTAAAGGAGCAGAGCTGTGGTACTGCAGAGAACAGGGAACTGCTCTGCTGCTCATGGCTGGCCAGGAATTTGGTTCACAGGACATGTTCCTGGCAAAGCCCAGGAAAGAACTGTCAGTGACATGGTGTTCACATTCTAGTGTTACATTCTCACCCCTTTTAATTCTCTGATACATTTGCCTGCTCTATTTCTGGACCCTGGTTTTTATCAGCTCTATGCTGCACTGGGTTCTAGTTTTTCACAGGATAATTTTAATTCTTTGCTGTGTACCAGCTCATACCCACCAGGGAGAACAAGTGTCACAAACACAAACTGCAGCTTAACTGTTCTGAAAGATCCACATTCCTCTCTCACAGGACAGGTCTGGTACTTCTCTGTACCCACAAACCTCACTGCAGGTTCCTGGATCCACTCACTGCAGCCAATCTCAGGGCTGGGGCCTGAAACATCAGCTATATTTAAAACCAAAATAATCCAAAACTTTGCCTTGAAGTAGAGGAACTGCAGTGAAACTTTAGACTGGTGGTTTCACTCAGAAGGAGGTAGTGAATGCAGCTGTATCCATTAGTACTTGTGAAATGCTTTGAGATCTCTAGATAGCAGGTGCTATTTAAAGAAAAAATACCATTCAGTGCTGACTACTTTTCCTCCCACTGTGCTCATTTTTTTTGCTAACATTTGGTGAACCTAAAAGGCTTCAATTGTGTGCACAGATCACTACAATTTTTATTTCAGGAAGTGGGGGGGGAAGGAAAGGTGGAGAGTTTTATGAAACAGTCACATCTCCTTCCATTTCCTCAGGCACTGGGAAAGAGGAGAGGGAAATCACTAAGTGCCCTAAATGTAAAATAATTATCTCTAAATGGTTCAAACTCTAATAAATGCAAGATCTTAAATGGCACACCCAGCCAGCTTCCCCAGGCACATCCTATGAGCAGTTTCCTGTGGTTTGCTGTGATCCTGGTGTTGTTCCAGCAAGAGAATGGAAAGCAGCTGGAGGGGAGGACACCAAGTAAAGAAAGAAAAGAAACTGGGGAGAAAAAAAAAAAAGAATATTCCTTGTGTTTAGTGACCTGTTCAGTGCTGTGTCCATACAACTTGGCAGAGTTGTGCCAGGCAGAGCCTGTGGCACTGCACCATTACCTCAACACCCAGAACACGTTCAATGCCCCTTTTGAGGGGAGCTGTAGGTCCAGCAGCACAGGAGGGTCACACAGGTGCTGCCACCCTGCTGCCTGTCCCTGAGCACAGCCAGGCTGAGACAGCAGCTCCCCTGCAGTGCACAGAGCCTGCTCGTCCTGTTTGACACACTTGGGTCAAGTTTGCATGTGGCATTTTCCTGGGATATTCCAATCACTCAGCACCATCAAGCAGGGCTCCGTTTGGGCTTGGGAGGAGCCACTTTAATGGGTGTTAGAGGCTCATCTCAACCCCTCCCTTGTGTTTTGTGTTCTGCTGTCACAGGTCCTTCCACAGGAGCCCTGCTCTGCTCAGACTGCACAGAGCACTCCTGCTTGCACAGGAGCCTCTGCCATGAACACTTCATCACACTCCAACAAGGTCTGAGAACTGACTGGCAGGACTGACTCTCAAGGTCCTGCACACCCAGATCAGTGGCCTCTGATGCCTGTGTGAAATCACCCCTGTCACTGTCTGGTGAGTGAGCAGTGAGCTGAGGGAGATGGGATCACAGTGCTCAACCATGCTCAGACAGCAGCATTGGTGTCTGCTCAAAACCAGTCCAGCTAACAAAGGACTGAGCCTGAAATGCTGCCTCTCTGGCCTCTACATCAGACCAAAGGACAGAGACTGAAAAAGAGCAGCAGAACTGCTTTCTGACACTATCCAAACAAGTTACTTGGGACAAATCTATCCCTGCTCATTAATGACAATATGTCCTAAAAGAAAACCAGTCAGGTTTGATACAATAGATCCAAATAATTAAATGGAATTGATATAAATTAAAATATTTCACTTCAAGTGAATATTTTGGCCAAAGAATATCAGTGATCTCAGCCTAAGCTCTGGAATGGGCCTATGGGTTTTTTGTTTGTGTTGTCATACATGGGTAGACACAGTAAAAATAACAAGGAAAGCACGTCTGGCATTTGCTGGCTGGATGTGAAGAGTATGGCTATATTTAAATGCAAGCACATGAGCTGCAGTGAGCTAGATAGCCACTGGAAGGGAAAAAAAGAAGGAGGAAAAAAAGCAAACAAAGGGGAAGCTGGTTCTTTATAACACAATGTCAGTCTTCATGGTCCATGACTCATTGCTGCCATTCTGAATTTTGCATGGAGTTTGTCAGCCTGATGTTGAGCTACTTCTTTGCCACTAATTGACTCCTAATTTGAAAGCATTGCATTTGTTTTAAAAAGTATCTTGAGAGGTTTAACAATTTTTACTTTTTGAAGGTTTAATTGTGCATTTCCCCAGTGCAAGTGAGCAGCACTGAGCCTCAGGGAGAGAGGGAGTGCAGCTTCCACAGTGTTGGGCAGAGTTTCATCCACCTCCAGCAAAATGAGAACCCAAACAAGAGATAGACCAAAAGGTGTATCTGGACTTTACTTCCAGAGATGCTTCTCAGCCAAACAAAAATTTGGTTTTCTTTCCCTCATTTCTCCACCTCTTATCATGTCTTCAGTGTCATCATGTATTCAGAGATTTTCTATTTAGGTAAAAAAAAAAAAAAAAAAAGCTTTCAAAACCCAGATCTGAATTAATCTACAGGGGAAAACCACACCAGAATATCCAGTCAAAGTATTTTGATTAAGTATTGCTTTTTGTAACAAAGCAAGGACTGAATTTGAAGTAGCAAACTTGCCTTCATGCTTCTGAAATTCCTCTTCTGTGAAATTAATGTCTTTGTGAGACAAGTTTGTCATCAGTTGTTTATTCTCCTCCTGGAGCTGTGCAATTTGGGTGAGCAGATCCTGTGCTTCCCCTCTCCAGACATCCTCCACCAGTTCTAATTCCTATAGGGCAGACCAGCACAACACATTCATATTTTAGAACATATTAAGAGTCTTTGATTGGACAATTTACAGATCAAACTAGTAATGATCCTACTGATTCTTATGGAAAGCAATTAAATAAGACTACTTTGAGTTTCTTAGAAGACATCTGCTTTTCTAATGCCACCACCAGGAAACCAGGCACCACAGCCCCCTTTGCTACATCTGAATGGAAATACCTGAGGGGACCATTCCTGGTGCAAAGCAAGTTACCCAAAGGATGGCTCCTCATACCCTGCTGTGCTGTGAGGACCAGATTAAGGGTCAAATAACCAAACACCAGCACCAATTCCCTCCTGCACCCCAGGAAGCAGCTGCAAAGCTGTTAGAGAGCCCCCAAACCACCCCACAGCAGGGCCAGGAGCTCAGGGGTGGACAAACTCCTTCTGACAGAACAGCCTGCTCTGAATTGCTGCCATGAACCACAGGTGTAAATGGATGAGTGTGTGATCCAGTGCAGCAAAGGCAGAGCTCCTGGTGCACACAGTGAACACAAACTCAAACCATGCTGCCTCCTATGCAAATTGTCCTGCTGGAATGTCCTGAGTGGTGTCTGTGTTAGTGCAGCCAGGCCAGCCAAAACAGCTCCCGTTTGTTGGGACACTGTGTCAAGAGCAGCTGTCACCAATCCTCATCAAGGTCAAGTCAGGACAAAAATTAAAAAGTCCTTAAGGAAAGCAGTTGTATTTAGAATCTTGCCTGTTCCAAAAGCTTCTCTGTATATCTCACTTCTGCAGTGGAGGGCATTCCTTGCTCCATTTTCACTTATGCTCTTCAGACAAAAAGCTGCATGCAAATCCCTGGAGCCAGGCTGAGTCACTGCTGACTTTCACATCCATCCACATGCCCCTTTCCTACCTAACAACAAAACACATTCACACAACAACCCAGCCAAGCACAGCTCCAGGCTAAAATAAGCTCTGCTGAGAGATGAAAGGAGAGCTCTCTGCTTTGAATGCATGCTCTGATAATGGGAACTCATGTTCCTGGTGACTTTTGGGTCCAAATACCATTTTATTCCATCATTTATTACTCTATTGCTGCTAAAAATGTTGCAGAAAACATTAGGTGGCAAAGAATAATAAATAGCAAAGGTGTGGTAAGCTGCACAGACTTAAGTATTAAAAAGGAAAGAAAATGTAATCAATCACCTATTGTACTTGAAATTCTTTATCTTGAGAGAAAAGTAAATCTGTAATGAAATTGATATTTCCAAAAACCTGGACTATTTGCAGTGATGCTGCCTGTTACAACTCTGTAGCTAAAATAACGCAGTGACCTATTTTAGCAATAAACCAGCACATTCATCACTTCCAAGCATATTGATAAAACCAAAATAGAATGCACACAAACCCCAAACAATCTAAACTTTTATCATTTATATGTGGCTGCACTATAAACACACAACTATGCCAGGTTTGCCTAGGCAAACTTTGTCATTTATTACTATTGAAGAGCCCAATGAATTGGAGCAGAAATTAACTTTTGAGTCCTCATTAGTGGAAGTACCAGACAGGGAGGCACATCCACGGGCCAGGCAGTGCCAGCCAGCTCAGGAAGCCCCAGGCAGTGGGTGCTGAGCCAGGTTTACAAGCAAAACAGATTCACACATAAATTTTAAGTGCTGAAATCTCAAACTGATTACTGCAAGGACCACTAAAAGCTTTTCTGGGTGTTTCTTGGAGGGTTTGACATCAAAAACTCTTTCTCAGTATCTGAGATTATTTCTGCCTATCAGCACCTGTCCTGTGAAAGTCTTCAAACCCTCACATTGGCACAGAGAAGATGTGAGAGCACATTTCTGTAGGGACCTGGTGCACTGGGAACCAGCTTGATTTAAAAAAAAATAAAAGGTATGTATCATGCAGTTTATTTTCCTGTTAAAATCTGTTTAGGCTGAAGTAAATTGTTTAAACACTCCCTGAGCCTTCATGACCCTCAGAGAAGCTGACAGAGCAGAGGTGGGTGACTGGCAGGGAGATCAGCTGACACGTTTAGGAAACTTTTTAATACTTATGAGAACTTCAGAAACATCTCCAGAACAACTTGTACAATGACACTGGGTCAGTTCTGTATCTGCTTCATCCCAAGCCTTTGGTAAATATCCAACATATTTGTATCTGTTCTTTAGACCTTCTTTTATCATACTCTTGAGACTTATCAAGGCTTTGTACATTAAAGGTCTTTTACCTTCCTTTTCAGAGACATTGCCCTGAAACTTCCTCTGCAAAATGTTGCAGGGTTTATCCTGGATTTTCCATATGCTAGGTGAAAGTCCTTTAGCTGACTCTTTTAGAAATATAAAACTGGGATTTATCCAGTTAAGCTAAATCTTGAAGTTTGGGGTCTCTCTTCCAGAAATCTCCCATCTCCTGTTTATCCTGATTCTGTGTGTGGAATCAGGAATGGCATGAGGCAGCAGTGATGACTTAGCATAGTCATTTACCAGAAGAACCATTATATCAGTTATCTGGATGGTTTAAAGAGCAGATCTGCCACTTTTACTGCAGTAACTGGAGCTTGCTGTCCTGCCATGAGAGGCTTACAGGGTATGGGAAAAGCTCTCTGCCTCGGGCTTCAATAGGAGTGGGGTCAGGGAACACTATGACCACCCCAAAACAAGCCAAGGGACATCTTGCCATCAGAGGATGGAGCAGCAATCTGGCAGAGTGCTCTTCCCTACTCTTCAGCTCCAACTCTGCTCTGAAATCGCTTGGTTCTCCATCTCTCTCCTATGACTTGTCTAACCCGAAGTCTGTTCCAGGAAAACTAGACTGCTAAATCATTCCCAGCCCCGGAGAGGAAAGTGTATTCTTGTCAGTGACCTTTCCTGGCCTAGCAGGAAGCAGCGCTATCCCTCGTCAGGAGAGGGGATGGAGCAGGAGTCCGAATCGGCCAGACACAGGGGAAGGAAATGCAGTGACTGGGGAAGGGGTGGAGAAAGGGAAGGAGGGAGGAAACTTCCAGGAGGGAAGGAAACAAAAAACAACAACACGCCCAAAGCCTCGGCGACGCTAAGGCAGCATCAGCGCAGAGCCCGTGAGCCCGGCCGGGCTGTACCGCACGCGTGCCCCGCCCGCTCCCGCGGCTCCGCCGCATCCCGGCCCGCACCCCGGCCTCGCTCTTTGTTTTCCCGGCGGCGGCGGGGGGAGAACGGCGGCGGGGGGGCCCGAGCCCGACTTCCCCCGAGCGGCTGCGGCAGGCGGGGGCAGCCCTGCCCCGCCGCGTCCCCCCGCTCCCCGCCCGCACCTTCTGGTGCTTCCTCTCCTTCTCGATGCGGTCCATCCTCTCCAGGCGCAGGCGGTCGAGCTCCAGGCGCAGCTCCTCCATCTCGGGGTTGATGTGGTTGCGGCTCACCAGCACCTCCAGGATCTCCAGCACCCGCACCACCTTGGGCATGAGGCGGGCGATGGCCTCGCAGCCGTGCTGGTCGATCACCCGCTCAAACTCCTGCCCCACGGCCGAGGCGATGTCGTACACGTCCATGACCGTCAGCTCCGCCGCGTTCTTCTCCAGGGCGGGCGGCACCCCGCCGCCGCCGCCGCCGTCCATGGCTCGCCCGGCCCCGCGGCGCCCGCATAGGCGGCGGCGGGGCGCGCTCCGGGCGGGGCGGTCCCCGTGCAGCCGCTGCCGCTGCCCCCGCGCCCGGGCCGCGGCCCCCGGCAACTCCCGCGAACTCCGGGCGGCTCGGCCGGGGGTGTTTAAACTTGGCCGGGCGGTGCTGGGGGAGCGGCGGCGGGAGGCGGGCGCGGCGTCCCCGCCACCACCGCCCCGCCGCCCGCGGCCAATGCCCGGCGCAGGGCGGGCCGGGGGCGGCCCCGCGCATGCCCGCGGCCCCCGCGCATCCCGGTTACCGGGGCCGTCCCCGCCGGCCCGAGGCGCGGGGGATGTCGCTGCACCGCGGGGCTTCGCTTGCGGTGGCGAGAAGAGCATCGGCAAGCGCGGGTGCCTGTCCCGCATCAGCGGGAGGGCCCTCGGTACCGACCGCTCCTACGGCCCCGTCCGGAGAGGGGAGCCGCGAGTTTTGGGGGTCAGAGCTCCGACCCGCCCGTGCTCGCGGTTCGGGTCCCGCACAGATGATGGAGCGGGTTCGCAGCAGGGCAGGGCTGTCCGCGGCACCCAGCAGCGAGCGAGGGTCCAGAGCCGTCGTGTCCGACCAGGATGGACGGGGGTGATGTTCCCCGCTCTTGTCCGCACCAGGATGGACGGGGGTGATGTTCCCTTGCTCGTGTCCCACCAGGATGGACGGGAGATGATGTTCCCCGCTCGTGTCCGCACCAGGATGGACGGGGGTGATGTTCCCTTGCTCGTGTCCCACCAGGATGGACGGGGGCGATGTTCCCCGCTCGTGTCCCACCAGGATGGAGGGGGGGTGATGTTCCCCCGCTCGTGTCCCACCAGGATGGACGGGAGGCGATGTTCCCCTCTCGTGTCCCACCAGGATGGACGGGGGCGATGTTCCCCCGCTCCCGAACGGACGGAGGACGAGGGATGTCCGCAGGCACATGGAAGGGCTGAACGAGCCGCTCTGCAGCACGGCAAGGGGCTCTCACACATCATTTAGGGGTTTTAGGCTCTTCTCTACAAGAGCGCGGAGTCTTTACTGAGCACGTGTTCAGAGGATCGGTGGGGATTTTATACGTACAAGCAGTTTGCTGGCATGGATCCACTTACAGGGGAATTTAAAGGAAACTGAAATGCATTTTTCTCGTCAGGTTTTTCAATATTTTTGCTTTCAGGTGTGACTGTGAATGTTTGGATGTTCTTATTTCCATAGGGTTTAGGAAGAGATGCTTTAGATGAGTCTCTACAGGTAACTTAAATGTGCCTGGAAATAATTTTAGGTCCCAGTTCTGCCATTTGCTGTATGCAGAGTAGGAAGAATGCATTTTATTTTGGACAAGATATAATGAGTAATACCAAACACTGGAACTAGTCAGGAGAAATAGCAGTGGGGCTGCAAAAGCCAAGCCTGGAACGACTTAACACGTGCTGCATGTTGTGAATACAGCGTTAATTATCTACTTTTGGCAGATGTAAAACGTGAGTGTAGGTGAATGGGAGGGATGAACAGTGAGAAATGTAACACTGTAATGCTCAGAAATGCAACACTGTGACACCAGACCAGCTTTTTAATGCAGCTCTGTCACAACCTCGTTCTGCCACGAGGTACAAGATACTGATCTTTCAATGCCCTTTCAGCAGGAACCAGGGGAGCCAGGAGGAAAACAATCAATCCCCAAATACCCGAGCCTGGTGATCAATTGCCTAAGTTAGAGCAATAACTCAGTGAAAATATATCTGTATATTGTTCATGAAACTTATTCCCAAAGTTGGACACCACAGGATATTGCACAAAGTTCCAGGAGAGCAGGGGGATGAATAATGGTGTAGTCATCCTTTCCTGGCAAAGGTGCTTACACAAGGAGGAGGAGCAGCCTAAGCAGAATGCTTGGAGAATGCTCTGCAGTACCTCAGGGGAGCAGCTATGCTGTGAAATCATCGTTTTGCCCAAGTTAGAGATGAGGAAAAGAGTTTTTGCCACAAGAATTTGGTACAGCGCGAATTCCTGTTGTTCTGTTCAAGTGTGGGTAGAGGGAAAATGCAACAATGTAGGGAACACGTGTGGAAAGACTAAAACTACAGCTGAGAAAGGTGAAAAACCAGCACAGTTTGTGTATGGGAAGCAGCAGGTTCGATGTTGGCCTGATCCAAACTCATGGAAAATGACTTGGCAGGAAAAGTCTCTTATCCAGCCACGTGTGTGACCTGCAGCTCCTCAGGCTCAGCCTGTCTTGCAGAATTTTGTCCACACTTGTCCACACCCTGTGCTTGCCCTGACACAGCTCTGCTGGCCCACACCTGGAGCAGAATGTGCTGATGTAAATCTGGCATTTGTGCACATAAACGTGTCTGAGTGTCACCAGGGCTACAATAACTGGAGCTTATTGGCAGAAGCAACGCATAAATACTTCACTGGAAGGCCAGATTGTGTGTTAGTCTTTAACTGTTCCCCACACCATTAAAACAGCTAGTCACGAAACAGGCTGCCTTGAGCTCAAGCATGAATTTCTGTATTTCTGTTTGGGAGTTTTAATTGGAAATTAGCGCTTAAGCATGGCCATGCAAGGAAGGGGTTTTTAAACAGTTACTCTGGGGTGAAGCAGAAACTGGACGTGCCATGACTGTGTTTCCTTAAGCGTGAATAGCCCACAAGCTGGGCTTCGCTATTAACATCTTAAACGTTGGCTGCTCCCCAAATATCTGCCTCACTAAAGCAACTTCTGATTTCCCAATTTTAGTAGCAGCCTCGGCAGCGGTGACAGCCGCGGTGACAGCCGCCATGCCTCCCTGCCGCCTGCCCTCATTGCCCCCGGAGCCGCCGGGACCCCTCAGGAGCCGCGGGGATCCCTCAGGAGCCGCACCCCCCCATCCCCTCAGCCGCCGTTTCCCGCCTCCCGCGCTCGCCCCGCCCCGCCCCGTTGCCGGGCATTCCCGCTCCTCGTTCTGATTGGCTCTCGCCGCCACCGCCTCGCCTCTTCTCCCCGCTCATTGGCTGCTCTCGCTCGTGGATCCCGCCTCCCGCGCCGCGCGGGCGCTGCCTCAGCGCCTTGGCGGTCCCGCTGCCCATTGTCTCCCGGCGGCCGCCGTAGCGCAGCCCGTACGTGGCAGCGGGGCGGCGGCGGCCAATGAGCGGCGGCCCCGTGCGCCGGAAGGGGCGCGGCGCGGGCCGGAAGCGCCGCTCGGTGCCGCCGCCGGTCGCTCCGCCATGTCGCCGGTGCGGGCGGTGCTGGCGCTGGTGGCCGCGCTGGCGGCCCCGGCCGCCGCCTACTTCGTCAGCATCGACGCGCACGCCGAGGAGTGCTTCCTGGAGCGCGTGCCGTCCGGCACCAAGATGGGGCTCATCTTCGAGGTGGCCGAGGGCGGCTTCCTGGACATCGACGTGGAGGTGCGGCGGCGGCGGCGAGGGCCGACCTTGGGGAGCGGGGCCGTCCCGGGGCCGGGCCCGCGCGCTGCGGCCCCGCTGTGTGCGGGGCTCCTCGGGAGAGAGCGGCGGCACCGGCGGGAACGGGGAGCGGGGCCGGAGCCGCCCGCGGGGCTCGGGATGGTCCGAGCGGGGCCGGAGCCGCCCGCGGGGCTCGGGATGGTCCGAGCGGGGCCGGAGCCGCCCGCCGGGCTCGGGGCGGCCTCGCTGCGCCGCGGGGGCTCCGTGCGGCGGCAGCGCTCAGGGCTCAGCGTGGGCGGTTCGGGCGGGCCCCGGTGCCCGTGCGGTGCCACCCCCGGCTCCGCCGCACGAGGCTCGGGCTGTTCCCCCCTTCCCGTGGGGTTTCCGCCCCCACCGCGCTCGGTGCAGCCTCGGCACCGGGAATTGTGTGGCGGGAGGAGCGCCCGCGGTTGCTCTCTGGAATCGGGTGCTGCCCCTCGAGGAGCAGCGTGCTTCCCCGTGGACCGAAGGTGGTGTCTCTAATCCGGGTGGTTGGCATCGGGGAAGTTTTGAGCAAATACTGATCTTCAGAGAGGAATCGAATCAGGAGATGCTGAGTTCGAATTGATTTCATCGTGTTAAAGAGCAGAGAGGGATTTGTTTGGGATGTCACAGAGGTGGGAGTTGTTGCTGGGAGTCCTGTAGCAGTTGGAAATGACACAAGGCTGTGCCACAGGACAGGGCTGGCAGCTCTGAGATCCCCTTCCCTTGTGGGGGAAGCTCAGCAGCAGTGTGGCCTGGTGGGATGGGAATTCAGGATCACAGTGACCCTGAGAGCTCAGAACTCAGGTGTCCAGTCCTTTTGAAATGGTAACTGCAACAATGCCCGACTGTGTGTCTAAAGTCGATTGGAGAATGGCTTTTTTTCCTTTTTGTTTTCCTTCAGACATCAGAGATAAGATTTCCCCTGCAGTTGTTAATTTGCCAAAGAGCCAGGGTTTGTGGTTTGCTTGTTCTTGACTGCTTATCTCGACCACAGGAGGCCAGGGAGGGAGGCTTTTGCATGACTTTCTTTACCAAGAAGTTTGTGGGGTTTTTTAGAAGAGATTTCTGTGCGGGGAGCTGCACCAATGAGTTGTGGGAGGGAAAGATTGAAGTGTGCCAAAGCAGCCAGATTGCAGATGGTGCTGGTGCCTGTGATGGTGCATTTGAGAGCTCTGTGTTTGGAATTAAAACCTGTGACCCTCTGTTTTCCCCACGCAGATCACAGGCCCTGATAATAAAGGGATTTATAAAGGCGACCGAGAGTCCAGTGGAAAATACACCTTTGCTGCCCACATGGATGGAACTTACAAGTTTTGCTTTAGCAACAGGATGTCCACCATGACTCCCAAGATAGTGATGTTCACTATTGATATCGGGGAAGCTCCCAAGGGGCAAGACATGGAGACAGAAGGTGAGGAAGAGTCCTGGAAGGAACTCAGCTCCAGCTCGGGAGCCTTTCCCTGCCTGCATGACTTGGGAACTTGAGTAGGGCTCTCAGGATTCCCAGAGAGGTTCCTCCAGGTGGAATTAGCTGTTCTCTTGCACAGCTAAAGTGGATGTTTTTAGACCTGGTTACACAATTTGAGGCAAAATCACGAGAGAGTCCCATCTGCAGACACTCATGCTTCCATCCTTTAGCCCTTCCTCAGTGCCATCCTCTGATTCTTAGCAGGCTCAGCAGTGTGGAGCCTTAGTTGATAAATGTGCTAATAGGAAACTTCTCCCATAGCTGTGTAAATGACTGTTTTATCTGCAGCCTTTTGTCCTGTACCTGTGTTCATCTCTCACACTTTCCTCTAGGTGGTGGAGATACCTGGGATGGTATGTGGACTGCTTTTTGAAAGCTCCTTAGCATCTTGTCTCTGGCACATGTTCATTCACTAACAGCTAACTTGGCTTTTTCTCTGTAACATTGGTTTGGAGCATGAGAATGTCTTTATTTAATAAACTACCCAAAAGGTCTGATTCTGAGCAATGCTGAGCACCTGCAGGCTCCCAGTGGCAGGTTTATACCCTGAGCAGCTCTTGGGATCAGCTCCTTGCACTGATGGCAGTTTGCCTTCAGGTGGTTTTTCATGCCTGACAGAGGATTTAATCAGTTTAGGTGAAATTGAGCTAAAACATTGAACATCCAAGAATGCTGGATGGTTTTGGCAGTGTTTGCCTTCTATTGCTAAAGGGGATGTTGAGTAATCAAAAGCTTTAGGAGGCAATAAGCTGCTCCTAGGTTATGAATTATTACTGATGTGTCAGGGGAAAAACTCAAACTTGTCATTTGCTGTAAAAAAATAAATGTATTGCATAGCAAGTTATAAAGTTTATTTATAAATCAATGACTGTAGCTAGAAAGGGCAACCAATTCTTGTTTTCTGTTTTGGCAAGTAAATAACTTGGGCATTGAGTGCTTGATGTCACTTAAAAATAGCACATTCCTAACTTTGGATTTTTTTAAAGACTCAGATCTTTTATTGAGTCTGTTTTATATGTCTGTTTTAAAGAATATTAGTGCAATAAGACAATTTTCTGAATTGATTTTTTTGAGTGTTTTTAGACTGTCCCTGCAACTGTAGTTTCTTCTCTTACCAATAAACTGCACTTACTGCAGTGACCAGTTGGCCATGAAAATAAAGGATTTGAGGTATAGGGAAAGTGAGTGTTTGCACAACCATTGAGATTTTAATTCTGACTTGTATGAGTGTTATTCTCTGGTCCTCTCTTTTGACTGTTCCCCACAAGGTGTGTGCTTTGAATAGCTCTGTTTTCAGACTGTGATCTGAAACACTTAATTTGCAAATAAACCTGTAGTAAGGGAGCTTCCAAGTCAACTGTGTCCCTTGAAAGGAAAATATGTTGGGTTTTGTGACTTTTAAAGAGAGCTGATTGCCCAGGGCGTGTCTGTGGAATGATACCTCAGCCTGATGCTAGAAAACTTTGCAAATGACTTGCCTAATTGATAAATTTGTGATGGACAGATCTTTGAGCGTGGATGTAATAAAAAGATCCTGTGATTGACAGTCAAACCTGAGTAAATCTGAGCTCTCTGAGCCTTCCATTTGCTGAACTGTCTCAAGCTGGTTTTGTGCCATTGGTTTGGTATTTAGCTCCTCTCCTGCTTTCACAACACCACAAGTGAGGGCTGTGCCAGCCTCCCTGGGCATTGTCCCCCTCAATGCTGGGTTTCAGCTGAACTTGAAGATCACAGGATGTGATTTTTTGCTTCAGAAAGTGATCTCATGATTTGCCAGCATCATGATCTTGAGCTAAATTCTCAGTCATTCTATTTTTGCAAGCTTAACAACTAGGAAAAGCTGTCATGTTAAGATAATTTGCTTGGAATATATTGGATGATATTGGCAAAATAGATATTAGTGTGTGGTATTGATCTCGTGCATTCTTCCATTCTGTTCTCCTGGAAAAGTATGTGCACACTGGAAATGTGGGCTCTGTGCTGAGTCTGAATTGTGTCTCCTCCTGTTTGGATGTGGAGAAATGTTCTCCCACTTGTTAAACACCACCGAGGCACGTCAGGGAAAGGGCTACAGAAACTGAGCTTGGCTCTAAGGGTAGGAAGTGTTCAGCTGTACTGCCAGACCTTCTGCAGCAGGAAATTACTTTTAACTGCTCATCAATTCATTGGAATCACTTTCTCCAGTCATTAACAGACTTTCTGATGCTTCTGAAATTACTCTGCAGCTCATCAGAACAAGCTAGAAGAGATGATTAACGAGTTAGCAGTGGCCATGACAGCGGTGAAGCACGAGCAGGAGTACATGGAGGTCCGGGAGAGAATACATCGAGCAAGTAGGTGCCAGCCCCAGCCACTGCCTCTCCCTCTGACCTTGTAAATGGCCATTTAAACACCACTCCATGAAAACTGTTCCTACCGACTTCAAAAACAACAATTTAAATCCTGCAGGGCCTGCCCATGGAGTAAAGAATGGAGGTGTTGCTTGCAGTCATCTTTAAATTGGCTTCCCCTCGTTATTACACAAAATAACATTTGCTTAAGTGATGTAAATTCTGCAGTTGTTTGAGTGATGTATTCATGCAGGTACCAGTGATGGTGTTATTTAATCCACGTACAAGGACAGGTAAACCATGGGATGGTTTTAAATTGAAAGGGAGGAGGTTCAGATCAGATACTGGGGAAAATTCCTCCCTGGGAGTGTGGTACAGCCGTGGCACAGCGTGCCCAGAGGAGCTGTGGCTGCCCCATCCCTGGGGGTGCCCAGGGAAGGGTCCCTGCCCATGGTGGGGGTGAGATTGGATGAGTTTGAAGGTCCCTTCCAACCCAAACCATTCCATGATTGGGTTCCCAAACTGGTTGAAATATTACTTCACCCTTGAAGTGGCTGTGGTTTAGTAATTGAGCCAAAGTCTCTTTTTTAAATGTTTTGTTGAAATAGAGCAGAACCACTGTTCCTTTCATGGGTGAGAATCGAGGGCAAGTATTTTTCATGTGAAAACACAACGTTGTATAAAAGCACTGTCTCTTCAATTATTTGAAGCTATGAATATCTCCAGTTTTGTGCCATTTGTTACTAATGGTCTGATTTAAGAAAAATTGGAATGTTTAGAACCAAAGATGGTGACCCTTCAGAGATCAGCAGTTCCCTGCTTGACTCTGGAAAAGCAGGAGGCTTTGTTTGGCAGCTCAGAGGCCAGAAGGGTGGGCAGAATAGAGACAGATGCTGCAGTGTATGTCCAAAGTGGGTTTAAAAACAAACTGTTCAGAAAAATCCCCCTCAGATCTCATCTCTGAGCCTGCAGGGCCCTTCTGGGACACCTGTGATGAGCTGACACAAACCCAGTGCTTCCTGTGCCATCTCAGATTCACTGCAGAATGTTTTCACTTTAGATGCTTTGTTACTTACTACTTTTTTTCTTTTTTTTTTTCCCCAACAGTTAATGACAACACAAACAGCAGAGTGGTTCTTTGGTCATTCTTTGAAGCCCTTGTACTAGTTGCCATGACACTGGGACAAATCTACTACCTGAAGAGGTTTTTTGAAGTCCGAAGGGTGGTGTAAGATCCTTCTGTGGTCTCAGATTTCAGCTCACTCTCTACCAAACATCCTGGTCACAAACAAAAAAAAAAAAAAAGTCATTTAGTTTCTGAACCCTCTTTACTGAACTGTAAAACTTATTTGCTTATGTTTTCTTCCTAGTTAAGAAAAAAAAAAAAAGGAATTGTTTTTATATATCTTCTGTAGCAAAAGCTGTGCTGAAATCTTGTCACTTTATTGGCATCATTTTGTTCCACTGAGATCTGCCCAGTCTGTGTGCTAAGCAAGGTCCAGGCAAGCTGCAAACTCTGTAACTCACTCTAGTAACAAGCTGTTCTGTCTTTTCTAACTTTTTTCCCTGTTTGCAGAAGCACTTGCACTTCTGTCCAGGGAAACGGTACAAGGCCCTAAGGTGACTGTTTGCATCCTTACACCCTTAGCCCTGCAGTAGGTGTCACCAAACTGAAATAATCCCTTCTCCACTCACAGAAACTGCCAAGGAAAAGCTTAAAATTCATACCTAGTTGCTATTTAAAAGACAGTCATCAGCAACTGTCTTAATGATACCAACTTCTTCCCAAAGTTCTTTTTTAATTAAATAGTTGATACAAAAATGCTTTTTTTTTTGTTCTCTGCTCATCACCAAATGTTCCTTACACGGTTTTTAGTCTCTCAGAGGTTTTATTTGGAAGCCAATTGTGTGCAGTGTCTTGGCAAACACTGGTGAACCCTTTGGCTTTTGCAGGTCCAAAGCTCAGACTGTTTGCCCAGTGCCCAGGGCAGAATGTTCAGGAAATCTGGGTTCCTGAGGCCAGAGGGTTCTGGATCCTGGGGGTTCAATCCACGCTATGCAGCCCTTGTATTTAAGTGCAGTGGCAAACTCTGCCATGATCTGATCAGAATTAGCATAATGCTAAATACTGGTGTGTTTTCTTTTTTCAGGCACATGTAGATTTGTTTTTGTATAAAGTTCCTTTCCTCGGTTCTCTGATGATTGGTTTAAAAATTTAAGAAGCGTCTGATGTGGGTGCTGAGCCAGGATTATGTTGTGACTGATGTATATTAGTTGTAATCATTTTTGGGGGTGGGGCGGGGTCTTTTCCAGGGGGGATCCTCTACAAGTAACACACAACAGTTTTGTACAATTAATTTAAAATTTGTTACAGGTTTTCATGTTCCAGGTAAAGTTTTTTCAACCTCGGGCAAACACTTGCAGCAGTTCTTCAGAGAGGTGGCTGTTACACCTTATTGCAACTGTTGTGTGCCAATATTTTTGTGTAAAACACTGAAAATTGAATTCTAAGATGTACATTTAAAAATTGCTCGTGAATCTAAATATGACCCAGGTTCGATAAATAAACAAATTCTTTAAAAAAATAAAAAGCAGCTTTGTGGTTTTTTTTTCTTTAATACCTTAAGGAAGTACAAATTAACACAAAGGAGTTTTTCTAAATTATTTATTGAGTAGTGGCCATAAACTGAACCACAAGAAGTTCCATATCAATGTGATATGAGCACTGGAGCTGCCCACTGCATTCTCCCTCTGTGCAGACATTCCAAACCCACCTGGGTGTGTTCTGTGTCTCCTGCTCCAGATGACTCTGCCTGGGCAGGGGGCTCAGACTGGATGACTCCAGAGTTTTCTCCATCCTAACGATTCTGTGTTCCCTGCTTTCTTAAAATATCAGAAATTTATCCAGAGTCTATCCAGCTTTGGGGGCAGGTAGAATGAATATCAGGTAGCTCTGAACCAACATCTTAGGTTTGGGTACTCAGGTGGCACAGCGCTGCTCTAAGACCCGCAGAAGTACTCACTGCGATAGGCAGCTCGCCATAAAAATGGGAATTTTTGGTTAAATCCAAAGTTTTGTTTTCCCCCGCGGGGGCGGGGCGCGGCGGAACTGATGTGCGGCGGAACGGGAGGTGCCGCGGTTGTGTTTCCGCCGAGCGCCGTCGCGTTGGCCCCGGTGCGGGGGAGCGGCCGGGCGGTGACACCGCGGCCAAGATGGAGGCGGTGACTGAGGGCAGCTGGAGCTCGCTGCCGGTGCCGCTGAGCCCGGGCGTGCTGCGGGCGCTGCGGGAGCTCCGCTTCCACCAAATGACCCCGGTGCAGGTGCGGGGCCCCGCGGCACGGCCGGGGAAGGGGCGGCCGGGCTGGGGAAGGAGGGCGCGGGCGGCGTCAGGAGCACCGGGGCCGGTGGCGGTCGCAGCAGTCACCGCGTCCTGAAGCCGCATCCGTGACTCTGCCACCGGCGCTGCCTGGGTGATGTTCACAGCGAGCTCTGATGTGTCGGAGGAGTTTTCACATCTGTGAGATTTACCAGCGCTTCACCTGCTCATGTGGTGCTTCTCTTTTTTCAGTCTGCGACCATCCCGCTGTTCATGAGTAACAAAGATGTGGCTGCAGAAGCGGTGAGTGCTTTTCCTTCCTGCAGCTCCTTCTTTTCCAGCCTTGTCTCTGGAGCTGAGGGAGGGCTGACGCTGTTCCCACTCTCACAGGTCACAGGCAGTGGGAAAACCTTGGCGTTTGTGATTCCCATCCTGGAAATTCTTCTCAGACGGGAAGAAAAGTTAAAGAAAATGCAGGTGAGATTTAAATATTCAGTACTGAGTTTATTTTTATGATGTGCCAATAAGATTTGAGAACTTCAAGAAAATATCCATAAGGAAAATTGCCTACACACAGAGTGACTGTGTGCTCAGCAACAATAAACTGTGTAAAAACTGAAAATAAAATTGGGGTGCTCTCATTGCACTTAGGTACAGCTTTTTCTCTGGCATGAACAGAACAGGGTTCTGAGCTGTTAGAAAAATGCCCCAAAATATGGAATACACTGATACACTGCAGGTGAGATTGAATCCTCTTTAGCATCCATTGACCTTGAATACATTTTAGTGTGGAGGAAACTTCACTTCACTGTTAAATGTCATTATTAGATGCTGCTCTTTCAGCAGAGATATTTTACACATTGATACAAAGTCTTTCATAGACATTTTTGGATGTTTTTTATACTTTATTGTATTTCTGTGAAAATGTTTTGTCCGAAACCAGGCTCAAAATCGTGGTTCATATTCACTTAGCTTGAAAGGGAGGATTCTGCCCAAATCTTTCTATTTTTTCTCCCCACAAATTCCTGTTTTTCAGGTTGGAGCTATAATTATCACCCCAACCAGGGAGTTGGCCATTCAGATTGATGAGGTGCTGTCACATTTCACAAAACACTTCCCCATGTTCAGGTGGGTGAACTTCAGCACTTCCATGACCACAATTCCTTCTGTCCCTGGTGAACCAGCAAAACTTCCAGATGACCCAAATCTTCCTGTTTTACTGTTTCAGTCAGATTCTTCTCATTGGTGGGAGGAACCCCATGGAAGATGTTGAGAAGTTCAAGGAGCATGGGTGAGTTGTGTGTTTGTTTGTCAGTGTCTCAGAGCTGTGGTTTTCTCCTTGTCAGGGTTCTCAGCCCAGAGCTGTGCTCCTGCTGCTGCTGGAAGGGGATGATGGTGCCAGAATCTTTTGGGGTGAGCTGGGAGATTGTGGGGTCTGTTCCTGGAGTGAGGTGCAGCCCTTATGTGCCATCAGCACCATTTATCTGCTGTTTGGGTGAAGAACAGAGCTGAAAAGTGCCTTCAGTGGATATTTCACTTCTCCCTGCTCATTAATTTCCTGGAATTGTTTGGTGCTGATGCTGATGATGGAGTTTTGAAGGAATCCTATTTGCCCCTGGCTTTTGCGTGGAGGTCCCAAATATTCCTGCAGCAATAGCTGCTTTCCACACTTGCTGTTTATTTTCTAAACTTTTATTGCCACAGGGATGTGCTTTCACCTGGGCATTCCCCCCATGCCATTGAAACATGGGGGTGCAGTTAAAAGTGATAAAATGGAATTGCATTACTAAAGAATGCAGGGCAGGGCTGTGCTGTGGGAGCAATGCCAGGAGTTCTCCCAGACTGCTCCCCCTGAGTGAGGGAATTTTTCTGTGTGTGCACCAACAGGGGCAACATCATTGTGGCCACCCCAGGCCGCCTGGAGGATCTGTTCAGGAGGAAAGCAGAGGGGCTGGACCTGGCCAGCTGTGTCAAGGCTCTGGATGTGCTGGTGTTGGATGAAGCAGACAGACTCCTAGATATGGGCTTTGAAGCCAGGTATTGAAATAATTGGTTCTTTCTTGGTTCTTCTTCTTGGTTCTTCTTGGTTTTAAATTCTTGGTTCTTCTGCAGTTTTAAATGAATTGATGTGTGATGGATGGGAATGAGCTTGGTCTGCAATGGCCTCCAAAGTTAATTTGTTCTGTTTTTTGAAATTTCTGAATTTGTTTTTTCATCTTTGCTCTTTAATTACACAAAGCAGTTGCTGAGGGGGAGGAGAATCAGGAAATGTGGAGCCTCAGTGAATATGGAATTTCCTTTGTTGAGATGTATATTAGCCTATCTCTATTAATAAATATCATTATTCACACTTCAGAATGGCTTAAAACACTTTAACCAATAAGCTTTGATCTCTCTTTTCTCTGTCTTTCTGAGAGAAAGAGAGGTGAGAGCTTACCTCTCTTTCTCTCAGAGTTAAGGTGATTATTTCAGTAGCAGTTTGACATGTGATAACAAAGCCTAAACTCCTTTCCAGCGATTTAAGCTCTTCCTGAGGGAAGTTTTGGGACAGTTCCATTTTCCCTGTGCTTCCTTGCAGCCTGAATGCCATTCTGGACTTTTTGCCCAAGCAGAGGAGGACAGGTCTGTTCTCAGCCACCCAGACCCAGGAGCTGGAGAACCTGGTGAGGGCAGGGCTGCGCAACCCCGTGCGCATCTCGGTCAAGGAGAAGGGGGTGGCAGCCAGCAACACCCAGAAAACCCCAACACGCCTGGAGAACTTCTACATGGTGTGAGCCTGGGCTCTGACTCAGCCCCCTGACCCCTCTCCTTTCTTCCTGCTCCTGTCAATGAGATTTTAAGTCTTGGCCACTTAGGATCATGTTAACAGGAGAGCCAAAGTCCATTTTCTTATGTCTTCCTTTTGCATTTTTTAGATCTGCAAGGCAGATGAGAAATTTAACCAGTTGGTGCATTTTCTTCGGCAGCACAAACAGGAAAAGCATCTGGTCTTTTTCAGGTAATTCTGTTTGTGTTTCATTGTGAGAACAGTTTGGTGTTTCATTACCCAAATTCCAAAACTCTGCCCTTTGTTGCAAAGGACACAACTGTTTTCAAAGTGATTAATTTTGAGAGCTGTTAGGCACTATATTTTAGGATATAGTGCCTAAAAAGAGATTAATCATTGCTTCATGTCAGGATTGTGTTATTAAGCAAAACACAAATTTTATGCATTTTTAAAGTAAGACATTATAGATGATTATATGTTAATTGTAAAAATTATGTGCATGTTTAAATAAAAATAGTGTATGTTTTTGAAAGAGCTTGGGACACTCTAGCTTGATTAAACCTGATTAAAAATGCAGCAAAACCTTTTGCTTTATGCCTGTCTTTATCACTACAGCACATGTGCCTGTGTGGAATACTATGGGAAGGCTCTGGAATCCTTAATTAAGCAGGTGAAAATAATGAGCATCCATGGGAAGATGAAGCACAAGCGAAACAAGATTTTCACGGAGTTTCGGAAGCTCCCGGGGTGAGAACGTGGGAATGGCTGAACAGGAGGGGGAGGTGGTTGTGTCTGACTGTTCTGCTGCTGCTGCTTGGTGTGGAAGGATGGCTCAGGGGATGGATGCTCCAGGCTGGTCCTGAGTGTATTGATGATATCACAAAATGTGACCAAAACCAAAGGGAAAATGAGACTGGAATATCTGTACCCTCCTTCAGATAATCCATGTGGCAGCACAGGAGGTGAGCACACTGCTCTGTCACTTGCTACAATCACACATTAGCCCTGATGTTTAAACAAATGATAGCAAAAAATAAGTTTTTCCTGATTAGCAACCAGAGTGGAAACCAGGATATTTCTTTGTTAGTGTATGAACAAGAACATGGCAAGACCAACACTGCTGTGACCTGCCCACAGGGAAATGTTCTTTGGCAGCTTTGCAGGATGCTGTTAAGAAACTCTTCCTCATCAACTGTCATTTTTGTTATTGCATAGGACCCGAGTTTTAGCTTTTTATATTATGAGAAAAATAATTACCAGCAGATTGTAAGAACAGTTGTTGAAAGTAACAGCATGGCAGTTCTGCTAAAATTGTCACTCAAGTCTTAAGTCTTTTATTTAAACATTTATTATAGTACATTCAGCTGTGATGGATGCAGTGCTGGTATAAAATATGAATTTTTAATGGGGACTTGATTTGTCTTGGAAATGTAATATAAATCACAATAATTTTCATAATGTTATGTAGAATTTTAGTTGGTGAAAGCTGCAATTACCTTATATTTTGTCTCTTTAAAAACCCCAAATGTTTTAGTGTTTTGTTCCTCACTCTCCAGTGAAGGTGCAGAACACACAGCTGTGAGGAGGCTGGCTCTTCTCAAATGAAATGAATGTAATGAAATGTAATGAAAACACATGTAATGAAAATACACTTCTCCTTCTTCCTAGGGGCATTTTGGTGTGCACAGATGTGATGGCTCGTGGCATTGACATTCCAGAAGTGCACTGGGTGTTGCAGTATGACCCACCCAGCAGTGCCAGGTACAACTTCACATCCTGAGATCCTTTTCCTTTCTGTGTGGTCTTTTCTTTCTGTGCTGTTCAGGTCTCAGTTAGGAACAAAACACCTGCATAAAACATATCTAATCACTTCCTGGGGGTTAATCTGAGAGAACACACAAAATAATGCAGGAGCAAGGGAGGCTGAAGCAGTGCAGGTTTTGTTGTCACTGCTGAATTGCAGTGACTTTGTGGTGTGTAGGTGTCACTCAGGGCATGATTGTCACATCTGTGTGCAGAGGTGGCTCTGGGGTAAGGCTTTGTGTGAGAATATCAGAGAGAGTGAGAGGTGACACTGGGGTGAAGGAGAACAGAGATGAGAGCAGGGACTGAGCTCTTCAAGGAATGGTACATTGAAAACTCACAGGAAAGGAGCTTTTCCATAGATTTGAACTTTTACTGTCATAATTCTTCTCCAACTTGCTTGAACTTCACTCCCAAAGCAGACGCCCCTTGCTTTAGCCTAACAATTGAGTGGGATTGCCACCTGCCTCTTGTGTTACCCTTTGCTAGTTCCTGTTGGTTCAGTTTAGTGTTTTCCATCCCACAAGATTTGCCCTTTTGCTGCCCAGTGCTTCCAAAGCCAGCTGAGTCTCTGCTGGGCTCTTTCAGTGCCTTTGTGCATCGCTGCGGCCGCACGGCGCGGATCGGCAACGTGGGCAGCGCTCTGGTGTTCCTGCTTCCCATGGAAGAGTCCTACATTAACTTCCTCTCAATCAACCAAAAGGTGAGCAGGCTTTTATTCTACCCCAAAGCAGGAAAGAGCAAGGGCACAGACTTACTGATAGGAGCTTTGAAATCTGAATTTGTAGAACTTGGGGTCATACACGTGGGTAATGTTTTAGCAGAGGTGCAGAATTAAAAGACAAGAGCTGCTTATTAATCACCAAATGCAGCTGGAACATGAAATACATCTCCAGTGTTACCCACTAGGTTTGTAAGAGGCACATGCAATGAGTAAGGAAAGGCCTTTTGTTCCTAGGGGTGTAAATGGAGCATTTGCAGGAGGGCAGTGCTGGCTTACGGTCCTGCCCCAGCCCTGCCAGCAGCAGCTCCCACCCTGCAGCCTCTCTGCTCTTTACTTACAACTCCTGCAGTCTGCCATGCCTGCTCCTGCCTGTGAGGGATCCATTGTGGGAGTTCTCTGGAGGCCTCCTAGTGAGAGCAGAGCTTGCTGAGGCAGGAGATGAAGCTGTTGTCTCTGTGGAGCTGCAGTGTGAGAACTCTGCTGGGCTGGGAGCTGCTGTGTGGGGCTGATGGTCAGCAACACCCAACACTCAGCACTCGTGTGCTGGAGTGCCCAAAGGGAAAGAGGCTCAAACCTGACTGAGGATTAGCTGGGCAAGAAGGGTGAGTTTGAGGTTTCACAGTGCATTCCACATCATTTGGTTGAACTTTTGGTTTTGTTGTATATTTTCTGGTTGCCAGTGTCCCATGCAGGAAATGAAACCACAGCCAAATGTGCTGGATCTTCTCCCCAAGCTGAAGTCCATGGCCCTGGCTGACAGGGCAGTGTTTGAGAAAGGGATGAAAGCCTTTGTGTCCTATGTCCAGGCCTATGCCAAACATGAATGTAACCTGATCTTCCGGATCAAAGGTAATTCCCAGCAGGGCTGGGGCCTCTCACTGTTTTTCTCAGACAACAAAAGCATAGTGGTGTTGTCCAAAAGCTTCAGCTTCTGATTTTTGATCTCACATTCACTTCCAGCACCATCAGATTATTTTTTTTTCAAGCATCTTGTTTCAAAATAAAACATTTCAATATGGAGCTTGACCAAACTGATAAAAGCAGAAATAAAAGTGACTTAGTATTGTTGCCAGTATTAAGGTATAGAGTGCAAACAATACTTTAAAATAATGTAGACTTTTTCTTTCCTTTCAGCTAAATTAACTTTTTATCCAGCAGGAAACTGACTTGATAATCTTTATTTCAACAGATCTGGATTTTGCCAGTCTTGCCAGAGGTTTTGCATTGTTAAAAATGCCAAAGATGCCTGAACTAAGAGGAAAATGTTTTCCAGACTTTACTCCAGTCACTGTCAATACAGACTCCATTTCATTTAAGGATAAAAACAGAGAAAAACAGAGACAAAAGAAATTAGAAGAACAAAGAAAAGAAAGAGAGGAAAATCAAGGGAAAAAGAAATTTGTAAAGAACAAAGCATGGTCAAAGCAGAAAGCCAAGAGGGAGAAGAAAAAGAAAGTAACAGCTAAAAGGAGGCGTGAAGAGGTAACTGTGTCCATTCCCTTCAACCGAAGTGATTTCTGTGCCAATGGCAGAGCCCTGGGATTTTAGTGTGGTGGAACTGATGGCTGTGAAATAACATTTTAGGACTTGGACAAGCAAAGCTTAAAAAATGATAGAGGTTTTTGAAGCCAAACACTAAAACAACTTCTCAGCAGTGATGCTGGTCAGTAATAGGATTTTTATTTCTCAGAGGTGCAGAATTATGGCCTGAGGGTGCTTTTGTCAATTTTCAGCAAATGTAGCTGAGAGTTACAGTTTCCTTAGGAAGTGAATATTATTTCCTGCTTGGATATTTCTGGCAAATTCTGACTTGTACTCTTCCATTGTGTTCAACTGTGTACAATGAAAACTCTTTGGTGTTGTGTTTAATTTGTTGTTTTCAACTTCCAACAGGGCTCTGATATTGAAGATGAGGATATGGAAGAGCTGCTGAATGACACAAGACTCTTGAAAAGATTAAAAAAGGGAAAAATTAGTGAAGAAGAGTTTGAGAAGAAACTAACAGGCAACCACAGGCTCAAAGCAGAAACTGTTGAGGACACAGAGTCTGAAGGCTGACAGTTACTCTAACCACATTTTTACATTAAAACACTGCTTATTTCAATAAAACTGGATTTCTATAAAAAGAAGAGAACAAAATACCTCTATAAAAAGAGAACAAAGCTGATCTAATTTCTTCACAGAGGGACCTGGCATCCCTAAAGACACAGAGCCTGCAGTTGTTGAGAACAAAGCTAAAAGCACCACTCAGGGGTGGCAGGAGCTGCAGGGTTCCATCAGCAGCCCTGTGCATGTTTTCATTTTGCTTTTCTCAAGTACACACCACAGATCAGTAACAGCAAACCTCAGAGTGAGTCTGGATACACCATAAGGGATTTTATTTTACAGTATCAAAATAATCCATCCCTCTCTAAAATAATTTAGTTGTGGCCTTTAGAAGCTGTCATAACTTTGGGATTTTTTTCAACAGTGGTCCATAATTATGTTAATCCTTCTCATGGCATTTCCTTGCCATGTTCATGTATCATCCTCCAAGTTCTCAGAACCCTGGCAGTCCCTGGAGATGACACATCCTGTGCAGGAGTCCCTGAGTTACAGGTAGAGTTTAATGAGTTCATCACTGACAGCTGAGGGAGTCAGCACCCCGAGGTCTGTGAACAGCAGAGTGATCAGGGATGGGGAGGTGTAGTCAATCCAGGGGTGCTCCTCTTTCAGGTTCTGACTTGTTTTCAGAGTGTCTGCTTTGTACTAGAAGGAAAGAGAGACCATCAGTTACTGCACAACTCTAAGTTCAATCCTCTTTTGGGCAAGAGCAGTGCTACAGCCTCAAGCAGATGTTTGTGCTAAAACTGAAAGAAGTCAAGTGCACAGAATGGAGCCACCTTGGCCTCAGCTCTTTTATCTTGTGTAAAAAGTACAATTTGTCATTCTGGGGTTTGTTGGTTTAATTGTTTCTTACCCTCAGCTGCTCCTGTGCCCTAAAGGAACTGCTTTAGGAACAGAGTACCAGTATCAGGACAAATTCTGGCTGTTTGGTGCCTCTACCATGGAGCAACCCCAAAATAAACCACAGCAGGGAGATCCAGATAATCAGAGATGTTTAGAAGACAATTTTTCACAGGCACAGCAGTGTGCACCTTAGCTGGGTAAGATGGAAGTTGAATTTCTCTCACCTTAAACCTGTCAGGGACGTCCTGCTGATTGAGAGGGAAGAGTCTGACAAACTTGAAACTTTCTGCTACCACATAAAATGGCTTATTCTGGGCTTTGGCACACACAGCAATTTGATTGGTGCCAATCTGTGGAGACAGATGGAAAACAACATTGCAGACTCAGTGCTTGCCTGAAAATATTGCCCAGCTTCCAACAATTAACAGACATTTACTGGGTAAAATCCAAATGGAAGAGGTTTCTCAAAAAGCTTTAAATGCTTCAGAAGAACCAAACTTTTAAAAGTCCAACCAAACTTTTAAAAGAGTGTACAGAATGATGGAAGAAACTCACATTACCTTGTTGATAATGCCTCCACTTTCAACTACACCTTCAGCACCAACTAACACCAGGTCCACTTTCTCCATAATGTAGCTGTTAAAAGGGGGGAAAAAGATCCAAGCATTGCTGGGTAATAGGAAAAATGACTTGCTGAACAGAACAGAAATGAGCAATTTGAACAATCTTTCCATTTTCTGCACTAGTTCCATCCACCTTGTGTGAGTCCACATGCTGCTACACATCCTTGGTGTGAGATTTCATCTCCTTCCCTGCAGGAATATTAAGTAGCCTTTTCTTCCCCAGCCATAGCTGACCCTGGCAACTGTGTAAAAGCTGGAAGAAGCTGAACTCTAATTAGGAATGTTCAGATTTATTGTAGCTGATATTTTTCTCATGTATTGGACTTGTACTAAGAGCTTATTTAGCAAATACCTCAAGAAACCACAAACTGATAACAATGATGCAAATTAGGGAAAAAAGTGGCTTCTTTGTTTAGCACCTCAGTTCTCTTTTACAGATCTGTAGAAGTTCTTAGGTCTGGTTCTTACTTCCATTCCAACAGGCAAAATCAAATGCTTGTGTTGTAGCTGACACAGTCTAATTGTGCACCTAAAGCTGTAACTGGTTTGGCCTGTTGGGTGACTCTGACAAACTAAGTAATATCTCTGGGGTTTGAACAAGCTGCTCACACATAAGGTTATTTTGTCTTGCTGTCAAAATGAAATTGTGATGAAAAATATCAAAATTTATGTTCAGACTTACCCAACTGCAGCATCCAGAATCACAGTCACGGGAATGTTCAGCTTCCTCAGGGCTTTTGCCATTTTTTGCCTATAAATAAAACATTTGGACCTTAACAGTTATTTTCTTAAAGACAATAATAGGAAAATATTGTCTGAAAGACTGAAGCCTGTGACTGCCCCCATTCCATTGCTGGTAGAACAGAAAATGAGTTATTGTATTGAAATGGAAGGAATTGTTACATGTTGTTAATGACATGTATTACCCAGTGTACAGGGTTAACTCCTTCACTTACACAACATTTGCTCTGAAGGAATTATTTGGCATCTTTAAATGACGTTGTTAGCTGTATATTGTACTTTGCTATGATTAGCATAATACTGATTATTTTAGCCTACTTTTTAAAGAGACAGTTTTAAAGCACTTGTATCCCATCTCCCAAGGGAAAAATAGGTTGCCTTGCACTGACCAAAAGACTGTCAACCTTTGAGGAAAACCTAGATAACACTAATTAGGGTATCAAGTTACAGAAAGTTAATTACCAATATTTTTTAGATTTTTTTCACTTGTCCAGAATAATGTGATATAAGTGACACTTGCCATTTAAAATGCCCCAACCAAGCCTAGCAGCTTTTCTTAGGGCAGGACAAGTTGAACAGTAGCTGTAAGTTACCCTGTTAACCAAGATAAACCCCAAATTAATGAATACTCACCCTGCTTCATCTGGCTGTGACTCAGTAACATAAACACTGAATCGCTTCTTGGCCTCCACGGCTGCTTCCAGCACCCTGAGGACCACCCTGGAGTAGGCATGTGTCAGTATTCGCTGCCAGGACCAAAAAAATTCACACATTACTTTTGCTGAGCCTCGGGAAACCTTGATTTCTGTCCTGGCGTGCTGTGCAGAACAAGGTTGTGCAGAAGCCCCCATCAGACTCCACTCCCCTCCTGTTCCTCCCTCCCTGCCCGCACAGCAGAACCCAACAGCAGCGCCCCCGCCCCGGCCTACTCACAGCACCGTCTCTGATGAAAGGGTGACACAGCTTGGCGATTTTATTCCTCGACAGAGACACTTTGGTCAGGAAGATCTCCCCGCGCTCGATCATGATTTCTTTGCACTTGGAGTAGTCCTGGCAAAGAGCGGGGTGCGGGCTGAGCGGCCGCAGGCTCCCGCAGCCGCCGCAGCGGGGCCGGGCGGGCGGCCCTTACCGAGTACTCCAGCGAGGTGAGGCTGATGAAGCGCAGGAAGAGCTCCCCGCCGGAGGACACGGCCACCGAGGAGTCCACCCGCGACAGGGTGTCGATGGCGTCCCGCAGGCTGTTCCGCAGGCCCTGGATGGTCTCTCCTGAGGGGAGGCAGAGACGCGCGGTCAGGGGCTCGCCCTGGGGACAGCCGAGGCTCCGCGCCCCGCCGGGGGCACCCGGGCCCACCTCGGTCCTGCTTGAGGAATCCCAGCAGCGCTCGGATGGCGGCCACGGCCGAGGCGACATCGGGGTCGTCCCTCAGCTGCGCCCTGAACGTCTCGATCAAGTCTGAAAGGGAACGGGGAATATCAGGCCCTGCCCTGCCCGGCCCGGCCCGGCGGCTCCCGGGGCTGCCCCGCGCCCCCGTTACCGTCCGTGCCCATCGCCGCCCCCGTTACCGTCCGTGCTCATCGCCGCTGCGCCGCGCTCCGCCCGCCGCGCCGGGGCGTGGGGAGGCCCGGCCGGGGCGTGCCCGGATGCGGAGCGCCGGCCCCGGGCGTCATCCACGGGCGCCGCAGCCGCCGCTGCCCGGCCGGAGCGATGAGCGCGGGTGAGCGCGGCCGGGGCGGCCCGGCGGGGTCTGCGGGTGCTCCGGACGGGTTTGGGGGTGCCGCGGCGGGGCTCGGGCTGCTCGCGGGGAAGCAGAGGTCGAGAGCGGGGCCCCGGGGCTTCACCGCTCTGCGGGGCCCGCAGTGACGCCGCTGTGCGCTCCCTTTGCAGATGATGAGCTGAGCCTGCTGATCATCGTCCTCGACACCAACCCCATCTGGTGGGGGAAGAGGGCCCTGGGAGAGGCTGAGGTACGGCCTTTGGGCGCTGGCACTGCTGATGGCCATTTCTGGGGGAAACTATCATTTTCTTCGACTTCTGAACTGTGCTAATATTGTCTGCTAAAGCAGGTATAATGGGTATCGTAATACCTTTTGAAATAGCTATGCAGTATTCATTAGAGCTTTTTTAACAGCAAAAACTCCTCCTGCATCTTCAAATTTAGCTTTTCAAACTGCAGTCATTTCACAGATTACTTCTGAATTGCTTCTCTGTATATGTTACTGTGCTACATCTGCTCTGCTCTTTTTTCCAGCAGTTCACGCTGTCGAAATGCATCGATGCAGTGATGGTGCTGGGGAACTCCCACCTGCTCATGAATCGCACCAACAAACTCGCTGTAATAGCAAGTCACACCCAGGAAAGGTAGAGCTGCTTCTGAACAGTGTGAAGGTTTCCAGTTTCCTGATCTGTCTCCCGATTTTCTTGTTTGATGGCAAGAAACCGAGTTAAAAGTGTGTAATGTATCAGTAGCCTTAAAAAAGAAATTAGCTGAAACTAAGTAGGAAGGAACCTTAATGACTTACAAAGCAACAGAAAGAAGACAGAAGGGAGGTTTAAATAGACTTAAAAATACACAGAGAGAATGGTAGATATGTGTGGAGTGGAGCAATGCAAATGACAGAAGTTCCCTGTTTAGGGGATGTTTTTACTGCCAGATATTTGTGAGTCTCAGGATTTACCCCCAAGTGCAGCCAAAGAACTTCACCAGATCGCTTAAGAGATGTCTCAAAGGGAGGGAGCTGAATGTGGGTTTTACTCCAGTTTAAGGTCACCTGCCTTACACAGCCTCATTAATGCCTAAAGTATTAAAAGGATTTTAAATTAAACTTCAGAGTATTGTTATCTGCAGCTGATTCATTTATAGCATTTTTTCTTACATGAATACTTTGTTTTCCCTCTGTTTCAGCCGTTTCCTGTACCCTGGGAAGCGTTGGGCTGCTGCAGATCCCTTTGGAGAGGGAGGCCCTTCCATGGAATCGAACTCCTCTGGCAGCAAGGATGGAAAATATGAATTATTAACAGCAATAAATGATGCCATTGCAGAAGAGATTAAAGATCTCATGACAAAGAGTAAGGAGAAGAATATTCTAGGCTTAATATGCAGAATTGGAAAACACTTGGACTGTCAAGGAGTTGCAGAAATGTCCTGTTTTCAGCATATGAATTTTAATATGCTTAAAGTAGATGAGTTTATTATGTTTGACACTTCAGCCCTCTGCATTAGTATTATTTGCCAAAGATAAAAATGTGTAGTATTTTGTATTGTTAGGTTCAGTAGCTGCTTTTATATATAAAAGTAACTTCTGCACTTTTTCTTGTGCTGCAGCTGACATGAAGGGCCAGCAAACAGAAACCCTGTTAGCAGGATCACTTGCTAAAGCACTTTGTTGTATCCTTTTGATTACAGAATCTTCAAAGCCTTGATGTGTTCTTAACACTGTTTCTTATAATACTAACTTTCACTGTTCTTGTTTTGTTATAATACTAAAACTGAAACATTTGCCTGATAACTGTGGCTTGTGCTTGTCAAAATGTGCATTGGCCAAGGTGGTGAATGTGTGGTGTGGATCATGGAGTTATTTCCAAGAATGGAATGTAGACTCCTTAACTGCAGCTAATGTAGACATCAACAAGATGGGCAAAGACCTAAAAGGTAACACCTCTTTTCCTGTTTTCAACACTGAGTAAATATTTTGACCTGAATAACAAGTATAAATACACATGCACACACAAACAAATATACATGTTTGGACACACCTCCATTTCCAAAATTGACACTAATAGGTAGAGGGTTTTTTTTGATCATTTGAAGTTGCCTACATTAAAAATGTTAAGGGACTTGATCAGTGGTCCACATCCTTAGGGAGATTTTCTCTTGTGTGGAAATAAACTGTAACTAGAATTTCCTTGGAATAGCTGGAGGTTGAGAGGAATTAGCCCATAGATAATTGTTACTGGGACTGGAAATAGTTTCATATAGATATTTTATCTGACCTGTTAGCTCTAACATCCAGTATATTCTGAGGTGTCATATGCTACAGAATTAAAGGAGTGCTGATTAAACAAGGTGCTGATGCATTTCTCTTTCTTTTTAATACTTAGCCAATCAAGAAATTAAATCAAGGATTCTGGTAAGAACTTTTGCTGTCACAGTTTTCTTTTAGTCTTGAAATCCAGTGATATATGTAGGCTAACAAGTCTGAGTTTGTATTTAGGTCATAAAAGCTGCAGAAGACAGCGCATTGCAATACATGAATTTCATGAATGTCATCTTTGCAGCACAGAAACAGGTGAAGCTGGCCTTTTTTCCATTTATATTATCTTTTATTTCTGTGTAAAGATAACACAAATGTTAATTTCTCTAATGATTACATAATTTATAGTGCATGTATCATGGAAACAAGTCATGACAGTAACATGACAGGGCTGTGTGGGTTTTGGCTAAATTTGTTTGTCATGCATGCCATCTCTTGCAGAGTATTTTGATTGATGCCTGTGTCTTGGACTCTGATTCAGGTCTTCTGCAACAGGTACAGACTTGCTGGTTTTATTTGCCATTTATATTAACTCATAAATACTTGATGCTAGACAGTTCAACACGTTCTTCAGCTCTTTCCTTTAATCAAGAGTGGGTGTGGAAATATGTTCAGTGGATCTGACAGTTTTGTCATGCAGGCCTTGTGCAGTACATGGATATTTTAAATGCCCTGTTAATGTCATCAAAGAACAATCTGATCATGGTCTCTGCTTTGCAGGCCTGTGATATCACGGGTGGCATATATTTGAAAGTGCCCCACATGCCATCCCTTCTGCAGTATTTGTTGGTAAGTCACTTAAAAACCACTTCAACGTTCTTCATGTGTCTGATATGAAATATTCACTCCACTGACCTGATAATACAAGAATACCAACCCAATCCACAAAATACTTCTCTCTGTCCCTGCAGTGGGTTTTTCTCCCTGATCAAGAGCAGAGATCACAGCTCGTCCTTCCACCTCCTGTTCACGTTGACTACAGAGCTGCCTGCTTCTGTCATCGCAACCTCATTGAAATTGGCTACGTGTGCTCCGTCTGCTTGTCAAGTAAGTTTATAAATATTTAACAGTCTGATTTCTTACATTCCAATGACCTGTTTTAGTGAAAGCCAATTCTTTGATTTTTCAGTATTCTGCAACTTCAGTCCTATCTGCAGCACCTGCGAGTAAGTGTTTATTCTTTGTGTTTCAAGGGTGGGTGTGGGAATATGTTCAGTGTATCTGACAGTTGCTTTTCCATATTTTTTCCAGGACTGCTTTCAAAATATCATTGCCACCTGTCATGAAAGCGAAGAAGAAGAAATTAAAGGTAGCTGCATAGCAACGTTATGTAAATACATCATTACCTCCTCCAGAATTCCATGAAATGGAACTACTTGAGAAACTGATGGCACTTTTTATTGGATATGAAAGAGAACTGTATACAGTGCTATTACTTGTTTCTTAGGGGATAAATATTTAAAATGTATGTTTTCTATGCAGCCTGTTAAGTAACAAATCACTGTATTACCATGTAATCTGTGCTGTTTTAAATACTAATTCTTCACTGTAAGAGGAACCTGAAGTTGCATCCTGGTAAAAAGACACAGCCTGTGAATTTGAGGGTATTCTGTCCACTGCAAAGTTTCACACCTCCGAGTTATTTTCAAAATCAAGAAAGCTTCAATTCTTTCTATATGTTGGTGTAAAGTTAAGAATGACCATTGCTAGTAGGATCAGAATCATAGCACTGTGTTGTTCAGGGACTTCTTACTAGCAATATGAGCCATCATTTTCAAGATGGTTTGTGAGCCACTTGGAAAAAAAAAAAGGTGCTAATTGCCCTGCATGTGCACTTACATGTATTCATATTCCTGTGACTGTACTGTCCTTGTGGTATTTCTCAATTTGATATCTCTTCATTTGTGAATGAAAAGGCTTCCCTTTGTTTAAAAGTAGCATCAATGAATGCAGACTAGTCTTCAAGGTTTTATTTTGAAACTGGAAAACAAGAAATGTAACTGTAATCTGATAACAGGCACACTTCTTATTTTTAGTATGTGGGTTTCCATCTGACATGTGACAAGAACAAAGACTTTTGGATTGATGTCTTTTATGGCAGGAAGGTCTGCTCTGTACTTCTGAATGTGGCTTTCATTGAAGGAAACAAAAAGTAACTCCTTCTAAAGAGAGCTATATAATTTGGTAGTTTAACCTTTCTCCTGAAGAGAATAGAGAGGAATTTTTTTCCACATAGAAAATGAATTATTTTTTTCTTCCCAATCTGTATACAGGAATTTGTCAGGTCTTGATATTCACATCAGGTTTTGTCACTGTAACAGCTGCAGTGCCAGTTTTTTCTGGGCTTGCCAATGTAACAAGGCGAGTTTTTTTTCATTGACAAAAGCCATTTTGTGTGAAGGCTGTATTTATAATTTACATTGTATAAAACTTTTGTAATAAAGACTGTCTCTTTTTCAAATGTGGTCAGTTATTGCTTTGGTATTTAAGGGTGGGCTACATGATTTTCCTGGAGTTTTATTGAGTCATACTAGCAAACAAAGGGATTAGTATTTATTTCCTACAAGTTACATACTTCTCTTATTAATTAGTACTCTAATGCCTCTTTGTTAATGATTCTCTCACTTCTCACGTTAATTAGTCCACATGCTCAGTTTCTCTCTTCTTTTGGGTTTGGGGGTTTCTTGGGTCACTGGTCTCCTACCAGAATTACCTTTTACCGGCTTGGATCTGATTTCAGCACAATTACTGAGCTGGTTCTATTAGTTTCTTCCTTAACTGGGAAGATGTCCTAGTGGTCCATAAATTCTACAATTGTGTTCATAATCAACAAAACCTCCCTCTTTCCAAATCATGCCCCTAAACTTTAATTAATTTTTTTTCTTCTCACACACTTAGAGCTCGTTTGTTAGCGTTGTTAGCTCTGTTAATTTGTGACCGGGCGGGGGTTTGGAGCGACCCCGCCGCCACCATCACTCCCCGGCCCGCGTCCCCGTGAGGCGGCCCCGTTCTTCCCGCCCTCCCCGTGAGGCGGCCCCGTGAGGCGGCCCCGTTCTTCCCGCCCTTCCCGTGAGGCGGCCCCGTTCCCGCCCTCCCCGTGAGGCGGCCCCATTCTTCCCGCCCTCCCCGTTGCCATGGCGCCGCACTGGCGCTGCAAGATGGCGGCCGGGCGGCCGCCGTAGCGCAATGGGGGCTGCCGGCTTCGGGGCTCTGCTGCTGCTGCTGCTGCTGCTGCGGGCGGCTCCCTGCCCCGGGCAGCTGGCCGGGGACACCGGTGGGTCAGGGCGTGAGTGGCCGCAGTGAATGGCGGCTTCTGGGGGGCGAGGGACGGGCGGGGTGTGAGGATGGCGATATCTGCCCGGGTGGGTGTGAGGGGAAGCGGCGCAGGAACTGAGGGTTCCCCTCAGGAGCGCGGTTTTGGGGAGCGCGGCCCCTTCCAAACCCGAACGTGCCCACCGTGGAGCTTCTGCCGCTGCTCAGCACAGAGGGGGCGGGTGGAGCGCTTTATGTGGGACCTTTCAGCATTGGCGAAGTCTAGAAAGAAAAATCCACTGAAACTCCCAACTCCGAACCCTAAACTTGGCACTGCGTCCGCATGCAGAACGCAGGACATCCCTGGCACAATTCATGGCCCCAAGAAATTAAAAAGTGTAAGCTGAAGTCAGCAAGAAATACTAAATATGGTGTTGCCTGAGCTGTGCAGTGTCTGCGTGGGCTGTAAGTGCTGTAATGTTATTTTACTGCCTGGTTACTGGGCATCTTCACAAATGTAAACTTGTGGCATAGAAAGCTACACCCACTCCTCCAGCACTTGGCAGAATGGAAATACATCCCTGTACTAGGCATTACATGATATTTTTCTTCTGTTTGTGACAATTTAAAGTCTAAGTGTAAGAATATAGCCCAAGCACAAGATCTATGTCTTACAGATGTTGCCTCTTTCAGCCAATTTATTTCTTTCTCTTTTTTTTTTTTAGTCTTTCAGCCTTCATTTATTCATATGTCAGGACCCAGAGTCAATTCATTTTTTCTTGGCAATTCTTCAGGAGTTAATTTTTCTATAATTTTAAGTCCTAGAGATGCAGAGACAGGTAAGAACACTTCAACTCCTTTCCCCCATGTAAATAAATACGTTTGAATTGTTAATATTTTTTGACACAAAAATTACTAGAGAAATGGTAATGCATGTCATCCAGTGTCTCAATAGTTACAGAAACAGGAATTTTAAGACATTCCTGTGATTAACCCTTTAGTTCTCGTTTGTTTCTATGTGAGCTGGGCCTGAGGGTGTACCTGAAGGCACAAGGGGAGTTTAAATGTACTTCTGATTTCCCAGTCCTTTCTAAATGACCTTTAAAAGTTTTATTTTGTTATAGGAAAATTGCAACTTGCAAATTGCAGTAGAAGTAAAAGAGCTGGAGATTGGAATTTGGATGTAACTCCTGGTGTGGTATGTAAAATACTGATTCTTCTCTTAATCCACTTCATTGCAGCTTCTCTCTCAGAAGCTGATGAATGGTATAGACAAGAGCAATTTCATACAAGCTATCAGAGCTGTCAGACTTTATTCTGTGTTTTTCCAGAACACTTCCAAAGTGACTGTAAGCCTCAGCAGAACCCTGGAGCTGTGTTTGCCCAATGCCACCGAGTGCTGCCCCTCCCCTCTGTGCATGCTGGAAACACTCCAGGTTTTAGCCTGCCGTGGCTCAGTGATGCTGGCACAGCTCCTGATTCAAGCTGAAATATTTGCCAACTCCTCCTTTGCAGGAAATGTGTCAGGTAAGTGCTAAAGAAGAAATGGCATTTTGGCTGTTCTTTTCCTCTCTGTATGGAAAAATCGGGATTTGGGCAGCGATAAGAGGTACTGAGCAATCAGTGGAATATAAAAAAGGCTTTCTACACAGAATAAACTGCAGTGTGCATGGTCTTTTTATTTGGATTTCAGTCCACTTAATCTGATTTTCTCTCCTACTTCTGTTACAGAAAATGCAACTGTCATCCCAAACCAGGCATTTAAGCCCTTGGGCTCCTGTCCTTGTAACTTAACAGCTGGAGCTTGTGATGTTCGTTGCTGCTGTGATCTGGTACTTATTTCTTGTTCAGCTTTGATTAATTGTTTTCAAAGTTTCTAGACTCTCTTGTCTGTGGGGGAGAGAGGTGCTGAATGCTTCAGATTAGATGGGCCAGAGGGGGTATTTGGATATTCCAGTATTTCTGAAAGTAAATATGTTCTCTCTACAAAGTTGCTTGATTTACCTGTAGGTTTGGCTTTATATTGCCATAAATATTGCAATTACCTTGCTAAAGAGTGACCATTCTTTTCCCTTTCAGGAGTGTACACCAGACTTGCAGCAGTTATTCAGTGGATCATGTTTCCCTGGAGTGTTTGGTGGGGATGTAAACCCACCTTATGATCAGCTGTGCTCTTCCCAGTCAATGGAATATAGCCCTGAGTGGTTTCCCTTCCTTTGTGTACAGTCTTCTCTTGACAACACACCATTCCTTGGCTATTTTTATCATGGCTCTATGTAAGTCTTAAGAAAATTTATTTTCTCATCACACTTTCATCACACTCATTATGCAACCAAAAATATAACCTTTATATGTCTTTATAATGAAAGTTACTTTGAAATTGGGGTTTTAGGGTGTAAACCTTAAATGGAAGTGGAGAAATGTCATTGGTAGTATGTAAGAACAGGGGACATGAAAGGAAACCTGTAATTATTTGTGTGAGGTAAAGAGTTTAATTTTTAAACTTGTTTGCAGTTCTACACCCAAAGTTCCTTCATTTAAGATCCCTCTACAAACTTCTCCTGGGAAACCTTTCACTGGTTACAGAGAAGGAGATCCAATTATAACAGAAGAAGATGAGTATTTTACTGTTCCCCAGGTAGTCCTTATGAGCTTTTGATTCCTCTTGGTTTGTTTGGAACTCCTGCATCACTCTCCTTATGGCTTTGCATCCAATTTCAGCAATTTGATGTTGGGAAGTGGTGGGGTCTATCTGTCACAAAAAAAACCTCAACCAAACAAACAAAAAACCCAAAACAAAACCACAAAGTCACTATTAAAAGTAAACATTGTCTTTCCTCATCCCCTTGCCCATCCCTGCAAAAGGTAATGCATTTTGGAGACACTGTTGGTTATAATTACTTTCACAAATGAAGATGAAGTCGTGGTGAACATTGAAACTACTTTTAAAGCTGTGCTTTTAAAATGTTCCCCTCTCTTTTGCCAGAGGCTGAGGTGTTTTTATAACAGCAGATTGCCTGCTTGTCAAAGTGTTGTGTGTGGCTGTAGCTGCCCTACACATTGTGGGGCATTTTACTGACAAGTAATCTTCAAATGGAAAGAAAAAGGGGTAGAAAATCCTCATTCTGTGAATGCCCTGCAGCAATCCATGGCTGGCCAGTGTGTTGGGAATGCTCCTGTGGCCTATCTCCACAACTTTGATGTCAAGTGCCTGACCAATTTGGAGTCGTACAAGGAAGGCCTGCCCCACGCTGTGAAGATAAACAGCGGCACTGCAGGTACAGAAACCCCTGCAGGAATGTGTTTCATTGTTCCTCAGAGCTGCTGGAACAGAACAAACCCCAGGGCTGATGGCTCAGTGGCTCAATGTAACATCTCTGTTATCTGCTGGCCTATTCAGCATTTGGGGATTTCTGTTCCTGGTTCTTATGACCTTCTAGCAAGTGTCCCACTGCTTCCCAAGATTTAGGAGGGCAGAAATAACAGGATGGGCCTTGGGTCCCATTTACCTGCTCCTGGTGACTCATTTCCAGACTGTTGCAGAGCCCTTTTTCTGTCGGGAGGGTGCAGCATCAGCGTTTTAGAGTGAGTGAGAGGTGGTTCCTCTCTGCATTACAAAACCTGTACTTATGGAGAGTCATTTTGGAGTTTGAGATAATAGGATTACCAGCATGAACATATTTTATTTTATGCCCCATAATTGTCTAATTTTGTTAGTCTATATTACCTCTGTAAGACCCACAGTTAATTAGCTCTGTTTTCCAAATACATAAACAGTCTGGATCTTTACCAAAACGAATTTTCTAAATAATTTCCTACTCAGTTTTCATAACAACAAGGATTGCACCTTGGGTGTGAAAACAGAAGCCTTTGTTTGTTTTTTGTTCTCAGACTTCATCCAACAAAATGTTGTCTATAGAGCCATCACTGACAGGGGCAAATTCATCACTGGAAGTGGTAGGTCTCTTCCATTTAATTAATGTTTCTTACTTAATCTGGATTGTATATGAAATAGATTATTTTGATGTCTAAAATGTTTACCTGCTGCAATTCTTAGGAGGAATTTTGTATGTTATCTAAGACTGAAAAAGTAAACTGGCTTTCTGCAAAGCAGGAAGTATTTAATTTACTCCAGTCCATCACAGCTGGTCTGGAAATGGGGTTCCTTACCTTGCATCCATGGGGGATTGCACCATTGCACATTGAAAGAGTAAAATAAATTCTCAAAAAAATGAATGTTGTAATTTCCAGAATTTTGCCAAGGTTTTAATGTGTTCTTTCTCAGCTGCAGTAGCAGAACTTTCTAATTAGAATGCTTTTCATGATGACCTTTTCTCTTTTTTCCTTTTGCCAGAAAACCTTGCTGCTGAGGTTCTGTGTCAAAATGTAACTTTTGCAGAACATTATAAATTCATTTGGAAAGACAAGAACATTGAGCAAGTAAATGTCACTGTCTTCCTTGGAAGCTTATGTGATGGAGGTATCATGACATTTCTTTTATGATTTTTGATTTATTTCTTTATCTTCTGTATGGAAATTCTGTGATAGAATATCTTATTTACTAATTCTTCTTAAAAATAATTTCACTTGGACTCTAGAAAGAAAATTTTGGGGCTGATTTCCATTAATTTGTGTTGATTTGAATCTTCTGTCACTAATGAAAGACAGAAGTTTGTGCCCTACATAGAACATACATTTTGCTAATTTACTTATTTTAAAGTCATACTTTTTTCTTTCACCAGAAATCCTGACACAAAGATTCACAGTTGAATTTCTAAGTTTAAACAGTACTAATGGAGAGGAACTGTTTGAGAATCCAGGTATTAACACTTCATTTTACCTATTAAAAGTAAAAAAATGTGTAGTGTACAGATTCTTATCAGTGATTACATTTTATATTTCTTTTGTCCTTCTTGTTCTTGCCAGCCTTGACCTTCCTGCCTTACTGCACTGCCAATAGCAGTGAGTGGTTCTTAGGCTTTTGTTGCATAGATATTGATTATTTCAAGTGAGGCCATTCCCACTGCAATGGAAATGTCTTGTCATTTATTGATGACATTTAAAACAATGCTAATGCTTATAGATTCTTCTGCAGTGTTGATGATTTACCCTTCTGTGTTTAGGGTATCCAGTTGGAAAACCAGTGAAAGCTGCAAATCTGAATGCTTCTGATCCTCTTGGAAGCCTGAACATTTGGCAGCCAGGTATTGGCTTGTGAGGTTACAACTTCAGTTGTAGTTAATGCTAAAATTTTGGAGCTTTATTTGGTTTTTGGATTTTTTAAAACATATTTTAGTTAAAAATCTCTGCCAGATTTTGCTTTTCTTTCCCAAACTTTCAAAGGTCAGTGAGAAAACCTTTAATGCTTTCTTGGAAAATTGAATGATTTGTATCTGTTTTTGAACTCCACCACGCTGAGTTTGCATTCTAATGTTTGATGTTTTGCACAAAGTTGAAAGCTGGAGATCCAAAGGTGGATAATAGGAAAGCTCAAGTAAGATGTTTTCATTCCACAGCTGGCAGGGGTTTATGTGCATCAGCATCTGACAGACCAGTTCTGTTTGGAGTAGACTCATACTCTGGGTGCATTCTGGAAGTTGATATTAATGAAGATTGCAGCTTTTTAAGGTGAGCCACACAAGCTGAATTGTTTATCCCTGCTTCATCCTTCTTGTTGATTGTTTTGTGACTGTCTACAAGTGCCTCCATCAGCACTGGTACAATCTTTTTAAATATTCATGTGTGTGTGTTTCAGCTTTCTGTGGTTAATAGTCTCACTTCTGTTTTTGATGGGAAATCATAATAATGGTTTCACTCTTTACTCAAATGAGGATTCTGTTGGCTGCAATACTTTTCCATTTCTTCCCTTCAATAGTTCAAGTTTATTTTTGTTGTGTGATAACATCTTTCAGATGAAACTGACCTTAGGATACAGTAATATTGCAACCCAGAGTGGTAAGACAGTACAGATTTACATTCTGTGTGATGTTACATTCTTTCTTTGCAGAGGAAATGTGACTGAGAAATTAAATGCATTAATACAGGCCACTCACATTGGAAAGAGGGACAATTCCAGTTACAGTGATCCAAATGACTGGGTGGAGATTATACGTAAGTGAGGCTTGTGTTGTTCTTTGTAGTCTAAATATGCCTAGACAGTAAATAAAGCATGTCAAAATAAATCCAAATTGTAATTTCAAATACCTAAAGCTAGTGGTATGTGTGTCCATCCATCCATCCATCCATCTATGTGTACACACAGGCACATAATTCAGTATGTCTGTGGACACTGCATATTTTACTGCCAGCCTGTGCACATATGACTTGGTATTTATCCATTGATAAATTACTGCTTTAGGTGTTTTTTATAGACAGAAACATTTTTAATGTGTTCCTGTGTGACAGTTACCAGCATTTCACCGGGCTATGAGAATAATCTAATTATGGAATATAGAATGTCTTCCATAATATTTACATTTAAATCCCTCTGTTCTCCTTCATAGGTCTTGATCCCTTTAGTTCTAATGTGAGCACTGGAGGCTTAAAAGGCATTTGTCCAGATGTTCCTGCAAACCTGAATATTCGCATCATCTTTGCTAAGGTGGGAGCAGTGCAAGGGATTCCCCAGCAGGAAATTCTTGCTGTGCAGATCAGGTAAAGTGAGTTGTGTCTCTGGCTACCTGACAAATAAATGCTTCATTTTGAGCCTTGCTTACCTAACACTTCCCAAATTAATTTTACAGACAAAAAGGGTGGGTTTTGTTGCTGTTTTTTACATGCCTTTCACTTTGCAACCCAAATTCCTTTGATCACAACCAGGTTAGCTTTTCTCCCGCTGAAATGAAAATTAAAGAAAAAAATAATGATTAAAAGCAGATAGTCCTTATACTTCACTGAAATATTAAATAAAAGACACGATGCTGCCAGCAGCAGGCATACACAGGGCATCCCATCACGTGGTGGAAGCAACACGATTGTCCTGTGTTCTGGTTTACCCCATTGCAGAGCCCCTGGGAGCTGAGCTAAATGCTTTGTTCTTTCCTGAAACAGGGAATTTTCACTCTGTAAACACTCCCCCCCCTCCACCAAGTCAATCCCTATCAAGTAAGTGGGATTCTGTTCTGTTTTACTTCATTTCCAGACTGTGAGAGTTCTCCCCTTGTACCATGTGGAAAATCCAGGGATGATCAACCTCCTCACAGATACTGTGTGTTTTGTCCTTTCCTGCTTGTGTTTAGGGTCTAAACTTCCATTTCCAGCCCTCAAGCAATAGTTATGCTTTTTGTTACAGTTACTCAACAGTCTTATGGCAGTTCCAGTGTGGGCTTGGCTGCAGAAACACCCTCAGCTTCCTTCCCATCACAGCTTCTGTTCAATTCATTGAAGTCCCAGCTCAGCCACCCCCTCCAGTGACCAGGTAGTTTTGGTACAAACATTGATAACCTCCCATTATGTTCAGCAGATGTAACATGAATTGCATTGACCAAAAAGTTCCTTTTTTTCCAGGTATCAGAAGATTTATGCAGAGTTTGACTGCAATCAAAATGAGGTGTGCTGGCCACAACTCCTTTATCCACTGACACGCTTTTATACAGGTAAAATGATAATCAGTGTGGGAGACCACAAAACATGGAAGGCTGTATTTCTTTGAAACAATTAGATGTGGGGACTTGTCTGAAAGAATGCTTTTGCATACACTTTTATCTGTATCTTTGGGTTGTTGTATAAACTAAAATTTAGCTTTCACATGCTCACTTTTTTTTTTGTTTTTTTTTTTTTTCAGGAGAACCATATTCCCAGAGTCTTGCTAAAGGCCTGTTTCTGGCATTTCTTGTTTTACTTGCAACAATTATGAGCAACCCTTGGTTTTTTAAATTATGGAACAGATAGGTAAAAATTATGGAGAAACACTCTTGGATTTTGTAGATAATTTATATAAACATTTGAAAATACATAAAATCAGTACTTCTACAGCATACAGAAAATGACTGTTACTTAAAACAAAAAGTAATAAATTCTTTTTAAGCTCTAGGCTCTGTGTTTGCAGTAGCAAAGTGCAGAGTTGACTTCAAGAAGGTGGCGAGTCCAGTCCAGAGGCTGCAGCGGGTTTGGGATTGTCCTCGTGGAGGGACCATTGTCCTCTCAAGCTGGTTCTCTTCTCCTAAAACTCTTGACAGTAAACCCCCTGTGCCCACCTAGTTTTGGAGCAGTGGGCAGACTTCTCACACTTCTGAGAAGTTGTAGCCCTTCAGCTGTTTTCATGTTTTGATCTGAAATTCACTTTTCTAGTCAATGCTTTGCACTGGCAACCTGCTGTGTCTGTGTGCAGGGCACAGAAAACATCTACTCATTGTCCTTAGCTGATGAAACATAACATTTGGGATTTTCTTGTGGTTTGGATGGGCCACAAAGTTGAGGACTGGAGCAGTTCTGCTATAAGGATAGGCTACAGCTGGGGATGTTCAGCCTGGAGAAAAGGTTGTGTGGAGACCTCATGGCAACCTTCCAGTATCTGAAGGGGCCTACAGGGCTCCAGAGAGAAATTCTTCATCAAGAACTATAGAACAGGACAAGGAGTATTGGGTACAAATTGAAAGAAGGGAAATTGAGGTTAGATATTGGGAAGACATTTTTACTGTGGGGGTGGTGAGACACTGGAACAAGTTACCCAGCGAGGCTGTGGATGCCCCAAGCCTGGCAGCGTTCAAAGTGGGGCAGCCTGCTTTGGTGCGAGGTGCCCTGCCCACGGCAGGAAGGGCTGGGACTGGTGATATTAATTAAATCCATTCCAAGCCCACAGGGTGCGGCTCTGGGGAAATGCTGCTCTGCAGGACTCGAGCTCGATGATGCTTCTCGCCCCTTCCGGCTCAGCATTTTCTGTGATTCCATGACGTTCTCTCAGTCCTGCATTTGTCCTCTCACACAGCAGCGTCTCAGCGGCGGCCAGGCGCCCCTTGCCGTTCCCGGTAGCTCCGCCGGCGGTGCCCGAGCCCGCCCCGTGCCGCCGCCGGTTGGGGCCGCGTTCTGCGGCCGTTCCCCGCCCCGGAAGCGGCAGCCGGGCCCGCTCCGCCCCGCCATGGCCGCCCCCGGGTCGCGCTCCGCCCGCCCGCCGCGCTGAGCCCCGCGCCGGGAGCCCCGGGCCGGCCGCCGCCATGGGCGCGCTGTTCCGCGGCGAGCCCGTGTGCCTGGCGCAGCTCTTCCTGCAGAGCGGCTCGGCCTACGAGTGCCTCAGCGAGGTGGGCGAGCGCGGCCTGGCCGAGTTCCGAGACGTGAGTACCGCCGGGGCCCTGTGGGGCAGCGCGGACCCTGAGGGGGGCCGGCCTGAGGGCCGAGCCGGGCCCGGGGCTGCCGTCGGGAAGGTGCGGGCTTGGCCCCGATGGGGCGGTGGAAACTGCTTTTATTGCCGTCTTTCCGCGACTCCGACAGGCAGGTGTATGGCCCGTCCCTGTGTGGCATTCCCCTGCAAGCAGGATCACAGAATTGTTAGGGTTGGAAGGGATCTGTGGAGATCATCCAGTCCGGCCCCCTGCCAAGGCAGGCGCACCCTCAGGGGTGACAGCGGGACGCGCCCGGGTGGGGGGGATGAATGATGGGAAGTCAGTGTGGAGCCCCGGCCTCCCCGGCACGCTCGGGAGCCGTGCTTTGGGGTGGATGTATCGCTCCTTTCTCACAGCAGCACCTTAAATTGGGGTCATTTGCAGCGAGATCCCATGGGAGAGCCCCTGACCCACCTGCAGCCTCAGTGCCCACAGCCTTAGTGTTTGTGCGCAGCTGATGGCTCCATCCACCCCAGTGACAGACCCAGGGACAGCTGCTCTGTAGCTTTATTGATAACAGGTTCCTGTTCCTGCAGGGGCCCTTCATCGTGGAGGAATCTCCCACCTCACATAAAGTTGGGTTGGGCAATAATTAGCCACGTCTCTGCGTTGTATTATCATAATTATATGATCTTTGCTTGCTGAGTGAGACTTTGGAATGTTTTTCAGATATACATTAGAAATGTGGCTTGTAAAATCGTTGCAGGGAAAGCTGGGAAGACTTAAATAAACAGCTAGTTGGTAAATATGGCAGGGAGGAGAAGGCAGATTTCTAAGAATGATTACATGAGTGTATGTTTAACACTTTGATGTCATTCTAGTTACCTGGTACACCATTTATTATAGAAGTAATGCATTAGTGGTTCTGATTTAATAAGCTGGATAAGTAGTCAGAGATATTGCATGGTCATATTATGGGGATGTACATAAAATTTAATATTTCAAATAGACTGTGGAAATACATCACAGAAAATTTGTCAAATGGTTTGTTAATTTGAAGTCATTAAGCAATATTTTAAAACTGTCAAAATAAGATTAGGAATGGTTTCTCCAGTAGACCTTGTTATTTTGTTGTTTGATTAAAACTAGCCAATGGCATGGATAATTCTGCTTTAGTAAAAACAGCTTTGCTATCTGAAGACTTTGTAATCTTTTTAGGTTTTTGTGCCTTCTCAGTTGACAAGCACAGAACTCGTGAAAATTGTCTCCAGGAAGTTGCAGGAACAGCTGTGGTTTTCTAGGGGAGGTTACTATTTCAAACCCCTAATAAGTATTTTGTCCTTCTCCTTCAGCTTAACCCAAATGTGAGTGTGTTTCAGAGAAAATATGTGAATGAAGTGAAGAAATGTGAAGAAATGGAAAGAATACTTGGTGAGCTTTATTTTCATGTCTGCTGTTTCTCATCTGTGGCATTACCAGGGTGGCACTACTGTGAAGGTTTCAGCTACAGGTTTTTTTAACCCTCCCATGTTTTGTAAGCTGTGAAATTTACTTACACTAAAAATAGATTTGGGGGTTTTTATGCTCAGAGATGAAAAACAGTTGCTAATGTGTGGCTGATAAATAGATGAGGCTGTTTCAGTGTTTACTACTTAAAACTCTGCTAGGAAAAGTGAAGCTTTACTGTGGATATTTCCTTGACTGTAAGATATTCCCTATTCCTTCATTTTGTGTAACTCAATGCTGTTGATTTTCCAGGCACCCTTAAAAATATCTCAAGTCAATAATAATTGTGTTCTCATGGTAGTTAATGAATAGAGAAGGGTAGGCAGAGCATTACAGCCAAGCTGCAGATGTCTTCAGTGTATCCTGAGGAGAAGTTCCAATTGAAGGATTTCTCTGATTGGAATCTCTCATCAGAGGCACGTGCTGGTCATGCCAGCAGCTCCTTTGGCAGTCCCCCTGCCCAGTGTGAGTTGCATTTGTTGTCAAGGTTGCTTAAGCTGCTTTGTTTGAGCACATTTCACTCCAAACATGGGTCAGCGAGCAGCACGGCTGTTTCTGGCAGAAAGTGACACAGTTGCACCATTAGCAGAAAGTGGCAGCATGCAGCAACAAAGAGGTTCTGTGAAATGCTAAAAGCTGCTTAGAAAATACTTGTTGGGAAAGAGAAGCCTCTGAAGTTTGCTTGCTTCTGCAGACTGCCAAGGCAGGAATGGTTTGTGTGTTTTATCCCCACCACTCTTCAAGTTCTTCATTTTTGAAGACTTCTGTGTGAATTGTTGCTAAAATGAATGAATAAAACAGCCAGGGCTTTGATGCTGCAGTGTGATTAGCACCATCAAGAGCAGCTGAAGGTCAACTCTGCAGCACTCTTGGAAGTGTAGGCAATGCAGTTTCCTTTCTGATGCTGTTTTTCTTCTCACTCCAGGGTATTTAGTACAAGAAATTAAAAAAGCAGATATTCCACTTCCTGAAGGAGATGTTGCTCCTCCTGCCCCCTTGCTGAAACACATTTTAGAAATCCAGGTAACTCCACTAAACAGATGCCGAAGTCTTGGGACTTAATTTCAAGCTTAATGACTTGTGTTTGATGTAGAAGCTTGTAAAACACTAATTTTGAATCTAATTTTGAATAACAGTCTGTTTTGTTGTAATTATTTTAAAAGAATAAATGCATATTGTCCACCCTGTGCTGCCTGCAGTTCTAATTCCAAGTCTGCATTATTTGGACAGAAATGAGGGGCAGAGCAGCACTCTGAACAGGTGTCAGTGCAGGATCAAGTGTACTCAATGCAGAGCAATCTGTGGCAGACTGAGGGATAAAACCTCTGAAGCTTTAGTTAATTAAGAAATGGGAAACTCCTATCACTGTGTCGAATTATTATGTGTTGAAAATGAATCCTACTCTGTTTTCCAAAATCCTGTAACTCATTCTGTGTCTTGCCTTTACTTTGTATCTTAGGAACAGCTGCAGAAGCTGGAGACAGAATTGAGGGAAGTAACTAAAAACAAAGAAAAACTGAGGAAAAACCTGCTTGAACTGACAGAATACAAGTACATGTTACAGATCACACAGAATTTTGTCAGGAGAACACCTGAGGTATTGCTTGGGGTGTTTGACAGGGATTGTTGTTGTGTGGCATTGTTGTGATTTTCCCTGTTGAATTGCTTGAAAATGGAGGTGTAATTATATAATTTTGATGCATAAATTGTGCTAAGAAATTAACACTGTAATTTTGCAGCTCTGACTATAACTGTTAAGAGCAGTGCACTTGAAATGAAGGAGATCTCTGTTGCCTGAATTGAACATGGAAATGAGTTTTATATTTTTAATTAAACCATTTACCTAATTACCTTTTCTTTCTTAGAATAATAATGGAATGAGAGTTTTTTTTTTCCCTGGAAGCAATGAATGTTCTATCTTTTTATTTGCCAGTATGAATCCCATTTACATGGGAATTTTGAAGAATTTCCCTCTGTGGAGAATGAGCCATTGGTGGATTTCAACCGCACGCACAGACTGAGCGCCTCGCTGGGGTGGGTATGGCATGTGCTGGTTCAGAAGTGCTTGATCAGGGGCTCTAAAGAATGAGTTGTTCTCTTAAAACATGGCCTGGAGTGATTTCAGGTGTGCCAAACAGTTTTAGACAGGACAGGAGCCTGGTCCCAATGTACCTTTAAACAAACTCAGATTATTTGAAGAGATAAACAGGACAGCATCCAAAAAAGCTGCCACAAAGCTTCCATCAAACCAAGGACGTGTGTAAAGGAAAATCTCTAAATCAATACTTCCTTCTATTGTTTAAACTCTTTTTCTATGATAAGCACACAGTGTTTTAATCACCTGGCAGTGTAAATGTAACATTAATTGTGTTGCCTTTGAAATGATGAATGGATACTGCTGTCTGTGGTGTTGTTATGAGAGGATATCTTCCAAGAAAAAAATAAATAATCTCACTATCACAGAAATAACCAGTTAAAAGTAATTCTGGTTGTGTACTCAAGTCTGTAGTCTGTTTATTTCACAAATAAAAATTTTATATACCAGCTGGTATTTTCTATACCAGTCACTTCCTGTTCAGCGTGATGCTTCCTTCCCTAGCCATGGCAGATACTAAATTATTGTGGTGATGTACTCTGAATTTCCAATTTTTTTTCCTTGTACATTCTATCTTATATTTCAAATTTTTCCTTTTCCTAGATTCATATCTGGGTTAGTTCACATAGCAAAGATTGAAGCATTTGAAAAAATGCTGTGGAGAGTTTGTAAAGGCTATCCCTTTCTTACCTATGCAGAGTTGGATAAGGCTCTGGAAGATCCAGATACAGTGAGTAAACATTGTAACGATCAATTAATTTTATTTGGAAGAATTGCTGCTCTGATCTGTCTGCAGTAAATGGAAATGATTTCCTAGTGTCCTTGGAGGAAAAACTATCTAGAAGTATTGGAATTTGTTAAGGTTGTAGAAGTGGGAATTAATTTGTCGTGGTTCAGCTTGAGGAGTGCAGGACTTCACTGTGGGATAGTGGTGACTTTATGATTGGCCACCTTGGTCACAATACGTGGCAGAAATGGCTGCTTGGATATTTATTAACTAGGTCTGTACAGTGCATTGCCTTTAATAGCCATTCCACCTGTTCATTCAGTAGTTAAAAAAGAATCAAGTATGGCTACTTTTCTGTGAAGTTTTTTCTGTGAACTTACCAAGTTCATTTTTGTAAATCAATTACGGCAGCCTAATCTGTCGCCTTTTTTTTATTGCTTGAATTCTAATTTGTTACCTTTTTAAAAGACTCTTTTCTTACTAAGAATTCTGAGATAGTAAAATATAATGTCTCATTGATTTTCCCTGGAAACTTTTTCTGGTTTTCTCTAATATTAAAAGCAAAGAAAGAGATACTGTCACTGTTGAATTTTATTATTTGATCTTCAGTAACTGATGGAAGATTAATTCCATTAACACAGCTTTTTCTAGTTGTTCAGCTTTGTTATTTAGCTCTATTATTATGTCACAGAGGAATTGCTGGTTAAAACATAATTCATCAGCTTTACTTTTTATGGTTTTTTAGGGTGAAACCACTAAGTGGGCTGTTTTTTTAGTGTCCTATTGGGGTGAACAAATTGGTCAAAAAGTTAAGAAGATTTGTGACTGGTAAGAAGTAAATCTAATATGTGTGCATTCCTTTATAACTGGGGTATTTTCTAGTTGGTTTTTCCCCTGCACCCCTTTTTAAAAAGTGTTGATTTTTATACAAGCTTTTTGTGTTAAATTTGTTCCTCCCCTTATTGCACCCAGCTCTAGAATTACGCAGTGTACAAATAAATACATGAGTCATTTCACTTGCAGTTTTTACCAAGTACAGGCAAAATGCTGCCTCTGAGTTGAATCTGTTCCATGGTTGTGGAGTGGTGTGTTGCAGATCTGGCTGTGGCAGGGTTGGGTGGTGTGTTTTGGTGGGTTTGGTCATGAGCACAGCCCTGTGTTCCTGCAGCTATCGCTGTCACGTGTACCCCTACCCCGACACCACCGAGGAGCGCCAGGCCGTGGTCGAAGGACTCAACGTTCGTATCCAGGATCTTGAAACTGTGAGTAAAGAACAGATTTCCTCTTGCACTGTAGGAAATCATTTAATGAATCACAGAGTTAAATATAATTTCTAACATACATGCAGCTTTGGAGCTGATGGGACAGTAAGTTGTGTCCCTGGTCTCGTGTTGCACATATCTGTTAAACCTCACAGCACTTGGCATTGCCCTCTGTTTTCTGCAGAGGTTTGTTTGCTCTCCTAAAAGCATGGCCCAGCTCTGGACATGTACAAGGTGCTGTTCTGTGATCAGCACAGCCACTGTCACATTCTCAGTGAGATCTTTGGTTTTTTCTCAAACAAAGGTGCTGAATAAAACTGAGGAATACTTGCGCCAGGTCTTGTATAAAGCATCAGAATCCATCTATACTTGGGTTATCCAAGTGAAGAAGATGAAAGCCATTTACCACGTCCTCAACCTGTGCAGTTTTGATGTCACAAATAAATGTTTAATTGCTGAGGTTTGGTGTCCAGTGGCTGATCTGCAGAACTTGCGCCATGCATTGGAGGAAGGCTCAGTAAGTCACCTGAATGCTCACTGATGTTGAAGCTTTTATCTTGAACTAACTATGCATGTAAGGAAAGAAAATAATTATTAACAATAGACTAAAAGTAGGCACAGACAGATCTGGGTCTCTGTATAAAACAATTTTTTTATAAGCAGAGCCTTTATTTAGTGTTGTGTGTAGTGTTTTTTTTTTTTTTCTTGAATAACTTCTCTGTTGGCCCTGAGGCCAGCTGGGCCCACAGTGTTATTTGCAATCATGTAGAAGGTGCCAGTTCCCTTGCATTGGTTTTTGTTATATGAGAGAAAATTGTAATAACAAATCTTTTTTTTACAATATTGTGACTGATAGGTCTCATCTGATACTTGATATGAAGTAAGAATTAGAACACTGTGCAAAATCTGTTTTTAGAGGGAGTACAAAGGGGATAAATGTTAAACTTGGGGCATAATTTAATGGTATTTTTGGCTCAATGAAACTGCTGATAGAGCAGACGTTTTCACTTTGATTATATTAACATTGATCTTACACAAATATATCTTCTGTCTGTAATTAGAGGAAGAGTGGAGCTACAATTTCCTCATTCATGAATACCATCCCAACAACACAACCTCCTCCGACTTTGATACGTACCAATAAATTCACCTCAGGGTTCCAGAATATCGTTGATGCTTATGGAGTTGGAAGTTACGGGGAAGTTAATCCAGGTTGGTCCTTCTGAAAGCTGAGCTCTCAGCTGTGCTGTCACTGCTGCTTGCCTTCATACCCTGCTGAAGGCCAAATGGTGACAGTCATACTGCTTCTTAGTAGCTGTTTTAAAATTTCAGTAGCTCATTAAAAGCACAGACAGCAAGATGGGATTTGGTTTGGCTGAGTTATTTTATGAAAGATAGTGGCAATAGCTGTATAATTTTTCTTCTAAATGTTTTACTTTGGGTAAGGAAGATATTTAGGGGAAAAAACAAAGGAAACTGGTAATGGTAATTGATGTTACTGAAGTGTGGAGCTCATCACTTGAAAAATTCAGCTTCTTGTATAGCCCACTTTAATATGTACTTGTAGCTATGTTGATTGGGTCAATCTGCACAGGAGAAAATACCTTATAATACAGACCTGAAATAGTCACAGAGGAATACCCACTGTTTGGTTGGGGTTTATTTCCTGGGCTCGTGTTACTATCCTCAGAATTGTCAGCTACTGCTCAGCTGTGAAGTTGTCATTGCTACACAATAAACAAGCTTTAAACTGAGTTCAGTTTACAGTGTGGGGGAAAGGTCTGTGAGCTGGGGATGAAATGGCTTTCAGACTTAAAAACGTGGAGAGATTGAGGTATGGGATTAGCTGGGGATGTGCAGACAGGACATCCATCCCCTGTGTGCTGAAATCTGCCCTGTTGCCCTTGCAGCTCTCTACACCATCATCACTTTCCCCTTCCTGTTCGCGGTTATGTTTGGAGACTTCGGGCACGGGCTGCTCATGTTCATATTTGCACTCCTGACAATACTGTATGAAAACCACCCTCGGTTAAAAAGAGCACAAGATGAGGTAAAAGGAATTACAAATTATTTACTTCCCATCCAGCCAGATCATTTGAATAGTCACTGTTTCTGAAAAGTACTGCTTTTTTGCATGGGTACTTAAATAGGCTTTTTTCCATTCTTTTAGGATTTTCTGTGTTAAAAGATCCCATATTCCATGAGATTAATGTAATATTTTAAGCTATTCACTTGGAAGAGCAGAAATAATCAAGTTGTAATGAAAGACTTAGAAAAAATTGATGCTTTTAATCTTGTCTTTACTTCTACCAGGACTACTCAGTGATGTGTTTTACAGAATGTCATTACAGTGGCAATGCGAGGAAAAATGATTTTTCAAATTCCACCTTTTATCGTTTATAAAAAGAGTTGCAGTTTGAAATTTATTAAACTTCCCTTAAATTTTTTAACCATATGGGTTGGAATGTAGGATCACCTGCATCTCTCATTAGAATTATGTTCAATTAAGAATGCCAGCTAATGTGTAATTTCTTGTAAAGTAGTCTCAGGAAGGAAATGGCTTAAAAAGACCCTTCCTTAATCTAAGGTTGCTGGTGATAAAAGTTTCAGTGTGTCATGGGAGCTCATATTCCTTTAATGACTGTTCACAAATAAATTCTAGGTTTTAGAAGTCTTTGTGTCCAAAAATGTGTTTCTCTTAGACATGTCTAGCTAACCTGTGCTCACATAACAGATTATATTCTCTATTTTTTTCTTTTTTCCCCAATACTGACAGATAATGAAAATGTTATTTGAAGGCCGATATGTGATCTTGTTAATGGGACTCTTTTCTATATACACTGGATTGATCTATAATGACTGCTTTTCAAAGTCAATAAATATATTTGGATCTGGATGGAATGTTTCAGCAATGTATGAAAAAGTTTGGAGGTGAGCAGCATGTTTGAGATGTGAAGTGAGCAGAGATTATTTCCTGCAGCAGTTTAACCCTTTTGTTCACATGTTTTAACTATCCTGTTATGGTTTATCTTGCCATTGATGTTTTAGTTTTTATTTTCTAGATGTGTTTGTCTATATAAAGATTTTCAGTGGAATAGAAAATGCAGGTCTAGTTTTGGACTTATTTGTCCTAGGTCATGCTTCTGGAATGAATAGCTGAGTGACATTTGCCTGTACTAAAAGAAATTATCTATTAATGAAGTAAATTAATAACCTGGCAATCACTAGTCTCTGCACAGCTTTTCTTGAAAAAAAAAAAGAAAAAAAAATAGTCTATGTGAATTGCCCAATCTGCTTTTTCTCAGAGTGGGATAACCTCACTGATTTGAGGTGTCATGACCCTTTGGTATTTAAATCTCCTGCTGCCTTCCAAAACAGGATGTGGCTTCAAAGAGTCAAGACCATTGGCTAAAATTTGAATGGGTTTTGTGTGCTGTGATAATGAAAAACTGTACAAAAATAAAGAAGAAACTTCCCCTAATGCAAAACAGAAAAAAGGTAGCAATTATTCTTTGGGTGTTTGACAGTGAATTTCATGCAAAAGCAAACTGAACTTTTACAATGAAACTTTGAGTTCTAGGGGAATGTGGAATAAAATCCATAACTTTGTTCTGAAAGATAGTGAATGTGAATTAAGCCCAGAATGTGAGGTTCTAGGTGGATTTTTTCTGCTATTGTTTGTATTAGTCAGGAGTTTTGTGCTTAGAAACCCTTCCACTCTTTTAAAGTGTGGCAGTGGGTGAGTTAGGTAAAGGAAAGCAGGAGCAGTGTCCTGCAGAACTGAAAGTATATTGTCATTATGTTTAAAGTGTCAAATCTGAGGGTTTTTCTTTCACTGCAGTGATAAGGATCTGGAAGATAATCGATATTTAGCACTGGATCCAAATGTTTCTGGTGTCTACAATGGAGCTTATCCCTTTGGAATTGATCCAGTGAGTTTCATTCTTTTTAATTACCCACGTGTGATGATCAGTCCTTGGCCATTAGATTTTGGTACCTGTATAAGTAAGATAAATCTGACTAAGAAAAGAAAACATTTCTGATGGTATTCTCTGTTCAACAACACATTTTCTTCTGACAAGTCAAAGACTGAACTATTTTTACAAAACTCAAATTTCAGTTGTCGCCTCCATTTGAGGTAGAAGTCTGGTCCCCAGTAGAAAATGGGTACTGGTTTATTCCTCCTGTTATGGTGTTCATCAGTGCTGGTTTGGTGTTTTCTTCTTTAGATATGGAATTTGGCAAGCAACCGTCTCACTTTTCTAAACTCATTCAAAATGAAAATGTCTGTGATCTTCGGAGTGACTCACATGACATTTGGAGTAATATTGGGGCTGTTTAACCACTTGTAAGTACAAGAAGTTAAAATTATAGCAACATTGTATTTTTTGTCAGGTCTGGGATGATTACAGTTTGTCTTGTAAGAGAAACTGGAATTAGTGTTTGAGAACAGAATAAGAGTAATTGAGAGAAGTGTTCTTATAAAAAGACAATAATGGAGAGGTCTTCCTTCACATATGTAAGATGATGGTTCAATATTATACTGAAAAATCCCAAAACAAATTAATACAAGACTTTATTTCACTTATTGGTAAATAAAAATATGTGCCTCTTACAGTTTTTATTTCCACTGAAATACATGATAAAATTTCACTGAATAAAAAGAAATCAGCTCTGGATTGTAATCTCAGTCTTGCTGTTTAAAAGTGCTTTGTCTTACTGAAATCATATTTGGGCTGTGTTGGTAAAACTTACTTTTATTTTTTCCCCTTTTCTATCTTTCAGGCATTTCAAGAAGACCTATAATATTTATTTGGTTTTTATTCCTGAACTTTTATTCATGTTGTGCATATTTGGCTACCTGGTGTTCATGATCTTCTTTAAATGGTTGGCATACTCTGCAGAGAACTCCACAGCTGCCCCCAGTATTCTGATACAATTTATTAACATGTTCCTGTTTCCTAGTGGTGAAGCAAAGAGCTTCTTCAGTGGCCAGGTGAGTAATGCTCTTCCAAGCTTTTGGAAATTCTGTGTTCCCTATGCAGATAATGCTTTAAAGGGGATGGCTTTTCCTACTTTGGATTTTGTGATCTAATCTATTTTTCCTCCCTCCCACCAACAGATTCCTCTGCAGAAGTTTTTACTTAGTGTTGCTTTCCTTTGTGTTCCTGTAATGCTGCTTGGTAAACCACTTTATTTATACTGGCTGCACAGCGGAGGCCGAGGCATAAGAATGTACAGGGTAAGTACTGAAAGCCACTCACCCATTTCCTCAGTGCTGCAGAACTCAGCTGCTGGTTTGGTGCACAGGGTGTGTCCTTATGGGTATTTCATAGAATGGGTTGGAAGGGAGCTTAAAGCTCATCTCCTTGCACCCTCTGTGGTGGGCTGGGACACCTCCCACTGTCCGAGGCTGCTCCAAGCCCCTCCAGCCTGGCCTTCAGGGATGGGGCAGCCACAGCTTCTCTGGGAAAACTGGGCCAGGGCCTCACCACCCTCATAGGAAAGAATTTCTTCTGTATATCTATATTCAGTTTGAACCCATTACTCCATGTCTTACCAGTTTCTGCTCAGTTTGGAAAGTTTTGGACTGAAACACATAATAGTACTTCATTCCTCTAAATCTGTTTGCCTTTGCCTGCAACTACTTTAAGTAAATTGAAAAAATGACAGTGGCAGCCTGCTTGAAGAGACAATCCATTCTCATTTTGCAGAGTGGCTACAAGCTTATCCGAAAGGAAAGTGAAGAAGAGCTTTGTCTCCTGTCCTGTCATGACCTTGAAGAAGGTGTCACTCACTCAGACAGTGGGCACAGAGAGGGGGATGCAGAGGAGGTAATGATTCATTTCATCTCTGCTTTCTGTGTTCCTAAAAGCAAATTAGAAGTGGGCAGTCAGTAGATAACCTGTACACTATGAGCTGAGCAGTTTTGAGGAAACTCAGCTGAGCCTTTACAAAGACCTTGGTGCCCAAATGCAGTTTACTTATAGTTATTTGTTGCTATTTTATCATTATTTTCTGGTATTTTCAGACTGTTACAGTAAACTACAACATGTCTGTAGTAGAGAACAGGAAGAATGTTTTATTTGCTGTTAAGAGTCTGCATCTAGGAGTACAGGTTTTCCTATATTGAAGAGTGAGATAAAAATCCTGGATTTTGTCTGTTTTTATGGATTCTTAAACTTGAGGCCAGGTGGTGACTGCCCAGCTTTCTGTTAATTAATCTTGGCTTTTAAACTGGACAAAAGTCTTTCTGTGTCTGCAAATTACATCTTGTTTTGAGGATTATTGCTAATGAGGACTGGGGCAGCATTCCCAGTCCCCACCCACTGCTGCTGTTTAGTTTGGGCAAATCTTTAAAGGTCTGGGCAGATTCCACTGATTCCATGTGAATTAAAATACAAAGAATTGCTTCAGCCTCCTAATGTGCAGAATATGTGTAGTTCTTGTCTCAGTGGGGTAGTAGACTCTTGTTTCTTGTGTATAGAAAATAAAAGAGTTATTTACTCAAAATGTGTTATACAAAGTGTTGAAATACAACATTCAGACAAAGTAAGTGTTGAAATTTTCAGTAATATCAGTTTTGAAACTCTTTATTAGTTACAAGTATGTATATTTAGGTCTTACAGTATTAGTGTGGTTATCTTTCTGTCAGTAGCATTACTGATAATTACCCCTGCTTTTAAAGATGAAAAAAATTGATGTTGTAAACTTAGAATTTTAATAGAATGGGAATTAGAACTGGTTATAGTACTTAAAGTTTTCAAGAATTAGATCATATTCCTTCTGGAAAACATAAATTGCATTTTTTTTTATCTGTCAACAAGGTAATACTGGAAAACTATAGCATCTGATGTTTTTTTTAATATTATCTCTGTAATAAGGATCTTCTACATGGCACACTTTCTTTACTTGATATACAATCAATTTCAATGGAATTCTTCCTCCATGTAATAAGGATTTGCAGGTGAATGTTTTTGTTCTCTCATGTTTTGTTCTCTATGTTGTTAAAATTGATACAAATGTATTTTTATCTTTTAGCTGAACTTTTCAGATGTTTTTATGAATCAAGCAATTCATACCATTGAATACTGTCTGGGCTGCATCTCTAACACAGCCTCATACCTGAGACTCTGGGCATTAAGTCTTGCTCATGCACGTAAGTGGGGGTGGGTTTTTGGTATTTTTTGGATTTTTTTTCCTACATCTGTATTTTTAATGCTGTTAGAGGGAGGCTGGCCTGTTCCATTGATACTAGTATGAAATGCACTTTTTCATAATTAAAAAAAAAATCCCTATTTCAACTAATCATGATCTATGGAAACCTCCAAACTAAAACTGTGACTTTATGTAAAATATTGCTCTCAGTAGGTCACTGAGGTGTATCTTTAATTATTGGAGAGGATGGGGGCAGCTCTCTGGGGACGGGGGCTGCTCATACTCCCATGTTCAGCAGGTTCTCTTTTGTTGGTTAAATGAGCAGGTCAGTGGGTGAAGGCACTCACTACCAACCTTAATGATGGCAACTTTCTGTTTTATTTAGAGTTATCAGAAGTTCTGTGGCAGATGGTGATGAGAGTGGGTCTGCGTGTGGATACCAAGTATGGCGTCCTGCTGCTAATCCCTGTGATGGCGTTCTTTGCTGTGCTGACAGTTTTTATTCTGCTGGTCATGGAGGGGCTTTCTGCTTTTCTCCATGCTATACGACTTCACTGGTACCTTCTCTTTTTCTGTATACCACTTCAGCATATGCTGGCTTGTGTAAGGAGAATTTTTATGGCAAAATTTTAGGTGCCTGATTAAAAAGGGAAAGCGTAAAATTCAACAGCCTCATTGCTACTGAGGCTTTATTTAGTACTACATTTATTTAGTTATATTAAATAAATGGCTTTTTAGTTGGATTTGATTGTTCCTCTGGAATATTTTCAGTGGATTCAAATATTGTATTGGCTTATGGTGCATTTTAACTTCAACCACATTCCCAAAATACAGGTGCACTTGATTGGTAGTATTGCAGCTTTTCATAATGTAGAATATTGGTAACTTGGATAAGTATTTTTAATATCAGTCTGGTTATCTCACTGTATGGTTTCAGCCTGTTTATTTGGTTCAACAGAACATTTATATTAGTGAGTGGGGCTGCCAACTCTTTAAGTATTTTAATCCTTTCTTAGTCTTGGTATCACAAGCTCTGCACTTTGGAGTGGATTCAGAGCATGTTTAGTTTGAAATCTGATGAAATTTACAACTTCAACAAAGGCGTATAGTGACCAAAGACAGGAGGTGGAGCTACACACATGACAGATTGTCCTCATGGTATTGCACGCTTGCACAACAATTGGCTACAACTCACTCAGAAACAAATGAGTAAGCCAGAAGTAAGACATGAGCCTTTACAGCCTGGTTTAGTGCCTGTGGTTCTCCTGAGAAACAGGAGTTAAATAATAAAAATAATAAAGTTAGCCTGGGACTGTGGTGGGAAGGGTAAATAGCTGCCCAGAAAACAAGTGAGAGGATTGGAGTGGGTTTTGTTCAGCTGCTTGGGTTGCACAGTTCTGTCCCTTGATAACTAATTTTGGATTCATGAACAGATTCTGGTTTTTTGTCTCGTTTCAGGGTGGAATTTCAGAACAAATTCTACTCCGGTGGAGGATACAAGTTTACGCCTTTCTCTTTTAAGCACATTTCTTTACATTTTAATAAAGATGGTGCGTTATAATTTGGCTGCTGTCAGCAGAAATGTTTGGAATTGTCTGCAAGTAACTGGGATTGGATCTTGCCTATGAATGGTTTCTTGTGGAACAAAGTGGTTTTCACTGATTGCCTTATAATGCAGCCAAACAATTCTGTAAAACATACCTCCCATAGAAAGACATAGCAGATCTGGAGCATCTTGTAAAATATATAGATATAAAATGTACATTTTTCTTGATAAACTAATGTTGTAAATTAATTTTATTCTTAAAAAAAAAAAAAGTTACTGCTTGACCTGAAACCCATGTAGGCATTTTTTTGAATCTCTTTATCACTTTTAAGTTATCTGAAAGACTTTTCATTATATTAAACATTCATTACTAATCACATACTTAACCCAGCTGCATCTTGTGCACTTTGGGAACCATTCAACAATGCAATAGAAGCAATGTTCTGTTTTCAATCTGTATTCCAGGATGATTATGAAGTGTAGATTTATACACACCAATGCAATGTGCTCTTTTTTGGCCATATTTAAAATTGCACTGGAAATGTTATCTCTTCATTCTGGGTTCTGCTTAGAGTTACTACTTTAAGCTTTCAGAAGCCACACTGATATTTATATTTATATTTAATGTTAAGGAAGAAGGCAGGATTTACAAGTATTACTCCTCTTTTTTTCCACTGCAGTGAGGAAAAACTTTTGCACATGGAATAAAGAATTGGCCTCGATCCCTGTTTCTGTTTTGGCTCTAAGGACACACAAACAGCATTCTCTGATGGTGTAGAACCGAATTATACTGCATAGGTGGACAGGGGTCGTTTTATATTATTTTTGTATCAGTGTGAAAATGGGGATATTGCCATGATATTTTAACATCTGTGCCATACGAACAGCACAAATTAAATTTTGCACTTGTTTCATACGAATTCCCAATAAAGCCTCGTTTGCGCTGTGCCGAGCGGGCCCTGTGTTTGTCCGTACCCTTTTCCCTGCCTCAGGCGCCGCTTTTCCCGTGAGGGGCGGCGGTGCCGGGGGTAGCAGCGGGCGCTGAGGGGAACGAGCGGCCCTGGGGGGCGGCCGGTGCCGGCGAGAACCGGCGCTTGTGAGGGGAACGAGCGGCCGTGAGGGACGGCCCGTGCTGAGGGGAACGAGCGCTCGTGAGGGGCGGCCGGTGCCCAGGGGAAGGAGCGGCTGTGAGGGCAGACGGTGCCCAGGGGAACGAGCGGCCGTGAGCGGCAGACGGTGCCCAGGGGAACGGGCGCTCGTGAGGGGCGGCCGGTGCTGAGGGGAACGAGCGGCCGTGAGCGGCAGACGATGCCCAGGGTAACGGGCGCTCGTGAAAGGCGGCGGGTGTCGCCGGGAGCGAGCGCTCGTGAGAGGCGGCGGGTGACGCGGCGATCCAGCGCTCGTGAGGGGCGGCGGGCACTGAGGGGAGCGAGCGGCCGTGAGGGGCGGCCGGTGTTGAGGGGAAGGAGCGGCTGGTGCCGAGGGGAAGCAGCGCGGCCGGTATCGAGAAGAAGGAGGGCCCGCGACGGGCGGTAGCGCGGGGCGGGCTCTGTACGGGAGCACGGCCGCTCGAGGCGGGTACGGAGCCACCCGAAGCGGGCTGAAGGCGGGCAGCAGCCGCCGCTCCACCCCGCAGCGTTGCCGTGGCCACCGGGAGGCGTCGGGCCGGTTGCCGCCATGAGCCTGGACGACGTGCGGGTGCGGTGGCTGCGGGACCGAGCGCTCTCCCTGCTGGGTCTGAGCGATCCGGCGCCTTTCGAGGAGCTGCTGAGCCGCGCCGAGGATGCCCGGGTTGTGCTGCGCTTCTTCGGCCTTGGCGCCGCGGGCGGCGAGGATGCGAGCGGGGCGGGCACGGCGCTGCTGCTGCTGCGGGCCGAGCGGCCCGGCCCGGCCGGTGAGGAGGGGTTGGGAGAGGGAGAGGGTCCCCCTGCCCCGGCCCGCTGAGCTCTCCCTGGGCACTGCCTGGCCCCAGCTCCTTCTTTCCCCCTCCCTCAAACCCCTCTTTGTCCCATCTGCTGAGTCCTGACCCCTGTTTTTACCCCTTTTCCTGCCTTTCCATCCCTTGGGCTGTGTTCTCCTGAATCCTTTCTATAGCGCCCGTTTCTAGAATGTTGTCCCCTCTATTTGTGGGATTTGCATCATCCCTCTGCAGTGTTTTATCATGCTTTCCTCCCATTTTGCATTTGTGCACTTGCAGGTGGCACAAGTGAGCGTTTCTATGTGGCTTTTAATGAAATTCCCGAAGAATTTGTGTCAAATTCTACTGTGTATTTTCTGAGAGACACCAAAGGTATGTGCCCTGAAGAACTGCAGCCTCAGCGTTTTCAGTTTTGCATTAAACAGCACTTACTTCCCATTGTGAAGATGTGAAAGAGACAGGGACTCAGGATAGTGCACATCCAACTTATTTAACTGGGTAGGAAAACACTCAGAGCCAGGGCTGGGGGTCCTTTGTCATTTAACAGCATTTCTGTGCAAGATTTTCCTCCTCTGTCTGTAGAGTAAGGGTTCAAATCAAGCTGTTGTTCTTTTGAACAGAAAACTATATTCTAACTATTAGGCTGACTTGTAAAGACTTAGAACCAGGTGATGATGCTGAAGTATTTTTCTGCCCTTTCTGAAAATGCATTTGCACTATTAAAACCAGCATTAGTTTTGAAGGTGACTTGCACCAAACCTAGTAGTGTTTTATTGGAGTTCTAACTTATTATGAAAAGACTTTATGATTTCTGTATCAATTAATTAGATTTATACTAATTTTTTGTATATGTTTAGAAACAGTTCCTGTACCTAAAGACCTGACTGAAGCTAATGAGATTCTTCCTCGAGTGATAAAGTCTGGGATGCTGACTGATGACACTCTCTTGATGCTGAAGAATGCCATCTCACAGGTGAATGAGTGACAGCTTTTATATATGGAATCTTGAGTGTTTCTAGGAGTGATTTGCCTATTTAGTATTACATGGACTATGCATAATAAATATTAATATTGAATAATTGACCTTCATATGCCAAAATGAAATATTTGTGAATGCTTATTTGATATTTCCCCATTTTTCCCCCTATTTGAGAATCGTTTAAGAGTGTGACACCAGACACCTCTATTTCTGTGCTCACAGACTTTCATAAAGGCATGCTGGAGCTATTCCCCTGCAGAATCTGAGGCAGAGAGAATCATGCTAAGGATGTGAAATGGAAGGAGACACACTTAAATTAAATTTAAGAACAATATCTAATGTTAAGTGAATTGCTTGTAAGCTTTTTTTTTTAATATGAACTATCTAATCTGTGGCACCTGTTTCAATCCTAGCAGTCTTCAGCTCACTCCCATGGTCAGCAGAAGACTGAGAAAACTTCTTTTGATTCAGACAGTGAAAACACAGATTCTGAAGAAATTAAATTATCTGAGGCTGAGCCTAGAAAGTCAGTGGAGTCAGTGGAAAGTGTAATGGGGAGTGAAACTCAGCTGATCATACCAGGTGAGGTGAATGTTTGCCTCTGCCAGCACATGGCAGTAGAACGAGGCTCACCTGAGAGTGGCTTTATGTAGAATAACAGATTTGGTTAAAGCTGCTCTTTGCTGATACCACCTGTGCCTTTCCTGCCCTCAAGCATAGCAGGCAGCGTGGAGAAATGGATGAAATCAGTGATGAGTCTTTGAAAGAGTTTGGAGTGAGAGTAGGAGAGGGGGTACACATATCCAGTGGTGCCATGTTGCCAATGCTGCCAGAACAAGCCAGTTCATTCTGTGTGTGCTTTCTTCCAATAGAACATCTGAAGCTGGAGATGCCCACTGTAAATCTAGAGAGAGAAGTGGCTGTTCTTGCCACAGTTCCAGGAGTGGTTCAGTCTCTGAAACGTTGTGCAGTGACCTGGCAGAAATTAATATCTGGAGTTCTGAAGGAACAACTGAAAAAGGTTCCAGAGGTAATGTTGCCTGTAGCACCAAGATGCTTTTGTTCCTGGAGTCTTTGCTTCATTTCCCCACGAGAACTGTGTTAGTTTTTAATTCCTCTTCACGTTTGATGGTTGGATGACCATTTACTAATTCTTGAAAAGGAGAACAAAAGTAGTGAGGAACTGTGTGGCTCTGGGAAGTAGAATATAAATAAAATATGAAGTAATTCACTGCAGATCCTACCCACACAGGACAGCTGTGGAAAACTAAGAGACTTTTGTTATCTGCTCTCTTCTAAAGAGCAAAGAAACACTAAAAGCTGCACTGAGTAATTTTTTTTTAATAGGCAGATATATTTTTTCTTTTTTTTTGCAAAAAAGTGATCTCAAACAAAAGCAAAAATTCTTATTTTCAGGTTTTCCGTTTGCAAATGTGTGTATAACTAATACCACTAAACATGCTGAGGGATTTTATTAAGTTACCTGTGCAAAAGCCATCACCTCAGGAATGTACTCCCCATCAGCAGTTCCCTTCAGTGTGTATAACTTTATTTCAGGATCTTCTTGTCTCTGGCTTTTTGCATGGTTGAATCATATCAAGTTTATCTCAGCAAAAAGTTTATTGAAAAGAAGGGAACAAATATAATCCTGATTATAAATATTCACTCTTGCATAATGGTAATTCATCTTTTTGCATTTGATTCCACATTACTTGTAGGGTAATGGTCCACTTGCAGAGATTAACCTCTGGCGTGAAAATAATGCTGCTCTAAGGGCTCTTACTGAACAGATGAAGCTTCCAGAGGTGCAAAAAGTCTTGGAAATACTGCAGGAAGCTGAGCCTGAGTTTACTGGAGATTTACAGATAGTCTTAAGTGACCTCAAAAAGCATCACATGGAAGCTCAAGATAATGCCAAGTTTCTGTCAACTCTTGAACGCCATTTGAAGGTACCTGCCCTTGAGAAAGCTTGGTCAAGTTTAAATTATTTACCTGAGTTTGGTTTCTCTGTTGATCTAATCACCTCTTGTTTATTTTTTCACTCTTTAGCAGCAATAAAAATATACTCTAGATTAACAAATTATATTTAATTTTAAAAAAGGGGCGCTTATTTTGTATGAGTTTCAGTGGTTCTAATGTCTGAAAGCTCAAAGCCGTGAGCACTTCATTTGTAGTCCAGTCTTGGGAGTTTGTAGTCCAATCTTGGGAGTTCGTGGTCCAACCTTGGGAGTTTTGATGGCATAGCTGAACTGGGGAAAACAAAGATTTCTCTACTCCATTTTATAGGTAGTTTCTACCACAAATTACAGCTGATGTTTCAAAGTTTAAATTGTATTGAAGATCATCCAAACAAAGAGTTGAGCCAAAATTTAAAAATCAGAACCTAAAATCATTTGGAGCAAAAGGTGCAGATTTGCACATCTTTAACCACGTGTATTATTTAGGCACCAGGATGTCTCCTTGTCCAGGTTATTTATTTAATAATCTTCCAGACTTTCATAACCTGAGGCATCTACAGAACAAACATCAGTTTACTAAAAATGAATTTATATCTTTTCACGACACCTTTCCCACAATATGCATTCCACAGAATTTATCAACTGGCAGGGGGGTGGATGTTATCTCCAGCGTGATCCCCTCCCTGCTGAACGCCCTGAGGCTGGTGTGGATCATGTCCCGGCACTACAACAAGGACGCGCGCATGGTGCCCTTCTTGGAGCGAATTTCCTGGGAGATTTCCGAAAGAGTGCGCAGGGTTGTGGATCTGCAAACGCTCTTCAAGTAAGTGCTGGGTTCCTCTTCAACTGGGCTGTAGTTATTGAAATATTTTTTATTATATTTGCTTGCTTCCACCAAAGAGGTGTCTGTGTGTCTGTATTTTTCAACCATCTGAAGTTGTATTAGAAGTCAATTTATTTAGTAATTTTCATAAATTACTAAATCAGCTTTGAAGATACAGGTTCTTGTCCTCTTTTGGATTGAAAGAACATGAACCAATAAAATAAATAGAAAGATAGAGGTAAAAAAGTGGCATAAATGTAACCAAAATCACTCCTCAAATAATACCACCTTTCAAAATCACATTGAAAATAAGTTGTGAGTTTTGCCTAGATCTTGTGTAGTTAGAAGCTGCTAAACCAGGGGATATTATTCCAGTGAAGATATGATTTTTTAATCTATAGTATTTCTATCTATAATATCTTAACTGTGTTGATTTGATTAATAGACAAGACACAGCTACTGCAAAAAAGAAAATAACAGAAGCAAAACACACTCTTGAACAATGGAAAAAATGTTATTTTACTACTTGTATCCAAGTTGAAGAGTCAGGAAGTAAGCGATACTGGAAATTTGACGTGAAAAGTTTATTTGAAAAAACGGATTATATGGTTTCAATCTGTCAAGATCTGTATGATATTTTTCAGGTAGGAATATAGACAACAAATAAAGAGATCGTGTAATCACTGTCTTCTACTGTAGAGGAGATTCTTTTGTGTTGTAGGTGTAGATTTGTTAACAACTTTTGGTTTTGTGTTTGAGACCTGAGTGATGCCTTTGATTCCAACCAAACTGCACTTAATGCTGGAGGTGCAAATGCTGGAGGTGGAATAACTTTTCTCCAGGTACTGGTTGGGCAAAGGTGCCCCTTGTACATGGTCTGAACATAGGAGACTTGCAGCAACTGTTTCACACATTTATGATTTTCATGGGTTGCCTTAATGAGATGGATAAAATACCATTTAGGTGTACTGTAATATGAAATTTGGCCATCTGTCAATCTGTGTATTAATTGCAGAATAACATATGAATGGAGACATGCTGTGTTTAGGCTAATTTAAGTCAGGGTAATTAGCAATATGGACAATCAATAAACTGCATGTAAAGTGGAGTGAAAAGGACTAATAACTGAGTATTATCTGTTAGAGCAACTGAAGTGCTGGGCTTGTAGATTGTTGCTGTGGTTTTTTCAGTGTCTCATATTGAAATATTTGAAGTTTAAATCATAGCACAAACAGGTCATTCTCTGAGTGGCTGATATTTTTTAAAGGAAAAGTTTAACAATAATGTGTTCAGTGGCAGAAAAAATATTAAAAAGAAAGCTTTATGGTATGTTCTTGTGAATGAATAGGTCGCTGAAGAACTTCAGAATATATTTATTCCTGAACTGATAACTGTGACAGAAAATCCAAAGGCTGTTGATGAACTGCAGAGAGAAGTAAATATAGTAATTAGTCCTATGGAAGACCTGAGCTTTGACCCTTTTAGGGTGGAAAATGCACGTGACTGGGCATTCGTTGTGGAAGAATTTAGAGAAGATGTTGTGGTAGGTACCATATACAGTGATTGCCAAAAATAGTAAAAATAAGCTTGACTGCTCTTATTAAAAAGTATTTTCATTTTGCCACCCTTTCTTGGTTTTGCAGGATGAATTTCTAAGTGACAGGGTTTCTTTGCTTTCTTCCTTTGTTTAGGATATTGAAGAAAAGATGACAAGATTTATTGATGAATCTTTTACAACCCTTCGATCAGCAGAAACTGCTTTTGGCCTGCTGTCAAAGTACAAACACCTCCAGATTCCTGAAAATATTAATAACCAGTTCATGAAAAAGCTCAGTGTGGTTTTGGAGCAATATTGTAAAGAGGTATTCAATTTAGGGATTTCTTATCCAGTACAAGAAGTTCTTTACCTAATGAAAATCATAAATCTGTTTATGTCTAAATACCTGTGTGGTGTCATTTACTATGGAAGAGACATAGTAAATGACACCACACTAAAAAAAAAAAAAAAAAACTTTCATAAATAAATAAATGACATGACACATTAAAAAAAGCTTTTATAAATAAACATGATAATTGCTCTCTTTTTTTGGGACCAAGTTGGAGAAAAAGTCTGGTTAATTTGCTGCAATGTTGTGCACATCTGTACATGTGAGACACTGTGTGGGAGCAGGAAGGTGCTCTGAATGCAACAAGGCTTGTGCCTATTCCTGCACCTTGTAAACAGCAGCTCAACCTTCCTGGGGAAATGGATTTTTTATACCCTACAGCTTTCTTGTCACAACCAAGTTCATGATATGATCAGAAGATGTCATAGATCAACTTTGGAGGGCTAGAATGTATGTTGGGAAGCTTTTTGTATCAGCTGGTTTTTTGATATTTCAAAGAACATTAAACTTGAAACAATCTCACAGAACATGCTGCCATAGGGGCAGTTCCACAAGATAGAGAAATAAAGACAAAATAATTATTTTGTGCTGTGTATCAGACAGTGATCATGGACAAGCAGTGGGAAAATGATTCCTTGCAATATTTTATTCTCTTCTAGCTTGGAATTGTTGAGCAAATCTTTGTTCAGAACCTCAAGGATCCACCTCTGTACAAGAACCATCCTCCAGTGGCTGGAGCGATCTCCTGGTCCCGATCCCTTTCCCAGAGGATCAGGCACACCATTATTCTGTTCCAGGAAGAAGAGGAGTTGCTTTCCTCTGGACGTGGACAGGAAGTAGGTTGGGTCTTTTGGTACTTGATGAAGGAAGAAACACTTTTGTTATACACTTGTAAAAGTGTGAGAGTGCTCTAAAGTGAGGGGAAGTCCCAAGTCTTTGCACACAGCCATGTTAAATGTGAAAACTGGGTTGAAACCTTCCCACTGTTTCCCAGGGAGACAGTGATGGAATCAATTACATAATTCAAGATCCCAAATTCTCCAGTTTCTGCATTAATTGCAGGCTGTTACTTGTTCTCTTATCTAATAAAAACCAGCAACCATATTGAGAGACCATATTAGGTTAGTTAAACATCTCTCATGATCTTTAAAATGAGTTCTACAGAGTTGTCCTTTCTAGGTGCAACAAATATATCTCCAAGTGACCAAGAAAATGGAGGAATATGAAGCTCAAAAATACCGTCAGTGGAGAGAGAGAGCAGAACATGTGATTCCACTGTTACTGAAAGATACTCTACTGGCTCTTGTCACTGATGAGGCTGCAACAAATGTTAATCCAGAGACTTCTGAGCAGGTGAAATGTAGGAAGATTGTGTACCAGGCTTCTCTGAGGGGAAACTGAAACTTCCCTGATGGTCAGCAAGAATTTTCTGAGAGTAATGTTTTAAACGCAGATTTAGAAAAAGTTCTGAGCTGAGAATTGTTTGTGGCCCTTTATAAGACATAGTTTCTGAATCACCTGGCAGATGATTGAATGTTGTTTCTCTGTGTGTTCTTCTGTGCTGTAGTCTCTGTTAATTTTTTAGGTTTTGGTACAACATTTTTGGGACATTGCCATGGTACTTGGGGCTGAAGTTAGGTAAAGGCAGGTTTCCAGCAGAGATCTTGCAGAATCCTGTTCCTACTAAACTTTTGTCTGAGTGAATTTCCACTGTGATTTCTGTTGTAACTCGTTGCAGCAGTGTGTACACAGAGGTGCTTTGGATTGTTTCTTGTAACTGACACCTGAAAAGGTAGTTCTGTATAATTCCTGAACCAAGAATGCTGAAGCTACTATCGAATTTTAAAGGCATTTCCACAAGCTCTGAATGTCAGTCATTCTGACTTTTACCTTCTGCCTTATCAAATGTCTCCAAAATCTCACCTTTGCCATGTAATGTTTGTTGCTCCTCTCTTTTCTGCTGCTTCCTTGTGTTGCAGAGCTCTGCAACAGACGAGCCTGTGAGCATCAGGAAAAGTGTTGGCTTCGCTCTGAATTTTTCTCCTGAAATCCAAGAGATTATCACTGAGGCCAAGTACATGGAACAGCTTGGGCTTGCAGTCCCAGAAATGGCAAGATATGTGGCATTACAGGAAGACAAATACCTCAGGTAAGGCTGTCACAGAATATCTCACATACAGGCTTATGGCTGCATTTCAAGTGATTTCACTCCAGGAACAGGCCCTGAGTCATCACATTTTGGAAACATGAGACCCCATTATGATTCTTTTTTTTAAGGGCACAATTTCTAATGGCAATGTTGCACTGATAAGCTTTTCTCTGGCACTCTTTGCATCCTTTATGCTATAGGACTGTTATACAAATTAACAACTTGTCCAAACCTGAGAGGAAAATAATTTGCAATGAATTGTTTCTGACATTTAGATTTCAGCTCATTTAAACACACTATTGCATTCTTCCTGTACAGCCTTGGGTAAGTCAGTTGTGTCTAAATTATCACAGACATTTAGCACACAGATGTGCCAATAAATTCCTAAATGGATTTTAAAGTTCACCTGTTCAGTTCACCAATGTGCTGCAAACTGGGGCTGTCTCCATAACTTTTGAGATGGGGCAGGAGAGGTTTGTCCAGCTACTATTGGAATCATATGAACCTTTTCTTTGTTTTCAGTGGGAAATAAATTACTTTTATAATCAATATGTATTCACTAGTTAGTTCTGCAAATTTTGCTTTACATGAAAGTCTGAATGGAATGATGGAAGTTCTCTGCTCTTTAGTGGAGTTTGTAGCCGTTTTTCAAGAAAATCATCATTTTGTGTTTTATTTTTCTGTGTTTCTTACATTCCTTAGGTACACAAATAAATTGAAAGTCATGCTGAGTCGCTATCACAAATTAATGGAGATGATGAATGAAGCAGAAATCAAACTTCTTGATCACCATGTCAAAGAACTCTGGAGAATATTGAAAGCAGGACACAAAAGACTCACGTGGAAGTCTGTAGGTAATGGAGATATTACTTTGAAATGGCCTTAGACATTTATTTTTAGTTTAAAACATCTCTTCAGTTCTACTTTTTATGATGGCAGAACATATGATCCATCCTCTTGCCACAGGGGCAGAATAGCAGGTTAGACAAACTCTGATCCAGGAGGTAATTTTTGTGTTTTTATTATATTTAAAACACTGGAGATGGGTTTCTAACCATCTCCAGTGTTTTAAATATAATAAAAGCTGTAATATTAGCTAAATATTAGCTAAATATTAGCTAAAAGCTGTAAGGGAGCAAGATGAAGGATTAGCTGAGAAAACATCAAATCTATGATTTTGCAGAACCTTGGGTCATCCTTAGAGAGAAAACATGTCTGGTTGTGGCAATTTTGATGCATTGATGAAATACTTGTTAAAAGAGAAAAAAAACAAATGGTTTTGATTTATTTCAAGGTATTGGTGAATTTATTGTCCAATGTACACAAACCATTGGGAGATTAGAGTTACTTGTCCATCAGATTCATCAAATTTCTGAAGACATAAGCAGCAAACTTCGGTCCATAGAGTCAACAAATCTCTTTAAGTTTCCACATTCAGAAAATGGTGACAAATGTCCTGGTAAGTCTTTATTGTTTCATTTCCAAGCTCTGTGGTGTTTTGTTTTATTTTTCTCTATCTGCTACTTTGTGGTTTTAGTTGCTAAGATCAACCCTTTTAATTGTTATCAGAACTGATTCCCAGGGGTGTAACAGAGGATGGAACATTTCCTCAGATGGAAATGGCAGCGAGCTGGTTGTCTGCCAGATCTCTCTGTCACTTGAGTGGATGATGGATCAAATTTCTTTCAACACTTCATAGCTGTAAAAAGGTTGCTCTTAAATAATTGAATCAGATTAAAATCCATATTTCAGAGGTCTGAAATATTAATAAATTAAGATATTTTTTATCATTATATAAGATCAATTTCATGTTCACAAATAAAACTCAGGTATACACTTCCAGTGTATAAAACTGTTAGGTCTTTTGCAGCTAATAATGCTAGTTTTTGTATCTGTTGCAGGAGCAAAAGAATTTTTTGACTATATTAAGTGTGAGCAAGCAAAAGATGTGGAACAACTGGTTAGAAAGTATTCTACAATTCCACAATTGCTAATAGAAGTGGAAAGACGAGTTGCCTATACAAACAGTGGCAAATCTCCAAAATTGGCTTCCTATTATGCATATTGGGAAAATAGGATTTATCAGGTGTTGATACAGTTGATTGTGAAGTAAGTGAATTGTTTGCTTTAATGAGTTTCCAGTCATCTTTGGGTTCTCCTGGATCTGTTGGTGAGTGTGTGTACTGACATTCTGTTTAAACCCATAAGGGACTTACAGTTTGTGTAAGATTTGTATTTCTACTGATTTTTTTCCTGTGAAGAATGGAGAACTGATAACAAGGTAGAGAGGAAACCCAGATTCTGAAAAAGTGAATACTGGCATGTTGTTGGCAGAAGAGAGAAATCTGACACATTTGCTGCAATGTCTGTTGTTGCACTTCCCTGGTTTGTCTCTAAAATCCAGGTTTTATTCTCCTAAAGAACATGATTTTGAGAACTTGGTGTCTGGGTGCCAGGTGCCTCCCTGTACTGCATGGGACACGAGTCCAAGAAAAATTATTTTACTTGTTCTGCAGTGGCTGAGGCCAGTGCTGGAACAAGGTATTATAAAGGCTTCCCTTATTCAGCATTGCAGCTCTATTGTAAAATCTATCTAAGCTTTCCACCTCTTCTTCCCATCATCCATGTTCTGGAAGCTGATCCATGCTCAGAGGAATTTGCCATGATTTCTTGTCTGGGCTCTTGCAGGGAAGTTGACAACAGTCTCAGGATCCTTTTGCACCAAAATATCTCCATTCATTCCTTCCAGCAGCTTCTTTTAGCAAGTCAAGCTTTTGCATGACATCATTTTAGTGGGACAGTTTTCCTCCCAGACACATCAGTGTTTCCAGCTGGGATCAGTGATCACTCAGTTTACAGATCTAAGCATACACTTGAAAATTGCAGCCTTTCTAGGGGCATTTTCCTGGGGGTGGCACCTGATTATTTCTATCTTTGATGCTATTTTTTTTTCTTTCTCAGGAATTTACAGGCTTTTAATGCAACTATTCTTGCAAATGTGCCATTGTTACAAATAGAAGCTGTTTTATCTGCTCCTGAGATAACCCTGCAGCCTAATGACAGTGAGATTGAAAAAATGACCATGCAATCGATCCAAGACTGTGTTGAAGTCACCAAGGTGATTTTTGATAGAGATTTCTTTTTGTTTCCAGAGTTTGCTTGTGATTATAATGAACTAATCTTATTTTATGTTTGGGTAAGCATAAATGTCAAAGGGGAGGTTCATATTGCTTTACCTTGAAATCAAAATACCCAGTACATTGTTCCAGTTTTACAGGCTGTCCTAATTTTACAAACTGATGATCAAGGGGAAAAAAAATCCATATGATTTTTCCTCAGGTACAATTGTTGATGACTTTTTAGCAGTTTTGGCAGTGTAAGGACATGGTTTGGTTCTATAAATCAGCATACATCAGAAGGAAGTACTTCTCAGATTGCACTGCAGATGTTGCTTTCTGATGTATGAATAAGCTGGTGGAATAAGGAACATGAGAGGCCTCCTCTACATCAGATTACATTAGAAGCAGCAGAAAAAACAGTTCAGAAAATGTTGGAGAAAGGCATCTAGGACAGCAAATAACTAGATTAGGTATCTAACTTAACTGGCAATGATGTAGCAGTATTTTTCTCCATAAATAGTTTCACACTAAACTGCTTTCCTGAAAAGAAGCCAAATAATTTGACAATGTTCCTTTCCTCTGCTGATGGACAAATGGTTCCAGATGTCACCTTAAATGAATGTTTAGTTTAAGTGTGCTTTTTGTTCTCAGATTTGCTGTTATTCTCTACTGCTGCATTCAGACTGTCTGAACCAATACCTTTTCCTCTCTGTCATGCTATAATCAGAAGAGATTTTAGAAGCAGATTGAGTAATGCATGGAAAAGTTTTGTTGGGATGAAATGAACTCTTCTCAAGTTGATGGGAAAGTGTGATCTCTGTTTTTGCTGTCAGAAAAACAATTTGTTTGAGAAATCATTGATACCACTTCCTACATTGTGTACTAAACAATGGTGAACTCCTTCACTGCAAGAGGAGGAAGCACTGGGACAGGCTGCCCAGGGAAGTGGAGGAGTCACCATTCCTGGAGGATGTGTGGGTGTGGCATAGGGGGGCATGTATGATTTAATGGGTGACCTGACAGTCTTGGACTGCTTGGACTCAATGATCTTAGAGGGCTTTCCAAGCCAGCTGATTCATCAATGATTTAACTAAAATGACTCCACAAGGGAGCTGTTTTCTGACCCTGTCTTTAAAACTCCCCAGAACTTCGTACGATGGATGCACGGGACGTGTATTGAATGCCCTCCTCAGCACGGCAGGGCTGATGAAGTTGTCACTTTCAGCTTTTACAGTGATGTCTCCCAGAGCCCTCTGGTCATTGAACAGGCTGTTCTCATCACTCAGAATATCCAAAAACTCCTGGAATCTCTCAGGAAGTGTTTGAACCAATGGAATAAGTATGACCAGCTGTGGAAATCAGACAAAGACGCAGTCCTGGACCGTTTAGCTGCAGAAAAGCCTCCCTGTGTTGTCTTTGATGAGCACTTGCAGTTCTATCTGACAGTAACTCAGGAAGTAACTCAATGGCCCTTGGTTAAAGATGAACAATTTATCAGGCTTCAGCTGGCTCCTTTAGCCTCTGCAGTGCAGGAGAATGCTAAAAGCTGGATGATGTCACTTGGGAAGTTGCTTAATGAATTAGCAAAAGAGGAGCTCCTCAGCCTTCGAGATGAGATTCAGGTAGGTGTTTTCAGTTAGGTTTTTTTTGTTATCTTTATCACATAGACTAAGAAATGAATCTGGCATATTATTTGTTTGTGTTTTGTGTTTGACTCATTATTGTAATTCTGACAATTGCTTTGTCAGTGTTGATTCTGGAAAGGATCTTTGCTTTTTACAGAAATTATCAGAGAATCTGAATAAACCCCCTGAAACCCTGGATGATCTCAGAGTTGTCCTGGGTGCATTTGCAGTAATCAGAGACATTGCTGTTGAGGTGGAACTGAGCTACTTGGACATTGGAGAGAGATACAGAACTCTTGAATTGTACAATATTCCAGTAAGTGCATGTCTCATCAAACCTTTCAGATCTGAGCTACGGGCACAGATGCCTCACATGTGAATGAAGAAATATTTTCCTTTTGAGACGTGTTACAGAATTACAGAGTTATTGAGGTTTGAAGGGATGTCTTGAGACTGTAGTCCAGACTTCCTTCTCAAATCACTCTGCCCACTTTAAAATGCACATATGGCATCTGTTTAAATCTGACTAAGGTCGCTTCAGTATTGGTTTTGTGTTTTGCAAATTTGTAATGTGAACATCTATTCCTCACTTTCTTGTGAAGGTGTGTGTCTATTTAGGCCTTGTGAGAGGTGCTCCTTATTTTGTTTTAGGTACCTGAAGAGGAGCTAGAGCAGTCTGACAGTGTTAGGGAAGCGTGGGAGACTCTCCTTATGGAGGCAGCAGAAATCACTCGCAACCTAGATTGTAAAGGAGGTGTAAAAGAAGCATTCACAAAGGTAATACTTGTAATTAGTATAGAAAACAATTAGAAATGGGAACTGTTTAATAGAACTGTTTACATTATGTTCTTTTTAGGCGACAGAGCAACAAATTGCAAACTACAGCAAAGAGACAGACGATTTTCTCCAGAAACTCTTGACTGAGGGGCCTGGTGTTGTTGGAGATGATCTTGATAAAGGTAGGTGGACTAATGTGTGTGAAGTGATGTTTTGAAAATATTAGTCTTTGGACAATTCAATTTTTATGCAAAACAAGAAAATTATGCTTTCCTTATTAATATACAAACTCATCAGCTGGGAATGTGAACATTTTTAGTACTGGAACATTCAGAGACCATATGCAAATTCTGTCTTATTTCCCATGACAATCCCTGTGATGATTTATCTGTAAAAATCCCTCTCCTTTTCCAGGACTAGAACTCATGGCTCTGTTTGAAAAAGAATTAGCGAGATTGGAAGAAAGGCAGCGGGAACTGGGCAGTGCTGAGAAACTTCTGGGCATGCCAGGAACAGTGTACCCAAATTTAATAAAAGCACAGCAAGATGCAAAAGCTATGAAGCAGGTCTATGACATTTATGCAGAACAAAAAGTGAGTGTCACACTGAGTCTGCAGGGACACAAATGTGTTCATGCACAGACACACAGCAAAGATGGGGACAAAAGAAGAGGCTGCATTGCCCCCTGGTTACTGTCAACTCTGAACCCTTTGCATGGAATAATCTATGCCCTGTGAAATGATTTCAATATCATTGGTGCAGCACTAGCAGTGTCTCCATGGTGGACCAAACACATCCTCTCATCAGATGGGAACAGACTTCTCCCAGCCTCTTATAATTGTTGGATGGCATTTTACTGCACATGGTTCCTGATCAGTTCAGTGAAACTACTTTTGGATATAGGATGTGTACAGGTGACAGTGGGTATTTCAGGCTTTAACTATTTTTTAAGAAGTTTTATTTTTCCAAAATTTAAATGCCCTGTAAAGTATGGTCCTGTTCTCCATCTTCTCTTTTTACTATTTTTTATGCAAGTGATTGTTTTTGGCTGTGAATCTGTCCTGGACATGAACTTGTCTCTCCCTATGTTTGTAAAATGTTAATACAATTACGTTTTGGGGGTCAAAACTAAAAGGAATATGAATTTTTTTCCCTTCTTAATGTCCTTGTTTGCAGGCAGCTAAAGAGAAATGGTCTAAGACACTCTGGATAAACCTCAATGTCAAGGTTCTTCAGGATGGAACTGAAGGATTTCTGAAAGCTGTTCGGAAGCTGCCCAGACAAGTGCGTGGTATGGCAATCTGTAAGCAACTGGATAAAAAACTGAAGGCTTTTCTAAACTCCATTCCTTTGTTGCTTGATTTGAAAAATGAAGCTTTAAGAGAAAGGTTTGTTTTGATTTATTTACATCACTATATATAGAAGTATTTGATGTGTTTTGTTAGAACTTTAATTTTCCTTTACTGGGGTCATGCCGTGTCCTGGAGCTTTGGAAATTTATTTCTGCCTAGTGAGCTTGTTAATAACATGAAAGGTGCTGCAAAGACTGGGATAATTTATTTATTCAGACTAGTAGTTCTTATTTAAACAGCAGAATGCTAAACATAAGTTTATTATTATATCTTACAGTTGTTTTTGTTTTTTACTGTATTATGGTGTTAAACTGATGTCTCAATTTAAAACAGGCATTGGGAAGACCTTATGGAGAAAACAGGAACAAGATTTGAAATGAAAACAGAAACATTCACTTTGGAAAATATGTTTGCCATGGAACTTCACAAATACACCGTGGTTATCAGTGATATAGTTGGAACTGCTATTAAAGAACTTAGCATTGAGAAGGTAATGTACTGGATTATAGAATCATTGTAAAACTAAAAAGACAAGGATGACAACAATCAGTTTTGTTTAAGATTTTTAAATTGGCATAAGCGCAAGTTTGGCCATCTTCAGGGAGCTGCCATGAGCTACATGAGCTGGGATTTACAGCTCTGTTAACGAGCTCCTACTGGCACAGGATCCTTGCAGAACTGGGTTTGGCAGAAGCATATTGGATTTCTATGATTCCAGTAAGAAAGGTTGTCCTATGAAAATGGATCTGAAGAAGGATCAACTCTCTTGCTATCATTCTTTGAAATAAATTACTTCTTTATAAACCAGAGTTAGAAAATATGTGAAAATTTAGCTGAATTATCTGTTTCATTTTTTTGCTAAGATTATAGACGTCCAGTTTTGAAGACTGAAATATGCCTTTTTTTATGTTCACATGCAGGGACTGAAGGAAATAATAGAAACGTGGGAAAATATGAAATTCCCTGTAGAAGTGTACACCAAAGGCACAGAGACACGAGGCTTTATTCTGGGATCTGTAGAGGAAATTTTAGAGACTCTTGATGACAACAATGTCAATCTTCAGAGTGTTTTGGGCAGTCGCTTTGTGGGTCCTTTTCTTTCAACCGCTCAAAAATGGGAAAAAACTCTGTCATTGATTAGTGAAGTAAGCGAGGTAGGAGGAAAGTGCTGGACTAAATAATTCATGTTTATTATTTATAATCCAAATTTTCCATTGTATTTCTGTTTCCTCTGATGGTAACGTTTGATTCGTAGATCTGGATATCAGTTCAGAGAAAATGGATGTACCTGGAGAGCATTTTTGTTGCTGGAGATATCAGAGCACAGCTTCCGGAGGAAGTCAAAATATTTGACCGTGTAGACCAAATGTTTAAACAGGAAAGTAACTGACTTGTGATCAGCATATTTAGTGCATTTTGCTTCCAGTTCCATAGTTACCTATAGTCTTTTGTGACATGTGTAATACTGAGAATGATGTGCTATAGTTAATTGAATATGACATTAGGGAACCCAGGAATTTTCTGATTTACTTCACATCTGTCATAACCAGAAGACTTCTCCTGATTTAGCTAAGATGGGCAGATGTGAGATCCTTGGCTGGCAGCATGGAGTAGGCAGAATCTCCTTTTCCTTTCATTGTTTACAACTTTTTACTTTTACCTTGGTAAGAAGAAGCTTATATGTGTTCCTATTGCTTGGGGACCTATGTACATGCTAAAAAGGCTTTCCTGCTTCATGCCACTGCTCCCATACTGAACACACATTCCTGGTATGAATAGGGCTTACTTACCTTCCTACGTGCAAAATTGGGAGAGTACTGTGATTTTGAAATATGATCATGATCACTCCTTGAAGTACCATTGGTACAGGAGCAGAGTCAGGTATGTCCTTAAGCTGGCCTGATTGGGGGGGATACAGGCTTGTTGGGCTTACACTTGTTTTTATAGTTCTATCTCCATAAACACACTACCTTCATGTTTTCATACAGCACTGCAGCTCCACAAAACCATTTCAAAACCATTTCAAAACCTTTGATTCACTTCTATAAGGACCTGTACTGCTTGTGCTGTTTGCATGCTTTGTCATTAATGAAATATAATTTATAACCTATTGCTGTTCAACATTTTCTAAACTCCCCTTTCTCCCTGTATAGATAATGGAAGAAACTGAAAAAGACCCCATAATAAAAAATTGCTGTGAAGTCCCAAATCGTCTGTCAGACCTCCACCATATAAACGATGTGCTGGAGAAATGCCAGAAAAGCTTGAATGATTATTTGGATTCCAAGAGAAATGCTTTCCCCAGATTTTTCTTTATATCTGATGACGAGTTGCTCAGTATCCTTGGCAGCAGCAGTGCACTCTGTGTCCAGGAACACATGATAAAGGTACAATCAATGTCTGGCTTTCCACAGTGTCTTGTGCTTTCAAGTGCTTAAAAGGTTTAACAGACTTTACTGTACATACTCATAAGGATGCATGAATATTTTTTGTATACAAAGAGAATCCTGGCAGCATCTTGAAGAAGCTTCTGAATAACCAGGTCAGATCTGATGCACAGTCTCTGCTGCATTTCACATTGCTTGGTAGCAATTATGGTAGAAGAACATTCAAGATACACCAGAATGATCTATCATTAAAAAACTTTCCTCACAGATTGTAGCTCCTCCTAACTCTTATTTTCTAGGGGAAAAAAAAATCAGTGTCATTCAGGCCTGATTATTTGCTTGATATTCTGCAGTTCTGCTGCTGGACTATACATCAGCATTTATGTTTGATTACTTAGGAGTCAGATCCATTTCTCTGGAGGAGAGCTGGGCTTGCATACACTTACATTTGGAGGCTTTGTTTCTAAAATGTGAATTTCTTTGTTGGTGCGTTTCAGATGTTTGATAATGTAGCCGCGCTGAGGTTCAAGGACGGTGACAATGATGAGAAGATTGCCACAGCCATGATCTCAGCAGAGGGGGAGGTGATGGAGTTCAGGCAGGATGTCCATGCTGTGGGCAGAGTGGAGAATTGGATGACAGTAGTGCTGGAGGAAATGAGACGGAGCAACCGCCGCCTCACCAAGGAAGCCATTTTTCGATATTGTGAAGACAGAAGCAGGTGAAACAATCAGTGTCAAGGGTAACACAAATAACCTGATGTGTTAATGATATAGAAAAGTTAAGGCATAATTTTACAATTCCTGCACAATTTAGTCTGTATTTCTCTATGTGGAGGGATAGAATACGTTCACATGCACTATTTTAACCAACCCTGAAGTATGCATAATCTCTCATATCTATTTTCCTAAATCTTGAGTTATATTTTTGGTGTTCAGTAGGTTTTTCTCACAATGAATACCACTTGGAAATTTTATACCTGGAACAAACAGCTTTTCTATCAGAATATTTCCCAGGCTTTTGAAATCCCCCAGCATACTTTGATAGAATTCTGTGTATCTCTGAAAAGTTTGGCTTGTGTTGTAGCTGTTGCAGGCAGAACTTCTTTTTTGTTGTACTGTTTTTTTTTTTTTCTTTCCTGATCAGTTACTTAAAATAAACAGTAATTCATGTATGTGTTTTCCATAGAGTTGATTGGATGTTGCTCTTCCAAGGCATGATGGTGCTTGCTGCTAATCAAGTGTGGTGGACTTGGGAGGTAGAGGATGTCTTTCGAAAAGTGAAAATGGGAGAAAAGCAGGCAATGAAATTTTATGCTAAAAAAATGCACAAGCAAATCGATGACCTGGTGACCCGCATCATGACGCCCTTGAGCAAAAACGACAGGAAAAAATACAACACTGTTCTCATCATCGACGTGCACGCCAGAGACATCATCGATATATTCGTCAGGGACAGGTAAGCGCCACCTCCAGCTCCTGAGCCAACACCAAATCTTGGAGTTGTGCTGCATCCTCTTGGCTGACGTGAGCTCTGTGTGCAGCATTCTGCAGGCTCAGGAGTTCGAGTGGGAGAGCCAGCTGCGCTTTTACTGGGAGCGTGAGCCGGACGAGCTGATGGTGCGGCAGTGCACCGGCGCCTTCTCCTACGGCTACGAGTACATGGGGCTCAACGGGCGCCTCGTCATCACCCCGCTCACCGACCGCATCTACCTCACCCTCACGCAGGTGCGCCCTCAGGGACACTGTGCTAACAAGCCCCTGTTACACCTGGCACATCCTGCTTTTATTGCCTCTTCTGCTGTCTCCCAGCGTGAAAGCCAAGATGTTTGAAATCAGTTGTGATATCCTTCTCACCTCATTGCTGTTAAGACAATGTAGAAGGCGTTCACAAAGTTTGAAGTTTTTTGTACCCAAGGATTCATTTGTGGTTTTGTTACCAATCTAGCATAAGCCTAATTCAAGCTGTGCTTTGCTTTTTGGTTTGTCTTCAAAGGCTCTATCAATGTTTTTGGGAGGAGCACCAGCAGGGCCAGCAGGTACAGGGAAGACAGAAACAACCAAGGATCTGGCCAAAGCACTGGGCTTGCTGTGCGTAGTGACAAACTGTGGAGAAGGCATGGACTTCAAAGTAAGAGTTAAAGATCTGTGTTCTCTGATAAAATGCCAATTTCTGCTCTTTATCAGTGCCCAGGATCATACTCTGAACTTCTACATAAGTATCTCCCTTAGAGATACTATGCTGTTGATAATTAAATTTAGTAAATCAAAAGTGTGGATTTTGAATAAATTCCTGAAGGAATTTCAGGCCCTTTCAAGCAGGGGAGCAATGACTGTATGGTATGTGTTTAAGTTTATGATAGGCAATCTGCACTTGGCAAGTAATTATTAGAGGTTTATCCACCATTAAGTAGTTGAGCGTGTTCCAAAGTTTTTTGATGCTGAATGTTTTATGTAGTCAGTGTTGAGAAGTTTTTCTTGTTGTTCCTTTTAGGCAATGGGTAAAATTTTCTCAGGCCTCGCCCAGTGTGGTGCATGGGGATGCTTTGATGAATTCAATCGCATCGATGCTTCTGTGCTCTCAGTCATCTCTTCCCAGATTCAGACAATCCGAAATGCTTTAATGAATGGGTGGAAAAGATTTCAGGTAAACATTTAAAAAGAGAAGTAATTGTGAAGGCTAATCTTGGTGTTCAGGGCAAGATACAGGGTTAGACCCCATCATTAGATCAAAGGGCTGCTGCTTCTGTATTTTGTTTGTGCTAAACATTTCAAACTCCAGAGTATGTACTTTGAGTTTGAAAGATGTTAAATCCTTGCTGATTGCCTAATCCTTTGCTAGGTTGTTCCTTTGTGAAATGAGATAAAAGTGATCTTAATAGGATAATAGCAAGTAAATGGGGTGATAGTCTAGTAGTAATGAGGAACAGCAGTAATTTAACTTGATGTGGATTGTGAGGCTTTATTTACTGATGCTTATTGGAATTAAAAAACCTCAGACTGAAAATTTGAGGCTTGTGAAATATCTTAAAGAAGGTGCATTCATCCCATTGTTTGTATCATGATGACTTTCTAAAGCTAAATATTTTAGCACCTTGTCCTAAGTGGGTGCCCCAGTATTATTGGTTTTCTCTTTGAGCAAGTAGTATTATTTTTTTTTAGTTCCTAATTCACATTGTTCTAATGTTTTCTTATGCCTTTAGTTTGAAGGACAGGAGATTTCCCTTGATAGCCGTATTGGCATTTTCATTACAATGAATCCTGGCTATGCTGGCCGGACTGAGCTCCCTGAGTCTGTGAAAGCTCTGTTCAGGCCTGTGGTTGTTATTGTACCAGATCTTCAGCAGATCTGTGAAATAATGCTGTTTTCTGAAGGGTTCCTTACAGCAAAGGTAAGATGATTCTATTGTTACCCATACCCATGTACCTCCCCATGTTTGCATGGCCAGTAGCAATGTCCACATTTGTGATCATTTAATTTAAATCTCAAACAGGTCCTTGCCAAAAAGATGACAGTGCTGTACAAGTTAGCAAGGGAACAGCTTTCTAAACAACATCACTATGATTTTGGACTGCGGGCCCTTAAGTCAGTGTTGGTAATGGCTGGAGAATTGAAAAGAGGATCACCAGACCTTGATGAGGTAGATTTGCTGCTTAGTTACCCTGGGGATATAATCTTTTTTTCATTAGAAAGGTAATGTGCTTCCCCATCTGATGTAGTTTGTCTGGTTTGGAAATTGGAACATTGGTGTTATTTGTCTTATTATTTCCCTTTGTTCTTATTGAGTTTCTTTGTGCTTTCTGCCATTGGAACTCCAGTCAAAGTAGGGAAATATATGGAAAATGAGATATTTTCCTGCTTATTAAGTCCAGGATGCAAATAGCCAGATTAATATCTCTGGATGACTAGCAAAAACTGGTTTTTGAACAGTGAGTACTCCAGCCTGGGGAAGCTGTGGTGTGGGCCACTGCAGCCATTTGGCATTTGATTAACATGGTAGGAAAAGGCAGTGTATTATTCTTAGTTATTGATATGCTTAATCCACACAAAATAACCTCTGTTGTTTCCACTAGGAACTGATGACAAAAAAATTTCTAAAAGCTGCACTGAAATAATTGAGCAATAGCTTTTAAAGATTTAAAGTTTTGAAGTACCTCATTTTAGCTAATAAATATTTGATAAAGATTGATTTTGCTCTGTTTTGTCTAGGATGTGGTATTAATGAGAGCTCTGCGAGACATGAATCTTCCTAAATTTGTGTTTGAAGATGTACCTCTCTTCCTTGGCCTCATCTCTGACCTCTTTCCTGGCCTGGATTGCCCTCGAGTCCGCTACCCTGACCTTAATGATGCTGTAGAGCAAGTGCTGGAAGAACGGGGTTATATTGTTCTACCAGTCCAGGTATAAAAAATGTTAATTGCTTGAGGTTTTGTAGTAAATGTGAGGCTACAGGTGCACTGTTGCACCCTGGAGTGGCTCCAGGAAAATTTATCTGATATGGACCCACTGCTAACCTTGTCCAGAGAGGTATGACAGCAATCTACTGAACCCATGTTTATTTTTCAGGTGGATAAAGTAATTCAAATGTATGAGACAATGTTAACTCGTCACACTACAATGGTGGTTGGACCTACTGGAGGTGGCAAGACAGTTGTTATTAAAACCTTGTGCCAGGCCCAAAACAAGTGAGTGTAGAATGTAAACCAGGCTGTAAAATGGCCCAGTCTGTACTACTCAGCCCTGTCCAGCCATGACAGGATCAACAGCTGCCCAGGGTATTTGCTTGGGTTAGCATGAGATGATAGTGTGACATTGTACTGTTGCTTTTCTTGCTGTATCTTTAGGCTGGGGTTATTGACAAAGCTTTACACACTGAACCCTAAAGCTATGAGTGTGATTGAGCTGTATGGGATCCTTGACCCTGTCTCACGAGACTGGACAGATGGAGTCCTGTCAAACATTTTTCGGGATATCAACAGACCCACTGACAAGAAAGAGCGAAGGTAGGCAGCTAGAAATCATTGTGGTGGTTTTGAGTTCCTGGGATTTACATAAATTAAAAAAAAAATCAATATGGCACTATTTAAAAAAACAAATGCTAAATAAATAGAAAGTGTGGGGGGCTCTTTCTGTTGCCTGTGAGTTCCTAGTCTCAGTGAAACGATGCAATTATAAAAAATGAATGGTAGACTTCAAAAACCTGACTGACAAAGGCACCATTGTTGACACTTCCAAATTCAGAAATATGTTAGGAAAATCAGGGATCAGTCAGTGCCCCATGGCTCTTGTACACAGGTACATTCTCTTTGATGGAGATGTGGATGCTCTCTGGGTTGAAAACATGAATTCTGTCATGGATGACAACAAGTTACTGACCCTGGCCAACGGGGAGCGGATTAGGCTTCAGGCACACTGTGCCTTGTTGTTTGAGGTAAGAAATGACTGTGCCATTTAATACACAGATGGGGCTTCAAGGCCTGAAAAGCAGTTACAGTTTACCATTATCTTGTGTGATTCTTTTATAGGTTGGGGACTTACAGTATGCATCTCCTGCCACAGTATCCCGCTGCGGAATGGTCTTTGTAGATCCTAAAAATCTGAGATATGAACCCTACTGGCAGAAGTGGGTCAAAAAAAGAGAAAATGAGGTGGGAATTTCTGCACTTATTCAGAGTATTTGTATTGAACTGTGTAGACAGTCTTTGGAAAAATTGATTCCTTCAAGAACAATCATATCTTGTCAGCCAGGTATTGATGGGAAGCTCTGCTGTCAATATTTTTCTTTCCAGCTGAATTATTGTCTTTTTTGTGTTCCTTAGGAAGAGAAAGTGGAATTGGATCGTCTCTTTCAGAAGTACGTGCCTTACCTTATTGACATGATCATAGAGGGAATTGTGGATGGCAAACAGGAACGAAAGCTGAAGACCATTATTCCTCAAACAGATTTAAATATGGTAAGAAACAGAGAATAAAGATTGAATGCATTTAACTAAAAAGAAAACGGAATGATGGAGAAAATAAAACCTTCCCAAAGAAAGAACAGGAGGAGAGTCTGTGCTGAAATGCCAGTTTCCTGCAGATGGGCACACAGAGACACCAAACCAATCAGCACCTAACAATGCTCTTCTACTCAACTTAATACATGCAGCAGTAGATCCATTTGTAAGAACAAAAGACCAGCAATCAGCTGAAAAGATATTAAGAGTTTTCATGCATCTAAAGGGCAATTTTCTTTACAGCTTTGTCCTTTTTCCAACAGATCGTGCAGTTGACTGTGATGCTGGATGTCCTACTTGTACAGCCTGCAAATCCTAATGTTCTGGAGTGTTTTTTCTTGGAAGCTTTGTATTGCTCCTTAGGTGCTTCTCTTCTTGATTCTGGGAGAATTAAATTTGATGAAAACGTTAAACGTATTTCCTGCATGACTGTTGTTCACAGTGAGGGTGTCCTGGCTAAGCCAGGGGAGCTGCCAGGTAGGATCTTGTCAAATTTAATGACAAAATTTTAATCTGAATGCCATTCATTGTAATAGAAAAGTGATAGTTTTCATGAAGGTGCTAGAGTAGAGGAATTTTGGCTGATGACTTAGTGAGTTAAATGACTTGTGAATAGAACAAAGTGTTGCCCAACTTGGTCTATAATCTTACCCTTCATTTTCATCTCAATCAGAATGTTTTCTTAGGAAAATATTTCAGTGTCCTAAAAAACTTGCAGTTGCTTAATGGTTTGCAGGTCAGCTGCCAACTTTGTATGACTTCCATTTTGATGAATCTCAAAAAATGTGGGTACCTTGGATGCAACTTGTTCCTGAATATATTCATAATCCTGAAGTGAAATTTCTTGACATTCTAGGTGAGTATAAGATAAAATACAGCGATGATGTGCTTTTAATTCGTAATGTGCCACCACTGAGTGCATGGCAACTTAACATGAGACATCCTTTTTCTGTACTAAAGGTCATCTACTCAGCTTCAGTTTTTGTGATGGCACAAATCAGTTTCTTTAAAGTTCTTTTCAAAGTCATTTAGCAGTCATAAAGTTGATGTTTACAGCATTGTGTAATAAAAAAGTGAGGAAAGGATGAAGGCACGTTTCAGTCAATGAAGGTTCTTTAGGAGACAATAATGCCTTTTAAAAGCTGGAATAGCAGAAGATTCACAGTTTGCTCTAACAGAAATTCTAGGAAAACATCAGCTTGTGTTTCAGGTATTCAGTAGATAAAAATTGCATTCTTAGGGCTGCTATTGGTTGTTACTTGAAGCATTGCCTAACGGTGCTTTTCATAGTTGAGACAAATTTGGGCACATTAATATACAGTGATACTCCAGCAAGCACAGGTTAACTTCACTGACACAAGAGATAAATTTATAATCTCTGAAGTTGCTCCAAATGCAGGCAATTCACATAGAAAAAAATTCATCTCTGTAGAGTTCTGGGAAAATGCTTATGATCCAAATAAATCCTGATTATATCCTTGAAATAGGGATTAAATGGAGCTTAACCAAACATGGCCCTCCTATATGAAAGATAACTTCTTTTTTAGTCTATATCTATGGAAGAAAACATCCCAATGACAAAGACTGAAAAGAGATGCTTAAGCAATTAAAATTTTCCTTCAGCATTGTTAGTGAATTGATAATTCATCTTATGTCTTTGTGCAGCTGCATGTTAATACCTTGAGGGTGTGTTCCAGCACTGTTCTATAAATCTAAATCCCCCAGCTGTAGTGCATTTTCATTTAGCCAGGGATTGTGTTGCTGCTCTTTTTCAGTGCCCACCGTGGATACCACACGCACTGCGTGGTTACTGGGACAGATGGTCAAAGTGAAACGCCCCGTTGTTCTTGTAGGTGAATCGGGCACATCTAAGACAGCCACCACACAGAACTTCCTAAGCAATCTGGACAAAGACCTTAATGTATGTGTGAGGCATTTTGCCCTGTTTGTAAAGCTGCATTTTCATCTTTGCCCTTGTGTAAAATTTGCATTGTGAAGCCTGAGTCTGTGGGTTGCAATACTGACTTGGGTAATGTGACTGCACACTCCAGACCCAAAGTGTGTGACTGATTTGAAAATCCTTCAAGATCAAAGATGTTTTGTCCTCTTTTACTTTGTACAGACTTAATTATCTAAAGTAAAAATATATTGTCAAAGTGCTGAGGGTGGGCTTACTTTTCTTTGTCACATGTAATTCAAGTGAGTAGTGGACCTGAGCAGCCTTTCCTCTATGTCTGACAGCTAATATAAAAAATATTTTTGAATGCTCCAGTAAAAAATAAAACCCAACAAAACAGGTTAGAGTCCATTCTTTGATCTCCTCCTGTTTTCAGCTGGTGCTGGTCATTAACTTCTCTTCTCGTACAACATCCCTGGACATTCAGAGAAACCTGGAGACAAATGTAGAAAAACGAACTAAAGACACTTTTGGCCCTCCCATGGGAAAACGTCTCCTTGTGTTCATGGATGATATGAATATGCCAAAGGTAAGATGTCAATATCTTTTCCAGGTAGTATAGAAACATTTGGGCTGGTACTGACATGGTCCCTGCAATCACAAATCCAGTGTGCATTTAGTTTATCTCAGAGAAGAGGAGACATTAGGATGAGTGTTCACAATCAGTGCCAGAGCTTTACAAAGTGTCCCTTGGTCCCTGTAATGTTCTCCTGAGTATGGAACCCAATTTTCCCACAATAAAGCAGTAACTGGTGAGCTACTGGACTGTGCTTTGATGAATCCTGACTCCTGTGTATCCTGCAGGTTGATGAGTATGGCACACAACAGCCCATTGCCCTGCTGAAGCTGCTGCTGGAGAAAGGTTTCATGTACGATCGTGGTAAAGAGATGAACATTAAATTTCTTCGAGACCTGGGTTTTGTTGCTGCCATGGGCAAGGCTGGAGGAGGTCGGAATGAAGTTGACCCTCGATTCACCTCACTCTTCAGTGTTTTTAACATCCCTTTTCCTTCTGAGCAATCACTGAATTTGATCTACTTCTCCATCCTAAAAGGCCACACTGCGGTAATTCCACTGTTTTTAAAAGATTGCTCAACAGGTGTATTATTTTTAAATAGACATTTATTTCTATGTTGTTGCAAGATCTTTGTTACCTTTTTTTTATTTTGTACCTAGAACCTCACATAAACCTTTCTTTTCCTCTTCTCTTTCTCAATGGGTTTTACATTGCTTGGATAAGTTCTTGTGTGATATGTAAACAGTCAAGCCAGCATATAATTTATAAACCTGGGGCTTTTCATTTGTTGAAATGTGTGAATGACTTGGTTACAGTTCCTTTAAGCAAATACACAAAGATCTGAAAATTCTTTCCTGAATGAGTGTGAAAAATGTAATATAATGGAACAGACTGCATTACTGGCAAGGTACTTGCAACATTAGATAAGAAAAAAGCAGTTTAATTATTTTGCTATAGAAATCTTGGAGGAATTCCAGTCAGTGAGTTTGATGTTATCATGAGCACTCAGAAGGTTCCAGAGTGAAGATGGAGCCTGCCCTAAACATTTAATTGCAGAATGTTCATACTACAGAGAATTTTTGAACCAAACAGGTTTAAAAGCTGGAAAGCAGATTATGTTTAATAGTATTGAATTCTGTCTGGGCAGTCTCATGAAAACACCTCTTCTTTCTCATGTTTGCAGAACTTTAATGAGTCCATATCAGCCATTTCTGACAAGATTACTCAGTGTACTTTGGAACTTTATAAAATGATCGTTACTGAGCTGCCGCCTACTCCTTCCAAATTCCACTACATTTTTAACCTGCGGGATCTTTCCAGGGTCTATAATGGACTTGTTCTTACAGATGCAGAAAGGTAAGAATAGAAAAATTGTAATTAGTGGTCCCACACCTATTTTTTTTTTGGGAGTCTGAATGAAATTGAGGTAATTTGGTACAGGAAATCAGTCACATTTGGTCACTTTTAATTAAACCACAATGAGAAATAGAAAATCCTAAATTGTGACCTTACTCTCTATGCCAAACACTGATGCATGAGTCTCTCTTAAATAAGACACCAGAGGTAAAAATGCAAAAGAACCAAATCATAAAGAGTAAAAGGGTCAATCCAGAATTTGGTCCTTGTTATTAACCATATGGCCTTAGGAATCATGTCAGCTCATTTGGTGCAGTCTGATATTGTGGTGTTATTTCAGGTTTCACACAGTGACCCAGATGGTGAGAGTTTGGAGAAACGAGTGCCTGAGGGTTTTCCATGACAGGTTGATTAATGAAGCAGACAAAGAATTGGTGAGTAATTTCTTTCAGTTTTTTAGTAGTCACTGACTATTATTGTGGCAATTAATTTGCAACAGCAACACTACCAAGTGTTTGGCTTGGATCTTGCTGTCCAACTGCAGATTTGTGTAAGCAATATGTTGCTCATTAATTTAAAAGGAGGATTTTTTCCTAAAACAATATGGGCAGACTAAGAAAGCAGATCTACTGAAGGAATGGAAAATATCACTTGGTTTGCCTGTCCAGGAAAATTGATTGGCAGAAGTACAGGTGACAGAGTGTGAAAGAAGTACAGGAGAAAACTCAGGAAATCACTTCAAGTCAGTATTTTCCTTCAGGAAGGATTGTACCAGAATGTGACTGTACATCAAGTAGTAAAAACGATAAAAGCCAAATTCTTACACAGTGAATTCAGTTCTGGCTGTTGTGCAAATTGGAAAATGCTTCAAATTATATCTTTAAGCACAAAAGAGAACAATGCCAATTTTAAACCTTGAGATTTAGGAGAGAAATTGAGATAAAGTCTATAAGCATCTATAAGCAACCTGCTCTGCTTTGGGAGTTGCTTAGATAAAAAGAGGTAGGCCAAGAAGGCTTCAGATTTTTCTAGTTAAAGCTTTCTCCTCTAACATACAAAGATACATCTCCAGCTCAGTTTTCCCTATGCAGAATATTAATGCAGACTTTGAAACTTTGTGAGAGATCTTTCTGGTGAGACATCTATGAATGCTGTAAAGGGAAGTTTATTAATATACTATTTACATCAATATATGAGAAGGTGTTTTATTTAACAGGCTTCTCCCTTTTTGTTTTGATGTTGTACAGTTGATTGGCTTGAACCATTCTTGAACAGCCTATTAGATAATTTTAATCATACATAGAATACAGAAGGGGGCTGTAATCTTTGGATCTTCTAGTGACATAAGTAACACCTTGAAATAAATCAGTGTTTGAGCAAGAATCTGCATGATCACCTTTCTAAGTATTACTGGGTTCACAATGAAATGCTTTGTTGTATTGCCTGACTCATTTCATGTCCATGAAGGTACAAGGCCATATAAAATCCTTGGTTGAAGAACATTTCCCAGATCACCTGGAGCACGTCATGAGGGATCCCATTCTTTTTGGAGATTTCAGAACAGCAATGAATGAGGCAGAACCTCGTCTTTATGAAGATATCCAAGATTATGAATTAGCAAAAGCTCTCTTTAAGGTAGAGTGTGTCAGCTGGGAACTGTGCCTGAGGAACGGGCAGGAGCCTGCCTCAAACTGCAGGAAATCTGTTCTGTGTGCACACAGAACTTTATGTGCTTCAATGCCCATTTGGGGTTTGCAGTGATGAAAACTGAGGATCAGCTACAGAGTCAGCAGTGTTTTCCAATAGTTCATATTCCCTGAGGATTGGGAAAGGAATAATGCTGCTGAATGGGCTATTTTCTTAATGTTATTAATTGTTTCATTGGTCTCCTAGTAACATTCTGTTTATCTTTCTCTGCAGGAAATTTTGGATGACTACAACGAGTACCATATTAAAATGAATCTGGTTCTTTTTGATGATGCTCTGGAGCATTTAATCCGTATCCATCGCATCATCCGCATGGACCGCGGGCACGCCCTGCTCATCGGGGTGGGAGGCTCAGGAAAGCAGTCCCTGACCAAACTGGCTGCTCACACAGCTGGATGTGAGGTTAGCAACCCTGTGTCTTGGCTGGGAAAAAAGACAAGGAAAGTAAAACTGTGGTTGGGATTAAACTGGGGATGGGAATGAGTCAGTCGAGACAAGATCAGGCTGGCAGCTCTTCCCTGTGGAAAGAGACCCAGGTGAGGTGATTGCCAGGAAAGCCAGGATGATGACTGTGTGTGATCTGGACAGGAAGCTGTCAGTGCCTGAATCTGGGTTTTGGTACTGGGGAAGGAAAACAAGGATGGGCTTGGTGATGAACAACTAATTGTCCCTAACTATTGCTGCTGATGCTTAAATGTGTTACAGCAGCACTCCAGTGCTGCTTCAGGAGCCTTGTTGTGATTGATCCTGTATTATTTCAGAGAGGAAATGTTCCTCTCAGAGGCATTTTACTTTAAAAGGCTTGGAAGGAAAGAACAAAAAAGGAGCATGAACACAAAGCGATTTTGAAAATGCAAGCCTGCAGGGTTGTACAAATGCACAATTTTATTGATACCTAAACATTTACTGATGACTGGGGCCAAACCAACCCCCTTGATTCAGTCTAAGTGAAATTCAGAGTTGCCATCATGTCTTGGGTCCATCTGTGTCTTCTCAGTCTATGTTTTCATCCTTAGGTATTTGAGATCATCTTGAGTCGAGGATATGGACAAAATAATTTCCGAGAGGATTTGAAAAGTTTGTACGAGAAGTTGGGTATTTACGACAAGTCAGTGGTCTTCTTGTTCACAGATGGCCATGTGGCAGAGGAGAGTTTCCTGGAACTCATCAACAACATGCTGACTTCAGGTGCCACTGGCAGCCTCTCTGCTTGTACCCTTGATAATGCTGTTACTGGTTCACTCTGTGTCCTCTGCTGCTTTACTTAGTTACACTTTTCAGTACTACCTGAAATGATCTTGGCTTTCTGGAATCCTCTTACAGTCATTTTTGTGTCTGGAGAGGTTATAGGGTTCATTCATGCTGGTGATGATGCTGCAGGAGTCCCAGATTTCTTCCAAGACTGAGGGAAACTTCAGCTGCATTTGGCCACAAACCCACCTGTTGTCCAATTGGCTTTTGAATAGCATTCACCTGAACTGCAGCAACTGTTCATAAGTCTGTTCATGTACATATGTCCTGAGATATAGTTTGGTGTCTTCTAGCAAATGAAGCAGCTGGAAATGAGTAGCAGCTGGCACTGTGTGAGCACCCTCTCTATAGAAGTTCCTCCACAGTCTGATATGAGAGCAGATGAGTTAATTGTATCCCTTTTCTTGTTCTAGTTTTCCCTGGTCTGTCATTAGGTTACTTATGCAGTATTTGCCACAAGTTTGAGAGAACAAAAATGTGAGCTGATGGTTCACAGACACGAAATGAAGATTTTCTTTGCAAAGTCCTGTGACATTTTGTATATGTTGCTGAAGCCCAAACAAAAATGAATTAATTATTCCTCTAAATCCCAAGTATGACCTATTTTCTATGATAGCTATGGGGAGGAGGAGAAGCATAGAGAGATGAATTGGTTCATTCAAAACTACTCAGAATCATTTTTGCAGAACTGGGATTAAAATTGGTTTCTCATCTGCCCTATTCCCAGCCATATGGTTTCCTCTTACTGGTGGTTCTCACTTGCATTCTTCTGTCCTTATGTTACAGGAATGGTGCCAGCCCTTTATGCAGACGATGAAAAAGACACCATACTAACTCAGATTGGAGATGAAGCTGCTAAAGCTGGCATGGGCCCAGCCAAAGAGAGTATCTGGCAGTATTTTGTAAGCAAATGTGCAAGCAACCTTCACATTGTCCTGGGAATGTCCCCAGTTGGGGAGGACCTGAGAACGTGGTGCAGAAATTTCCCAGGTATCACCTGTACACACTGCTTAGTCCCTTCCCTGTGAAACACAGATTTACAGGCAAGAGAAAAATCTCCAGTGGACACTTAGTCTGGCAGCTAAAACTAAGCAGAGCAGGTTTCATGATTAAGGGTTTGCATTACATGGTTTTTTTCCAGTTAATTACCACATATCAGTGAACAATATTGATTAGCATTTATCACATCAGTTCATTTTCCAGTTGAACAGCTAGAAATCAATTGGTCATCCTCACTGAACTGGAAATACACAGCCTTTGTCTGCAGCCTCTTTTCTGTAGTTTACAGCAGAAAGTGTGGCGTTAAATCATGAAACTAGGATGGTGGGAAGAGAAATCTTTTGTATCCAAAGCCTGGCAGATGCTGCAGGTGGCTGAAAGGAGTCCTGGGAAACAGGAGAGACTCATGAAAGATGGGTCCAGGTGGGAATGCTAAGCCAGGCCCTACCAATAGCTTATTGCAGCTCTGCACTGTGTCCTGTAGAGCCTAAGGAATGGTACAGTGGGGTTAGCAGGACACAGGGGCAAAGCTCCTTATTTACTGTCAAAATCAAATATGGACTTGGTGGTAAATTCTGTTACTAAAAGAGTCAAGACTAATTTGCAAATTCTTGCTGTAAATAAAGTTAATTAGAGGATTGCCTATCTGATTAGGGGTTAGTTTTACAAAGAAATTTTTCAAATAACATTGTCCTTTTATTTTAAGGTCTTGTCAACAACACTGGTATTGACTGGTTCTTGCCTTGGCCTGCCCAGGCCTTGTCTGCAGTTGCACAATCCTTTCTGGGTATGTAACATGTCAGTATTTCAACCCATCTTGCCATAGCCTAAGAAATATATTCTTTACTTTGCAATTATTGTACATTTCACAAGTTCATTTCCTATTGTGCTTGTATTGTTACCTTGAGTCTAAATGGGTAATGCAAAAACCCAGTCAAAAAATGTCACAGGGTGGTAGTTTCTTAATCCAATAGATTTTTAAAATTGATAAAATTCAAGTTCCAAACTCTGCAGACAATGTGGGCTGACTACCAGGGGGTCACCTTCTGGCCTTGCTTTTTGCCCCAGAAAACAGACTTGTTTTGTGCCTGGCTTAGATGTACATAAGAGGGATGATAATTGGTGTATTCTGAAAAAAGCCACAAATCTTTGACATTTTTTATTTCTTCTGCCCAATTTTAGCAAAAAACCCACGCATCCCACCAGAGAGCTTCCAGTCAGTGGTTGACCACATAGTCATGGTGCATGAATCTGTAGGGGATTTCAGCAAGAAATTTCTGGAGAAACTGAGACGTAGAAATCATGTCACACCAAAAAATTATCTTGATTTTCTCAATACCTATGCAAAATTGCTGGATGAGAAAAATGAGTTCATTTTTGGTAAGTCTATGTAGATGTTTTCTCCTTTTTAATAAGTGATTTAAATATTTTAAAAACAAAAGTTCTGGTGAGAATCCCACCTATTACCCAGAATATGCAAAATCTCTGTTAGTACTATCTCAAATGCTGTGCTGGCATACAGCTGTGGGGCAGTGTTTTGACATTGACCCAAAATCCTGGCCACACATGAATGTTCAGACTCTGTCAAACAATGGGCTCTCCTCAAATCCTTTTGTGAATGAACAGGAGCCAGAATCTCCAAACCAGACACTCCTGTGCTTGGGGAAGAGTCATGCTGAAATCCAATACCAGCATGGCCTCGCTCAGGGTTTGACTTTCTTCCTCAAGCAGGAATTCTTATTCATACTTCAGTGGCACTGAAATATGTGAAGAGGATAAAACACAAACAGTGGAATGTGGCAAATATGTTGTGGCATGGGGCCACTTTGTCAGCTCAAGTGACTTTAGCATCATTTTGGCTGGCAGGCTCAGGAAAGGAAAATCTCTCAGTGCACCTCTAAGGATATTTTCTCTTGGTGAGATTGTCTGTTGCTGTGTGCTTGAACACAATCAGTGAACCACTGACATTTCTCCCTTTTTTTCCTCCTTAGCACAATGTAAACGGCTGGATGGGGGCTTGGTTAAACTGAAGGAAGCTGCTGTACAGCTGGCTGAGCTGAACGTGAAACTTGCTGAGCAAAAGATTATACTGACAGAAAAAACAGCTGCTTGTGAGGCTTTGTTAAGGGACATTAAATTAAACACAGAAATAGGTGGGTGGTTTACAATACTGAAGTGTCCCACAGGCTAAGCAGGGCTCACATCTTCTGTGTTAGGCTGGGCTGGGAGACCCTTGAAGAGCTCCAGGTGCTTCTCAAGGCATCCCTCCTGTTGTGTGTGCTGCTCCCATGCCATGGCAGAAGAGCAGGTCCCCTGCCTTGCCCAGATTGCCTTCCTTGCTCCACATTTGGCCCACAGTACTTTACACAACGTTTGCCTGCCCCCATCTTCCCTTTCCAAGGTGTTGGGCATAATGTGGGAAAGGCAATAGCAAGAAAGGCAACTTCTGATTCAGGCATTTAGTATTAGAGGAAAATCAGAGGGAAACATGGAGGAAAAGAGATTGTGCATGCTGTTGTGGGGAACACTAACTGTTCTAACCTGGTGATGTAGCTGGCAACACAAATGTTCTGACTCGATGGTAATTTCTGATTTTCAGCAAAGAGTAAATGTCTATTAGTGTATTACTATATGTTCTATATACGAACTTGAATGATTCATTTATGGTCCTGCCTTTGCAATTATTAGCTGAGGAGAAGAAAAAAATGGGTGAGGAGAAAGCTATAGAGATACAGGAGCAGAATGCAATAATTGCTGTGGAGAAGGCAGAAGCTGAGGCAGCCCTGGATCAAATCAAGCCTATCATGGAAGCTGCCAAACGGGAGGTTGAGAAGCTTGACAAGGCTGAAGTTACTGAACTCAGGTGACTCATTTGTATGTCCTGTAGATAAACTCTTGGAAATCCACTCTTGTTTGCTGGGTCTGAGCCTTATTCTCATCTTCCTCACCTGGCTGTGAAGGTCAGGACATCAGTTGCCTGGGTGCAGAGGTCACCAGAATGCCCTGACTCCTAGTCCACACCTTTGCCTTAAGACACTTCTTCCAGGCCTTTGTTTGCTGTTTACCCCATCATTCTCTGGCCTGATGCACCAGAGCCTGCTCTGGTTTTTGCCTGAACAATGGCTGTCCAAACCTGTTCATTCCTCCTCTTTTTTCCCTGTGTAAGTAGGAACACATAACAGTTATGTGTTTTAACACATAACAGTTTTTCAGGGATACTTTTCATAGCATGAAAATGTATTTCCCTGCCTAATTTACTCCTCCCTGGGTTTTGATAATACATCTTTTTTTGAGGATTGATATAAAGGCACATCCAGTTTTTGGCTCTCCCTGAAATAGTTGTGCCCAGAATAGCAATGGCTCTTCCTTCCCTGCCACACTTCAGTCTCCTTTCTCTCATAGATCTCTGGATTTTTCTCCAGCTGCTTCACTGCCCTAGGAAAGAATATCAAGGCTCAGTGTTTTAAGCTTTCCATTGTTGAAATAATTTAGTATTTCATGGATCAAAATGTCTGAATACAAGAATTGGTTCTGAGTTTTTGATTAGTTAATAATTTATTGTCTGACTTGGGTTATTTTGTTCACTGTTGTGGCTTGCCTTATGTACAAGCTCCTGTATTGCAATGCCTCTCTTAACAGGCACTACCCATGTCTGGCATCATGGGCTTTGTCTCCTTTTTTCACTTCCACTGTCTCTTCCACCTGTTTTCCAGGTCCTTTGCAACACCCCCGAAGCAGGTGCAGGTTGTTCTGGACTGTATTCTTATAATGAGAGGTTACAAAGAACAGAACTGGAAGAATGCCAAAGCCATGATGGCTGACACAAACTTCCTGCGACTTCTGTTGACGACGGATTTTAGGGAAATTCCATGGAGCAATGTGAAAGCTATGAGAGGTGAATTCCTGTTCTGGGTATTGCAGTGAATGTAGGATCTTGGTAATGGGAACAGCCAACAGAGTCTCTTTAATATTCTGTCAAATATTTCCTATTGTCTGTCACAGCATTGGCTGGTGCTGCTGACAGGAAAAGCTATTTCTTTGAGGGTTTGTTCACAGTTATTCAACTCACTTGCAATATTTTTGCGTTTTCCAATTTAGCTCTCTTGAAGAATCTTAATACTACCTGGGCTGAAATGGAAGTTATCAGCAGAGCAGGACTGGGAATGTTAAAGTTTGCTGAAGCAGTGGTGACCTACTGTGATGTAGTTAAAACGGTCAAGCCAAAGGAAGAAAAGGTAAAATGTATTGGAGTCAAACTCAGAGAAGGTCAAAACATGATCCTGATGGAAAAGATAATACTTGACCATTTCATAGACTGCCCACCTTTCCTATTGAAGTGCTTAAGAAGTGGTCATTAGGAGAGCTACTGTAGTAGCAGTGAGGCAGGTTGTCAGTCATAAATCACTGTATTTGTTGTGTCAGGATGCTGGGCTGTGGGTTGCCATCCATGCCAGTGCTTGAGGGATGAGGGAGGAACGTGTTCAGTTGGAATTTTGTAATCTGACATGCTTAGAAAAACACAGTTTAGAGCTGTTTACTAAAAACAAACTTTAAACCCCATGGCATTTGGACAGAACAGAGGTCAGTAGTACACTAAATCCATGTTCCTTAAGCACAGACCTTTTGATTAGCTTTTTCTAGGATGACTGGGAATTCAGCTGTATTACCAAAGGGAATCTGATGTCCAACAGTTGACACTGGAAAATTTTGTCAAGAAAAGGTTATTTTATACAACTGACTACAGAGCAAATGCATTCACTAGATGATGTGTCTGACTATTTTTGGAGCCTTAATATTTTTATTAAGCAGACAAACCTCCCCTTTTGTCAGGGCATGAGAGTCCTGCTGACCTCCAGTGCTTTAATACTCCTTGTGGGTACAAATCTGGGAGATTTTTCTGCTTTGGAACTGCAGTCAGACCATGACGTGTGTTTGGGATGGGGAGAGGAGAATGACAGTGTCAATTATTTTGGCTTACACTGTTTATTACCAGGACACTTTGAAAAATATGATACAACCAAAAGAAATGTAAGAATTTTCTACTTCTCTCTAACATCCTTCTGCCCTCTGATGCTTATGTTTCCTTCACAATGTACTCCAGGTGGCCAGGCTAGAGAGGAACTATGAATTAAGTAAGCGGGAACTGGAAAGGATACAGGCAGAGCTGGCTGCCATTCAGGAGGAGCTTAAAGCTTTGGGGGAAAAATTAGACCAGACATTAAAAGAAAACAAAAAGTTACAAGAAGAAGCAGAAATAATGCAGAGAAGATTAGAGGCTGCTGACAAGCTCATTGCTGGCTTGAAATCTGAGAATGAGAGGTAAGTCTAGATTCAAAGAGGATCAGTTTTGACATCAGAGGTTCATGTGTCAGGGTTAAAATCTATCAGGTGGAGACATTTTTGAAAATGTTGCTTTCTATGGTGTTTGTTTCTGAGAAGGGCTATTATCTGTTCTGAGCTAATATCCATTAGCTCTTGGAAAATAACTGAGATTAAATGGATGAAAGTTCAGATCAACTCAGTGTCTGTGGCCCCCATAATAGCAAGAGAAAACTGATTCTAACTTTAGGGGTCTGTCTAAACCTGTATCTAAAGTAGCAGGAAATCCTGCACATAAACCTCACCTTCCTGGTACAGAATCTCCCATATAATTATTTCAGGTGGACAGAAGAATTCAAGGAATTAGAAGAACGGAAGGTGAAGTTGCTTGGAGATTGTCTGCTTGCTGCTGCCTTTCTGTGCTATGTGGGAGCCTTCAGCTGGGAGTTCCGTCATGAAATGCTCTATCAAGTGTGGCAAGAAGATATTGTCTCACGAGAAATTCCTGTCAGCCATCCATTCAAGTTAGAGAGCCTCCTGACTGATGAGGTGGAGATTAGCAGGTATGTCCAGTCAGGAGACCCAGGGACTGCTGGATGTGACATTTAAAGTGGGAGTCTGGAGCAGAATCTGTAGCACAGAATTGGCATTGTGGGTGGAGGTGCACAGCCATACCAGAGACAGAATCTGACTTTCATGTCCTGATTAACAGGGGCCATTTGTTCTAAGAATCTGTTGTCCTTAACATCCAGGGACATTCACTGAACTTAGACATGTGCAATACCATTTCTAGGAAGTTTATCAGGAGTTCTCTATAAAATATGTTTCCATAACCCAGCAGGTGTCTTTTCATTGGCTTCACTGGGTTTGGTATTAAACCCAAGCCCAGGGAGCCCATGTAACAACTACCACAGGATTGCTCACCTGAGGCAGCAGTCAGTGCTTTGGCAGTGAGTCAGTCTGTCCCCAGAACCACAGTCTGTGTGTCTGATTGTGTGCTCAGTGAGTTGCATCATTTTGCTGACAAATGAAATGTGCTGCTTCCCCATGGAGTTTTCACCGCTGGCTGGTCTTTGGTCCCTTCTGTTCCCAGGTGGGTTTCTGAAGGATTGCCCCCAGATGAGCTGTCTGTCCAGAATGGAATCCTGACAACGTATTCCAGCCGCTTCCCACTCTGTATTGACCCACAGCAGCAGGCATTACATTGGATTAAGAAGAAGGAAGAAAAAAATAACCTGAGGGTAAAGATGGAAGATGGCTTTATCTCATTACTGATTGTTTCCAAAGCTGCATAAATATCTGCCACCTTGAATGGGGAAGCAGTTATATAGCATAGAATTATTGAATGGTTTGGACTGGGAAGGACATTCTAGTTCCACCCCTGGCCATGGGCAGGGACACCTTCCTCTATCCAAGGGTGCTCCAAGCCCTGTCCAACCTGGCTTTCAATGCTGCCAGGGATTGGGCAGCCACAGCTTCTCTGGAAACCTGTGCCAGGCCTCAGCACTCTCACAGGGAAGGATTCCTTCCTAATATGTAATTTAACCTTGGCCTCTTTCAGTCTGAAGCCATTCCCCCTTGTCTTATTGCTAAATGTGCTTGTCCAAAGTCCCTCTCCATCTCTCTTGGAGCCCCTTTAGGATTTGGAAGGTGCTAAAAGTCTCCTTGGAGCCTTCTTTACTCCAGGATGAACAACCCCAGCTCTCTCAGCCTGTCTGCACATGCAGAAAGAGTCTAACCAAAAGGCTGGTGTAGATTGTGATTAATCTCAGCTCCAGGATGGAACTTCCATGGAGGACAATAAACACACTTAGAGGCACACATAGAACTTTAAAGGGTAATTTCCAAATGGAAATTATTCTCAGCTAATCAGAAGAAAAGCACCTTTACTGTTTTGTGTGAGTGCACTTCATATCATCTGTGAAAGACAAAAAGCAGCAAAGAACAAACTTCATTAGTGTTGGCAGCTCCTGCAAAATAATAATGTTCAGCAAATTGAATATCAATTCTCCTTTCATGTTTTCCCATTGTTCTCTTGCAGATGGCTTCCTTTAGTGACCCAGATTTCCTGAAACAACTAGAACAGGCCATAAAGTATGGAACCCCTTTCCTGGTGCACAGTGTTGATGAATACATCGACCCTGTGATAGACAATGTCTTAGAGAAGAATGTCAAAGTTGCACAGGGGCGAGCGTTCATTGTGCTGGGGGACAAAGAGGTTGACTATGACAGTAATTTTAAAATGTACCTGAACACCAAATTAGCAAACCCAAAGTATTCTCCCTCTGTGTTTGGCAGAGCTATTGTTATCAATTATACAGGTAAGCTTAAGTGTGTATATAATAACAAAGTACGGATTGTGCTGTTGTGCAGATTTAGGGCTTGGGTCATTGTCTTGATGAAACTAAAAAATTCATACTCTCCCTTATACTCAGCATCTGATTTCATAGATAATCCTTCTCACTTCTCTCTTCTAATCTGCAACTGAGCTAAAAATCTCTTCCTGTCCTGGTCAGGTGAGGATGCTTTGGTGGAATCAAGATGCACAGTCATTAACCAGATCACTCTGTTGCATTGCTGTAGTCTTATGAGAGGCCTGAGGTTAAATAAGTTGCATAAAAATTGTTCTGTGCTTACAAAACTCTGTGCTCTGTCCATGTGTTGTACCTGTAGTTACACTCAAGGGCCTGGAGGATCAGCTGCTCAGTGTCATTACGGGATTTGAAAGGAAGGAATTGGAGGAACAGAGAGAACGTCTCATCCAGGAGACAAGTGAAAACAAAAACCTGCTGAAAAATCTGGAAGACACTCTCCTTCATGGACTGTCAACTTCCACAGGAAACATGCTGGACAATGTGGAATTGGTGCAAACCTTGGAGGACACAAAATTCAAAGCTACTGAGGTACCAGCTCTGGGCTTTTTGGAAGGCTATCTATGGACAGAATGTAGTTGTTCCTTTTTCATTGTGCTTCCATTTTACTCCTGAAGCTTGCAAATAGTTTGAAAGGAAATGGAGAGTTTTCTCATGAGTGGGTTGCATCTTTCAGTATTGAGCACTATTTTATTGATCAGAGAACCAAATCCTATCTTCAGGGAAGTCCTTAACAGGGCCAAAGCAATGTTTGTTTATAGTTCTAAGACAAAAGAATCCATCCTTGGAATTGTCAGGCCTCAGCTGGCCAAAGCCACACTGGACCTGATCTAGTGGTGGTTATAATGAAGCTTTGGGCAGAAGTTGAACTAAAGATCCCCAGAGGGCCCTTGCCACACTATTTCCATGATTTTTTTGTAAATCTTTGCTGTTACTTTTCATAAACATACAGGGTGGGATTAATTTTATCTAACTTTTAATTTTTATAATTCGTACAACTTGTTTTGAGTTACCTGCCCAGATTCCTGTACAGTCACACAGAGAGGCAGGCACTGAGCAGCTCTGATTCCTGTGATATAATAGATCCACTCGTGATCAGCACAGTAATTACAGGTGCATAAAACCCCTGTCTGCCCAGGTGATTGAGAAACTGAAGCTGGCTGAGACAACTGCAGCAGATATCGACCTTCTCCGAGATGGCTACAGACCAGCTGCCAAGAGAGGGGCCATTCTCTTCTCTGTGCTGGCTGAACTGGCCTTTGTCAACATCATGTACCAGTTCTCACTGGTCTCCTTCTTGGAGGTTTTTGGATTCTCTCTTCGGAAATCCATGCCCAGTCCTATTCTTCCTAAGAGGTTAAAAAACATCATGGATACACTGACTTTGAGCACCTACAACTATGGCTGCACAGGTTAGTGCTGTTTAACCAGGGGCTGAGACTGTGTGGTGCAAATAAAGGTGAAGCCATGGCTTCATGTTAAAGAGGCAAGTTACCAAGCAGGGAATTCAGTGATGTTCAGGTCTCATCACCTCTCCTGGTTCACACTTTCCTCCCTGCTATTTCTGTTAGAAGAACTTTGCACATTACTCCTGTAATTCTTGCAGAAATGTTTTTCTTGACACAGTTACAAATGGTAAAGGCAGCCATAGAGCTGCTCACAGGGGCTGTACGGACTCTTAAAGCCTGACTCAAAGCCCCAGCTTTGATCCCCCTGATCACAGAGTCATAGCATTGTTCAGGCTGGAGAAGACCTTTAGGAATTTCAATTCCAACTATCAACCAAATGATCTTTGTGGGTTGAGCAGATTATAGAATGACAGAATGGTTTGGGTTGAAAGGGACCTTAGGAATCATCTGGTTTCAATTCCCTGCCATGAGCTGGGATGCCATTCATTAGATCAGGGTGCTGAGGGCCCCATCCAAAATGGCCTTGAGCACTTGCAGGGGTGGAGCATCCCATCAATCCCACAACAGATGAAGGATGTGGACTGAAAGATTGCTCCAGTTCCACAAGCTTTTGCAGCTGATTTTTGAAAATGTCCTTTTAACGTAGCCTTGTTCGAGAAGCACAAGTTGCTGTTCTCCTTTGACATGACTGTCAAGATAGAACAAGCTGAAGGCCGAGTTCCACAAGAAGAATTTGATTTCTTTTTGAAAGGTAAAATGAATATTTATATGTAAGTATGTAGCTCTACATAGCAATAACTAAAAGATCTTTTGAAGAGAGATCTTTGACTAGAGATTATTTACTGAGAGCCAGCACCTCAATATGGGGAGCTCTCCCACTGAGGAGAGCTGCACTGTGTTGGGTTACACAGACTGGGGATCATGCTATTTCTATTTCATATTAGCTAATTGTTAGGATGTTACATGAGGAAAGTAATCTGTAGTTATTTTCTGACTGTGTTGTAGTTATTTTCTGACTGTGTATACATAATTCTAGAAATGTTTGCAACAATAAAACTCTGGCTTTTGCAAGCACTTGTAAAATGCCATCTTTCCTGCAGCAGACCAGTCTAATCTCACAGTGCTTCCAGGAACAAATTTCCACTGGGTTCCTGTGTGCAGAGGGACTGTGTGAGTGGTCATGCACTGGAGGTTTGTGGCATGGACACTGATCTGCTTTCTGAATCTGCCTAGGCAATATTTCCCTGGAGAAGAGCGCCCGTAAGAAACCGTTTGCTTGGCTGCCAGATCAAGGCTGGGAAGACCTAATTCGCCTGTCTGAGCTATTTCCTGAGAAATTTGAATCTCTTCCAGATGATGTGGAAGACAATCCAGATGAATGGAAAAATGTACGTGCTTTTTTGCAATGCTGTTTTCTCTCCTGGTTTTTATTCTGGTATTAAATGGTCAAGTGTAATGCAATGTGTCAGCAGTTCACTGGGGAGATGTCACTGTGGGCTTCTTCCCTCAAGGCCTTTCTTTGCTTCTTGACCTCAGTTAGTGATTGGCTTATTTGCAGAAGAATTAAGGATTATGTTATTTAAAAAAACAAACCAAAATACCTTCCCTGTTATACTATAGAATTTTTATTTGTCACTCAAATGCCTTAGAGGAGTTATTTACTCTGTTATATTCAGTGGAAATTTTCTGTTCATTTCAGCAGTCAACATTTCACTGGTGTTTTTGTACTGCTAAATTGTGCTTTGATCTTCTTGTGGCAGTGAATTCTATAGGCTATTGACAAACACAGATTTCCTTTGTTCCTCCTTTAGCTTCATTCCATGTCTTCTTGCTTAATAAGAAGTCTTCCTGCAAGCAATCTGTTAATACCTTTTTGCTTTTGATGCTATTTTCTGTATCTTAAGAGAATTAGTTGACATAAAGTGAAAGCACAAATATGTTTCTGGACTTGAATACTTCATACAGAAAAAGTTGGTTCTTTCACATTTACCTGAATTTTTAATATTTTTTTGCAGCTGATTGACTTTCTTTGGTTTTGTTCTGTCTCTTGGCCCCCTCATTCGTCAAATTGATTTTCTCTTTCCTAGTAATTTCCCTGACAGAGCCACTGGGTTCATTTGTGTGCTGTCTTTCCTTGCCAGTGGTACGACACAGATGCCCTGGAGCAGATCCCATTGCCAATGGACTACGAGGGCAATGTCACAGACTTCCAGAAGCTTCTCCTGCTGCGCTGTTTCCGCGTGGACCGGATGTACCGGGCGGTGATGGATTATGTGACAGTGACAATGGGCGAGACGTGAGTCCCTCTGCCCTCAGACCCCAGCACAGCACTCACACAGAGCTGCAGCTGTGGTCAGCTTGGTCCATGTTCTGTAGTTTGCCAGAAGAGCAGAGCAGGGGTTGTGTCTGAATGATTTCCATGTGCAGTCTGTGCTGAGCTGTGCCCTTGGTGTGCAAGGCTCTGTTCCCACGTGGAGCTGCTGTGTGCAATCCCCCAAACCATTGGGTTTTCCCTCTGCAGGTATGTGCAGCCCCCCGTGATCAGCTTCGATGCCATCCTGCAGCAGAGCAGCCCTTTCTCACCTGTGGTTTTTATCCTAAGTCCTGGCTCTGATCCTGTCAGTGACCTCATGAAACTGGCTGAGAGATCAGAATTTAAAGCAGATAGACTCAAATTCCTGGCCATGGGACAAGGCCAAGAAGAGGTAACTTGGAAGGGAGGGTGGGGATGTGGGGTGTGCAGCGAGTGTGAATTGCAAGCCATGCTCCTGATGCTCTGGGACTGATCAAATCTCCTTTCCATAGGTCTGCTCCATTTTAAAAGGAGTTACTCATGGTTCTGACATAGATTTGTCAGTTTGGGAATAACATTTTACTGAACCTGAAAGGGGCCATTTGGCTGACTGGCTGCTGTTCTGGGTGAGGGTAGATTCAGAATCAGATTTTCAGCTGTTAAAAAGTAGAGATGAGAAGATGTTGCTGTGTATGGACATGAGGTGGCTGGAAGTTACAATGTTTGCTACCAGAAAGTTCTGCTGCTTCTCCTGCCTTTCCTGTGACTTTCCTTTTTGTTATGGACACTGAGGCAGGATGTCTAGAGCTTAACAGCTGATTGAATTTGCCATGATTTCAGTCAGTGGAAGAACTCCTACCAGACTCATTTAGACCCCCGCTTTCCTAGCAGGAAAACCCACTGCACGAGCCCATCAGAGGCAGTTTGTTCTCAGGGTAAAGGGAGACTTACAGATGGTTCTCCCTCTGTCCTCAGATCGCTCTGCAGTTGCTGGAGGAGGCAGTGGTTCGTGGACATTGGCTCATGTTGCAGAACTGTCACCTTTTGGTGAAGTGGCTCATCCATCTGGAAAAGGCTGTGGAGAAAATTACAGATCCTCATGAGGACTTTCGCCTCTGGCTGACAACTGACCCAACTGAAGGCTTCCCAATTGGAATCCTGCAGAAGGCCTTAAAGGTGGGGAAACCCCAGCCAGGAGGGCCTGTCCTGGCACTGGTACTCAGCAGAACAGGCTGGCTCTGGGAGGAGCCTGACCTGAATGCAGCACACTGGCCCAGGCTTATGAACTCACTTTTTGTCTTTATTTAAGCCAAATCCTTTTTTCATCATCATCCTGTTTATTTTCCTGGCATGTTTCCTTTGGGTGAAAACTGTTCAGCAGTTATTTCAAAGCAGAGGTTTGTGAGTAAACCTGGAGATGTGAAAAATGGTCTTTAGATTGAAATGAGGAATATCTGGAGACAGAAATAGCCCTGTCAGCCCTGATGCTGCAGGGCAGAGCCAGGGCAGGGCAGTGTCAGGCTGGCAGTGCCAGTGGAGCAGATGTTGGAAGTGGATAATGGTTTCCAGCTGCTACTTCAGGCTGCAGTGTTTATCACTAAAGGCTGAGCTGATTATTTTGAAGGCACAGGCCATGATTTTGTCCTAATGTTCTTTTCTGTGGCTGCTTCACTGCTGCCGTGGTGCCCTGTCCTGTAAATTGTTATTTCATTTCACAGAATGGAAAGCAGTGGCTCAGTGGCAGCTCTGGGCTGTTCTCCCACTCCTCCTGCAGTGGGAAGGGAGCCTGAGTGGATCTTTAAGGCTCCAGATCTGCACTTTTGGGTCTTGCCAGGAGCAGTGAGAACTGAGGTTTTTGAGCCCTTTGAAAAGGCTGCCAGGAAGCAGCTCTGGCACTTTGATCAGCAGTAAAGCCACGTTGTTAAAGCATCTTACTGTGAGCATGTAGGGCACATTAAAATGTGTAAAATACTGGTATTTCAGTAAATTAGATCTTCAAGTATGAGAAATATTAATGTCTTGCCAATAATATGACTAATTTCAAAATGATATAGAGTACTCTTTGCATAGGTGTGTTTACTTTGATAAACTTAAAAGGTCTGTTTCCTTTTAAGTTTCCTTCCTTAAGGAAGGAAAGAAGAAAAAATCCATATTTGACAGGCATTTGGAAAACAATTTAAAATGTTAAGCTTGCCTTGTATAACTTACTTAATGTGATATATTTACGACTTATTTTCCTCAAGTTATCCAGTATTTGATGGCTTCCCTAATTATTTTGATAGGTTGTTACAGAACCACCTAATGGTCTGAAACTGAATATGAGAGCCACCTACTTCAAAATTCCCCACGAAGCCTTAGAGGAGTGCCCACATCCTGCCTTTAAATCCTTAGTCTATGTCCTGGCATTTTTCCATGCTGTGGTTCAGGAGAGAAGGAAGTTTGGGAAGGTTGGCTGGAATGTACCATATGATTTTAATGAATCTGATTTCCAGGTAAGAAAACAATTGCAATGGCTCTTATATTCTTGAGTAGCTCAGATTACTTTTGAAAACACAGAATTTATCCAGCTTTAAGCTTTCTCACAATTAGATTTTGCTTGGTATTATTTTCTGCTTCTGAGGAGTCATGTAGACTCCTGATCTTCTATAATGTCAATTTAGGATGCTAAAAATTAGATTCCCAATCTTTCATGTTTTTATTGCCCTCTCTCATGGGTTTCTTTTTGTAAGAGGATTTATACTTAGCTTTTTAATTATTTCAGAAAGAAATAATTGTTAGTCTTCAAACAAGAACTACATTAAATAAAACCTATAAATATGTATATCTGATTTATGAATCTTCTTATCTCATATGTTCCAACAAATTCACTAGGTGTGCATGGAAATCCTTAACACATACTTGACAAAAGCCTTTGAACAAAAGGATGATCAAATCCCTTGGAGCAGTCTCAAATATCTCATTGGGGAGGTGAGTGCTACAATGCCACAGCAATTCAGATTAATTAAATTTCCTTTCTGCATGGGCTGCATCAAGCAAAGCTGGGAATCTTTCCTGGGCAGGTTTGAAACTCCAGTGTAGCCCTGAGCAAGGGCCTTAATCTCAGTCTCAGGGAATTAGGGCCACTGTGTGCACCTGCACAACAGGGAGTGATGCTGCTTAATTAATTGTGAGAGAGCCCTTGGGAGCCGTGCTGGAAGAGCACAGGGCTCTTGGCACGTGGGGTATCACAGGAGCTGCACAAAGGTCGGCTCTGAGCTGCTGCACTGCACTGGCAGCTGCTGCAACACGGAGTCCTGCAGGAAAATGTTACTTTGCTGGTACCTCAGGAAGGCCCCAGTGCACACAAATCATCCAGAGGGTGATGAGGAGTGCCCAGAGCAGCTCTTTCCAGACCAAGGCCAAATATTTCCTTCCTGTCCTTCCCCTGAGAGAGGACTGGAGATGTCCTTGGGATCCATCACAGCCACTGCAAAAGCAAAGAGCATTTCTGACCTTTCAGTGCTTTATTTGAACTGTGTTTTCTGCTCCAAAGGCAGTGCTGTAACATTGATGTCACTGATTCCCAGGTCATGTATGGTGGGCGTGCAATTGACAGCTTTGACCGGCGCATCCTGACTGTCTACATGGACGAGTACCTCGGGGATTTCCTGTTTGACACATTCCAGGTGTTCCATTTTTATAAGAGCGACACAGTCGATTATAAAATTCCAGATGGGAAGGGAAAGGATGACTTTGTTGGTAAGAAATGCCTCTCCTGCCACATTAAAAAAAAAAAGTCAGCTTCCAGTGTACTTTGTCTCCATACATTGCTGCTGGGGGTGAAAAGTTGAACAGAACACCAGGCACTGCTGTATGGATTGCAGTGTTATAATCCACTGCTTTACAGGAGCAGAACTTTGGAATGTGAGCTTGTCACTGAGCTCCTTGGGTGTTCAAAAAAAAACCCAAAAAAAACCCCAAACCACAGAACCTCAGTAAAGCAGCATGTTAATTTTGTTAATGATATGTAACATTTCTGTGGGGGAGGCTCTGTGTTTAGAAGTGTTTATTCTGTGCATTACTCCAACACCAGGTTTAGCATTTGATTTTTTTATTCAAGCAGAGCAATAGCAGAATTGCTGTGGTGTTCTGATTAGCAGAGCCTGTGTGGTTTTATTCCAGAGGCCATAGAAGCTCTGCCACTCTCCAACACCCCCGAGGTCCTGGGCCTTCACGCCAACGCTGAGATCGGGTATTACATGCACGCGGTGCGGGACATGTGGGTGCACCTGCTCGAGCTGCAGCCCCAAACTGGTGAGTGCCCTGTCTGAACTGGCTTTGGGAACAGGAAAGCTCCAGTGGCAAGTGCTGAGCCCTGGGGACAGGGACAGCAGCCCCTGTGTGTGGGGAGTGATCCAGGGGCTGTGTCTGGCCTTGGGGAGCAGCTCAACACTTCCAGAAGCACAGCTGGGGATATGCAGGGCTGTGGACAAAGGTCAGAGCACAAGAGGGGGGAGACTGATGCCAAAAGGTGACTCAGCTCTCAACCTTCTCTCATTTAGTACAGATTTAGTCTCATCAGAATTTTTTGGTTTCAGGTGAAACTGGTGGAGGAATTAGTCGAGATGAATATATTGCAAATGTTGCCAAGGATATAGAAAACAAATTACCTCAAGTGTTTGATATTGACCAGATACGTAAAGGATTTGGAGTAAACATTGCTCCTACGACTGTGGTGCTGTTGCAGGAACTGGAACGTTTTAATAAACTCATCGTTCGGATGGGAAAGTCCTTGGCTGAGCTCCAACGTGTAAGTAAAAAATCCCAGCAGCTCCCTGGGACCAGCTGGGCTTTGCCTGCCCTCAGAGCTCTCCCCTTGATAAAGCCTCTTATTTGGCCTTATCATAAAGCAGAGCACTAGGGCTCAGGAGCTCAGTCCCTGGGTAGGGACCGGGTGCCCGAAGCTAGCTTGCTCATGCCAAGGCCGCAGGGCTACCATCTAGCAAGCATGGTGATTATCAGCTCTATAGTGATTGCAAGCTCTCAGGATTTCAGCTCTGCTTGCTAGGTAGTGGTGCCCTGGGCTGGAGGCTGCAGCAGACGGAGAGAGAGGAGAAGGAGAAGGCGCAGGCTGTTCCACGGAGATGGCTTTATTTGGGGAGGTCCGTGAAGGGTCTCTGCTCTTCTTCTTTCTCCCCTAATGGGGTACAGTATGCTTCTTTTATAGGGTTGGAAAGGATCCAAGCTTGACCAATGGGTAAGGGGTTAACATGACATTGCCTTATAGGGTTACAGAGGTAGGTTAGGGGGTGGAGGACAGAAAAACAGGAATTTTCTTTTGCTGTTTCAGCATTCCTATTGTTCATATCCTCCATGGTGCTTTTCCTAAATCTATGGGGTTTACTACATCCCCTCGTTCCAGGCCTTGGCTGGGGAAGTTGGAATGAGCAGTGAACTGGACGATGTGGCTCAGGCTCTCTTCAATGGGCAGATCCCCGGCATCTGGCGGCGCCTGGCTCCCGACACCCTCAAAACACTTGGAAATTGGATTATTTTCTTTAGAGCTCGATATGACCAGTACACCAGCTGGGTAAGCAAGTGCCTCCACACAGCCTTTTGCTCTGTTAACCTGCACAGTGTGCTGTGCAGGCTGGGCCAGAAGCCAGTGACCACTTCAGGTAAGTTCTTGAACGAGTGCCAGCATTGCATAAGTGTGGCTGCAAGGCAGACTCAGCCCAGCCCCTCTCCAAGGGCAGTGCAGGGTGAGTGCCAGGTGCTGCCCCATCACTGTCTGTGCTTGCAGGTCAACGAGGGGGAGCCTGAGGTGATGTGGCTGTCGGGCCTGCACATTCCTGAGTCCTATCTGACTGCTCTTGTTCAAGCCACCTGCAGGAAAAACAGGTGGCCCCTGGATCACTCCACCCTCTACACAGAGGTAACCAAGTACAGGAAAGCAGAAGACATCACTGAAGGGGCTGCTCAGGGTAGGTGTTTTCACAATTGTTTGGCAAAACCAGTTAAGTAGTTAATCGGTGAGAGAAAGAAATTGCTTGGCACACTAAATTACTTAGGTTAAACCTTGGCAGGCATTTGCCCTGGGTTTGCATTTCACAGTCCTCATGATTTCCAGCTGGGAAGTAGCTGTGTTCTGTCCCTGCAGAGCTCCTGTGTGCATGAAGCATGCTCTTCCCACCCACAGGCAGGGACCTCTGCCTTGCTTGCTCTCTCTATATATACATATACATATATATATATATATATATATATATATATATATATATATATATATATATATATATATATATATATGAGTGTGTGTATGTGTGTGTATCAATGTGTGTGTGTATATATATATATATAAAAATTTAAAAGTGTATATATATATATATAAAGTATATATATGTGTATGTATGTATATATATAAAAGTATATATCTATATATATATATATATATAAAATGTATGTGTGTGCATGTGTATGAATGTGTATATATATATATATATAAAAAAGTATGTTTTATATGAATATGTATATATATAAAGACACACTGATTTTTTTCTGCTTAGAACGTTACCAGTTCCAGCAGGCTTGTAAAGATCTATTTACATCACAAATAATATATTGAAATGTACTTAAGCAAAAAACACCTAAAAATATCTATCATTTATTGTGTAAATCTCTCTTTATGAGCTCTCTATGCCTAGCACTGCTCTAATAACTAAATATAACAAGCTGGGTACAGGGAACAGCTGAGCAAGGCTCCGAGTATCAATTCTGATTGGGAACAGAGGAGGGGAAAAGTCTCATTTTTAAAAATCTAAATGCTGTACTTGATATTTGTACCAAAACAACTGTCCTGACCCTTCACCTGCTCTCAGTGACCCAGGGATCAGGCCCAGGGGAGTTACAAAGCTCTCTGTGACTCGGGCAATAGGAGGGCAGCAAATTGCATTTATTCCTGCTACTGTTTATCATGTGTAGTGCAACTGAGACAATTTAATTTGATTTTCTAATCCAGCTGCATGATAAAACCAAAGCTCTAAGAAAACCGCACCCTGTGCAGCTGCAGTTTGTAATGCAGTGTGTTTGTGAAGATGACTGTAGTGCCCAGAGCAGGGACTGCAGGAACACTTACCTTCAGAGATCTCCTAGATCTTTTCTAGGAGCTCAGTTTACCCAAATGTTGCATTTTCTGCCTTCACAGGCTGCTATGTTTCTGGCCTGTTCCTGGAAGGAGCAGACTGGGACATAGAGCAGGGCTGCCTCACCCAGAGCAAGCCCCGTGTCCCAGTGGTGGAGCTGCCCATCCTGAAGATCATCCCCATAGAAGCACACAGACTCCGACTGCAGGTGAGGCTCCTGAATTTCCTTCCTTCTGCTGTCACAGCTCCCCAGCTGGCAGGCCCTGCCCTCTGCCCAGAAACTGCATTTTATCATTACCACTCCCATATGAAGCACCTGGTTTAACACTTCTCCTTACACTACCCATCACTACAGTTCTTTTCTTCTAAGGGGGTTGATGCATTTGCTGCCTCTTTTCCCTTCAGGCACTCTTACACTCCCCTTACCCTTTCAATTATTTCCCATCCCCAGTAAATTACATAAAGGACATTTATATTTTATGGGTAGTGACTATTTAAGACCTCTAACAAACAAAGTGAATTTTTGAAGCCAGTCCTCTCTCCTCGAGGCCCTTGTTGTTTGCAGTTGCTCAGTGTCTGTGCTGCCTCCTCCTGCAGAACACGCTGCGCACCCCGGTCTACACGACCTCCATGCGCCGCAACGCCATGGGCTTGGGCCTGGTCTTTGAAGCTGACCTGTACACCACCAGGCACATTTCCTGGTGGGTTCTCCAAGGCGTGTGTCTCACCCTCAATGCTGAATGACAGCCAAAAAGAGGCACCATGTTCTTCCCCCAGAATGAAACTCTTCAGAGGTGCAGGGAAAAAACCCTGAACCCAGGCAGAGATCCGGCACCATGGGTGGGGTTGTGCTCACTTAGGCACACCTGACTTTAGTTAGTATTAGTTTGGTTGTATTATACTCCCAATAAATGTGTTCGAAGAATCCAATGTATTTTTGTTATTTGTGTTTCCTTTTGGAACGGCTCCAAGCCAGTCTGTGGCTGCAAAGAGAGAGTAAATTGGTCCCACACACACAGAGACTAAGGTTTGCCTGGGTGGTTGTAAGAAATGTCTTTAATTGCCCAAAGCATCACTTCTGCACTGCCTGGAAGCGGTGCCTCCCACCAGCCTCCAACAAGTGGCAGGGTAGGTCACTCATACAACACATGACCATAAAAATATGGTGCCAACAACCAAAGTAACCAAACCAGCTGCTGGTTAACGCAATACACATAAAACCAGTAAACCTCAGAGTAACAACCTTGCTTTAACCAACCCCTTTCTGATCCCTCCCCACCACTTGTGAAACAAATTCCTTCCACAGAGCCAGCAAGGTGCGAGGCTGAGGCGGGTCTGGGGCTTTGGGACAGCGAGTGCCAGAGGGTGCAGAGGGCAGAGCCTCGCCCGGGATCAGCCCTGCTGGAAGGGTCATGCTGCGGGAATCGAGCGGGACCGCGGGCGGGAGAGCAGCTCTGCCAGCCTGCCAGGCCTGGCCAGGGACGCTGACAGTGAGGCCAAGGCTCTGCAGGGACACACACCAACACAGCTGCAGAAAAAGCTTACAAGGGGCAAACTACAGCTGGCGAGGGGAGAGGACGGGGCAGGCAGGGATCCTTCATCAGCTGTCACAGAGAATACACGTTCCAAAATTTTAAAGGCACATCATAAGCTTAGCAGCATTTGGGAGCCAGTGTTTCTTGCTGGTCCTACTCAGAGGCTGCAGACAAGAGTGAAGCAGAGGTGAACAGAATGTAAGAAAAATGGACAAACTAGTGCTCCTATCCCAAAACTATATACCCTCCCAGCTCCTAGTTATGCCTTTCTTTCCTAGAAAAAAACAAAAAAACCCAAATCAAGTAGTCTAACAGCTGTTGGGTCTACCTGCTACTTAGTAGAAAGGAGTAGGGGAATCTGGTCAAGTGCAAGGCAAGTCCATCCCAGTCCACAAGGACAGAAATCAAGGATGCCAGGTTCTCCTGTATGGATCAGTTACATCACTTACAACTAAATACTCACATTTTAGACGGGCAGCTCAGGTTTCTAGGCTGGCAGCAGCCAGCACTGTCTGATGATGCCCAGAACAAGACTAAGGATTTTAGGAAACAAAAATAATCCCTTTACAAAAAAAGTGCAGGTTAGAGCATAAAGAACCATTTCCATATTGGATAGCCAGTTACATTTCCTCCCTGAAAAGGAGCTCTGAGCCAGTATGGAAGGTGCTACAAGTGCAGTGTACTGACTAGCATAAAATGTGTCGTGAAGCTATTTGATTAAAAAAACCCAAAACGATCCCCACAAACAACCCAGTGTTCATACTCTTTCTATGAGGGTTGTTAACCCTTTAAATGGTGCTTCCCCCACCCATATTTTACTTAAAGCCACAAACCAAAGTATTTAGGATTAATCAAGTAGTACTTGCTGGGGCTCTGGGGACGTCCTTAGGTCATTAAAGTGAACGTACACGTGCCCAACTTTCAGTGCTGCTGCGGCTGTGGCAGAGGTCAGTGATGGCTCTGGAGTGCTCACACACACAGTGGAGACAAGAGACCCCTGCCAGGTGAAACGTTCCCAGCCAACAGGTGTGGCTGCAGTGTGAGGGAGGGGTGTTCTCTCTAAGAGCGCTCACTAACACAGCCCGTGCCTTTGCCCACACGTGCAGTTACACTAAATGGAGCAGCACTTGGAAGCAAGCGGTCAGGTCCCCCTGATTTGGCCACAGCATGGAGTGGTTATATACCTTGCCATATGAACACAGTCCTAGGAGGTTTCGTTAGAGCAAAATGTATTAATGATGTACCCGGGAGGAGTTTGGCATGCATGGGGCATCAAAAGAAACTTCACCGCAGGTGCTATTTACCCTACAGGCTCACAGTGCATAACCAGCACAGAACAGCGCTTCCGTGGTGCTCTCAGACAGTTCTGTCTGTCCCCGAGTGCTTTCTGACCACTTTGCTTCCATGGACCTGATCCACCGCCAGGGTCTCCACCTCCTGCGGGGGCTGTGCGGGCGCGGCGTGGTGGATGCGATGAGCGACCCCGACGTGTGCCTTGTGCGGCTTCTCGCGGGCGGGGCTGTGGGACTCGCCGGGCGCGCGATCCGAAGGGATCGGTGGGATCACCAACGGCCTCTCCTTGATCAGATGCACCTCTGCCGTCTCCCTGGCCAGCAGGAAGGGCGTGGGATCGGGCATGGCATCCACGGGCTCTCGCAGCACCAGCTTGCGGCTCTCCGAGCCTATTCTGTAGGCCTCTTCGAACTCGGGGTTCAGTGGCGTGGACAGGCTCTTCTTCATCCTGCGCCGCGGCGTCTCGGGCAGTTTGTCCTTGGGAGGGGATGGTTTGTAGCTGGACAGCACGGGGCTGCCAGAGGGGGTCCCCTCCGAAGTCCCGCTGGCACTCATCAGCTTCTTCTTGGCCGCGTGCAGCTGAGAGGTCAGATAGGCAATCGTGCTCGCTCTCTGCTCCAGTTCACTGGACAACATATTGAGCTTATGGCTTTTCATTTTTAACTCTTCCAAATACTTCTTTTCTCTTTCTTTAATAGTGTTTTCCAGCACCATTATCATCGCATTCTTTTGTTCAAGTTCTTTCAACAATTCAGTGTTTTCAGCTTCTTTGATTTTCAGTTGAGCTTCAAGATCTTTGCACTTACTTTTGAGTTCATCGCTTCTTGAACCACCACTTTCTAGAAGAACAGGAGAAGCAGAAGTGCTTCAAATTAACAACAGCCATTATGTAAAACAGTACACTAGGGCTCCTCTTGCCATCCCTGAGAGGAATCCAAAAGATGAACTTTGGTCATCCCACACCATCCCTGATCCAAGGGGTTAACCTCAGGGAATTATTTTATTCCTGCTCTTTGCCTATTGTTAACGTAATACATATAAAATGACTAGGACCTAGTGTATACAAACACACATATATAAATATAAAAGCTTTGTGGTTAATTACAGCACCAGCTCAGCTAAGTTTTAAAAATAGTCTCACTCTTCTGCCCCTAAAATTTGTGTCCTGTGTTCCCATATAGCAAGCAGGGAACTGTCTAGTGGAGTCAGCAGTTCCAGGTGCTATTCCTGGCTCTTTCACAGATTTCCTGTGTGACCTTGGGAAAGAATTTTTGACATTTACTTCATAAATAAGTAAGTCTGGAGAGTAGAAAAGAAAATACAAACATTGAGAAAAAATTAGTAAATTGAACATGAACATTAAAATAAAAAAGCCATGTATTCCTTACCTGATGAATCTGAACTCTTTACAGTCAGCTCATAGGTTAAATCTGAGGAAAAAAAATTATTTATTTTTGTTAGAACATCATAGTGAAGCCCATACATCACCCGGTGAGCAGATTTACATGACAGCTTTCAATAAATACAGAATTAACTCTTCCCACTGCCCAAAGCAAGAAGGGGACGTTCACTGCAAATTAGCAAATATGTATAACAACTGAACTATCAGCTTTTTAAAGAACAAATGAAAAAAACTTGGCTTTTTTTCAGGCCCTCAGTGCCCCTGGGCTGCAGCCCCTGCCAGGAAGGGGTACCTGTGCAGCGCTGCTGCAGGCGGCGCAGCTCCGCGTGCAGCCCCTTCAGGGTGTTGGTGTGCTCCCGCTGCAGGAACAGCAGGTTCTTCTGGGCACTCTGCAGCTGGTTCTCCAGGGTGGAGGTGGCCATCTTCACCCTGCCGGGGAACAGACAGGGAATTGTGATGGTGAGTTACCTTGCACATATGGGGATCCTTCCCCTGCAGCCAGGATCAGCAGGAATGGCTGAATTCTACTGTTAATGCATTGATTGATGTGTGATCATCAAATGCCACAAAAGGTTTTTCTGCTTTAGGACTATTTCGATTACAAGTGCTCCAAGTTCATCAAAAGCCTAATTATACTGTAGGCAGGAGCAGGGAACCCATTTGTTTGGAGCTAACACATTTAAAGGATTAACTTCAGACAGTCTAAGTCATTAATCCTGTTACAAGTTAAAAGCAGAGTTCTGAGGAAAGGCCTACTATGCCCATCTTGGTGAGGTTTCCCTTACCCCCAGGGACACAGGGACTGGTAAAATCCTTGGCAAGAACAAGGGAGAAAGCACTAAAATGCAGCAGCTCTAAGGAAAAAGGCAAAGCAGGGCTCTGAGCACAGCCATGCTCTGCCATGGATATGGCTGCCATGGGTGCCCAAACTGAGATGTGAGCACTGGCACAAGGGAAGCTCTGGCTGCTCTTGGGTTCCCTCAACAGAGCAAGACAAGGATAATGCTTCACTCAAAGAGAAAACAGATTTTTCTTGCTCAGGTTACGAGTACATGGAAACCTGTTCCACCACTGGGCTTCCCTTACAGAACAGCCTTGTAAAAACAAGCCTTGGCTACAGCAGTGCTCAGACCCAAAGATAAACACAGTTAACAGAATGATGCTGACAGACATCCTTGAAGACCCCTGTGCAGCCAGTAGGAAAGGCTAAATTCTGTTATATGTGCAGAAACCATCACAGTAATGAGATTACAAGGATAAGTGAAGAGTCAGAACTCCTGTTGCCTGGACAACCACCTGCAGTGGCATTGCAACCATGCCTGGAATTATGGGACCACACACGGTGTCCAAGAGAGACCTTAATGGGTTTGCCTTGGCAAGGCAAGTGTTATCCATTGGGGCTCTTTGGTATGGAGTCTTATGGCAAGAATTTTTTTCTACCAGTTTAAAATTGGTAGAGCATAAGCTCAGAGCAAGTGACACACTTTTGTTATCCCTAAACATATCACAGCCCTGTGTTTAATTTTATATTTTTATTCCCCAAAAGAACCCCAGACTTGGTACTCCTGCATCTTGGTGACGCACTAAAGCACCTGGGGATGTGGTGTAGAAATCACACACACAGAGCCCTCCTGATTTCATCAGTGACCTGGACTGACTTCATCTTCTACTGACTTATTCCTACAGAAACAAATATTTGGATGTTAAAAAAATAAAATGAAGGTGTGAGAGGTGTTAAGAAAGCCACTTCTGTGCAGGAGCCAAGCAGCCTGGCTACCTTGTAACAGGGATCAAGGGTTCAGTGCTCAGGAATGTGGGTAGTGGTGCCAACTGTGCTTTGTTGAGTGAATGGGTCATGGGCTGCTGGAAGGGGCACTACACAGTCACAGCAATTACTGTGGGGCACCATTAATTCTGAGGAGTGAGGATATTTAAGCTGTGATACATTTTTAAAGTGACATCCTCTGGCTTGCAAAGCTGACATCAGACAGACAGGAGCTTTACTGAATCATCCCATTCCTTCAGTGCTCATCCTGCTCTGATGGACTGAGCATGGCAGCAGGATAAAGCCACAGCTGGAGCTCTGACTGTGCAGGACACTGAGGCTCACAAGGGATCCTTAATCGAGGAATGTATTTCCCAAAAGAAACCCTAAGCTGTCATAGAAGTAGGTGAAAGAAAAGCCTCCACACAATAGCCCAGAGCTTCTGTTCTTACAATGGGTATTGATGGTGGCTTTACACCTGTAACTGTAACCTGAACAGGAAAATACTTGCCTGAATAGGAAAATATTTCATCACCAGCAACAGACAGTAACTGTTCATAGCTCAGTCCTTGCAAATAAACATGTTCATTAAAAACTAGCTCCTAAATGTTCAAAAAAAAAAACCAGAACAAGGCTCTCACTATTAATCTCCTCAATTGCTTTTTCACTTTGATCTTCTGCATCTGAAAGATCACACCAGGATTACCTGCTCTGAAGAAAAGAAATATAATCAGAGGCAAGTGAGTGTTACAGGCTTAGGAAGAAAATAAGAACTACCAGCACCAGAGCATCATCATCTCTGCAGCAGCACTAAGTCAATCAGTGAGATAAATTAAATCAACCCACGATGAGTTTTAGCTGCAGCCCCTCTGCACTAAGGAGTTTCCCACAAGCCTCTGCAGCCTTTCTGTGCTCCTCTCCCTCAGAGCAGCCTGGGTGTCTGCTGTCCCCTTTCCTTCCCTGCAAAAACCACAAGAGGAACAGCAAATGCAGAAGTCAATGATGCCCTTTACAGCCCAGAAGAACAATCTCCATCTCCCACCATGGAAATTGGTGGGACAAGCTCCCAAAGCTACCAGGCTCTGGCTGGATGCTGGCAGGTAAATGACAGCAGTGCTGGGAAGAACGCTGTGACTGCATACACAGCACAAAGTTCTGTCACTATGGTTTTCCCCCCTTCCCCTTTGTCTTCAAACAAAAAGAAAAGGTTTGCTATGTTCTTACACAGAACTGTGCAATGCAGAGCTTGGCAAAGTCCCCTGGGAACGTGCACAGCATTTGGGAAGGATGACAGAACACTGAAGGGACACTGCAGTGTCCAGGGATGATGGTGAGGGTGACACACACCTCCTCTCTGGCACAGGAAAGGCCCTGAACACCAAATGTCCAACCTGTGGTGACAGAGGCTTTGTGCAGATTGTGCAATGCATTCCACCCTTCAAACATCCACAATTTCTCATTTCTCAGAACCACCACAACACCAAATGTTTCTATATATAGCTCAGAGACTGAGCTTCAATTCCTCCAAATGATGGATTCACAATTTCTCTTGAATAAGGCCAAGGAGGAACAAGTGGAATGAGTTAAACAGAATTCCCTTGGGAATGTTAAGTACAACACTTTAATCATGACTGCACCTTCCTAAGCCATCATCTTCAGCAGAGAAGGTAACTTCAATCATCATTCCTGCAAGCTCACTCTTTACAAGTGCATGTTCTCTTCAAAAGGGAATACACACACACAAAATCTTATATGGAAAAGGAAAAAATATTAAACAGGAGCTTTCAAAATGCAACTTAATGACATCCTCACCATAAACAGTCACTAGCATTTTAACAGCCACATCTTGCCTTGCAGAGGATGTGCAGGCTCCAGGCCTTTTTGGATCTTAAGCATTTGGAGAGAGTTCAAAATGTTTCAAGGCAACAAGCATCTGGCTGGGTATCAGATGCCTTTGCACAAAATCAGAGCATCTCTGTGCCCTGCTGCAAGATAGGAGGAGGGAGATGCTAATCTCTGACCTTAGACACAAGTCCAAAGGATGGAAGGAAGCCCAGACAACAGTGATTTAACATTTTCATTCCTGTTTGGTATCCACTCAACAGAACACAATAACCTCCTTCTACGTGCATGGGGTGACCATCACCTGAGAAGCTGCTTTAGCTCCCTGCCAACTCATAGCCTTGAAATATGTATGGGCAGACATTTTCCTCTCGACCGCTCACTGGCCAGTGCTCCATCAAAATGTAACAAAAGCTGCCAAAATGTCATTTGTTTGCTATACAAAATACAATTTCAAGAACTAAGTAAGGACAAGAACCTCCAAAGTTTTAGCCAGACCCCATTTTAAAGATTGTCACAAACACAGCTCTAATGCTGAAATTACTGACAGTCACTTTGTTGTTTGCTTAGATCAGCTCTCCATCTCCGAGACATAATGCCATCCTCAAAGTGTCTGCTCAGCTCCTTTCAAAGGACATAACAAAGGAGACCCCACAGCCAACTCAAGGGCTTTGCTCTCCTTCTGCTTGGACATTTGTTTTAAGTCCCCCACAAACTGATTCTATCACACCACTACACCTCTCCTGAAGAAGATCCAGCAGTAACACAGCTCAGTGACAAACTGTTCCAGTTCCAAATTTCTGCTCACCCCTCATCCATCCATGTATCAGACTAAGCCAGTTCAACTAGCCCAGTGCTGCTAAGTCAAGCTTTTCAGACAATCCACTCAGCCTACACAGCCACCTCAGGCCATCCCTCCCTTCTCCAGTGCTCCCTTATCAGAAACACCTCTTGCAGCAACACCTCTATCCTCAGCCTTCTGCATTACAATATAACAATGCTTACACATCATTGGTGACCCACTAATTTGTTCTCATCTTTTCATTTGTGCATTTTAAACCAAGCAAAATTAGTAGTTCTTTCCCAGAGACAATGGAGGGGAAGAAGGAACTGTGCCACTGTCCCCCCAGAGGAAGGACATGATTTCGCTTTCTCAGCTCCCTTTCCATTTCTACTGCTTTTGATGCTATTTCACTCAGTGGTTTCTCTGCCTGACTTTCCCATCATTTTCTGATCAGAGGCTGTGTAAACTCTTTACGGTTAACCTCGGAATGTCCTGCAAGCACACATTTCAGCATTTTAATAAGAAGATGATTTTTTATTACTCCTGCAGCAGCTGGTATGGCAGCGGGAAGAATAATTGTGTGGACACCACCCAGGTAGCAATGATTTAATTCCAAAGGAACCAGCTGGTTCTTCTGCACAGAACTCACTGACTGCCTAGGTGTCTGACTGGAATAGCTCACATGGTGTTTTCTCTGTCCTTGAGACCACCCAACCCCAGAGCTGTCACAAGGGAAGAGATTAAAAGGAATCAGATGTTAAAATCCCTTCTGTGACAGAGACTATTAGAGAACCAAATCAAATGGTCCTGCAGTGGCATTTCATACAGACACAGTTATTATGACCAATACCAGGGTGTGCAAAGCATTGGCTGTACAGCTGTCAGGAACAAATAGCCTACTCTGGCAGGAAGCTTTGAAAATTACCCAATTTGAGCCTAATTCACTTCAGGGAGACAAAGGAAGCATTACCTAAATGACACTGACTACTTCAAAAGAACCCCTTTAACAAAGATGAAGTGACAATAAAAGCTCTCACAAGCAAGATTACATCTCAGGTAGAGGAACAGGTTGCTTCTCATCTGCTCTCTAGCACACACTCCTAAAGAATAGCTCTTCTATTTTATTCAGCCTTTCATTCTGAGGATAAAACAATTTGTTATTTTAATATAACCTCCAGCAAAGCCACAGAATGCAAACTGCAGCCCAATCACAACCAGGCAGTCACAAAATAGCAAAGACACGTTAGTCTTTCTAGTAAACCAACTTCTTTTGTCAGAAGAATGACAAGAAAATTAATATTCAATTCTCCCAGACTAACACAATATCAGTGTTACACATAAACCTGAGCCTCATTCTATTTTTTTCCAAAGTCATTAAGAAAGTTCTCCTGCCTCAGTTAAAGCTGAATCAGGACTGAAGTTAGTAAGGTGGGCTGTGGGTGGTTTTGGTACAAGGATCTGTTAAGAATAACTCCAAATTCATGCTTAGAGATAACACTATACTATGGAATAGTCATGGGTGTTTTTCACAGATCACATACTCACTTACCAACACTGCATGTCCTCTCCTAATTTACTGCCCTCTATGATCAAGAATGTGAGAATTGCACCAGAAATTGAAGAAAATGTATTTGTGCAATATAAAAATTTGCTCTTTCTGAAGCCTGCTGAAACACAAACCAAAAGAATTACTAAGCTGGTTTCACATAACCAACTTGGCTGGGTTTTTTCCTGCTCCCAAACTCGACAAAAACCCATCACCACACAGACATGAGACCATTTCACCAGCCAGCCCAGCCATGACTTTGTCTCACCCATCCCACCCACATACACGGAGCAAGAATTCAGTGCTGCATTCCTGAAACGCTCCAGAATCACCTTCCTGGTCATTCAGTGACCCAGGTCAGGGAACTGGTGCAGCTGAAAACAAACCCATTTTCCCACTGACTGTTTTCAGGTGGTGGGTTCACTGTGCAGCTCTGTAGATGCCTGGGGAAGGTGAAAAAAAATAAAAATGAAAAATAGAATCTAAGCAGGTCAGGGGGTGGTACAGACAGAACTGTTTCCTGCAGCAGCAGCAGCTCCAGGCACTCGCCTGAGCTTGAGCTCCTACTGCATCAACTGCAGAAATTATGATTTTCAGAGGTTACCAGGGATATTTGTGAAACATGGCAGAAGGCACTGAAGCCTTACAGGAAGCTAAATCTGTCCTGAGAGATCATTTACAGAGAGCAGCTATTGCAAAGCAACTCTACAGAACTGCACAACTGTTTCCAGGCAAATGTAACAGGCTGAGGAGATGCTTTTCTCTAATGCATTCTGTTTCATAAGGCATTGATTTTTATTATTTTAGAACAGCAGCTACCATCAACACACAAAAATTGGTCCCTGCTTTGCCAAAGGTTTTGAGAGCTGCTGATGAAGGGAATCTGGTAGTGGTGATGACCTATGTCCAATCTTTCTTAAGCAGGATTTTTTTGGTGTTAAACAGGATGCCAAGACAAAGGATCCCAATCAGAGGTGCTTTATACCCTCCCTTACATAACCCAGGTATCTCAAAGGGAGACAATAAAGCCACACAGCTTAAACCGAGCTTTCCTGGGGCTCAAAGGAACCAAGCAGACGCACTTCTCTCACAAAGGGATCCTGCTGGTCCTGACATCATTGCCACGGCTCCTCCTCACAGACGGACTCCTGCCGAGCCCCACACCTCGATCTGCCGTGCCTTTTGTGCCCTCCCTCCGGCACCGACTCCGATTACAGGCAGCCACTGTTCCCTGGCATATTTTCAGCCTTTCTGGAGACAGCTACCATTCTGTTCACAGACAAGCCATGGCATTTAACAGTTTTCGGTCAGTCCAGCACTGTTTTTTAAATAACACTGATTTTAAACCCTATCTCGCTCAATCAAATAATTAAAACCAACGAGCAGCAACATATTTTAACATTTTAAATACAAACCAAAGGTTTCCTTGGAGTAAAATGAGAACAAACATGCTCCCCAATGGCAGGAAAGAAATCACAGTCCAAAGAAAAGCCTTTTTTCAATGATTATTTAAAACCACTCAAGTGAACAGCTTGCACAAGCTCCAATACTCTGAAAACATCCGTTTCAGCAATATTTTGTCATGCCTCTAACATCTAGTAGTAAATAAATTATTGTTCCTATTTATAGTACCACAGTCTTTAACATCACCAGGAGAAATGAGCTGGTAGATAATGGCAAAACATTATTAAACAAAATCATTCACTGCTCACGTGGAGATAGACTAACACCCATTACCACACTGCTGGACATGGTTTAGAGGGAGATATTTTGTACATCACATAAAAACGAGCACAGAGACCAATCAGGCCCACATTCATTGATGATGCCACAGCCAGACAGGGGAAGGGGATGGAACAGAGGTGAGGGACAGCAGAGGCGAACCAGGGCGTTGACATTCCCACTCTGTTCACACATAAATATGCATAGAAAGTATCACTTGTCAGCAAAAAAAATCTTCAGCATTATAAATCTTCGGAAAGATGAAGATGTCTGTTCTCTCTATAAAATAAACCACAACTTGCTACCTTTTTTAAACTTTACTATGCAAAATGAAGTTAAACATGAACTTAAGTAAAATGATTAATATAGCAATCTTTTTATCCAACATGAAAACAATCCTTCAGTTTTGCTACTTTAAACTCTTTTTTTTTAAGTCACAGAACAAAAATGAGATGCCTCAAAATTACAGCTATCCTCCCTCTATTATGCTGTTTACAATGTTGAATAAGTATTTTATTTTACTTTACATTATGATCCACATAACAGCACTGGGGAGTTTGTGTTCTGCCTCCTGCAGTTAAAGGACTGACTAATGAGATAGATCTGGATGAACAAATATATCGCCCTTAACACCCACAGCCTCTTGAAGTAGGGCACGCTAAGGAACAGTGGGATTTTTGTAAAAAAACACATTTTAAAAATAATTTTAAAGCCCTGAAAGTATGCAGCTGTATCTGAAATCTGATATAAAGGAAAACAATTGTAAGAAATTAAATTATTGCTGTTCTACAGTTTGCAAGAACTACTGGACTGGAAACTACTTAGAGTATCTGGATGGGTCATGAGACCCTCGACTTTTCTAAGGGGATGAGGGAGGAAACTTTACAGATATATACACATATAGAAATGTATATATCTGTACAACAAGAAGTACAACAAGAGGATGAAAACAAGGGGTTAGCATCAATATTCTTTCTTTCCACTTAAGCAGCTGATACTTTCCTCTATTAGGACTTTCCTATCTCTGCTTTTTACTAAAAATGACTGCTGTAGCCTCAGTACAACCAAGAGCTTGAAAAATCAACAACATTACAAGTCAGCCATTATCTGTGTATAAAGCACTTGCTTTAAATTGTCAAACCAAAAAGCAATGTGCAGTTTAAAAGCATAAATGTCAGTCTCCCAGAGGCTCAGTCATAATAATGCACTACAGAATTGCATTCACTAATGAGCAAATTATATGGGAAAAGGCACAGTATTTACAGTCACATCCATTTGTCTTTTATTTTTTAATTAAGGAGTATAATTGATATTGCAAAAGCTCAATACAGCTTTTTAAGTGTAAGCATCTTACCATCTGAGTAAAGCCAACAAGTACCCTGGATGCTTCCTATGCACCTGCAATGCAGATCAAAACAGACAATTCCACCCCAGGGCTGCCTCAGCTTCTGTGTTCACATTTACCTTCGGTGTCTCAGCTTTACTCAATTTAATAAGGTGTGCTCAGGTACATTCCACTGCCGTCCAGGGCCCCTCCTTCCTCCCCTGCTGTCCCACCCCATGTCCTGCGCAGGGAAACTGCGTCTGGAAGCATCTCCATGTCTGAAGACGCCCTGCACTTCTCTGCTGCCAGATCCACGGACGATAGGCGTTCTCCTCCAAAGGAAAAACCTCCTCCTCTCAATTATTCCCTACCCACTCCAAAATAAACACAATCCACCCGTCCAGCCCTTTGCAGGCCCTGTGCTGTTCATGAAAACGACACTTTGTAAAGTGAAAAGGTGCGATGTTAAAAAAAGGTGCGATGTTAAAGGCGCCTGCGAAGGATGAGGGAGGATGCGGTGTAAAAGCTGCCCCGGCGGGTGCGGGCGGTGCAGCGATGGGCGGCCGCTCTCCTGGGCCCTGTCTGGGGCACATCCCAAACAGAAATACCGACACGTCCTTGCCCCCGAACCGGCACAAACGGAGAGACAAGGGGGGTCCAGCGGGAAGCAGGGCAGTCCCTTCAGCCCCTGTGCCCCAGTGACCAGAGAAGGCTCCTGGATGCGCTCAGGAAGCGCTTTGGTCCAGCGCCAGCGCCCGGCCCGGAGCCGCCCTGCGCGCACCCGCCGCGCTGTTCGCTGCCCCGCAACGGCCGCCCCGGCCCGGGGGGCTCTGTCCGGCCCTCGGGGGGCTCTGTCCGGCCCTCGGGGGGCTCTGTCCGGCCCTCGGGGGGCTCTGCTCGGCCCTCGGGGGGCTCTGTCCGGCCCTCGGGGGGCTCTGCCCGGCGCTCGGGGGGCTCTGTCCGGCCCTCGGGGGCCGATCGCTCCCCCCCGCCAGGCTATCTCCGCCCAGCCGAGGCGCGGCTCCTCCACCCGCCGCAGGTCCGGGGGCCGCGGCCGCTCCGCCGCCCAACGCGGCCGCGGGGCGCCCCCACAGCCGCGCCCGCCCCCACGGGAGGGTCCCTCGGCGGGCGGCGGATTCGTGTGAGGCAGAAAGAGGCCCCAGCAGCGATGCCGCCACCCTGCTCCCCACCCGGCCCCGGGGGTCGCGATGCCGCTGACGCCCCCTCAGAGCGGGCCGGGGCGGAGGGCGCAGCGCGCCGCAGCCCCCGCGCCTCAGCCGCCGCCCAGCCCAGCCTGGCCCCTCACCTGCTCGGCCCCAGCCGGGTCCGCCGCTCGCCCCGCCCGAAGGACCGCGGGTGCCCCGCGGGGCCGGCACTGACCGGCGGCGGCACCGGCACCGGGGGCGGCGGCGCAGGCGCAGGTGCGGCTGCGGCACCGGGCCCGTCGCTGTGGCAACGGGGGGACAGCGCGGCCCCGCCCGCCCGCGCGAGGGGAGGGGCGCGGCGGGAGCGCGCACGGGAGCGCGCACCTGGGAGAGGAGGAGGAGGAGAAGAGGAGGAGGAGGGAGGAGGAGGAGGAGGAAGGGCACCAGGTGTGTGGGAATGTGCATTCCCCGGAGAGGCTGTCCTGGGTTTAAGCCCAGCTGGAAATTAAGCCCTACGCAACTCCCCCCTCTCTTCTTCCTCCCTTCTGGTGGAATGGGGGGGAGAATAAAAAGTAAAGCTTGTAGGTTGGGATAAGAAGAGTTCAGTAATTGAAAATAAAGTGAAGTAGAATAATAATGATAAATATTAATGATAATAAAAAAGGAAAGGAAAAACACTCAAAACAAATGATGCACAATGCAATTGCATTGACTGATGTCAGACTGACCCTCCCCAAACCCAGATCAGCCCCCCGGTGTGGCTCCCCCAGTTATGCCACTGGGCATTATGTTCTGTGCTGTGGAATAGCATTTTGGCCAGTTCAGGTCAACTGTGCCAGCTTTACTCCCTCACCGTTTCTTTTGCAAACCTCCTCACTGGCAAAGCATGATACACAAAAAAAGAAAAAAAAGAATTCTAGGATAAATAGAGCTTAACAAATAGCAAAAGAGTGTGTTATCAACACCATTCTCGTTCCAAATCCAGAACCCAGCACTGTGAATGACTGAGCTCCCCCCAGCTGAAGTGAGGACAGAAGAGCACCAGGTGTGTCCGTGTGTTGGGAGCAGTGTGTGTGCATGTGTGTGTTGGTGTGCAGGATGAGGGGGCTGACAACACATCTGTGAGCAGAAGTTGTGTTGTGGGCTCCAAAGGATCATGGCAACACGTGTGTGGATGTGTGGGAAACAGCCTACCTGGAGTCTGGGGGTGTTTGTGCTATTGGCACACACGTTTGTGAGTTTTCCCCAAGCCCACTGAAACAAGCACAGCTGCAGCAGAGCCCCAGGAGAGCTGTGGGGCTGGAATTCCTGCAGCCTGTCCTGCTCTGCACTGTCATTTCTGCATTAATATATGAATAAATGTGACCTTCAGCTGCCCAACAGGAGGGTAGGCTCTGGGTGTGCAGCCCTACATGGTTGGACATTCTCTGCATTTTCTCTACAAATCAATGTTGAAGATTTGGCACATGGCACTGGCCTGTGATTCTATCTCTGGCAGATGCACACAAGCATTTATGGATGCAGTGTCTTTTCTATGTCTGTAATGGAAATAAAATACTTCATTATAAGGGGCTTCAAAATTAAGAGACAGAAGCTTGGCTTTTTGAAGCAACCAACAGAAAAGGCCAATAAAGTTTCTAGAAATGAGAGATAATTTTCTTAGTCAAAAGATGCACTATGCACAGCACAAGGAAGTATTTCACAGCTTCACCAAAATCAAATTCAGCATCAAGCTGCTGACTCTGGCTCTACCTACCTTCAAGGTGATTCTGTTGTGTGTGAGGACACAGATGGATCTTTATGTACTTTGCACCTTGCAGCTCCTAAAGCCAGGGAAAAGGAAGCACAACATAGCCTAGAGGGAAATATTTTAAAGAAAATTCATTAGTCCTTAGTCAAAGCTAAAACCAAGGATGACCAGTTTTAAATGGTGTTTAGAAGTGAAAAGCCTGGTACAGGAGGAGATTTAGCTCTGCCAGCAGCAGTGCAGGAGGGCCCTTCCATTTTATCCATCCAGCTTTTTATATAAAACATGGGCTCTTAATTTAGGATCCAGTTAGGTGACAACCTAGTCTGGGAAAATGATTCAGTTAGAACCTGTGCCAAAAGAGAAATGCATCTGCCATCTGACTCATCCTGGCAGGGAAGACAGAAGGATGTTAAATTCAATATGGATCCCTAATAACTGAACACAAATGAGGGAAAACCCCCATCTGTGTTGTTCCAAAGAAGGCTGTTTTATTAACAGGCCTTAAGACGTGACATTTATAGAACAGAAACATGTACCTGTACTCCATCTAAGGAAAACCTGTTGGAAACCAAGGGATAAAAATACATTCATTCAGAAATAAAACTGAAATAGTCCCTGAGCATTTTTTCCATGTGCTCCTGGTTTGTCTGAAATTTTCAGTTCTCAGAAGTTCCAGCCTGCAATTTGTCATCCCAATTTGTCACCCCTTAAAAGGCTGCTCTGCCCCTTGCCAGGTGAGCAGCACTGAGCTGCCCCAGTTTCTTCATGTTCAAAATGGAACATGAGCATGGTACTGATGTGGCATTAATGTCTGCAAAATTCTTTAACAATCCTGAAGAGAGGAGTGCAGTATAATACAGTTACTATAACTGGAGGAAGTTCTGACCCCCATTGCAACCCCTGAACTTTGGAGATAGCCAGAAATTCAAACATCCAATCCACCAAGGAGCAAACAGCAGGCTCTCAGATATGAGCATTTTGCAGTAAAATCTCACAATGTTTGTGGTCCCCCAGAATCGGAGATCACAAAAGCTCTGTCCTCATGTGCAGTGGTCTGTGGAGCTTCTTGCTGGCTTTCTGCTTTCCAGGTGCCTCTCTCCTAATCTTTCTTTTTCTTGCTTTGTTTTTTAAAAAGCAGAGGTTCCAGGGAGAGGGGAGAGCAGCAGAGCTGGAAGCAGGAAGGTTTAATCGCCTCTCCCGTGTCCTGCACACGGATGTTGTTTCTCTTTGCTGTGCATCTCTAACATCAACAAGCACAGCTGGCCTGGTTTTGATTCCGGTAATGCAGATCTAAATCCAGGCACCCTCCACCCTCTAAAGCCAAAAGAGTTACTATTAATTAGATCAACGTGGCTGAGATGAGAATCCGGGATTAGCTCCCCATTCACCCCGTCGGGAAGGGGGGCAGCTCGCTGGAGTTGCTGTCCCTCTGTCTGTCCCTCTGTCTGTCCCTCTGTGAGAGCAGGAGCTCACAGGCTCTGGGATGAGCTCCCTGCCCAGGCAGCACTGGGAGAGGGAGGGCAGGGGAAGGGATTGTGCAGAGCCTTTCCCAGAGCTCGGTGGGGAAGAACAGCCAGGATGAAACCCAACCAAAATATTGAAATCTGGTGGGAGATGTGATCCCTCCCCATCTCAAAGGGGAAGATTTTAAAAATCAGAACCAAATATATGTAAGAGTGTGTGTGTAGAAAGAGAGAGCTCTAACAGTGGATGTTATTTTGCACCTCTGCTGCCACAGACATCCTGGTGGAGGAGCATCAGTTAAATCCTCCCTGCCTGACCCCCTCCGTGGCACCATCCAAACCATTCCTCCCGCAGGGCTCTTCCTGAGCACTGCCTTTGGTCCCTTTGCTGCTCATTACTAACGGCCTCTAAGATAATTAGCAGTCATCAGATGAGAATTAATTTTTAACAAACTTCCCCCTGCGTGGGAGAGGGAGTGGAAAGCTCAGTGAATGGCAGGAAAAGTCTGTGCAGGGAGTGACGACAGGTCCTTTTATCGTCCTCCAAAAAACAGGGACATTACCAAGGATTTATTTACAGAAGCTGGGAGGAATAAGGGAGATGCTGTCAGCTCCTTAAGGCAGAGACTGGTTTTAGTTATTGTTTCTCCTTTGTTTGCACAACACTTGGGCTGGGGGGCTCCTGGTACCAGAGGAAACCTCCTGCTGCAGAACCAGGAACATCTGATGGCAAGTGCTGAACCTGATGCCCAGACACCGAGTGAGGAGGAGCAGAAAGCAGGTCAGGATCCAGGAAATGCCTAATCCAGCCTGACTGACAGTCTGGGGCTGGAGGAGCAGAAGGTGGGAGCTGCTGTGAGCTGTGCGTGGAGGGAGGCTCAGCACACACGCCCTTCCTGCAGCTCAGCTGCAGCCTGGCTCCCCAGCAGGGAAATGGTGCTGAGCAGAGCGTGGCCAGCTGTGTCCCAGCTGTGTCCCAGCTGTGCCCCACTGGCCTGCACTGCCCTGGGGGCACGGCTCTCCAGCCGGGGGTGCTCTGAGCACCAGCAGTTGTTTTTAGTGGGAGACAGCATCATCTGCAAATAGCTTTGCTCTGGCTCCCTCAGCAGCAGGCAGCCAGCAGGGTTTTGCATCCCTTGGATCATATATTGCCCAGAAAGCTAATTTAGTGCAAGCTGCCCTTATCTCATCCATTAAATGTGCAAGTGAATTGACCTGCTCCCTGATCGTAAAACATCGCTACAATTGCTGGCGGGGAGAAGGCGTCAGCCCCTTACTCAGCTCCCTTATCTCCACTTTACCAACCAGACTCTTAGTAAATCCATTATTTTTTCAGCATTAATTCATGAGATGGCCATTAGCCAGAATTCTGTGACTGCACAAACAAGGGCAAAAGCTGTTCCCACCTTTCAATTATATCGTGGGCCTTTCTCAGAAACCCGGGGAGTAAAGGTTCTCCTTCCAATCAGAACGGGTGTAATTAAGGCCCAGAGCAGCTTTCAAAAAGCTTTTCAACTAGACAGCTAAACTTAGACAATTAGTCCACAAAGGAAAAAGGACGAGTTGCAAATAGCCTAGAAATAAGAGCAGAAGAACAAACATTTTTTTTTTCCCCCTCCGGCAAAAGAAAACCTGTGAAATCTGTATTTTAATACTTTCACAAAAACCCCCCAAAAATGAAGAAACACAGCCTGCAGTCTGCAAGCAATCACCGACAGGTTCAGATGTGCGTGCTCAGGCTCTGCCTACTGTATTCTATCAATGACCATCATGAAAAAACCACTGACCTCTGTGTTCCCAGGGAACCAAACACGGATCCCGACGCCTGTCAGCCCCCCTGGATGTGCTGTGGCCATTACCGTGCATTAGCGCTCGTCACACACATTTACACACGGACCATCATTGCTGCCTTTCAGGTCAGGGATGGAGCCGCTCTGGAGAAGCAGATTCGCAGTGGGAGATGTACCCTTGGGCCAAAGAATCATTAAATTATCAGCATCAAGAAACCTACTGCAATGTGACTTGACAGCTGGGCAGTGCAGTTGTACAGTACGAGGCTGAGGCTGTTTACTCGGGAGTTTTTAAACCTGGTCTACACTGAATTTTTTTTCCCCTCTCTGAGTAATTTCCCATCATTGCTGAGTCTGATCACCTTGCACAGCCCTCCATCACCTCCTCAAAATAAGCAGTGCCCATGGGAAGAGAGCTTTCAATCTGGTTGGACGAAGACTGAGAGAAATCATAGGAGTATTAACGCTGGAAAATACCTAAATATAGGATTGCTTTTTGCTGAGATTCAAGGCATGGAAATATTAAATAACCTGCCAGAGCACACTGGGAAGCTGAGCTACATTGCCTGAGGGCCTGCCTCACATTTTAAGAGAGATGATCTCTATTCCTGTGGAACAGAATATGCTCACTGTTAGCTCGGGAAGTACAGATGCCTGTAATCTGTCTTTTAAAAAGGGCTTTTAATGACCAGGAAACAGCACAAAGATCTGAGCTCGCCTTATAAACCCAAACCACGTCGTGCCTGTAAGCACAGCATTCCACCTCCCCGCAACTCAGCTGCTCCGTGGTCTCTAGGTGAGGGAAAAGAAGGGAGTTTATTTTATCTTCCCTGACGGTGGCTGGTAATGACCTGCAAATTGGTGTCATGTGTGGCTTTTTTAATTTTTTTTTTTTGTTTTTGCAGCCTGTAAAACAATTAGGCCTGGTCCCCAGTTGGAGTTTTGCTCCTTGTGTCTGGGAGGGTTTTTTCTTGCTGCCGGGGAGCTTTGGGTATCTGGGAGTTGTAAAGATGTCTGTGGTTTTATAGCTAGATTTTTACAAACCTCAGGTTTGTATTTTTATTATGATTGCTGCTGTGAGGACATTAAAAAAAAATATCGTGTTTCTCTTTGAGATTACATTTCACTCTGTTGATCTTTCTCCTGACATTTCAGGGAGTTGGGGGATACTGGCAAAACACGCAGGGTAAGCAAAGGAGATCTCCTTCACCCCAAATCCTACCTTTGCCAAACTGGGGAAGCACAGGAGGCTTTCATTTATTAAATTAACATAGACTTGGGCTGGTGAGAAGCAGTGGCTGAAGAGAGCAGGGCTTGCTGTGATACTAACAGCCCAAGACAGAGCCATTTTCCCTCTCCTGTTAGAGCTGCTAAATCTTTTCCCAGCCTTCTTTTTTGCTCAGCCAAACCTTATCTAAATATTCTGTTCTTGGGGCAACAGACAAATTGCACAGCTGTTTAACTGTCACTGTTTCAGACCTGTTTTCAGACTGCAGGGTTGTGTTTCAGATTGATTAAGCAAATGATACACAAAGAGGAAATCTCTCCCTTCCATCTCTTAGCTGAGACTAATGGTGAAGTTGAGATGTAGAGATGTGCTGGCATTTGGCTGCTGTAGAGCTGCATCAATTCTCTGCTCTCACTAGTCAAGGGAATTCTAAAATCTTTTCATCTTGCCTTAAAGATACAGAATTGGTTTCCATCAGCTTGCTGAAAGAACCCAAAAAAGGCACGTAGAAACCTGCAGACTTGAAACCCATGGTCAGTCTCAGCTCGTATATTTTTATTATGTTCATTTTCAAAGGACTCCAAAGAACTTGGCAGCTATTAAGGAGGTGGTGGTAGAGCTGTAAATTACATGGCAGTGCCCTGGAAAGAGCCGGTTTCAGTATTTGGAAAGAAGAAAGCTGAAGTCAATTTACTGTATGAGCTGTTGCAAACACTCAGACCTTCTGATTGATAGGATGAAGATGGGAGCAACTTAGGACAGAAGCATTTTTGATGTTGGGAGTTATCTTGGATTATTTATTATCAGAGATGGTTCATTCCAGGCACTGATAATGACAGTGCTGTAGTCACCAAGTCTCAGCCTTAAATAAACTATTTATGGGTGGCATTAAAATGCTGTTGCTCACATCCTCAACGGATTTGGCCGGGATGGACTCTGAGATAACACTGGGATGAGTGGCTGCTTGACAAATTGTCTGGAGGCTCTGCAGGGTTCAGGGTGCTGGTTTTCCTCCTGCTCTGTGACCTTTAGCAAGGCAGTTCCCTTCTCTCTGCCCACCTCCTGCCTGGCTGGGACTGCCTCAGGCTGTACAAATCTGCAGCGCCTGGAACAGCAGGACAGGGATGTTGGTAGAGGCTTCTTGGCAGCAGAGGGATGCCAGCAGCAGATAATCACCAACTGGAGTCATCGGGTTTGCATAAACACAAAGCTGCTCCCTCGGAGACAGTCTGTGCCCTGAACAGACTCTCTGGGCCGGCTGTGAGCCCCTGCTGACAGCAGATCTGTCCCCGGGGCTGGTTCCTCCCTGGGGCACGAACAGTGCCGGGCTCTGGGGAATGTTTGTGAAGAAAACCAGAGAAGATATAAAGCTTTGTTTTTTGTTTTGTGTTTTTCCATGCAGGGTATGGTGGTTTGGCATCTGTCGGGCAAACAGATTAAGAACAGATGGGGGAAAATGTGAAACCCCGTTGATCTCTAAGGGATTATTTCAGAAACACGGGGAACAAACATATGCTGGATTCTGGCCCCTGCTCTTACGTCCTTTCTGCAGGCACTGCCCCAAACGTGTTTTGTGCTGATGAACTGTGCCTTGGGCACCTCCAGTCTGCCCCTCTTATACTGCTGCTCCCTTCCAGCCCCCGCCTCAGGCCTTACCTGGGCTGTACCAGGAAGCTGCTGGGGATTCCTTCCCCTGCACAGTGAGAAGGGCTGCACCCTGCCCTGAGCCTGCAGGCACAGAGACCGTGACCCCTTCCTTTGTCCATGCTGGAGGTTCCCAGCTCTGACTGTTGGTTTATTGTCCCCCTTAAAGCCAGCTCGGGTCACCAACATCCCCGAGCGCGTCCCCGATCCCATCCCCGAGCGCGTCCCCGGGCGCCGCTGTTCCGCCCGCAGCCAGCAGAGGGCCCCCGCCGCCCGCGCACCGCGCCTGCCCCGCGCTGGGTGCGGGCAAAGGTGGGAATGGATCAGGAATTACTTGGGAATAGTTCGGGAATGGGTCAGGAATAGATAGGGAATTATTTGGGAATAGTTCGAGAATTATTTGGGAATAGTTCGGGAATTCTTCAGGAATGGGTCGGGGTCGGCCGCACACGGGCGCCGGGACAGCGCGGGATGGACCCGGAGGAAGAGTAAAAGTAAAACCTCAGGGAAGAGCGAAAGAAGTGTGCAGCGACCTTTGAAAATGCTACACCCACTGCGTTATGTAAGCTCATCCAAGTTACATCTCATCAGTGAGCACTCATCTCTCTAAATCCCCCCTTCTTTAGGGACCTGGGACCCACAGAGAGAAAATGGAGTCAGAATAATTTAAAGCTATGTACACCACATCTGTGCTCAAGAAATAAATCAGTACCTCAGTTCCTGAGTGGTGCTGTGGGAGATGCCCATGGTGCCTGGATGAGCCTGGGTTTTGGTCAACTGGCTACCCCTTCCCTTCTGACTGTCCCCTGTATTGGAGAGAAATATGGATTTTACTCCTGGCCCACAGAGGAAATCTTGGTCTTCAATGAGCTATTGAGCAAAATACCTGGAGCTGGAAAAGGAATACAGAGAAATGTGCAGAGAAACATACCTAAGTCTGGGAGAAAGTACTGCTGCCTTTCACCACAAATGGGCCCCCATACAGCTCTCCTGAGGAATATCTGGATAACGTGGAACCTTCCAGGCATGGCAGCAGCACTTTGTGGGCTTTGTGGTGCTGGAGCTGAGCCTGGACGTGGCCTGTGGACTCTGCACCTCACTGGGGGCTCCCCTGTCCACCTTGGCTCTTGCAGGAATAACCATGGCTACAAGCATGGGGCTCCTTCACCTCCCACTGATCCCTGGCTGTAACTGGGATCAGCTGTGGGACAGCACCCAGGAGGTCCCACTTGGCTCAGCAATTTAAAACTGTCTCTATCCCAGAATCAGCACAAGCCAAATCTCTGTGCAACACCTTCAGGGATACATTTTCAGTAGAACCAGTGCATGTGGCAGCTGAAGTGCCTGGCTAACCAGGGGAAAGATGAGGTACAGCCAACACCCAGGTGGACCTTGGGTCCATAACAGAGGCCAGACCCCTCAGTGGCTGTAAAAGTCCTACATTAGGCTTTAAAGATTTGTTAGCTGTAATTAAGCAGCTTTCTGGTCCCATCAGTAGATGTAACAATCCCTTCTAGCCCATTAACAAAAGGAGCTGGCAAGCCTGGATTTGATGACTGACTGAACAATATGAAGAGGTGGTGATTTGCTGGCGATGTGTTAAAACAGGCAGCAAATCAGCTGGCAACCTGCACTGGACTGAAACAAAATCAAAGCAAGAGGCAGATGACTTTGAATGGGCTCCAAAGGTCACAGAGAAACAAGGAAAAACTGATAAAGTTCACAGGAAAACAGAGCGAGCAGAAGGAGCACGGCATCTTCTTGGCACTGGGAGCGGTTGGCATCCGACTTGGAACGAATGTATTTCTGAGTTAAAAAAATACATTTATCTGGAGGGAAGCTGGAGGCATAAAACCCAAAATGAACTGGTGCATGTGAGCCTGACTGCTCCAGCACTGGGAGAACGTGCAGGGACTGTGGTGCTGGCAAAGGCAGAGTTGCTGTGGAGCTCCAGTGCCACAGGGACAGTGACACTGGGGACAGAATCCAGCGGTGGCTGCCCCTGTGGTGGGTACAAGAGCTGCAGCACTGTAACTGCACCCTGTGGGTGCTCCACACTGTCCCATCAGTCACAGATCAGGAGAACAATGCAGAAGAATTAGCTTCAGCATCAGAGCTCAGAGGCCAATGGTCCTTACATGAGGCAAGACAGAACCACGCATGAGAAAGAAGCAAAAAAGTCCCTTTGCACTGAGGATGCACCAAAGTGGGAAAAGCACTGCCAGGGCAGTGCAAGGAGCTCAGAACACCCTGGAGGAGGGATGAACATCCCGAAGGTGGGATGCCTAGAGCAGAGGAGGATGAGTGTTAGTTGGTACTTTCCTAATTACAGGATCTGCTTAGCTATTTTAAGCCATGTTCCATGCAATATTGAAACACACAAGTTCTCATCTTTTGGCAGTTTGGTTGGTACAGCATCTAATTATCCCTGCAGCTTGGGGATGGTAGAAAATGCTTTTCAGGCACCCAGCAGAGATAAAATAGGTAGAAAATGTGCAAGCATTCCTTTCTCTCTTGGACTTTGGCAAGGGCAGAATCCAGCTCCCACAGCACCTCCTGCACATTTGTCTTAGTGTTTGCATTAGGAAGGCTTGGAGCAACCAAGCTCAGAGAAATGGGAAACACAAAAGGGAATGGGTTATAGCAGTTCCTCCCAGTGCTGTGACATGAAGGGCTCAACTCAGTGTGTGAGTTGCAAACTTCCATTAGTTCCTGAGGGGTTGGAGCTCCTGAGGGCATCACCTTCCTGCAACCAGCAATCTTCAGCCTGGACGTCAGAAATACCCCAGTCCACATGCCAAACCTGGAGCTTCTGACTGCCCCCAGCTGATGGCACTGGGCTTTTGGGATCCATGGGAGAGACCTTCCTGAAGATCCCAGCCTGAAGCCTCTTGGAAAGAATGTCTAGGTTTTGTAATGAAAATAAATCTTATATCCTGCAAGCCCCTGCCTGTCGCTGCCATGGGGCTGGGGGTGTTCATGGGAGGGAGGGATTGTATCAGTGCTGTCTGGTTTGGGTGGAGGAGTGGGTGGGGGATGATGCCATTTCCAATTCCTAGCAGGAATCTGGATCTGTCTGTGCTGGGAAATTGCAAAATAGAACATTGTGCTAATTAATGCCAAACAGGAGGGGTTTGAATATACATCGTCAGAATAACCTTTAGTAACCTCTAGATGCCTTCCATCCACGAGTGTCTCATAAGGAGTATTTATATTTATTATGTGGCAATGGAAATGCATCTCAAGAGTGACCTGCCCAGTGCAACCATAATGCCCAGTGAGGAGAGAATTGTCCAACGTGCACAGAATGAAACACCCTCTGTTCATTCACGCTCTGGGAGTGCTGGTTTCACCACTGGCAGCCCTCTGCACTAACTAAAATACCTCTGAGCCAGTCCAGCAAGTTTTTTTCCAGGTTTTCCTTCTCCATGGTGTAACCACAGATTGTGCTCTATGGAAAGCTTTGAAAAGTCTAGAGTTACTGTAGGTTGCAGTGGTTGGATTTGATCCTAAAACAATGAAACCAAATGTGAGAAGGACACAGATGGCTGTCGCCTCTGTGCCATTTGGAGTGGGGTTTGGCTTCCAGCCAGGCAGCCCCATGCCACAGGTCTGCAAATAAAGGCAGCAGAGTTGGATGCAGGGGTGCACTCACCTCTGGCAGGCTGTGGCACGAGGGTAAAACAGCAGGGAGATCTCAGAGAGGGCAAAAAGGTCACCACACCTGAAGGACAGGGGATTTAAGGACACAGGGTCATCAAATCCTGACTTCACTAGAGGAGAAGGAGGCTTTGCTGTGGCTCCTGAGGCGCCTGGATCCTGTGGGCTCTTGGGCATGGAGAGCCTGACAGCCCTTCCCTGGGGGAGCCCTGTGTAACATCAGCTCCTTGGGATGGGGACACTCAGCCCAGCAACCAACAACAGAGAGGCAGAGAAGGGAAGAGCCTGATGAAAGGAGGAATGAGAAGAAGCCATGGGAAAAGAATTCAAATTGCCTTGACCGAGGGTGCGCTGCCAAGGTCCAGGCCTTGAATTGAGCGTGGTGTAAGGGGATGTAAACAAAACTGCATCCTCTGGCTCCAGGGCTGGATTTAGTCCTGTCACGAGTTCCAAGAAGACACAAAGGGGTAAGACTGGGCTTCAGCCTCCCATTAAAAATGCTCTTCTCCAGCGAGACACTGGTAATAGAGCAGATATCTCTGATAATTAAACTACTAATCATCCCCTTTTAAAAACTGCCTGATGGTTCCCATCTCAATCTCCTGTGAGGATGGGGAGGCTTAGAAATTTAATACAATTCTGTGGTTGAGTTAAACATCAGGCAGGTTTCAGACTGTGCTTTACTAGAACCAGATGAATTTCTAAGCTCAAAATCCAGCATACAGAATGCTGATTAAGTTTGATCTGGTGACCATCTGTCCTTGTGTTTGTAGTATGAGTAGCTAAATGAAATTCTGGAAAAAAAAGGGTTATCTTAAATACACACAGGATAAAGCAAATTGAAGAAAGCCCCTTTCACTGTTGCTATGTGAATCTTCTCAGCAAGAGGGGAAGATTAGGTTAGTCTCTGAAGTTACATATGCTCAAGTTCACTTTTTTGGACTCTCAGAAGCTAAGACATCAATCTGTAACTTTTGCTTGAATTGCATCTTGTGAATTTTCATTTAACTGCACACCAAACCCCAGCAGACAGTTATGTAGTGAGAAATGTTTCATGGTCACACAAAGTCAGTATCTTGGAAGGTGTAAATTGGTGCAGCTCAATGCAATTTCCCTCCCTCTCCAACTTGACTTGGGCCAGCAATCACCCCAAATTGCTCCCCCACTCCTTCATCCTTTAATCTATCTATACCTATTGATTTACCCATCTTTTTACTTAGATAGAGCAAGTGAAGACAATTAAATTACGAGTAATGGCTCAATAACCAACCAAAGTTCAGCTAAGAGCAGAGGTGATGGCTGCCAGAATTTTTTTTCCCCCAATCATAATGGAAATTCGCTGGAGAAAAGAACAGTGAGATAAATGATGGCATAACATAACGCCCTCCTTTGAAGAGAGCCAGCTAAGAGGCTGGGCCCATCTGTAGACTGAATAGGGAAGAAGAGAAAGTATTGGGAAATGCAGAAAAATAGCTCTGTGGGGATCACAAATAGCAAAACAGACAGTGCTTGTCAGGCTTTCGAACGGAAATGGTTTCCAACATGCAAAGGCACCAGCTTGGTCCCCAAGCCCCATCTCAAGGCACTGGCTGCTCCGTGTGAAGCACCACAGGGAGTGCAAAGCAAAAACAAATCCAGTCTGTGTCCTCTGCCAGCTTTCCCCAGCTGCCCAGGGGACTTTGCTCTTTGAAACTGAGGGTATCTGTGCTTTAAAAGGAGTTGTTCACATGTCAGCACGTCAGCCTGTGACCAACAGAGAGATGCTGAGGATGGCTGCAGGGCCTGGGCTGGGTGCAGGACAGCTCTGCAAGAGGAGGCAGCTCAGCAGAAACCACAGCAAACCCGGCTGGCTGAGCTTTGGGGACTGCCCTGGCTGGGGGAAGCTCTCTGCTACTAGGGGAGCTGCCTGTTCCAGGTATTCCCAGTGCTCACCCCGAGCCTGGCTGCTTGATCTCCTGGTAAATGGGAGAAGTCTGCAGCTGGGATGCTTTTCTGGGGAAGAGAGAGCCATGAGAAGCCCCTTGTGGGGGGACAGGAAAGGAGTTTGGCATGAGCAGCCAAGCAGATGCATTTGAAAGCCCATGTTTATTGCCTGGCTGGCTCTGGTGACTCCCTGCATGCCCAGCACATGCTCCTGCCTGGGTTAAAATTCACCTGAGGTGCTCATTGCCCATGGCTGGGAGGGAGGTCACACAGGCAGTACCTGTGCAAATACATCTGGCTGTGAGAGCCCTGCCATGAGTGTTCAAAGGCTGCAGCTGACACCAGAGAAGTCAAGCATTAGGATCCTTTCTACCTCAGACAACCCTAGGAAAAGAGCACATTGTTTGGACGTCACTGGGCTACATCTATGCTTTTTACCGTGGGCTTTTTCTTTGCATTTTCATTTTCTTTGTGAAGTTTAAAGAGACGCTTGTTTTTCTTGCTAATTCTTTCCTCCCGGGTGCTGATAGGGATCTCTGTAACATGAGGCCAGCTGGAAGAAATTCAAACTGCTTTCTAAATGTTGTTATGATAGCGTGTGGGGGACATGTCTTTGAAGCTGCTGGGCTCTGGAGAAGTTAAGGGCAATTAAACTCTCTTTCTGGAATAAATTTGGAGCCCCTACCTGTGAAAACATGAGCCACTAGCTGGTGTCACCCCATGCCAACCTCTAGGCAAAAGAAAACTTAAGTAGATGCTACTCCCAGATGTTTCTGCATTCTGGGAGGACGAGAGCCACGTCCTGGTGCAAGGGAGGCTGCAGCCTGGCTGTTCCAGCTAAACAGTCCAGTTTAGGTGGAGGTGTGAAAGTGCACTGATTTGTGCTTCACATTTCAAATTAAGCCTTCTTTTAAAGCAGGAGAAGGAGTAAGGGAATCCTTTCTCCTGCCTTCTTGCTCCAAAAAAAGGTAAATATTTTCAAGTCACTCACTGGAAGCAGAATCTGTTGTTGGCAAACACGTGAAGCAAGTCAAGGCTTTCCCACTTTCTCCTTCCCAGCTCTTTCTGGGTTGAAAATGCCCATGGAGCAGGGCTCTGTCAGCCCCGTGGATACCCTTCCACATGGCACACGTTGGGTATCAGCACCTTGGCAGAGATAAAGGAGGCAGAAAAACAGAGAAGCCCTCTAGGGAGGAGATATTCAGCCTATTCAGCCTAATGTTTATATTACTGATTCAGCCCTAGTGTAGGGAAAAAAAATAAAAAGGAAATAAAGGCTTTCCTCAGAGCCAGACTTTCAGAAAAGCCCAGTGGTTTATGGAGTGCTGGCCCTGTTTGAAAATCTGGCTTCAGTCATGGCTACTGAGCCCTCACAAGTTTCTTCTTCAGAGGAGAAGAGACTTGATGGGACTCAGGCATGGTGGGAGGCTGACAAGCCCTCATGAAAGACATTTGTGATGTGTGGGGCCTTGGAAGCAACATGAAGAGACAGCCAAGAGCCCTGAGGAGCTGGAGAGGAAGAGGCTGCACATGGTCTGAGAATCCAGGTCTGCTGGGCTTCTCCTCCCTCCCCTCCTTCCCTTTGTAGCTGTTTCCTGCACAGGCAGTTTCTGTAGGCATTTCCTGGCAAGGCTGCACAGCCAAAGTTGCATTTAAATTTTTTGTTTGTTTGTTTGTTTTTTTTCAAACGCCACTTTTCAGAGTTCGAGTGTGTGTGTGGAGCAGAGAAGTACAAGATGAATGCAACTTTATCAGCAGGGACAAAGCATGAGGAGGTTACAGCCAACTCTAACAGACTCTACATCAAATCACACAATCTCTCAAAACACACAGTGGCAAAAGCAGCACGCTGCCTGCCTGGAGGCAGCCCACTCCAGCTTTGCAGGGCTCTGCTCCATCATCCCCTCCTTTCCCCAGGGTGCAAAGCAAAGCCCACAGCAAAGCAGGTGCCCTCTGGCCAGCTCCTGGCCCTGGGTGCTGCTGCTGTCATCACCCTGTGCTTCCAAATCCCTCCTCTCTCCATGCACCTGCTTGCTCTTGCCTTTTCCACGATGCTAGGAGTCTTTTGGAGCAGGAATGGTGTGTTTATGTGGCTGTGCAGCAGTTTTTGTAAAGGGGCCCAGTTTCCTGGCTGAGGGCTCCGAGCACTCCAGTATCCACAGCTCACTGGACTTCACAATTCCCTGCCTTGGAGGAGATAGCGTGGGGCCATTTTCCCTCTTTTTTGGCTACAGGAAGGCTTGGCAACAACCTCCAGTGGGGATGTATTCACCCTTCTATGCCTGCAGTGCTGTGGCAAAGCCCTGGGAAAGGCTCCCTTGGTGGGAGGGTTTAGGATAAACATCCACAGCTCTGAGGAATGAGAAATCCTTGCTCCTGCCCCACAGGATGGGGAAGCACTGGAACACCCTCACCAGGGACATCTAATTGCTATAAATAATGGCAGCTGCAAATAGAGAAATCAGACAAACAGCTTTGGCTCTGCCTGGTTTCTCTTGGTTCCACAGATGACCAAAACTAGGGTGATATTTGACAATTCTAGTGCCAGGCAGGGCAGGCAGGATTGGAAAAGAAAGAGATCCCTCTTGACATCTCCTGTGTGCATAATGCTTTATGAGGGTCAGGCACGAATTCTGAAGTCCATGACGACCCCACACAAGAACTGATGCCAGGTTGGCCCAGAGGATGCAGCTGAGATCTGCCAGCTAATTATTTCATTAGTCATTCTAAATAAGTGACTCAGCCAAGGATGAGCACACCCAGCTGTGACACCTGTAATTGAAACGACACAGAGAACAGGATGAATATCCCCAGATAAGATCCAGGGAAGGCACTCCTGCTGCTCTGCCTGATTGAGCCTCTCCAGACAAGTGAAAACACAGAGCAGCAGCCCAGGTTGAAACGCCCACGAGCAATTAAGCAGAGGGAGCGTCCTGGCAAGAACATTGGCAGGTGAAGGTGTCCTAAGAACACCCAGGAACCACTGAGGACAGAATCACCCTGTCCTGAGCTGCTGACCCATCTCCCCTGAAATCACACCATGCTGAATGGTCCTCAATCCAACCCTTCCCCCCTGTGCCAGAGCAAGTGAGAGCCCAGTGACTCTCATTCCCTTAACTCCATCAAAACCCAGGAATATGGAGCAGCCTCCAGAACTGCCACCCTCAAAACCCAGAGTACAGAGTGTGTTCCAGAATAAAAGCAGTTTGAGCAGTGTCAGCTCTGCCTGTGTTTGTTTCTATGGAAAATTGTTACTTTAATGTGAGTCATGGGAGTAATTAAGGGATAAATAGCAGCACTGCAGTTCATCAACACGCTGGTGCCATTGCAAAAGCAAAGGGAAGTGTGTGCATTCCTACAGACACACAAATCCAGCCAGGGTGCTGCCAAAATAACTGCTCCCATCTTTGGGGCTTTGGCAGTGTCCCCTGGTCTTAGGCTGGTGTCTATCAAGAATAGCTGATGTCATTTACCAGAGAATCTGAGAGGTTAAATCTTAAATCCATTTAAGTCAGGACACACAAGAAAGGGACCAGTGCAGGAACACAGCCTCATAAAATGGGGCAGGCTCAGATGGCTGCTGTTTGTTAAACTTGACAGCAAAAGAAAAACATATTGCACCTTCACTGATTTTTCTTTCTTTTGTTCTTCTTTTCCCTTTAGGATATGCTGAACAAAAGGAAAAGCTTGCAGATGTTCCCTGTAAAAGCACTGACTGAATGGCAACTGTGACAGTGCTGTTCTAGCCCTCCCTGTGGGATCACCAGGGCTGCAAATCAGGCCAGCCTGGGTGGAATTTGGGGGATCTGAGGAAAGACTTGAAGAGCAGTGAGTGCCAGGAGTGCTCTACATTTGCCCCTGTCCATGTGGAAAGACACTTTCTCAGCTGAAATCCATTCTGCGGCCCCTTCCTCTCTATTCCTTTCTCCTTAGTATTTGCAGATGATTTCAAGCAACTCAGTTTTCCATTCTCTAACGAGCAATTTAAATGCTAAAGGGCAGTGCCTCTCTTGAAGGCAACTGAAGCCAAGGGAGCTGTGACAGTTTATGCCAGCTGAAGCATTGCCTTTAAGTAAATGTTTTAAACTTTTCACTAAGGAGCCTAAAATAAGCCATAGCATGAAACATTAAGAGCGAAGAATGAACTCTGGAGACCAGAGGGATTTGGGAAATGAAATGAGATCCATCTTGCTGGCACATTTTCCCCCCTTGTCTATTTCTGGAATTTAAAAAATTCCCCCAGATTTGTCTTTTACAAACCAGCCTTTTGTTCAGTGAGCAGCATCCCGATTCACAGAGAGCAGGTGAGCTCTGGCAAGGTAGGATGCAAAATACAGAGCTGGAAACTATTAATAATATCTTTTACTGCTGGAGAAGCAAAGAGCTTGGCACAGGTGCTGTTTGTTTTCTTTAACAGGCTTTTCAGCTGTGCAACGTGCAAACAAACAGGAGAGGAACAAGATTTCTAGTTGGGGAGCAGGGCAAGTCGTGATGAGCCCAACTCTTCTCCAGGGCACTGTGATCCCTGCCAGGACCCAGGAGGTTTTCCTGGGGGATTTTGGATGGGTTTGACCATGCAAGGTGTGTTCACACAGCTGAGTGGGAGGCAGCCTGGCTCTGCTCAGCAGACAGGCTCAGGAAAGCTGGGCTCTGACTCCTGCCTGTGGGATTAACTTTTGAGGGGACCCCAGCCTGTCACTTAAAGCCCAGTTCTCCTGCTGGCTTGCAACCACACTTTCCACTGACTTTAAGTGGAGAGGGGGATCTTTGTTGCTTATGAAAACTGAGCTTCCAAAAACTTCACTCTCCCCATGTTTGAAACAAGGAGAATATTTTGAGATCAGTGGATAAGAACACCTGGGAGTGCTAATACCTATGTGCCCTGCCAAGATACTGGGAGATTAAGCAAATATTTTGAGGGCTGTAAGATCTTATGAGGTGGGTATGGGGCTGTTTAGTATATCAAGGATATATTTTTCTCCTTCCTTTCATTTTTTTCCACAAATGGAAGAACTCAGGCAGAGAGGGGGCTACTGAGACTCATGAAGGGAGTCTAAATTGAAAACAAAGAGCACATCTAATGGCACCCTAAGACTTGGCCTGAATATCACCAAAGAAGACATAGCTGAAAAAGTAAATTATTTTTGGGGATGCTGGCTGCACAGGCTATTATTCCAAACAGGATGTTATGAAGCTGATAAGGGTTTAGAAAAGATTTTCCCTGTAGTGGGAGACTGCATCCCCTCAGTTTGGGGCAGTATACATTCAGGAAGACAATAGACTGGAGTGTGTGCAAAGAGAATAAAATGAATGATAAAGAGGTTTTGAAAACATGACCTGTGAAAAAAGGTGGAAGGAAGGGAATTTGTTTAGTCTAGAAGAGAGAAGAATGAGTGGAACATGATAATGATCTTCCAATATTTGCAAAAGGGATGGGAACTGTTCTCCAGAACTTTGGGAAAGGCAAGAAGAAATCAGCCTAATTTATTGCCAGGAAGTTTTAGACAGTACTGTAGGTAAAGCCAACTAAAGAGAAAGCCCTAGGATGGGCTGCCTAGGGAAATGGGAAATGTCCATTATGGGAAGCTTTTAAGAAGAGACTGTAGCAATTCAGATATAAACTCAGGTACTTTACAAAACAAATCATGGTGTTTGCAGAGACAAGAATACCCCAGCGTGGGCAGACAGTTACTTACACAAAAGTGTTTTGAAAGTCACCCAGGTGTAACAGCACTGAATAGCAGTTGATTCATTCCAAATTAAATAAGTATAACTGGTGTGGGAGTAACAAACAGCATTTTTGTTTCCAAAATTGCTTTTAGACCTCATCTCTAAAGAATAAGTAGTTTCTTAAAAAGCACTAATGACAAAGGAAATTACAGAGAAAGGTGGCTGTGGTCCTGACCTCAACAGGAGAGTGCTACAGCACCTGGAGGGCTTTCAAAACTGGCAGATGAGTATAATTTATCTAATATAGACTCTGACTCAGGTAGTGCAGCCTTAAGAGGATGCACCTTTATCTCTGTCTACTCTTCCTCTCACCTTCTGTGCCTGAAGAGATAAAACATAGCAACTTTATATGTAATTTTACACTCCTAATCACTGGCCCAAGTGATTAGGCTGCTCTTGCAGCCCTGTCTCCCTGCAGTGTGGAAACCAATCCTGCTACACCTCATGATGGAGAAAGTTCAGGATTCACTCCCCTGCAAGGCACAGGGGAGGATATCCCTCCCAGGCAGGACATGGGAATGCTGCAAGGGCAGGAATGCAGCACGTACAGGGCTCATGGCACAGGGATGGTGCTGGCAGTGGAGGCCACTCTCTCACCAGCCCAGGCAGAAACCTGCAGGCATCTCCTGCCAAACACCCCAACAACTCTTTTTGCAACACCTGATCTCTAATTAAAGGCAAAACATCCATCCCCAAAAGGCTGAGCCTTGAATCTTGTGAGTGCTGCTGGTTTGGAAATGAGAAGATTTGCAGAAGTGCTGTTCTCTGATCCTCTCAAAAGGCAATCTCCAGTCTCCTGATGGGAAGAAGCAGCAGCATATTGGCTGAGAGGAGACCACAGGCTGCTGATAATATTTGGGTGAAAACCCACACCCAGTTATGTTATTCATCCAAAATCCCCTCCAGGGCTGTTTTTTGAACAGCACCTGGAGAAATTCTGCTAGAGGATGGTAGCACAGGCCAAAGAATGACTCAAAACCACCTACTTGTTTTAGGATATTAAATGGTCTGAAAGGGTTGGATGCACCACAGGTGAGAGGTGGTTGTGTGGCACTGCTGCATAACAAACCTTCTGGAAGCTCTGGGTAAGAATAAAGATAATAATTCCTATCTTAGAGACACAGCCTTGCTCTCTTCTGCAAGGGCAAGGCTGTGCACAGCCAGCTTCTTTGTGAGCCCAGAGATCTGCTCTGCACCAGTGGGAATCAGGATGTTCCCAGGGTGGGATTCACAGCTGCATGACAGCAGCACATCCGTGTGGGGCTGCAGGAATTTGATGCAAGCACTCCCCTGCTTAATTCCCTGGAGACTGCCTGGTTGCTCTGATTTGCTTGCCAGAAGTGCTCTTGTGTCTGGGCCTCGCTGCAGGGATGCCCTGTGTTAGTTCCTCTTCAATTTTTCACTTTTCTTTTTTTTTTTTTGCCTAGGAAACCTCTTGTTAGGCAGGACTGAGCGTCCTTGAAAGCACCAGTTATAACAAACAACCAGGGGCAGAGCTCAGGCAAACGCTGCACGAGTCACAGGTCACAGCTGGAAGTGGTTTTAGGGGAAATTCAAAATTACTGTCAAAAGCAGTTCTCTCTCATTTTAATTGTAATTGGTTAATCTCATTTTATTTGCCTTGCGGCTATGGCTGTGAAGCTCAGGAAACTCTCAGGGCCCCTGCTCTGCTCTCAGTTACCCTGGGAGCAATTCTGGAGCCTTCAGCAGAGTTACTTTGGGTTTATCCCTTGTGCCACCGAGACCAGAGGCCAGTGCTCTGAAACGTCCTTGGCAAAAGGAGGAATGAATGTGGCAGGCGGCTGTTCCTGCTTCACAAATGAAACCAGACAAATGGCATTCACTGATTTAACCTTCTGTGTGGCCCCTCTGCTGAGCTGCCAGCTCAGGGAGTGATGGTTTTCTGTGTGTCAGTCTATTCATCCTCTCTGGACCTGCAGGAGAGGAGGAATGGGCAGGGCCACAGGTGGGAAGATGTGAATACAAAGCCAGGGCAGCAACAGAAAGCCAGCAGCAGCAGTGTGCTCCTGCAGGCATGGAATGCACCATGCACAGAGCCATGGGCAGGCTCTCTGCTGAGAGGTGAAACCTCTCCCTGCAGTACGCCCAGGGCATTGTTAGTCCAGTGGTGTCCCATCCAACTGCAGAGAAAACAAACCCCAGTCCAGTGGTGTCCCATCCAACTGCAGAGCAGACAAACCCCACTGGTTTGATGGGACCAGTGGTGTCCCACCCAACTGCAGAGCAGGCAAACCCCACTGGTTTGATGGGACCAGTGGTGTCCCACCCAACTGCAGAGCAGACAAACCCCACTGGTTTGATGGGACCAGTGGTGTCCCATCCAACTGCAGAGCAGACAAACCCCTCGGGCTGGGCAGGAGCTGCTGCAGACCCGGGATGCGTTAAGGAGCCGGCAGCGCCTGGGGAGGAGTTTGGCACAGACACGAGTGAACACATCTGGCAGGGTGTCCAAGGCCTCTGTCTCCCCACCCTCTCCTCAGCACACATGTGCAGTCACATGGAATTTGCTGTTTTGACTTTCAGGGAAGTCCAAAAGCTGTCGAACAGCGATCGCATCTAACACCACTCATCATCACCATCAATTGTTCTCCAAATGAAACAGGCCACGTCGCCAAGCAAAATGCTTGGGAAGATATTTTTCCACTGGACATGCATCCAAAATAAATACAGGAAAATCTCCTTCTCCAAGCACTTTTCCTGATTACTTTTCATTTGAATCATTAGTAAACCCGAGATACACACACAATAGCACAAGACTGATGAAAACCCACTTCAACATAGTGCCCCATTTTTTTTCCCAGAGATTAATCCTCTTTGTTATTCTCAGTGTATGAGAAAAACATTCCTCCTGCCTATCCAAAGCCAAAAAAAGATGTGCACATCTTCACATGTGCATCCCTTGTTACATGGATGCTTTCTGCAGCTGGTCATTTTAGCCCTGAAGAATGCTTTGGTGGGTTCCTGCCACTGTGTGTATAAGCCCATATTTACTGTTAAATCTGTCTGCCCTAACATGCCATGTTGAGATGAGATCCTGTTGCTGCAGCTTTGGGATTTTGCTTCAAGGGAACACCAAGGTCCACCTCTGTGACTAAATCCCATCCCAGACAGATTCCAAGTTTACTGCCCTGGTTTACACAGGGGCAGGGAACAAAGCCCATATCTCAGTGAGGACTGAGAATAACGACCACCTGCACTGAGATCTGCAACCAGGGCAGAAGCACAAGGAAAGGAGAGCTTGGAACAACAGCCATGGCCTTCCCTCACTGCCTGTGTCCAGGAGCTCTCAGCACTCATCCCTTCACTGCACTGCTCAGCGTTGCTTCAGGAAGGGCCTGGAGCAAGCCATGCTCATCAAGGCCGGAGCTTAGCTCTGCCAGGATCTGAATCCAAACCACACAGAGCCTCTACACTTCAGTGGGTCCCACCCAAATGGCCCAGGTTCACTCAAACCTCAAACCAAGACCTGTCCCAGGTCTGTGCACAAGACCTTCTCTCTTTTTCTCTTTGTCCAAATCCCTGCCTGCAGCGGATGTCCTGGAGAACCTGGCTTGCAGCTGGAGACCATAATGAAACTTACAGAATGTTCACTCAACTCCAGTAACCCAGAGATGGGAAAGGCAAATTACAGGCCTCTAGTCCTTGGCTTTTGTGTGCTGGCATTGCCTTTAAATGTGCTAAACGCTATGGACAAGAAATGTTCTGGTTTGCAAGAAAGCAGGTTTCAAGCCAACTGCTTTTACTTGGTGGATTTTCTAATGGCTCAGTATCCATCTCTGCTCTTGTCTCCACTTCAGTGTGACAGGACAGATCACAAGAAATGGATGAGCTATGGTACAAGCAGGTGGGACTCCAAGGATTTTCCAGGCTCCATCCCACACCTGGCATAACAGACACCAGCCTGGTTACTTATTTCTCTGCAAAGCAGTGGGCAGCCCAGGGCCCCATCTGGAGGTGACTACATCTAAATGGAAGCCATTCCTTTCAATCTATCCTGACATCTGCATGCAGCTGAGCCTCACTGCTTTTTGCAGTGAAGGTGGGAGTGTTTAGACATGAAACATGCCAGAAGCTGAAGCTAGGATTGTACCACTGCTTAGAGAACCAGCATTACCAGCACCTCCAGTCTTATTTCTTAATGTAATTTATTTTGCCATGCTTTGGATTGCTTCCTTGGCTGATTTCTAACAAGGCCTCTGCCTGGCTGTGAGAGCAGCCCACAGCTCAGGCTGCTCAGCTCACTGCTGTGCTCCTTCCTGGGATGACTTGGAGCTGGTGGCCTGGCAGGCACATGTGCTGCAGTGTCACAGCCTGGGAGGTACCAAACCAGAGCACTGTGCCAAGGGGAAATGTGCTGTCTGGAATGCTCTGTATGTGCTGGAAGTGCCCAGAGCAAACAGAGCTCCGTCCCCTGCAAAGGCAGAGTCACAATCACTGCCTGAAAAGAGAAGCCCTCTCTCTTGGCCATCTGGATCCTGCTCTGATGAGCAGCCACTCAGCACTGAGACTCCTGGAAGGGCTCTACTTCCCCCAGCATGGCTGCCTGTGCCCCTGCTCACCCTGGCCAGCACGAGCTTTGGGATCTCTGCCCTCACTTACTGCTCCTCCTTTTCTGTCCCGTGCTTGTACAGTACAAATTCTCCCCTCAGATGAAGGTGTCCCTCCATACTGGCCTCTGAGCCATCCCACACCAGCAAGGTGGTGGTGCTCCCCAGAGCTGCTGGTGAGTACAGGCCTTCAGAGACCCTGGAATGTCTTTTTGGCCTGGCTCTGCCTGTCCCTGCTGCTACCAGCCCCCAGTGTAAACCAGTGCTCCCAGTCACATCATGCTGGGGCAGCCCCTTGGCCAGCCCAGCACTGTCTTGGGTGAGCCAAGTGGTACAAGACGACAGGAACCTGGCAGAGAACAGATGCTTTCATAAAAAGTCCCCCTCTCAGCAGCCCTCAAAGCTCCCAGCCCCAAGACTTCAGTGCAAATACCTGACATGTACTATAACATTGCCTGAATTTTGGGTGAGGGTTCCCCCTCTTCCTGCTCCACAGCTCACTGCTGACATTTTTCAGGATCAGTGATCCTGATCTCACATGATAAGTTAAACCCAAACCTCCTGAGCCCAGAGAGCAAACAGCCCTGTCTTTCACCACTTGGTGCACCAGAGCTGTGCTGAACTGTGCAGCAGCTCAACCAAGAGCCTTCTATTAACTCACAGCCACCAGCTGGGCTGCAGGCATTGTTCAGACTCTCTCCCAGGCAGAGCTCACAGCAATGTTTCCATGAAAAGCTGAGGGAGGAGGTGGCAACCACGGCAGGGGCTGTGGCTGTAGGAACTGGTCATACCCACAAAGCAGGAGATGGAGGGAGGAGAGGGCTGGGGCTGCATTGTGCTGCCTCATTAGTGCAGACATCCCGACAAACTGGAGCTTTGGAACAAATCTGACTTTGTGTTTCCTCCTTCTTCCCACCCTCACAGAACAAAAATCCTGTCTCTTGCCCAGCCCTACCACCAGAGCACTAATCCTTTGGCTGTGGTGTTGGATTAAGTCTTGGACCCTGAGAAAGCACTTCCAAGCCGCAGTGAAGATTTTGTTTGTTGGGGTCTAACCCATGTGCAGCTCCCAGCTGCCATGGTTGTGAAATTGTGCCTTTTCTTTTGCTTTTAAGCAGCCCAGATGAAGCAAGGAAACGAGGGCTGTTCTGAGAGACTATTCCTAATGGTCTGAAAATAAACCCAGTATTTTTCTTGGCTTGTAAAGGAAAATGGTTACCTTGATTGCAACTTGGTTCTAACACATATTTCAGACAGTAATGAAGACTGCAGATATGAGACTTGTACAGGCTCTGTTACACAAACTTTCACAGGGTTGGTTTTTTTTTTTTTCCTTTTTCTTTCTATTCTAGACCCAAAACTCTGCCTGGTATAGCTAAGGACCTCTAATGGCTTTTTGGGAAAAGAAGCTTTATCTCAGGTGCTAAAGTTGGAAGCCACCTTTTATTCTTTGCCATACTGACAAAAGGGTAATGAAACAGAGCTGGCATTCCATCAAGGCCAGCACTGAAAATTAGGGACAAGACTGCCATTAAAAATAACCAGAGGCATGTGCTTCTACCCCTGACACACCAGTCTTGAAATATCTCCCTTTTGGGTTGTACAGCTTCCAAGGAATAGCAGGAGATTACAATTGCCTCCACAGCCTTTTCCTTGGGACCATCCCTAACCCTAGGCTGCTTTACCTGCCTAGGGTTAGGGTTATGCCTAGGGCAATGGTGATGTGGCTGGAAGCAGATGAAAGGCAGCTGGTGAGGCACGGTGAATCACTCCTGCTGGGAGCCTTCCCTCTTCCAGCAGGGACTGCAGCCAAGAGCTGAAGTGACTCAGGATAGCAGCATGGGCAGATGATGAAGCAGAGGGTGGCACAGCTCTGATCAGTGCCTGTCATGGGGCCAGGCCATGTCAGGTCCAACAGCACCCCTGGGGCAGCAGAACTGCAGCAGCGTTCTTGGTGGGGCTGTCATTGCCACTGATGTTGAGACTTCCTGGCTATCTTTTCTGCCTCCTAAAGCTTAATTTTCTCTTCCCTAGAGAAGAGCAGGAGCTTCCAGAAAACCTGCCTCTCTAGCTGCCTTTAGCCCTACCCTGCCACTGCAGATGCTGAAGGACGGAGAGGAGAGCAAGACTGAGAAAGTGAAGTAAAAGAAGGAACAGGACTGACAGGGGAGAGCACAGGGGGGACAGGCTGCTCTGTTGGGGTCTGTGGCACTGCCACTCAGCCCTGCAATCAGGTGGTGATGCAGAAAGGAGTGAGAGGAGAGCAGACATCCAGCAGCAGGGACAAGCAGGAACATGGCTGTGGCTGTGAGGTGCTGGATTCTGATCAGGCAATCAAGCCTGGATAAGCTGTGCCCAGAATTTCCTCTCCTCCAGTGCCCTGCATAGAGGCTTACAGCTCACAGGGCCACCACAGGGGATGCAAGCACAGATGGGGGCTTGGCTGCTGTTTATGTGATCCCTCCTGGGGGCTCCTGGCTTGCCACAGCCTGAAAAAAATGCTCAGCAATTCCTTGCACCTTTATAGTGGTCTGGACAAAATTTACAGCAAGAAAAAGAGGCCCAGGAAAAGCTGTTTGCATGGTAGGTCCACACAAAGAACACTTAATCCTGGGCTTTGCTACCTGTCACAGTGCATTACACTCCCCTGCAGCTGACCCCCACCGTGGAGCAGAGCTGTTTCCCCCAGCAGCAGGGCTGCCGCCACAGATCTGGGTTTGTGCTCAGGAGGGCTCTTTCCAGGGCATCAGACAAATGGGGAGCTCTGGGAGGTGGGGCTGAGAGTAGGCAAACACCAAACCCTTTTATAGAAGGTCCCACAGGAATTTGTTTTCTTCCTATTTTTAAGTTGAAAAGGATCGAGTTTCACTGCAGGAAATAGTTCTTCTCCTCCTCCCTCCCACACACCTTTAATTTTTTTTTCTACAGCATGTTGGAAGAGCAGGCTGCTGTCTGCCTCAGGTTTCCAAGAATCAGGCAAACTGGAAGCAAAGCACTTGTTATCTACAGCCAAGGAAGCAAAGGGAGAGAGGCTGGAGAAGAGGTGCTCCTGTCTGCAAATGTTCAGAGCCTTAGGGTGTCTTTATTGGTGAGATACACCCTTCCCCATCCCTTTTAATCAGGTTGAGATTGCAATCGAGGTTTCAGAAGAGGTTTCTGTGAAGTCCCTAGAGAAGAACAATACCCAAATTCATTGAAGCTGCCCTGCTTCCTGCCCAGTAGAAGAGTGTCACAGGAAGATCCTGGGAAGGGAGTGCAATACTCAACCCTCAGGGAATCTCTTCTGCATTGTATCACTTGCAGGGCTGACATTTGTAACAGTGCTCAAACACGGGCCTAACTCTGCATTCCTGTTAGAGACAAACACATTCAGTTGGTGCTGTGACCTTAAAATCTCAGTGATCTTAAAATCTCCATGTGCCCAGGCCCTGGTAACACCACAGCACAGGTCCTGCACATTGATAAACCTGCACCATTTGCAGATGCAAAATCTGCATCCATGCATGGGGGCTCTGGGCAAGATGCACTGAAGCCACTGGACTCAAACCTGCAGTTCAAGTCCCAGTCTGTCACTGAGGATTGAGAGCAGGGGCCTGGCTAATGAACAAGAGCCTGATGGACACCTTTTGATCCTCAGCATTCACAGCCACTCCCTTTCCCATTCTGCTGATACTGATCAATTTTGCTCACCAGGCACAGCCACCCTTCCCTCACCTTCTCCAGCTCATTTCTCCTGTTTCCCTTCAGTGACAGTACAGACAATGCCTCCTTTATAGGTGCTCCCACATGCCTGGTGGAAAACCTATTGAGACTAGCACAGTTATATCAATGATCTCCTTTTTATTATTCCTCCTGGCACGGGATTTGCCATTACCTCTCCAGCTCAGGCAATATTTTCCATACATCTTGTCTCAGCCAGTTGTTTGCTCGTTTGCAGCAGGGGGCTTCAGAAGAGACAAAGCTACAATTGATGGGAAGCATAAGGCCAGGCTGCTGCCAAAAGGGGGTTTCCTCAGGGATATCATAGCCTTAGAAATAATTACTACAGTCTCTTTCAACAGTGCTTGTGCACACCTGTTAAAAAAGCTTTGCCTTTGGACCTGTCTTTCTGATGACCTTTGCTGGCCACCTGTTGCTCAAACATTTTGAGTTCACATCCTTCCAATGCAACCAGTGTTGGGTCAATAATTCCCTCTCGCTCCACTGAAGCCAATTGCTTACTCTAGAGTGTGCCAGAGGGCTGTGGCAGAGCAGGACAACCCCTCAAATCCCAGGGCCTGATCTGTGTTTCTGGTCTGCAGAGTGATGTTAGGGTGGTTTCAAGTCAAGTCTGTCAGAGACTCATCTGCAGACCTGTTGCAAGAAAATTTAAGTAGATGTCTGCTCTCCTCACTTCTGTCAGAAGGGCACAGAATAACCAATTACATGCATTTCCCAGGCATCTCAAAATACAAAAGGGCATTTCAAATCCAAAAATCTAACCAAGTTCTTGGGTTTTGCTCTGGTACAGGGATTCAGAAACACCCTCTCTGTTCATGCTAACATTGTTCTGGCCACTGCCCCTTTTATATCTGTTCCATGGACATAAAACTTGAATGGGGCTGAATCTTTCAGACTTCAACAAGTCAAATGTCGCAGTGAGAGTTGCAGTAGTAAAGTTGCTGATGTAACCAACCTTCTGCAAAGTACTTTGGACTAGAAGATTTCTGCTATTATTAGAGCCACAATACTTTCCCTTTTCAGTCACAAAGGGGCAAATAGGATGCTCTGCTCTAAAGTGTATATGGTGGAAACTTGGAAGAAGTGAAAACTAAGCAAGACATACAGGACAAACTAAGGAGATCAGATCTGAAGTTGCAAAACAAACCCAGCTGGCAGAGGGAAGATGTGGATTAGAGCAGACAAAGAGTGAGAGTTCAGCTGGGGAACAGACCACAGCTATCCTGGAGGAAGAAAGGACTTTTCCAGCCCTCCCTTCCCAACACTTTCACTGCAAAGCCTCACAGATTTTGACCTAGAACTGCCCTCTTCCTCCTCCACTCCTGCATGGACTGGCTGTCTGGAACATTATCTCAGCACTGCTCAGATCCCACTGGGTTCTCTCTGCCTGCACCTCCCAGGCTCTGGTAACAGACACCTCTGAGTCAGAAGATGAAACCACTACGTTGTGGTTATTTTCCATGATATTTATTTCCTTCCCTTTTGTTCACCTTTAGGAGCCAGTAGCAGCTCCTGGAAACAAATCCCCCTGCCTGGGTGCAGCCCTCACCAGGGAAAGACCAAGGTCATTGCTGGTCAGACACTGCAAGCCCTGGACTCTCATTAGTAGAACAATATTGCTGCCTCAGTTACACTGGTAAACCCACACACAGTCAAGAGCTGCTTGGCAAGATTCACATTCCACAAACACAGGGTGAGTTCCTGTACCCTCCAAAAAAGTTTGAAGGGTGCTGCAGGCAAGCCCTTCCTATTTCACATGGATCTTCCACAGAAATGTGGCCAGAGCCAGGTACAGCCTAGCAGGCAGGGGCTACCCCCACTTTGGTGGGCCAGGAACACCATGCACATATGGAAAGAGGCCCTGGGAAAAAAGGTGAAGAATTTAGCAAGTTAGAGAAGAGAAACAACAGGAAATGCTGCTGCTGGCTAAGCATCTTCATTCCGAAGTTATTTGTAAATACAGCTCCTGCTCCTATTGTGTTTTTGCCCCTTGGCATTACAGAGGAGCTATAAATACAGGAACTGATTATGCCAAAGTCTGGGAAGATGCTGTAGCCTGACTTCAAGTGTGGGCTGGCACCCCTGCTGTGCAGGGCCAGAATGTGCTGTTCCTCCACACAGGTATTTCAAGCCAGACAGAGGGAACAAATGCCCACAGACCTTTTTATTGTCAGGAGACTGGCAGGGCCTCATCTACAGCCTACAGCCCCAGAATATCTTTCCATGAACACTTCCAGCATGCAAGCCACAAAAGAACACTTTGATCCTTGGAACACCACTGTGGCAGGAGATTGTCCCAAGGAGGGATGTCCAGGTTTGGCTCACAGCACTGTCCAACCCTGAGCACAGTTTGTTTTTCTTGCAGGACAAGGTAGGCAGTGAGGGGCTAGGTTCTCTCTCCAGCTCAACCTTCAGACCATCCACACATTTCAGTGTTGCTTGAACCAAGTGCCAGCCTTGCAGGAGGAATGGGATCCCTATGGGATTTGCCCAGGCACTTTGGAGCAATTCAGAAGGTGACCACCATGAGCAAGAACATACCTGTAAAACCTATGGGCAGAAAAATGGGCTTTTGTGTGTCTGTGTGTGTGCAGTGGGTTCACACTGATAATGCTGTCTGGATTTGCAACTGTCTAGACAATGGGAAAATCAGCATCATGAAACTGGATAGTTTTGTGAAATGCCCAGCCAAATATCTGGGAAATATTTTTGTAATGGTTCTCCTCAGAGGGAGATATGAGCCTGTCCATTAGAGATGCAGCTCTTTTGTCTTGCATTCTGGTGAGGGATGAGGGGTTTTACTAAGAGCCTCATCTGCCATGGTTTCCAGCCAGACACTGGTGCTACTGTGGAGGAAAACACACCCACAGCACAGCCATGGCAAATGAGCTTTCTGTAGGCTGGAGCTGCTGCTTTTCTGGCATGGAAAGGGAATTTCATCCTACGAGCTAGAGGCTAGGACTGTATGAACAGTGGTTTACCTCTGGAAACAAACAGCTAGAAGCCAGTGTCTCCCCAGCCTGGTTTACAGCCTGCAGTTAAGTCCAAAGGATTTTGAGGCTGCAGGGTAAGAGCTCCCAGACAGCAAACAAAACTCCTTCTGAGCCTCTTGCCTGGAGCCCCATGAGCACAGGGCTTAGAGATGCAACGGGATCTCTCATCCTGAACAAGATGCTGCAACCAGAACTGTGCTTGCAGCTGAGCTGGGAAGTGCTTTGTCTCCATGGCCACTCTTGCACAGAGTGTAAGACCCAGTACAGGGAGACACCTGATGCAGAGCAGCACCATGAGAAACAACCTGGATGCAGAAGCCAGGCCAGAAGAACAGGTAAATACAATCTAGTGCCCAGCTGGTTTGCAATACTTGGGGTGAGCTTAGTGGTCTCAAAGTGTTGTACTCTGATTAGCCCTATATGCTCAGGATTTTAAAGAGGAAGGCAGCTTTGCTCTTGAGATAGTGCAGAAGCAGTTCAGAGAAATAAAAGCCACTGTTCCCCCATTTTATGTCAGAGGAAGATACTAATTAATACCCTTCATATCCTATTGAAAGAATTTCCTACCTATGACAAAAAACCAACACCATGAAGTTAACATTTTTGTGCTGCAGATTCTGTTGTTTGACTTTCCTGAACTATTTCTGTGCCCCCATCCATCACAACCCTGACTGGATAATTCCACCCCCCCTCCAGTTTTTCTAGAAGTAATCTTTTGAGTTTTGTGAAGTTGATCTTGGCTCATGGCACACATCCCACATCTGTTTTCCTAGGCCTTACTGTTTGACTCAGAATGATTGCATTTTAACTTCATCCTCCCGCTGCTACCGTCAAGTGTAAAACCCAAACCAAGCACTCCCACCACCCCCAGGGCCCACCTGATGTCTGGGGAGGCACATGTCCCCTCACCTCCTGGTACTGAATAGTGAGAGCTTACTGTAAGAATGCTGACTGCTTATTTATTATTCTTGAAGATGATACGGTGTGAACTGACAGCATAGGTTAAATACAATTATTCTGTATGAGCCAGTTTTCAAAGCTCTCCTTTTGGTTCTTTTCCAAGATCCTTAAAAGCACATCATTAAGGATAAGCATGCACACAGAGCAGGGGGATGTGACATGTTCTTTAACTTGTCATGTTAAAGAAGGTTTTGCTAGCTTTTGAAATCAAAAGAGAGAGAAACTGCCCATCCCTGTTGGGCAAACTGCCCCACACTTCCAGGAGACTTTGGACCAAAGACCTCACTGCTGCAGGTGGCTTGACAGAACCATCCCCAGGTATTGCAAGACACAAAATTTCACATGGAAAATACTTGCTGAAAAGCTTGGTCTCTCAAGATTCAGACTTTCCCAAGTTGAAACTTAAAAACTCCTAATTCTCTTTGAAACCATAAGCTCTTGGCTTCTAAGCACCTCACTGAATTTCAACAGGGGTGACTGGAAGATAAAAATGCTGAGTTCAGTCAGGCAACATGTACATTTGAGATAGGATATGGTCAGGCAAGATCACATCTGTTGGGCATGTAGTCAGAAAATCTCTGCTGATTCATGACCTTCAGATAAATTTGGTTAGATGTGTCTGGCCTGGATATGCTGCCTACCATTCTGCATCTGGTAACAGAGTTAATAAATACTTCTTTCAGCATCGTCCCTTCCTGTGGTATTTTGCTCAGTCCAATTCTGCTACTAGGCAGAACTCAGAAATGCAGGGATCTGCCAGTTAGAGGGGAGGGGTTTATCCCAAGTGCAAAACAGTAAATGCAACAGGAAACATGAAGGCCATGGGTTAACAGCAACTCCATGCCAGAATACCCCCCTTTCCCAGCTCTGAGCACTGCAGAGTTCTGACCATCTCCTAACCCTGTGCTGAATTAGGGCACACAAGTGCTCTACAACCACTGAGCACAGAGCAACATCAGAGGCTGAAAGCTGCAGAGCTGCAGGGACAGAAATGTGCTGGTGCAGCAGACCCAGTCCTGCTCTCTGCACTAGCCCAGAGGCTGCCAGCACAGTTTCTCTCCACCACTGTACAGTGTATCCCTCCCACGTGCTGAGGCTGCAATAAATCCCAACTATTCTCCACTCAGGCATCACTCAAGTGCTGATGGCTACACCAAGAGAACTTAAACAAAGCCACCCCACAAGCCATACTCATTTATCCACTGTCTCACCCCTTTCTTGCATCAGAGGAGGACATGACTAAGAACGGATACATCAGTGCAGTAACAGGATCATCCAAAGCCACGTGTCCCATCAGGGCACAAACCTTCTCCTTTAACAGAAGCAATAAGGGCCTGTGTGTTTTGGAGCAAGGGGGATGTGGCTGAGATTCTTCCTTTGCTGACACACCACAGTGCTAAGCTGCTGTGGCAGGCACCAGAAGGAACAAATGTAAAGTCAAAGGCATTATAATCTAAGGAAGGGCTGGATAAATCCAAACTGAGATGTCATAAAAACATAAGCCAGAATTCATTACCCTTGTAACCAAAAAGAAATTATTGATATGCCAGTTTCTACCATAAATAGCTGTAGTTGAGGGTCTGAGTTTATAAAACATTGAATGACTTACCACATGTTGCACTGGATGGTTTTGGTCGGAAGTCCACAAAGGATCTGTTAGACAGCAATTTCTCCTGTTGAGACAAAAACTCAGAGGTAAATCCTGCCTTGCCAAGCCCAGAAGATAAGCACAAAGACACATTGTTTTAAATCACAGGAGAGCAGAGTGTGCTGGAACAAAGCAAATACAGACTCTAGGGGTGTTTAGACTACAGCCTGTCTGCCTTTTTCCAAGTTGGGCTGAATGAAAAAGCAGTTTACAGCGAGCTCAGGATTACTGCAGTCATGCCAGAGAGCCCCAGCTGCACAGAGCATTGTTCAGTCTGGGACAGCAGCTCATGTTCAGGTGAAGCTTCCAGGTGTTTTCAAGGCAGTGTGGTAGGGAGGAGCTGGCTCACAACAACTGGCCCCCATCCTGTTTTCCCCCATCTCCTCTGTGCATGCCCAAGCCCCTTGCAAATGGGTCCTGCTGCATTTTCTGCCTTTATCCAGTATAGTTTTGTCCCTGAAGATGTGGTGGGTGTGGGCATGGTCAGCAGGAGATATGCCAGGTTTTCCTTTCTCTGCCAGGGACTTGTTTAGTTCCTGTGCCCTGAGCACCTCATTCACCACAGAACTAGGTCTAATATCCAGGTTTTGAACTTGGAATTGCCTGGACTAGAATAGATTGGTGGAGGTATGTAAGAAGTATTGAAAAACAGTTCAGACACTACAAATTCTCCATGCTGATTGCCAAACAGAGGAGTTCTGTTGGTCTCCATGGGATGGGTGGGCTGCCTTTGTCACAGAGGACTCCAAAGCAGGCCCAGTTTGAAGAAGGGGAGATTCCAAGGCTGACCATGAAGCTGGGAAAATGGATCATGGCACAGACTTTCTCACTGTGCACAGTGATGGAGGTGAACAGAGACTCTCAAGAACTGGGCTGAATTCTCCTTTCCCGAGGATTTTGATCACTCTGGGACATACCCTCAGGATTATTTCCCAAGCTTATTAAAACCAACATGGAGAAGCCTTTTGAGGAAGGACCCACAACTTCCCAGGCTCCTGAAGGTCTCAACCCAGCAGTTAAAAGGCAGGAGGGGAGAAAACAGCAGTTGCTTTGTGTGACATGGAGGGCTGAGGAAATTTGAAAGACAAATTATTCAAAATAAAAAGCAGTGCAAAAACAGATTAGGAAACTACTGTGCCGTGACTATTAATGAAGCGATAGAAAATATCAATCACTCCCTGGCCTCTGAAGCTTGCTGTGAGAGAAGAATTAGGAGATTTTATGTTCCAAGTACCAGGAAACCACAGGGCCCTGGTGCCTAGTTTTCAAAAGAACACTGAATCACAGGGAGGAAAGCAGAGTGCTGCAAAGAGCCAAGGGCAGAGTTTAAAAATAGCAGCTTTCAGTTTTGCTGCTTTTTTCTTCTTCTTAAGTGCCTGGATATAGGATCATGTCAGGGGGTGGATAAAGAGAGCAGACCAGCCCCTGTGGAGAGAGAAGTGTTCCTGAATGAAGTACTGCCAGTCGGGGGTTGTGGGCTGCTCATTTTGCACTCCAGCTCTCCCCCTCAAAGGAACCAGTCTCCCCTGCTCCTCCTGCCTGCCCAGCACAAGAGAAGGACACTGGGGGACTGGGGAGCTTTTCAAGCCCATCACTGTGTGCAGAAGCTGGGGCAAATGAGCAAAGCCAGGGGCTGAATGTGTGATCCAGCCAGAACCATCCCCCTCTGGACACACGCAGAGCCAATTTCCCATGGCATTAAGGACACTTTTGAAATGCTGTGCAAGGAATGGGATTTGCTGAGATGTTGGTGCTGATGCTCTGGGTCTGTGGGCAGGGAGAACTGGCAAATGTGCTAAACCAAGAGGAAGGATATCTGACTCCTGACACTGTTCAAATTTCTCCAGCCCTCAGAGTGTGTACTGTGCACCTCTTGAAAGACCACTAGGCCAAAGTCACAGCACCTACCAAAGCAACCACGTGGAGAAGCTGAGTGTTGGTACTTTAGACAGGCAGAGGAAAAGGAGACAGGTAAGTATCTCCTGAAATGGACAGTAAAGTTGGGTAGTGGGGTAACAGTGATGGTTTTAAAGTAGAAATGGGCAGGAACTGCAGAAAGAAATAAAATCCCATCCAAATAGATTGAAAAACAGATATGTCTTTAGGTAGCTGATCTTAGAAGACAAAGCTCTGTGCTTGCAGAGAGGCAGGATGCCCCCATGGGCCTTTGCTTTGTCTGAGCAAAGAGAAGAGAAGCACAGCTGATGCTCTGGATAAGGCTGTCTGCATCTGCCTCTCCAGGGAAGTCTGTGTGCCTTATGACTCACTGCTCAGAGGATGCTCTCAAATCTATAGAGGAATAATTCGTGTAATAAGGGCAGCAAGTGCAGGCTGCCACATAAAATCCTTTTTCCCAATTAAGTAAGCAGAAACACAAACCCTTTTCCCCAGCCTTCTCAGGGACAAAACAAGTTTTTCACTGCAATAAGCTATGATTGAAATGGAAGGTGGGGGAAGAGAAATACTGGCTCTGTCACTTGGTTAATGGGAGTACACAAATCATTTAAACTGCTACCAGTACATTGTGAGATTGAATCATTGCAAATTCAGTTTCTCCTGTCAGCAAGGACTTCCAGGCTGTACTGTGGACAGCAACCAACGTTCACAAAAAAATTGAGTACAGTTGAAAAGCAAAAAAACCTTGCATGGGTAATTATGCTGACCCAGTCGTACAGGAACATTTTAACTTTACAAATATGCAGAAAAATCCCAAACATCTGGAATCCAAAGTATTTCCTTTTAAAGGAGTTTCCACTGGAATGTCATCTGTTCTTGCTGTAATTTGAGATAGGCTGCTGACACAACCAACTGGACTCCAGTGCCCTGCATGGCACAGAGCTCTTCATTCCTGTGGCTCATAAAAGAACCCAGTAGTGCCACAGGCCACATGATTGCCATGGCACATGCACAGGTTGTTAAGCAGACAACCTCCTGCTTTCATGAAGAGAAGGAGCTCCAGGTGTCCCAGAGATGCTCCAAGAGACACCAAAGTTACTTGGTGCCCACCAAGCTCTGCTGCCCTTCAAAAGAACCAAGCCAGGATGTATTAGGAGTGCTTAGAGAAGCAGAATTGAAAGCTTTTCTTATGTGGGGAAATCTTTAAAGCACAAAGCCAGATCCACTTCATCCACTGCTTCCCTCAGCCTTGCAGGTACAAAAAGCTCCTTCAGCCCAGCTGGCCTGGGATTTTCCCTTGCTCAGCTTTCAGTGTGACTGCTGACAAAAGCAGTGTAGAAGTGCCCTAAAATGCAGCCCTAATGGTAGAAGAGCCCTCACCAAGTTGCCACTGCAGGGACTTTCTTGTAGTTTCTGCACCTATAGAAGACTGACTGGGATGTGGCAAAATTGTCATGCCAATACAGGGAGGCAGTTCAGAACAGGAGCAGGACTCCATACAATATTCTCCTCTTTGAAATGTAGATATTGCAGCAGATTGGAAAAGCAGGTGGCTTTTCCTCTGAGAATATAGACCAGGGAACATTTTAAGAAGCAGGGCCAAAATGAGTTAACCTGATCAACTACAGTAAACCTACTGCAAAGTACAGGAAACATGAAGCACTGCATTTTCTCATTTGTGGCTTGGAAAGACAAATTTGCCATTGAGCTTCTTCTGGAGGGCAATAGGAAAGGGCTGAAAGCAAGACACTGCTGCATCTTCATCTACCCTTGCACCCTACCAGCACAGATCCCTGGACTTCCTTGTACTTTTTAGCCCTCAGCAGTTGTGGAGCACCAACAAATACTCAAGCCTGGGGAGTTTTCTGTTTTTCATCTGGAAGATTTCAAAAGGTTTCCCAAGGGCCAAAAAGAAAAGGCATTTGGATGTTTCCTAGACAAAACCTTGTTTCCATTCTGCAGGAAGAGCTGACACTTTAAAAGGCAACCAACCACAGACATTGAGAAATGGTGCAAGACATCTTTGAGTTTGTCTTTGCCAATGCTTTGACCTCACCACAGCGACCAGACAGAGCTTGCTGAAAAGTTCTCAATACTTGGAAAAATAGTGGCACCACTCTACCATCTCTCATCCAGAGCAATGCATGAACACATTGTACTTCTGGAACAATTCTGGCCCTTGGCTGCATTTTGGGGCTATAAACACAGACAGCAATGGAGGGGGCAGAGTAGAGGAAAGCTGCTGGTAATGATGGATAGTATTTTTTAACAGAGTTCAGTGTGGCTGTGCAAGGAACAAGCCAGGCACAGGGAACACTGCATCATGCTCATGTTTCCCAGGTATGCCCTGGATTGAAATCCTGATGGATTTCTGTACCCCTTAGTGCTGGCTGCAGAGTAGGGTTTCCTTGGGGTTTTAGAGACCAGCAATATAAAGCTATTTCTGAGAGAATGACACTGTTAAGATACCTGGTGATACAGCAGCAAACCCCAGAGTCTCTGGCACAAGCAGAAATGTAAGAGCTTTCCAAGTGTCATGTCCCTCTATGGAGAGGATGTGGCTGTGAACATGCACTTTGTTATCATAACAAGAAAAAGCCACCAGCATCTCCTGACACCTCCAGTGCAAGCATTTGTGGTAACCCAATAATTTGTAAGCAATTAGGGCATGGTGGTGTATGTCTAGAAGTCCTTAAGCAGAGAGGAAAAAGGTCTTCCAAGGAAGTGGCACCTACATCTTCCTTGCAACTCCTCTGTGTATTACAAACAAGGACTAATCTGAAGTAGCCTGAGTGTTCCAATCAGGGATCCTCCATAAAAAATCCTGCTGAAGTTACAGAATTTTCTAGGAGTTCAAGTTGGATCAGACTCCTGGTACCAAACTGCCAGCTCTCTGGCACCTTCTGTGACAAATATAAGGAAATACAGAAGAACTAAGCATCTCAAATTTCCTTTCCTTGCATAGAGAACCTTACCTAAGACATTTAAAATATTCTTTATCAAAGAACAAAGCTCCAGTGGAACCTTGTTAAGAATAAATTTGTAGTGAGAGCAAAGACATGGATGTCCAGCAGTGAAAGTCAGTGCAGGCATGTTTTGACACAGGAGAATTCTCACATCACAGCCTGGTCCCAGAATAACCAGCAGCAAAATCCTTTTTGTGATAGGCCCAGTGGTTTGGATCATATTAATGCCAGCAGACACTTGACCTGGCTGTCTTGCCAGCTCCCAGGTTCATGCTTTCCTCCTTTGTTCACGAGATATTTGAAGCAACCATATCTAATTCCTCGCCTGTTTTCAAGGAAAAAAAAATCCCCTTGAGAAACTTTCTCTGTTCTCCTCCCAGTTGCACTTCCAGCTGGTTTTTGCCTTTGCATTGCTAGTTCTGTTCAAATCCAGGCCAACTCAGAAAATAAACTCCTGGCATTTTAAAAACCCTCCACTCTGATTTCAGATGGAATTCTGAACCTTTCCAAAGAAATTCTTGGGACTGGTCATGGAGATCCTACAAATCATCCTGTTTCTAGCTCTGGATTGGATGAGAAGCTGAAGCATAAATTTGCCAGGTGATATAAACTGTGTTTTCCACATATTATGCATTCAGATTAGTTCTCTGCTAACAACAACTCAGCAGCAGTAAAACTGGCTGTAAAAATCCATCATCAGGTATGCTGGAAGCCAAATCTCTGAGGTCTTAAAATGAGTGCTTATTGCCCAGGCCTACAGAGTAAGACCACATTACTGCAAGGACCTCACTTCATTATCCCTGCACTGGATGAGCTGGAGCAGCATTAAGGTCCCAGTGTCAGGCATTGCAAGGCAGCCCCTGCCCTTGGGAGCTTGAGATGTAAACCAGACAAAGCAGAGAATAGTCCTGAATTGCCTTTTCCTATGCTGGAATATTTCAGATGAATAAAGCTGCAGGTTTTGGCAGGCACTATCCAGCTCCGAATAATTTGCTTTGTATCCAGGCTGCTTAAAAGATACCAGGGTGAATTCTTCCCATTGATTTTATTTTGGGAAGAGTCCCAGGTCTTTGATTTAACTCCGTTTTTTGATTGCACATTATAACTCTGCCAAACAAACATCCATCCAAAGGAGCAGCACTACCTCTAGCAGATCCTTTGGGACCTACACTAATGCCAGTGGAGCTCAGGCACTTTTTTGTTCTTGTTTCTCCTCCAGGACCACGTGGCCACCACGATCCAAATGGGAAACAACACTTTGTGTGCACTCAGGAGCGAGGCTGGGGTACCACAATTTTGACATGACTTCAACACAGCCCACGCCTGCACTCCTGACAGGGCTGGAGCCTCCCCCAGGAACACAAAGCAGTTCCTCATGTCTCATTTCTGCCTCAGTTTTACTGAGGAATTTTCCTGCTGCACTTCAGCTGGAACAATATTTTAGGCAAATAGTGATGACTGGAGAGGCAAGTTAAGGGAAGGCATCTAGTAGCTGGAAATCAGGTCCATTACACTGTATTAAATATTAAGCTCAGTGTTGTAAGCCAGACAATTGCATACTGAATTAATAATGTTATTTATTCCATTTAGTGGATTATGGAGGACACTTAATCATCGTGGCATTTTAAATCAGAGCTGGCATCAACAACTCAGCTCTAAGAGTATTATATGGAGACACAGAGATGGATTGAGTAGCTGGAGGTGAAGAGAGTGTGAATGTGTGAAATACAGCAGGTTTGGTAATAATAAAGTTATATAGCCTTGATTATTCATTTGGATACTAATGCTACAGCAACACCCAAAAAAGCATAAGCAAGGCCCCAAAGATAAGCTTAAGCCGGAGCTTCTATAATATCTGAAGGAACTAAACTTCTCTTCTTTTTGTAAAAGAGTTACAAATTTTCAAAAGTATCTGCTCCCTAAAAGTATCTGCTCAGTCAAAACATGAAAATGTCATAGGAAATTATGAAACTGTTTTTTTCCCTGGCAAAGTGTATTTAAAATAATAAAAAATCTGAAGATGTAAAAAATCTATTGATACAGGTGTCTGAAAGCTGTTTTAATTTTTTTTTTTAACCCAGAATGGTCAATTAGTTTTTCCAGACTTCAACACTGAAAATTTTTGCAGGAAGTTTCAGCAATTGGAATCCTACCTTTTGAAATATAAGGATTAAATATTTAAAAGGTCCAAGGTACCTCCCCCTCTCATTATTCTTTCATTTTTTAACTTCCTAATTTTGGGCTCTCTGATTGCCATCTTTTTTAGCCACATGAAGAAATGGCTCCCCAGGCATCATGCAAGAATCCACATTTTTCCCAATCACTCAGCAGGAACACCCTATCACTCCTTAGGCACATTTCTCAACCTTAATCACCTCCAATTGCTATGGGTTCTAAAATTCAGTCCACTGGAGAAAGAAATAACTGCTCTGCCATTTCCTGCAGCTCTGATTTTTGTGCCTTTCATGGAACAATTTCATTGACTTCACAGGAGCCTATCTGCATTTACACCTGTACAAAAATGAGGCAAGAAGACCTGACCTTGGTGTGGAATATCAGGTTCATAAACGCACTCTGTATCTCCAAGAATCTCCCCATTTACAAAGGTGAACAGCTGTTGCTATAAATCAGACAGTCTGAACCAGCCATTAGAACTTCATCCAGATGATCTGTTTAAAATATACAAAGGCAACGTTTTGGAAATAAAAATCTACCCTCATGTCCTCAGGGACACCTTCTGTTAGAGAAAAAAAAAATCTCATAATTCAAGGCTAAAATTAGTTCATTTTAATGCTGTTTCAGGAGAGCCATGATACTCAAGAGTAACATTGCCTTGCAAAGGCCTGTTAGAGGACTTGAGGGATTCCAAACACCTGGTGATTTGGTAAACACTGCATTGGAGACATCTTTTTCACCTTCTCCGTGGGTGTAACTCTTTGCTGTAGCTGGAATGGCTGTATCTGGTTCAGTTCCCATCAACCATTTTCTGTTTGAATAGGAAACACTTACTAAAGTGTGGAAACAGCTGGCAGAGTTGGCTGTGTATGAACAAAACACGCTCTTGTTTCTGACCACAGCCTGGCCCCTAAGTTCCAGCTGTGATTGCCAAGGGCTGTTCTTGGCTTTTTGGATGAGACCAGGTCACCCAAGATGTACAAGCTGGCTGTGTTAAGGGCTGGTTCTTGGAGCATAACACTCACTGTCAGCAGGGATAAAGCTCTGTGTAAGTAGAGGGGAGCAGGGTGAGCAGCCCCATTTTATTAGCTGGGGAATTAGCACAGGAAGATTTAATTATTGGCCTCTGGACACTTACAGTTAGAGAAAGACTCATGTCTCTTCCTCAGACAGAAATATTGACATGCAAGTGTTTTCTACACAGCACTCAGCAAGCAGGAGAGGCTGCTGGGGACAGTGTCCATGCAGGTACCTGTGCTCCAGGGTCCCTTTGGCACCCAGCTTCCCTGGGACACCAGGAACCCACCTCATCTCCTGCTCATTAGTGACTCCTGATTGCACAGCACACATCTTCTGCTCTCACACACACCAAGAGCATGAAATACAGCCAAAGGGGCAAGATGGTTGGTCAGCCCTGCACTGACCACTGAGTGATCACCTGTTGCCAAAGCAGCAGTTAGTTGGCTCTGCCTTCACCAGGGCCCTGCTTAGTCCTGAAGGGAAAGGCTAAATCATGTATCACTGTTCTGATAGGCTTTGTCATTTGTCTTTCTCAGAGTTCTGGAGAGTTAGGCATAACAAGAACATGAGGAAACCAATGAAACACAGAGCTCTTCCCTGAACCCCCAGACCATCACACAGAGTAACAACTCAGCTCCTTTCACTCAATTCCTTGTGCTCTTCTGAGACCATGAAAAGGAACTTTATGATATGCTGGAAGGGATGAAGTATTAGCTATCATAAACTAGACTGAAGTAACTGAGAGCCTGCATTATTTTCTCTTTGATGTATACTTATGTAAATTCCAATAAATATGCTTAAATGTAACCTGTCTTCAATTCTAGCAGAGCTTATTAAATCTATTTATGCGAGACAAGCTAGGCTCCATGGAATGCCAGGAACTCCCCTGACATTTGCCTTCCTACTTAATGTGATATTCTATGATTACACATACCAGAGCCTTTCATTCAGGCATTTTAATTTACTAATACTTTTTACATTTCTTAACGCCCCTGTGGACAGGCATTAAGGGTCCACTTTATTCAGGAGCAATCAATCGGAGTGCAGCAGGGCAGCCTGTTTTGCTCCAGATCACGCTCTGAAACACTAGCAGAGTTTGGAAAACTCCTTCCATGTCACTCAGAAACACAATTTCCATTAAGAGCAGACGCAGTCTCTTAACGCTGGGCCAAACACTCTGAGCAGAGATGCAGAGGGAAAGCTTAGCAGCAGGCAGGCCACAGGAAGGAGACCAAAACTAACGTCCCCAAAGCAGCCACAGCGAGGACAGTGACCACCCCTCCTCTGCCAAGGTCACTCACCAAGCAAATGCTGCTCTCCATGGTGGGAATCTGTCAGTATTTCCTCCATTTCTCTGTCCAGAGCCAAGCTACCTGCTAAAGGAGAAGAAGGTATTATTAAATGGCATCAACTCAGTCTTCCTACAGCAACCTGCACACTTCAATCAAGTCCTGACTCCTCAGAGGACTGGCAACCCATTGTTTAGGCTCATCTTTTCTTGTTAGCTCTATTATTTCTGGAGCTTTTCATGTCCTTTAGTAATGAATTGCTTCTCTGACAGTCCAGTCTTCAGGGAGTGAAGAGAAGCCTGCCCAGCCTGGTAAGTACCAAGGAGCACAGGTTTCAGTGGGACTCCCAGTAGAGCCCATAGGACACCAACTCCTCTTCTACTGAGCCTCCAGGTAGGCTCCATCACCCCCTAAACACTCAGCAACACTTCAGCTACTAATGGCAGTGCTTAAAAGCAATACCTAAGAAGAGAACCCCCTTCAAAGCCATTTTCAAACAAAGAACACACAGCCAAGTTCCTTCCACACAGGAGCTCAGCTCCCAAGGACACTTTTGCCTCACAACTGCAGGACACGAGCCCTTGGTGGAGCATGGCTGCCTCTGGCAGGCAGGTGATGCTTTCTCTGTCAGACTTTAAGTGCAAAAACTCCTCATGGCACAAAGCAGAGACATACTGCACAGCCAAACCAAGCTGTATTTGTGTTTCTTCACGGTCTCCTTGTAAGTGGAGTGTAATATGCACACAAGGAAGCCCCTGCCCTACCTGGGTTAGGAGAGCACCTCCACCTTTGCAGTGGAATTACCAAGGAGAGGTAAGTCAAGAGGCCCCTCCTTAAGAGGTCAAATTCAGGTAAATGAGCCCCCTCTGTGCTGCTTTAGGGCAACAGAGCACCAAAAGCCTCCAGGTGTTAGAAGCAAACCACCTACTTTTCCTTTGCTTGGGTTTATAGTGAGAGGGTGACCTGGCTGCAGAAAGAAGATAAAACCCAAGATGCAATTTGCATCTGTAGGCAGAGATTTGGGCTGCAACAGGGAGAGCTGGGAGATAAACAGCCCTGGGGATAGCTTAGAATGAATCTTGCATCAGCATTTTTGTTTGCAGGCCTGTTCTTTGCAATGTTTTAGTAGAATAAACCCAAAACTGCCATCCCTCTATGTAAATAAAGGGATTTGTCATAAAGCTAACAGATCCTGCTCTGAAGTAGTTCCCCAGAATATGATGTGACAATGAGGTGCCTAAGAAAATAACTTTCCCACTGCCTGGGAAAAACCATTCCTAAGATGGTAACTTTCCAGCTGTGATCAATATGGGCTTCAAGAGAGAACAGGGGCCTGAAATACTCTGTGTATGGTCTGCACAAGGAGAACAAAGGCAACAAATAAAACTGAGGTATTTGTAAAAGGTCTGTGTCTTACCCCCAATTATCAGCTTAAAGGTAAGTTCTTGGAATGGTTACAGCCAGCCAGTTGCTCTGTGGGAATCTCACACACATCTGGCAGACAAGGAGCTGTAAACTGGTGCTTGTAGCCTTTGCCCACCCAGGAGATCATCCTGAGAGGTCCATGGTGCACCCCCACAAACTCTTCAGGTGCTATTCTCTGGCTGCTCCAGTGCTGCAAAAGGTGACTGAGATTTTTTGTTCCAATGCTTTTACAGTTATATTGTGCCCAAAAGGTTGAAGCAGAGAAACATGAGCCCGTGGCCTCCAAAACCCTGGGGCTCCACCAGAGTTTTGCAGTTCATTTACACTGAGTCAGGATTTGCTGCCAGGTTTGAACCCCCACTGCCTCCCTCTGCTACCCTTCTGGACACACAGATTTCTCCTACAATTTCCCCCATCCTTCCCCATGGGCTTGTGAGAACAAAGAAGCTCATGTTTGACAATTACTCCACGCAGAATCATTAGGTGTGATCATAACAGTGATGGAAACCATTTAACCTCAAGGGTCAGTCCCACTTTCCTGGCCCAGCCTGCCACCTCCCTCTCTTGCTGACTGTGGCAAGCTGGGCAGAAAGCAACTGACAGTTTTTAAGAGCTGTATTCTCACAAAACCAAAGTTATGATGGACAGAGAGCAAGCACCCTCATTTCATGAAGAAAAACACTGACAGTTCTGCTCCTCTTGTGTCACTTCACACACTCCAGGGCAATTGCAACAGCACTGAACATGGACTCATCCATCCAGGGGAAAACAAGGCTTCCTTCAAAGCCTCTTTTATTTACTCCAGTCAGCTGTGCTGAGTGTATCGATTCAATCAGCTATTTCCTTAACCATAAAACCAGATGTGCGCCGTCACGGCCCATCTACGGGGACTGAATCCATGCCATTTAGAAATGCAGAATAAAAATAAAAAAATCCCAAGAAAGCTGAGATATGCTGATGTTTGGAGCTCTCAGTTTCCTAGGTAAATTGCTTTCTTTTGAGTCACATTTATTTTTGTTCCCTCCAAAGAAATGCTGTTTTAGCCGCATTTCTTGGAAATGTGTTGAGATCTAATGGGTTGTTACTGATGTGAATTCTCAGGGTGGAGAATAGAGAATGTAGTATTATCTTTGCTTCTGGGTATCAGCAACTTCTGCAAGCAGTGTGGTGCAGTGCATGCCATTCCTTGCTAAGGGAATTAATTACCTTGGTCTCTAATGAGAAGAACTGTTCAGCTTAAAAAAAACAACATTGGAGTCCTTTGGACTTAGTTTAGCTCTGGACATCTAGGTAGATGTGTGAATTATGGAGGCCACATTGCTCAGTTTTCCTCTGTTTCTTCTCAGGCCACATTCTGTTGTTTTCCTCTGTATTTCTTATGGACACTACAGCTGAGGCAGTCACTGCAGCAGTTCCTCTTTGTAAAGAGTCACCACAGAAATGTGGTTTGGCTTTGTTCTGCTTTGTCTACTGGGTACCAGGTCTCCAAACAAGCCTAAGGAGCAGAGGAAAGGATCCCTGTGGAGTGTGTGAGGAGTTATCCACCTGCTGGCTCTTTCCTTCAGCCCAAAGGATGCTGCAGGTGATGCAGGTGGGGCGCACACAGCCACATCCCACAGCCTGCAGATCCTGCCCTTGCTGGGATGGAGACACAGGGTGAGCAAACATCTGCACATGGGAGGCCATGGCCCAGCTGAGCCTGCAGCTACAGAGAGGAGCCTTTGTGCAGGAACAGGCTGGGATTTGCTGGCTGGAGGGTTCTTTCAGCAATGCAGCTGTAATATGCTACATGCCAGATTGCAGACATTCCTGGGGCAGCTTTCCAGATCGTGAATAAACTCAGGATATATGTACAAGCCCAGCACACAGTGTGGGCTCTGCGAGGCCTGGAGGTAGCATGGCATTGCCTTTGCACATGTACAGCCTGCAGGGATTTCTTCAAGCCCAGATGTCCCCTTCAGTTCCAGGATGCACATGTGCTGATCAATTCTTGCTCTGTACTGGAGAAATGATCTCAGAATGTCATACCTCCCCAATGCACAAAGACTCATTCTCATTGCACTGTCCCTTGGCTGCCCGTGCAACATGACACAACTCTGAAACACCACAAATGTGAGCAGGGGGGCAATGGGAACATGAGACAGGTCTGTGCTACTCAGGGAAGGCTGCAGAGTGTCTGAGCTGGTCCATCCTGGGGTCCCAGTCACAAGGGTAGGAGTCACAAGTGATTCACTGCATGGGGAAGTGTTACTTTAGAAAACGAATGATTCAAATTCAGGAATTACTGAATAGCTTTCAGGCAAGCCATATCCTAATGCCTACCTAAACAGCATCTGTCCTGTGACATTTAGCATTGTCTGGGAAAAAAAACCAGAAGGGAAATATGGCAGCAGAGACAACAAACACTTAAGAAAGACAAAGTGCAAATGCATCTCCAAGAGCTGAGTGCTCTCAGTCCCTAGGGAAATGTGCCTGCCCTGTAGATGTGGTTTCCTCTGGTGCAAGACCCCTCAAAGGAGTCACGGGGCCTTTCTGTTCGTACAGTCATAATGCCTTTGTGTAATTGAGCACTACTAATTAAATCCAAAAGGAAGGGAATATTTTCCAAAAATGTCTTGCTATTTTTCCTCTCCTTTGAGAGAGTTTTCTAGCATCTGAAGAGTGGAGCTCTGTGTAGGCATGGGCACACACATAAATGAATTTAGAGATGGCTTGTGCCCCTGTCATAACTGTCACAGATGCAAAAATAAGTCAAGAGGAACAACGAACTCTGGAAAGTCAAACATTGGGTTTGGAAACAAGAAAATGTTGCATGTACTGTTCTGCTCCTGACCTGTACCTTGCACTGTACTGTTTTGTGTGTTGTTCTTTGTCTTCCCCAGAGAAGACAGAAACCAGACCTTAAAACATTCACAATGAATTTTCAAATCAATAACATGTGAGACTTTGTCTAAAAGGTAAAGTTGTTGTAAAAATCAATGTCAGAGAGAGCGCGTTGCCAATTCAATTATACTTGTTCCTCTCAAACTGACACCAAAAAAAAAGGAAAGAAAAGATGCGGGCTTATTTCAAGCCCAATACACGTTCCTTGGACTAACATCCCAATTTTGCAAATATTCTCAGGGCTTCTTATGCCAGCTCCCCTCAAGGGGTCATAATTAACTCTAAATAGGGTTACCTTGTTTCAGAATCAGTCTAATGTCAAGCAGTGTTTCTGCTTGTGTCCACAATTTTAAAATAATGTTGTATCCATTAAATAGCATGAAGGCTTCCCAGAAATGGGAACCATACGTCAAAATTTAAACACAAATAAGTGTGATTAGACATGGCAGCTGTCTAGAAAATATTCAGCTATTTCACTGAGTTTTGGTCAAAATGTGAATGATTGTACCTATTCCAGTAAGTGCAGAACCAGAAAGGCTCCCACATTACCCTCTGCTTCTCAAGGCAGATTTCATTTAAAGATTGACCCCAAAGCAAAAGAAAACAGCAAGATAAAAGTATAAACAGCTGTGCCTTCTGCTGGCTTAGCTGGAGACTTCAAGGAGTTTGAGATTCACTCTCTCAAAGACATGAAGCTCACAGCACCCAGCCAGACTGAATCCAGGCCACCATGGGAAGGGCTGAACAGAACAGCAAAATCCTAAAGCACAGACTGTCCTGGTGTCCAGGTGAAATGTTTGTCCAGTCCTTGTCAAGCCTGTCAATAATCTTCCCACAGCTGAAAGAGAACGACTGGGAAGTAAATGCCAACACCAGTAATTCAGGTGCAAACCCAAACTCTGAATCACCCTCTCTTCTCTCATATGAGAGAAATATCCTATAAATATACACCAAATACGAAATCAGTTACAGAAACACCCTGGAAATCTGTACTTGGTTATCTTGAAACTAAAACTCGCCAGGAATTTGGGTAAGTTTTTGCTTACAGACTATCATTACTGGCACTTGATCAGATGCAGATAAGTTAGGTTTCCAGCTTTAGGAAGAGAATAATGCAAAAGGAATTGGAATAGATTAATTTCACATGTTCCATTTCAGGACAGGTAGGTTTTTTTTTAACCATTGAAGAAACATTAATATAAATCTGTGCTATAACAGAACTGTAATTTATAAGAAAGTTCTAAAGCTTCCAGTCTGTGAGTTTCTGCAATAATTAGAAATTTGGTGTTTATTCAATTAAGTATGAAGTGAATAAGATTCAAAAGCTGTTGAGTACTTATTACTGTTTCTACAATTACTTGATTACATGCCTTGTTTGTCCCTCAACAGGCGAAGAATGGATTTCAGTGGTTTCCAGAGGAGAGCACGAACAGCACAGGAGCATGTTTTGAAAGGATGTGGCTATTTGGAGTAATGTGAGAGCTTCTGAAGGAAAAACAGCTTTGCTTTTTGGAACAGATGTCAGAACCCACTGCAGACCATAACAACTGCTACTGGCACAGCTAATCACACACCACCATGAATTTCTTCTCCAGATCTTCAGCTCAACTTAGACAGCATAGAAAGAACATTAGGCCGAATGGAGAATGAAACAACCTGCAAGGAATGGTCACATATACAAAGTGGGGGGCTTGCCAAGATACAAACCAGGGAAGAGGGTGTGTGGCAGCAGTTGGTGTTTGATAGGGTGTGTGCCAAGTCTCCTTACTCACAGATATCTCATAGAGAAGTTTGGGACCACCAATGCAAGCCTTCTGCCTGGGGAAAAAAGATCCTGGAAAACAGAGTATTGCAAAAAAGAAAACCGACCCAGAATCTAAGAACCAACCCATCTGTGATTGCTTCTCCCTGAAGGAATCACTTCAGGGAAATCCACATTCATTAGTGCTGCCCTACAGACTCTGGCAGAGCCTCCCTCCAGCACCTTGTTTTGCCATGCTGAAACTACCAAGTAAATGCTCTTCTCACTGGGATACTGCAGACAACTGATGTTGGTGAAAAAATCTGGAATCTGGAAAAGAACATTTCTAGGAAATGGAATTATATCGCCAAGATTTATGATGAAAACCTCAGTAGACAGAGAGCACTGCAGGACACAACCTTCAAAACATTCCCACCAAGCCTTCTGCTCTCCAAAGATCTGTGCTTATGCTGTAGAAGCAGTAAAATACTTTAAAAATACTGCATGGTCAATAAATAAAGCAATTGTTGAAGCACAGATCAATAGATCAGCTGGATACACTAAAAAGAAATAAAATCACAGTGTTTTTAAGCTATTGTCTCTTCTGTTGAAAAGGTACCATATCTGGTTCTTTACTTAAAATGTTGCTAGACAAGAGGGAAGAGATATTAAAACCCTTCCAGACATTAAAGTATTAGAACACAGTTTAGTTTTGTTAGGGAAGAAATGCACAATAGGAAGAGAATATCCTGCAGTATCTTCTCACAAATTAACTGGCAGCTCTAAAGCAGCTGCCTTCCAAAAGCCTGGACTGATGTTACATCTGATCTCATGAAAATAGCCATAAAGTCTGACTTACCAAGATGACTCTGCTGGCTTTAAGCCTCAATGAATAACATAACCCTAAAAATAGAGTTTGAGTCTATAAAAATCAAAACAAAGTTTGATGTAGAGACAGTTTTGCAAGCAAAAATGAAAATATTGAATTCTCCATTAGGAAAACACATATAATAGACCAGCCTGGGGAAAATCTGTTGAGCACCATGAACTTTGTGGATATCAGTATGAAAGGCAAAGCTTTTTGAAGAATATAATCTCATTTTTATTGATTGTCAGAAAACTGAAATGTTGCTTCCACAGGGTGATGAAAAAATCCTTTTGGGACCTGGCTGTGGATGCTGGGATTCATGGGCTCTTGTGACTTGTTTTAACTGAGCTGCTCCTGCATGGTGGGGATATTTCTATCCTCAGATATCCCTGCACGCCAGACTATGCTGCTCTTTCTATTTACAGATGGGGAATAAAGACAGACAAGAGTCAAGGGCCAGATTTCCAACTGCACTTGTTTATGAAAATTAAAGGATTTCTTGAAACACAGCTCAAACATGCCTAGACAGGGCTTGATTTCCTTCCAGCCCACTCCAGTGGGAGGCTCCGAAATAGCATAAAATACAACACCTGAACATGATGATGAAAGGTTAGAACCATCTGTTGCAGAACCTGCTGGCTACTGTGATCCCAGTGGCTTTCCTGTGCTCATCCTCACTATGAGAGTCTGGAATTCACATGGCCTTGAGACTGTGAGTGGTGCAGCTTCTAAAATGCAACAGGGAGGATGCCATCAACATCTGCTCCAGTCTGTTGAGATGTCAACAACCACACCCACACAAGGGAAGGTGTCTTGAATGCCGAGCAAATGGTTTCCATGAAGTTTTGGGGAGGAATCTAGCTTTTCATGGGAATGCTGAGGAGGACTTAATAGATCAGGGAGTTTCTGCCAAAGAACTCTGCCTATACTCTTTATGAAGCTTGATGAAACTTTTAGCTATTCTCTTTATGACTTCTGAACTTTAAAACCAGGACAAACCCAGTGTCCCTCTCTCGGGACAGTAACAATTCTCAGGGCCCTGAAGAGAGACTGTCCAGAGGTGCAATTACTTAGGGCAAATCTGAACTGTTCATTAGCAGTACATTTCTCTCAGTTAATGTTGGAGCAGACTTGGGATAAGTCCAAGAGCTTCTTCAGTTATCCCATGGTGTTGTCTTAGATATAAACTTAGGAGGTGCAGAGCATCCACGCTGGTTGTGTTCCTGCACAGCAGATCCCTGAGCGAGGCTGCAAGTTCCCAGCAGATGGTGGGGGGAAAAAATCTGGATGTACATTCTGCCAACAAAGCGAGCAGCCTTTAAACATACAGGGTTTTAAATGTGATTAGAAGTCCAGGTAGCCTCTAAGGCAGAAGAGAATAATCTCTCTGTCTCTGTGAAGTCCCTTCCTCTCCAGTGGCAGTGCTGGCTGTTGAGGCCCAGCCAGAATGAAGGATGCTTTGCATGACTCTCAGTGTTTACTCCCACAGGAAGCAGAGTATCCTGTCTGGCCCTTGGAATGCTCACCACCTGACTCTGGCATGCTCCAGACAGCGAAGCCTTTTTACCCAACTGGAATGTGCTGCAGTTCAAATGCCGAGAATAAAATAAGCAAGAAGGGCTGCTCTGCTGGCTGGGAGATCAGGGCACTGTTTGCTTAAGGGTTAGCACTGAATTGGGCTCTTTCTGCCACGGGCAGGCAGAGGGGCACAGCCACAGGGTGACTGACTGACAGTGGGGACTTCAGGGAGCTGTGATCCTCCCCACTGCAGCCTTTGGCCAGCTGGGGTGGCTCCCAGAGAACAAGGCCAGGTCCAGATTACCAGAGGGAGTCAGGATCTGCCTCACTCTGTAAGGCAAGGGATGGTGAGCAGGTCTCCAAAAATGGTCCTTCCAAGAGACATTTCTGTAACTGGGTGTTGTAACGTCATCAGTAACAAAGAGCAATTCCCCTGGCCTTGCACTTGGTACTGATGCATCTGGCAGCACACAGTGCTGGGGTTCACCATTCACAGGACATGGATAGACTGGAAAAGGTCTAGGCAAGAGTCAAGAATTGAATTAAAAGGTTACAAAATAAGTTTAGAGCAGAAGCATCCAGTACTGCAATTTCTTCTTGTTGTTACAGAGTGATCTTATATTCTGTTGAAGCAGAAATACAGGGAACAAAACTGACCAAAGACTTTTCACTCTGGCAGACAAAACCAGATTTGGTGGCTGGGGGTTGAAGTGAGAATTTAAAGCAGCAATAAAGTGAACATTTCTAATAAATGGAACAATTTACTAAGGTAGCAATCAACTCCTCACTAGTGGCAACCTTTGACGCAGACTGGACTCTTTTCTCAAACACATATTCAGTTCAAAGGACATTAATTGCAATTCGATTTTGATTACCACAGCCTATATTATATGGAGGATCAGAACTGATGCACTCATGGATTCCTGCTGCATATTTCTAGAATACTATGAATCCTCTTAGAAGTGTGGGAAATCTCTGATTCCCCTTTGTATAGATATTAACCTTGAGATATTTGTTCCTAGTTCTGCCCAACTGCCCCAAAATTTGCTGCCTGATCACAAGTAGTGCCTCCCAAGGAGATGGCTCATTGCTGAAGCCGTGCAATTTTTCCTCTTTAATTCAACTTGCATTTTTTGAGTTCAGTAAACTTAGGGAAAGTTCACAGGAACATGTGATCTGTAATTTCATACAATAACTAGCTGTAAACTCTCTGTCTGTGTTGATTCAGAAATGAAGAAACCCCCAAGATACATTTCTTAAAAACCAATTAAATACTCCTCCAAACAGCACACAAATGTACAATCTCAGGTTGCACATAACACAAAACCAGCCCAGCATTTTCTTCCTAATAAGCATAGCAATGTAAACACAACTACAGACATTGTTTTCTACTTAGAAGAATGTACCATGAGATGTTTACAGACCCCTATGGAAATGTACAGACATTTGGTTGCCTAGCAAATGAAGGAAATGGAAAAGTCTCTCAGCTGGGACACTCATAATTAGGTTGGCAAAGGGAAAAACAAAAGGTCTAGAAACAAAGAGAGGCAACAGTCCCATGCTGACCCAGGAAAGGCTAAGACAGTGCCAAGGAGAGGTACATAAAGGTGAATTTTCCAATGTTTTCATTTGAATATTAGCTTACCATAACTCTGTGTGTGTGAGCAGGGAATTCGGGCTGCCTGTTGGAAGGACTCAGTGGGAATGCTGACACATGGAAGCTGCTCTGTGGCCTTGTCTCCGTGGGATATGTTCTTGATGTTGATACTTGGCAGGGTCTGGGAACTTCTCTCCTTCGGGGCAGGATGTTGCTGGGCAGGCACTGCATTTATGGGAGGCAGATCCAGTGTGCTCCAGTGTGAGGCAGCAGCTCCTGTTTGTGCAAAACATCAGCAAGAGAGGCACATTTGACATGTGGAAGTAAGACCAAAGGCCACAGCACCTGCCAAATGGGTTTCCTGATGGCTGAGCAGCAAAATGCTTTGGCCATGTGGATTTCCAAGGCTGCACTGTTCATGACTGTGGCCTGGGTATCCAAAAGCAGAACCTCCTGGAGTCTCAGCACAGCTGTGCCTGAGAACTGGTCCACCACAATCCTCCAACCCTGCCTTTGCTGTGAGCCATGGAAAGCAAGTTCCTACACTGCTGGCTTTTGTGCTTCAATAAATAAAAGACTCGAAAAAGACAATTTTTACTGCCATCAGGGCTGGCTCTAAAATAGAAACTTTGCAGTTTTGATTCTGTTGGTGTCACAAGGAAACTGTCCCCTTATGCACACAGCAAGCAGTTCTGTTTCCAAATTCTCACAACTTCATGCTGATGTTGGCTGCATCCTCTGGGAAAGTGGAAATAACAAAGCCTGGTGCAAAGAAACAATATGTTTCCTTGGGGTAAATTTCCCACAAATAAATGTGGGAAAAGGTATCAGGCACTTGCTTGTGAAAGAAACGAGTTTCTCAGGCATCCTCCCCATTGTGGTATTGGTTACCACAGAAGAAACATTTTCCATCCCAACTCCTACCCATAGTTACATCAGACAACGCTATGGCCAGACTGCACTTTCTTCATACAACATTCCTTCTCCCTGGAAAAGCAGGAGGAAACCTGTCTGTACTGCAGGAGTCAATCCCACAGCACCACTGCAAGCATTTCCTGGCCTACCAGCTTCTCCTCCATGCTCCTACAGCTCAAGGGTTTTACCTCACAGTGCCTGGGTTTGGAAGGGGAGGGCAGTGTAAAGTTGCTTTGATATAAAGATTACTCTAATTTACAGCAGCTCTTAATGCCATGCTACACAGCTTAACCACATACATGAATCCTGGATACAACTTGAAGAGAATTTGGTTTTAATCTGAACCCTTGAATTTTACATATGGGAAAAAGCCAATCAATTTCAGATTGTTTATTTATGATGGGGTGGTGGGAACATCGGTGAAATTACCTCCATAATAATCAGCCAGCTCTGCTTTTGGCCAAACATCTTCTACACCCAGAAAATTGTGTTTGCAGCATTTTTAATCCTTTTTACTCCCACTTTTATCCCACAGACACTTCAAATCAGCAGTTTTCAAGCCTCATGAAGTTCATTTTCCAGGGAAAACATAATGCTTTAAACTGAAAATTGTAACTTGCAGATAATATCTTTCTTACCCCTTTGGACCCTCAGCAACAGCACATCACCCTCTATGGTTCTGCAGAGCACAGGGATACAGCCACTGCCCAGAAAAACAGCTGTATTTGTGCCACTCAGCCCCAGCATTTCTGCTCAACTAGAAATTTTGCCTGGCTTTAACCCACAGGAATAAAAGGTGTGGTGGAGCAGGGGGAAGGGATGTTTGCAATGGCTCAAATCTACAAAGATGGTTTCCAGCTGCATTTCACATATGATTTGGGGTTTGGATGAAGTTTTAACAGAATTTCTCCATGAATTATGCAAGAGGCTGCTGGAACGCTGCAAGTACACAGAGGCACAAAGAGATTTTTTTTTTGAAGCAGCCCTTAGACAATCCACTGGCATCTGACACACGAACCAAATCAAAACCCAGCCCCAAAAGGCAGAGAGCCTTAGGCTGGGGAGGGAGAGAGAAGAGAGGACCCCGGTGCCGTGGGGACACGGGGTGGGAGACCTGCTGCAGTACAGCACTAGATGGTGCTGTATTTTAGAAATAACTCTGCCTCGTGGGTCCCTTTATGTTGGATGCAGGCTCAAAGATGTGGCAAACACACACAGGCTCCTTTTGAGAAACGCTGCCACTCTTTTCAAGGAGAGTATGGATTTTCCTTTCTGTCTGTTTATAGCACAGGAGTTAATAGAGACTATGAATTTGTAACTGGGGAGTTGCCAGTGAAACTCTCCAAGTGCTGCTGTTTCATTTGGGTGTGTGATGGGAACTTCAGAGCACTGTAAAAGTGTCAGGAACAACACTGTGTCTGTGTTTACCTTTCCCTGACTTACCCTCCTGCTCCTGATTTAGGCTGGGGGCAGTCTCCCAAAGCCCAGCAGCAGAACTGCACACCCTCACCAGAAGCTCAGAGCATTCAATTCTGCCAGCCAAGCTCTGGTTGCACAGGAACACTGTCACCCTGGGAAAGTGGGTGGCACTGAGCATGTGGCTGGTGCCAGGAAAGTCTTCAGTGGTGTTTTAGAGAAGCATCCACCCTTGGGTTGTCACTGCCACAGGCTGTACATGAGGAGCTGGGACCCCATGCTCCCCACTGGTGTCACTTACTGCAGTAGAGCTCTTCAGAGGGAACAGGGAGGAAGCCACAGACACCCAGGTGAAGTGGAGGAAAACGACTTTTAAAATAGTGGCCTAAAAACTCACCTGTAGAAGAAGATGGGTGGCCTCCAGGGTTTACTTCTCCTGCTGTTTCTCACTGCACTTGTGCTGGTCTATGGTGCATTTCTGAAGATGCTGGGCACACATTCAGAGCTGGCCCATTACCCTCACTCCCAGAGACTCCAGCAGGCAGAGCAGGTGCTCAGCAGTTGGCTGGATCCAGCCTGGGCTGCAGTGGGCAAAGCCTTCTATCAGCTCTCCCTGGGGCAGGAAGGGCTCAGAGACACCTGCTTATTCCAGTTGGCCATCCAAGGAAGCAGGCACTCTCTCTTCCCTCCTGCTCGGCTTCCAGGCGCAAGTGAGTTTGGTTTCCTGGCCACAAACAGGGCAGCCTGAGCCAGGAAAGGGTAATTAATGTCAGAAAAGATCAGGGACGCAGCACAGCACAGCTCACTTGGCAGCAGCACAAAGCAGGGAGGGGGAGAGATGTCTTTTGGAGAGCCTGCAAGAAGCCAAAGCAGCCAAATGAGCTCTGCAGTGGCTGGGCCAGGTTGCTCCCATGGCAGTCAGTCCCTTCAAGGGGTCATTTAACTTCCTCCATGGGGCATCAGCAGTCCAGACACAGCTTTTTGGTAGGGAAGGATGAGGCAAACGTGGGTTTGCTTCTCCTCATAAGGTGTGGGTGAAAGGACAAGGCAGCTTCAAAAGAAATATGAGCCTGCATGGAAGTCTGTAGGATGGAGGTTGGCACAACCAGCGTGTCTGCAGGGATGCTCAATGGCTGAGTGAGAACAGGCCCATTGCTGGCTGTGTGCCCAGCAGCCTGTCCCATCACACAGCATGGCAAGGTTTAGCTTGGCAGCAGAGGTGGTGTCTGGCTGCCAGAGCCTTGGAGGGAAGTCAGGAGCCAAGGAAGCACCATTCCAATGGGCTAATGAACTCATGCTCAGGAGTTTTGGCTTTGCTAAAACTCAGTGGTTAAACAGAGAAGGAAGATTTGTGATCACTGCTTCATAGTCTGCACAAACCCACCATTTTCAGGGGGCCTAAAAGGATGGGGTCTCCCACCTCAGGTAAAACCCAGGCATTGTGGGATTGCTGTGCTCCAACACCAAAGCAAGTATGGTACTAAATTAAAATAAGATGTCAAAATGCGTCCTAGTGCTGTGGGAATTAGCACTCTACAGCACACTCCAGTGCTCTCAGCAGGAGTTGCCTCTTATCCCCAAGTCCCTCTGGCATCTGTAACATGACAAAGGATGCCAGTCCCAAGGACTATGTATAGACTGAAGCAGAGATAAGCAGGAAGAAAGAGGACACTGTCTGCAGCAGACAGCAGGGCAATAGAGTGTGTCATGTCATACCTGAGGATGCTATTTTGAGAGCTCAAGACAGGATGAAGGAAGTAGAGTTATTAAACTCACTGGGAAAAGGCATTGGAAGTGGCTGGCACCTGTCCCAGACTGGAGAGAGAGAGAGGCTCTGCAGACAGCCCAGGAAAACCAAAACATGCCTTCCCTTTCATAAGGAAGAGCAGCCAAACTGGGGCTCAGCTTGGCTCAGAGTCCACCTGCAAATTGTCTGCCACAGTCTGCTCTCACCGCCGAGGGTCGCGTGGGCAGGAGGAGCTGCCGGTCAGAACTTAGGGCCAAATTCTTAAACCAAATTCTTAAACCTCTCCCTATCATGTTCACAACTAATTCTGACAGGGACTAGGAATAAGAGCCTTAAACTCTCTAGTCCATTTTCTCCTCTTCCTCATGTGTCAAACAGGCAAAGTGAGGCACACTGTGCCACAGCCTTGCTCTCTCTCATCCCAGGCTCTGCCTATTTCACCCAGCTCTCAGAATTTTGCTCATTCAAGTTATGTCTCCTTAGAGTTTGCCTATATCAGACATTATATTTTCACATGGAATTTGCTGCATTTCAGCATATTCTCTCTAGCAAAGGCATGGCTGTTTTCTATCTCTAAGTGTGATTAATTCTGTGGCAAGGGGAGCAGATTCATAGAAATTCTCAAAAGAAAATCCATCATGAGGAGGCACTGGAGGCTTCTCCCACTGCAGATTACTGTGGGGAAAAAGGTTTAAGTCTGCTACTGCAAGCTTCAGTGCTGGAAGAAACGACCCCTGATGCTGAACTGCAATAGCCCACAACTGTGAGAGAGGCTGATTATGGCTGGGACTGCCACACAGGGGGACCTGATGTCTTCCTGGATTATCCCCTTAGAAATCCAGGCTCATACTGGATGTGGCTGCCAGCACAGTGACTCTTAGCTCTCATAGCAGGAGAGCCTGATGGCCAGGGGATACTTTTAAGCAGAACAGAGATGTAAAAATCCTGCTTTCAATTAATTGCATCACCAGGGAACTGGAGGGCAATTTGGATTAAACTGCTGAAGCTCTTTCAATCACTTCCCAGGGGAAGATCCAGCAGGAGTGAAGGATTCAGCCAGAAATGACAAATAGGGAAGTGAGTGAAATGTGGGGAGAGTTATTCTTCTGCCCTTCGTAAAATTCAGGTTTCATACTGGTCCAGACTCCTGCACTGCCAGCAGTGGGGAGATGTGGGGAGTCTGAGGCAGCTGACACAAACCCTGTCATGCACAGTGAGGGGGTCAGTGCAGAGAGATCTGCTGCTGGCTGGTGTAGGGGCTGTATGGCCCAGGCTGACCTGCCTGGGGATCCCTCAGCAAAAACAGAGCAGTGCCCTGCTACCCTCACATACCCAGTTTGTGTGTGGCCCAGTTTCTGACTCCTCATAAAGTAGCCTCTGTTCTAGAGGATCCAACTTCTCACTCTCTCCATGGGCAAAGCCAGGATTTTTTTGGGCTCATGCCTGATCTGCCTTGCTGCTCCTTCTTGAGTTAGAAATTATGCACTACTGGCAGCAAGAATCACAGCCTCCTCTCCCCACATAATGCCAAAGACTCATTTATTCTCTTCGAGTTCAAATAAAGCTCTACTGTTTTGTAGTGTCACAATGGGCTGTTTTTTGTTTTCCAGCTACTGATTAGATGGGATTACTTCAGCTGCCTCCAGGCTAGCAGGGCACCACTCAGCTCCTGTGCATCACTGGCCAGCTCTGGGAAGCATCTCTCACTCCCACCTGTATGCCCAGCAAATCAAACCAAGGGATTCTCTGGCTCCTCCATTGTAAATCAGCCTAGAAATTGGAAGTGAGGCTGCACTGCCCCCAGGCACAGAGTAGGTACCTGGTTCTGGATATGATACAAAAGCTTTTTCTGGTGGAAAGGTGGAGTTTGGTGACTCAGGGGATGGCTCTAGAAGGATTTTCAGGCCTTAAAGCAGCCATCCTGTGCAGATAAACAGGGACCAAAAAAAACCCCAAAAATATTTTCAGCATTTAATGAAGCAAAGCTAGTTTTTTAGTGGTACATAATTAAACAAGTGGTTCAGTCCAGACTATACCCAGATCAACAGCTAGGAGCAAGTAGAACAAATCTATCTGAGTTCAATTTACTAAAACAACACCCCCCCCAAGTAGCTGGAAATCCTCTGTATCTGCATTTTAGTTGTGTCATTTCTTTGCTTTTAAAAGCCAATGAATGCCAGATGTCCCTGATTTTGGTTTCCAGCAAACAGGTATTTTACCCAAACCATCCCTTTTAAATTAAGCACAATTTGCTGCTAAGTTGGTTTTGTAAAAGCGAGAAGGGGCAGGGGGGAAGGGACATGAAAAACCCAAGAACTGCCAGCATTATCATGTGCAAAATGAGTCTGAAGGAAATTGGGGACATGCAGCTGTCAAGGCAAACAGCAACAGATTGAGGCCATGGCATGAAGCAGCATGGAGCTCTAATGAGCAGGAAGAGCAAAGCCAGAGCCACAATTTTATCCTGTGTTGATATTCCACAAGAAAAATGATCACAGAGAACATTTATTGCCCCCCTAACAAGATCAAGCTTAATAACAAAGCTACACATGTTATTTACTACAATGTTTGCCTATTGCATAAGCAGCAGTGCCTGTTGCTTGGATCCTTGCTGCCTGCTGAGGTCTTTTCTCTCAGGCTGGCTGTTTCCCAGAGAGGTGGGCCTGGAAAACCCTGGATGAGTGTGTGAGAAAGAATCAGATGCTGGGGGATGGTGCTCTTACATGGATTGCACCGGGCACAAGCCTATCCAACATGGACAAACACATTAAACAAATCCCAGATCACTGTGCTGCTCCTTCCCTTTGCCCACAGCTCTCACACCCTGTGAGCCACAGGTCTGTAATTGGCACAAGGAGCTTATTCCAAAGTCAGCTTCAACTTGGAGTGACCATCTAGTATGTCCCCAAAGGATTAATGTCCACAGGGCCTTCTGCATGGAAAACAAACCCCACCCATATAAATAGCAAGCCTGGATAGAATAAGTGCAGAGAAATTGAGGATTTACTGGGGAGAATGCAGAAAACTTTGAGATGCACGAAGAATGGCAGAGATGACAGCATAACAAGATTCCAGAGCTGCAGGGGAGCAGCACTGTGAACTCATCAGCTCAGACAGAAGAGACACACGAGTGAGCAGCCACTGCTCCTGTTCTTAGAGGCTTCCTGCCTCCAGCACTTGAAGCAGCAGCATGTGCTCATTAGCTGAGTTTCCCAGAGTGCTCCTCCCTGGCACAAGGACACTCAGGGGAGGCAGGACCTATTTAGCAGTGTAGCCACCTAAATGGTTCAGCACTTCTGGCTCTGGAGAGCCCTCTCAGATGGGCTGGTGGTTACCTGCTCCTTCACACCACGGACACTTCAGCTTAGGCCTCTCTAGAACATGTGTGCTGTGAGCCATTTCTCTCCCACCCTTCCTTCCATGCCCAGGAGTTTCTTCTGATTTTGGCCACTTCTCCATTCCAAAAAAAGGAAAAATGAACAGAAGGGAAAATGAATGTATGCCCTAATATATAATTTTAATAAGACACAGAGGATCTGCTTTTATCACATCAACTAGAATATGCCCGGGGGTCCAGATGGGGTAACTGGCCCTGACACAGCAAAAACAGAGGTTCCAAAAAATCCCCCAAACACAGCACAATAGGGAAGGAAGATACATCTTCATCTGTCATGCACTGTTTTACAGTTACACCCTGTGGGTGCACAAGATTAATTGTCTGGGTATGTTTGCCACATGTGAAAGCATCCCAGGAGCAGTCTAACAGGAACATGAAACTATTGTACTTTTATACTTATATAATTTCCTACCTTTCCTTTTTTACCTCTGAAAGACATGAAAAACCTGCAAGGAAACAAGCTGGAGGATACAAGGACAAAGGGCTGAAGGACCCACATGGGCCAACTAACAGAAGAGGCCTCAGCCAACTGAAAAGTAGGAGATCCAGCAGGTAGTAGGAAAAAAATTAAATTCTTCAGCTTGGATTTGGAAAAGGAGTGTCTAGGTAATTTAATTGTGTTCTTTCAGGTCATGCTGCTGCCATGAAGTAACAGGCAACGTGACTTCCAATACTGCTGATGGAATACAAAAGGAAGCAGGAGGAAATTAATTTCTGATATGCCATTTACCCACAAAAGACTTGGAGCATCAAACAGGCTGTCAGTAGCCATTTCAAAGGGAGAAGTGTCTGTGTGGCCTTTGTGATGGTCGAGCTCCTGAGCTTCCACTGAACCACACTGTTAATGTATTTCCAGAGTTGGAGCTGCCAGGGAAAGGTGGATGGGTAATGCCACACAGACCCAGCTGGTGCTTGCTGCCCTTGTTATCAGCTGGCTCAGGTTTCAGTGTTGACTCTGTGCCTGAAGAAAGCCATATGCAATACAGCAGGGCTAACATCTGGCTGGGAGGTCTTTGAAACAAATGGACTCGTCTCATCCTTCAATATCCCTGTTGTACCAGCAGGTCTGGCTGCAGAGTTCAACAAGATCGATTCCCAGACCTGTCAGAGCCCTTCAATTCCAGGGTTCAAGGATGACTCTGGAATTCTCAGCCTGCTAAGGCAATGTAATCCCTATCCAAAACACTGCCCAGTATTTCAAGGTACACCTGCAGCAACAGGTGGTGCTGACTTACAGATACCTGTTCTTGTAGTGATGAGGTTAAAGTCTGTGAAACTCAGTGTACAGCAGGGATCTGCTGTGCCCCTTCTCCCAAACAGTGGCTGACAGAAATGCTTCTGCTCCCACCTGCAACAGAGTTCATCAACTCACAGAGCATCTGAAATTCCACTAAAATATACAGCCACACACACACAAATATGTGTATAGGTATAGATATATTTCCACAGAAATACAGCCACATCAGGACATTTACCCACATCATCCCTGCCCAGGCAGAAGATCTGCAGGAAAAATACTGACAACATGTGTTGCTGCTTGGCAGAAATGAGGTAGAACCGCCCCCATTTTCAGGCTCTAAATGCAAAATCTCCTCACTTGCAGAGACTAAATAGGCACAATTGATCTTTCATGCAGGAGTCCTCCCCATCAGCTTTCTCCCAGGTCACTACCACAAGTCAAGAGTAAATGAGACATGCTAGTTTCCTCCACAATGAGTGAAAAAACAGAGAACAGGCATGACAGAAAGAATTTGTTAAATACAACTTTAAAGAGACTGTTCTACTCCTCACTGACCCATGTGTAACTCTCTTACAGCTAGTTGGGACACATGCATGAAAATAAGGAAAGAATTTGGCATGTGGGCTTTGAAAAAACATCTGAGAAAGCTCCAGCCTACTAGCACTGTTTTTTAAAATCCATCATGTTTTCTCTGGGGCAGTAAATTATATTATCTTAATTTAACAGATAAAAGGATGGAAGCACTCTGACTCCCCAAGGTAACCTCCCTTTCAGGGGTGGAGCTGTTCTGAAAAGTTTTCATTCCCAAACTCTTTTGCTTCAGCCCAAGCCTGATGTCCTGGACACTTTCTCTCTACTGTTCCTTAGCTATTTTTACTTCTTTTTACCTCTCCAGCAAGCAGAACTGCAGAACTGTGAGTGTAGCAGCCACAGCATCTCCATTTCAAATGGTTTGGCTCCCCTTTCCACAACATTATTTCCTGACTCTTTTTCCAGCCTGCAGCTTGCTGAGCAGAGGGTAAGGATAAACTGAATCAGGCAGAAAAAGTTTTTTTTCTGGATGGCCTGCAAATACTACCTTTTCTCTCCAAGCTCAGGTACCCGGCAGCTCCCTGTTCCTGCCTTGCACTGGATACACAGAAACCTCCCTAAATTATGTGCATGTGCTCAAAGGGATTGTTTTGAAATCAAACCTTCTGAAGTGTGTCTTGAGCCCAGCTCAACTTTGGACACACTGTTGAAATTTGGATTTAATTAATTCCACTTGAGTTTTGAAATGGTGCGATACATTTTTCAGAGGTTTTTTTCCCCCCATTTCCTGGATCAGAGCCTCAACCACATTCATGGAAACACTGAAGGGAAAAAAAAATCCCTAGCAATAATTCACCAAGTGGGAACTGAAAACATTTGCTGAAGAAGAAGGAACCTCTTGGTCTTTGGATGCTGGGAATAGTTCAATCTCTCCTCCCAATTCCCTAAGGCTCCAGTGGCCCTTTTTCCGGCAGAGCTGTGGTTATTTGAGCAAGTTGCCCTGGGGACAAGTGCATGTTACTTGTAGGATTTGGGCTGGAAAGATCAAGCACATGGATTTGTAGGCAAGAAAAGCTTTGTGTTTTAATAACTGCCAACAGCCCCACAGAAGAGACCAAGCTCGCAGGATGAAAAGTCCTCCTTGGCAGAATTTAACTCAAAGCACGCAGGGAACAAGAGACAACTTTGTCAGCATCATCTCTTTTAACACTTGCATGCAACAAATGTACCATTCCTGGAGCCACAGAACCTCCACTTTGTGCTTCTCTCCTACACTGCTGTTTTTTTGGTTTTTTTGGAGATGTTTCATGGTGTACCATGTGCCCAATGAACAGAATCCCATCTGCACCACAGAGGCCTGGAAGGAGGATTAGGAAAGCGGGAGATCTCAGCAGGGAAACTGTAAAAAAATCTCTGTCATTCTGCATTTCTCTGCAACTCAGTGAACTGAATCCTCTCAAAACTTCCAAAGCCCTCTGGCTACAGTGGATGGAGAGGACTCCCTCTTCACTCAGCCCCAGCCCCATCTGTCACCTGGGGCAAGGGAAGTTCTCCTCATTCCCAGACATGGCCAGCACATCCTCAAGGGCTGCAAAACGAAGTGGTTCCATTTCCTGATGTTCAGCCATGCCAGTAGCACATAGCAGCCATTGCCAAATTTCTCCCTGATGAACACTGGACACAGTCAGAACCTGAACTTCCTAGACTCTGCTCATGTTTTCTAAAAACCAAACCCCAATTCTATTTACAAACAGAGGAGACCTAATATGCACAAATCTCTCAGAAATTAGGTCTTGATTAGCAATGAGCATCTTTGCAAGTGATCTGCCAGGTAAAAATGAATTACTTAAATGAATCTTAAACAGGAGTTAAATTCTGAACACTGGCCTGACTACAAGGAGAGCAGATTTTGAAGTAATTGCTCCCTTCTTGAAAAGCACTCAGAGCAGCAGAAAGTGTTAATGTGTGGTCATCACCCAGCTTCCATTATTTAAGCTGCTAGCAGGTAAAAAGAACTGCCAACCTGCATGGAAAAAAACATCCATCTATTTCCCATCTGTCATATTTTCTCAAATCCATTCCACATAAATCTGAATACACATGAGACAAAGTATATACCGTTGGCCTCAATTCCACTTCAAAAATATACAGCACGACCAAAGACAAACCACAATCCCACAACTAAGCACACATTTCAGGACCCATGCTCTATGCAGCCATACTTTCCTTTGCTGTTACAAAGAAATAACTTCACCAGTTCTGTACACCTGTGTTTAGTGATTGCTAACTGGGGCTCACTCCAAGATTCTCGTCACCTTTAATGACTGCTGACCCTTAAAAACCAGCAAAACCCAGACTGGATCGGGTCCAAATTTCCAGGACTGCAGACCAATAGTGCCCACTCTATATGCAATGGTGTCTGTAGATTTTAGCTCTCTGAGTGACACTTTGTGATGGAGACAGGAGACAGCAGTGGAACCTGACACCTCTCCTGAATGGCCTCTGTCTCCCTCCAATCCCTGCTAACCCAGGCACTGGGTAGTGAAGGAGGGAGGTTCTTCTTAAGCAATGGAAACCAAGAGTTTAAGATGAAGAGTGCCAGCTTAAACTTCTGTGAATTATCAGGGATGGGTAGAAACTTTCACAAAACATTTTTCCATCAGTAAAATGATTGTCCGTTGACAGATAAAATATTTAGGTGAAAATCAGCTCCTCAAAATGTAAGTGGAAGACAGATTACCCTATTTTGATCATCTTGAAATAGAAACGATCCAGTTTGGTTTGAAGTAACTAACTCAACAGTTTAACAAAGTGAAAAAAAAAATTAAAATGGAAATGAGTTGAGGCTTTTGCTTGAACCAAGATGCCTCTTAAATGTCTTGGCATGAACAGTGACTTTCCCAAATCTCTTTACGCTGTTTATTTCTAAATACCGGATGTCTGGTTTGCTCGGAGCGTGTGTGTGTGTGAAGTATTTGCCTGATTGTCTGCCCCAATGTCACAATCACAGCACAGACTGCAAGAACTCCTGGCAGAGGGAGAAAACAGAAAGCAGACAAAGGGTAGAAGAGAGCATATATTACATTTTGAACTGCTCTTCCAGTAGGGTTCTCCCCCACAGCAATTTGGGGAGCCTAAGTCCAGCTGTGGTGGTGTCACCTGGCACAGAGTGGCAGGAGGGAGCCAGCACAGAACATACAAGTGAAAACTCAGTTTGGCGCCCCTCAGAGAAGCCAGTGGTTTTGCATACACCCAGCTGGGTTTCTTCAGAAACTGTTCCTGTATTTCTGGGGAGAAGCTTTGCAATGCAGAATAAAATCTTGTCCTGCCCTGTGGCTTCTCACAAAGGGTTTGCCCAGCACAGTCCCCAGCACAGCCCAGCCCGTGAGAGCCATGGCAGAACCATGTGACAGCACAAAGGTTGTTATTCCACCCTGCTCCTTCCAGTATCCTGACAGAAGAAGCTGTGCTAATTACTGGTAATCAACGGCAGGCTTTGTTTACAAGGATCTAATCTTCAGCTTCACAGCCAAACCACTGCACCTAAGCTCAGCTAAAGATGCTGGCTATCACCATCAACAAGGCAAGAGCTGGCTGGGTAGGAACACCAAGCCTCTGTCTCCTTCCACCTTTAAGAGAAAAGCAGTGTTCCTGCTGCTGGGCTGCTGCCAGAGCTATTTCCTTCAAGTGAACCTACTGTGGACAGCAGACCTGTGCAGTCAAGAATTTAACAAGCCAAAATGTCTCCCATGATATTTGGGCTACTAAAGACAGCCAGCCCAGCCCAGCAGGTTTCCTCCAGCAGCTTGCTAAGCTGTCAGCCACGGATGCCCCTTGCTGTCTCCACACACAGGCTGGCAGCACAAAGGGCCAGGCACACTCCTGGACTTAACAAACCACAGAAAGCCCAAATCAGCATGACAGCAGACACAAACAAGAATGTAATTAGTGCTGGATTATAAATCTCTGGCTAGGTACCTGGAAACACTTGCATTGTGAGAGAAAGCAACAGCCTTGCTCATGGCATTTGGGCTTAATTTAGGTCATGATTACAGACAGGGTGCTCTGAGCTGGCAGGGGTCAGATGGCAAATCAAAAACAGGCTCGTATTTGTCTTGCCTCCTGCTGCTAGCCTCACCTTTCCAGCCCCACAGCCCAGACAGAGGCAAGCACTGTTCTCCCCTGGCCAGCTGGTGAGCAGCAAGTGTGGTGCAATTCAAGCTTACTCTGCTTGCACTGGGTCTGTCCATGGAACAGGAGAAAAGACAACATTGTTGGGGTTTTTTGCTCTAAAGAGCATTTTTAAAATCAAGAAAGCAGAGATGTCCAAACCCAGCAAGGGGAGTATGCAGGTCAGCTTCTGTGTGGGGAATCTGAGTTGAAGACAGGCCCTGCACAGCCTTGTGAAGGGAGAAGCCAGAGACAGACTTTGAAAAGATTTCAGGGCAGCTCTGCAGCTCCAGCTCAGAATGTTTCTCGTCAGACAGGGTGACAGCCCAGAGCATGGCAGATCCAAGACCTTTGCTGGCTCTCAGGCACACACCAGTGAACAGGATCTAGCAGTGAATTTAGAAACTCCCTGCCGTCCCCAGAACCACAGGGTGCCAAGTTGGATCTACAGCCACCACAGTGCAGGCACGTCTGTCTGAGCAGCCTCCCAGCCTTGGAGAGAGAGGAAGGAGCCGTGACTCACCCAAAAATGGAGGGGAGGTGCCAGACTCCAGACACTGACATCCCACCACTGGATCCTTCCGTCCCTCCTGAAGCATTTCAGGGCTGGTTTTCATCCTTGCTTGAGTGGGATGGAGAATCCAGGGTCTGACCAATGCAGGAGGCAATCCTGTGAACAGAGTGTGGAAGGGACTTTAGCAGGAACATTAATAAATGAACTGCCTTTTCAAAGGGCCAGACGGTGTTTGAAGTGTTAATGGTTGAAGGCTACTGTATGATTTAAAAGCTTGCTGGTGTGGACACTGGCTGGCTTTGTTTGAGGTCGTTTGCATTTCAGGCCCACCAACTCTCATTCATCTCCAGAGAGGCAAATTTAGCTGTCACTTGAACTGAACCCTGACTGACACTTCATGCTGATTTTCTCAGGAGTTTGGTGGCTGGACAGTCAGTCCTGGCAGGAAAGCAATACAAAACGAGCTGCAAAGGTTTGGATCTGATCTAAAATCCCTCTGAGTCCCTGCAAAACATTCCTCTGATATCAGTAGGTTTTGGATGGGGGCCATCACAAACAAGACACGTGCTAAAGTACATCACAGTTATTTCTATACAGGAGAGCAAAACAGGTTTCTGAGGGAAAACTAGCAGCTGGAGAGGGAAGTGGGAGTCTGGTGCCCCAGCAATAGCTTGTGCCTCAATGAATGCCATGTTAGCCAAGGAAGAACAATGGTCCCAGCTTTCCCATCCTGGCCTCTTGGGCACATTTGGGCTTCTGCCAATATGCCTGGAGATTCTTAAATGCACAGAGCAATCAGGCTCCAGTTTCTCCTACCAGTTTGCTGATATCCTACTACTTGTAGGATATTGTATTTTACTCGTATTTTACTTGTATTTTACTCCTTAACCCCACACTATTGTGAATAGGGCTGTGAAGTACAACAAGCAGCACATCAGAAATCCGGCAGCCCAGGTTTTTCTCTGGTAAAGCAAGGCAAAGAAAAATTATTAAACTCAGCTCTTTGAAGCTCAGGATAACTTCCAGAGAATAGGCAGCTCAAAATAAAAAGCTTCCACTTGAGAGTCAGACAACTATTACTACAAATAAAGCTGTCTTGGGGCAGAGTGGGTCAAGCACAGCCACCTCAAAGCTCTTCCCCTGCCAGAGGGGGGAAGTGTCAGATGCTTAAGGAAGGCCTTGCCAGAGGAATCTCTGCATCCTTTCAGCAATTAACAATTGGGCATCAAAGCTTTTTGTGCACACAGGTTGTAGGATAGGATTTGTTCCTTAGTGCTGTTCTCTGTGGCTCCATTCCCCATGGCTCTGTACCCAGCCAGCATGAAAAAGATGCTTCCTAAACCTGGTTACATCAGCACTCATGTGCCACGGTCAATTAGTTCTCCATCAAATGGTTCCTAATTATGAGCAGTCACTTAAGGGCTTGAGCCTGGCAAGGGAGGAGGCCCCTGTTGTCTCAGCGCTCTGAGGACATTGTAGGCTCCTGGGAGAGTCACACACAAGAGGTTACAAGGGGAAAGCACAAACTGCCAGGCAGGAGCCAAGCACTGAACCCACCAAACGATCACTGGTGAAACCCACATCTGTGTGAGAGCACATCTTTCAGGTTGGCTGGCTTCCAAAGAAACAAAGTTTAATCTGGATGAATCCGTGACAATGCCAAGGCTGCAATCCAGTGTGTCACAAAGGATTAGATTAAAAATATCCCTCTCTTCTCCCCAAAGATGGAGCAGAACAGCTCCACAGGTGGTTCCTTTGGACAGCCATTGTGCACCTGCAGTCACTTTCCCCCTGGATCAGTCTGGGTTAGGGAGTGACCAGATGGGTCACAGTGCTCAGGCCAGCAGGTGGGAGATTGCTGGGAGTCTCCCCATTTCATTCAGCACAGATGATGACAACCTGACTACAGCCTTGGATCTTCTTATAGAGAGAACTCTAGGCAGCTTGTGAAAAATAGACTCATGACATTAAATACCAGATGGTTTTTGGAAAGATGACACAGTTGGGAGAACAGCCCACTGATTAGTTTTGAGCAGCACACAACCATACACTCTTCCTGTCTGCAGCCACTCAGACCCTGTGGCAGCAGGCAAATGCAGATTAAAGTATCATTTTTTAGCTATTAAAAAGCTGACAAGCCTCAGTTTTTATCTGCCAGTAATTTTTCAATAACAAATCCAGGATAATCCTAAATTTTATTCACCCAATAATTATCAGTGTGCAGATCACTTACCGGGTATTTAAAACCCAGGTGGCTTTGCTGTGGGCATGTAAAAGACACTCAGGTTTCTAAGAGAATCTTTGTGCTGTGATGACTTGCAAACCCCCTCTAAAATATACAGAAAAGGTACTATTTTAGCCAATCTAGAAATGCACTAAAAGTACACAAGTAATCCAGTTACAGGAAGGAACAGGGCAGATGCCAAGCCTTTCAGGGGAACAGGAGGAAAGCAGAGATAAATGTAACTTATGTGCTTTAAAAATAAATCAATACAGACAATCCTTGTTTTACTGTTTTCCCCCCAACCTGCTAAAATATGCAATTAGCTCATTTACAGATCAAGACTTGATGGTTTATGGGCAAATTTCTCCTTGTTTGCTTCCCTTCACTCCTAAAGGTTGAAGTTAATGGAAAAGTTACTAAGAAGTTTCTAGCTCGGTGTGGCTTCTAAAGTTACATGAATTTCAGTAAAATCAAAATGTTTTCTGAGAAGTTTTCAATCCCCTCCAGCCCCTGTCAACTCCCCACACCTCCCAAACAAATCTGTGAAAAATGATATTTGTGGTAAAATTTCCATTTGGATAAAGAACATTTCATTAAGAAACAGAATGAGACACTGAATACAAAGTTCAGACCAATTTTAGTCGAAACTTTGGCTACATATGTTTTCCCAAAGTGCTTTTCTTCATCTAATTCCTTATTATTTTTCTGCATTTTATTTTCAATGGAAAAAGATATTCTGATAAAAAGGACTTGGAGGTTCCCAGGTTGAACCATACAGAGGTTTTGTATCTCCTGGGTGCTTCACAGGCCAGGAGAGTCTGTTTGCTTCAAATATTCACTACATTTATTCCAAATAAACTCCATAAATCAATCTGTGTAATTGAAACCAGAAAAGTTTATGCAAAACAAATACAGAAAGTCATAAATACTGCATTTAAGATGTCATTTTTGTGGCTGGTATATTTCTAGGGTATGTTTTTACTGTTTGTGGGATAAGTTTTTCAGAAACATTAAAATCTTTCCTCCCTTCCATTCTCTATAGGTTTATCCCAAAGAAATAACGAGCCGAACTCTATAAACCAGCATTTATTAAATCCAAATGGGCACTTCATCTTACAGTAGCTTTCAATATAATCTATTTGATCTTTCAAAGTAGTTGGAAAATTATTTCAAGGGGAACTTTCACAGAACAAATTAACTTGAAAGAGGAGAACATTTTATACCCCAAAGAGGGAGGAAAGCAATTTCCTCAGTTTTCCCCTTTCTGGATTCCCCTCAGCCCAACTGCAGATGCACAGATTTGGAGAGACAATCTGGGGCTGCTGTTGCCTGCTCTTGGCAGGGATGCCAGAAGCCCAGGGAAAGCAGAGGCACAGACTTGTGGGGCCATAAGGCTACAACCATGACAAGTTCTTCTTTGGGGAAACTCCAGATTGCAGAGGAGACAAGAAGGAGCAGACTCATGCAAACTAAAAATGGTTTGCTCGAGCTGCAATTAAAAACCCACCTCCTAAAAGTTACCCTCCGTATTTTTAGAGGGACTTTATTTCCTGCCTGCTACAGCTCTTCAAACTGCTTGTTAAGTCAGTAGATAAAAATAGCACTGGGGCCATAACCTGCTCAGCAGATCCAGGCACCTGCCAGTTTTAAGAATCCAAACATTAAGGCAGTAAAGGGACACTGAGAGGGTGGAGCTCCAGCATAGATGGGTGTTGGGGTGTTCCACCAAGAGCTAAATCCAGCACTTGGCAAACATGATGTCCCTGTTCTCTCTCCAGCAGCCCACTGTTTCCCTTTGGATTCATTCAACTCCTCCAAGCATTAAAAAAGTCTTTCTGAACAAGTTCCTTAAATTAACAGCAGGACACTAGGAATCTTCATCCAGTCTAAAAACCCTGTATGAATTTTCTTCATCAGACCAAAGTAAAAATGCTAATTTTCTCTGTCTCCATGCAGATGGAGGCTGCAGGAACCAAACAAGAGAATGAAGCTGAGAAGGACTAGGCATTTTGGGTCACGGGGGTGAGACAGCCAAAGGAAAAACAGACAAGTTTTCTGTATGAATGTCAGAAGGTTTGGGAGTAGCCTGCCTGAAGCATTTCATCCCAGGCCTGGATCACACCATTCCCTACAGCACACACTGCTGAAGGCCTCTGTCTCCACAGTTCTGCTGTTCTACACTCCCTTAATGGCTGGCAAGTTTACCTGAGGAGTGCTAGCTTCACTATCCTAAGCTGGAGAGAAAAAAAAAGGATTTTGAAAGGCTTTAGAAAAAGAGGATTATCTTGGTGTGCTCTTTCAGAGATCAGATATTTGTTTCATCCTTTTGGTGAGGTTATAATCTGTACATTCTTTAAGGTTGTCTGTAAGTTGATTTCTTCTTTTGGGCTGAATTAAAGACACACAGCACTGGGAGCCATAACACCAGAACTAAACCAGTACCCACCAGGTTTTCTTCCCCAGCTGCACAGTGAGGAGGAAAGGGCTGAGGAATATTTTGTCCTTATTTTAGAGGTGAGGAACCTGAGGCATGATGTGAGGACAAATATGTGATTTGACCAACATCAGAAAACAGCCAATGGCAGGTCCTGAAAGCCACATTTTGGTATCCAAGCAATAAATGCCTCTCCTGCTTTAGTAATGATAGGGGTGTCTCTTTGAACTCTGCTATTCAGTGTTGGATTGCAGACAAGCCTTCCTCAGATGCCCATGAAAACTTTAAATCCCACTGAGCAATACACAAACCCTGCTGGCAGATGCACACAGTGAGGAAATTGCCAGCACCCTGGGCACAATGCAGGATCTGCCAAGAGCACAAACTTCAGCACCTCTCACTGGACACCTACTTCCTCCAGCACCCAAAAGCCTCCACAGAGCCAACAACAACCAAACTCCAGACAGGAGCTACCCACTGGCTCAGGACTCTGAGAAACCTCAGTTCACCTCTAACCACCTTGCTCAGCACAAGCAATCTTTGTCTGAGCTAAGAGCCATGGCCTGGCACTTCTCTCTGGGCCAGCTACAAAGCTTCCCTGTGCTCCAGGTAACCTTCCAAGAGAGACAAAATCATCTGCTGCTCCATGTTTAACCTAGGCAGGTGATTTTACCACAGGCTACTCAGTGGATGCTGTGTTCCACCCCAGAGGGGCTGGATTTCATTTATTTAAAATGAGGGTAGGGGAACAGACAAGGGAACGAAACAATGCTTTTATGATGTGTTTCCTGAAGGGATGTTGGGAAGCCCAACTCACATCAGGGAGTCTCTTGTTCTCCTGGCATAATTAAAAAATAGTCCCCCTCTGCTTATCTGCAGATCTCTGAGTAGTCTTCCCTAGAAGGTTGCAGAACTGACAAGAATATGACAAGACCCATTCCAGGAGAAGACATCTACCAAAGAGTTGCAGACCGTGTTGTTAAGTTATAAAACTAGATAGCTGGAGCAGGTAAAGCTTTTCAGGACATCAGATATCCCTGCCCCAGTCAGGGAGATGCAGTCATGCTAGCTCAGGGCATTCCAAAGGGAGCTATGCACTCACAGCCTCCAAAACTTTTGCTACAGCAAATTTTGAGGAGGGCTGTTGACAAGGAAGAGAACTGTAATAAATGGGGAACTCCTGTGACAAGGCACAAAACTGTTTATAGCAACCTTGAACTCCACTGCTGGTTAAATCTACATGATGAAGAGACACCAAACAAGACATCCCTCCTCTTCAGGAGCTGGATTAATCCAGCAGAGCAGAAAGCATCCACAGGGAGCCTGATACTCCTGTATGCTGACCCAGGAAAGGGGCAGCACAGCATGAAGCTCAGCAGAGCCTGGAGAAAGTCTCTCCTCAGAGCATCTCTAGACATTTGCCCTTTTCCATTCCAGTGAGGAAAATCAAGTGAAAGAAATTTGGAGAGCCTTAGACAGATGGGAACTCACCCAGAACGTCTGTACGTGGGCCAAGGTTTTGCAGAAGAGGCTGATGATGCTTTGGGATGGGAATGCAGAGAGGCAGGGGGTGTGTAACACTGGGGGCATGGGGCTGGTGAGAGGCCAGCAGATGGGATCAGGGAGCTGCCCTGGGAGCAGCATTGCCATGCTAAAAGCACGGGCAGGGTGTGCAGGAGCTGGGTCTCCCTGGTGCAGCCCTTGGCGAGCTGCTGGAGGGAGGAAGGCTGCTCCTGCAGATGCAGAGGAGCTGTCAGGGGACTGAACACTCCTCCCAGATCTGGCAGAGACTGTGCAGATGCTCGGGCCAAGTCACGTTTTAACAGCCCCGTGCCTCAGTTTCCCCAGCTGTAAACCATTATAGGGATGTTTTGTGGCTGAACACAGCCCATGCTCACAAAGCAAGCAGAGCTCTTTGGACAGATGATCCCAAGGAATATAAAGCATTTACTTGGGATTCTTTTCCTGTGCTTCTCTCTGATCTTTGATGCTGACACCTAAATAATTTACAACGTGAAGAAGGAAGGAAAAGACCAGAAGCAATCACACCAAAGCATCCAGCCTCCTCCAGGCATGGCCCAGGAGTTTTGGGGAAGGAAGGAATGTGCTCCCACCCCACCCCTTCATCAGTCCTTCTGCATGATGACATGCAAGTGCTTGTTGATCAGTTTATGGATCTGGGGACTGACAGACTTTGAAGTCAGAGCTTGGCATCCCCAGTTATATGCTAGGACTTGAAATGATCAAAGCTGCCAGCATTTTTGAGGCCTCATGAACGAGCTGCACTGGTAATGGGAGCTGAGAATTGAGGATTGGCTCCTAATCTCCCCAAGAGCGTCACAAGCATGAGCACACATTCTCTGGGCAATTTGGTGGCCTTTCAGTGTCTGCATTCCATGCTGTGAGCTGCAGAAGGAGGGCACACTACAGCACTGCACACATTGCACTACTTATCGCTGGTTCCCAGTGTGAAGGATGTATTCTGCAAGCAATTCTAGGCAGGATTTCCTACAAAGAGGCACTAATGACAACAAAAATGTTGGCTCAGCTTTCAGATTCCAGCTGGAGTTTGCAGATGTGGCAGACAGGGATAAATACCTTCTTGTTTTTTCACAGGAGTGGCTCTTCTAGGTGGAGGGACTGGCTGCACTGTCTTTATTCCAGGGTCAGATCCTGGACAAGGGCTGTTTGGTGTCCTAGTGCTTTTTAAGTGAACATATCTGAGCTGGAGAAGGGGAGAAAGAAAAAGAAGGTACAGAGCAGCTCTGAGGGCACAAGTGCCTCTCAACAGTCAGAGTGACCCTCTTTCATGAGGCATCTGGGACACAGATATGAGCTGCTTCCAGTCTGATGTGGCTGGAAGGGGCAGAGGGCAGAATCCATGTGAGAAGTTTTACAACCTGTAGCCTGAGCGTCAATCTAGCAGCCTACATGATCTGTGCGTAGTGCATAGGTATAAATCAAACTCCTGAATATGAGTTTTCTTTGATTAACATGTCCAACAACTTCCTTGCATTCCTTGCAGCGCTCTTTGAAATTTGAACAAGCAAAGCTCTGTCCCAGCAGCCCCATTAAATTTCCTGGTGGAGAGAGGAGCAGCAGGAATGCAGGCTGGTCAAACAGCCTTTTGATAGACCAGACTTAGCTCAGAAATGCAGAGTGCAAGCTCCAGCCATGTCCCCAGACTGCTCTGGTCTGCCCTTGTCCTGAGGTCCTCCTTGGGAGGACTGTGTGTGACAGCAGACCAGACCCTGGTCCTTCCCTGAGTGGCTGCCCTTCAATTCCAGTCTTGCAGATTGTCATACATACAGAGCTCCAAAATCACACCATCATCCACCACCAGGAAGATATGGGGCATGTCAAGAGCCTAATTCTGAGTTGTCACATTCTGTGTTACCCTTGTGACCAAAACTCTCAGGTGGTTTTTCTGGATTAATACATATTAACCAAGAGCTGTGAATTCCCAGACTCCCCAAGCACTAATTCAGCCTGTAAATGAGCCAGGCAGGGGATCACTGAGACATTACCACAAACACCCTTGGAGTTCTTGCACACCTCATGAGTACAGCTTATCAGTGTCTGTCTTAACTAGGAAGCAGTTATAGGCTGTGAAATTCACATCACATATCCTGTTTCTGAGAAACTGCTCTTGGCCCAGAAGTTAGTTCAAAGGCACTCAACTCTCATGCTTGAAATTCAAGACCACCTCTCTGATTTCCCTCCACCACATGGTGAGAGGATCAAGTTCACCCTTTGCTGGGACTTACTTTTTTTTTTTTTTTTTTAACTGAAAAACCATTTAAAGACTGACATGCTGTTCACAGAGATGTCACAGCTCTGGACTCACTCTGGGCTTGTTGCAAGGAGGCCTAAAGCTTTACAATGCCCAACACCAGTGCAGTCATCTGCTTGAGAGAACTGATATTTATAATAAGTCAGACTCTACTAAAACCAGGAAGACTATTTGTCTAAATAGAAAGGTTTCTGAGAGCACTCAAAGATCACAGTATGAAAATAGAGCACATATCTGAATTAGCTGGGTCACTTATAAGTGGAGCTCAGTGCTGCTGTTTCTTGATGCTTCAGACCCACAGAAACTGCAAGAAATCCCCACAGGTCCCAGTGTGCTCAGACCTAGACCTACCCCAGCTCGCAGCCAGCAATTCTGTGGTGTTTGGAATGGCAGCAGCTCCCACATTTTTGCACTGCAGACCCTCAGTTCAACACCTCGAGCACCAATGGAGACACAGGTGCACACACATCTCTACAGTTCACTATTCATGGGCCTCTTGTGTTCCTCACTGGGGCACTGAGTGATAATTTTACACCTGCTAAGAATTCAACAAGGCATTAATAATCCAAGAGTCACGTGCCCAACTGGCACTCAGAGTTGGGCAAGATAATTATTTACAGTGATGGGCACCATCACTCCCTCTCCCTTTCACCTGAAAGCTTTAAATACACACTTTGGCTGGAAAACCTTGAAAAATTCCAGATTTTTTGAATCAGAACTGAAATCAGAATTGCTTTCATCAGGCAGCATCAAACTAAAAAGGTCATTCAGCAGTCTTGTGTGATTTAATAAATGTATATAATTTAACTGCCTGGGTTTCTTATTCGTGAAGTTAATTGCTGTATTTTAATTTTCTTGCCATTTCTTAACTAAAAGCATTCTTGTTCTTTACGAGTCAGTCAGCAGGTGTACACATAACTTTATGTCAACATCTGATTACTACTTATTGCTCATTTAACTCAGCAAAATATAAAAATTGGACCATGTCTCTAGGAAAATAAATAAAAAGAGAATGTTGTGGAGTTAGAGCAGAGAAGGTTTTTTTTTTTAAATCAAAACAGGAGAGGTTTTCTTGAATATTTTTTCCAAGCACTGTTGTTATAGGTGTTTCCTGAGGAAGTGACGGACTTCCCCCCATTCCATGACTTGCACCCTCGAGTTTCTAATTTTTCTTTTTTTTTCTTTAAGCACAGAGTCCAAGAGGTACAAGCAGGCCAGCACAGTGGACAGTTATTTCACTTTGCTGCTAGAAATGAACTGATAGGAAAAGAACCAGACTTTCTGTACTCCAGTAAGGCAAAGCAGGGCATAGAGGTAGTAGTGTGCCAATTTTAGGCAGATGCCTTGCTAAGCTGTGGCCACCACAAGCCACACAAATCCATCAGTGATGGGCAATCCATGTCAGGTGGAATAGGGAAGGGCAACTCTTTATACTGGCCAGTGATGGACCCAATTCTTCTTTCCTCCACCCCAAGCTGGTGATCCCAACAACTTCGCATCACCTTCCACAGGAGAAGGTTCTGCACCTGACCCACAAACTCCCCCAGCTGAGGCAGAGGGAACTGGATTTCTGCAGTTGGTTTAGTTCTTTTACAGAGAGGAGCAGCTCCTAAAGACAGAGCTTCAGGCGTGTTAAAAGCTTTAGAGAAAGGCAGATTCAGATCAGCAGTGAGCTCTAACCCACATGTGCAGATATGTAGATTATCCTCTAAAATTAACACCGAGGATGGTGCTGGTAGATTTGTAAAAAAAAGGAGAGAAGCCTTAGGCAGCTGTGCTGATGCAGCTATTGCAACTTAGTCACTAAAAAAATTATTATTTGACTTCTCCTTGTGCACATGGATTTAACTCTACAGTATCACACCTCAGAGGAACACGTCAGCTCAGAGGCTTCACTGCATTTCAGGTTCACACAGAAACAGCTTCAGTAGGAGCACAGGCAGATCCAGGGCACAGGCAAAATGTTCCCTCTAGGACTTCATTGCTGTGACATTCTCAGCAGTCACTGTGAATCTGCTGTTGCCTTTCCTCCCCTCATCTTCCTCCTCTTCAAAAACCAGCATGGCCCATTTCCCCTGGCTTTGCAAACACCTCTCCCAGACATTTACAGTGCAATATTTAGCAATGGGAAGTTGCTTCTTTGGCAAGTTTCCAAGCTGCTAAATGAGAAGTGCTGCAGGAAGGCGATGCTTTCTCCCATTGGGTTAACACCCTTCCCCTCAACTGTGCACAAGGGGGCTTGAAGCCAAGTCCTGTTTCTTGGATACTCTGAGTAACAAGAGCTCATAGAAAAGCTATTGCAAGGCATAAACATTGGTTTTCATGCACAGAAGATTCCACTTAGGCCTGATGCAGAGTATGTCCAGGCAGAACACAGGCCCTGGTGCCAGCTTATGCATCCTTAGCTGAGAGCTGTCCTTGGAACAGACCAAAGGAAAGTGTCAACAGTACACAGAAGCACTAAGCTGTACATCAGGGTAGAAAGCAAAACTGATCTCAACTTTGTGTGCAGGCACAAAAACGGGTAGCAAAGCTGCCCTCTGGTTTTACACTGTCACACCTGCTGCCAGTTCAGCACAGTCACTCCAGATTGGCACCACATTCCTGAAAAAAAAACCAATCAAGCCAGCAACCTCCACCTCAGTAGAGGCTGCTAGTTAATCAGGATAGGGGCAGCACATTTTGGGAAACAGACTTCCATGGGCTTTTACCATTGTTCCCTAGCCAGCATTGATCAGAGAACTAAAAAAGGTTGCCAAGTCCTCAAAAGATTTTAGTGTGAGAGATGCAGACCACATGTGCTGGATGGTAAACAGCTCTTGAGGATCAGAATAAAAAGGTCTTTATAGTCCAAGCAAACAAAAGTAAATTCCAGAATCTAAATGAAACAGAACTTTTCAAAAGCCTGAGGCTACCAAGATTTCAGAGCTGAAAGTGTAACCTTGTTTGTTTCTTAGAAAAACCTAAAGCACACCACGTTATCAAGAGAGGTGACCCTGTGCTGTTCCCAGCACAGGGCAGCACTGCCTTTTGATTCTCATCTCATTTCCAAGCACCCATCTGAGCACAGTCAGTCCATGACATTGCCTGAGCCTCCTATAAAAGCTGCATGTAGTTGGTTACTTTGTAAGAGGGTAAGCAGCAGAGAGGAATATTGTCAATAAGGCAAATACCATTTATGCCATTTACTGAATACAGCAATCCAGCCCAAGCCACAGCACCAGAAACACAGAGAAAACCTTGAAATACTTTGCTTTTCTGCTTTAAAAACGTGTGTGCTAAACCAGAGCTGAAAGAAGGAAAGAGTTTACTTTTGGGGATCACAAATCTGAGGACCAACTAAAAGCACACAGATTGGAAAGGAGTGCAATTTAGTCATCACAGACTGGTGCTGCTGGGTATGTAGAATGCTTCCACAAAGACCCTTGGCCCTGTTTCAAGCATCCTCAGAAGCACATCAGTGAAGCTTTGTGCAAAAGACTGCCTAGAATTTTAACCCAGTTGGGAACTGAAGGCTCCTGCAGGATAAATCCTCAGGCAAACGTCCCACTTGGCCCTGGGACACACTGCCTCTGTGAAGGCTGATGAATGCCTGCAGCTTTGAGGTTAGACAGATTTGGTTTATTTAAACTAAAGTTTTGGCTGCTGCAGCATAAACCTACTACTGCTCATGCAGTCCTTGGGCTGTGCAGGGCTGCTTCCCCCACTTGAGCACAACTGCTGCCAGCAGCTGCTCTGCTTCCTCCCAGTGTGTCTGCTCTCTGCAGATGGCTCTGCAGCACCCCTGCCATGGAGCAGGATCAAATGCAGCCTGGCAGCCTCCTCCTAGCCCAAAGCCCTCCTTCCCTGGCCCACTGCTGTGGGTCTTCCCCCCCATCTCAGTTTCTCTCCCAGGGCATTAACCAGCCCCACCCCGCTGGTTCCAGTGAGGCTGCTCTGTTTATCCCAGAGTGAACACACACATCCAATCTGTTCTGCAAGTCTCAAGAGCCCTGGCAAAGCAGGCCTCCATCTGGAGTGTCCATCTTTGCTGCCTTCAGCTCTGGAGGAGCAGAGAAGTGATGACAAACTTGGGCAAAGGAGAGCCAAAAGCATCTGAGTATCTGAATATCACCCCTCCTAGCTACCACACAGGTCAGCAGCCAGCATGTATGACCTGAATCACTTGGCTTCTGGTTTTTTTGGGGGTTTTTAGGTCATTCAGGAAAATTCCTGGGATTTATATATCCAGTCTCTACCAGGGAACTTAGTTTATGTGGGCAGAGTCAGCCAAATCAGGCGCAAGATGAGGCACAGTACATGGGAAAATGCAATGTCAGTAGAGAGGCTGGAAAAGATGTTTTGAGATTAGAGATGCTTTGACACTTGAAGCTCATCCCACCTCACACAATCCACACTGGTACCATGTAGAGAATACAGGGAGAAGGCCATGTCCCTCTCCAAATACTTAACAAATACACAATCCAATGATGAGAGAGTCCACAAATTTGAAAAGCTTGTAAAGCAGCACCAACACTTTAGTTATTTTATGGCCCCATGGGTAAACAGAAGAAGCATGGTTCACCTTGAGCCTCTTTTATTCCCCTTAAGAAATTCTTTCCAGTGCTGTTTTACAGGTTTGCACAGCCTTGCAATGAACAGACACTCCACAGCAAACCAGGCATTTAAAAAACACACTAAGCTACCATGAAGTAAATTACTGCCTTAACAGCCAGGCACCTACAGGTATAATTTGGTTTCATTTGAAGAACAAATTAAAGCAATGTGCATATTAGCTGTGAGTCTGCAAGGGGGCAGAAAAAGACAGCCTGGAAACTTTCCAAAGTGCACAAGATTAAAGAAGCCCTGCCAAAACAGCTCCCAGGAGACAGCAGTCACACCAAGAAGGACCAGCTCCCCGGGAGAGCCAGACCCATACCCAGCTACATCTGCATGCAGGCTCCCATCAGAGGGACGAGGGAAGGCTGCACTTCAACCATGAACTCTGAAACAGGGAAAGATTTGGGTCAACAAGAACTTTGACAGGGACAGAAAAGACCAGGGCAGGGTGAGCAGTTGGATGGATATTGCAGTTGTTGGGTCGTAATGCTCTTTTCCTTCATGCCCTTTTCCTAAAGCCCAGGGGCAGCCATACAGAATTCCCTCTCCCAGTATCAAATCTAGCCCTTCAGTATATTTTAGGGCTTTACTAGTACCTATAACTTGTGTTAAATCCCAGTTCCAAAGGCTTAAGTGGGAAAAACATGACCCCAAAGCACTCACCAGAAGTTTCTTACTACAAAGTACCCCACCACAGTGACAGCATGTCTCAGGCCAGTTTCCTCAGATACACAACTGTTGCTACTGCAGGAATATTTGACTAGATCCAGAGTCTCCTCAAAGGGACAGGGCTTGTTTCCTCACTAGCTTAGCCTCCTCTACCCACCCCTCTTCTGCTTGCCATCTTTTTGCTGCTGCTAAAGAGGAGAGCAAAGGATGAAAACAATCAACCAGCTGAAAGGGAAAATAAGTAACAGCCACACAGGGCTTCAAAGTTAAGCAAGGAAGTAATTAGTGGAGCAGCTGAAAGAGGAAGGCATCAAGAAAAGGCAAAATGGTAAAAAAGTCAGATGAAAGTAGGGAGAGATAATGAAGAGACTATAAGCAGCTTCAAGGCTGGTCTTGGATGTTATCCTCCAGGTATTTTTTTCCACTCTGTCCCTGGAGGAGTGCCTTTCATTCAAACCACTTCAATTTCTGAACTCTGTACTGCTCCCTGTCTAACTGCTGCTTTCCCTCTCCTGACTCTGAAGGCCACTGAAAGTCTCAGCACTCGCCTTCCCCAGACAAAGCACCTGGATTTCAGCTGTGCAAGCCAGTCTGAGTCGGGCAGGGAGTGTTCTCTGAGCAGCCCTGCTCAGTCCTGCCCTGCAGAGCCAGAGGACTCAGATGACTGCCCTGAAGAAGGGCACAGTCAGACCTCTGGAGCAGGGGAACAACTTGACATGAAATCCTGCTGGAACACTGCAGAGGGAGGCTTGGTTGGTGTCAGTTCAGAACATGAGACTGTAATAATATTTGCCCTCGGTTCAACTTCATATACTATGTACAAAAGCCTCTGTTTGAATGAAGGAATGGCCAGGGAAACATGAACTGAGAAGAGCCAAGAAACTCAAAGCAAAGTCCCAACTCTTTTTGTCTGGAAATCTAACTGTTTTGGAAAGAAACAAAAACACACTGAAGGTAGACAAGGAAAGCTCAAAACACATTTCTTTCTGAATTTTCTCAGCTTTCCTTGATGATATTTAAGAAGGAGAGAGCAAGCGCATGTGTGTTCCACAGAAAGAGTTCAAAAATACGCCTTTTTTTTCCTCATTCAGGGAACCAGTCTGGCTGTCAGAGCAGCCTTGGTCTCCTGGATAAATAAAATCAGTGTTTTTTCATAGCCTGCAGGGTGGGAAGTAAAAAAGCAGCAGTCAGGCAATCTAGGCTTCGCCCTGCCCCAGTTTTGACCTAGGACAAACCACTTGCTCACATGGCTTAAGAACAGCAATGAGGGGACATGTGCCACTGCTTTTGCAGCCATCTAAACCACAATGCCTTCACCATTCCCTGACCCACCTTTGCTTTGTACATTTTCAGGGTTGCTGTGCTGCACACTGAATGCCAGGGCCTTTAGTGGCACCAGATCCTGGCACTCCAGGAAAAAAAAAACAAAACTGATTGTCAAGAGAAGAGTAAACCTGGTCCAAGGCTAGAGAGATGTCAGAATATATTAAAGTTTTTCTCCATCCCTCACCTAGACCACATTGCTTTCAGTACAGCATTCACATAACAGCCTTGGCAGTTGTTTCTGCCACTGGCAAGACAGACTGGTCCACTGAGAGATTTTTGAGCCTGTACATACCATTAAATATTTTGGTTTGGTCATATGGATGCTTGTTACCAAAGCTTTCTGGGCAACAAAGACCAGTGCAGCAGTGCTGAAGCAACAATATTTAGGATTTTCCAGTTGACTGTGTTTTTCCAAATATGTTTGAGAAGGTCCAGGCAGGCTTACCTGCCCCAGACACTACCCCCTTTCTCCTTGAGGTGTATTTACCCAGATGGCAGGTGTTTTATATTTCAGAAAACATTCAAGTAGAAAAACATTTTTACAGGCAGGTTCACCTTAGAGGACTTATTTTCTTTCTCCCTTTTTTTGTGGGAATAAAGAGCCTTGCAGCAGACCCTGGAGCTACTCACTAGCTAACCCTGTGAGCACATGAGGCCACGCAGAGCCAAGGCACAGGTGGGGACATCTGTGCTGCCAGGTCCAGGCAGGCAGTGTGCTGGGGCATTTGGCACTGCTAGGCTGGGGCAGGAGGGTGACATTATGGATACCTTGTCTAACAATCCAGATGTGACTTAGATATGCACACATGAAGCAGCTCCTTACAGCTGTAGCTGCTTGGATGATTTAATTCGATTTTTTTTTTTTTAATGCTTAAGGAAAGGTCCTCAGCCTTCTGGCCTCTGGATGGGCTGCAAAGGGCAGGTGACCCGAGTCAGCTGCAGCATCCTGATGGACTCAGTAATGTGTCACCAACCCATGAAGCATCAGCTCTGCCAGACTTCTCCAGACACCTGCTGCTCCCCACAGACAGAGGGAAGAAAGAGCCAGTCCTGAAACAGGCAGAGCTTGAAGCAAATCTGGCCAGGAAAGCCAGTAAAGCCTGAGAATGCTGTGACCTGAAAGGCTACAATGATTCACAACAGCTCCTTTGCTAACTGGGCATCTCCTGCATGAGGCTTTGTCAAAAGCCTGCTGCTCCTTTCAGGAGAGGGAGCCAAACCCCAAGCAGAGTACCAAGGCCAGCAGTGCCAGGCCTGTGCCAAGCAGCCCCAGCATACCTGAGAGCAGTGAGCAGAGCAGGGAAGGTGGCAGCCAGCTTCAGCTGAATCCACAGCACAGCCTGGGAATGCAGGGCAGGGTCAGACACAGCGCAGTCAGCACCAAGCAAGGTCAAGGAACATCCAAGGTCAAGACAAGAACAGTCAATGATTCAGGGACCACATCAACAAAGTCCATGAGCAACCATCCCTACAGCACTGCTTGGAGAGAGGGGAGAGCCTCAGGTCTGAGCTGAACTGGACTCAAGGGCCCACCCCATAGGCAGAGTTTGGGTGGAGACCCCAGGTGAGGCTCCTCAGGGCCATTAGGGACCGTTGATGCCCTCAGGGCTAATGCCCACCTCAGGTGTGGCTAATCAGGGCAGGGACAGCAGCAGTGCAAGAAGGAAAACACAAGGACAAATTTCAGTTCTTGTGATGGCAGTTTGCCTATAAGCTACTGAAGAGGGGTTTCTTTATGTCAGGATGTATGAAAAAGATTTTCTTGTATTAATTAATCCTGCTCTCTGCCAAAGTCTGCTGCAAAAGAGCAGGATGTCCTCTGGAAAAGTGAAACACAGAGAGGTTCCCATGACCCAGCTAGTCCAGCCACCTGAGATCCCAGTCCAGTGCACTGCTACATCACGTTGCCTTTAATTTTATTTACACATTGCTCCCCATTCTTATAAGCCAAGATGTAAAATCTAAAATTGTCTTCTATGTTTGCTGAAGTTTGGAAACTGGAAGCAAGCCCTGTAACTGCAGCCTATGTCTAAAGAGCCAACTCATTTGTCTTGTCAGTAGCTTCTTTCTTTTGATCTCCAGAGCTATTCACAGCTCAATTGCTTTCCAGAGATGACTTGTTGCAGTTTGCTTTGGTTTGAACCAGGCTTTGAAACTAGTGACCAGAATGCACAGCACTTCTGCACAAGATCTTGAGGAAACAGCAGGATAATTTATGAGACAAACTACTAGTATTCAAAGGATAACATCTTTTCAGCAGAAGTCCCTTTTCTTCAAAGGAAAAAATGCATTTTGCTTTGTGAACTTGCGTTTTTATAGATACGCGTACAACAAATATTTATTTTACACCCACCACGCCTGTGGCATGATGTGTGTGTGTAGAAAGGTCAAATGAAAGGAAGAGATGTTGTCTGAAGGTGGCTGCTCCCAGCCCCTGTGCAGTTTAGAGCAGAGCAGACAGCACGCCAGCATCTGACCCAGGAATGGAACCTGTGGGGATGATCTGGCAGCCAGGAGGCTGCAGGGGAAACAAGCTCAGGCAGATAATTAGAAAGACATGAACGGCCTGGAATGGCCTGGATGTCCATGGTCATGATCCCAGTCCCATCCTTCCCTCCACACGTTCCTTGGATCAACTCCCTCACTGGGATCCTCAGGAAAGCTGTGTCTTTACACAAAGTGCCTTCTTCTGTGTGCTAGGACAATGAAAATGGATCACAGCTCTTGCTGGAATCAGTCCTAAGGTGGGAACTCAGCCATTCTGGAGCACAGATGGGGTCAGGTCAGGTTTTTCCCTACAAACAGGAGAAGCCATGTGGTTTTCGTATAATTTGGAACATTTTCTTACAGAATGAAGATTGATTAGATGCCTGGAGTTCCCCAGAAACAATGTTGATAGTGTTAGCAGCCTGCACACCACAAGAACCCATTCATAAAAAAAAAAATCCTTATTTTAAAATTATTTTTTTTAAACTTTATGTTCTTGGAAAAAGAAGCTTATTGAGTAACTATCAGAGTTCCTCTTTCATCACCTTGTCATAAATCCCACAAGCTCTGAATTCTTTTAACAATCTCTCAGTTAAATTATGACCTGCCTATTCTAATAAATAAACCTTTTTTTTCTTTTCCCCCCCCAAAAAAGCTGGAAACATCCAAGGAGTTGCTCCCCCTTGCCCTTGCCCTGAGTTCTACTAATTGAGACATCAAAGCAGATGGAAAATCAAGGCTGTGCCTGTACAATCCCTGGGCATTAACCTTTCTGTTTAGACCATTTGCAAACAGGGCAATTAACTCTTGCCAACATAGATCCCCCTCTGAAGTTTCAGCCATACATTCTTCTATCACTATTTATGTGAAGCATGGAACAGCTGCTGCCTTTCACCCTGAGGTGGCTGTTCCCTGGGGGTAGGTGAAGTGTTCCTGGGTGTATTTTGTGCACACTGACATCCCATCCCAACCCAGTTCCAAACCAAACTCAGGGTGCTGCTATAAGGTGTGGAGGCTTTTTTATCATCTACACCAACACTAACAGATAAATTTGATACTGACAGGTAAATTTGATACTGCAAACTGTCAAGGCTGGAGATGATATTGCTGTAAAAGGTAAACTAAAGAAAAAAACTACCTAAAATTCATAGACCACGAGATTGCACTTAAACAATGATCCCTGGGCAGATAGGAAGCAGTGTCACCTTAACTCCATTGGATTGGGGCTCTGCTTCCTTATGGAGCCCTGCAGATAATTTAAACATTTCAAAGAAACAAAGAACATCTGCATGAGGGCTGTTCTGTGCTCTGCATTTGCCCCACCCTAAACTAAATCAGAAAGCTCGGCTATGGAGCAATGTGTAATTCACACTGTGCCTCGTGGATGTAAACATTTCACTGACATCCTGAGAAAAGATAATGCCAGGCCTCCCAAGGGCCCCCAAGGATCCACAGCATTTTTGTAGCTGGTTGGACACAGTAACATATGTGTACCCATGTTATATGGAGCACACAGGATGCATAAATGAGTGATGCCCTTGGGCAAGAACAAATCAGGTGGTGCTTGTTTTCTCCCTAATTTGCTGGCATCGTTGTTCTGCTGGTGAGCAACCCCAACAAAGCCCCCTGGCACATTTTCACTCATATTTAGCTCAGGCCTCTGAACACTGAACATTCAGGAAGAGAGACTGAAATGGGACCAGGCTTCAATGAAAAGCTGGCCCCTAACACACACACACACACACACACACACACACACACACACACACACACACACACACACACATTTAAGTCCTCTATGCAGTGAACACATGATTGTGCTTAGGACAATATGCTGCTCCCAAAAAGGGTTTGCAGGTTTCCTTGTCGAGGAGGTGGTGGCAAAGTGCCAACAATAGACATGGCTCATAAGCTCCATTTCTCTACAATTCCTGCCTCTCCTTGTCAGACAGGACAGCCCCATTAAACCAGATACCAAATACAACCTTAGAATAACTGAATGTAAGGTGTCCCTGGGTGTCCCAGAGGACCTGGACTGAACACTGTAGATTCAGAAAACATCAGTGGTACAGGACAGAAAAGCATCTTTCCCTCTTGAGGTATAAAATTACTTCACATCCTTGGGCAATGCAGAGTGGAGGTGTGACATGCTGCCAGTCCAGAACGTGTCCCTGATGTCCTTCAGCAGGGTAATTCACAGTAATCCACAGGACATCTAAGCACATCCTGATTCTGCCAAGCACTTTTGGTGTGTGCTTCAGTTCTTCAGTGATGGGTAACCAGTGTGTGATGCTCCCTGCAATATGCGACCACACAAGCATCTGGAACCCAGCTTCTGTGTTTAGAATTAGCCTGTTTGACCAGTGGATGATTAGAAATGACCCCCACATCTGGCAGGAGTCCCCCAAAACCCCACTCTGTCAGGACCTCAGTTCTTCACTGCCCCACATGCTGCTCACATTCAGCCTGCAGTGACCCCCACCCACTGCTGAGACCCAGTCAATTTTGCTGGGTATCCAAGTCCTGGAGAAAGAGCCTGGCCATCACACTCAGCTTGGGAGGCGCAGATGAACACCAGAGCTTCTCTCCAAAGCTTCCTGGCAGGATCTGACTTGGAGCAGACGGAGGGAAAGAAGAAATTTGAAAACACCCTTTCCCCTTTCAGAGCAGTGAGCTGGAAATCAGTCTGCCTGCCAGCTCCTGTGGTGTAGTTGCCAGGCAGTAGTACTGCTCTGCAGGCCAGGATCAACAAACTACACATTTGTATTCTCACCAGGGCCAGCATTATTACTGCCACAACTTAACACCCTTAAACAGGGACTGCTGCAGCTGAGAGAGCTGTCTTGGGAATGAGGAGAATCACAGCAACCAGTTATGAAGGACCCACAGAAAAGAGTCATGGCTACAACCCTCATGGAGAGGGCAAACTCCTTCCTGTTGTGGACAGAAAACAGAGTATCTGATACCCAGATGGATAGAAAAAGATATATAGGAAGGAAATAGAACAACTAGTTGAAATGGAGCCCTTTGGATGGACTTCCTGATCACAGCCAGCAGCATTGCTCCAGCAGGATGCTGTCGCCAGCACTGTGGGAATTAGGACCACAGTCTGTAGGCACGAGCAAGCCCACTGCCACCTGACTAAGGGCCTCTAACTTTCTCCATCTTTCTCCCTCATGTGGCCACTTATACAACCTCAGCAAGTGACCAGTTGTTTGTGTTCAGCCAAGGGTTCATCAGCCAGCAAGCAGTACCAGACACAAGGAAACACTTGTGCCAGTAGAAATAAAACTGAGATGCTGGAAACTCTTTGCTTTTTCCACACACAGATCTGACTCAGGTCATTGTAGAGAGCTGGAGTGAACTCCAGGTGAAAGGGTTTAGACATGGTAATTACAGCATGATATTCCCTGTCAGAATTTCAGAGCGATCCCTTCATGGTGCACAGCGATGGTGAATGGCAGGATAGAGATTCATAATTACCAAGGGTTTTCTTCTCACCCTGGATTCCTCTGAATATCTCAGATCATGGACAGGAGACAAACAAGGAAAAGTGTGAGTTCTGTGCTTTGGACAGTTTTTCTTCCCTTCTGGCACAGCCCCTTTTGCTGGCTCCCAAAACTACTGCTGCAGACAAACTGCATCCTGGAGGGTCCTCTCCATTTCCTAGGACTGAGGATGACAGTCTTACATATTCCAGGAGCTGCTACTGCTGAAAATCTTCTCTAAGAGAAAACCAGATCACCCCTTGAGACAACACCTTCTATCTCAACCTTCCAGGGTTGATGCTTCACAGGAAAATTCTTCACCGAGAGGTCTTAACATTGAGCTTGTGGAACACTATCTTCTCTCTAGTTTATTTCAACAAACAGCTAAAGATTCTCTGGCCAGAGAGGAGACCAGATCATCTCATCACCTCTCTGACAAGCTCATACCAATGTACCATCATGGTGACTGAAAAGCTGTGGATGGCTCCAAATCAGGATTTATTTTTAGGTTTCCAGACTGTGCATGCTCTTGCCAAAAGAGCCTGGTCCAAAGTTTATTCAAGTCCACGATAAAAACGTCTAATGGCGTGAATGACCTTTGGATCAGCTCCAAACACTGTGCACTGATATTAGCACTGGGGCTGGCTGGGGATTCCCTTTGGGAAGGCTGCCCAGTAAAGAGGCAGTTTTCACAAAATTGAAATTTTCAGGGAGAAAAACATCCTGATTTTGAACCTTCTTTCCTTTCACAATAGAGAAATAAAAACACCCCCCCTTTTTTTTTCAATTAAGAAAAGTCAAGAAGAAATATTTTCTTCAGGGCCAGTTGGAACAAAATCAGAAACTATGTTTTGGTTTGAATGGTTCAATAAACCATTAAAACCTCATTTTCCTATAAGAACACAGTCCCAGTGGGCTGTGGTTTAGATGTCTCATCTTTTCTGCAGGCTGTTTCCTCGAGGACTCCATCTGCCATGGTGCAGACACTCTTAAGGTCTGTGAGACATCACAGCAGCTACACATTGTTCCCTGAAAAATACAGGTATTAAGTTACTGCATGAGAGCTGCTAGAAGGAAATCCAATTCAGGGCTGATGTTCAGCATTGAGTAGAGTTAAAGTGAAGCTTTTAGGGTTAATTGAACAAACTAAAGTGAAACACATCAATTTGGAGCATACCAGAACTTTTGATCAAAAAATGTTGGAGCAAAACTTATATCCCTCAGCAAAGCAAGATGTTTTGAAATTTTATCCTATGAAAAATTTGGAAACATGGGTGTTTTATGACAGCCAGAGAGAAAAACAAAGGTTTCAAGAGAGCAAATCTCCCTTTCACTGCACTGCTGTTATTAAGAAAGCAAGAAAGGTGAAGAAGGAAGGAAGATGTGAGAAGCTTATTGCTCTGTAGCTGAAAAGTCCTGCAGAAATGAGCACAAAACAGCCATGCTCTCTGCAACTGCATGCCTTTGTATTTCCAGGATCCTTTCACAGGATGACATGCAGCACACCAGGGAGGAGAGATTAAAGAATCCCCAGCTGATGAGAGAGAGTTTTGAGTAACCATTTCCCTGGGTGCCTCAGCTCCCAATGTGGCAAGAACACATCTCTAGGGCTTTGTAGGCTCTCAGATCTAATTTCACCTTCACTGCATTGTTATCTTTCCTGGAGATGTTCATGGTTCAGCTAAGGGAGGCCAGAATTCATTCCTGTCTCACTTGCCACCCAGCTGACAGGTGGTGTGAAAGTGAAGTGGCATGTGGTGCAAGCACAGGGAAAATCACCTTTTGATCTCACTGAAGGTGGTCCTCAAACCAGGTCATGCTTGAGAGAACTGGCAGGGAAAATAAGGAGAGGCTGGGCTGCAGCTGTTTTGGGGCAGTCTCCAGTACAGAAGAATATGTGCCTTTCTCTCACTGCCAATTTTAGAGCCTTTATAAATACCACACCTAAATAAAATGGAATAAAATAAATGATCCTCTTCAAGCACCCCACGCCCTTTGATCACCCACCCTCAGAACATCCAAAGGCTGCAGAGATGCACGAGGGCAGGAATTATTGGTAAAAATAACCAGTCTAGGGAGGAAAGCAGTTTATGCTGGGTCTGGAGCAGGGATGAGGTTCCACTTCCTTCTAAAAATCAAGTGAACAGTGTCAACCCAGAGCCTGCTCTGCAGCCATCAGTGACTTCCACAGCCCAACTCACAGCCTGCAGCAGCACACACAGAGTCAGGACACGGGTGGGGGAGCAGCCAGCCTGTCCCCTGCCACCTGTCCAGTGACAATATTGCACAACCATCCCATCCCATCCTCACTTGTAAACCTGTCCCTTGATGCACATGGTTTTGTTTGGCCATGAAGCACAAAACTTAATTTTCTGATTATTTGGCAAGATTGTCCTGTGAATGCTTCAGCCTCAGCACAGATTTAGGGCTATTCCCTGGGGTCTTATGCTCACAGACAGATATTTGCCAATTCCCAACACGTCTGGATATTTAGCCACCTTTTCTGAACAAGGTGCTTCAGCAGAGATGAGAAGCAAGACAGATGCAGCACTAATTAGCTCTGAACCAAGTGCAGTTCAACACACAGCTCTTAGAGAAGATAATGCCACTCACCTTTGAACTGGACCGTGCAACCTATAAATGTCAGGTCTGGAATATACACTACAGTGTGCTATTTATAACTGCCTTTTTACTATTGCTATTATTATTGTTATTATTTTCCTTTTTACCTGGGGACTGAATGTTTGGGGACTGTGGCAGGAGAGGTCTGTACATCTGGAAAGCGTCAGATTTAACGCCCAAAGTCATCAGTCCAGGTCAGCTAAAAGTACATGTTTGCTTCCAGCAGCAGCTGTGCAAACTCCTGTTGCCTTGGTTGTGCAGGGCTTATGTAAAGATTCCTCAAAGACAGTGCCCTCTTTGTGAGCCCATAGCTCTGCTGATCCCTGGCAATTCCAACCAGAGTTTCAAAAAGAAATGGGCCTAAAATGGCACTCCCACCGCAAACAGATGTATTTCAGCCTCTGTCTAAGGCAGCATTCATTTCATCATGAAAAGGAAAACACCATAATTTAGGGTCACACGTCTCCTGCCTGTCAGTCAGGTACTGCCAGCTATTTTTACAGCATCCCAGGGTGTTGTGGCAGTCTAGAGAACAAGTGACACACCTTTCCAAAGGCAGTTCAGAACAATACCATCCAGAGAAGCTTTGGGTTTGTCCCTGATTTTTTTTTCCCCTTGAACAGGCTTGAAATAAAATCTCTCTGTATTGCCCATTTTTTTCTACTGCACATTGATTTTCTTTGCTTTCCATTGCTTCATGGACTGGCCCTGCACACTGCAAAATCCACAGTGCAGGTTCAGCATTAGAACTTTTTCCATGGGGCTGTGGCATGTGGGTGGAGCAGATGTAGCATGAGAACAAACTCTCTCACACCAGTGGCCAACAGCTGAACAAAACTACACCTACTGTAAGAGAAGCAAAATTTCACTCATTGACTTCAGGAGCTGTCAGTTGCTTCTGTTTTACACTGAGATTGAAACTGGCCATTTCTTTTAACCTAATAAAAAAAACTATAATTAAAAACAATCCAGTAAAACTACCAGGCATCTGAAAGACACACAGAGAGCATAGAGAAAACAGTTCCAAGCATCCCTGCCTGGTAGCCAAATATTATATCTGCAATGCAAACAGAACAACTCCATATTTACAGTTTGGTGGGAGTTTTGATCAGCTTTAGGGTTCAGACCACTGCTAATTAAAGCCACCAAAAGTCTTTGCATTGACTTTAATGAGCTCTGAGACAAGACTGGAATGTACAGCATTCTATCAAGAATTCAAAGTGGAAAAAACCCAACTCTGGTAAAACTCTTACTTTGGTATGTTTGAAAGTTGAATGCCTGAAGGGACCGTACTGCTCTGGCTGTGCAGTTTCAGCCTGCATGGATAAAAAGCCCTGCTGAGCCCCTCCTGACAGTGCCCGAGTTCCTCACGTGGCAAAGTCTGCTGGCAGGTTCCATTACCATAATTGTGCAACAGTTAATAGTACACTGTGGAGAAAGTGGGCAAGAAAACACAAGGGAGCAAAATCCAGGTGATCAATCATCCTTTTCTCTGACACTGTCTTTACGTGGGTTGTTTTCACCAGGAATATACATCTAGTAATTGCCCAGATTCCTTGTTTTTTCAACATCATTTCTATGGCAAATGCCATTAGTTACTATACTGTGGTGATTTAAAGCTGAGAACGTACTGTGACCTGAATCAAAAGACAGATTAACTTATCTGCTTTAACAAGGAGTTGCTTGAAGTCTTATAGGAAACACTGTACGAACTTACATTTCATACAGGCAGTAATAGCTTTTCCTGTTACTTTTCTATGAGAGAAATACAAAAGGAAATGGAAGCTGGGTGCATAATGGGAACTGCGTAGCAGAGCTTTAAGTCTGCAGGTCATCAATTCAAGGTAATTTAGCTGATGACTCCAGTGGTCTCAGCCCAGCTGCCAGGGGACAGGTGACCACACTTGGCCTTCCACCAATGCTGAAACCTTGATGGCAATTCAGTGAATGCAGAGAGCTTTGACTGTCCAGCCTGGCCAAGCCTGAATCCCGTGTTGGGGGGTTTGGCTCAGCCCCATCTGTTGAGCAGCTGGATACAGCACGGGCAGAACTGACGAGAGGGACCCGGGTCAGTCCCTCTGAGCATCACACCGAGGTCAGGTTCTCTCTGCCTCTGATTATGGAAATCAGAAAAGGCTGAGTGAATTCCAGTGATACAGGCTCACCCCTAGGCAGCCCTGGAGGAGGGCTGTCTGTGAGGGGTCTGCTAAGAGCCTGCTGATGGGGATAAACAAGTAGGAGACTTCAGCAAATGACCTCCAACAACGAATTCACTGAGTTACAGCATCTATGGACCGATATCCTTCAGGAAGGCTCCATTCTCAGCTCCTACTCTTTCACTAGGAGAGATGTTCAGGTTGGTTTTCAGTGGGATATTAGCTTAGACATGGGAACCAAAGACTTTTAACTTGAAAAGTTAGGACAGTGAGTTCTGACTTTCCCCCCCATTTGTGGACTCTCAGCAGCAGCGCAGCTCCTCTACAGTGAATTTAAGCTGACTAGAATTGCTTTTCTTGGTTTTCTTCCACAAGTGACAGGTTGACAGCTACTGCTCTTGGAAGGAGACGGCCTTCCAATCCTCAGGTCACCATATGGTGCCAAATAATTTCTTTCATGTCATACCTGATTTAGAGCAGGAGGAAATAGAGCTAAGAGAACATCTCCCCCATTGTCCATCACGTGTCACTGCGTCATGCCGTTTTCAACGTGCCCCATCCCAACAGGCAATTTGAGAGCTGTTGTTGTCCTTCCAAGCTTTATAAATGTGCTAAATGGGGTGGATAGCTGGAGAAGAAATGTGCCGTTGACTGTTAGACATTACAGGAGGGAATAATGTGTCGTAAATCAAAGAGACACAACACTATCACAACAGGCTAGCCAAGAATACGAACTGTAAGAGTTCTTATAATGACACCTATTTGTTGAGTCAAGAATTTCATCTCTAAGCTGTTCAGTGAGGCTTTACATCTCTGCTCTGGTCCTTTGATTTAAATGATTGCTTACAAGAAAAATCTGAAAAAAAGAGATGTGTTTTATTTTCTAGGGGAGAGTTATCCTCAGTTATCCATGCATCTTCCATTTTAAAAAAATTCCAGAAAATGTTAAGCTATGAAACACTTGCTTTTTCGAAGAGTTTTTAATTCTGCTGATTACCTTTTGGTGTGCTCTTCTTCTTTATTCATGCATGGAACAGAAGCATCCTTCCCAATGTGATATTTTTCCGATATTTTCCCTTGCTTGTCACAGGAGTAAGCAGGCTAGAAAAGCAGAAGTAGGAAGCACAGTGTATGTCTAGAAATCAGGGAGAGTAAACAAACCAGCAGAGAGCCACCTTGTTTCCACTCTGAATGGAGGACTACCTGAAGGAAGCACAATAGATGCATACAGACTGTATTCCACCACTTGGTGTTTCTTCTTCTGCTCCCCTTGCATCTTCTCCAGGCTCTCACTGCTGGTCAACATCCACAGCAGGGAAGGCAAGAACTATGCAGTCTCCCTCCTTTCTTCCTAGCACAGCACTTGGTCCAAATGAACAGGGCAAGTTCATTTGGACCAAGACTCCAATTGGATCGGAAAGAAATCAGCTGCCCTCCATGTGGGGTGTTAATCCAGCCCTGCATTCCCTTTTTGGCAACAGACTTCACAATACCCTCACACCTTTAAGCACCGTGAGGTGCAAGTACAGTTAATCTCCAAATACTTTACTTGCACTATAAAACAAGGCACCAGTCTTAGTCCCATTCTGCAGTTGGACCCAGAGGCATGGTGGACTTGAGCCAAGAGGGGTCTGGAACATCTTGCCACTGCCTCCCAAACAGGCAGCCCATTTGGCCTCTGCTAGCACTGGGCAAAGCCTTAGTCCTTCATTTTTGCTGCCTTATTCCAATCCTGCTGCTGTCCCTCCACAAGCCAGTTTGGTGTGAGAACAGGCCCGTTGGGGCTGCAGAGCATTCCCTAAAAATGGGCAGAAGGGCCATGTAAAAATCAAATCCACATGACTGTAGTTAAAGACAACCAAAGAGAGGGTTGCTCTTCCAAGAAAAACTTTTCCATGTAAAAGAATTCTTAATCTCCCCTTTGACTGTCATTGTTGAAATGATGGCTTCACAGGCTTGAAATTTAAGACCCTATCGGCGTCTTTTCTGTTTGCTGTGATTTATGAATGGTTTCGCTGTTGATTATCCTCCAAGATTACAGCACAGCAGCCCTGACAGACAAGCAGAGGAAATTTCACAGGATAACAGGCAGCTCCTTCTCTCGGGCAGTAAGGCAGGGAGGTGTGTTTTGATTCAGGTCTGTAACAATATCTGGCTGGACACCACAGGCAATTGAATACTCATCATGTGGTACCCTACTCAAAGGCAACCAGGGTCAGCAGAAGTCTTGATAATTTTTCTGTGCTCCAGAGCCTTTGCTCATTCTGTAATACAGTGTTCAGTTGGGGTTTTTTGTCTGGATTGTGGCACAAATCTACACACTGCAGTCAAATATGAAAAGGCAACATTCTCATACAACCCTGTGCATGTTCTTCAAAGATCATCCTTCTTTCCTGCAGTCACAAAGTCTACTGCCTTGTCTGGGAGATGGACCGTCTTTGTTCAAGTCCAGGCTATTCAAAGGAAATTTGCTTCCTTTGATTTATTGCCAAGAACAGGCACTCCTGACCCCAGAAAAGGAGATTCTTGTGCTTTTCATTCCCATTTCCTGCCAGACAGTTTGTTCCAAGTCACTGCTAGGAGGGCTGTTTGTCTGCTGAGGGTAGCAGGGCCAGAGCAGGTGCAGCCATCACTTGAGGGGGCTGTGGCCTTCACTGCAGCAGACAGCCAAGGCTCGGGAGTCGAGGTTGAAAAAATTCCTGATGTAGGGGCTGCCTAAAAATAAACGAGTAGACCTATCAGGAGGTGATTTTATCTCTTGATAAATGGCCTCTGCTTTTCAGGCAGAAAGGTTCCTTTGATTTGAACTCTACCATGCTGCAAAATTAATCATTATTGGCATGTGGTTTCCAGGTCCAGCACTATGGATGTGCTTCCTGCTCTTTGTATCACATCTGGACCTGTGCAGTGAGCAGTGGTTTGCCGCCCTCATGCTTGGAATCATTTTGGGCTGAGGTGAACAACTTGCAGTGTGCCAGGCAAGGGTGGTCTGGGTCTGACAGACCTGGGTCCTGCTCTGTGGTCATATTCCCTTCAGTGATGCTGCTGCTTTGGTGCCTTTTAACACTATTGTCAGGAAGCCATGGCAGAGAGGGAAGGCTGCTCTTCCTTGGAGGGAACCAGAGAGCACTCTTACATCCTACCATGGCCCGAGCCATTCTTACTGGGACTGGAGTTACACTGTGGGTGTTCTCAGGGATCGGGTTCAACAGTGAACCAGAATGGACATTCCTAGCATTCTTCCTGTTTTGCCACCCAGCCTGCTTCAGAAAAAGTCCTGATGTAGGTGTTTGTATCCTGTCTCTTTCTTCCCTCACTGTATTTGTCTTTCAAGCCTGGCAGCAGTGGAAGGAAACTTAGCACGTGATGCTGACTCTCTGCCATGTCTGTGGGATGGCAGATTCCTAAAGTACTCAAATCTAGCTAAGAGAGCAGCTAGGAAAACAGAAGGCAGAGGACTCATAAAAGCATGGAGAGGCTTGAATCCCAGTGGATTTGAGGAAGGATACCAGTTTTTATCCAGGAGCAGGGCTGCTCACATCAGGAGGGCTGTCTGAGTTCCTGCCCCCACTGTCCACACAGTCCCACTCTTATGACCTCCCACCTGTTTCAGGACTGGGCCTGGGATTTTGTGTTTTATAAGAAAGAGATCAATGAAAAAAAAATTTGGAGAAGCTCTGAGAAATGTGTGCTTCAAAAAGCCCTCTAATTGTTGTTGTCAGGATTGCACCACTGCCTGAGAGTAAATCTTAACAGATACAGTCCTGCTGGAATATTCCCTAGTTTTCTGCTACTTGACTCCCTACTACTTACTTGCAGTTTTACACTCACATTCACAGCAAGGCAGGATTTTTCCTTTGGATACAGTGCTGGCAGTGGAGGCCACTCTCCCCGAGGCTGTGCCTTCACACTGCTGCCCTTGTACCACTGTGCTTGCACCTGTTTGTCTCTACTCAGCTGCTTCAGAAAACTCCCCTCCAGACTCTTCCTTCCTCCTTGTCCCACCATGCACACAAGGGCCCAGTTTCCCTTTTCCCAAGCCAAGACACAGGAATGCACCAGTCCCTAGTGATTCCTTCCAGCAAATGAAGAAGTGCAGAACTAAGGAGGGTTTCAGTAAAGCAACACGGCCTCAGGTGAAAAATTTGTTGTTTTTTTCCTTTTCCCATTTGACGGGACACTGTGCAATATTTAAATTCTGTTTCACCAGGCATAATTCTACCACACCATATATATACCTGTGTCTGCACACTGAATCCTTCACTAAGTTTCCATTCAGGCTGATTTTCACTGGCCAAGAGCAAGATACTGTGACTCCAGGAGGACTCTGACCAAAGTCTGAGTCAACCACCAGGACAGGAGCATTTCTTACCACCTGCCTGCCCTATGCTTTGCACAAGAGAGCTCCAACCTGGGGGAGCAACCCACTACTAACTTGAACCAGATTACTAATCATAACCACAACAACAATAATACCACCACAGCTCACACATGGGCTGCAGAACAACAACCACAATAACAATATCAACATTAGGTGTGTGCACAGATGCCTTGCAGAACCAGCAGCAGTTTTGCCATCCATAAATGAAGTCAGCATCCCTACCAGTGCTGGGGGATGCTCAGCAGTGCTTTGTGTCTTCAGCTGTTTGGAGCTCAGTAACTCCTAAACCGAGCTGAACACGTGTTGTACTGAAATCTACCTTTAGAAACATACATTATTTAGGTCCGGGAAAGGTTGGATTGTAGTTTTCTCAAAACAAGAAACAGAAAACCCAGTCTCCTCTTGACTGCTCCCCAAGTTAAAACAGGGCTTTCTAGGACAAAAGGACAGTGCACTCACCCCTGCCCAGTGTCTCTTTGTCCTGCTCCTTTTTTCTCCGAGGAGGAAAGCAGCTCTGAATACACTCCTTCCCCTTGCACACATGGTCTTGAGCCAGTTCAGGAGAGGGACGGGGGAACTGGGCTGCAGGGGAACTGCTGGGCTGAATGCCTGACTTCACAGTGTTAACTGGCCAGAGAATCCTATTACTTGATAGGTAGCAAGCCAGGGACTAATTTATGGAAATTTTGACCTTCAGTCCCCTTTGACATTTTCAGATCAGCCATAGCCTGTGTGAGACATGAGAGCCCTTACAGTAAGGGGCTCTAAATCTGCCTGTGCAGCTGCTGGAGCCGACGAGCGGGTCAGAGGTAAGAATTCACTGAGGTTCGTGTGTGGGCTGCTCGGTGCCTGTTTGACATTTACAAATCAGTGACATTCCTCTGCACAGCTCAGTGCATACAAATCGCTTCAGTCACTCTGAGGAGGGCCCCTCATTTCAGTCAAAGGTGGATTTGGGCATCCTTAGCTTCCCCTTTTGCCTTTAGTAAGAACACATCATGGGATCTGCTCCCTCAGGAGGATGCATTGGGGGCACTTTTAGGTTCAATCCAATTTACAAGGACTTAGCACCATCTTCGTGTTTGGGTGTGCAGCCTTTATCACTAAGTACAGTGTCAGACCCCTCACATTTTCATTCGTTGCTGCAACAAGCATTGTGTTTGTCCATTTTGTAGCACAAACAGACACAATCTCATTTCACTCAGTGCTGGGCCAATACCTCAGACCAAGAGAAGGCCAGTTGGATTTCAACAGCTTCCCATGGAAACCCATTTGCCATGAATAAAGCTACACTGAGCTGAGCCATATGAGTGGGCTTGCCCCAGATTTCTCACAGTCTAGACTCTATGTAGAGAGAAAACATGATGAGAAAAACACAGCCAGGGCTGTGGACAAGGTAACATTAGCCTCAACCGGTTATTGTGCAACAAATGACCATATTGGCTTCAGCCAGCCTGACCTGTTTAACCACTGCTGCTTCTCTGAACCCTGAGGGTTAAGGTGGACTCTTCATTCCCCTCTGTGCTGGCACATGCTGCTCCTCCTGGCTAGAGGCTGTGGTGCTGTGATTTGGGATGTCCTTTCATGGAGTTTACGTTGGTCTTGACCACACAATGGCTGGGATAAGAAGGCCAATTCCTTGCTTGTGGACCAGAAGCTGCGGAGCCAAAGAAAGAGGCGTGAGGGAGGCAGGAGGTGTGAGGGCTGCCATGAGGGGATATGGCGAGTTATTGCACCTTGGTAGCCAAGACTGCCGTGGTGACCTGCTGCCTTGGTGAAGCTGCCTTTTGGCACCTCGAAGCGAAGAGGTGCTTCGAGGTGCCAAAAGGTTCTCAAGAGAAAAGCTTCGAGGTGCCATGGTTCTCAAGAGGAAATTCTCTTCCCTCATGCCCACAAGCCACGACACTGAGGGGAAAGGCTACTTTGGGGGTGTGGGGGTGAAAAAAGGATGATGAAAAGGGTCAGAACTGAGAGGAAAATCAGCTCTGAGTGTGGGAAAACTTAGGACAGAGTGAGGGAATGAGTGGAGAGAAGCTGTGCCCCTGTGCTGGCGTGTTGTATGTGGCGAGGCCCCTTTCCCAGCCTTGGAGAGTGCCGAGATCGAAGAGGGACAAAACGGAGGGGAAAATGGAACATAACTGAGGGAAAACTCGGACAGCAGTAAGGGAATTACCAGAGGGCAGCCACAGCCCACGAGGAGGTGCGTGGGAACATCCCTCTCCCGCCGGCCGTGCGCGGGGGCTGCCCCGTCCCCTCAGGAGGGAGAGGGCGGGCGGGCGGCGCCGAACGCGCTCCGTGCCTGGGAAGCGCCCGAGAACGCGCGGCCGGGACAGAGCTGGGGGGCCGGGGGAAGGGGAGGGCGCTGCCCGGCTCCCTCCCACCCTCTCCGGATAAATGAGCCGCCGGGAGGCGGCGGGCGGCGCAGGCTGTGGACGAGCGCGGCGCATCCCTGTCCCGTCCCCGTCCCGTCCCCCGCCGCGCCCAGCGCTCCCTGCCGGCGGGGCCGCCCCGGGCGCTGCCGCGCGTACTCGGCCGCGTCCCCGCGGGGCTGGGCGGGGGGATCGGGCTTCGCTTCCCTCCCCTGGGAACGCCTGAGGGCGGGGGCGGCGGGGCGGGCAGGGCCAGGGCCGGTGGAGGGGAGGCGGCCGGGACACCCCGGTCTGGCTGATGCTGGCGCTGCCCCGCGCAGCACCGGGCTCCGGCAGGCTGGTAGCGGCGGTCGGGACGCAGGAGGGGCCCCCCGGGCTCCCTTCCCCTTCCCTCCCTCCGCGGCGGGCGGCGCTGGAGGATTTTCTCCCGCCGCGGCCCCCTCGCTGTCCCCCAGACATGGTAGGTCACCTCCAGCTGCAAGGGATGGACGAGAGCCTGAAGGAGAAGAGCCGGGAAGGCTTGCTGGACAGTCCGGACTCGGGGCTGCCCCCCAGCCCCAGCCCCCCCTTCTACTCCCTGTCGCCCGGTGAGGGCCGAGCAGGGGGCAGCGGCGGTGCGGACCCCCCGGCCCCGGGCCACCGGCGAGAAGCCAAGGACGGCAAAGTGGTAAGAGCCAAACCCGGGCACCGGGCTCTGTCCCCTCCGGGCCCCGCGGGGGAAAGGCAGGAGGGCGCCTGTGACCACTGCCCGGGCACCGCTGGGCTGAGTTTCCCCCGCAGTGCCCCTCGCCCGCCGAGGGCACTCCGGGCTGCCCGTGGCGGCTGCGGTCCGGTATTGGCAGCGCCGCTGCTGTGCCAGGCAGCGCTTGGCCCGGTGCCGGGCAGGGGTTTTGGATACACTCACAGAGTGTTGGCAGCTTGGCTGGGTGAACTCTAATAACGGTGGGGGAGTGAAACCCCCGAGTCTGAACCAAGCTCCCCTGCCCACCTTCGGAAGAGAAAAGCGTCGTTGTTTCTCAGTGACACTGCTCTGCCTGGTAGGTACAGGTTGGAGCTGCATCCATCCGGACCGAAGCAGGGGTGTCTGGCTCCCAGCCATCATTACGCCCTGGCATCCCGCATCTGTTTTGTGAGGAGCGTGAAGCCGCGTTTGCTGGAGCCGTGGCTGAAAGAGAGACAAAAGTGCCCTTTAGCTGGGGCAGGGTAGGGATGTGTGTCCGGGGAGATGCTGGGGACAGGGTATGGGAAGGGCTGCGTGCCTCTGCCCTTGCTGGAGCCGGGCTTTGTGGCATGAGCCTGTGTGAGAGGTTTGTCCGCTGGCGGCCGAGCGGAGCGGGGGTAGTGGTTTGTAAGCTCAGACAGCTGGCACAGCGCTGCAGGTCTCGGTCAGCCTGATGCAGCGCCAGTGGAGCACTTGAATGTGGAGTAGGATCTGGGTAGATTTATTATCACTATTATTTTGCTTTATTTGTTTATTTCTATCCCTGAGCTATAAAACCTGTTTTTAAAACACAGCGTTCAGAGCATAAGCAATGGTGGGGGAGGTTTTTAAAGGATAATGAAAGTTCTTCCCCAGGGCTCTTAAAAATTTTTTTTAAACATGTATAAAAGATGTTTGTAGGTGTATTCAACGTGGTTAATTGGCTTACAACTGCAGCACAAATCTTTCCATGAGAAAAATTTATCTACCTCTGGTTTAGTGACAATTTAGACTTCTTTCCCATAGAGACATTTTGCAATGACTCCTCACACCCTCGTGCACTTTCTCAAGTTCTAAGGCCTTTTGAGCATATTACTGAAAACTGCATTTTACTCCTGAACATGCCAAAACCTTCCCCATGAACAATGACTCCTCACAGTGGAGAGGGTGTGAGGGCTTATTATGAAAGTCAAATCTCAAACCTGCTAACGCCGCAGTTCCTAATATGGAGCCTTACCTGCAGATGCCTGGGCGTGTGTGCCATCCCGATGGGAGTGTTTATGTACAAAGTTACCCACACGCCTCTGATTTGGCAGCATCAGGCTTGTTCCTGTGTGTCTGTAAAATAAAATTGGGGAGGAATGTGAGTGAAGGCTGCTGGAGCAAAAAACAGCAGGGGTGAAGGTGTCTGCAAAACTCTGTAATGGGGATATGACAGTCACCATTCCAGTCATATGGCAGTTGGCCACCACACCATCCAAGAAAGTCCTTAGATATCGAAGAAGAAAGAACATGAGAAAATTTATTTCAGTTCATGGGCTGTTGGGATTAAGAGTTTTAGTGCTTGACTCCTACAGGGAAAAAAGTTATTCTTGTGATCTGTATAAGGTAAAGTTTTTCAGTTGTTTTGATCATTAATGAACATTTTAGACACTTCAGAAAAGCTTACACTGTAGATGCTTCCAAATTCTGCATCATATTGCAAGGGCTTCTGCTTAGAGTATGGGTTCCATACATTGGGAATGTATGGAATTCTATGCTCTTAGCAGGTACAGAAGTTTGCAGGGATCCAAATGCTGGAACCAGTTGGACTGTGTTATTTGGAGTGGTGCTGGGCTCTGCTCTTAACTCTGTTTGGATCACTGCAAAATAATGAACTAAATAGGAATTTTCACTCTATTTGACTGCAGAGAGTTTCACTTCCTCTCATTTCCACTGTGCAAATACTGTACTTGCAGCTCATACTAAAGCAGGAAAAATATGAAGAGTATTGCTTGCTTCATACTTCTAAATTGCAGTGTCTAATTAGCTTTAATTTTGCCATTTTACAAGGGCTTGCAGATCTATGAGCAGTTATGCAACCCATGAATGTGCTTCTGTTTAAGTCTATTCCTCTGCTGTTCATCAGAGCATGCAGAATTGGCAAATCAATAATTGCAGCTATTTGCACACCAAGAAATGCTGGTTTTAATCGCCTGTTATATTAGTGGTTGTTTTGCTTATAAACGTGACAGAGCCAGGAACACAACCTGCACTCTTTGTGTTGGAATACTATAAAACCATACATAACTCAGTCACCAACAGCCAAGGTTCTACTATGTACAGTTACAATAAATTGCTGTCAGGTGAAGGAAACAACATTCCAGATCTGAGTGAAGTATTTCATACTATTCTTTGCTGCAGAACTATCAAACCACCACTCTGAACCCAGTTGCATTCTTCTGCAGCCAGCTATTTTGCTCCAACTTCACAAATATGTTACAAAATTTTTCTGCTTTAGGACAGCCCTTCTCATGGAGACTAAAAGGAGATTGCATGCCCTTATCGAAGACTTTCTTGTGTGTAAAATCTGTGTTCTCTCTGCTCTGTGTTATTAACTGTGACTCTGAAAAAGTAAACTCTCTGCTCTTTAATAAGCACAACTTTGTTTCAAAGACAATGCACCATTTATTCACATTTAACCAGCCAGTTTGGGAACAGCTTTGGGATCCAAGAAAATATGAAAGGCAATTTAGGGCCAGAGTCATAAATACCACAAGTTCAACACCATTTAGGGACTTTTTTTTTTTTCATTTTACTTGTAGTGCAGGATAAATTGGCTTTTATTTCTTCAAATAAAATCCATGTAGGGAATTTGTCAAGTGTTTTGTGCTTAAGTGCAAATATCCTAAGGAAAATAGAAGGTGACTTTTACCTAGTTCTGCCTTTTAAATCTGAAACATTATTAAATTGATTCTTATGACTTGGGTTACTGAATTCTCTAGACTGTGTCTGTAAAGCTGGGTCAAAAGGAACAGAAATACAACAAAATAAATCCTAATAATATGCACCAAGATGCAGTTGCTGAAAGCGTAGGGAATGAAATGACATCAAAATACCCATATCTGCTTAGAGTTTTCCCTGTTGTTCTTGCCCTGGGTTACTGATTGGGGCTAGAAGAACTGCTTTTAGACTGTGCTGAAATAAGTGCTTTGTATCCATCACACAACTCCTAATGGATATCAGGGGACATCAAGCTCACATTCATCTGCAGGACTATCCATTGTGGGTTCTTGAAGCAGCAGATTTTATGTTCCTTCCCAATAGTGAAGGGAGCTTTTGCCACTGCAGTGAGTTCCTTTTACCTTGTAAGGTTTAAATATTTGTGCACTCAACCTGCCTCAGTGAGCAATGACTTCTGTGGGACTAAATGCCATTGAATCAGCTGTGGGGATGTAGGGAACTTCTACTCACATTCCGCAGCAAGAATGATTCAGAATCGCTCTTGGGTGGTGGGAGGAGATTCCAGCTTCATCTCAAGTATGGAGAAGGAGACCTTGCCCCTTGGCACAGCCTTCACAGACAGCAGTGGGGTCCCAACAACGTGGTCCAAGTCAGCAATTGTGCCAACCCTGTTGGATTAATGGCTCATATTAAAAAACCCCAAAAGAATATCTCTTCCGGACATGCAGCATTTTGAAGACCCCTTGGGTCACAGAGCCAGCATCTCATCCTGCACTGAAAGGGCTTCAGGAATGGGGCAGTATCTGTAGGGGCTGGGTGAGGAACACGGCCATCAAAGGTTTTCCATATGTAATTTCCATACCTGTCAGCACCTACACTGAAAGCACACGTGAGGGGGAGGCCCAGCACCCCGAGCTGAGGCAGCCTGCAGCCCACACACGAGGCAGGGGACGTGACTCCCTAGGCCCCGTGGGTCCCAGCAGCTCTGGGGAAGCCCCAGGCTGGCGCAGGGAGCAAGGCACCCATCTGGCAGCACAGCAGGGTTTGCCTCAGGGCGTGCTGGCAGCCTGGCATCCTGACCCACTTCTGAGCCACTCCCACAGGACTGGATCCTGCAGGAATTCCCCCAGCTTCAGCTCCACGCCTGTGTCCTCTCCTGGCAAAGGCTAATCCCACCTGGCTGTTCCCTGGCCCTCAGCCCCACCCAGTTCTGGATGTGCACCCGCTCCTCTTCCTCCTTGATGGACAGGGCATGGCTCTGGGCCTCACTTGATTGGCCTCACCTGATGTGACAGATGTCCCTTCTGGGCAGATCAGGGAAACAGGCATTGGGATCTCATCATCTGCTCTGAAAAGCGTGGCTCTGATGAAAGACACTGAGGGTGATGTCTTCTAGCTCTTGAATTTCCATTGTGTCCCTACGTAACCCTGTGGACAATAAGCAAAGTAGCACACATTTCCCACTTGAAATAAAGGAGGGAGATAAGCAGGAAGGATGTAATTCTTTGAAATAATAAACCCCTGCTTTCTACCTGAGCTTTGCATTTTCTGTTATCACCTCCCAATATAATCACATCCGGCTCTGGTATAAATTACTCGTAATGTGCAATACGTGCAGATATTGGGAAAATAAATGGTCTGTTAAACAAATATTGCTTATCTTCTAGAGCGGAGAATGTAGATGTGTGTCAAATAACTCAGCCAGATCTTTCATTATAGCTGTAAATAACAGCTGAGTAAAGTGACATTTTCATGGACCTGACATGTTACCATAGTGGGAAAATGTGGTGAGAGATTTGCTTATGCCCTAGCTCAGTTAGGAGCTGGGAATTTGGGAAGCTGTATCCTGTTTGTAGTCCTGACACTTGGAAAGCTGTTTCCCCTTACAGTCCCTAGAGATCTAATGCCACATCTTAGTGCCTTCCATATAATGACCATAGCAAAAGGAGTCAGTCAGTTCTGGTTCTTTATGCTCTCTGGGGAAAGGTTTTGGGGGTTTATTTACTTCAAGTCATGTTAATTTCCTTTCCTTTTTCTTGCTTTGCTGCCTGGAATTTGGCAGCTAAAGAACAGGCAATGCTGTCGATGGGCTGTAGATTGAATTCCATTCAGCAACCAATTTTATCTGTGTTTATCTATCTGCTACTTGCAGAAAGCAGAGTTTAGCTGCCCAGGCCGTTACATGCCTGAAAGGCATCAGAGTTAAGGCAGAGGGAAAAATGCAGCCAAACAAGAAAGCTCTTCAACTTATTAATACTACTGTAACTCTTTGCTGGTTGACACAAATTATGTACTAGAGAAGAAATAAAAATAAAAGCTCATTTACTGCCTAATATTCACCTTGGATCAAGTTGTAAACATGGGAGTCACTTTTTTGATATCTCCGGTATCTTTCATTTTGTCTTCTCAACCTTCCTTGCCAGACCCCTTCTGTCCTTAAAGATGCCAGGGTTGTGGTGTCTTTTGTGAAGCTGCATCTGGTAAGTGCCAGCACAGCTCCAGTTAGTGGGGACAGATGGACCAGGTCCCCACTGCAGTGTTCCAGCACAGCAACCCTTGGATAGACAGACCTCGACTATGGATCACTCATGGACAGCCTGGTCTGAAGTGATGTGGACTTCTCCTCTTCACCATCAGTGACCCCCAGGAGTGTGCAGCAAGCTCTGCTGCCTGCCAGTCTATCCATAGTGCAGGATAATACAGAAACCTACCTTATTTGTGGAGTGTCCGGAGATCACCAAGTGATTCCTAGAAACGAGCCAGGGGTCCTGATTTTCTCAAGGGAGCTCAGCAGTCCAGTGCTCCTCCTCTTTCAACCATTCCTGTGCAGAAGGAAAAAGAATTGAGTCAGTATTTTTTTGACAGGCAGAACATTTTTGGTTTTTTTCCTTAAAGCAGATTGGAAGGAGTCGGTGTCAAACTCTTGCCAAAAAGCCAGCTTTTGACATGTGCCAAGCATATAACATTTCAGCCCCAAAGACAAATCTTTTGGAAAGCTCATATCCCCTGTTCCTTGCTTCCCAGCTCCAGGTGACTTGCAGGAGCCGACATTTCAGAAGATCACTGGAGGGAAAACAAAATGTCACCTGAGGTGCCTTTCGGTGGCTGCTGTGTGAAACCTGTGGTTGCTGTTTAGTGACCCCTTCAAGCTGTGCAAGCAAATCAGTTGCTGTTTGGTGAGCAGCCTGCAGGATCTTAGAGATCTCTATTTTTAGGCCATGATTTGTAAGTTATTTACATCTTCCATGTGCAGACTTCCAGGTTACTTCAAAGTTTCTGACCTGCAGCAGCCCACAGAAGAGAGATCTGAGTCTGTAGTGGTCTTGACAGGCAGCAGAAATCCTGGCCTTGGCCTGCCAGTGTTCTCAGTTGTTCCAGCTTTCTAAACTAAGCCAAGCCTGCAGGTCTGAAGTTGGTGCTCATCCACAGCCTATGAAATGCCTTTTGCCACCCTTCCCTGCCCAGAGCAAGGTTAACTGTAACCCCCAATGGAAACAGTCTCATCACACCCCCTCCAGCACTAACCTGGAGAACACTCAATCCTGCTCTCACCAAGTTCAGCAGCAGATTTTTGACTCTGATTGATGTCAGTCGTGCACACCAGCACCTCTGTTTCTCTGTGCACACTGGTGTTGTTTCTGCAGCGTGTTCTTGTTTCCTGTTCCCTGCTGTGGGACTTGTGCTCTGCACAGACGGCGATTGCCGCCGTGCCCACGCTCTGACCGAGCAGCACCCCCGGCGCTCGGCGGGCTGGGAGGGCTTTTCCCATGCAAACACTGGGGGCCAGATGCCCCAGCAATGTTCCTGCTAAGCCACAGGAAGGACTTCATAACATCTCCTGCATCCTGGGGATGTTCAGAGCACACTTGGTGTCAGCATTTGTTAGCAAGAAGTGTGAAGGCTTATTTGCCTGGAAGCACTTCTTTGAAACTGCTTCTTTAAAGGAGGGACGTGTATCCCCAGCCTTGTTTCCTTCACCAGTTCAAGCAATCTGCATCCCTGTACAGGTGAACCCCCAAAGGGCAGCCTGCCTGCTGTTCACAAAGCTCATGGGCATGTGCAAATGGTGTTTGACGCCTGCACCCAAAGGAACCTCTTCTTATGTACAGAATGTCTGTAGAAAGAGCTCTGGCCTTGTGCAGACTGTTACAAGCTGGACATCTGCACCCTTGTGAACTGAGGCTTGTCTGATGTAAACAATTCACATTTCAGAAGCAAAGAGCTTTATTTATGACCAGAAAGGCTGCCCTTGCCCTCCCCTGTCAAGAGTGTTGAAAGCAATTCAGGAATGAACTTTGCCTTTTGGCCAGTGTTTGCTAGGGAGGGTGAACATATATTTTTTTTTTCTTTTTTCCCCCTATAACTATGCAGATACTGTTCTGTTTTGACAATGGAACAGTATTCAATCAAAAAGAGGGGTTGGCCATTTTACTTAATAGTACAACTTTACACAGTTGTAAAGTACAGGGAAATTGCAGTATGAAAAGAAGAAACAGCTTTGTGGCTTTGGGACACAGAATTAAATGGCTTGGCAAATTCAGATGGAGCAGTGACATTTTTTGCCTTAGCCTGAGGCAGAAGGCCCAAACCAGTAGAGGAAAGCAGACCTCAGCTAGCCATCTACAGACAGCACAGAGGCTGCCAGCCATCTCCTTTAAAGAGATCCTGTGTCCCTGTGCGTCATAAATATCTGCTGACAGAAAAGTTGTGGCAGAGACTGAAACCTGCAGTGACATTTTTCCAGGAGGGCAGGATTAGGCTGAATTAGCTGCTGGGTTTGGTCCAGGCTCCAGACACAGGATCCCCATATGTGGGAACTGGTGTTTAAGAGCACTCCAGTATAAAATCTAGTGGGATTAGTCATTTCTGTGGTGGGCAGAGGAGCCTAGGCTGGTCTGTGACAATTTGTCAGAGTAAGTTCACAGTGCAGTTAGTCTTAAAAATCCAGTTTTTGGTGTCATGAATTGGAGCCTCTCCATTCGTTATAAAGTGCTGGCTTGCAACTGGCTTCCTGCATTGCAGAGGCCACAAGGTGCCCCAGTGTCTCACCCCACCCTCAGTTTTATGGTTAACAGGAATGTCCTTTGGAGCACAAGAGCCATTTTTGGCACGGAGACTTCGGGAACAGCAAATCTATCACTTCCTCTGCTGGATTGTTTCAAGGGAAACATGATTTTATGTACATATTTGTATGTATATCTATAAAAATACATATACATGTCTCACTTCAGTAAACCTACATCCTTCAAGTCAGCAGCCTTAGGCCCTATCGCTGTCTTAGGTCAGACACGGAGCACTTCTCCATGCTGACACATTTTGAGTTTTTTAAGACTTGTTAATTCCTATCAGTAAAGGCAACATCAGGGCTAAAGAAAACTTGAAAACAATTGCAATTCCTATGAGGAGCAAGAAAGGAAGAAGGAAAGGCAGGGTTAAATTGCAACAAACAGATACTGCAGCAAGAAGTGAGAGAGATGTGGGCACAGTCACGTACCTGGGAGGTGTGCTGGGGCAGAGGGAGGTGTTGGTTGGTGAGGACAGTCCAGGTGTTCTGTTAGGCTGCTCAACTGCCAGCCACAGCACGTTATGAACTGTGCCAGCCCCACCTGTCGTGTTCCAACACTTGCTGTGCTCTCCTTCCCTGCAGATGCCTTACCTGCTCCTGAACCCGTCCATGCCAGAGATAAGGCCTCGAATGTACCCGGTGTTTTTTGGAGAAAGCATTGAGGTCAACCCTGAGCCTGTGCAGGAAATCAGGTACAGATGGGACTGGGTGGGTAGATGGGGATTTCTATCTTTTTGCTGGTGCTTCTGCCAAAAATTAAAATGTATTTACAAATGGGAGTCATGTTTTTTTTGATGGAAAGGGAAGGACAGGTGGGAGGGTAATTCCTGAATTAAAGCCACTGACAGCAGCACAAGCAGAGAGGAGGAGGCAAGATCTGGAGGGAGGTTTTAACAGAAGGCAGCTTTCCTTCCAAGGCCAGCTAAAATCCAAAGCTGTGAGAGAAAACCATTACCATCTGTGGGCTTGATGGCCTCCACTAAGTAATCTGATGGTCTTCGTACTGTTCCCAGATGACTTGTATCTTCAGAAGAAGCAACTCCCTTCTAATTGGCACCTGTTTTTGTTCGCTCTTGCCACAGAGAAACCAGTATTAGACAGCCCACAGAGACTGAATGAGCTCCTCTGTGTGAGGAGATGGTCCCTCAAGCCACTTATGGAGATGTTCTGCCCTCCTGTGGGGCTGGTGCTGTGGCCAATGGATAAATGTTGGTCTTCATTTGCTCTTTTGCTGATGTGGAATCCTGCAAACAGCGGGAGCACTTACACACAGCTTGGGTCAGGGACAGTGGAAGGACTGTAAACCCCCTCAACCTATGCAAAAGTCTCTCTGGAAATGTACCCCAGTAAATCTCTGCTGGCTGAGGAACTGCCAGCGGGCATGTTTTAATGGTGATTACATCGGAGTCTTGTTTTATGTGTGCTGAACGACTTGCTTACACCCTAGCTGTGCAAAATACATTACAGCAGCTCAGATTACACGCGGTGCACAATCAGTCAGCCCCCCTCTGGGTGGAGGTAATGACAAGCACACACCCAGCTTTTAATCTTTTTTACGTGGAACTGCACATTCCTTGGCTGCTGATTGCTGGAGGAGCATTTGGGGAGCAGGGAAGATCAGTGGAAGTCCTGTTCCCCATGGCTAGGGATTCCAGAAAAAGCCCTTTTTCTGGCCTGGTGTCTGCACATCCTTTCTGGATGGCTGCAGAAAAAAAGGCAGGGCCATGGCATCCTACCTGTTGTGGTTCTTCATCTGTTGGCATTTCAGGTGGCCAGTTCTTTTGAGACCAGTGGCTTGGGCAGCCATAGCCCACAATATCCCTTTAGTTTACCTGCTCTTTTAGCATTACTTGGATTTTTTGTAAACTCCAACAAGCATTCTCACCCCTCATCTCCCAGCACTTAGATTTTAGCTGGTTTGGGCATTTTTGTGCAATGATGAAAGAAAAGACAAACAGCCTTGACAGCTCAACAGGTCCATTATAGGGTGTTTGTCTGCATCCAGTGTAGCTCTTAGGGCTGAGCTGAGGCCCCAGTGGGACCCATGGAGAAAACCAGAGGAAGAAGAGTTGTTGCTTGTGGCCTCTGCAGCAAGGTGTTTTCTGCCCTGGTTCTGCTACATTGTGGAAATGCTGAGATGGATTCACAGCAAGGTGGGGTTCCAACAAGATTCCCCAGCAGGACAGAGAGTCCTCTTGGCTTTGGGTTGTAGAGTTGGCACCTCCCCAGTGTCTGTGCAGTAGGAGGTGGTAAATGCTGCCAGCTTCGAAGGGTTAGAGGAGAGTCCTGCCTGTCTTGCCTCCTTTGCTGCCTGGGCAGTGCTCCTGATCCCTTGGTGTCCTCTGCAGGTGCAATTCCGAGGTGAAGTACGACTCGGAGAAGCACTATCGGGACGACATCTTCTACGGCCCCATCCCCACGGTCACCACCTACAGCGAGACCATCATCGCCGCTCCCAACTGCACCTGGCGGAACTACAAGTCCCAGCTGATCTTCGAGCCCCGCCAGAAGCCGGTGAGGTTTCAGAGCACGACCATCATTTTCCCTAAGCGTGCCAAGAACATTTACCGGACCACCCTCAACTACAGCTTGGGCTGTGCCAAGCGCTGGTTTGCTTCCAGCGTGCAGCTGGAACTCTGCGAGGAAACCAGCCCGTGCGTCATGTACAGCGAGACCCTCTGATCCGCCCTGCTCTGGCACCCGCGCAACCCCCGCCGGGCCACGGCCTGCACGGGGCTCTGGCTGGGCCTCGCTCGGTGGCAACTGAATACTCATGGCTGGAGAGCAGCTCTCGAGGCTTGCAGGGCACAGGATGGTTTTGATCAGTGAGAGGCTGGCTTGTATTTTGCGACGTTCCTGACATTCATGATCTGGATTTTATTTTTGGGTTGTTTGTTTTTGTTTTTTTTTTTTCTCCGAGCGTATCTATTTTTGGCTTGTGTTTAGATGAAGTCAAGATGACAAAGGACCCTGTTACCCATTGCAGAATGATGCCTTATGAGCTCTGTAGGTCTTGTCTAGCACATAGGTGAGAGTCATTGTAAGCTTCAGAGCTATTTTGGTCTCTGCAAAGGGAAGACCAACTGCAGAGTCAGCGTCTGTTCGGCCCAGCACACACCAGGCCAGATCTCTTTGAGAGCTGAAATGCAGAGGAGGTGGTTATTTGTACCAGTACATCACAGCTTGCTCCAACAGCTCCTCTCAGTGAGAGCTGCCCTATTACAGCACCGCAGTCACCTCACTTCCTGAGAGGAGTGGAGACTGTCACCTCGAGAAAAAGAGGATTTAAACAGGTCCCCCAGCTCTTGCTGGCAGCTGGATGTTTGTATACCATAGCAAAGCACAGCACAACCAGGAGATGGGAGGAAGGCCTGCTGTGATGCACAGACACATCTTTTGTGAGCCCAGCCAGGAGCAAGCAGGGAGACTGAGGGAAATGAACAGCTGAAGGGCTAGTTTCTAAAAGTCACTGAGAGATTTAGGAGCCCAGCGCCCTTCTAACAAAAGTATTGCCATACCAAGTGTCCCATGCTGTTCACTGCCTCCAACACCTAATTTAAGGGATCTGTATGCACTTGCAGACCTTCTGAGTTTCAGGGTGTGGCTGTATTGCAGAGAGGAGTGTAGAGCAGAAAGGTGCTCCCTGGTTTCTTTGAAGCCAGGGCAGAGTTAACTCACCCTCTCAATAGTTTCCATATTTGTGGCATGGGCAGCTTTTCTGCCTGTAGAGGAGCAGCCAGACTTTCTCAGTGTAGAGCTTGAAAGATTGAAAGAGCCCAAATCCATCTGGGTTTTCCTAACTCAGCCAGGCTGTAGCACTAAAAACAGCAACTTCACAAACAGCTGAACTGTCTCTGCAACAGGACCAAGAAACAGTGAGCAGGAGTCAGTGCAACCATCCTAAGGTAAAACATTCCCCACTCATGAATCCCATCTCCTGGTATATCTTCACTTTGGTCTCTTGCTGAAAATCTGCAAGAGCCTGGATTCCCACAAACATGTAACTTTTGAAAATAGCATGGAATTGTCTCCAAAAATCTTACCAAGAATTTTTGCATGCTGCTCAGGCTTAGAAATAACCACACAGCTCCGGAAATTAATTTCCAGCTTTCTCTCTTCTAAACTTTCCATTTTGTTCCTGACTTGCTGTGAGTCTGATGGAGTTATTTCAGAACACAGCTGAGCAGCCAAGTCAGAAAGCCTATTAACAATGTCAACAAGATGTAGCTGATTGCCCAGAACAGTTGACGCACAAACCCGCTGAGATTTAAAAAAAAAAAGGTCTGAGAAACTTGAAAAAATAATAAAATTAGTGACTTATAAAGATACTTTTTCCATCAGTTTCAAAAAGCAGTTGGTAAATGTGACCAGAACTGTGACCTTTATGAAACAGAGTTCTCTTGTTTAAAATGTAGCACAGTTTTTCCACCAGAGGTAAATATAAAGTCTTTAAATACAAACTTCAATCCTGACAGCTGGAGCATCGTCAGTGCTGAAAGATGTGTGTTATGGCAGTGCTGAACTCTCCCTGTCCACTGGGAGTTAGGACTTGGTAGGAAGAACCCCTCAAAGGATTTCCAAGGCTTCCACCTACTGTTGAATTCTTTACAGCAGCACAAACAAGGACTATATTTGTAAGTGGTCAGATTCTGCTGTCACTGTCTGTCAGCATCAAAGCCTGGAAAAGCAGCATCTGCCTCCAAAGGGATTATTATGCCTGAAGCAACCCTTCTCCCCAGGGCTCCAGCAAACAGGAGAGCTGGCTTGGGCAGCAGGGAGTTGGTGCCTGGATGAACATGGCCCCAGTGCAGTGAGGTTGGTGATGCACTTACTTGCTGGTTCATCTTCAGGTCCATCCTGTTGGCCACGTGCTGCTGCTGAGCCTTGGGAGCAGGGGAGATGCCCCTCTGCCTTCCTGGGGACAATGGAGGCTCTGGAGGGCTGCTGCTGAGCCTTGGGAGCAGGGGAGATGCCCCTCTGCCTTCCTGGGAACACATGGAGGCTCTGGAGGGCTGCTGCTGAGCCTTGGGAGCAGGGGAGATGCCCCTCTGCCTTCCTGGGGACACATGGAGGCTCTGGAGGGCTGCTGCTGAGCCTTGGGAGCAGGGGAGATGCCCCTCTGCCTTCCTGGGGACACATGGAGGGCTCAGTGCCTGCATCCCCAAGAGTCTGTGCCGAGGGGCAGGGTCCCAGGCTGACAGCAGTGCAGTCCAGAGGAAAGGCCATACTCACACCCAGGAGATCCCTGCACGATGACAGAGGGCACTGATGGAGACAGGCTGACCTCAGAGCCAAGGGGATGCCAGACTCTCCCTGTTCTGACCACACATCAGGCTTTACTCCTTTGAACAGCTGGAGTATTCCCCTGCTTCAAGCACAGAGCTGCTGTGCTTGAACATGCTGGTCTTTGAGCAGGACGGTTTTTCCCCAGAAAAGTCCCTTTCATCAGGACTGGCTGCAGGTTTCTGCCCACTCTGTCCACTGGTAGTTCTGTTTCCTAAATATCAGCTGCAACAGTAAGGGAGAATTCAAGGCAAGCCAAAAAAGCCCAGTGTGCAAATACAAATCCAGCAGAGAGACTGAACCTCAACCTGGACTTTCACCACACAGGGAGAGGGGCTGCTGAGGCAAAGTCTCACAGGTGGATGTGACCCCAGGAGGGTGCAGTGGAGGGCTGCATCCTTGGCACTGGAGGGTCCCACACACCCAGCCCAGGCCTCTTTGAAGCTTCATGCTTTGTTTTCTCTGCAAATACACCAGAAGTGACCTAACATGCTCCTGCTCCTTTGAGTTTAAGCAGCTTTTCTGGTTTTGCCATGTTAGGGAAAAAAAAAAAAAAAGATAGAAAGCAGCTTGGGTTTCTAGGCTGCTGAACACACTTTGAGCTGTGTAGCCATGGTGGCTATGGTGGGACTGTCACCCTGGACCACATCCAAACTGGGACATTGCCAAGTGCCTGAGATCTGGAGAAATTTCTGAAAAATCCCTTCTTATATGGTATCTGCCATGGGCCCATCACAAGCTGATTTTCTTCTCAGCAAAAGCTGGTGTTGGAAAGGGACTTTGTTTTTCCTGAGGTCAAGGAAACCACAGAGGGTCAAGTCTTCACCCTTGCCTGGGCTCACACCCCAGCCTGCCTGCCCACTCTGTCCCTGCTGCTCCCATCTCTGTGGCTGGGTTAGGCTGTGGCAGAAAAGCCAAAGTTCATCTTACTCATGACTGGGAAAAGTGATGACTTTTTTTGTTTTGCTTAAACACCAGAAACTGAATTATGTTTTTGTGTTGCCAATGAAGAATCACTTTGGGCAGCCAAGAAGTGCCTTGTGCCATACCTGTAGTGTGTTTGTACATCTCAAAGGAACAATTAGTCCCACTAGGGAGGTGCTTTTCCTTTAAATGGAGTGTTGCTAATGTCAGCCAACAGATGTTTGTTCCTGTATATTTTCTCAAAGATACAAATGATAAATTTAGACCATGGAAATGTGAGTTTCCTTGAATAGCTGGGACTGTGGCTACACTATTTCTCCCCAGGATCCTGATGTGCATGTTGCCCACAGCTCTGCAAGCCTGATGGGTAAAGTCAGACACTGCCTTTATCTTTTTTGATGAGGGGAAGATTGGTTTTTTGCAATATGGAAAGTCCCTATCTCAAAGGTGGGGGGTCTCTCCCATTCATCCCTACGATTCTTTTGCCCTGGAATACAACAGAGTGTGCTCATGTCTGGCCTGCCTGCATTGCTGTCATTGCATTTGGGGCCAAAAAGATGAAACCCTGACCAAATATTAAACTTTTAGAAGCTGTGGAATATGTTGCACAAACTGCAGAGAACAACTTTGACCAAAAGTTTACTGCTTGTCTTTATTGTTTGCCTTTTTTTTTCTTTTTTTGTTTTTCTCCTTCCTAAGCCAGCTCTACTTTCATCAATGTGAAATACAGACAGATCTGCACCCTGGGTGCACACTTTCTGGGACTGTTGAAATGGTGTTTGGGTGTTGATAGCAGTGTTTGAGTGAGCTGCTGGTCAGAGAAGTGAATGCTATTTACTATTTATGTTGAGTGTGTCTTAAAAAAAATGGGAAAGGTCACCAGAGGGCTAATGAGCAAAAAAGACTTTGTAGAGCAAACTGAAGACTAAAGACTGTGTGAGTCTGACATAGAGGTGAATGGTTCTGTGTGTGAACACTGTGATCTAGGATATTTAGCCATTGTGGTTTTAACCTGCCTCTTTTCCTGTAGGAAAAGGCATCTTTGCCTTCTTTAGAGCTGAAGCAAAATCAGATCCATCCTCTGCCACAGTCACTCGGTCCTGCTGAAGCCTGTGAGCATCAGCCTTCCCCAGGCTCAGGAGGTGTTTCTGTGTGCATCAATCAAACAGGCACAGAGCTGTGCCTCTGTGAGATGGGGGAATGCTTTAGAGGGGATGATGGATCTTCTTGTGGGATATTCAGATTTTTATTGCCAGATAAAGTCTGCTCCCTGAGGATCACCTGATCACTCACAAATTGATCTGTTCTAAACATCTCCCCTAAAGCTCTATAACCATTGGATTTTATAAGTCTTGGGAGGCACTAATTCTTTTTCAGATACTGTAATGGCCATCAGAATGAGCAAAGTATCCTATCATGTGAATTGTGACCTGAGGATGGGATTGAAAGGTGTCTGAAGGTTAGAGAAGGAAGAAGAGAACTTATAAGTGGTGGAAATGCATAAGGATGTGTCATATTTTTATTTTTGTAAGTCTGATTCTCTAAGTGCTTGTAAAGTACTTTACTGTTGTATATGTGGTGATGCAGTAGCTCACAATATCCTTTTATTTTTGTATATTCCTTCCTCCACCATAATCCCTTTCTTTTCGACTCATAGAGAGTAATTTAAGAAGACAAAATTTATATGTCATAATAAAATGCTCAAACCCTCTTGCTGATGTGTGCAGAGTTTCCTTCCTCTTCCATATCCCTTGGTGCCTAATGCCCTTTTTCTGTTTCTGGTGTGTTCAGAAATGCCTTTCTGTGGATTTCAGCCCAGCTCCCGTGGATGGGTGGCTGTGGCATAGTCAGTGCTGTGATGTGCAAACCCTGCTCTGTGTGCCCAAGGGAAGCTGAAAAGCTGAGGAGGAACTCTCAGAGGCACTTTTACCTTTCAGGATTTCCCTGGTTGTCAGTTTGACCATTTCTTTGCTCTAAATTTCCCTCTCCAGCTTCATCTTGTACCCAGCTGTGAAACCTTGGTGTTGGATCTAGACAATTCCTCTCCCAGCTTTTCCATGGCCTTCAAGGGCAGGGAGAACCCACACAATGCTTATTTCATATCCAGGTGTCCACATTCCAGGGCACTATTGGGATCCCTCCTATGTCCTGGCTTCCCAAATCCCAGTGGTGGATGAGCTGCCCTGGGGCTGAAACCCCTCCTGGCCATGAAGTGCATTTTAAAGCCATGGCTGTAAATGCCTCAAGCTCACCAGCCAGCCCTTAGTAGAACACTCTTTTGTCTTCCAAGACCCAAGATGTCTGCAGGGAGAATCTGACACTAATCCTTATGGAAAAATCATTGGATTTATAGGGATGAAGTCAATAGGCTTGGATGAAAAGGGCTGTAAAACTCTAAGGAATGGAAAGGAGAAGCAAAGCCATGTTATGCAAGAATTTGCTTCAGCTGCAGCGTAAGTGCCCATGTCCTCATCCCAAGCCTTTGACAGAAATTATGGCTGAACTGCTCCTAGGATGAAGGATGGGAGACAAGCTCATGGCTAAGAACCTGAGGAAACACAACAACTTGGAGAAGGCAGGGGTTGTGCAGGCCGGGTGAGCTCACTGGCTGACACCCAAATGCCAGATGAAGGACATGTGCATCCACTCCTGCTATTTAAATAAAACCATAAAATGTGAGTGCTGTCCAATGAAGATTCCTGAGGTGGCAGCTAAATCCTCAGCAGCAAAAGCAGTATTAGATGCAGGATATGTGTTTTGGCAAGTGTGCTCAGATGAGCTAACCCCTAAGCTAGTGGCTTTTACTGTGCTAGTTGGATGTTGTAAATTTAAGCAGATGATGCTTGGTATTAGTTTTGCTCCTGGGATATTTCAGAGAGTAATTGCACATATCTCTGAGGGATTACAAGGTGCTGAAGTTATAATGGATGGACTTTGAATTTAAACTAGATGCCTTTAGGAACAGAAGGAAAGGTTTAGGCTGGTTTTACAGACAGCAAGAATGCTGAATATGAAATGCCAAAAGCCTCACCTAAAAGAATTTGCTGATTATGGGCAACTACAAATTAAATAATAATAAAACTCCACATGGCTGGGATCCCTATTCCACTCAACAAAGCAGAGCTGTAAGGAAACAAGAGATGCCTTCATCAAATTTCATTCCACAGCTATTTACAGTTAACAAACAATGGAAAGATTTGCTCGAGAAAGACCCTTACCTGATCCTGGAGCAGTAATAACGTCCCCCTGCTGCCAAACCATCAGTCCAAATACCATGTGCAAGACCTTAGGCTGGGTCTTTGCTCTCCATCAGCAGATGGCAATGTCACAGCCTGGACCTGCAGGAGTGGCTTTGGAAGTTCTAGGCAATGCCAAGCAGCTGGAGGTTATATTGTCCTCAAAAATGTCAGGAATCTCTTGCAGTGTGAAGGAGTCACCAGAAGCACGCCTTGAGTGGTGGCCACCTATAGGAACTGTCTCCTCTGGCACAGGACACTGAACTGTCACTTAATCCAGCTCTGTGGGGAGTCTGGAATGGAAGACTGTCAGAGCAGATCCATCTCTGTCCCCTGAGCTGACCCTGTGGCTTCACAACTCTTTCTCCCAGAAACCATTCCAGGATGACTGAATCCACCTGGGATGCTTCAGATGCAGCTCTGCAACCTCCTGGTGTCCTGTGTGGCAGGTTCAGTGCCCCAGGGGCACCTTGGCCTCAGCAGATGAGCCCCCAGGGTGGCTGCATGGGGCCTCTGGATGCTTGGCATGGTGGCAGGACGGTGACTTCCAAGGCTGGCACTGCCAGCTGCCCTCAGCAGTGTCTGCCCAGCCATGGGACGTGGATCCAGTTCTGGTTTCCGTCCCTTTGCCTGCAGGAGCAATTCCCACTGCAGATGCAGCCCCTGCAAATCCTCCACAGCCTGGCAGGAACGTGGCTTGGCCACCACCACACGGCCCAGCCCCAGCTCTGTTTCTAAATCCCCTGGTGTGGTGACACTGCAGAGGAGCAAGGACCTGCCCCAGGGCCGTGCATCTTCTGCCAAAGCACTGAGTCTCCTTCTCCTGGCAGCAAGCCCAGCCACAGCAGGGAAATTAACGCAGGAATGGCTTGTTCTCAAGTAGGATAAAGGGTCCTGGAATTGCTTTTTTGGGGTGTAAGGAGGGAGTTTTATGGGCTCTATTTTCTGCTTCTAATAATGATATTTGATCTAAACAGTTCCACGCCTTGGAGTCCACAGCAGATGGGGAGTTCACATCTACGAGGACGAAAATGCTCATCCTGCCAAGCCTTTGATTCTCATCGTATCCTTCCTACCCTGCAAACAGGCGGACAGCACATTTCTAGCATAAAAATATCCTCCTCTCCAGCTAACCACCTCCAGATTCCCTTCCTGAGCCTGTTCTGAGCCTGGTGATTAGACATTTCTATATACATAAACATTCAGATCATCTCCCCAAGGTTCTTCCTGTCTCACAAGCAAATCCTGAGACCAGCAGCTATTTGCAGCTCCTTGAAATACAAAAGGGCTCCTTCCAAGTTGACTGCCATGGTTGGGGCTCTCCATGCCCCTCTCCCCAGGGCTCCTGGCTGCATCCTCCTATCCCAGGACACTGAAATGCCCATCACTCCTTCTCTGGAGACCAAGCTGCTCCAAACACCCCATGTGTGGCTGCTGTTGATGGTCAAGGGACTGGGAAAGGGCCAAGCCAAGGGACTGTGTAGACTGGGGAATATTTTGGACTGGGGTGCAGCATGGGAGTGCCTGGGCATAGGCACACTTGCAGAGGGAGGTTGCAGACCCACGCCAAAACCCACACAAAGCAGTGGAGGAATGAACAACAGACGCACACGCGTGTGCAAGCTGCTTTCTCTTTGATGGAGGACTGTGGAAACATTACCTTCCCCTGGGGCTTTGCAGTGAAATAACCTGATTATTCATGAACCAGCCAGAATCATCAATCCCTCATTTATCATTTTCAACATAAATAATAAGGGCAGGAGAGGAACACGCCAGCAATAAACTAGTTATAGATGTAGTGTTGAAATCTGCCCATATCCTTTAAATATGCCCCCACTCACTGATAACAAACAGGGATCCAGCCGACTCCTCTCCTGATTCCTGAGCATTGGATTACAAAGGACCCAAGCCAGCACTCAGCTTTGTGTCAGTGAAAGTCCATTTGGCGCTCGCGTGGGCGGCCAGCTAGGAAATGGCAGCAAATTTTAAAAAACCCACATTTGTCTTGCTGACAAATGCCTCCAGGAAATAAAAGCCTTTGTATTCTTCTTTGACCTCTTCCACTCACAGATGGGTTTTGCTGTGCTTCCGACAGCGATTCTTTTTTAGCGCCTGCACTTCCAGGACATTTATTTTATCTGCTGACCAGCACGGCTCGGAGAGGCCACGATGCTCATCATATTATGGGGCTGCTGTGGATGAGGAGGATGGCCTTGGATGGGCAGAGCTGGGATTTTAACTTCAAGTCCAGCTGTGAATGAGACATTTTGGGATGGGAGCATCTCTTGGAGCACCCTTGGCTGGTTGAGCACCAGCTTTACCCTGAGACACATTGACCCAGAGGAGAGAGAGCACCCAGAGCCAGGAAGGTCCCTCAGTGTCTGGGAGAGGAGTTGAGCATCCTTCCAGCTCCAGTGTGAGCCTGTTTCCTAAGTGGACTGAAGCAGGGAATGGAGGAGCAGCCTTTGAGGCTCAGGGTGCTTTGCTGAGCAGAGCTCTGCCCTGAACTCTGCAGACTCTCCTTTCTGAGTCCCCCAGGACTTGTTCTGGCAGCACCAGCCCCGTGTGTGAGCCCAGCCGTGGCTGAGGCGCTCTGGTAATGAGCCACGAGTTCCCAAGGCCCCCGGGCTTGGCAGGGACCCTCTGGAGCCCAGCTCTGCCAATGGGCAGCCCCACTCAGCACTTTTGGGGAAGGTTTCCCTTGCCCTCCCTCTGCCACTCGCTGCACTCCTCCAAGGGTCTCTCCTCTATGTGCATTCTGAAAGAAGAGGGGAGGGAAATCACAGTATGTTTAAACACTGCCTAATGGTGAAAAAGAACATCTGGAGAACAGCCTTGCCCTTCACAGAGAGTCCTCCACCTCCACATCTCCCAACAGGGAACAGATCCAGGAGGAACCCATCAGCTCAGCACTGGGACCAGCTCTCCCTGTGGGTGCCTCTGACCAGGGGGCAGCAGGTACCCAAGGGCCTGGAGATGTGGCTGGCTGATCTCCCACTCACTGCTGGGAGATTTTAGAGAGCAAGGGAAGCTCAGCAAGGGGTGACTCCTTGCTCGTGCCTGTGCCTCCCATGCTGGCCCATCTCCCTCACTCCCCCAGGAAACAAACCTGCTTCATTGGAGCCTGCTTCCACAGTGGCTCTTCCAGCCAACATTAACACACTCTGCTTTACTTCCCAGCATGGCCTGGGGCAGAAAGCAACATCTGAACCTAATAAAAAGGCTGCCCTCCCCCTCAAAGAGACCCAAGAGCAACCTCTGCTATTTGGTTTCCAACCTCTGCTGTTTGGTTTCTCCTTCACCAGTGAATGGAGAAGGCAGCTCCAGTTCAGGGGCTCTGGCTGGCCTGAAGGGAAGCAGGATGTTCTGGCAGCCCATGGAGACTGGTAGCTTAAAAATGAGTCCAGTGGGATGGAGTTAGATGGGCTTCAGTGCTAAGGAGCCAGTTGTGACTTCTCACTAGGGTATAAGGACTTGTTCTTCCCTCGAACAGAATGGTGCTCTTTTTCATTCCAAAAACATGAAAGTTGGAGATGGCTCTAAGCCAAGGTCCAGGATTAACATCTCCATGGGGGAAAGCTCTGTTTTGGTCCAACTGGAATGCAGATCCAGACCTGGCACCCATCTTGAGGCACACACCAACCAGGTTCCTCGTGTCTGACCTCTGGCAGCTGCTTTGCTTTCTGGAAAGGGCTCAGAATGAAACAGCAGCAGAAAATGCTCCTGGGCCTTGGGCAGAGCTGGATCAGAATTTCACAGCTGAAGTCTGGACTTTTGCAAACAAACACCTGAGTCAGTGGAGTCCAAACCTCTTCAGAATCCCAGTCTCACTGGAGCTGATTTGGGGCCCATCAGGCCACACCTGCTGACAGCTGCACAGAGCAGTAGGAGGAACATGTACAATTAGGATGGAGTGTCTTCAACAGCAGCCTCCTGGATGGTGCTGCTTGGTTATTTCCTCTTCATGAAACCTTCCCTTCCTCCTGTGCCACTGGAGGCAGGAGAGGAGCCCCCAGAAGCTCCTGGCACTGCCCCTCTCCCATGGCACAATGTTTTCCACAAATACTGACCTGCAGCCTTATGGAACAGCTGCCTGTAGGTGAGACCTCAGAACAACCCCCAGGGCTGCTGCTGGCTCCATGAGTTTCCATGCTGGCTCCATGAGTTTCCTCAGCATCTGCTCAGGAGCACTGGGGCTGCCATGGCAATTAATAATGACTAATCTAGATGCACCATCGTTAGCATGGCCAGGGTGGCCAGCACCTCCTCTGCCCTGACTTACTTCAGCAAGTATTGCAACAGCCTCCTCCAAGCTGAACATGCATTTAGTCATCAAAGAGATTGCAAATGACTAATAAATATGAAAAGAAGTTGGGGAGCAGCAAAAATTTCTGGACCAAGATCAGTCTGTACTGACAACTGGTGCTTTCCCTAAGCAAAAGTACCCTGCAGAGTTTAAAACAGCATCTGACTTCAAAGCAGACAGCTCTCCAGATGGAGCTTACCACCCCTGCAACACCCTGTGCTCCATCAGGTTCCATGCATTTGCAGAGGGACAGAGGGACTATTTCCAAATAGGGAAACACAGCAGCCTCCTGGAGCAACGTGTGACTGAGGCACTCCCCACCGTGCTGGTGCTGACCCCTGGCAGCACCACGGGCAGCCCTTCCTGCCTCCCATCCTTGGACAAGGGCCAGCAAGGGGAAAGCCTCACCTGTCAGCTGTGTCTGCAGCTGAGATGAACACGGACCCTCCTCGGTGGGATCCAGACACCCTCCTGTACTGGAAGGCAGAGTCAGAAAGTGCTGTGCTTGCAGCACAAGGGTTTCACCTTTCAGCTCTGTTTCAGCAGATTCCCAGTTCAGGGCATGCAGGCAGATGCTGAGAATTTCACAGGGGTGGCTTTGGTCACCCTGGTGCCACCAGGGGAAGGGACCTGCAGCCCTGCAGGGTCTGGCAATGTGCACTGGGGCTGCCCAGGCTTCACCTCCCCAGGCCCCCCTGCATCCCTGCCAGGGGGTTTCTCCACAGCTGGAGAGCTGTGTGTCCATGGATTTCATTTCAGGGGTATTTCTGCAAAGCTGGCTGGTTGGTGTGTTGGTTTATTTGCTCGTGCTGCAGGCTCCCAGCACCTCTGAGCACTTGCCCTTCAGTAACGCCAACACCAACCTCAGATCACTCCAGATACAACTGCTCCAACTCCTGTCCATGGCCAGTGATTTATTACCCCTCCACTGCCTGGAGTCCTGACAAATCCTTTTTGGTAATTGCAGCAGGCCAAAAAATGAGAGGGTAAATAAACCTGACAATTAATTCAGCAGTTACTCACACATGCACATAGTGACACTCATTCCTAAGTCTGTTATGGGCCCAATTCTCCCCAGATGGCACAGAAGCCAGGCAGGGCTCAGCCAGCCTGGGCACCTCTGCCCAGCACCCTCCAGGGTCCCAGGGCTGATAAGAGCCAGGCATCCCACCAAAGGCTGCTCTATTTTCCTTCCAAGTCACTTGCCAGCCTGCCCTGTCTCATCTCCTGCCAAGATCAGCTCTTTAGCCCTCTGCACCATTATCACAGAGCATATATAATTTCATGGCAAATCACAAGAACTGATGCATGGCTGTTTGGATTGCAGTTGTCAGGGGAGTATAAAATGCTTCCTGCTGTGCAGAGCCCAGGAACAGCCTCTGGCCAAGGGCTCGGCTGGGGTGGTGTGTGAGGGCTCTGGGCCACCATCGTGGCAGGGCACAGGGCTGGGTGCTGCCAGCACAGAGGTCTGGCACTCTGCTGGGATTTTTTCCCTTTTAAAAAACAAACCCTGCCCTGCTCATGGCTGGGTACCCCAGCTGCATCCCACTCCCCTCATCACCCACAGGGCAGCTCTGGGAGGGTGCCCAGTGCAGTGTCCTGGGGTGCACAACAAGGACAGCCTCCACCTCGTGCCCTTTTCTCCCTGCTCCTGTCACTCAGACTGGCCTAGCTAAAAAAACCCCAAAACCACAAACATCTTCTTGTTTTAATTCTTTCCAAAAGAAAAAAAATCTCTAATCCTGACTAAACACTGATTTGTCACCAGAAGGTCACAATGCTCCTGCACCTTCTCAAAGGGCAAAGGTATCAGGGGCATCTTTTTTCTTCCCTTTCTCCTCAAAAATTCTTGTCTGCCACTTAAAATATAAGTGAGTGTGGATTGCTGGCTTGTTTTTATTGCTAGTTTTCAAAGCCATCTGCTTTTGTCCCATTTCATTTTCATCTCTTTATGTGAGAGCTTTGCAAGTAGACCTAAAGTTTCCATCATTAAATTCTAAGTGTTGGCCTTGAATTGAGAGTTTTCCCACCTTCCCCTTCTTCAGCATCAGTGTGAATTATTGACCAGGGAGATGGCTGTCAGCCCTTGTCAGCATTTAAACCCTGATGTGAGAGGTTGAACAGCCCAGCTCCTGTTTGTACTGGTTATTAACTTACTCTAATTGCCTTCAGAGTGGCAAAAGCCTTTCCATGAAGGTTTTTCAACAAAATCTCTGGTCTCAAGAGATCTTCAGGCTGATTTTTAAGAGGCAGGAGTATCTGCCTGGTGCATTGCCATGGCAGCTGGTTGCTGCAGGAGCACATGGAGACAGGAGGAGGCAGATTTGGTCAGTGTGGGTACATACCTGGAGGGATTTCAGAGGGTCCAGAGCAATCCAGAGGATCCAGGTCAATCTCAGCAGCACGGACAAAGAAACCTTTTGGATATCCCTTGGGCAGACAAAGCAGTGCTGGCAGAAGGCAGGGGTACACCCTGGCTGAAATGCTCATTGCTGTGCTCAGGAAAACATCATTTGTGTCAGATCCATTTCTGAGCCCCAGGAAAGGCAGCAGAAGGCCCTCAAACCACCTAACAGCCATTCAAGGGACTAAATTGCAGTCAGTCATCACTTAGTGCTTGTGCAGAGCCATCCCCCGGGGCTCAGTGACCCCCACCCATCACTCCCCCCTCAAGCACACCCTCAGCAGTGGAGGTGCTGCCCAGCCTCTGGCATCACTGTGGGAGGGGGACCTGGGCACTCCCCGCTGAAGTTGATCACACCTCATGGGACAGGTGTTGGAGGTAAAGACCCACAAACAGATCCCAGGGCTTCTCAATTAGGTTTTACTTCTTAGCTAGGCAGCCACTCATTAGCCTCCCCCAAAATCTCCTACAGCCCTGGGTGAATGAGACAGGGGTCTAGGGGTGCTCACTGTGCCCTCATACATGGAGAAACTCCTGCTGCCATCACCCCTCGGTCCCCTCAGCCCATCCTACCTTGGACACCCCATCAGTGCCAGCACAGGGGCCCCTTCACCCTCCCACCCCTCACCACGAGCAGCTCACCCTGCCCAGGCCCACACACACCCACAGCAGGAGCCGCTTTCTGCTGCCAAAGAACTTTGGGGTTGGGTTGGGTTGGTTTGTTTGCTCGTTTATTACGCAACCAGCACGGCAGAGCTCGCTCGCTGTGACAGTGAACAAACCCCACCTTGAGCAGAACCACCCCTCCCCTCTGGAGCAAGCTGTGGCATTATTTACACCGGGTGGGTTCTGCACAAGTCCCTCCACAGCAGCTGTGCACAGGCTGGGTACACACAGAGAGATTTCCCCCTCCCAATACAGTTCAAGAGACAAATTGTCCAGTGATTTGTTTGCGTTTGTACAAGTTACAAAGTTGGCAAAAGTTAAGTTTAAACTCTGGGTTTTGGAATAGTTTAAATGTGAGTTTCTCTCACCCTGCTGTGAGATTTTGGGGTGCTTGGGGATGCCCTGGTAGGGAGAACGAGGGCCAGAGGGGGAACACCACAACCTACAGGAGCAGCAGCTCCTCCTTTCCCAGAACCACCCTCCCCTGGGTCCACACCTGAGCAGGTAAAGTGGGGCCACCCCTCTGCAGCCTCCAGGTCCAGGGGGGATCCTCACCAAGCTGCTCTGGCTCTCCTGCCCACACACTGCCAGCTCACTGCTGTGACACAAATTAATTAACCTGCAGCAGGAGGATGCTCTGCTCCTGCACCGCAGCACGGGGGCTCAGAGCTCCCCATGGGAGCTGCTGCTGCTGCTGTAGTGCCCTCCTCAGAGTGCCCCATCCCTGTCCCTGCTGCTGCTGCTGCTGTAGTGCCCTCCTCAGAGTGCCTCCATCCCTGTCCCTGCTGCTGCTGCTGCTGTAGTGCCCTCCTCAGAGTGCCTCCATCCCTGTCCCTGCTGCTGCCAGCAACAGGCAGCTCCAGGAGGGGCTGGGGTGTGTGGGGAGACCCAGCAGTGGAGGCACAGCAAGACAGTGCCAAAACCAAGCAGTGCTGTGGCCAAGTGTGGGGCTGAGCTCTCAGCATGGGGAGATCCCCAAGAATAGGATCCCACTGGAGCAAAACCCACCTGTGCTGGCCTCAGCTGGTCTCCTGCATCCCTGGGCTGCTCCCCCAGGCTGGGGCAGGTGGGATAGGGGTACATGGTGCAGGGTCTGAGCTCCTGCACAGAGCTGGGAAGATCAGCAATGTTGTCATGTTCCCCCTGCAGGAACAATGCCCAAGGATCCCACTGAGCAGGGGGCGAGGCTGCTGGAGCCCTGCAGCGTCTCAGTGTCACCAGTGCCACCCCAGCACCTTCGCGTGCTCCCAGCCCACGCTGCCCTGCCCCGCAGGCGGGTGACATCTCCCCATCCATCCATCCACCCATCAGCACTGAGCCACAAACCCCACAAGGGCTGCAACACCCTCACCAATACCTTAGAACGCTTCTGCCATGCTCGTGGCACAGCCTCAGGTATTGCTGTGCTTTGGGCTCCTGGCCAGCCCCAGCCCCTCACCTTGCACACAGAGAAAACAGTGGGAGGGGGAGGAGAAGAGAAACACGGCTCTGGGGTGGCACTCAAGGGTGGCACAGGCCCTTCCCTGCATCCCACAGCTCCGGTGCTGCCCATGCTGCTGGTGAATGCTGCCCGTGGCCCTCGCTGATGTCCCCACACCTGCCTGCAGGGCTGGCACGGGGTGCCCACGGGGTGAGAGACCCGAATGCCACCGCAGCACCTGCAGCCCTGGCGTGCTGTGCTACCTACCCCTGGTGGGACCCCGAGGCAGCAGCTCCAGTGCCCTCCCTCTGGCCGGGCTCAGCCCTCGCCGGGTCACTGGCAGGGTCTGGTGGCACTGCCAGCTCTGCAGCCACCATCCATCCGCTCACAGCGCCTTCCTGACATCTGCAGACACCAAGCAGCACACAGTATTGCTACTGTGCCAAGTGGGAACTTTATTCTTTGTTGTGGTTGGGGTTTTTTCCGCTATTTTTTCCGAATCAGCTAAGGAGGCGGCTTTGAAGATGGGTCAGATTTGGATAATTCTTTTTTTTTCCCAGCAGAATCTGCAACATTTTAATAGCGTTTTGCCCAGACATCAGCTCTGTGAGTTTGTACAGCTCAGAGCCACAGAGACACCAGCAGCAATAACCTGGGAACGCAAAAACTTTCCACATCGCTTGTGCATTGTCTCGGATTTTTTTCTTAAAAAAAAAAAAAAAAATAAAAGCACAACGGAAAAGACACAAACATTGATGAACATTTAAAAACCTGTACATTGTAAAAAAACAAAACAAAAAAATAAAACCCAACAGGAAAAAAAAACAAACAAAACAAACCCCAAACAAACAACAAACACCATCATTCTCTTGCTTTGAAATCAGAATCAACCTGGGAACGTTGCAGGGGGAAAAGAAAGATCCGTGGGGAAGGTGAGGGCGCCTGAGCCCGCGGGGCTGCCGGAGGCTGCGGGGCTGGGCTGGCCTGGGGCTCCTCTAGCGTATAGAATGCAAAGCATTTATTACATTTTATTTTTTTTTTCTTTTTTTTGCCATTTGTTTTTCCCCCCAGAGCGAGAAAGCAGAAGTGAATGAAAAAAAGTCTAATATTTTTGTTCTTTAACCATGTAACTGCAGATATGAGCCAACATCATGGAATGAAAAAAATAATGTAAAGTAGAGCATTCGTGTGTATCACAAAAATACAATAAAAACTTTTTTTTAACTTTTTTTCCTTTTTTTTTGTTTTTTTTTAAAGTTTCCTGTGAACTCCCTGCCACGCTGGCCTCCTGCCCACTCTGCCCCTGCCCTGGCCAGCTTGGAGGGCTCTGGAGAATCAATGTCTACAACCAGCAAAGGTGTGTGTAACGGGGGGCCCTGCAACCATGGCAAGATTTTTGTTTGGTTTTTTTTTTAAACTAAGTACATACATTCTCCTGACTCCCAGATAACTTTGATGGATCATTGTTACCTTCTTTTTTTTTAAACCCTTCCATACAATGGACAAATGCATCAAAGCCTCCATGTAAGAACAGAACCTCTTTTACAGCATGTAATACTGTGTTTTGTTTAAGTCCTTCCTTGCGTAAAATATTGACATAATTCACTGAAGGTATCAAAAATATACCCTGTAGACCAATACAATTTACAATTGCCTTTTCTCACCATTCAGAAAACAATGCACTTAAAGCAACCGAGCCCTCGGTGGGCAGCGCGTGAGCCAGCCCGGGACGTCCCTGCCTGCTCCGAGGGACCCGGGATTGCTTCCATCGAAGGGACCAGGATTTTTTGTGGGTTTTTTTTTTTAAGAAACAGCTCTTCTCTCCCTCCCCTGCCCGCTCCTCCCAGCCATGTTCCAAGTGTGTCGTGGCGGGGCTGATCCGTCCTGTGACACGGGAATGCCGGGCACCAGCCCTCGGATCAGCCAGGGAACCGACCCGGGGCGCTCCGTCCTGTTTCACTTCTCAACCGTCTTTTTGTGGTTTTTTTAAAATCTTTTCTTTAACCCGCTCAAGGTTTTGCAATTCTGAGGCACATCCCCATGGCCGGGTCCGGGGGAGCATCCCCTGCCCGCTGCCAGCTCCGCAGAACATCCCGCAGCCCCCGTGGGACGGGGCCGGCAGAGCGTCCCAGCGGCCCCGGGACGGACACACGGCCGCTCTCGGTCCCTCTGGAGCACGGGGGACACCGCCCAGCACGGCTGCCAAGATCGAAGATGGGTTCCTTGGGTTTTGTCTCGTTAAGGCTTTTTTCTTTTCTTTATCAGACCGAAGAGGATGCAGAAATTTCCAGATGTTGAGAAAGAAAAAAAAAAATAACCCAAACAAAATTAAAAAAAAAAAAAAGAAAGAAAAAAAAAAAACAAACCAAAACCATCATCCCCACCGATTTGGCTGGTTGGGAGGGAAGGGATAAAAAAAAAAAGAAAAAAAAAAGAAGAGGGAAAAATGAAACAGCTCTGCTCCTGCATCTTCGCTCGTGAGAGCCGGCGGGGCCGGGGTGTGGGCGCTCGCCCCGGGTGTCCCGCTCGCTCCCCGTGCCCCGGGTTTGGTCGCCGTCTCCCTGCCCCTGGCTCCTCTCATTCACTGTCCGAAAGGGTTTCGTACTGGGAGCAGAGCAGGGGCTTGGGCTCCTCGTCCCAGGCGTGGTGCTGGCTGCCGGGGGTGCCCTGTGGCAGCGGGGCGCTGGGCGCTGCCGTCACCACCCCGCTGGGGAGCCGCATGGTCAGCGGGTTGTAGGGGAACGGCGTCGAACCTGCACGGATGGAGGAGGGAGCAGAGTCAGCATCGGGGGTGGCCGTGTCCCCGCTCCCTGCAGCCTCCCCAGGGTGGCACGGCCGCTTCGGGGACCGTCCCCTCCTGCCCTACCTGCGGATGACGGCCTGTCCTCCCAGACGCGGTTGGTGAGGGGAGTCCTGCGGTTGCAGTCGCCCTCCGAGTGCACCGAGGACACCGAGGGCGGCCGCTCGCCCGAGGACAGACCCGGAGCTGGAGACTTGGCCTTGCGGCTGTTGGGTCTGGCAGCGATCTTTGGCTTCCCCCCTCCTCCTGCAAAGAGAGGCACCCGCTGTCACCCGGCTCCTCGTGACAGCACTCAGGGCTTGGGGAAGGGGTGCGGGTTCCCAGCGCTTCCCTTTTAGGAGCTTTGCAAAAATGGCTCGTGGCAGGAGGAAAGCTCACCCCGGGCCGACGGCAGCACGGCGGGGAATGGCGGTGGGGCGGGTGGAGGAGGGTTCTGCTCCCTCCTGGGCTGCTCCACTTTGTGGGTTGATGCCACCGAGTGTCCCGTGGAGGGACGTGGGGCAGGAGAGGCCGAGTGGCTTTGGCCGTTTCCCTGCAGGATCTGCTCCCGGAGCTGGCTCGTGGCTCAGCCCACAAACGCGGCTCACGAACGGCTCCGTGTGCTGCCCCACACACACAGAACCGCCCAGAACTGCGGGGTGCCAGAGCCCTGAGCACACTCCCCGTTCTCATGGTCTGCATGGCCAGGATGGTCTTTCATCCCTCCTTACAGCAGAATCCCTGGGGATGTTTAGTTTTTAAAAGGTTTGAAGCCAAAGGGGCTCTGTGGGGCAGGTGAGCTCAGCTCCCTTAGGGAAGCTCCCCAAGGGGGAGGGATGGATGGGCTCTGCATCCCACCCTGCCATCCAGCAGGCATGGGGAGGCACAGCTGGAAGAAGCTGCTGGTTTCATGCAGGAGCCAGAAAAGCTTTTCTGCAAAAAGCTTTAGAGTGCCTGGTGTTAGCTGACCCAGAGAGGTGTGAGCTGACCTGGAGGAAGGTGCACGTGTGCACCCAGGATCTACTCCTGGGCCAGGGGCTCTGTGCCTGGATTCCCGAGGCTGATCCCTGGCAGTGGTGTCATGCTCTGTGCATGAAGCACTCTGCCCTTGTGTGTGGGGGACAAATGCTTCCCCCATCCATCCCTGGTCCCTCTCCTCCCTCCCTTTCTTAAGGGGGGATTTGTGCAGCCACCCTCTCATCTCTGCTCAAGTCTCCCCAAAGCTGAGCAGACCCTGCCATGGGGCTCTGCAAGCCCCACCAGGGCCTATGGGGCAGCTCATCTCCAGCTCTCCTCTCTTATCATACCTCAGGCATCACTTTTAGCTCCCTTACAATCTCCCTCTTGGTCCAGGCACTCCCAGATCCCATACCCCCATCCCAGGTTGGATTCTGCCCTGACACCCCCAGAGACTGGAGTGAGGTGGAAAATGCTACCCTGCCCTGTGTCCTTTACACCAGCCCTTCTCAGCACCTTCCCCTCTTTTGGCAGCAGTGATCCCACTCGGGGCTTAAAGACAGTTGGGGCTTGCTATTTAAGTTTATGCCTTTTTGATTTTTTGGGTGTGGGGGAGTTCCACCCCCATAAACTTCTCCATTGTGTAAAAAAAATATAGGAAAAGGAGATATTAAAAACCAACAAATAGGGAAAGGAGCAAGTCAGTGGTTTAGAGAAAGCAACAGCACCTTTGGAGACTATTAAATTAACATCAAACAGGATTAATCAGCAGATCCACAAAGCTCAAAGCTGGGGCAGGGAAGGGAAGAGAAGAAAACCAAAATGAACAAAAATGGGGAGGGGAGGAATAAATCCCCCCGTAAAAGGGGAGATAAAAGGGCTGAGAATTAATAACACAGAGAGAGTGAAGGTGGAGAGGGCTGCAGACCTGGCAAGGAGCGCACGTCCTCGTTTCGTCCATCAGCAGGAGTTATGGGCATAGCAGCGGGCAGGCTTGCACTGGCATTCAGAGAGTTAAAAGCATTGGCACTGAGAGGTGAGCGCTCTTCCCACTGCTCGTCATATTTACCCATTAGGGCTTTCCTAATTATTGCCTCCAACCCCATGTTGGTACTGGAATTCTCTTGGACCGACTGGCTCCTACAACTGATTAGCCCTGGGAGATACGGGAGAGGGAGGAGAGAGGGGTCGGGAGATGGGGGGGAGCCAAATGAGAAGAAAGATGGGGGGGACGGGGAAAGGGGGAGAAAGGAGACAAGGGAGAAGGGAAGAAACAAACAGTCAGCACATTCTCGCAAAGCAACAAACTTTGTCATCTTGTTCTTTAAAGCACTGCGATGCACCCGTCCTCCTCCTCCTCCTCCTCCTCCTCCCGCTCCATCCCGCCCCGGGGCTCGGCGGGGGCTGGCGTGGGACGGATGGGACTCACTCTGGGATCTGGGCTTTGGGAAGGTTCCCCGGGGCCAGGGGCTGGGACAAGGGTTTGTCACTGAGCCCCAGGGAGCATCTCCAAGGAGCAGGGGCTGTGATCCCAACCCAGCCAGGCTCGGCATGGGGGCAGGAGGAAAGTAATTTGGATGTGGGGTCCCTATGCACGCATAACAAAAGTCAGTGTGCCAGGAATTTGGAGGCCGGGGCGGTTTCCCATAAAGGAAATCAGGGAAGGAAGAAGGGGTACCCCATAAAAACACTTGATGAGAAAGATGTGCGTGGATTTGGCCCTGGGGTGGTGACAGGATGCAGGCAGCCCCCAGAGCTGCGGGTGTGGGCTGGGCTACATGGGGAGAGGGGAGCGTCCTGCTGTCCCTCCTCCAGCTCTCTGCAAGCCCCCTGCCCCCGCCCCCCTCTCTCCCAGGCCGGGTTCCCTGGGGCCCAGCGCCCCCCGGGCTGTGGGACAGGATGCAGAGGCGAGGTGTGGGGTGAGTCTCAAGCCATGCAGTTATGGAGCAGCACCGCACAGGGACCAGAGGCTCGGCCGCGCCACCGCCATTCCCGGGGTGGCGCTTACAGGGAACAAGCAAGGGCAAAATACAGACACGAAACTGCCAGGCCCCCAGCTGAGCCCATCCTGGGGTGTTTGCTCTGGGATCCCTGCCCCTCTGCTTGGAAAGGGACAGATCCCAGGTTCCCGGAAACCTGGTCTGAATATTTGTCTTGCTGTAAGAACAGGCAGGGTCTTTGCTGGTCCCCTCTAGCCTAAACTGATTCTCAAATCTTGTCTGCCAGGTCCCTTCAGTTCCCACCTGGCTGCACCTGCTCATCCCAAAGGCTGATGCCAGCTCACTTCTTCTCCCACACTCATTTCCCCTGGCAAGCAGTCCTATACCACTGGCCCTCCCACAGCACCAAACCCCTGCCCACAGCACCTCCTGCCCTTGGCTGTGGGAAACCTGCTGTTCTCCTACTTAAAACTAACAACCTGAAGGCATTCCTGCTGTAGGAGAGCATTAATTCTTAATCAATTAAGTAGCAATTAGTATTCCTCAGCGGGGATTCACTCCATCCGTGAGTGCACCCGGACATGTTGCAGGTGGCAACAGGGTGACAGTTTCCCACTGTCATTCCCCCTGGGCTGGTGCTGGGCCTGAGCACTCCTCCAACTCCCAGGAGACACCTCCTCCTGCCCCAGCACCCCTCATGTCCCTTTTGGTCCTCAACATCACCACTTTGCCCAGCACAGGGTGCTGCTCTTGCCCCAGTTTGCTTTTGTAACTGGCTCCTGCATCCTGCCCAGCCCAAAGTGACAGACCCCACTGCCCACCCTCACACTCCCCTTTGCCACAAGGTCCCACCAAGAGCTGGGTGCTCTCTCCAGGCGTGAGGTCCACCTTGGTAAGATGGTTTAACCCTCTGATGGCATCAGATGCCCAACCCTTGCTTGACCTTTAACCTCAAACTCTGCCAGGCTTTCCAAGGAATTACACTGCCCTTTCTCCAACCCAGCTGCAGGGAGTTATGGTGTGTCCCGAGGCTTCTGCATCCCAGCAACTGTTACACTTGGTTTTAAGGGAAAACAGAACAAAGGAGATGCTTAAATCTACTGAGCCTCCTGCTCTCCATAGCTGTAAGCCCTGTGGGAAACGAGGTACAGGTATGTGGGGAGTTACCTGCTCCAGTAATCGCTGGCATGTTGAAAATCTCTGTCCCAGGCTGCCCCACATCTGGAGAAAAACAAAGAAGCCCTTCAGCATGGAGAGCAGCACGTGCAGGTTAGTGGCTGGGAGGACCTGCCATGGCAGCCATGACAAGACTCCCATCCCTGCACAGCACTCTGGACAGCAGCCCAGCTCCCCCAGGCACTGGGGTGGGACTGTGGGTGCTGACTGGGACCAGGAATAACTCCCAGTGCCTTTGGGAGATCCACAGTGGGCACCTTCACCAGGTGGGAAAGGGCAAAACAGCAGAGCCCTGCAAGCCAGGGCAATGTCTTTGTGCTCAGTGCTGGCCACCCTCCCTTCCTGCCTCCTGCCCTTGGGATTACAAACTCCAAGGAGCCAAACCCTCTCTCCTGCCCATGGGATTTTCAAAGGCTCAATGCCCCCTATCCATGGAGCAGGTCTGGGCAGTGGAGAGGGCAAGGAGGAGGAAAAGAAATGTTAAATCAATATTTTCCCTCTTAGCTGAGCTGTTTGACTTGGATATTGCTTTCCTTAGAATAACAGAAATTCTCATCAAATAAGAGGCGTATCCAATTTCTATATATTTTCTCTTGATAAGGGAAAGTGTGGAAGGTCAGGGGGTTCAGCCACACGTCCCCAAAGGGGCATAACAATACTGTTGACTCATGGTAACATCATCCAGGAGACGAGACAGCTTGGTCCCTCTTATCCGATGCAGCTGTTGTAAGATGGATTCAAATTGAATTAGTATTGACTGGATAATGCTGGGCTAAATTAAATTATGATCCTATCTACTCTATTAGCGGTTAATGAACGAACGGGCTGAATTTCTAATCTGAGCCAGCCTGGTTAGTTTTACAGAGCTGCACCAATATTGATGTAGGGCTTAAAGTAAGGTTGGGGGGAGATGCATCTCAAGGAGGAAGGATTCAGCTTGGCTGGCCAGTCATTAAAATATCAATTGCTCTTAAGTGTCCTCCATGCTCAGCTCATTATTTCCTTCCTACTGAGGTTATCTGGTGTGGGTGGGATTGACAGCCTCAGAGCACGGAGACAGAGCTGGGAAGTCTCCCACTGCCCCCCCCAGATACACACAGTCACTGCTGGCACCAGAACAGAGCATTCTAGGAAACATTTGGACCTTGTAGTTCAGAGAATCACAGAATAATCTGAGCTCCAAGAGACCCACAAGGACCATTGAGTCTGACTCTTCAATGCAGACAGAGCTGTCTGGGAGCTCCCAGCCCTTTAACACAGCAGCACCCATTCCCAAATCTCCTGTGCTTCATGTGTCCTCGAGGCTTTTCCTCCCCTGCATTCCCCACAGGTTCTTACTGTACTCCGTCTCGTTTTTGTTGGTCGTGCTGAGCTTCTTGATGATCTCCTGCTTCTTGGACTTTACCATGGCAGAGTTGCTTTCAGTCAGCTTGCTGAAGAAAGCTGGACGCTGAGTGTTGTTTCCTGGGGACTTGGACCCCATCCTGCAGAGAAAAAGACCATTGGAAACCTCTGCAACGTCCACTGCACAAAGTCCTACCTAAAGAGCTTCTCCCCCCAGTGTGACTCTCAGGATCAGGCTGGGAGCTCCTGGGATACTCAGCACCTCCAACCTCTCTCCCTGTCCCAAGGATAAATGCACCCCATGGTACTGAACAGCCGTGACAAATACAGCCCCTGGGACACAGCTTTGGGCAGCAAGGAAAGCAGCCTGGCCAGGCCATGTGTGGGGCCATCCCCCCTCCCCAGCTGCCCCCGGGCCGTACCTCTGGTCCATGGGCTCTCCCTCGCGGAACAGGACGGGGTACGGGGCGCTCTTGGCGTGCTCAGCCTCTCCCGCGCCGTCGGGTGGGGACACGGGCTCGATGCAGCTGTCCGGCCCCCCTGCTGCTGCCTTGGCCTGCTCCGGGGACCTGGGCAGCAAGGGGACACGCCATCAGTGCACTGTGACAGCCCCTGTCCCTGTGCAGCACCTCGGGATTGGGAGGGGAAAGGATTCCTGCAGCACGGGCCACAGGGACAGCGGGGTTTGGGCAGGGAGAGCTGGGCTGAGCCAAGCCCTGGGACTGAACCCCCCAAAGTGGGACAGCTGAGCCACCCCAGCACAGGAGGGACCTGCTCATGGCAGGGACACATGGATGGATGCCTGTGGAGGGCTGTGACAGTAACCTTTTGGAGACACTGCTTTTGATTCTATTTGTGAACACAGCAGAGGCAGAACCTGCCACCTCCCATTCTCCTTGTCAGGGCCACACAGGAGCTGGGTGGCTGCAGGAGGGGCCTGGAGCTGGGGCAGCTTGGGGAGGATCACTACTGGCCCCTGATGCCTGCCTGTGGCCAGAGCTGGGAGACAGCCAAGCTCCAGTCTGCGAGGGATTCCTCACAGCCAGTTCTGGGAATTCACATCTTTGTTCTTTCTGTGGTTTCTCTTTTTTCCCCAGTTTTTTCATCACTGGGTGGTCAGGGCTGGGCTTTTTTCCTTCATGTTGTAAAGCCAAGTCCAGGACCATGCAGAGCTGGGAAGAACAATCCCATTTACTGACAAAGCACCACTCATTCCTGGATACATCTGGGTGGGTGTTTGGGTGGGAAGAAAGACCCATTTTTAATTCCATACAACAGCAATCAGACCTGCCTTGTAGCAGCAAGGGGATTTGAAAGTGACTTTAATACATATACAGGTGGTGCCTGAAATGAACAATGCCAGTTGTCAGGGCACCTGTGTCTAATAAACTGCTGATTCACTTTGAAAGATGAAGATAAAATTAACTTTGAACCAATGGAAAACATGTTGCTTCAGGTTTTTTGGAATCATCTGTGGTCAGGGACTGAGAACAGTGACAGGACAGGAGGCAACAGGCACAAACAAAACACATAAAATTCCATCCCAACACAAGGAAGCTCTTTTTTCCTGTCGAAGTGCTGAAATGCTGGGAACAGGTTGGCCAGAGAGCTGCTGTCTGCAACAGTGGAGATATTCTGAACCCAAGCAGCCAGGAACCAGGGTAACCTGCTCAGGAGAGCACTGCTGGGTGATCTCAAGAGATCCCTTCCCACCTAAACCATCCTGTGACACCGGCCAGATTGGGAAGAGAATTATGCATGGAATCTAAAGATCACCTCTAGGACAACAGGGATGGCAAGAGGCACCACCCCAGGGGAGAGATGCCCAGATGAGAAAGGAGCTGGGCTGGGTAAGCAGGAAATCCCCACAGCACCAAGCCTGGGAGAGCAAAGCCAAACTCCAATCTGCCCTGTGCAACCCCTCATGGCTGTGCCAGGCAGCCAAGGGCACCCACCCGACTTCCCCTGCGCTCCCTGGGTCCGTGTGAGCTCAGGCTGGCCCACGCCCACCCGTGCCAGCCCCTGGGCTCACCTTTTCCCCCCTTCTCCCTGCGGGGAGATGCGTGAGGCCGTGCTGTGCTCCTGCTGCTGCAGGAAGGCCTCGCTGGGCGTGCGGCGCAGGTCCAGCACCGGGCACGCGGCCCCGGGGAACGAGTACAGCGGCGCCTGCAGGTGCGAGTTCAGCTGCTGCGGGTGGTGCCGCGTGTAGTCCTGCGTGATCACCTCCTGCAGGAGAAACCACGGTCAGAAACGGGGCTGGCTTCAACCTCTGTCCTGAGGGTGAGCAGGGGGGAAAGAGGCTGATTTGTCCCCGCAAATGGAACTTCTGCCTCCTGTCTGCAACAGGTTGTTGGGCTTCTTGGGGACACAAATACCTGGGCTGAACACTCGTGATGCCCCCTGCTCTCCAGCCCCCAGCTAGAGGAGCTGAGGTCTCCAGTGTCACTCCCACATCCCCACCAGACATGTTTCACTGAGCTCCTCCCTCCCCCTGGAGCCCCAGCAGGAAGGGGATGGGGTGGATGAGGTTAGTTAGTTACACTGATGTGCTGGGCCAGCGTGACCACGCGCTGGTTCATGCCCTTGATGCTCTGGCTGGACTGCAGGGGCTGGCACTGGGGGCCGTCGGGCTGCCGCAGGTGCTGCAGGTGAGCGGATTCAGGAGCCGAGGCCTTCAGCGAGCCTGGGGGGCACCAAGGAGAGAGCAGGAATGAGATGACATCTGTGTCCCCTTCTCCAAATGCCATCCTAGCACTGGAGCACAGCCAGCCCCTGTTCTCACCTTGCTGCTTCTGCCTCAGGTCATGCTCCCCATGGCCCTTCTCTGTGTCCTGCAGCAGCTTGGCTCCTTTCTCATGGGACAGGCTGGGCGAGCTCACCGGACTCACTGCCTCCATCCGCTCGGGGCTGTAGCCTCCATGAAAGCCTGAAGAAATGAAGGGAGTTAAAACCAGGAGCTCACTTAGCTTTTCCCTAGCTCTGTTGCACCACTGCTTGTGGGTAGAGTCACATGTTCAGCAAAGTGTGGGAAAAAGAGATGAGGGAAGACCTGGCAGGGCCACCTCTGGTGTCCAGATGTGGTGATGGCTGCTGTGAAGAGGTGATGTCTCATTCCTGCAGAACTGGACACTCAGCAGCTCTTGGTGACAGCATGAGATCCAGGGACCAAATCCAACCTCTGCAGGTTCACAGTTTGTTCCCCCATTTTCTCCACCCACTGAAACCCCCACACTATGCCCAGAGAGACAGCGATACCCAGAGAGAGTGGAGGAGGCTGCACAAGAGGTCTCCAATGCATCCACAGTCCTGGAACACACTGCTAGAAGGTGCCAGGACCAGACATGACCGAGGGGTGGGATGGGATGTGGGACAGGAACTCCCAGTGCTGATGGCCAAGGCAGCTGCTGCAACTTAAAGATGGGGTCCCACCAACCTCCCCAAAGGCTGCTTGTTGCTTCTGCATGCTAGTGGGAGCTTGGATGAGTGTTCTGGTTGAAGGTTGGTCCCATCAAGAATGACCCAGACCTTGAAATCCATCCCCCTCCCTGCACTTTCTACTGGAATAACTAATCCTAGTGCTTTTCTCTCTTACACAAGATTCCTCTTAGGTGGTTCCAGTGGTCTGCTCTGGAAATGGCTGCTGAGCATGGTTGGCTGAGTGATCCCACGACAGCCACGGCGCCCACCTTGGGCAGCATCCAGTACCAGTACCCTGAGTGAGGTCACCCTGAACACAAAGACCCCATCCAAGCTGAGACCCACAAAGCCCTCAGAGACCCTGCAGCTCATGAGCAGGGAAGTGCTTGTCTGATGGCCAGCAGCCTTGTCACGCTCACAATCCCAGTTCTCCACTTTGCTCCTTTGATTTATTACCCACAACTGTTCTTTACAGACTGCCTGGGAATTTCTAAGGATGGGGAAATCAAAATTAGCAAATGGCTATTGTCTGTAAAAAGCAATACCAGGAACTGGACAACATTTGCAAAACAGGACTTGGCAACTGGAAAAACTAAAAGAGGGTGGAAGAAGGGAAGATCCTTAAAACGAGCAAAAATAAAAAAGTCTGGAATAACACAATGGCCAGGAAGCAGAGGGACAAGCACACTTGGGGAGCTGATGGAGTCAATATCCAAATGTGCAACTGAAAATAAGAAGTAATGAAATAAAATGGGTGTCAGGCCACAGGTCTCTCACCTCTGCCCTTCAATTTCTGATCATCACTAGTGGGGTGGTTACTCAGCGAGCCTCTTTCTCGCTGGCCCTTATCACAAGGCATTTGGTGCATGATAATCACATCTATGAAGTTGGCCGCTGTCATGGTGCTCTTACCGAGTGCTCGGAGCTCCTGCTCCTGCATGGAGAAGCGTTTACTCTGACTCTTTTCTCTACTGTGCTGCTCGGAGCCCGAGGCTGCATGCTGCTGGTCCAGAGGGTGGTGGTGCTGCTGGCTTTTCCCCTGTCCTCTGCCATAGTGATGAGAGGAGCCAGGTCCGGAGGCGGGCAAAGGTCTCGACTCCATGGCTTTAATGGGCGAAGGCGACTGCTCCAGGTTGGCCCCGCTGGGCAGCTTTGAGGTGTAGACGTTGTTGTCAGTCTGGGCTCGCTCTGCCTTGGCTTCCCTCCCCCTTGAGGACTCTTTCTGCAGGATGGCTGGGTCCAGGGGGGCTGCGTAGCCGTCGGCCGCGCTGAGCGAGGAGCGCAGGCTGGAGGCCGAGGGGAAGGCGGCAGAGCGGATCGGTGACGTGGTAGTGGTGGAGGAGGATCTGCAAGGAAAATGAAGGCAAGGCCAAGGTGAGAGAAGCACGTGGAGAAAGGGAATGCTGTTACCAGAGCCTCAGTGTTCAGCTTTGCCTGGTTGAGCTCCTTCCAGGCCTGCTGAGCATATGGCTGGGCCATGCAGGGCCAGTGAGGAAGGATTGGATGGAGCCTCCACAGTAACTGGCCACAGGGTATTGGGCCTGAATGCATGCATTGACTGGAGAACATAAAACCCATGGACAAGTCCCAGAGACCTTGATAACTCCACCACCAGGCAATCTTCAGCAAGAGGAGTAATACCCATATTTGGGCACAGGTACACTCCTACGTTTTCTCCTGGCAGCAGGAAAAGGAAAAGACTTGGGGCACCAAAATGTGCCTCTCCCCACCACAACTTCCCTGAAAGCCTCAATCCCGCTCCCACTGAGACTGAAGGGAAAACAACTCCCAGTCCTTCCTCTCAGAGGTGCTCATTAATTAAGTGCTGGTGCAGGCAAGCACTGGAAACCATGGTGGGGGGCACGTACCGTAGGACGGAAGGGGTGGGGGTCTCCGAGGAAATGATCTTCATGCCGGTGTTGTGGAGCACGCTGGGGCGCTGCTGGATGGTCTCGTGGGTGCGGGGTGACACGGGAGAGTGCTGGTGGCTGTGAGAGTGGGAGGACGAACGGCTGCTGGGCTGCTCCGTACCTGGGGAGAGCACAAGGAAGGGATTTAGCTCTCTGTCCAACAGCCCTAACCCTACCACCCAGCACAGGTCCCAGGGTGGAGGATGGACTCCCCCCCAGCCTACCTGGTCTCCAGATGGGTGCATGCTCCACTGTGGTGGAGGCTAGGATGGATTTTTCACGCTCCCTCTCTCGTTCCCGCTCCCGCTCCCGTTCCCGTTCGGACACCGACGATCCTGACTGTTTGGTCATGTGCGTGGGCCCTCCTGAAACCCAACCAAGAGGCAGTGAGAGGGCTGCAGACACAGCAATTCTCCCTGGGAATGCTGCCTGCTCTTCACATCGCTGTGTATGCAGAGCAGATAAGGAATGGCTCCATCCAAGGTCACCTGGAGCAGGACAGACGAGGGCAACCAGTGCGACAAAACCCAGACAAATCATGGAATAGCTGTCCTGGTGCTGTCTCCAGGGTATGACCTTCCACAGAACTGTTTTCTTTGGGGAAGAAGGAGGAAAAGCAAGGAAGCCCTCAACAAGCAGGAAGAGAGAGAGGGAGTCAGTCCCTGAGTGAGAATTAATTTGGGGTCTCCCAGTCTGTCCTGGCATGCTGAGCCCATGGCCTTGGATTGGTTATGAGCATCCTCCTCAATCATTTTCCCACTGGAAAAGCAACCTCCAGCATTACCTGGGGAGAGCGGGGAGCTGCTGTGCCGGCTGCCGAAGGTCTGGGGGGGTCCAGGGATGTAGGTGATGCGGTCCATGGTGGTGGCAGAGGTGCCAGGGGTAGGGGGCACGAGGACGGGCAGGTGTGGCACTTGGGACAGGTCGATGATGCCTGCAGAGAGAAGCGAGAGGACTGTCAGGACAACGCTGAGCTGCTGCAAGCTTGGCCGTGCTGGACCTGGCGGTGCCAGCCTGACCCAGCCTCCTTCTCCCCTGCTGCTCCCAAACCCCTGGGCAGTGCTGTGCTGGAGGACCTGCTGCATAGTTGAGGGCGAGGGAGGGCTCCCGGGGTGACAGCCCGCGCAGCATGTCTGCCCGCTGCGCCATGGCCGTGGCTGCGGCGTTGTGGTGCATCTGCTGCGACGTGATGTAGTCGTTGATGATGGTCTGGCGGTTCTCCATGGCCGCCGTGTCCGGGTAGCCCCGGATGAGGTACGGGGGGTACAGGTGTGGGTACGTGGGGCTTGGAGCCAGATGCCTTGGCAGGTAGTAAGCAGCAGCTGGGAGAGAAAATAATGTAGATGTGAAACCCCAGAGATCTCAGGCTTTTGGAGCATAAGGAAAATAAAAAACCGTGCCCCCAGCCCAGCTCCTACTTACAGGAGGCCTTCAACCCCTTCTACTGCTCATAGCCACTTGATGACTCCTAGCTAACTTAACAAACATGGCCCTCCCTCCAACAACAACCCTCATAGCAGAACTAACCATTGTAGTCGTACTTTTCAACTGATCCACCTTCAGAATTATCCTAACAGGAGCTGCAATCCTACTTCCCGCCTCATACACCCTATACATGCTAATAATGACACAACGAGGCACCCTCCCATCCCACATCACATCAGTCCAAAACTCCTCCACACGAGAACATCTCCTCATAGCCCTACATATAATCCCCAAGGTACCTGCTTCCAGCTGGATCCCCCTCGGGATGGCGGCGGGGTCGAAGGGCAGCGGGATGTGCCCTCGGTACAGATCGACGCCGCTGACGCCGCGGAGCAGGTGCTCGTACGGGGAGATGGGGTGGTGGTGGTCGGGCACGGGGGCGTGCGGAGACTTGGAGTTGGTGAGCTCTCTCGATGTGGGGGTGATCTTTCTGTCCTGGGACACCGGCTTCCCAGCAGTGATGCTGCCTGCTGAGAGCAGAAGGAAATGAGTCAGAGACTGAGCACTGCGGCCAAGCCATGTCCCTGAGGGATGCCTCTGGCCAAGCATGTCCCACAGGGACAATCGTAGCTACCCTGAACTTGAGGGGCCTTTCCCTCCTCCCTGCACTGCCATGCCCTGTTACACCATCAAGGTCAGGGTGGGCCAAGTCCCAGTTGCCCCTTGGGAGAGAGGCCTTTCCCAAATCATCCCTTCACCCCAGCACATCCATGCTGGGCAATCTGTGCATTCACCCTGGCCTGCACAAGCCGATGGTGGTGCAGCCTTGCTGCTAGCTCTTCAGCACAAGGAGGTCACTGCTGCTGTTAGTGAGAAGTGTGAACATCTCCCACCTGATGTCCCAAGCACTGCTATTCTGCCCACCTATCGAAAAAGAGTGCTATGGGATGCTGTTGGGACAGGGAGGACACTTTTGAAACACCAATGGCTTCACCAGCCTTGCCTCAAGTCTCCCTTTGGCCACCCTGGTGCAGGTGAGGTGCCCTCACTTCAAGAGTGTGAGCACCCCCAGGAAGGGCACTGAGCCCCAGCTGTCCCTGGCAGCCACCCCAGTGCCATGAGTCAGCCGTGGGTGTGGGGTGCTGGGAAGAACAGGTTCAGCAGGCACCTGCTGGGAATCACTCAGGCAGGTGGGGTCAGCAGCCACCTCCCATGCACCTCACCTGCTTGGCTGTTGGACATTTTACCATCAATAAAAGGTTTGCCAAGTACCTTCGTGCTGCCGTGGGGTGGACTCCCGTGTGGAGACTGGAGACCCTCTGTGCAAGTGGCTGCTGAAGGCCGTGCTGTGCCCTGCCTGGTGGTCCTCATAGCCCAGGGCACTTTGGTGGGGTTTGCCCGGCTCGGGTACAATCACAGGAGCCCCTCTGGCAATGGAGCCACCTGAGTTTGTCACAGGGCTTGGCCTGTTTTTCAGGCTCTCTTCATAAGCTCTTTCCAGATTCCTCGGGTCTTGGATGACATCCAGAGAATGCACAGAGTGAAAAGTCCTGCCGGGGCTGCCGATGATGGAGCGCACATCGTGCTTTTTGGTACTCGAGGAGGAAGAGCCGCTGTCATACTTCAGTGGGGTACCCTGGGGACAGGAGGCAGAGGGGACATCAAAGGGGCCTAGAACAGAAGGAGCCCAGTGACTGCATCCCACTGAGCTCCAACAGGACTCAGGGTGCCTCATTCAGTGGGTCAATACACAAGGGTTTCTCAGTCAAACAGCCAACAGCCGTCGGCAGAGCAGAGATAACCACTCGAGCAGGGCAGGGTGGAGGGCCCATCTTGCATGTCTTGTTGTGCTCCAACAAGATGATGATGATGAGTCACTGCCGAAGGCTGGCTGTGCCCATCACGCCTCTCTCCTACACACACTGTGAAATGGGACAGGACTGCAAGGTGCCATGGGAACCCTGCAAATATTTGGAGACCAACAGGAGATATCATGGCGTGTTTCATCCTAACTACTGGCCCTGCTGGGTTGCCACTTGCCCATGAAGGGAGGAGACCAAGTTTATGTGCACCAGAGTCACAAATGCTGAGGGCACAGAGTTGACTCTGTCCTTGGAAAAGAGGCAAATGTGTCCCCTTTTCTTTACACATGTAGATGGATCATTGCTTTCTTAACGTCCCAGGGGTGCCCTGGGCTTTGTATTTATCTGCAGGGAAGGATTAGAGGATGGTTTGGATTGGAAGGGATCCCTTCAAAGGATGGGGCAGGACAACCTGTACCCAAGCAGAGCGTCAGCTCTTAGCAGTGATGCAACACAAAGGTGTCTCTACTCTCCTTTTACCTTGGGAATGGCTCCCAGGATCTGTGCAAGGGCAGCAGTGTGAGCAGGACTGATCTCATCCAGTGCTCACTCCATACTCACCTGTGTGATGGAGCCTTCCTTCAGAGGTCTGGTCAGAGAGATGTCTGGTGTGCGCCTCAGCTCCTCCCGGGGGATCTCATGGATTGATCTTCCTGCTTCTTTCACTGTGGCTACCAGGTCTTCGTGGGCTGATTTCATTTTCAGAGGAGTCAGATCATGAGATCTGACCTTGTAGGCATCAGATAAGTCCCTTGGTGGAGTGTTTTCCCTCTTGAGCTGTTTGGCTTCTCTTCTGAGGTAGTCCTCATGGGCCTCCACATAGGACCGAGGTATTCCTGCAACCCCCAAGCAGATGATGGATGCAGAGGGTGACTCCCCAGGCAGACCCTGGACTCCCAGTCCCCATGCAGATACTCACTTCTAGGGGGTCTCTAGTTAACACATGTAACTCAGGGACTGGTACCCAACTGAGCCCACAGAGCAGCTATACCACTAATGCAGCTGGTCCACCTCCCATTTACCACCACCTTCTGCACCCATTTCAAACTAATTTCAAGCTGCTTCATGCGAATCACTGACAATTTTGTCCCTGACTTTGGCAGATTTCAGGTTGGTAGAAGCTGAGCAGGACTGAAAATCTCTCTGAGCACAAAGCAGGGGCTGCAAAGATCTGCAGCTGGACCTTGATGTGCCCATCCTTGCTTCCTCCTGTCCCATCCTGATGATGAGCCAAGTGGCCATGCACGTGAGGTGCTTCCCCTGCCCGTGCCCATCTTGTGCTCCCAGGTGTTACCTTGTGTAATCGAGCCTCGCATGTGATGCTGCTCCTTTAGGTTATGGGGACTGTGTCGGTCTGGAGGGATCGCTCGACCCATGAGACCTAGAGAAGAAGAGATCCAAGAGGGAAAGTCAGGCTGTGACACAGCAATTAATTTACCACGAATACACGACAGCGTTACCAGGGATGCCTGGGACAACAAGGATAAATACCAACAATTTCTAAATTATTATTTATTTTTTCCTTTTTTTAAATGTGCTTTTTTCTTTTTTATTCCTGGAGCTGGTCTGTCAGGACAGACACTCAAAGCAAACAGGCCAGTCTACATTCTGTTTTTTTTTCCCATGCTGGTCAGATGCTGTCCTGTTGGGATATCAGCTAACCACTGCCAGAACACTGGCACAGGAAGATGCACCATGCAGACAGGAGACAAGACGAGATCTCCACAGGTCAGTAACATAACCCAGGTGAAAGGTTTCATGCAGACCCACCTTCAATGCTGGTAGATAAGGTATCACGGGCTGATAAGCCCCGGCTGATCCTCCCCTCCATCATATCATAGGTCCGCTTAGTTCCTGTGGTCTCATGGGAAGCTCCCAAGCTCCTGCTGTCTTCTTTGGGACACTGAGAAGCAGCAACTCCACCTGCAGGGGGGAACACCAAGAGGCATGGAAAGTCAGCACGGGCCAGGAGAGGGTGTTTACTGCTGTTTGTGTGCGTTGCTGAGGGGTCAGATCTCATCCCAGCATCAGCCGCCGCTACGCGGTGCCAGAAACATTGCACGCTATTGGCTTCCAGGAAATTCAGCTGGTGTTCTCTCCCCTCCCTGCCTGCCTCAGACTCCAGATCTGTGCCTCCCTCTTGGGTAGGAGCATCCACCCAGTCATGTCCCATTCCCTCCCTCCCTGGTGGGGCCATCCCGTAGGCAGCAGGACAGCCCTGAGCCAGTGGGAGCAGCTGCAGTTCCACTGAACTTGACTCTGTGGGTCTGGGGAGTTTTGGGTTTTTTCCTTGTTTGTTTTGATTTTTGCCAGACACCTACTGTTTGGGATCTTGGCCAGCCTTAACATCTGCCGAGACACTCCCTGGGTGAGAAAATCAGGGAAAACGGAGGAGAAGCGAAGCTGAGCATGATTCCTTTGAAACAGCACTGAGCACACACAGGAACTGGGAGAGATGGTGCAAAGCAGGACTGATGGAGTGAGGGCTAGGATGAGGAGAGACCACTGACTGCCCTCTGATCCAAACCTGGAGCAGGTTCCCTGCAAACAGGCAGTGGACACCCGTCCTGAGCTACAGCCCCACCACCAGCACAGTCCTGCCTGTGCCAGGCAGCATCAGGCCCATCCCGGGCAATGGGCACCCATCATGTGCAGTGAGCTGTGAATTCAGCAGCTTCTGATCCAGCTGAATGCCTTGGGTTTGTGCCATGAGCTCCAAACAGGATGTCAGCTAGGAGAGACAAATGCCTCTGCCCATCATCCCTGGCCAGGCTGCCCTTGCCAAGGATTGCCAGTGCACCAATCCTCCTCTTTGTGGGTAGAGAAGGTGGCTGTACAATTAGAGAAAGCAGGAAAGTTAAAAAACATTCATTCTACTGTGGACAATCAGGAACAAAACTCCTCCTTGGCAAAACCAGTAATTAATAAAATGGGATTATTACAACTTCACACCCACTGTTGGTTTCCGCAATCAGCACCCACTCAATCCACAAAGTGTTTGGGGCTGTGTGTGGGGAAACAAGAGGGGGTCCGTGCCTGAGCCTTTGCTTCAGCTCCATTTGACAGCAGAAATCCGGGGGTGACATTCAGAATCAGCCAAGCACCATGTGGGTGATGTGCCTGCACCCTGTCATCAAGGCACATCTGTTGCCACCAGCCCTTGTGCAGGAGGGGACGCGCTCCCAGGCACCCTTTGTGCCACCGGGAAGCAGGGGGAGGGCGTGAGGGAGAAGAGAGACTACACAGAAAGAAAACCATTCCAAACCCACGTTCCTCGCCTTGCAGAAGCCATCAGCAATCATATGCAGGATGAGAATAACCAATCTAGCACAATTCAGCTCACACATGCTACAGGATCTCGTCTCATTACAGCTCTTTTATTTTAAGCACCCTCATGACACTAAAGAATTTGCAATTTTTTTTCTGCTTGCCAAAATTCATAATCACCAACAGTTTCAGTTTTCTTATTTAATTTTTTTTTTTAACTCTTCTGTTCCTGGGCTGCTCAGCCTCGCTGGGCTCTACAGGGGGAAGGAGAGAGGCAGGGCTGGCAAGGCTGCAGCAGCTCACGGGATCACTTGGGATGTGATAAACGCTACCAAGCATGTAAAAGGCTGCTGGGGAAAGGAAGGAATTAATTCCTCATCTGTGTTCATGGGGGGTAGCGTGAGAGGTGACACAGGCTGCAGCCAGGGAGACTCAGGCTAACACAAACAACAGGGGAGATTTTGGTCTGCAGCCCTCCCTCATTGCGTGGAGCAGGATCCCAGCTCTGGGCATGGGCAGCCCTCACTGCCAGGAGCGCTCCCCATCTGTCCCTGATGGTGCTATTTCTGAGATCAGCCCTGTTCGACCCCCAGCCCGGGCAGAGCTGATTAAAATAGCTTCTTGCACAAACAAGTCCTGAAACACTTCCTGAGTCCTCCCTGGTGCAAGCCTTGCCAACTGTCCCAAAGGGCATCCAGTCAAGTCCTCCTCGGTGACATTTCTTATCTGGGCTAGAGTTGACAGTGGACCCGGGGGGACATGCTGTGAGCCAGTTTCCATGTGGCAGGCAGGAGGCACAGCACAGGGCCCTGTCCTGAAAGGTCCCTGTGGTCCCAGGACACACACAAAGGTGACAACAGCTGGAGCTTGTCCCCATGGCCTGACCTGAACCCTCTGTGCCAGCCCTGGATAAGACAACCCAGCCTGTGATGAAAGGAGCTGCCTGCACTTGTGGCCATGAGGAAAGGGAATTCTGTGGGACACACTGCCTGCAGCACTGCCCACAGGGCTCAGGCTGCCAGGCAGGCTGGAATGGATACTGTGCCCCAGGGAGGGAGGCACAGGGCTCAGCAGCACAGCAGCTTCCCACAGACACCTACTGAAGCAGCTGAGGTTGGGATCAGCTCCTCAGTCATCTCCAAAGTCAAGTGAGAAGGGAGGTGACACATGAGGACAGCCATCCCTGTGCACACCAGAGCACACGCCAGTGCTTGACCCCAAGAGGATTCAGGGCTGCAGCATCTCTAAGTTGGCTCTTCCTGACTACAGATGCAAGCCAGCAGGAGTCCAGCTCCACAAGAGAGATGCCTGACCCAGCACACAGTGAAAGGCAAGAATGGGGCTGTTTCCAGCCTCACTGGAGAGCAACATCTGCTTATCTCCAACGGGAGGCACCAGGACACACAGAGCAGCTTTGATGGGCAAAGCAGGCAGGAGAAGCTGCTGACCACCTGCTGGCACCACTGATGCAGTGAGGCACTGCTGGCAGCTACTGAGGAAAAGCCTTCCCGTGCTGCAGGGGTGCAGCCAACACATCCCCAGACAGGCTCCTTGTGGGATGCAGGAATGGCTTTACCAGCTCCAGCAAAACCCACCAGACACTGGGGCTGGGTCCAGGAGGATTCCTGCAGGGCAGCCTCGTGCTGGAAAAGCCTCAGGGTGCTCAAGTCAATGCAGGTAAATAAACCTTCATTGCCTCCATCTTGCAGGTTGGAGTCCACCTTGACCCAAGAAGAGTTTGGGAGTGCTCTTGTAATGTTTTTCATCAGTCCCCCTCCACTACAGGGTGCTAGGGATGAAGGTAACACCTTCCTATCTGGTCCTCTCCTCTTTCCTGTTTCCCAAAATCATTGCAACCCTGCCTGCCATCTCTAAGACAAGATAATCACATGGGACAGACAGACACAGGGCACCAGGGTGGGAAGGGAGAGAAGCGCTGGAAGCAAAGACAGGAGGCTGGCCCATTGTACTTCATCAGCCTTTCCTCAAATAGCTCCCAAGTCCCAGCCACAGTGGCACAAACCCCTGGCACCTGCCCTAAAAAGGCAGAGAGGATCAGGACTTACCCTCGTAGGACAGCACGTGGCCTTTCTTGCCCTCGTAGATGACATGTCCTTTGGGCACGGCATCCTCCCTCGCCTTCTCTGCTCTGCTGGGGCTGTCTTCTCCGATTATCCTGGTAATGGTTCCTTTGTACAGCACTTCTGCCGGGGTGCCCTTGGAAAGCCACCAAGATCCATATTTAACAGTGTCACAACCAATTAAGCAAACGCTGTGCGGGGACTGGCTGTTCCTCGCGGGAAGCTGAGCGCAGGGAGCGCACCCGGCCTCCGCTTCCTGGCGCAGCCAACAGCCAGGGACTTGCAGCTTAATTATTGATGAGAACGATAACGAGCAGCAGTAAAAAGGTACGTGATCTGTGTGAGGCTGCTGGGAAGAGGCAGGGGATGAGGAGAGCGCAGACCTCCAAAACAGCAACTCTCACCCTGTGTGTTTTGGAGTAAGCTGCCTGGCCTGCTCCCTCTCCCCGGGTTTGGGGGACAGGGCTGGTGCTCCGCTGAGGACACCTTAGTGACAGCAGGCACTGCTCCAGCATTAGCTTTTTCCCTGCAGCCTATTTCCCCAGCTTGGCACAGGAGCCACAGAGATGTCCTGCCCACCCAGGCACATCTGCTGGCAGCAGTGTGACCTTCAGGGAGCTGCCTGTGTGCGGGAGCTGCAGCTGGCAGCGCGCCCGGGCGAGACGGCAGCGACAACGAAACCGGTCCTGCAGCAGGTCAGGGAGCAGAGCCTGCCTCAGATCTCCAACAGGAACAGCAGCAGGCTCCCCACACACACCCAGTGTGAACTGAAACCTCTCCTTCACCACGAGCAGACACAGCTCACAGCACCTGTCCCCCGAATCCCCTTCAAAACACACAGAGCTGATGTCCCTGAGGAGTCGCTGGTGATTAACACCCTTCTGCCACTGCAACCTGTCGGTGCCAGCTGGGAACAGCCACCATGGGGTGACAGCCCCCCTTCCCCATCTCTGGGAAGGCACAGTGATGCTGTCAGAGTGACACTCCTGACTGACACCTGCCTACTCAGCTCATTTAACCCCAGCAAGCCCTGGGACTGATGCCTGGGGGAAGCCTCGGGACACGATGCCCCCGCCAGCTTTGCTGGTGCTTCCCGGTTGTGCCACTCAGGCTCTTTCCCCACCCCTGCCTGGGGGTGCCCCTGCTCTCCACTAAGCTCTCAGAGCAGCAGCAGTCCCCAAAAGCCAGGGCATACCAGCATGTGGGTTCAGTGCTCTGGGCACCCACCCTTGCAGTGGATCTGGGCACCTGCAATGGCTCTCCCAGCCCCAGGTAAGGCACCTCCCTCCACAGATGTGCTCCGAGGGGATGTGAAAGCAAGTGATGACAGATGGCTTCAGAGCAGAGAGCATATATTCAAGATCTGCTTCCTGTGAACTGGATGACTCATCTGAGATCAAGTATCAGCTCTGGTACCAGGAGCTGCTGCCAGAACAGGGGGCTCCTTCTCCCCAGCAGGAGCAGAGGGATGCAGGCTGCTGGGCCAGCAGGAGAGCCAGGCAATGCCCTGGGTCTGGCCCTGGTACCTCAATCCCCAGCCAAACAAAGGAATCTGGATGGATTCATTAGCTGGCTGGATTCATTAACTGGATGCAAAGCAGTATCTCAACAAACTATGCTGATCTCCTCAACTGGCACATGGTACTCAAGGTCCTTCACACCCACCCACTGCTGCCCACAGCTGCTACAGGAGCATCTGAGAGGATGGAGCAAGTGTTTGCTCTGATGGGTTATTTACAGCCCCTGAGCATCCACTCCTGGCAGATGTTGGACACAGGGCACCAGGCAAGCTAAGCCTTTGCTCTGGGCCAGGATTCAGGATCAGGTCCCCAGGGCCAAAGTGAGCATGATCATCCTCCTTGAAGAAGGCAGGCAAAAATTGGAGCCTGAATGTCTTTAAATATCTGAATGATAGCCAGATAAAATCCCCATGGGAAACAGATTTTTATTTTTTTTAATGCTCTCTGCTCTGTTACCAGATGAGCAATAACTCACACTGCAAGAAACTATCGCCCGCTTGCCAGCTGCTCTTCTGAAGATGGATGGTGGAGATTAAGGCCAAAGTATCTTCCTGCTGAAGAGCCTTTGGGCAGGACCCCCAGCACAGCATGCTCAGCCCTGGCAGGAGCTCTTGCTGCCTTACCTGCCCCTCACAGCCTCCTCCCTCCTCCACCTGGCCTGGGCCCTCCACCCATCTCCTTTGCTCGCCTCCACTTTCTTGCCCTGACAAGATGATTTTGCCAGAGCCATTTACAGCTGCTTTTGCCTCTGTTCTTTACAGCTACAAAAGACAAAGCTGGGTTTAAAGGTGCTGTAAGGCTGCACTGCTATTTGTTGGGCTCTGCTCTTCTGCAATCTTCACTCACGGGACACCGCTCGTGCCATCCCGAGTGGGGGCTGCTTGCAGACCTCTCTGAGGGGCTCCATGGGGTGGGAGCACCACAGAGCTGCTGCACAGGCCTGTCCTGCACACCCAGTGTGCCCCACAAACCCCCAGTGCCCATGTCCAGCACCACAGGCTGCAGCTGCCAGCACCCAGGGGTGACAAAGGACTTACATGTGTGATGGAGCCTCGGTAGGTGATGGGTGACTCCGGAGGGGGCCTGGATGTGGGTGTTCCTTTGGTGATGCTTCCTCCCGAGGCAGAGCTGAGGGAAGTACCTGTAGGACACAAAACCTGTGAGCTGGGGGATGGACTTGCTGTTCAGCACAAAACCTGTGGGGCTGAGACTACTGAGTGCAGGATTTGACCCAGTCTCTGTGGTACTGGAGGGGACACCCTCCAAGAGCTGTCAGCGCTCAATCCCAAACCCTGCAGAGCCCTTTGTGCCAAGTCTCTTGAGGCTATCAGCTCCCTGCTGTCTCTGTGGAGGTGCTGGGCAGATTTATGAGCCTGGGAGAAAGCACAGCCTGGCTCAGCCTCTCCTGATGTGATCAGAGCAGATCTGTGGTGAGATGCAGCTCAGGGTGGCTTGAGTTCATTCACACAGATCTGTCCTGGGTTGGAGCCAGCCCACAGCACTCAGGCTCCTGACTTGTCTTACTGGGAGGTTCACAAACCAGAAACCTCTGCATTTATTTTCTTCTGCCTGGTTAATGGGGAAAGAAACCCATCAGGGCTGTATTTAACCAAAATGGGGTCCCTGATCAGCTGGAGCACCAACAACGAAGAGCATGAAAATACCAATTAATGTAATTTAAACAGGTCTCGCTTTGTCTTAAGCAACAGATTTTCAGGTGCCCCTTGAACACAAAACCTCCACCAGAATCAACACCTGAGGCCTCGATGTGGGGAGGTAAAGGGGCAAAGAGACCCCTTTGGCTGGGCACAATTCCAGAAGTCCAACCTGAGATCACTGGGCAGCTGCAGCCAGTGTGGCATCCACCAGGCTTGGCAGTGCCAGCATCCCTCCCTCCCTCCCTCCCCACAGCTGGGGCAGGTGCCCCACTCCGTGTCCTCACCCCGCAGGATGGAGCCCTCCTGGGATGGCTGCAGAACCAGACTTTCTGGCTGGCTGGCCTGGCTTCTAGGAGAAAGTTGTTCCTGCTTTACTCCAGGAAAAGGCACTGGAAAACATTAACCAGGTATCAGCATAGGTGCAGGACACGGGGCCACAGCCCTTGGCTGTGCCAGCCTGGAGGCAGCACCTCCTCAGCACCTTTGCCATTCCCAGCCCCTTGGGATGGGCTTCCCCAGGGTGGTGAATGCACAAATGCCATCCAGCAAAGCCAGATCCTTCACCCTGGCACTGCCCACACCAGGACCAGAGCTGACACTGGAAACCCTGTGCTGGTTTATAACAGTAGGAAACAGAGCTCATATCCCTCCTCCCCAGGCTTGATCCCTCACCCATTCCCTCCTGCTGTTAACAAGAGCTTCCAAATCTGCAGACTAAACACTTTCTTTGCTCACTTCAGGCCATTTACTCTTTATCCTACCAGCCTGAGGAACAACAATATATTTCCTTCCTTCGATCACAGTATTACCTGAAGGGTATTTATAGGCTGGGAAGTGTCCCTGACTGAGCTGTTGCTTTCCTATACTGCAACTGCACAAATTCAGCTCCCTGTGTCTCTGCTCCCCTGATGGACTAATCCTTTCATCCTCTTAGCAGTTCTCTCTGTGCTCCTCCTTTCCCCTGTGCTTCTGGCAAGCTTGCTCCCTCCTGCTTGCAAAACATGTGAGAAAACAACTCCTCTCCCAGTTCCTTACCCAGTTTCTTGGGATCCATGGTCAGTGGCAGGCCCATGGTGATGGAACCAACGGGGACCTTGGCGTGCTCGGGGCTGTAGGGTGTGTGGAGCTGGATGGGCATTCCCTGTGGGGCAAGAGGAGAGGTCAGGAGCAACTGATGGTCCCTGAGAGGCATCTCCACCTCTCACACCTTTCAGTGGCCTACCTGGGAAATGGATCCGACGGATCTCTCCAGCACGGAGGGGTGCTTGGTGGAGGAGATGAGGGGAGGAGGGTTGGAGATGCTGGCTAGTCTCTGCAGCCCTGAGCGAGAGCTTTCATGCAGGTTTAGTGGGATGGGGTGTCCTGTGAGGAGAACACAAATGTCAGTGAGACTGAGGGCAGGCAGAGCAGCTGCAGCCATCAGGGACAGAAGGGCAATGGGAGGGAGCAGGGGCTGGGTGCAGTGACCGGGCTGGCTGTGAGCCTGCACGAGCTCCAAGTCACACAGCCATTTTGGAAAGGACTGGAATAGTTTAAATTACTGCCTTGTCCCCTCTGCAGCCAGAGGATGAGCTGCCCTCCAGAGAGAGAAGGATAAAACCTGTTTGACTTTGCACCCACACTGCTCTGTGACAAACCACATCCCTACACCTGCCCCAGCCAGAGCTGGGAGACACACCTGACCACCCTGAGACCTTTAAAGAGCCCAACCTGTGACAGTGGCTGTAAGCACAGCCTCTGGGCTCAGTCCCAGGTCAGGCAGGGGAGGGCACATGTCACACAGCCAGTGGGTTTTACTTGCCTGGTGGGTTGTACTGGAACAAGTGGGGCTCCGTCTGGGGAGAAGTTTTGATCACATCCCGGGGGTAGGACAGAACAGGGGGCCAGCACGAGGCAGCCACTGACTCAGCACTCAGCTTCTGAACCTCTGCAATGGCTGAGAAATGCACAGACTTCTCTGCAAAGGACACAGAAAGAAACTGCATGGTCAGTGGCCAACATGAGTGAGGGGTCCCTGTGAGCATGGCAGGCAAGCAAGAGCCAGCTCCAAGCATAGGAGATGGCTTCAATTCAGTCCAACTTGGCCATGAGGTGAGGATGAACTCTCCAACCAAGCTACAAGGAAAAAGCTCAGTGTCACTGCCTGGATTTGACAGCACTTATTTTACTCAGATTTAAAGGGCAGTGGGGTGTCTGTTGGTGACTCTGCTGGTGCTCACTGCCCACAGGAAGCTCTGTGGACCTGGTGCCATCCCACCTCACCCAGGAGAGATGGCATTTGACATGCAGAGTCCAGGACTTGGCCATTACTGAATTGCTCCTGGGCAGCTCCTGCCTGTGCCCACAGCTCCACATCATCCCAGCATGGCAGGGCTGGAGGATTAATGATGATGCTGCCAAATCCTTCCCTGAGGTTAAAGCCAAGAAGCAGCAATGTTGGCACTCCTCTGGTGCATGGGGGACATCCAGAGGGTACCAGCTTCCAGGGTGACTACACTGTGGTGTGCAGCTTCCCAAAATTACCCAGTTCCCATCCTGGATACCAGGCTGGGCTCATCCTGGCTATAAAAAGGCCGAAGGGAGGCCAAGGAGAGTTTAATGATGGAGGAGCTGTGCTGGGGACACCTGAACCCTGCCATGTGCTGGAAGATGCTGAGGAAAAGAGAGGCTTCATGTGCACCAGCTCTATGCCAAGTGCATCCTCACGCTTGGCTAAGCAGATGGATGAGACAGCCTTTTCTGGATGGATTAGAGGCAGGTTTGGTAGGATTTGCTTGTGATCAATAAACACTTCATTTTGCACTGCCCTTCCTCCCCAGATCCACCTGTGTAACGTTTGCATTGACCAGAAATTAGAAACTGGGCAGTAAACAATGGCAATCGCAAATGAACCCAGCCTTTAACCATCAATTTTTGATAAAAATAGATGCTGAATCCTGCTAAGCCTAATAATAGGGCAAGTAGATTATCAGAGGCCCAATTTAATGAGGCTTTACTACATTATCGTTATTAATGCTCAGTGTACTCAGAAGCTGGGACATTATTCTTGTCTGCCTCAGTGAGAGAAGAAATCCATTCTGGGCACACAGAGGTGTGCAGGCACTCACACCTCTGCAGCCTGGTGGGACCAGACCTTGGCTGTGGCCTCTCCCATCCCCATTTAGGGTCCCAGAGAGGATCCCTTCATCCTGCCAACAGAGGAGAATCCAGGCACATCCTCCTCACTGATGGAGACTCTCTGGCACACCCACACTCCCTGATGTTCTCCCCTTCAGCTCGGCCCCATTCAGCTCTGCTCATGTGGGGGCAAACAGCGCTGGGATCTCCAGCTGAAGACGTTCCCTGAAGCCAAGGCACTGTCAGCCAAGGCTGTGTGCACCCTGGATGGCTCTCGGAGAGCCTCGTCCTCCTCCCCTCCCCGTGGGAGCCATCCCCTCCCCTGTGAGCCTCTCCAGCCTGTGAAATGTGGCCAGTTCCTAATTGCCCCCGCATTAGAGGGTGGCTATAACTCAGCCAGCTCTTGATAAAATAGCACTTACACGGGGAAGAGAGAGTTCCTATTACCGTTTATCAAGTCCCTGGAATGGGAGCGAAGGAGTCAGAGTTTATATGATCCGTCATCCAAATTAATGCTCTTGGCTCCCCATCGCCTACAGAGGCCAAATGAAACACAACTAAATCAACACCAAACACCCTGCTGGCTCTCCAGCCGCCAGTGATAACCAAAGATATGCCCGACAGCAGCTCAGCACCGGGCAAAGGGATCTGCCTGCCGGTGAGATCCAGGCAGGGCTAGGGCTGCCTGCCTCTGCCCAGCCCCGTGATTAGCAGCTCCTCTTGGAAGGCCAGGCAGGGCTCAGGAAGGTATGGCTGGCTGGCCACCCTCCAAGCTGATAGAGCCCCAGCCAGCAGCTGCGAGGCAGCCAAGGCCTGAGCCAGGATGTGTGCAAGGCTCGGCTTTGAAGCGGATCCAGAGCGGTGAGAAGGATGTTGATCTCCGCAGCGGCTGCAGGAGTTCCAGCTCTCTTATCAAGCCAGGGAGGAACAGGAGTACCTGCTCTGGTGGAGTCAGCCCCTTGCTGAGATGTGGCACAGGGCTGCTTTCCAGAGGGCTCTGCAGGCTGTGCTGGACTCTCCCTTTTAACTCCGAGCCATGTCTGCAGTCTGGATGCTTGCCACTCCACTGGGATGGCTTGGAGAGCAGGGGAGGGAAGGGATGCACACAGATTTGCCAGGAATATCTGGCTATCTCCCTTCTAACCCCTGACCCACAGCCAGGATGTGTTCCAAGAGGCAGAGACAGAACTGAGACAGTGCCTGAGTCCATACTTGTACTGAAACCAGGGCTTTGGGGGAGTTGATTTCTCCCCTTGAGGTGACTCATCACAAACCTGCTGCTTTTCAACAGGGACATGCGCTCCCACTATGAACAGGGGAGACCAGCCTATGTCTCCCTGGGGTCCACATGCATCCCAGACCCACTGTGGCACCCAGCACAGATGCACAGCCACACAGGGCTTGGAGAGCACACAGCTGGAGCCCAAGACCTACTGAGATGTTTGCAGGGATATAGGGAGGCATAATTACTTTCATTAACATGAAATATTCAGAGCTGTACAGAGAAGAGAATAAAGTGCTTCATGTCATTAGTGCTTCTCAGGGAACAAAGCAACAAAAGATCCACCTGGATAACAGATCCTTGTATTTGATAATGGTGCCAGCAGACCACAGAGTGGAGTGGGTGACTTCAACACCTAAAGCCTGCCTTGTACCTCATACCCACTCATCTGCCTCACCTCCTCATCCTCCTGTGGCCAGGAGGAAGCTGGAGCTGCAGCACTGGGACACGGGCAATGCAGAGCTCTGGGCTGGAGTGCTGGCAGTGGCACCCAGCTCACAAGGAAGCTGAGCAGTGCAGCATCAGATGTGCACAGGATTACAGCACAGGAGATCAAACCTGATTACCTGCCATTGGGGAGGAAGAGCTGGAGGGGAACTGCTCCACCTGGGCAGCAAACAGGAGCACAGCAGGATAAGATCTACTGGAAATGGGACTTCACGGGTGGCAACGACTTAGGGGAAACTCCCTTTCTTGCAAGGTGAGCAGTCACCTTCCTTGCTTATATGCAAAACACTCTCAAGGTGTGATGCACACATGGTGCTATTTATTGTTTGAAAAAATTGTGGCCAAGTGCCAACAATGCAAGCAAATCCTTCTGTCCAGAGGAACATGACAGCTTGAGGAATAACTACCTGGCCTGGACTCTGCACAGCAGGCTGCCACAATCCTGGCTGCCCCAGGGTGAACTAGTGCAGTGATTTTCCAGCAAACATCACAGCCAAGTCCAGTGCCTCCTCAGTGCAGTCATATCCACCCTTCTCTTCCATGCACAAGCAGGTGATTTTTGCAGCTGCAGCCACTCCTGTTCAGGATCCAGCACTGGTGGACACTGTACCCACGCAAGCCCAACTTCCCTGACCGTGCCATTGGGGACAGCCTCTCATCTTCCTTAACAACTGAGCCACGGGCAAGCTACAGGGGGCAGGGACACAGACTCTGAACTGGAACAGACTCTAACACTCAGATTAAAAACACATTTAGAGGATGGTTTCATCAGGACTTCCCGTCTCTCCTTAACCTTGATCCCCAGGTGCTCAAGCTAATAATGCTTCAGATGCTCTATGGTGGGAACCTCTGAATTGCTCATTAGGCAGCCAAACCACATCAGAGCTATTCCAGGGAGAAAGCACTGGGAATCTTTACAGGAACCTTTGGACTCCGAGTCACAGTATTAGCATTGATTTTAAATGAAATAATGGTCCCTGCTGTGCATTAAAAGCATTCTTTATAGAAAGCCAGCAAGGTAGAAAAGAGCCATTGTACCCAGAGCCTTGGCATGCCTCCAGGCCCCTCTGCTCTCTGGTGAATGGCAGATGCTAATAAAGGCAATCTTCACCTCCTTGGCGCTCCACACTGCCCGGCGTTTGCTGTGGGCTCAATGAGACATCATGTACTGTCTAATGAACATGGGAAATTAGCCATGCCTCTCTCGTCCTGCCTCAAGATGCTATTAAAGAGCTTTCAGGGGTTGAAACAAGCTTTCACCTAGGAGGGGGAAAGCTGCTGGCTGCGTGCAGCTGCACGCCCCGGGAGCTCCGCGCGGATGAACGCGCGCACAGCCCTACCTTCCTTCTCTCCAACAGCGGGGCTCCGGCTCTTCCCCCTGGGGCTGCTGCTGGGCTGCTGCTGCTCCTTCTCAGCCTGCTGCTGCTGGGACTGTGACAGCTTGCTCGGGGGCATGTCCTCGCGGGCAGACTCGTGGGCTTTTGTGATCTGCTGCTGGTAGAGAGCCAAGGCGTGGGGAGGCACCTGAGGCTTCGCGCTTCCACTCTGCAATACCCCCTCTGAGAAACCTTCTGAAATCTGCAAAGCAGTAAGAGTTGGTTACACTCATCATGTGCTGTTGACATCCGTAACAATCTTGAAGGCATCACGAGTTATGAGAAGCCCCTGCCCCACACTATCATGGCAAGTCTTAGCAGAGACCAAACAGGGCTTCAAAGCTCACTAGCCACAGGAGATTTTAAAAGCCCATGACAAAGAGTACCAGCTCTGTGCTGGTGATACTACAGCAAAGAGTCAGACTTGTTCAAAACCTCTTATCTACAGTTATGTGCTTGTAGCTTTTGCCAGACATTACATTACAGCAGCCACGTCTTAAGCTACGATATGGGAAACTGGAAGAGCATCAGAAATAGGCCCCCCTGATCATGCAAACCCCAAAGCAGGATTTCCTCCCTGCCCACCCTGCATTGCTGCTCCTCCAGTGCTGACCCTGGAGATACCAGGATGCTTCTTCTCACAGCCTAAACACTGTATCAGTACTTTCAATACATGGCTACTGAACAGTCAGAAAGGGGGACCAAGCAAAACTCGTGGGTGAGTAAGGTGATATCCTTCAAGCACAAGATGAAGTGCAGGGCTGGGAAGGTGCACTCCTTTTTAAAGCCATGGGAGGCAGCAGTCATGTGGCAGTGAGAAGCTTTTTCTGTCCAGACCTCCCACGATTTTCTGATAAAAGAGCTCAAGAGACATCCAAATGCTGCTGGCAGAGCTGCTCCAGCAGCTGGGAACACCCTCTGCACAGGGAGCACCTTGCCTGGCTGGGGGCTCACACCGCCCAGGCACAGCTCTCTGTGGACCAGAGGCCATCCCCAGGGATGAGCACATCCTTGCAACCCTGATGCACACCGTGGAGCCCAGTGGGAGAGTGTGCACGAGGCACAGGCTGTGCTCCCAGCCCCTGTCCTCTCCAGCAGGGTACTCACAATGGGAGGGATGGCAGCAGCTCTCTGCTTCAGCTGTTTCAGGTCCAGCGGCTTCTGCGGCGAGGAGTTGAGCCGGGCGTCGCTGGCGGTGTTGAGCAGGCTGGGCCGGGGGGACAGCAACCTGGAACCAAAACAGGACATCAGCCATGGACAGGCTCCATGGCCCTCAGCTCCCCCACAGCCTGCACCCCTGTTCTGTGCTGCCAAACCCAGAGGACATCCTCTGCATCAGAGAGGAGCGTGCTGGACCGCTGCTGGCTGCTGGGAATTTGGGCTCAAAGACAACCCCAAGGGACTACATGTTCAAACAAGACCCTTATGTCCGGCTCAAGAGGCTCTTGAGCCCACTTTCCCTCATCCCCATGCTATTTCTAGCAAAGCTGCTGTTGTCCAGAATAAACCTGAGGGAAAATGGACTCTGGAGCTGGGTGTTATGGAGCGAGGCGACCAGCCTGGATTTCATTTGGACATTATGTTACCCTCCAGAGCTCACACATACACCTCACCAGGGCTTCATGCTCTTCTTCAAGGACTGTCTTTTATCAAGGTGCTAAAGCCAGGGCAAGCCACCATGTGCAGGCAACTCAGGCCCTTGGGTCACTTGAAAGATAAGAGGCTGGATTTGGATGGGATTTGGCACTCAGCAGCTGTGCAGCCCTGCACCCTCACCACTTGCTCTTCCCCTTGGCTGTCTGAGCTGCCTGGTAACACTCAGGCAGCCATGCAGAGCCCCTGTGCAAACATGGGGGGCACCCCCATGGTGCCACCAAAATGGGGTGGGGATGCAGGCGTGCAAAGCCCTTGGGTCAAACCCTCAGCATGTCCAGCTCCTGAGCTCATGCTGAGATCTCAGGGACCACGTCTGCCCAGGCCATCTCTGCTCTCTCTCCCTCCTGACTCCAGTCTGTTGAAGCCAGTTCATAGTTTTCAAGCTTTACAGCTTGATTTGTTTATTTTAGCTGTTATTTCAGTGCTCTCTTCAGCCTATAAATTTCAAGGTCATTCCATGCTCACCCTTGGATGAATAAACAAGCGTGGCGGGGCCGTGTGTGGGGAATAAACTCATCATGGTGCTGGGGCTGCCCCAGCCCTCGCTCTGCACAGTGCCTGGCATCAGAGGGGAAGGGGACCCACCTCCACAGTGGCACCAGGGTTAGGCACTCAGAAAAAACCAACCAAGGGACAGCAAATTTGAAAAAATTCTTCCTTAAATAATCCCAATGATGTCTGCCTGAGGAGCCACATGGGTGTTGTGAAGCTGCACTCCTGGAAGGGTGCAGTGCCCCGAAATCTGCTGAGACACAAGGCTGGGGACAAGGGCACCTAGCACTTGCTCCTGAGACCTTCATCACAGGCTGAGCTGTGGGACTGCCACCCCAGCAGCTGCTTTGTGCACTCGTTGGTGCTTCAAGAGGTACACTGAAGCACCCTTAAAGTCCCTTTAAGCACCCTCAAGATCTTCAGGTTTCCTGAAGCCCTCCAGGATCCTGATGCTTGGGAAGCCAAAGTCAGTATTAAATTCATTAATATGCAAATTGCCTAATTTATTACGTCCCTCCCGGCAGATCTTGCGCCAGACAATGGGATGTCTGTTGGGTGCTTTGCTCTGGAAATCACCGTGTGAACAATTCTTGAACAATTCTTATCCACTTGCTGCCAACCCAGCACCTCCCAAACCCAAGGACCAGCGCCTTAAGATGGCTGATGGCATTGGGAAAGATGGGAAAAGAGTCAGAGCAGGAAGGGGTTGGCAGGCTCACAGCTAAACCTCAGCAGTATGGAAATGTCCCCTCCCAGGCATCAAGCTTTGGGGATGACCATGACACTGCATTTCCCATACTCTTTCTCCTTCTGCCACGGAGACGGATGGGGACTTATTTAACTTCCAGATGATCCAACACCCTGACACATGACCCAGCCAAACATGACTCCACAGCAGTTGTGCAAAGGCAGTGGCTATCAGAGCTCCAAAACGGGTTCCCCTAAGCCAGAGACATGGCTCCAATGTGGCACTGGCCTGGCAGAGTCCCTGCACCTACAGCAGAGCCAGCAATGGGACGTGCAGCACCGGCATGGTCGGTGCAGGTGTCTCCTCACCATGCTGCAGGTCTGCAGTGGTAGCTGTGTGTGGCCTCCCTCACATGTCCCCATCTGGCGTGACCTCCTGCTGAACCACATCTTGGCTGTGCTTGCAGCAGCCCTCCTGCAGCACTCGCTGCATGGAACCACAGACAACCAGCTGCCTCCTTCAGCCTGGATGAGTTAAGGCTGCGCCTCCTCAATCCTGGACATGTCTTTGCTAGCGCGAACTGCAGGAGGACCAAAAAAAGGCTGCCCCTACTCTGAACCCTTCCCTTTCTCACCGCGGGGACACCCCAGCCACCCTCTGTCCTCTTCTGGGAGATGCCGGGGACAGCTTGATGCTTTCACAAGCGCAGGGAAGAGCACCCACGCCCCGCTGGCGCTGGGTGGGTGGGCGAGCATCGGGTGATGCGGTGACGGGGCGGCTCACGCGGCACCACGGCCCCGCTCCGCGCGAGTCACGCTGCGGCAGCGCCAACGCCCGCGGCCCGGCAGCCCCGGGCCCACGGGGAAGGCAAGGGAGCACAGCTACAGCTGGCAAGGCCACCGAGTCCCCACTGGGAGCCAAAAGCTCTGAGCCAGCTGAGGATCAACCCTGTGGGTGCTTCTGGGTTGGGAAGCGCCCGATGCCAGCGTCAGCTGCAGCCTTCCCGTGCCAGCAGGCTCTGCTATCGCCCGCGCCTCATCACCACACCGGCTGAGAGGAGTGGCCCGGGAGCTCGGGACGCCTGTTTGGTGTTTAATATTCCTGGAAGCTGGTAACTGTTTGACAAGCGAGATAGGAGCTGACTCAGCGAGGAGCCGCGATGGAAAAGTTGTTCCCAAGAGGATTTGCTTCTTTGCTTCTCTTTGCTGCTGAGAAGTTGGTGCAAGCCACTGCTGCCCTGCTTTCGGTTGGGTTAATGTTAAACTGGAGGAGGACAGCCCTGTTGGCCTCACTCTCCCTTACTGGGAGGTTTTCTCCTGTCTGGGAAGCTGGGGAGGGTGGGGAGGGGTGGTGCTGGACTCTGGCCATTGCTGGAGAGGAGCACTGCAGCCAAGAGGCCTCAGCCCTGCCACGGGGCTGGCCAGCAGCACCTCCACCACCCCTTGGCACCGCCTGCACTGCTCCAGCTGCTTGGCAGTGAGGGGCTGCACCCCAGAGGATGCTCCCACACCAGCAGCGCTCATCCACTGGCTCCTGCATCAACCACAGGGGAAACACAAGAGGCCATGTGGAGCGGTGGGATGCACACCAGCTCCCTCTGACTTCATCTCATCACTTTGCTCAGTTGCTTTTTCAACAACCCCATCCACAGCGCTGCACACATCCACAGCCTGCCCAGCCTGGCAGCACCCATCTTGCTGCCACATTGCTCCCTGTGAGCCCACAGAAGGCTTGCAAGACACTGGATGCAGGATGTCAGCCTTCAGTCCCTGCCCAGCTCTAAGTCAAGGAGGGACAGCTGTCCCTACATACAATGGCAGGGTGTACACAGGAGTCCCACTTGGCCCAGGAGCCATCATAAAATTCAGTGCTACAAAGCTGTGTGTATTCACATGTATTCTTTAAAAAATGGAAAACCCTCTATCCATGTGTGAGGCTCTTGGGTGGGGAGGGCCCTGTGGGAAAAGCTGGGAGGGGAGCAAGATGTTTCTCCAAGGAGGAGGCCAGTGTTTCTCCTCCCTGTCCCAAGAGCCATCCATGAAGGGGCTGAGGCGCTCTTGGCTGCCAGACCTAGGGGTGGGTGGAGGGCTTGGGACTGCAGTGGCTCAGGTGAAGACCCACTGGCATGGCCCCAGGAAAGCTCACACAGACCACATTCTCCTGCCTTTATGGCCAGGATGGATAATTTGCCCCTACAGATCTCAGCAACACCTCTGCCAGAGGAGCAGCTTGCCCCCTCTTGCAGTAAAAAGGCATCCCTGACGCGACTTTTCTCCTGCCAATGCCAACTGAGACAGAAACCATTCCCAGCCCCGGATGCTGGCAAACCAGCACAACTCCACTGTCCCTGAGAGCACACCCTGCTCCATTGCGTCACCCAGATGGGCAGCTGCCACCAGCAAATGCAGTGGCTCTGCACCCAACATCTGCCCACGTCCATGTCCTAGAAGCACCCGTGCGTTGGGACATCGCACTGCTTGTTGTGTCACAGCCCCTTTGGAAGCAACAGCCAAAGGGCTGGGGGCACATGGGGACACAGCTGGGAAGTCCCTTTGCCTGGGAGAGCACCTGAGCACTGATACTCCCCAGGAGGAGCTCACAAAGGCACCCATGGGCACTGTGACACAATGGAAAAGCTCATCTGGCCCTTGGGTCATGCCCTTGTCCCCTTGTCCCCCGCTCCTACCTGCTCTTGTCCACAGCATCCTGCTCATCCATCTCGTCTGCGCTGCAGGTCGCGCTGGAGTCGCTGTCGGGGTTCACCCCGGGGCCTTTGCTGCCCTTGTGGCTCTCCTTCTTCTCAGCCTTGGGCGTCCCCTCCGTCCCTGCCGTCCCCGCACTGCTGACGCCGCTTTCCACCTTCTTGTCATTCCCCTTGTCCTTCTCCTGGCTCTCTTCGCTCTCCTCCTTCTTCACCTCGCTCTTGCAGGGCTCCTCGCTCGCCTTCTCCTCCGGCTCCTCCGTTTTCACCACGTCCACCACCAGCTCCTCGGGCACCTTCTCCTCGCTGCTGGGAGCCTCGGGAGCCGTCTCCGGCGGGGGGCTGGAGGCAGGAGCGGGGTTGGCAGGGGGAGCAGGGGGAGCGCCGGGGGGCGTTGGAGCCTCTTCCCACTTGACTGCCGGTTCTGTGCCGGCGTCACCTCCCGGCCCGGGTGGTGCCTTGGCCCCGTTTTCGCCTCCTTCTTTGGCTTCGGGCCTTGGCGAGGGAATGCTCTCGGTGTCGGAGCTGTTATTTACTGCAGCTGAGAAAAGGGAAGAAATAAAAATAAGGATCAGCCTGAGATTTTTGCTTCCCATATCGCTGCCTCCACCCCCTCCCCTGGGAAGAGAACGCCCTCGTTCCTCTGAGGGGGAGATGATCCCAGGGCTGGGAGAACTGTGCTGGGATCCCCAGATCCAGAGCCTGCTAAGCAAAGGGCTGTTCTGGGGGCCTCTCTGCTTGCCCAGCACGACTGTTAACCCCCACCCAAACACAAAATCACACGCCCAAAAGCCTGCAGACTAAGCGACTGGGAAGCTGGATGTTAAGGGAAAACCCTGGCTGCTGGTTGGTCTGGCAGGACAAGATCTGCTCCCTTCTTGCCCTCTTACCCATGGCACATGATCAGCTGCCTCAGACCAGGCACCCTACTCGCTGACTTACATCACCTGTCTCCCTGGCTCTGCCACCCCTGGAGCAGCTGGGATCATCCCAAAACACTACACGTGTTTGTTGTTGGTGGCAGAAGAAAGGAGGTCAGGGTCAGCGAAAGGAAAGCGCTGGCAGTGCTGCAGGACAGGTTAATTATTACATGGGAAGGATCATTCCCAGACCTGCCACCAGCAGCCTGATGTGAGCTGGAAGCACAAGCGTCCATGCACTGCTCAGGGTTAGGTGCTGCCAAGAGATTGTTTCTACAGCTGGGGAGAGGATCACTCCCTCCAAGGCTCGGCCGGACAAACATGGCCAGGGCCAGGAACACCAGGAGATTTCCACAGTCCCATCTCAGCGTGTCCCCACCGGACAGGGCTCTCACGCTCATGCCCCAAAGGCTTCCTCACATGCATTCCTTGACCTGCCTCCCTCCACAGCAGCTCAGACAACTTTCAAACGCTGGTGAGAGGAATGCCACAGAGGGACTGTGTCCTAAAAGCTGTACATCGGAGCACATCCATCTGTCCTCAGAGTGAAATCGAACCACACTCATCAGGAATCTCAGTCTTCTCCAATCTTACTCACTTGCAAACAAGAATTGAGGTGTCCCATCACCCAGCCAGGACAAGGCTCACAGTGTGTTTGGCAAAACTCTTCCCAACTGCCACTTGATGCTACTCTGAATGCTGTCCTGAGACACCCAACAGTGGCTCATCCCAAACTCAGCCAAACTCTAGACTACCTTGCATTCCCTCCAGATGCTGAATCCAGAGTCTACACCATAATTCCCATACTAAGTCTTTCCCCCTGTCCCTGGATTGGCCACATGGCCCCTGCAAATGCAGGGTATTGTCTGAGTATCCCCAAATGTCACCCTGGGGCCAGTGCCCATCTCCTGTGTAACACCACCCTGGCACTTCCATGCCCATTACATTTTTCATGCCCCTCATGCTTTTCCACAGCTCTGTAGGGCACCCCAGCAGCAGAGCAAGAGCCGATGCTTGGGGAGTAAGGCTCAGAAGCATGTCAAGAGATCTGTAATCTCAAAATCATGTTGTTTCCTCTCAGGCACTCTTACAAAGAGCGGTAACTACCTTTTACTTTGCTCCTGTGAGTCACGTATCACCTCGCACAAAGATTTACCTGGAATCTGCCTTGTAATGAGTCACTCACAAGGATGATTTGAAAAGATTTCCCATTTCAAGTCCCATTAGCCTGGGTGCTAAGGCCAGGAACCAGTGTGGTGCCAGAGTGCTGGTTAAGTTATTAAATTACTTTGACAGAAGTCAAATGGGCATTGTTGGAAAATTGTGCACATTTTCTCTGAACTCCAAACTGCTGCGCTTTCTAAGCGATAAATAGCTGAAAATTGTCACTTTCAAGTTCTTTCCTTTCTTTGGTATGGCTGGGAGGGAGAAAAACGCTGACTTAAAAGGGAAAGGAGGAGGAAAAGCCCACCAAGGTGCATCAGCCTGGTTGGTGGCAGACCACGGCTTCTCCTGCCTTCTCTCCAGTGCTGGGCTCTGGGAGCTCCACTGCCCAGGAAAGCAGCAGTGCCCTGATGAGATGGGGACAGACCTTGGTGGGTTATCTCTCCTTGAGCCCATGATAAGCTCCAAGAGAGCTCACAGTGGTGGATAAGAGCATGCAGGGACCCTCCTTTGGAGCAAAACACCAAGAAATGTGATTTACAGGAGGTCCTGGGAGCCTGTGTGCTCTTGGAAAGCGCACTGACGGAAATCAGAAACCAAAGGGCTCCCAAAATAGCCATCTGTCCAGACAGACACGGGAGGAGGGCAGTGATCCAGGGCACTCCTTGCAAGCGTGAAATCCAGAGGCATCCAAAATGCCACGAGTGCTGTGAGACACCATCACCTTGGTGTGACTTTGGGGTGACAGACCCCTTGAGAGTGCAATCCCAGAGAGGCCGTGCGCAGTGCCTCTGCCGTGACCAGGCAGCAAAGCCAGAGGAGCTGAGCCCGTTCCCTGCCACAGCCCCCACCTGCCTCACCTTCTGCCTCCTCTGCCATCTCCTCCTCGTTGCCACTCGTCCCTGACACCTCCATCTCCTCGTCCTCAGCTGCGGGAGGGAAGGCGGCTTCTTCGTTCTGAACAGCCGCGCCTTTTTTCTTCTTCCTCTTGGCGTTCCTTTCTTTCTCCTGAAGAAGAGCAACAATGGTGAGAGGCAAAGCCTACGGGGAGTTATGGGACAGCAGAGAGCACTGGTCCTGCCCAGTGGGTCAAGAGGGACACTGCCAGCAACCCCCTGCCCTGGGTAAACCCTCTGAGCACCAGACTTTGGGACCAGGCTCACCTGTTGAACGGCTGGCAGTGCGGTGTCACCTGGCCAAAAACTTTTCACTGCTCTGCAATGGTCAGCCTGGCCCCACAGGGAGCTCCAGCCTCAGTATTCAGGGGAGGAATGGCACAGATACGTGGACAAGGGGCAAGCATGCAGAGGTCACCAGTGCAGGGCTGGCAAGAGCCTGGGGGGTCACATGTCTGCTCATGACACACGTGTGACACGTTGGTCCTGCGCATTTCCAGGCTCTACCGCCAGCTACACAAACATGCGTGGCTGAGACTTGATGCTTATCTGCAGATAACAGAGCTGATGCCCCAGATATGGCCCAGCCAACATTTTCATGCACCTGCTTTCATGACCCCTTTGGCAGGTGCTGCCAAAGAACTTTGACTCCCATGCCAGGGCAGCTGTCACCGGTGGACAGTGGGCAAGCTCAGTGCAGCACGGCATCCCAAAGGTGACTGCCTGGTGTCCTGGCTTGCCCTGAGACAGCCCCAACCCTCCCTCCTGGCTGGAGCACGTGCCACAGCCACGAGGGTGTGGACAGCTGCTCCCTCCTGCAGACCTAAAGGAAAAGTCTCGGCTTTGCTATTGTTTCCTGCTCTTGTTGCTTGAGTAAATATTACCAGTAGGAATAGGCTCATCATCTCCGGCTCTCCCTGCAAACCCCACATGAGTGACGTGTGTAGGACGTTTATTTACATGGATGAAAAGATAAAGCCGTGGTGGAAACGTTAACTTTGCTGCTGGATCTCTGTGCTGGGAAGAGCTGGTCCCCCCCTTCCCCCACCCCCAACTTTTCAATCCTTTAGAAAACTTCCAGATAAAACAAACAAATACAACTGCTTTTTGCTTGGAAACGCTGCTTGCTCAAAATCTATTTTTATCAAACTGGGCAGGAGAGAGGGAAAAGAGGCACTTGAGAAGCGGCTCTGTGCAGGCACAGAGAGGCAGAGGGAGGAACGCCAGGCTCTGTGGTTCCCCTTCTCCAGCCCAGCCCTGTTGGTGGTGTCCTGGTGCTGCCCCGGCAGCGATTCAGCCCCGCACGTTCCTGTGTGAAGCAGCAGTTCCCCATCACGCTGAGGCAGTGACAAAGCGCCGACGTTACTATGGCAAAGACTTCTCTGCCTCTTACTCACGGGTCCGTGACTCAGCCGCGGGCAGGAGCGGGCTCCTCACTGGGAATTAGCTGGGAACCAGCCTCTACCTCAGCACCCTACTTGGCCGGAGCCTGGGGCTCGCAGCTGCTGGCAGAGCAGAGCAGAGCAGAGCAGAGCAGTGAGCGGCCCCAGAGGCACCGTGGGTCCCTCTCCTGGCAAACCCCACTGTTGGGGTTTGGGAAATAATTAAACTGGTATTTAGGGGAAATTATGTGAAATACAGGCAGCAGATCCTGCCTGCATCAAGAGATGTGTTCAAGTCCACCACATTGTCTCTTATCACGCCTACAGTTCCAGACTCCTTGTGCAGTCTTGCTCCTCTACCTTCCACCAGGTATTTCTTGAGGAGCACCCAGGACTTGGTGCTACTCAAGCATTCTGACTCACCAAGACCACTGAGGATATACACTGAGCACAGCAAGAACCCTGCACGAGGGGTCACTCCATGCCTCCTCTTCCTCAATGTCTTTCTGGGCCTTCCCGACAAATCTGGCCTCTCCCTGCACTCATCACCTGATGTGGCAGCAACAACCCAAACAGCTCCCAAACCCTGCTACCAACAGGAACCACCCTGATGGGAACCTCCCATCAGGCTGAGCCTGTCCCAACAGCAGGACCAAGGCAAGTCAGACGCACTCATTCCCAGAAGCAGAGGCCTACAGAGCACACTCCTGAAGCATTTTTGCTGTGCAAAGCCAGCATCATCCAAAAAAGCAAGGAATTAAAGGAATGTTGCTCAGAGGAGGTCCACAGGACTTGGTCTCCAAGCAGGACCAGCCCCAGCCCTGGGGATAACTGGCACAAGTTATCCTCTCTTTCCTGCACAAGCCAAAACAAGCCCAGCAGACCAAAGTGACAGTCACACCAGAGACTGCTCCCAGTGAAGACAGGGCCTATCTCCAGCCACTAGCAGAAGGAGCAGCTCCGAGGACAGCGTGCCTGCCGATGCCCTGCTTTCCTTAAATGCCAAGATTAGCGAGTGCAGTGTGCTGAAGGTCAAGGCTAAGTGACGCTGATGCTGGGACACATCTGAGCGGCGCAGCAGTGAAACCAAGCCAGAACACACAGCAGGGCAGATAAAGCGAAGCCTCAAGGTGGCCTGACCCTGCCCCAGCAGTAACAGGCTGCCTGTCCCAGGGTGCAGCCGGCTGGTTCCGTGCCTGTTTCCCAGCCCACACCGGTCACACAGCTCCTCAGAGCCACCTGCACGCTGCTGAATCCTGCTCTCACACCTACCTGGAAGAGGAGGCTACAATATTAACGAGCCCCATTTGGGAAATGAATGAGATCTGCTAATTAAGTTTACTCTCATTTAGCGTGAGGAGGAAAAGCAGAGCTGCTGCATTTCCCTGCACATGATCAGCAATAGCTGGTGGTGGTGAGGTCAGGGAATAATCTGTGGATGTCATGGCAAAATGATGCCACGCTACTCCACAAGTGCTTCCTCCACAGAGCTCATGGCTGATACTGGCTATAGGATGAGATTTGGAGGCTCAGTTTGCTTGGGATTATATATTTAGGAGTCAGGAAGGAAGGTTCATGGCAATTTAATCTCAGTTGTTCTTTCATTTTATTCAGCTTTCTGGCATCTGCTGTTGCCACAAAACAATAGAGTACAATAAATAACAGCTGAATGTTCATTGTTCTTCTCCACAACCGAATCCCACAGCCTCCAATGCTCGAAAAATAAAATGATGATGCTGATATAAACTGCAAGTGAGAGTGAGCAATTAGACTGGAGAAGTCTAGCGGCTGCCTTGGAGGGACGGATGCAGGGAAAAATGTGGTTCTGCAGAAAAACACTTCCGTGATATAATTTCTGCAACATTAGGGAGCAGAGTAAATGAATACACACCGGCTCCACTGCCAGCAAAGCCGTATGATCTTATTTCAGATTCTCCCCAGTAATGAACAATGATATCTTTCTAATGTAACTTTTTATATTCAGAGGGCTTGATGTACATTTCACAGAATATTTCATTCCAGCCTTTATATGGGTCTGGGGGTCTTTTATATAGTTTGTTTGCTTTGTTTCTAAAAACAATTCGGTGAAACATGGGAACACAGGAGTGTCTCTGTGCATAGAGAATTAATAAAAAAGAATCGCCGATGTCTTCTCTTTCTCTCATTCCTATAGACTGACTAGGATATTAAATTCCTGGGTGAGTCATTGAATGTTTTCCTGTCTTTCTTTTTACTCTTGCTGTAATAGCTTGCTTGGAAAGATTCCTGCATTGAACATTGTCCTTTGCATTTTCAAAGCACCCCTTGGGGGTTTAGCCATGTGAATTCTATTAGCCAGAAACTGGGAACCCCAGGATACTCTACAAATGAAATAATTATAATCTTTAGTGTCTCTTAGCAGTCCAAGCTATCTCCAGAACACCAAACAAGCCCCACTGCATTCACACCCTGCACCACATGCCAGGAAAGAAGCAGCATTAGCCCCATCTGAAGGGGAAACTGAGGCACGGAGAGGTGTACACATCTACTTGCAGTGCTGAGGAAAACCTCTTTCAGAGCCAGGCTTTCCTCACATTGTCCTAAATCTCTGATTTCCTTTGGGGCAAACCAAAGCAGTTTACTGCAGGTAACTGCAGAACCTGCAAGGCACAGACCCGTGTGGCCCAGCTGGGCTCTCTGCTCACCAGGGCGGAACTGCACAGTCTCACCAGAAACAAAGTATTTGCACAGCAATCAGAACTTGCATCCTGGCCAACACAGCCCTGCTCCTTATCTCCCCATGTACCAGCCACGCTCCAGACACTCAGGCAGCAGCTCTGCCTCATCCAGACCTCCCAGGGGGGACAGACGGGTGGACAACCCTTTCCTGTGCCACTCCACAGTCCCCACAGCTTTCACCCAACGTGATGAAGGCCGCCCTGGGCTGTGGGAAGCACCCAAGCCCTTGCTAGGAAATATCCCCAGTGCCCAATGCAGGTTGGGACAGGGCTCTCACCATTTTCAGTTTGTGCTGCTGTAGGATCTCGTCCAAGTTCTGCCTCTTCTTGTAGTTGAAGTAGAAGTTTTTGCACTGCGACACGGTCTTGGAGCCCACCATCCTGGCAATGGCCGACCAGTTCCGCCCATGCTCAAGGAGACCTGCAGGTGGAGGAGGCACAGAGGACAAAGGTTTGACACCAGAAGCACTCACACAAGGGCACCATTATCCACACAGGACGGGAAACCTCCTCCGTGCAAGCCAAACTCCACAGGAACAATGTGCTCACCAGCACCTGTCTGAATGGCTTCTAGACCAGGGGATGACCTATGAGAGCCTGTTTTTCTTTCCAAAGGGGAAAAAGGCGCTGTGCTGACCGTCTCTGGAATAAAACGTGTCCCACAGCCGCGTCTCGGCAGTCACGAGGCCCAGCAGAGCTCCCTGTCCCTTGGGACGGCTGCAGCAGGTGTTGGCACGCCCAGGAGAACTTGGGACAGCTGCTCTCAGCCCTGACCACGAAGCAAAGGCTCTTCCCACCCCAAGGCACACAGCCCTGGTGGGGAAGGGAGGGAAGCCTGGGCAGGTGAGCGGCAGCGTGCTGGCAGGGAAGCCCGGGTGATGTCCCTGGCTGGGAAGAGGTGTGCCAGGGGATTAGTGCTGATCACAGGCTCATGAGCAAAAGCAGCTTCCCAGGTCAGGCATCACACCAAGGGCTGGCAATCCTGGCCAGATGGTGCCACCCGAACGTGGGGCCAACCCAGCAGGGTGGAGGAGGATGAGGAGGAGGAAGGAGACAACCAGCACCCTGTGTCCTTGCCATCTCTGCAGGGATATCTGGGCACCCCTGGCCCTGCAGATGGAGGTAGGAGTTACAACCACAGCCCAGGGATGGGTGCAGTGGCACCCCAGGATCATGGAGGTGACCTGTGAAAGAGCCATCCAGATTTTCCAGACATTTCTTTCTTACTGCCTGCAGTTACTCCTGCTGTTGGCTGGTCCTTCGTGTGGTGTCTTGTGGGGCTGGAGCTGCCACCAGCCTGTGGGACACTGCCAGCCTGGCTTGCTCCCGACTGCCCGTGTGATGCCACTATCATGCCAACAGCTCCTTACCCCTTCCCTGCACCTTGTGAGGGCACAGGATGCAGAGTCTCTAAGTCCAGAGTTACTAAACTGCCACAGAAAGGTAACTTCAAGATGAAAGCCAGCACGGAATGAACCTGCTAAGAACATCTTTCTCCTTTGCTGAGGGACTTTCTGCCCAGAGGCCACCAACCACAGAGCCCTGTGAGGCTGGGAGTGGGCACTGACCACTGGCTCCACATCCAAGCCCCTCCCTGGCTGCTGACACCACAGGGCTTGGGACCATGGTGAGTCCCACACTGGGGCTCCTGGCATGGCTCTGTTCATGCCTGGGAACATTGCAGCTGTGCCCCAGCCCTGCTGCCAGCCTCCTGCCAAGCTGCTGCCATGTGTCAGCCTGGCCCTAAAGTGGCAGCCCAACCTCTGCTTCAACAACAAACCCCAGGGGATGGGCTGATCTCAGCACAGCCACACGCAACCAGGCCCAAAGGACGCACCCCAGGATCTGCTCTGTGAGCCCATGCAAGGGGAGGGCACGGCGTGGGGGCTGAGGGCATGGCTGCCCTCACACCATGTGCCCCCAGAGAGATGAAATCCCCCTTCCCTGCTTCCCAGGTCCTGGAGAAAACCAGCAGCACCCAGCACAGCAGGAGTTAACATCCAGCTGGTGCCTGTATCCTGCCCGTCCCAGCACCAGGCTTATCAAATTGCATGTACGAGGCATCACATGCACTGAGCACCAGAAAGGCCCTGGCAAGCCAAGAAACAAGTTTGAGCTTTAACTCTGCAACTCCCAGCCTCGCTCAGCCAAACCCACGACCTCTGTCACCCCGCTGATGGGCTGGGACTTCTTAAAAAAAATTATAAAAAAAAATCACATCCGGCCACCAATCCTGAGGCAACGAGTGGGGCAAGAGTCCTCCCCCTGCTGTTGCTGAATGCCGCAGGGGAAAACAGGACAGTCCCCAGTGTCACAACCCATCCCCTCTGACACAACCCACTGCTGCCTTCCAAAGCAAACAAGCAGCTCTGTCCCTCTGCTCATCAGCACACTGGTGGCCCAGCACCAAGTGTGACAGCCGGGCCAAGGCTGATTGTGTGCCCCGGACAAAGCTGAAACGAAGACACTGGCAGCGGTGTGGATGTGCCATGAGCACGGGTGCTGTGGCAAGAAAGATGCCAGAAGGCAGGAGCTGGCATGGCAGAGCTCATGGCTGGGGGGGTGATGGATGTCAGCGTGAGTGGTCCCCAGCGTGGTGTGACCTTTACCGGCCACAGGCAATGCCAGCTCCTGGCTGTCCTTGCCCCTGCCCAGGCTGGCTGTGCCCCTGCTCACCAGGACACTGCTGAAGGAGCCTGCAGCAGGGCAGGTGGCCACTGCTTGGGAGGAGGAGGAGGAGGCTGCCTGCAGCCCCTGCCCGCGGGACCAGCAGGGAGCCCCGCCACTCTTCTACATGAAACCAGAGCGAAGCAGCAACACCTGCTTCCCACACTGTAGTTATCTGCACACTCGGGAGGGACCAGCCGAGACACCCCCGGTGAGCTCCCGGCTCTCCAGGCACCCCATCTCCATGAGCTCCTCCAGCAGAGCCACCACTCCCAGAGCCTGCTCCCCCTGCCCCGCACTCCAGCCCGGCACGGCAGCACCAGCCCTTGGTTCCACATCGCAACTGAAACTATGACTAACCGAGTTATCAGATCCTCAGGAAGGCTGAGCTCCTCGGCTCGGGGCGGGGGCTCCGGACGCAGGCTCTGCCGCAGGCACGCAGCCACACACAACCTCGAGGTTAACCCCATCCTTCGGACCCCAACACCCGACTTACGTGCTCCGGCGGGCAGGGAGCACACCCGGAGTGTGCAGCGGGTGGGCTGGGAAGGACACGGCTCTCAGGGCACTTCTTCAAAGCCCCCCCGGGCACGGCAGCCCGCGGCAAAGCGCTGCGAGTGCTCCGCTCGCACCCTCCCCACGCATTTCGCTTTCGCTCCCTCGCAGCAGCCGGAGACAGAGAAGAAAGCAAAGCCGGTTCCTTAAATCCTGGGGGCGAGAGGATTTCAGAGCCATGGGCGGCCGGGAGCGGCGAGCAAACGGGCACCGAGGCTGGAAACCAGGTCACAGGCGGCAGACTCCTGACCCCGATGGCAGAAGTTGGTGGGAACACATGCTCCGGCCCCAGCGCTCTTCCCTTCGGAGCGAACAGCGTTCTCCGCTCTCCTCCGCTCGCCCGCCGGAGCGTTCCAGCCGGCTGCAGCCGCGGTTGTTAAGGTGGATGGAAGCGCCGCCAGTATTTTCTCCCCTACCTCATCTCCTTGCTCAGCAGCTCGGGGCTATAGGGAGACTGTGCAGTTTCAGGAGATGCCCGACGTTGCCAAGAAATAATAATAATTAAAAAAAAAAAAAAAAAAAGGCAGGAGAAAAGCGAAGGGGCGGGAGCGCGGCAGCTCCGCTCCTGCCAGCCCGGGGACGGGGAGCCGGTGCCGTCGGTATGTGGCGGAGCAGCGAGCAAGCTCTAATCTGTTCCTCTGGCTGACCCGGGGCTCGTTGCATCTGAATGTGACCTCTAGACAGAGCATTAATAACGAACGTGGCGCTGACCCAAGCTGACAAGGGGTGCGGCGCTTGGCACCCGCTCCCGCCCTCCCTCGCTCACTTTCTGTCTCCCTCGCTCTCGGCTGAATGTCAGCGGCAGGGGGAGGGATCCAGGAAAACAAAGCTTGGCTAATAGTTTTCTCCGCTCTCAAGTGAATCAAAGGCGCTTTTCTTTGGGGACGTGCGCGCCGGCGAGCCCAGTGCCCAGTGCCGCACCGACGGGGTGCCGTGGAGCCTAGGGACACCTCGGGACCGCAGCCGCTGCCCTGGCACAGCAGGGATGGACGGGCAGAGCTTTGGCACCGGTGTCGCCATGGGCAGACCGGGGCCTCTGCTCCCGTACAGCAAGTGGAGGCTGGAAGGAAGAGGAGCTCGGAGAGCGGGGTACCGTGCTCGGCATCTCGGGGAGCTGTGAAGAAACCCGGAGGGGCAGCGCGGCGGGCGAGGGCTGCGGGCTCGCACCCCCTCGGCTCTCTGCAGCTCGGGGTTTTTACTAGAGACATTCCAAGGCGCTCTGGCACGGCTGCCCAGCTCCACCCTGGGCTTGGTGAGGGCGGGGAGAGCCCGTAAAAGGGTCCCTTAATGGGAGCTCGCATGGATTAACAGAGCAAGGTTATAGGGGAAAAACTAAGTGATATCACTCCCTACGCCTGACGGTACCTGGTGTGATCCTCCAGTACCTCTTGCACCCACACACCCTCTTGGGAGTGAACATGGAGGCAGTTCTGGCTACGGCACCGCCAAAAAGTGCTGCAATTCTGTTCTGGAGAAAGACCAGCCCTACGGAGTCAGTGACACCACCCAAGGCATCCCGAAAGCCTCGGGATGCTTTGCAGAGGCTCAGAGAAGGTGAGTAACTTCTCCTGGGCCATGGGGCCATGGATCAGTGGGCGGCAGAGCCAGGTGCACGCCAGGCTGCTGATGCTGAAGCAGTGTGGAGGGTGTGTGGTGGTGAGCCCACATCCCCAAAGGTGCTGGAGTGCTGCTGGAGGGACCATGGCACAGGCAGCCAGCTCGGGGTGCTCTTGCCACCATGGTGGGTGATGCCCTTCCTTCCTTCAGGTGATGCTGGCACCAGCCTGCTGTGCTCCCAGTGGACCTCTCATTTGGTGGCTGGACACAAGCACACCTCTGATGTGTCCTACAAGGGAGCTTGCAGCTGAACTTCCCAGCACCTTTCACACCCATCATGCCACCTCTGCAGGGACGCAGTGTCACCAAACAAGGTGTGGGTACCTGACCAACAAGGAGTTGGGATCTTGGACCAGCTCAGTTCTAGAGCAATGTCCCCTCTCTGCTGGCCCTGGCTGGGGACCCTCAGCTCCCAGGTCTCCCCTTTGAAATGGATAATTCCTATGCCACTGCATCCACCTGCTGCAAAACCTTGAGCCCTGTGCCCTGATCACAGACCTGCCTGGTTTTACTACTCCTGCCACAGCCTTTCTTTTTTGCTGTGTCCTATCCTTTGACACGAAGGGGACAGGAAGACCCCCTCAGGATGCCCACTCCTGGAGATGTGCCATCCCCTCTGGTCCAGCATGGCAGTGAGTACACATGGAGCAGCCACTGCTGGCAGGCCCAGCTCTCTTCTTTCACCTGGTTCAGATACTATTCCCGCTCCCTTATTGTTGAAAAAATAATACTCAAAATTAAAATGTAGGCAGCAAATTATAGTAATTACCCAGCAGTTCCTCCTGACAGGCCTTTTGTATTCCATTCACTGACACTCACTAAGCAAATCCTCGCAGTTTGCTCCTACACACTCGAGAAACATTCAACCAATGGTGGCAGAAAGTGCAGCTCTGGGGGCACAGGCATGGTCCCGGGGGTGACACCTTGGCTGAAAGGCAGCCAAGCACCAGCCTGGGATGGCAGGGATGGGACTGCAGTCAATCACAGCCTCACTCAGGGCAAGTGTGGCTAATTTAAGCCTTGGACACAGTTGTGCCCTCCTGGCACCCAATCTGCCCCATCCAAATAATTTTCACCACGTTGCTTTGTACAGAGTTCATGACGAACACCAGGCACCCACGGCACTCTGGCTGTGGACACTGGGATGGCCAGGCTGGGCTCTCCTTGCTCTGGACTGCCCTTGCACCCTGCCTGGATACAGGACACCTGAGTGGGAGACCCCAAGGCACTTCTCACCCCAAAGGCCACCAGAAGGACAACGTGCAGTGACGGGCATGGGCTGCAAACCAGTTTCTCCAGCCCACTTTTACTACTATCAGCAGGTTTTTACAGTTGTAAATACCTCTGATGGGAGAAGGGAAGGCTCCAGCATGAGCACAGGGGAGACAAAAGGAGGAAGGTAAGGAGCTGCCAGCTCGCCAGCATCACCCAGCCAGCTCCTGCATTTCAGAGGTGATGCAAGGTGGCTGACTTTATTTTAGTTTTGTAAACAGAACGGGACTGGGGAAAAAATGGTTCAGGTCAGTCCAAAACTCAGATGAATTGCTGGCAGCACTGAAAATAAGCATTCAAAAGAGTGCCTTTGGTATCCAAGGGAATATTTTATATCTACCCAAAAGGAACTATATAGGAGTTTTCATGGGTTATTTAACTCTCTGTCATCAGTATTTTACAATCATGCCTCATCACCTGACTCCATCCCGTGTCTTCAGGGTGGGAAAAGGCATAAAGAGCCCCAGGCTGGCTGTGCCCTGAGGACAAGGAGCACAGAGCCTGGGCAGGGCAAGGGAGGACCTCAGCAAGGACCTGCCACTTGCACCCGCCTCTTTTCAAAGAACAAAACCACTTGTTAGACACCACGGGAAAACCCCGAGCCGGCGACAACAGGTACCAGACTTTAAAGACTAACAAAGGTCATGTGGAAACCTCCCGGTTCACCGAGTTCAGCTCCAGGGCGGCTGCCCTGAACCTCTGGCACCAGTGCTGACACTCGGTGTTTGGGCTGGGGGGGGGACAATAAACCCACCCACTGCCGAGGCTCAGCCACTGCTCAGACCCCCTTCCAGCCCACCCTGAACTCCTGCCTGCGTGGGCTCATCCAGCAGGTCCCCCAAAGGCAGGAACTGCCTCAACATTGCCTTTTAAGGAGCAGCCCCATCCTGCTGCTGAATGCCTCTGCACCCTGCCCGGCAGCAAAGCCGTGGGTGCTGCTGCTTCCCGGCCTGGGAAGGGAAGGGGGAAATCCTCCAGCAACTCCGGGTAAATCAAAACCTCCTGCTTTAAGGATCACAGCAATGGTGCAAGGAGATAATATCAAGAAAAACACATTCCCCCATCGTTATCCCAATCTCTGCACATTTTGACAGACTACTGAATCGAAGTTTATTGCATAATGAAAGTGTCATTAAGCAAGAACTTTCCTCTTGCTGGGTTTTTGTTCCCCTATTTAAGTTTAGTAACACGGTACTCCCCTTCATTGTCTCCCCTGGCAGACACAATCCTGCCTTCTCCTGATTGGAAACTCCCTGTGCAGCTCCGTGACTCTGGAGGAGAGCAGGCAGCTCTGCTGCCTCTCTGTCCCAGGGCTGTTTTCTCTCACCTCCCTGAACACAAATGACATGGAGTTTTATGCCCCACACACGAAACCCAGGCATGGACAGCAGGGCCAGGCTGATCTCCTGGTTGGCAAGTGCTAGGAGCAGAGGTCACTGACTGTCCCCATCTGCCAAAATACCCTGGGGTGGTAGGGCTGACCTTCCCTGGGACTCACATCTTGCTGAACCCCCTAAACCAGCCAGCTACGGGCTCTTACTGGTACCAGTATGGAGGAGGGTGCCTTGGGTGGCCGAGTCCTTATGATGACGAGGACTGTGCCTGTGTCTCTGAGCCCAGCCTGAGCAGATCACCACCCCCTCTGCCCCTGCCCAGGCGTGCTGGCAGCAGCTCTGCCACCGCCTCCTGCAGCCTCTGAGGTTACCTCCGGAGTTTCAGTTGCTGTGAGTCGGAAACCCCCAGCACGCAGGTCCCTGGAAATGCCAGACACAGCCAGTTTGAAGCATTAAAGCGGCTGCTTCCTGGCAGAGGGGAATTTGGCTTTTCTGTAGAAGTCTGGTGTTGCAATCTCAGTTTCCCAGGTTGTAACGAAGGGAGAAACAATCAGCCATTGGGCTTTACACCAGCAAATCTCCCTGCTTCCTCCTGGCCCCTGGGCTGGAATAGTGCTGCATGCTCCCACGCTTCATCCTCCCTTCACACAGGCTTTGGCAGCTGGTGCTGAGACTCCTTAAGCGCACCTCCACCATCCAGCATAAAACAACAAGAGGCACTTTTTAACAACCAGATGCTGATCTCCAAAATAAAGCAGTGCTCGGAAAATATCCCTCCAACGACCCTCCCCTGCCAGCATCTGCTCACCCCATTACCTGGCCCCAGGCCAGTTTCCTTGATTAAAGTCTATCTATTAAGTTTTGTGACTATAGAGAGCCCTGTTCAGCAATGCACAGGATTGGCACTGGGTTGTAAAAGAGGGTTGGAACAGCTTAAAGGCGAGCGAGCCAAGCACTTTGGGATATTCACAGGCAAAGTAATCCAAGTCCACAGCTCCCACCGGCACCTGGGCAGCCGGCGCTCCAGAACATGCAATCACCATCCCAGCAGCAGGTGCATTCTCCAAGCTGAGCTGAACCTGCTAACACGCCTATTTGCCTTTGCCATCCCTGAACAGCACTCATTTCCATTTTAATTTCCCATTTACAATCCTCTCCGGGCCAGGAGAGTCGGCAGCAACGCAAGCGGGATGCACGGGCTGGGGACGTGAGCTCGACAGCCCATCAACAGGACGTGACTTTGGCAAAAAATTAAAGCAGTGAAAGGGCTGGCGCAGGAGCGGCACGAGGAGGGGAAGTGGCAAGAAGGGCTGTGCTACACTCAGCACTTTTTAAAAACGGTCTCAGCAAAGGCTCTGAATCAGCTCCAGGATGTAAAGTCACCGCGCGCTGCCCTGGCTCTCGAGAGCTCCCCAACATGTGCCTGCGCAGTGCTGGGGTTCACTGTCCTCTCCCTGAATCCCAGAGCTGTGAACACAGGCAGACACTTGCTCTGTGCCTTGAACAGATCACACCGAGGCCGTAAAGCTCTGAAGAGTGGGGTGAAACTACACCCCATGCTACAGGCACCAGCAGCTCCAACACTGCAACGGACAACGTGCCTTCCCCATTTCCTACAGCCAGCTCCTGCCTCGGGGGACACACATGGCTCCAGCCACAGCCCAGGCATCCCAGGTGATGGCACAGCTCCTGGGGCTGGAGAAGCTGAGCACACTCCTTGCACCATTCCCTGCCTTCCCCACACTCTCCCTGAGGCACGCTGGGAACAAACCAACAGCAGGAGAGGCAGGATCCGGCCCCACAGCTCAGGATCCACCACACTGCACCAAAGCCAGCAGTCGGATTCTTTCCATCCCCAGTTGCTGGATAAGCTCCAGCATAGCCGATAAAAGAAAGAAAATGAGTGTCTCACCTTTTTTAGCCGTCTCCATCTCCTCTTCGGTCCAGCGAGAGCTTTCATTCATTTCCAGGGAGGCTGGGAAGGAAGAAGGAAAGAGAGCAGTCAGCTGTGAGCAGGAGCCAGCAAGCCCAGTGAGCTCAGAGGAGGTGTCCCAACACCCAAACCCTGTCCCATGCCCTGGCCCCTGGAGGCATGACAAAACCCCAAGCAGTGCAGAAGTGCTCCCACAAGAAAGGCTGTCATGGTGCGGGCTCATGAGGCTTTTCCACACCACAGTACCCCATGCACAACATCCCCTCGGGATGCACCTCAGTGATGCAAAACCTCCACTTTGGGCCTGGAAGCAAAGCCAGATGGCTTGAGAGTGGCAGCAGATTTCCTGCTGATGGTGGCATGCACGCTGGCCCAACAACAGGTACCTAAGATGGAGCTGGCTGGGGCTGCGTGCTTTGGAGGAGGCAGACGCAGGGTGGGACCATCAGAGACGGAGAAACGGCGTCACCTCAGTGGTGACTTTGGCCGACTGCATCTGTCAGGGCTGGCCACTGACAACACAAGGGTGTTGGCTGTGTGACCACGGCCTCCCTCTGTGCCATCCCTGGGCTCTTGGACAGCACCTCCAAGCCACTTCCAGCAGAGTGGGGGCCTATCTGGAGCAGTGCCCATTGAAGGGGACATGCTGCTCCAGCCAGGAGGCTGACAGGGGTGTCAGCATCTCTCCCCAAATCCAAGCAGGTGCTGGGGACACCAAGGTCCTGTATAAAGCCTTCACTATGCACTAGTCCTGCTGGCAGCCTGGCACAGAGCAAACCCTACAATAACAAACTGGGGTGTGAGTCAGAGACAAAAAACAACTCGGTAAGGAAACAGATTTCCGGCTCAGGCTGCCAAGGGGTTATTACTCTAAACAACAGGCAAAGCATTATTTCAACAGTGATGAGAGATGTTTTGACAGTGTCCTTTCAAAATGGAAAACAGGCTGATAGGTTCAGGATAAAGAATACAGGCAAGGAGAGAAAGAAGGATCTTCAAAGAAGCTCTACAAGAAGCTGAGACCCTGTGGGAGGACAGCGTGAGTTGCAATGCCCACAGCAGTGGGCAGAAGAATCTCCTTCAGAGCTGGCTGAGCACGACTGCAGGTGTCACCTCCCGGAAGACAGCACAGGTCACTGCCTCCCCCAGAACCGTGTTGCCCCTGGGACACCAGCCAAGAGGGAGGGAAACTGATACCTCACTGCTTCCCCTTGGCAGCAGGCGCAGCCAGGGCCACAGCGCTCGTTTACGTAAAAGCGAGCGTTCCCAACGCCGTGCAGGCCCTTGGCTCAGCTGGTGATGGCTGTTATTGTATGGTACAGAAATGTCACAGAAATGGCCCGTTTGGTTTGATTAATGGCATCGCCTGAGGTTGTGCAGTTATGAAACAGATGCCCACGGGGAGCTCCGGCACGCTGCAGTTAAACCACAATACGGTTTTGTGCTGGTTTTTAATGTTCAATTGGTATTTAAAATGCAATAACTTTCTTAGCCAACCTAAATTAAAGCGCTATTGGAGAGACATAAAGTGAAATCAATTGCTCAGATATGTCACTGGAATTGATCCATTCCTTTTTCCCAATTTAACATGGTCTAAAGGCTTTCCTCTGTGCTCGCAGTGAAGTTTATCAAGGACTCTGAGATACCAGGATAAAAAATCCCATCTAAGCTACTGGCATTATCTGCTGCTTCTCTGCAGCATTGCTGAACAAGTTGGAGGGAGAGAGCAGGGCTCTGTTGTGCTGGGGACTATTTATATCGCCTGTATGAAAACAGAGCGCTCGCAATCAAGGCTTCAGCCAGTTGTCAGCAGAGAACAGGGAGGCGAAACACCTCCGCGTGATTTATGGCACATGGAACAGCACAAGCAAGAAACTGCAGAGCAAGGAATCCGAGAGGAGTCACCCTGCTTTTATTTTTACCTGCCTTAGGTAGCACAGCAATAATTCTGTATTTTGACAGAGTAGAAAATATAGGAAAATCAGCCAAATTCCTCGATGCATTGGCTTCTGTAAGTCAATACATGAGCCTGCTCCCTGGGGTGGCAACTAGTGATGCTGCAGGTGCCAGAGGCAGATGTGCCCAGTGTGGGGCTGTGGATGCTGCCATGAATTCCCATCTAGCCCAAGGCCAGCATGGCAGCATGGCAGGGCTATGGCCATGCTGTGGGCTGGTGCAGTGCCTGGATGCCATGGTACAGGCAGCACCCTTTGCTGTATCAGGCATGGATGGAAATGGACCAGCCCAATGCCCAAGACCAAGGAAGAGCAGATGCCACAGGATGCAGCTGCTCAGGCTCCAGACAAATTTGAAAACAGAGCAGGTAGGAGAAGCAGCAGAGACTCAGGCAAGCCTGGGAGGGCAGAGCAGGGTCCCATGCAGAGGTTCAGGGGACTAGGAAGCCAGAGTAGCTGCAAAGGGAATCAGCTCCAAGTGTAGGAGGGACAAAACTTTGCCAAAGCACTGCTAAAACTGAAGGCTTCCCTTTTTCTCTTTTGCAACACTTTCCCTCTGAGGCCATAAAACGCACAAACACTCAGCCAGGAAAGCCTGGGCTTGCAAATGCCCCCACTTATCCTGGTGAACCACACTGAGCAATTCACGTGACAGAGACAACCATCACTGCTACTCCCCAGAAAGAAGCATTTCACAAAGGATTTCCCTCTTCTGCGAGCGGGGAGCAGAGCAGGCTGACGTCCCATCCCAGCACAATGGATACCCCAAAAGCCCAGCCCAGGGCAGGGTCCCCTCGTCCCCTACCCAGCTCGGCGCTCTGCTGTGGCGTGGCTGCCTCCTCGTTGTTGGCCTCGTTGGCCATGGAGCGGGTGATGCGGCCCTTGCGCCGGCCCTGGCTGTTGGCGGTTTTGCGGCCCTTGGACGTGACCGTTTCCTTCTCATCGTTGTCTTCTCCGGACGTGTCGTCGTTCTTGTCCCTGCAAAAACAGGGAGAGAAGGAAGAAGAAAAAAAAAAAAAAAAAGTTGTTTGGTTGTTCTGATTTTTAGGTCAAGCAATTAATTCTCTGCACGTGTCTGGGGATTTTTCTTTTTGTTGTTGGTTTTTTAGGGGGGCAGGTCTGCAGTTTTTTTGCAGACGCAGGCTCTTTTCCTGGCTGGGATTGGCAGTGGGGTGATTTGTGGTGGGGTTTTCTTTCTGCAGCTGGCTGCAGCTCCACCACCAAGTGCATGCAGAGACCTGACGGAGACAGGTTTAATACCAGACCATTCAAATTCATCCCTGCCTCCTCCTCATTTATCTTCCTGAAAGGGACCTGCTGGTAAATGTCTTTGCAGCCTAGATATAATGAAGCCAGATGTTCTTTTAAACCAAGTATTAAGCCCATTACAGATAGCGAGCGGTCTGCGTGCCAACCTTCCCCTGCCACGGCGCTGATGCTCGGTGTGAGGGAGGCAGGGCTGGCTGGAGCTCTTCATCTGGGAGTGCTCACGGTGACATCAATAACACCAAAGGTGAAGTGCTGTGCTCCGCTGCCCCCAGATTGCTCCTCCGGCTCCCAGAGGCTCTCGTAACAACAGAACAAGCTGGAGGATCACAGGAGCTTTGCAGATTGATTGGGTTGATATAAAAAACCCCCATATTGTGTTGCTTTCCCAGTTTGGGAGCAGCAGGGAAGAGGAATGAGGAGGAGGATCTGCCTTTTCCTCCCTGCAGAGGAGGTGAGGTGGGCACACACAGTCCTGCACTATGGGGTCAGGCAGCCCTGGACTATGCTGCATCCCATCACCACATTCCACCAGTGCAGCCCCAGCCCACTGGAGCCAGGCAGGGAGGGCTGTCCTTACTTTGTCAGTTCTTCTTTGTCATTTTCTGTTTCCTGCTTGTCTTCCTCCTTCTCTCCCTCCTTCTCTTTTTCTTTCTCTTTTTCATCTTTCTCTTCTTGGCTGCTCCGGGGCATTTGCTGCTGCTGCAAAACAAAGGACACAAAATAAACCAAGCCCTCATTGCTGAGGCGGACACAGGGCAGCACCTGGGCCAACCCAAACAACTGCTGTGAAACAATGCTGGGAGCAAGTGGCCAAGAGGAAAGAGCTGCAGGCAGAGGGTGCAGGCAGGGCACTGCTGGAGGCCACAGGGGCTGAGAGATCTCCTTTCCAGGGAGATCAGAGGTACCTCAGGATCAGGCATAGCAGCTGCACTCTGGCTCCTATTCTAGGCAGTGGGACAGCCCCAGCTGCTCCCCTGGGGTCAGGCAACAAGCAAGGATCTGACGTGGGGGTAAGGCAGGAAGGTGAGAACTACCCTCCTGTTCTGGCTTGGTGATTTGCAGCCATGCATTTTGCTGGAGCATGAAGGAGACAGGGCACCAGTGACACCCCGAGGCTCAGCAATATCAACACTTCTGATCTTTTCCCAAGTGTCTGACACAGCCCATGGGGAATGTTTGTGGCTCTGTAGCACCAAGCAGGGAAGGTGCCCTCTCTGCCCTCTCTTTACCACCTGGCACCTTCAGCAGAGGCCGTGAGCCCAACCACCCCAACGCCTCTGCTGCTGCTCAGGCACCGTGGTACCCCAGGGAGGGACACAGGGATTACTATAGTTCTGGATTTTGTTTCAACAGCTGCAGGAAGGAGGTTGCTGGGGAGGCCTGGTTCCCCTGACCTCCCTCCCCCTCTGGTGACCAGCAAATGAGAGGCGTTGAATAGAGAAGTAGAAATTAGAGACGGAAATGATTTATTAGACCATCCTGCTCCTGGCTAATGCAAGGCTGCTTGCTCCAGGAAACCCACCCAGGCTCACCCGGCCCCTGCCCAGCCTGCAGGGCTTCCACCACCCCCTTGGGAAAGGATTTGGTGATGTAATGGGGAGTAAAATTGCCTTAAAATGGATTTATCAGCAGAAGGTGGCTGGTCTGGCTGGCACGCAGCCATACAGCAAGTACTGATGAGGTGTCCTCACATCCCTTGGGCCAGCAGAGCTGACTGATCCCACTCTGCAGAACTGGGAGGCTGCTTCAAACATGGGCATCCTGCAGCAGCACTGGGTGCAAGCAGAGCTCCTTGACCCCATGGGCTGGTGCTAAAATCAGAAGCGTGGAGCTGTCAAATGGAGCAACTTAACGAGAAAACTGCTGATTCCTTCAGGCCCTGGTTGAACAAAATTCCTTCAAACCCATGCACAGCCATCACTGAAACCCCACTGACTTTCAGTTCCTCCCTGTACAGGGGGAGGCAGCTGTGCCATCAGGACCCTGGCACGCTTGGCCAGCCCCTGGGGCACCTCTGCACACGTGCAGAACACAACTGCAATGCATCAGCTCACACTCCTGCTGCTCTGGGAATTGCTCCGTGGGATGCAAGGCTGGGAGGTCCCAGGGGAGAGGGAGTCAGGGAATAGTTGGGATGAGCACTCAGTTGCTTTTGATTTTCCAAAGTCCACAGATCACTAAGGCTTGGGGAACAGGCTTTCTCATGCAGCAAGTGACCAGGGGAAGTGTCATCCCCAGTTACTGGGCACTGCCCCTGTCAGCCCCCAAACTGGGCGAGAAGGAGGGCAGAGGACAATTGGGAACAGAAGGTGGGGAAGCCTGCACTGGCTGCAGAGGAGCAAAGGGCATCCATCATGTGCATTTCCCCAGCACTGCCCTGAACTCTCTGACTCTGAGTCACTCCATGGTGAACCCTGAGCACGGGTTCAGCCCAGACTGACACCCCTGAGGTGAGGGCTGTGACCTCCAAGGGCTGGGCAGGCAGCAGGACAGGCTCTGCTGCAGCCCAGGCCATCACCACCCATCTGCATTCCCCTCACCAAAGGCTTTGGCAAGGGAGGGGAGCCCATGTGAGTTTCCCAGTATTTCCATCAAGCAACTGCAAATACTTTCCTTTGAGGGATGGGGGAAATCCTGCATCCCAGAAATCCCAGCTCTCCTTCAGATTTAAACCCAGCTGTGATCACACAAGTACCTGCCCCAGCTTCAGGAGTAAGCATCAAAGAAAGGTTCAGCATCATCTTATCCTGTCTCTACACTTGTCTGAACTAGGGGGCTGCCAGCCTGGGCAGCCATGACAGCTTCTCCCCATGGAATAGCAGTGATGCCAAGGAGCTCCCCGTACCAACCTGCAAACACAGGAGCAGGAAGGCAGGGAGAGATGACAGTGACCTTGGTGGCTCATGCAGCAACACAGGTGCTTCCCTGCAGAGGCATCTACCCAGCTTTGGCATGATCAGGATGGGCAAATCCCACTGGGCCACTGCACATCCCTCTCCTCCTGAATGTTTCAAGCTCAGCCTGGTAGGACATCTAATCAAGGTTTCTCCCAGTGCAGAAGCACATCTCAATCCAAGGTTGCCCTCTAGTGATTGCCCTGCTCTGGCCACGGCCGGGTGCCCGATGCCAGGAGCGAGAGCCAGGTGGGAAAAGCACCCTGCACCCAGCAGGACAGACAGGACAGGTCTCACCTGTCAGCCAGGTGAAATACATAAAATGGGCAGCATCATCACCACCAGGCCATGGTGGGAAAACTGACCCAGCTCCACCCAAGGCTGTGCTCATGTCCTCATCTGAGGGAAGGCTCCCAGCCAAATGCTGATCTGAACCCTGGCAAGCCCACAGTGATGGCTTATCTCCTGTACTAGAGGTTGGCTGCAGAGTAGGGCACCTGCCAAACTCCCCAGGAAACGCCTCTGTTCATGAATGTCCCCCTTACATCACACCCAGGGGTACCTGCTGGGCTGGAAGCTGTGGGGCCGTACTGAGCACCCAGCCCTGGGTGGGGAGCGGGCAGCCCGGGGTGCTGAACGAGGCCATTTCAGAGCTCAGCCACAAATGGCACACACAGACAGGAGGATCCCCCAGGGATGGACCACGGCAGCTGCCCCAGCCCATCCTTGCCATGTGCTCTACCCCAAACCCCAGACTGGCACTGGAACCGGCCCATGCCATGGCACAGCGGTGGGAAGGCAGCGCCGGGAGCCCCTGGGCCGGCCGGTCCCGGCGCGCTGCCCCCGCCGTGTGTGGGGAGGCTATTCTTAGTGCTGGACACGGACCAGCTCGGGATGATTCAAGGGACGAGACGCCATCCCAAAGCGTGACGGGCCAGGAAATGCTTCCCCAATTACCAGCTGATGTTTCCCTGTGATTCACACCGCCCAGGCTAGAGGTGGACTGGCAGGTGGGTCAGCCCTCAGCAGAACCCCCAAAGGCCGGCACCAAAACTGCTCAGCTCCCGGCTAGCTTAAACTTAAACCTCTCTCCACCTACAGCTCTGCCATCCTGGGGATGAGGCACGCCACTTCCCAGAGGTAAACCAGGTACGTGCTCCCCACCTTGCACAAGAGGGCGAAGGGATGTGCCCGAGGCCAGGGAAGATGCCTGTGGCAGAGGGCAGGGCTGGCCCACCCTCCCAGGTCAGACGCTCTAAGCCCGGACCGCCCTTCCTCCGCCTCAGCATCGCTGCTGCTTGTTTTTGCTGCCGACGCATCCTGTTTATTTAAAAAGGCCCCGGGACAAAATCGGACGCGGGACGCGTGAGCGAGAGGCCGACCCTGCCCCGAGTCCGGGGGGACCGGCGGCCTCCTCCGCTCGCTGCGCTCCGGCCCGAGCAGCTCGGTAATTACAAACACCTGCTCACCTCTGCCCCGCAGTCCCGCCGGGCCCGGAGCAGCTGGGGCGGCGCAGAGCGCTGCCAGCTCTCCCGGGAACAGCGCGTTCCGGGCCCGGGGCCCGCCGCAGGCACGCATGGGCTCCCGCAGCGCCCGGCTCCCGCTCGCCTGGCACGGCCCGGCCGGCTCCTCCGGGCACGGCACCGCGAGCTCCGCCACCATAGAGCTTCGTATCCAAGCGCACTTTCGGGGCGCGACGGCTTCCAGGTAGGAGCCGCACACGGACGGGCTGACCCTGCTGAGAACGGACCCACTTGCCGCGGGTCCTGACAGCGGGACGTGCTGCGAGAAAGCCCTGGCGAGGAAGAGGTGCAGCTCCTCCCACTCTGTTTACTTCCTCTGCCGAGGCACTGCCTGCTCCTGGAAGCGGGACGGAGGGCAGGAGGAGGTGGGGGAAGCAGCTCCCCACCTTCGCCCTCCCCAGCCCCGCCGGAGACGCCTGAGCCCGTGGCACAGAGACGGCGAAAGCGGCCAGAAAGCCCTCGGCAGCCGGCAGCGCCTCCGAGGCGCCCCGCTCGCACGTTCCCCGGGAGCTCCGGCCCCTCATGTCCCCCCAGTCCCTCATCACTCACCTCCCCGCTCCCCGGCTCCCGCGAGCGGCCGGTCCCCGACAGCCCCATGGGCAGCTCCCGGCCCCTGCTCACCGCCCAGCCATCCGGGCGCGCTGTGCCTTACGTTCTCCGGCTCTGAAGGCTTCCTGACGATTTGCATAGTTAAGCCGTAAACTAACCACAACATTCCTCTTATGATTTTGCAATCTGCTGGAATAACGTGGTCGCTCTAAGTCGAGCGATGAATCATCATCTATAAACCACAGCTCTCGTCACCGGGGCTCTCAGTGCTGGCTGCAGCCTGCGTGATTAATCCGCCAGGATGCCAAGCTTAACCTACAGTGCAGGGCTATTTATTTTCCAAACTTGCAAGCCTCCAGAAAACGACGGCCGCTGCCTTCCCCATCCCCTTTGTGGTGAGATGCCCCAGGCTGTGGCAGGGGACCAGGAACAGGGGGCCTCCCTTGTAGCCCACAGGACATCCCAGCATTAACCACTGGACCGTGCACCTTGCAACTGAGGCACCCACGCCCTCCCCCGGCTCCCCCCTCACTCCTTGTGCCACAGCACCCTCAAAACATGCACCAAAACATCACTTTTGCCAGCAGGGATGAGCTCATCCCTGGCAGTCCAGTTCCTGAATCAGAACTACCAGCTCCTGCCACCCCATCTACACCACTTGCTGCTGGATTTTCTAGTGGGGAACCAGGTAATGGGGTTAGCACCGAGAGAGAGCCTGTCCCGAGCCCAAGTGCCCCTGGGGCTGGCATCTCCTCTCTCCCACACCAGCTTCAAGGCCAGATTAGCTGCATGGGGGATGCCATTTGGTTGCCAGCAGATGCATCATGTCCCCTGCCATCATTAAGTGCCCTGGGCTCTTTCAGGAGATGGAACCACCAGCTCCTGTTTGTTCCTTAAATCGGGAGGGAGCAAGGCTGTGCACCCTGGTGCAGAGGGAGCTGTGCATGCCAGGCTGAGCTGCAAGGCACATGGTTTTGGTGCCACTCAAGCTCGTTCCCAGCTACTGCAGGCAGCGAGCTCCGGGTTTTGTTTAAAGCAGCTCTGCACCCTTGCCACAGTCTCACTGCGGCAGCGCAGGGACTTGTGCCAACCCTCTCCCCAGCATGTCACACCAGAGTCTGTCTTGACAGGGACTTTGGAGGGAGCTGCATCCCACCAGTGTGAGCCCCATACCCTCTGGCAGCTGGGAGCACCCACTCGGCTGTGCCGCCTCTCCCACGTGCAGGGCACCAGCTCTTCACTCCTCCAGCGTGTGACTTCAGATCAATGGCATTTATGATGTTCTCTGGGGCACTCAGCTGCAGAGCAGGCTCAGGCCAAGGTCATTGCACGCAATCAGGGAGTTGCAAATTAAAACCAGCTCGAGATAAGCTGAAGACAAAAGGCCAACACTACGCTAGCCAGGAACGCCTGGGGTTTGCATTGCTGCTTCTCCAGGAGCCCCAGCACAGCTGCCATGGCCATGGGCACGCATGGGTGCCTCCTGGCATCACCCTGAACATCCCACAGGGTCCAGAACTGGCACCACGGGGCAGGATGCTCTGTGCTCTGTGCAGCACAACCAGCAGGCTTGGCACTTGGCTCTTACCCCTATCCCCAGCCCCACAGATTGTCTGCAGGGCATCTTTGCCAGGAACAGGGCTGGCATATCATGCACCTGTAGCTTGGGAACATCCTCTCTCTGCCACCTACATCTGTCTTTCCACCTGCTTTCAAGCTCTGCCTCTGGGCAGGTCACATCAGTGAGAGCCAGGGCAGGGACTTGGCCACAGAGCACCCTCAGCACCAGCCTCCCCGTTAGCCACCACGCTGCCCAGGCACCCAAAGTGCCCATCGAGTTTCCTTCCTTGCCAATGCCACAGCAGAGGCAGAAGCACCCACCTCTGATACAGCCACTGCAAACAGTGCTCCCCACATGTCCCTACCACCTCCCGAGGCAGGCTGGATACACAGCACGGGGAGGATGGCTCAGAAATACATTTGTGTGTCATGTAACTGACTGGCAGGGCCTTCAGCCCCTGCTCCAGTGGTCTGGAACGCCTCAGGGCTGGCTGCCACCCACGGCCACGCAGCCTGGCTTCTCACGGCCGCGCGCGGCACCCTCCGCTCCTGGGAGAAACCACAAAGCAAAACAAGCCCCTGCCAAAACAACAACGGGAGGAAGAGGAATGTCTGCCGGCAACACAGCTTTGATTGCTTGTGTCCCAGGGCTGGGTTTGATGCTGTTGGCTGTGGAAGCAAGTCAAAAAAAAAAAAAAAAAAATCAAAGGGCCAGGCTCAGATTTCATAAGAATGATAGAGAGCATGGGGATCACTTGGTGCGGCTCAAACTGTGACAGCTCTGAGCTGGGCTGCTCCTCTACCAGCAAACAGCCACCTCTGCAACACAGTCAGCACATGGCAGGGATGGAGAACACTGAGGCTGTGCCCACCCAGTGTCCCAGGAGACGTGGACAGGCCCTGTGCACACTCACCAGCACAGCTCTTGGGCACCACAGGCCACAAAACACAGCCAATGCCAGCAGGAAAGCGCTGGCAGCTGCAGCCAGGCTGCCCTGCAATGCCACGGGAAAGCCCTGTGCCATCTCCCAGGCTGCTGGTCCTGGAGCAAGCAGGGTCCTGGGGGCATGCAGCATGTCAGGGACAAGGAGAGGGGCTGGCAATGGGACTGGAGTCATGCTGGACCCTGCATCACTTGCCAGACCACAGGACAAGCATGCCCAAGTGCACTCACCCGAGGGTGGGCTCATCTCGGGCAGCCTGGGAGCCTGCTGGGCACAGGAACCATCCAGGCAGGGCCCTGTGTGGCTCAGCCCAGCATCACTGGCACTGCTGCCCTCCCACCGCTCACTCTGTGATACCACAGAAGCACTGGATTGATTTTTACAGGACCCTGCTCACCAGATCCTTCCTCGCACCACTGAGGGCTTTTCCATAAGAGGAAATGTTTCTTTTCTGGGTCGCTGCTGAGTTTTTAAAAAAGTGATTTGATTGCTTGTGAAGGGAAAAATGACCCGAAGGGAAGAGAGCATAGTGTTTGGAAGCAGTGGAGATGAGCCCCCGCTCTGTCCCAGGCAGGGAACACGTGTTTTCTCTTCCCTGTGGTTTGCTTTGCCCTGCTCCCCCCTGCTCACAGCCCCCCAGCCACACGCCGACCCCTCTCCAAGCCCTGCCAACAGAGGAAGGTGCCAGGTCAGCAGTTTGTGGGATGCAGAGCAGCATCCACACACACCACAAACAACCAGGGGCAAAGCAAGCCCTCTATCCTTGTAGAAGCAGATTTCTGGGATTTTCATCTGTGCCTGCTTCAGGAAGCAATTTAGCAATGACATGACCTATTTCCCATGCATTCCTAGTCAAACCTGGATCACAACAACAGATAAAACAACTCATCCCAAAATCCAACCGCTCCTGTGTCCTGCAGTGAAGATGCTGCAGGTCCCTCGTTGGGACCAGCAAAGCCCAGCCTGGATCCCAGAGCCTGCCCCAGAAGTACTCACGTGGGCAGGGGTGTGGAGGAGCACTCGCTGTGAGGATACATCCACCTGCTGCTGGAGAAACACCAGCCCAAACCTGGGGGCCAGCTGGAATGGGGGTCACCTCACCCAAGTGACTCTTTTGTTACTGCTACCTGCAGATGTGATCAAGAAGCATGGAAGAGCCCAGCTGTGAGGGCCAAAGGGTCCATCAGCAGCCTGTGCCAGTGGCTGTGTGTCCCTGCCTGCTGGTCCCTGTCCCTGCTCTGAGCCCACAACCTTCCCTGCTGTCCCTGCACTGTCACCAGCCCACACGGGGACCTGGGGACCAAGCAGCCACCCTCCTGTGGCAATGCATCCTCTGATTTTTTTCCCAAATATGGCCATGTCATTCTCATTAAATCACCCCCAAAACTGCAGCTGGGATTTCAGGAATGCAAGTTTCCATTGTGTTTGCCCAATTGTGCTGCCTGGAGGGGCGGCAGGGCTGCAGGAAGGCTGCTGCACCCTTGTGATGGGGGAACAGGCACGATGGACCTTACAGGGCACACCTGGGGGAGCAACAGGAGTCCAGACTGAAAGAACAGGTGCCCAGGGGGGGTTATAGAATCAATCTCAACTTGAGCATCACTGTGTGTCACACCTCATCCACCTGCTGGGCAGGCATCCCAACATAACCCTCCCTGGTGACCACAGGTTTAAAGAATGACAGCCTGCACTGAGCACCCAGGGGACAAATACACTGTGAGATGTTTCTTCCTATGAGGCCACACTTGATCAGGACCAGGACCACAGGGTCTGACCAAGTCCAACTTCTCACTGGTCCTGTAGCCTCAGCCTCATTTCCTGGGCCATCAGCAGCCCTGTCACACTGCAGATTTGTCCAGAAAACCAGCCAAATTCAAGCCCTTTTACATCCCAGCAGTGACACTCCACTGGCAGAAGGTGAACCCATGCCCCAAGACTGACATCCCTGGCACCATTCCCAACCAGGCAACCTCCCTCACAGACCGCCCCTGCTCATCCACAGATAATTTCAGTGCTGTTTTAGATACAACGCTCCAGTCAGCACAGCTTTAAGTGCCTGCAGAATAATTTCTTGGTATTTGTGGCACAAAGTTTACTGGCCACATCCAGGGCTGTGTCTGTATGATGTGCTGCATGATTGAACCGGGATTCTGTGACAAGTATACCCCTGAGTCTGGAAGAGAAGTTGTCAAACCCTTTATCACTAATGAGAAGCTGCTCCCTGGACTGATGAAGATCAAATGGTTCCCAGAAACAAGGATCATTCCTCTCATTAGCTGCTGTGGTTACCGGAGTGGGAGCACTTGCACAATTTACAGAGTTAGAACAGTTTGCTGAGCTCTGGATCTGATCCCTGGGGAGGGAGGAGAGGCACTGGCATGGCAAGGCTGGAGCATGGCAGGAGATGTGCTCCTGCACTGGGGACAGGGTGCAGGGAGCCCTGCAGTCGTGGGCAGGCACTATCTGGAATCCCAAACCCTGCCAGCCCCTGCTAGTGTGACAGGGCTGCTGGTGGATAGGGAAACCTGCTTGGCCAGGTTTTTCCTAATGCTCCAGGACCCATGTGATATCAAACCTGGCCAGATCCTGCTGGGACGGTGCTTCTGCCAAAAAAGTAAGCGGGCTGTTTATAAAAAATCTGGGTTGGGGCTGTTTATCCTCGTTGGTGAGGGGAATGGTTTGTGTTTGGGGAGGGCGGGACAGACGGCGGGACGGATAATTCGATTTGGGTTTTGGCAGGGGACAGGGAAGAGGGTGGGCCTGGGAAAGGCCGTCGGGGCTGGCAGGGGACCGCAGTGTCCCAGCCAGGTCACACCGTGGGTCCCCGCCCTGCCGGCACGGCTCTGGCACCGCTCTCAGGGAGGAAGGGGGGTCCGGGCGGCTCCACTCCCCCGGGGCCACGAGTGAGTCCTCGAAAGTGTCGGCACTGAGACACGGCTGGCCAGGGAACGTCTGACAGCACTGCGAGGGCCTGGCGTGACGCTCTGTCCGGCGGCTGCGTCCCTCCACCATGACTTCATCCCCCTCTGAGTCATCCCCAGGGCGGGCAGGCGGCTCCTCCAGCTGCCCATGGTCCTGCTGCCGACAGACTGACCCTACCGACAGACTGACCTATGGTCCCACTGCCGACAGACTGACCCTACCGACAGAATGAACCATGGTCCCACTGCCGACAGACAGACCCTACTGACAGACTGACCCTACTGACAGACTGACCCATGGTCCCACTTCCGACAGACTGACCCTACCGACAGACTGACCTATGGTCCCACTGCCGACAGACTGACCCTACCGACAGACTGACCTATGGTCCCACTGCCGACAGACAGACCCTACCAACAGAATGAACCATGGTCCCACTGCCGACAGACAGACCCTACTGACAGACTGACCCTACTGACAGACTGACCCATGGTCCCACTTCCGACAGACTGACCCTACTGACAGACTGACCCATGGTCCCACTGCCGACAGACTGACCCTACTGACAGACTGACCCATGGTCCCACTGCCGACAGACTGACCCTACCGACAGACTGACCCCACTGACAGACTGACCCATGGTCCTCCTGCCATGACTGACCCTACCGACAGACTGACCCAACATCCCACTGCTGACAGACTGACCCTACCGACAGACTGACCCATCGTTATCCTGCTGAAAGACTGATCCATAGTCCCACTGCCGACAGACTGACCCTACCGACAGACTGACCCTACTGACAGACTGACCCATCAACAGCTTTTCCCAGTGCAATGGTCGCCCACCTGCCCATCACGGCAGTGTGTGGGAGATGATGGCTTTTCTCCCCCAAGGAGTTCACTGGAAGGAAGTGTATCTGGCATGCTGCAGCTGCTACACTACCACAAGGGCAATGTTACTCCAAAATCAATGCAAACTTACTCTGGAATAAAAAAATCTCACACTCCAAATGGAATAATTATGTGGAAGTAGAGTCACTTTCCTTCCAGCCCGGTTTCAGCCCAACACTTGTGTTCCCACAGCCCAGCAGAACAGCTTCCCAAACAATGAAGCACATGGTCAGATTCAGTGTCCCTGTTATAGAATTTAGAGGTTTCACAGAGAGACAATGAAATACCCTGAAGAGCAACTGCCACAGACCTGAGTTGTATGTACATCAACACAAGGGTTTGTCATTACAAGCTCATGCAAATTTATGCTTATCACTGTACACTGACTATTGGATCAGACTATTTTACCACGGCACAAATTCTTTTTTTGTTTTTCAGTGTGAAACGACGAGGAATCTATTTCTCTTCCCGTCAATTCCCCCCCTCACAGGGTTATATTGCCTTTTCATACACAAACACAGGATTATTTTAGAAATATCTTAATCTCAGGAGCCTCAATATCACGCATCATGACCCATTGGATGTGGTACTTCCACTGAGCAGTGCCATGGAAGGCGGAGTGCTGGAGCATCCTGCTCGGAGTGGGCGGCTGCTCCGTTTTCTGACAAACTGGAAGTGGAAGCATGTGAAGTCCCTGCTCTTGGCAGGAGATTTTTAGCAGTAAGTAGCAGCTTTATGAGGAATATCCTTTGCCAGGGGACCATCAGCCAGGGAGCAGTGGGATTCTTATTTTTTAATGGACTTTTAATAAGTAGGCCACAAAGATAGTCTTGACACAGAGAAGCTTTTTTCTCTGTGTAATTATCTCCCCTTCGCTCTCAAGCTCCCTGCAGCCTCCAACAGCAAATAAGACCACCAACCTCTCTGTGAGAAAAGGAGCAAGAAAGCAGCATAGAGCCACTTGAAATGCTCTTTGTAGCAGATCTCATCTGCTCTCCTCTCATCTGATACAAAAAACCAACCTCTCCTCCCCTCCTCTAAATTAATTAAAGCTCAGCTTTTGGTGTTTAACTACTTGAACCTTTACCAGCAGGAAAGTATGTGCTCAGAGCATGGGCAATGCTGGGAACACGATGCCATGCCTCCATGTGCTGCAGGAAGGCTGTCCACAATTCTGTCTCCTCCCTGCACACTGCCCATCCCTGGGTGTCCTCTGTCCTTCATCCTGTCACCATCTCTGGTTGCTGACACTGGGCAGGCAATGCAGAGCTGGCAGTGCCACATCAGCCCAGTGCTGCTGCTCCTCAGTCCCCACTCCTCACCAGGCCACAGGGAAAACAGAATGAGGGACCTGCACAGGGTTCCAAACAATCCAGGACCCCTTGGGAACAAGCAGGGTGCTGGCTGAGCCTTTGGAACAGGTTACTCCCAAATGAGCACTCCTGCAGCACAGGCAGAGTTTGAGCTGCTTCTGAAAAGACTCACAGAGCAAAATGCCTCCAGGAGCATCCCTCCATCCCAGCCAGTATCTGACCTCTCCCATAATGGTCTGTACAGTCACACACTGACCCACTCTGGTGTGTGAAAGCAGATCCCATCAGCACCACAGCCAGGGGAGACCCTGGCTCGTGAAGAGGTGCAAAGGAGATGCCTCACTGTTCCCACCAGCTTTAATAACATATTCATCCCTTTATTACCTGAAAATGCCACCCTAAAACGAGTCTCTCCCCAGCAGAGCCTTCCTCTGCAGCAGCATGCCCTTCCCAAGCCTGCACACAGGCTCTTCCAGCACTCCCCTCGTGCAGTCTTGCAGGAAATGGATGCAAATACTAGAGGTATCACAGCACAAAGTGTGAATTTCAAAACCCCCCAAGATCTCTGTGGGAGAGCTGCTCCAGGCTGAATGCAGCAGCTGCTGTTCTGCACCTCTCTCCTACTGTGAATCATGCAGCCAGTCCTTGGCTCTTAAAGCTTGTCTGAACATCCCACCTTCCACCTGAGCATCCAACAGCAATGGGAAACATTCCCTGTGCCGCTTCCTCCCAGACTCAGGGGGGCTCCTCTTTCAAAATCAACGACGTTCTGGCTGAGGTCTGCTCCAGGGGAGGTGCAAATTGTTCCCTTTGGTGCCATTCCTACTTGCAAAAACAGTCCTACAGGCGATGAAGCAAGTCCCTGCTTCTAGAGGCTGGCACTGAGCAAGGCTCCAAAGGGCAGCACACGTCCCCACTGCTCAGGCTGGATCATGTGGCTTTAAATCATCGTGGGAAATTCTGCAACCAGCGACACTTTGGGTAATTTCAAACCCCAAAACACAAACAGTCCCTGCTGGGTGCAGGAGGGGCAGGTCTGTGGCTGCTGGGGTAGGTAGGCAGATGCAGAGCAAAGCCTCTCACTCTCCACATTTGCTCAATTTAACACTGAAACCAGAATGAGCTGTGCTAAATGTCTCCACCGCTAACAAGAAACAAATGTGGCCTCATGTTCTAGTTGCTGTGATCTAACAAAACAGACCATGGTAAACACTATAAAAATGTACTGGAGGGAACCACCCTGTGTTTGCTGGGAGAGGGACTGGATCATCTAATAGGGCTTTATCCATCTCTAATGTCTCTGAAAAAAAGAAGGGAAAATTGGGCCCTGTCCATGACATTTGTCATGTGCTAGCTATTCTGATGTCTTAATGCTGCAGAAATCAAATTGGAGTGAGGCTACCTATCCACTTCCCAATCAGGATCTAGGCCCAAGTGCTGCTTTTTATGGCCATGCAGCGTGAAGATCTGCTGATGTCAGTGGTGTCACGGGCCAGGCCAGTTTTTCCATCCTTATTCCCACATTATCTGTGGAGACAGTCCCTCTGTGGCTGCCTCACTCTCCTTGTGACATGAATAATCACTCACTTCATGGACCTGGGGATCCACCAGCAGGACCTGCCTCTGGCTGCAAGCATTCATGCGGATGAGGCACCTTCCCAAAAGGTTAGCACTTATCTGTTCCTGGGTATCATGGTATCAGCAGCAACACTGCCAAGGTCATGTCTAGATCTGTATCTTGGCCATGGTAATGGTAAGGGTTGACTCAGTCACCTGTCCCCAGGCACCTCGTGGTGCCCTGGAATCTGCTCTGCCCTTAAACAAAGGCTGAAGGGTCTCCACTAGCTTTAGTGCCACATCTGCCAGCCCCACAGGAGACCCCCAAGGGGATCTCGGACACCCTATGGCACTTCAGGTGGATTCATATGCTTCTGCTCAGATGTCACTCCCATCCAAGTAATTTTCCTCCCACATCTTCACTATAGGAAGAGCCCTGGCAGGCTCTGCAAGGCAGGAGCCCCACCCAGCTCCCAGGAGCCCTGTCACCATTGTCACCTCAGCTGCCATCTCCAGAGGAATGAGACACAGACCCCACCTGGCTCTTGCACAGAGCTCAGGCTGCGTGGGAACCCCATGCTACTGACACAAAGCCAGGTTTTCCATCTCTTTTTTAAAGCATTTCAGATTTGTTTGTTTTTTTTTTTAAAGACACCGTGGCCTTGGCATGGGGATGGACAAACACCAACTACCATTAAACAGCACGTTCTGAAAGAGGACAAACACAACCCACCAAAGCCTGCAAGCATTATCTCCATGTGAGGAGGGGGCAAAGCACCATCTGGGGGGCTCAGACAAAGTGCTGCAGCTCCTTGCTCAGCCTGACAGATGACACTTCCACGCCTCCTCCAGCTCTTACCTGGCTCTTCCCGCGCCGCCGGTAATTCCTCCTCACGAGGTTCTTGTAATTCTCATTCTTCTTGGTCAGGTAGTAATAGAGGACACAGTCAGCCACCGTCTGCAATGACACGGGCACGTCAGGGAACAGAAGGTCCTGGCCTTGTGCGCTGCTGGTGGGGCACAGACTTCCAGGAGCAGCGCTCAGAACCGGTCATCACCAGGTCTCCTGCTGCTCCTGAGCACCTGCAGCCCAACAGCCTCCCCACACCTCCCTCCCTCAGGCTCCCAGAGCACTGGAGAAGGGGACAGTGCTGTCCTAGTAAAAAGGCTCAGCCCTTCCAAGGACAGAGCAGGGCGGTCCCGCAGGCATGCGGGGATGGAGATGGGGTGCTGAGCAGAGATCACCCCGTGCTGGAGGCAAAGCAGGGCTGACCCCAGATGACCGCAGCAACCAGAGGCAGAAGAAGGAGCTGCCTGTCAGCCTCTGTGAGGTTACAGGAGGCACAACCTGCCACAGCACTGTCAGCTGCTGTTATTTCCAGCCGCTAAGCTCGCTGGCTCGAGCGCGCGCCCCTTTGCTGCGGCCAAACCGAGATCCCAGCACTCGGGAGCTGCCATCCCAACTCCAGTGGCTGGCTCCACAAACACCACCACAGACTGGGCACCTCAGGAAAACCAGGAGTCACAGCCAGCACATATCCTGCGCTCCTGAACAGCACAAAGTGTGCCAGGCTGGGAGGAATCCTGTGCTGAACAGGGTGGGCACCTGAACGCCAGCCTTGGGTACACCTTCACATTCAGGATTAGTGGCTTCACGAAGATAAATTATCCCACAGATCCATCATGCCACGAGTCCTCAGGAGCTTGGGGCAGCTGTGTGTGCCCGGGGGCTGTGCTCACCCCATCCCTCTGCAAGGAGTGGAACCATTTGCAAAAACAGATTGCAACTTTTAAAGTGTTAATTGGATCTCTTTCTAATTTAGCCCTGATTATACACACACACACGCGAACACAAAAACTTACAGTCATCTGTTCCAAGGGCTAAGATCACTATTTTTTTATAATGCAATTTAAAAATCTATTAATTCATTACATTGAGCCATACTTTGCATCTCTCTCCAACAGGATAATGGATGTGTTCTGTATCATAATTACAGCCTGATTTACAAACGAGTACAAATAAAATTAGAAGACATTTTACAGCTTGGAACACAGACTGGATTGTGAGCATCATCCAAGTCCCACCACTTTCGGCTTTATCGAGTGAGAAAGGATGAGGAGCTTGGGATCTTACAGCAGCAGCAGCAGCATGAGGGGGCTGCTGGCCTTCCTTGCTCCTTTGGACAGGAAGGTCAAGGTCTTAAAAATTATCTCCCCAGCCTGAGTTACGAAGAATCAGAGAATAATTTAGGCTGGAAGTGACCTCTGCAGGCCACCCCTGAGAGCAGAGTGGTTCCCTCAGAGTGAGTGGACACTGTGTGTATGAAACTCTGCATGAGGTGGCCAGAGGATTCAAATAACTAAAAGGACCAGAGAAGCAGCAGCTTTCAAATGTTTCTTGCTCAGGAGAGCGTTCAAGTGATGGACATAGCTGTGTTTTCAGGCTGGGTCTGTCCAGGATCTGCCCATATGGCCTGTCCCATGGAAGGCACCTGGCCTTGCTCAGAATGGGACAAGAGACTCACTCCTCCCTCAGGTCTTTCTTTTCCTCAAACCTTTCTTCCATCAGCCCAATTAACAACAAAAACAAAAAGTCCAAGCAGCACAACACACGAGGTCTGGGAAAGGTCAGGCAGTTCCTGTGAACAACTCTTCCTAGCACCAAGGGGAGCTGTGTGTTCTTTCAGGACACCCACCAGAACTGCTGCATGAAATGGGACTCGGTGCACCCTCAAAAACCCCTCTCTCCCTGAACAAAGAGACCCCTCCACTCTGTGCCGGGCAGCTGGGTGCCCACCCCCTGTGTGACAGCCTGGCTGGTGCAGAATGCCTCGGGGAGAAGCTGGGAAGCAGCTCCAGGCAGATGACGGGGTGGCTGTGCCGCCCCCGCGCCAGGCTGGCTGCGTTCGCACCTCCCGAGCTCCCGCAGCTGACTCAGCCCTGGCTCTGCAGGGAGCCCGTCTGGACCCTGCCCGGGGCCTGAGCCACCACCACCACCACCACCCACAGGTGCTCAGCATCTGCTGGCAGCTCCAGCACGAGGGATGGCAGGAGAGGCAGCACAGTTCAGGTTAGAGCCAGGCTTACCTTCCTGTCCAGGAAGGATGCGATCAGGCCGAAGTTCTTCGGGTGCTGCATGAACCTGCAGAGCGAGAGGGAGAGGGTTACTGTGGGTGCTTGCTCTGACCCCCTCACAGCTGGGCTGCCATGCCCTGCGTGCCCAGAGCAGCAAGGCCAGCTCCCAGAGGGACTCTGGGCTTTGAGAAAATATTTGTCTGCTGCTCAGCTTCCCAGAAAGACAGGAACTTTAAATTTAGCCCAGTGGGGCTGGGCTGCTTGGGAGCTTCGATGTGCAAATGTTCATCATGGGGTGGGAGAGGGAAGGGGGGCTGGAAGTGCTGGAGAGCTGCTCATCAACCTGCTTGACCCCATGGCCACCCAAGCCTGTACCAAGCGCAGGCACAGAGGGCAGGCACACCTGGCCAAGACCTCAGGATCTGGCAAGAAAAGGGTGAGGAATTGCCAACACACTCCACATCATGGCCATGGGTGGCCCCAGCTCTGAGCAGGACCCCAAGCCCTGCTGGGCTGTTGGGAGCAGCTGCAAAGGACAGGAAGGGAAACACAAACCCCGGGAGGAAGCACAGAGCTGCCACATTGCTGAGTTGCTCAAGAGATCCCCAGTGGCACAGCAGCTCTGACAAACACCACCTCATGCCCAGCAAGTGGAGGAGCTGTCAGCAAGCTCCCCCCTGGCTCTGGCAGCCCGGGAGAGTACACTGCCTGCTCAGGGGAAGCTGTCCCCACTAGCAGAGATGCCTCCTGCAACAAATCCCTGTGCCTGGCTGGTGTGGAAGCACCGAGGGCCAGCAAGCCCTTGGCAGGAGGTGCTGCTGGCAGCACCGTTAACCAATGCACTGCCAAAGCATGGACAGCCCGGTGAGTGGTGACTTTGTGCCAGGAGAGGTGGCCACCAGCACGGGCTCTGCCCCAGGGAGCTGAGCAGGCAGGGAGAAGCACGTTCAGCACATGCACCTCTGCCAGCTCCCAGGAAATGACAGCCCTGGGGAAATGGATCAAGGCAAAAGGTGGGAGAGCTGTGGTGTGGGTGGAACATGGGCAGGACATGGTGAGGAGCTCATGTCTCCAGCCCTGCCAGTGCCTCCCCTGGGGCAACTGGCACAGCGCTCCCCTGCTTTTGCTGCTCTGTCCCAGTGGAGTCAAGGCACTGAGCTGAACTCAGGGAGGGCCTGGCCAACTCCAGCCATGGCAGCAGGACATGGGTGCTGTCACCCACATTGATGCACAACTCCCATATGGTTTGTGTGGCACCGCAAGATCCCTGTCACCATAACTGGTCACCAGAACAAAAAAGAAACCAGAAATGCTAGGGGGGACAAAAAAAAAAAAAAAAAAGGAAGAAAGCAAACCAGACAGGCTGCTCAGACAACCTGGGGTGAGGGCACAGAGCCAGAGCTGGCTCCTCACTCTGCACACAGCACAAACCCAGGGCTGACCACAGGATGGGGTTTTCAATGATGCTAACACACTGCTGGGGCAGTGCAGATAACAATCCACTCCTTTTCATGGGCCAGGCCATAATGAGAGATGGATGCTGCATTCTCACACTGCCCAGCACAACACAGCCTCAATGCCTGAGCAGCACTCTGCTCCTTCACCAGCAAACCACAGCTTCCCTGGGAGTAGGCCAGCAATGGGCTCTCAGCAGAGACCTGAAATCCTGCCCAGAAGCAAATCAAATCAGGTTCTTCCTCATGGTTATGTTCTGACAGCTAAAATAGTTCAGACCTGGAGCTTGTCAGCCTTGCAGTGCCTGCCTGTTTACTCCAAGAGCCCTGCCAACTGGGCTGAACAAAAGGTTGAACCAAGTTTTCCTGGTCTCAGGAGGAGGCCAGCTCAAGGTCACGATCACGGATGACACAACTCCAGTTCACCTTAAAAACCCAGGCCAGAAGCTGCAGCACAGCAGGCAGCTGGGCTTACCAGCACACCAGGCTGGGGGAGAGCTGGGGCAGGGCTCCCTACACCCTCCTGACAGCTCCTGAGTACCAATCTCTCCAAATGAGCTTTGTGAGAGCCCTGAAACCCTGCTGTATTTCTGCCTCAAGCTCTGCATCACCCCCAGTGATGACACAGAATGCACCGTGCACTGCAGGATGCACACACTGGGTGTGGATTCCTCCAGCCCCATTAGACAGGCACAGCCCTGCCATTAGAGACCAAGTAATTAGCCTTTGCGTCATTTGTGGCAAGCCTGGCTGTTTGGAGTGGCACATTTTAAGGCTAATTAGCAATGAGGATTCTCCTCTATCAAAGGCTTGGAGCCGGTTTGCTTGTTTTGTTCTTTTTCGGTCCATCTTGGCAATTAATTATTTCAGCTGCAAACAGGAGTCCTGACGAGCAGGGAGGAGGAGGGATCTTGGACACAGAGAGGCTTCCAGCATGGCTGGAAATCCCTGGAGCCATCCCCTGGTTGTCCAGAGGCCGGATTAAGTGGTAGTGCTGCTCAGGACAATGTGGTCCTGGTGCACCCATGCACCTCCATGTCCCTCAGGCCCACAGCAGGGAGCTCCAGCAGAGCTCATCCCACTGGAAACTGAACTCCAGCTCTGTTTTCACAGCACACTGGGGGCACCAAGGAGACTCCAGTCCTCCATGCAGACACACCTGGGTCCCCACTGGGCTATGGGATACAGGGGAATCTGGATGTGAGACCAAGCTGAGCCCCCATATCTTGGCTGACAGCACAGTGGCACCCAGAGAAGGAATCAGTGACTCCCCAAGTGATCTCACTTGATAGAGCCAAGCTGTTCTCAGGCACTGCTTGCAAACAGGAGAAAGCACCACAGCCAGAGTCTGCACGTGTGTGATGTGGGAACGCATCCATGGAAACAGCAGCCGGTGGCAAATCCTGCAGACAGCAGGATGGAGCACTGAGGGAGAGCACCAGCTGGAAGCTGCAGCCTGAGGGGGTCTACATAAGGGGCTTGGATGCTGACAGCCCCAAAAATCCCCTGGACACACAGTGCCCAAAGGACAGCATGAAAATCCAGAAAGGCAATGTGTATGGAGTGTTGGGTTTCCCTGGTGTTATCTTTAAACTGTCTGATACAATAGGGAGTGCAAAAGGTGAAAAACTTCCTGTTCTCATCCTGCCACAAGCAGCAGCTTTCCCCCCCAACCATAGAGCAAGGCCTGAAGTTTCTGTGCATCACCAGGTTCAAGGTAACACAGCAATTTGGGATGTGTCTGTGGGGACCAGCCAAGCCCTTGGGATATTCCTGCAGGGATCCTACCCACACTCCCCGGGGCTGCACAGACAGAGCTGTGGGGGCTGCACTCACTTTTCCCGGAAGGTTTCCTTCTCCTGCTCGCTCCACATGTTCATCACCTGCCTGTCCTTGTAGACCTTCATGGGGTCATCCATGAGGCCGTTCATGTTGATGAATTTGATGCGCTGCTGGTCGGCATCGTAGAGCATGGGCGGGATGACGGCGAGCTGGCGCATCTGCTTCTCCAGGTTCTTTGGGGAAAGCACACACAACAGTTGGTCAGCACCACAGCCCCGCGGGGACTGCAGGGGACAGATGTTCCAGAGGAAAAGGACAGGAGGAGGAACAGGAGAATTCAAAAGCAAGCACTAGACAGCTTTATTGCCGGAGTAATTGTAAATTAAACGCTGAAAGAGGCTATCGCTGTCAGCCAGGAAACAATTAATCTTTCATTTTGGAATAAAAGGCTTCAAGATCCTGTGTGGAAATGTCTGACTTAAGTGAATCCTGACCATGATGAGAAACAAGTCAAAGCAGCAGTGGCACAGGGAATGCTGATCCCCTCCCAGCCTCCTAAAGTCCCCTTCCAACTGTGAGGGAAGGGGGCCAGCTTTGCAAAGCTTCCTGAAAAGGTGGGCAGAGGCAGACATCATGTTTCCCTTGCACAGGAATTGTTCCAGGAGGTTTCATGTGTCACTGAAATGAGGCTGTCATTCCTTACTGCAACACCCCGGGACATAATCTGATGCCTCTACTCCATCCTATGGAGCACAAAGTTCATCCAAAGCCCCAGCTGCACACCAGGACAGGACAGACTGGGCACACTGGTTTCCTTAAGTATTTGCAACAGAGAGGCCAATGTGATGTCTCATTTGTGCTGTGTTCTGCTCAAATGCCAGGACTGTCCCTTTGGCTGAGCTGCTGGTGATCCCCTGGCACAGGCCACCCCCTTTCAATTGCACCATCAGTCTAAGTCCTCCCTGTCACCTGGGATGTCACTGCTCAAACTCCAACCCTTGACCCAGGAAGGCCAGGTCTCAAGTGCTGCTGTTTCAATTGACAGCCAGATGCTGGTTCCTGGGAGAACAGTCATGGCCAACCCTTCCAAGAAGCTGCTGACTCCAGCCTGCCCAGTGCTGCTCTGCTTCCCTGCGGTGCTGATCAGACCCAACCTCCTCCTCCTCCTCAAGCACATCTCTCTGCACAGATATGGACATTTCAACACGTGATCACCTTCCCCATCCTCACTAGGACACCTCCTGCTTAGAAACTGGCTGCTCCAGATGCCTCCTCATGGTGGGAGGTGAGGGACAGCTCTCAGCTGGAGCATCAACCTGGCTAACTGCAGACTCCCCCTGGTGACAGGAGAAGCCCCTGTGCAGAGCAGAGAGGATGCTGGTGGGAGCTGAGGGCACAGTGCCCCTCAGGGTGCTGAGTGCTGCCACTACACCCCACCAGCCAGACCCCCCTCCTCTCCAGCAATGTGCTGGGGCAGAGCTGGCCCTGCTGCCAGAGATGATCCCCAGCTCTCACCTCCCTGCTCCTTCTGACCCTGTGGAAGAGCTGGAAGCTCCTTAAGGCCTCCTCTGAGACATGCAAAGCAGATTTGGGGCTCAGCAGGAGTCTGTTGGGGTGGAGTTTAGCAGCACACTGTGCAGGGGGATGGAGGGGATCAGCTAACTCTCCTCTTGGCCAGCACCTCTGCAGGGCTGTGAAATTCCACTCTGCTTCCAAGATCCATGTCCTCCACGCTGTCACCTTAACTGGCTCAGAGCAAAGTGCCTGGGATCCCAGAGAGGGATCAGCCGTGGTGCACAGGCAGCAAACATCCCAGCTATTGCTGGGCAAGGGCTGCTCTCCCCTCCCAAACATGATCCATTCACTGCAGCTCGCCTCCGTGCCAAGAGAGTGGAACCCTTGTGAAACCAGATCCAAACGAAGCCGAGGTCACAGGGATGTTTCAAGATGAATGGAGCACTCCCAGAAGATGTGGGCCAACTGGCTCACGTACAAACCATTCATTCCATAGGATTCCCCTGTGTCAAGTCACACAGCCCATTCAAAACAAAACGAAACAGAAAAACCCCTCCACCCAGCAGCCTGGGTGCTGGCTTCCTGCCCCTTCCCCTTCCCATCTTCACTTCCAGGATAAACCACAGCCAGGAGGTGTTTGTGGGGTGCTACCTAGGATGAGCAGCACGCTGGGGTTTCAGGCCCCTAAGAGACATCCAAATGCTGATAAACCAAACCTACTGGCCACGTTTTGCTCCATGTTTTGCTCTGGCAGAACCACTGAACAGCTCCATTACATCTCTCACATAGCTGGGAAAATGCTGATGTGTATTAAATAAACCTCTGACTTTGGATCTCATCCAGAAAATGTCTGGGATCATGGCAACCTCAGTGGGACCTAAAGTTAGTGGGATCTTGCACAGGACTCCACCTGTGGAGACCTGGCAGTCCTGTCTTGGCTTCCTCAGAGAAGACAGAGTGAGGGGTGAAGAGGAGGAGGAAGGGGAAGCTGCTCTCACCTCTTGCTCCGAGAGGCCGTCGATGATTTCGGACACCTCGTGCTCGCTGCGCGCGGCTGACATGGAGAGCCCGCCACTGCCCCTCTGTCCTACCCTGCTGGGAAAGGGCAGTGGCACACTCAGGCACTGATGCTCCACTTCACAAGCAGCAAACCACGTTCAAGAACATTTGACCTCCACAACAGCCATATCCCATAACGTTCCACCCAGGCCACCCCCTCCCACACTGTGGAAAAGGCACCTGCGTTTGGGGCTCACAGGTCAAGAGCACCAAAACCACTTTCCTTACCTGTGTCAACTTCCTGGACTGCTAGAACACAAGGACATTTCACGCCCAACCACGCTCTCCCCCACATTTTCTCCTACTCACCCCACCACAGCAATGGCACAAAGGTGTTGGTGTCAGCACTGAGCCATTAGCACTGTGCCACCACATCTGGTTTGCAAAATGCTGTGGGAAGTTTCAAATCAAACCCATCCACTGACATTTTCCCCTTACAGTAACAGCCACACAACCCAAGGAATTACAACTTTTCTTATTAAGCAGGTAAAAAATTAAAGCTTTTCTCGGTACCATTTTTCCCTTTCTCTTTCAGACAAAATAAAGCCATCAGTTAGGAAGTTTGGACCCACCCAGTTGTTAGTGGGGCACAAGGATGGGATGTTGGCAGAAGGGTTTAGGTTTTCTGCGTATCAGGTGACCCCAGGCAAGGTGCCAGGGCTGAAATGGGAAGGACAAGGAGTTTTCAGCAAAAAGGGTGGAGATCATGAAATCGAGTCTTCTCCTGGCAGAAAACAACATGACCTCAATTGCACTTCCAATGAAGAAAATGGACAAGGGGTGGGAGAGACGGGGGACATCCCTTCCAGTGAGACATTTTGCTCCCTTCATATTGTCTGTGGTCATTTCAACAACCTCTGCAGATGTTTCTGCTCCCATCAAAGCATGTGCATGTAATAAATCATCAACGTGACCAAATGCACCTGCAAGTTTTGTACATCTTAATCTGGGCACAGCAGTGAGGCAGGAATTAGGGCTGTCCCAGCCAGCTGGCCAGCACAGGGGAGCTACCCCTGGCCCTGATATGGCCAGCTGGGAGGTGAGACAGGCAGTCACATTGCTGACATTTTTTGCTCCTTTTGGCTCTGTATTGAGCCACCCTGGGGAAAAAGCAGCAAGGCAGATGATTTGAGCCTTTGAGTTAAAGGACTTAAGCCCTTTGCATTTTCCGAGCTCTGCCACGCTAGCTGGTCCTTTTCTTGGACGTGGTGTGGTGTGATAGCCTTTTGTAATTTAGTTGTTTTCATTACTTAAGGCGAAGGCTTGCTTGTGGTATTGGCCTCACTTTTCCTATCCTTTCGTACTGGGAAGAGTTCATCATAGATAGAAACAGGGGAAAAAGCAGCAAGACTCTCATCTGTCTGCTGCCTTCTGCCTTTGACTGGAGAGGGAGAAAAGGCACCGAGAGCCACCCCAGCCCGCTCCTCCCGCTACCAAACCCACACCCATTCCCAAAGAGAAAAGAAAGGCTGTCTGATACCAGCTCAGCCCCTTCCTACCGCTTCTCCTCTAACCTCTGCATGCGCTCTTGCAGCTCGCGTTGCTTGCGGATCTCCGGGAATTGCTTCTCATAGTATTCCCGCACTTTGCTCTCCTTGGCACGCCGCCGCGGGTTATTCTCGATGCGCTCCACTTTCTTTTCCCAGGCCTCCATCAGCTGGTCATAGCGCTGGCAAAACTTCTGCTCCTGAAAGGGCAGAGGGAGAGAGGGAGCTCAGAGATGTGCCTGGGAAGGGCAACTCCTCCAGGCCTTGCCCTCGATGGCTGCTCAGGCTGAGTGTGAGTCATGTTGCTTAAAGAAATACAATTTATTAGGACATGGACAAGCTCCAGGGCCTGGGGCCAACCCAAGGGTGAATTCTCAAAACAGGCCATCAGGTACCCTCAGGCTCTTTCCTTCCAGACCCAACATGTTTGGTGGCAGCAGGACTCTTACCCAGCGTGGCTCGGCCCACCCCTCACATCTGCACATCTCACTGAGCATCCTCTGGCCCAACAGGTGCTTGGTTCAGCAGCCAAAGGCCCACACCCCAGCAGAGAGCAAGGTGCCTGCCTGAGGCCACTGAGCAAGGAGAGACTGAGACATGGCCTTGGGAGGAGGCACAGGGGGCAGGAGAGCCGGTCTCCATTGTGTGAACAGGGTGTGCAGGGCCATAATTTTGGAGCCACCAGCTCACCATGCTGGGGAGAGCTTGCCATGGTGCCCAAGGCCAGGCACCCCTTCCTACCCACACACACCAGCTCCAGCAGTCACAGCTCTGTGCTGGCAATGATGATGGGATTGGGACCATGGGGCAGCTCCATGCAAGGGCCTGGCTCCCCAAAATCAAGACCCAGGCACCCAGCCCTGGCCCACAGCCATATGGTGTGGTGGCCTGGCCACACACTCAGCTCCTTCACTGTCCTAAAAAGCAAAAGTACTTTTCCTGCTGCTGCTCCTCTTTCTTGGCCCATGTGACAGGACCAACACATCCCCACCAACAGCAAACCCAGGCTCTGCCAAAACATGGCAGTGCAAAGGGTTTCCACACCCTGACCCCCTGGGTGACATCCTCATGGCACACCCACCAGGTCCAGCACTGCACTTCTGACTGGTATTTATGGGACAAGCCTGACAACACTGAAATAAGATTTGCAACACAAATGAGTCTCCTCCCATTACACCCCAAATCTCTTCTCCCTCCTCCAGCCACACTCTTGCTGGAGGAGAACACCCACACACAGGGAAGGTCCCTGGTGGGAAGATCCCTGTCTGGTCCCTGAGAGCCACCACAGTGGCAGCAGTGCCCAGCCTCAGCTGAGAGCAGCTGGGGCACCAGAGGGGTTTTAGGGTTTCAGTTTGTGTCTGACAAATGCCTTCCAAGCCCCAAATCAGGAAGTGAAAGCAGATGTTGCTCTAATGGCAAACCCCAGGTCACTCCTGACCCTGACACCGCTTTCCAGAATGGGTGGCTCAGCACCAGCACACTCAGCACTACAACAGAGACACAGGGAATCCAGATTTCAAAGAAAAAAACTCATCTCTTGCCACCACCGCCCTATGACCAGAAGTCTGAGGCTGCAGGATTTCCCAGAGGCACTTTGTTCTCATCTCGTTTGCTCTTGCCCACAAAGAAAGATTAGGAGAGGTAAAAAAACCCCAAACCATGGGAAATGCACAGCAATCTGCAGCCCATGTCACACCAATCCTGGCACATGGCAATAATCCAAGAACAGCAACACATCTTTGATCTCCTTGGCCTTTTGGAGCACCTCAACAATAATGTGAGGCAGACAGAGCACCTCAAGCCCCAGAGCTGAGCCAGATTAACATTTTCCCCTGCAAATAAATCAATTCCCACTTGCGTGCCTGGAGCCAGGGACTGTCCTGCCCTGCATGGATGCACAGGAGGTGCTGGGGTTCCACCAGGAGCTGAAGGAAACAGCCACAAGATAAAAACAAGGAAGGAGAACAGAAATTAAAATGCCCTGAAAGCCCACATGGGGTATCTCACACTTTGGGCGAGGAGCTACAGGTAACACCAACAGCCTGCGGCAGCTTGGCAGAATCACAGCTGCTGCTTTTCACCTCTCCCAAAGCAATGCCATCAGCCCCCTGAAAACGAGAGCTCCCACCCTGCCAGAAAATCTGCTACATCCTCCTGCTTTCAGAGCATCACATTTGGGAAGAAGCTAAAAATACCCCATGAAGTTTGTGAAGCTGGTGCCCGGCGCTGCCAGCCCGCGGCACGGCCGGGAGAGAGCCCAGCACGAGGGCTCGGGCTGGTGACAAGCCTTGAGGCTTTGAAAGGTTTGTCATTCCCCGTGGGAATGAGCCAGTGCTGGGTCCCACATTGCCACCACCCCAGCAGAGCCACCTGGCACAACCCTGGCTGCTTCACAGCCAGCAGGGCGGCTCTTTTTCCTCCTTTCCTTCTACTCCTTGGAACAACTCGACAAAAGCTTTATCCAGAATTCCTCTTCTAAGGAACTGGCATTTGAAGATGGAAAAAGCAACATCAGTGTCACGCTGCTGATCCCCCAGGAGCTCACACCCTGGCAGCAGGGCAGCAGTACCAAAGCTTCCCCCTGGCACAGCTCTGCCCTCCAGACTATGGCTTCACAATGAACTGGCTGAGCATTTCCTGAACTCCCAACCATGCAAACTTCAGCTGGGCTGGGCTGCAGCATCCCCATCCAGTGCTTTTTTGCTCCAGCTGGGACATACGCTCCCTGCAATCTCCTGCATCCTTCAAAAGCCAAGATTACAGACATCCTACAGCCCTGCAAACTACTCAGATCATCACAGCTCCACCACCAGGAGAAGCTCCTGGTCAGGCACTTCAGGAACAGAAACATCTATTCCTTCTCTGTGCTTCCTCTGAGCAGCTCTAAGCAAGCATGTCCACTCCTGAGCAACCATCTGTGCTGGCTTTTGGCAGGGCTGCCCCCTCCGCTCCCCTCTCCATCACAGCAGTAAGTGACAGCGAGCCCAATGGGACCTGACAGGGATCTAAAAATGGATGGATAGTAACGCTGCCGTAGTAGCTGAAGGCAGCTCGTGGGCTGTGCCAAGCCCCAGCCCTCCCACAGCTCCAGGGAACAGAGCAGCTCTCTGGAGGGAGGAGAAGAGCGAAGGTGACAGGAGGAACCAGCCCAATTCCTCTGCAAGCCCCGTGGTTTTCTTCCCTTGGCTGATGGAGACAAACCTCTCGCACCCAGAACAGCTCCCTTCACCATTCCCTCTCTGCATCATCACCCTGGTGGCAATTAAATGTCTTCTGCTGTGCTGACCTCAGTGCAGGCAGGAGGAAGCCCTGTGGATCCTCTGGGATGGGGCTCTCGGGGCTGGACCCTGCTCTGACCCTGCTCCAGCCAGCCCCAGGCAGCAACAATGCCCCAGAAAGTAAAAGAGCCAGAAAGAAACACTGGCATGTGGATGGGCTTTGCTAAAAATAGGGTCTGCTACAAAATAGGCAGAAAAATAGCTAAGCATACCCATTTTGCAAACAGAATCAGCAAATGTATTCACTTTGCAAATTCAGCAACCGTATGTTGCCTATTTTGTAGAATAGGCAAAATGCTTCCCTAAACTGAAAAATCCCCTTTCAAGGACACTGAATAAACTGGCTGGCAGAAATTCACCTATTTTGCATGACAGGCGACTTTACTGCAAGTCGTATTTTAGGAACTGTGCTCTTGCAGCCTAATTAAACCTTTTCCCCCAGCTCCTTGATATTCACACAGAGCAACTCACTCCAGGTTTAGCACAGTAACCAGCCATTTCCACCAGAAAGCAGTTCCTGGGCACTTCCCTCCTGCTTCCAACAAAATCACGTGGTGCTTTGCAATCCCTTTTTTGAGGAAGGGAATATTGACCCACTTCCCACCATGCAGAGACCTCAGCTGCAGGAGGGGAGGTGCCCAGAGCATCATCCGACTGCCATGCCACATCCTGATGGAGTTGTAAGCCTCGTGGCCTCTTGCCCTGGTAGAAGCTTTATCATGAACAAGTCTAAGTGAACACGTATTTGGACACAAATGGGAGACACAACCATTCTTTGGGAATGCAAGGTCTGTGGCTTTTGGAATGCTGGTAGAAAACAGCATGAAAACAGAAAGCACGAGGAAGGAAAAGAATTATTCAAAATACATTAGAAAATAATGTGAGATCTGCCTTAGAAATGTACGTATTGGAAGTTACTTTTAAAGGTACAGCCTTCAAACCACTTTCCAGGCTTGTTATTTTGAATTTTTCCAACAATTCCTCCCAGTTTTGGCACTTCTGTCCAAAAGCAGCCCTAAAGATGCTGAGAAAACCTACACCATTGCCAATGCAAGACACTAACACTGGCTCTTGAGCTGCCTCAGGACAGAGAACACCAGTCAGGAGACAGTATTTACATTTTCCTTGTGAAATGTGAAGCCCTGTGAGCTGAATCACCCATCACTGAAAGACACTGCAAAATCCACCTGCCTGGTGGGAGCCACTGGTTTTCCTGGCATTTCCCTTTCTGTGCTGGCTTTGCCTTTCAGCTCCTGCTGGGAACCACTGCAAGTGTCAGCACCAAAAATGTACAAATTCTGTGAAACCCACTTGAACTTTCTCCTCTAAGAACTGCAGACTTGGCAACAAATGCCTTTGAAGCCTCATGATCAGCCTTGCCCCTTACCCAACCAGGACCTGTGTCCTTAAAGGTCACTGGAACTCTCTTGCAGGCAACGCTGCCTAGAAACAAACTGGCACGGAGCTTGAATTTTGTTTTTAAGCCACAAATTCCTAGAACATTGCTCTGTGGTCAGCTGGAAGGAGGCAGAGCAGCCTTCAGACCATTTACCCGAAGCAGAGTCAGCTTGTTTCACACCTCTCTTAGGGTTCAATTACTCACAAACCAGACATTTATGCTGTGAATACGCTTTCTGAGATCAGTGATGGGCTCTGCTGTGATTAAGCCATCCCCAAGTGTTTGCTCTGTGGGAGGCACATGCAGAGGGAGGTGCTGCCTGCAGCAGGCTCTGGGACCTCTCCTTCACATGTTATTTTAAGCAGGAGAGATTCCACAGTAATTTAACAGGCAAAGTACAGAGTACCAGCACCTCTCTGCTGGAAATCATCCTTTTCTTTCTCACATAATAAATTACGCTCTTTTATACATAGAAAATAAGGTCTGAGGGAATCACTTACCCACTGTTTGCGCGCATGATTTCTCCTCTTAAAGTATAAAATTAACTTTTTCCGCATTGCCTGGTTTCTGTAAAGAGAGAGAGAAAAAAAAGATGAGATCTGATTAACGAGGCGGCTGAAATACACAGCCTGGCTTTCCCCACTCCCAAAAGAGTGTGCAGCACAGTTTCCACCTTAACTTGGAATTGCATCAACTTGAGAACAGCAAATGCTCTTATCTCAGACCTGGAGCCAGCTTAGAGAAAGACCAACAAACCCTCTGAGACCAGGAACTTCACCCACATCTGTGGGCAAACCAGGACTAAAGTTGAGAACTAAATCAATAAAGTCCCACTGCAAACCTTCCCCGTGTTCTCAGCAGCACACGTGGGCAGACACTCAGCTCTGCATCTATCCATGGGTCAGGCTGGTCCTTCAATGATTTCACACTGTTCTGCAGAACCCCAGTGGGTGCCCAGGAGCTGGGGGGCTCAGGCCAAGCTCTGCATGGCAGGAGGTGGCACCCCCGAGCAGAGACTGGCACACCCCAGTGCCCAGATCAGCAGCGATGGGGATGTCAGAGCACACGCGTTCCCCCAAGGGCCCTGAGGCCCTGATAAGGAGGCAGGATCACAGCAGGGCTTGCAGCACTTATCTCCTGACCTCTTGCTTCCTTGGAGCTGTGCCCGACAGAGCTGCAAACAACCAGCCAGGAGAGTTCAGCCACTTGCAGAATTAGGACCTCAAGGGGGAATCCGGCCACCACAACCCCAACCATCCCGGTCTCTGCCCAGACATCCCCTCACTTTCTTCTTCTTTCTACTTTCTAAAGGCAGCGTGAAAGAACTGCTCAAAGAGAAGTAGCACAGGAGCAGAACAGTGCTGAAAAGGCTGCAGGAACTCCCAGAGCCTGCATGAGCCCCAGAGCTGAGCTCCTGTGGCTGTTCCTGTTGCTAATATTCACAGCAATAAAATCTCTAGGTAAAAGGTAGAGACCAGGGGCAAAGGAGTTTCCTTAAGTCTTTTATCCCGATTAAAGGCAGAGCTGCAGTGTGTAATTACTGATCAGGAGCTTAGCAGTCTCATGTAGGCATGTTCTGTGGGATTTAGCCGAATGAAGAGACACCCTTGCTGCTTCCTCATTCCCCTCCTGTGTGGCTAGCAGGAAGGGAAAAGCCACCCTCCTGCCCTTGTCAATCCCTCAGCATAATGAGCAGCAAAAAGGATTGTTTGGGAAGGGGCAGAGGGCCCAGATCACCTAGAGAGAACTGGGGACAGTCCTGGCTAAGTTTAGGAATGGAGAACATTGCAGAAAGCATCAACATTTTTCCCTTTTCAAACTCTGTTCTTGCTACACCACTGAACCATGCATGGGCACTCACAGGAATGACAGTGACCCCACAGCAAGGGCTGCCCTGGGAACCACAGCTCCCTCCAGCACTGGTTTGCCAGCCCCAGCTCTCCACACGCTCCTGCATCCCTTCACAGCACACACTGTGAGCTTTCCTCCACTTCCCCAGCACCGTGTGGTGCCTCAGAGGGCAGCAAACCCTCCCACAGAGACCCAGCCAGACAGATTTCCTTCCAAGGTTCAGCTCTTTGCGAGGCTCACTGTGCCCAACAAACACGTTCCTGTTTGTTTGTTTATTCCTGATCCTAATGGAAGCTCCAGCACAAGGGAACCTTTGGGGTAGTGCTAATGATGATCCTGTGCGAGATGGGTCCTGGATTGTCCCTTGGGGCCAGCCCAGCTAAATCAAGCCCTGCCCTCCCCATGGGTGACATCCAGGGGCATCCTGGGGTTCTGACACGCTGCTGCTGCTGCTGGATCTGCTGCACAAGTTCTTAGAAAACAGGAGAGCAAATGCAGGAAATCAGCAGCTCTTACGCAGCTGATGGGTTGCCTTGAGTTGTGCATCATGGCTGACCTTGAAAGTGCGAATACAGGCAAAGGCTTAATGGCTCTGCAGCTGCAAAAATCAGAAATGCCTTGAAAGCCAGTGTATGTTTACCACCACCAAGGCTGAAGTAATCAAAGAGTGAAAGGATTACAACAACAACAAACCCCCTCATGCCCTGAATGTTTTTGCCACTTTATCTTTTCGTTTTGTTTTGTTTTTGCATAAGGTCAACCTTTCAAAGGTTAATACAATCTTGGTAAATATAAATAGGCTTCACAGTTTATCTTGCTACACGTACTGCTGTTACTTAGAAACCATTTGCAGCGAGGTTAATTCGGGCCATGTGTCTCCCAAGCACACGCTGTGCTCCCTGGGCAAATCAGCCAGCCCAGCACGACTGCTGTGCACAGGGAGGAAGGTGAGGGCTGTCTGCTGGGAGCTGGGCATGGAAACAACCACTGAGGAGTGGCACATGGCAAGGGCTGCTCCTGCAAGGTGCCAGCCCTCCTCCCTTCTCCTCCTCCCCTGCCCGAGTCCTGCGGTTTGCTGGGGAAAGCATCAAGGATGGAGACCTGAACTGCATGGGGGTGAAGAAATCAGGCAGCTCCCAGGCAGGAGGAATGGGTGCTCCTTAGATAAAGCAACAGTGACTCTTGTGGGCAGTTGAAAGTATTGCTGGGCTGGCCTGTCACACCACACCGGGTGGGGAGGACGTGTGAGCTCCCTGCCTTATCCTCAGCAGTGTCCCTAAGGAATGGGCAGGCTGGGACAGACACAGAACCCCCCAGCTTCTGGTGAGCTGGTGTTCAGAGGCTGCCAGATGGCACATCCCCATCCTTGTGGTCAACAATTCATCTGTGGATGGAGCCCATCTCCACTCCTGACCTCCCTGTGCTGCAGAACTCATCCTCTTCTCCCTGCCCCACTGACTGGTGAGCCCCACAGAGGAGCACAGCTCTCAGAGCCAGTCCCCAAACCACCAGGTGAAACCCATCTCCCACTGCCAGCACAGCAAAGCCAGCCCTGGGGCAGGCAGCTGCTTCCACCTTCACTGGCTTGGCCCAAGGTTGCTTTTGTTTGGTGTCTTTCACAATGGAGCCAGTCAAGGAGAGAACCTGAACCTCTGACTTTTGAGCCACCTGGCCCAGGTCCACACGGGTCCTTCCTGGGGCTGATGTTAAAAGGATGTGGGTGCACGCATGCGTGTCAGGGCTGCTGTGTACCCACGTGGGGAGCTGCCAAAGCCCTGGAAAAGGCTCTCAAAGGACACAAAGAGCTGATGCACGGCAGCACACCTGGCCAAGCCTGGGGAGACCTTCAACTGGTGCGAGACGAGATGAAAGGAAGTTTGCTATTTGAGCAAAGCTAATCAGGGGTATTTAATTACACAGGAACGTCTTTCATCAGCCAGAGCAAACAAAGTAGGGACAAAACTCAAAGAGTGATGGGAAGGAGGCAGCGAGCAGCTGGCAAAGCCATTGTACAGCAAGATGGATCACACAGGCAAGGGTAGGAAACCGAGGAAGCTCCAGCCAAACAAAGCACAGGGAGATGAGAGATCTCCAAACCAGGAGACCTGAGGAGCACAGCAAGAACACTCTCCTAGAGGCAATGGAGACCCAAACAGCTCTGTCCTCCCCTCTTCCACGCCTGCTCGTGTGCAGGGTGGTGCCAGGATCCCCAGCTGCAGCTCAGGGCAGTCACTGGCTCCCTGCAGGCACAGGACTCCCACGGCGAGGGCAGGGAGCAGCTCACCCTGCTCACAGGTCACTGCACTCATTCCCTGCTTGCTCTGAAATGGCTGCAGCCACGGCTCCAGCTGCTAACACACTGTAACCCACTAACCCCAAGGCAGGGCACGCTGCTGGAAAGCCAGCTGTTCAGAGCAGCTCCTTGCAATATTTAGAAACACTTTCTGGGGAAGAAAAGCAAAGCAGATCTTTAGTTATTTACCCCAGAGCCCCTGGGCACCGGGATGGACTAAACCCCCAGCACCATCAGTGCCTCTGAGGGTGAAGTGGCAGAGGTTTGTAACTCTGGATGTACCAGGAGGCTGCTGGTGCCCAGAAACACCTCTGCCATGCCCTGAAGCCCAAACTGACAACACAAGCCCAAGTGCTGCAAGTTACTCCCCCCCCCAAACCAGTATTGGCTTTTTACTGGCAAGAGGAAGAAGCAGAAGGTAGCAGTGTGTGTCTCCATCATTTAGTAATTCATCACTAGGTAATCTGCTGCCTTGGTGCATGCCAATAGAGAATAAAAGAGATGAGAAACCTTGAATGGGATGAGCAGGGAGCTGCTAGGTGAATTTCTAATGAGGAAAATGTCTACAAGCACTAATAAAAAGACCTAAAGAGAATGCATTAGTAATGACAGGGTTTGAAAGAACATTTGTGTTACATGTCAGGCTTCAACTATGAATTTAGAGGCAATCCAGTGCTACTAAATCCCCTAAACAGCAAGTAATGAAAAGATGACTTAAATTTCCCAATGTGAAAAGTGATTTGGAAAGCCACAGTTTGAGATTTTCAGAAGACAGCTGTTCTGCTCTTTTGGGGGGGCACTTAGAAAACAAAAAGAGATTCAGAAGCCCTGAAACCTCTGTGAAAATCCTGACTTCAGATTTGGATTCTGCAGAGGCAGGTTTCCTGCCCTCTCCCCAAGAAGCTCTCAGCTGCAGACAGGAACCCAGATGTGCAAATATTAACAGTGCACTCAGCTCTGCTGCTGCTGGATCTGGGCACGTGAGAAAACCCAAATCACAACAAGCTCTCCATCTGCTTTAACTGTACATTCAGAGAGGTTCTCCAACACCTCTCTAAGCGTCTTGAGGGGGACACAGCCTGGTTTCACCCCAGCATTCCTGAATTTCAGTGTAAAGCAAGGAGAAGTTCTTGAAGGGGAGGCTTAAAGCAAACCCTGTGAACAGCACCTTGCATGCACTTACTCTGGGCTATTCCCTTTGCTTTTTGTCTGCTTTTTCAAGGCTCAGGGAAGCTCACATTTTGCTTTCAGATACAAGTCTCACAGAATATGATGGCAAGATGACTGCTTTGGGGAGGGGGAGGAGAGTCCTGCCGGGTGTTTTTCATGGCTGACCGAGCAGGAATCTCCTGCCTAGAGAGGAAGGCCCCCTTGGAGAATATCTCTTCAGACAGACAGCAGGTAATTGATCCTGCTCATGTGAACAACATCTTGTCATTTTTCAAACGCTTGGAGGAAAGAAGGTTAATATCTCTGGAGCCTGAGCCTGGGGAATGCGCAGAGTCACTGCAGTGGCAGGGTGGGAAGGGCAGCTCTCATCCTTGTACAAACCAGCTGGCAAAGCCCTGAAATAAAGACCTTGACCAGAGGCACTGGCGCTTCACTGGTGCACCAACATATTCTGCATTTGTTGTATTTCATCAAGATGTAGGAAAATGGTCTTTTGTAGCCTTCTCAACTGATGCAGAATCACTCGAGTGGTTTCCAGCTGTGCTCAGGGCTGTGATGCATCTTGGATAAACTTTTCAGTCTGCTGCAAAGCCAAAAAATTCTCACCTTGAAAAACCACAGGGGCAAAGCTCACCCCATCCCTATGAAATGAGGGCACTAAATGCCCTCTTGCCCTCCTCTTTCTTCATGAGGGGGTTGCAGAGCCCTTCTCTCCAACAATGCAGGAATTGAAAACAGAAAGGACACGGTCCCATCAAAGGTAGGTCAAGGCTTTGGAACAAACCACTCAAGGGTGCCTTGGATCCCACAGCAGATGTAGCATACAAAATTAACCATGTTTGCTCGAAGCCTGCACTCACAGGTGAACCAAAGGGACCGTGCAGGCGAGGAACGGAGCACAGCCAGGCAGCTAAATAGGACTTAAAAGCTTTTGAAGCTGCAAACACTGGAATGAACTGGGGCATGAAATTAATTTTAACTGCACTGAATAGGAGACAGGCCATAAAACTCCATGAATATAAGAGACCGGTAACATTTCAGTAAGAGTAGAAATTCTCCCGGTAAGTCCCCAGCCAGCTCTATTAGCATACGTGACTCATCCCAGCTGAAAAGCAAAGCAAACAAGAAGGGAGAATTAAATGAGTGTTGCAAGGCACAGAGTATAGCTGTGGAGAAATCGAGGAATCCTGGCTTTCTGATATTCAAATGCCTTCCCACTGACACTTGCAAACATTCAACTGAGAATAAAAAATTCACACTAAGAAGCATTTAAAAACAAAGCAAACAAAAAAAAGCTATCAAAGGTATTTGTGACAATACAGCCTGGCCATTTTGTGCCCATGAGACTCCAAACCAGCTTCACATAGGGGCAGTTCAACACAGCCAGGATGCAGTGAGGATTTGTGGACAGAATCACAACCCAGATGATTTTCCAGCAATCTGCCAAAAGGCTTTTTCATCATGGTTAAATCTGCATAGGGCGAAGCTGTTCTGGAGAATCTGCATCCAATTACACCTTGGCAGAATATAACCTGTGGTGTCCTGGCAGCTGTCCTGATGTTCTAATGCATCTGGCTGGTATCTCCCAGCACCCTGAGGATTTACTCCATCCTCTATGGAAACAGCCTCCTCCAGGCTATGGAGCAGAAGCTGCTCTTCTGGAGCAGAAAGGCACAAAGATATTAAGAACAAGGAAAAGACAAAAAATATCTTCAAATTCAGCTTGTGGAAAAATTGTAGATCAGATGTGAACATCCAAGCATAACTCAGTCAAAACAGAGGAGTCTGATATCTTTTGCTCTTGGTCAAAGGACCCTGAATCATTTGTTTGGAAGAATCACCAAAATCTTGATTTTCTATCTTCCTCCCAAGCATCAAAATGTCCTTTAAGGTGCAGCATGGACAGGGAGATGGGAGAAAAAACACACAGATTTCTCTGTGTGTCCACCAACAAGTAGCAAAGTGCAGACCAGACCCAAGGACCTCCAAGACAGACCCACAGCCAAAACCAGGCAACATCTGGAGCCCAGATTGCTCAGGGGCCTTTCACTGACCCAGATCTGTGACTGTGCTCGACTGGCATCAATAACCAGCTGAAGGTAGCTAATTGCCAGGTTTCTGGAAGGAGGAGACGGAGGCTTTTCATTAAAATGTGTGGTTTCCTTCCCGTATTTTTGCAGCATTAATCACAGCGAACATTAACCCCAAGCCTGCCTGTTCCAACCTCTCCTTGGTGTGTCCCTGCCACAGCTACAGCCACGTGGGGATAGTCACTGTCTGGGGTGGGGATAACCCTGCAGAGGCAGGGATGGAAGGGAACATCTGCCCTGCTGCCTGGTTTGATGGGGCTTCACCTCTCACCAACAGTTTTACTCCTGACCTGCGCAGTCAGTTCCCTCTTGTTTGTGCCCGTCTTTCAGGCAGCAACCCAGGACAGGAAATGGTTTAAATCACAGGAAAATGTGATCACAAACCCACAAATATTGGCAGGGGAGTGGAGAGTGGGTGAAGTATCTGCATCTACTTTTAACTCGTTCTTTCAAGGACAACACTAGCGATCAGCTTGAAATTGCCACCTTCAGCACCTGCCCTGGGATGGCTGTGGGGCCCCTCAAGGCATCCCCGAGAGCTGGTGACTTCCACAGCCCATCAGAGCTGGGGGTGAGCATGACCAGCAATGCACAGAGCACATCCTGGGGCCACACAAGAGGGGCTATCACTCATCAGCCTCCTGAACTGACAGGGACCCCCCAGAAGCGACAGGGACACCCTGAATTGACAGGGACCCCCTGAACTGACAGGGAGCCCCTGAACTGACAGGGACCCCCTGAACTGACAGGGACATCCTGAACTGACAGGGAGCCCCTGAACTGACAGGGACATCCTGAACTGACAGGGACACCCTATGCCCTGTGGGAACTGAGGGGCTGGGGGTGACACTGGGCTGGAAGGTTCTGCAGGGAGTGCACTGCTGGGATGGCACAGGAAGCTCTGGGTGGAGCAGGAACAGAGCAGGGCCTGGCAGTGAGCAGCAGGGTCACATCACCAAACCCTCCTCCCTGCAGCCCTTGGGGACAGAGAGCCCCTAAACATTGCCACCTCCTGCCATGCTCCCCTAGAGCAAAGGTACGGGAACTCTTCCCTTATAAACCCCCGGGATCAATTAACATACCGCTGAAAAGCAAGAGATTATTAACTTTTGTTAATAGATTATTAAAGATGATTATCACCAGCTGACCGAGCTGGTACCAAAATAGACTCGCTGCAGGCAGCTCAGAGCAATCATCAGTTCATTCAAGGCAGATAAAAAGTTTCAGATCTGGTTTGACTATTTAAATTTCTAACAATAATCACAATTATCGCTATTCTCATTAGCTGTTATAGTTCTTCTATGTTCAGGAAGTCACTGTGGTTATTAAACACATGCTGATGATTAAATCATGTATTGAGGTGATAAGTCAAATTAGATGATTGCTAAGTCTCAGTAAGTATCTTTGAAATAACCAGTTGTTATTAGACATTCAAGAGGTCCTTCATGAAAATCTAATTGTAATTGCAACTTTTCATTTTACCTCATCTTTCTTGCATGCAAACACACACACACACACAGGCAGCTGATTTCATATTTCAGTACAGGAGAAACACAGAAGAAAGCACTTAAGGTAAGTGTTGTCTGGGAAAACATCAAGGACCCACATCCACCCCACCCTGAGAAAAATCAAACAGCACCTTCAGCATCCACCTTCAGCTACAGCTCCTGACTGCTGAGCTCCTGGAGCCGGTTTGTGCTTCAGGCACGCAGAGCAGCTCCAACAGGATGCTCACAATTCCTCAGCAGCTTTAACTGGGGTCTGGGAGCAAGCTGGCACCCCTCCTGCTCCACACCACTGCCCAACCTGACATTTCAAACAGCTTCATCGCCACATACTTACATTTTAATGTTCTCATGGTACTGCCTGGTGTCTGAAGGCTGGTTGTATAACGGCTGAAACAAATAAGAGAAACGAAGGCATAAATGGTACGGTCTGACATTTAGGAACTTAAACCCATCAGCAGCGCCGCTGCCTCGGTGCAGACACCCAGCCCGTGTCCCAGCCCCTCTCCCGGCCGTACTGGAGGCTGCTGGCTGCCGGCAGCGCCGCTCGAGTCCCGCTGCATCCCGGTGCATCCCGGCGGAGCCCGGGGGAGGGAGCGCGGGCAGTGCCCGGGCTGGGCTCGGATCAGCGCGGCGGGGACGCGCTGTTATTCACCGATTAAAAAACGCACTGCGCCTCGCAACATATGACACGGGGGAGGCGAGGGGAAAGCGGGGCTCGGCGAGCGGGGAGAGACAGTCTGTGAGCTGCGAGTTGTTATGTCTACGCGCTAAAAGCCTGCCTGAGCCCGCCCAGCGAGCCAGGCACAGGCAACTGCGGGCAGGACAAGACTTTGCCCCTGGGGCTTCCAGCGTTGCCAGGTCCCCCAGCACACCTGAGTACAGCGATGCTCATCTGGCCATCAGATCTGTGCTTTCCCCAGGGTTGCTCTGCACCCCACACCCTCAGTGGGGATATGGCAGGCAGCTCCATGCGGAGTCAGGAGAGTTGGATCCATCCCTGGTCACTGCCCTGCCACCTCTGCCTTCCCAGGGATTTATCCTTGGGAATCTGGAGGGTCCCACCTCTGGAAGGGAGAGATGCCAGAGACCAGGCTCAATCCCACCCAGCTCAGCACACACTCCAGGGGCTGCCACCGATTGTGTCCATATCAGCAGGACGACAGGGTGCTCAGGATTAAGCCCTTCAACACTTCTATTCATTGTCTTAAGCTGCTGTGAACATGTCCAAGACTGGGATAACCAAAAGCTTGCCACAGCCCAACCATCACCTAAAGAGCACAGCTCAGGTCTGACCACAAAAACATCACCCAGTACTGAAGCAGTTCATCCACAAACCTTCCCCAAACCAGCTGTGAGCATCTCACATCTGTGACCAGCACAGGCAGAGGGACATGGGATGGCCTGGTTGAAGGTAGCATCCTGACCATGGATACACACACCAGCTCACCCTCCTCCTGTGGTTGATAGGGCTGAGGCTGTGCTCTGGGTCTACCCGATTTCACCCCAGATTAAACACAGGAAAAGAGCAAAACATGTGCTGAGCATCTGCTCAACCAGGTGAGCAGCACTGGAGGCGACAGGACGCGTAAACAAAGATGGGTCCTTTTCCCCTCCAGTTTGAAGAAGGTGTTACTCCCACATCCTCTGTGCTATCTCCCTATCACCATCACAGGTGCTTGGCACAGAAGCTTGTTTTTCCACACAGCCTGTTTCTACTTCTCTTTAAAACACAGATTCTGCTTCACCACTCTGCTGCCACACAGGACAGCCACATCAATCCTCACAGAACAGAGACTGGGTGTAGCTATCCCTACTCCATCACCAGCAGGCCATCAGCTTCTCTTTCTGGCTGCCCTTGGACGTGTCCCTCTCCTGTGTGAAAGCACACGTAATCCTGGGCAGCAGGGGCAGGCAGAGGCACGTAATCCCCAGGCAGACAGGCACAGGAGATGAACCCCCGTGTTCCAGGAGTGCTGACAGCCATCCACACACCCATCACCTGGAGAGGGGGTGAGGGCTGCAAGCCTGCCAGGGGACACCTGCCAGGGGACACCTGGCCACCGTGTGCTGGCAGAGCCAGGGCAGACGAGAGGGATGAGCAGATCCTGGTGAAGAAGACATTCTCAGTGGTATCCCTTCCCCAGGGGTGCTTCTATCAGGAATCCTCTCAGATCTGCTGGTGTGCTCCAGGCTCAGAGCTGGCTGTGCACTTCATGCTTGGAAAGCTCAGAGGAACACAGACATCCGTCTCATCACGTAGCTCCAGAGGCAGGAGAAACAGCCACAGCTCCAGAGCATCACATCCTCAGTCACCCTGGAAAGCTGGGAGGCTTTGACCAGTGACTGTCTTCTGGAAGAGGACTGCAGGAACTGGAAATACTGAAGAATGATCATCTCTCTTCCCTCCTTGATCATAAATATCAAAGCAAAGAAGCTTCCATGTCGCAGGTGACACAGACCTTCCTCCTGGGAGAAGCAGTGCAATTAACATTTTGGTTTGGACCTGGGTTGGAAAATGCTCATGTGCACATGAACATCACAGATGCCCTGATGCCAACCAGCTGACCAAAAGCTAATGACTCCTCTCAACTACAACCTATAAATGATATGAACACTTAAAGAGTCTTAGCTAGAAAACTTAAGTGTCAGCAGGCAAGAGCACATAATTTTAAAAGAAATGTCCAAACACTCAGAAATATGAAATTCTGGGACCAGAACCCAAGATCCACATGACACCAGCACCTCAAAGAGATTTCTATCTGCAAAATAGCCTCAGCAGTGGAGGAAACCCAGGAGACAAGTTCTACTCACCCACAGAGAACTTACAGACTAAATACTTAAAGAAACTTTATTCTCAGCAGGGCAGGGACTGAGAAACAGCATCTTCCCTCCGAGCCACCAACAACTCCTAATTCAACCTTTCTCAGTAAGTAAGCAGAAGTACAGCTCACAGGTCAGATAGGTAAGGTGATGTTCAAAACACACCCAGTGTTCCTCCAGGGTTAGGAACATGTAATACATTTCTCTGGAGAATGACATTTTAGAAAAACATAATTGCAATGCAAAGCTATTACTGGAAAAGCCTTGTATTTACTGAAAGCTCTTTAGAAATAAACCAGAAAGGTCTCAATTGCTTTCTAGACACTGCAGGGTTCAGATTATGCATCTCAAAACCATTTCTCCCGGGGAAAACATGCAGACATTTTTTAAATGGTACCACTACACTGCAGGGATGACATGAGCAGAGCCCTGGTTTACTGAGTCACAACCTCCTCCTGACCCAGACAGGAGCACCAGCTTCCCAGGACCCAAACTGGATCCCTGCCTCCCAGAAATCCTTGGCCTCCTGCTCCTGCCTGCCAGCACATCAGTACTGATGCCATGCCTGACCAATTCCCACCACAAGCTCCCATCCCACCCCATGAGCTCCAGCATGCTGCTCATTCCTGAGCCAGCGTGCATCCAGCACCACCACTGCTCCAAAGGCACCCACCAGAGCCCTCTGAACAGCCAGAACAGGACATCCCAGCAGAGCTGACAGCAACACACAGCCCTGCTGGTGACAGCCACACCTCTCCCTGCACAGACTGGATTGGCACCAGGATGCTCAACCTCCCTGCAGGAGACCCATGGGCTGGGGCAGCTCCAAGGCTGGAGCATGTGGTGTGTGTGACATGGTGGGGCAGGCATGAGCATCAGGCACAGCATGCTCTTCTTCCTGGAGCTGCTTCCTTTCCAGCTCAGAAGAAGCTGTGACCATTCATCTTGTCTCTCGTAGGCTGTTGGCAGGCCCTGGGCACTGCTGTGCCCAACACAGCGTGAGGGCTGGGCCATAGGAAGTGCCTCTCCCATGGCAGATGGACCAGACAAGTCTGCAGGATGCACACAGAGCCCAGCTGGGTTCTCTCAGTGAGGTTTCCCCTTTTTCCCTGTGCTCTGATGAGTAAGGCACAGAGACAGAGGAAAGGTTTGCACTGGGCTCTGTTACAGCCCCCACCGTGCAGTGTCAACACCCAGGGAGAAAACATCAACAAAATAAAAAAGGGAAAAACAGAGTGAAGAAAAAAAAAACAAAGAAAGGAGGAGGAAGAAAAGGAAATGCAACATCTTTTGGATGAGGAAGCACCAACCCTGGGCACTGCCAATCTTCAGAGCAGAAAGAGCAAAGGGTTTGACCCTGGTGACTCAGAGGAATAATTATGAGTGTTACCTCCTCAGCAAGGAAGTGGGCTTTGTCACGTGTGACCTCTCCCTTATGCACAGGGGAAGACAGCAATTAGTGCCACCCCCACAAGGCAAGTGCAAATTACAGCTGTGGAAGCCTGAGCTGCCTGCTCCCATCTCCTACAGACTCCATCCACTGCACCCCAGGCTGGTGCAAAGCAGGGGATTGCCTGTCAGACTGGCTCTGATCCTTCCAGCAGCATCACTGCCAGTGCACCTTCCCCAGGCACCTTTCTCCAGGACTCAGCCCCAGGGGTTGTTTCCAGCTGCCCCTCCAGCAGTCAGTCCTTTGACTACAGATGGATTTTTCCAGATGAGGGAGAAGCCCCAAACTGACAATCTGTCCTAAGCTGTTTTCTCAGCTTCCCTGTACATGAGGGGGAGTGCAATAGGAAGTGTGCAAGTCCTGATACCTGCGGGTTGTGGCAGCTCACAGAGCACCCTTGAGCATCCCCCTCCATTTTCAGTGGGTGGGACAGAGGCGAGTCCAAGCACCCATCCCTCCACACAGCACTCGAGGCTGGCTGAGAGGCAGCAGCCCCGCAGTGCTGGTGCTGTGTCTGCCACCAGCAGACGAAGCCTCAGCATCCCCAGTGGAGGCAGAATGCGCCAGAGCCCCTTCCACCCTCCAGCTCCACTGCAGCGTGGGAGGAGGGAGCCAAAGGGTTAAACCTCTGCGAGGAGGGCTCTGTGTATGTGTCTGCCTGCGTTTCAGGACTCGTCTCAGTCACTTCGCTTCCTGCTTTGGTGCTGTGCCAGCGAGAGCTCCGGGCCGGCAGCGCGTTTCCTTGCGACAGACACACGGACAGCGATCGCTCCGGGCTGGCCCGGGAGCCACTCCCCGACACGGGCAACACTCACCAGCTCCACCTGCGGACCCAGCCCTTCCAGGATCCGGTGGGCAGCCTCCGCCTTCTTCTGCAGGGAGGAAAAGGGACAGGAAGAAAAAAGTTACTTGTGCCATCGGTTACAAGTCGTGGCTCTCTGCTCAAACCACTCCTCAAACCTCCACGGAGCCGGCACAAATCCCATCCCTGCCTGAGAGAAAAGGTTCAGAAGCTCAGCCTCTGGACCGGCACTCGGGTTATCATGGCTTTAAAGGATCCGGGCCGTGCCCAGGAGTGACCCGGATCCCTGACCCGTCCTGTGCCAGGCGGGGGGACTGTGCCCGGTACCTCTGCGCCGCTGCCCTGCCAGGAGGAGCAGCAGGAGGAGGAGGAGGAGGAGGAGGAGGGCGGGCAGACCGGCACGCACGCAGAGATGATGCCCTTTCTAGGATTCATCTCTTGACGAGCATGTGATCATTAGAGTGGAGCTGCCCTTGGCTCCTCGTCGTGCTCTCGCTTCCCTCCCCTCCCTGCCGCAGAGCAGCCCTTCCTCGTCCCCTCCCGCCCCCGGCCAGGCTACCTAGTGCTTATTAAAGGCACAAAAACCACCCAGGAACACGTGTCAGGGGCTGTGCAGTGCTTACTAATTAAACAGGCCTGAAAAAAAGACATGGGTTGGCTGTAGCAGGAGTCTAAATAAAAGATGACATTTTCAGTAAAACAGCACTTCCTTGCAGAGCCCAGGCTGTTCAGGGGGGTTACTGACAGTCCAATAAATCCAGATCACTGCGTGCTGCTGACACCAGGGGCTGAGCTGCTCAAGCCAAGTACCTGACAGTGATGGGGATGAGGAGATGGATTTTCAGAGGCTCAGATAAAACAGGTAGTTTTAGCTATTTGGGGGTAAGGGAGAGAGAAAATCCCTGTTTAGCTGCCTAAAACAGGGAGCTAAGCCCCAGGCCTGGGGAGTAGGGGTGGGCAGGGGTCTGGGCTCCTGGCAGAACCAGTGGGGCTTGGCAAACCCTGGGGAAACATTCCAGGGAAAAGGGTCCAGCTCACGTAGCTCTCCAGCATCAGGCACCTCTCACACTGTCTCAGGGCAGGATGAGTTTCCCAAGGATTGTCTCACCAAAGGCTGGCACAGAGCCCTGCTGCTTTGCCCCCGCATCCACCCCCGTGGAGAGTTTCCAAAAGTCTCATCCATCCCCCCGCTGCTGGCTGGTCCCCAAAATCACTGATGCAGCTGTAGGTGTGCAGACTCCTCACTGGAGCCTTGTGCACCCACACAGAGTCTGATTTGCACACGAGAACTTTGGAAGAGTCACTCCCTCCAAGCAGCTGTGGGAGTCACCCTGCCCATGGTGGGGCTCAGGCAAATGGCCCTGGCCAAACCCAGCCCGGTCCCAGCTGCAAAGCCTGCAGCAGGTGCCTCACCACAGCAGGACCAGGAGAGCTCCCAGTTCCTGTATCTGCTGTACACAAAGCTTTTGTGCAATTTAGAAGTGACTTCAAGGGTGCTAAGAGAGATGTGACTAATGTGACCGTGCTCTGGCACCATGCCCACACAGGGCAGGCAGCAGCCCTGCTGTCAGTGCATCCTGCCTGGTATCCACAGCATCCCCACAGCAGACCTTGGTGGCCACAGATGTCACCATCACTGCCCACCTGATTCCATTAATGGGAATGAGCCAGGTCTGCCCAGGGACCTGCCCCTTTGAAAAATTCATCACACAACAGAGAACTCTGGGCCAGAGCTTAATATTTTGGTCTTCACGAGCGATAAAATCTGCTGGCCTTGGAGAACATCAGCACTGTGGCATTGGAAAGTCTTACAGAATTAAATCCAGGGGGTAAGATTTTCAGGAGTGGAAGGATCATTAAAACCACTAAAAGCACTCTACATCAGTGGCCAAGAGGATGATTTGGCCCATGCCCTCCTGCCTGCCACTGGTTGCTGTTGAGCAGGAGGCATCAGCTTACCAAAATTTTTTTGATGTGTATCTGGGACAAAAAGCAGCAAACGTATTAATTGCATTCTGCATAATTCTGGGTAGAAGACTGTAGCCTCACTGAAGGCAGACAGTCCCACCATGGGCTGGTGGAAGATGCCCTGGCAGCAAGGATGGCACAGCAAGGGACTGGTGATGCTGTGTACAATGAGATTAACTTTGAGAAAAAGCTGAGTATGTTCAGCTTGCTGCATTTGCCATGTTTAGACAACTTAATGAGACGAGCCAGAGGCAAACCACCACAGGCAGAACATGTGGCAAATCAAGAAGAATGACATAATTTGTCTTGCATTAACCAACTGCAATATACGCGTCTCCAGAACGAAGGATCAGGAGGAGAAGCTATTCCGAGCACGTCATATCTTTGTACGTACACAAAGAAATTCCTCTATCTTGAAAGCTGCCCAATTAACACTTGACACCCACTGTAATTGCTGATGCTCCTTGCTGCCTTTATCAGATCATAGCAGAACCATAACGAGCTGCCTGAAAGGCCTGGCAGACCGAGGTGAGAGCTGGCAGTGGAACTGGGAAGAACATAAAACACCCAGCAGAAGGTCCCCACCACACCAGGGCTCATCTCTAGGGACAGACAGACACAGGGAGGTGTGCTCCTGCCTAGGGACCCAGCAAGCCAGAACCTGACTGGAGAATTTATGCAAAGCTCAAACTGTTCAGGTACAAAGGCAGCCCCCCCAGGCCCTCCCACAGCAGCAGGACCTTTGCTAAAGACCACCAGCAGTCCTGGTAAATCCTTTCCCTTCCAAAGGCATGGCCACCTAGGACTTGGTTCCAATACTGGTTTTGTGAGGAGTACGTTTAGTGATGGACCCTCCAGAAGAAAACCACAGGGTTCATCCTGCATCTGCTGAATGACCCCACCGTGCCTGCATTCCTGTTGTTAACAGAAGGAAATTCATCAAGAAGCAAACCCCAGCCTTCACCTCTAGTGAGATACATGAAGATCCCCAGCACTTGTACAGTCCCTCTGCAGCTCCCCAGCAAACAAGCAAAGATCCCTTTTCTTGATCTGATAGACAATCCTGAAATATTGTCTGAGCAGTGGTGTTCATGAAGGGACCTACACGTGCATTTTTGGAGGGATCAGTGCCTGAAGAAACATGTCTGAACCAAAAACATGGTCACTGCAGGGCCCACGGATTCAGAAGGGAGCCCACAGATGTATCAGGCAGCAGCATTTGCCCCTACAGAATCTGTCTCCCCCTGGGCAGGGGCACAGGCAGGGAAATGGTGCTCTTACCCTGGCTCATGCTCCTCCAAAGGGCCTGGAGCTAAAGAGATCTTCACCAACAGCAAAAACCTCCCTGCAGACTACAAAAAAAAAATCTTCATTCTTGCCTGAAGAGCATTTGGCTTCCAAAGCAAACTCCAGCCCCTTGCTTTTCCTTTGAAGAAACTTAAAATAGGCTTGGGAGGGGAAAGCAGGCAGGAGAGCAACTTCCCGGCCATGTGAGCTCCCGTGGGGATGAGGAGCCAACCCCACGAGGCAGCAGAGCAACCAAAACCAGAGCAGGGAGAGCCTGGGATTTTGCGTGGGCTCTTCTTAAAGCGAAGTTTAAAAATGGAAGAGAAGGAAACACAGGAGTTATTTTGAGAAAGCGGATCTGAAATTAGGAGGCGGCACTTTCTTGGACCGGCTCCAGCCATGGTTCCATGCAGCACAAAGCTGCTGCAGCTGAACCGTGCTCCCGGGGTTATTTATAGCACCCCGTAGGCAGCAGGGCTGGAATGGGAGGGGTTCTGGTTGGGACCAGCCATGTCCTGCACACAGATAAGCAAAGCCCTTCTCCAGAGGCAGGAGACTGCACGCAGGACGGTGCTGGGAAAAGTTCCTGTCCCGGCACCACATCCCCCGGACAGGCAGGGCTGTGGGAGCAGCATGGCAAAGAGGCAGGCTGGAGAGGGATTTGGTTTAAAACAAAGTTCAGGAGAAGTGTGGCTGAAGTCAGCAGAAATCATGGAAACCCTCAGAGACACCTCTGTGCATGCAGCAGAAAGCAAACAGCACGGCCAAAATGTGCTGGGACCAAACCGCAACCTGGCAATGCCCGTTCCATAGGGAAAGATTTTCACTCCTATAACCACAAGCACTATTTTTTTCTGTCCTTTAAACCTCAGCATGCTCTCTCTGAGAGCCAAACCACCCCAGCAATTTGCTGCTCTCCACACAAAGCAGGTGGGATGAGCCCCAGTGCTGCGGAAGGGAAAGCAACACTCCTCCCTCTCCAGCTCCTGCAGCACAGTGCTCTCAGCAGAACAAGCACAAGTGCCCTCCCCTGGGCTCTCTCTGAACACAGATGCCCTGAGCACCAGGGAACCTCAGAGGCATGAGCCCAGCCCCTCTCACCTGGCCCAGGTGATGCTGTCCAGGGGTGCCCGTGGGATGCAGCTGCCCTGCAGGCTCCCCCACCTCCCTGTGCTGAGCTGGAGCCATCTCCCCACCCCACCAGCAGTGACAGAACACTGGTCCCCAAGGCTGGGGCCAGCAGGTGATGCAATGGGGGTTACAGATGACTCATCACAATCAGTAAGAAAACAGACGAAACTGGTGACGTGAGCTGTGTGCTCACACCAGTTCACACCATTCCCCATCCACCCCGCACAGAGTGTGACAAAACCACTCATCTCAGTTCTTTGCTACTCTCTGGCTTTGGCTCATCACTGCCAGACAGTTTCAGTCCTTGGCTTGCTCACACCCCATCCATGGCCAGTGGGGGAGCCCCCAGGCACAGCTGGGTTTCCACTCACACTCTCATCCCACTCTGCTGTCTGCTACAGAGCCCTTCAAACACACACCAAGGTTAAAGTGATGTGCCAGCAAGGTTTTGCCACTGCAAACCATGGCTGAGCATTCCACCACTGCAAAACTGCTGAAAGTGTTCGCATTGCACGGAAAACTTCCAGAAATTCACATTTCACCCCTGCAGCAGTTACAGGAAAGCTCCAGTCACCCAACCCAAGAGCCAGGGCTGTGTTGCATTCTGCCTTCCAGCCTCCAGCAGATTTGGGATCTCTGCAGTTCTCATCACTACTTCCAAGACCTGAAAAAGCAGGACATGGCCTTATCTGGTCTGGGTTAATCACAGACAAATCTTCAAAGTCAATACACCCGTTGGGAACTCCAGATCCTGAAACAGACACCAGGACCTTTAAAAAGCCAAAACAAATGAAAGTTTCCTTAAAATCCAATAAAAAATTATAAGATTTCCCAATGACTCCAGGGTAATTGTTTAAATTTTATCTTTTAAAAAAATCTTGTTATTATGCAGAAATGTCAATAGTATCTGAATTCTTGCCTTTCCAGTTTTCCTCCAGACTTTCCAAAAGCCCATTTTGCATCACCAAGCTCAGATGAGGCAGAATAAAAGTTATTAGAAACAAAAGCAAAACAAATAAGACCCTTTCATCAGCCAAATATGAAAAGCCCCCATCCCAACTACCATGTAAACCAGAATTTGAAAAAAGCCTTGTAGATTAAATGCTCAAAAGCACTTTTACTGTTAAGGTCTTATTTACTGCAGCAGCTCCATGCTGACGAGGCAGGCCCGATTCCTCCCTTTCTCATGTAAATCAGGAGTTCATAGAAAATCAGAGTTCTACAGACATCAAATCCCTGTAGGATCTGAGTCACACTCAGTGTCTGTGAGTGGTTAACAGCAAGATTATATTTTGCAATGCTAAAAACCTTCATTTATTTATTCTCTTATTTATGGATGGGGCATTAATGCTTTATGAAGGTATTTGAGGGTAAACTGATAGCTGGGAACGTGCTCTGCACAGACACAACAGCAGCAGGGGATGGAAAAAGTTCCAAACAGCCCTTTGAATTCCAATTTTACAGCATAATGCTGAATTTATAGATAGATAGCTGTGCCCTTTTGAAGGAACAAGCATCAAGACAGAAAACGAATTAAAATTTAATCTTATTGATTTCCACCAGCTCGATCTCAAGAGCAAGACAGACGCTGCTCCTGCTGCCTGCACTGCATCAAGCCCAGTTTTTCCCAGGGCTGACAGCAGGGCAGGGATGGGCACCCGTGGCTGCTGGCACCCAAACAAGGGGTGGCATGGGGAGACTGGTCCTGCTGTGGTGGGTCACAGCACGAGGTGTCCCCTCCCTGCGCGGTGGCAGAGGACGATGTCACGCCATGTCCCGACGCGACCTCTCCGCCCGCGATAAATGAGAGCAATGTTTCAGAGGAAGCTGACGTGAGCTGCTTTGTCTGCTGGCCTCTGAGCAGCAGTCCCTGCTGGCAGGGACCTCCAACCACCCTCATCTGGCTGGACACAGGCACCTGTGGGCTCCACATCACCACAACGGTCGGAGAGATGGCACAGGTACCTCCTGTGCACACAAGGAGGAATTTTTGGGATGCACAGGTGACTTGGAGGAGAATTCACCCAGCCAAGCCATGGTGGGCTGCTGGGGAGCAGCTCCCTCCAGGACACACTGCCAGCCCTGTATCCCAGGAAAGGCACAGAGCAATGCTGCTCTCCTCCCTGGGCTCAGCAAGGGACTTGGAAATTTCCATTTAAAGCACAAAAACATCTTCAAGCCCAGGTATGTTCAATTGATTTCAAGGGAAGGCAGGTGCAAGGAATCCCGTGAATGCCCAGTGGAATAAAGCTACAGCTAAAAATACACACAGATGATCTGTCCTGGTTGTGGGGATTTGAGATGGAAGAAAGGTAAATTCTGTTGATACAATAACACATCCCAGAGCTGCAAATTAAAGTCCTCAAGGAGGCTGTGTCACACAGTCACCCCTCTGAGGTGCCAGACTCAGCAGAGATCAGCTTTCTTCCACAGGGGAGACACTAAAATCACTCACAGAGTTTAATTTAGGAGATCCCCAATGTCTCCATCACTGTCAGCCTCTGGATTAACCAAGGCATCCATCCCAACCTGATTTTTCCAGGTAGTTCTGTGCCACCCTACCAGCACCCAGCTCCTAGAGGTGCCCCTGAGCACCCTGCAGCCAAAACTGTCCCCTGAGCTTCCCATGGCACTTTTCAAAGGCTCTTGGCAATTTTAGCCCCCATAACTGTTTTCAAACACAATTTTGTTTCTTCAAGGACTGAAGACACTTTTGAAAATATGACTCAAATGCTTCTGTCAATGCTGCCCACTGTCTGTTCTCAGGTTAGTCCACAGACAGTACCAAAAACATTAACTCCCTTTCTCATAATCCTTTCAGAAATGGTACAGTTGACACTTACAGCTGAAATTTTGGCTCAGATACACAAATGTGTGTTTTTCTGTTTTATACTGCAAAGATTTCCCAAAAAGTACATTTTTTGGGTGCAACTTCACAGCCCATCTTTGGACACAAGAGAAAATGGCTTTGGTCAGCACACAGCAGGGCAGAAGGCACCTGGATCTTGAACATCAACTGTTCCTCCACAATCCAAGTCCCCTAAAAACTTCTCAAATGCAACCACAGCCTCATAGTCCAGGATTTGACTGCAGTCAAGAGCAGCTTCTCTCCACTCTTCCCCAGCAGAATTTGTGCAGTCACCTTTTTTTTCTGGAAATCAATTACATGTCCAGCAGAGTGTGGCAAGAGGGGATTGCAGGTCACATTTTCCATAATTATCCTCTCTGACACCGAGGAACTTTTCAAATCATACGCATTAAGTAGGTCACAAGGGGGAACAGCAGCATGATGGGCATTTAGCATCAGAAAACCTGAATTTGGAGAAAATGGGATCCAGCCCAGCGCCACCCTCATCCCAACCCCTCATCCATACTCAGCTCGGTGGTGAGAAAAATATATAGACTTCCCTGATGAACCATAAGCTAAAATTAGAAACCATTCACGCCTGCAAAGCCACAGCTATCGCCAAAGGAAAGTAGGTCACAGAATGGCTGGCTAACTTGATTTTCCGGCTTTTCTAGCTGCCGTGTCCTCAGGTAACCCCTCCTCTCCCATGGCCCGTGCTGGTCCCTCCTTTGTTGGGCTATGACTGCGGGCAGTGTGCGGCTCCGGCAGGGGCTGGCAGGCGCGGTGGGAACGGGCAGGGCAGCGCCCGTGCCCGGGGGAGCACAGAGCCCAGCTTCACACAGAGCCCAGCCAGAGCCAGCAGAAGCCCCTGCACCAAGCTGCTGCCTCCCACCTGCTCGGGGATTGGCACAAGGGCTGGCTTGCTGCCCCTTCCACAGCGTTGCTCTTTAAAGATCGTTTCAGGCTTTGCCAGCACTTCTGGGGTGCTTTCCTTTCTCGCCTCCTCCTGAGGCCTGAATATCCTCTTTTTATTTGCATTTCTTAGCGTGCACTGCCTCCCTCAAGCAAGCCACAAGCCAAGCGATGCGAGTAAATCTGGCTTTCCTTCCCTTTGTGCATGGGCTGGAGCCCTGGCTCAGCCATTACCGACGCTTTTCCCACAAGTAGACCTCCAGGCATCAACTTCACTGCTTTTCCACGGCACAGAAGAGGCAGAAAAGCTTAAAATTTGGCTCAGTGACCTTCATCACTCTAAATCAATACATTTCTATCCGGCTCGCAGTCCTTTGCTGCTGCCAACTCACCTTATAATTAATTGCAAAGCTGCAGGTCAGCACAGGAGTGTCTGAGCCTCTCCCACATTCACAGAGAGATGGAAACACCTGGAGGATCTGCTGCCATCAAACCCATCCTATCACTGACCACCCGCCACTCTTTTCCACCACAATCTCAACTGACTACAATCCCAAGACCCTTCCTCTTCCAGCTTTCCTCCTCCTGGCCCCAAAGGCAGAGCAATCACCGCTAAAATGCACCCCAAACATTCAGAGGGGCTGAAAGCTGAGCCCCTGAATGTTCTTTAGAAGGGCAATTACATCCTGATTCCCGCCCTTGTCACTGGAGCTCTGACTCCTTTCCCCTGCAGCCCCAGCTCAGCCTCTCCCTGCTGTGGTGCAGGAAAGGCTCCTTCCACCCTCAGCCGCCCCAGCAGGCCAGGGATGCTGCCAGTGCTCTGTGGCCCACAGACAGATCCTGTCCTCTCCAAAGGAGGAACCTGCCTGCAGCCTGCTCTGGTTTCTGTCGAGCCAAAGGGAAGGTTCTTGGTTGGAGTCTCCTGCCCACAGATGGGCTCCTCACACACGGCACGCAAGGGAACTGTACAAGAACAGGGAAGAAACATTGTTTGCTCATCCCTGGCAGAATTCAGACATGAACACAGGGCCAGATTTGAATTTAAACAAACATCTGGTGTCCAACATGACCTCTGCTTGCTGGGCACCCACCTGGAATGAGTGCACCCATCACAAAGGCTCATGGTGAAACCCCTGGCACCAAGCTGGCTGAGATCCCCCTCATGCTGACAAAGGGACACACCAGCTCTGAGCACTGTGTGTGACAGTGTCCCAGGTGTTATGGCCATGGATTCTCCGGGATAAATGCAGAACTCCATGCCTGCCCTGCACAGTCTCTGCCATCACCCAAGGGACAGGGCAGAAATGCCAAGGGACCACCCTGAGTGGTGGTGAGGCGTGGAGAGCAGAGCCTGTCTGCTGTGAGAAGGTGGTGGGAGGGAATGTGTCACCCTTCTGCGGGCAGGGGCAGAGACAAGAGGTGACAGAGCAGGACAGGGGGTTGGCAGGACACCCAGCCCTGAGCTCCAGCTAATGGGGACTGCCACAGTTCAGGCTGCTGGGGATGTGAGGGCTGAAGAGCACCTTTCCCTCCTGCCTCACCACCATCACTCATTTCTTCCCCTTGTAATGTGGTTCAGCTACACAAGAGCGTCCAAGGAGGATGGGGCTCAAGTGAACAGGAATAAAAACATTTGAGAGCTCACTTTTTTTGAGCCTCCCCCTTGCACAGGAGGCACAAGCCATTGAGCCCAGGACCCCCAGAGAGGGCCCTTGGTGGTGAGAATGGCTTTGAGAACACACTGCCCCCAAAGCCCAGGGCTGTGCAGCCATCACCAGCTGGTGCTTGCTAATGCTTCAAACACATCGACCTCAGCCTTCACCCACTCACACAACAGACCGTGCCAGCTCTGGCTTTCCTACTGCTCAGGGAGAGCAGCAGATGGAAAAAGGAAAACCAGGAAAATTGCACTGCCTGGGAGCGCAGGGTAGGCGATTTTTTTTTTTCTTTTTAGGAGTCAGGCACCTGGATTTCTGCAGCTCCCAGTGAAATCGCAGGCCTCGCAATTCAAAATAATTAGCGACTGGTAGTTTTCCTTTTATGCAAAATCATCCTTTTTATCCAACACCTAAATGAAAATGAATATGCTTGATTATCTACCAAAGGGCCCAATTTCTGAGCATCGCTCCAATGCACACAGCAAAATTCATCCCTCCTCGGGCTGCTACTACAGGCAAGGGCTGATAAATGAGCGGTCAAGGCAGAGATCCAGAGCCAGGGATGCCAGCCTGACCTTTGCTAATGCTATTTACAGCATCAAATATCCACAAATCCAGCCATGGCTGCATCCACATCCTTGCTGCTCCAGCCTGGGGGGCTTAGGGACAGCCAGGAGAGCTCACAGCTGGCCTGCCAGTATTAGAGCAGCACAGATGTCACCCTCCATCCATGCAGCCCACCCACCACGTCAAAGCCCACCCCTTGAGGCAGCTTTCAAGCTGGTTCACTCCCAAAGGAGAGGATGAAGCAAACTGTTTAACAGAGAGGAGTCTGAAGCATCTCTAAGGCTGATGACAGGAAACCCCCCCAGGCAGGTTCTTCAGCAGACATTAGTGCTCATCTGCACCATCCTGACAGGGCTCCATCCATCCCACTCCCACAGCCTCCACCCCAAAGGTAACATCCAGGAAAACCCCCCACCTGGTCCTCACCAACCTCCCCCATCCCTGGCCACAGTGACATGGCACAATCTCACGTTTGTCCCTCCACCACCTCCAGACTCACCCTGTTCTCGTCGTAGATGATCTGCACCAAGCTGCGATGTTTGGACTCAATAGGAGGGGGAGAGATGGGTTTTTCAGGCTCTGGTGGTTTGGCTGCTTCTTCCTCCAACTGTTGCTGTGGAAGGAGAGGGGGGAGGAGGAGGGTGAGTCACAGCAAGGAACGCAGCCGTCCCTGTCCACACGAGACTCTCTGTGGTGCCCTGAGCGAGGCAGAAAGCGCCATGGCAGGAGAGTTCCAGCCAGCCAGGGGCTGGGGAGGCAGGGGAGAGGGAGGAGAGCTCAGAGCAGCCCTGGCCACGCAGGCGCAGCGCTGCCTGCCCCAGGCACCGGCCCTGTGCTCGTGGCTCGGCGTGCTTGGGGTATGGAGGATGAGGACCTGCCTCAAAGGAGCCTCCTGGAACGGGCCCGAGGCTAGAAATAACGATTTTAACTGGGAACACTTAAATGAAACCACAGCTCCAGCCCGGCTCCTTGCTGCTACCTGCCTCTGGAGCTGCTGCTGCGTGCAGGGAGAGGTGGAGGAGCCAGGGCTGAGGTGATGAGCAAGGCTGCTCTCCACCCTCAGCTTCACCTTCCAATGGAGTGGTCAGAGGACATGCCTTGGGATGACTGTGCTCCATTAAATGACTCGTGCACCAGCCACCCCTGCGCTTTGCGATATCACCTGGTCAGCAGCCAAACCTGACATTCTACCTGCAACCCGTGAGGTGGGAGGAGACATCCCAGCCCTTCCCATAAGTTTGAGGAACTGCTCAGCTGAAAGAGGAAATCCCAGATTGCTCCAGGCTCCTCCTGGGGCCAGCCTGTGAGGAGGGAGAGCTGCGGAGGGAGAGCGCAGCCGTGCGCGGCAGCTGCGGGGCAGCACAGGCACGGGAGAGGGAGCGCCTGTCAAAAACACTGAGGGTGTTTTCCCTGCTAGGCTCTCAATCTCCAAATCTTTGCTGTTGTTTCTTCCCTGCAGCTAAAGCATCCCCTGCTGAAGCATGAGGAAAATCCAGCGAGTCTCGTACTAGGGAGAAAATGCAGCTGGGACTTGGCTTGCACCAGAGCCCAGCAGTGATTTCCCAGAGACGCTGGTGGCTGTGGCCTGGGAAGCAGGTGAGCATCTCTTCCTCCTCCCCATCACCTCTGCTCCTGCTGATGACACCTTTAGCACACCAGGGCAGGAGGATACACTTGGGATGAGCCCAAGAAAGCACTTAAGCACCCAGACAGGTCGAATGGATTGGCTGAGAAAACTCACACTCCTAAAATTGTGTTTCAGTGGATGAAGCTCCCCATGCTGTGGACACCATCTCCCCACAGGTAGACACCTCTCCCCATAGAGGGAGAAGGAGCAGTATAGGGAACACCAAGATACAGCCAAAAAGGCTGCTGCTGCCAGCCAGAGTGGGGAGCAGGCTCTGGCAGTGCAGGACAGCCTGTGTCCCAAAAATTGGCATCACCAATGGCTTTAGAGTTACTCCAGTCACCAGTGAGAGCAGCCAGGAACTGCCCAGCTTGAACCATCTGCAGCCTGGAGGGGGACGAACCCTTCCCAGCACTGCAGGGATCTGTCCCTTCCTGCCTGCAAGCAGCCACACCACGGTGGCACTCTGAAGGCTCCAAGCACAGGAACAGCCCTCTGCTGTTCCCAACCATGGCCACACCTCAGGCAGCACAGGGGACACACCAAACCACAGCACAGGGGACAAGAGCTCCCCGAGGAGCCACTGCTGAAACCATGGGCTGCAAAGCTGTATTTGGCACAGAAGCAGCACTTCCAGGACCTGCCAGCTCTTCCCTGGTGTCCTCCTAAGGCACCCTATCACACATGCTAATTCCCATGTGATAAACTCCAAAAACTCCAAAGAACAAGCCAGCAAAAAGGATCAGATACATCTACTTCTCTTGGGGAAAATATTTGTGTTAAAAAAAAAAAAAAGTCAAAGCATCCAAAACTTGGCTACATCGTTCTGGAAACCCACAAAAATTCTGCCAAGTGGTCGGGTGTGCAGCAAGGGATTTCAGAGGAGAGGGTTTGACGGCCTATCAGGAAACGAAAGTTTGCCACTAAGTGGAGGCTCATTAAAAACAGCTCATTAGAAGAAAAAATACAAATCTAATTATAGCTGAAATACAGTAGAGAATTCAACCCTACTTGCTGTGGTGTAGCACTGCATGGATGTTAAAGGGCCAGATGCTGGGGTGAGGATGTGAGGAGGGGCTGGAGGCAGCACACCTGACTGCAGCCTCCACAGCTCCTCCTGGGAGCCGTGGGAAATGGCAAAGCAAAATAGGTCAGGGTTCCCAGACAGGGACAAAATGGATTTCTTAAAGGTCTGCCACAAAAGCCAGGCTGGGACTGTGACCTTTACAGGGAGAGAGCGGGATGGGAGATGAGTCCTGACAGCTGCACACTGCCTCCCTCACCCAGCAGTGGCTGCCCAAGACCTCCCTCCTCTCCCCAAAGGGAGAGGGATGCAAGGTGCCACCATTAGCCACAGCACCCACAGGGCAACCCATTCCCAAGTGGAAGAGGTGCCCCCTCCAGGAGAGACCCTTTGGCTGGACCATGTGCTCCAAAGGGACACTGCAGGCTGCAGCACTGGTGGGAAGGTGGGTGATACTTCAGGAAGGCCCCATCCCTGCAGGTACCAGCTCCATGCTGCAGACACCTGCCTGGTGAAGGTTGGTGTCTGCCCTCACTCGGGCGCTGGGATGCTTCACCTGCCCGGGCAGAGCAGAGCATTCCAGCCACAGGGCAGCTCTGAAAACCACCTTCAAAGAGAGCACGGAGGAAACTCAGCCCGATGGAAGGGGAAAGCCTGGAGCTCTTCCAGCCAGCAGCTCCACCTCCATCACCAGGTGGGAGTGTTGTACTCCCGGAGAGCCCTTGGCTGAGCTCAGCGCCCAGGGAGGCTCAGGCGCCGCTGCAGAGAGCAGCCCAGCAGTTTATTTCTCCTTCAGATCCCGGTGCTGCTGCCAGGAATAAATGCATAAGGATTATCCTTCCCGTCAGGAAGAGGGGGAGAGAGGACTCGGAGAGATTTGAGCGCATATGGCGCATGAATGAGCGGGGGAAGGCTGACGGAGGTGGCCTCCTGCCAGGGGTGTGCAGGGTTTGGGGAAGGTTTCTCAGCTTTGCTTCTTGCAAAGTCCAGGCAGAGCCTTCCCTGCCATTTTTGGAACAACCAGAAAGAGAGAGATGGTGGATTGTGGTTGGTTGGGATTTTTATTATTTTTTTTTTCCTTGCACAGCCTTTCCATACAAGTGTGTTTAATTACCCTGAGAAGGCCTCCCAAAGACAGAGGGGAAAGGCATTAGGATATTCTGGCTGCATGTGATTTCTCCCCTGCTCCACTGACGCTCCTGCAGGAGCAGTTTCTGTTCCAGGCTCGCTGCTTTCCCTCACTCGTGCTCCTGCACTGACAGCTCAGATGCACAGATGCACAAAACGTTCCTGGAGCATCTCAGACAGGACCCCCTGCTCCAAAATCACTTCTTCCCAGATGTGCTAGCTCTGCTGGAGGACTGGGATAGGGAAGGAGGCCATAGTGGGGGGGGTCAGTTTTGCTACCATATAACTCTGCCACCATGTGCCAAAAATTAAAAAAAAAAATAGAATAAAAGGAAGGGAGGGGACACTTTTACTGCCAACAGCCACTTTCACCTTCTTCCCCATTTAACAGAGCATTTTTTGTGGGCAGGAAGAATCATAAAATTTGTTCCTAGGGAAGAAATAAAGCAACTGAGCTGCCAACAATAAAAACCCCATTTCCTCACAGAAAGACAGTTTGATTTTAAGGGCGAGGAGCATATGCTGCTCCTGTCAGCACCAGCAGCAGCTCCTCAGCATCCCTGAGAAGTCAGGCAGTGGATCATCAGAGCTGTCACTCCTCCCAGCTGCCATGACAGGGACCCTCCCTGCCCTGCCCACTGGGACAGCCTTTTTCCAGAGCAGGAAATTACTGTGGTGGGCATCGCTTTCCTCAAATGTGAGTACGACACATGGACCAGCAGCCAGGTGTCCTCTCCAGGTGGGAGAGGGAAAGGGCTGCCTTCACCCCAAAACCAGCAAGAGGAACCTCTGTGGTTTCCATGGCTCCAGATGTTCCTCTGGGTCCCATGGAGCTGGCACACAGGGCTCTGCCTCACACACCCAGCACAGCTGCTTCTGCTCAGACACCTCTGCAGCAACACATGCCAAAAAAGGGTCCTTGGCATTAATTAAACCATATTGTTTGAAAACAAAATGAAAATATTCCTGCTTTGTCTTGCAGGACAGAAAGGAACTGTGTTTGGGATGGGAAAATACAGATCTGATGGGGAAGAGCAAGTGCATGTTCATTCTAAGGAGCTTCAACAAACAGCCCAAGTAGAGGTTCTGCTCCATTCCCAAATTCCAATGCAGCTACAACCCCTTGGGAAAGGTCATTTCTCTTGGGCAGTTTGGGACTAGCAGCCATCAGGGAGTTCAGAAACTCATCCCAAGCAAAGAAAATAAAACAGCCAGAAAAAGAAGAGGCGGTGATTTGCTTTAAAAAGTGAAAGCCTTTAAGTCTGTGGTTTTTTTCGCAGATGTCCCTGAAGGTTTTGTCATATTAATCTCTTAATGGGTTTATGGTAATTATGTACAGGCCAACACTGAGTGGGCCATCCTTTTGCTGGGGAGGGCTCCTGTGCAGGCTAGGAAGATCAGATTCAAATCCCTGCTCAAGCACAGCCCTGACTGAAGCTGGATCAGCTGCTGCTCAAGGCTGCAGAGCTGGCAAGCCCCAGAGGAAGGGGACTGGATGCACTGGAAGGGCCATTTGGTCATTAGAGCAATGTTTAAACAGCCCAGTACTGAATACTGGCAGCAACAGCAGCACTGGGGAGACACAATTGCTGGAAAGGAGAAATAAAGGACTCTGTGCTGCACTGGGCTGTCCAGATGACTCGGACAAGCCAGGCTGTGCTTCCAGCTCTGCTCTTCACCACTTGCACATTCACTGCCAAGGCACTGAGGACACATTTTTCTCTCTTTTAGGTTCTCTGACATGCAAAGAGCTACGAGCTGGGTTTCCAAAGCATTGTGTGACCAGCAGCTCCAGACTGCAGGCACAGCAGCCACCAGCCGTGTCACAGCAGGGACACAGATGATCCTGTGCGCTGGCACTGCCACTTCCCCTCCTGTGGCCACGCAGGGCCAAGGACAGGGCCTGTGGCAGCATGCAGAAGCGAGGACACGTGTTCCCCTCCAGACCACAGCCTCCTACCTGCTTCTTCTTCAGCTTGGAGATCTGCTGCTCCACCATGGTGATCTCGCGGTCCACGCGGTCCATGTTCTGGATCAGCTCCTCCTTGGAGAGCCGGGCTGGCAGCAGCTCCAGCTCGGCCTCGCCGTGGGCAGGGCTCACGGGGGACACGGGCTCCAGCTTGCCAGGCAGGCCACGCTCCTGGCAAGGGTAAAACAACCAGATCAGCTCTCTCCCAGGAGACTCCGGATCCTTCTCTCATCCTCCCACAGCTCCCTGGCCCATTCCCAGCCTCCTGAGATGCACAGAACCCTCTAAAAAACCTGCTAGACGAGGGAGTACCAGCTGTCAGATCACATCACCACAGGGCTCCACCACCTCCAGCAGTTCCAAAGAGAACCAGGTTATTCTCCCAGGGACACGACAGCAGCTCTTCCTCCTGACAAAGCCTCAGAGGCTCACACTAACCTTGAGTGCTGCTCACGTTCTTACAGGATCAATAAACCATCCATATTCAGGAGCTCCCAGCATCACTGTCCCTTCAGAGGGCTCAAGGCTACACCTTCTCTCAAGGCAAAAATGAGACACCACAATCACATCCTCCTTGTGGCACAGAGACAAGAGCAGCATGAACCATGCTGAAGGAGAAGGGGCTATGAGGGCAGCCCGTGGGAGGAAAGAAGGCTCCTAGCTCCTTAGCTCCTTCATGGCTATCTTTCTCCATCTCTTCCCAAACCCTGGGGATACTGTGAGTGTTGCATGTTGAATACATCCATCCAAATATGGAGAAAAAGGGGAGAGGTGAGTCAAGATAAAAACAGACCAAACTGACATTTTTCAAATTCCAGGTGAAGAGGCTCTCAGCTCAACAAGACCCTTCAAGTCAGAGAGACTGGAGAGATCAGCAAAATCTCCATGGCCATGGCAGGGAGCAGCAATAATGACCCAGGGCTGAGGGAAAAGACACTGAAACATCCAGCTTTGCCCCTAGCTGTGCAACAGCTTTGCTGAGCCCAAGTAGCTGGTATGGCATAGCATGCACAGGCACAGTGCCTCAGGTATGGCAGAGCATCCACAGCCACAGTGCCTCAGGGATGGCAGAGCATGCACAGCCACAGTGCCTCAGGTATGGCAGAGCATGCACAGCCACAGTGCCTCAGGGATGGCAGAGCATGCACAGCCACAGTGCCTCAGGTATGGCACAGCATGCACAGGCACAGTGCCTCAGGGATGGCAGAGCATCCACAGCCACAGTGCCTCAGGTATGGCAGAGCATGCACAGGCACAGTGCCTCAGGTATGGCAGAGCATGCACAGGCACAGTGCCTCAGGTATGGCAGAGCATGCACAGGCACAGTGCCTCAGGTATGGCAGAGCATGAACAGCCACAGTGCCTCAGGTATGGCAGAGCATCCACAGGCACAGTGCCTCAGGTATGGCAGAGCATGCACAGGCACAGTGCCTCAGGGATGGCAGAGCATGCACAGGCACAGTGCCTCAGGTATGGCAGAGCATCCACAGCCACAGTGCCTCTCCTGGGTCACCCTTCCCTCTGCAGCTCCCAGCAAAGCAGCACAGTTCTGCTATCCAAGCTGCCTGGAGGAGCCTGCCCACCACAGGTGAGCACACCTGGGATGAGACAGGTGTTTAACAGCCACTGGCCACACAGATGGGATCACAGCACACCACCAGCCTACCCTGACCCAGGACACTCCTCTCTGGCAGCCACCCAGAGCCTTAATTAAAAGTTTATCTATTCATTTGCTTAGTGAGTGGATGGATTTCTTTTCCTGGAGGGGGAGAAGAGTGGCTCCACTGGTAACCCTAAACCAGTGCCAGGCTGGGCAGGCAGCACAGGGCAGCTGCTGGGAGGGGAGGGAGGGATGGGGGAGGCAAACAGGGCAAGGAGCTCACACAACTCTGCCACCTTCATCACTGCAGCCCTTAGAAAGCCAACACTGCTCTGTGCTCTCACTGTCCTGCCTCAGCCCATCCACCCCAGGAGCACAAAGGCACCACAAAGGCTAAGCTGGTTGGATCCAGCATCCATTCAGAAGAGAAGCTAGAAGGACATGAGAGCTTTCTGGAGAATCCTGAAGAGAAGATCCCATCTTGTTTTACTTTCCCAGCATTAGACATCAAAAATGGTCAGTCTGCTGACATGGGAAGGCTTTGTCTTCTCCACAACTGGGTTTTTTTTGTGGTTTTGGTTTTTTGTCAAGTCAAGAGGAGCAGGACAACCACAAGAAGCAAAAGATAAATTAGCTGTTCATGAAATCTTGTTCAGATTAAGGCACAGGAAAGGGAAGTGGCAGTGGGTAGGTTTTTCTAAAGGAAAGGAAGCTACCTGCCAAAAATGCAGGAGAGAAAGGCTCCTCACTGTGCACATGAAACAAATGATACTTTCTCTTGTCTGCCAACGTGCAGGACAGGGCATCTGTAAACTCCTACTTGGAACAAAACACCTTGGGAACCTGGGTCCTGATACATTTTTATCTTTTTACCTTGCAGAATCTGAATCAAAAGAGCAGCAAAGCTGAGTAAGGGGAATAGCTGCAAGTCACAGCACAAACATTAACATCATCATCATCATCTGGTATTAGGAGATGATTACAGCAATAGAGAGAGGCAATGTCCTTGGTCCTCACATACTGGGCACTGTCATGTCACAAGCACCTCTCGAAATCAACAAAATGACAAGCAGCAAAAAGAATGAAAAACCAAAACTAAAGGCAAAAAAACCCAAAACATCTCATCTGTGCAGTGCTGACATCCAAAAAGCAGAGCTCATGGATTTATGCAAGGCATAAAGAAGCCCTTATAAATCACAAAAGTAGCTTGAAAAGAGGTGTGCAAAGACCAGAGTCTGCTCAGAGCACGGGGAAGACCCCAATGGTCAGAGATTTTCAACCAGTGCTCTGCTTCCTACAGCTCTCAAGAAACCCTCAAAATATATTCCCTTGCTCTAGACAGTGTCATACCCTGAGCAAGTGCAGTGTGAAATGTGAAATTCTCCTTATTAACGTGAAGTCACAGACTTCCCAACCAGCAAGAGCCAGGAGAGGTGGAATAAATCTGCTGGAGGGAAGAAAACAATTACTGCATTACTCAAGTTGATATTTTCTCAGTAATTATACTGTTTCCATGTGATTTGTTTTTACACATGGCTAACAGCTACTGCAGCTCCTGTTTATCCCTGGCCTTGTTTTGTGATTTATATGATAACAAGGGTGGGTGTGAGGGGGGCAGAGGTTGCACAAACCTCCCTGCAGCAAGAGGAGGTGCTGGCACTGAAGAAAACAATTATCACTGAGGAGGTTGTCAAAGAGCAAGGCCAGACTTTGGGGTCGGTTTCTTCTACATGCTTAGGAATAAAAATTCCCAACACAGCTAACGGAGCAAGCCTGCTATTCACTATTAAGCGGTGACTTTAAAAACATGCAAGAAAGAGAGGAAGGAAAAGGATAAGCCAACTGCCTACTGAGGCCTTGAAGAGCAACAAGTCTCCAGGTAAATGTGATGTTCTTGCCTTCAGACACACCAACATCTGGCCCACAGGAAAAAATTACACTGGGAACCCCAAGTGTGGTCCCAGGACACACTGGGACCTGCCCCAGCCCATCTCCACCTGCTTATTTTGCATTACTGACCCAGCTTGAGATACTCACAGAGAAGTCATGTGAGGTGGAGGGATTTAAAAACACATTTGTGCCCCACTTGAGCTCAGCACCTACAGCTGGATGCAGCCCAGCCTTCCTGCAGGGTCATTTTCTCAGCTGCTTCCCACCCTCAGGAGACAGCACATGGGTAGCTCTGCTCCATCTGCACCTAAATCTCACTGCAAAGTGCATTTTGACCTTGCTGATCCCTTGGCTGCATCAGCTGCCTCTTCAGAACCCCCCAGTGGAGCTTCCAAAGCTCCAGAGCCCAGCAGTGTGTCCCAGGAGAACAGAGCTGCCTGCCTGGATGAGCCTCAGGATCTCAGCACACGGTGTTTGCCCTACATATCATCCTCACCGAGCCCAGGTCTCTCTCTGCCTCCCTAATCCACATCATTAGTGATGTTCCCCCAAGCCCAGGACAGAGATTTAGGGATGCCAACATCATCTCTTCCACAGCCTGTTCACTTTCTAATTATCAGCCAGCAGCAGCATTTCCTGCTGCAGCACCAGGAGGGATTAAGAGGTGTTATCTCCAACTCCTGCCCACTCACACATCTCCTGTCCTCACGGGCTGGAGGAGATTGCCAAAGCAGGGAGGACAGGCTGGGGCCACTCCATTTGTGCTCAAATCAATCCCCAAAAAAAAAAACCTCACATGAACCTGGGGATCTCCCTGTGGGGATGGCTCCACCACCTGAGGCTCCCATGGCAGCACTGAGCAGAGAACATTCCAGCACTGCCCCGGCCAACACCCCTCCCAAAGCCCCATCCCTGTGGGGCTGCAGAGCCAGCAGCTCATCCTCCCTGTCCAGGAGCCCAGGCATGAGCAGCATCACACTCTGAGCCCCCAGGGCTTCCCACACTCCCTGGGATGAGAACCAAGCAGGAAAGCAACGCCCCAGTCAGGTTTTTAGGTAAAAACACACATATAAAACTCCTAAGTGAGCCAAATACAGACTAAAGGAATTTGGTTTTTTAATTGGAAAAGTGTCCAACACATTCTGACATATCTTAAGCTCCAGCATGACAGCACTGACAGAGGGAAAAAGTTATGGAGCTGAAAATTAATGTCTCCTTTCCCTGGGGAGGTGCACGAGCACAAAAAGTCAGGGAGTCTGAGCAGTGAAAAGTACATCGAGTTACTGCAATTCTTTTGTTCCTGGCCATCTGCTGTGCTAACGGCTCTTTCTGCAGCCTGGCCCTCCAAAGGAGTTGAATTCTTAAATTCTGCTGGGCTCTTGCTGGGCTGCCAGAATGGGATGGAGACCTGAGTGTGCTCTGGGGAGCACCTGGGTGTTCCCCTGCAAGGCCAAGCCCAAGGGATGCCAGGTGTGGGACCAGGGCATCATCATCCTCCTTCCTCCATCCCCACTCTCCATGGCACGGGCAAAACAGAGATCTCTCTCACTCACTATGTGCTCTCATGGGAATTCATGGAGCTGGAGACCAAGGAGCTGTCTGAAGACAAAGCCAGGTTGTTGTTTTTTTTTAAATTTATTTTTTTTAAATAGATCTGACTTTACGAGCAGGCCCACGAAATTCCTTTCCTCCGTAACCCAGCTGAATTCCACGCAGACAGAGCAGAAAACATCCCAACAATTTCTAAAGCTTGCACGAAAGTAGGTCAAAAAACTTCCCCCAATGTTTCAACAGCTTGAAGCAATTTAATTGCAAAACCAGTACCAAATGCTGACCCCTCCCTCCCTGCCTCCCCTCCCCGGCAGATTTACGAGGGTGGTAAAACCTTGCCAGCCAGAGCCTCAGTAAATGCAGTAACCAAAGCCTCGTATCTGGTTTTACAAAACTTGCTCATGCTCTCAAGAGCTGCTCCGTGGTGCTCAGTGAGCAGCTGCTGCCTCTGGATCCCACACTGCAGAATTCCACAGCAGCACCACCAAACCAACACCCTCAGGGGCAGCCTGAAATAACGGGGCAAATTCGGAAATCCTGACTCAGGCAAACTCCCAGAGCCGCCGAAGGCATTACCCGACAAATGGATGCTGTGCCTCTCATTCCCTTCCTGAGCCCCCCCATTAGTGGATAATAATTGCACTGAATGCCAGCGCTCCCCACTGACTTACAGGAGTGATGAATTCTCACCTACCCATCTACTCATTACCACGAGCAGCTAATTGCTCCACCTCTCATTAAGGATTCCCCAACACGGCCTATTCTGCATCCCTGATTTTCAGCTGACTTTGAGTTTGTTCAAAGAGTAACTGTCTGGACTGAAATTTTCCATGCTGAATATCGGCTTTAGGCACTTCTACTCTTCTTTCTTTTTTTTTTTTTTTCCTAAACAGGGAATCTCAGCCAAAACAACTCTGTCACTTCCAAGAACAAGTTTACAAGAAAATATGTCTTTCTGCAACATTCAGAAAAGATTCTGGGAACTTTTTCTTTGAGCATCTTCAGTACAGTTGATACATCTGGTAAGACTCTCTGCCAGCGATTTGCCTTTTGTTAGCACTGAATAAGTGTCCAAGTCAAAGGAAAAAAATTAATAAAAATCTCATCTTGGTGCTTGCCTTAGGGGAATGACTTGGAACTGAGCAGGCAAGCAGAGTGAGGTCCTGGTTCTGGGAAGCTGCAGGAAAGGTATTGCACTTTTACAAAGGGAAGGAAAAGGCTGAGATGGAAGAGATGCTGGCACGTGTGGAGCATTCCAGGCCAACAGCAAGTGCCCCAGAAGAGCAGTGAATAAATGCATGGTTTGGGCAGGTACAGAGAGCCTGAGCCACCCAGCAGATGAGAGGATGGAGCAGTGCAGCCAGTGACCCCCTCAGCTCAAGGCAGAGCCTGTCCCAGGCTCCATCAGAGACAGGGGCAGCTACAGCAAACACAGGGCCCTGCTGCTCCCAGCAGACAGGGGAGGACAAGTTAAACCCAGACCCTTCCACTCCTCCATCTGCAGCTTTAATGCTCTTTCTGTAATTTGTTCAGCCAGCAGCCACCCGTGCTGACACTGCACACATGAGCTCACGTTTAAAAGCTCCTAAAAAGGACCAAAGTGTGATTGCATGACGTGCCAAGGCAGGGGAGGAAATTTTTAATTGCCCAATTTGGCACTCAGCCAGGCAGTGGGGTCACCCCCGGCTGCAGAACAGCATTTTAAAGGTAATGGGGAGCTCATGGCTCCTCCTTGCTGGGGCTCAAACCTCCCCTGCACCCCCTGGGGTCAGCCCATTTTGGGCAGCTTTCACAGCAATCTCTGAATCACCACCAGAGCCTCTTTCTGCATTTCTATTTGTGCCTGCTGCTCAGGGAGTTTCTTTAGGGAGGCAGGCACAATCCCCAAACCTCCTCTGGCAGCCCAGGAAGGACCTTGTCACCCACCCCAACAAACCTCAGGGGAATGAACACTCACTCCATGCCTTTAAAAGCTTTAGTCTCCCTTTTTTTTCTTTTTTTTTTTGTTTTTCAATACCACCCATCCTCTTTCAATTACCACATGCAGTAAAGCAAGTTCTGAGTCTTCCCAGCACTTCAACCAGGCAGAGATGAAGCATCAAGGTCCATGTTAATCCCAGCAAGCAAGTTCCCTATGAGAGAAGGTGCTGGAATAGTCCCTGCCAAATCCCAGCTGCTCCTCAAGCAGGTAGAAAGTCCTCCAGGCCTAGGTGCCATGTGAAGAGCAAGCTCAAGTGTTGTAAAAATGGCTTCTGCAGAATAAAATTCCCTTTTTATACCCATGCAATACTCCAGTGAACAGCACAAATGCCACTGCACTGCTGGGACAGTGACATCCACACCCATCAGTCCTGCACAAGTGGGAGCTGGGCACTACATCCCATCAAAAAATACAATTTCACACCAGCTGGAAAAGCTGCATCAGCCAAAACAGCAGGCAGGCAACCAGCAAGCAGGACTGCAGCCACAGCAAACCTCCTCCTGTGCTGCCAGGAGCTCCAGAACACAGACAGGACAGCAAACCTCCTCCTGCTCTGCTCCCAGGAGCTCCACAGCATGGACAGGACAGCAAACCTCCTCCTGCCCTGCTCCCAGGAGCTCCACAGCACAGACAGGACAGCAAACCTCCTCCTGCTCTGCTCCCAGGAGCTCCAGAACACAGACAGGACAGCAAACCTCCTCCTGCTCTGCTCCCAGGAGCTCCAGAACACAGACAGGACAGCAAACCTCCTCCTGCTCTGCTCCCAGGAGCTCCACAGCATGGACAGGACAGCAAACCTCCTCCTGCCCTGCTCCCAGGAGCTCCACAGCATGGACAGGACAGCAAACCTCCTCCTGCTCTGCTCCCAGGAGCTCCAGAACACAGACAGGACAGCAAACCTCCTCCTGCCCTGCTCCCAGGAGGACTGACAGGGTGGGCTGTGCCCCAGGAAGCTCCAGCTCCTTCCTTCACTGGGTGATGCCAGGTGCATCCTCCAGCACATGGGCAAAGATGGGGGGAGGAGGAGGGAAAATCCACCACGGCAGCTTCTCCAAACCTCACTGATTTAAAAATAAAAAATTGAGGGGAAATGAAAAGACAAAAGCCCTTCTCAGCCTGGTGTTATCAAGCAGAGGAAATGAGACTTCTAAAGCTCCCATTCAGAGAGGAGTGGGGGAGAGAAATCCCACTCCAGACGCACTTGAACGAACAGCTTTTGAAATGGAAATGTTGCTCTTCAGAAACATTTAAATTTCCTCCTATTGCCAGGGAGGAGGCAGGAGGCCGAGCAGGAGCAGGGACTCCTCAGGCACACACATCCCAGCGGGATCCACACAGGGCAGCCCTGGGAAGCAGGGTTTGCCTGGGAGTTAATCAGGATGGCACACAACATCAATATTGGGAAGTTGGCTTGAAGGGGAATCAAATTTAGAGGGTTTGATTGAAGACAGCTCTGTTTAACCACTACTGCTGCAAGTGAGATACACTTAAAGGCAGCTCACACTCCCTCTCTCACAACCATCACCCAAAATTATTTTCCCCAAATCCCAGAGACTGAGCTGCCTACCAAGGAGGAGACTGACTGATGTGAAAAGGAAATGCAAACAAGATCTAAAATGGTTTGAGCAGCAGCTGAGGGACAACCCAGACCTCCTCTTGCATGCAAGAGCCATTGCACCAAGCCAGGCTTCCCCAAGTCTCCCAAGACTCACGGCACAGGATGGTGAGTCCCAGGATGATGTCCTGGATGATGTCCAGCCCCAGCAACTCCCACTCCAACTGTGTCACCTCCCCAAACTGAAGTAACTGCTCCAACGGAACCCAGAGAGCTGTGCCTGCCAGCTGCATGTCAGTGCCTCACTCCAGTGTCCTCAGGGCCACCAAGGCTGGCTGTGCTCTCAGGTGTTTGCAGCAGGACATCAAATCCCTCTCAGCTGTAAAAACCATGAGGGACACAGTGGGGACAACAGCTCTGCTGCCTCTCCACTGCCTGAGGACTCCCCCAAGGCTGCACAGAGCACATCCAAACATCCCAAACACCCCACAAGCAGCTCTGGGACACACAGAGGCAGGGATGTGGGACACAGCCCCAGCACCCCGGCAGGCTGGGTGCTGACAGGAGCACGGGTGGTGCACACACTGTCAGCTGCACCCTCCATCAGAGCTCAATGCTTCATTGTTCTAATAATTGTGCAGACACGTGGAAGGGGCTGCCTCGACACTGGCCACTTGTTTGAGGAGCGTTTTGCTTGTTTGAGGAGGCATTTCCTTTGCTGCTCTGCCTGGTTTTCCATCAGGAGGTGGCATCCTGCAGTGCCAGCCATCCCCAGCCCATGGGGCAGGACGGTGGGAGGAAACACAGCAGGATCTGCTGCTCCAGATCTCAGCTGGCAGCCAAGCCCTGCACCTCAACAAGCCCAGGAAAACACACAATATAAATCTTAACATGAGAGTTTTGGGTTTATGTGGAGATTTTTATGCCATAATAACCCAGCCCCCATTCAGCAGCAGAGATGGGCTCAGGGTTGGGAGCATCAGGGTGTCTCAAATGTGCCACACCTTCAGCATCACTGAGCTCTGCCATCAGAGCAAGACTGACCATGGAAAAACCAAATACCACAAGAGCACGGGACAGAGCAGTTCCCAAAGGCTCAGAGCAGAAACACCACTCGTACCTGTGAATGGCTGTGGGAGCTGCTCCAACCACAAACCTCTCCCAGCCTGTTCCTGCAGCAAACCCTGAAGCACCTCTGCTTCCCCAGACCAGGGAATTACACAGAAACCTGAACATCTCAGCTCCCATAGCAAGAATAAGCCCACAGTGAATTTGTTATTATCTGTTAGCAAAGCAGCAGCTTCCCACCAAGGCTGGAATTTCCATCTTGGTTTGGCAGGCACAGGGCTGTGAAATGATTACTGTGTTTACTTTTCCTTTGCTAACTATAAAATCCCATTCCACTGCCCTGCCAAGAATGACTGAAGCTAATAAAATTCAGGCATTTGGAAGAAAGCAATAATAAACCTCCCTTTTGGGGCCTTTATGATGAAATTTCCCCACTCCAATCAGCGATTATGCTGCATTCATGAACACTAGTGATGTCTCCAAGTGCACCCAGATTGACTCAAATCAATATTTAGCTTTGCTCGAGACTGGGAGTCTTTCTCCTTGTGGCAGCTGAAGGCAGAATCACTGAACAAGGCTGGAAGAAGCCTTTGAAAAAACAGCTTACAAGAATAGGAGGCAGCATACATAAATATATAGATATATAAAAAAGTAGGCTTTTCATTTACCTAAAAACCTACAGAAAATATACACACGTGATTTCACAAATTTACAAATCTCTCTCCAAATATATTGAAAGCCTTTCATAGAATGCACTGTATATATTTATATACACATACCTGCCTATTCTTTGGGAGTTTTTAGTGTTTGAAAGCCTGCAATGTTCCTGTGTTTACATCTGCCACTCTGTCTGCTGCCGAGGCAGAAACACATTAGCTGCTGGGGGCAATCTGTTCTACATCATACCTGAGATGGCTGGCATGAAATAAAATAACACAGACCTGGAAACCAGCTTGAAATAAAAGCCTGTGCTTGGTTTGGTCACGTAACCACGTGGGACAGCTTGATCTGCACGAGGCAATGGCTCTTTTTTAAGCAGTCATGGGAACAGCAGCATCCAAAGTGGAGATCAGAAGGCAGAAAGGATCACTGCTGCTCCTCAGGGAATGGCACAGGAGGAGAGAAATCAGCCCCTGTTGGGGCAGTGACCAGAGTCAAGCCTAGGGAGCGTTACTGTGCAGGCAGAGGAGGGGATGCAGTGCTGTGGCAGCAGAGAAACCCACTGTGGGCATGTGCTGGAGCAGGATGGCTCTGCAGCCCTGGGAGAATCCCTCAGCATGCAGCAGAGGACTGGGAAACACCACAAGCACTGCCCATCTCCTCCTCTCCTGCTTGGCACTGCCAGAGGACAGTGCTTCCTCCTCCCAGGCGCAGCACTAAGGCCAGATGAAGGCAAGCAGAACCTGGGCACAACACTGGCACCTGCAGAAAATGCTCTGTCAGAGCACTGAGATGACCAAAGAGCAACCAGACAGAGGTCAGGACTGCAAGGAGGTGGCTCAGGTCATTTCATCCCACATTCAGGTCATTTCATCCCACTAATTCCTACTTTTGCTCCACCAAACCTGGGGTAGGACAGAGCACACGAGCCAGCTCTGCTGCTGGGTAAAAGCCCATTTCCAAGGACAGAGGAACAGGCTCCACTGTGCTCTCGCTCCTTATCCTCCTGGAAAAAGGTGCCAAGAATTACAATTACATTTTTCGAGAGCGGCAGAACAAGCCAAGGGCCTGTCAGCTTGTCCTAAAACAACCCCTCTCTGCTCCCTGAGCACGCAGCCAGCATTCCTGACACACAGCAGCGTCCAGCGCCCCCCAGCCCCCCCATGCAGCACGGGGGAGCCAAAAAACCCTCAATGTGCTCTGCCTAAAACACGGCCAAGGAGCTTTTCTGCTTAAAAAGCAAGTTTAGGTCCAAAAAGAAAGGAGGTTTTCAGCGAGTGATTTTAACTAGGCCCTTTGGCACTCGGCAGTTCCTCTCTTGTTATGGATGCTGAGGGTGTTGTTAGGAGATGAAGCTCCACGAAGCACGAACGTGAAGTCACAGAGCTTTAGCAAGGGCTGTTGCCATGTTCAATATGTTATTACAGCTCCATCACCACAGGCACAAAGAGCAGCACCTCATCTCTGCCAAATCCATCTCTGAAATCACTCCCCCACTCCATCCCCTCCAGCGGCGGCAGGCAAACACCATTGATTGCTGTTGCATCTCCTCCTCAGCTTCCAACCCATGCTGGGAAGGAAGGTAGGAGCATGAAATGCTCTCCCCTCCTCAAAACACAGCACCCAGAATCAGTCTGAGGGGTGTCACAACTCACTGGCTTTCATTGTGTGAGTCAGGACTGCTGATGGGCTGCACTGCCCAGCCAGGGAGGAGTACACAGTGCCAAAAATGTGCTCGGTGCTGTACGTCCATGGAAAAATCACCCAAGTTGCTCCCAGGAAGACCCTTGGGCAGGAAGGGTATGCAGGATGCTGAACAAGGAGGGAGGAGCAGTTCATCTGTAAGATGTATGTGCTTGCAAATTGGTAACAACCTCCTGCTGCTTGGGCACCTGCACTAGCTGGACAGATCCCACACAATCCATCCCAGAGTGTGCCTGGATCTGGTGGGAGCTGGAGCAATGCTCCCTGCCTAGCAGCTCCCACATCCCCACCCAGAAAATGAGGGAAAAGAAGAAAACAGATCAGGAAGAGACTGCAAGGGGGAAAAAACCAGCTGGGATGTCCTTCTTGCTATCAGGACCAAACTCTTCCCTTTCATTGCAGGAGAGGGGCTCTTTTTAACACACATGAACACAACCAGTTGAGCAGAGGCAAAAATGGTGGCTGGCACACCCATCCTCATGCTCTGGAGACCAACATCAGTTCCTGCCATACCAACACTATTTCCTAAGTCTCACCTGAGGACTGGTAAAATAGCAAACTAGCTCTCCTCTCTCCTGCATCTCCAGGACAAACCAGGGCACATTAGAATTCTTGCTATCAGATAAAATAGATGCAAACAGCATGTACAAACACTTCCTAGATGGAGAAGAAAAGTGCCCATGAATGCACACAGCACACCCAGCTCAGCACACTGCCTACTGCAAGCACAGAGCCAGAAATATTTCTTCCAATTACAGGGGTGAGGCACACAAAGTCAGGGGACTTTCTTTCCCTCCAGCAGATCAGGTGAGATGTGGCACTGAGCGAGCCTTGTAATATTGACTGAGTGGAACAGAAAAGTCCAATTATGCAAATGATGAAGCAGGTTCCTGAGAAGCAGCCAGCCTTATCACACCGTCCTTCGCCACCGCTGTGGCTTGAAAGGCAATTTAAAAGGTTGTTTGGGATGTCAATCACCACAAACGAGCTGAAGAAGTGTGAAACAACCTCTGCTTGAGGCACCATCAGTTCTCCTGTTGGTTTTCCAGCTGCACTGAGCCTTGGCCCTTCTGCCTGTGGGCACTGCAGGCTGCGGCAGTCAGGGCAGGGGAGAGCCAGGCAGCTCAGGGAAGGGTCAGAGGTTTTTACATCCTGCCTCTGGAATGTCTCTGCAGCCACTGAGGGCTTTTCCTGCCATACCCGCGTCTCTCAGACCACAGTCCAGTTATTTGGCCACAGGAGCTTCAGCTGAGAAATGGAATAAAACCAGTGGTCTGGCAATCATGGTGCTCCTTTCCTTCGCCCCTCAGCCCAGGTCCAGATGGAGGAGCCAAACATCTCACAAGGACTATGCAACGCCCAAAAGCATCTGTTTCTCAAATGAAACCAGCACAAATCCATGCAGAGGACAGAGATTCCAGATACAACACTCCTCAGGCTGTTCCCTTGGCTTCCACACCGGTGCATGGCACGGGCTGCTGACCACCCCCTGCAGCCATCCTGGCACAGTGGGCAATGGGATGGACTGCCAGGCATGCCAGGAGAGCCACTCTGCTTGCACACCACAGGCACACACTCCCAAAAATGTGTGTTCACATGCAGCTGAGCAGGGCTTGACACACTGACACTCATCCCATCCTCCCATAATTTGGAAATTATCTTCAGAGCAGGGAGGAAAGCAGGGGGGGAAATCCAGCCAGAAGTGTTTGGGCTGTGGCAACGTGAACAACGCAAATATTTCAGCTTTTAAATATGTTTGGAATGACAGAGAATGCCAACACGTCCCTCATCTTCCCAGAAATAGCTTTGAATCATTGCTCCCCTAACGTAAATTCCCCACCCCACCAAATAGGTTTTTTTTTTTTTTGCGACCAGATTTTTATCAGGCACAAGTTGACAGTGTGAGCAAGCACATGGCAGATGGGTGGGTGTCAAACACGTCACAGGAGGATCCTCCTGACTCCACAAGCCCAGCTCCACTCGAGCTGCTGGGCTCCACAACCCCACGCCACTCGCTCCTGATGGACACCCAGTCCCCCTGGCTCAGCTTCAGAGGGAGAGCCCAGCTGCAAGGAGAGTTAACAAGAACTGCTGTGCTCTGCAGGGGAAGGAGGACAAAAGCAGGAAAGACGTAGGTGTGTTTGTACCCGCTAGAATTGTTTCATTTCACTGCTCAGATCTGAGGTTAGAGCTACTTCTGCAGAAGTCCACTCCTCCAAGAAGTGGTGGGGAGGCCACACAGCCTGTGGAGAACCCCACAGCCCCCAGGACAAGAAATTCTTTTCATGGCAGAGTGTTTGAGGAATTTCATTTCCCACAAGGCTGGTCAAGCCAGGCACCAGTACAGGTCTCTGCATCCCACTTGGGTTCTGGATAACTGGGATGGAGCTGGATGGAGCTGGGATGGATAACAGGGGGCTGGCAGCATTGGTGTGTCTGTCCCCTGTGCATTGGTGCTACCACATCTCCACAGGATCCCTCTGCCTGGGCATCCTGCAGGGCAGCCAGCCCCTCCCCACCAGATGTGGGCACAGCTGGCCAAGGCAGCATCTCCCCCTCTCCCAGCAGAGATGCAGGGCTGGGGAAGCCAGAGCCGCGCTGTCTCCCGATCCCTGCCCTCAGACATTCCGCAAAAGCCCAAGAAACAAACCCAGAGCTCTTTTGCTCCAGTGAGAAACAACCTCCCGTGGGGAAGGGAGAGCCCAGAGTGATCCCTGCTGCAATCTCAGAGGCTATGGCAGGACACACACCCAGGGACGGCTGACGCTTGCAGCTTGTTCCATTCTCCAGCCCCTGTGCGCTATTGTTCCACGGCAATAAATCACGCGGGGAGGCGCTGGAATTCCGGGCTGTTTCCTCCAGCAGGGAGCCTGGGGTGCCGGAACCGAGCTGTGCCTGCCGATTCCCCCGGCGGGCGAGCGCCGTGCTGAGCCCTGCACTCACTCCCACGCATCCCGTCGGAGCAGCAGCGGCTCCCCCGGTTCAAAGCAGGGCTGCGTCCGCCCCCTCCGCTCCCTTCCCCCAGCCCGGCATTACTCAATCAGAGATTATGCTTTTGCCAGTTACCTCCAAGCCAACTGGGGCCTCTGCCAAGGTCAACACAAGTTCCAGCCAGTTTCATTAATAACTGCGAGACCAACCCACTGGAAACTCTGAGAGGTTAATCCCAGCAACAGATCGATGTTCCCATAACAAAGGCACGGAGCAGAAACGCAACTGGTGATTTACCAGCCAGCCCAGCTATCTGTGCTGGCAGCTGCGGCACTGCTCCTCCGAACCCTGCTGCCAGAGACCTGAGCCTGCTGCTGCTCCTCTGCCCTGGTGCATTTGCAAGGGATGGAGCAGCTTCCAGGGACCAGCGGTGCCGAGGCTCCGGGCAGGGAAGGAGGAGGAAGCCGAGCTCCAGAAAGGCTTTTCTGCTGTCCTTGGTGCCCTGCCAGCCTGTGGCCAGGGCAGGAGTTAGCAGGCTGGCCAAGAGCCTTTTCCATCCCACAGCCTGTCTTCCAGGAGTTCATTGTAAATTGGGCTCTGGAATGGGCAGCCAGTGTGAAATTTGGCATGTACGCTACTGGCTTCAATGCATCATTAAAAAGGTATTTCAAATGTGTTAATTCCTCCTTTTTCAATTAATTGCTTTTAAAGCTGCATTGATATGCATGAAAGCAAAATACCCTCTGCCCTAATTTCTCTTTTGCCATACCTATTTCCTGACCTTAGCTCTGTCTTTTCCAAGACTACCCCCCCACACACATACTTTTCTTATTCCATTTTTCAGTCCGTAACAAAACAAAAATGCTCATGCAGAAAGGGAAGAAATTAAAACCTCTGCACAATGTAGAGTCCGACTCTTAACGACACATGGCTTCTTAATTGCCTTTTTCCATCCACAGTTGTTAATTATTTTACAAAAGAGGGAAGTGGCATTGTCCCTGTACAGATGGGGAAATCTGAGACAGAGAAAGGGGAAGAGACTTACCCAGTGACCAGCAGGCTGCCAGGGCAGATGGCAGCAAGGTTCAGGTTTCCTAAGCCTCCACCCAGCCCCATTCCCGTGGGATTACATGGCTCCCTGTCAGTGAATTCCTGCTGGAGCAATAGGCCACTCATAAGTGCAGCCAGCCAGCCCTTGCAAGGGGAATAAATGCAGATCACAACTGACTCACATCCTATAGGAAGGAGCAGCAAACCACGTACGTGGTGGGAGAGCAGCCTTAAAAATGGGAAGAACAGTGAAAGCACAAGAGGAATAAGAAAAGATGGCAGGGGAGAGGCAGGATGAAGCTCCAGCTCTGGAGAGGGGAGAGCAGGCACCGATTGACCAGATGTGCCATGCTCACCATCCCTGTGAGGCAGGATCACGGGCAGCACGTGTGGGCAGGGACAGGGATTGTGCTCATCACCACTGGCCTGCTCTGGGGCTGGCTGCTGTTACCTCAGGGAGGTCCATGACTTTACTGGAAAGAAAGCAGAATCCACCAAGGGTCCTGGGAACCAGCTCCTGCTTCTCTGCCAAGAAAACACCTGGTAAGGCCACATCATAGCAGCTTTTCCAGTGAATCCCACATCCAGGCTTGCAGTGACTGAAAAAACAGCCCTGCTTTAGCTGTTCTGGTTACTGTCAGCCAGATAAAGGGAGAACCTTCCTGGGGAAAAGCATCAGCCCCAGCTGGCACAGAGGGCACAGGGAGGTTTCATTTCTCCCCAGAGCCCTCCAGGCCATCCAGCAGCAGGAGCCCAGGACCACAGCATAACACACAACATAACGCACAACAGCAGGGAAAAAGATGTTGAAGTGGGGTAAAGTAGGCAAGAAAACAACTTTCTGCCTCCAGCTTGAAAAGAAACACCAGTGTTTGAGGATATGAGCAGTGCGAGGTTCATAAGGAAAGGTAATATCTTTTACTTGTCCAAGTGAGATTTAGCTGAAAGCTGCTGCTTTCGAAAGGCACGCTGCCCAAAAGTGTGTCTGTTTTCTGCAGGGAAAATGCACTGATCCAAGAGCTTCTCCTTACAGCCTTGCCTGGAGTGAGGCTGCAGTGATACTGAACGGGGCTTAAGGGGCCCAGCTCTCCTCCTGTTTGGGTGAGGTAGATGAGGAACAAAGGACATGAGAAATCCATTTCTCTTCAGGGGAGGAAAAACTCTGAAGCCTGTTACCAGCAGTTGCCCCACCAATTGTTCTGTCTGCGTTCAGAGCACGGATTATGGCTCTAAAGAAAGGCCCTGGGAATGTGCAGGAACAGTACTGACTTCTCTCCCCTGGGCTGAAGGTTGGTAAATCCAGTTATCAGTGGTTATCAGGGATGTGCTAAAATTATATCCCATCACAGACCAGATTCTGCATCTCGGTTCAAGGGCTGCTCTGAAACCAGGAGAAACCAAGAGGTATCCACTGCCTGGGAGCAACTTCCATTACATCCACATCCCCTGGGACAGCCAGGCTGGCGCCCAGAGCGTGTAACCAAACCCCTGCCCTTTTTATTGAGGGCTTTGTGGAGCTCTTACTGTGCAGAAACGAGCTCAGTCTGCAAAATCACCATGAAGACCAGTCCTAGCACTATTACCCCAGTGAGTAAATGGAGCTCCTCCCCAGGCAGTGACTGCAACAATGAGGAATGGGGTAACGGGTAAGGGAACAACTCCTGGGATCCTCTGCCTAAACAAGCAGCAGTGTTTAGCAATAGTGGCCTCACGTGGTGCATCTCACCCAAAGAGCTCACCCAGCTGCCAGAGCTGCCCTAGATAAAGTATTGAGTGACTTCATCAGACACTGAGTCAGCAGCACAGACAGAACAGCAAATATCTCTCTCCAGCTCTGGTCACTGGGACACCCGTCCTGCCACCATGTGTGTGCCACTGCTCCCTCAGCACAGAGACTCTCAGCAAGGTCCTTATCATCTGTCCTAGGTGCTGAGCTCAGCTGTGGCTGGCCTGGTGTGGGTGTAGGAAGGGCTCTCCCTGTGCCCACAGCCCAGATCTGCCAGTGCCCAGAGCTGTGCCCAAAGGGCAGCCTCAGCTCTCTGCATTTCCCCTGGACCCGCAGCCAGAGCAGCTCCTCCAGCATGCTGAGGCTCAGAGCAATGCACACACTGGCTTCAGGAGCTTTTCCACCACCTTAATGTCCACCAGCAGTTTATAGACTAGTCTGAGGACAGATGCTCAGGACTAACACCAAAGAACTGCTATTAACCCAATTTTCCAGCTGCAAAGGCTGATACATCCTGTGTCCCAGACCTGCCTTCTGCTCCCAGCCACTTGAACAGCACTGAGATCACCCAGTCTTGCAGTGAGCTCCATCAAATCCACTCTGGAAGCAGCTTCTGCTAGTTTAGAGTACCTAATCCCAGCTCCACTCAGGCTCTCACCAGTCAAGGACACCGCATTTTCTTCTTCCTTCCAGACTCTAAAAGTACAAATGGCTCCACTAAAAGCATAATCTTGTCTTGCTGAATTGCATCTCAGCTCTCTCTCTCTTTCACCAACCAATGTTTTAAGTCCCATAAAATGCATGTACTTCTTGGAAACATACCACAGACTGAGAAGCAAATGCAGCCCCTGAGCTGATGAACTAATTCCTCAAGAGCAGCTCTGCCTATTAGAAACAAATAGCTGAGACAAACCATGGTTTTCTGGTGAGAGGCAGAACAAAACTGCTGGTGGGAATAATGTGAAGACAGAAAAGTCAACCTGGTTTTCTCGTGTCTTTGGAGAGGGCTATTTTTTGTTTTGGGGACAACAGTGGCATCAGCCACCCAAACAACATCCCCTGAGGATGCTTCAGAGCCTTCAGGCCCCCCTTGGCATCTGAACTACTCCAAAGTTAAACATCTTCTCATTAAAGAGAGGTCAGAGGGATCTCAAGTAAAGTCCACCAGTACTGCATGGATAAAAAAGTATCTGGATATCCCAGCATTCCCAAGGAAGAGCTTTCTTGTCTGTGTGTTCTTTCAATCAGCTCCCACAGGGATACAGCAAACCATCCCCATCTTCCTGGCTATGAATGTGACTTCCCTTCCTTTCCCTTCACTGAGGGCTTGGGCAGCCCCCAAGCCCAGCCTGCAGAGCTGCACCAAGCATCAGAGCCCCCAACACACTGATCCAGCAAGGCTTTCCTGCCAACCAGGAGCACGTCCACACTGGAGGTAAAATCAAATACAATTTACCCCAAGAGAAGATGAAAGTAAATCCAAACAGGCACACAAGCAAGGGATTTCTCCTTGCAACATTTATTCCATGCACAGAGGGGACAATTGTAAGTAAACGATTTGCTTTGTTAAATGAGACTGGGACAAGAGAGGCTTTCCTGGGGAAGATTATATTAAAGAACCACCAGAAACCGATTCCAGCCCTTCAAACACCAATATTAAATAAAGAGACGTGATAAATGAGAAGCATCAAGTAAAAATCAAATCAAGGCAGCATATCCAGAAAAGCCAGATATGACCATCCTTAATTCAGCCTACAGGAACTTCCAAATTGTTCTGGTGCATCTAATAGCCCAGTGAAAAGAGCTCATCACTGTAACAGTCATGGGGAAAGCTGATATGCTTCCATCCCCCCAAAATGCTCATCCCACCTCAGGGAAAAGCATCCAGTACCTCCAAGCACTGCTCAATGCATTGGGAACCACGATCTGCACTGAGCACAGCAGTTCCACTGCCTGCTCCTCCATGGCTAGACAGCAGGGATTTATTTTCTCAGGATGGGGGAGGAAAGGAACCAACCACATGTAGCTGCACGCTCACCCCACCTCAGGGAAAAGCATCCAGTACCTCCAAGCACTGCTGGACACATTGGGAATCGTGATCTGCACTGAACTCAGCAGCAGCTCAGAGCCTCAAAGGCAGCTCTGCACAAGCCCAAAACGCAGGCCCCACAGGCAGCACAGGTCCCCAGCCCCTTACCTTGGAGAGGTCCTCGGTGCCCTGCTGGCCCTGGCTGAGGAGAGGCGAGTGCCGCAGCAGCGGCTCCTGCAGCAGCTCCAGGCGGGGCCTCTTGCTCTCCATGAACTCCAAGTCCGATGGCTTGGTCAGGTCAGAGAGATAGGAATGGCCCTCGGCTCTCAGGTGCAGCTCCTGAGATCTGGGGACAAAGGGAAAGCAGCCTTTAGACAAGAAACCACCTCTGCTCTCCCCTGCTCCACGACTGCAAACCGTTCGAGGAGGACAGGGCTCAGTTTTCCAGAAGGATCCATGTGGGGAGGCCAGCTGGCCCTGCACTCCAACATCTCGGGTCCCTGCAGACCCACAGGCACAGCCCCAGAGCTGGCTGCTGGGCACGGTGCATGTGCTGGAGCAGGAGCACCAGCCCCCTCCAAGGCCAAGGGGCCACCCTGCTATCCCCAGCACCGCTGCTGTGCCACCTGGAAAGCCCCACTGTCACCTCCTGTGCCACCAGTGCAGTGGGTGGCTGTCCCTACACCGGGAAAAAGCGAGTACGGCTGCAGGTCTGAGCCCTGACACACAGCTGGGCTGGTCAGAAAAAGGCAAAGCTTGGCAAGGCCTCAAATCCACCCCATAAATCCTCCAAGACCAGGCAGAGCCCCCTTCTGCCGCATTTGGCTTACTTAGTCAAAGGTACCTGCCTGAGTGTTTATATTTAGTGTCTTCTATAGGAATACCAAGGATTATATGCTGGGGAAAAAATGCCTACTCCTCTGTGGCTAGACAGCAGGGATTTATTTTTCCAGGATGGGGGAGGAAAGAAACCAGGCACATGTAGTTGCACGTCTCTGACACAGAGCTGGCAGGCTGTACGGGCACATTATCCAGTGATAGCAGCTGCACCAACGACTCACATCGAGCTCAAACACCTTTTACCTGCTAAATATGATGCACCTGGTGATACCTGGAGAGTGGGCTTGGTTTTGGGGTTTTTTTTTAACAAATGTTGAACTTTTTTTGTACTTCTGTGTTCCTCAGCAGGATTCTTTTGTGGGAATTGTAAAGGGATCCTACAAAAATACATTAAACCTTTTATTATGCCCTAGGATTAGCTTTGCTGCAGCAGCTCCAAGGCTGTGTTTTTAACACTTCAGGCAGAAGTGTCCTTTAAAAATAACAAAATGAAGCACAGGAGATTCAAAGCTTCTGAAAAAACATGGTTTTTTTCTTTTCCCCTTAAACATAATTGTTGCAATTCTCCTGAGCAGGTGGTAAAGTGTCTTCCCCAGTTACCAGATACTAACAAACTTAACAGCCTCTGGAACTGCTTGAAGGGAGGGAGAAAGAGCAAGCATAGGAGACAGGAGGTCTTATGCCTTGTTTGCCCCCCACCCACAAGCTGCAACTGCTGCCATTAAAAATCTCAGGGAAGATGGCACAAAGGGAAGGATCCAGAGTGCCCTGAAGCCAGCAGCTGTAATGGCTCTGGCTCACATCCAGGGAGAGGATTTTGTAGAAATCCACAGTCTCAGAGCTGCCACCCTGAGCACTGCCCTGTGCCCTCCCCTGGAGCAGCATGGCCACCTTAACCCAGCCCCAGGGAATCAAGATAAAACTGGGAGGGTTATTTTTTAATTAAACATCAACAGCAGGCACAAAGCACATGCATGCCAAGCTCTGCTGCTGTGGGTTTGGGGTTGGGATCAGGCAGCAGCTTTGCTGCTGACACACAAACAGAATCTGCCTCATCCTCTTCCTCCTGCCCAGCAAAAAGGGGACAGGAGGATGGGGAGGCTCCAGCACTGCCTTTGGTGCTCCAACATCCCAGACAGAATGTAGAGCTCACACAGCAAACCCTGCAGAGCCGAACAGCCCTGAAATCTGGCACTGAAGCGCAGCTCGCTTCACCTGCAAACACTTCCATGCTGAAGGATCCTCAGCTTCTCTCAGCAAGCCCAGAAATCTCTCCTGGCACCTCTCAGGTTTCCTGGTCCCTTCATGCAATCCCTGCCTGCCCACAGCTGCATGCCAGCATTTCAGGCTCTGCTGTAAAACCCACGAACAATAAGCAACTGTTGAGCTGGGCAGGTGCTAAAATATTCCAACACCCAAGGCCCTGCTCTACTGAGGCAATTAAAAATCAGATGTATTTATTTTCCCTTCTTCCCCTTATTAAGGCCATATTTCCAAGAAGCTGCTAATTGACAATGGAAGGCTCCAAGACCTCTGCAGTTGTCAGGAACTCGACACAACTGCTGCACTCAGAAAAAACCCCAAGGATTCTGAAGATAAGAGCACCACTGAGCTTCACAAAGGCAGTTACTCACAGCAAGGCAGGGGCCACGCCAGGGAAAGCAGCTGCAATGTTATAAGGTGCTATTTTATTTCCATTTCCACATCCACTGGAACAGCTATTAACTTTATCCACTGGAATTTCCAGCCGCTCCCGAGATTACTTTGCCCAACACAACCCGCTCAGCCTGTCCTGGCTGCAAACACAAATGCTTTTGCTTGAAGCCTTCACACCTTTCACTCCTCACATCCACACCTGCAGCAAGCTCTTTACAACAGGCTTTTATACAGCACCGACGCTGCTGTCAGTGCAAAAAAAACGACTCTGCCTGAAAAACCCTCCTTTACACCGAGTTTGGGGTTTGCTGCATTTTCCAACTATCTCCCATCCATCTGGTTTATTCCAGGGATTCCTACTTTGCTGAAGGGAAAGAGTGTTTTTAATTGCATGTGAGTTGTGCATAATTAAACGAAGCAAAGCAAATGCCAGCATTAATTATGAAGTGGGACAGGTTAGTCTTCACCTGAGTCCTTCACCACAAACACTGAACACTTCAGAGAAGCAGAGCAGCCTGAGATGTGCTGACACACAAGGCTGGGTGCCCAGGGTTTGCCCAATTTCCAACCACCCCCACACATCTCTGCTCAGGGTAGCTGCAGGTCCAGAAGACCAAGACAACCCAAGAGGAGACCTTTGGTTTATTACTAACCCTCCCAGCTGCAGAGCTGCCTTACTCATCCACCGGGGCTGATCCCTCAGCACACTCTCAGAGGGTGGAAGGAAGGCAGGAGCAGATAAAATCCTACAGCAGTGCAGGGAACTGCAGCTCGCCCCAGCAAGTGTACAACAAGATGGGCTGAAAACACAGGGTTTTGGGTAGATAGGTATCAAGGAATCAAAGAATCCTTAAGGCTGGAAAAGACATCTAAAATCTTTGAGTCCAGTCATTAAGCTGAGAGCTGGGGAGAGAGGATCAGATGAGATATCCTGAGCTGCCCTTGGTTCAGACTTGTAAGAGCAGTCCTGATGAGATCTTACCATGACGGATCTTACCTGTACTTTCCTGAAGCCAAATCACTGGGAAATGGGCAAGCACAAACTTTTCAGGAGGCCAAAGACCCTCCCTCCCCAATAATCCACTGTCTGGCTCCTCAGAGCAGCACAGCCCTCCCCTGGCTCTTCTAACCTTCCCATTTCTCCCTTACCAAGGGGCCAAACAACAAAACCAGCCTGGCAAACTGATTCTCAGTGTTCTCCTGGAACCAGAACCAAGACAAACCATGGCCTTGCTGAGGCTGTTTATTTCCTCCAGCTGAGATGGTTTGGTGGGAAATTGTCTACACAAAAAAAAGTTCTAAAAAAAAGTATCCAACCCCCACAGGTACAGGCAGACAACGAAATGCTTTTGAGAAACAGTAATATAGAAAACCACTGGTGTTGAAGTGAATTATTTATAGCCAATGCTAAGATTTGTCAGAGGTTTCAACAACCCCCTTACAGCTAATGAGAGCCAGAGTGTGAGACTGGGCAAATTGGGACCTGTTAAAGAGAGAAACTGGAGGCTTTGTTGGACCAAACCTGCCACCAGGCACCTACAGAAACATGTCCAGGACCAGCTGATATATTCCCTTTGTCATGTAGGTGGGGAGGCAGATAAACCACGGGAAGAGCTGCATGTCTGGGCGGGAAGATGGAGCTGCTCCCACGCCCTCAGCAAAGTCTGCCAGCAGCAGGACTGAGTCTTCCCAAGGCAAAGGTGTGGGACAGCCTGGAGCAGGATGCTCAGCTCGCCATGTGGCCCAGCTGAAGGACTCCCAGGTCCTCAGGAACTCTGACCAAGCACCCACGTGCATCCTCGGGATGCTCGGGCTGTGCATTCCCACACAAGGGCAGGGAGCAGTGGCTCAGCTGCCCTGCACAACCCCTCAGCCATCTTCTTCCAATCCAACTGCAATTTAGATAAGAGCAGATGCTTTATTTAAAACTTGCATATGAAGATCCCCATACACAGAGCCTGAATTATTCATGGACAGGACCAGCAGAAGCTTTAACACAATAGCACTGCCTCATTCAAGAGGAAGAGAAGGAATATTTGTCTCTCTCCACAAGCTCCCCCACATGCTTTCTCCAGGTATCCAAAACTGCAGCCTGCCAGTAAAGCCCTCTAGGCAGTCCTGGGTGGCTGGAATATCCTGAACCAATGGCTCCAGAGACATCCCATGCCTTTGGCCATCCTCCATGTCCATCCATGGACATGCCAGGCAGCCCACACCAGAGCTTGCAAGGTAAGGCTTGTCCCCAAGTGCCTCCACACCAGCATCTGCCCTCTCCAGATGTTGTTTTCCTGTGTTCAATTATGGGGAAGAAAAAAACTGCAGCTCCTGGTACATCATTTCCAGCGTGAGAGACACAGATAAACGGCTGGGGGGATTTCAGCCGCACCGCCGCTCACTCCTGAGAAAAGGATCACCTTTAAAAATGGAAACTTAATTAAAAACCATAAATAAAACCAAATTGGTCGTGCTGTTACCTTGGGAGCAGCTGGTGCCATTTGGCCCAGCACAGATGAGGACTGAGCGCTGTGTGTGATTTCCAGCACCACACACACTGCCCCAGCCTCCCAGCCCTCCCCGGGCTCCTGGGCCAGCAGGATTAATCCCAACAAGAGGCACAGTGATGCAGCCTGCTCTCCATGTGCCACACTGCACATGGCTACCTCAGATGGCTGCAGAAACACAGCAGCTGTTTAATGTATCCTAAATGTCACCCTGCAGATCCACACTGGGCAAGCTCTTCAGACTCCTTGTGCCTGTTAAGCAGAACGGCTCTGAAAGAGGAGCATGGTCTCCTGAACTGGGAAAATAATCTTCTATGAAAATAGTGACTCATTCTGGATAAAGGTGGAATACACTGTGTTAACACACAGACCATTTATTCCATTTATTTACAGCAACATTTTCTGCCAGAGAAGCAGAGAGAAGTATCCACCCTGGCATTCCTGCATTAATATGGAACCTTGCTCTAAAATCCTAACACATATGAAAAGTTAGAAAAATCCAGTTCCTTCATTTTTCAGATCCCTCACCCTCTGGCACCTGCCATTTAACACTCAACCCAGTTTTTCTCACTTCTTCTGAGGACCAAAATATATATAGAAGAAGGAAAAAAAGCCCTAATCCTTGTCACCTTGCCAGGACATTCCACTGCAAGTATTCATGGTACGACTTGTACCAACAGCAGATCCTGAAATACTTCTCTTCACTCCTGCAGACCAGTTGGCACAACTGAACAAGCTAAGGGGAAGTCTGCAGATCCTTCCAAGAAAAAGCCTGCTACCAAAAAAACCATCATGGAAAGCAGCACATCCCTGCAAAGACAGGCACAGCCAATTTTCCCTGCAGCAAGAGATTCAGAGTGGTTCAGGTTTTCCTTCCTTCTTCCAGCCAGAATTGCTGCACAGGGAGTTCAAATCTTTGCCCAGCCACCAAGGGGTGATGACAACATGGAGAAGGGCAGTCTGGAACTTCCCACCAAGCTTCTTGCTCAGGAAGCCCCAAAATGCAGGCCCATCTCAGCATTCCATTCCTTCCAGCAAGTTACCACTCCACACCTTTTTGCCAACAACTCTCGATTCATCTTTAACACATTGTGCTCATTGTACTTCACCTCTTGTTTCTTTTCCACTGAATCACAACTAACCACCATCCTGGTGCCTACAGCAAAACTGCAGCAGGAGAGACTGAAAATGTGCACAGCTCTAGGAAGACCATCCAAGCAAGCCCAAATGATTTCTGTGGGATTTTGAGCATCCCCAGGGTCAAGCCTCCAATACCACGTGTAAAGACAACCTGCAGAGGCTTTAGAGATCTGTCCAAAGGGAAGGTAAAGCCAAAATAGGGGATAACTTCCCAAAAGCAGCACATGGAGTAAAGTGAATCCCTGCAGTTTCCAGGACAGGAAGGCAAACAGAGCACTCACCAGGCAGGTGGGCTCAGAGGAACTGGGGTCCTGTGGCAGCTGCAGGCAGTGCCCTGGATGAGTGCAAGGCACGGTGGTGATGGCAGGGCAGGGATGTCCACCTGGGGATGCTCCCAGGGCTCAGTGCCCAGCACTGCCAGCCTGCCACATCCCACCTGCAGCAGACTTGCAAGCTGATATCCTTGAGGAGCAGAGAGATCCTGGAACCACAACCAAGAGCAGACAGGCTGCTTCCTCTGAGCAACGGGGGATTGGAAGGGCTCCCCTCTGCTGACACTGCTCCAAGGGGAGGATTGCCACGTGCCCACCATCCCTGAGTGCCAGCTGGGCTGTCAGGCAGGGAACCACAGCAAGGGCTTCCTTTAGGCCCAGCACAGCCCTGTGCTTCCCTCCACTCGCCCCTGTGCCATGCTGGGGATGCTGTTTGCCTTGGGCTCCCTCCTCCCAGCCCCTCATGCCGAGAGCCAGCTGCCTCTGCTCGAAACCATCAATCCCAGCCCAGGAACAAAGCCAAGGCTCTGAGCCTGCCAAGGGGGCTCAGCTGCAGCCACGGCTGCCATCACCACCCTCCCTCAGCCAGCCTCTGCTCTGCACCAGGAGGAGCCACAGCTATTTTTTGGGGAGGGCACCAATGACCAACCCAACCTGCTGCAGGGTCTTGGCCCTGGAACCCTCAGGGCAGTGACCACCACCCAAAGGGTTCCTCTTACAACACAGCAGGAACTGTGTTACAGCAGCTCCTCAGACCACCAGGGTGAACCAGCAAAGCCCCCAGAGAATGGATTTTTAAGTGTAGAGCTTAAAGATGCAGAGAAACAGCAGCTGGCTTTGAAAAACAGATTAAAGTCTCCCTAGCCCCAATGGTACCCAATCTGAATCACCTCAATAACTGATTACATTTAAAATTTCTTTACAATTTCTTCAAACATCCTCCCCTTTTTGCATCCCCAGATGTCCCCACAGATTTTCAATGTGTCTATGTCCCAGCACTCTGGCACAAGATGTCAACTGAACTGAAGCAGTATTTGTAGCTTTACTATGTAGTATAATTTTCTCAAAAGTACTATTTTTTGAATGTTAGGGGGAAAAGGGATTAAATGTAAATTATTAAAAGAGTTTCTTTTTACAGCATGCCAAAACATCACCATTCAGGTTGAAAATGAGGTACCATGGTAAGCATGTGGATGTGTAACATCCCCTGACAACTTTTATTAACATTTACCCACATTCATGTGATTGCCAACATAAAAATTACGTTTGGGATCTTTGAAACATTTGTAAGCCAAGGCAGATGCCTGGGTGACCACACCAGATCAGGCATGTAGTACAGCAGACACCAAGGTTTGCAGTTGGGCTTTTTTTTAGTGATACAGAAAAACCAAGATGCGTTTTTTTAAACAGCATATTACTGGAGAGCAGAACTGCTTCTCCACTTTGCAAACCATCAGTAGTGTGAAAAACAAAAACAGGCAGGAGCATGTTGCTGGGTCCTCTTTACCCATCTCCCCCAAATTTAGCTAAATCTGACCCAATTCCAACTTAACCGTGTTACTCTGTGCTAAGAAATCAAAGCACTGAGAAATCAAAGCGAGCCAAGGCAGTGCAACATGCTGCAATAAATTATGGGTTATCAGAAGTGCCATGACCCTCTGTACGTGCAGGTGCCACAAGAGTAACCCAGAAGGGCACATCCAGATGCAAAATGAACTTTGGAAGGTAATTTTGGCCTCCAAATTCTCACAGGTTTGTTTCTGCTGAGCACCAAGCTGAACCCAACCTAGTAGAAAAAGAGGATGCTGTCTGTATTTATTATGCATCCAGCACCCTGAGCTCTTACTCCTCTCCCCTAACAGTGATGATTTCAGAGAAAGAGATTCATCTCTGACTCTGCACTGGTTTTGTGCTTAGCCTAAGGAATAAGTATTTAAAGAATTGGTTTGTCTGTATCTACTGCAGCAAGGCTCTTATTTCACTTCCAGGCCAGTTTTTTTTCCCCAAACCATAAACATCAAATGCAGAAGAGAAACTATGAGAGAGAGCAGAGTTTTGCATTGAAACAGAGAGTGAGAGTGAGGTCCTTCAAACAAATCAGCTCCTGTGGTTAAAGCATGTACAGCATTCCCAGCCACAGCACTTGCCTGACTTGCACCTAAAAACTCTGCCAGCCTCCCATGAGGCCACGACAGGAAACAGGGACACGGAGAGAGGCACGAAGGGAGCAGAGAGGAAAAAAGCAGCCCAGAGAAAGTTGTGAGGGGAATGCAGAAAGAGAAACAAAAACAATGAAAGCAGGGAGGAAGAGCAGCAGCAGAGGAAGCGGAGATGGGGGAGGAAATGAGCTCTTCTCACTCCTTCCTGCAGCCTCGGGAGCCACAGACCAAACCCAACCACACGGCTTCACTTCCTATGCTGAGAAAGCCAACACAACCAGTCACAGCCACGTGAAGCTCCACAGAAACGAGGGGGTGTTTTTTTTGTTGTTTGTTGTTTTCAAGACTTCTTTACAACGCACGACAGTCCAAGGTAAGGAACCAGAAGGCAGAGGCGCCGCTTGCTTAGCAGAAGGAATCCAAACTGGTGGTCAGTACCCAAAAGCAGCATCCCACTGCCCAGGTGGGTCCCTCCCAGCCCTCCTGCTCCCAGCCCCAAGCCCTGCTGGGTGCAGGCAGGCAGGCTGTACCTTTCATTGCCCGGCTGGAACTCGGAGAGCAGGGACGGCCTCCGGCGCTGCGGCTGCATGATGGAGCCTGGCGGGAGGTGGGAAGCGAAATCCCTGGAATGATGCTGGTACTCCAACAGGGCCACGTCCTGCAGGAACAAAGAGCAGAGATCATCAGCCTGCTGCCAACTCTCAAGCAAACAGAACAACTCAAAAAACCCCATGTAGATGCTCCTCCTCTGAAGGGCCACAAAGCTCAGTGCTTTGCCCTCCCCAGAAGGCTCCCAGTAACTCCCAGTCCCACAACTGGAATGGTGGCTCAGCCCCTTGTTCAATCCAGCCTTTTCCTGAGAAAGGACCCCAGCAAGCCCAGCCCAGCCACTGAGCACCCACACGTGGATTTTTGGCATCCAAGCAATCCTGACGGCAATTGTGAATCCAAGAGTAAGAACAGGTAAGAACAAAATTAAGTCACAGGATACTTTCAGCTTCAATAGCCCACAAAGCAGCATGGAGAGAGAAGAAACAGGGGGGAAAAAAGGACAGAAGAAAAATCACAAATGTTATCTTGAAAATGTTCCTTTAAACACAGCTCCCCTGGGCTGAGCTCAAGGGGTTTGAAAGGACAGTTTGCTACTTATTATGTGTACGTCCCTTTTGTTCCTTGACCCTTGGAGAGTACAGTACAGTATGTTCCTGATTTTAATTAAATAAGAAGCCCTCCTGCTCTGTGCCACAGACCGATTCCAGCAGCAGTATTTTAGGCAGCTACATTCAACTGCTATTTTTTATTTGCAGATAGATACTTGACCAGCAGACTAATCATCTAATTAACTAAGACCTTCAGCAATGGCATAGAAAACCCTGTCACAGAATAACCCTGGTAACACTGACACACATTTACCTTAGAAGAACCAATTCCACCTGGGAGTCTATTTTTGAACAGTTCTCAACTGGAACAAGAAAGAAGCTTTAACTTCCTCAAAAAGATAAAAGGAATTTCAGGGTCTACAGAAAAAAAAATATTAATAAATAATAAATAAGACACCACATGCATGCAGCTGGTGTGGGAAGGGGGGTCTCAACCCCAACAACTGCAACAGGAATTATTTGATCTGATGTAGTGAAGATCAATATGACAGCAACAACCTGAGCCTGGAGGTGCCCTCTCCCAAGCTGGAAGGGAAAAGAGCCTCACAGTGGAGATCATGCTGTCCCCCTGCAAGCTGTGGAGTTGGAGTCAAGGTCCAACATCTTTGACCATCAGAGAGTAAAATGAGAGTTTTTCTGGAAAGCCAGGAAGAAAATCAGAGATTATAAACATTCAGCCTGGGAGAGCCAAGAAAAGCAGATCCCCTACCTCCCATCCAGCCTCTCTTGCACAAAAGCTTGAAAAGGCCAAATAACAAAGAGAGAAGGAAGGGGAATTGTGGTGTCCTATGGCCACCACTTCTCGTGCCTAGAAAGCTGTGCTGGTTTTTGGAACCAAGTTTATTTCTCCCCACTGTCAGGCAATAGAGTGGTGCTGCTCCTTCTCTGTTCTGACCAATGCTGTGAAACACCAGGAAGAAGAGAGTTCTGCCAGCCCCAGCCTGGCCATCCCAGACCCCAGCCTCTAGGCCAAGGGTGTCTGCAGACAGGTTCTTGTGACATTAACAAGGGCATGACTTGGACAGTGCCCACTCATCCTCCCAGGGCTGTCCTGCTGTAAATCCAGGTGTGTGGGGAGGATGCAGCCCCAAAAGCTGCTTTTCCTCCAGCCCTGGAGTCCATCCATGCAGGATGCCAGGGACAGAACACGCCATCACTCCAACCACAGATGGGACAAACACAGACATCTGAGGTGAGGGAGCCCATCAGCTCCTCCAGCCCAGCCAAAGCAGAATCCCTGCCTACAAACAAGCTTCCCCACGTTCACACTTGTCCTGGTTTTAAATTAAAAATAAATATTTAAATAGAAGAGTGATGCAGCTCCTGACATCCACCTACAAAACAAACACATCGTGTCTGGGAAGGCACACCAACAGGCCCAAAACCAGGACCATCACTTTCTGTGGGCGTATAAACAAGAATTACCCGTCTGGGAGGCTCAAAGGCTGTGCCCTTGAGAAAAAAAAAAAAAGGCTCTTGCATGCCCCAAGAACCATCTGTTTTTCCTTTTCCCCTGCCCACACTCAGCTGAGCTTTTGCCTCCTCTAACCCCACCAGAAAATGGCTGGTGGAGCTCAGAACCTGCTGGCATGGCCTGAAGTGACTCTGACCCACTCTGCCTTCCTTACATCCCTGTTGGGTTTTACAAGGAGGAAACAACACCTAAAATTTAGTGAGGAGGATTAAAATTGACAAATTTCTGTGCCCTGTGATGAACTGTTAAGAGGCACCGTGGAAGCCCTGGAAGATGTAGGTGGATTAATTGCTCAGAAAGTTACTCCAGTAGATTGCACTGTGAGCTGTGACAGCGTTTTTCAAATGCAAACACCAGAAAGGTTGATGAGTTGCCTTCAAACTGCCTGGTGGACTTGGCAGTGCTGGGCTGATGGTGGGATTTGATGATTCTATGGGTATTTTCAAATCTAAATGATCCTATGACTCAGCAGTGGCTTCAATTTTCTCTAGCAGAGTTTTAAAGACAGCTGCTGGGAGGCTCCTTGGTGCCAGCACCCCTGCACCTTCCTCACAGACACAGGAGCAGCACCCAGTGGGTGCCACCTGAATTCCCCACCACTGAATCACACTAATGTGGTGTAGCCCTCATGCTGACCTCAAATTTCTAACACCTGCTCATGGGCAACTCCAAGAAACCTGAAATAAAACAACTAAAGAACCCTGCAGCCCCAAACTACGTTTTGCTTCTTTTCCTCTCCATTGTTTTGCTAGGTTGTGCTCAATTCTATTTTTTTGCTCCTCCTCTCCCTCTCTTTGCATCTCTTCCTGCCCTCTGCAAACCTTCCTCCCACCCCACAAATCTGCTGATCTACCAGAGCACCCTCTCCAGACCTTTCAAATCTCCAACTTTCTCCAGTAAGGACTTTCTTTCTTTTACATCAACTTTCCTGTTGTTCCTTGTGGTTCTGGTGCTCCCACATGGATGCACTTTGGGAAGCTGTGCAGATTTCATGAATTCAGTAAATGTCATGACAGAAATCCAGGAAGCAGAAAGACCATGGATAGTCAGGGGCTCTGGCAAATCAGATTTGGGGGAGGAGGCCAGCACTGCCAAGGCCAGACAGACACCAAGAGTGCCACAGCACCACCACAAGCCACCCCAGCAGAGCAGGGCAGCACCAGGCAAACCTTTAGATAAATGAAATGCTAAAGACCCAAAAGTGGCCTCATTAAAACACTTCTTCATGCAGCAGACTGAAGAGGCACTTAGGCCCAGCCTAAGGGACCGAAAGCATCCTTTGCTGCCCACCAGGGAATTTGGACACGTCCCTGCTGCTCCTGTGTGGGGTGCTGGGAGGGAGAGCCAGGGAAAGCACCCTGAGTCTCAAGGCTTCTGTGCTATCCCTTGATTTGGCAGTGCCAAGAACACTATTTCCATCCCCTTCCTGGTAAATCCTCCTACCCCAAATAACCTGAGTCTACCAGGCTCATTTAGATTTGCTAATCAAACTTTCTAAAGCCAGGCTCCTGAACGCAGCATTACAGAAAAGTTCTATGGCAACACACAGAGAAAGCCCAACAGAATGAAAAAGGAAGAAGCCACCCGCCCCCACCTTTTTAAATTATTTTAAAGCTTCCAGCCTGCTGCCTTACCTCCCATCAAGTCTCTAGCAAACTCTTCAGTGCTGTCCCCGACCTCAGGGTAACCCCACACTGAGCCAACAACTGCAGGCAGCCCTTCTGCCTCTCTCGCTTTCTGTTTTGGACACGTGCACTTGCTGGTGTGCTTCATTTCTCCTTCCCTGCCTGCAGCTGCTGGGTCCTGGCTGCCTGATCTCCAGCCAGGAGGATGAAGGGGAGGTCTGGGAGCACCCCCAGGCACTGACCCAGGCGCTAGGAACACCACACTGCAGCCAGCAGCACCTCTGACCCTGCACTCCCAGCTCCAGCACCGAGCACATCCACACAGACAGGGTGTGCACTGACTGCTCCATCCTGATAGCCTTCCCATGGCTGCAAGAATCACCTCCGAGGAGAAGGCCTCAGAGACAGGAGGCCTGCAGAAAGGAAGCCTGGAGCTCTCTTGCAACAGAAAGGCAAATCGCTCCTCCTCTCTTCCTCCCACCCGCAGAAAAACAAGCACAAACACCCAGTGTGGCTTCCTTGGGAAACAGCTCTGGAGCAAACCCATGGAGAAGACCCAGAGCACAGCGGGATGAGAACCTGCAGCCCAGCTCCAGCAGCCCAAAGCACGAGATCCGTCCTCGGCGCTTACCATGTCCTCAACCCGAGAAAGCAGCCGGGAGCTCCCTGCCAAGTTTCGGTGTAAGACAGCTTTGTTTCAAAACCACCGGGGCTTGTTTTGCCGTGAGGCTGAGGAGGAGCAGCCTGGGGTCAGCCACCACATCCGCCAGCTGGGCCGGCTCCCGGCGGAGCGCGGCACCGGCCCCGAATCGCGGCACCGGGCGCGGGCAGCGCCGCACCTGCCCAGCTCACCCCGTGACAGGGCACTGCCCCGCGCTGTCCTCGTCACCTTCACAGCCAGACAAACAGGCCTGGGCACCGCCACGCTCCTCGAGGAGCAAATGCCAGCTCCTCGCCACCTCCACCATGGATTGGGGCTGCTCCTGACAAGCTCACCCAGAACTGCATTGCAAATAGTTTTTATTTTCTAACAATGTGCTGTTTCTGCTTAAATATTCAATGAGGCCAATTAATAACGGTGTGGCACAAACAATGCCAAAACATCCCTGTTTATTTCACTTCCCATGAAGGGGCCCTTATCTAATCTCACAAAGGATGCCTGGTCTGTCCCTGCTGCTCGTGAGCAGCTCGTGTGCCGCTCTGGGAACAGTTAACCACAGGGGAAGTGATGGGTGATGGCACAGGGCTGGTGCCCCCCAGACCGTGGCACTGGTGGCACGTAGAGCCACAGCTGGGACACTTGACAGCTGCTGCTCTGGCATGGCCACGTGGCCCAGAGCAAGACCACAAAGTTTTGGACTGCAAAGCCACCACATCCCCTGGGGATGCACGGGGTTTGTTGAGATTCCTGCAGCCCCAGAATGACACAGCCAGCATGGAGCAGCACATCCCAGCCTGGAACATGCCAGGGCCTCAGATCATCCTGCAGGTAATCTGTGGGGTACACAAAGCAGCACGGCCACCACTCTGGTGGCTTTGTCAGAGACAAGGGATGTCACCCAGCCCTGCTCTGCGCACCCTCAACTTTGGAAAAAGAAGTTCCCTAACATCTCTTTCTGCCAGCAGTGAGTGTGACCTATTTTAGCAATAAAAGGAAAAGTTCTCTGGTGCCTGGATACCTCCTGGCACTAGCAGCACAGCATTTGCTCATCAGACCGAGAAATGCACTTTTTAGCATTCGCCTGAGGAAAATAATTTTTCCCAAAGCCAATTCTCAAAGGTAAGAGGAAGGGGAAACATTTGGGAGAAACCAGGGTGGTAGCAGAGCTGTCACTGCATAAGGTCCAGGCACAGCTCGGGCTGTGAGGGGGCCAGTGTGGCACACAACCCACCACGCTCAGCCTCCCCAGCCCAGAGGAACCATCCCCTGCTGCTGAAAACCTCCTCTGAAGTGCAAAGGAGGTGATTATTGATCCAAACAGGTTGTCCACAAGCACAATGCTGTCTGCCCAACTTCCTCCCCAAAACCCTGTGAGAAGCTCACTGCAGGCTTAAGAAAAAAATACCAACAACATAAAGTAAACAATAACTCCTCCACAATCAGCTCTCCTGCTGAAGATAAGGTCAGTAATAAAAACCTGGCTGAATACATGCATTTTTATCTTGCCTACAGGGATGCAACATGTGCTGAAAAGACAAATGCCCTTATTGTTCCGAGACAGTCTCATTGCCATCCATCTCTCAGAAGCTGCTGACTTGGCCTTTTGTTTTAGGAGGTGACCACAGCGCGCGCGGCCCCTCGTTGGAAGGCACCGATTCCTGCTGCCATCCCTGCACCGGGGCCACGGCTGCTGCCAGCACTGATGGCATCTGTACCAGCTGCACAGCACTGCACCCTTCTCCATGCCCTCTCCCACCTCTCCAGCAAAGCAGGGCTGTCAGCAGTGCCTGGCTGCCCTGTGTGAATGTGCCATTCATGGAGCAGTCACGTCTCGCTGAGGACAGCTCTCAGCTGTTGTGGCTTCCCGGTCATCTGACCGGGGCCGGGTGCTGGAGCCAGCTGCCAGCCCTCTCCCCAGCAGCCAGAGGTGCCCACAGAGCAGCAGCACATCCACTACAGTGCTGCTTTTCAGCCTCTCCCCATCACAAGACTTTTGTCCCAGTCGCATCCAGGCGCCTTTGAGTCGGGAGCGACCCGCCTGCCCTTCCTCCAGCCCCCACGCCTGGTGCTTCCTGAAGCCATCAACACACACCCAGGCTGAGCAGCTCTCTTCACACAACAAACACTAACTTTCTACCACAAAAGGCACCAGGTCATTTAGCTCATCATCGTGTTTCTTCTGTAGCCCTCACCACCTCCTACCACACCTGCTCCCATACAATACCCACAGCATATCTGCAGGTCCAGGTAGGACCCTTTCAGCTTTCCATGTCCCCTACTCCTCCTTACACCTCCACAGCAAATCCTTCACGTGCTCAGTATTTTGAATAAATGCTGTGACAATAACAACCAGCAAAAGTCTCCAGTCTTGCAGAAGGTGCCTCCAGGGGCTGGTGGGGCAGTATGATCAGAGTCAGGCCTGCAGCACAGGAAAAGGCTCCAGAAGTGGCTATAGTGGCTTTGCCAAACCACATAAACAGTGCAAGTTCTTTCTTCCCCTGTGGATTTGCAATCATGAGATCAACCAAAAGCAAAGCATCACCTTCTGCATCAAATCATGTCCAAAAAGAAGATTAGGGAGCAACCACAGAGGTTTACTGTAGTTTGAAGTAAAAGAAGTGTTTTGGATAAAGGCTATATCCTAGAGAAAACAAGATTTAAATACAAAGTGCTGTAAGCCAACTTCTTCCCAGCAATAGGAGGGAGACCCTAGAGCAGGGAATTAGGTGTCCTGTTCTTTCATCTCCATGCTCTCCCAGTCCCAGAGCAGAAAGCCAATTTCCCAAAATCCATCCCTGAGCTGCTCAGAGCTAATGCAATCTGTCACTGCAGAGGTACTCAAGAGAGATAGCACTGAGTTCTCGTGACAGACCTGATCAGAGTCAGTATTTCCAAGGTATGCCTTTTATTTTCAGGTCATTCCTTAAAACATTAGCTGGAGCCCAGCAGGCAGAATGCAGGAGTCCCCTCACTCAGCTGGCAGCAGGAGTTTGTTCTTTGTGCTCAGAGGTGCTGCACCATAAACTCTTCTGTTTCTCCAGTTCCTGGACCACTAACACAGACTGGCAATTTGCTCCCAGGAGACAAAAGTGTGAATAAAACTACTCCAAGGAGAACCACCACAGCAGCAGTCAGGCACAGTGCAGTGCCCCTGTGCAGGCTTACCTGGCGCCACTGTGCCACACCGACCATGTCACCGTGGAGAGCAGCGAGCTCCTGCCATGCCCGGAGCCTCCCAACAGCACCTTCCACAGCAGGACACTGCATTGAACTCGCCCTGCTCCAACTGCTGGGAGGAGGAGTCTGGGCAGGGAACACACTCCATTCCCCCCAGGCCACTTTTTGGCTTCCACACCAAATCAACACGCAAGCTTGCACCAAGCTCTTGTCTCTGGTCCACACAGACAAGGAAGTTATTTATCATGGGCCAAAGCAAACGAGCGATGGGGCTGGGACGCTCCCGCACAAGGGCTGTGTTGAGAATGGGAGCTTAATGAAGGAACTGCTGAGCTGCTCCCAGCCAGGGGAGGTGGCATGGGAAAAGCACAATGGCCTCAAAGCTGGAGCAGAGGAATTCAGGAGGGCTGAAGCTGTGTGCAGGGAATGGGGGCAAACAGCAGGAAGGAGGCAAAATGAACCTCCTGTTTAGTAGGGAGGGAAAAGTGCTCACAAAGGGGAATTCGAGTGATGATGGAACACCAATTTCATATGAATGTGTACACACCCCAATCCCTAATCCTGTTTAGCATCTCTAGTACATGAAACACTTAAAGCACCCCAAAAGCAGAAGCTGTTTTGTCACAGAGGCTGCTGCTTGAGCACACCTTGTGTGCCCTGACCCCCAGCATCTCCAGCACCTGATACCACCCTCCTGGAAAGCCCAGTCTGCATCCCAAGCCACACCATTCCTGCTCTGAAATGCCAGGGCACTAGCAGGAGCAGGAAGGCTGGTAAGGAGGTCACAGCAAGAAACTCGATTCACACAGGAGGAAAAGAGGGGAACCCTTCTGTTCCCAGGGAATATTGATCATGAAGAGGTTTTAAAAAGAAAGGGGGACGTGCACTACGCAGGAAAATTGATCTGTTTACAGAAAATATCTGCAGGTTGCCTGAAAATGAATATCCTTCATGTGAAAGTTTCCTTTGAGAGAGCATGAACTTTGGACACATTAGAAGGTTAAGAGCGTAAGTAATGTGTTTTTTCACCTTTAGCTAAAGGTCATGGAGCATTCAAACAATTCCTCTGTTTCCAAGCTGAACATGACAGAAGTCAACTGCGCACCCCAACATTACAGCTAATGAATATGGAAAACAGAAATGTTTTCCCTGCACTTTGGCCAAGAACCACTCTGTGCCCTTAAGAAGAAACTGCTGATTATTGGAGGTTTTAGTTTTACCTCAAGAAAGTCAAACAAACCAGAACCTTTTCACTAAGCTTCCTTCTTCCCGTTTAAAGCATGTTGACTTGTCAAAGCTTTTTGCAAGTCATTGTCTACTAAGACAGAATTAAATTCAGGGTTATTATAAAATTTTGCACCCTTTTCACATCACACCCAGCCTTCCCAACAGCTATTGGGACCAGGTATCTCCCAGTGAGGAGGAAGAGGAGGAAGACACCTGAGTGTGTTGCTTACCCTGTGAAAGCACCCGTTTGCTGCGTCAGCCATTGGAGAGAGCTCAGTCTGGGTCAGACCCACGGGTTCACAGCCCTGCCCAAAGCTGGCAACCAAGAGTGAAACCAGACAACAAACATCCTCACTCAACCAGTACTGGTCTTCTCTGCCAGCTCCAAACTCAGCAGTAGCTCGTGGAACATGCTGCTGGGAGGAGATGCCCATGTGTACAAAGCATATTTCTGTTTGTTTACTTGAAATACACTTTTTTTTCCCCATTTTGTTGGATATTCCCTTAGGCTTTACGCGATGGGAGAAGAAAAATCCCTCAGCCTGCTTCCACTGCCTCCTGCCCCTTCACAACATCTCCTCTCACTTGCCTCATCTGTGAAATCAAACAGCTGCAATCCTTTAAATCACTTTTCATAAAGTGTCTCCAAGCCTAAAATAATGTCACGGCTCATTTCTGAGCTCAGCATTCCTGCCGCGCCGCATTTCCCTGGGTGCGACCGTCACAGTTGAGCTGTGATTATTTATTTATATTATAATAGCATTTGCAGCCCTGCTGTGCTCAGCCCTGCACACGCGCCCAGGAGGTGACCCAGGGCGTTTCCAGCACCAGGATAAGGATCCCTGAGCTGACGAATTCCCAGTTCTCAGGAAAGGATGTCTTGGAACGCAACAAACCAGAACGAGAATTTAATTAGATGCAAGACATGTTAGTGTCGGGTTGGTTTTGGCCTCTCTTGGTTTCTTCCAAACAAGCCCTCACTGTGCAAACACATCCCATGACAAAACTGACCTGGCCAAGACATGCAAGCAAATACCGCTGACTTTTAATATTAAACAGCGCAGCAACTTCAAAGGAACTGGGCTCTCCTCTCCCAAGCAATCCCACCAGAGATCAGCTCCAGCCCCAGAGCCATGGCCAGGCTCCAGCTCACGGCGCCGCCGAGCGAGAGCCACGTGTTTGTGAACAGCTGAGAGCGGCGGGGCAGATCATGCAGGGACACGCTCCCACAAACACTGCCTGCCCTCCCAGCACAGGCAAGGTGCGTCCCTTTGTGTGGGGCTGGCACGCTTCTGCCCACAGGAGCAGAGGCTTGCCATCTTCTGGCTTTCCATCCAAAAAAAAAAAAAATCTCAGCTCGGACCTCTCCTGCATCCAGACACCCAAAAGGTATCACATAACTCCGAGTGATTACATGTGCCTGTAAAAATAGCTTCTAGAAGTGAATGCCAGCAGCTTCTTCCAACATTAATACAACAGAACAGAACCAGTGTTCACTGCAGGCTGCAGAAACCCCCATTTCCAGCCCACTGCAAACAAGTGCCCTGCTCATCCTGCTGTTGCAGCACTAAGGGGAAGCAGTTGGGATTTTGCAGGAGACGAGGGCTCAGCACCCCAAAGAGGACCCATTCACACTCTTTTTAAAATCTGCCTCCACAGTGCAGATGGAGGTTCCTTTGGTTTGCTTTTAAACCACAGTCTTGCAACACTTGCAGACCGTGCTCACCTGGTCGCATCCTCCTCCCGCTCGGGTGTCTTATAAAAAGGAGAACTGGGATTTTCTTTTTGAGACAAATGCTCTTGGTTATGTTCCAGCCCCCAAACAAACACGCTCACAGCGATGGAAGCAAAGCTCCCATAAAATCGAACCAGGTCAGCGTGTCTCATAGCCAGGATGAAAAGCTCCTTTGTGCAGCAGCACGCAGGCCCCGAGCGATGTAGATGAGCCAGCAAACGCAGCCAAGAGCTCGTCCCGCGCCCTCCTTAACGTTTCTATTTCAAAGCCTTTCCAATCTCCAGGTCTGCTCCTTGTGCCACTCTGCTGAAGCCAGGCAAAGAGGGCAAATGAGGGAATTTCAGCCCTTCACTGGCATTTCATGGGTTTCCAGGCTCTCAAGTCAAACACTAAAACCAGCACAGACTGAATTTGACCATTCAGTAGCTGTGACTGTCAAACCTAACCCCCAGACAAGATCTCCTGCCTGCCTTGCGTTTCAGGGACCTTCCACCTCACTGTGATCCACCAAGAAGCAGCTACAAAGACTCTTGGAAGGGTGAGCCATACTCCAGCACCTAATAAGATTCCTTTAAGCAGCCTGAGCTGACTAAAGCTGTTCCACTAAGAAGAGTTTCCTCAGTTAAGGGCTTAAACTGAAAACATTCACCCGTCCAGGATGAGCAAACCCAGGCATGAGTGAGACAGCACAGAAAGGAGAGGCTGGATCCAGGTGAATTAACCTCTGTGGGTTCTGGTACATTTAACAAGGCAGAGCCAAAAAAAAAAGATCATCTCCAGCTTATGCCTTCATCCAAGAAGAGAAAAGATTACAGGTCAAGACTAAGGGGGGGAAAAGAGAGGGAAGGATAAAATGGAAAGCTCAGCAGCTCAGTTATCTTCTTGCTCACCAGGAGAGCTGCATAAAGAGAGGCAGGCCTGCTAACAGAGGGCAGGAGGCAGGTTCACTCTCAGCAGTTTGCCTGGGAAGCAGGAGAGCTCTCCTGCGGGTGTGAGGAACAAGGACTGGGCTCACTGGGAAGCAGTGAGCCCACACGTAGAAGATGGTCCTTCCCTTGTGATTCAGTGCCAAGGAAAGGCCACGGCAGAAAGGGCTGGAGGGCACATGCGCCTGCTCCGCAAGGATGGTCAAACCTTCCCCTTTGCCCTCAGGCTGGGTGCACCCAACCAAGGGTGCTCTAGCCAGGAGGACAAACAGACACAGGTGCTCAGAAATGATGAGCCAGAGCCCATGAACACCACCACAGCAAGTGCTTCGGAAAAGGCTGGAAAGGGAGAGAAAAACTGAGAGCACCATATGGAGAAACAAAAGAAGATCCCATGAGAGAGGAACAATGAAATCCTGTACCACAGGCACGGAAATTGTCTGATTTCTCTGTAACAGCCGCATCCCAGAGCGGCGTGGCTGAACCGCTGCCCCAGCCCCGGGGACACCCCATGGGCTCCCAGCATCAGGGGGATGCCCACATGGGCTCCCACCCTGCCAGGGGCTGGGGAAGGAAAGCCGTGGCCTATTGTATTTGTGGGGTGCCCCAATGAAGGAAGGAGCGATGAATCTGACTCCATTTCTCAGAAGGCTAATTTATTATTTTATGATACTATATTATATTAAAGAATAAACTATACTATACTAAAGAATACAGAAAGGATACTTACAGAAGGCTAAAAAGATAATAATGAAAACTCGTGACTGTCTCCAGAGTCCTGATACAGCTCAGCACTGGCTGGCCATTGAGTCAAAACAACTCACCAGAAACCCAGCGAAACAATCACCTGTTGGATAAACAACCTCCAAACACATTCCAAAGGAGCAAAACACAGGAGAAGCAAATGAGATAAAACTGTTTTCCTTTTTCTCCCAGGCTTCTCAGCTCCCCAGGATTAAAATCCTGGGCAAAGGGATTTTTCAGGAGATGTGGCAGCGTCCTTACCGCGTGCGGCCGGGCGATCTGCACCGGGTAGGACATGGCGTGCGGGGCGTAGCGCGGCTCAGCCGCGCGCCAGCTCTGCGTCACGGGCTGCGTGGAGCCTGACATGGCCAAAGCGCCAGGCTGCCTCCAAATCACCGGCCAAGGATTAGGACAGCAAAGAGCTCCTCTTCATCGTGTGCGCGCTTCCCACGTCGTGCAAGAGCTGGAAGGAAGCGGGAAAGCAGCAGGTTAAAATTCAGTCAGCCGCAGTCCTGTGAGACAACCGAGCGTCAGGGCTTGGGCTGCCACCAAAACCTCACTGCCCTCACAATTCCCCAGCAGCCCCGTTCCCCATTTGGCAAACCCCACTGCTAAGTTTCTTCTGTAGATTACTCCTATCACAGGAAGTCCAAATGTAAGATTTCCCCAAATTTATCCCACCTGATTTCCCCAGAAAGCCTTCACCCACCCCCAGCAGGACCAGGAAGCCGAACTGCCAGCTATTTCTTTGGGTCCTGTTGAGCTCTAAGTCTCTTGGAGATGGGTATTTTTTTGCAGGGTGACTCAGTCTCCAAAAACACAGTCTAGAGTTTTGGCATTTCAACACAAGGCCCGAAAAGGCACAAGGTCCCTCCCCAGCCCATCCCTTTCAACCTCCACACTCTCACATGTCAGTGCTCTTCTTTCCAAGCTGTGGCCACTTCTGCAGCCCTCTGAGCTAAGCCCTGATCCAATGGCAGGAGGGACACCAGACACTGACCTCGCCTGCAGCTGTGTCCATCCATGAAGCTACAATAAAACCCAGCACTGAAGCATGTCCCACACCTTTAGTGCCACCTGGATCAACCCCTTCTGAAAGGGCCAGAGTGCCGGAGAACACGGCACAGCCCCGAGGGTATTTTCACAAACACCCTGTCACCCACACGTTCACTCCTCCACCACCTGCTGCAATTCCTTTAGCAGCTGCAACAAAATCAGGAAAACCAACAAAGTGGGAAGGTGCCTCTTGGCCCCAAGGGGAGATTTACAAGTTACTGATTTTTGTAGATATTTCACACTGTTTGTTTGGCGATGATTTTAAGCCTCCTGGTTTTTGTCTAGATTACAATGAAAAAGTGACAAAGGTCTAAATGCTGCCCTTCATGGCTGTCAGTGTGAGGTGCATTAACTATTATTCTCAAATTAGCAGCTAGTTAACAAAGCATAAATTGCCTCTGCTGCCTGCCCGGGTCAGGGGATGTTATCAGGACTGATCCCAAGCAGGGATCAGCTCCCTGAGACCCATTCCCCATCCCAGCCAGGGCTGTGCACGCTCACACAGCTCCTCCCCAGCGCAGGTATGTGTTATATATGGATCTCTGCGAGGTTTTTGGCAGTATCAAACTCTTCCAGCAGCACACCAGGAACAGCAAAGGAAACTTCCAGTGCTCCCAGGAGCCTGTCCCCACACTTGTGGTCTCTGCGCATGGGGAGCACAGCCAGCCCCAGCCAACGCAATTTCAACTGAAACTGCAGTTGGCATGCACAAAAACCAGAAAGGGGGTGGGAAAGCTGGGGGAAAAAAATAAGAAAAAAGAAAGAGGAAGCTTTTCTTTTTCTATTTCTTTTCCCTCCTGCGAGACCACAGATGAGCCCGTGCTGATAAACCCCTCGCTATCTGCTGCAGGCAGGCACAGGGCTGCCTCTCTGCTTTGCCAGCAGCCACGCACCTCGCAGCCAGAAATAAACCAAACCAAGCAACTGTCCCTGGCAGCCAGGCACCACAGGCAGCCAGGGCAAGGCAGCCCTCCCACCCAGAGGTCAAATCTTACAGAAATCATCATCTCAGCAAATCCCCATGAAGCCCAAGGATGACAGACACACAAAGACATCACCACGCTGCTGATGGGGGTCAGGTGAGTCTCTCTGAATAAGGTATTTTACAAGTGAAAAATGGAAAAAGACAAGGTTTAGCTCTCCAGGCAGGGTGCAAAGGGACAACCAGGTCCCTCCTGCTTTCCCTTACTCCCTGCACAAGAGCTGGGATTCCCCCCATTTCTGGATCCACGTATCCCTGCTGAGCCCCAGGGCACCTTACCTGCCAGCCCAGGGAAGCAGCGGTGGCCTGGGAGCAGCCTGAGCCCCATCCCAGAGGAGACAGCCTCCCCTGCAAGAGCTTGGCGCGCTCAGTGCAATCCAGCCCGGGCAGGAAAGCCCCTGTGCACACGGGGGAATTCAGAGATACCCAGAACAGGCGTATTTATACTTCCAGTATGACTGTCCCACTTCCCCTTGTGCTTCCGACTGGATGGGATTTTGCTCACCCATTCCCACCCCAAGCTGGGGGCTGTGCCAGGAGCACATGGTCCCAAAAACCAGCCATGCTCACCATGCAGGGAGACACCAGCACCCTCCCAGCCCTCCTGCAGCCCAGCTCTAGGGGCAAGCCCTCCCTGCAGCTGCCAAGGACATGTGCACGGGGCTCTCAGGGGCTCTGAAAGCTCAGTGGGATCTGCAGTAATTTAAGGTACTTTCCCAATAACAGATTCAAACTCAGACATCTTGGCTTACAGCCACCTACAAGTTAATTAGCACATGTAAAAATATATACACACACACACAGAGACACTCCAACCCAGAGTCCATGGCAGCTTTCAGCAAGCCAAGGCTTCCTGGAAGCACAGCAGGTAGACCTGACCATGCTGAGGCAGCTGTCTACAGTAAAAGAAATAGGATGATTTTTTTCTCTAACTCTTCAGATCAGCAGTTCAGCTTAAAACACAGCACCAGGTGCAAAGCCACATGGTGTCGAGCTCTAAAAACACTTTAAAAGCTTTTTTGCCTTGGTCTGTGCAACTAAAAAAAGTTAACTGTCTGCTAGAGGAATAGAGACACAGGATGAAACACAGGGGCCAACAAAACCCTCCTGCACCAAGGCACAGCGTCTGTGAGCTGTGCCCTGCATTAATCACAAGCTTGCAGCAGCACAAAAGGATTTTTCCTTAACAAGGGCAGCAAACCACCTCTGCCTCTATTGAGGCTTCTCGTTAGAAGCCCCGGGAAGACAAAAGTAAAAATCACATGGTCCTTGCAGGCAGGAGAGAAGCACTGCCCATGCATTCCCACATCTGCCAACAGCAGGTCACCAGCAAGGTCCCAGCACAAGCCCTGCATGTTTCTACCACAGCAAGACTGGGCTGGAGCCAAACAAGGTCACCAAAACACTGGGGCAGCTCCACAGATGCCTGAGATCACAGCTCAGGTCTCATTTTTACACTCCGTGTGCCCAGCCCAGCAGGCAAAAACGTTATGGGGGCTCCCACTGGGGAGTAAAGTGGGAGCACATCCTGCAGGACATGCACTGGTGCCCTTCTCTGGGTGCAGCTGGGACGCCACCAGGCCACCTATTCCCAGCAGAAGACACCAGGGTGCCTCCTCCTCCAAAACTCTATTAATTATTTTCAAGAGAGGAACACAAACAATAGGAACAGATTAATGGAAGGAAGAGAGAGAGAGTGGGGCCAGGCTCTTTAAATCTTTAAAATCAAACTGTTTAGTTCTTACTTTCTCAACTGATTTTGATGAAGAACAGACATTGTCTCACAGGAAAGGTATTTCTCCCCCCAGTCAGAGTCTCCATCTGAGACTGTTTTACCCACAGACCTGCATTAGCCATTACAGCACTAGGTACCAGGAGATTTATGGTCTCTGATTAGGAACAGGAGAAAGCTGGAGGTTATCACCACAACCAGAATCAGGGCTACAACGTGAACCTGTGGAGGAGGTGAGTGCCTATGGAACCTCCTGTAGCTGTTTATACTCACAGGATTCCACCCCACTGCTAAAGCCTTCAAAACTCCCCCAATCTTTCCCCTGCCGCCACCCTGCTCTCCTGTTTCTCCTCTTCACGTGCCATTTACCATCTGAAATTGTTTCCCCACCACCTGTTCTCCTAATTCACACCACAAAATCACACTCCAAGCCACAGCAAGTTGCTGCAGGCTGGCCCACATGCCAAGGAGCTCTGCCCCAGCCAGCCAGCTGCCAGCAGTGTCCCCAGCCTGTGCTGATGGGGAGCACAGCACCAGGCCAAGCACATGCACATCCAAAAGAGGGGCACAGAGGAGTCCACAACACCCTGCAGCCACCTCTGGCTTCCCAGCCCACAGCACCTGGGCACAGGGGGCTGTACAGCTCCAGCCTGGCCCCTCAGCAAAGCCTACACTGATACAGGCAGGATCCTGCTAAAACCCTGCAGCTCTAAAATGTAAGGGGTTTGCAATTAAATCCAGCTGGAAAAAAAAAAAAAATTAATTAACATCATCCATCACACTTGTTGCTCTTCAAAGTTAGAAACAACCTTCCTGATTTGCTCTGGACTCCTCAGGGAGAGCAGGATTCCCAGGTGAGGTCCCTGGCTTGACTGGTGCAACACAAATGTGGGCCAGTGGCTGTAATTACCCTGGGCCTGAGGTCATCCATCTGAAAGGTGAGAACAACAAGACACTCCCAGCTCACAGAAAATACTGGTTCTTCTGTTCTCAGAGGAGTTTTAAAGATCCCAACGAAAACACATGGCTCAAGTTCAAAACACACTTTTTTTTTTTTTTAAACCAAGGACATGCTGAAATAAGATTAACAGAATATTTTGTTTCCTAAGCCCAGAGTAATGTTACTCAACTTGTGGTCTACGGACCATGGGTGATCTACAGAAGACGTTAAGAGGAGCCCACAAAATGCCTGCCATACCCCTTATTGAAAGGCAAAAACTAGTATCACTACACCATGCAGACATGGCAAATAAGAGAAATACTGTTGGCACACACCAGTGCATTTAACTGAAGAGTATTGACAACAAAGCTCGTATTTAATTACATTAAATGATGCAGTTTTTGGAAAAAACAACAAAGTCATCTTTAATCAAATGCTAAATACACGACAATTTTCCTCCTCAAAGAAGAAATAAAAGGTACATATCCTCCAGTCAACTCGTGTATTTTCAAAAAGTTAAGGAGACCTTTGTAATGATGCTTAATTAATACCAAGCTGTAACATCCACCTCCAGGAGCCCAACCAACCATGGTGCCTAAAATCCCCAGCACCCAGCTATGTGTGGCCCAGCAGAGTGCACTGCTTGTCAGCCTCCACCCCACTGACTGCAGCTCCAGATCAAAACCAGACCTGAAAAGCAGCTAAGAGATTTACTCACTCTTGCTTTAAAGGACTAGTGGAAGCAGAAATAATTTAGATGTGATGAAAATGGGTAGAGAGCTGCTCCTAAGAAATGCACCACAACGTGACGTTAATGGATTTGTCTAATCAATATGTGCATGAAATTTTCTTGGAAGACAGTTGACATTATACACAAATATTTGTCTGTACTGTATCTATGAAGTCCTTTCAAGAGGAAAGCAGGCTGTCTGCCACAAATTTAGGGCTCTATTCAGAACAACAAAGATAACAATGTCAATGTCTGCAGCCCGGGAATCCACAGTTCAATCACAGCAGAGCACAGAGGTTTTACATTAACATTGCAGCATGGGGTCAACAGGAAAAATCAGGCACATCCTGAGCTCTGTGGCATGAAGGAGAGGTTATTTCAACCCCAGGGATCAAGGCTTGTACCTGCATGTGATCCTAAAACATTCTCCTTGCTTTGGAGGAGTACAGAAGTCAAGCCAGACTGGCAGCACCCTGCACATGATGGTCAGACCCTGCAGCTCCTCCAACATCAGTACCCAGAACAGCCTTTGTCCCATTCCCCAGCTCACCCACTGGCAGAGCTCTCCTCCCTCTTCTCTTTTGTCCAGCTGACTTCTGAACTAGATTTTTCCTTGCCTGACCAACAGTGCGGAGCACAAGCAATCATGGCAGCAGATGTGGGGGAAGAAGGGACCTTGCAGAACCACCACAGAGCTGCTCAGAGCAGGGTGTTACCCTTGTAAGAAGGTACAACTGGTCCCTGAGGCCATGGAGGGGGTGACAGAAGCTCAGGAGCTGAAGTCTCCCATGCTGGTTTGCAATCAGGCTGCATCAGCTCTCCCAACCACGGGACGGCTCCACACAGAACCGGTTCCAAGCCCTGATGAAAGATGACTTCTCTGCCCTGCTCCTATCACTGCCCAAAGCCACAAAGCAGGATTTGCCACTTGCATTTCTCCTTTTCAATCTTTCCAAGCTATTTTGGGCATGGGACCCATGTTTAGCTCTGCCCCAAGATAACCTTTGCCAGCATTTGTGTACAGATCTTGGCACCGCACGGAGCAAGGTCAGAGTGCTGGATTTTGCCAGCCCCATTCCCAGTAGTGTTTGAAAAGCAGGTTTGCCAGGCCAGCTGCTCCCAGCCTGATGCTTCTGGAAAGGACATGCTGACTGTGCACTGTGATTCCTGTCCCTGACAGCCCTTGCTCAGACCCCAGCCCACAGCAGGAGAATCTGATGAGACACCTGCACACCTGCCCCAGCACTCCTCCTCGTCAGGGGAGCACTTGCAGGAGATTTCACACACTTTAAACACATCCCAGCCCTCAGCAGAGGGGCTGCAAGTGACCTTGTGATGGCTCCCAGAGGGACCTTTATGTGCTTAGAAGAACAAGACTGACACATTTCTCCTTGCAGGAGCACTTGGCCGTCACTCCCCAGCTGCAGGGACATTGTCTTATTAAAATGCACAAGCCACACACCAAGTGCCAGTGTGGCCATGGCTCCAGCTTCAGGTCAGCATCAACATGGCCAATCTGAGTCTTTGCTTTTCAAATCCAGTCCTAATGTGCCTCTTTTCCTTTAGTCTCCCAACTCCCATTGCTGGATTCCCCCCTTGGAATCAATCTGAAGAACACAAGCACCTCCCGATTTTGCTGTTGAGACTGGTAAACCACACAGACAAGGCATGGCTCTTTGAGCAGCCAGCCTGTCAGCAGGGACACAATGGCAGAGCTGCTCCTGTTATGCAACAGCATCCTTGCTCCTGTGCCAAGGCACCCACAGCCCTGCAAACCCATTCCCAAGCTGCTCCAAGGGAAGCAGGGACAGCCAGCACGCACACGGCCACACGCAACCCACATGCCCCAAAGGGACACTTGCAGTAATTAAAGATAGTGACAAAGAACAGTGAAACAGGAATCCACACTAAAAAAAAAAAAAAAAAAAGAAGTAAAAAAAAAAGTTAAAAAAAAAAGGGGGGGGGGGAGGTGGGATTTGGATCCATGCACAGGCCATTCATGGAACAAAGGAGTTATTTTAAGGCTGGGCTGGAAATAGAAAACAAATTAGACCATGCAAGGCCTTTGTTGAAGATGATCTGCAAAGACAAATGGAAACGCCTGGAGAGGAAATTAAAAAAAAACCCAAACATGAAACCACCCGGGCACTGGGACTGCAAAGGGAAACAGGGCAGGGGAGTGGAGAAGGAAAGGAAAGGAGTGACAATCAGATGCCAAAAAGGAGACAGATAAGAAAACCAGTGCAGGACAGCCAAAGCACATTAACAGAACTGACTGGTACAGCCCCAGGGATGGAAAAACAGCTGAAAATGGGTCCCATGCCCCATGTTGTGGTGGAAGCCCATCCCAAAGTCCCAGATACAGAAATGCAGGAGTTGAAACTAAAAGGCACATCTGCTGGGGCAAGGTGAGCTGTGCAAAGGAACGAATCAAATCCTCTTCCTCCTGCCCAACCCCTGTCTGGCAGCCTGGCATGCTGCAATATTCACCCTGTGCTGCCACATCCACCTGGGATGGGATCCGGGCAGTTTTAACCACGGTGCAAGTGCACACAGCCCGTTCCAGGGCAAAGCTCCTTCTCTCCCCACTTCCAGACCCCATTTCTCTCTTTTCCCTGCTCACACTGTACACCATCTTACATTAAACATGGACTTAAATGCTGGAATTGCTACGCAGTTCTAATCTCCGTTGAATAAACACACACCAGCAAGTTTAAATCAAAAAACTCCACGCAATTCCTTGCTGACAATGATACTGTGTAAGCATAAGGGAATTTCAGCCCCACTCCCAAGTGCATTGAACAGCACATTAACAACCATCACTGTAACAACACATCACCACTGTGTCCACTCGCTGCTCCCAGGAGCTAACCCAGAGCCCAGGCTACCCAGACAAACAAGGCTTTTAAAATGCAAGGCAGATTACAAAGCACCTGCGAGATTTATTTATATATTTTGCACAGAACACGCTGCTCATTTGATTTTCAAACCCTTCAGTTCATGTTGCTAAAGAGACAGGTCCTCTGATGTCTTGGGCACATTCATGAAAGCGAGGGGAGTCATCTCCTCCAGATCCTTTTGTTGAACAAATTACTCAGCTCAGGAGTGACATTTTCAGTTATTTACATCCTGAATAAAGAAGGGAAATTCATTTTCTGGAGTTCCTAAGATAAGTTCTTTGAGGAAGATTGTACCACTAAACATTTTCTCCTTTCGCACGTTCCCAGCTTTCAAAGGCGACAAAACATCTTTGCCTTCTAAATTATTCCTTTTCTTTCATGATCCTCTAATGATTCAGGAGTCTAAACTTCACACGAGGATCTTTGAAGAGCACCAACTGCCAGCATAAAAGCTGAACTATTGTGACAAACTGCACAATTTAATGCCTCCCTAGGAAGACACATGCAAAGGAACAGAATTACCCTAGGGAACCGAAACGAAGCCTGCAAATAAATTAAATGACCTGTAAACCAAGGTACTCAAAAATATATGAGATGCAATGCAACTGTGCCATAAAATATCACTAAAGGAAGGGGTCTTTTGGGAGCAGAGCTGTTTTAAACTAACCCATTTCACTCTTGGTTTTCACTGCAGTTGTTCCACACACCCAGCACAGCCCTGCACCCCAGAATCCAGATGGGAACTGAGGTAATGCTACCTCAGCCACTTGTGATGGTCTGTCAAATACCAGCTCTGAACCCTCCCCTGGGCCTTCCTCCTAACATCCTCCAGGTAATTACTAGCAGATAGAGTCAATTTTCAGCCCAGGTTAATAAGTGAATTCCAGCTATTTGTTGCTGCATATTGCTGCTGCTTTCATTTCTCCCCAGGAACACTGATGAGAAGTTCTGGCTCGCTGGTGGCCCAGAGAAAGGAGCTGCTCATTAGTTCACAGTCAGACAGGTCCAAGCAGTAGCAGCCATTAATTGGCTATATTCTGCTTTTCTTGTCTAGGTAATTAATAGCTTCTAGACAGAAAGTCAAAGTCTCTCTAGAGGCACCAAAAAATTCCAATGTTTGCATACAATGAGGGCAATTTGCTGTGAGGGAAGGGGAGCAGGAGATCATCACCTCCACCTCCATCCCCTTGTCAAATACCCCCTACATAAACCACAGCCCACTGCAGCAAGAGGCCTGGACTGCAGCAAGCCTGCTCTGAATCCACAGAGGAGTCTTACCCTGAAAAGAAGGAAAGGCTTGCACAGCTCCAGCTCCCTCCAGCTTCACTCTAAGGCAGACAGCACTTTGCAGGAGCCAGGCTTTGGGCTATGCTTCTAGAGACAGGCTTACAGAACAGCTGGGGATTCCTGATGTGTTTAATAACTGCACTCATGCAAGTGGGCAATCAGGATTTCACTGCTTCCCTGCCAAGCCCAGTCCTGCTCACAACACACTGTCCAAAGCTGTCAGTCACTCCCCAGCAGTCCAGGAGTCCTGCCCTGTCCATCAGGACATTTGTCCAACTGCAGCCTGCTCAGACCCTTTGTCTTTTACCTCTCCTGGCCTTGGGGCAATGGTTTCCAGCTTGTCATTTACAGGTTTCTGGGAGCCTGAGGACTCAGTTTGCAGGAGTCCTTGAAAGGTGACTGTAATTCATGCTGCACAGATGAGATATCTTGCAGAGTCTGCTGCTGCAGGGAGAAGCAATGAGCGCTGGGGTCAGCAAACTGCTCTCCCTGCCCTGTCACATGGCAGGGAGGGGAGACTTTTGCCTTGTGTGCTGGCAAAATGCCCAGTCCCTGGGCTATCAGTCCATCCTGTTTAGCAATTGCTGAACTCAAAGCTATTTAGTAATAATAATTAATAACTACTCTAAAAACCCCCTGAGCTGCCAATGCCATGCTATTCCTAAAGTGAGTCACTGGCCCAATTTGCTGTTGCCACTGCACAGGCACAAACAGGTACCTCCTGTCCCCCTCCACCTGTCCTGGGGCCAAGGTTCCAAAGGGCTCCTCACCCTCCAACCCTTCAGCCTGTAAGAGAAACAAAGAAATCCACGAGGGAAGCGTGTGACACAAAGCAATCCCGATGTGGGCAGCACAGCAGCTCTGTCCCTGACTCACTGAACTCACACCAAGCTGCTCTGGACAAGGGCACTGGGAATGCCAGCACAGGAAATAGGAGAGCCACAGCCTCAAGGTCAAATACTGCTTTTGTGGAGCTATAGAAACAAATTATGGCATAATAATCTTTCCAGAGTCCATCTGGGAGGTACTTAAGGATGCTTCCCAGTACTTCCATGCATTGAGCTAATAACCTTGATGAAGGCCTCAGATTTAAACTAAGATGAACACTCATCATGCACAGCAAGAAAAGACATGGCATCCAAAATTGTCTCTGCTGAGGCAATGAGTTTCCTGTGGTATCAAGCTGAAACAAGGCAGCTTACACAGGGAGAGCTAAGACAATTATTGCCCCCAAATCTCCACGACTTGGGCAGTTGAGCTGCTCATGAGACAGCTGCTTTCAACAGCCCTGCTGCTTACTGGGAGAAGCCAGTGATGGTGGATTTCACTGAAAATAGCTGTGGTACCACAGCACACAGCCCTTCCCACTGCTCCTGCAAAGCCCCTGAGCCCACCCAAGGAACACAAATCCAACCAAAAAAAAAAAAGAAAAAATGAAGCCAAATGCTTTTTAAATAGCCAAGAGGCCATCACAGCAGCCCAGGTGTAAAGCAGTCACATCAGGACTTATTCCTCTGCACAGCTGGGCAGTGTGTGTGTGCTCCTGGGGCCTCTGGCATGGCCAAGTCCTTATTTGTCCATCTTTGGAGCTGCAATTCCAGAACAATTCACACCACTGGGTACTGATTACAGCTCAGTAGGCACAGACATGCCACTTCAAACTGGAAAAACAGCAAGTTTCTGTATTTGGGTAACTCTCCAGCTTTTAAGTTGTACAGGAATTTTTATGGATGAACACAGCACACACACATTGTGAAGCTCTGTTGCATGCTTTACCCAGGAAACTCAGTCTGCTATAATACAAAACACTTGACCACAATTTCAACCAATGGAAGAACTGCCTGCCCTTCAGAAGGAGCAATGCTATCCTGCCAGCAGTGGGGAAACAGCAGGTTTCCCACACAACCACTGCCAGACTGAGTCCCACACAGCTCAGGAGCGCTGCCTTGCAGGACAGAGATGACCCAGGTGCAAGGCTGTTGACTGACTTAGGCAGGCAGGATAGGGAGCTCCTTAGTCCTCCTCCCACAGCTCTGGTTTAAGGGGTGTGGAATGACTTAATTATGCCCCTCAAGGCAGGAAGAAGTCGCTTGTCTTTAAATACTCAAACTTTTATTGAGTTAACAAGTTTTAACAAGGTCAAGGCTTGAACAGTAAACTCTTCCCCAAAGGGGAATTTGCTGTTTCCCCTCTTGCAATTCATTAGTGTCCCCCACAGTTTATTTCTTATCCCTGGGTTAAAGTGATAAACTTTACAGAGACAGAAAAATCAAGGGAAGAAAACATTAGAGCAGTTACACAGAGTAAATAAACCTTAATTTTCCTCATCCTATCACCATGTCCCAGAGCAGCACCCGGCACTGCACACAACACCCACACACATCCCTGTGGAGGGGCAGAGGCAGACAGGGACCTGCACCCTCCTCTGTCACTCCTGCCCAGCCCAGGGGTAAGCTCTGGGAATCCCCCTCTGTTCCAGCCACTGTGGTCCCTGCACTGCAAACAGCTGCAGCACAGCTGGCTGGGAACTGAACAATGGGCTCAGGCCACTGGAGCCCACCCCTTCTCCCCCCATTTCCTACAGCATGCCTGATTGCTAAGGAGTAGGAAATCTCCAGAAACAAACACACAAATCTTGCAGACAGATGCTAGAGGTAAAGACATGAATGCTGAACTGTTTAACAACATGGAAAGAGAAATATTAATTGCAGCCTTCCACAAAACCACCTCCCTGCTCCACAGCCCAAGCCTGGAAAAGGCTTCCCAGTTTTGTTTTTACATCAGCCACCCACAGGGCAGGACCATTCCCACGTCCCCATGTGCTCATTTACATCATCAGCCTTGCCTAAATATTTCCAAGTCCTACAAGCTCAGACTGCCAAGGAAAATGACAGCACTACCATCCAAACATACACCACTCACCAAGATCCTTTAACCATGTGAGCACAAAGTCACCACTAGGCAGGAGTGGGGACCAAGGAAAAGTCAGCCCTTGCCAAGCTTCACCTTCCTCCCACAGCCCTGTGAGAAGGGCAGAGCATCAGGGATGTGCCTTGCTCAACCTGCACTTGAGAGGTTCTGCTCCTTGTCCACTTGAGGATCCCTCAGCAGCAGTTACTGACCTGAGCACAAGTGCCATCCATTGGACATAAAGCAGTTTTAATTTCTCCAAGCAGGAGTTTGTACTGGTTTCACTGAATTTGCTTTTAAATCAGGTCTGCTTCAACTGGAGCTGGTTTCCTGCTGCAATTCAGATATCCCATTACACAGCTCATCCCAGCTGCCAGCTCTGTACAGCTCAAGCAAATGGAAAGTTGAGCAGTTCATGGAAAAAAATGCTTTTATACACAGACAAAGAAGTCAGATTTGAAAAAGCCTGTCTTCTATAATCTTGTGTACAGAATTTACCTCTAGGTTCTGGTACTTGGTTAAATAAAGGTAACTAAGATGATCTTGAAGGTCCTTTCAAACCCCAGCCATCCTGAGATTCTAGTAAAACTCAGAAGACAGCACATTTCTGGACATGGAGCAGGATGCAGAGCTTTGCCTGCACCTCTCCTCTTTCAAAGCAACCTTCCTGCTCTGCCACTCCAACTCAGCCTCTTCAGTGAAATTCCAGTTTGGCATCCCATGGCTCCAAACAAACCACCCTGATCCCTTTACAACTTTTATCTCCCTCAGCCTAGATCAGACAGGGCCACAGGGGAAAGAAAGTGCAGGAGCCCACCTGCTCTAGCAGCAGCCAGGTCAGCTGGGATGTGAGTGAACAGTCACCAGCACCACCAGGGTCTGCTCCAAGCCAGCAAAGAGCTCTGTCAGAGCTGCTGGAAGGACAGAAGCGAGGCAGCACATTGTACTTCTGTGCCTTGAACACACTGTAACAATGTGCTTAATACTTCAGCACATGAAATATAATTTCTGTCAACAAAATCGGTGTTACAGGTCCGCAGCCTATTTTATTAGCTAGACGCTAATGGAGCTACAATACATCAGGTCCCATTTTAAAAGTTGCAAATAGTTTATAAAGGCTTAATCAATCATTAAATAGGTGTTTGAATAAATGGCTAAATCAATCATTATAAGCCCTAACTCTAAGTAAGCTATTGGACTTTGTAATAATCTGCAATATCTCCAGCTGAGATTCCCACACCTACGTTCAGGACCCCATCATGTTACAGATCTGAAGAACAGAACATGCAATCTATCATTTCTTAACTATTTTGCATAAGCTTTAATGTAAATATAGACCATATATTGCCACATTCCATGTAGGTGATGTTAAAAATACAGATGAAACACTGCAGAGCACTAAAAAACTGTCCTTTGGGATGGCACTGGAGAATATTTAATAAAGGCAAAAACTGCAGGCTAATTTCCCCTGGGAGTTCCCATTTAGAGCCTGTCGCAGTGAGAATCCATCACAGGCAGCACTGATTCACCCAGATCTGAGAGGAAAAACCCTCTTCCTTCCCTAGTGGCATTCACCAGGACATCACCTTTGGCAAACGAAGGAGCAGTGCCAACACCCCTCCCACCCTCTCTGTGGCATGGAGAGGGATGGAGCAGAGCTCTCCCCAGTGCCAGAGCATCCTCAGAGCTCCCACCCCAGCCCCTCTCATCAACCTGCCTGAGAAGGGTTGTGATCAAGCTCTTCTGTTTGATCCTCCTGTAATTCATGCCAGGTAACTTCTGTAAATGCTGTTTAGCAATCCCAAAGAGCAAGAGATGCAGTTTAACACAGAGTGATACATTAAAGTCACTCACACCCTGCAGCACCGCTGTTCTCTCTGGCACACCAACCCAAAGGTTAGCTATCAGCAGGTATTCAAATTTCAAAGTAAAACAGTTAAACTTTAAACCATTTAAAGTCCGTATCACACCCATGTGTGCTAAGTAGAGAAGGGAAAGGCATCCTGTCCAATGGTTTAAAAAGATTTCAGGTCACTGTCCCTTATGCAATGAGAGTTACTCAGCTGGATAAGATCAGCCATTAAGCAGGATTACAAATTTATCTTCCCTCACTAGTGTGATCTTCTACTAATAATGGTATCATGAAAAATAACATAGAAAACGTCCAAAGAATTGCCCTTTGACACAAAATGCTCGCATGGCAAAAGGCAAAATCTTGTCTTTTAACTGCAAGGATGCTGCAAAGAACCGAGGTGGGCAGAGAGGCAGAAAAGAAAACACCACACGAGAAAACTCTGGCAGTGCTGAGACCCTGCAACTCAAACCAGGGGCTCAGCTGGGAGGGAAGAGGTGAAGCATCAGCAGGTGACTCACCCCAAGAAGCTGGGATTTGTTACATTCTGCTTCTGATGGCACCTTTCTTACATATAGGCAGTGCCCTCCTGCCCCAGGACAGTAAAAATAAATACAGACACAGTCTAAGACATCCTTTGAGAGAATTAAGACAATTTTTACAGTCTCACCCCCAGCCCCAGTGCAGAGCATGGTGTGTAACAGAGGCAGCTCCAGGATCAGTGCTGGCCAACAACTGCCCCAAACCTCCCAGGATGCGGACATCCCACTGCCCATCCCCAACTGCCCCCCATCTCCCAGGATGGGGACATCCCACTGCCCATCCCCAACTGCCCCACACCTCCCAGGGTGGGGACATCCCACTGCCCATCCCCAACTGCCCCACACCTCCCAGGGTGGGGACATCCCACTGCCCATCCCCAACTGCCCCACACCTCCCGGGATGGGGACATCCCACTGCCCATCCCCAACTGCCCCACACCTCCCGGGATGGGGACATCCCACTGCCCATCCCCACCTGCCCCAAACTTCCTGGGATGGGGACATCCCACTGCCCATCCCCAACTGCCCCAAACTTCCCAGGATGGGGACATCCCACTGCCCATCCCCACCTGCCCCAAACTTCCTGGGATGGGGACATCCCACTGCCCATCCCCAACTGCCCCAAACTTCCCAGGATGGGGACATCCCACTGCCCATCCCCAACTGCCCCAAACTTCCTGGGATGGGGACATCCCACTGCCCATCCCCAACTGCCCCCCATCTCCCAGGGTGGGGACATCCCACTGCCCATCCCCAACTGCCCCACACCTCCTGGGATGGGGACATCCCACTGCCCATCCCCAACTGCCCCCCATCTCCCAGGGTGGGGACATCCCACTGCCCATCCCCAACTGCACTGACACTTCAATCCCATCCCACTAATCACTGCACCAGGGAACACTGGACCACTCCAGCAATGACATCATTGGCAGATTTGATTACAGTGCTGATTACATCATCACCCACAAGAGATTATGCAGCTTTCCAAATGGCACCAGCAGCGTCTAAATAGCTTAGGTGGAGGAAGCCACGAAGGACGTATAAATTTCAGAAGTCTCAGGTTGTAAGTTTAATGGAAGAACTTTCAACACTATCTTTTGGAAATATCCGTGCATGGACAAAGTATTTTCACATGCTGTTGCTCATGTCAGTGAGCCAGCACACGTTCAGGAGAGTATTTTGGTTTCTGGAGAAGTCACAGGCACGGTGAGTGAGGGCTCTGCGTGAGCATAACCAGAAGAACGTCACCGCTGCTCAGGGGGCAACAGGAAACCCCAGATTGGCCAAGAGCACGACAAGGAATGTGTGTGCTCAACCATCTCTCTCCAGGGTGGGAAAAATACTTTTGAAAGCCTATTTAAATGACTTTCAGCAGAAGATAACGAAGTTTAATAACAGGAACTCAAATGAGAGGCAAGCACCCGTTAGAGAGTCTGGCACTGTGATCCAGGAGCGTGAGAAGGACACTGTTTGGCTGTCCCCATGCCACACACCAGCATTAGCTCTGTCACGGGGTGCTGCTGCTTGCTCAGCCTTCCCTCCTCTGCGTGGACTATTTGCAGAAACAGCATTAAAGAAACCATCAAGCAGATGCTTAAAAAATGCAGAATGACGTTCAAATGACATCTATCCATAAATCAGCCCAAACCACAAACATCTGAAGAAGATTTTCACTTAATCCAATTTACTGTAATCTCTCTCTTTAGTTAAAATGACAGAAATGTCAAAATGGGACTTTACTCCTCTGTCAAAGCATCTCATGGTGAAAAAGGAAAATAAGCAGGCTCTCGCACGCAGCGCCACTTATTAGGTTAGAAATGTCAAAACTGTACTTTGATTCTCACTATTAGCAGTCACATCCACATGCTGTGCCCTTCTGTTGTACTTCATTTCCCCCAAAAGTGAGCACATAGCATATGCTCCACGCCAAGCATCATCCAGGCAAACCCACAAGTTTCCCATTTCTGTTCCTGATGACCCCTGTGCTCATCCCTGTCTGGGAGCAGGCACACCCTCCCAGATCACACACAAACAGTCTTATTTGCCATCAAAGCTCTCAGGAGGACTGTGCTCTGCTGCTCCCAAAAAATAAAACAATGACCCAAGCCTGCTTAGCAGACCAAGCTCAAATTGCTTTCCCCCATCTCCCCTCATTAATTAGCAAATGGGGTAATTGACTCTCTGCCTGGGAGTTAAGCATGTGTGTGTCCACATACATATTTCCATGTGTGAGAGTGCATATTGTTTTCCCCAGTGGTCACAAAAATTAAGCCATATTCCAAGAGTCCAGGGAAGTGAAAGAAAAATACCTACTGTCAGGAGTGGGGTCTTCATGCATTATTTAACAAGAACTCTGTTGGCAAAACTGGTGTTGTTTTTATATAAAAGCTAATAGAAATTGTACCTCCAGGTGTCAAAACACTGATGGTAATTCCTGCTGCCTCAGACATCTTGATGTTTCAATTTTAGCAGTATGAGGAGCCTGCAGGGAATCCAAGAGGGTAAAGTGCTTGTACTCAAAGAGAAGCAGAGAGAAGGAGAGCCTTTTTATTTCTTTATAAAGGGCTCAGGGGAACAGTTCTACTCACTGGAATTATCAGATCTGGTTCCCCTGCTCCTTCCCTTCCTTGAAAGAGGAAAGAGCAAGATAGGCTAACAAGGAGTGATTGTATTGTGTCGACAGAGAAAAAAAAAAATCCACGAGGCTGCTAAGGAGAAGCAAAAAGACAAAGAATTGGTGAACAGAAGATATCACTGGGGTGCAGCAGCACAAGAGCAGCTGGAAGTAACAGGACACTTCAATGATCTCCAGGGAACAGAAAAGCTGCAATGAAAGAGCAATTTTAATACAGGTTGGGTTTTATTAAGTTTGTGCCTAAAAGCCCAGTACTATGTAGGACCCCTCCCTCCCTAACTTCCACCTGTACTTCTCGAGCCCATCACACCTCCACAGAGCAATGACAGGGCTGTGAAACAGTAAGAGACACATCAAGAGTCCTCTCCCTGACCACCCCAGAATGTACTCCAGCCAAAATCAGAGCCACAGCAAAGGCACCAGGCAGTAAAAAGCTCTGACATTTCAATAATCAATAATGGCACCTATGGAATAGTGGTTTCAGGCCAATGCTGCACCTGAGAACAACAGACAATGCAGGCCACTGTCCCCAGGTAGCCCAGTGGAGGCTGTGGGGAGGAGGGTACAGCTCTCCAGACCCACCCTCCTGGGCTCAGGGTGTAGGAAAGCCCCAGGTTCCACCTCCTGCTCTGGGCAGTCCTGTTTCCCTATCGCTTCCACCATGGGATGGTGGGGGGCACAGACAAGGAGAAAACAATAGCTCAGGAATCCACACACAGCTCAGCATGGAGTTCAAGGGAAAAGAAAAACAGCTTCTCCAGGCAGCCACTCAGCCAGGGACACAAAGGTCTTGGAGAGATCCTTCATTGGGTCATGAACTTTCGCAACCCCGCTGCAAAAACAGCACTGAGGAAATTCCCGAGGAAAAGTAAATGGACACAAGAGCAAGCTCAGACAAGGAATGCCAGGACTGCTGCTGATGCCATCACACCAAAGCACATGCCTGGTCTCCTTCCACCTGGCAGCCCAGCAAACAGCACGACCACCCCGTGGATCTGCACCCAAAGCAGCCCAGATCCCGCTGTGCCGGGTACCGGGAGCATGGCAGGGCTGGGGAGTGACCAGGGCACTCCCTCCCGCACAAATCTGATCCTGCGAGGTTTTCCCAGCATCTGCACCAGGCCCCCCTCCCCACTGTGCCTGCCCAGGTATCACTTACGGCTGACTAACACTTCAGGGGCGGGCGGCCATCGCTCCCACCGGCTCTCAGAGAATCATTTGTTGCCTTCTTGCTCCTCCAGCCATGTCTCACAGTGCGTGGTATAAACTTTAAGAGGCAATGACCTCATCGGAGCTGGGAAGAGGGAGGCGGGGAAATTGGCTACCTGCCACCTTCTCATTTTTCACATAAGAAAAATAATTTATGAGCGAAAGCCCATTTTATTCATCTGAAAAAAAAAAATCCTACTAAAAGCAGCAGGCCTGCCTTGGAGTGCATCACTCATACAGCAGCTCCTGGAGTAGCACCCACCTGGGGGGATGCAGAGAGGGACCCCCAGCACTCCCTGCACCCCCTGCTCCAAGGAACAAACCCCCAGACACCTCACTGATCCACCAACCCCACAGAGCACATCAGGCTATGGAGCAAGCATCCCTCCCCTCTCTGTTAAGGCTGGCTTCCGTTAAGGCACAGGGAGGGACTTCCAGCTCTCTCGAATTTGTAACTCCTCCAAAAGGACAATTAAGCAGCCAAACCATAGCTGTGACTGGGATTTCAGCTCAGCTCTCTGTGATGAGGCCATCAGACAGGGCTCTGCAGCGAGCAGGAACTCCAAGGCATGTCATTAATTTTGCCCAGACATGTATCACACCCCATTTCAGAACGCACACGGAGCATGTGTGCGGTGCTCTGCAGACACAGGACACACAGATCCTGCACACTCACACATTTTATATACTCGTATTACTTATGTTATAGATTCACACATACATTACTCATAGCTCTTACGAACAGAACATACAGTTCATCTTGGCATGAATCCCAGAGAAAGGAAAAAACCCCAAAAACCCCTGCAGTAACAAATCCAACTTGCATTGAATCCAACAGCATCTGTGGTAGGAGTTAGAGCAGTATTATGGATCATTAAATGATTGAATTATTTTGTGTAACACACCCATGTGTCTCTGATAACAGCAGGCAAACCTGCTGTTTCAAGGGACATTTCCCCAGGGAAAGCATGTCACCACTCTCCCAAGTTCTTACCCATAACTGTGGGAAACTGTGGAAAAAGCAGCTTATTTCTGCAGTGTGCATTCAACAAGCTGTTGTGTACATCAGTTCCACTGAGGGACTGTGTTTCAAGACAGAGCCCAAATATGCTCATATGGGACTGCAGCTGCCCTAAGAAGTGCAAGATCTCTAAGTCACAAGTGCTGGTCAACACTGGAGTCCACTCTCAAGAGCAGTCTGGCACAGCAGTTGGGATTTTTGATCTGTACACACCACACAACAGTGGCAAGAAGGCAGATTAGCATGGACTGAGAAGGTAACTGCTTAGTAGGATGCTGTGCAATGAAAGAAAACTTAAATATTACAGCACACTGCAGATTCCATACACCTTTGAAACCTCTGCAGCAAGTTTGCAGCATATCAAAGCATTCTCCTTCATCCCCTCCAAAAACAGGCTTAGTTCACTCTTTGGAGCTTTACACCCAATGTTAAAGAGATTTAGAAAGTCACAGCTGCAAGATTCTCATTCACTGAAGGAGAACTGAGCATGATGAGGAGCAGCACAGCTCAGCCCAGCTCTGACTGTCCCAGCACAGCCCTCCTGTCCCACCCGCAGCATCCCTAAAGCCCCATCTCACCATCTCCCCTGGAACCCCCACCCCACCAGAAGTGTCTCCCCCAGGACTACAGGACCACGACCCTCAGAACCAGCAGAACCACCCACTCTCAAAGTTCTGCAGGAGAGTTCTCCAGTAGTAACTCCCTGTATGTGACAGCAGCACCAGAGCAGCAGCTGCAAACTCCTACCGGCCTGACCCAAGTCAAAACACACCGAGCGCCGCTTTCCAGGCAAACCCAAACTACAGCATCATCTGCTGACTGCTCCAGGACGAACAAACCCACATTAATTACAGGCTGAACTTTGCAATCCACCTCTCAAAAGCACAAAACATCAGCAAAACTACTTTGATCCCACTGACAAATCCCCTCTCCAGCCGACACGCGAGACCAAAGCGTACGGGCAAAAAAAATAATTTCCAAACTTTTTCTCTCCTTTTCCCTTGTTGCTACCCTCCCCATAAAATTACACGCTCCCCACCAAGGAGGGCTGGAAGGGAAAAAAAAAATCACCTCAGAAAGCAGCAGGGGCTCACAAAACCTTGCACTTCACCTCCAGCAGCAAGCACCCAGGCGAGCACAGGAGTGTGCTCAGCCTCCAGCACTGAACGCCGCCGCTTCTGTGTCGCCGGGCCAAGTCCCAGATTTTCAAAGCAACTTCTTTCTGCTGTGGCCTAGTTTAGTTCTCCACACAAAATGCCACCAAAACAAAAGCCTCCCAGCCAGGCGGGGGAGGGAAGTGGGGGGTACTTACCTAGCAGCATCCCCACATCACCTCCTGCATCTTTAGCAGCCACTCTCTTAACTTCAAAATAAATAAATAAAGCGAGGCCACACAGCCTTAAAACCAATCTGGAAATGAAATGGAAAGCCTGTAATTATTTCTCAATGCTCCTGCCAGTCTCAGCCTATAAACACAGTGGATTACATAAGTCCACCCCTCCTGTTTTGAAGCCAAAAGTATGAGCTTTTCCTCCAGCTCTGGCAGCAAGTAATAATTCCTCGTCGGCATGGCAACGCTGGCTGGCTTCCAGCAGACAATGGGCGAGTTGAAATACTGCTACGGCCTTTTTATAGCTTAGCTCTGAAAAACCTCTAAAATATTAGCTATCTGATGGCTAACCCAACTTGACAACCTCTCCTCCTTTAACCGTTTCCTTCCTGCACCCCCAGCAGGAATTGCCCAGACGGTCCAGGGTCACGGGGCAGTGGAGCAGGGGATGCTCCTCTTCCCAGGGACAGCACGCAGGAACCGTTTCCCATCTACTGGATTTGTTGATTTGTCACAGACACAGCATCTGCAGTAAGTGCCACAACCCCATCTGGGCTCTTCTGGGGTTATTTCAGTCTGTTACTCAGCAGGTACATTTGCTCTGCTCGCTGCCTCCAGCGAGCTGCGTGCGAGGTTCTCCTCCAGCTTACCTGGCCTGAGAGAAAACAGACCACAAAATAACACTTTGTGCATGTGGTTCTGTCACTGCCCTCCTGGGCGAGCTGTGAGCAGGCTGGTGGGGCTCTGGGTGTGATATGCAGAGCTGCAGGGAAGCAAGATGCTTCACAAATCCTCCCTCATCAAATGCTGGGAGAAGTCATGTGTCCTTTTGGGACAGCATGGCAGGGATGTCCTGGAGAACCAGCTGCACTCAAAATGCCCTGTGCCCCTGGGGCAGTGTAGGGCAAACTGCCCATACAGCTGGGGCTTGTTCTGAAGCTGAACAAGTTAAAAGCAGTAACACAGCCTGGCAAGACTGAGAAACAGCAGCAAAACTCAAACAGAAGAGGAACAGACACTCAAGCCATCATTAATGTCAGTGGTATAGGAAGACTGATGAAGTTAAGGAGACTTATGATTGTGTTTCAACCAAATCCTACTGAAATGAGCAGCTAACACACACACAGAGCAACCCCCAAGATCATGGGAAGTTAATAATTACCCTGACTACCCACACACTCTGTCCAGGATGACCCCACCACCTCCACACCCTGGCACAGACCCTGACCACCCTAAGGCCAGCAGGTCCCAGCTGCATTTACACCTCTGAGCATGAGCTCAGTGAGTGCCATGCCCTGAGGAAAACTCACCCCAACGGCTGGGAGATCCTCTGCAATTTGCTGAATTTTGCAAGTTAGCAAATAAGTAAAGAAAACAATAGAAATTAAAGGGAAAACTGAAGAACAGCAGAGCCAAGGCCACCACAAAAAAACAGAGTTAACTCCATTCCCAATGCTCAGTTCTCAAAACAGTGTTGCCAGTGTTCACAATCCAGCTCCATTTCTGGCAAGAATGCTGGGAAACCCAAAGGCTGCTGCTCTGCACTGGTGGCTCTCCATGGCCAGCCCTCTGCACAGAGCAGCCCACTGCCCCCTGAGCTCCAGGAAAGACTGGAATGCACGACCCCTGGGAGTCTTTAACACTCAAAACCAGAAGCCAAACAAAAAAAAGAACATTTCTTTCTAAATCTCATTAAGTTGCAGAGCATGATTATGATTTTCTAATGTGTAGAGGTGATAACACTGCTTGGAGCTCGAGTTCAATTAATTATTTTATGGGAATAAACATACCAGGAGAGACTAAATGCAAACCATAAAGGTTCCTTGGTACATGTCAAGCTCGCAGCTGCTCAGCCTTTGATACAAGGCTACAATTCCTAATGCCACAGAAGAGCCTAATTCCCTCAGTACAAAAAAAAAAAAAGTCAAGCAATCATCTCAGCACAACCCAGGATGCAGCACACCCTGGCAGATGCTGGTTCCTATACCAAAGTGTGCAAGATGGCCAAGAGCAGCAGCTGTTGCTGCTGATAATTAAATACACGTTATGCTACCAGAAAGCCAAGCAGAGCCACACAGGAGAGGAGAGAAAACCAGACCTGTCGTGGAGCATCTACTTGAATCTCATGAGCTCTGAACGGGCTGAAGTTAAGAGCTGCTAATTTTAATTCTCTTAATGTTGTATTTTTCTAATGAGGACTCTGTCATATGACTGGAACATTTGTGTTTTGTAGGTGAGAATAATTTAGTCTCTTTTTAATGGTAAATTCTCTGGGTTTCACCCCAGTAGGTTACAGGTGAATGAGGCACAGAGTACCCTAAGAACTTCCATGGGGATGGGACTTAGCCCTGCTCTGAATGGCACAGACACAGCTCTATCTCTCGCTCCTCTATTCCAGTGAAACCTCAGTGTGTCTCAGCACACCTCCCTGAGCAGGCTGCATTTGATCCCAGTCTCCTGCCCCTTTCCCCAAAACCTCCATCCCAATTTGCTGTTACCAAGATGACAGCTAAGAACATGACTCTCCCCAGCTTGAAGAAAAACCCCAAGCTATTAGGGAAAACCAAAGCTGGTTTTCCTGGTAACATACCATGTACCTGCAAAGACAGCACCTTAAGTGGGCATCAGGAGTCACAAGAAAGAGAAAATAGTGAAGCCAGGGCTAAAACATCTGGAGAAACCTTCCTGCTCTTACACAGACCAGCCTCTGTTCTCTGGGTAAGGAACACCCAGCCCCACCATGACCCCAGACACAGGGATGGATGATGCAAGATGAGGAATAGCAACTACAAAACCCTGCTGAAACTTTAAAATGGCATCACACTACACACGCTCTTCCAGCTTAAACCCTTAATTAAACAGACTATTCTTTATGGTGCTGGAGCCACTCCAAGTCCCATTGTTAAATTTAAAATAAAACCCCAAAACCCCACAGCATCTGTAAGACATTAGAACATTCAATACCAACTTCTTTATTCAGCTTTAAGACATCATTTAATAATTTTTCCCCTCAAACCCCAAATCTAAGGATTTAAAGGAAATAACTACCAGCACCTCTTACAGAATGTTGTTTTCTTTTTTTTTAAATGAACCTTCTGCAATAATATCCTTGACCTTTAACAATTCCAGAGCAATTAGGTGCATGTTTGATCGTGTACAGCCTCTGGACAGACTGCATGGCCAGGGCACGTTCAGTGCTGGGTGTCAGGATGAAGCAGACTCTGCAGCCTGAAAGCCAGCTCCAAATACAATCCATTCATGCACAGGGACAAAACAAGAAGGCAGATTTGACCACAGAAAATCACTGGGAGCACAAGAAAAATACATTAGAAAATCAATTTTGATCACTGCTAATAAAGCTGGAAACACAAGCCAGAACCTTGTTGTTATAACCTCCATTATTCCAAGGTGGGTCTTTGCTTCTCCTGCTCTCCCTGGAGAAGGAGCCACTTGCAGCCACTTACAGCTCCTGTAGCAGCCCTCAGGTGGTTCCCATGGCCTGGAAAACACATGTTGAGCCATGCCAAGGGACCCAGCCATGGTGACTTTCCTGACACCATGGACCAGGAGAAGAACTTGGGCTGAATGCCAACCTCTGCAAAGTCATGGGGAACCTCTCTTCACCCATTCGCTGCAGGGAGAGCAAGCTGGAATATCACCTGTTAGCAACCTCTGAAAACAAGCTGGCAGGCCATGACAAACCTCCAGGTTTCCATAAAGCTCCTACAACTTGAACACCAGTGCTGACATTCCCCCTGTTACCAGTTTCACAGCCTCCGCCATAGTCTGAGCTGTCAGGTGGAAGAGGAGGTGACCCAAAGATGAACAATGTGCCCAAGGTGCACCTGGGTTACACGAGCAGCCTGCCCAGGTGGGGGTACCAGAGCAGGGACTGGTTCCACCATCAAACAGCCAGCCTACACACCAGAGTCAACTGCACAGGCACTTTGATCTCTGCTCAGGTGATAACATCTCACCTGGGCCACATCCTCGGGCACTCCTGCCTGCTTGCTCACAGCAACTCTGCTGAGCCAAAAACATGAAAAGGACAGCAAGGTTTGCACAAAATCCCAGTAAGTTCTCCCCCACAGTTAATTAAACTGTTCAATCACGCATGCTTTAAAGTCCATGAAATTAAAAAAAAAAAAAATCCCCAAAAGAAATACAAAAGCTGGACAATTGGTGGAAGCAGGTTTGTTTGATCAACTCTCCTCCACCTGCCAAGCAATTCTGTGGCCACAATAAAAAAATCCTTCAGGCAACTCAGTCCTGTGTGCTGATCCTACCATGCAGCTCCAAGTCTCCTACACCCACAGCTGCATGGCCAGGGCTAAACCATCCCTCTGCTCCCCAAGCCAGAGCCTCCAAAAAACACACCCACCCCAGGTACAACTGCACACCGGGCACACCTGCCTCTACCAGAGCCTGCAGCAGAGAAAAAGCTTTGCAAGGGCCAAGCCACATCCTTCAGAACAGGCTCCAACGTCAGAAAATTCTGTTAACACAGGCAAAACAAAGGAAGCATGTGGCACGTACGTAGGAACCAAAGGATGTTGGATGAGGAACACAAAGAAGGGAGGAGGTGGAAAAAGACGACTCATTCAAGGATCTGTGCAAAAAAAAGCTGACATTACCAGGCAATGCCTCTCCAAGTGAATCAAGAAGTCCAGTAGCAGAATATACCCCGCAGACAGCAGAGAAAGGGAAAAAATATCCAACAAATCTTAGTAGGGAAGTAGCTCAACACATCTTTTAGGGAAACAAAGTGGAAGGGAATAAAAACCAAACCAAGAATCTGATCCCAAGCCGTGCTTTACTCCAGTAAGAGTCTTCTCTGTTTCTGTGAGTTTTGGACCATGTCCTTGCCAAAAGCACTGCCTAGGCAATTTTAAAAAATATTTTAAAAGCATCAAAAACTAGACCTCTGGAAGGTACAACAATACAGTGTGCAGAGCCCTGAGCATCTTCCTAACACTTGGGAGAGAGCTGCAGACATGTGAAAGGCCACATGGACAAACAGATCCTGAAAGCAAAGGAAGAACATGGTGACGACACTCAACAGCAAAAGTTATAAACAAAGCAAACTCCTCTAAGATAAAAAAAAACCAGCTTGCTCAGCCTGGATGTGGAACCAGAAGGAAAGATCAGTGGAGACACAAAGCATTCCTGTGCAAGCCAAGAAGTCAGGGAGAAACTGGAGGACAAGTACTCAGCCACCGACTGGCAGAAGTCACAGGGGCTTTGAAACGTGGCTGGAACCTGTGTAAAGTGTGTTTTTTAACTCAGGAAATGATAAGTTCATAGCCATCCAACCACCACACCAGTCCTCTTCCAGAGGATTCAACATTTCCTGATTTTCAGTCTGAAAAAGAAATATCCTGTCAAGGAAAAAAAAAAAAAAAAGTCCAAATAAAAAAATCTAAACAAGAGGGCCGTACCCAGGCCCTGCAAGTCAGCTGCTTCCCAAACACACACCACTGTTATCTGTTTATTCTCAGCTGGAGCTTCCCCTCCACATCCACCTCCTCCCTCCTTTCACTTACAAACTGATATGCCATTTAAGATCTCCTATCTGCTGGCTCTGCCCACTGCATCCTCAGCATTTAAAATAAGCTGTGACAAGCTGGGTAAACCCAGGCGCTATGAATACTGCAGAGCAGAGTGGCTGAGGGGTATTGCAGTCTAGTCATATGCTTCAATATTTTGTCCCCAAGAACTCGGCCAATCCATTTAGCAATGGAGCAGGACTCTAATAATAGACACAAGGATACACAGGAGATAAATGTACACAAGACAAAAATAAATCCCAGCCTTGTTATAATTTTAATGCGGGAGCTAAACTGGGAAACGATAAATGAAGACTGTTTCCACCATTGAGTCAAGAGGAAAATTTAACTCCCAACAGCCCAAGAGTGAACACAGACATTCAAAACTGGATAGGAATTCTCAGGAAGTTGGAAGAGCATTAATCGTAAAATAAGCTTTTCATTATTTCGAACTACACCAAAAAACCCAACACTTTAAAGAAGCAAACTTTAAACAACTGTGCATGTTCTCAGTCAACAAGCTGTGGGGCCACCATCCATCTCAAAAAGTTGCTCTCAGCTCTCTGTAAGTGGTTTAGCTCCACAGCAGCTCATTCTAATCTCAGTCAGTGATCTCAAATTGAAGTTCTAATACATGCATATACATCTATAAACTCCTACATACATTTTTCCTTTATGAGCTTCAGCCTGTCTTCACTCTACATGGTTAACCACGCTCCCCCACAGCCCTGCCTTCGCTTTACAAAACAACCTCTGGTGTTTATGAGATTAACTATTTCCCCATGGAAATTATCTGAGGGATAACTCTTCCCTTCCCACAGGAATACCCAGAAGAGCCTCAAAGATTTCACAACCTTAAGCCCTATGTCATCATGAGTTATGCTTTTGCATACACAAACATCTTCTGTGTGATCAAACGAGGAGGCAGAGCAGGGGCTGTGGCCAATGTGATGCTCTGATCTGACCCCTGGCCAGATGTCTCCAGCCCAGGGTTTCACCCAGCAGCTCTCAGACACTCCCCAAGCCTCCAGAGAGGGGAAAGCAGCATCTTCTTCAGCAATCTGCCCCAGCATTCACCACCCTGCCTGTCCATCCAGCCCCTCCTACGCGCGACCGCATTCACAACCAGGTGCTCCGGCCCTGCATGGAAGTGGCTCTGTGACAGGGCTTTGTGACAGGGCTCTGTGACAGGGCTCTGTGACTGGCCATGCTGGGGCCTCTCACAGGGCAGCTGAAGGGGACTCCAAACACTCCTGGCAGTCCTCCCATCTGATTCCCCCAAGCTCTGCCTCTGCAGCTCAGCATGCACAGGATCACAACCAGGAGTGATGCGAGCTGACCCTGAACAGATCTTCAACCACATTCAAGCCCATCCTCTGCTGAATGACAATTGCTTGGCCCTCCCCTCCTCCCTTAGCAGCCACCCCTGCCCATGGCTTCAAAGCTCATTAAAAGGCTGAGCATTCTCCTTCAGGTGACTCCCAGACTGCAAGGAAATCCATATTGGTAGAGGAGTAAGATTGGACCAGGCTAAATTTCACTGCATGCTTATCTCTGCTCAAATCATCCTACTAAAAAGGAGAAAACAGTCATGTTCCAGATGGGAGAGACTTTTTATAGCCAGCCATGGATATCTGGCACGCTTTACTGAAGGTCTTTCATCATGCACACAAGGTATAATGCTATCTAGTAATCTGAGGAAACATCCATGGGATTTTCAACCTCCTCTAGAAATTGAGATTCAACAGGAAACCACAAATACACCACGCAATTAATTTTTCTTTACCAAATGTTTCCAGTCATGTCGCAATTTTAACAGTAAGCAAACTATTTGGGTTCCTTCCAGTTCTTGTGCAACAATGTTCCTCATTTTTCATTTTATTTTTTAAAGAATCTGGCTGAGATTTTTTTTTAGAGGAGAGTTTAAAACAAGTTAGGAAGTCAGTGTGAATAGATCATACTCTCCCTGTTAAATACTCACGCCACCACCCCCCAAAGTTTCCATACCACATAGCAGAGGTTTTGTACAAACAAAGTAAAGACTTTTCCCAGCTAAAAATACAGCAAGCAGCCTAAGAAATAAGAACAGAACAACATCTCTACCAACACAGGCAACGCTGAGCTATCTGAACCACATAAATAAAAGTCTCATTCAAACATTCCCCCACTCCCCTCCCAACACCATTCCAGGAGAACAAAGAAACATTAAGTCTTACTTTCCTGGTGTATATTTGATCAGACCTTCTGTTAACACAATATGACAACAGCAATGAAGGGAAGAATATCACAGCTAAACAACCGTCTACCATTCCCCTTCCTTCTGCCGAGTCCGTGCTGACGCAAGGATGGAGCAGCTGCTGTCTGTTTTTAAACAGCTCCATATTTCATAAGAAGCTGCTGATTTCTGAAAGGACAGAAAACCCAGCCAACGGCTTACAAAATAAGAACCAAATTAAAGCAATTCAGGACACACTATTTAAACATGGTGTCCCTTTGCTCAACCTCCCTCCAGCGTACCACCGCAGCTGAAATTCCTAAGGCACGTCTGTCCTCTGTCTCAGCCTGCTCCCTTATCACCACAAGCACAACTTTTAAGTATTCATCTAGCACAGAGCACAGGACAATGGAAAATCCCTCCCACAGCTCCAGATAAAACAAATGCTTGAAATATGGGAGAAAACAAACTTGTGTCCAGCTTGATGCAATCACAGAAACTACTTCACCAGATTAACATAACCCTCCTCTAGCTGTGTGTTCTGCTGCTGAGGGATGCTTTATCAACAATAAATAGACATTTGGGATGGAAAGACTCTCGTTGTAGGACATAGCCATGTCTCAAACTTTTGAAAACTTACCCAAAAAAATATATAGCTATTGATATAAATTTGTATGCAATCAGGGATGTATCAGGTATCTGGGAAACCTCTCATCACCACTAAAATTCCACATTTGGGTCTTCTAAAAAATCTGCATCATAGCATACAGGTCACTGAGTATTAGGACCTCAAAAGAAAGAAGCTTAAAGCCTCTCTGTTCTGACTCTGCAGCTCTCACTCTGGCTGTTAAAAGCAGTGGGTTATAGCAGGCGAGTCCCTCCCGAGGGGCTCCAGACACCCGCTGTCTCCTTTCTAGTTAATAGCTGCTGTAAGAATCCTGCTTTTTTGGCTGTTTGTGTCATGTTGATTAGCTTAGATAAGGGCTTGGGGAAGGAGCAGGGAGAAGAAGAGAGCATGTAGGGGGAGGAGGATTTAAAGAGGAAAAAAAAAAAAAAAGGCTTTCATCTGCTCTGATAATTAGCAGGTCATGCTGAAAATGATCAGCATCCCTTTAACGCAACTGCGCATGAAATGTGCAGAGCCCTGCTCAGGTCACTGCACCCATGCAAATCACTTTGTTATATCCCTCACTACACCCTGTGGTTTACCAAACTGCTCTGTCTCCATAAGGACTGCAGCCAAGATCCTTCTACTCCCACGTGGGAGATGGGGGTCACAAGGGTCTCCAATCTTGCTGCTCTGTCACAGGGGCGCTGGGCATGGAGGTGCCAAGGCCAATCAAGGACTAATTGAAGGTTTGCAAAAGACCTCCAGATTCTCTGATAAAGCAGCACAGGGGGAGCACTCGCCATTCCTGGAGAAAAAGTGGTTGCACGATCCTCCTGTTCATCACTTGGAGGTTTTCCCAGGGAAACCATCAACAAGGAAGAGTCAGAGTGCCCTGAACGTGACAAAAATCTTCTGTTGTTCATCACCTGTAACTGCTGTCCCAGGTGTCTCCCTGCAGAGCATTTACTGCTTCATGCAGAACAATCTCTGCAGCTGTGGGTCCCCAGGAGCACAGCCCCTGCACCAGGCAAGCTTGGCTACTACACTGAAGACACCATCTGGGATTTAGCACATAAATACTGGTGCAAAATGAACAGTGGGGCAGGGGGGAAATTCAAAAAGCAGCCACGGAGCTCTGGTCATTTGGGCTGTCCCTCCTCCCCGCACGTACTCTCGTCTTCAGAAAAGTCAGGAGTCATCTCCTGGAGGGGCAGGACCAGTTCTGCTGGAGCACAGGCCCTTTAATAGACCTGCCCTTCTCAAAAGGAGGTGAAAAGATGATAATGACAATGACAATTCTTCCTCTGATGTACTCACATCCTCCTATTAAGGACACATTACCTCAAAGGTCAGTAATTGCCAGCCAGAGCCAGCTCTGCCTTGACAACCCATCTTCAAAATGCACTGAGTGCCTGAGTGTGCCCAGGACAGGGAGAGACTGCCCTCAACATGCTGGCTGGAGAAAGGAGAATTCCCTTTGGCGGCTCTGAGGGCTGCATTTTCTCAAATGTCTTCAATTTCAGCAGCTTTTCCTCACTTCAAAATTGTTCTTCTGCCTCAGCTTAATGTTTATCCCCAAACTGACACACACCTTCAAAGCACTGCTGTTTGAAAGAAGCCCAGGAGGATGGAAATGAAAAGATTATTTTCAAATAAAGAAATGGGCTAAATCATTGTGCCCAGAGTTACGAGATGTGTCATCCTGCTTGTGGAAACAGGAGCAACGTGCCAGGCACCACAGGGATGGGAAGGACAGGGAACAGTCCCACCAAGGAGATCAGTGGGGCACAGGGACCAAGGAAACAGCACTAAGGCTGGTCTAGGAGCAAACCAGAAACCCTCTGTAGCAATGTAAAGAACCATCATATAATCAGCAGAGACTGCTATCACTCAAACTCCCTCCACACAGCTCAGCAAAACAGAAAACAGCAACACTGCAATGGTCACAAGAGCATCAGGCTCTGAAGCAAACTGAAGTGTAGAACACATCCCTCAGTGGTACCAAGATTCACCTGGGAAAGGGGAAGCTCCAGCCAAGAGGGCAGTGTGGAGTTCCTCCATGACAAACCTACAGCAATTATTAGAAAGGCATCATCCATACATAATTTTGAATTTAATTTAATTAGGCACCCTGCTAACTTCATTACTTATTTAACTGGACTGCTCATTCAATTTACATTACTACTGTTCCAGATAACTGCTCCAGGCCCCATGCAGTGGGAAATGCACAAGAGGACACATTTGGGAGTGCTGTAGCCCCAAGCCACAACTGGGAACGCTGTAGCCCTAAGCCCATCCCCTGACACTCAGCATTTCTCCTGGCACAAAGGCATTGACCATGCCTAAGGTTTTATTTTTCTACCTGCATGCAAAGAAGAGCTCAAAGAGTTAAAAAAAATAGGCAAAAATCCCAGGTAAACCCCCAGATTTATCATTTTTAATGCTTGTGTACACCAGTCAAAGCATCAGCCTCCTACACAGTTGCCAGATTCTTCTTTTTCACCTAAGAAGTACAGAAAAATAATACTGCATAGGGCTTGGGGGAATATATATCAGAGCACTTCACTCACCACCAAGAGCATCTTTATAAAAGCTCTCCAGAACACGACACATCAGGTCAGGACAGAAATCAGGAAAGGTCTCACGCAAGCAACTGCTCGTGGCACGCTGCTGGGCTGGGGAGGTCAGCAGCCTGGAGCCAAACCTTTCACACCAAATCAGCGCCAGAACGGAGGATCCAGCTCCCAAAGCCTCACTGGTCAGTGTGTGCAGCCTCCTCCCCACTGGGACTGCTTCAGACAGTCACATCCCTCCTCGTCTGGCAGCTCTGCCTGCCCTCACCAGCTGCTCAGACACAGCAGAATTCTCCCAGACAACTTCAGGAGTCTCCTTGGAGGACTGAGTCCAAAGCCTCAATTCCCTGCTCGATCAGAAGGGATGCAGCAGCATGGCTGTGAAATGGAAAAGAGGCAGCAGCACCTCAAGCAGATTCCTGACACAGCCTGAAGTATGTAGGAAGATACCTCAGCCTTAGATTGCAAGGTCTGTCTCAGAAAATTAAAAAGACACATTTTAAAAGATCCCTGACTGACAGGAGTAAGACTGTGACATGGTACAGACACCAGTCTCAAATTAGGCAATCCTGTGTTGTGTTTGGATTAAGGTTTTTTAATACCTTCAGCTCAACATTTCTTCTTTAAATCAAGCTGCTCTGAGAATTCTGACCATCTATTTTAAAAAAATATGTGAACAAAAAGCTGGAGAGCAGCACAAAGCCAGGAGCACCCCAGGACAGCCATCCATTCCTTGTGCAACAGCCCTGTTAGCAGGGAGGTGCTGCTCACCACAGGGCCTGCACAGCCTGGAACATCATTACCTCAGGCAGTGTCTTCAAGACACTTGTGACATCCATTTTTCACTCTCCAAATCAACTCCAGACCTAAAAATAATTTAAGAACTCAGGAGTTCAATGTAATTTGCTCCAATCAAGGCACAAGCCCTGTATGAAGCATCAGAAGTTCAGAAGAGTGTAGACCAATCCTCACCTGGCATTTTGGAATCTGCTACCTCAGTGGAAAAGATGCAGACCCACTGGTAGTGGCTATTTATTTTGAGGTTACCTGGTAAACAAAAGGACTAAAATCATCTCTAAAGAGACCAATAATCATGATCAACAAAAGTCATAAGTCATGAAACCAACACGTAACCAACAGCAGTAATACCTCAGTCACTACGAAACCTTCAAGAAGAACAGCATCAGAAGTGATGAGTTTTCCAGCCACCTCCCATAAAAATGACACTGTCTAGCTCACAACCCCCCTCTGATCTTGTCTTCAGGAAGTTCAAAATGAAACCTCTCACCAAGGCAATCTAGTATTTGGTTTCATTAGCGTGCAAGTGCAGCATGGACCATTTGCCTGTTCCTTGTGAAATTAAAGTTGCAAAATGACCTGCACAGCATTAGGGGAAGTGTAAGCATTACAGTTCCCACCAGTGGGGAAGGAGACTGACAGTCCCAAAGCCATCTCTGCTGACCTGCCCTTGCAGAGTGGTGGCAGAGGCAAATCACTGCAGCAGAAGGACCAGGCTTTGCTCTCTGGCAAGGCTGAAGTGGCAATATCAGCATTATTTCAGTCCTCACAAGGGGAAGGGATCACATGGACTCCATTGAAACACAGGATCCTGGCAATTCTCATTTCCTACGGCAAACAGTTCTCAGGGGCCTCCTCCAACCTCCTCCAGCAGGAAGAGGGGAACTTCCAACACCTAATCGCTGACATTTAAGAATGTGAAGCCTCAGACATCAAGTTGACACTGCAGCAGGGAATGCAACTAACAGGTATACAGTTGCAGGCTCCCAGACCGTGGATTTCAATTTACAGTTTAAAAAAAAAAAAGAGAGGAAACTAGCCTACAAAAACAATCAGCTTTATCTGGGCTATTTATCACACAAACCATGTGGCCACACCATAATGTGAACAACTGTGTGGATTACGCATTTTTCCTCCACTAGCAGTGTCCAAGACATGCTCACATCTGGAATCCTTTATGTTTTAAATGCTACTTCTGCTTCTCCCTGGTGCCAAAATGCCTTGAGCAAGCAGCACACCCATGGGGGAGGAGAGGAGCAGCAGAAGAATCAGTAAGGCACCAAAACACTTCAGGTATCCACATGATGAACACAGCAGGCAACTGGAGGAGCAGACATCCACCAGTGTGCCTGTAGGCAGAGATGCTGTGGCTCACAAGAAGATCACACTATGTGAGAGTTGCTGTTCTCCTGTGGCTAACAATGAAAAGCAAAGTCACACTTCTCCTAAATAAACCCAATGTTTGTTATTTCTGTTCCTTTGTTTGCTATGTAGAGCTCTAAAGCCAAGCAGGAACATTTCCTGCCCAGCTAATGTCATTTACTTAAAACTTACCAACCTAGGCTTGCACCTGGACTTAGGAGTCACAGAGAGTGTCACAGGAAACCCCTGAGTCACACAGCGCTCCACAAAGACCCAAAAAATGCCTTACAAGTCCTCTCCAAGGCTGCCCCAGCCTGGCTGCTGCCATTTGAGGTCCTTTTAAAGCAAGAACTTCGTAATGCATCTCTCGCTGCTCTGGGAGACAGCATTAAAACACAAAGGCACACAGTGCTCATGCTAATGTTTCCATCTGCTCAGAGCCTGGGTTTTTTTAAGGACAAAATAAAACCAAGCGTGTTGTGATGATCCTGTGCACAGACACTTGGGTGCCTCAATCCTTTGAAAATCTCTGGAGATGCCTGAAAGTGCCCCAAGGACACACACACACACAAACAAACGTTTCAAGGGGGATGCGTGTTGAGAGATCCAGCAGCAAGTCTGTAAGAGATGTTTGGCCTAAGAACTCAAGACAGAAGGCCATGGGAAAGCCCTCTGCCTTCAGTCACATGTGGGCTGACCCTCCCAAGCCTGCCCCTTGCCTTTGCTCCAGTTACCCCAGCAAAGGCTGGGGTGACCCCAGCTAGCCCTTCGCTCTTTGCTTTCAATGTCCAGCCTTCAAAGAAACCTGACCCAAAGTCCAGCGAGGTTAAGGGACAGGCACACGCTGACGTCAGTGAGGTCCCTGGATAAGGTCACTGCAGTGTTTGCCTTATCTTGAAACTGGCACTGCCTGGAAGGCAAGGAACAAAGTTAACACTGATCAGAGGTTTGCTGTCTTCGCCTCTCCTCTGCACACACCTCTGGCAGGGCTCGGGCACTGGTATTGGAAAGCTTTTTCAACCATCCTGATGGATTTCTCCACATCAAGCAACCAACATGGCCAGACTTAGAAGTCAAACCCCAAAGGCAAGACAATAGACTGTGGGGAAAACTGCACACAAAATGTTGGTGCACATTTCATCTCACGGGCCAAGGTGCCAAAATCAAGTCTCTAAAAGACTTGGGTTCCTCAGAGGTTCAAGGGTCACTCCCAGCATTGTCTTCCAGAAACAGCAGACGTGACCTCAGTTGAACACAGCACATAACGTTGGGACTCACAGTCCCAAATATTTGCCTCATAAGGCCAGAGGTTGCAGAGACATTATTTACTTTGCAAGTTTCATTCTACCCAAGGCAATTTTTGGGCTGCACTCCAGAGACATTTACCTCCTGCACCAGCCTACCCTGCCAGAGACACCAGGAATCCAGTTATTCATCAATCCCTTAGCTGAAAAAAAAAAAATTACATCATTACTAAAGTCAGCTCTTTGATAGAGACTCCCTGAAGATCTTCACGTGACAAGAGACAGGAGCTCAGAGACAAACACTCCTCTGCTCCCATGCCAGAACACCTGTTTATTTCTATGCCAAATTCTGATGGATCAAAAAAAAAAAAAAAAAATTATAAGTCATCTTTCTCCCTTGCTTCTTTTGAAGATGATGGATGCATCTGGTGGGAAGCTGAGCAGCACACAAACAGGCCTTTCTAACACCCCCACAGCCCACAAGCAAGACACGCAAAGCAGTCACCAACAAAGATCAAGTCCTCATAAGACCTGAAATATGAAGGGATCATACAGAACAGCATTTCTGAGTATTTGTGTACTAAAGCTACTTTTCTACAGCAGCCAAAAAACCCAGAGAGCCTAAGGCAGTCCCAGGCAGGACGTGCAGGCTCAGAGTGAATGTTCACACTAACTAACAGGGAAAGAGAGTAAATCACCCTCCTCCCCTGTAAATAAACACGTGCAGCTCAGCACAGAGGCTGGGGCTCCCAGGCCTGTGTAACCTGCCCCAGGCTGTCAGTGTGCAAAGGGATGGTGGGTCACTGGGTGTTAGCACAGCCTGCACCCAAGTCTGCAGAGCCTTTACATAACACAGGAGGCACAGCCAAGGGAGTCTGGGGGCTCTCATCGGGCTGTGCTCAGATTCCCCAGCAGCAGCCCAGATGTCAGCAGCAGTCAGAAGCTTCAGGCATTTCTCAGAAGGAAGTGCCTTGCTAAGAGCAGCAAGACTGACCACTCCAGAAGTCATAATCAGAATTTTAAACAAGTCACTGCATTGGTAAAGGTCCATGACTGCCCTAAGATCAGGACAACCACTGAACATCCACCGGTAACCGTGGCACCAACAAAGAGCGAGGTCTTCACCCAGCCCTCAGTCCATCTGTAACACCCCAAAAGAACTGTGTGGTGATTCTAGGACCCTACCCAAGGCCAGCAATTCCTAGAGCAGAGCCTGAGGAACAAAAGCACATTAACCAAGCCACAGAACTGCACTTTGCAGTGCTCACAGCATCACACCAAGCCAGCACAGCTTTACCAAGAGCGGCTGCCAAGCTCTGCCCACGCCGGTGCTGAACGCGCTCCGCAGCGCTGGAGGCGTCCCCAGCCAAGCCCATCCCAGCCAAACCAAGAGGTCACCGAGGGGAGGGCGGGAGCTCTGCTGAAAATGTAAGGCATTGTTGGGAAAGCAGCAGGAATGTGGCACAAAGGTAACTGCTACAGCCTAGGGCCACCAGATGAAAGCAGGATCAATACTGCACTATGTTGTTTAACCCGTTTATTAGGGGGGAGGTGGAGATAAATGAGGATTTGAGTTGCCAAAGGGTACACTTTCACCCCAATCTGAGTCAGCCAGAGCCGAGTTCCTGCCCAGCAACACCATTGCAGCCAAGTGATTTCAGCCTTACAGTTCACTTCACCACAGAACACAAAGAGCCAGTAACCCAGCAGTCGATAATGGAATAAACTATAGGTCAGCGACCAGGAGAAAACACACCATTTAAAATTATTCCAATATTGACAGGCACAGGAAACAGGCCTGTATATTTATTTGTTTGTTTTAACCAGCCTATCTGCTCAGAGGCAGTGCTGAGCCAGCTGCTAAAATTACAAGGTTAGATTCTCAAAATCTGTGGGGGAACTGCATGATGCCAGCACACTCTTACAGCCTTCAAAGCACAGCACTGGCAAGCAGGGCTGAGTGTACATGTGATCAGCCCCAACACAGCATGCACACACTTGCTTATCAGAACATCAGCAGGCAAGGGTTAGGGGGTACCTGAGCACGAAGCACAGCTCTGCCAAGCTGCCTTTGAAAGCCTGGCCTGTAGCCAAAAGGGAGAGCACAAACTGATTCAAAACACTCAGCCAGGAGCCCAGCCAGGCTCATTTATAGCTCCATTTCTTCTCAAGGCTGCTTTTCCCTGGAAAATGCTGCAATGGCAATTTGCACCTAAGGATTAAAGATCATTGTGGCCCTGTAGCAGCTGAAAGTACCCAGAAAAGCCCCTTTCCCCTCCCAAGTCTAGGGAGCATTTATTCCATTGCACGTGAGCAAAGCGAGGAGGAGGAGGAGAAGTGACACCAACTCCTGCACAAGCACCAAGCAGGGAACATTTCAGCTGCAGTTCACATGGCTCCACAAATCAGCCCTATTTCCCCAAAATGGAACAAGACAATGTGAGCTTGGCAGGGCAGTTCAGACAGGCAGTAGGCATTGCTCCTGGCCAACCTCTTGCTCCACTGAGTAAAGCAAAACCATCTGCACCATGAGCACCAAGCAGAGCTTTGAGCCTGCAAGACCAAAGAAGAATTCTGTAGGACCTGATGCTTACACTCCACCAGACAAGTAAGATTAAATTACAATTACAGTTAAATTTTAACACATTCAGACACGGAGTGTCAATTCCAATTCCTCCTCTTTGCAGAGCTGGCCAACTTCCCCACATTGAAAGAGATCCAGAGTGCTCTTTATCCATGCTGGCACCACCACAGCCATGGCTCCCTGTGCTAACCAACCTGCCCAGGCTGAGGCAGGCAGTGCCAGCAGCATGGCACCAAAGCATTATTTCTCAACAGCAGCAAAGGGAATGCAGAGCCAAGACCGATGACTTTTCCAGGAGAGTACCAAGGAAATAAATTACACTGCTTCCAAAATCCGTTTTTCCTCAAAAATACTTGCTTACCAGAGGGGAAAGACTTCAAGGCTAAATTTAGTGTTCAGGAAAAAGACTGGATTAAGAACCCCAGAGAGCACTTGCTCTGTTTTTTCTCCAGCAGAAGTGAAATAGAGCTGCAAATCCCAGCCAGGCAGATCTCCTGCACACCACCAAGGGCAAGTGACCGACAGGATGGGCCACAACAGAGCTCAGCTTCCCATCCCAGCCTCTCCTTGGCATCTTTCTCACCACTGCTAACAAGGCCACTGCAATTCCCACCAGCAGGAGAAGCACCTGCCCATTTAACAACTGGATTCCTGCCACCCTGTGCCATGAGACAGCTCTGGCTGCCCACTGCCAGCCCTGAGCCTGGCAGACCCCATGGCTGTCTGCTTCCCTCCAGAGCAGGATGAGAAAGCACAGCCTTTGTTCAGTGTCTGCTCCTTCCTCTCATTTGCTTGGGCAATAACCAGCAGGTAAACAACACCCAGCATCTGTTTACCAACAAAGAAAACCCTTACCTTTCAGCTTTTATTTCTTGACTTCTTTTCTGTTGTTGTTGCTGGGGATTTTTGTTAGTTTTAATTCCAGTAAGAAACAAAGCCTTAACCCAGCTCAATAAAGCACTGCAGAGCCTGGCTCAGCTCACTTTGGCTAGAGGCAGATCAATAGCTTTCTTATATCTCTCTGCTCTGCTTGGGAGGGAAAAGGGGCCACTTCTTTCCCAGCCAAGACATCTGCACAACGCATCTATGTGCTGTGAGCCAGGACCCCTCACAGGGAGAGCTGAAAAGAGATGAAAGAGTGCTTTGGCACAGCAGAGCCATCTCCTCTCACCCTCATCTCTGCTGGCACTGCCAGCGCCTTTTTATGTGGGAAAGTTTTCAAGTCCGGTTTGGCCTCCCAACCACCATCAGTTCTGCACTGGTTAGTTATTCACAGTGGGGTGGGGTGAGGTGGGAGGAGAGGAAAAAATCCCTTGGAGCAGAGGGGTTCAGACATTCCAGGTAGGACTGCACAGGCCTCCTGTGCTGTCCAGGCAGCTGCTGACAGAACTGATTATTCTGCACATCCATAAGCTTAAAAAATGAGCTCCAGAGGTGCTGAGGAAAAAGCATACAGGAAAGGCAGCCCTGGAGTCAGGAATGCCTCAGTCAGTGGAAATCCATCAGTCCCCAAAGCCTCCCTGAAGGTCATGATGGGTGCCTGCTGTTTCTTTGGGGAAGAGAGCGACATCCAAAACAGCACCTGCGCAAACATCCCTGGGCTGGGGAGCTTTGACTTTTTGAAGTGAAATGAGCCTGGACCAGCCTTTCACCTCCACCCATGAGCCATCCCTGGGCTGCCACCATGTTGGTCCAGGAGAACCCAGCTCCACAGAGCATCCTCAATCCTGCAGAAGAGGGGAGCTGGCTTCACAAGATCAGCCACCACCCCAGCAGTAAAGCATAAACCCCACAGCTTTAAAATAACAGTTCACATAAACCCATACTCCAAACATGAACAAAGCTCTGTCAATTGCATTAGGCTCTGCCTTATCCATCATGTTTACAAGACATGTGAATGCTTTCTAAAGAGCAGATGCTTTTCAAGTTTAATAATTCAACCGTTTAGAATTGAGCACTGAAAGACCCTGCACGCGAAGAAATAAACACGCACAACTGAAGCCTTTGCTGATTTTCAACTTTTTTCCTTTAAACAGAAACTACCAAGAATGCCAGAAATGTTTCCTTCTGAAGAAATGACTGACAAGGAGGATGTCTAATAAACAGAAAGCATTTGAAGAAGGAAAAACAAAAAACAAGATGACCCTCAAACATATTCTTGCGGGAAAACTTCTGAAAACCACATGAATAAGTAATGCAGGCTTCCCTTGAAACAGCAACAGCACAAGCTTCAATGGGCAACGTCACCAGGACCCGATCTCTGCTGCAGATCAAATGCCACACAGCAGGAAACAGCTGACACACAGCTCAGCCCAATTATATACAGTGCCCTTTGCATACAGGGCCTCCTCTTTAATGCATCTTCAGCTCTGCTCTCTTTGCTGGCAACCAGCCCCTTGTGCCCCTTGAAGGAAAAAGGCAAAGCTGGATTTGTGCACTCTGCCACACAGCCCAAGGGAGCACAGAGCTGGCATGTCTCAGGCTGTCTAACCTGTGCTCTCTCTGCAGGATGTTCAGCAGCACAAGCACAAGATGGAAAGCCACAAAACACCCCACGGCTAATCTCAGCTCTGATAACATCTTCCTGGAACATGTCACTTAAGGTCTCCAAACCTCAACTTCTCTATCTGTTTAAAAAAAAAAAAAAGGAACAGAAAAAAAAAAAAAAACTTTGCCAGTGCAAGGGCTAAATGGAAAACACCCATAAAAAAGATTTTCCAGGTGTGCCCTGCACTCTTTGTACTCACTGTTATCAGGGCTCAGACTATGAATTGTTCAGAGCCTCATCTATTTGCATTACCTGGTGAAAACAGTGCAGTCTGTTGCTAATGCTCAATGCACGGTATTTCCTACACACCCATCTCATCATCTCAGTCATTTACACCATGACTAGTTCTTTTACATGTACTCACACATAACCACCTCAGTTTGGCATTTACCGCATTATCACTACAGAGAAATGACTGCAGGGGACAAATTAATTACCTATGCAAAGCAGGCTGAGAATAGTCAGCAACATACTGTACCACTGAAATGCTAGACAAAGCCTCAAACAGAACTTCCCTCATGTGGAGGATTATAGGCTCTACCCACAAAGGACTCAAGTGTCTTGTCTTATCTTTTTTCCATTTAAAAGGAAAGAGACTTTCCTGAAAACCTGATAGAAACATGCCTTTACAGAACAAATGCAAATGGATTAACACACTTATCAGCAGTAGGCTTGAGGGGAGGCAAAGACATACTTCTCCTGCTGCCTAGATATTCTAAGATGCTTTTAATTAAATTACAGAACATCATTAGCTAATTAGATATTCTGGTCCATCATGACACATCCCTACGCCTCCTGCTGCTTTGCAGACCCCCATGGTCTATGAACCACAGAACTGGTCAGAGCAAATCATCTGCTCCAGCCTCAAGCAGGGTCATTCTGAAGACCATGGGACAGGACTGCATCCAGACAGTTCTTGAATACCCCCAATGAAAAATTCCACAACCTCTCTGGGCAACCTTCTCCAGCGTGCGGTCACTCACACAGTAAAGTTCTTTCCTCACATTTAGGTGGAACTTCCTATGCATCATTTTCTGCCTGTTGTTCTGTTGGTTGGCACCACCAAGAGAGAATCCACATATGCATTTCAAAGACATGGGCACTATAAAGGGAGTTGTAAAAGAAAACCTCACTGCTCTTCCTTCCTCCACAGGCCCACTCATACTTGATTCTGGGACAAAGAGAATCCCCCCTTAGGCATCTTGTACACAACCCTAAACAGCAAAACTGCCTGAGCCCAAAGACAAACAGCTCAGCCACACTTCTCTGCTGCTCCCAAGGTGATGTGAAAGCACAGGTCCCTCCCTGCTCACCCATCTGACCCCCAAGGGAAGCAGGACCCCCAGGTCACACAAGCCCACAAGAGTCTGCACAGGCAGAAGGTCTCACAAACTGTTTGGCTTTCAACGCCTTGCACTGGCTGAAGGGTTTAACAAGTATATTCCAAAACATTGCCTTGTCAAGTTCTGGATCGTCAGTGTTAAATCCTTGAGCAACCAAGTGAGAAATGAACCTGCAGACAGAGAAACGTGCCTCGGTGTTCTTTCCCTGCCTCGCCCTCTCTGTCAGCCAGTGCATGTTTGCTTTTGCTTCTAAACTTCACTTCTCTGTGCAAACAGTCTGCTATGAGAGGTATTTGCTCAGTCCACAAGTTTCCTGCATTTTTTGTCCAGCTCTGGGGCCTGATCATCAGGCATTTCCAGCTCAGAAATCCAGGCCATGAACGACTTCAGCCCCACAGAAGTGATGCATCAGAAGCAGAGACACTTCTGCACACAGCTATCTGAGGACCAGAGCAGATGACAGGGATGCTGCAGAGGACCTCAGGGTGTCAGAGCCACAGGGCAGCCCAGCCCTTTCACCCAGGAACAAAGACACCCAAAGCACTGCATCTTTGAAGCCACACTTGAAAAAACATCAAGCAAATCCACGGCACAGCCTTCTCTCTGCTCTCCTCTCTGCCTACCTACTCCCAAAGAGACTCTGCCCTTGGTCACGCTTTGTAGGCTGGCCACCTCTGAAACTCAGACTGCTTAAGATCAGCTTTTATACCATCATCTCTGTTCTACATCAGAGTTTACACCACACTCACCACCAGTCCATGTACCCTGCATTTGTGTTCCCAGCCTATGGAGATGTAGTAACTTTCCCTTTTCCAAAGGCCTCTGACACCCACTCTTCAAGCATTTGCTGCAGCTCTGCACGACACTGCTCCTTGAGGAGCCTGTAACATGTCCAGTACATTGAGCAGCTTTGACCTGGAACAGCACCAAGCACAAAGGGTCCTCAGCAGGCTCTGTATGCAACAACAACACAACAAGGAACACTCCAGCCCAACAGAAACCCAGGGGACACAAACAGTTGAGCAGGATTTGGTGGATGGAGGTTATTAGTGCATTACAAATAGAACAGAAATTCAGGAAGCAGTTATCTCCAGAAAAGAAAGATTCATTTCCTTATGGTGCTTGCAAATCACACTGCTAACTTCAGATCGGAAGAGCTGGTGCTCAGTAGAATGAAATTAAGCATGTTGGATCACACAGGACACCCGAGTGGATAATAGCAGAAAATTAATGGAAGCATATGTGCCTCAGGCAGAGGACTGGAAGACCAGCAAGAGAGCTGTGCTCAACTAAACTTCACCATGATAAATGAAAGCCAGAAAACATACTGCAAATGCAGAAATATGATGATTAGCTCTACACCGGAGGTTCAACGTCTTAAACATTAATTTTCTTTCTCCATGAGCATCACTCCCAGCCAACATAAGCACATGTACAGTTCTCCTTCAGAGACAAAAGGGTACAGGGAAAAAACAATCACAAACTTTTGGAAATCACTGGCCTCACACAAGGATTTTATTCCTGGATCATCTCCAAAGAAAACCTTCCAAAACAACAAATTAAATGGGACTGCAGAGACAAAGCAATCTGCCACTTAACTCCTGACAGTCAACAGTCTGCTACTTGGGCACCTGGTGACCCTCTGGCACTGCACAGCTCACCTTTCCTCAGCAAGTAAAATCCTGAGACGGGTCCTCCCACCTCAGCACCACCAGGGTGGGGTTCAACAGAAAGTACAAGGCACTAGCACTGACTCAGGCCACCATTCCAACAGGGTTGAAGCTAGTCTGTGCCCTTGTACCACGTACCTGACTGTTCCCACCGCCCCTGCCACGCCGCCTTCTCTCCTCCACCAGAGCATCAAGTACTTTGCTTGCACATTTCCAGCAATCTGTTGTTTTCACTGATGCCAATTCCCTCCTTGCAAACCTAAATCTTGGAGTCTCCCTATGACTTGCCTTCACAAGAATGCTAATTAGGTCTTTACTACCCCCAGGCTTTCTGAGAGAACACAAGCATCTGCCATGTGCACTCCCACTCCAGCTATGTTTTCCCACTCCAAATCAACAAAACAAGTGTGTTACTCGGTCAGTGACATGCAGAGGACACAACCAGATTTTTAAGAAACCTGGGAACGGAGCTGCATCACCCACCACATTTCACTCTCAAACACCACGAGGAACATCCCTTCTCCTCCAGGAGACCATGCTCCTTGTGAGAGGCTGCAGTGCCTGGTGGCTCTCTGTGTGCTGGGTCCTTGCTCCAATGGTGCTGGGCTCCCTCAGCATTTCCAGAGGAACAGGCAGCTACCAAACCTCAGCCCACACACAGGCTTTCCAACCTACACCATTCCCTTCCCGTGACACCCCAGTATTTTTAGCAGGAGGTGCACAGAGTGAAAGGCAATCTGCTCCCATCAGCTGGTCACACTCATTACATCCAGCCAGAACTGTCCTTCTCCAGACAGCCCACACCCAGCAACACTCAGGTTTTCCAGCCAAAGAACCTATTCAAGGACAGCTGCCAAGGTGGAACCAGCTTGTTTCTCCTGTTCATGTTGGCTCCTCACTCCTTCCTAAAAAGGGGGCATTTCCCAGGACCAGGCTGCCCCCAGCTCTCACACACAAATGAACAGCCACAGAATAACAGAAGGAGGGGACTGCTGCAAGATCCATCTTCTGCACGCTTCCTAGATGACAGACATGCCCTCCAAATGCTAAACCCTGCAGGTCTCACCTTCTGCCTCAAGTACAAGAGAATGCAGCACTCCCTGCCAGACTTAGGGAAGGTGTCATTTTGAGGAGCAAAACTATCTTCACACTGAAGGGCCTCTGATGCAGGAACCCAAACACACTGAAATAGATAATCAAGCATGTCAATGTGAATTAGGAAGATACCACAGGTCTCCCGGTTTCCAAACAGGTAAACCATCATTTTAATGCTTCTTTTCAGCTTCTCAATTTAGAAGATGGCTCACAGTGGCCACTGCCTACCTCCAGAGGGACTGGACATTTTCCACAGCTTATCTGTATAGTACTTGGAACGTAGGGAGCTGAAAGATAAGGAAATATACTCAGATACAAAGAATGTGGTACAAGTGGCTTTGGGGGAAGCATTCTTTAAATGCAGCATTTTACAAGCAGAATAAATCCTAGACCATGTGGCGACAACTGAGCTGCACGCAGCTGCTGAGCCAGCTATCTCTTTCTAGGGGCAAGACTAGTTCCCTGCATAAATGGTTCTTTAAACTTTATAATGCCAACTGCATGAATAGGACTTTTATGGATTCCTGCAGTGACGCACAAAGCCATCCTCAACATTTCAGAGCTGCTCTGTGAGCCCACACGCTAGCTGCCTTCAGCAGAGCGCCCAGACCCCAGCCCAAAGCCAGAACTCTTCCAGGAAGCCTGTCTCACCAGGGACATCCTGCTGCCTCCAGGAGGTCAGCACTGCCAGCAAAGTTTGGTTAAAGTCCAAACAGATCGGACTCTGCAGCTCTGGTTCCCAGAGGCCACACCAGACCCTGCTCCACCACCACCACCCTCCTCAGACTGCTGCACAGGGCTTCTTTGTCCACACAGTTGTGCCTTCCAAGAGAGGCACAAAAGAAACTGAGATGAGCATGTAATCAATAGGCCTCACCCTCACAGCTCTCCTGCTGCCCCTGCCATTTCTCAAAGGGAACTTTTCCTTCCTCCCTCCCCTTCTGTATCATCTTCCCTGGCACCCAAACCGACAGCTGTGGCTGTGCTAAGCCAGCTCTGGCAAACTGCTCGGTGGAGCTGACCCTGGCCATGCCCTGGGACAGCAACGTTCCAGAGCTGGGACCTCTCCATGAGCTGCTTGTTCTGGTGTGGCCAGGGCTGCTCAAAGGCACCCTCCCACCCCAGTGGACACAATCCAGAAGCATGGCCTTGGGAGAGGCTGCGACCCCAGGCACAGCACCATGAATGCTCCCTCCTGCTGAGAGCAGCCACAGCTTCAGGGCATGGAGGGAAACAGTCCTGCTCCTCTAACAGCAGCCAGGGCACCAAAACCACCCTGCAACAGATTTCTGTGGCTATCCAAGGAATGCCTCCCCCTCAGTTTCCAGGACAAGAGCTTTACAGCCCGCTTCTCCTGAAACTCCCTGCTGCAGCCCAATCCCACAGCATGTCAGCGAGCAGCTGGCACTCACTCCGCTGTTTCCAGCTGTGCTGCTCCTGCAGAGCAAGGCAGGGAAGCCTGTGGTCTTTCCAGGACACGTGGGAGGCTCAGCACTCAAAGAGCATCAGAAATAGGCCCACTACAGGGAAGCGAGGAAGAGCTGCATCTCTGTGAAGGCTGAACAATCCCATCTGTCCTGCTGGAACTCCTCAAGGGATGGACACAAAGAGCACAACGACACAGAGAGATAAAAGGTATGATCTCAAATGCGCCAGTGTGGCTGCAAGACACAGAGAACAGTCTGTACTGTGCTTTCAGGAAATCCTCTCCCTTTTCCATATTCATATTGATCCAAAAACTCCTACATGACATCTCCTCAAGCTCAATGCAAGCTATTACAGAACTCTGGAAACACAGACAAAACCTTGAAGACACTCTCACAGCAGATTTAACGAGGCTGATGGTTTATCCACCTGACTTTAATCTCCCCCGCTTGTCTTCAGCAGCTCTCAGTAACACACTCAGAGACCTTCTGGGACTTTTTCCATGTGCAGAAAAAGTGCTTTTCACTGAAAGACCAGGCTCTCAGGATGGAAATTCAAGTACTAAGGCATGGAAATACATAAAACAGCAAAAGCAGCAGCTAATATCAGGCACATCTCACCCGGTTTTGCACGTGACAACCAACTGAGCTTGACCATATTCACAGGGGAACCCCATGGCCAGGGCAAGGCAGCCCCCCACATCACTCCAGACACTGTGAGCTCAACCCAGTCTCACTGGCAACGAGCACAGCTCCCAGCTGCCAGGCTGCTGCACAGAAACCTGGCAGGGTATGTGGGAAATGAAGAAAATCAATACCGGTTGGGTTGTTTGCAAATCTGTTTCTACCCTCACCTTCCCGGTCTCACAGAGGACAACTCATTAGGTGCCTGGAGAGCTGCCAAAGCCAGCAGGGCCTGAGCAAGCCATGCTGCAGGGCAGATCCCCATAACCACAGCCTCTCTCCCCCTTTCAGCAGCCCTCTCCCTGAGATGGCAGGTGAAAGTGGTGCAGACAGCAGATAAAAAGGGTAAATATAATTCAGGCCCATGTGCACCTGTCCTCCAGACAAAGCCTGCTCCCGGAAGCCAGGCTGTGCCTCTCAGCGCACAAAGACGGGTCTAAATCTGTCTGTAATAGAGCTTTTCAGGCTGACTGAACAGTAATGTTCACAAGCTGCTCCCCTCAAGGGAATACTGTATCCTCCTCACTGCATTACCCCAATCAGAAAGATCAGTGAGCAGCTCAAAGGCAAAGGTGGAAGAGGCACCGCTGATGTGATTCCATTTAGAATCTATCAGAATATTTTATTCCTCCCTTTGAAAGCGACAGATTAGGTATTTCCACTTCCCTTTGAAGTCAGGCAGAACAATTCACACCAGTGGACCAAACACCCCTCACTCCTCTCCGTGTGCCAGGTAGTGCAGATGGGAGAAAAGCCTCTCTGAAAGCCCCCCAGAGCCACCCGAGGCAAAGCTACCTCTGCAATCAAAGGCCAACCTCCAGCCAACAGGGTAGCGATTTCTCTTCATCACAGCAAGCTTTATTTCCATTCCAGCTTCTTTATTTTCAGAAAGTCTCCTGGAAAATTAAGTGTGGTACACCTCTATTCCAAAAATCTCTCCTTGGCAAGTGCTGGCTTCCCACTTTCTGGCAGACACTGAAATTAAATGCAGCCTCCCTGTTTATTTCCTTCTTGCTGGGGATATGCACATCCTTGCTGAGCTCTGGAAGCAATTTTTTAGTTGGGAAAAAAATAAAGATTCCAAGCTCTTACATAAACAATGGCTGGTGACGAGAGGAAAGACAAGGGTTGGAAAATTTCTCACATTTTATTAAAGCGTCTCTCAGTGCAGCAGATCAGACAAAAAGAACAAACCCAAACAAACAGATTGAAACAGCTGAATATTAAAATGGCACTGGAGGGATCAGCTGCAGCATCTTTCCATGGCCAGGACCAGAGCCTCCACCAGACAACATCACAGAGACACAAACAAGGGTGGATTTTGCTGTTCCATGGTACAGAAAGAAGCCTTCTAGAAAGAAGGTGCTCAGCACAGATCCATAATGGAAAAGCAGAGCCCAAGGCTGTTGTACTTGTCAAACACACCTCTGCTGCTCTCAAGTCTCAGTGCTAGAAGGAAAAGGAAAAAAAAAAGAAAGAAAAAAGAAAACAAACTTCCTGCACAAAAAGGGAAAATAAGCAACTTTGTCAGTGCTTCCTCCACCCTGAAGCACAAATTGATAGGATCACACTGATCTAATCCAGAGGGCATTCCCCTAGAGATTACAACAGTCTCAAAGTAGGTCATGCTCGGGCTTGAGCTTCTCAGCAAGCCCAATTCTGACATATTTCCAGAGCCCGTGTAGGTGCGTGCATGTTTTCCCCTTCTCTGCAGCAGCTCGCTGTGCCACGCTCGCTACCAGAAACCCCAATCAGACAGAAGTGAAGTTTAAGGGCTGGATCTCTGCTTGGAACAGCAAGAGATGGAGCTCTCCAGGCCAGTGTCCCTCCTCTCCACACTCTGTTAATGGCCTAGGGCATTCCCCCCACTGGGGTTTCCAGGGGATTATGCTGAAATACCAAGGAACCCACACACTGCCCATAAAGGGGGAAGCAAGCACGGATGTTAACGGGACCAGGGCTGTGCTGGCCACGAGCTGAGCTCAGGGGAGAGCAGGGCTGTTCAAACCAGACCTCAAGGGAGACACACTGAGGTTTTGGTGTCCACACAGGGTCCTGTTCCTTCCTCATGTTCTCCCTTTCTGCACCAGCTTCAGCACAAGGAGCTCATGTGGACACAGCTGCCACTGCTCCCTGCTTTGGATATTACACAAGGCTGCTCCTCCAAGCTGTAGCTGACTCCAGGCTCACCCTCTACCCAGCCAACCTGCTGCACACTTCAGGCTGGAACAAACAAACAAAACCCAGGGACCTTCACCAAGCTGCGTTTCGTTCAACTACAATAAGAGCTCCTCCACTCCAGCACCTCTTCACCTCTCCCCTTATCCTGAACACCAGAACCACATCCAGCACATCACAATCAATGTTTGCAATCAGACCCCTACAAAACAAGGGATATAAGCACTGCAATACTTTTGATTGGTCACGACACCAGCACATCCCTGTTCACCCTTCATCACCCTGGAACAGCTACAAAACAAAACACCCATCCATACCAAATTGCTTTTACACTCATGCACTCAGAGCCTTTCCCATAACTTTAATTTCAGATCCTCCCAGCTGTCACAGCACTTGCCTCATCCTCCAAGGACTACAAACACAGGCTTTCTTCAGGGTCCTGGACTGTTTATGTGCAGAGCAGGGAAGAGAATTGCATTTCCTGAGGCTATGAATGATTTATCATCGCACTGAATGCGGGAGGAGCGGGGTCCCAGGGCTCGCTGCATGACCGGAATCTCACAGGCAGGCTGCATCTGCAGAGATGTTTGTGTGCACTCCTCAAATCATCATTAACCAACAGGACCCTCAAGAGGAGCATTTATTTCCTTGGGATTGTAAGGGAGATGGCTGCTGAGAAAACAGCTGGGCAGGAGGATTTCAGGATTTAGCTCCATTATATCCATCTATCTCATTCCACTCTCCCACCCCTCCACCTCTCAGTTTAGCTGAATACAAAAATAGAAATAATAATGAAAATTAAAATAAAAAAAAAAAAATAAAAGAAAAGAGAGGGAAGTGCAGTACACAGCACAGGCCAACTGTGGGTCACAGCTCTGGTCAGTGGAAGCACATGCAGCTGCACAGGGCAGGTTTTATATTTCCAAATACCTCCTCCCCCCCGGGGGTTTAAGTACTCATCCCATTCTCCAGATGATTTGCGCAGCGCTGTAAATGCAGGTGTTATAAATAAACAAAAATATGCCCATGCTGGCACGCAGCTTTCAGCTAGTAAAATGGGCATCAAGGATTCTTAATGAAACGGTTCTGCAATTCCCAGCAGTTCTGCATTCTCTGGAGACAGAGTGATTAAACAAATACACAGAGCAAGAGCCCAGCCTTGACTCCATCGATGGGAGTTTTGTCACAGGCTGAAATGAGGCAGGAATGCCATCCCATGGACCTCCCCCAGACAGCTACACAGGCTGTAACTTAATATTATGCCTCTTGTTAGGTGTTCATACCAAGAGGCAACCATATTTAATACAGTACTCTGTATCTAGGGATAAAGCAGGATGGAGCCAACCATCAATCACTCAGCTTCTCTTTCCTTGTAGGATTACACAGGCCAACCCCATGGCTAGGAAGTATTTATAAAGTCTTTTTTTTAGTTCTAGATACTGCAGACTTTTTTTATAGTTACTATAGTCCTCTGTTTTCTGTGTACTATATTTCCATGCACATAATCCTCACCTCAAACCCACTCATTAAAAAAAGTACTGCTCCCTTGAAAAATAGTCCTCAGATTATCCACAACTCACCCTCTCTCTTCCCCACCAGCTAAGAGTGGTGCCATCAATTACCCCAGCAAAAGCTCCCAGGAACCAGGGAGAAAACTGGAACTAGGAAGAGAGAGGACCAGGCAGGGGGTGGGTGGCCTTGGAGTAAACTCCCCTATTTCCTACACTTGAATAATTTCCTCCTTCTTCCCCAGGCAACCCATGGATTAGATGCATGAAAGTACAGCAGTTACCCTCTCCAATTACCCTAAAGACTCAGCAAGAATAAATTGTTTGCAATGGAGAACCCTCTTGCCTTCTCCCCCCTCAAAGCCAAACCCATCCTCCATCATCTACAGGCAGCCTATGAAATCTGTATGCTCTGCAGACCGAGACCATTGCTAAGCAGTCAGCTTTAATTTCCTTGGAGTCCTCCAAATGCAGCACTGTGGCTCAGACAGAGTTATCCAGCACTGCCTTTGGAGGCTCCATTTCTCCTCTCTCCCTCCCCAGCTCACAGCCCACATATCACCAAATACAAGCAGGAAGAGAAAGGAGCAGGGAAAGTTCTCTGCAAAACCACCTCTTTATTTCAGGTTTCTTGGATGTGGTGCAACACCAGTCTGGAAAATAAATCCTCGGTCCCCACAGCCTCCCGAGCTTCCAAGGGCTGTTTGGAGAAACAGCACCAGACATCAGCTGACACCAGCAATTACATCCAAATAGCAGATACAAGTCTGTTATCGATCTGTTCCTAGAGGGAAGGACAAGCTATCCAGTAAAAAGGGGTGTCACGTTATTAAATTCTGAAAGGATAATAACCCAACACAGAGGGCACAGCTGTTACTGGTACACTTCAGGCTTCGTTTCCAAGCCTGACAGGGAGCAAAGATCAGAGAGCTTCAGTGTTCAGAGACAGGCCTAGAAATTAGAGGAATAAATTAACATATCCATATCCGAATTATTGGGCTAAGGGGGCTGCAAGTTCTACTGGCAGGAACTGGCCTGGTGCTGCCAGTTGCTCCCAGCAGCTGCTGAAACCTCTTCTTAGCCAGTGCACAACACTCAAGAAGAACTTTGACCTCTCCAAGCTCTGCAGCTTTGCCCCAGAGCAGAAATGTTAACAGCCCAAACACTTGCAATAGCCCATGGAAAAGGTGCAGGGAGGTTGTTTCCTTCAGTAACCTGAGCCAAACACCCTGGTGAAGAACAGCAACAGACAGCTCTGTGGAAAAGCCTGGATCAATTTTGCTGTGAAAAAGAAAACATGGCTCAGGGTAAGCGAACAAGCCACAGCCTTTCAATATCAGCAACTCAAAAGAATGGGAGAATTTAACCAAGCTGCTGCTGGGGAAAAAAAAATCCACGAAGAGTTATCGATTTTTATGAGCTTGGAGTCAAGAGATCCATAAATTATTCACAAGGCAACAGAGATGGCAGATTTCTTGGACATTTCAGTGCTGCACTGCACAGAATTACGAGCTCAGATCATTTGGCCAGACTGTCCCACAACTGAGCCTTTAGAAACAGCAACAGTGATCTCCAAAGGGGCCTCTGGATGTGTGGCAGACAACTGCCCTGCTAGCAGCTTGTGGGAGGGACATGCCAGGGGCTACAGGCAGAGCTGGACAGACAGAACCACAACAAAAAGTGGTTTCAGAGCATACTTTGAGGATTTTCCACCCCACTGCAGACAGCAGGTCTCCCTGTCTGCACTAACAAAATTACAAACATAACACTATGAATTAGAAGTGAAATACACCCATATCCCTCCCCAAACAGACTTGGCCAAGGAATCAAAGTCCCTCCAATCACCCCAAAAGGCACTTGGAAATCAAGGTGTGAAGAGCACTACAGACACCACTATTTATCTCAGATGCAAGTCTGGGCAGAAAACTCAAGCTCAAGAGCTCTGTGAGGTATCCCAGCTTCATCACAAGCCTCAGGTGCAGCCTCTGGCAACTCATCTCTGCAGGCCCCTTTGCAAAATAGAAGGCAACAGTTTTCCTCCTGCTGCCAGGGAGAAGCATTGATGCCCCCAGATGTGAGAGCAGCCAAGGCCAGGCAGGGCCTCAGATGCTGAGCTCGTCTGCACAGATCCTCATCACCACAGCCAACCTCTGACACCAAAACAAAGCAGTCCCTTAGATTTGCAGCACTCAAAGCACTGGAGGGATTATCCCTTCACACAGCCAGAAAAGCACAGGCTGGAACAGTGCTGCTGAGCCAGGCAGCAACACACAGCCACTGCCTTCCACTGGCTCCAGCCACACCAGTCCCTGGTCCTGGCTGGGAACTGGGGAGTCTCTGGTTCAAACTACTCCAGAGCATGTAAAAAACCTCAGCACTGGAAGGATTCTTGTTTAGGAAGCAGTGGATTGGAAACTTCAGAACAAGGTAAGTTCTTATGAAATCTAGTGGGAGAAAGATCAATATATTCTTTTGTAGGTAACTGTGGTCATTGGGAACACTAGAGCAGCAGCTCAGAAGACAGATTTTCTGTTTATCCACACCACCAAAAGCAGAAGTGAGAACAAAGGCAGCTGTCCTTACCCACCACCCCAACACAAACTGAATCCAGGATTCCAAGCCTTTAACTCACAGAAAAAAAAACCCCATAAATCTCATTGTGCTTGTGTAGAAAGAGCTGGAGGTTTTTTCAAGTGCTGGAAAGGAAGCCAGCATTTGTCTTCACCCTTTCCAAACCCAGGGACTGGGATGCCTGGCCAGTTGCCCATAACAGCACCTAAACCCAAGGCAGTGGTGCAGCTCTAAACACCCAAATCCCCAAGTGTACCAAGGGTAAGCCAAATGTGGGTTTCCAGCCCAAAACCCCCCTGTCTCTGTGGCAAACCCAGCAAGATGCTGGAGGCAGGCTGATGGGAAGGCTTTGGGGCTGAGCTGGCTCACACTAATGACCCCACAGCAGGATCTGGCAGGCAAAGGCAGCCCCCAGATTTAGCCAGAGCTGCTGGAGTTTCAGATGGTGCAGAACAGCACATTGATCCATTTATCGTCTCTGGGTTGCCATGGAGACCACAAGTCATTCCCCACCATCACCACCCCCCTGCAGACCCCCCCACTGCTTTTCAATTGATAGCTGGGCACTGGGGAAGCATTTGCAGCACCGTGGAAATTAAATCCACACCAGAGGAGCAGAGGATTCAGAGCTGACACAGCCAAGGGACCTCAGCTTGAGGCAGTCTGTCCTGCTCTTCCCCACCGAGCAAGGCCAAGCAACCAGGCACTCCAGGCCTGAGTATTATGGGAAATTAACAATAATAAAGTGGGATTTTAATGCTGCTCCATGGGTTCCCCTCTGACAGCTCTCACAAGGTAGCAGGGAAGAAATCTCTCTAAGTGCATGTGCCAAAACAGGTTTTGGTGTATCCCAGAGGGCATCTCCACCAGGGCAAAGCACCAGGGAGTTCCCATCTCCCCAAACAGGGTAACATCCAGTAGGACAGCAGGCTTCTGCTTCTCATACAGCAGATCCACTCATGAAGGATCACAGCTGACCCTGCACTGAAGGGAGCAGAGCACCAAGCAAATTGTGCACACTACAGACAGCAGGATGAGAGTGGGTGGATCAAACTCCAGCCACCTGCTGCTGGAAAAACATCACTTCTGGGTCTGTAGGAGATACATGAGCCACCAGCTCTGGGGGCAGCAGAGCAAGGCTGGAGCACATCCTGAAAGCCCACCCTTCACATATACCTTCCCCAATCTTTCAGCCAGGAAGCAGAGAAAATACCTGAAGTGGTTTTGGGGCAAATGTCCCAATGGGGTGCACAACACTGCCTCCCCACACCTACCCAGTCCAGGCTCTGGCACCACAAAGCATTCAGGTGCTGTTCAGCACTGTCATTTACTAGAACCAGATAGTATCACATTTCCTTCCTCCCAACCCATGTAGGATAAAAAAATACCATCAAGACAACCTGAGAAAAAATTTTCAAATCTTAGTGCTTAGGGTTTGGCTTTTAACTCCACACAGAGCCACTCAAGGCAGTCACCTGCTCAGTCAAAAGAGCTGATCCTGGGTAATTCCCTTGCATTTTAACAAAGGGCTGCTGTGCAAGGGCTGCACTTCTTACCAGCTCATTCCCTGCACACACCAGTGTGAAAACTTGGTGCTGGCTTTACCCCAAGCTCCAGAACTGGATTATGACAAGCACCTTTTAGGAGGCCAAAGGACAGAGGAAGAGCTGGTGTCACCAGGCCCCCAGCATGGTGGGCTGCTGCCAGAGGAGCCCAGCAGCCAGAACCCACCCCAGGCACTGGAGCATGAGGACACAGGGCAGGTGGCAGAGCACAGAGAGGCAGCTGCAGGCTGAGAGCCTTCAGGGAAACTCAAGAAGCGCGGTGTAAATACTGTATGTGCCTGGAGCCAGAAAGCTCAGCGAGGGCTGTGTGTGGCATTTCCTGAAGGTTACCTCTAATAAGTGCTGTCAGCTTGCCAGCCTTCGACTGTCTGCTGAGTCCTTCTGTGGGAAGCACGGCCTCTGTGGCATTGTCACAATCTGTGACAGCAAGAGCTCAAAAAATAAAATTCCTCCCACGCAGCACAGTCAAAGCAGGTGTAGGACACCGGGGCAGGCAAACCCACTGTAACCTGGCAGGGTGGAAAGGCTCCTCTCTCCTTGCTAATGCCTGCTCACAGGGCTGCTTGCTGAGCACGGTGGATCCCCCTTTAAAGGAGAGGGGGCAGAGGGGCAGGTGGCCCAGGCTGTCCTGCTCTGCAGCCCTGCTGTGCACGCAGCTGCTCAGCCCATCCCAGCACTATCAGAGCTGGGATGCTCAGGCCACTCTCCTCCTCCAGCAGCTGCTGGGTGCTGCAGCAGCTCCTGTGCATCCACCTGTGCCAGAGTCAGCACAGCCAGAGCACAGCAGTGCTCATTTGTCTGCATTCATTTTCTAGCTGCCACCCAAGAGATTATCCTGGCCCTCCCCGCTCATTTACTTTTGCCACTGGGAACAGACAGGGCATCTCCATCTATTCCCCGGGTAAAATTCACTCACAACTTTGGAGCCTTTCCAGCCCTGTGCTCAGAGCCCACTGGTGAGGTGGATCTGCTCTCTGCTGTTTTTCAAATCACCTGCTGAGCTCAGTGCACCACAGAGGCTTGCAACCAAGCCACATGGCACCAATCTCTCCAGCAAGGACACCAAGCTTTCTGCAAAAGCACAAAATGCCCACAGTGCCTCTTGCTGAGCCTCTGCCTCAACCCCTTTTTCTTTTTTTCACAGGACAGCTCCAAACACAGCACTAGAAATGAATGCCAGTGCTAAGCAGACAGTACCCACCAGATAACAAACACTGCAGTTGTGAGCAGAGAACTCAGGAGATCTGTCATTCCAGTTTCCAGGAAAGAAAAAAAAAAAAAAAAAGCCACAGTTCAAGGCCTCTTTGGTTACGTAAACTTCATTTCCATGTCTTTTATCACTGATAAGATAAGCCATTGCTCAAGTTCAAGTTCTGTATCAAGTAAACCATGATAATCCTCTTAGGAATTCCCCATGCCCCAGCTTGAACAGACCTGCAGAAAAGAGCTTAAGGGGTTGCCTTCAGCTTAAAAAAAGAAACACACAAGCACACAGCCACAGACTTATTTATAATGTAGGCAAATTTGGGGCCTAGTGTAGAGCACTGGAGGCTTATACAGCTCTGTCTGAATAAGGGATCTACTTCTGCCCTAGTTCATAAATGCTACAAGCTGCTACTTGGTCATGCATCGCTCAGCTGAGCACCAGCCTGGGGATGATTGCCTTCCAAGGAGGATTTCTTGCAGCAATAGGAATCCAGAGGGTCAGACCCCAGAAGAAATTAAACTGACTCACAACCAGTCACACACACTTTGTCCTGGATTAGAGCAACAAGACTTTTCCAGGCAGCAGTAATTTTTTTTATTTATTACAGCACAGGATAATTTTATATCCTTTAATGCTGGCAGCAGAATTACAGTGATTTTAAGCAATTATTGCCCTGCTTTGGGTACAAGACGTTAAACTCACTAAGACCACCTCCTCCTGCACTTTACTGTCAAAGCACCCAGATGCAAAACATCACTGTCTATATTTGTTAAGAGGATGATTTGATCCAATCTAGCAACTGACTATATTTACTAACCACTTAAATATGCACTCACACACCCCACACCACAACACAAAAGGCCATTTCATAAATATCTGATTGCAAGACAGATGACAGCAATAAGCAGGCACACAAACTCTTGCCCTCCTCTCTGCTGCTCATCATCAGGACACAAATTACCTGGGCCAGCAATTTCATCACAGCGTCTTCCAGGGAACTGACTTAGCCTGGAGGCAATGAAGGCCAACATTTGATGCTTTAATACTTTATTTCACAGGGCTGCATCTGGCCACCGCCAGCGTGCTTCAGCAACGTGCAGCTACATGCTGCAAGGGCACAGCATTAAACCCTTCTAAGCCAGTGGCTGCCAGAAGGTCAAGGCACCAGGCAGTGGGTAACATCTGAAATTGGTGCTTAAAATGCAAATTTTCTTCAGGTCTATCTACTTCCTCAGCCAGCCCAACGGGCTCCAGCACCCACAACTGTTTCTTACACATTTCCAGCTACCATGACTTTTATCCCTCTGCTAGCTCCTCTCCATTAGGGTCTTTCTCACATCTCTCAGTATTTTGTGACACTCAAACTAAAAGATGCAGCATATCAAACAAAACACATCTCTCTCCTTCCCACCAGCAACTTCAAGATCCCTCAGCACTGACTGACAACCCACAATATTGTGGGAAAGGCTGTTTTCAGATCAGCTGCTGGAAAAGCTCTTCCAAGGTAGCAGCTGAATTCAAATCACACACCAATTAGCTCAGGGGGATTTGTATGTTTTTCTTTCAGGAAACCTATTTGAAAACAAAACAAAGAGGGGGAAAAAATTGTTTAAATCTCATTAAAATATCTCAAACTGTGTCACAAGAATGCCACATTTTCTACCGAAGAAAACAGGAGCAGCTTTAACTAGTTTCACCTCACCAGACAGAATTTTGTCCTTTAAACCCACTTGCTGTGTCCCCCCACCTCCAAGAAGGTAACACAGAGGTCCAGAGCAGCTACAGACCTGCTCAGCAGCACACAGCAAGTAAACCACTGTGCCAAACTGCCTGGGTCTGTCCCAGATCTTTCCCACAAGATGAGGTTTTCCACCCTGCTCCCCTTAGGTTTTCTCCTCCCGCCTCAAGGCCACATGCAGATGACCGTGCTTTTTCTGAAGCCAGTGCCAATGAGGCCGCTGCATTCGTTATCCAGCAGGATAATGACAGAGTGCAATTCAGTCAACAGCAAATCCTCCCCAGGGAGATGCCCTCTGACCCTCCCTGAGCTGGGGGATGAACGCAGACAGCCAGATCTCAGACAGGCGGCCGGGCTGAGTGAATAATTCCTAATGAATCCTTTCATCTCTCCTTTTGTTTTGGGGAAGGGAGGGAGGGGGTGAAAGGAAATAGTTTGGTACTATCCACCAGCAGAAAATTATTTTCTAGAGCTACCCCAAATCACTGTCATCTGAAGAACATTTTTCATGGCTTCTGCACAGTACGTGGGCACAGAACACAGGCTGCTCTCTGCAGAGAGCCCCTGGTGCAGACAGCCAGTCTGGGAGCCACAGCCAAAGACACAGCAAGAGCAGGGATGCTGCTGGAAACCTCGCTTTAAAATCACCCTTAGGCAGGCAATTGAGAGTTAATCGAAGATATCCACTCAAACCACATTTTTGCCAACGAAATTCAGTTCCACCGACACATCAGGAAATGCACAAAGGACAAGAAAGTTCACGAAATGAGGCCCACAGAAAGCCAGGATCTTACCTCTCTCCACATGCCACTCAGACCTCACTATCAATTTTCTCTCATTTTCCAAGCCACAGGCTGTAAGGATAACAAGGATGTGATAAAAGCAGATTTATTTTTTCCCCAACAAAAAGAAGCAATTCTCATTTCTCCAGTGTGAATTCAGCTGTAGAATTCAGTTTAGCAGCATCTGCTGAACGCTCCGTGTCACCCAGAGGTACCAACAGTAAACAAGGGTGGAAAAACAACTCCCAGCTCTGAGATCTCAGAGCTGCTTCACAAGCTTTTAGTCATTCATGCAGCACCCTGGCCCATGGGCATTTGTCCTCATCACTTTTAGCCTTGCAGTTTTTATCCCCATCTCTCAACCGGTCCTAAAATCAGCCATGTCTGAAGCAGTCCCTTCCAGCTGCACCAGCGTTTACAGGGATTGACCCTCAGCAGGTTGTGGGTTATAGTGGGAACAGAAATCACACACAAGGACCATGGTGCTGAGATGCTCCCAGCCCCATTCCCAGACAAATGAACTGACGTGAACCTGCACACTTCAACCCAGCTTGGCTGGTGTATTTATATAGATGCCAAATCCCAGGGATATCAATGACAATCTCTTCCCCAGTAAAACCTGATTACAGTGCTGGACTCTCTAAAGCCCCCCTGCCACCTCAGACATCACGGGGAGCAGCCAGCAAACCCCTCCAGGTGCCCTGCACAGCAGGGGTTGCAATGCCAATGATTAAGCAAATCTTCAAAGGAAGAAAAAACAAGAGTCCTGGTCAATGACTGACCAGTGTAATAGCTCAGGCTACTATCATGTGCTCTTCTCACACCACATTTGTTTGCTGGGCTGCCCAAGAGGTTTCCAAGGGTCAAACACGAGGTCATCAGCTTTGCTGAAAAATATAAAAAGCTGGAGCAGCAAGTAAGGAAGGTCCTAGTACTTACAATTAAGGCTAAAAAAGACATGAAAATGCAAATCCTTTAAGTTTAAACATACCAGAGGCAGCATCAAAAAGGAGAAGAAAAAGGATTTTATGGTTTTTGAAGATCAGACCTTCGCAATATTTAGTAATCCACCAAAAATTCTGACCAGCCTCAAGGACCAAGAGTGGCTGTGGAAAGCAAAACCTTGCTTTCAGGCTATTTTGAGAAGCACTCACAAGGTTTATCCCAGAAACTGCTTTCTGCCTACTCAGATTTCTCAACTGAGCCAATCACATGGTGTTTCGGTGGACTGCTGGAGACACTTGAGAATAGCAGAGCTGCCTGCTGCTATCTGCCTGGCACAGGGTGGTTTTTAATTGAGGCTGAACTCTTAAGTCCCTGCTGCAGTCTGCAGCTCCAATCACTGAAATAATAATTAAACCCAGGAGAAACAGTGCAAAGCAGCAATGCCTTTCACTAGTACATTAAGATGAGGGGACCTGAAGATGTGCACAGACATCTCCAGCATGTGCTGGTTTGTTTCATGCCTGAGGATTTCACAGATTTTTAAACAGAAAGTCAGGGTGGCAGAGATCCTGCAGTACAGAAACAGCAGAGATGCAGGAAAGCATCCACTTTCACCTCACCCAGTCCAAGCAAAAAAAAAAAAACAGAAGAAATTTTTGCCATCTGAGTTTGGGACCTTCCTTCCATGGGAATCTGAGGGATTACCCAGAGAAGGGAATGAAAAGCAAGAGATCAGACTGATCCAAGACATCAGACTGATTTGAGCCATCCTCCCCAGTTCAATTTAACCTGTGAAACCTGTGAAAGAAACCACTCTGAAAAAGTCTGTGCTGGCTGATCAGACAACACAAGTTCAGCTCTGAAATCCGAGGGGAGAGACTGAGCCTGGAAACCACTCTCCATTAGGTTAATTAGTCAAGTTTGATGTATCCAAGTCGGTTACCATGGCCACAGGAACTGAGGAGCAATGCTTTACACAGATTTCCTTGTGTGGGACTGGGGACAGGGGAGCCCATGCAGCCCCTCCAGGCCCCCAGGGCAGGCAGGGAGGAAGGAACTTGCCACCCTGGGCTCTGTGCCAGCCCCTGGGCTGGGCTGCTCACAAACCCTTTACTGGAACTGCTCCCTGTCCAGAAGGCTGCTAAAAATAGCACCGAGCTCAACCAGGTTAATGACACATCAAGAAGATGCATTTGCACATAAAAATAAACAGAATGCATGCGAGAGCTCCCCTCCACCTGGCTTTTGGCTGGCTGGTTTTGAGTGGGGAGAAAAATCAAAAAGCTGCTCTGTTTTCTCTTAAAAATTCAATGCCTATCTGTCAAAGAAGTGACAGAAAGCTGCCCAGCTCTGCAAACACTATGCCAAATACAGCTGAAGCTTGTCTGTCAATCCCAGAGCCTGGAAAGAGACCACAGCATATCACAAACAAACAAACATTTTAAGTGTCATTAGTTACATTATGATCAACATCACGTCAGTTGCTTACAACTCTACTCTGCAGCAAACGCTCACCCAAGCACTAGCACCCATGAGTAAAACCCACTGCAACTTCAGGAACAGCAGCAGATTTAGAAAAGAGTGGGAGAGAAAAAGCAATTTGTAATTCAGCAAGGCTGCTGTGGCAGAGCAGGTTTAAACTCCCTTGAGGAAAGGGCTCTCCTCTCACCCTCTGCTCCTCAGGTGCCTGGCTGAGCCAGGTTCACAAGCTGCACACAGCATAGAGGATGGCTTCTGCCCAGCTTTGCTCTCCATCAGCTGGCCCTGGGCATGCAGGGCCACAGCACAAAAGCACAGAGCACTGGAGTCTCCTGGGTGCACAAGAAGACTCCAGGAACAAAGGTGCTGCAGCCAGCACAAAGCAGCAACAATGTGAAAAACCCGAGCCTGAGGCAGAGGAACGTTCTCAATCACCACTCCCAACCAAGTGCTTCATTTCCAGCTCACAGAAAAGGAGCAAATGCCACAGACCACGGCAGAAATGACTGGAGCTGCTACAGCAGTGCCTGAGCTTGACCCCAAGCTGAAACTGCTGCAGGAACACCAAGAGAACCCTGCCTGAGGGTCTCTATCACCTGCTCCAAAATTCATTGGTGTGTCCCATGCTTGGGACAGACACATGGCATGTCTGCAAACAGGTCTGTGTACAAGGTTGGGGGGAATATCTCCCCTCTTAGAAGGGAATTTCAGTCCTGTGGAATTTACTCCTACAAAAGAAAGGCTTGAAGCACAACCAGGTTGTGCAAAGTACAGCAACTCTTCCCTGATTTCAGGCCCTGTGTCCCCTGGCTCCACATCTGTCACTGCAGCACCCATACTTTGAACTGACTTAAAACCATGACTTGATTGGTGAAGACATTCATTCAGCTACTCAGGTCAAAAATAACAGGAGAGAGAAGTGCTGTGATAGGAACATGCTGAGAGGCAGGGAGGTGGCAAACTCCTTCAACCAGCACTGCAGCCAAAGTCCCCCAATTTCAGAAATAACAGCTTAAAGAGAGCAAGGTGCTGTGGAAAGGGGAGCAGCAATCACCACTGGTTGACAGCCCCAACCCCACCGAGAGCTACAATCAGCCCCACCTTTCTCAGCAGGTTAATGTTCAGCTGTCAGCTTCCCCCCTTCTCTGCACATGCCATAAATAGTTGCTCTTACAGGTTTCTCTGTTACACTTACTAAAAAACTGAGAGTGGCCATGTGACAGGAGCACAGAACATGGAGAAGACCATTGACTTCTCTAACTAATTGTTCTGCCCCCTCAACACACACCAAATTGACTTGGCAAGGTTGCAAAGCAAAGCTGCTGTATTTATTATTTATTTACACAAATTTTTTTCTGCTGGTTAAGAAGCTTCATAAAGCAGATTGCAAATGGCAAAGACAGCACAGGCGCTTGTTTCAAGTTTTGCATAAACTGGAATGAGTGAAGAATAGCAGGGATAGCAGCATTCCTGGCTGTGTCCTTTACAATAGATATTTTAGCCTCAGTTACCTAAGAATTAATTGGCAAAATGCTCAAGAAGTTTGTAAAGGCAAGTGTGAACACTCATTATTTCTGGGTATGGTGCTCTTACCCTGGGGATCAGCCTCTAAAACAAAAATCAGTGTGTGCAGGCTGGCTGCTCAGAAGGCAGGGGAGTGCCTGTGTTAGCCAAACACATTTTGTGCCTGGAGCAGCAGCGGGTGAGCCCGGGCTGAGCAGTCGTGCACGGACACGCTGTTCCTGGAGCAGCCACGGGCCTGACTCTGCAGCCATCACCTTCCAACTCAGCCAAAGGTTCAAGGTGTTTCCGCATCAAACAAGGAACTGGAGCGGGCAAACACAATAATACATTGTGTGGGGACTGAAACCTCCTGCTGAGAAGAAATCCACAGACCTTTAAAAAGCACAACCGAGCAAAACGCAGAAAAAAATAAGACACAGATGGAGCTTAAAGCTCTCGTCTCATTGAGCCAGACCAAAACTCACTCCGCCTTTGGCAGGGGAAACAGGAGCAACCAGGGTGCTTGTGTCTGCCTCTGCAGCACGACTCCTCCACCTCAGGGCAAAGCAAATTCCCCATTTCTCAGCCTTCTCTGCTGTTGGCAGAGTTTAAGGACATTCTCTGAAGTGCATTAGATTTCACGAGCACCACTCTCAGTGGAGAAGATGCAAACCTCAGCTCTGCACAGTGAGAGAGTTAAATAAAAACACAACCCTTAAGGTACATGCTGACTTCTCTCTTTACTTCTGTTTCATAATGCTGGAGAAAGCCCAAAACCCTGCAGTGTTTCTCACTCCAACACCACACAGCCCTCAGGAACGCTGCTGGCAGCTGGCTGGGTTCGGGACCAAAACCACAGCAGCTCTTTATGTGCATCTCAAGACACGTAGACATCAAAAGCCAAAAAAAAAAAAAATCCAACAAAAAAAACCAACCCAAAAAAAAAACCCACCCCAACAATTTTTAAGTAGCAGCCCTGTCAAGATATCAAAGTAAAGCCAAAACTAAAACCTACAAATGAAGCAAAAAAAAAATAGAGAGGAAGAAGAAAAAAAGGGCTGGCTGACACCTCCTATACATGCTGCCAGCAGGATCATTTGCTCCAAAAATAAGGATGCTCAACACATCTTAACTGATGACATGACAACTGCTTCACGTCCCAACACCGAAGTTGCATAAAAACCTCTGAATACCCATTGCCTTGCAGCTCAGTAAAAAAAAAAAAAAAAAAAAACTCTACTCACTCAGAGCAAGCAACAGACACCGTGTGCCGCTCCTCAGAAAGATTTCCAGCCCTTCATTTCCACTCAAGCATCCACTCGGGCTGCAGAGAAGCATTTCACCCCTCCGCCCTTTGCCAGTCACGCTCAGCAGCTCCAGCCACGAGGCTGCAGCTGAGCTGGCTGCCCAGGTGCTGTGCCCACAGCATGCAAAAATACCTCAGCTGTAGCTCTGGATCCCAAAAAACTCCCTAAAGGGAGAGCTTCTGACTCCAGGTCCCCCCAGACAGCAGCAACCAACCTCCTGCAGAGCCTGGATATGCTCAGGCTGCCTCAGCAGCACCTCCTGAATAAGGGACATTTAAGACTAGAAAGACTTCAATAAGAATTCTGAAGGCTTTTTCCACTGCCACTTCAGAGAGTTCTCCCAAAACACTGAACACACAGATTCCTGTAATGCAGACTTTGCTGCATTTTATTTCTTTGACAGTTTTTAATCACCTCTGGTCTAGCATTTGGAAATTATTATTCACACACACAACAGGAATAAGGCTGCAGGGAAACATGAATTTCACTGGCCTGCCTGGTTTTGTCTGTGGACACCACCTCACATATTACCAAATCAAAACAAGCCGGCCAACTTGAGCGTGAGGGGGAAATGAAAGGGCAGACCGGTGACCTAGAAATGAAGCTGACACTCTGGCATGAGCTTGAAACTCTGCAGCAAAGGGGAAAAAAAAAAAAGCTGTAACTGCTTTCAAGATGGAGCTTGAAAAGTTTATTAATGGCATTATGTGACGTGGTACCCACAGAAAAGCAAAGACTTGATCAAGGAAGTTTTTCCAATAGGAAAGAGAGGACGTAGTTATTTGCTAAACACAAGAAATTCTTACACCAATGAGGGGACATAGTTATTTAAGGTTCAGATGCCATAAAAACACCCCTACCAAACCACTGGAGGAACTCCCTGAGCATAAAGTTCTGGTACCAAACACCACTGCTCTGACAGACACCCAAGATTTACACACCACACCATGTCGCAAATGTATGATGGTAACAGCATGGGCTTGAGGAGGCAGTAGACAAAGCTTGCTCAAGCAGTGATTGGGAACGCCAGAGTCTCAGCACTGATCCAAACTCACCCTGCCAGGTGTAATTGGTTCAAAGAGGGTGTTCACAGCTACCTTTGTTCCAGCAAGTCTCAGGCTTGAGCGAGTAACGTCCACATCAGCAGCATGAACAGCCACAGGACCCGCATCGCCCTCGGCAAGGCTGACACAGAGGCCTCCAGAGCCAACATCCAGCCCAGACCCTGCCTGCACCATCAGGTAAAGCAGTGAAAACCACTGGGGACTCACAGCCTCCCAAAACCGGCTCCTTGCAACATCACAGCACGGAGATCACGCGGCCTCAGCAGTAAACACTTACACAGAGCTTCTGCTGCAGGAGCCAGGTGCTGCCACTGATAAACCACTGCTCTCCAGGGCTTCTGCAGCACTGCAGGTACGGCTTGGAGAAGTTTGCAGAGGCCAAGGACTGAGCTATTTATGAAGTGATCAAGTACCATGCAGCTGAGAGCTGGTCTTATAAAAATTTAGCCGCTGGAGTAATTTTATAAGGTTTTAAAATATTTTCAGAAGAAAGCCAACTTTCCATTGTTTGCCACAGCTTGTTAGAAGCCCACACATCCCGCAGTGCAGAGGAAAAGACACCCTCCACCCTCTCCAGCCAGCGCTGCACGGCTGGAGGCACAGGCAAATTTTCAGAAAGCTCTTTGCCTGTCATCCTACTCAGCAATTCAATTCTCCCACCACATCCCACTGACACCCAAGCACGGGGCTCTGTCCTTCACCGTGCTCTGTTGCAATAATCAGGCTCGAGCTCTTTACACAACCACCTAAGCCTCCAGACCTCGCAATTAAACACTCCCCGAGGAGGATGAAACCTGCCCACCTGGGAGGCAGCAAGTCCTCAGGGGCTGAAGGCAGACGATGGGACGATCTGCACCAGGAACCTTCCCAAATCCTGTCATCCTCCACCCACGGGCTGACACATTTCTTTCCTTCTGCCTTCTTCAACACAGAGACAAGGAAGAGCACACTGCAAACGACTCTCCTGCCCTAACATGCACAGGACAAACCCAAACTGTGTTGCTTAAGAAGCTGGTAGGCAACATTCAGGTACCAGCACAGAGCACCAGCCAGAGCCTGCAGAAAACAGAGTTTAGAGGACGCAGAAGTCCCAAAAACTACATGATAGATTGAAGTATTTATTCACTGAGTATTTATTCATTGAAGTATTTATTGACTGAGTATTTATTGAGTTTACAGCCTGTTCCCTGAGCAGGCAGAGAGAAGCACACCCAACTGGAAGAGTTAACTTCCCACACGTTTGGCCAAAGCTGCATTCTGGGCACCGCCGCTCTGTCCAGTGTTACGCCAGGGAAACAATGCTAAATAAAGATTACGTGGAGTGGTATTATGTAAATAATTCTCTTCCACAATGAAAGGATAAACCTAGACTGCCTGGTTAGTTATTAACCCAGGAGCCAGCGCTGCAGAGAGGAAATCCTGCCGGCTCTGCCTCCCTCCCTGACACACACACCACCCACCCAGAGAGCCACAGCCAGGCCTGCAGCCTCCAGAGACAATACCCACACCATCCCTGGCCTCCCTGCATGCTGGCACTCTCCCTCACATCACCTCCCACAGGAGGAAACTATTTGGACCCCATCACACCATCTCCTCCCAGGGCAACCCCGCTCCCGGCCTCATCACTGCTGCCAATGCTCAGCTTGGCCTCCTTCCTCCTCCTCATCCTCCTCTCACCATCAGCCCAAGACACAAAGGGTTCCCTGTGCTATGATGGGAACGCACTCCCGGACACATCCCTCCTCTTGAAGGCCTTCCCTTCCCATCCCAGCTGAACCCACTTTGCTTGCACATCTTCTTCTGCCCAGAATAACTTACTCGACCTTTCTGCCTCCATTTCTCCCTGCAACCTTCCTGCTGCCTTGGCCTCACGTCTCAATGCTTTATGTTTGTCGTACGATTTTAAATCTGTCAGCAATTCATCCATCTGCCACCTCCTGGGTTTTTAATGCCGCAAAACGTTCTGGGATCCAGCCTCGCATAAACCTCTTGGTGGAAAATTAAGCTGTACCTCATTCAGAAACCAAACTGGCTTTGAGATCATTTCTTTCCAAGGTGCTGGGCTATTTCAAAGACTGGCTTCTTCCCTACAGCGAGCAGAAAAGCCATGATGCTATCCGGTCTAAAATAAACATTATGGGAGCAGCGATAAGGGGAAATATTTCAGCTGACTAAGAGCAATGCGGGTTCAAATCCAAGCGTAAGCTGATATTGCTTATAATTTGTTCCCCAGCCAAAAACACAGACTGGGAGTGAAAAAATGGAAGGCATTAAACAACAAGCAGCGTACTCAGCGACTCTGAAAAACTTCAGCATTTCCATTTACGTTATTATTTTTTTAAATAACCTTCAGTTTCACGGATCATAAAGTTAATTTGGAGTAACTTCCCTTCTCTGTAACTAGACAGAGCTGCTATCCTTTACATTCATTAATGTTTGCTCAGTGCTCTGCAGCTATAAAGAGAGCACTAACCATATCAGCATCCTGCACGCACCCAGCAGGCACATAACCACTGTGCTGTGCTCTCCCTGTCCCCTAATCCCCTCCAGCTCTGGCACTGTGGTCACAATCACAGTCATGGACAACCACCTCCACCTTTACTGCTTTTCTTCCAGTGCCAGGCAGCTCTCCCCTGCAGGCAGGGTTCCTCTCTGGGCCTCTCCAAGCCAGATTCAGATCGTCAGCAATCAGTGCCTCCTCACCCTCAGCCAGGTGACATTTCTCAGCTTCGCACAGTGAAGGCGGCAGGGGAGATGCTACCGTGTGAGCACTGCCTGCTCATGAGAAACATCCCCTCCCGGGGACCCTGCTCACCTTTAGCAGGAACAGTCCATACCCCAGAGAGACTCCAGCTGCCAGAGGCAGGTTGGCAGGAACAGAGAACTGGTGGCCTGAAGGAGGGAAGTGACAAGTAGGGTGGGCAGCAGGACTGGGGGTGCAGCCCAGATTTCTCAATTCCCAGTAAAGTCCCACAGCTGCCTCGTGTTCAGGTCAGGGATCACTTCCCAAAACTGATGAATCACTCATTTCCTTCTGCTCTTCTGTCCTCCTTCCCTTCCTGCCAGATCCATCCCTCACTCTGATCAAGCCATTACAGGCATTTTCGTGCCCTCTGTTCTGGAGCTCCAGCTCCCTCTTCAATCTTCCTTTTGGGAAAGCAGCTCTGCTCTAGTCACGCTCATTAAATGCCACACATTTCCATTTTCTACTGCAATGCAAAGATCTATCCCTTGACATTACAGGGCAAATCAGAGACCTCAACACCTGTGTGCCAGCACAAGCCCAGCCATAAATAGCAATTCTCCGCTGCTTCCTATGTTGATACACAGCAAGGGCCCTTCAAAGCCGTGCAGGAGCCTGTGCCACAGCAGCCTCGATGAGAATCCATGACCTCACAATGCCCAAATCCTTAAGCAGCTGCAAAAGCCTCAGTCACTAATCAGAGAGGCGACTGGGTGCTGCTATACCTCATTTCCAGCTCCATTAGAGCTGACCCTGCTCTCTTGCTGAAAACTCTCAGCGAAGACTAAAGCGAGCCACAGCTCCTAAAAACGCAGCTGCACAAAAATAACAGTGCTCCAAAGAACACACTGGCCTGGATTCCCATCCCTGTGCACCCCTGCAGCCAAGCCCAGGGGCTGCATTTGGGGACCACTGCTCACAGCCACAAAACCCAGGGGGGAACCAGCACTCTGCCACTGGGAGTAACGAGCCCTCACGGTGAACAAGCAAAGCACTCATGGAGAAAGAGACTCTTCACCAGCTCTCCAGCAGACTTGCTCTGACACATTGAACTTCACATAACCCCACCAGCCTCAGTTTTCTGACTTGTGAAGTGATCTGGTCAGAACGAGACCCTTGGTTAGGGATGGGGAGTACTGCACCCCAAAGGCCCTCCTCCAACCCACTGCCCTTCACAGCTGCTCAAATCAGGCACCCAAAACCCTCCTTGGAAAAGTTACCGATTTAATCCTCCTTCTGTAGCCACTCATCTAGAAAATGACAAGATCGTAACTTTCCTCCCCCCGCAGGGACACAACGATGATGGTATCTCAGGCACATCAATTATACTCAGTTTCAAACAGGTTTCTCCCAGGACAACCAGATCGCAAAAAGGATTATATTGCAGCAGAGGCCACTAAAAACCAGAACTAGGAACACTGGCAGCCATCAAGGGGGACAAATAATTGACAGCCACGTCACAAAAGATGAAGATATCTCCTATGACCCAATTCCAGCCGTGGAGATGAGTCGGGGAGCTCTCACCACGTGCAGCTATCAGCACAGCTGCATGCACACCAGCCCTGCCAATCACAACAAAACTGCCTTTACCACGCTGCATCTCCTAATTACAAGACGTGAACACGGCCTGAACCAAACCCTCTTTGGATTTAGCGCAGGATGGCTCCAGGGATTAGTACAACCTCCACTGGAGGCAGCTTGGTTCAAATCCAACCACAGCCATTAGCAAGTGAAAAGTATTGCCAAGCAGCAGCTGGCTGGTGGCTTGCACGAAACAAGTTTATGGTTTCAGTGCAGATCCTGTCGCAAAAAAATGCCAGTCACCTCCCTGGAGCTGCAAGGTGCGAAGGCAGAGGCACCCACCTGCTTCTCCAGGGCTGGAGATGCTGATGTGGGAGGCGTTCCCATGTGGGCCCAGGACCAGCTCCAGAGCCAGCCCTGACCTCCGCAGGGGTTTCAGAACCAGGTATGTTTTGCAACTTGGCAGAAACACACAGCTAAGTAACAGAAACCACCACCCACATGAAGCCAGGAGAACAAAGTACCAGTGTTTTCCTGCCCCAGACATGTGCGTGCCCCATCTCCTCTCTCACACCAAAAATAGCTTCTACTTTTTCCCTTTTGGCAACAACAAACCGAGGTTTGAGTGCATTTGCTTTCAATAAACTAAACACGTTTTGCAAGAGTCTCTCTCACAGCGAAACTTACTCAACTAAAGTTATAAAATATTTGTCACGGGCAAAACTTCCCTCCCATGGCATCGTGGGACTCAACCCCACCAACACACTCTGCGAGCCTTGCTCACTGAATTCCTCACCCAAGGCACAGGTCCTGCACAGAGCTGCAGACCCAGGCATACAGGAGGTTTGAGCTGAATCCCAAAGTCACCCATCATTAGCACTGAAACTCAGAGAATTAAGCACTGTTTGATTAAAACCATCCAGGAATACACAATACACGGCTGCACTAGAGCCCTTGAAGAGTTTTGTCACCACTTCCAGAAGAGAGGGAAATGCTCACCCAGTTGTCCCAACTCACACTGGCTCCCTTTATGAATCAGTAGTAGTACCAAGTGTTTATCAGTAAAGCACACGGCAAACTTAAACTTAACCTTGCTGATAAAACCCCTATATACTAAATGAAAAAACTCTCACCCCACATGACCAAGGAACACCAGTGGAACGATATCACACCCACCAAACTGATTAAAAACATCAGATTCAGCAAAAAACCCTGACGGTTTTTCAGGCATCCAGAGCGCCAACCTTTGCTTCACGGGAATACCGAGGGAGAGTTCAAACCATAAACGCCTGTGAAGCGAGGGGTTGGGAAACACCCACTGCACAGATCACCTCCAGCAGCACTGTCCTCTCCCGCACATTCCTGAGCTGACCCAAAACACAAAGTTCAGGGAGCAGCCGCAGCCTCGGGCGCAGGCAGCAGCGCCTGCAGGCGTGCTGGGCTTCCCGAGGGTTCAAAGCGCTGCAAGCAGCGATGCCCTGGTTGGGTCAGCACGGCCCCGGGCAGCCCCAGCCCGAGTCCTGCAGGTTTTGCTGCTTCAGTGGTGTTGGCAGCAGCCCACATGGCAGGCAGCTGCCTGCACCCACTGCAGCCTGCTCTTTGTGCGTTGTCAGGGCAAGGGAGCAGAAGGAAGGGCCGAGGGAGAAGGGGGAACAGGAAATTATAAGAATCAACAGAAAAAAAAACCAAAAAAACCAAAAAGAAAACAAAAAAAGCGATTACTTCAGAGACCTCAGCTGGGGTTCAGAGAAACGTGCACTTGTTGCCTGCAGACACCCGGCTCAGTTACCTCCCGTAAATATTTACACGGCGAACAGCACTCGGCCCGAGGAGCCAGCCCTGCAGCTCGCGTCATGGCCGGGACCGGCCGTGCCCCCGCACCCCGGGCACGGCAGGGCCGCTCCGGTGCCCCTCGGATGCTCATTCACTGCTCCAACCCACCGGCCCCCAACGTGCGGGGGGCGAGAGCCGCAAACACAGCGGGATTGAACGAAAAGGAGGAAAAAAAGAGGAAAGGGGGGTAAGAAAAAGGCCCTTGGGTGCCCCCACCCCGCAGAGGGGTGTCCCCGCCAGTCTGCCAAGTGCGGGGCTCCCCCGCGCTCCCGAGCCCCGCCGCTCCTGGGCGGCGCGTTCCCTTGAGGCCAAAACCAGCAAAACCAACAGAAAAAAAAAAAAAAAAAGAAAATAATAAGAGAAAGTTTCTCTCCGGCGAGCAGCTCCCGTGGCACATTTTCATTTTTACGTAACGCGGCCGCCTTTCCCCCACCTGCGGAGAGCGAAGCGGAGCGGCCCCCCCAGCCCGGCCCGCCCGCACCCCGGCACCGGGGGCTCCCCTGGGGCTCCCCCCTCCCGACTCACCTAATCCCGCCGGCAGCTGCCGCCCCCCATCGCCGCCGCCGCTCCCGCTTCAGCGGCCGGCGGGGCAGCGCTGGGCGCGGGGACGCGGCCCCGCCATCTGCGCCGTGTTTATAAATCCAGAGCCATGGGGCTGCGAGCCGCGCCGCCCGCCCGCCCGTCCGTCCGTGGGGCCGGGCCGCCCCTCGCCGCAGCGCCGGCCCCGCAGCGCCCAGCCCAGCCCTGCCCAGCTCAGCCCAGCCCGCCCCGGCGCGGCGGGAGGCGGCGGTCGCTCGCTCGCTCGGTGGCTCGCTCGGTGTCTCGGTCGGTCCCTAAGGCCGCCCCACAGCCGGCCGGGCGGGGCGGGGCGGAGCGGGGCCGCGCCGCCCGCGCGCGTTAAAGGGGCCGCGCGCGCCCGCGCCGCCCAGCGCCCGGCGGGACCCGGCGGAGCCGCGGATCGCGACACCGCGACAGCGGCTGTACCGCGACACCGGCTGTACCCCTGTCACCGGCTGTACCCCTGTCACCGGCTGTACCGCGACACGGGCTGTACCGCGACAGCACCCCGACACCGGCTGTACCCTGTCACCGGCTGTACCGCGACACCACCCCGACACCGGCTGTCCCCCTGTCATCCGCTGTACCCCGCACCGCCGCATCCCCGTCCCCGCCGCTGCCACCGGCTGCACCCCTGCCAGCGCTTTATCAGTGCCACCGGGTACCTCGGTGCTGCCGCCGGTGTTCCCAGCGTTACCGGTGCTTTAGTGTCCCTGCGTGTCGTGGATGATGTTTTGGGTACAAATCAGGGATTCTCACTTATGGTGTGAACTGGCCACTCGTGCCGGTGGTTTTCGGACACTTCAGAGGAGCAGGTCGGGCACCGCTTGGTTTTCTGAGCCCTGACAAAGGTTCAGCCCCGAGAAATTGTCCAGAGCATTCCACGGCGACATAGTTAAGCATTCCATGGTTAAGAAAGTTCCGTTTTCCCGCAAAAGGAAGGTGGGGGGCTTCAGGAGAAGACCCCGTAATGCACATTCCCAGCCCTGGGTTAGTGTCTGTGCTGTGATCCCGATTGCATCAAAAACCTTCTCGGGGTGCGATCTTTGCAGGAAAATCTGAATAATTTAATAAGCAAATGCCCCCAGGAATCAGCACTGAGGCAACCCAAGTCACTGACCGATTTGAACTAATATCTTGCTTTTCCACACTTTTTCTTCGCCTCCATCCTCCCCGGGGGGATGAGGAAGGTCACATCCCCTCAGCCACCACTGTTCCCGCTGCTCTGCTGGGTGTCCCTCCCCGGGCAAGCCCACCCCTCTCCCTGCCACCAGTGATGCATGACCCCAACAGCTGGAAAAGCATCCAGAAAACCTCCCCTGCTCCAGCAGCTGTAAAAACCTCCGCGTGCCCTAACCCTAACCCCCGCTGCAGCAGCAGATGCGGGCATGCAGGGGTGCCCTGCAGCTCGCTGCTCTTTCCCTGCATTTCCCCGGCGGCAGAGCGGGCAGCTCTCGGCATTCCTTGCCCCAATACGGCCGCAGGGCACAGGCACTTTCCCAGGCCCGGGCTCGGTCTCCTGGAGTCACCCCACTCGATCTGTAAGCACGGGCGCACGCCGCGGTGTGAGCACAAACACCAGGAGCAGCAGGCAAATGGCCTGAAATGAGCCTGGCGCGTCACAAAAAGCAGGAAAAGTTGCCCTGCCGTGCCTGTGGCAGTTGTGTGTCTGCTGGCTCAGGGCAGCATCCTTTGTGTAGCTCGAGACTTTGGTTTATCCACAGACTTGTCTTGTGAAAGCAAAGGAGCAATCAGATCTTTCTCTTGAAAATATGTTTGTCTTGGTAGGTAAAGGACCGAATTTATCCCTGTTGCATTGCAAGGCTTCTCTGCTCCAGCCATTTAGCATTTTCTGAGCTTTTTTTATTTTTTTTTAAATATCTGTGATGTTTCACTTAATGAATGGAAGGTAAGTCCCGTACCACAGCAAAAAGTCTCAGGACTTTAATTTTACAGGAGCCAGGCTTTTATATCCCAGTGACCTTAGAACAACATTAGAATCAAATGTACCTAAATAAACCCCTTAGGGTTGAACACACTTTCCAGCAACACCAAATACCCTGCCAGAGCACAGATGGATTTTTTGCCTGTTTTTGCAGTCCACAAGGCCATGGTGCCAAAGAGAATCACCAGGCTGATGTTGCAGTGGGAATATGGGTTTTTCACAGTGACATTGCCCTTAGAACAGTGGGGATTATTCCCTTGCGCATTTCTAGCTCTTGGAGACTCGAGGATTTTTGTTTTCAAGCTTTTTCCCCTGGAAACTGGAAGCTTCTTGAGCTGGAGATATCACAGATAAGATTGTGGCAGCATCTCAAGGCTCCGGGAGCTGAGATTTCAGGGTGAGCCTGCCCGGAGCATCCTGGAGCAGAGGGAGAGCTGCCGTGGGTGCTGTGCTGCAGAGGGACACCAACACTCCCGTTGGAGCTGGGAACAGAGCCTGGCTGTCCCTGCAGTCCCGGTGTGTCTGTGCTGCAGATAGCTTACACAGATTTTCCTCAGCGTTTCACTTGGAAGCTGCCGTTGATAGCTATTCCATCAGATAAAATGGTAATGCGAGCCGTCCGGCAGCCAAGAGGGGGATTTCAGCCCTCAGTGGAAAACCGGAGTCCTGCCTCAGATATTTGAGATGGTCTACGTTAAACCTGCCGCATGCCCGGTACAAATGCAAGGAAATCGGGGTGTTTTCTTGCTTAGATTGACCTCAACTCCTCCAGGAAAAGAAGTGAGATGCAAAACAGGAGCCACCCTCCCTTTGAAACCACCCTCCCATAGAAAGCTTCAGGGGAAAGTGATTACATCTAAAGCAAGCCGTAGCCTTTAGCCTCAGTCAGCCTGTAATTGACTTTATCGAGCATCAGCCCACCAGGACCAGTGTGAGTGAAAACTTTGGCGGGGGTTTACCCTCCATAACCACCCATCCAGGCACAGGGATGAGGGCTCTCGGAGCTGCTGGTCTCAGGGAGGGACTGGGGGCAGCTCTGGCAAGGGGTGGAGGCAGCAGGAGGTTTGCAGCCCTGCCCTGCATGATGCAACGCAGCTGCCTCCACAGCACCTTCCCACCGCCCTGGTGACCTGCCTTTACTTGCTCCAGGCATGACAGGAATTCGGTGGGACTCAGGCGGTGTGAAGGGATGGAGCTCACCTTGGGGAAGCGGATCTGTCTCAGGGAAAACACCAACCAAACTAAAAACCTCTGCACGTTTCCATGGGGAAGGGGGAAAGGCAAAGCCCGAGGATGCAGCTGGTGCCATGGGGTCTCAAACCCACTCCCCATTCCTGCCTTTTTCTGTGCTCACCCTCAAGCTGCCAATGATTTGCAGGAACAAATTATGCAATGTGAAATACACCAAAGTCAGTGGCACCCAGCTACGTGCAGAGAGGTGAAATTGAAGTGATCCTGGATGGTGGCTGTAAATTGGGAATGATTCAAGCAACACCAGGCTGCCTTCATCCCCGAGGTGCAAGGGTGATCCCACCCTGTGCATCAGCCCCACCAATGGAGAGGGACCCCATCAGCACCCTGACCCTGCAATTGCAATGAAATTCTGCTTTCCCAGCCAGTCCTGACCCTGCAATTGCAATGAAATTCTGCTTTCCCAGCCAGTCCTGACCCTGGCCACAAGGCTTGGCCTCTGTTTCCCTGGCCATTTCCTCAGCTCCCTCTCCCAAAAGGCTGGGCTGGGGGGTCCTCAGCAGCTGTCCCATTCCCTCCCTCGGTGGGTTTGGGTTGTGTTTGGTCACCCTGTGCCAGGGCCAGCAGTGGCTCATGCTCCATCTGCCTGCCCTGACATTCCAACACATCAGGGGACAGACAGAACCCCAAGAGGGTCACGTCCCTCCTGAGGGGATCACCTTTTAAACACAGACAAGTGCAGGGGCTGGTTTTAAATCCAGCTAAAAGCAGCGAGTGCATTGTCCCCTCCCACAGGTGCATGGTGACCCCAGGGCAGAGCTGCTGTGCTGCACAGAGGCACCAGGAGCCAATTGTGAGCCAGGGGACAAAGCTGTCCCCGTCAAAGCCACCTGTGGGGACAGGGACAGGCAGGACACAGGCTCAGTGACCAGTCCCACTGCATTTTGGCCTCCCCAGCACACACCTCCTGCAGATGGTTGCTGCCTCCCACGGTGACGGGGCAGCTCACAGAATAACTAACTAGTTTTTACCACAGAAATAAATGGCCACAGCTTTATTAAATCAATATTAATTCATAATCTTTAACAGACAATTATAGTTATCTCACACACAAAACTACCCACCTCTTCAAATCTCTGATCTGACAGGGTTATAATTAGCTTATTACTGGCCATACATCTGCTAATAACTTTTCCCTCAGCCCTGTGAAGTGAATTAAGGAGCGCTAATAAACCATGGCTGTTAATCCATTTATATGTCTTATGCTTTTGTCTAGGCACCGAATTTAAAGATACATAAAAAGAGGTTTTCTCCTTTTTTTCCTCCAAGGTCTGAGTACCCTGCAGCCCTGAGCTGCTGGCTGTGGACAAGGTGGCCTTTTTCACGTCCTGGAAGATGCCATCTTCACTGGGAGCAGGGCGCAAGGGAAAACTTGGGAGGGCACTTTACAAGCTGAAAACCCTCAGAACATTTAAAAGCAGCAATATTTCCCCCAGTGGTTTCCTATTCCAGATGTCAAATGCCATCCTCACTGGGAGCAGGGCGCAAGGGGAAACTCAGGAGGGCACTTTACAAGCTGAAAACCCTCAGAACATTTGAAAGCAGCGATATTTCCCCCAATACTTTCCTATTCTCAGCCGCAGAGCCCATTCCTGGCATGAGGCAGAGGGTATTTGGGGAAGGTCCACCGGTCAGAGTGTGAAACCCCAAAAACACCCCGTGGCAGGGAAGGATGGGCAGGCAGAGAGGGGAGAGGTTCGGTTCGGGGAGCAGCCCCAGCGCTGCCCGCCGGCTCCCGGCACAGCCCAGCACAGAGCCAGGGTCATTAGCGATAATGAGAGCGAGATCAGAGCGGGGCTGGGGGAAACGCTGATCTCAGATGACGGCCGGTAATAAGGGACAGCGAGAGGCACCGTGTGATGGGGCCAGATAAAAGCAGATGGCTGGCTGCTGCTTCTAATTATAGGGCCCTGCTAGCGAAGAGGGCGCGGATTAGGCTGACATTGTCCTAGGATGCGTTTTTCTAGAGGGATCTGGCACCGGGGCTCGGGGTTTGGGGGTGATGTGATGGGGATCCCCACTGCCTGCCAAGACCTGTCCCAAAACCTTCTCCTGCCCCGTCTCTGCCCACACCCCCAAGGGAAGTTTGGTCCCACCATGGAAGCACTCGGGTTAGGCGTAGCCATGATATTTTATGAAAAATCCCTTTGCCAGGATTTTTCTCCTGAGCAGCTGAGAGGCCTCAGAGGAAAAGAAAAACAATGATTATCTGCTGCTGCTGTGGAATGCAACAGGAGTATCTGTGATTGGTCCGTGTTGGTTGTTTCTAATTAATGGCCAATCACAGCCCAGCTGGCTCGGACTCTCTGAGAGTCACGAGCTTTTATTATTATTCCTTTCTATTCCTTTCAAGCCTTCTGATCAAATCCTTTCTTCTATTCTTTTAGTGTAGTTTTAATACATCATTTACTTTTAATAGAATACATATCATAAAATAATAGATCAGCCTTCTGAAACGTGGAGTCCAGATTCTCATCTCTCCCCTCATCCTGGAGCCCCTGTGAACACCAGCACAGTCAGGGGCTGGGGGGATGTCAAAGAGGAGCCAGCAGTGATGTCCCCATGTGCTCAGGCAGCAGCTGGTGGAAAAGCCCTGAAATCCACCACCAGCCCAAGAGGCTCTGGGTTCCAAGGCCCTGAAGAGGAAAGGAGGCTCCTTTTGAGTAAGAAATGTGGTTGCATTCACTCATGGGTGAATAATTTATGATGCTTACTGTAATGAGACATAAAAAAACATTCAGTTCTGGTTTCATCATGTTTTTGGCTATGAGTAAAACAGTAGAAAATGATGAGGGCTTCCCACAGCAAAGCTGAACCCCTGAGACTGAAAGTGGTAGCCAGGCCACTTCTAAATGGTGAGTTGATCTTATGCATATTTTTGGTCGTGTTGGCACTTTTCCTCCTCCATGGAAGAGACCTGAAGTGTATTTGTGATGACAGCTCTGTCTCTTTCTCAGCTGGGGATGCAGAGAGGAGGACACTCCCCAGCCTGCCTGGCTTGGTGGCAGTGCCCTGACACCCATGCACGTGGGACAGTCCCTCCCTGAGGGGCTCAGGTACCCCTGCACCAGTGTTCCAACCCCACAGCATCCCCCTGCACCTTTTCTCCTTTGCCCAAGGTGATTTTAGGGGAACTGAGGTGGCTCTGGAGCAATAACTCCCATGGGAGGGGATAACTCACTGGTGCAGGATCCCAAAAGAGGATTCCCCCTGCTTCCAGTCTCTGGCCTCGCAGGGATAGCAGGGTTTTTTCTTTGCCAAAAGAGCTGAGCTGAAGTCAGATCCCCTTGTCACTCCTCCAATGCCACCCTTGAGAAACTGCTTCCCTGCTTTGGATATGCTGCAATATGTAGTAATTGGGAAATTTTGTTTCTGGAGGTTTTTCATTTTAAGACATCTGGTATTTTCTGGAACTGGGAAAAACATATTTCCCTCTTTCATAGTCCAACTCCAGTGAGAGCCCTGCATTGGGATGAAGAAGCATCAAACCAAAGACATAGGATGTGCAGCCCAAGGAGGAGCCAGAAAAAATGAGGTTAAAATTTTGCCAGACAAGACGTGGATGGAGAGGCTGGAGAGCAGCTGGCTGAAATTTGGCAAAATCTTGAAAAAAAACCACCTCCAAACCGAGCAAAACCAAACTGATACATGCAAGCCAGTCTCAAAAAGAAATCCAAATACCTTTCAGGAAATGACTTTTCTGGGTGAAGCCCACAGGAATGACCCTCATGGCCCTGAACTGGTATTTTCAGTGGGGATGGAAAGGGGTGGAAAAGGCACACAGAGAAGTGGATGAGGTGACACAGGATGGGACTGGACACCCAGGTGCCCAAGGGGCAGCTGCTCCCAGCTAGGAAACCTGTATTTGTTTAAATTTGAGCAGCTTTTCAGGAGGATGCTGCTGTGGGCATCTTCCCACAAACAAGGAGCCCAGCAAGTGCCTGGAATTCCCTGCAGGATGACTGCAGGAATTTCAAGCCCTGCTTAGAGACATGAGGCAGTTGCCAGGGCACCCAACCTTTTGACATCTTAATGAGCCAAGAGTTCAAAAGGATTTTTTTTTCTCCCTTTTTTTTTTCTTTTTCCCCCTCCCTTCTCAGAGAATTCAACTTTTCATCTCCCTCCTCCCAAGTAGGAGACAGCCAAAGAGGGGATGACAAATGAGCCTCTCGCTCCACCTGAGGAGCTCAAGCTGCAATCATCCAGCTCCTTGTAGCTCCAAAGAGCTGGGAAGTGCCAGAGCAGGAGAGGAGATGTAATTAGGTGCGATTCAAGAACAGCTCATCAGCTATATTTAACAGACAGGACGAATCCTCAGAAGCACAGCCCTGCAGAGGAGCCAGCCTCTGGCAGAGCTGTTTTCCCCCAGCCCTGGCTCTCTGTTTGTGTTTCTGCCTGAAACGTTCTCTTTTTTTTAATTATTATTTTGCAATTTTTATTATTATTTTGCAATTTGAAGCTGTAATGGTTGTTTACCCTGTGAACATCCAAGCAGGACCTCTCACCCAGGATTTTTTAGCATGTAGATTTTCCCCTTCGCCAGGATTGAAGTTACTTGGAGGCAGAAGAGCACAATAGCCCCTTGTATCCCAATCTTTCTGCCTGGAATGGATGGAGAGCCCTGCCTGAGTCCCAGGGAGTGCCACGAGGGCAGGGTGACAGAGGAGACGCTGTGCCTGGTGCTGGGAGAGGGACAGGGCTGTGGGAGTGCTCCTGCACAGAACCTCACCAGGTTTGGGCTGGCAGGGACCTTCAGGGGGTCTGGTTCCAGCCCCACCACCATGGGCAGGAGGCCACTTTCTGCATTGCTGAAAGCCCCATCCAACCCGGCCTTGGGTCATCCTGCACAAAGGTTTGGGGGCACCCAGGAGAGCTGGAATGCTGGGCTGGGGGGGTGGCAAGGCTGATGAAGGTTATGGTGACTCTGATTGTCCTCAAACCACCATCTCTGCTCCAATGCCATGCTGAGAGTGCTCCAGCCCTCCCTCGGTGTCTCTGTCCCAAAATAACACCCAGAGATGAGGAACAGAGAAATTCAGGAGCCAACCATGGCAAGTCAAGGAGCCACAGCAGATTCTGCATCCATGCCGGCCTATGGAGATCTCTTAAACACACAAACTGCATTAAAGCATCAGCTTAACTACAGAAATCACTGAAGTAACTCCCTGGAAAACCATTCATGCTCTTCCTCTTAATGACAGACATCAAATAAATGGCAATTTCATGAGTCAAACTTTGGTGCTGCTTCCCAGCCAGGGGATGGGACCAGTGATGCTCAACAGCTGCAAAGAGCAAACCACGGTGGTGCACAGCAAAAACAGCCCCAAGTCCAAGGGTATGCTGACAAAAAGAATTGCCAAAACTCACAGGGCAGAGTCCTCTGGCCTGTGGGGATGGGGGCTCCCCTCCAACAAGGCTGGAGCAGAAGCAGGCGGGTCCATGGAGAGCAGGGCATGCTCCCCTCCTCAGGGAAGGATAAAAGAGCTGTTATGGAGATCCAGACTGTGCTCAGGCTCATGCTTGGCTCCTTGTGAGCAGAGGGTAAAGAGCTACTTATGCTGGAACATAAAAGCTGGGAGACAGCAGAGTGCTATAAATAGGGCATATAAACTTTCAACTGACAAGGCTCTGATTTTGTTATTGTAAAAAAAATATATATAAAAAAGAGAGGGAGAAAAAGTGCCTAGGTGGAGCTGACAAAGAGGGAAATACATGCAGAGTACAGGTTTGTTCCTAGGAATGTGCTTATTATAAGTCAGATGTAGTTAGAGCTATTACTTTAGCTTGAAATGAATGGAAGGAGAATAAATCTGCCTTTGTGCAAGGCTGCCTGCAAATAGCATCTCCCTCTAGCAAACCTGCAATTGTGTTTGCATGAGACATTTGTTAGAATAAATGCAATTTAAAAAGAAAAACAGTTCACACCTACGGCAAGGGAAGGCTGGTGGTATGAATGGCAACCAGCAGAGGAGGAGGAAGAGGCACAACAGGCTCCAGCAGCAGGGGGCAAAGCCTGTGGCACTGCCAGGGCTCATCTGGGATGCCTGGAAGGATGAGCCTGTCTCTATCATTACCTCTTCACAGCAATCACCCCAGACTGGTTTCACCCATTCCCTCACTTTCTGTCCCCAAGGGATGCTGTGATCACACACAGCTTTTCTAGGGAAAGGATGAGGGAGGAGGCCTCTGGCCCTGCTGGAAGCAGCCACAGCATCACAGCTGTGGGAACAAACCCTGAGGTTTGTCCTGCATCCAAAAAACCTGGGACACCCCAGGCTTGGAGAATTATCTTTGTGAGCCAACTGAAAAGTGCACAAGCACTTCCTTGGAAGCTTTTGGCTTTGCATCCCCTATTCCTAAATAACTTTCCCAAGGTACTGAAAGTGCTTGCAGGTTATTTTTCTTCCATTTTCAACTAATAAAGTGTTTTTCCTCTCAGAGCACATCAGCACCCTGATCTGACCTCCATCCTTCATGGTCACAGCATCTTCAGGGAGGAGAGACCTGCAGGGCTGGCACCTCTGGGGGCTGCTTGTACCTTGTGATGCCCACAGGCACATCCATGCCCACTGCCCCTTCCCCCAGACTGACACGGTGTGAGTGCTCTGAGGCTTTCAACAGGCAAATGCAGCATCTTGCTGGGTGATGGCCTAAAGAGGGGAGAAACCCTCTGCAAAGTCCCCTCCTGCCTTCTATCATTACTTTTTTTTTTTTTTTTTAATATTATTCCCATTGAATTTATAGGAGTAAGTGTCTGGGAAAATGACTTTACCTCTGGCTCCTTCATAAATTTTTAATAGGGCAGAAATAGAACCAAAAGGGATTTAAAAAAAAAAAAATATGCGTTAGCGTCAAACCCTGGCTCTATTCATAATTAATTATACTTTCAGGGGGAGGGGAAAAAAAGAGGAAACATAATTACAAGCTTCTAGTGAGAACATTCATTATCATGCTAATGCAGAAATCAGTACTGCTGTGCCTCTGTGTGTGTGTGTGTGTGTGTGCTCGCTCTAATTACTCGGCACTGATGGGTGTCACTCACGGGTACCTCGCTGCTGCTGCTGCTGCTGCTGCTGCTGCAGGGATTGCAAAACCAAAGTTAGGGATGAGGGGCTGAGTCACAGCTGGATGGGTGGGATCAGGACCTGCCGGTGCTGGGGGTTTTGCCGGGGGCGTTTCTCAGCTCTGGCTCCTTATCCAAAGGTTTTCATTCTGAGTTCTGTGTGTTTCTTTCATATATTGTAAATGAATAAAGTTTTTTTTTTCCCCCTTATTCCTAAGCTGGAGCCTGCTTTGCTCTATTTCTAGTCACATCTCACAGCAGACACTAAGAAAAAGGTGTTTTTCATAAAAAGCATTGCGCCAGGGTCAAACCATGACACTCCTCCAGCATCCCCAGCCAAGGTGCTCATCGGCGATTTTCTATTTTTTATTTTATATATTTTATATTTTTAAAATTATATTTTGGGCTGAAAAGCCATTCCAGGAGTGTTGGGAGGCATTTCAGGTGTGAAGAGCAGCACACACCAGGGGAGGGAAGAGCCCAGGAAGAAAAGCAAGGCAATAGTTGAACTGTTTAGTACCTGACAGCTGCCCCTGTTTGCCACGCCAGGGAGATTCTCACCTCTCAGAGAGATCCTGAACACTCTTCCAAACTCTTCCCAGGAGAAGGATTTGGGCTCAGCTGGGCTACAAAGCGACCCTGGGCAGGCTGTTCCCAAATGCCAGGGAGGAAAGGGAGATTTCCCATAAAAGAAGGGGCTCATTTTAACCCCAGAGCACTGACATTACCAGCAACAGGTGCTTTTTTCCCCCTTTTCTACCCTGTTCCATTAGGCACAATCAATGCCAGTGCTGAGGCTGGCATTGTGCCCCAGCACAGCACCTGAGTGCCCGGCTGCCCACAGCATCCTTGTGAAAAACTCCTGCAAACCAGAGAAAAACATTTCCTCAGCATTCCAGACCTGAACCAAGGGGTCTGCTGGGACCCAGAGGGGTCAGGCACGGGGCTGAGCCTGCTCTTGTAGGATACTTGAAGCTCCAATTGAGATCAAGGAGGAAAAAGCACAGGCTGGGATCCATGGCTTGAACATCACATTCAGCCCCAGACATGTTTATAGACATGAATTATCTAAATTATATTAAACCTAAGTTCAGCATCTGCACAATCTGAGCATTTCTGGGGAATAATTAAATGGATTTCCCATTATTTCTCGAGCTGCCAAGCGAATGTCCTACTTTCATAAGTCAGAGCCCTGCATTTCCCCAGCAATAAATCCTCCAGCAGCCTGCAGGAGCCAGAGCCTGGCAGGCAGAGCAGAGCCAGGGGAGAAGGAGGCAGTGGTGGCACACCCAGCCCTCCTGGATGCCCTAAAAACCTTGGAGCAAAAGAGCTCCACGGGCAGGGCCATGGTGTGTTCTGGATGGAGAGAGGGCAGCAATGGGCCTGGGCCAGGAGCAGCCAGTGCTCCAGACAGGGATTAGAGAGGGGAAGAGATGGAGATGGAGCCAAGTGTTGGTGTGGCGCCATCCCTGGTTCAGGAATCCTCTGCTAGGAGGAGAAGGACAGTGATAATTAAAGCAGGAATGCTGCTTCCCTTCCTCAAGCGGGAAAATCAGCTCCTGTAGGAAATTGGAGGGAGAAAAGGCAGAGCTGGGGATGAATAATGCTGTGGGTTTTAATGCATCCCTGCCCTGCCCCAGCCCCCTGAAAATCCCTCCTGTGCAGGATGGAAAACCCTGCTGGGCACTGCCAGGATCACAGGCCCAGCTTGCAGTGAGCTGCCAGAAAGGGGTCACAGCAATCTCGTGGCTGCTGCCTTGTGCCTGCATCCAGAGCACAGCAAGGGGGAATCGCTGTCCTAAAAAAGAACGGGAGCTCTGTCACCCACAAACACCTCAGAGTGTCCCCAGCAAAGGAGCATCCAACACCTTCAAAATGTACCAATTTTTCTTGGCACAAAAGCAGCTGCTGGCACGCTGGGATGAGCACATTAAATTTAAGTGTGAAGGCATTAAAAAAACCCGAGAATTGTTTGCACAAAAAGCCACCATTACCCAGGCACGACAGAAGTTCCCTATCCAAGGCTGCTCCACGAGCAGCACCAAGACCCTGCTGTCAGTGTGGAGGTTGGGAGGAAGGGAAAATTTAAAAAAAATCAGATTTTTTGGATATTTTTTTTCCCCCAGAGGTGGGCTGTGTGCAACATCTGTGAGCCATTCCCCTTCCCATGTGCTCTGGCCTCACTGGAGCTCCAGCTGTGCTGAATTCCAACACTTCAGGTTTGCCTGCAAAGCTCCCTGACCCACAGCAGCCCTGGACAAATGGACCAGGGGGTGTTTTTGGCCAGTGACAGAGCTCAGGGCTATTTGGGAACCTGGAGCATAATTGCTCTGCAGAGTCTGCCAGCTGCTCTAAAAATATCCACCCCACCTCAGCTCACTGGCACTCCCATCCTCATCCAGAAATGTGCTTTGGAGACAGAGGCCGAGAGTAGCACCGGGTGCTGTGGCCTCAAAAAGAGCAATTACAAGGAAAATAAAGGGGGAAAAGCACAATTTGGCCATCCCCATGGCATTGGGTAAGTGTGAGGCACTCAGTGTGGAGTGTGGCTGATGCTTACACAATTCCTGGGTCCTGAGGATTGGGGTCAGACCAGCTCCAGGGTGTCCCCAAGCTCTGCTCTGCCCCGTGGGAGCACTTTCCCAAGGCAGAAAGCACAGCACAGGTTTCATGTGAGGATCTAAAATGAGTTCTCACACGAGGGAGAGGCCAGCCTGCCATGCCCCCTCCCTGAAAGCCCTTCCTGATAAAAGGGCCTCACTGTTCCTCCAGATGATGAAATGATGAAACCAGAGCCAAATCCCCTGAAAGGAAACAGATGACCTCTGCTGCTGGGAACTGCTCTGCTCCCTCCATTAACTTGATCATCACCAGAGTGCTGCCAGAGGAAAAGCAATAAGAACATCCCTGTCCCTGTCCTGGGTGGGAGGGAGGCACGTCCCCCTGGTCCCTGATGAGGCTCCTCATTAGGGCTCCTGCTGCCCATGGGATTCCCTGTTCCCCATTTTTCAGGTGATCTTTGCTCTCTGCCAGAGCCCTCAGCAGCCCTGGGTGCTGGTAGGAGTCATGGTTTTGTTCAAAAAGGTCACACTGAGCATTGCTCCCCTCCACCAAAATGCAGAATTTGGCATCTAAACACCCATGGTTTAAGTAGATACAGCCCCGGCCACAGTTCAAGTTTTTTGGTTTTTTTTTTCCTGTTTATAACCAACCAATGGGAAAATAAAACAGGCTTCTGCATGCCCTTCCTAGAGATGTTTTATAGTGCAAAAGAGTAGCCCTAGAGCTTTTCCCAAAGTCTCCCTGGTGGGATTTGGGAGCAGCCAGCCAGGGACAGCCCAGCTGTGCCAGGGGAGCTGTGTTTGCTGAGCATCCCCATGCTCCACCCTCCAGGCAGGGCCAGTGGGAGCTGTTAACTTTCCACTGGGAGAACCCTGCCGTCAGAAATGCTGCTGTGGGATCTTTAAGTCCCCTTCTAAGCCAAGTGATTCTGTGATAACCCCAGAAATCCTGGCCGAAGGTGTTTTTGCATGGCAGTGGTGGCTGGCAGTGCAAGGATGCCCTGCCCCAGCACAACCTCCCCGTGCCCAGGGCAGGGTAAATTCCTCCTTTCCCTCGTGGCACTTTCTCCATCTGTATCAAACAGCAGAGCTATGAATATTCAAAGAGACAAATGTGTTAAAAACCGGTGACATTTTCAGGATTGGCTCCTGCTAGCCAGAGAACGTCATTCACAGTAATTACAAATAAAATCCACAGCCCTTCACAGATGACAACAAATCCAAATGGCCTTTTTGCACAGTGAAAATATTAGCCTTAACACTTTTTTTTTTTCTTAAATCTCTTCCAACCAGTTGCTGCTTTCACAGGCACCTCTGAGAGAGCTGATTTTGGGAAAACTTTTCCTGTCTCGGTGGCATTTGCTGCCTTGTACAGAAAGCAAATAGCAATTTTTTTTCTCCCCCTCCCTCTTGTTTGAGAGTTTTCTTGGTAGGGATGGAACCATGAAACAGAAGGCCGCCTAAATGAAATTATTAACCCAGAGAAACCACTAAAGGAACCTGATTAATTTGCCAAGTAACAGAGCCTGGTTTGTTCTTTTAGGCAACACATCTTAAAGTAATTGAATCACCCCTTGAAAAAAAAACACAGTAGATGATTGAGCCCTGAGGTACACTCGTTCACTATCCTTAATAAATCTCTCTTTATGAAGGAGGCAGTATGCTTTTCTCATCAGAAACCTGTTAATTTTTTTCTCCTTTAAGTAATTGAATACAAAGTTCAGAATCTATCTGCAGCATCCTTCAAGAGGAAAAAAAAAAAATCAAAGGTTTATCTCCTGCTTCATCTCAGCAAGTTAATTATGGTCTCATAATTGAGTTAAACCAGCAGGTTATTAAAAATACCACAGGATCATTTTAAATTTTTTTTTAATGAGTTATCACGAACCCCAAATCTTTAGCAGAACCAAGTCTCCCAAGAGCTGCACTGTGCCCTGCATGCTGCAGGAGGTGCCCAAGATGGACCATGCCAATCCCAGCCTCATTCCAGCTAAGAAGAGTGACTGAGGTGGTTTTACTCCTCCTTTTTTGGAAGCAGGAGGGTGGGCCCACCACCAGAGCTGCAGAGCCACGGGGCACATCCAGAGCCTGCAGACAATGGTGCACCTCCCCTGCACCTCCCAGCACAGAATGAAACCACTGACCATGGAATGGGCTGGGCTTTAGGGACCTTAAACCTCATCTTGTGCAACCCCATCCACGGGCAGGGACACCCCCCCTGATCCCAGCTTGCTCCAAGCCCCAGTGTCCAACCCGGCCTGGAACATTCCCAGGATCCAGGGGCAGCCACAGCTTCTCAAGCTGTGCCTCCCCAGCCTCTGAGTAAAGAATTTCTCCCCAATATCTGATCCTACCCTGCCCTCTCTCAGTTTGAAGCCATTCCCTGTGTCCTGTCACTCCACCTCCTTGCCCCAAGTCCCTCTCCAGCTCTCTTGGAGCCTCTTTGAGCGCTGGAAGGGCCTTTAAGCTCTCCACAAATTCTTCTCCAGGCTGAACAGCCCCAGCTCTCCCATCCTGCCCTCACAGGAGAGGAGTTCCAGCATCTTTAGTGGCTGTGACTGAGGCACCTTTGCCTATTCCCCAAGAAACCTGAGCTGAGCTTTGCTATGCCCTGGGATGGAGGAGGAGCCCCCAAAGCCCCACCACGATGCTCATGGTGCTTCCACATCAAGTGTATTTCTAATCAGCATTTCACTTCAAATATTACCCATTCAACTAATTCTACTAATTCTAGGGAATTACAGAAATAATTGCTATTTTCCAATAGACACAGGACTGCCTCTCGAGACAGAAAAAAAAAAATAAGGAAAAAAATGCTCTGAAGTACTGTTTAAGGGAAGTCAAAATAAGCTATTTCCATCTCCTCATTTGCAATTAACTTCAGAGCATAACACAGTGGGAGGTGGTTCATGGGAAAAGTACAACTCCACTGTAATCCTCCCTCCTCCTGAGAGCAGGGATCAGCAGAGAGGGATGCACCCTGCCAGGTGGCAGCCACCCTGTCCCCTCTGTCTGGCTGCCACCAGGGAGGGCAGGGGAGCTGCCAGCCCCAGCTGTGTCCCTGCCCTGCTGGGACAGTGCCCAGCTGTGCTGGCACCACTGTGGTCCTGTGTGAGATGCTCCATTTCCACCATCTCCATCCCTACCTGCATGCAGATCCCACACCGCAGCTCTCAGGAGACAAAGCAAAGGGGGAAAGGGGATGTGAGGCTGAAAACAGCCTGGAAAACAGCCTGGAAGAGCAAAACTTCTTCCTGGGAAATAGAGGAGTTGGGTTGGAGTTGGCAGAGTGAGCACAGAGTGGGGTGGCAGAGTGGAGCTACTCCCCTCTCAAAAAAAGGTAGATTATAGTAACAACCAGCCCTTCTTTCAGGCAGCCCATCTCCTGCTTCATCTCTCTCTTTCAGGAGATGGGCTGCCTGAAAGAAGGGCTGGTTGTTACTATAATCCACCTTTTTTTCTTTTTTAAATGAAAAAAAAAAATCAGGATTTTTCTGTAGCAATGTCCTTCTCTTCTTCCCCAGCAGTGACACCACTGCTGCAAGGAAGGAGAGGTGGCTGCAGTCATCCCTGCCTGGAGAGCTCTGGGTGCTCTTTGCAGGAGGGTCCCAGCAGGACTTTGCTCAGTGGGACATTTGTACCCCCCTGCCTTGCACCAGCCCTGCCTCACCTCAGAACACCTCTGTGCTGGTGGCTGCTCCTGCCACGTTCCCAACCAGCCCAGGCCTGGGAGCTCTTCTGAAGGAGCTGGTTCCCCTGCATTGTCTGCCAGGGCTGGGAGCTTTCCCTGCTCCCCATGCAAATGTTCCCAGCAGGAGGAGGAGGAGGAGGAGGAGGAGGCTCAGACCCAGCCTGGGAACCTCCTGCCAGTGCCTGCCCAGGGGCAGAGGATCCAGACTGCAGAGTCGTCCATCCTGTGTCTCAGCTGCCTTTTGGCTCGTGGGCTGATTGCAAGCCAGGCAGTGAGCACAGTGAGCAGCAAAGGCTGGGGCTGCTGCCAGAGCTGTGCCCTGAGCCCAGCCCTGCTGCACCAAGAGCAGAATCCTGCAGGGTCCATGCCCAGCTCCCCCTCCAGTGCCCTTTGCTGGTGGGGAGGGTGCCCTGTCCTCCAGCAGGCACTCCCCACCCTCTGCCCTACAGCATGAGCAGCACCACTGACGTGGCAGCCTGCTGATTGTGCATTAAATATTCACCTACACGATGCTTCCTTTGAAGAATTCTCCTTTTAACTGTTCTATTTTCATCGCTGTCCTCATCTCTCCGTAACGCTCCATCTTCTGCTTAAGTGTCATCTTCAGATTTTGTTCCCAATTAATATTTCTATGGCAACTGCATTTAATTTTGAAGTGGTAGCACTCACTCTGCATAGGAACCAGAGCCTCCTCCTTGCCTCCCAGCTCTGTGCCTCTGGTGGACATTTGTGCTGTTGTGTTTGCTTTCAAGAGCCACAGTTCTCTGGAGCATCCACATCCAGCCCCAGTGCCCCTGCCTTGCCCTCTTCACGCCAGTCTGGGCACAGCCAGAAGGTTGTTCCAGGCAAAGCTGAGCTCAGATTAATCCATCAGCTGATGATCACCAAGGGCCTGTATTTGCTACAGCCTAAAGCAGATATTTGGGGAACAGCCAGGGGAGCAGCTGGGTGCCCAGGCAGGACAGAACAGTGTGAAACAAGAGCTGGCTGGAAATGCAGGAGGGGCAGAGGGGATTGCTGTGTTTGGAAGCCCAGCCTTCACCCCATGTGCAGCTCCAGATGATGACCAGAGCTGGGTGGGGAGTTTTGCCCCAACACCCTGAGCTGTGAACCCAGTGATGGGGTGCAGACACGTCCCTGGTTCCTGCAGCCAGCAGCACTCCCCAAAGTGATGGGGAAGGCACCCACTCGTGCCCATGTGTGGGTTTTCTCCTCATTCAAAAGGTAGAACCAGTCCTTGAAGGTGGGAACAATCCATGAGAATGGCCAGCAGCACAAGATGGGGACATCCCCAGCTCAGTGCCACTGAGTGCACCACACTGGTGAGGAAAAAATGGGCACAGAGTGGTTAAAATCAGCCTGGGTTAGGGCCTGGAATGAGAAGTATTTGTGTGCTGGTTTCCCTGCCGTGGCTGCCTCTGGTCTGGCTGAGACCTTGCAGGCATCTCTGGAATGACAGAAATGCTGAACGTCCTGTTAGCTGGGTTCTGCAGCCTCAGCACTGCTCTGTGCAGAGGAACCTGTCCCCATGGCCCCAGGGGCTGGCAGCCTGACAGATGGAACTACTGCTGCCCTACTGCATGTCCCACACAGGAGTTGGGGATTAACTGCATAAATCCACCTTCAAAATAATTCTGTTCTGAGCCAACACCCCTGCTGCTGCCATTGCCCTCCCGGGCACTGGGGAGGCATCTCCTCTTCATGCCTGGTGACAAAATGTGCACAGAGGTTCCCCTGTCACACAAAATGTGCCTTGGTTCCCCTGTCTGTGTGTGAGGGGTGTTTTCCACTGAGCCTGGGGCACCTCTGCAGTTGCACCACCCCTGGCATTGCCTATTTCCACACTTTTCTTACCAAAACACCTCAGACACCCCCAGGGGACATTCTGGGGGTTTTGGCCCTGTGTTTAAAGTTGGCATCCAGCTTTTTGATCCCAGACTCCATTCCCTGCAAAGTGCCCAGCTGAATTCCACCCAGAGCCTGGCACACAGCTGGGATGCCCTCCTGCCCTCTGTGCCCACCGCCACCCCATAAAGTGCCACCAACAGAACAAGTGCACTTGCCATAGGTTTGGTTTTCCAAGAGCTCCCAGACAAGCTCCGCTCACAATATCCACATTATTCCTCATTCAAATGAGGGAACCACAGAAAAATGTAATTTTGGAAGCCAAGTAACTTAACTCCCCACAGCTGTGCCTTGGGCTGGGCTCCAGCTGCCTGGTGCTCAGCCCACAGGGCTCCTCCACGCTCACACAAGCACCACATTCCTCCCAAAACTCACTTCCCAGGATGGGCAGTGAATGAGATCTGGGGCTGGGATTCCTTTCCTGGCCAGCTGGGCCGCCCCGTGGTGGTGGCATGAACACGTTTCTCATGGAGCTCCCCATCCTGACCATGCCCTTCCCCAAAGATGCTGCTACCCAGCTGAGCTGGGGGAGGACCACATTTCCCACTCCTTGCTGGTTAAACTGGGTTTTTCCCCACCCAACCCTGCACCAGCAGGCAGAGACACCTCTTTCAAAGCCGAGATGTTGGCTATGGATCCCACCTCACCCCTCCTTTGAAATAATTCCTGTGGTAATGACACACGGACATCCTACCCCAAACAGGACAGAGAGAGCTCACGGGGTTTGTGCCTGGGCTGTTTTCCAGTGGGATCCATCCCTTCCCACACATCCATGCCCTGGCAGCTCTGCTCCAGCTCTCTGTGGGATCCCAGCCCAGCACCAGCCCGGGGTCCCAGGGCTGGAGTTTCACCCGTGGCTTTGTCAGGGCTGTGCTGAAGGCTGAGCCACAGGAAAATCCACTTAAAACCCAAGGCAGCTCCACAAATCAGTCTGACCCCGTGTGTTTGTCTCGCCGGCTGAAGGACTCTGTGCTGTCCTGGGCACAGTAAATCACAAATGAGCTCAGCAAATGCAGCTCATGCTCCCAAACCTCCTCCCTGCCCGCCCCGGCCACGGAAAACAGCACCAATAATAACAGGCACCGGCTCTCTCTTTAACCTGAGATCTTTACGAGTGATCAGCAAATTCGAGAGGCCAATTAGGGAAAATCAGCACTTCATTAGCTGCCTGAAATGCAGTCACGGCTGGAAGGAGAGGCGGCAGAGCTCAGCACAGCGAGCCCTGGGCTCGCCTGCAGGGCAGGAGATGCTCCGGGCGCTGCGGGATGCAGGAGGAGGCTCCTGGAGCTCGGGGGTCACCGGGGGTCACTGACAGATTGTACCAAAATCCTTCCGCGAGCATTTTTCTGCTGAGAAGCCTCGGCAAAGAAATGTAAACAGTAACTATCAAAACAATAACTGTGGAATGTGGTCTGGAGATGGTTCACCAGCAGGTGCATCTTTGGTTGGTCTCATGTGGGTTGTTTTTACTTGATGACCAATCTTGGCCCAGCTGTGTCGGACTCTCTGGTCAGTCACAAGGTTTTAGCATCACTCTTTGCCAGCCTTCTGATGTCTCCTTTCTATTCTTTTAGTACAGTTTTAGTATATCGATATGATATGGTATAATGAAATGTGATATAATATAATACGATATAATATGATATAATACGGTATAATACGATATGATATGATATGATACAATATGATATAATATGATAAAATATGATATGATAAAATATGATATGATATGATATAATATAATATAATATAATATAATATAATATAATATAATATAATATAATATAATATAATATAATATAATATAATATAATATATCATCAAATAATAAATCAACCTTCTGAAACATGGAGTCAAGATTCTCATCCCTTCCCTCATCCTGAAGACCCTCAAACACCAACCACAGGGCTGTGAGGTTCAGCAGCTGGGATTCCCTCCCTTTCCAGCTCCCTGCCAGCCCCCAGGCTGCACACCAGCTTGGGGGGAACATTTTCCATAAAGGCATGGCTTGTTTGATGGTGTGAAATCCTTCCCCACCACTTGTGCAGTGTGGGTGAGCTCATTGTGCATCCCCCTTCCCAAGCACGGTGCTGGTGCCCCAGCCCTGGCAGAGCACAAGTTAACCCCAGCCCAGCTCCCCTGGCAGATGAAAGGGAAAACCCTGAGGTTAAAGCTTGGCAGTGAAGTGAGACACCTCTCCCCTCCCTGCATCCCTTCCCTGGGTTATGGAACACTTTGGTTTTTTTAAGCCAGCCTTACGAAAAAGGCATGAAAACTTAATCACCCCGGCACAAAATCCAAGAGCTGCTCTTCACATGCACCTCACTGGGATTTATCCTCCTGCTGAAGCCTCCACACTCGCTCTGCACTTAGGGCAGCTCCTCTGCCCCAGGAACAGGAGTGTCCCCAGCATTCCCACAGCCATTCCAGGGCTCCTGCAGCTGCAGGAGGGGCTTTAGGTGCAAAGTGCTTTTTACACCTCTGTGAATATTGCTGTGAGCATGGTGAGGATCCAGGAGCATCCAGGCTGTTCCAGGGCAATGATATATTGAATATTGCTGTGAGCATGGTGGGGATCCAGGAGCACCTTCACTAGGCTGCCCCAGGGCAGTGATATATTGAATATTACTGTGAGCATGGTGAGGATCCAGGAGCATCCAGGCTGTTCCAGGGCAGTGATATACTGAATTTTGCTGTGAGCAGAGTGGGGATTTAGGAGCATTTTCACTGGCCTAGGCTGCCCCAGGGCAGTGACATTGCCCAGGCAGGAGTCCCTGCAGGGCCCCAGCCTGCCCTGGGCTCCAAGGAAAGATTTCCCTGTGGATACTGAACCTGAGTGATGAGACACCCGGTGCTGCAAGCCCTGGGCTTTGGCTCCTTACCCTTGCCTGGACCTGTGCTCAAGGAAAGCCATGACATTTATCAGGAGAATGTCCTCCAGTTAAAACCAGAGCCCCTGATTCTGTTAACAATTTGGCAATGAATTAATGACATTTTCCAGTGGAAAAGAAATTGCAAAACTCTCCCAGGAGCTTCTGATTCGACCCAAACAATCTGTCAAGTGAAGCTGGCTGGAGCCTGCCCACTCAGCAGCTCCTGTGCCTCTGAGCTCATCCCCAGCCCAAGCTGCAATAAATAAGAAAAGAGGAGGATGACAGAGGGTACCAGGGATGAGCTGGGGTCTCTGGCTCCATGGATACCCCTCAGCAAGGAGACCTGAGAGGGTGGACATACAGGATTTTAGGAGTTCAGTGCCTTGGATGATTGGTTTATTTAAAATATCAATGATATTAATATTCTTTCAGATATCAGTGAACCCCATGGTGAGGGTGGAGGTGCCCCAGTCCTTCCACACCTGGACTCCAACTCCAGCCCCAAATCACTGCCTCAGCAGGACATCCCTGGCCACTGCATATCAAGAAAGAAAAGATGCTTAAACCAGCTAATAGCTGGAGCTAAAGGAGAGATTAGCATTATCCAAATTGCCTGCTCCTCAGAGAGAGCTGGGCAGGCTTCCAGGGATGCAATGGATCCCCTTTCCCTGGGCAGGAGGGATGCTCTGTGCCCCTGAGCAGGAGGGCTGGGCAGCTGTACCAAGCTGAAGGGATGAAGGGCTGAGGATGCCCCTGGTTCGACACCCCATGGGATCCCCGTGAGGCAGGAGACACCTGGGAGAGGCTCAGGGCAGGGCTGGGGCTCCTGCAGCTCCTCAGCAGCATCCTGGCTGCATGAGGATGGAGTGTGAGGCCACAGTGCTGAGCAGCCCAAAGCTCAGCTCACAAACAGGGAGAGAAAAGCTCATTTTTGGGCAGAGCTGCTGCCCTGCCAGCGCCCACATCCCGAGCCCCCTGATTTACAGCTGGAAACTTCGCCTTGACTGTGCTCAGAATCATTAAGCTACAAACCATAGACTAATTATGGGGCCCTGGGCAAGAACGTTAATCCAAAGAGCATAAAATTATAATGACTTTCTTGGCATAATTAGCCCAAACAAGACAAACAGTCCAAACAGCAACGGCAGCTTGGGCACATTCACAGCCCCAGCTCCATCCTCTGCAGGGTGGTGAAGGGCAGAAGGGATGTCCTGGGGGCTGGGGAGCTGTGACAGCCCCACCTGAGAATGTCACAGGGCAGCTGGGATGTTCCCATCTCTCCCTCAAGCACAGCTGCCCCATGGTCTGCAATTTCCCCAGCCTCTCAGGGGACCAAACCCAATCCAGCATCGGAGGTGCAGGGAGGATGCAGCCACTGCCAGCAGCACCCTGCACATCCCTCCCTGCCCAACCCCTGCATGGGCACAGGGACAGCACACCCAGCATCACCTGCACCAAAACCTCATCACATCAGGCAGGCAGGGCTCTCTTAGGTCTGCCAAGTCCAGAAGGAGCCACTCAGATCCCTGTGCCTCTTATCAGTGCCCTGACAGAGTCCAGGGGCCCAGGGAAGTGGCCCCAGGCACAGTCAGAGGAGCCATTTCCAAAAGCACAGCCTAAGTGTAACACTCACTTTATCTGCATCTTTATTTATTTATTGCTGACTGGGAAGTGCAACACAAAAGCGAATTATTTGATAAAAGCTTTGGGCAGGGTATTAACGAGCCAGACTTGTAAGCAGATTTCCAAACCCCTTTTCTGTCTCTGCCTCCAGATCAGAGCTGGCTGTGCCAGGTGGGCTGGGGAAACACGGGGGGCCCTTCCCAGTGGGGCTGTGGCTCACCCTGCATGGACAGACAGACACGGCCCAGGGACAGACGGCGTGCCAAGCCTCCATGCAGCACCACGGGGCTGCTGTCCCTCTCTTCTCCCTCCTGGAGAACGCTGGCTGCCCCCAGTCCCAGAGACAGAAGGGAGTTGGAAGGGGCTGGGCAGCAGCTCAAGCTGAGCATCCACCAGCATCTCCTCCCCAGACCCTGAGAGGGTTTAAAGCTGTTCTCACCCTCCCACCAAGACAAGCCTTCGGACTCGTTCTGTCCCTGTTTCCTATCTTACCAGACTGCTCCAAAAGCAAAAAGAGCTGTCTGGGTGCTGGCAGCTCCTCTGACGAGCCCAAACTGCCACCCTTGGGTACAAACAGGAGTGCCCCTGCAGCTCAGAGCCTGCAGTGAGGGCAGGGGACATTTTCCAGTGCAGAAAACCCCGATGGACACCTGGCAGCTTGTCCTGGGCCAGGGTGGCATTCCTCTCCCTGCCTCCCGCTGTCCCCATGGACACCCACGGGAGCCATGCCCCAAAAATCTGCTGTTAAATCCTGCTGTAAATCCCAGCTTCCAGTTAATTTTTGCCATTCCAGGCAACACCCTGGAGATGAAATATTGCTCACATTTGCAGCCACGCTCAAAGAAAGGTCAGACAGAAGTATGTGGCTGGAAGCCCCATGGAGGGGGTCCCACCCCTCCTCCCCTGACTCCCTTTGGGTGCTCCAAAGTGAGCCTCAGGTCTGGCTTCTGATGGGAAAATGAAATAAATTTGATGGGAAAATGAAATAAATCCATCTCTGTTTTCCCTGCAGGTTCATCTCTGTGTGGGGCTGCCCTGGTGGCAAACCCACCTCCCACTCACTCCAGGCAATGAAACCACACAAACGTTTGAAAAACAGCATGTTAGCTGGAAAATTTTGCAACCAAGGGATAATGGAGACTATCTCCGGGCAAGCAAGAGATTAGGAAGATAAATGACATCGATAAAGGACATTTTAGCCCAAAGCAATTTGAAATCAATGCAAATGGGGGAGTTTTTGCAGGTGCTGGGGCTGCCCACAGGGAGGGTTTGGCCATCAGGGCTTCAGGTTCCCTCCTGGCAGCACAACCAGCGAGCCAGAAACGGCTCCTACTCTGGAATATTTATTGAATAATTTTGATTTCCTGTAATTGGGAAAACAGTGTTGAAATTTATTGTGTCTTGAACCAGTGACTATTCCAAACAAGGGAGAACAACTGCACCTACAGTGAACCAAGGCTTGTGAGCAAAGTGCATCTTCTAGGGGTGGAAATGCTTATTTGTCCCGGCAGTTAAACCACCACCAACACAAAAATCAATGTATGGCACATGCTGTCCCTCCCATCTGTGCCTGCACAGCTCCCCACAGGGACACCCACCCAACAGCTTCCACACTCCTCTTTTCTCAGCCAAACTTCAGGGTTTTTTTAGGACGTGACACATGAAAGAGTGGTGCCAATGAAGGGGGTTGGCAACGTGAAAAGCCAATTCCAGATCCCGTGAGCACAACGAATTGCTCTTAAAAAAAAATAATTAAAAAATCTAATCAAGAACTTTTCCTTTCTTCCCTTTTTTCTGTTTTTTTTTTTTTTTTTCCACCAAGGACAGTATGTGATGTGTATAGTCTCAAAAGGAGATTTACTAGAGACTGCTGTGACTAAGGCAAGATGTAATTAGAAGAGGGGAGGAACATTTATCATTTGCCAGAGTGAATTAGGTATTTCGACTTCTCAAAAGAATTGAACACAGAGGGTGAATTTTTTTCCAATTTCTCTCACATCTCCAATATTATTAAGTTCAGCTAGAAAACACTTGAGACAAATTGACTCATCTGAGCCCATCTCTTCATAATTGCTACACATTTTAAATTGGCTTAGTTAAATGAACACTTGGTGGTGGTTGACAGGTTCTGTTGTCTGGATGCAATATTAAAAATATCAAAATCAACACCAGAGCTCGAGCAGAGCTTGGGGATATTGCTTTTCTGAGCACTGGATATTGCTTTAGCTGGACTGTAGCAAATACCTACAACTCTCAAGGTGTTTTTAGACACAGATTAAGAGATACTATTCCTTTCCCATTAACAGTGAAGCATTTTCCCTCCTTTTCTTTCTACTTAGCAAGAAATGTATTAAGCTCATGCTCTAAACTGGGCCACCAGCCATGGGTTGTATACAGAAACCATCCCAATAATGGTTATTCACTTTTCCACACTGCAGTGCCCTCACAGATTGTGCATTTCCAGTCGTCTGTATGGAATATACTCCACTCCCAGCACTCAGGAACCTCAGGGTGCCTGATCCCACCCAGTTTTTCATGACTTAGGAGATCTGGGGCAGAGCTGGAGGTGCTCAGCATCCCCCCAGATCCCAGCAAATCCTCTCTCCCAGCTCTCACCTCCTCAGTGCTGCTGTGCACGTGAGGCCTTCCCGGGGTCTCCTCCAAAGGAGGACTCAGACAGGATCCAGAATTTGGGTCTGGGCTTTGCCAACGTGATCTCACACTGCATTTGAGAGACTCAAGAGCTCTGTGAAAACCCAAAGCCAGGCAAAATAATTGCTGATACAGAAACATTTGAGCAGCTCAGGCATGCATTAGATAAGGGATCTTGTTTCTGCTCCCCCTCCCCTTGGCCTGCGTGCTTCCTTTCCACATTGTTTTATCATGAACAGAAAATAACAGCAGAGACAGAAAGGCAGAGCCTGCCAACACTGTGATTTATGTTGGCTTTGGAGCTGAAACACTTGATAAAGCACCAAAGCCTTGGGTGACTGCACAGGGGCTGCAGCAGAGCTGGGACCACTCTGGCCTCTCGCTGGCCCTGGAGCTGGCAGGGGGGAAGGATTGGGGCAGAGAGCCCAGGGATGAGCTGGCATCAGAAATGGGGACATCTCTGCAGGTTTCCCAACCTCCAGCCCCTTCCTGCAGCCACAGCCACCTCTGCTCCAGCCCTGCTGTCCCTGCCCTTGGGAGCCCCATGGGGAACTGCCTGCTCCAGAAAAAGGGAGAGCAGGGGAAGAGCACCACCCACCCAGGCCAGAGGCTGCAGCCTGAGGTTGGTAATGATTGCCACTCAACATCTTGCTGTGAAATGCCCCAAAGATGGAGATGGAGGCCATGGAGGGATGTGTCCACAGCGGGATGGAGGCCTTGCAACTTCTCAGCCCAGTTTGCTGCAGACATACACAGATAAACAGAATTTTTCACAGGGCTGCGATGGAAATAAATGGGTTCCCAGAGCCCAGTGTGTATTTGTTCATTGCTGCCCCGGCAGTGAGATTTCTCCCTTATTTAAATAGCGTCTCCAAGGCTTTAGCCTCACTCATCTAATAAAGCAGCGTGTCAACACCAGTTCTGCATCACAAAACCAAGGGCACTCAGCGATTCCCCCGCGGGACAATTAAATAAAGAGAGAGGAAAACAAAGAAAGGATCATCTCAGCCTGAGCAGAGACCTCTCACTGCACACACCCTGTCTGGGTGCGTGGGGCACTGGGAGCAGGGCTGGACAGGGGAATTAGGGGCTCTAACCACGAATAAAAGCTCAGGGATAATCCCCCAGGTGGGATGGACAGGGGGCTCTGGCAGCAGCTCTGGGCTGCCCTCACAGGGGTGGGAATCAGCAGCAAATGGCTGAAATGGGAACTGGCACAAAAAGCCAAGCAAAACACCTCAATTTAGCCGGGTTCAGCAAACCCCACCCTCACACAGCCTGCCCACAGCCCCACCACCTTTCCCCTTCCCTGCCCTTTCCTCCCCTTCAAACATCTGCAGACAGCAGCAGTGATGGCATCCCTGGTTTAACATCAAACTTTTTAAATTCTGGGGTTTTTTTAATGAAAAGACTTGAGGGCATTTTTAGCACATCGTCATTGCGTTGCTTGCCCAAAAAAAAAAAAAAAAAAAAAAAAAGACATTTGGAGAAAAGAGCTCTCCTAAAACCTCGTGTCTGTCAGGAGATATGGTGCTCTTATCCCCTTTGTAGAAGGGAAGCGGGAAATGTCTCCTTTAAAGTGCCTCAAAATGAATTTAATTTAGAATGGATTTCACATTCGCATTTGATGAATTAAAACCAGTGTGGTTTAACAACTATGTAATGGGGTATATATATGATCTGTTAAACAGGTGTTTGAGGTTTAGCAATTATCTAATAAGAGACTTATACATATTACAGTAGATAAACTTCAATAAATATGTTCTTAATCAACCGGAGAGCACTCAACATACAATTACCGTCCCTGCCACATCTTGTTGAAACGAGCAGCTGATTCAGTGCACCGTGGGGTTTTTATGTGATGCTCAAAAAACCCTCCCCTGTCTCCTGTTCGTGCTGCTGGGCTGGGGTCTCCATGCTTTCCCCCCGGGAATGAAATCTCGGCGGTGATTTTTCCATGGAATACCCGGGGTGGGGATCTCTGGGACAAACACCAGCTCCTGCCCTCCTTTCCCCACCTCGCTGCCCACCCATTCACCAAGAGAAATGCAAAGGGGTTCAGGATCAGCAAGAAGAAATAGAAAGGGATTCAGAACTTCATCCTGATGAAAGATTTGCATTGGGAGGTGTCAAAAGCGGAGCAATGGGCTTAATGAGCCCCACACAGCTCGGGATTTTCCCGGTGGGAAGCTGTGCCCTGATCCGTGCCCTGCTCCTGCCCCCGGGTCACTCCGGCAGGGATGCACAAACCCAGCCCCATTGTGGGGTTAACGCTCTGATGTTTTGGCTAATTTGCCACGTTTCTAGCTCGGGTGTTAAATCTAATTAGCACATTAGTGCTGGCTTTCCCAGCTGTAAAACAACAGGGAAATCCCTACTAACACCAGAGACAAATGCGTGAGCTGCCTCGGCAGCTTCCCCCATTCCTTAAATTCGGGTTTCACCCCAAACCCGAGGACAATGACAGCGCACCGTCCCTCCCACAGCCGGGAAAATAAACACGGGCTGCTGGTGGGGCAGGAAAGTACCCAAAAAGCACCACTGGGTTCACAGAATTTGTTTTTTTAATGCACAGGCTTCCGAGAGAGGAGTTGGCAGTGGGTTTGAGTCAGTGCTGGGACAGAGCAAAAGTCAGTCCCAGCAGCCCTGAGCTGCTGAAATGGCCTTGCCCTGGTTCTCCTGGACCCCCTCCAGCCCCTTCCCACCGCGTTATAACCGGATGGGCATCCCCTGTGCTGGGTTAACCCTGTCCCCTCCGTGGAGAGAGGGGTTATCTGCTGAAATGGCATTTCCCTGGTTCTCCTGGACCCCCTCCAGCCCCTTCCCACCGCGTTATAACCGGGTGGGCATCCCTGTGCTGGGTTAACCCCATCCCCTCCGTGCAGAGGGGGATTGTGTGCTGGAATGGCATCTCCCTGGTCCCCCGGGACCCCCTTCCCACCGCGTTATAACCGGGTGGGCATCCCTGTGCTGGATTAACCCCATCCCCTCCGTGGAGAGAGGGATTATCTGCTGGAATGGCATCTCCCTGGTCCCCCAGGAGCCCTCCAGCCCCTTCCCACCGCGTTATAACCGGGTGGGCATCCCCCGTGCTGGATTAACCCCATCCCCTCCGTGGACAGAGGGGTTATCAGCTGAAATGGGGGTTTTTGGGCTCAGCACAGCCTGGGACCCCTCTCCCCCCACATCCCAGGGCACCGGGGACAGGATGCAGCAGGCACAGCAAGGCAGGGAGACAGCGATGCCCCTGCCCAGGGGATTCTCCTCTCTTTCACCCCGGCTGCACAAGAGGAGAACATTTCTAAATGCAGCATTAGCGCTGTCTGAGAGCTGGGCTTGCTCCGGCTGGGAAATCTGAGTCCCAGTGATTTCACAGCATAAATGCACGGACACCAGGCATGCCTGGGGGGACAAGCAGCTCTTCGGGCACTGCCTGCCCCGGCTTTGTGATTTCTGCCCAAAACCAGCGGCTGTGGAGCCCTCCCTCGCTGTGCACAGCCCAGCACAGCTCTCTCTTCTCCCGGTGGTACTTTTCCCCCATCATTACCAGTGCAGCTTTATCGATGACTGTATTGCTGGCTGTTTAATTATTCCTTTTAAATCCCTTCAAGCAGATGAGACATAAAAGCAAAGGCCATCGGCGACTGTGGCATGAGCCTGGCGGGCAGAGCGAGTCCCAGCCCGGATTGTGCCGCCCACCCACCATCCCTGTGCTGGACAAGCGTGTGGGAAGAGGCATGCCAGAGGGAACAGCGCTTTAAATAGACGGCAAAGTGGGAAAAACAAGGAGGAAGGTGCCAAGGATGCCCCAGGGCTTGTTTCCACCCTCCCCAGCCCGCACCCGTCGTCGCAAGAAGCAAAGGCTGAGCACCCTCAGGGGGATTTTTCTGCTCAGCCCATACTCACAGCACCCAAACCCTGCTGTTGTGAGGCTGTCACCCCCAGCACCCTGCAGGGGTGCCTGCCGTGTTCCTGCTAAGTTTCAGCTGACAAGCTCAGGTGGAAGGAAAGCAAAAGACATTTGCTTCTTTTTTTAGAGCTGAACGGAGAAGTTGTACAATTTCAGTGTATAAATAATTGAAGGGCTAATGTGATCTCAAACTGAGCACTTATGAAATGGAAACGTCCCTGTTGACAGATGAATTCCTGTAAATTTTCTTTGCTTGAGCTCAGATTCCCATTTTGTGCTTCGAAGCAGATGAGGTCACCCTGGCTGGACAGCACACGCTGTGCCTGGCAGGGACCTGGGCCTTTGGAAAGGAAAAAAGGATAATCACAATAATAGTGGTAATAAAGGGCCGAGGTTTTAAAGGCTGCAGGACGGCACACACAGCTCAGTGCACACGTTTGCTCTCCCTCTCCTCAGAGACCCAGAGAGGGTTCCCTGGGCTGGCCCCGGGCTGCTGGAGCTGTCCCTGGCCAGGTCCCCGTGCATCCCCCAGGAGCAGGGTCCCAGCAGCGTGGGAGGGATGGAGGGGAAGGTCAGGACCCCTCCCAGCACAGAGCCACCACCTCCCCCCTCGCTGCCGCTGTGTTTACGTTCTGCCTTCCTTCAATTATAATTAATAGCGGCTCATTATCAGGAGGGGACCGTTTATAAGATTCAATTAGAAGCCATTTATTTTAATGCTTTTGAACACAAAATGAGTTTGATCTCAGGAAACATTTCATTAGCATAATCTTCCCATAACAAGATCATCTCCTGAGCCTGACATATTTACACACCAGTACAGGCCAGGGACAGCGCCTGAGCGGTCAGCGGGGCACGGCCAGCACCTCCCCGTGTCCAGGGAATGGCACCCCCAGGGCGGGCTCAGCACTTTGGTGGGAGCTCAGCCCTCCCCTGGCACCTGTGGCTCCAGACCCGGCTGCCCCTGGCAGCCCCAGGCGCTCAGAGGTGCCCCAAGGGCAGCACTGAGCCACCAGCAGCGCTTTGCCCTTGAGCAAACACAGCCCAGGGGCTGGTGGCAGTGCTCCCACTGACCCCTCCAGCTGGAACCCAGCCTGCTCCAGCTCCAACAGCTCCCAGCAAAGCTGTGCCATGGCACAGAGAGGGAATGAGATCATTTTATTTGACTGTTCAGCTTAGGAAATTTAGTCATGAAGCAGGAATGAAAACTTGTGTCTACTCCAAGTCAAAATGCTCAATACAGCATGGCCATTTTTTTCCCCAGGGATAATCAGCTCTGATTTGTGGCCCATATGGAAGATGTATTGGTTTTCCATACACAGGATGAGTTATACATTTCATAAGCTAAGCTGTCCATATATTCAAAGTAATATGATATCATTCACTTACACTTAAGTTTCACAGTGCACCACCACGCATTTTGGGTATAAAACCATGCCATGAACACATTTTTAAATGCTTGGTCTTTATCAGAGCCCTGTCTGGAGCTATTGCCTTCCAGAGAATGATGCTCAGGGTGTTCTGCCACATCAGCTGCAAAACAGATGAATAAAACAGCCCAACCCTGCCTCAAGCACCAAGCCCTGGCAGTACTGTCCCTGGGGGAACAATCTGGTTTTGGGGCACTGGGATATGGGGCTGCAGAGTGCAGAAAAGCTGTGCTTTGTTTGTTGGATGGAGAAGGAGCCCCCTTAGCCCAGGATCTGCCTGACCCCGAGCTCAGACACCCTTTCCCAGACCTGCTGCTACCTCCCTGTTTAATCCAGGGGCAGGCACGTTGCAAACAGGCAGGAATTGAGTTCCCCAGATCATTACAAATGGACAAAGGGTATAAAAATATATAATTATTACTGGAGCATTGGCACTGGAGGGCAGGCACAGGCAGTGCCCACAGTGCTGGCCCCTCTGCTGCCCAGCTCTGGCCCTGGGCACAGAACCAAACACTCCCTTCCCAGGATCATGTTTCAGAAGCTGCCTAAACCACCGGGAAATAAATTCCCCTCCAAAGAAATCTCTGGTGTCACAGCTCCAGATTATCTGCTAGTGCAGGAGGCAGTGCTCAAATATTTTAAATGTATGGGCCATACGTTCTGGGAAATGTAACATACACAGAGAAAAAAACATTGCCTCCCATATGGGCTGGGAGAAGCTGCGGATTGCAGCACGCCGAGCCAGATGGCCACTAACTCAGTGCAGCTGAACAGGAATCTCTGGGCCAAACTCATCCCCAGCACAACCACCCCGAGCCCTGGAGGCTGATGGCATTGCTCAGCTCCTCAGTTTGACTCCTGCAAGGTGGGAGTTACGTGCCTGTGGGAGCCAGGTTGGGACAGACAGCTGGAATTGGGGTCTGCAGTTGTTATTCCTGCTGTGCTGTGGGCCTGTCCCCCCTCCCAGAGGTGCTGGAGCTCCTCTGGTTTTCTCATTTGCAGGCTGGGAATGGGAAGGTTTGAGGGAATTAGACAATAGGGTCAGAAGCACTTCATAGCACCAGAGCCATACCCATTCCATGGGTTGTCCCTCACTGGGGTGTTGGGTACCTGGGATTTGGGGCTGACCATGTCCTGGCCCCACCTCCTCAGTGCTGTGCCTCTGCTCTGTGCTGCTGGACACCAATCCTGCTGCTCTGCAATGGAGACACCAATCCTGCTGCTCTCCCCATGCAGGCACCAATCCTGCTGCTCTCCCCATGCAGGCACCAATCCTGCTGCTCTGCAATGGAGGCACCAATCCTGCTGCTCTCCCCATGCAGGCACCAATCCTGCTGCTCTCCCATGCAGGCACCAATCCTGCTGCTCTCCCCATGCAGGCACCAATCCTGCTGCTCTGCAATGGAGGCACCAATCCTGCTGCTCTCCAATGGAGGCACCAATCCTGCTGCTCTCCCCATGCAGGCACCAATCCTGCTGCTCTCCCCACTGAGGCACCAATCCTGCTGCTCTCCCCACTGAGGCACCAATCCTGCTGCTCTCCCCATGCAGGCACCAATCCTGCTGCTCTCCCCATGCAGGCACCAATCCTGCTGCTCTGCAATGGAGGCACCAATCCTGCTGCTCTCCAATGGAGGCACCAATCCTGCTGCTCTCCAATGGGGCACCAATCCTGCTGCTCTCCAATGCAGGCACCAATCCTGCTGCTCTCCAATGGAGGCACCAATCCTGCTGCTCTCCAATGGAGGCACCAATCCTGCTGCTCTCCCCATGCAGGCACCAATCCTGCTGCTCTCCCCATGCAGGCACCAATCCTGCTGCTCTCCCCACAGAGGCACCAATCCTGCTGCTCTGCAATGGAGGCACCAATCCTGCTGCTCTCCCCATGCAGGCACCAATCCTGCTGCTCCCCCCTGCTCCCCCTGGGGTACTGTCCTCATGAATCATGAGTCTGCAGCAGGGACACCAGATGGGCTCCAAATGAGTCATTTGGAGGAGGTGAAAGGAAAGCCAGACCTGCCACGCACTGAAACTGCTGTGACAATAAAAGGGCTGTGGACATAAATCACTCTGTTGTGACTGCAGTGATAATGGTTGTTGGGAACATGTTGGCTTGAGGAAAAAATGCCAGCTTCTCTGGGAAACCTGTTCCTTCATTAACACCCCTGCCTTAATGATGCTGAATTTAAACACAGCTCAGGGATGGAATGGGTCCCTTGATGCAGCACTGGGTGCCCAGGTCCCATCCCTGAGGTGCACAGGAGCTCAGGTGCTGCTGCAGAACCAAGTCCTGGGGTTTGGGACAGCCAGCACAGCCCATCAGCCCTGCCAGGAGCTGCTGCTCCAGCCAAGGGAAGGCAGGAGCTGTGATCACAGGAATAAAGAGAATTTATTTTGTGACACACAGCAGGTTATAGCCTGGCTATGGTGTGATTAGGGGGGCTCAGTGTCACCCCAGAGGGGAGACAGAGAAGGGAAAGGGAGATGCTGCAAGAGAGTCTGGCCACACAGATAATGAGGCACAAGCACAGCTTTCCTCATTGACCCAGCTCCATGATGGGAATTTATGGGATTTTATGGAGAATCCCAAAGATCTGCACCCTGGAACGCCCCTGAAATCCTGGAGAAGGGGGGATTGCTTAGGGCCCTGCTGGCAGAGGGAGCCCTGGCAGTGCCAGCCCCCACCACGGCTCTGCTGGCTCATCCCACACTGTTCCCATTCCTCCCCTGATCTCCAGGCTGCCCATGGGGCTCCTCTCAGCATCTCTGAGGAACCAGGGCTCCCCAGAGCTGCCCAAGGAGCTTCTGCAGCAGCCCCAGGGAAAGCAGAGGCTGGGACAGGCGCGGATCAGGGGCTCCAAAACGATGCAGACAAAAACATCCTGGCTAAAAAGTGATGATATCCTTCCTCCAGCTGACAAAATGGGAGCCATCTGCCTGTCCCAGAGCCCAGAGCCGAGCAGGTGTGTGGGGCAGGGCTGTTTGCACCCTCAGACACCCCAAAGCCCAGCCCTGCCTGACTCCTGCAGGGAAAACAGGGAGCAGAGGCACAGCCAGGCAGGATTTGTGTGCACCACATCTCCCACACGGGTAAGACAGAAAGGAAGAGGATTCTGAGCAGCAGAGAGAGGTACAGAGAGCTCTGAAATCCCCCTGGCTTCACTTCACCGAGGTCTATGTTTAACCAAGGCAGCTCCCTCCCTGCCAAATGCAAACATGATCCTCGGGGGAATAGCAGAGCAAAGAATTTGGATGAAGAAGCTTCAAAAAAAAAAAAAAAAAAAAAAAAAAAGAAGAGAGAGAGAGAAGAAAAAGGAAGACATCCAATAAATACTTAAGGGAACAACTGAAGAAGAGATTTCCAAAAATTCAGAAGCATAAGGGGTTGCTCTGAGGGGAGAGCCAGTCTGAGCATTTCCAGAGCTGCAGTTCCAGCCCTGTGCCCCAGTTCCATCCCTGGGATGCCCCTGCCTGCCCTGAGCCTCCCATGCCCAGGAAGTTTGGCTCCCATTTCCGAGCATCCCCAGAGGTCACCCACCAACAGAAAAGTCAGAAACCACCTCAGGACAAGTGCTGTGGTTAAAAAAAGACCAAATTCATTTTGAAGAAATCTGGAGGTCCTTCACCATGTGGTCCTGCCCTCCAGGCTGAGCAAACCACCAGGAATCCCCTGATGCCACCTTTGGGACAAGCCCCTGGGGACAGCAGATAAGCCAGGCTTAATTACATCTCTGTCTTCCTTTCTGGATTTTCTTGATTTTTCTGTCCCCCTGGTGCTGTGTGTCTGCAGCCACTGCAGCTCTCCCTGGCAGTGGGATGTGCTGGTGTCCTCCCCTACAGCCCCAGCGTGGGCTGAGCACTCCAGGGGCTTGGGAACAGCAACAGCCACCCCCAAGGCTCATCCTGCATCCCCCCAGTGACAGGGACAGAGGGGCACCAGCCCTGGGCTCTGAGCAAACAGGAGAGGCTGAGGAAAGGGAGCCTGGCCTTGCTTTAGCTCACCTGGCAGTGGGGTCACACTGCTTGGATATACAGGAAAAGGTTTTACAGAAAGGGGGATAAAGTTCTGGAATGTTCTGCCCGGGGAGGTGGGGGAGTCCCCATCCCTGGGTGTGTTCAACAGAGCCTGGATGTGGCTCTGGGGGCCAGGGTTTGGCTGAGGGGTTGGGGCTGGGTTGGACTCGATGGTCTTGAAAGGTCTCTGCCAACCCAGTGACTCTGTGGATTCTGTGGATTCTGTGGATTCTGTGGATTCTGTGGGGGTTTGGGGCACTAACCCTGCACCAGCCCTGGCTCTGCTGCCCCCAGGCTCCCCCCAGACCCCTCCTGCCTCCCTGAGCAGGCAGCACAGGCTGTGCAACACCTGCATTACATAAATGTTGCTGTTCCAGGATGGGTTTAGCTGCGTGGCCCGGTGAGTGAGGCACCAACATCCCAGCAGGGGAGGCAGGAAAGCCTCTCCTTGCTTCCCCCAGCAGGTTGGAGGAGCTGGGGAGGGGCCCAGCAGCTCCGTGCCTGCTCCCTCGGCAGGGCCAGCAGCAGGATGGGAAGGGAAGTTGGTTTTCAGGGCAGCTCCCTCCAGGTTCCTGGGTTTTCCAGATGGTTTGGCTGTTGGGGGATGCCTCTTGATGCCTTTCACAGAGAGAGCCCTCCCTGAAATATGGGAAATGGGAACTAATGCTAAAGCCAGAAAACAGATTGCAGGAGACTGAGAATACAGATGTGTCATGAAATCCAAGAGTGGCTTTTCCCCTTCCCCACTATGGTCCTGGGACTCCTTTTGTAGCCAGAATATTAATGTAAAACAAACCTTTCCCAAAAATGTCTGAAGTTCAGAGCCTCTTTCTGCAGAGGAAATTGCTAATTCAGTGCAGGGTAGAGCACAGGAAATGGGAGTCTGGAGGAAAACCAGGGGATTCCTGGGGAAGGCATCCCTGGATGAGCCAGGACCTCCAAAGGGATGTGCAGCACTGCAGATGGTTCCTGCAGGTCCCTTCCAGCTGAGCTGTCTTGCCCTATCCTGCCCTGTTTTATCTGACACCCCTGGAGCCAGCAGGGGTTTTATCACCACCCCCGGACCTTATTTTGCCCCCCCAGGCCTTGGAAAATCTCCATTTGCTGGAGCTGTTTCCAGGGAGACTGCCACTCCAGCAGGGAGGAGAAGCTGTGCTCCCTGCCTGCTTTAAACAAGAAAATCCATACATGGTAGGAAAGTTTGTAAAAGGCAGAACCATTTCGATCTCAGATAGAGTCAGCACGTGATGGAAAGAATTTCCCCACTGGCAGGGCAGGAGAATCAATTTAAGGTGTTTACACAATGCAAAGCTCCCAGTGTATAATTATCATTTTATAGTCAATCAATTGTAATTCTGATCCAGAGCACAGCACAGGAAAATTAGCATTCAGGAGCACCTTTGATAAATTAGTGAGGATTAGGGAGTCTGTGTTTGCAGAGATTTTGGTCTGGCACTAAGGGAGGATTTAAAAATGGCAAAGTTTTTGCCTCTGCAGCTGAATACACATGGGACTGAGGAATTTAAAGCTGTTTAGTTCTGGAAGAGAAGTAGGATTAAAGCTATGGAGAGGGCAAGGATCTATTCTGTATTTGATTAGGAGTTTTATGATGCAAAGGAGCTTTAGGGAACGCTTCAACTCTCCGTGCACAGGATTATACACACCACTGTATTAATTATTAGTATTAGAATAACACCTAAAAGCCCCAGCAGCCTGCAGAGCCCTCCTGCTCCATACATTTTGTGTTTGAGCCAAGCCCAGCTGAGGCAGCCCAGGATCTGAGCTGATCCCTGGGGTGAATTACCTTGAATCACCCCAGTGCAGCCACAAATCTTTCCCAAAGGAAATCTCAGACAGGGCTTGATGAGTGCTTCCAAAAAAAGACCTTCCCTACAGACCTGACATCATCACCATCCTCTGCCCAGATTCCTGCAGCAGCTCCTGACAGGGAATGCAGCATTTCTCCCTGCACAGGGACCACTTTGCCAAAAGCCAAAGCCCTGGAAAGGTTTGGTGGGGTCAGTCAGCCCTCGGTGACAGGGAAGGTGACAGAGATGCCCCCAGGAGCCCAGCACTGCCTGCCTGCCTCACCAGAGCTCAGGGGTGGAATCACTGCCAGAAAGCAGCAGAAAATCAATCCGGTGAAAAGAGATGTTTTTCCTGCCAGGGGAATGACTTGCCCAGCTCACAGACTGCACATGGAAAAACAGTTTCCAAAAGCTGAGGGTTGGGATGGCTCCTGGCAGGAGAATCACCCGGGAATTGGCAATGCCCCCCACACCCACTCGTCCACCTGCCCCTCCAAGGCTTTTCCTTGGGAACAGGAGGGATTTGGACAGCCCTGATCCCAGAGGAGCCGGGCAGTCACCGGGATTTCCTCCCCTGACCTGTCACACCACAAGCCTTTCCTAAAGTGCCTTTTAGCAGCACAATGAATCGACAAAAACGGATAGGGAGGGGGAAAAAAACCTGTAAAAAACCAGCAGCAAAAGGGGCCCAAGCAGCAGCAGCAGCAGCTGGGTGCAGGGACTGTGTGCCCAGCACTCCCTCCATCCTTGGGGAAGGCACTGGGGATGCAGGGAGGGCATGGATGGATGGACAACCCTGCTCTGTATGCACAGCCCAGCCTTCATCTGCACTGCCTTTCTCATGGAAATGCTGGGAGCCCAGCCTGGTGGCAATAATCTCCTCATTCTCTGCCATTTCCTCACGGGGGTAAAGATCATGGAGCATTAACACAGCGGATGTGCACTTTGAACCAGAAGCTGTTCCCTGGGCTATAAATCAGCGCCTGCCACTGCAGCACAATGGCTCTGAAATTAATTACCCTGTCTCTCTGCCAAAGGGAAAGGGCCCTGTGCTGCTGTGGATGCAGGAGCACAGCCCTGGGGTGGCTGGAGCCACGATTTTGGCCCCACATCTCCCTTAAAGCCTCTCCAGCCATTTGGCTGTACCTGGGATACTCTGCCCTGCTCCCTCCTCATCCCATGACACTGCTGGAGCTTTTTCTTTAAAAAAAAAACTGGCACAGCAGAGCTTGTACACAAGACCTTATCTCACATGAGACACAAGAAAGAAAAATGCAGTTGGTGCCCAATTCAGAGCATCTCCTGCTTGCCTTGCAGCTCCTTTGACCCAGTGCAAACTCCCATCAGTGCCAGGGCTGGCAGTGCCATCTGTCCATCTGCACATCCCACAGGGTGGCTGCTCCTCTGAGACAGGAGCTGACAGCATTGCTGCCTTTGGGAGCCAGAACAGCAACATTTATGTGAAAATGAGACCTGAAAACATTGGTGCTAATGGAAGGGAGAGGTTGTACAGCACAAATAAAACCCTGATCCAAGTGATGCAGAGTAAAATGGCAGCATCCATCAGCTCTGAGATGTTGGCTTGCAGAGCACAGGCTCTGGCTGTAAGTTTCACCACCATTACAAAAGGAAAAAGGGGAATTACAGCACTTTTTCAGCCTGGCTTCCTTTCTGCCTGTGCAACCCATCCCTCCCTGTACTAAAAGGACAAAGAAAGATGAACCCACCAACCAAAACCCAGGCCACAAGAAAGCAAGGCCATGTATTGAAGAGGTATTTACATTTTAGGAAGGAAAACTAAAAGTATTTCAAAGGAGCAACAGTTTTTAGCTGCTGCTGCTCTCTCCATCTCCACTGCAGCTTAATCAACAATACCCTGCATCCATCTGCACCTGGATGAAACCTCATCAGGCAATGCCTCTTGGGAACCACCGAAAATAAATGATATTTCCTTGGAAAATTAGGATAGGAAAGATGGAAAAACCTGAGAATGGAACCACCAAAAAAAAAAAAAAATTCCTTGGAAAATTAGGATAAGAAAGATGGAAAAGCCTGAGAATTCACCACAGCACAACCTGCCAGGACATGCCAGCACCAGCACTCCTCCATCAAAATACATCTTCAGGGCAATTCCCCCAGGAAAAACCTCTCTCCCTGTCATTTGCTCTCACAGCATTAATTATTTCTATCCTGACACTCCAGAACTGGGACAGAACCCAAAGCATGTTGGACTCTTGCAGGAGAATCTCTAATGGCTGTTTATAGCTGCTGTGTTAGAGTGAAAATAAAAACTCCTGTGCTCAGCAAGGCGAGGAACAGCTCGCCCCTACAGTGCCAATTTTAGCTCCCCAAGGTACAGCAGCACTCAGAGGCAGAGCCTGGGGAAGGGCCCGCTTGGCACCCATGGAGAATATTGATACTGGGGGAGAAAGAAAGAAAAATTCAACTTTTCATCCATGGAGAGTTGATATTGGGGGAGAGAGAAAGAAAAAGTGTAATTATAGGACACAAAATAAAACTAAGTGGACACTGGAACCCCCAAGGTAAAAGAAGGGCAGTTTAATTTCTGACTCCAACATTTCTAGATTTCCAAAAGTGCCAGTGGATTGGAGGGTGACAGTGCCACCTCTCCAATGACACTGGACAAACCAACAGTCCATCAAATTTCTCCTTCTCCAGAAAAGAATGCAAAACAATAATTATTTACAGAAAAATGTGTGTGAGAAAGTTCATTACTGTAAACATCAGAAGGTTTGGAAGAACTTAGAAGAACAGGGTGACAGACAAAGTCCACTTGTCACCCATGGAGAAAGAGAGAAAGAAAAATCCACTTTTCATCCATGGAGAACTGACATTGGGAGGAGAGAGAGAAAATTTCCACTTTTCATTCATAGAGAGCTGATATTGTGGGAGAAAGAAAGAAAAAATCCACTTTTCATCCATGGAGAACTGATATTGGTGGGGAGGGAAAGGAAAAGCCCTGCCCGTCTGTGGGGATGCTGTGGCTGTTAGCAGAGCATCTTCACTAAAACCACCTTTTGTTTAAACTAAACAAGTTTAGTTTTCTTTTCTTTTCTGTCTTCTTTTCACTCCTGGTCACACATCCTTTGGTGACCTGAGCTGATGTGATCACTTCATGAATCACTTGGTGCTCTGAGGGTAAATTAGACCCAAAAGGAAAAATCCTCCCTCACCACTGAGCTGGTCTGGCTGATCCACCCAGGTCCCTTCCAGCTTGAGATATTCTATGATTCTAGAAGGGTTCTTGCTGCTGGAAGCATTTTTGGGGTCCAGAGGAGCTTCCCAGAGCCTGTGTCCCCCCCACATGGGACATCCAGGCTGTGCTGTCCCTGTCCTGCACCCCAGAGCAGCTCCAGACAGCAGAGCAGGAAAAGAACATTTTTAATTAAGTGATTTTGGCTGAAGTTTTTATAACCCAAAGGCCCCAGAACAAGAACAAAAGCTTCCTTTCAGGCAAAATAAATGTTTGATGAGGTATTTAATCAAAATCAGCACAACTTTGAGGGAAGGGAGGAGGAATTGTGCCAAGAGGGTGCGTTGCTGAGGTTTGGAGGACAGCAGGTCCCCTCCTGCTCAGGTCACTCAGGACCATCAGGAAAACCTCCCCCAGCTGTCCTGCAGCTCCCACCCTAAAATCCTGGTTTAACAAGGGGCAAATGATCAAAAGCTGGGCTCTGCTCAGGTATGCAGAGAGAGCAGGGAGGCTCCCTCACCTCCCCAAAGCAAAGCTGCTCCTCCTAAACCCCAGCTCAGCAGAGGAGGGCAGGGAGCTGGCTGGGCTTGGAGGGACCTCACACTCTCCATCCCTGCACAGGAAGCTCTGGGCCCCTCATCCTCCTCAGCAAGTGACCCATGCAAGCATCCCCTCCCAAAACCCTGTATCAAAGACCTGCCTTGAATACATATATATATATATATGTATCTATATTACAATTTTTTTTTCTTCTAATAATAAAACATTTAGTTCTAGGTCACTAAGCAGAGGAGATGGAAGATGAAAGGGAGAGCTGCTCTGATCTCTTTTGCAGCTTTTTATAGAGGAATGTTCTGCTTAACTGCCTTGCTGAAAAAAAAAAAAATAAAATCCCTGCCCGCAGTACAAATGGGGAACTGGCCCTGAGCCAAGGCTGCCCGGCTCCAACCTGCTGGAATTGTCAGCTCGGGGCTCACTGGGAGCCAGAGGGAGGTGGTGATTCACAGGATGGGTGCAAAGGCCCTTTCCCCCTGCTGGATATTCACAGGAGAGCTGAGCCAGCCCCAAAACCTCCACAGCAGGGGCAGAGGCTGAGCTGGGCAGTGCCTGCACAGCCAAAATCATCCAGCACAGCCAAAATCAATCATCCAGCACGGCCAAAATCCCCCTGCACGGCCAAAATCATCCTGCACGGCCAAAATCATCCTGCACGGCCAAAATCATCCCGCACGGCCAAAATCATCCCGCACGGCCAAAATCATCCTGCATGGCCAAAATCCCCCTGCACGGCCAAAATCCTCCAGCAGGGCCAAAATCATCCTGCACGGCCAAAATCCTCCTGCACGGCCAAAATCCTCCAGCAGGGCCAAAATCATCCTGCACGGCCAAAATCAATCATCCAGCATGGCCAAAATCATCCTGCACGGCCAAAATCAATCATCCAGCATGGCCAAAATCATCCTGCACGGCCAAAATCCTCCTGCACGGCCAAAATCCTCCTGCACGGCCAAAATCCTCCTGCACGGCCAAAATCAATCATCCAGCATGGCCAAAATCATCCTGCACGGCCAAAATCAATCATCCAGCATGGCCAAAATCATCCTGCACGGCCAAAATCCTCCTGCACGGCCAAAATCCTCCTGCACGGCCAAAATCAATCATCCAGCACGGCTAAAATCAATCATCCAGCACGGCCAAAATCATCCCGCACGGCCAAAATCATCCAGCACGGCCAAAATCATCCAGCACGGCCAAAATCATCCTGCACGGCCAAAATCCCCCTGCACGGCCAAAATCAATCATCCAGCACAGCCAAAATCATCCTGCACGGCCAAAATCATCCTGCACAGCCAAAATCCCCCTGCACGGCCAAAATCCCCCTGCACGGCCAAAATCCCCCTGCACGGCCAAAATCCCCCTGCACGGCCAAAATCATCCAGCACGGCCAAAATCATCCTGCACGGCCAAAATCATCCTGCACGGCCAAAATCATCCAGCACGGCCAAAATCATCCAGCACGGCCAAAATCATCCTGCACAGCCAAAATCCCCCTGCACGGCCAAAATCCCCCTGCACGGCCAAAATCCCCCTGCACGGCCAAAATCCCCCTGCACGGCCAAAATCCCCCTGCACGGCCAAAATCCCCCTGCACGGCCAAAATCATCCAGCACGGCCAAAATCATCCTGCACGGCCAAAATCATCCTGCACGGCCAAAATCATCCAGCACGGCCAAAATCATCCAGCACGGCCAAAATTATCCCGCACGGCCAAAATCATCCCGCACGGCCAAAATCATCCAGCACGGCCAAAATCATCCTGCACGGCCAAAATCATCCTGCACGGCCAAAATCATCCTGCACGGCCAAAATCAATCATCCAGCACGGCCAAAATCATCCAGCATGGCCAAAATCATCCCGCACCGCCAAAATCCCCCTGCATGGCCAAAATCATCCTGCACGGCCAAAATCCATCATCCAGCACGGCCAAAATCATCCAGCACAGCCAAAATCATCCAGCACGACCAAAATCAATCATCCTGCATGGCCAAAATCATCCCGCACGGCCAAAATCCCCCTGCACGGCCAAAATCATCCAGCACGGCCAAAATCAATCATCCAGCACGGCCAAAATCATCCAGCACGGCCAAAATCCCCCTGCACGGCCCTTCTCCATGCCCTGATCCACCCAAAAACCAGCCCAGGCTTTCAGGGACACACACCTCCCTTCTCACATCAGTTACTGAGATTGGAACATTGAGATTGGAAACATTGAGATTGGAAAAATCCTCCAGGATGATCAAATCCCTAAAGCACAGCCCTAAGCACACACCTGTGTGGTTTTTGAGCACTTCCAGGGGTGGCCCCCTTGCTCTGCTCCAAGTCTCAGTGGTATTTTGGGAATAACTCTGGAACAATAAAGGGAGAGAGAGTACAAAGGCAGTGCTGGTATTTGGCTGGATTGAACAGAAAATGAATTTAAACCACTGGAAGTTCATACACTCCTATAGCAACATGCAGTAAAGCTTTACACACATCGATTTAGGGGGGAAAAAAGCAGTTTGCTTATTTTTTATTCAGCATTGTGAACCAATAAGAGAGCAAAGCCCAAGTCATTACTGAAAAGCTGGCGCTCACGTAAGCCTTACAGAAAATGTCTGTCTCCTGCCTTGATAGCCATAACAAAAATGATTAATAATCTGCTGCAGACACTTATAATTGCCATAGCTTCCTCTTGTGAATTTAAATAGCTTTCTTGAATTACTGCCTTTGACATAATCAATAAAGCTGAGTTATTGCTTTATCAGCCAGGTCTCTGTGGCAGGGGAGGAGCAGAAACCTGGGGAGACAAAATCCCTCCAAAAATCCAAAGCCAGGGGGTTTGTCCCCAGCAGGGCTGGGCCACAGTGGCCCCAAAGCCCCTCCAGGTTTATTTATATCCCTTTAGACAGACCTGACAGCGAGCTGGAGGCAGAATGGGAACCCCTCACAGCCCAGCAGCAAACATTTAATGACTGCTGTAAACCCAACAACATGTTTAACTTCTCCCATTCCCTGTAAAAGGGCTCCTACTTAGCCTGAGAGGACTCTGAAGTTAAACACAGGGTTTCCTGACATGCCAGGGGGACACAGGGACAGTTTCCAGGCCAGGATTTCCATCCCCTTGGTGTGGAATAGGGTGTGAGTCTGTCCCAGGGTGACCCACGCCAGCAGCACAGGGAGGTGACTTTTCCCTGCCACCCAAATTCAACTTTTCACCACAGCTAGGTAAGGACAAATATTGTCTTTTCAAGTTCCAGATAAAACTCAGAAATTTATAGATTCCCCCCTCCCCTAAAGAAAAAAATTATTATTATTATTATTATTATTATTATTATTATTTCTAACAAGCAGAAAAAAAGCAAGAACGCTTTTTGAGCTCTCGGGAAATTGATTTGGCAAAACCCTGCTTTAATTCAATACCTGTCACAGACGTATTTTCTGAAAACTCTTTTGCTAGGATTTTTTCTCCTGAGAAGCCTCAGAGGAAAAGAAAGACAATAATTATCTGCTGCTGGGGAATGCAACAGGTGCATCTTTGATTGGGCTCGTGTGGTTGTTTCTAATTAATGGCCAATCACAGCCCAGCTGTGTTGGGACTCTGGTCAGTCACAAGATTTTATTATCATTCCTTTCCTTTCAAGCCTTCTGATGAAATTCTTCTATTCTTTTAGTATAGTTTTAGTATATAATTTTCTTTTAATATAATATATATTATAAATAATAAATTATTTACTATAAAATAATATAATAAATTAATATAATAAATTAATATAACATAATAAATTAATATAATGTAATGTAATATAATAAATTAATATAACGTAACCTAATATAGTATGTAAATAATATAATAATATTTATTATAAAATAATAAATCAGCCTCCTGAAACATGGAGTCAAGATTCTCATCTCTTCCTTCATCCTGGGACCCTCAAACACCACCACAAATACCCTTCCACAAGAGCTTCAAAGACTAAAGAGAAGCATTCCAAAGCCACCAGTTCAATCACTCTGGGGCAGAGCAGGCAGCCCCAAGGAGATGCTTCCCCCTGTCCCATCCCTGTCCCTGTCCCAGCCCTGCTCCTCCCCTGCCTGCAGAGGGGCTCAGGATGGGGGGAGCAGCCCCAACGCTGCTTTCTGCTGGGCAAGATCCATAAAAATGAGCTCAGAGTCACCTCCCTGAGGCCAGCAGTGCCTGGGGAGAAGTGGTCTCACAGAAGAGAGAGGTTTCTGTTTTTCAGGCCAAACTAAATGTTGGCTTTTCATTAATTGGGTGTTTTTTTAGAGCTCTTATCTCTTTCCTTGACTGGAGATGGAAACATCCATGCTGGTGAGAACCCAGTTTCAAATTTGGCTGCCCATCACACACAGATAATGCATTGACAAGATTTTCTTGGTCAGATAAAGGGATTTTGCTTGTTTTCAAATTCATGCCTTTGATAGATTCTTTGAAGTGCAAAATATTTCCTTTCAATAAACGCTGCACCATATTAACATTAAACTATTTTTTTCCCTCTATGAGAATTCCCTGCTAGGTCTGCCCAGAAAGCAAAAAAACACCCCCAAAATTAGGGGAAAAAAAAAAAATCCCCTGAGGTTAACAAGGACTTCCCATAACTCACAGTGAGGCTGTGCCCTAATGGAGATGGATGAGTCACAGGTGGGGCTGCTCTGAGAAAATCCCATTTTTCATCTTGATAGCACCTTTTAACAGGAGCTCTCCAAGTGCTTGAAAACCCTTTAGTGCTGCTTCCCAGGCTGGGGCATGGAGGGAAATTCCCCTGGAGGGGATGGATCAGGGCAAGCCTTGGGGTTTTGTTTTCCCTCTGGTGCCACAACAGGAGCTCACACCGTGCTCTAACATCAGCGTCCTGGACCTGCCTTGCCCTGCCCGTGAGTAAAGAAATCCCCAGGCTTTCCTGGGATACCAAAAAACCCACCAAAAAAAAAAAAAAAACAAAACCAAAACCACAAAAAAAACCCCAAACAAACAAAAAAACCCCAAACCAAACCAAAAAAAAAAAAAAAAAAAAAACCAAAAAATCCACAAACATCAACACCCACAAAACAAACCAAAAAAAGAGAAAACAAACAAAACCCCCCAAAACAAACAAAAAACCCCACAAACAACCCCTCCTCAAAAACAAACAAAAAACTCCAAAAAAACCAAACCAAAAAAACCCCCCAAAAAGTCAAACCAAAACAAAAAAAATCCAAACAAAAAGCCCCCACCAAGTAATAAAGCAAAACAAAAAAAAAGCAAAAAAACCCCCAAAAATAAAAAAAAATCCACAAAAAATCAATCAAACAAAACAAAACAAAAAAAAAACAAAACCCCCCAAAAATAAAAAAATTCTGCAAAAAATAAATCAAAACAAAAAAAACCCCAAACAAACAAAAAAAAACCAACCCCCAAAAAAACCCCAAAAAACAAACAAAAACCCCCAAAATATAAAAAAATCCTCAACCAAAAATACACACAAAAAAAATCCTAAACAAAACAAAACCAAAAGCCCCCACAACAAAATAAAAACACCTCACTACTGTTTTGCTTCATCTGTGCTCTCAGCACCGTGGAGGAGCCAGCACAACAAATATTTCCCACTGGATCATTTCTTTCTGAAGAGATAAATGAGCAAAATCTTGTTAAATTGAAGACCAGATACAAGCATAAAGTAGGATTTTCCTGTCTAGGAAAAAAAAGAAATGTTCCTTTTTCTTGACTAACCAAAGTGTGCAGCATCTTTTCTTGTCACCTTAATTCCCCAGTGGCTCCCAGCACACTCCTTGCACAGCAGGAGAGCACCCACCACATCTCTGGGGGAGAAAAGGGGATTAACACAGGTAATTAAACCCCAGTTTTAGTGGAAACCTTGCCTTAATTTAATCAGCAGCAGGGATGTGGCACCAGTGACACGTTAAGGTAATGTAGGGGCACAGCTCTGCTGGAAATTGGGGGGATTGAAACGAGGGGTGAGCAGTGGGATTGCTGGGGAGAGGCTCAGCAGCTGCCCGGGGGTTTGGGAGTGCCCATGGATGGAACACGAGGCTGAATTTAGGAGCATCAATTGGGGGAAAAGTGGATTTATTCTCTCACACAGGGGGGGTTAAGGAGTGGCACAAAAATGGGGCGTGAAAGGGACATCAAATGCCAGCTCCTGTGAGATTTGGGCTCCATCAGAGGCAGATGTCATAGAATTATTGAGTGGTTTGTGTTGGAAGGGACCTTAAAATTCTTTTTGTCTCACCCATCTATGGCAGGGACACCTCCCACTGTCCCAGGTGCTCCCAGCCCTGTCCAGCCTGGCCTGGGCACTGCCAGGGATCCAGGGCCTGCCCACCCTCTGAATAAGGAATTCCTTCTTAACATCTGATATAAATCTTCCCTCTTAGTTTAAAACCACTTCCCATTACCCAGCCATACAAAAAGCTGCTCTCCCTGTTCCCTTTTACACACAGAGAGGAGATGACCAGACTGCAGAGCTGCCAAACCCCAAACACAGCCTTGGTTTGGTGAGCACGACTGCAAGCAGCTCCTGCGTTCCCAACACAGCCTCAGAAAATCTCAGGAAATTAAGAAAAATAAAGATTCTCTTGCAGCAGCAGCAGGAGGACACGTTCCTGCACTGGCCCTGCAGCTCTGACACCTTCCCCAAGGGATAAAACAGAGATGAAGTTCCCATGCCCAGCCCAAATGATGGTGTGCTTCTGGGGACAGGGAGAAAAGCAACCTGGAGATGCCTGGCAAGGGGAGATGCTCTCAGAGCTGCTGTGCAGAGCTGGGCTGGACCCTGCTCCTGAACCCCCTCATCCAGGTAAGGCTCACCCTCACCCTGGGCACTCTTCCTACCCCCACACCATAACCTTGTGGGTTTTCCTTTCCACACTAAAATGATTTAAAAAGCAGAGGGGCCAGCTCCTGCTCTCCCCTGCACAAAGGAAATTCCTGTCTGTCTCTCTGGGGCTTTGCTTTATCCCTGCATCCGTGCTGGAGCTGCTCCCACCACCACTCTTTAATAGTTTTTGACTCTTACTTCCTCCAGCTCCTCATTCAGCTGCTTCAATCACCAAATTTCACCATTTCCTGAGAGCAGCAACAACAGCAAACAATCAAAAACTCCATTAATGCTGGAAAGAATCCTATGGAAGGGCTGCAGCTCTGGGACTCGGCTGTGGGACAGAGCAGAAGCAGCTCCTGCCTGGTGACTGCCACCTCCCAAGGGCTCATCTGCAATGGGGCAGCTCCTCCAGCAAATACCCACAGAACTATTGATTTATTTATATTTAAAGGAATCCACTTAAAGGCAGCATCTAGTAGAACCAAGAGATTTTTGACAAGAACCAGTTTCTGTTTCTTGGCTCTTGTGTGAAGCTTGTGGAGAAACTGAAGATGTTACCTGCTATATTAGGCATGATATGCAGCTTTAAGGGCCAAAACCCACATATCTGCCCTTCAGCTGCCTCACCCACCCATGCTCCCAGCTCTTAAATTATTTGCTCCCTTTAATGCTTTTATGTGAGCAGGTTTTCAGGCATGGCAGAAATCCACCACGAGCAAAGAGAAGGAGGCAGGGTGAACAGACACGTTTTCTAAACCCAGCAGAACCTTGCTTGCAGGTCAAGATAAACAGGCACCACACACAGAGAGAGCCAAGAGATGAATCCCTGGCTTCCCACAGCTTTGGGATCTGCCCTGCTGCAGGGGCATGACTGACACCCCAAATCCATGCCAATGCTGGGGAGCACACTAACCCGCAGATCTCTGCAGGAACAGCTCTCATGATACACCAAAAGCCAGCCACCCAAAACAAAGGCAATAAAAGCTTTTTGATTCCCACAGAAAAGAAAAATTCAGCATTTGGATGAGCCTCCCTCAGGCCACCCTGTCCCAGGAGGGAGGAGCAGCCCCTGCCAGGGCTTGCACCGATTAATGGGGAGTGGAAATACAAATTGTTGAAGCAGCAGCCGAGGGAACGCCGTCCATCTCCCCCAGCACCCGGGGCTCCAGGCTGACAAGAGCTTAATTGCAGCTGTGGGGAGAGAGGAGCCTGTGAGCTGAGCATCCCTGGGGCATCTTCCCCTGCTTGTTTAACAATCTGCACGTTCCCAGGCCCAGGGAACACCTCTGCATCCAGGGGAAGGAAAGGAGGAGCTCTCCCAGCTCCAGCAGGGCTCCCCCAAAGCCCCTGTGCCATGCAGAAGGGTTTTCCCACCCTGAGCATCTCTACTTTGCAGCACTTCCCTGTCACAGACATCTTTTATGAAAAATCCTCTCCTTAGGATTCTTCCTCCCGAGAAGCCGAGAGGCCTCAGGAACAAAAACAAACAATGGTTATCTGCTGCTGTGGAATGCAACAGGTGCATCTGGGATTGGGCTCATGTGGTTGTTTCTAATTAATGGCCAATCACAGTCCAGCTGGCTCAGACTTTCTGTCCGAGCCACAAGCCTTTGTTATCATTCTTTCTTTTTCTACTCTTAGCCAGCCTTCTGATGAAATCCTTTCTTCTATTCTTTTAGTATAGTTTTAATATAATGTATATCATAAAATAATAAATCAGCCTTCTGAAACATGGAGTCAGATCCTTGTCTCTTCCCTCATCCTGGGACCTCTGTGAACACTGTCACACTTCCCTGTGGTGTTTTTGGCAGGCATTGAGCCAAGAGCATCACTGCTGTGTCCCACCAGCAGTTTGGTACTTTGGGTCATCCCCCAAGAGCCCTGGAATGCTCCAGGCTGGGCTGGACAGGGCTTTGAACACCCTGGTCCAGCAGGTGCCATCCCTGCCCATGCCAGGGGGGTGGAACTCGATTTTTAGGGTCCATTCCAGTCCAGACTGTCTGGATCCCACCATCCCATCCCAGCCCTGCTCCCATCCCCGTGGGCATCCCTCCCTCCCAGCTGCACAGCCAAGGAGGGGAATTAAACCATGCAAGATGCATCAGTGATTTAACAGGGGGAAGGAAAGGGCTGCAGATAAACCTTAATGACAGAAATGTAACCTATAATTAACAGCTAACATGCAGGGAAGATGGCCCTCAGATGGAGCCCTTGCTAGCAAGGAGAAATGTGGTCATTTATATTCCATGTGGGTCCAGGAGCAGGCAAGGCAGCTCCCACCCACACTGCATGTGTAAATAAGGGCTCCTTCAAATGAGGGGAGGAATTTACAGCAAACAACACTCTGTGTGCTTGCTCAAGTATCTTATGTTTAAATAATAGGAGCTAAGTGATGCATTTCTGCCCAGGCACTAATCACTTCCAGGGGCCTGCAGCTCTGTTTGGGAAATTGCCTTCTTCAATCATTCAGGACCATCCATGGCTTCTCTGGACTCAGAGCTGCTCATTATTTGCCTCAGTGCTCTGCTTATTCCCACATGGATTTTTGGGGTAAAAAAAAAATCAGGATTGGGGGTTTAAGAGCCCCACAGATCTGGGCAGCTCTCAGCATTCCCTGCCACAGCACTGTCAGAGCCCAGGACATCCCTCTGGCTGCCCTGGAGGGCTCAGAGACCCTGGCACAGAGCCCATGACCCCTGTGCCTTTGATTTTGACCCATGGAAAAAATTACCAACCTTATATGAGGATTTACAAGCCACGGAAGTTTGAGTAGAATGATAGCTAGTTTGTCACAGGGTGAAAAGCAGAATTTTGGGGGTCCTTAGAATGGGGGATCAGGGTCACAAGATGGACAGATTTGGGCATGCCTTGTCCTTCTTTCTCCTCCTTCCTAGCCTCCATCTTCTGGGTGATGGTGGCACTTTTGGATTGGTTTAGGGTAGAAATAGACTGTCTAACATAGGTGATAGGTACTGGAAAATTGTAAATAAAAAGACACCACCACCCTGAGGATGGGCAGTGTGCCACTGGACAGACCTCAGCAGGCCAGGGAAAGAACGATAGAGATAACAGCAAATAAACAACTTGAAAAGCAGAAGAGAAGAATCCTGACTCCTTCTTGGGTTGCCAGGCTGGGAAATGAGACTCTGACACATCTCGGGGTCAGCCAGGAGCACAGAGACCCCCGAGAGAACTCTGGGAGGGAGGAGAGCCAGGAGACCCCAAAATGAACCAAACCAAGCCAGGAGACCCCAAAACAAACCAAACCAGCCCAGTGCCACCTGCTGCCACCCCTGCCAGCCTGGCACAGCCCCCAGCCCGGGCAGGAACAAAGAGCAGAGCAGTTTCCAGCAGGTGCAGCAGGGTCTGTGCCCTGCCAGCACCCCCAGGGCTGCCCCTGCCAACCCAAACATGATTTTAACTGCAAACCCCAGCCTGTAATCCGTGCCACGGCTGGAGACCAGCGGGGTTTTACAACCAAAGCTGGAAAATAAAAGCCCAACACTTGGTTTTAATGCAGCACAGCTCCACCCTAGCCAGGTGAGAGGGGAAGTCCTTCCCTGGGGATCACCTGGAGGTGGCAGGTCCTGGAGCCACCAGCCAGGGGGTGGAGAGGACACCAAACCCACACAAGCTGTTAAGGCTGTTGTGCTTTTCCAGCTGCTAAAATTTCAAGTAGGCATTAAATATCTTATTGAGACTATCAGCACATACAATTTGTGGTCATTAAATGCATTTCCTTTATGTTTCCCCGAGGCTAGAACAAACCTTATTTTCAGCTCATTTGCAAGAAAACCCTCTGAAGACTATAATTTACCTGCTACCAACACCATAAATCTTTAAAATTAGTTACTTAACTGTTTGCTAATGATCATGGATGTGTTCACTAATACAGCTACTTTTCAATTAGCTCTTGAGAAGAAATTTGAGCAGAGAGGAATGCTTGGATTTTTTAAATGTGGGTTAATGCTATCCCAAGATAACTGAGACTAAAGGTCTCATACTCCTTGCCACTCCAAACCCAGCAGTTTGGGGACAATGACCCCATCCAGGCTTGGGCAGAGCTGGATTCAGGCTCATTTCAGCACACACAGCTGCACCAGAGCAGCAAATAACCCCAGGAATTCAGGAAAAAGCAGGATACCCCACTCTGGGCAGGCAGATGGGAGTGCAAACAGCAGCTGGGGCCAGCAGCAGGAGGACATGGAAACAGCAGTGGGACCAACAGAGCTCCCCTGAGCTGTAATTTCCCTGCATCCCTCCCTTCCCTCATCCCCTCCAGAGCTGGCTCCACATTGTTAAGCTCCCCTCCTGCACAGGGCACCAGTTCTGCCTGAATTCCCACATTCATTCTTAATTACCTCATGAAGAAGTCAGATATATTGACTGCCACCTGTTCAATACATAATTCATGTGCCAGGAGAAGCAATTTCCCAAAGTTCACCTTGCTGGATCCTTGCAGGGGAAGGCAGGGCAGGTTTTTTCCTGGGTGTCAGCACTCGGATGCTGCTGGCAGAGATGGATCCCTGCACATGCCACAGGGGCAGTGGATTTCCAATCCCTGCTGCAAAACACGGGGGCTACAAATATCAGCACTGGGAGGCATTTTGCAAGGCAGACATTTTAATTTAAATCAATGAGTTATTGATTCATTTTTCATGCAGGAAGGAGAGCTCAGTGTGTATTTCTGCCACTCGATCTGTGCTTCTGATGACCTCAGGCATACAGTATAAACCTGATGTAAAATATTTCCTTTCCTAATAGGGAAGCTTTTATGGCCTTGGACCTGAGTGAGCAGAAAGTCATCTGGGAAAGGATGCCTGACTAGGAAACCATGGCAAGGAAAGTAATTAATGTTTAGCACATACTCTCAAATTAGCCTATCCCTGAATAGGAAGGAAATGAATCACGAGCTGAACTTTTATATAGCCTCAGGGTCTTCTCAGACACTTACAAAATTTCCTGGTGCACAGGAGCTGATAAGGGGCTCAGATCCCCACACCTACAGCCTTGGGAGGGAGCAGAATGCAGCCAGGAGGGAGAGACCTGTCTGCTTTTGGGAAGCTGCCCTATGCCCAGGGTCTGCTTTTGGGAATAGGGAAGCTGGATGGGGATTTTTTAGGGGAATATCTTCATTAGGAAGTTAAGCACCACAAGGAAAGCTGGCTTTCCTGTGACACTTGAGAGCACAATCCCTCTGCAATTAAAAAAATTACCATGATTTCATTGATCCTGGACACTTCCTGATGGGAACCAGCCCCACACCCACCAGAGGCAGTGTCTGTGTTCCAGGCAGGGTCCCCTGGCATGTCCAGCTGCACAGGGCAGGATGGGGAGCTGGCACCTTGCCCTGGCAATGCAGAGAGGGAGAGAGCTCTGCCTGCAACACTGTCTGCCTGCAGCAGGAGCACTGCAGGTTAAAACATCCCCTTTCCAGCCATTTTGCTCTCTTCTGAGATGATTCCCCAGCAATGGCTCTTTGGTCTCCACAAGCTCATGCTAAAGCCATCACCCAGCACTGGCACCCAGCTGAAATGTCACAGGGGTGAGGATGTCCAGCCAAGGAACAATTCACCACAGCCTCCAAAGACCTTGTCTGCCTGCCAGTGTTGTGAGGGCTCCCAGGATGAGGTGAGAGATGAGAATTTGACTCCAAGTTCTCAGAAGGCTTATATTATATATATTATATAATACATATTATAGAATAAATATTATATTTTATATATTGTATATATTATAATATATAGTATATAACATATATTTTATATATAATATATAATATACAATATATATTATATATTATATTGTTTTTATTATTTTTATTATTTTCATTATATTATATGAAAATTATATACTAAAACTATACTAAAGAAAGAGAAAGGAGACATCATAAGGCTTAAACAAGAGTGGTAATAAAAACTCATGACTGACCAGAGAGTCTGACACAGCTGGACTGGGATTGGAGATTAACTAAAAAACAATTCACATGGAACCAATCAAAGATGCACCTGCCACATTCCAAAGCAGCAAACACAGGGAGAAGTGATCAGATAATTATTGTTTACATTTCTTTTCTGAGACTTCTCAGGAGAAAAAATTCTGGTGAAGGGATTTTTCAGAAAATATCATGGTATCAGAATATCAGAAACCTGCACATGCACTGGGAAGAGCAGCAGGGCAGCCTGGCTGTGCAGTGAGCTCTGCAGGGAAGTGGTTTTCCACAGATTTCCAGGAGATACCAGCAGCTCCTGCCCTCTCTGTGTAATTGCATTCTTTGAAGTCTGGCTCATAAAGCAGCAACAACAAAAATCACTTTCATGTCTCCAATAAAGCAGAACTATAAAATCACGAGCCAGCTCGCAGGGAAAGCTGACCTGGGCGAGTCAGGAGCAGCAGGGATGGGGATGGGGGCTGAGCCCAGGACAGGCAGGACATGGAGAGAGCAGCAGCCAAAAGAGCCTGAGGGCAGGGCTGAGCTGGGCCAGCACCAACCCTGCCCTAGGGACGTGGCAGTGGCAATTTTTGCAACGCCCCTTTTGAGAAATACCTTGGTTTAGCCCCAAAAGAGGCACCCACATCCCACCTTTGGGGGTGTGCAGCTCAGCTGCCTCCTACCACAGCCCATGTGGTGCATCTGGGAGCACCAGGATCAGCCCTTCCTGCTGCACCAGAGGGGTCTGAACCAGCCCAGCAACCCTTCTGCCCTCTCTGTTCCAGCCTTTGGGGACAGGATTGCTTTCCCCCAGGTGTTGAGCATCACCTCAGCACCCCTCTGCAGGAGCAGGCTGCCACCACTGTGACAGAAATGCAGAAAATTCTCTATTCCTCAGCACAGCATCCCAGAACCAGCCCCCTCACACCACCCAGGACACTGCCTGTCCTTTATTCACCCCCAAATCCTTTTTCCACAGAGAGGAATAAGGTCTGGGGAAATATTTTCCCCAGCTGCCTGATGAGAGATATCAACAATGCAGTCCTGAAAGAATCCCTAATGCAAAATCTGTGCTCTTCCAGGGAGCTGCTGCTGCCAGGTGTTAATCAAGGCTTTTTGGGGAAGGAGACACCACATCAAGGGCAGTTTTCTCCCCAGAGCAGAGCAGCAAACAGACACCAGGAGGTTTTTGCAGGTGGAAAGGAAGAGCTCCCAAACATGATCTGGGTAATCATTTCTGGGATGTTTGTAGAGGAAACCCTTCTGGTAATATGAAATGATAAATTATGTGCCAATAAGTGGCTCAGCACCCAGGCAGCCCCAGCCAGGTGTTAATCAAGGCTTTTTGGGGAAGCACACATCACATCAAGGGCAGTTTTCCCCCCCAGCACCAGGGCAGAGCAGCAAACAGACACCAGGTGGTTTTTTGCTGGTGAAGCTCCCAAACATTACCCGGGCAATCATTTCTGGGATGTTTGCAGAAGAAACCCTTCTGGTAATAAGAAATGATAAATTAGGTGCCAATAAGTGTCTCAGCAGCGATCAGAAGGCATTTCAGAGACGAGCAGGAGATGGGGCCAGCCCTGACAGTGACAAATGGGAGTGCGGGCAGACGGAGCGCCCTTCCCGGGGAGGCGCTGGGGAAATGCCGAGTGTCAGCGTTTACAAATGAAACCTGCACTTCCAAACCTGCCAGGGGGGCAGCAGCACATCCCTCTGAGTCACTCGGAGGGTTCACAGCCGGCTCTCTCCGAAATTAGGCTGGCTCCGGGCTCATTTGCAGAGGAAAATGCAAGAGCCGCATTTGTCATGCACCAGTGTCCCCAGCTGGCAGCAGGGCTCTGCTTTTTAACCCTCTGATTTCCTCTTCCCACAGGGGATGCTTTGGGCAATGCTTTCTGACTCACGCCCTGACATGGAGGATTTCGGCTGCTAAAGGATATTAATAGATTTAGGGCTAAAAAAGACATTTCAAGGCCAAAGCTCAGAACACTGCTCCCACTGAAAGGCAGCCAGGGATCAGCCCCAGGTCCCATCCCTGGCAGAGAACAGGGGCACATCTCACTGTGGGAAACTTCAGCGTGGTGATTAGACAAGGGAAAGCAAGAAAAGGGAACCCAGGCTGTGCTGCTTGAGGATTGCAGGAAGCCCAAGGCTCTGAGCAGGGAACTGCAATGCTGAGCAAGGCCTGGCTTGGCTGCAGGAAGCAGAAAGGCCAAGGCCTGAGCCCAGCCTGGGCCAGCAGGGCCTGTCCCTCATCCCTCAGGCTGGCTCCAAACTGACTCCAATCACTGCTCAAGCCCTGGAGACTCGAAGACAATGGAAAGGAGACAAAGAGCTCCTGAGGGCTTTCTGTATTTTAATCGGCCCCACGGTGGACTTGGGGCTGGGTCCAGGAGCCTCAGGCACGGAGAGAAGGATGAAGAAGCTGCTCAAGGAGTCAGCAGCAAAACTCCAAGTGCCTTGGAGCATGGCTGGGCCCCAGTGAGGGCAGGGAGTGCCAAAGGCTGCTCCAAAGGCACCTGCCCTTGCCAGCAGAGCAGAAGGAGCCTTGGCAGAGGCAGAGCCACCTCGGCAGAGCACGGATCCCCCAGCAAACAATGGCCCTTTGTAGGGCTAAAACACACCAGATGGCCTGGGCTGGGAGCATCCAAGGCTGAGGATGCACCAAGATCTGCAGAGGAGGAGCAGGATGAGGAGCAGAGCAGCCCCAGGCTCAGGGAGAGCTCGGGGTGTGGAGCCACAAGGAGTCAGGGCTGAGAGATAACAGGGGTGACATCCCCTGCCTCACCCTGCAGGGAACTCTGCTCTGCCAACACATCCACAACCCCAAAAGTGCCCTCCAAAGAGGCCCAGGGGGAAAGCAGAGCCTGGAGGAGAGCTGGGTCACCAGGCTCCACAGGGAAACACACCTCTCACATCCCACAAAAATGAGATTGAGGAGGAGTAAAAACAGGAGAAAAAGCAGCCAAGGCTGATTCCTGGTGTGCTGTGAAGAAAACCCTCTCCCAGAGAAGTGTCCTGTGTGTGCTACCCCCTGCCATGGGTGCAGAAGGGGGAATTGTGCCAAAGCCAGCAGCCCAAAGGGAGGAAAGCAGTGAGTCAGAGGAAGGATTTTGCCTATAGATGGTAGAAACACAGCAGAAAGCTGTGAAGGGGGCAGAGGGGAGTGGAAAAGGCCACCAGCAGCAGCAGAGGAGGCGATGGAAGGAGCCAGGAAAGCTGAGCTGTAAATGCAGGACAGCCTGGAGAGCTCTGCATTGTGCAAGGCACTAAAATCCCAGAGCCCAGCCAAAGCTGCATTCTGCAGAGCTGCTGTCACCATCCAGAAACCACAGAGCAGCAGAGGGGGCACAGCAGGGTGCTGCAAAACCAACTATAACTCACAACCAACTGAATTCATGAATCAAGTGAGCCCAAAACCAAAGCCAGTGGTTCCTACAAGGGGAAAAAAACTAAAACTTTGTGCTCACAGCTGTTAAAACCCAGGGAGATGTGCCCTCAGGTTAGCAGGGCATGGCTGGGAGGGATGGAGCATCTTCTGAACACAAGTTTGGGCTGGAAAATGTGAAACTGCAGCATCAGCTCTGAAGATGAGCAGGGTGAACCCTCTGGGGACACCTGGCACTGGAAGGGAGGGGACAGGAGCAGGAGGAGAGAACCAGCCTCTCCAAGCACTGCAGCAGGACACAAACACACTGTTTCCAACCCAAAAACACCCCCAGAGCTGCACACAGGCACATGGCCAGGCCAGGGGGAGGTGCTGGCCAGGGTGGGGGGCACAGGAGGGTCCCCAGCAGTGGGGTCTGGGGCTATTTCCATTCCCTCACATCTGGCACCAGCTGAGCTCACCCAAAGCAGCCCCCAAGGAGTTTCACACTTCCCTCAGCTGCCAAAAACCACACACCAGCCTGCACCCTCCCAGCCCCAGCTGTTCAGCCCCCCAAGGACAGCAGCACCCCTTTTAACCAACCCCAAGTTGTTCTAAGCAGCAAAACCTCGGTTTCCTGTGAATTTGCACAATTTATCCTGGCAGCCCATCCTGCCCACAGCCCAGGGCAGGAGCACCGAGGCTCCCACACTGCCAGAGCTGCTGGATGGTCATGGGGCAGCACAATAAATCTGCAAACCCTGATTTCCTCCTGTGCCTCACTTCCCACCCCCCAAATCACACATGCTGTGGCTTTGGCCAAGCTGGACTGTCAGGATAGAAGGGGAAAAAAACATCTGGGGATTTATGTCTTGACCCAAAGCTATCCCTTTTGGAGGAGGCCTTCCATGCCAAGTCCTAACTAAAATAAATAAATAAATAAAAAGAAAATAATAAAATCACATTCATTAGTCAGCTCACTTGGCTGGCTCTGCAATAAGAATGTAATAAACTTTCCATATGTCTCTGATAAACTAGACAGCTTAAGTTATGAGCAGAAAAAGGCATCAATTTTTAAAATGTCAAAATTTGCCATGAGGCTGGGGCCAAGCACTTGTTCCTAACGAGATGGTGGAAAGAGTCAGCTCCAAGTTTAGAGACAAAAGAGCTGGGGGAGGCCAGGCCAGCTCAGTACTCCTGGCTCCTTTTAAAGCCCTTTTTTCCCCTGGTGCTGTCAGCTGGCTGTCCCTGCTCCCAGAGCAGGATGTGTCCCCCTCCCAGCACAGAGGGGAGGCTCTGCTGCCCTCCAGGACATCCCTGACAGCACAGAGGGTGCTCCAGGCACACACAGCCCTGGCTGTGAGCAGGCATGGATGAAGGAACTTTGCACGCCCGGTGTGGGGCTCTCCACTCTGCCCTGCAGGGATTTAATGCATTTACTGTGAGGGACAATGACCTGTCCTGGCTGGGCCACTGCCCTGAGCTCAGCTCTGATGGAACCCAGCACCAAACCAGCTGCTCTCCCCTGCACAAGGCTCTTGGGAAGCTCTGATGCTCCTGCTGGTTTGATACTCATTATTTCATCTGGTCTACCATTACTTAAAAAAAAAAAAATTCAATTGAAGAATTATATAAGTGTTGGAACACAGTTTTGATCCAGGAGGAGACAAGGGGGTACATTCAGTTTTGCTCTGTGATTCTTATACTCTGTAAGAGCAATCATGCAGAAAACCATTTCACAGACATTTTAAAACAGAAAAGCAGAATAGACAAAGCTTCAAAAGAGATGTTAAATAGGGGTTGTACCATATTAAACACAGGCTTCAAAAAGTGTGAGAGCACTGCTTTTCTGTATCTTGTCCCACCCCAGTGGGTCTCCAGCCTACTCCTGAATTTGGAACAGGCTGTCTATAAATATTTTAGAATGTTTACATTCCAAATTCCCTGCTTTATGGTCTCCTAATAAGTAGATTGATGTATTGATTCTCACACAGACATTCCCTGCCACATTGCTGATGCTGAGCCCTGTGAGGGATGGGGGCAAACCTTCAGTTTGTGCCCTGAGGGTCTGACCCCACCAAGGATGGCAGCACAAGGGATGCAGTGTCACAGACAGATTTTATGGAAAATCCTTTTACCAGGATTTTTTTCTCCTGAGAAGCTGAGAGGCCTCAGAGGAAAAGAAAAACAATAATTATCTGCTGCTGTGGAATGCAACAGGTGCATCTTTGATTGGGCTCATGTGGTTGTTTTTAATCAATGGCCAATCACAGTCCAGCTGTGTTGGGACTCTGGTCAGTCACAAGATTTTATTATCATTCCTTTCCTTTCCCTTGCAAGCCTTCTGATGAAATCCTTTCTTCTATTCTTTTAGAAGAATGATACTCTTGATATTCTCAGAATCTCCATCACTTCTGAGGTATTCTCTTACTTAACTGTATTTATCACTATAAAATAAACCTGAAGCTAACATGAAACATGGCAATACAACTCCACTGCCAATTCAGCCAGATGTAACTTTCAAGGGGAAAAAATCCCAGGGCTTGACTTTAAACCACATGATATATTAAAACTGTACTTTTAGTATAGTTTTAATATATAATTTTCTTTTAATATAATATATATCCCAAAATAATAAATCAGCCTTCTGACACATGGAGTCAGGATTCTCATCTCTCCCCTCATCCTGGGGACCCTCAAACACCACCACAATTGGTGACCCCGAGTGATGAACAATTCCCCAGTGCAGGGTGGCACTGGGGGGTTTTCCAGCCCTGGGACAGCAGGAGCAGGATGGCAGCAGGCTGGCACTGATCTATAAATATTTTCCAAGCTGTCCTGCTGGCAGGTGGGCACAGAGCTGGCCCCACGCGGGGTGAGCCTGAGCAAAGCCTGGACAGTGATGGGCTTTCAGCACTTTAATTACAGAGCAGGGGGTGAGAACAGCCTGCCTGATGTTCAGCAGGAAATGGAGCTGCACCAGCACAGCAGAAATACTCCTGCACAGCTCCCCCAGCAACTCCGGGAGAGTTTCCAAATTCCTGCACCATTAACATTTAAGGAATCATCTCTGAACCCTGGCAGTGAAACAGGGAGGAGAAACAAGACACTGTAAATGGATTTGTTCAGTGGAGGTCAGGCACCGAGGGGCTGCTCCACTCTGACAGCAAAGCTCTGCCCCAGAGCCCTTCAGCATTTCAGGTTTGCCACCTGCACTCCAGCATTTCAGGCTGGCCACCTATTCTGTTCCTCTTTGACACTCTCAGGCCTTGCCAGTAACTTATGGTTGTGCCCTCCCACTGCAGAGTGAAGGTGAGGGGGGACACACAGAGCCCCAGGTGAGAGCAGCTCCTGGCTGTGCCCACCCTGAGTGATGGGCAACCCACCAGGACAAGCTGGGGGGGGGAGCCACATCCCAAATTCCTGGGGGCCACAATCCCAAATTCCCCTGGGGGGGCCACAATCCCCAAATTCCCCTGGGGGGGCCACCAGGGCTGATGGAAGGAGCTGCAAGCAGCAGTGCCTGGTGTGGGTGGCACCAGCAGCCCTCACCCAGCACAGCACAAATTCAAAATCGGTGCCTGCCCCTCCCTGGCTCCCCCTGATGCTGCTCCAGCAGACACCTTGGTGCTGTGGGCAGGACAATAATGCTGTGATTTATTTCCCCACACACAGCAGCCTGACATCTTTATTGGTGCCTGCAGCAGGCACAGCTCTGCACACACAGACCTGACAGGGAATTGTGCTCCTGCAGTGCCCAGCACAAGGGGCTGGGGCTGCCCTGAGCATCCCTCACTGGGCAGGAATCATCTCCTGAATCCCTCCTGGCCATGCTGCAGGAGCTCCCTGTGCCCAAGGCTGGGTGCAGGGCAAGGCTTTCCCCTGGTTTTGTTCTCCAGTGCCCACATTTGAGCTTAGCCTGAGTGCAAGGAGACAGAAATTGTTCCTTTTCAAACAAACTCCCTGGCCTCAGAGTTTAACACCAGCCCAGAAAATGCAGAGTTTTTCCCTCCCCTCTTTTAGTTAACATGCCCAATGCTACACAAATATAATTATATTATAATGTGTATATATATAAAAATACATATTATGCATTATATATAAAATATATAGTAAATATATATTATAATGTATATAATTTATATATATATAAAATTATAATGTAGTTATAGTTACAGCTCCTGATTCATTGTCCTCAGTCCCAGATAGAGAACCAGTTCTGCCTCCACTACCCTCTTGCAAACACATGGATTTGGGGCTCTCAGTTGAAAAATCTAATTACAAATGTTTTTTTTTTCCTAAGCCTGCATCTATCCTGTACAAGCTGGGCAGCACAACCCAGTCACACTCCAAACGTTCCACCTCTTAAAAGAAAGAGAGTTTTCCATGGCCCTGCCCCTTCCTACAGGCAGCAAATGAGAGAAAACAGTAAAAACCTGACCAAGAAGTGCCCCAGTCCTGGCTGAGCTGCCCCAGCAGGATGCACCGGCCCTGCCCAGCCCCTCTGGGGTGGTCAGACACATCTGGGAGTCATTGGGGGGGACCCAGAGCTTCAAAAAGCAGGATCTGCACCCAAAAACCCACGTGCATGCCAGTCCTTGTCCTGAGCCTCAGTCCTCAGTGCAGAATGCTGCACTGGAACACTCACAGGACCAATAAATTGCAAATTGCTCATCTGGACACAGCCTTCTGCCACAGGGCTTGGAGCTCTGCAGTACTGCAAGGAGCCCATGGGTTAAGAGTATATAATTTTCAAGTTTACAGTAAGTTTAAGAGCATATAATGAGTCAAAATCACCTCCAATTAGTTCTTCTGGGACCACCCTGTGTGTGGGAGAGTTTTGCTGCAGCCTGATGACTCTGCCTCTGCTGCAAAAGGCATGGAATTGTCAGAGCATGCTGGCAGAGGGGACTGTCCCCTCTCAGGCGTCACAGACCTGGCCAGGCAGCAGCAGGAGGTGCCAGGGCAGCCTCAGAAAAACAGATTTGGCATTTGGAGGCAGCACAAAGCACTCGTGTTCCTCTGCAGCCCAAACGTTTGCTGCATGCGCAATTCTCTCCACTAACAAACCCAGGAGGGGGAAAAAAATAAATCCTGAAAGAGTTTATGTGCACCCTCCTGGGGCTTGGTTTCACATCTAATTGCCACTCACACACATTCAATTCCAAGTGTTGACCTCACAATTTCTCCCAGTGCAAACTGAGCACGGGAGGCAGAGGCTGCTCCTCTCCCCAGCCCAGACAGCAGCAACTCCTGGGTCACACAGGAATGGTTCTCCCAGCCCTTTTTGGTGCTGGGTCAGTCAGGAATGGTTCTCCCAGCCCTTTTTGCTCCTGGGTCAGTCAGGAATGGTTCTCCCAGCCCTTTTTGCTCCTGGGTCACACAGGAATGGTTCTCCCAGCCCTTTTTGCTGCTGGGTCACACAGGAATGGTTCTCCCAGCCCTTTTTGCTCCTGGGTCACACAGGAATGGTTCTCCCAGCCCTTTTTGCTCCTGGGTCACACAGGAATGGTTCTCCCAGCCCTTTTTGGTGCTGGGTCAGTCAGGAATGGTTCTCCCAGCCCTTTTTGCTCCTGGGTCACACAGGAATGGTTCTCCCAGCCCTTTTTGCTCCTGGGTCACACAGGAATGGTTCTCCCAGCCCTTTTTGGTGCTGGGTCAGTCAGGAATGGTTCTCCCAGCCCTTTTTGCTCCTGGGTCAGTCAGGAATGGTTCTCCCAGCCCTTTTTGGTGCTGAGTCACACAGGAATGGTTCTCCCAGCCCTTTTTGGTGCTGTGTCACACAGGAATGGTTCTCCCAGCCCTTTTTGGTGCTGTGTCAGTCAGGAATGGTTCTCCCAGCCCTTTTTGCTCCTGAGTCACACAGGAATGGTTCTCCCAGCCCTTTTTGGTGCTGGGTCACACAGGAATGGTTCTCCCAGCCCTTTTTGGGTGCCAGGGATGGGGCTGAGGCTGCCCCTGCTGCAGGAGCTGGATCCACTCCCCACATCTGTAAGGAGGGTGTGAGTATTTATACTCAGCATTATTTCAATAAATGGATAAAGCCAGCGAGCTGCTCAGCCCCACTGCTCAGAGGGGACCCCAAAACCCTTAAAGCAGTGTGAAACAGGGCAGGGAGCAGGAGCCCTGCACGGTAAATGAACAAGCAGCTCTCCCACAGCTGCAGCCAGGCAAGCACAGCCCCAAAACACCCCCAAAACACCCCCTGGCCAGGCAGGGCCAGCCCACACAGAGCCCTGATCACCTGTGCAGGGAAAATTCCCATTTCTGATGCACATCTAGCACTGCTGGATTTCCTGTTATCTGCTCCAACAAGGCAAACCCCCCTGGTCAGCCCAGCTGGCAGCAGAGCCCACAGCTCAGCCGCCCTGGCTCTCAGTGATGCTGATGCCCTGGCATCAATCACCAGGCACAGGAGCAATAACAGCCCTGGAATATTGTTGTTCCAGGATTGATGCCTCTTGCTGTGAAAACAAACGTCCCAGACTTGCCTCAACATTCATTTTTGATCAATGATTTGACTTCACCTTGACGCTCCTGCAGCAGCAGGAGACCATTACCCTGAGACAATGTTTTATTCCATTGACATTATCTCTTAATTATAATGTGAGGGATATCAGAGAGAGCAGGAGCCCACCAATCCCTCAGGCTGAGTTCCTGTAGTTTCTCCTGTCAGGATCTCTGGGGGAGGTTTATCCAATGATCTATCTGCCCAAGCCCAGCCTGCAAAGGGGACCCTGCCCCACCTCTGTTAAGAAAATCTGGTTTTATCCAGCAGCAAGAGATTGCAGCTCTGGTTTCTTCCTTTTTCCTTTCCTTTTTTTTTTTTTTTACATTTCCAGAAGCAAAGAGCTTTTCAGAAAGACAGAAAGGTCGCTTGCATATTTTAAACTGAGATTTTAAGCAAGATTCAAAAGGGATTTGGCATTTTACTGTACGTCACTTAACATTCAGATGCGATTTTTGGAAGGGATCACAAACCTTATGCTTCAGGCGTTCTGCCAGTTGCTAACTGCTGGCAGGAGAGTGACGAGGTGAGTTCTGTGCTCACCTGTGCTATTTTGGGGGTATTTTTCCCCCCCAGAGCCTGCGGAGCGCAGCCCATGCCCGGGGGCTGGGCTGTCAGCGAGTCTGATTGGCATTAATTGTTTGAGAGGCTTTGTTTTGCAAAAAAAAAAAAAAAAAAAACAAAAAACCTTTCCCAACGCAGTGAATAAACAAGAAGGAGGGGAACCAAAGCGCTGCCCTGAATCCCTGAAGCACAGCAAGCATCCCTGCTCCTGTCCCAAAGCCCTGCAGAGCGCAGGGAAATAAAATGAAATTTAAAAAAAAATAAAATCCCAGAAACAAACAAGAAACTCCTAAAAACAAACAAAAAAAAAACCAAACAAAAAACCCCCAAACAAATAAAAAACAAAACAAAAAAACCCTAAACAAGACCCCAAAAAACCCCAAAAAACAACAAAAAACACAAAACCCCCAAACCAAAACAACAAAAATAAAAAACCCCACCAAAAAAAAAAAACCACCAAAAAAAAACCCCACAAACAAAAAAAAAACCAAACAAAAAACCCCAAAAAACCTGACCCAGCAAAGAGCGTTTTTAGTATTTAAAGCCAGCCAAATTAATCAACTTGCAAGAGAAAATAGCTCGGCCTTTTTTTCGGGATGAGGTTTCTCCCCAACAGGAAAGGTGCAGGTGCCAGCTCTGGCTGCCACCGCACCTGCGGGGCTGGGAGGTGCCAGGAGGGCCAGGCCGCCAAAAAATCCACCAAAAAAAAAAAAATCCACAAAAAAAAAATCCACAAAAAAAAAATCCACCAAAAAAAAAAAAATCCACCAAAAAAAAAAAATCCACAAAAAAAAAAAATCCACCAAAAAAAAAATAAAATCCACCAAAAAAAAATAAAATCCACCAAAAAAAAAATAAAATCCACCAAAAAAAAAAAAATCCACCAAAAAATAAAATAAAATCCACCAAAAAATAAAATAAAATCCACCAAAAAATAAAATAAAATCCACCAAAAAATAAAATAAAATCCACCAAAAAATAAAATAAAATCCACCAAAAAATAAAATAAAATCCACCAAAAAATAAAATAAAATCCACAAAATGGGGCTCCCCCCAACATCTTCACTCCCACCCCCCAGCGCTGGAGCCCCGGGCAGAACAATTAGCGGCTCCAATTAGCGGTGCCCTAATGACAGGGCAGGGAGGGGACACCCCGGGCTGGCAGTGGGGACATCTCAGGGGCTCCGTGACGGGACAGAGCCCTGTCCCAGCCCGCAGCAGCTCTCCCAATCCAGCTGTGCCCTCCAGCAGCTGGAAAGCAAACCGTGGAGCTCTCCACAGGGAGCACGTGTTGATTTGTTTCACGATTTCCATTAATTAGCAGGTAAATGAGATCCCTGCACGCTCCTCGGGCACCTGGCCTCATCTGCCTGGGCTCTGACAGCTGCTGGAGCAGTGAGTGTGTCTGCAGCACACCATGCCTGGCAGAGCATCCCCTCCTCTCTGACCTCCCCAGCCAGCCCATTCCACCATCCTCCCCTGGAATTTGTCCTCAGCAGCTGAAAATCCATCCCAGGGCATCCCTGAGGCTTCAATTAGCAGGGGAAAAGACCTTGGAGGTTGGATGGGGTTTTGGGGCAAATGACAGCCAGAGGGCTGAATTTGGGATCTGGCTCAGGGCTGAGCTGCTGCACACAAGGAACCAAGCAGAGCAACCACTGGTGCTTCAGCTTCCCCCTGAAACCTCTCCTGGAAAGCCAATTAACAGCACCCAGTGCCCTCCCAGCTGCTCTTCATTTGTAATTAAAGTCAGGCCACAGCTGAGCACTAGCAGCCTTTGAGGGGAGGTGATGGGAAAAGGGGAATAATGTTTGATTAATGACGAGGGAGAGAGCCCAGCCTGGCTGCAGGAGGGACTGGTGGGATCACACAGGTTCCATGGCTTACAGCAGGGCTGGGGGGAGCCAGAGCTCCTGCTCTGTCCCAGGAAATTCCAGGGATGGGAAAGCAAACTGAGCAGGGCAGGAGATGCCAGAGGGCAGCCCCAGTTAATGAGGGAGGTTCTGGGGACACAAGCAGGGGTGACCTCAGACCAAGGCATGCACAGGCACCTGGAAAACACCAAACCCATCCCCAAAGTGCACCAAATCATCTCTTTCATCACGTACCTATTCAGCACCATAGCTTCAGTGAAATTATTGCACACTATTCTCTAGGACAAGGCACATCTCTCTCTCAGGACATTCATCTCCAGGAGAAAACATAATGCCTTAGAGATCCACATCCTGTTTTCACAAGCTCTGCTTCCCTCCTTGTGCAGGATTACAGCTTTACCATCCACATGGCTTTTCATGGCTGTAGAATTCCTGCTCAAGTTTTGCAGTTGTGTTTATAGCTGCCCTCCCAGAAAGAAATCGAGAAAGGAATTTCTCTCTCCAAAGAAAGTGAGACTTTTCCATGAATAAGAATCCCTCTTCCCCTCCTGACCCTGCAACTCCTGCATGAGAGATGACAGGAGTAAAGACTCAGATCTCAGCTTCCAGTGCCCCTGGAGGAGAGCATCCTGCTGCAGCCCCTCATGGGGCCAGGCACCCTCCCACCCCACACAGCCAGCTGCAGCTCTCAGTTAACCAGGATGATTTTTTTTGATTTTTTGGGAGCATCCCATTTTTTTTTGGACATCCTGCTCCAGCCCCACACGAACACACCCATGGGGCCAGCACACTCCCACCCCAAGGAGCAAACTGCAGCTCTGATTTAACCAGGATTATTTTTTTTTGGGGAGCAGAGGGAGGTTTTGGATCACAGGGAGGGGTGGGACATGGTGTCACCCCCCTCATTTACAGCCTGTGACATGCCCCAGTGATTTACAGGCACCAAGAGGGCCTGCAGCCCACTGGGCTCTCAAGGATTGCTTAACACAGGATGAAGGAGATCAAATGCAAATGGGTGCATGGTATGTGAGCCTCTCCAGCCAGCCAGGGCTGCTAAACCCTCTGCTTTCTTTCACAAGGCTTTGAAATGGGGAAATGTAGCTTCAGATAATTTATTTGCTAGGGGCACTGAGGAGGGCAGGGGAGTATTTATGAGCTGAAGAAAATCCCCAAGGTATGTCTGCAGGAGTGCTGCTCAGGTGGGGAGGGGGAATGTGATCCCTGCCCTCAGCCCTGGCTGCCAGGGACAGGGGTCACTGCTGCAGAGCCCCCAGCCCATTCCCTGTTCCCATCAGGGCATGGGAATGAACCCTGTGAGCACAGCATCACCAGGGAGGGGGGGAAACACCACCAGGAGCTGTCTGGCAGCTCTCTGCAGGCAGGCAGGGACTGTCCCTGGTCTCTGTTTGCTCACCCTCGTGTGTCTCAGGACATTCATCTCCAGGAGAAAACATAATGCCTTAGATACCCATAAAGTGTTTTCGCAAGCTCTGCTTCCTCCCTCCTTGTGCAGGATTACAGCTTTACCATCCACATGGTTTTTCATGGCTGCGGAATTCCTGCTCAACTTTTGCAGTTGTGTTTGTAGCTCTCCCTCCCAGTCTTTCCTCCAAAGAAATTGAGACTTTTCCATGAATAAGAATCCCTCTTCCCCTCTGTTTGGTCACCCTCAGGGCATCCCCCTGCACCCCCTCCAGCACATCAGGACCCAGAGCAGCCCTGCCATGAGGGGGGGACCGAGTTACCAACACAGCAACTGCTGATTGCTAAAGCAGAGCTCAAAAATCCCCGATCATTAATTATTTTTGTCACCACTGAAGGTGCTTTTCCTGCTCCTCGTGGCATCCAGAGCTCTGGAAGCACAGCACTCCCAAGGGAGACAGCTGAGAGAGGCTCAGTGCTAGAGCTGGGGACATGAATGCAGAGAAGAGCCCCGGGCTGGGAACCTGGGAAACACCAATTCCAGCCCCGGATGTTCCCATGGCTCTGCCCTGCTCGGGTTACTGCAGCCCTGGCCCCCAGCCAGAGAATTACTTGGAAAAGCAGAGGAAGTCTGCAGCAGGGGGAGAGGGTAATTCCTTGAAATGCTGTCTTTGGGGAGGGATCTGCAGTGGCTGGAAATTCCTTCCCTGGAAGCTCAGCTGCACAGCTCAGCTCTCTCCCCCTGATGGCCCCAGGCTGGCAGTGCCCTGTGCTCAGCCCTGGCAGTGGTGGCACTCTGTGACACACTGTGACCTCCATCCCCAGCTCCTGGGCACCAGGGGAACCCTCTGTGTGTGCTCAGGAGGCAATTTCCTGCAGGAACTGCTCTGGGAGCCAGAACAGATGGAGGAGACAAAGCAGCTGGGTCACCTCAGGAGATGGGGATTTTACAGTGCTGCAAACAGGGCCAGTGAGGCCAGAAATGCAGCTGGACACCCCCAGGAACACACAGGGGGATGGGAGGGATCGCCAGGCTGGGAACCAGGCAGGCAGCCCTTGGGGGGTGCCCGATGGAGATTGTGTCCTCCTGAGGAGAACCCTGTGGGGCAAAGCCCCTGAGCTGCTGTCAGCTGCTGGGGATGGCCCTTGGTCCTACAGAACCCAAAAAGCAGCTGGGGAAGGGCTGGGCACAGCTCTCAGACCTGGGTACAGCTCCCAGACCCTCCTCATCCCCAGACACCACACATCCCCACAGCAGCAGCTCAGACCATCAGCGCCAAACCTGAATGCAGTTTGTATCTGGGAAAATCAGGAACTTACAAAAGGAGGGAAATAATAAACTTTATAAAAGGAAATGTCTCTAAAATAGCGTTGTGTGCCTCTGTCCCAACCCCCAGGAACCGCAGGCTGAGGCATCAAACCTTGCTCCTCCAGGGACTGAGAGCACCATTTGGTATCAATTTTCCATCTGACTGCTCCTTTTTAGGAATTGTTTGTGGTGCTCCCAGGGAGCCCCCAAGCACAGGGAACGTGGATCTGAGCTGGCTGCACACCCCGAGCCCCACGGGCCTGGGGTCAGTGGGACCCCCCTGCTGCAATGGGGGCATTTCCACACCCCCATTGGCTGGGGAAGGGAAACAGGGGCTCCACGTGGTGCTGCACTCTGGATTTGGGACACAAACAGCCACGAGGAGGTGGCACTGGGGTGGCTTGGGAAGCCCTGTGCCCACAGCAGCAAGGATGGGGCACCCCAAAGGGATGGGCTGAGCCCCCCGCTCTCACTGCCAGGGCACCTCAGTAAAAACAACAGCACAAAGCAACAAGTCCAGGGGGTTTTGTTTCCCTTTTTGAAGGGCAGGAGAGTTTCTGGCAGCCCGGGGTGGAGGAACTTGTGCACAGCCAGGCTGATTCCCAGAAATGGCCCAGCCCTGACTCCGGTGACTGGCAAGGCAGTAAAATGAAGCTCCTGCGTCCTCAAGAGCAGGAGGAGGAAGGACATTCACTCACACTCCTTCAATGAGGCACTAAGCACCGTGACACGCAGCACACCCCTGAGAGCCCCTATCTGCTCTCTGCCACACAAACACACCCGGACTCAACCCATTCCCACCAGGGGAGGGGATGCCCGGAGCAGGGCTCACCCCGCGGTGATGCTGGGGTCACCCCAGGCTGTGCTGGCAGGGGAGGGACAGGGCAGGGACCCCTGGCACCTCCTGGGTGACAGCAGAGGCTACACAGAGCTGGCCAAGCACAGAGGGCACTGCAGCACCTCCAGCTCTGGGCCACGCTGGGAAGGAGCTTAAATATCAGCACAGAGCCCCTCAGAGAGCCTGGGAGCAGGGCCCAGGCTGCTGCACACAGGAGGGGATGGTTTGAGCTGGATCCTGCACCACAGAGCCCTGCCCAAGGGTTCCAGCACAGGAGCACAAACCCTGCAGTGCCCAGGCACAGCCCAGGCTCTGCTCCAAAACCACAGGAGCTGCTTCTCCTCCCTCCAGCAACTCTCTCCCATGCAGAGAGGTTCATCGTGGCCAAACACAGGAGAAACCAGGTGCCATAAGTCACTTCAACTCCTCCAGGCATCTCTTGTCTGGGTTTTGGGTCCTGCAGTCCCACAAAGCTGGATAGCCTACAGCATCCAGGAAGGAAAACACTTGTCCATCAAACACCACCAATAACTGCAACAGCTCCACGTTGCTGTTTGGTTGCTTTTTGAGGTTTTTTTAAAGCAAGAAGAGCCCAAACCCTGCCCCAAGAGACCCACATGCCCACAACCACCCCAGCACCAGCCCCACTCACCATCCTGCAGTGCTGGAGGACTCAGTCACTGCTGGAGGAGCCTGTGCAGGAGAGCAGAGCCAGAGCTCAGGAACAGCCCTGGCTGCCATGAGGAGCAGCAGGGCAAGCACACACCAGGGACTCACAGAACCCAAAACTGAGCCCTGGCTGCCCAGCAGGGTTTAACCCAGAACAGGTAACGATGAACACCTGGCAGTGATGGGCACAGGTCAAGGGGATAACACAGAGATTGTTCCTGCTGTAGATGGGGTACAGATGAAGGGGATAACACAGAGATTGTTCCTGGTGTAGGTGGGCACAGGTGAAGGGGATAACACAGAGATTACTGAAGCTCTGCCCTGTCCCCCCACCCCTGCCATCCTCTGAGGCTTCAGGAAAGGTGAGGTAGAGATGGGTACAGGGAATGGGAAATCCTCTATGCTGCGTTAATAAAAGCGCCCCAGTGTGGATGGAGGGGGCTGTGTTATCTCTTTCCTCTCTTCCAGAGGGGACAGTGGAGCCTCTGTCACACGGTGGGGGAAGTGACACCAAGCCCTGACAGCTCCCCCTCGGTGATGAAGTGCCTGGAGGATGGAGATGACTCGTTCATTTCCCATGGCTGTGCCAGGCCGGGTGAAAGGCGGCTCCCACAGTAAATCGAGATTGTTGTGATGATAACTGAGCCTGTGGGGGCCAATTAAAATCCTCGGGAGAGGGTGAATGACTCCAACCTAGCCTGGCCTGGCACAGGGAGGGTGCTGCACCAGGGGCAGCCCTGCACGCCCTGTACAGAGGGAATTGGCAAGGGACAGTGACTCAGAGCCAGGGACAGACTCGGCGTGTGAGAAGCATTTTAAAACGAGCTGGAGAATTCACAAGCAGCCAACAAGGTGACTGAAGTACAGGGGGAAAACAACTTGAGTGCTGTGTGCCCATGGACAGACACACGGCGGGGTTTGGGGCAGGGGATCAGTGCTGAGGATCTCTGACCGTGCCCGGGGTCCTCTGTCCCCCAGGATCAGACCCTCTGTGCCCCCTGTGTCCGAGTCCCCCTGTCCCCCAGGATCAGACCCCGTGTCCATGTCTCTCTGTCCCCCAAGATCAGACGCCGTGTCCCCCCATGTCCGGGTCCCCCTGACCCTAGGATCAGACCCTCTGTCTCCCAGAATCAGATCCCCTGTCCTCCCCTTGTTCAGGTCCCCCCTGTCCCCCAGGATCAGACCCTCTGTCCCCCCTGTTCCCGGGTCCTTCTGTCCCCCAGGATCAGAACTCCTGTCCCCCCCATTCCCGGGTCCCGCTGTCCCCCATGATCAGACCCTCTGTCCTCCTCTGTCCCCCAGGGTCAGACCCCTGTGTCCCTCTGTCCCCCCATCCCCCGTCCCCCTGTCCCCGCAGTGTCCGTGGCCCCACAGCGCCCTCCGGCGGCTCCCGGCGGTGCTGCAGCGCTCCCGAGCCGCGGCCGCAGCGCGCTCAGAGTGAGGAGCTCCGGTCCCGCTCCTGTCCCGCTCCTGTCCCGTAATCTTCTGCAGAACCCCCCAAAAGACACCCGCCAGGGCTGCTGCTCAGAGCGCTGTTCCTGTGCTTTATTCGTGTCTGGCTGCAATTCGCACCGTAATGCTGTCACAGCCTCTCACAGGAACCCACGCGTGGTTATTGCTGCTGCACCCTCTGATGTTCCCACTCCCGGCTCCTTTCCCCATGGATACACCCGGATTCAAGGCCAGAGCGAGCTCACAGCTGCAGTTTAAGGATCGCTCTCAGTGGGGATTTGTGACAGAGATAACCCAGCAGCAGTGGCCACGGGTTCCTCCCCACCAAAGTGTGGCCCAAGACCACCCAGCCCCAGGTGAGATCCAGCCCCAGGTCACCCAACACACCAGTTCAGAAATCTGCAATACTTTATTCAAACCCCACTTAAGGCCATTGTTACTTCCATGATTGCACATATTCCTGCTTCTCAAAAGCACAAATATCTTCATTAACACACCAGGACAGGGCCAAGCCTCCCCCTCCCCATGGCCAGCCAGGGTGACCAGTGCCCCCCAGTGCCCCCCAGTGCCTCCCAGTGCCCACGGCCAGAGGAGCTGATCCCAGATGGCTGAGCAGGCAGCAGGGACAGCTGCCAGGAGCTGAGTGACAGCTCAGATGTACCCCCAGCTCCTGCCAAGGCTCATCTCACACAGGCACCCAGAGCCAGGAGAGATGAAGCAGCAGGGCTGAGAGCTGGGATGGCTGTGGAGCACAAGGTCAGGGCACAGAGCTGGGGCTCTCAAAGGCACCACTGCTCCCCAACACGTGCAGAGGCTGCAGCAACCCCAGGCAGGCTCCAGGTACTGTGGGAAGAGACATCACTGGAGTGACAGCCCCCAGAAATTATTTGCAGCACAGTCCAGTGACATCAAGTGGCAATAAAACTGTGAGTGGCTCCAGGACAGCGTGCCCCATTTGGTGAGATGAACAGTGGCTTTTAAAAAGATCACTAAATCCCATCAGTGCTACCTATACAAACTTCATTTATTTTAAAGGCTGCCATTAAAGTGCCTTTTATCCCTAGCAGTAGGCAGTTTTAAATTGCAAATAACTTCTCAGATCAGTCAGCAATGATCTTCATTCCTTCATTCTACCGATCTTCATTCCTTCATTCCACCGGAGAGAAGGGCAGTGGCTCAGGCTGGCCCTTGAGGACAAAAGGGTTCTTGAACACTGTGTTGAGGTTTCTGGATGAGCAGGAATGGTGAGCAGCAGGACCATCCCACGCTTTTGCTGTGCTGTGCTGTGCAGGATCTCTGCTGAGCTGTCCAGAACTTCACCTTCCAGAGGGCTCTGGGGATCTGATGTGGTGTCACTTGCAGCATGGCTGTGTCACAGAGGGAGCTGTCCCAGTGGGAGCTACCCCCATGGGATTCATGTCCCAGTGGGAGCTGTTCCCATGGGATCCATGTCCCTGTGGGGAGCTGTCCCAGTGGGACGTGTGTCCCAGTGGGATCCATGTCCCCATGGGAAGGTGTCCCACCAGGAGCTGTCCCAGCAGGAGCTATCTCAGGCTGGCTCAGGCCTGGGCTCTGTGCTGGCCAGGGCTGTCCCAGCAGGAGGGTGTCCCAGGCTGGTTCAGCTCCATGCTGCCCAGGGCTGTCCTGGTTCATGCCTGGGCTCCGTGCTGCCCAGGGCTGTCGCTGTCCCAGCAGGAAGGTGTCCCAGTGGGAGCTGTCCCAGCAGGAAGGTGTCCCAGTGGGAGCTGTCCCCATGGGAGCTGTCCCAGCAGGAGCTGTCCCAGCAGGAGGAGGTCCCAGTGGGAGCTGTCCCAGCAGGAAGGTGTCCCAGTGGGAGCTGTCCCAGGCTGGTTCATGCCTGGGCTCCGTGCTGCCCGGGGCTGTCGCTGTCCTGCAGCAGTGGGGTGGTCTCAGAGGAGGGGGTGGCTCTGCTCGGCCTGACGGGGGCTCGGGGGCTCTTCTGGGCAACTCCTCTCTGCAGGGGAGGGACAGAGGTCACAGCCTGGCCACACACAGCAGTGCCACACATCCCCACCCAGGCCATGCACACCCCAAGCCTCTTGCAGCGGCCAAGGACCCGTTTCTTCCACTGAACGTTTTTGTGCCTCCTTTCTGTCCCTCTCACCTCAGCAAAACCAGATTATTTCCATTCCTGCCCACCTGTACCACCACCCGAGCACCCAGCCTGAAGAGCTGTGTGGAGGAGCTGTGGGACAGTCATCCAGGATGGAAGGGACAGGGACATTCTGCTGAGGGACACAAGAGCCTGGAGAGCCCAGGCAGGAGCTGCAGCACACACAGGCACCGCTCCTTCCTGGGATAACGCAGGTGCAGCCTCTGGGGAAGTGGGAAGGTGGTGCCTTCCGGCACCAGGATGGCTCCTCCTCACCCAAACACACCTACAGAACAGGTTCACCACCCTCAGAGCTGAGCAGGAGCCAGATACACCCTCCAACAGACCACGTGGGCCCTGACCCTAAATCCCATGGGCCCTGACCCTAATTAATGCAAGAACCTCAGGAGGAGGCAGCAGGTGACAGGACTGGGTCACTTCCTGCTGCTGGGGACAGGGACACCAACCTGGCCCTCACCCAGAGCCTTTTGCTGGCTGGGGACGTGGATTGGGTGTTGTGGAGGGACTGTGAGGCTTCTCTAACCCTCCAACCTCCAACCATTGCCCATTGCTGCTCCACCAGTGATACCACCAGCAACACCTGGAGACTCTTTGGGCATGGTGGCATTTGGCTGAAGTTTGGATTTGAGGATCTTGGGGGAATTTTCAACCTTAATGAGTCTAAAAGTGTCTACAGACCTCTGGGTGAGGGGATGCAGTCAGGGCAAAAAGGATGGTTAATGTTCAAGAGTCACCTCCTCCAAGCTGAAGAACACTCCACCCTAACAAGCATCCTGAGCCAGCAGGGCAACATGGATGAACCAGGAGCTCCAAAGACAAATGCAGAAAGGAGACATGTGGAAGGTGGGAGCAGGGACAGGTAACCTGGCAGGAACACAGGGAAACTCTCCCAGCATGCAGGGATGAAGAGAGGAAAGCCAAAACCCAACTGGAACTGAATCCAGCCAAGGATGTCAGACAAGAAAGGCTTCTCTGAGTACCCAGGTGACCAAGGAAAGAGGAGGGAACCATGAGGGCCTGAATGAGGCAGGGGACCCCAGAAACCAGGGGAAAGTCCAGAACAAGGAATTTGCACCCTTGGTGGAAGAGGATGAGGTCAGAGAACATGAAGGAACCTAGACATGCACAAATCCATGGAGCAAGATGGGATGAGGGGGCTCATGTCACAGCAGGGCCATTCCCTGCTGTCTTTGACCAGTCCTGGCTCAAAGACTGAAGGAAAGCAGATCTTGAAAAGGATCAAGAAGGATCTCAGGAGCTACAGACCAGCCAGCCTCCCTTCATCCTCCAGAAAGTGATGCAGCAGGTAATTCTAGGAACCACTCCCAGCACATGAAGGACATGAAGGACAATTAAATCATCAAGTGCAGTCCCTGGGCTTCAGCAAGGGGCAGCTGTGCTTGATCAACTGTGATGGAATGAGTGGCTTGGCAGACCAGGGGAGAACAGTGGGTGTTGTCCAGGCTTTGGGCATCATCTCCCTTAAAAACCTTCCAAGGAAGCTGATGGGGTTGGGATTGTTTGAGCAGGCAGTGAGGTGGACTGAGAACTGGACACCATCTCCCATCAAAACCTTCCATGGAAGCTGATGGGGTTGGGATTGTTTGAGGAGGCAGTGAGGTGGACTGAGAACTGGCTGAACAGCCAGGCCCAGAGAGCTGAGTTGGAGGCCAGCAACCATCAGTGTACACCAGGGGTCAATCTGGGTCCAGGCCTGTTTAACATCTTTATTAATGATCTGCAAAACCTGGGGGAGTGGCTGGTACACCAGAGGGCCCTCAGCAGGCTGAGAAAGGGCCTGGAAGGAGCCTCATGAAGTCCAACAAGAGGATGTACAAGGATTTCACTCAGGATGAAGAGCCCCACCCAGCAGTGCACCCTAAAGGTCACCAGCTCTGCAGCAGCCTGGCAGAAAAGGACCTGAGGGTCTTGGGGACAGTGAGCTGAGGGTGAGCTGGGTGGCAAAGGCAGGCAGCTGAGTCCTGGGCTGCACTGGGAGTGTTGCCAGCAGCTCCTGCAGTGATCCTGGCCCCCTGCTCATCACTGGAGGGGCCACACATGGAGCGCTGTGTGCAGCTCTGGGCTTCCCAGCACAAGAGAGAGATGGAGCTACTGGGAAGAGTCCAGCAAAGGAGCACTGGAGTGATTTTGGGACTGGAGACTCTCATGTGAGCAGAGGCTGAGAACTGGGCCTGTCCAGCCTCCAGAAGAGAAGGCTCAGGGGGATCTCAGCACTGGAAACAAGGTTCTGAAGGCAGGCTGTAAGTACAGAGCCAGGCTCTTCTTGGTGGTGTCCAGGGACAGGACAAGAGCAAAGGGACACCTAAAGGGGATTCCATCTGCACATTAAGAAATAATTTTTTTTTTCTTTTTTCTTTTCTTTTTTTCCTGTGAAAACTGTAAAAACAGGAAGAGGTTGCCCTGGGGAATCTCCACTCCTGAAGACCTTAAGAGACATCTGGAGATGGTGCTGAGCTAGGTGACTCTGCCTGAGCAGAGGGATTGGGGATGACCTCCAGAGGCCCCTTCAACCTCAACGACTCAGTGACTTTGTGTTCCTGTAATACAAACCCAGATATTTTACACATCAGAAATTCCCTCCTCTGGGGAGGGGAGGGGTGACACCCACCAGTGGACTGACCTCTGTTACCCCATTCAAATTAACTTACCTCTGGAGCTCAAAGATGGGGGGAAAACAGGCAAGAAAAGTATTTCCTCACACCAATCCTACTTTTCCCCTGATCCCTGCTGACATTATTAGGGCTGCAGATCAGGTACACCAGGAGAAACAATAAGAGCATGTGCTTGCAACCTGGTTAAATGCCAGTATTAAGACATCTAAATTGCCCCAAATAAAGCCATGAGACAACATTGCTCCATCAGAGCTCGCCAAGAGGGCATGGCTGGGAGATGTGAACAGCAGAAGGCATCATTTGATTGGTTTTGAGTGAAGTTTAATCAAATCAGGAGGAGAGAAAAGTGTGTTACCTTGACTGAGTACCCACCTACAGTCTGGCTTCCTGCAACACCGTCCCCTTAACTGGAGGCAGCTTTGTGGCAGAGGTGGCCTGGTTTGCCTTATTACTGTCTGAGCTCTTTTTATTGCTACTCCAAAATAAAGAGCATTTTTCCTAGAAGACAATCAGTCTGGTTTATGGTGCACTCAGACATGGGTTTCATGAGGGTTCCAATTTTCGAAGGAGATTTGAGAAATCACTGATTCAACTAGAATCTAGTTATTATTGAAGATTTCAAAATTTAGATTAAGCTAAGTCCTATTTAAGATTTTGTTCAGTGTCAAGCCAGTTTTAAAATGGTCTGTTTGCCTTTTGAAGGGGTCAGCACACATTATGCCACAGTGGCAGGGGGCTACAACACCTGGGGGTATTTTACACCCAGATCATGCATTTTTAGAGCTGTGAGTCCAACAGATGCATTTCAAACTGGCTCCACTATAAACTAGACTAAGATTTAAGTGTTTCACAGCACCTCATCTGCACTGGCCTCAGAGCACACTGCTCCCTCCAGAAGCCAGAGGGAGACAGGACAGCCAGGGAGGAGCTGGGTTCAGGGAGCCCTTCACGCTGGCAGACACGTGAAGGTGGGGACAATGTCCCTGCTCAGTGTCCCCTCTGACATCGCCTGTGGCTTCGGGAGGCAGAACTGTGCACGATTAAGCAATCAGAGCTAGATCAGCAACACTTCAATCAAATGAGGAACACACCTTGGCTGCAAATCGCTGGCTTCCAGTTTACAACCCCTTATCTACTCTTTAGGTGGAGACGTTCATGTGTTGTGCAGCTTTCTAAGATATTTGGGAAGTCATTGAGGCTTTTTAGTCACTTTCCAGGTAGCCAGGCACTTCCTGCTGTTGATTTTTAGTTCTAACACTGCATGACTCTTTTGGCTGAGCACAGAAATACAGCTGGCTTATGCCTGGGTTTGGGATATTTCACAAGCAGATATTCAGCTGGCTTCAGCGAGTAAAAATCCAGCTTTTCTCCCTGACCCTTTCTAGCATGGCTAAACCTCTTTGATAGCAGGAATTAAGACTTGCACAAAGCAGGGTGAGGAAATGCCAGCTCAGGGCTGCACAAGGTGTTAGAAAGAGCTGCCCAGCCCTTGTTCAGAGCCCCTGGGCTCATCAGCAGAGTGCAGCCTGTCTGCCAGCCAGCAGCCACTGACACGTGCTGAAGGGGAGCAGCTCACCCCAGACCACCTTGGCAGCACAGAGAGGGCCTGGTGCTGAGCTCTGGGCTCCTCCTGGGCCCTAGCATCACTCCCACCTGCAGGGAAGTGTGTGGAGGAACAAGGGGATTTGGGATCATGTGCTTAAGTCACTTAAGTAATTGCAGACTTGATTAAAATCCAATTAGGTGGTACTCCGAGAACCCTGGCACTGTGTAAGGTGGGTTTGCATCAGTGTTCCAGGGAGGGCAAGAAGCAGCTGGGCAGAGGCAGCCCCTCACACAGGCTGCCCTCATCCCCTCACACAGGCTGCTCTCATCCTGCTCTCAGCCCCTCACACAGGCTCCCCCTCATCCTGCTTTGATCCTGCTCTCAGCCCCTCACACAGGCTGCCCTCATCCTGCTCTCATCCCAAGAGCTGCCTTTTATCCCCACAACAGCCTCTCCACCTCTGCAGCTTTAGAGCCAGCCTAAGCCACCTGCAGTGCAGAGCTACATCAGCTCCCTTTGATACAGGGTTAGGGTAGAAGTTAGACCCCTCCTGGCAGAACTAAAGCTGGCAGAGAGCTCAGTGTCACCAGATCACTGTGGAGCCAGAGGCACAGACCTGCACTGAGTGTTTTGGCTGTTCCACATTCAGTGCTGACAGCTCAGCTCAGCCTCACCCCACTGCCTGCCCCACAGCCCAGCTCCCAGCAGGCTTCCAAGAGCTTCACTTCTCAGCAAGCCCAGACCCACAAAGGCTCTGAGGGTTTCACTTCCAGAGCTCTGTCACAAACATCTTTTATGAAAAATCCCTTCCTTAGGATTCTTCCTCCTGAAAAGCTGAGAGGCCTCAGGAACAAAATGTAACCAATGGTTATCTGCTGCTGTGGAATGCAACAGGTGCATCTGGGATTGGGCTCATGTGGTTGTTTCTAATTAATGGCCAATCACAGCCCAGCTGGCTCAGACAGAGTCTGAGACAGAAGCCTTTGTTATCATTCTTTCTCTTCTATTCTTAGCTAGCTTTCTGAGGAAATCCTTTCTTCTATTCTTTTAGTATAGTTTTAATATAATATATATCATAAAGTAATAAATCAGCCTTCTGAAACATGGAGTCAGCTTTTCCCTCATCCTGGGATCCCTGTGAGCACGGTCACAGAGCTCTTTGGAGCAGTTTGCACAGCAAGGGTGTTCCAAGGAAACACAGAATCTGTGCTGGGCTGAGGAGCAGCCACAGTGGCTGTGTCCCCTCTGCAAGAACACAGCAACTGCATTTCATTTACAGGCTGTGTTCAAACAGCTCCATCCTCTGGAGAAGGCTCTGCTCTGACTGGAAAAACGCTGGGAGCCTGCAGGGATGCAGATCTGTGCAACAGCACAGACCTGCTGCTGCCTTCTAGGGAGGCTGGCTTGATAAACTAGGATTGCTCCTCCATTAGCTGGGTGAGCTGAGAAATACCTCCACCTCCTCCTCCTCCTCCAGGCAGCCACTTCCATCACTGCTGTGCACCAAAAACACCAGAAGTGCTTCGTGTTACCTATTTGCAGCCCAGTTTCTAGATGGCTCTGCTGCTATCTGCTGGCACCAGCAGGAGATTGTTGGTGGCATCAGCCAGTGTTTCCTCAGACAGGTTAGATTGGCAGCCCAAACTACAGCCTCTGATTGAGTGTGATTTGACTGACAGCACTTCCACAGGCACCTGCAGGGTCTTACCTTCCTCCTTGCCATCAGGAAAGCTGCTGAGACAATGAGAGGGACACTGAGGCCAAGGAGGATGTACTGCAGGTACTCCAGCACCGAGGGCAGCAGCACCAGGTTGGTGTAAAACTGCTTCAGCACTGAGCCTTCAATGGATCCACTCTGCCCAAAAAAGCAACCTGTCAGTGGCATCTCCCTCCATCCAGGCTGAGACCAGCTGAATGGTTCCTCTCCCACCACCTCCCAGCATAAATTAGGGAATTTATGCAAGGTTCAGCCAGGCTAAAAGCTTTTACTGAATAGCAGGAGTCACCTGGGAGTCAGGCTGCACTCCCAGGCCCACAGGAGGACAGGGATGCTGGCAGCTCTGTCCAGGGCCCCACTTAACCCCACATCTAGGGCAGAGCCAGAGATTTACCAAGTATAGAGCAGGGTTTGTTCAGCTCAGAGGGATTAATGGCATAGCCAAGTATTGAAAAGCCTTCTGTTGGTGCTTAATTAGTCTGGCTGGCTTAAAGCTTTATGCAAAGTGGAGTTTCCCCAGCACTGGGTGATGGGGAAGCAGGAGAGGCCCTGCAGAACCAGGCTGAGGAAGGCAGCTCACCTCTGCAAACCACAGCAGCGGCAGGACCACGGGCTTAATCTGCCCTGTTTGACTGGGGGGGGAAGAAAATGAAAAAAGAAACACAAGCTTAGGTTTATGGTTGATCAGGTGACAATTAGCAGCACAATTCTTCCTGAGGGGACACGTGTGACAGACTGACAGAGGCCAGGAAACCATGAGGGGGTGGCAATCCCTGCTGCTCCAGTGAGCTGCTCCCACCTTGGGGACCAGGTGCTTTCCATGCAGGAGCAGAGCTTGTGCTTCCATGGGGGTTTAACTGCCTGGGAAGTGCCATCCCAAAGCTGGGCTCCAGGGAGATGGAACTCGGGGAAGCAGAATGCTCAAGTTCTAAAGCTCCTGTCTCAGTCACTTGGGGGGCACCATGGGGGCTCTCTGCAGGGCTTTGCCCCTCAGCCCAAGCAGCAAGAGCACACTCTCACCCTTGCTGGTATTTAACATCTGGCACCACATAGTCTGGTCCTGTTGGCTTTCACAGAGCTGGAAGTGCCTGGTGGACACAGGTTTCACTCTCTACCCCACAGACAGAGTGGGTTTGCCTCTCCTGAGAGGCAGCACATGGAGGAGAACAGCTCCTGCCCCTGCAGGAGGAACAGTCCCTCCCTCAGCTGTCTGGTGAGGAGGGACAGGGACACTGCCCCAGCTGAGCAAACAGGCAGCCACTCTCTGCACTGCTAAGGGATGGAATTTGTGGTCACTGCAATGGCTGATGTTTCAACAGGAGCCAGCTGGCTCCAGCAATGGCACAACTGCCCATGGTAAAGCTCTGCAGAGAGTAAACTCTGCAGCAAGCTCAGCACCAGCAGAACTCCCTGCTCAGGGAAGGCAGATGGACATTTCTGGGAGGTGAGCACTTACATGATACCAGACACGTGCTTTATGTACAGGTTCAGCTGCAGCTTGATGGAGCAGTTCATGGGGATGCCTGTCATCTGCAGAGGAAGGGAACACTTCATCAGTGACTTCTTGGGACCAACAGACCCTGTCCAACATTCCAAGCCCATGAAAAACATCACACTGCAAAGCTGGTCATGTTGACACCCATTAAGACATTGGTTTCTCATGACTCTGCAGTTTTGCAACACATTTTTACAAGCAGAGAATTTTTGTTGGACCGTCCCTGTTTGTAGTCAGCAGCCTGCAGCTAGATAAAAACACAGTTAACTGTACTGTTATCAGGAGATGTTTGATACTGTAATAAACTTAATTAGATTTTCATAACTGCGATAAGAAAAGCAGTCAGAACCCAATGTCGAGATAACACACACAGTTTACCTCACCTCAAGAGGGAAACAGGTTTTTTTTTGCTTGAGCAAGTATCACTGAACATTTAGAAAAACTGACCTCACACAACACAGGCTGTGGGTGGAAAATCTCAAAGTCCCTTTGCCATCAGCAGCTGGGACAGGGATACCTCAGGACAGCCCAAATCACCTCTCTGGAGTGGCGACTTCACCCTCACATTGGGGTACAGGAGGGGTGTAACAGCAGCAGCCCAGTGCAAAAGCAGTTCCAGATGGGCAGGCTGAGAGAGGGGAAGAAGCCAGCCCAAAAATGGAGGTGCCAGCCCAGAAATGGAGGTGCCAGCTTGAGGCACAGCGTGGTCCTCAGGCTCTGCCAGCCATTTCTCATGGCAATGTGCACTGGCAGAGTTGGGGCAGAGCTGGGCTGCTGCCAGATACACCTCCTGGTGTTATAGGCCTGAGTCAGTAGAAAGAGTTTCACTGTGCTTATCGAAACAATTATGTTTATAATTAGTTCCGCAATTCTCTAGAAGCCAGGCTAATTATTCAATTAGTTTATGGCTTTGACATTTTTATCTGCACATGCCCTCGCCAGTCTTTGCACTCTGGAACCTGCTGGGATCAGCGCCACGAGAGCAGAGTGGTGCCAGCACTCGGCTGATGGCAGGGTCCCCCCCCGGGCTGGGCAGGTCCCTGGGGTCAGGGGGGACCCTGGGGGGGCTCACTCACGGGGTGCACATCCAGGAAAAGCCCGTGCTGCTCCTTGGTGGGGTGCAGGCCTTCCACTGCATTCACCAGGGACGGGTCGGCGTTGTAGAAGTGAGGGTGGGAAATGAACATCGGTGCATCTGGGGGAGATTAAAGGCATCTTAAGCTGCTCCACACCCAACTAAAAGCTTTTTCTGAGGTCTTTAAGGCCTTGCAGTACTTGTTCTGGACAGGATTTTATAACTTCTCCTCCCAGCCAGTAATCTCCACCCCCTCCCTCCCTGCAGGTTGTTCCACTGACCTGGGAGGGTTCAGGACCCCCTACCCTGTCCCACCACCATGCCAAGGTACCTCCTGTGCCCAGACACCAGCTAGGGACACCCAGTCTGGCCTGTCACACACACTCTCCATGTCCAAAGCTAACATTTGATCTGGGAGCTGTGTGGGCTGCCTCCTCCTTGCTCCCCCCAGCCGCCCAGGGGATGCAATGCTCCCACTGTACCCCGTGGGTATTTGTATTCCCACAGATGCCAGGCTCTCACAGGGCTGGGCACTGAAGATCAGGCACAAGGGCTTTCCCTCACTGCTGAGAGACCTGTGGGAGTGCAGAGAGCCCACCAGTACTTCTCAGCAGCCCAGGAGGCACTAGAGCTGTTTTTCCAGACAATCAAGCTTCTGTTGCATCTCAAATTTAATTTTGGACCATTAAGGAGAGCCAGGATGGGGGAAAGGACTTACTGAACCTGCAGGTGCTGACGTTCTGGATGCCAGACTGCAGGCAGGGGCAGAAGCCCTCGTTGGGTGGGTAGTCTGTGCCGTTGGCAAAGAGGGTTTTGGGTGCCACGAAGCGAAAGGTGGGCACACCCTGGAACTGCCCAGCCTGCTCGTACACCAGCGTCAAGGATCTGCAATGGTTCAGGGGAGAGGGATCAGCATTGGCCAACAGGCTCCCAGCACAGCTGTGGGTTCTTATCTTGCCTGGATAAGATGCAGTTGCAATGTAACTTAGACTTTGAGATCAAGATAAAGCCTCGGCAGTGCTTCGGGGAATGAGGATTTAAACCTTTTGCTTTCCATGTTTTAAGCACATCTAAAGGGTTGGTCAGGACTAGTCAGGGAGAGAAACCACAGGCTTTTAAGTTGTCTGTTTGTTCTATCCAGGTGAGATTTGTTTAAAGGCATGCAGTAATCCCCAGGGCTGCTCTCCAAGAGATAATACCCACTTTATGCAAGCCCTGGCTCTGAGGTGCTCCGTTACAGGGCAGGGACACTGGATAAATCTCTTTTGCAGGCCCACTCCAGCAGCAGACTTCCAGGGCAGTGGAAAATTTCCCTACATGACACAGCAAGATTTTTTTTCATCCTACTAGAGGCTGTTGATTTTGTGCTGCAATATTGCTGGCCAGGTTTGGTGCAAGTTTCCAGGACAAAAATTTGCTCCCTTCACACTTGAGTGAGGCTTGCAGGGATCAGAGAATCACAGAATGGGTGACAGTGGGCTGCCAGGACAGCCTGGGCAGGCCAAGGGGATGCTCATTCCCACAGAGGAATGGTCCCTCCTCGTGCTGGGAGCAAGGATGGGGGGTTCAGGGCATGTTCAGCAGTTTCAGATGGGCCTCTTGGCTCTGCTCACCTCCCAGTGAGGAGGCAGAGCTTGCTGCAGCCCAGCAGCAGGACAAAACCTTGGTGGCTGCCTCTCAGCATCAGCTGCACTTCATGTGCACAGAGCAGAGGCAGGAATGCTCTGAGCCCAGCTCTTGGGTGTGACTGGCAGCAGAGGCTGAGGCAGAGGGCTGGGGAGGACACACAGCACTGTGTGAGAAGCTGAGCCACTTCCCCACAGCTCTGTGTGACAGGAAACTCCTGTGCCAACAAGAAACCAGGCTGGGTTTCCTCCCCTTCACTGGAACATGCCCTGTTCCAGAGGTCCCCAAACAGGAACAGGTATGTGTTTAAACTCCAGCTACAGGTAAACTTCCCTGTAGATTCCTGTCTCCAGGTCACTCTGGTGTTTGCTGATGTCCCTTGTGCAGAGAAACCCTTGTGCTGTTCCCAGCTCAGCTGTTTGTTCACTGCTCATTGTTCTCTGTTCAACATGAGCACTTGCTTGTTTTGCAGCACTATCTACAAAGCTGGAATTACACCGTCTTCCCAGGCCAGGGACAGGGGTTTTGTGCCTGCTTCCCTCCTTCCAGCCTCAGGCACAGGGACACAGGCTGGCTCTGAGGGGTACTTTAACCCCTGGGTGATCAGCTAAGGTCAGGGTGTCTTACACAAGCAAAAGGGAAAAAAAAAAAAAAAAGAAAAAAAAAAAAGAAGAAGAAAGAGCCTGGAAATGGCAGCATGAATTTCCTCCCAGCCATAATTTCTCCAAGTGTCCAGTCAGCTGAAAGTTCTGCAGTTACAGTTCCATTTCCCTCTGACAACCCTTACTTCTCCTTCTAACTGCTCACATCTTATCCACATCAGATAACCACATCTGGCTCTTTTGTGCTGATTAAACTGGGCAAGCTGGACATGTCCAGTGATCTGGAAGGTATTTATGGACACCACAAGATGCTGACAATGAGACAACTACTCTGTTTGCAAAGCTCAGAGATAACTCAGACCCCAACTGCAGCTGATCTTCAGCTACAGGAACAATTCCTGAGCCCTGTGTGTGTGCAGGGCGGGTGCAGCCTGTCCTGCCACCTGCATGGGGACAGGCTGGCAGCTGTGGCCTCACCTGCAGGCATCAGGGCTGTAGAACTGCAGGGAGGTTGGGGACATGAAGGGTGGCCACATCTCCCCTGCTGTCCCGTTGATCATGTTGCACTGGCTGCTCCTCCAGTAGTTCACCTGTGGGACAGGTGGAGAGAGGAGAACTCAGAAGGATGAGCTGCATGGAACGTCCACCACCCCACGCTGCTTCCACAGCAGCACCAATGTTCTCTCCTATCTTAAGCATGTATTCCACCCTCCATGATTCTGTGAGCCAACAATTGATGGACAAGATCCCCCTGCCCTGATCCTACATTCAGCTGATTTTAGTTTGGAGCAGAATTCCACAAGGGAAGAGTAAAGCATCCTTTAAAACAAGAGCTTTTAACACCTTCAACAGAGGCCACAGGAGCCTGAGACTCCAACCATTAGAGGCAACCAGCCCCAACAGCACTTCAAGGGAGTGCAAGTGAAAAACCCATGAGGAGATGAATTTACTGCTTCCTGAAAAGCCCCTTGCCACATGGCTGCCTCCTGGCAACTTGCTGAAACAGAAATTGCAGCACTTGAAGTCCTGTAGAAACTTTTCTTCACACCAGAGCTTTCAGCTGACCCTGCTTTAATCAGGCACTCCCCATTATTCAAGCTTGGCTGCCAGACTCTCACCTTCTTGAGCCCATTCCATGAATCCACCATGTGAACCTGGCTGATGTTGTTCATGCCTGTGTTTACTGTGAACAGCCCCGAGTTGGAGTTGTTGAACTGCAGAGAGAAGGAAGGAATGATTGTTTAATCTCCTGCACACCACACGTGCCTGACTCTGGCTGCCCCATCAGCTTCTGCTCAGCTCAGTGTCTGAGCTACCCCAAGATCAATATTGCTGGGATTTTAGCATTCCCAACCAACACTTACATCCATGAATAATCCAAACTTCCCCTTGAAAGGGAGCAGGCCAGGAATAATCATATTTATTGCATCTATCAGGGGGTCTTCGTAGCCCCACATGATCTCGCCCACGGTGCGGTTCATGAACGCCTGCTGCTTCAGGCTAGCCAGGGCTCCACTCAGCAAAAGCTTCACAAAATCTGGCAGTTTTTCCACCATCACAGCTGCTCCCTGAGAAAGGAAACAAATGTCTGCGATGAGAGGCCCATCTTTAGCAAAGATGAAGCATTTTTGGTGTTAACCCAAATCGTTCTGCTGCTCCCATCCATAGCCCCAGAGGAATGCTCTGGGCAGACTGAGGTTCTTCATTTGTTCCTTGTTGGGGAAGAAAGCAGTTGAGGGCTCCCAGGCTTGATTTCCCCACAGGATGCTCAGATGAGGCCGCAGACTCAAGACCAGCTGCTCTGCACACTCTGGTTTTGGAACAGCAGCAGCCTAACAGAACAATTAACACCCACAAAGCAGAAAATTGCATTATATAAGCTTAACCACCTCATTGCTTGATCAGCCCCAAGCCCTACAAGAAAGTGATTCAGTAATTCAATGCTGGCTATCACCACCCTCCCTGCAAGCTAGGAAGGTGGAACCCATCCAGGCAAGAAGCACTTACCATCAACATGATGTTTGGCACAACAATGTACTCATCCTCTGTGCCATTGGACAGGTCTGGCTGGAAAAAAAGGTGCCGGTACTCCAGGTAGGAAACAGTGTCGTTGTCATGGAAGGTGATGTTTGTTTTAACCCTGTACTCCCTGCAAAGAGATGGCAGATCATGGCAACCACCCCCAGGCAGAGCCCCTCGAGCCAGAATGGGCTGCACTGGCCTGGGCTTGCTGCTGGGGGAGACCAAAGCCCAGTGAGGAGCCATGGGGCAGCTGGGGAGGCAGTGTGGGAACAGATATAAAGCAGATATAAACCCCCCACCCCAAGCAGGGTTAGGCTCTGGCAGGAGGAGAGGGCAGCCCAGGAGCCAGGCACCCCTGACAGGTTGGATCTTGCAGACACAAAGTGCTCTTTCCCAACTCATTACCCAAGAAATTGAAGACAAAACTGTGAACCCCCTCTGTTGCTTCACCCAGAGCCACTGTGAAGCCCAGGCACACCAGAGAGGTGTCCAGGCATGCAGAGCCACAGAACCCACACACCAAAAGAAGCTGCACGCAGGAGAGGAGCGGCCAAGACGCCCCTTGTGCCACCAGGGGTTTGCTCCCAAGCAGAGGGGATGGCTCCTGGCTTCAGGGCAGCCTCCACACAGCATCATGGCCCTGCTGCTCCTCAGGGCTTCAGGCCATCCATGTCCTGCACGCTGCCTGATGCCTCTCAGCTTTCATCTTTTCCAGATTCTGTACTGTGTCAGTGTGCATTTCTGAACGCCATATAAAGTGTCAGCAGCTCTCCTCACAGATCAGTCCCACAGAACAATCCTTTTCCAGCCCCAGAACCAAGGACAGCTGCAGCTCCAGCCCCAAAAAGTGCAATCAACAGGGAATGGAGGGGAGCAAACTGGGAGGATGAGACTGCACAACCTGGAGCTGGAATCGGCCAATTAAACCAATATGGAAATGGACCAAAACTCATAAAAGTGTGAAAACTCCAGACAATGCTGTCCAGCTTGGGTGTAGCCCTGGCTGAGCTCCTGCACTGCCCAAGGTGCATCCTTTGAAGGCCTTTTAATAAATCCCTGCTTTATTAATTTAACTCTGCCCAGCCTCTGTTCTAGGAAGCCTCTCAAGGCACCAGCCCAGTGCTGTGGAGTTGAGAGCTCACCCCACAGGGGGGCTGCAGGGCTCTGTCCCCAGCATCACAGCCCTGCTACTGCTCCTGGAGCAGCTGGAGCTCAGCTCACCAGCAAAAACAAAGTCCTCCACTGTGGAGCCTCTGTTTTACAGCCCACATTAGGGAAGGGCACTAATCTTGCTCAGCAGGAACACAAGGACACTAATAAGCTTTGCCCCTTTGTTTATTCTTATTTACAGCAAGTGAAGCTTTTCCCAAGCCAGGAGAGCGATGCAATGGCAACATACAGAACCACAGGGGGGGGACCTGGCAAGGCCAGGGCAAACAAGGGCACATACATACTGCAGGTGTCCCCCCACACCGCTCAAACAGCTTTGGATTAACCAGTAAGCTTCCCACATGAGCTTGCTTAGGCTGCTGTTCAACCTCACCCGGCTGCTGTAGGTACTAATAAACTGAAGATCACTGCTCATGGCAGCGTTCACACACTCAACTCAACATCAATCACTTTCAGGTGCTGAGAAGCACCTGGGGCTTTGGGCAGCATCCTCAAACAGGCCCAGTCCTGCTGTGTGTGGGCCTGACCCAGTGGTAGTGCTCCATGCTGGCTCCCATGAGCAGAGCACTCAAGCTGGGCATGTTCAGGTATCATGTTAGATAAGGACTTAGGCTGGCCCATAAATTTGATATTGAGGCGACTCCAGCTCAAGAGCTGGGCTCTTAAATGCACAGTGAAGATAAAAGAAGAGCACTCTGAAGACAGGGTCACCCACCACAACACCAACACCCCTCACACCCATGTTTGGACTCTATCAGCCCAGGTCTGCTTGCCCAACAAGCCCCAGAAAAAGGCTGAGCTCCACAACTCAGTGGAGCACCTACCAACCTCCCTGTCTCAGTGGCCAGAGGTCCTGCCTGTGCCTTTAGCAAGATCAGAGCAACTAGAGCACATCTGGGTCCCTTCAAAACCCCGAGCACATCCGGGTCCCTTCAAAACCCCGAGCACATCCGGGTCCCTTCAAAACCCCGAGCACATCCGGGTCCCTTCCAAACCCCGAGCCCCTGGGCTCTCAGTGAGCCTGCTGATGCCATGTCCTCCTGCCAGGGGAGCCAGGCAGCACAGGTCAGGCTCATGCCAGGCTGGGGCACGGGTGGCATCTGACCTGTACACGTAGGGCCCACGCTGGCTCAGCACTGGCTTCTGTCCCCGCAGGACCTGCTTGGGGTTCAGCACCTCGAAGAAATGCACAGACAAGTAGAAAGGGACAGGGATTTCTTTCCACATCTGGAAGGAGATGCTGCTGGGGTCGATCCTGACGTTCTGTAAGGCAAAAAAAAATAATCAAGGGACACAACATTTGGGCTCTGTGGCTGCAGGTGAACACATCCACCCCCAGCCCAGTGTGAGGCACAGCTGAAGTTGGCAGGTACAGATGCTCTCCAGAGGATCCAGGTGTTTTTGGCAGACAAACCCAGCTAGATATACAGTGAGAAATCCTGTGTGTGCAGAAGCATCAGGTTTATGCTTAGAAGCCAGGATGTCTGCTGGCTTATTTATTCAGGCTTAACTCTCCTAATCCTGCCCACAGGGTTTCCGAGTGTTTGATGTGCTGCAAGCTTGGCTCTGAATTATTCACTACTCTGCACGTTTTACTTGTCTGTCCCAAAGGCCTTTGCTTGGGGGTTTGGCAGCTCCACACAGCTAAAAGCAAGCAAGAATTGGCACAGCTATCCTCACAACTGCTTGGGTACCAGCAGGGAGAGCCCACCAGATTCCCAGAAAGAAGATGGAGAACTGGGATGGCAAGGCAGTACAGTCCAGGACACCCCTGCCTGCTCTCAGCTGCCAGCCTGCATTGACTCACAGCTGATCATGAGGCAGGTCAAAGGCAAGGCACAGTCCTGTTCCCATATCACTGTCCTGAGTTCTGGGAAATGCCTGCAGGAGTTCAGAGATACCCTAAGCCCTCCCCAGCTCAGAGCTGGTACAAGGGCACATCTGCCTCCACTCCCTCCTTGCCTCCAGGGTGCTGCAGGAGGGCAGGAGCCTGTTCCTTCTTGAACACCCACTTTGGATGTGTTCCATCACAATCTTTTCTCCTGGGAGCACAGATCCTTGTCCCTGCTTAGGTAACCCAGGCAGATTATGAAAGTGGGGCTGATCCATGAACAGGAGAAGGGATGTGGGCTTTGTGCTGGTGCAGCTCAGCAGCTCCACAGCCCCTGCTCTGGAGCAGCTCCCCCTCACTGGGCACATATTTGCTGACACAGGGGGTTGAGGTGCCAGAGGTTTTCCCATACCACCTGTTCTCTCTTGAGGAATTTTATGGCAAGGCTGAGCTACCTGTGAGCAGCAGGCCCCTGCAAGCCACTCATCCACCCCAATCCCTGGGAACACATCTCCAGAATGCTGTTTAACCCATCTAACCTAGCAAACCCTTCCCACCACCACTTGCCAGCCTCAAGGATTTCATGGCAAAGGAACAGTAATAGGGCGGATCTTTATTGAGTCTGCTTTACAACTGATTCCCTCAAATGGTTTACAATCAAGAACATCTCCTTTCCTTTAGCTGCTTGCTCTGTCTTGCACTCCCTTGACCACTTGTTGCATATGTATTTACTTTTATAAGAAGCACCCAGTGAGATGGAGCTACATCCCAGCTCCCTGCTGCCTTTCCCAGCTCCCTCCCCACCTGGGCTCACCAGCTCCTAAGATCCCCACAACGGGGTAAAAGAGCTTTAAATTAAGCTATTTTTAGGTCAAAACAAACACGGTCATATGTCTGAAATAAAAGCACACTATTTGTCAACTAGATGGCTTGCAAAGGGTCACTGAGTTGTTTGACCCCTCCTGACCAGGCTGATCTTTGTTCCTGAGGAACTGAAAGGAACTGGTTACTGCCCATCAGCTCCAGACGGGGCCAGGAGAGCAGCAGCTCCAGCACAGCATCCGAATCCTGCTTCTCCAGGAGGCAGGGAGGCACCCTGCTCAGTAAAACCGAGCTGAGGTTTGCCCTGCAGACTGGGAGGAGCAGCTCAGACCTCACCTTCCACATCCTCTCAGCACCCTCCTACCTCGGCGAGGACCGTGCTGCTCCTGCTGCCAGGGCAGCATCCGAGCCCCCAAGGGGAGCAGAGGGATGAGCTGGTGCAGCCTCACCGTGTGCAGGTCTGTGCCATTCCAGATGCTCCCAGAAAAGCAAAATTCCCCAGGTTTTGCAGGGCCAACCCCACAGGCAGCCCAGTGCAGATGGGGCAGGCTCCCAGCTCCCTGCTTTCCCTGCAGACTTCACCCAAAGATATCCTGGTAACAACCACCTGTCCATAAGTAAGTGCTTTTCCATCGGGATACACCATCCTGACAGAGCTCAGGAGGCCAGGACGGGCAAACCAGCCTTTACCTGCCCAACCCCAGCCCTTCTAGCTCCTCTTACCCACACTGAAGGCCAGCCCAGGAGTTTCAGTAAGGACCTGAATGTTTCTCATCACCTGTCATCACTCAGTTATTAGGCTTAATGTGAAATAGAAAAAAAAAGGAGCTCAGGGTAATTTTGTGCCATGTTGAAGATGGGGAGACCAAGGGCTTGAGATGAAGGGAGGAGAAACAAGGGTTGATCTTTTCTTCATCTTCTGTTCTCATGGCAAATTATCAGAACTTAGCTAATTAGGTTGAAAAAAATCAGGATTAGCTAAAAAGAGGGCAGAGAAGCTTTTGCACAAGAAGTGTCATTTCTGCCCTGCAGGGGCCATTCAGCCTTTTATTTGCAGGTACCAGTTCCTGATGTCCTGAAGCTGAACAAAGGCTTTCTGCTGTTTGATGCACAGGGCTGTGTGGCTCTGCCCTTGCAAGGAGTGAGTTTAAGTAGGTCATTTTCGGCAGAGCCTTTGCACCACGCGTGGCGCCAGCCATTGGCTATGAGGTGTTTGTTCACCTCTTTCATCAGAAGCAGATTTTCAGGGGCTGGCCTGGGTAGGTGGAAGCTTGGAGAAACGCCAAGGCAGGGAGCGCATCCCTGCCTTGGACAGGGAGAAAAACGTTTGGCTAAATGTGGGGATGAGCTCTACATTACAGCAGGTATCCCAGCAGCAGGGACAGGAGTGCCGGCTCATAAAACTGCAGAGTTACTGAACACAGCAACAACCCCATACACAGCCCCACATTTTGGGGACAAACCCTCTCCAGCCTCAGGACCTATCCTGTGGATAAAACAGGTCCTCAGAGAAGCAACTCTTCAGGCTTTCAGTCTGAAGGACTTATTTCTGAAGGAGAGAGGATAACTTGGAGGCTGCTCCGTGCACAGGGCTCCTCTGGAGAGCTCCTGTTTCCAGCTGGGAAAGCATCTCACGTGTAGCCCGGCAGCATGCTCATCTACTTATGAAAGGAATAACTGGCGCTGCAGGTGGAGGCAGGAGGCAAGGGAGGAAGTGTCGGTGCTGAGGGTGATGCTCTGCCAAGCACGGCATCCCCAGCTAATCTCAGCGATGCAAAGAGCCCAGGGCTGCTTCACCTGCTCACTCCGGGCACATTTACTGTCACCAAGGGTGGAACACCCCAAACCCGCATTTTGTCCAGAGGAAGAGCCTGAGGCTGCTCGGAGCTGCAGCAGCGACGCTGCCTCTTCCAGCGCTCGGCTCTCCGGACCGCACTGCACAAGGGAAAGGCGCATCAGCCCCAGCCCGCACCGCACCGGCTCCGGCCACCGGCCGCACCACACCGAGCCCCGCACCGAGCCCCGCAGCGCACACGGCCTCCAGCGCATCCCCCTGGGCCCCTGCACCGACCCCGCTCCGCACCACATCCCGCACCGAGCCGAGCCTCGCACCGCTCCGAGCTCCGCACCGAGCCTCGCCTCGCACCGCTCCGAGCTCCGCACCGAGCCTCGCCCCGCACCGCACCGCACACGGCCTCCAGCGCACCCTCCAGCGCACCCTCCAGCGCACCCTCCAGCTCCACTGTCAGCGACCCCGCACCGCATCCCGCTCCGCACCGCGCTCCGCGCCGCACCCCGCACCGAGCGGAGCCCCCGCCGCGCCCCGCTGACCTTGATGACCTGCTGCCGGATGATGAGCGGCCCCAGGAGCAGCAGGCAGCCCCCCAGGAGCGCGCAGGCCAGCCCGGCCAGCCCCAGCCCCACGGACAGCCTGCGGTGGGCCACGGCCATGGCGGGGCGGAGTCGGGAGCCGGGAGCGGAGCGGAGCCGGGAGCGGAGCGGGCCCCGCCGCTTTATGGAGGGCCCCGCGGCCCGGCCCGGCCCGGCCCGGCCCGGCTGAGGGGGCGGGGCCGTGCCGGACGGGGCGGGGCCGGTGGCTGGATGCCACGCCCACAGCTACGCCACGCCCCCCCGCGCGGGAGGCGCGACGAGAAAGGGAAAGCGAGCGTCAATGGAAACGCGTGTGTGAGCACGGAAAAACGGGCAAAACGGTAAAATACCGAGAGGAAATATATAAATAAATGCATAGATAGATAAAATATCCCTCAGTCATGCAATTGTAGGATAGAATGGTTTGCGTTGGAGGGGACTTTAAAGATTATCTCGATCCACCTGCCATGGGCAGGGACACCTCCAGTGTCCCAGGCTGCTCCCAGCCCGCCCAGCCTGGGCTTGGGCACTGCCAGGGATCCAGGGGCAGCCACAGCTGCTCTGGGAAATATGTCCCTGTGCCTCACCATTGCCACAGTAAAGATTTTTTCCTAGTATCTGATCTAAACCTATTTTTCCAGTTTGAAGCCATTCCTTCTTGTTCTCTCACTAGACAAAAAAAAATACATAAACGTGTTTGTATTCATGTGTATATGTATATATATGTATGTCTTGCCTGAGGAGGAAACATCCATCACCCATTAACCTGCCTCTGTTTTAACATTTAACCCAACTCTGCTTTTCCAAAAAACTGAGTTTTTTATCCATCTTGTGCATCTGAACATGGCCCTGAATAAAAGCCTCGCTGAGACTCATCCCCAGATACATCTAGAAGGCAGCAGAAAATAAAGAGTCCAGTTTGTGACAGGCTGTTTTAAATCAATCATGTGCAACATCCCATTGTTCCAGCTGAGCTAACATATCTGGCAGCTGGAGTGCTTCCACCTGCCACACACTGACCTGCCTGAAGAGAGGGGACAATCTCATGGCTGCCACCAGGCAGGGCCCAGCACAGCACAGGACCTGCCTCCTGCCATGGCCCCCACCTCAGTGGAACATTTGCATTTGTATCTTTACCCTTAACTGGGTCTTTTTTTTCCACTTCTAAACCTTTTACCCTGACAGTTGCCTCTGTTTAATTACCAGATCAATTAACCAATGTCTCTGTTCAATCCTGGCTGGTCTCCACTGTGGGATGGGCCCCTCTCCCAGCAGCAATGCCTTCAGAACAGCACAAAGTAGGCACTGGATTTGCTTTTATAAAGACATTCTTTTACAAAGAAACGCCGTGAAAGGAATTCAAATCCAAAATGTCCCAATAAAATCCAGGAGATTCCCTGAGGCAATGCAGAACAACACGACCTGAGAAGATCTCTGGGAACAGCGTGTTCTGCCACGGTTAGAACAACACTCCCTTAAAGCTGACAAGCAGCTTTGCTGTTCTCATCAGATTTTGCTGTTGCATGGCTGATCCCACCCCAGCTGTGGTCTCTGCTCACGGGTGCTGCCTCTGAAGCATTGGCACTGCCACACTGAGCCTTGAGGTTCCTCAAACCCTGCAGAGGTCACAGAACTGTAGAATGTGCTGGGCTGGAAGGGACCCACAAGGATCCAGTCAAAAACGTGCACAGAACAGCTCCAAAATCCCACCATGTGCCTGAGAGTGTTGTCCAAACTCACCTTGGAGTGTGGCAGGCTCGTTGCTGTGGCCAGCCCCAGGATGTCTGTCCAGCCCACCCTTTGTGGGAGAACTTATTCCCTAACACCCATTCCAACCCTCCTGGCACAACTTCACACTGTTCCTGTGTGGTCAACAGAGGCTGACCCTGCTCATGAGGCCACAGCACAGGTTTCTCCTCCAGGCTTGCTGCTCTGCCTGGCTGCAGCCTGCTCCAGGCCATTACAGCATCGTGGTTTTTAAACAGGACATTGAAAAGGGTTTTTACTGAGACGTTGAAAATAAAAGGATTTCTTAAAGCATGGCTATGTAGTCATTTGTGGAGGCTTTGACATTCATCAAACACCCTGTGTCCTCCTGCAGCTCTCCCCAATGGCAGTCAGGTGCCTTCAAATCAGAACCACTGCAGTTATGCTCCCTGCATTCCAGAGACAGCATCCCCTGCACTTGTGTTTAAGGAGCTGTGCTCAGTTTGGGAATTGTGCTGTCCCAGAGGACAGAAAGCTCACACAATGGCCAGCTGCTCCCTGCAGTTGTTGGGGCTCAGCTCAGGAGCCGGGGCAGCGTGGGCAGAGCCCGGGGCACTCCTGTGGGGGAGGACAGGATGTCCAGGATGGCACAGCCCCAGCTCCCACCCACACAGCATTTAGCTCTTTAGCATTCAAATGTTTCCTCTGGCACATCACAGATCTTGGTGCTCTGAACTTGCTCTGTACAGGGCAGACCAGCGAAAGGAACTGGTGTTACCGGAGCCACACCCTGCTTCCCCACCCAGGCAGTGTAAGATCCCTTTGTGCCCCCTGAAGCAGCCACCAGCTGAGACCATTATTGAGCTCCCACCACATCCCCTTCCACAGCTGAGTCCATGTCCCCACTCCTGGAAAGAGCATTTCTGTGTCACTCTCCCTTTTCCTCTCCACACACCCAGCACAGACACGGTTAACTCCTCATCAGCCCTGCCTGCAACCCCCACGAATACTGCAGAAGCAACTTCCCTTTTGCCAGGGCTTCTGCAGCACACAGGAACTGCTCTGTGACAGCTCAGCTCAGCAGCATTTCCATTTGGGACACAGCTGGAATGAAGCACATTCACGTTTCCAATAAGTACATCTGAAACTACTGCTTGCTTCATGCCATTAAGCTTGACAAAAAAACAAGTCCAGCCCATAACTGATGAGATCTACACTTCCCAAGCCCAAGGGCTGCAGGACCATCCTGTTACCCCATCCTGTGACCGAGCTGCAGGATCACCCTTTCGATGTTCCTCCACTAATCCCAAAATAAGGGCAGTTGCTGGGCAACCAAGAGCTATCTCAAAGCCCTTGGACTGGGGAGCATCCACTGCTCCCCGTTGCACATCCCTGCTTACACAACACCACAGCTGCACAACATCTGCAGGCGGGCACTGAGCTGCAGCCAGGTATCAGAGCACTTATACAACCCAGGAAAAGCCCAGCTGAGGGATTAGTTACAACCACCAGGAATGTGGAAGCCTTGCTTGCATAAGGCAGTTTTGCAACTCCTTTGTCTGTGGAAAGCTACGTAATTATTGTTTATTAGAAACCTGGGGTTGGGCAATGTCACGAACGGCTGCTCGTGTAACATGGGACACAGACTTTTACAGATGCAACAGCTTTATTGGAATGAACAAGTGCAGGGAACCTTTATTTGGAAGCAACAGCTGCTGGTTCAGTTACCACCGCGCAGGCGCAGGACAAGGTGCAGAGTTGACTCCTTCTGGATGTTGTAGTCGGACAGGGTGCGGCCATCTTCCAGCTGCTTGCCAGCAAAGATCAGCCTCTGCTGGTCAGGAGGGATGCCTTCCTTGTCCTGGATCTTGGCTTTGACATTTTCAATGGTGTCACTGGGCTCGACCTCAAGGGTGATGGTCTTGCCAGTCAGGGTCTTGACGAAGATCTGCATGCCCCCTCTGAGGCGCAGGACGAGGTGCAGAGTGGATTCTTTCTGGATATTGTAATCGGACAGGGTGCGGCCATCTTCCAGCTGCTTCCCTGCGAAGATCAGCCTCTGCTGGTCAGGAGGGATGCCTTCCTTGTCCTGGATCTTGGCTTTGACATTCTCAATGGTGTCACTGGGCTCCACCTCAAGGGTGATGGTCTTGCCAGTCAGGGTCTTGACAAAGATCTGCATTCCACCCCGCAGGCGCAGCACCAGGTGCAGAGTGGATTCTTTCTGGATGTTGTAGTCGGATAGGGTGCGGCCATCTTCCAGCTGCTTGCCAGCAAAGATCAGCCTCTGCTGGTCAGGGGGAATGCCTTCCTTGTCTTGGATCTTAGCTTTGACATTCTCAATGGTGTCACTGGGCTCGACCTCAAGGGTGATGGTCTTGCCAGTCAGGGTCTTGACGAAGATCTGCATTTTTCCCTAGAAAAGGGAAAACCCGCCGTGCTTTAGGAAATGCTCCCCGTATCCGGGGCTACGCCCCGTCCGTGTCACCGCATAAGCCCCGCCCACAACCACAGAGGGGCGGGGTCTCCATCCACTTGCCCTTCCCGCCCGGGGCGCGCGCTCGCCACCATCTTGCAGCACCGCTGCGCCTGCGCGGCCGCCATTTTGCCAGTTGCCGCTCGGCCCGGCCCTCGCCCGCCACCGCCTCGCGGTGCAGCCGTTAAAGGGGAAGGCAACGTCCCAGCCCTCCCCCCGCCATCACTGTCCGCCATCGCCCCCAGCCGCAGTTCCTCAGCGCACACTCAGCGCACACACCCCTCTATTCCGCCCGGACGCCCAGCCCGTATCTAGGCCCTCTCCCGCCCAGTTCTCACCGCGGCGCCGCTCGGCCAAGCCGACAGCACAAACCTCACCCAGCACCAACTGCGCCACGCATCCCTCCGCTAGGTGCTTATATGGCCCCCGGCGCCCCGCCCCCGCCTTCGGATCACTCCGCTGCGCACTATTTTCCTCGCGCCGCACGCCTCCACTCTCCTGCGTTGGGTGAGGGGGCAGCGCGGCCGAGCGGCGCGGAGGGATCGGCGCCTCGCGCGGGTGCTCTGTGGCTGCCGCGCGCGGGACGCGGAGCGGCGGGAAAACCCGGCCTGGAGTTGCCGGAGCGGGGCCACGGCTGGGCCATCTCAGTGACCCCAATTGGGAGACACAGCCGCACGTTAAAAGTAGAAAACATAAAAAGTTTCATTATCTTCAGGGGATTAAACCCTGCAATTGCGCCCCTGGTTGATAAACACCTCCTTGGCTTCTGCCCCTAGGGCAAGGTGAGGGTCGACTCTGCCCGCGGCCACACCATGAGGGGGTCCCTGAAGGAAGGAGTTCGTGGCTTTATGCCGATAGACGCCTCGAGTATTATTTATATAAAACATAAAAAGTTTCATTATGTTCAGGGGATTAAACCCTGCAATTGTGCCCCTGGTTGATAAACACCCCTTTGGCTTCTGCCCCTAGGGCAAGGTGAGGGCCGGCTCTGCCTGCGGCCACACCATGAGGGATTTCCTGAGGGAAGGAATTCCCTTTACCCCGAGGGACGCCTCGAGTGTTATTTCTGTGTGAGAGAACCCAAACTGCACAGCAACTCCAAACAACAGCTGGGAACAGAATGGAGCTTTGTCTGCAAGATTCAGGCAGTGCCATTCGGTTCGATTTGCCCACAAAATCCTTCATTTGGCAGCGCCCAAGGAAAATGGGAGGGACACTGATAACACCCAGGGCTGCTTACCAGCAGGAAAGGAGCAGACGTCCAGCAAAAGCTTTGTGGTTTGAGGAAAAGTGTCTGTGTCTGCTTGACACATGGAGGGGAATGCTCTGTGGAGCTCTTTGGCCTCTGCTGCTTTGTGTTTGTATTAATGCTCACCACAGCTGTAGTATGATAATAATCTCAAACACTCGGTCATTTAGATGGAAAAAAAAAACAAACACAGAAGTCTTTTGGTTACTTCTCAGTGCTCCGTGGCTGATGCTGTGCATTGAGAGTGTACAAACATCAAAAATTGGAGAATCCTTCCAGGTTTAGGTCTTTCCTCAGTGGAAAATGAATAATAATGTTAAGCTTAATAATGTTAAGCTTGTTCTTTTAGTTACAAGGTGAGTACTTAGGACTGGTCAGAAAATCATCAAAAAGGCACATGGGAAAGTGTTTTGTGACAAAAAGTCTATTACTGCATGCCTCTTACTACAAACTGTCTCTTACATTGACATGCAGGGCACATTCCAGAAGTGTAGCTGCCAGGGAGTAATTTACAACAGGGATCTTCACACTTAGCAGCGCTGTAGCCAAACACTGGCTCAAAATAACAACTGGAAGTAAGATGAGTAAATAAACAGCACAAGGAGCTTTCCAGCCACTATGGCAGGAAATGTCACTTTGTATTTGTCAGCGGGCAGCTCCCGCTGCTGCTGGTAACCAGGCAGTGAGAGGGAGCAGCTGCCACTGATCTGTGTCCATCAAAGCTGTCTCAAGCTGGCTCTGCATGGGCTTTGGTCTCTCTGGACCAAACCTCTCAGCTGTGCTATGGTTCCCAGCTTTACCAGCCTCACAGAGTTTCCCCACGAGCCCGAGGAGTTCGAAGCAGGGCGGTTGTTTCCCTGAGAGCTCAGGGCTGACAGGATAACAGAGGGAGTGGGCACTGCAGAGCCAGGAGAAGCTCCTGAGTGCTCAGGAGTGCAGCCAGCTGTGGTGTCCTGGCCTCTGTCCTTCCCCTCTGCCTCTGGGAATGTGGAGCAGAGCCCCTGAGCTGAGTGTGGCTGCAGGGCTGCACCTCTGCCAGGCTCTGGAGTGTGGCAGTGTCAGCCTGGCACGAGTGGCCACTGTCCCCCTGCATTTTGGGGTTTGATGATTTGTGCTTCTTTTTGTCCTCCTCTGTGCATTAATGCACAAATGGGACGCCAGTGAGACACAAAGCTGTGTGTGTTCGCACAGGCCTGAGGAGAACCAAATGGGAAAAAAAAGCCAAAAAACATCATTTTATGCCGCTGGGAAGTGCCTCTGTGGGGCCATTTCGGCCGCATTGTTAGTTTGCTGCTTCTTAGCGGGACGCAGTGACTTTGACTGGATAAAACATCAGTAAAAAACGGAAAAAAAAGCAATAACCACGTGGAGATGCCGGGGATTGAACCCGGGACCTCATACATGCAAAGCATGCGCTCTACCGCTGAGCTACATCCCCCTGCTTGCACTGCATTTCCTGCCCGCTGGCCAGGTCTGTGCTGAGCCGGCCCCGGTGCGGGGAGCGGCAGCACCGAGCTCCGGCAGCGCTGCGGTGCACAGAGCCTGGTGCCATCCGCAGGTAGCCCTCAAAAAGACAGGAACGTGCTGGTTCGCACACAGAAAACCGAATGGTTTTGCTCCGCCGAAAATCAGAGAAATCCGTGAGAAAAAAAAAAAAAAATAAACTAAAGGAACAAAATTATCGCTTACCTCCCCGTCGGGGAATCGAACCCCGGTCTCCCGCGTGACAGGCGGGGATACTCACCACTATACTAACGAGGACGGCGACAAGCGCTCTTTCCGCAGACCAGATCATACCCAAGCGGCGGCCGCAGGACACGCTCCATCACCGCCGCCCTTCGGGAACCGGCGCCTGACACAAAAATCCCGCACGTGGAGCGCCTACGATGGCACCGGCTGAGCCGCCCGACGCAGGGACAGCATCCCCTGCTACCTCCACTCAGCAGCAAAAGGAACCGTTTGTGATGATAAGAAGGAAAAAAAAAAAAAAAAACAAACCAACAAAACCCAAAAGATTCTGCCGAAACCCGGGATCGAACCAGGGACCTTTAGATCTTCAGTCTAACGCTCTCCCAACTGAGCTATTTCGGCGGGCAAGAGCGCCCTCGCTGGCCGTGGATACGACTCCGCCCCGCGCCCCCCATGGGCGCCGCTGCCTGGTTGGTGCCCGCCCTCCCGCGCGGGTCCCGCCGCCCGGTACCGGGACTGTCCGGGGATTTGCACCTTCCCACTGGCATTTCCACTCCGAGGATACCGGGGAGCCCCCAGGTATCGACAGCAGCGGGGTGTTCCGCACGCACCCCAGGGCACTCCGCTCCCTTCCCCTGGCACAAAACGCGGCTCTGCCGGCTTTGTCCGGCCCCTCCGGCGTGGATTCCACGGCGGCGTCGCAAACAAACCCCGTCGCGGTACCACCCACAAAAAATGGCATCCGGGGGCAAAATACTCTGCACCTCCCCGTCGGGGAATCGAACCCCGGTCTCCCGCGTGACAGGCGGGGATACTCACCACTATACTAACGAGGACGGGTACAAACACATTTTTTTGTGCTCACTATATAAAGGTACAATCCCGCCTCAGGCGGAGCTGCCGCTGTTCCGCTCCGTTCTCGCGGCCGGAGCTCAGCGCGGGGCTCGGGGGACGCGGGATGACAGCGCTGTCACCGCGGTGTCACCACCAGGCTCGGCCTGCGGCTCTCGCTATCGCTGTATATACTGCGAGCATAGACGATTCCATCGAGGGGATGTAGCTCAGTGGTAGAGCGCATGCTTTGCATGTATGAGGCCCCGGGTTCAATCCCCGGCATCTCCAGTTTTTGCCCTTGCCCTGCAAGGCCGGTAGTTTTTGCTTTTTTCTGCCCCATTTTCAAGAGCCGAAATTTCCCAATACACTCCATAACTGTTGATTTTCTTCCCTCCCCGCAGCAGAATCTGCAGACTTGTGCTGCAATTCCTGCTAAAAAAAGGTGCCCTGTCAGGAGCCCCCAGCATCCTCCTGCCTGGGGACATCCCAAACCCACTGGTGCTGAAAAAACCCCAAAACCCAGTGTTTGACTGAAAACACACCAACGGGCTGCTTTCCTTGTGGCTGCAGATCTAAAGTTGCTGTTTCTTCAGCTTTAGATGTTTTTAATGCTTGCCTGTGCTCTGGCCTCTCCCCTGAAGTACGTTGGAATTATGGACACACATCCAGCCAGTTTCTTGCGCCAGTTCCCTTCAGAACACAGGGACAGGAGGGTCCCTGTCCACACTTTCTCCTGCAGCAGTGTCACAAGCAGCAGCCCACAAGCAGCACAGTGAGCACTGGGTTTACCAAGACCCAAAAGATTCAGGTGAAGGGGAAGGTAAACTCAATCTTCCCTTCACTAATTAAACCATTCCTATCCCAACCCAAGAGTTTCCTCATTTTTGTGCTTCCTGTCCTGAGCTGCTGCCCAGGCTCTGACACCTGTGAAGAGGCGCCTGCACAGCTCTGATATTCTGCTCACTGCAGCATCCCACACAGAAAACATTTCTCCCATCCAGACCAAGAATTTTACATATTTATTACAGCTCATACGACTAATATAGTCCAAAGACAAACTTCAGGTTAAAAAAAAGAAAAATCTCCACAAAATACAATGGATAAAATTATCCAAACATTAATATTATGAAAAACCAGCCCAACAGCTGGCAGGGCTTCTGGGAAAGCTTACAAAAAGGTATTCCTACAGTTGGTGAGTCCATCTGTTTCAGATTTCCAAGGAGACCCTTGAAAAGCTCTCCAGACACCCTGGAGCAAAGGAGTCCATCAGCAGCAAGGGTCACAGGGCCACTGGTGGCCACTTCAGGGCCAGCTCCTGGTGCAGGGCCTCGGGCACCCACTGGCAATAGGCTGTGAGCAGATCTGCAGGGGGAGAGGAGCAGACGCTGAGTTGGGCTGGAAAAATCCCCTGAGGGAGCACCAGACCCACTGGAGCCAGGACCAGCACCCACTGCTGGGCAGGCACGGGTGGCAGCATCCACAGGAATCTGTGTGAGCCATCCCTGCAGCACCTTGCTGCTGCTGGGAAGAATTCCTATCATCTGGCACCCCAATATTGAAGAAATTCCATTTTACCAGGAAGAAAAAACCTCAATATTCATGGACAGTCATACCATAGTCTGTACATTTTAACTGTGGTTACAACTACAGAAAAAAAAAATAAATCTTAGAATACAAATAAATGTTGCTTTCTGAAGTGGTTTCTGTCATTTTTCACAAGAATCAAGCACAGGGTACTACTGCTTCTGGTAAGAAAATAGGAAATATTTGGAGCTTAACAAGTGAAATAGTCCATTTTTTGAAATTATAATTCAATAGTGCTCAAGGTACCCCACTGACATGACTGATAATTAGGCAAGCAGAACACTCACATTTAGGATTTTTCTTCCATGCAGCCACCAAAGCATCACGATTATCACAGTTTTCTTTAACCAGAGCCTGCAGGAGGGCTTCTGTCCTGGGCTGAAGTCTGAATCAGAGAAATGGAGCAATAAACCAATGTTCATTATCCCAGCAGAGCTCAGCAGAGCTCAGCGTGTCCTGCACGGCCCTCACCACCACCAGCTCTCCTGGGACACAGCTTTTCCTGGTGAGGAAACCCATTCTGCCAAGATCACAATCTCCACCACCCTTCTCAGCATTGAATTTTTTAAAATTTAGAAAGGCATTGAAAAGTGTTTGGTGGAGACAAGGGCCTGAGGTTTGTTTTTAACCACTTACTTGGACCACGTCTTCAGCATAATGAGGGGACTGGACAGCAGGCACTGGCTGTAAGAACTCAGCTTTTTAATGACCTGGAAGATTGGTTACAACAATTAGATAATGAATAAAGTAAATTAATTGTGATATGATAACAACCATCAATGAACTTGTGCTACTACAGATTTCCATGTCATATTCTCCATCACCATCTCCTCCCATCCCCGTGTCCATAATCTTGTCCTGACTTGTTGGACAATTCTTCTGTCCCAGGCTGGACAAAGACATGGGCTATTGGCTTTTTTTACTTTGCAAAACCAGGACTTAAATTTGGGAGTGTCTTTCACTGAAATACTGATTTTCCTGCCTTTTTTTTGTGTTTTAAAGATCCCTTTCCCACCTCATCAACCACAACAAACTCTTCCATCCACCAGCAAGTGATGAGCAACGGGGAGGCACAAAAGAATGAAGCCATAAGGTTCATCTCCTCCAAAAACTGGGCTAAAAAATGAATGGTAACATGAGGAAAATGGTGTGGCTGGAGCACACTCACCTTCCCTTCCAGCAGGAACCTGGCAAAGTGTTTGTAGCGATCGATTCCTGGGGGATAATCAACCTCCACAGCAGGGAGCTGCCAGCCCACCCGGTCTGCAAACAACACAAAACAGCCCAGGTCCCCTCCCTGCTCCCCCAGGAGGGCACCTTGCCAGGCAGGGGGACAGCACAGGGGCCACGACAAGTGGGGAGGGCACTGCCAGCCTTCCCAGTGCCCATCCCAGTGAGATGTGCCAATATTTCAATGGTGCAAACCCCGTGGAGGTGCCCATCTCGGTGGGAAATCCAATATTTGAATGGTGCAAACCCCGTGGAGGTGCCCATCTCAGTGGGAAATCCAATATTTGAATGGTGCAAACCCCGTGGAGGTGCCCATCTCAGTGGGAAATCCAATATTTGAATGGTGCAAACCCCATGAAGGTGCCCATCTCGGTGGGAAATCCAATATTTAAATGCTGCAAACCCCGTGGAGGTGCCCAAAGCCCCTCTTTGGGCCTTCCTGGCAGAGGCAGGAGCTCCTGGGGACACTTACAGAAGACGCTGGGTCTGTGGCAGCGCACCCGGCCTGTGCCAGGGCAGTAGGAGGGAGGGGGATTCTCCAGAGGCTTCCCAAAGTGGCAGTAGGGGGGCAGCAGGGCAGGGATCCACTCAGGCTCCACTGCAGACACACCTGAGGAGGGAAAACACACCTGCATGCAGGTTTGCTGCCAAGGGCCACAGCTCACTGGCAGCCCCAGGGGTGCAGGGCATGGTCAGGGTCTCATCTCCACAGATTTACTTGTCCTCGATTCTTTTCAAACTTTTTATGTTGTAAAAAATCTGTTCAGAGATCAGCAGCAGGCAGCTGTGGTTGGCAGGGCTAGGGCAAAGCAGATATTTCAGAAGCTGAGCTTTGCTCCAGCTAATTCTGCCAGATAAATTAAAAAAAAAGGCCGATTTATCTCCTGATCCAGATGAAGGAAGCCTTAAGGATCCAAATGCCAGGAGTCACACAGAAAGCACAGCACAGGGGAAAACACTCTGCCAAGGCAGTGTGAGCTGCTCAGCACACAGCACTCACCTTTCATGTACAGCTTGGTGGTCTCCACAATCTCCTGGTACACCACAAACTCTGGCAGCTCTTTGAAGAGGACTGAGCTGGGGTGGATGAACACTGGGTCCTCCAGGAGTGCAGTCTGAAAGAGGCACAAAGATTGAAGCACAGTAAGTTACTAACAATCCAGTGTCCTCACTGCACCTCATTTCAGCCTCTCTCAGGTGTACATCTGTAAGATTTCTTGAAGTGATGGAGGTTTTTAATAACCCCATCATTTTCTGCTTCACCTTCTCTGCAGACACCAAGCAAGATGTCTCATGGTACACAGGATGAACTCATGGTACTTCTCAGCTCTTTTATAACATTTCCTACGTGAACACCAGGAAATGGCAACACTGCAAACTCAGTTCCACAGAGAGGAAGCCAGCACAGACATCCCAGAGCTGCACCCAGCCAGACACCTGGGCTTGGCACAGGTTTCTGCCACACAGGGAGGAGGAACCGAGGCCAGGCAAGCTGCTCACCTTGTAGGCATTTTTCCACTTGTCATCCAGCAGCTCCTCTGCCTGCACCCTTCTGGCCAGGTGATCCCCCAGCCCTGCCAGCACAATCTGCCTCAGGTAGGTGACCTGAGCTTCTGTTGGGGGCTCCATCTTGGGGTCCACGTAGAGCCCAGCATCCCTGCAGACCGAGTTCACTGCGGGCAAAGCCAGGGGACAGGGGGTGCAGCAGGACAGGACTCAGCTCCCTGTGGCTGTGCCAGCCCCCAGAGGAGACCCAGCACAGCATTTCCCCCCAGCCCCTCACCTGCAGTGGTGAGCTGCCCTCGCAGGCGCCGGATCTCCAGCATGGCCTTGTGCCTCAGCCCGTTCTGCTCACAGAACTGCTGGGTGCAGCCAGAGTACTCACAGGCCCCCACTGCTCCTGGGGGGACACAGGGGGTCACTGTCAGCTCCTCATGAAACCCACAGGCAGAGGGACAGCACTGTCCCAGGCTATGAGTCATTTCAGGGTTGCTATTGTATTTGTGGGGTGCCCAGACAAAGGGAGGAATGATGACTTCATGTTCTCAGAAGGCTAATTTATTACTTTAAGGTAATATATATTAAAGAACGATATTACATTGTATTACATTACATTACATTATATTATTCTAAACTATACTAAAGAATACAGAAAGGATACTTACAGAAGGCTGGAAGGAATGATGAATCTGGCTCCATGCTCTCAGAAGGCTAATTTATTATTTTAAGATACTATATGATATTAAAGAATACTACACTAAAATATACTAAAGAATACAGAAAGGATACTTACAGATACTTACCTAACATCACCATGAGGTCCCCCAGCTTCTGCATGGGCCCCTGCCCAGCCCAGACCTTCTGCATCTGCAAGAACCTGGCTCTCCTCCTCTTCAGCTGGGCTGCCTCCTCCTCACTGCCTGCTGGCCTGCAAGGAACACAGAGCAGCAGCTGTGAGAGCTGTGCCTGCAGGGCACAGGGTGACAGGGACACGGGGTGACACAGGGTGACACTGGGACACGGGGTGACACAGGGACACTGCTGTGACACTGTGACACTGCTGTGACACTGGGACACAGGCAGGCTCAGCCACTCACCTGTCCAGCTCCTCAAAGAGCTCCCTGACAGTCATGGCAGACACGATGGTGATGGTGTAGGGCAGGCACTGGTGCTGCCTGCTCAGGGCCAGCATCTTGGCATAGCGGGGAGCCACGGGGAAAGTGGCCATCACCCTGCCCAGGGCACTGATGGGGCAGCTCAGCTTTGCTGCCAGCTGCTGTTTCAGCCTGGGCAGGGAAAAGAGAGCTCATGTCACGAGGTAACTTTGATTGAGAACAGGTTAGTGCTCCCCGTTCTGTAATTAATAACCCAATAAATTTGAGGTGTTTTCTCAGGTTTTGTTGTGTGCTGGTCCCCAAGGTCAGGGGGAAGGTTCCTCTTCCTCCCACAGCTCCCAGCAGCCCTGCTGGGGCTCCCAGCAGGTGTTTCCCTGCCCACACAAACAGAGGGCACCAGAGACTGAGCTGGTGGCAGTTTGTGAGCCAAAGGACATCCCTGGGTGTGGGATGAGAGCAGAGCAGAGCCCAGAGTGCAGGACATCACAGGCATTACCTTCCTGTCATGGGGGGCTCCTTCAGGGCACCCAGGGCTATCAGCAGCTCCTCAGCTGCTGCCAGAGCTTCCGTGGGAGGAGGGGTTGGGAATGGGAAGTTGATGACCTAGGGAAACAAGAGCACAGCCCCTCAGTCCACACTGACAGCACCCACTGGGAAACAGTCTGAGCACAGCGAGGAGCCCTGCAAGGGAGTGAAATCCTCCCCTCTGGTTACGTGGGACAAAGAAAAACACTCAGGATGTTTGCCAGGAGCGAAAGGAAAGGACACAGAATGGCAGGAAATGCTTGGAACAAGAACAGGAGGAAACAGGAACAGCAGAATCACCTCCAGCAGCCACTGACTGCGGGCACCGCCCAGGGCAGGCTGCTGAAGGTCTGATTTAAATGTTGTGCTCTCTGAAAGTGCTCCAGTATCTCCAGAACGCAGACCCTGTTTAGACAGGGTTTTTTTAACCTCTAAGAATACAAGAAAGCATTTACAGCTCTAACAAACATGTCTGTTAAGGCCTAGTGGAATTCAGAGCAGTTTCTGCAATGTGCAGAACCAAAATGGACTCTCAGGATCTGAATTTCTGCCACAAGGCACAGCTTCAAGCAATGACCATAAAATACATTTCTGTTTGTTTCTGGCTCCTAAGGGCAACCACTTTAATGGGTGCTGTGGTACAAAGCCCTTTCCAACTCACCTTTTCTATATTTAATGCCTTCATTTGCAGAATCAAGTCTTCCACTGGTCGCTTCGTTATTTCTGGAGCAGAAAATTTCTCAAAGTCCATGAAAACTGCTGAAGAGTATAACCTGGTGGACCAGAAGTATTATTAGATACTTAATTTTTAACTCAAAAGATATGCAGGAAAAAACTAGCAAAGGATTAAAAAAAGAAAAAGGCAGCTGTGGATAGTATTTACATCATCATATCATTATTTACAGGTTGGGGCATTTGCCTTATTCACAAGTTAACTTGGCTCAGAGTTAAATCCACCTGGCCATGGTGAAATCTGACCTGACCATGAAAATAAGAGTTTACAGCAAGAGAAATGCAGGAGGGCTGCAGCCACATCTCCAGTTAGACTGCTACCAACACCCTGACCCACAGGCTGTGTTCTGACTCTGTCAGTGTTGTTTTAATTCACTGCATTGTTTATCTTTCTTTATTTTCTTCCCTATTGAAGAACTGTTATTCCCTGCTCCCATATTTTTTTGCCTGAGAGTTTCAAAGACATATTTTATGAAAAATCCTTTTGTTAGGATCTTTTCTCCTGAGAAGCTGAGAGGCCTCAGAAACGAAATGTAACCAATGGTTATCGGCTTCTGTGGAATGCAACAGGTGCATCTGGGATTGGGCTCATGTGGTTGTTTCTAATTAATGGCCAATCACAGTCCAGCTGTCTCAGACTCTCTGGTCAGTCACAAGATTTTGTTATCATTCCTTTCTATTCCTTGCAAGCCTTCTAATGAAACCTTTTCTTCTATTCTTTTATGCCAGAACCCAGGAAATTCCTCTGGCTGCCCTGGAGGGGTCGAGCCCCTGCCCAGAGGGCTCAGAGACCTTGGCACAGAGCACAAGACCCCTGTGCCTTTGATTCAGCCCTTGCAAAAAACAATTACCAACCTTTATATGAAGATCTGCAAGCCACGAAAGTTTAAGTAGAATGATAATGAATTTATCACAGGGTGAAAAAATTGATTTTGGGGGTTTTTAGAATGAGGGTTCAGGGGACAAGATGGAGGAATATGGCCATGTCCAGCCTTTCTCCTTCTTCTTCTTGGCCTCCATCTTCTGCTGTGATGGTGGCACTTTTAGGTTGGTTTAGAGTAGAAGCTCACTGTCTAACATAGGTGACAGGTGTTGGGAAGTAATTGTAAATATTGTACAGGTAGATTTTAGTATAAAAAGATAACACCACCCCAGAGAGGCAGAGTGCTTCTGAGTGTCCTGCTGAGAGGACCTCGGCTGGACAGGAGAAAGAATTTTACAGATAAAGAACAATGAACAACCCTGAGACAGAAATGAAGAGTTCTGAATCCTCCTTTGAGTGCCAGGCTGGGAAAAGAGACTTTCTAATGCATCTCGGGTCACTCTGAGCAGCAGAGACCCTGAGACTTTTAGTATAGTTTTAATATATAATTCTAATATAATATATATATCATAAAATAATAAATCAGCCTCCTGAAACACGGAGCCAAGATTCTCATCTCTTCCCTCATCCTGGGGCCCTCAAACACCGCCACATGAGAGCCCCTTAATTTAAAACCTGTAACAACTTGGAAAAGGGGGGGGTTAGGGGTTTACATTTTCCATTCCAGGGGAGGCAGGCACACCCCTGCTGCTGAGGCAGGGCACTGTGCTGGCAGCAGGGCTGACCTGTAGCAGTGGCCGGGCTCGGTGCGGCCGGCGCGGCCGGCGCGCTGCTCGGCCGAGGCCTGGCACACCCAGGACACCCTGAAGGACGAGACCCCCGTGATCCTGTCGTAGCAGCGCCGCTTCTCCCGGCCACTGTCCACCACGTACTTGATGCCAGGGATGGTCAGGGACGTCTCTGCCACGTTGGTGGCCACCACACAGAGCCTGGTGCCCGGAGGAGGAGGGCGGAACACCTGCGAGAGAGGGGTGGGCATGGGAGGGCAGTGCCAGCAGGGGACGGGCAGGAAAGGGGCAGGAAAAGGGGGCAGGGGAAAAGGGGGCAAGGAAAAAGGGGGCAGGGAAAAGGGGGCAAGGAAAAAGGGGGCAAGGAAAAAGGGGGCAAGGAAAAAGGGGGCAAGGAAAAGGGGGCAAGGAAAAGGGGCAGGGAAAAGGGGGCAGGGAAAAGGGGGGCAGGGAAAAGGGGGGCAGGGAAAAGGGGGGCAGGGAAAAGGGCAAGGAAAGGGGCAGGCAGTGGTCTTGGATGGGCTGCAAAGGCATGGCAGTGTATATGGCACTGCAAGGGGAAGGCAGGAGTCAGAGCAGAGCCCTAACTCCCTGTCTCCAGCTCTTTGTCCAGCTGGGTTAAGCCTCAGAAACGACCCCAGGGGCTGCAGGTGGGGCACAAAGCAGCACTGAGTCACTGAGTGGTGCTCAGACATGCTGGTGCCCCCAGAGACAGCAGGGAACACAGCAATCTGCTCAAGCTGCCTGCTGGCAGCAGCATCTCCACCTGCCCAGGGCCAGGATGGACTCAGAGACCCTGCAGGGCTGTGGCTGATCACCTGTCCCACCCTGCTGGAGTGGCACATCAGGGACACCCCAGCCCAACCTGCCCACTGGGCCATTCCAGCTGACAGAACAGTCCAAGATGGGAATTTCATCTCAGGTGTGATTTCAGACAATGATCACTGTTATCTGTAAGATCTCCAGCTCACTGTGACAATAAATCACTTTACCTTTGCCTGTTTCTCTGGTGCCAGCAAGGAGTAGAGTGGGAGCACATACAGGGGCAGGGATGAGTCAGATTTCTCATCTGTGGGGAAACAAACCAACACTGCTCAGTCCCAGCAACATCTGAACCAACACCATTTCACCAAAACCAGGAAAGCAACTGGTACAAACTGGTACCAGTAACTGGGACTGGAAAACCTGAACAGCTTTGCCATAACACTGCTGCTCTGGTGCCACAGCTCAGCACAGGACAAACAACTCAAGTCACTCCTTTCACAGGGGACAGGGATTCCTTCTTTCACATGTGCCAAACCTTCTTCTGAGTCTCCATCTCCTAAGTCCAGGTCAAGATCAGAGCCTGCAGCATCATCATCGCTGTCAAAGTCTCTGTCCTCATCTCCTTCATCTGGTGGCACCACAGAGTAATTGTTCAGATCAATTTTGGGGAGTGTCTGAGAAAGAGAGGGAAGATGAAAACAGCACATTAACAGGGGGACACAAGCAGCACCTTGCATTGCTTTAAAAGCAAAGCTGAGACTCACATTTCTTAGGCCTTCTCAGGTGCAAAATAAAGTATTTCCAAATGAGACATTTTTTAAATTGGAGGCATTGCAAAAGCATACAATGCCAAATCCCATTCCACCTCTACGTATTGTCATTTATTGTAACATGCTGAGAAAGAAGAGAACTGGCCTCCTAATCCAGATGTGCCTAACAAACGTTCAAAAGTTTCTGTCAAGATCGGTCAGTCTTAGAATTTCATCTCTCTGCCAAACCCAGTCCAAATTTTGGGTAACAAATGGTGAGATGAGGAGCAGCCAGCAAGTCTGGAGCTCCTTGCATTCAAGTTTTAGTGGTCAGTGCTCAACCTGAATCAATCTCCTGCCCATGACATTCAGAGCTTCAGCAGGACCCTGCAGCAGTGAGAGCAGCACTGAGGGGGCCCCTGTGGGCTTCAGGCAGGTCTGGAGGAGCTGGTGAGAGGCACAGCCACAGAGCAGAGCTGCCTGCAGGGAGGCACCCGCTGCCTCTTGGAGGAACTCTACCCCTCACACGTTACCAGGACTCTCCTCCGCTTCCTCGAGTTCTTGAATTTCCTGATTTCTTCCACTGAGTCTTCTTTGTCATCCTCTCCTCCTGAAAAACAGCAGTGGGACACTCTCAGGAAAGGTGGAGGAGTCTGGGGACACTCCCACCTTTCTGGGATGCACAGTGTGGAAAAAGCAAACTGAAGGCAGAGGGGAACTGGAAAGGATTTTTTCCCAAACTCAAACCAGCACAAAATTTAACATCAGTCATGACAATCACCCACAACTTTCCCCAAACCTTGTCTTTGGTGGTTTTAAAACAAAACTTCACATTTTTGGATGCAAAACAAGCTCACTTCTCAGCAGGATAATTTGAAGTTTAACAGTTTCTACAGCATTACCTGCAGTGTTGTTTTTTTGGTATGGGAATGCTTTCCTTAATCTCCTACACAGAGAGTGAACTTCTGCCTGGCCTGTTAAAAACACCAAAATGCCACCTGCAAGAGAAAAAAAAACAAAAGAAAAAGGAAAAAACACAACAATAACAACAACAAACTTTAGTCATGTTCAGTATGAGCAATGTGAGAGGTTCTGAGCAGTGAAGCTCTCCTACCTGCAGGCAGCATCCGATGGATTTTGCACACCTTCCTGAAGCACTCCCCACTGTAATCATCCAGGGGGGTTTTCTTGTTAAAATGAACAGTTACAGGGAACTGCCTTGCATCTACCTGGAGAGCAAACACCAAATTAAGGTATTTATATAATAAAGGGTTTGTGTGCTGTCATAACTCCACACAATGATTGCATGGGACAGCCAGAAAAGCTCACCCTGTATTTCTGTTCACATCCAGGGTTTGGTATCCTACAAAACACCAAGCCCACAGAAATCACTGGTGTTGTCTGCTCCACCATAAAACCATGCTAGAAACCAAAGCTTTTCCCCCTTTCCCACCATCAACTCAGATTGAGGCTTTCTAGTTCCCCTGAACCATAACTTAAGAGTTTCTCAAGATAATCAGATTCTGCCAGGGCGGTTTTCTGATAAAGGTAGAAAGAAAAACACCAAGCCCCAAAAGAAACAATAGCCTAAACAAAATGACTGTTTTTAAATTGGTTCTCTGAAAGATTTCAGCACCAACTGGAAAGATTAGAGTGCCCCTGTTTTGTCACTGGTTTCATGGAGGCTCCCAGGGAGGGGACAGTACCTGGATGACAGGAGGTTGAACAGAGAACAGCCTGGTGTTGGCAGTGAAATCCTCCACACGCAGAGTTGCAGACATGATGATCAGCTTCAGGGGCAGCCCCTTCTGCAGGGACACACATCTGTCACCCTGTGCCCAACCAGCAACAAGCACCCTGCTTTCCCCCAGGCTGCTGGAATTCAATTCTCTACACTGTAAGTCTCAGATGAACTGGATTTGGCCTGAAAAGTCACCACTTGGTACTGATCTGTACTATTTCCCCCTTGGTGCGGGCTCTGTGCCTCTTCAACCATACAGAAAGAGAAATGTGTTAACTGAGTGTTATTTCTGTCAGATTTCCTTGGAATTCCACATCACAGAGCCTCTTCACGTGGAAAATCCCCTCCCCTGCACATCCATGTCCAGAGCAGGAGCCCTGCCCATCCTGATGCCCTGAGGCTGACCCAGAGCAGAGGCTGGACAGAGTTAAAGAATAAAGCAGGGATTTATTAGAAGGCTTGAATGGATCCACCTTGGGCAGCACAAGAGCCCAGCCAGGGCTGCACCCAAGATGAACCAAAATGGTCCCAAAATGCCCCACTGGTCACGGGGTCTCTCAGTTTGATCAGTTCTGCCCCATTTGCATCTTGCAGTTCATTGTCCAATTATTCATAATTCATTCATAATTAATTACTAGTTCATAATCTTTAGCCCATGCAGTCCCACCCTTGTTTTTCTCTCTCCAGCCCACGGGGTTTGTGCTCTTGGTCTGAGATTTGGATCATTTGTCCTTGGTCCCCAGCTGGAGCAGGAATTGTTTTGTCTCCCTGCTCTGTGCACAGAGCTCAGCATCCCCTGACGTGAAGCCCAGACTCACACACCAAAGCAGCCCAGAATGTGAAGAACAGAATTAACCCTGAGGGATCACAGCACCTTGTGGCGGAGGGGCACGATGCGGGACAGGAGGCCTATCAGGATGTCTGTGTACATGCTCCTCTCGTGGGCTTCATCAATGATGATCACTCTGTACTTGGACAGCAGAAAGTCCTGAGGGGAGAGATGGATTTCAGCACAGGAGGCCCCAGCAAGGATATGTGAGCCAGGACACCCCACAAGCACTGAGCCCATCCCCAGCTCTATTTCTCACTCATTTTAATGCACTCACCCTACACAAGGCAGCCTGGTTCCCAAGCCTCTTCTCACTCCCATTTTCCCCAGCAAGATAAGCTAATGTTTAGGGGCTTGGGCAGGAATATCAAGGGTAGAGATGAAATAAATCCCTGGTGCTGAGAGGGATTCTGATTGAAAGACTGGCAACAAGTCCACATTGGCCTCCCTTCCCAGCTATACAAAAAACATTCCCTTTTTTGTAACCCTGAGGACAGCAAGTTACCTTCTGAATCTCCTTGAGCAGCACACCATCTGTCATGAACTTGATCTGTGTTTCATCCGTGACGTTCCCCTCATAGCGGATTTGATAGGAAACCACCCTGTGGGGAAACACCCAGGAACAAGCACAGAGTCCTTGTCACCCCCAGAGCACCTCAGTGCCACCCCCCAGCGAGGCCCCAAGGCTTTCTGAGGCTCACCTGTGTGACAGGTTCATCTCCTTGGCCACCCTCTGGGACATGGACACGGCAGCCACGCGCCGAGGCTCCGTGATCCCGATGATGCCACCAGAACTAAAGGGGTGAGGGCAGGAAAAGGAGGAATTGTTTTCATTAAACAGAGCAGCAGCCCCAAAAAGGACAACAGGATTTCTCACTGAAGGCTCTAGATTAATGGCATCAGTCACACAGCCTCAGTCTTAGCTGTAGTTGGAATGAAAACACAGACAGGGAGCTTTGGGATTCCCGTCTGTTGTATCTGTACTCATCTGAAGATGAATGGATTCCAGACAAGTTTTTCCCAAAATGCTGTCCCTGCAATTCCTTTTGCTGCATATAAAATCCAACTCCTACCTGGCATATCCAGCTTCATAGAGGAACTGAGGCACCTGGGTGGTTTTGCCACTCCCTGTCTCTCCACATATGATCACAATGGGATTGTCATTAATGGCTTCCATGACCACTTGTTCTTCAGCAAGGATGGGGAGCTTTAGTCTTGCCTCCTAAACAGTGCAAAACACACATTTTAGTTGCATTGTTTCTCGCTCCGTTTTTGTTTTCCTCGGGATTGAAACCTGTTCCCTTCCTCAGACCATAAAACCCACAAAAGGAATTCTGCAAGCCTGTGACTCAGAAATCTCTACACCAGTCCATTCCACACGAGCATGGCTGAGAACCAGAGTCATCAGAGCAGCTTCCCAGCAAGCAGAGGGCAAGCCCTGCACTGTAATTTGTGAAACTTCAGAGTCCCTTGAGTTTCTTAATACGGCACTTCAAGGAAAAACTCATTTCACAACTGCCTTGTCTGCTGAGACTTGTGCAGAGCTTTTCCTGTTCTTGTACGATGCCCTGCCCACAACAAATGGGACAAAACCACCCAGCATAAGGTACAGAACAGCAGAGAGCTGAAAGGGACTTCAGAAGACTCTCCAGCAAAGGACAATAAAGGACTGTTAACAGATTCTGTACGTGAAACTAAAGATAAATGCTAATACCCTAAAACAAGCTGAGTTTTCCTGCTGCTGGAGCCCACCATCCTCCCCAGCCCCTGTTACAAGCACTGTGCTGCTCCCAGAGCCTCACCTGGATCTCAGGAGTCCTGTGCACAGGGATGAACACTGCAGGCTTGCAGGGAGCCCTGCTGGGGGCTGCCTGGGGCTCTGGGGCTCTGGGACCAGCCAGAGGCTGCTCAGCCCCTGCCCTCCCCACTCCTGCCTCTGCCTCTTCAGCAGCATTCACAGCACTGCCTGAGGACTTCTCAGCCTCTTCTTTCTGCTCTTCCTCCTCCTCATCCTCCTCCTCAGAGCTGCTGGGCTCTTCCTCAAGCTCTGGTTCTGACCCTGAGCTGTGCCTTCTCTTGTTGGCACCGCTGATGCTCCTGATCCTTTCAGGGACATCAGTCCTTGGCTCCTGTGTCACCCTGGAAACAAAACATCCACCTGTGAACTGTGTTCTGGCACCTCAAACCAGACATGACTTCCCCAAAAAACAGATCTCCACTCCTGGAGGTTTTAACAACTCTGCCAGGTAAAGCCTTGGCTTTGATGGATGGATTTGTATCTAAGCCCTTTCTATCCTGGGGTTCATCCATTTCTTCTGAGGGCATCTTTGCAGTTTAATCTGTGAATGCAGCTCTTGATAAATCTAGCAGCTATGGTCAACATCAGTAGATGTCTTCCAGCACAAGAAAATAAGTGTTTATCCACCAATTTTGCAGTTTAGCACAACTGCTAAAAGCCTGCAGATTGTGTCACCCTCCTCATCCTCATCCTGCAGGAAAGACCAAGAAAATAACTATCCCATTATCAGATAAAAATAAAAATAAATATAGCAAATTATAGCAAATAAAAAAGAAAAATAGCAAATTATTTAACTCCATCCATTCTGAAGAACCTGTTTGCACCAAGAAAAAAAACCTCAAGGGAAAGCTCAGGATGTTGCTGTTCAGAGTGATCAATTGCAAGGGTTCCACCCCAAAATCCCTTTACCTTTTAGCCTGAAACATGCGCCCCCCAGTCCCCAGTTTGGAAGTTGTGTACAGGAGTTTCATTTCTGCCTCAGAAGCCTGGACCTCGTTCAGCTTGCTCAGCAGCTCAGCTCTCTGTTTGGGGAAAACAACCAAAGTCAGTGCTTGCTTTGACCAGGAAAGGATTTCATTGCAAGATTTGAGCATTCCAAGGTGTGCTCTGTGCTCTGGCAAATCCTGCTGTGCAGCTGGAAAAGCTTCCTGCTGCTCCAGGGTGAAGATTTCAGCCCTGTACCAGAGCAAAAATAGAAATGGGGACTTGACATCAGAGCAGCGAGCAGCTCAGCTGCACCCTAGAAACAGCAGCAAGGAAAAGAGATTGGAACTGAACCACTGGAATGAGGCCTGGAGCAATGGGAGCCTCAGATCCCTGCCCTGGGACATGGCATGGCAGGAGGTGTGAGCCACAGGGTGAACCTGCCTCAAAACCAGAGCTCCTCTGTGAAAGCCATTGTCCAGGCACTGACAGGACCAGGAATTCTGCCTGGAAAGGTTTTACAAAGACAGAAAAGCTGTTACCTGCACACTGAAAATACACAACAAGCATTTCAGAAGCACTGACAGCTCTTGGGGTGCAGAGAGGTTTGCAGGTGCTCACAGCACCCATTTCACAGAGTGCTTTAAAAATGCAAAACCAGCATTTACTGCCAGTGATGCATCACAGCACTGGGACACCTGGGCAGAACAGAACCTGGGCCCACAAAGGATGTGTTCCTGCAGCCCCTGAACCAGAACCTGGGCCCACAAAGGTTCCTGCAGCCCCTGAGAGGGCAGGGAGTGCCTTCCTCCCCTGGAGCTGCCCTCAGCAGCCCCTGGGTGCTGTATCTCTGCCCCAATGCCCAGCAAAGGGGCAGCTGCTGCTGCTGCAGCATCACCCCCAGCACCTGCACACCCCTGAGAGTTCACCCACGAGATTTCACACCTCAGACACCCCCTGACAGCTCACACCCCTCACCATCCTCATCATCACCCACCCGCCCCACTCACCAATACCAAACCCTCATTTTAAGAGAAGAGAATTTAAGAATTTAAGATTTGAGAAGCTGCTGCTGCCAGAAACAGCAACATACCTGTTTTTTCTTCTCCTTCTGCTCCAAAATCTTCTGCAGGTTTTTCTTCTGTTTCTTGCTCAGGGGTTTCTTCTGCTGCTGCACAACACAAGAGACTTTTTTCTTCTTGGCTTTTTTTGCTGGCAGGACCAGGGCATTGCTTTGGTCAATTCCCTTCAGCATTGCTCCATCTGAAGGAAAGGTTGCATTATTCACTCGTGCCAGGTGGATTATTTTTAGCACACTGCTTAGCAGGCTTATCAAGCACCAGGCCAGATTTAGCTGCTTCTAACAAACACAACCCTCATGCCCAGCCAAAAGAAAATCCTGCAACATCAGCAAGGGCAAAAGACCTCAAAACTGGGCATTCAATAACCCTGAGCTTTCTATAGTCCTGAGGGTGATTCTCCAAGATTTATGTAACAATATTATGCAATTTTTGCCTTTTTGCTCAATCCCCCAGGGTCAGGACACAGTGTGCCCTGGGGTGACTCCCCAGCGTCCTGCCTCACCTGGGCACCAGTGGATTTTAATACTAAAAAACTGCATTAATAGAATAATAAAAATAGAATAATCGAATAGAATAATAAACGTCATTTTTTGAAGTAATGCCTTTTTTTTTTTGAAGTTTGAGAAAGCGAATGTTTAACATAGGAAATATGTTTAGTAGCCGTTTTAATAAATAAAGGAGCCACTGAGTGATTCGGGAGGGACCCAAGCAGAACTCCTGAGCTCCCTGGAGGCAGCCGCTGCTGTAACAGAGCTTATCCGAGATCACGGAGCCAGGGAATGAATTCGGCTGGAAAAGAGCTCTGAGATCACCGAGCCCAGCCTGGGACCCGACCCCAGGGTGGGGTGAGAGCCACAGGCAGGGACGGGAACCCACCGCCTCCAGGGAGGGTTAAAACAACAACAACGCTTCCGATTAAAATGTAATAAAAACACAGCAGAGGCAGGGCAGCAGCTCCGGTCCCTTTCAGTGCGGGTGGGAACCGCAGTGAGCCCGGCCCGGCCCGGCCGCACCTCCCAGCTCCAGCGGCAGCTCCAGCGGCAGCTCCGGCTCGGCGGCGGGCGGGGCCGCGGGACCCTGCGCCTGCCGCGCCTTCCAGTTGTGCCGCCGGCGCGCTCGGCCCATGGCGATGGCGGGGACACGGCACGGCCTGACAGGGCACGGCCTGACAGAGCCCGGCACGGCCCGGTACGGGCCCACGTGCGGCCCGCGGCGCCGCCACTTCCGGGACACATGGGTCTCGCGAGAAGGGCGGAAAGGGGCGGGAAGGGGGCGGGAATGGGCGGGGGAAAGGCGGGAAAGGGACGGAGAAGGGCCGGGAGCGGACGGGATCATGCGCGGGGCGGCCCCACGGGATCGAGACCCACCCCCTCCCCAACCCATACTGGGGACTCCCGATCCCACCTCATTCTATTCCATTCCACCCCACCCCACCCCATCTCATCCCACTTGTTCCCTCCCACCCCATCCCATCCCATTCCACCCCAATCCACCCCACCCCATCCCATGGATCCCATCCCATCCCACCCATTCCCTCCCACCCCACCTCATCCTCTCCCATGGATCCCATCCCTTCCCATCCCATCCCATCCCACCCCACCCCTCAGAGCCTCATCAGGCACTCGAGCTCAGTGCAAAGTCTCAGTAAACATTTATTCGAAGCTTTGCCACAATACCTTAAGTTGATTTGTGAAACTGGTCTACAAATACTGAACTATGGAGTACATGGTTTGGATGGTCCGATAAAGGAATAAATAAAGGCATGTAAAGCTCTGTAAAAAATAAGTCTGGTACAGTTGTAACTACTAACAGTATTACCAGTAGGATCTCGTATGTGTCTAGGATCAGAAGTGAACACACTGCATCTCTTCAGACCAAATCGTTTTTACATAAACAATTGTACAAACTGAAACACTGTAATCATGAAACCTGATGCACAAAACAGGATGTGAAATCACTACCATCAGTGCCAACAACAAGTGCTACCACAGCAAATAGAACTTCTGAATAAAAGGAAAAGATCGGTTTTTACATGTGCTGTCATCACAGGTCGATGGAATTATCCAAAAAGTTTAAAATACATGCGGATACAATAAAACCTTTTATTTTCCAACCCAGACAAAAAGAACTCATGGTCACTTAACGCCATTAGCTGCCAAATACGGATCAGTATGTGAGGCAAACCACACTTAAACACTTCCACACCACCGAAGAGCTAAGGTTGATACTGGTCTATTTCCACACCGACGATGCAACGAGCCTTGAGAAGCAAACCACGACGTGAAGGACGCGCTAGAAGCACAGCACTGAGCCACACCAGGTTTGTACACTGCACTCTGACACCCAAAAACCACTGGGAAAGCGTCACATCCCACAGGACACATCGGGTATCTACAGCTGTGTGCGTCCAGAGGAGCCGCCCTGCCTGAGCGGGAAGAGCACTGCAGGATTGCAAAGGCTGGGTCCTAAAACAGGCAGGTAAAAACCTTCAGGAATGGGAAAAGCACTGCAGGATTGCCAAGGCTGAGTCCCAGAGCAGGCAGGTGAAAACCCTCCAGAGAGGGAAGAGAACTGCAGGATTCCAAAAGCTGGGTCCTAAAGCAGGCAGATGAAAACCTTCAGGAATGGGAAGAGCACTGCAGGATTCCAAGGGCAGGGTCCCACAGCAGGCAGGTGAAGCCTTCAGGAATGGGAAAAGCACTGCAGGATTGCAAAGGCTGGGTCCCAGAGCAGGCAGGTGAAAATCCTCCAGAGAGGGAAGAGAACTGCAGGATTGCAAAGGCTGAGTCCCAGAGCAGGCAGGTAAAACCCTTCAGAACAGGAAGAACCCTGCAGGATTGCAAAAGCTGGGTCCCAGAGCAGGCAGGTGAAAGCCCCTGGAACCCCAGGGAGTTCCCAATCCCAGCAGCCAGAGCCCATCCTGGGCGCTTGTGCCCGCTGCTCACACAGGGCTGGGTTCTCCAGTGGCCGCAGGAAGGTCCAGGAGCAGGAGCAGGAGCAGGTCCTGTCCTGCAGGAGCAGCCAGCTGGGGCTGTCCCTGTGTCACCTGTGCCCCAGCAGCAGCTCCCAGCAGGGCACCATGGGCAGGGCTGTGGCAGAGCTCTGGGAAGTCACGGCAAAAAGCCAAAGCCACCAGGGTTGTCCCGTGCCATCCTTGCCCTGCGCAGATGTCACCTGTCAAGGGCTGCCCCAGTGCCACCCCTGCAGGTGTCACCTGTCAAGGGCTGCCCCAGTGCCACCCCTGCAGGTGTCACCTGTCAAGGGCTGCCCCAGTGCCACCCTGCAGGTGTCACCTGCTGAAGGCTCCTCCAGTGCCACCCTACAGGTGTCACTAGCCAGGGTTTGCCCACAGGTGACACAGAGCCCTGCCTGTCTCTGAGATGCTCTGTGGGATACAAAAGCAGTGCAGCCACTGGCACGGGTTTCTAAAAAACAGCAAAAACCTCCATGGATAAACTAGATGGCCCAGTATGGAAAATACTTGTAAAAGGTATTTACAAAAGTTGAAAGAGATTAAATACAATACCACATTCATGTTCCCCAAAAGCGCTTTCACTACAGTGCATGTTTAAAAATACAGAGCATTTTTAAAGTATATATTTATATATGTATATATATATATATATTGAAGATTAGATTGTGCTTTAAAAAAATCATTACTTCTGAATTTGACTAACGTGAAAACTGAGTGCTGGGAAAAATACTGATTAAAAATACCCAATTTTATATATACTGCTTTTCACATAACATTTTGCTATACATGGGATGCAAGTAAATATAAAAATACCATTTTTCAAGCAGCAGGGTGATCGAAATAAAGAGTATTAATATATAGAAGGGCTGATTTTACAAAAGTAAGATAAATGATTAGACAGGGAGAAACTATTATCCAAATTAACTTTCATATAATACTTTCAAAGAAATCTTTATCATAGACAACTCTTAATATATAAATGTTCAGTATTTTTAACTTTAACGTTAAATATGGATTACACAAAATACAATCTATGCAAACTGACCCATGCACATTGTCCTAAGAAGGCAATGGAGCCACTGACACGAGCAAGGTTTGCAAACTTTGGTCCTCAGGTCTCACATTTGGCAAAACACATCAAGACCTGACAAGCTTTACTAGTCAATTCCTAATTTCCAGGTTGGCATTTTAGCCCAGACCTCTGTGCACAACAGTAGGGAGAACTGAGTCTACAGGGTAGACTCTGTAATACTATGGAAAATGAGCTGAAAAAAGGAATTTACTGTCATTTACATTTTCAGCTTGACAAAATGGACTATTTGCTGCCATAGTCCCTATCTGATCACAGGAATGATTTTAAGTTGTGATAACCAGTTATTTAACAACTCTAAACCCATGTACTTGTTAATAAATGGGGTGCAGGGGGATTTACAGGTGACATAAAAAATTAAAATGCATTCCAACCGTGCCGAGTGCATATGAACTTCAACCGTGTTGAACCGAAGTGATCACCAGGAGTAAAGGCCATTAACATGGATTTATAAAAATAACCCCCATGGAAATGCCACACACAGACCCAAAGAGGTTTAGGCAAGTAACACACACATTTCAAGAAGAACATTAAAACTTCAGCATAAAGAGAAAAATAAATTCGCCCCACAGTTACATTCAGTTAAGCATCACATCCAGAAGCTTTGCCCAGTGGAAGAACAAGCTGTGCTCAGCCTGTCCCACTGGAGCTGGCACTGGCAGGCACATCTGGGAACCTCCTCCTCCTCCTCCTGGTTCCCTTGCTTTGCAGCCAGGCCCCATCCCAGACCAATTTTTGTTGCGTTTTTTGATGCAGCTGTTCGTTTGGACCCTATGGAATATGGAACGCTCCAGCTGTGCTCCATCCTACCCCTGGTGCTATCAGAACTGTGCTCATCACTAGGGGTAGGTGCTTCCCCTCCCTCCTCACATCTGTGTCCTTGCATGCTGCTGTTTCCAGGTGAAACCACATTCCAGGCTTCCTTCCCTGAGGTTCCCTTTGTTTCAGTAAACCAGCACAGCCAGTGATGCCCTACCAAGTAAGAAACACAGAAATCCTGCAAAATAAAATTGCTCCAAAGCTCCACTGCTTTGAACGAGAACCGTTTCCTACACCCTCCTCCTAAAGGTGACTCGCTTTTCCCAAAACCTAATGAGGACATAGACTTCAAGCAAAAAGCTCCTATAAAACTATTGTAATTTTAGAAAAAAATCCAGATCTTCCTGAAGATAATTTATTGCCGCTGATTGGTCCTGAGAAAGCTTTAAGCAACAATACATTTGCACGTGTTTTAACTGCTGCCTTTTCTGAGAAGGTACGTGGGTCCTGAGATTAAAAACCATGTTTTACTCTATGCACTTAAGCTTGGAAAATGCTTCATTGTGCAGATCAAATATGAATTACAATTTGTCACGCTACATCTTCCTTCTGTGCCAATTTATTAAAGCAGATTTCCTTCCAGACACTAACAAATTAAAGTTCTCGGGATGAAATGCAATGATCAAATGCCACACGTGTGCTTCCTCACATTGGACTGGCATTTAAGGACTTCAGATCTTCCTCCTCCCTCATTCCCCACCTCCTGTTAAAAGCTATGGTGTGAATTTTTTGGCCTGGATACCAGAAAATTCCTCATCTGATACTCTATGAAAGGCAACTTCAAGGCAATGAAATAAGCCAACAAAAACACAAAAACATTCACAACTCTGAAGAAAAAATATGGACCCACAGCAGTTACTTCTCAATGGAAGTGCTTGGTAGCTTGAGATTTTTTTTTTCTTTTTAACTGTTAAAGTGTCAAATTTGCATATGTTTAACTCAATTTCAATATCTGAAAGACTACTCAATTTGCTTTTATAAAAACCTTACAAAAGATGTTTTTAAATGCTTGTAAAAGTAAGCGTTTATCTACTGAGAAAATTCTAGTACTGGATAAAACTCTGAATATACAGCTGAATTTTGTAAATGTTTTTTCTTTCTCCTAGAAGTCTAACGGCTGAGTGTTTAACCTAGATAAATTAGTCTTAGACATGATGAAAAGTTATAACTTTGCACACTTTTTACCATGTGATGTTTTGTTGCTTTGTAACTTCGGCTGAGACAGTGCTTAGGATTTTTCCAGAGCTGGTGTTCAGTGGTCAGCGGGGGCTGGCTCATTGCTCACTGCCCCTATCCAGGTTCTCAATCACTCTGGAGAGGCGGATGTTCAGCAGTCTGATCTGGCTGTCCAGGTGGTCCATCTTCTCCTCCAGGCTGCTGTTGCTGTTTCTCCTCCAGTAAAACCCAACGGGCCCCGTCATGAAGTAGACGGCCACGACGAAGCAGAGGGGCAGCACGGCGTGCTCCGGGTCCCCCTCGTACTTCTGCAGGATGTACACACAGGACAGGGTGAACAGGGCCACCCTGGCGATCCAGAAGAAGCGGCCAAACAGCATGTGCAGGAGATAGAAGAAGAATCCAAGGAACAGAGATAAAAACCAGTAGGCCAGTAAAATGGCACCGATCAGCAGGAGGGCGCGGGTCGGGTTGTTGGCAATGGCTGCTGGGCTGAAATAATGAGTCAGGTTGGAGGCTGAAAAACAAAGGGAAATGTACAGGATGTTAATGAGAGTGGGCTGAAGGTGCAAAGGGCAAAAACACACAGAGCACAGCTCCAAAGGGCCAAACCCCACAGCAGTGGGGCAAAAACAGGCACAAATCCAAAGGGCCAAACCCCACAGCAGTGGGGCAAAAACAGGCACAAATCCAAAGGGTCAAACCCCCCCAGCAGTGGGGCAAAAACAGAAAAACAGGAGCACAGCTCCAAAGGGCCAAACCCCCACAGCAGTGGGGCAAAAACAGGAGCACAGCTCCAAAGGGTCAAACCCCACAGCAGTGGGGCAAAACCAGGCACAAATCCATCCCCATAGCAATGGGGCAAAAACACAGAGCACAGTTCCAAAGGGTCAAACCCCCACAGCAGTGGGGCAAAAACAGGAGCACAGCTCCAAAGGGTCAAACCCGCCCAGCAATGGGGTCACAGCATTGCTTTCTAAAGTAAAGGGTAAAGCTGGTTCACCTATTTCAGGATGAACCTTCTTCAAATCACTGGCTCAGCTCCAAGGATTGAACTGAATTCATTCCAGGAAAGGTGCTAAAGGCTCTTTAAAGACAAACCACTGTAGAGCCTGAGGTCAAAACTCATACTGGGGCTACAGATCCTGCTTTGTAAAAGCGACATTCTAAAGGCTCTCAACTGCATCTTTCCTTTCTCTAGTCCTCATTGATTTCCCTGCACTGCTCCTGGCTGTGTGAATCCATTTAATGATGACACCAAGGAACCAACCGTGCCTGGTAATTCATTCTATACACATCCTGTAGATACACAGACAGAAATGGAATGGTGGGGTTCAGTCTCCTTGTTAGAGGATACGAATAGGAAAATCAAAGCCATGTGAAGCAGAGAGACACACCACTGATGGATGTTTAAGCAGCATGATAAAATGTAACTGTTTTCCCATTTGCTTGTAAGCACTGATACAGGCTGAGACAGTTTAAGGGTGAGCAGGTGTCACACTTACCATCAATTCCAAGAACATCTAACAAATCAGTCCATATTCTCCAGAATGTGTCCATTAATACATCCACCCCATTCACAAACCTCTCTGTCAACCTTGAGAAAAACTGAGAAATAAAATTGAAAATTAAAAAAATCCTCAATTCCTAAAGTAACACTTTGAGACTTATTTGTCAGGAGTAGAATTATAATTCATTAAGCAAGAATTGCAGATTATTTTGTAGTCCCCATGGGAAAATTTGTAAATCTGATTTTTTTTTAAACTGTGAATCATGAATTTATGCGTTGCAATTATCGTTATTGTAGGTATTTTGGCATGTAAATGCATATGTTGGCAGGATTTAAAAATGCACTTTATTGGCTTTACTATCATTTTGAAGATTAGAGAAAACACTATTACCAACAACTGGCAAAGCAAACCGAAGAATTCCTTTTATCGAGCAACTGAGAGATGTCCCCAGCATCACACGCAAATGCCTCAGGTGTACTCAGAGGTCAATCCAACAGAATTTATTACAGCCTGAGGACAGCAGGCACAGAGGAATGCTCGCCTGCTTCCCTGCCAGTTCCGCTGGCCCCACGAGCACAGGATGCTCTGCCCTGCAGCCAGAGCGGGTTTCAGCCGAGGGCTCCTCACCCAGCGGCACCGGCCGCCTCCCCACCTCACACCACCTTTATTTAAGCCTTTAGCTGCTATTTCCCCCCGGTTTCCTGCAAGCCTTGGCCTCCCGTTTTCTCCCCACAGCAGCGCTCCTGAGGTCGCTGACGAGGCCACGGCCGGTCCCGCACCGAGCCGGGCGATGGGGACGCAGGGCTGCGGCCTCAGAGCCGCCCGCTCCCCACCGGAGCACCGAGGCGAAGGAGCCGGAGGGGAGAGGGGGGGCGGCGAGCGGCACCTCACCTTCTGCAGGGCCCGCACGTTGTCCTCGCCGAAGAGGCCGCTGACGCCCTGGTAGAGGCCGCTGGCGGCGCGGCGCAGGCTGTTCTGGCGGTCGGCCCCGCGGCTCCGTGCGGCCTGAGCGCCGGGCCCCGCCGCGCCGAGCAGCAGCAGCAGCAGCACCAGCAGCGGCCCCCGGAGCTGCACCCGCCGCGCCGCCGCCATGGCCGCCCCGCCGCGCCCGCCGCCGCCGCAGCGCCCCCCGCCGGCCCCGCGCCGCAACTGCGGCCGCGCGGGCGGGGCTGCCGCGGGCGGGAGGAAATCACGGGGACGAACGGCCCTGAGGGGAGAGAGCGGAGAGCGGCACGGCGGGGCTGTGGAAAAACGCGTGTTTTATAAATGGCTTTTCGCAAATAATCAAATAAATATTATACGTGTCGTGTTAGAAGGTAATGCTGTATTGATTCTCTTAAGTAGTGTGTTAAATAGAGTTTTAGGTTATAACAAAATGTTAAAATAGAAGTTATGCCATGTAGGATACTTGTTTTTCTAAAGAAAGGGCTCGCAGTGAGATGGCAGTCACAGGATACCTAAATTTTTCAGAGAAAGAGAATTTATTGCTCCATTATCAGGAGAAATGAACTTCTTCCCACCTCACTGGGGCAGGACGACGCCGTCAGGATTCAGAGGAAGAAGTTGACAGTGACCAGACAGAATCCTGTGTTTGAGTGGAATTTATGCATCATGTATGAGATGTATGAATATGCAACAGGTTATTGTTTTTAATCCTCTGTTAACGTGCATCCTTCTTTGGGCTTGTTTTGCCCAGAAAAAGGTACCCGGACGTCCATAACTCTTTGTTTCTATTGTCTCATATTGTCCTAATTCAAATTGTCCAAATTATTGTTACTCTAATTAAATATTCTCTAATACTCTAATAAATAGTAATTGTATTACTATTTTTGTAACCATTTTATCACTATTAAACTTTTAAAATTTTAAAAACAAGGGATTGGCGTTTTTCACAGGGTCCCACCCCGCTGCTCCACCACACACACGCAGCCGGAGTGCTGTGCCAGGTGCCACAGGGTTAGATTTTATAGTTTTCAGGTTTTGTGTTGCTTTAGGGTGTAGGTCTGGGCTTTATATTAGTAAGGTCTCTTCACAGAGTAGGGAGACAAAGCAATTCCTTCTCTATCTGGGGACCAAGGACAACTGATCCAAAGCTCAGGCCCAAGAGCATAAACAATGTGGACTGAAGTGAGAAAAACAAGCAGCATGGGGCTTCATAATCTAAAGCTATAACTGGAGAATTAACTCCAATATGTAAATGGAGCAGACCTTACAAAACTGTGAGACCCCCTGACCAGTCCTATTTTCTGTGATCCTTTTTGGGTGTATAGCCCTGGCTGGGCTCTCGTGCTGCCCAAGGTGGATCCATGGAGGCCTTCTAATAAATCCCTGCTTTATTCTGTAACTCTGCCTGGCCTCTGTTCTAGGTCAGCCTCCACAGGGCACTGTGCCCAGCTCGGGGCTGCTGAGCACAGGAGAGATAAGGAGCTGCTGGACAGGGTCCAGCAGAGGCCATAAAGATGATTTGGGGTTTGGAGCATCTCTTATGAGGAGAGACTGCAGGACCTGATTTTATACGCCATGTTCTTGGAGTTTCTGAATGTTTAAACCGTGTAGCTCAGCCTAGGGCTGCTAGCTGAGTAGACATTTAGAATATAGACATCTCTGCCATGGCCTTTTTCCCAGTTTTAGTCTGGCTAAAGCACTTATTTTCACATTTAGCAGAACAGCCTGGACATCTCAGCATTGTTTTCTATTTGGCCCTGGAAGGGGTTGGGCCCCCATCCAGGAAGGTACTTAGGATTCGATTTCAGCAGGATATAGATGTTTTATATATTTATAAATTTTGCTTTCATTTAAGATTTGCTGATCTGTTGATACCTGTGTACAGTCTGAAGCCTCATGCTCTCCCAGAACAGGTTGGTAACTGATGATATTTTGGAAGTTTTTAGGAGGTTTCTGTCAATTCCACGTTGTACTCTGAGCACACACTAAATGTCAGCTTCTGGGGCATTTCTTGCAAGTTACACAATACAAAAAAACCTTGATGATAATCAGTGCTGTTTTCTGTGCCTGGTATATTTCTTTGCTTTGTTTCCAGTTGTCATGGCCTTCCCTTGTGCTGTTTATGATCCAGTGGGTCTTGTTTGTGCAAATTTGGGAACGTTCCTATTTCTCTGTGTGAATTTCTGTGGAGGAATCCCCTCAACATCCCTTCTCCAAAGTGCCTCTTGTGCCTTCCCATCTGTTCTCCACAGACTTCCAGAGGCCTGTGGTAGTGGCTGCCCTTTGCACGAGGTCAGGACAATTTGGGAAAATTCCTGGTATTTTATTGATACCCTGGCCTGTCTCAACGAGCCCATTTCAGGTGAGTTTATCTCTACAAATGCCCAGCTCTTATGAAATTATGTGCTATTTCACCCTCCTCGTTTAAATAAACGAAACAGTGTCTGCTCAAAGAATACATTGCATCATGGCATGAAACATAGATCTCAGCCACACTCAGCTTCTCAGTGAGGAGAGCTGGGAGCTTTCTGGAAAGGTGCTCTGGTGAGGGTCTCTCTGCACAGAAGGAGGCATGAGTGTGCTTCTCCATTTCCTCACCTGCACCAAAAACTCTCTAAGTTGTTTTACTCAGAGATAGGGATTTAACAACAATCTGAACAGTTTTTAGATAAAATTGAGGGCTTCTAGGAGTCTGAGTTTTAGCAGATCACAGGGTTCTCTCTTTTAAAATTGTCATTATGCTCAAAAAAGTGGCATAGCCTTAAAGAAAGCCAGCTGATGTTACAGCTCTTAACCTCCCTGACCCTCATGTTTCTGTCTTTGCTTCATCTCACAGCCTCAAGCTGTCATAGCTGATCTCTTTATGGCCATTTGTCACTTTAGGCCTTTTTTCCTTAATGTCCTCCCCATGAGATTTTTCTTGCAATGTGTCAACGTTTCATTTCTTCTTTTTCTTTTCTTCCTCTTCTTTTTTTCCTTTTCCTTTCCCTTTTATTTCTTTTTCTCCTTCTCCAAACACCTTTGATTTTGATTCTGGTTGCTTGTACTCCTGACACCATATAGAGGCTGCAGATATGAAAAAAGCCAGGAATTTCTTATTCCTATCCAGACTCATTAACCAGCTGGCTGATGCTCTGAATATAGGATTTTTTTTTTAATTTCCAAAATCTTTAGATGTCTTAATCCAGCTGTTGGTTCAAGGGATCATGGTCAGGTCTTGGCATATTGCAGAGATTGCCCTGAGGTATTATTACAAAACTTTTATCTCATAGATTCTGGCATTTCATCAATTTAGTCTTGCAGGTGACTCCAGGTTACCTCAGAGCCCTCAGTGGGGTAATGCCATCAACAGCATAATTCTTTAGAATGGCCCCTAATCTAATCTGAGGCAGAAAACATTATTTCATTTCTACCCTATTATTACTATTAGCAGGCATAAAGCAAGGCTTAAAAAGATTTGGAAATGGGCAACTCCAGTTAATCTCATTCAGGCTATTTTCCTCCTCCTAATCTAGTCTCCAAACTTAGTTACAATAGTCACCGCAGTCCTGTTAATGCCCATTTTCTCATTAAAAGTTTGTTTAATTTTCCTTCTTTTACTTCTGATTTTTCCAAAGTCACTTTTGAAAGAGGGAAAAACTCGTTTGGATAAGGGAAAATTGGAATGGAGGAACGGAACATGGATGCACAACCCCCTCTTAAGTAAGGATACAAGAGTAAAACTGCTGCTAATAAGGGAGAAAGTGCTATCAGGCTTTCCCAAAAGCCCAGTTTTATCAGCAAATCCATCATTCCCCTTCGTCGCTGAGCTGTAACCGGGTCAGTCCTTTATAGATTACACCTTTTTCAGCTCAGCGAGAGGATTTTTGGGTCCCTTCTCAGGTGATTTAGCTGCTCATTTTCCTTTTAGAAGTACAGGTTACTTTGGGTGGGAGAAAGCGGCAGTTTTGCCGCTGCTATTAGGAGGAAATATTTAGCAGAAAGGGTATTTTAGACATTAGAGTGTCTGCTCGGGAAGGAAGGTGGGTGAATGACCGGCCCTGGAGACGTTTCAGGAAAGGTTGCATGAGGCGCTCACTGCCGTGGTCGGGTTGACAGGGTGGTGTTGAGTCATAGGCTGGAATCGATGGCCTCAGGCGGCTTTGCCAGCCGAATCGATTTTTTGATGCTAAAACGGGCAATTTCAGCACCGCCCCGGCGCTGAGGGGACCCGAGGGACCGCGCCCCTCCCGCCGAGCCGCATGAGAGCGCTCCTCTGATTGGGCACACCTCCCCCTGATCCGGCCGCTCATTGGTCGGTGGGGAGAAGGGCTTGAGAAACCTCTGCTCTGATTGGTCTCTGCTGGCGTCGGCTCTTCCCCCGTCGGGCCAGCCGCGAGGAGAGCGCGCTCTGGGCTGATGTGGGGCCAGGCGCGCTGCAGCCAATCAGGTGCGGCGGCGTGCGGGCCGCGGTGCGCCGCGCGGGATCCGTCCGCAGCGTGGGCCCGCCCGGCGGCGGCGGCGGGCGGGGCGGGGAGTCACGGCATGGGTGGGTGGGGAACGCTGCTGCGAGCATCGGGGCCCGTCTGCCACCCAAACACCGCCTTGTCATCCAAACCAGAGCCCTCAGTGCCATGATGTCAGATGTGTCCTTAAGCACCGTGATTCCACCACCTCCCTGGGAAATGCATTCCAGTATCTAAGTACTCTTTGTGGGAAAAAATTCTTAATGTCCAACCTAAACCTCTCTCCTGGTGCAGCTTAAGGCTCTGTGCTATCACTTGTTCCATGGGAGCAGAGCCCGATCCCCCTCGGGTGTCCCCTCCTGTCAGGAGTTGTGCAGAGTCACAAGGGCCCCCCTGAGCCTCCTTTTCTCCAGGCTCAGCCCGTTCACAGCTCCCTCAGGAATTCCTCATCTCCTTCCCAGCTCCCTCAGTCCCTCTTGGGGCTCCAGACCCTTTCTAGCTCCCTCAGCCTCTCCTGGGGCTCCAGACCCTTCCCCAGCTCCATTCCCTTCCCTGGATTCCCTCCAGCCCCTCAATGTCCTCCCTGACCGGAGAGGCCCAGCCTGGGCACAGGACTCGTGTGTGGCCTCACCAAAGCACTGGAGTCAGTAGGCAGCCCCACACTCCTGAGGTGAGACCCCCTCAGTAAAAATGGCAAATTACAGCTCTGCTTCCAGTCCTGGCAAGGAGCGCCTCAACCATAGAGGGCATCCAGCAGGTGTTTGCTGAGGTGTCATTCTCCACCTGTCCCACCCCTGGCCTTAAGCTCACCCCAGAGCAGGCCAGGCTGTTTGTTCATTGTTATAACATTCATCACTGGGGTAAATGGTGCAGAGGGGCTGCCCGGGGGTCTGAGGCAAAACCCCACTGCCCCTTTTGGGTTCTGAAGTGCTTATGGCACTAACAGAGCGTTAAGCTGTGTGGGTGCATCCACTGCTACACGACATGCAGGCAAACAATATAAGTTCTCTCTTCCTCAGATTGCAGGAAGATGGATTCTCCAGGCAGTTTCCCCACCACGGGCTGTGGATCCCCAGGCCATTGAACCCTCTGGGACCTGGACACTGCAGCTCCTGTGCTGCCTTCTCCCTTATCTCTGTGCTTGGCAGGTGTCCGGCCACGGATTTCACACTTCCACTGACCTCTGGGTGCTGCCAAGGCGAGGGAGGCACGTTGGGCAGATAACGTGTTCCCATTTCGCCTCCCTGAGTCCTGTAGGCTCTGGGGAGAGTTATTTAAAAATACACCAGATGTAAGGTCTGTCTCGATGCAAATAAAAATTGTGGATTGTTTAAATCACATTTCCACGGCCTTCAGATTTAATAAAGGAGTTGTATTCTGGTAGCACAAAAATCTAAAGGACATGTAGAGCAAGTATACAATCTACTACACCTATTTTACTTTCATATACCGTATGCCCGCATAATTTCCCATCAAATTCCCCTTTCTGAGGTTTCCATGAATTAGAAGCAAACCATGACCTTGAAAATAAGTTACATAAGCAGCATGGGTACACCGTGAATCGTGGACTCGTTTAGATTCTAAAAGACCCTTAAAGATTACGGATTGGCAGTGAATTGCACATGAAGTGCTTTATTACCACCGATTCCCGGCTGAAATTTGTTGCTGCAAAATCTCAATGGTCACCAGCAAAGTGCACATTTAGAAAGCAGAGCAGCAACATTAAGTTTTAATCCAAGGCGCAAGCTGTGTAGGCTGGGAGCATTACACAAGCCCAGCCAGGATGGCGAGGCCACGGAGAAACGCTTTTCTTGCCTCATTTTTGGCTCAAAGACACTTGTTGGTACTTCTTCAGGCCTCCTTGGGGAAAAAATAAACAATCAGAGCGGCGGTGTTTTTGCGGCGATGCGGTGAGGAGCGCGGAGCGATGGTTCCTCCCGGGGCCGTCTGGTGACCTTTAGAGGTGACAGGGACCGCGCGGCGGCTCTCGGCTCTCCGGGCGGCCGCTCCCCATTCATCCCGCACCGCCCGCTCCTCCCGGTGCCCCGGCGCTGCCCGGGCCGTCCCCGCCCGCCCATCCCGCTGTCCCCATGTCCCTCTGTCCCTGCTGTCCCTCTGTCCCCACCGCCCCTCGGCGGGGCGGGGCGCACCGCCCCGCACTTTTCTCCGCGGCGGAAGGTTACGGAGTGATGCGATCGGCGCCGCCTTTAAAGCGTGCGCAGGGAGGAGGGGCGGCGGTCAGCGCCGGGGCGCGGTGGGAGCGGTGTGGTTGGGGCCGTGAGGGTGCCTGTGGGACAGACGGTGCTCGCCTCGCTCCGCTGCCGCCGCCATGTCCCGGGAGCCCGAGATCATGGAGTCGCAGGTGATGTGGGAGCCCGACACGAAGCGCAACACCCACATGGACCGGTTCCGTGCCGCCGTGGCCAGCAGCTGTGGGCTCCGCCTGGGTGAGCGCTGGGCGGGGGCGGGCGGGCGCTTCCCGGGGCCGTGCTCGGGCTGTGGGGGCCGGCAGGCGCTGCCGCCCCGGGGTGGCCTCACCGTGAGGCCCATCCGTGTGCCGCTCCGATCTCGGTCCCCGTGGGCACAGACCTGCGGGAGGGATGCTCTGTTTGAGCCTCAGCCAGAGGCCTCCGGGCCAGCATCCGCTGGAGTGCAGGTATGTACGGATGGGAAAGGCAAACAGCCTTATCTGTGCCTGCTCTGCGGCTGGATGGCGGCCCGGGCAGCGCTGCCTGCGGAGCCGCCCGGGTGCGGGCAGCTCTGCGGCCGGCAGCGGCACCGAAGTCACTTTGTGTTTTAAAGGGATGTGGGAAGGCGGGATCACTGTCGCCATGGCTGAGGTGAGTGTGAGCCTTAGCGCGATACTTCAGCAACACAGGCGTGTGAGAGTGCAATTATGGTCATTTCAGTGTGGAGAGTGTGTGTCTTATACTAGTCAGGTATACTGGCAGGTCAATGGTGATGCACAAGCTTGTTCAGTGGTGGAAGTTGCTATGAATCTTCTGTGGCTCTCGAGCTGCCATCCTTACTTTGTGCTTGATCAGAAATACCTGTGTGGCTCTTTGACTTGGAAACAACCTGTTGCCTCTGAAATGAGGCCTGCTTTGGGCAGGGGTTTGATGTCCAGAGGTGTTTCCAGCTCAGTGTTGTTTTTTTCCATAAGTGCTGGCCGTAGGTTTCCATGTCTCTGGGCTCTCTGGGCTCAGTGGTGCTGGCTCTGGGGGCTCAGCTGCATCATGGGCTGGGTCAACTTCAGTGCATGTGCAAGTCAAACCCTTCAGTTCTGACTAGTTAGTTTTATATCGTTCTCTCTATGTATTTGGGACCTGTGTAAGTTTCTTGTGTAGCTCTCCTGTAATCATTTGTCTGATGGTGGGAGAAAGGAGTAGTTTTGGCAAGTGGCTTGGAAGTTTGTGAGTCTATGATGGTGTCAGTGGTGTGGGCAGGTGCGTTCTGGAGTGGGAGCAGTGTCAATAGTGCTTCTGGCAGTTTGTGTCTAGGAAACATTTCCTTACCTTCTTTACTGTGTGGGTAAGCCAGGTCTTTATTTTGGATGTGGTGATTTCTAATTGGAATCCAGGTGGGTAGTGTCTTAACTCTTCTTCTGGATGGGAAGCAAGTTATTCCAGAGTTTTAGGCAACTCCTGAATGGAATGGTGTAACTGGTGCATGGACAATAAAGAGCAAGTGTAGTTTCAGATGGGCTGCCTGTGTTTATGGCTGAAACAACCAGAACTCTTTTCATCCCACTTGGAAGTGGCTTTCTCTATTGGAAGGTAGATTCCTGTGTATATTTAGAAACCTTTGTCAGCTTCCATTAGGCTTGCACTGGTGCTCATTGGCATGAGTGCTATTCACAACAAAGAATGGATGCTCTCCAGCATTAAGATGTGGACTCAGAGGAGAGCTGAGGGCAATGTAGTCCCTTAGACAGTGCCTCTGCTGGGCCTTGGAAATGCAGTAACAAAATGCAGTCACAAAAATCAGTTTGATTGCTGAGTAATAGGCCTGTACCCTGAAGGACTTGCATGCTGAAGCTTATTTGGAACAAACTGTATAGACAAACCAGAACAAACTGTTTGTGCTGTAAGAAACCAAATTAGTAGTGACCTGTAGCTCCTTGCATGTACCAAATGATTTGGAGCAGGTGGTGCAATTGGGTTTTGAAGGGAGGAGATGGAAATTTGAATTCCTCTTGTGTCAAATCTTGTCTCTGTGCAGCTGAAGTGTGGAGTAGAGGATAGTGATGGGTAACTTTGGGGTGTAAAAAGGGTGTGTAGAGGCTGGGATTTGGGCAATGTGTGGATAAAATCTGCATTACATAGAAGAGCCTTTGCCTTGTCTATCAATAATAGCATGGGGATAATCTCACTTTGATGGAAAGGATTGATGTGGGAATAAGATATAGAAAGGACAGACTGTAGGGAAACAGATAAACAGTGGCTAAGTGTGAGTAACAGTGCAGAGATGGGTTTGAATATTTTTCTTTTAAAAAGCTGGAAGATGGTCTCCTTCTAGGAAAGGGATTGCCAAGATGACTTTTGCAGCAATTGGCTGGTTAACAGGCTGAAAAACCAGAGATAATTGGTGAAAATGCCTTTGAGTGGTTTAGCTGAAAGCATCAAATAGGGAACAGTTGGCAGAGCAGGAAACTTACTGTCACTGATGGCAGAAACATTTAATTGGTTGCTGGCATAGCTTCAGATACTGTGGACATGATGAGGAAGTGTCACTTCCAAGCTTGCAGTGAGAATTGGCTTCAGTTATTCATACCTAGAAGTGCTTTGCACAATTTTCAGCATTCACTTTGAATTGTGGGGTTTGCTCTGCATGCCTCAGCTTACTTCATGTGTCTCACTATCAGGGAAGACTGAAACTGCTGATTTGCACGTTTTTAATGGCAGGCCATGGTCTTAATATCTAGCTAGTGAACATCTTGTTTGACTTCATCCATGCTGTTTCAGCATGAAAAGGAGAGCTGCAGTCTGTCAGACCCCATATTCACTGAAAATCAGCTGTGCTTCCTGTGGCAGTGGTGTTGATGCCACAGCTGGATAAAGAGTGCCTCTATCTCTGTGCCCCTGAGCTGTCAGAGTGCTTTGGCCCCAGACTGGCACCTCAGAGCAAATGTCCCTTGTCAGGAAGCCTCGTTTATCTCTTGCTGTGTGAAAGGGTCCTGTTGATAGATAGCAAGTGTCAACAAGCAGGACTTGTTTAATCTTCAGTTGCACTGATGGGAGGGCAGTGTGCAGGTATTGCAGGGAGTTCTTAGGAAAGGTCACTGTCTCTGTGGTGGCCAAGGGCTCATAGCAGTCAGCTGAAGTGCTGCCATCTGTTCAGGTGTCCAGGCAGACTCTGTTGGTTCTGTAGTCACTTGCTTTGGGCAGAGGTGATCCACTCTGGGGTCAGATTTATCTTTCTAATTGTTTTAGCCACACATTTTCTTTATCTGGGCTTTCCCTAACTGTGCTTTGTGTAGACCCCTGTCATTCTCTCACAATGCTGACACATATCTATTGCTTCCAGCCAACTATGATGAATTGTACCAGTGGTCAGTGGAGTCCTACTCAGACTTCTGGGCAGAATTCTGGAAGTTCAGTAACATCCTCTGCTCTCGCCTCTACGATGAGGTAAGTTCAGTGCTTATCTTGCAGCAAGTGCAACTCAAAGGGAAATAACCTGATGTTACAATCAACCTTTTGACCTCTTCTTAGAACTCTGGGAAGTGATACAAGGAATTGGCCTAGTCCTGCATTTCCTGGTGTGGTGGATGGTGCTGTTCTGTTGCTGGCACACTTTAGGGCAGTGAAACCCTTGAGTTTTGCTGTCCTGAACAGTTCTGCTGTAGTGTCCTCGTGCTCTTGCACACCTTGTCATTCCTGGCTGCTCATGGGGAGTCTGCCAGTGCACTGCCTTCTGCCTTAGGGAGCATCATCCTGGTTTTGTACCTGCTGGCATTCTGTCAAGTCCATGTTTGCCTTCCCTGAGTCAGTTTACCTGATAAACGCAAGTGTTGCCCTCTGGCTTTGTAGGACTGGTTGTGGAAGCTCTGCAGTCAGGTGCAGGCTTGAAATATCTCTGAGGAAATGGTGGTGGTTGAACAGAGGCACAGGTGGAACACCAGGCAGTGCCACAGAGTTCCTGTGGAAGAAAGGTGACTCTGCAGATCTTGCCAGTGGAGCCCTTGCATAGTCCTGGTGTAGGATATCAACATCCCCCTGTGCTTTTCCATCTGAGGGCTAATTACTAGAACAGCTTGATGCACTGGAACCTTCCTGGGATTTAGCAGGGAGGACTGGACTTGCCTTAATGCCTGGAGTCCATCTGTTCCAGACCCCTCAGAGTGCTGACAGTCCTGCAGAGGGGACTGCTAAGCTTCTTCTGCCTTTTCCTGTTTCACTGATTTCTGTACTGATAAGGTAGATCAAGTGGTTCTTCCTGCCATGGCACTGTGTGCTCAGGTGTCTCATTTACTGTGACCCACCCTTCAGAGGAGAGGATGCAGCAGGAGTGTAAGAGCTAGCCTGCTTTGAGGTGTGTGGTCTGAGCACTGCCAACACTTGGCATCTACAGAAAATGTAAAGTTTAACTCAAACTCTGGGAACTGTCAGAGTAACTGAGCTAGGACCTAGAAGGATGAAAAGTTTGATTTGAAGTCTTACAGCTTGATCCTGGCTGTCTGCTGGAAGTAAACATTGTTTTGAGGTGACTAAAATTTTTAATGAAAAATTAAAAATTTTGAGTTGACTCTTTTGTTCTCAAGCAGTGAAACAGCTTCTACTTCCACAGGTCATTCTAAGAAAAACAATAAAACCTTGTGTGCACAGAATAAAAGCAGCCAGGATTTTATTTAATCCTGGTAAAGGTTCTGAGTGCAGGATGTAGATGTGCTGATGTTGCTCTGTGGCAGTGACATCTGTGTCACCTGTGACACGGACAGAGGAATTCAGGGTGCAGAGCTGTGCTGGCAGGGCAGCACTGGCACTGCAAAGCAGCTGCTTTTGAACGAGGGATGTGTCTGAATGAGCAGCCCCTGACAGCTGTTGGTGCTGTGCAGGGGCCTCTCAGGTTGTTCATCTCACAAAGCACCAAAGACTGAGCTTAACTGGGAGTCCCAAGTGTTACCTGTGGGAATACTGGGGTGTGACTCCAGCTCCTTGGGCTAGTGCAGCTCTTGGAAACTCTGAAGGATTGTTTCCTCTTCAGAAAAAAACCCAGTTATTTTGGAACTTGTCCTGGAAAATGTTGAAAACATTCTGCTCACTTTTCTTCAAGCTGAGGAAGTCAGAAATGAGTCAGTTTTAAGAGCAGCTTCTAAATTGCTGCAGTAATGTGTGGTTGTATAAAAATCATTTGTGCAGCCTGAGTGGATATAGATGTTATAACTCAGTTCTTGCCAATTGTTAGGTGCAAAGAAATCTGAGCTCCCTTTTTTAGAAAATACATTTGAAATAAAATAATGCAGTAGTGCACTTCAACATGAGTTTTAACTTAAAAGCTAATTTTAAGATTGCCTCCAGTAATACATACACTGCTCTGAAAGCAAAAACCTTTGGGTTTTTTGGAATGGGATGCATTTTGGGGCTTGCTGGGCTTTCAGAAGAGCCTTTCACTTGGGCTGAAGGAATGCTGTTCCTGTAATGTATGTGCAATCCATGAGAGAGAACCTGTGGGTATCAACTGAAGCTTTCAAAAACACAGCTGTAAAATAAAGTTTCTATTTAAAGATCTCCAAAGAAATGTGCTGCTGAGCAGCTGAATCACTAAGCAGAGGGACATTCTGGAAAGAATTTAGACCTTGGGCTAATGCTGAGGGGCTCTTTACCTATCAGTGTTATTAAAGTTAGTCTTACCTGTGGTTTATGAAGGGGTTTAATACTTTGAGGCTTAATTAGTTCAGGATGGGAGAAGTTATTTCAGCTGGCTATATTTTTGATTATTTTTCAATGCATTTTTCAATTCCTTGCATGTCTTAGTCCTAAGTGGGGAGTTACTTAATACAGGTTTATTAGGTTGTTGGGCCCTGCTAATCCTCAAAAAAAGAGAAGTTGAATAAAGAGCTGGAACTCTTCAGTTAGATTTGACTCTACAATGAATTCTTTTGGATTACCATTGTGTGAGCTCCTGCTGTTGGTTTCTGTGCCCTGTGACTGGTGGTGGGGCAGGGTGGATGCTCACACCCCCGAAGGGGGAGCTGGGCTGGGGGGTCTGGCACAGAGTTCACGTGTGCTGTAGTTAAATTGGGTGTTCCCAGGGGCAAACCCCCAGTGTCCCTGAGGTCTGTGTGCATCTCCTGCTCTGGGTGTAGTCCCCATAGTTTGTTTTACTTGTGTATTAAAGGCTGGTCCAAAGGTAGAACTGTCAGCAGGGAACTTTCCCTGGTTTTCTTGTAATGATGTGTTTGCATGTGACAGTTGACAAATAATTAAACTTTCCAGGCCACTAATTACAGGATCAGTGTCTGTTTGCCATCTGTGAGCTGGGAGAAGTGATTCTTGCCTAACAGGGTCTGCAGAGAGCTTGGAGCTGCTGAGCTGACTCCTGTAGAGTGCTGTGAAAAAGCAGTTTTGTTGGAGTGGCCCAGCAGTGATGGTGTGTGTTCCTTTCAGGTGGTGGATACGTCCAAAAGCATCGCAGAGATCCCCGAGTGGTTCAAGGGCAGCCGCCTCAACTATGCAGAGAATCTCCTGAAGCACAAGGACAATGACAAGATTGCACTGTATGCTGCAAGTAAGAACATCAATGCCTTGAGTTTCTCTGCTGCTCACAGGGCTAGGCCTGATGAAACAGCTCTGATGAAACATGGAAATAAACTGGTTTGGATGAGGAGAGAAAACAGGGTGATAAAGTCAGTGACACTGCACAGTCTGTGATACAGCTCTGCAAAAAAAACCCAGCAAAGCATGCTCTGGAAATACAGATCTGGAAAATCCCTTGCAAGCTAAATGAAGTTTTATTAGAATGTGCTCAGCTGCATTAAGGTAGTGGAGGTCATGCTGTGTTCAACATCACTCAGTATTTGAAGTGTTATTTCACATTTGTCATAATTGCTTGGTTTGACATGTGATTATTGTTCTGTAGTTCTTTTTGTTAGGAAGTCATGAGGTGTATCAGAAACTGCTTTGTCACATAATCAAAGGTGGTGACAGCAAAAGGAGCAAAACTGTGTCCTAGTTGATCATTGTATGAATGCTGGAATGAGCAGTTGGCTCCTCTGGTGAGCAGACTTCCACCTGCATCTCTTTTGTGACCTTCTGCTGTGTTTAATCTTCTTAAGACCTCTTAAGTCAGAGTATTTCTTGGTAACTCCCTGCTGCTGGGTCAGAGTGGTGGCTGGGGGACCTGGCTCAGGTTTGTGTTCACTGGGGATGGCACAGGGCATAGGAGTGAAAATGTAACTTCCCTAAACAGTTTCACTTGTCCCTGGCTCCCATGGTGAGTCTTTTTTTGTGATTCCCTTCTCCTGGGGCTTTAATCATGGAGCAGGATCAGTTTTCATTTCCTGTTGCTCTGTGGGAGCCCAGGCTCTGCTGGCAGTCCCTGCTCACTTTAGGAACCACATGGAACAGGGACTTGGCCTGTTCTGCATCATGGCCTGCTCCCTTGCTTTGTGCCAGCCCAGATTTACTGCTGTGAAGGTCTGAGAAGGAAAAAGAGTGAAAAATGCCATTCCCTGCTGAAGGCAATGAGCTGAGGGCAGCTGCTCTGAGAGGAGCAGGGTGTGCAGCTCACCTGTGCTGTCCTTGGTGTGTGTGTGTGTTCTTCATGGCAAGTTGTGGCTGGTGGAAATAGGACAGCAGTCACACTGAGGAGGTGCAGGAAGGGCCTTCAAGGTGACAGATTTTTACTTTCATAACATTTAGGGTTGTTTGTTTCATTTCACGAGTGATTTATTAAGGGCTTATGTAACACCTGGCATTCAGTACAATAGGGAAAACGCCCTGCAGATCCTTTCAGAGGGGAGCTGAGTCCAGTTTGGTTTGTTTGCTTTGTGCTACATTGGCAAAGGCAGATGTTCCAAAAGCACATCAAAATTCATGGCCTGGGATGTGCATGATTTTCTAGTCACTGACTTGCTGTAATAAAACCTGAACTTGTGCTGCTTCTTAGACCTGATGAGAAACTGAGCAAAAAGGGAAAATGAGGTTCTTCCCATGTTGAAATTAGCCTTGGTGAGTGCAATCTATTCACCATGAATCCTCCTTGAGAGCACACCTTTCTCCATGAATAGTTTGTGTTTCTGCAGAGGTGTTTATCTTTAGAAATGCCCTCAGACCTACTGAACAAATACCACTGATTAATACTTGATTCCCATTAAAAAGAAGAGGTTTTGGTGCAGCATAAGAGCAACTTCTTAAGCAAAAATATAAATATTAGTGGCAGCTGTTCTCTTAGAATTGCTTTCTCCTAGGATTGGTTGTTTGTACTAGACTCACGTTGCAATGCCTGATTTCTGAGTGATTGCTTTAATTTTCTTTCCTCAGGGGAGGGCAAAGAAGAAATCCTCAAAGTTACTTTTGAAGAACTGAGACAAGCTGTAGCTTTGTATGCTGCAGCCATGAGGAAGATGGGAGTAAAAGTAGGAGACAGAGTTGTGGGTGAGTAATTTTCTTAAGGGACAGGAGGTGGAATTTTTTTGAAATGTGCAAGTGAGTAGTCAGTTACAGAAACATGCCTGTGAAATAGTGTTTCACAGAAAATTTCAATAAACATTGTAAAGAAAAGGCTCTTGTGCTGCTGTATTTACATTTGTAGGAAATGCATTTCTAGAGGGAAGGAACCTGGATTAGCCTGTGGGTTCTCTAGCACTGAAGGGGGAAGGGAAATGCTTCATTCACCAAGGTCTGCTCCAGAAACACTCAGTGGAAGCAGAGGAGATGGAAGCTGTGCCTCTGGCTGAGCCCTGACCACAAGCTCTGGCAGATGGATGCGGGGGCACTCAGGGCAATGCTGCTCTAAGGTTGGCTGTGCTGGTGCCACTGGCAGTTCCTGCCCCTGTGGCCTGGGTGAGCCAGTGCTCAGGGAGCTGCAGGTCTGGAGAGCCTGTCCTGCCCCCAGGGAGGTGACAGTGAGCAGCTGCTGGGCAGGGACTGCTCGAGCCACCAGTGCAGAGATGAGTTGAACCCTGTGATCCTTGCAGCAGCTCTCCACACCTTTGGCAGCAATGTTTCCTGTCAAGAGACACTCATGTGTGTTTTTCTATATAAAAAGGTTTTTGTCCTGTGAACAGCTTGTCCAGTGTGCAGTCCAGGCTTGGAAAGGAGTTACATTGATTTCTCAATTGCTGTGTTTGATCTCCCAGCTGAGCTGCTTCACCTCTATTTTGTGTGCTCTGATACTCTTAAATTTGTCAGTGTAGTGCAAGTCAGAACTGCAATATCCTTGAAGCTCCTTGGCTCCTACCTGGCAGTTCTGGTGTTTGTGTCACTGTGCTGCTGCAGTCCCATATTGTTTGAGCAACACTTGGCCATTATCCTAAAGAAGTGTGTGTAAATCCTTACATGATGCAAACCCACAGTGATGAAACTCTTGATTTGTTTTCTGCATGCTGCAAACTTGAACGTGTCTTGAAAACTGAGTTTTAAACCCACAATTATGACCTGGAAATGTAAATCTACTCAGAGCTCATTTCTTGCATATGGTTTGAGTATGCTCTGGAACTGGAAACATGAAATTATCACAGCTGGTGGCTTGGTTTTTAACATGGAATTAGAGCTAAATCCTTAATTAGGTATGAACCATACAGTGAAGTTGAGGAGGTTTGTCTGAATCAAGGTGGAGATGCTTGGACTTTATCTCAATTTTCAACTTTAATGCTGTCATATCTGTTCATTTCTTCAGCAGCAGCAGGGAAAATGTACTCTGCAGCTGGAGAAAACATGGTCTTGAAATATAGCTGTAGCCTGTGCTGCTAATAATGCTATTATAATTTTATTAACAGTTCCTTTTAGTTAATGACTGTTGTGTTTAGCACTGCAGGCTGGTTAAGTTTTGAATTTTTCTTGTTTTGGTGGCTGGCTTAGCTCTAATTTAAATTAAAAAGCATAGTTGATACTTTTTTTAAAGTATAAATCAAGTCCCTTTAGATACTTCTATGGGGGGGGTCTCAATTTCTTTCTTCTGTTTCTCTGCTATTCCAGAGGGTATTGGCAGTCCCTGGAAGAGCTCCAGTGTAACATTTCAGTCAGAGGCTGAAGCTTCCCAAACTGAGTTGGGCAAGGGACATTAAGTGTTGGCTGGGGAAGCTGGAGTCCTACACCCACTTGTACCAAAAATCAGCCTCTCCAGAGCTTGCCAGAATCCAAAGGGATGTAATTTGTCCCAAGATTTCGAGCAGATGGCAGAGGGAAAGGCAATTCTTGCTGTTTCATAGTAGTAACACAGGGCATGCTTCTGCTGCTTCTGAAAAAAAGGTTTTAAATGGAAAGGAGATACTCTATGAGCTTCATTACAGCTGCCTAACATGTAGTCAGCCTGTCAGGTTCTGACACCCTTTGTTGACACTTTCTCTTAAAATCTGAGCTGTTAGAATTGCACGTGACTCTTACTGTTGTTTTCCTGAGAGTTTCATCTCCACGCTTTGCTGCCTCCAAGACAAGGCTGCTTTAACTTCTCATTACACTTAACATCCCCCCTGGTTTGTGCAGTGCAGTTTATGGCTGCATCCTGACAGTAATAGTATGTTGGAGCTGGAGGTGGGTGAGTGTGGGTGGACAGGCACTGGTGTCAGCACTTTTCTTCAGCTTGATTTCACTCCAGTCTTCCCTTTCCTTCACTGAGAGCACTTAACAGTGAGCATAATTGAAGCAGATGTGTTGTGAAACATATTTCTTCCTCTGAAGATGTCTTGCAGTGCTGTCAGTGATGCTTGAACAGTTGGAAGAGGCATGGAATACCTACTGCAAGCTCCCAGATCCACGTGTGAGGTGCTCCTGGTCCTCCAGTGGCCATCTGGCAAATGACAATGACTAAAATAGAACAAAACACAACTGGGAGGATGATTCTCCTCTTTGGATGGCTTCTACTCTATCCCTGTAGCCAGCTTTGCTCTGTTACAAATCAGCAGTTACAAACAATCTGATCTTCCCCACCCAAAAACATCCTCAACAAATATCAGTGAATTCCATTGTCTGAGCTGCTGTTTTATCTATAGCAGCTGCCTTAGCCCTGCTGCTTACGTGGGTTTTAAAGCTTTGTAAGGCGATTACAGGGGTGCTCATGGTTTCAGACCACTCTCCTGTGGGGCAGGGTGGCCACTTGCAAGTCCTGCATGAGCAGGAAATGCTGAAAAGGGAAAATAGGAGTCTGGTCTCTGAATTCTGCTCATTTTGACCTGGTGTAGTTCAGTAATAGAAGACATTGAGAAGATATTTTAGTTGCTGCTCCTTATTTTCCTTCTTCCTGATGTATTCTTTCAAGGCTCAGATAAAACCTTTGATACAGGGTCACAGTTCAATTGTTGATACTTTTTTTTTTTTATCCATGCACATAAGTGAATGTTTGGGTGCCTGTTTTTCCAAGAGGAAACCTTTATGAAACTTCATGAAGGCATTAGGTGCTTGCACAGAATATGTTCTCAGCCCTCTGAGAAATCAGACTTTTGCCATAGTTTGAAGCATCATTATATCCAATTTTTGGACTACAGTTTTTACCTATTTTGTTGGTGAGGTGCTGCAGTGTGGATGAACACATGTAAGTGTAATCTTGGTGTGTGCTAGATTAAGCAAATAGCAGCTGACAGAAAATGCTGAGGCACTTAGTCCTGAGCAGATCAGGCTGTAAGTGCCTCTTAAAAAAAATCCAGACAGTGTTTTTAAAATGCTGCTTGTCCTGCTTAGACATTTCACAGGTTTTATGTCAGGTAAAGCTTTCATTTCTCTGTTTTTATAGAGACTATACATTTTTCTCAGTCAGGAGGGGTGCTGCTGGGACCCCTGTGTGTGATACTCTGATATTCCTGCTTGATGAGTTCCCAGCTCCTGAGTTTGGAGCCCTTTATTCAGTTGCTTTCCAGTTCACCCAAAGGAGGCAGATCCTTTTCTTTCTGGTAACAGAAGGTAGTTTCTACCTTTCTTACCACCTTCAAGAAAGGGGTAAGGAAAGATTCAGAGATAGAGAAATACTTTCTGTAGCCTTCCCCATGCTGACAAATCCTAGTTTTGATCCTTAACTGAAATATTTTATCAAGGAACACAGAGGCCCTAGTTAAATATATGAGCAAACATGACAAATAATTAAATCAGCAGTACCATTATTCTTCTGTAATACAGAGCTTTGCACAGTGGTCACTGCTCTGATGCTAATGCAGCTGAAGAAGTTCCCTTTTTCATCCTCTTTGTCTGCAGTGTTCCTGTTGGTTCAAATTCAGAGCCTGGGTGGCTGTGTCAGCCCCCTGAGTGCCCTGAGGGGTGTGCTGGAATCTCCAGGGGCACAGACAAATGCAGGGAGCTTTCCATGCATGATGGAGCTGTGATCAGCTGGAGCATCTCAGATGTGGCAGCAAGAAGAAATTAACTTTACTTCTAAATGAGACTCTAGTATGAATCTGGAAGACTGGCAGGAGAAGTAGTTTGTGTCATTTAGCTGTTAAGAGAAAAGGAGCATGAGTTCTTCCTCTGCTGTGTTTGGAGCATCTCCAGCCAGAACAGACTCACATTTTTATCTGTGGTGGAGTTGGGACAAATCTGTGAGAGCCCAGAGAGCAGCAAGGCTCTGGGATCAGGTGAGGGCACAGAAATGCAGAGGCAGTTGCTGAGCATGGTTTGTACCTTTGGGCACTTCTGGCTGGCATCCTCCAAAACTCAACCACCACTCAAAGGCAGCTGACAGATGAAAGCAATGATTTCATTGTCTGCCTCACAATAATCAGCAGAGAGCTGTGATCTTGCCCTGAGGGCTTTTGTGTGGAAAGGTGAAAAGGAGAATTGCTTAGAACAGAACTGAAGCTTGTGGCAAAGTAACAACTGCTCCAAAGCACAGGGAGAGCTCTGTTTTCCTTGCACTCTGGCCCCCTGATGATCCCATCCAAGAAATGCTCAGTGGAAATATTTGGCATCGATTAAAGAACTGCTTTCGTCACACCAAATGACATTTTGGTCTGTTCTGGTTCATAAATTTCAAATTATTTAGGGAGGAATATTTGTCTTACAAGAGCAATCACTGAGATTTTGGGATACTGTGCCTTGTATAAACCTTGACCCCCAAGGGGAAAATAGCAAAATAAATAATGCTTTTATGGGCATGAGCTTTTGCTGTACTTTATGTGCTTAAGAACTTCACTGAACAAACCACTATAAGCTGTAGGCAGTTCTAGGGAGCAATTTATATCTTAGCATGGCATGGAGCTTTTATTCACAGTTGTGTGTTTTCCAGAAATTGTTGGGCTTAAGTCATAATACTGTTTTAAAAGTTACTGCTCCCAAAAGCACAGCAGCTCTCAGTAACTGCAGTGACACTGCTGGTTAAGAAACTGATTTTTCAATGAGGAGGAATCTCAGTTTAAGACTTATAGTTCACTTTTTACAAAGTTGAAAAAAAAAATCCATCCTTTTTCAAGCAATGTAGAAAAACCTCACAAAAATCCATCTTGGCACCCTCCTAACTGTAATATTAACATAGCAGGAATTGCTATTAAGATCTGAGTTCCTGTCCTGAAATGTACATCCATAAATATTATTCTTTGAGGAGTTTGCACTGTTGAATGTTTGCTGGCTGTAGATCCTTGTGGTGCACCTGCAGTCCAAGATCTCAGTGCCCACCCCTGCTGCTGAACAGGCTGGAAAGCTTTTTTATTTCCATTTAAATTTTGCTTTCACATGTGACATTATAATTAGATGTCAGAGTACTGCAATTAGGCCCATCCTGTGCTTTTTTAAAGTACTTGGATGTCTTTTTGGTTGCTTGAGAAAGGTGATCTGAAGCTCCAGGTCTTTGATCCATCTCAGTGTAGTTTGTGAATTCCAGTTGCACTTTTTAATTTGTGGGCTGAATTCTGAGCAGTGCAGAGTCAGACTCAGGCACCCAGCCCCTTCTGGAGAGTTGCTCAAATTGAGCTCACTGAAACTAAAATCTGACTTTCTTGACATTAATTTATTCTCTATGCTGTGATAAATTGAATTTAAATCTTGAAATCTTGCTGCAAGCTAATGAGAGAAACCTGAAGGGCCACATTTGTGTGGGAATGTTGCAGGGCTTGTCCCACTCTGTTACTCCCTTATCAGCTGAGACACTGGTTTTGCTTGTTTGTGTTAAGGATTCTGGCAGTGTCTACCAGCCAACATTTAGCTTGGTGAAGCTGAATCTCTGCTCTTGAGCTATTTATAATCTTTCCTTACAGATACTGGTTCTTTCTCTGGTGGCTGTTCCTGCAGGCTTGTTCTGTGCCCCTGCATGCTGCTGTGTTCTCAGTCCCTGTGTACCCTCATCAATGCACTAATTTTCTCTCCCAGTTACTCTTTTCCCTATGCTACCCTCTTATCCTGAAAGGCTTATTAATTAAGCAGGATTATTTGTAAATTTGGAGTAATATTGTAGATAAAAGCCCTGATACAAATAGTTCTATAAATGAATTTATTACTAATTCCTTGTGTAACTGATTTGGCTTCAAGGTACGACATTGATTGTGTGGAAAGCTTCAAAGGGTGCTTCAGCCTAGGATTTTGCATTTTTAAAACCTGTTCACTGTAGCTATTATATCTATTTTAGTGCTGTTCCATCTCTAACCATTCCCCTCTGCCCTAGGTTACTTGCCCAACAGCATCCACGCAGTGGAGGCAATGCTGGCAGCTGCAAGCATTGGTGCCATCTGGAGCTCCACCTCCCCAGACTTTGGCATTAACGTGAGTAGCCCGGTGCCTGTGCAGAGCAGCCCTTGCTGAGGGTGGTGAGTTCAGGAGGCAGAGATGGCTTCTGTCCCTTCAGCCTTGCTGCCACCTCCTGGCACAGCCCAGCACTCTGCAGCTTTTCCTGCTGCTGTCAGTGTCGCTGCTGATCTGCACCTGGGGGATTGGAGAGGCTTTAGCTGCTCACTGTTGGGATATCTTCACATGCACTCCATTGTCTTGGTGAGCTTTTATCATATTAAATGTGCAAATGAGCAGCAGTGCAGTCTGAGCTTGGCTCTTCTTCCCAAACCCTGCCCCAGGCTTAGCCACACTCCAGTTTCCACACTCCCAGTTTCTTTGCCCAAGTAGTCCCATCCTTTGCCTCCTGTCAGGGTGAACTCAGCACCACCCAGGTTGGTCTGTTCCACCAGGCTTTATTTGCCAACAGTGAGGAATTTCATGCTAATATCACTAACCTGATTTGACTCTTGGTAGTGTAGAAATCAATGCTGTGTTTCATACACAATGCTGTGTGGGAAATTATGACATCCAAACAGATGTGCCCTGGAAACTTGGGGAATGTGTTCTGCTTCTTTTGGAAAGTTTTTAGCACACATCAGCAATGGATCTAAATTTCTAAGGGGGATGTTAAACCTTTCTTCTATCTAAAAGTTTACATGTGAAAAATGCAGTGGTTTTGAATTGCACAGTGCAAAGAACAATGTTTTTAGATAAACCCCTCAATTTCAGTGTTTAACCCCAGTGTCTGGGAAATGTATGGATTAATCATTCCTGGATTAGCACTAGAGGGCAGCAGCATTCCATGTTCTTACACTTGGGGGTGTATCACTGGGAAAAAAATGATTAAAAAAATCATTACAGCATGTAATGATCAATCTGTTCTACAAATATTTTCTGCTTGCTCAGAAAATGATGGTATGGAGTGTTTTGTGCAATGTGATTCGATCTCTTATGTGGGGGAAGATTGCTCACTTTACTTGCATTACAAAGGGCTGGTATGTTTTCTGTCCATGTTGGTGTGCTGTTGTTTTCAGTGCCCAGCTTTTTGTTTTTTTTGTGATAGCTTTTTAATGGAACCTGGCCTTGGAACTGCAGTGCCATCAATATCATTTATTTTCCTTTGGCAGCGTGTGTTGGCATGAATTCAAATCCTAAAATCATGAAGGAGATCAGCAGAGGCCCTCAGGGACACTGGCTTCCACCCTGAGCAAAAGCTATTCCTCTTTTTGTGAAGTTGCATCAGTCGTGCTAATATACACAAAGATTTTTGTGCTTGGGGGAATAGTGTAGCATTTTCAACATCTGAGGTCCAATTGTGTGTATGTGTTTTGTGAAGCTCAGAAATGTCACTCCTCAGAGCTGCCTACACACTGCAGCTCTGAATGCCATCCCTCCAAAGGCTTCAAGCCTTGAGGAAGTTGCTGTCAGAGCACCACTGAGCTGCCTCCCACGCACCTCACCACTCTTGGCAGCTGCTGCTTCATCTCTCTGCTCCCTGTTACCCATTCCCATCAATTAATGGCAAAGTGCTGGCCTGGGCATGAGCAATGCTTGGATTTGTAAGTTCATGAAGAAGCTCTGCTCCCAGAACTGGCTGAGGAGCCTTTGGTGAGCTCAGTTCAGCTCCATTTGGGGGGCCCTGCACGATTTTTTGGACTGAACTGGAATAGAATGAGCCATGTCTGCTACACCTGAGCTTTTTGTGGAAGGAATTCCTTGCTGAGCCATCTGGTTGGGTTGGAGTTGCAGTGTAGCAATTGCACACGTTCCATCTGTTTGTGTTGCCTTTGTGTCAGAGCAGGCTGCCCTGTGGGATTTGGTGCTGCCAGTGCTAATGAATCTGACTGGGTGTGCTAGCAGGTTTGGTAGGACCCTGAGAGCTGGAGCCATCTCTCTTCTGATTCACACTTCTCTTCAGATTTGATTCTTCTCTTTACAGTCCCCTTAGTGCTCATTGCTCTTCATTTTTAAACATAGGCACGATGGAATGAGATGTGTGTGCCCCGTGCTCAGCGTGGGGCTGTGCACACATGTACAAATGCACACCAGTGTGGCTGCTTGCTCTGTTCCTGGGAATGGAGCAAAGGAGGAGGCAGAGAATTTACCAAAGAAGCAGCAAATCTGACTGCATGCTCCCTTAGAGAGTAACTGTAATGTATTAATTATAAATCTCCATTTCTGAGTTTGTTAGGTAACACACCAGGGGCTTCTTGAAAACTTCTTCTGTCACCAGAACAGATTCTGGTGATTTCTTGTTTTAAAATAATTGATAAATTTGCATGTCAGTGCATTGTCACTGTATTTTCTTATAATGTGAACAAGGAAAAGGAAATACATGTTTGATAGGAGGGAAAGCTGTTAGTGACATTCTCAGCTAATACATTTATATTTAGCCATATCCCTTTCCTGTGCTTTCCTGTGGCATGGAGGCATTGTCAGGACAGAACTCCTGTCCTTCTGCAGCAGATTTTTTTTTTTGCAATGCTGAGCAGCTCAGCTTGGAAAGGAGTTTAACAGAGATGAGTTGATCGTGATGTTTTTGCTTTCATCTTCAGATTTGGTAATAATTTGTTTCTCATTTTCGCTGCAATGTAGAGGGCAAAATAGAAAACAGAAAAATAAAGAATGCTGGGAAGAATAAGCAGATGACTCAAGTCTGATTTCTGCAACATGATTTAGGAGATTGTTCTTGAAGACTTAGCTGACAATTTTACAGTATTGTGTAATCTTGTACTTCTTAATGCTTCAAGTAATGGAGCTAGAGAGGTTGGAACATCAGTGTGTGAGAGCTTTTATTGAAAGGATTTGCTTCTTGCTGTTGAATACAAAAAGATCCATTTCTGGTAGGCTGCTGCATGCAGTGTACATGGAAAACAGTAAATGCCAGAGGGGTTTTAATCTCAAATAGGATGATAGCTGTGGTAAATTACTGAACACTGTGTAAGCTGGAGGAGACACCTGAAAATTTAGCATTTGAATGTGTTGTGCTGCAGAGATACTAAAGGAGCTGTGGTATCTTTTGTTGGTAGTCTGTGTGTGTTCAACATCAATTTGTTTTGCTCAAACTCCAGTGGTGAGGTTGCCTGTGTTAATGGTGGCAGAACAAAGCTGCCAGCTCATGTGGGAGCCCCTGGCCCCATCAGTGCCTCTCCCCAGGGTGGTGTTTGTCCCCCAGCCCTGGTGCTCTGTCAGAGCAGCTGGGGGCACATGGGCTCCTCCTGCAGGTGCAGCAGGAATCCTGGGCACCTCCATGGGCACCAGGTGCCCAATTCTGCTCACATCACAGCTCCTTCTCCTCCTCACATGAGTCTAATCTGACCTGCAAGGTGATTTTTTAGCTGTTTAGGACTATATGAGCTTGGCCCTTCCCTAAGTGATCCATGGAGGTTTTGTCATTGTGATCTGGTTGGGGGTCATGAAATAGATTGTTACAAACCTGTTGTGTTTCAGAGCTCTTGTGTGAGTGAAGGACAAGCAGGCAGTCTTTTAACAACTCTGCTGTTAATTCTAGTCCTTATTGCTTGCTTGTTTTGAAATGTGTATTTAGCACCCACTGAAGTTTCCTACTGTAGCAGTTAATTTCATTTTTTAACACATTTTTCCTACTGTAGCAGTTAATTTCATTTTTTAACACATTTTTCTCTTTATCCCTAGGGTGTACTGGACAGATTTTCCCAAATTCAGCCCAAGCTCATCTTCTCTGTTGAAGCTGTTATATACAATGGCAAAGAGCACAACCACTTGGAGAAGCTGCTGAGGGTGGTAAAAGGTATTTCACTGCATCCCACCTGCTCTGTGGCTCTGTGAGCACTTAGAGTCTGCCCTGCCACTGCTTGTTGCTGTCCTTTCTTCTTTACAGTGTCACAGTGGCCACTGAGGCTTTCAGAACAGATTTGGGTAAAAGCTGAATGGTCTTCTCTGGTAATTTTGTCAGTCTTCTGCTTGCTTAACTTTAATAGATCATCAGAAATTAGCCAGCAGTGGGAGCAGGGGCTGATGATGGTGTTTTTAAGCTCAAGCAAAGTGCTGCTGAAGACAAATGGGGAGGTATTACAGCACTAAGGCTTGCAGCTTTACACATAAAAGGCTGGCAGCATTGAGGAAATTACATCTTGGGTAACAATTCAGTCCTCTGGGATTTCAATACCCAGTGCATCAGAATTATTTCTGTTACTTGGTGCATTACACTGTATGATTCAATCAGGCAGAACAGACCTTTGCTTATGTAACTGAATGTAGGAAATCATTTTCTTCCCTCTTCCAGGGCTTCCAGACCTAAAGAAAGTGGTGGTGATTCCATATGTATCTTCAAGAGAAACCATAGATATTTCTAAGATTCCAAACAGGTAATGGGAGCACTGCTGGGTACAGAGGTGATCTTACACATGGGCTGGGGTAATGCTTTCAGAAAGTTTTGAAATGTTCCTTTTTTTCCCCCTCCTTCTTATGCAGTGTCTTTTTAGAAGACTTCCTTGCCACTGGGAAAGGAGACCAGGCTCCCCAGCTGGAGTTTGAGCAGCTGCCTTTCAGCCATCCTCTCTTTATCATGTATTCCTCAGGCACCACAGGGGCACCAAAATGCATGGTTCACTCAGCAGGGGTATGTCCTCCCTCCTGGGGCTGCACTGCCTGGGCTTTGCTGCTTGCCTTACATTTTGCCTTTAACAGCATCACTCTGTGATGGATTTTCAGGAAGAATTGATTGCTGTTGGTTTCTCAGTAACTTGACAGTGAAGATTTTTATTTGTTAGTGGCTATTTGAAAGCAAGTGTGGATGGGAAAGGACAGTAAATACTTTGGTTTAGAAATCAGTGTGGAGACCTTTCAGATTCCAGGTGTTTCCTGAGAGCAAGTGTCATTCACAGAAGCACCAGTAGAAGTGGCCTGACTGATATTTGAGATGGACAGATGTGAACTGAATCTCAGGTATTTGAGGATCTCAGAGATTTGAAGAAGAAAAGCCAAAGAACTTCAATTGGGTGTTTGCAACTGATTTTTGGACATGGTTAGCTTGAGGCCCATAGGGAGCTTGCAGTTTTTATTACCTGGATCATTTTTTACCTTGAACATTACTTCATGTTTAAGGGTTTAGAGTATGTCATCCTCACCAGTCCTTTAAGGAAGGAAGCTAAAGAGTTGGAATCTCCTTGAGTGTAGGTTTTGCACTGCATGGAAGCTGCCTGAGGCAGTGTCTGGTTGTGGCTGAAGATAATATCTGATTTTGGTGCCAGAATGACCCTTGCTCATGTGCTTTCCACTTGCTATTGATGTTCCAAAGCTCTTAAAACAGAGGAAGTGATTGCAGCAATTGTTGAAACTTGAATTCTGCTATAATCTTTAATAAAAGGCAGGTTTTTCCCATTTAGGGCAGGCAGGATGTGTGTAAATGGAACTGCAGAGCTTTTAGCCAGTCCCTCATCTCTGCTGTTTGCTCTGCCAGTCAGGGTGAGCATCCTGCAGGGCTGGGTGGCCTGAGGGCAGCATCCTTTGATGCTGTGCCCCCAGTGTGGGTGTTCTTGCCTCCCTTTGATGGCAGGGACTGGAGGATTTGCCCCCAGACAAATCCCCTGCTGCTGTAAGCACTCTGCTTTGTGTTATCAATCAGCAGGAGATCATAGCAGGCAGTACCAAATGGTCCCTTTGGGACACAAATCCAGTGCTTGGCAAGAAGAAAGGAGGTGGGTTTTGAAGTCTGACAGCTGTTTTGAAGCTGTGCTGGCTTTAGACTGGGTAAATACTTGCAGAGGTGGATTAGCTAAAACAGGACAGGTGTTTTGTTCAGTGATGGGTGATAAACAGTAGAGATGAAAAATAGCTGTAGACCAGAAAATGGGAGTTTTCTCTTGCAAAGTTCTTTCTTTTCCCATGTTACCTGTTAGCTTGCCCTGAATCATGGCTCTGCTCTCCAGCTGAATCATGTGCAGAGCTCCCTTAGAGTTTAAGTCCAGACTACTCATCCTTGCTGGGTGGATGGATGAGTAAGATCTATTGTTTGTGATGATTCTGTTTCCACTGAGCAGCTCTGTAGTTGTGGTGCAGAATGATTTTTTGTTTCTTTTGTGCTGCTAGCACCTCTGGCTGAAAAGCAAATTGTTGAGTTAGGGACCTCAGTGTTTGAATAGGGCCTACACAAAGTCCATGCAAATCAATTCTTAGATGTCTTTTACATACTTGATTGGCTTTGTCTGTTTGTTCTAGGCTTAATCTTGTTTCCACTGGAATTAATAGGACGATTTGCATTAATTTAATTTTAAAAAAGCAGAATTAGCCTACTGTCTTTGTTTTATTTTCCAGCTTTAGTTTAAACCAAATGTGTTTCTGGTAGTGAAAACAGCAAGAAGAGATGACATTTTGGTGAAGACATTTCAATTATTGCTTATTTATAGTGTGCTCCAATGCTGGTTTGTTACTGTACTGATTTTAGATGCCAACAGGCAGCTTACTTTAAGTTCACAACCCAGTTTATCTAATTCTGCAGTAAGTTTCTGGTCTGTTATTTTGCTACACAGTGAAATGACATCCATAAGTAAAGAAAATGAAGCCAGGGCATGGGAGATGATTTTAAAAATGGTGGCTCAGAGGAGTAGGATTTCTTTTTGATCCTGGAAGAAAAGCTGTGTGGTTTTGACCAGTTGGGTGTGCTGCAGGACAACGTTAGTAATTGTTCTTCTTTAGTCCTAAAATCATTGGTGGCTCTTGCCTCATTCCTACCAGGCCCCTTTGCAGTTATTCCCTGCTCCCAGCTATCCAAGGAGAGAATTTGGAGCTCAAATCCTCTTCAGTTCCCATCTGTCCATCTCAAGGACTTGCAAGGCCTGTGTTTCAAGCTCTGCAGGGCTGCAGATCCCTCAGGGGCTGTTTGCTGCCCTGGCCCTGCTCCTCCTGCCCTGCTGGGGCTCTGCACAGCTGGGCTCACTCTCCAGATGTTCAGCACTGCTCCAGCCTGGCCTGGCCCCCAGGAGGAGCAGCAGACCAGGGGGTTTTATCAGCTGCCAGATCTGCTGTGAGGTGATAAATGCTCAGGGTTGTAAAAGTCCTATAAATAAATGAATCCTATAAATTAACTCAGGAGAGGGTTTTGGGCTGTGGGTTTAGAGCAGCTCTGCCTTCTCCCAAGTCCTTTTGTTTCCAGCCTGAGAGGTACCAGGTTTTGCAGGGAAATTGTTCATAGCCTATACCTAAAACCATTCTCAGAAATCCCCTTTTGGTTCCAAGCTGTGAAGTAGCAAAAACTAAATGAAGGAAAAAGAAAACCAGTGTTTATCTGAATTGAATGTAACTTTTAATTTTGATATTTTGTGTGGCTCTTTCAGAATCTCCTGCAGGAACAATGGGCTTTCCTTTATAAATGCAGTAATTATGTAAACACCTGCAATTCTTTTGGCAACCTTACCGATTCAGTTTGACACAGTGTTGCTAAATCCCCATTTTCGGGTGGTTTTCAGCTGTAGGAGATGGCAGCTGTAGCTAGATGGCAGCGTTGTGACAGCTGAGGGTGTTCAAACAGCAGTAGGTGAATTCAAACCTGCTTCCTTTGAGCAGCGAAGTGAAAATAAGATTTACTCCTTTATTTTTATTTAATGTTTTCTGCTTTTTCTCCCGAAGCATGTGCCAGTTTTATGACTCTCCTTTTTCATTTTGAATGTTTATCTGTAATCTGTTTTCTTTCGGTGTAAATCTTGTTTCATGCTTATGAGGCTCTTAATAGTTTCACTATGACTCCTTGCATAAATGCAAAAACCATTTTTTATTTTAACATTGGCTACATTAATTTGTCACTGCAGTGAAGTGACTTAATGAAGTAGTCTGTAAATTTATTTACCCTAGCAAGTTGTGCTTTAATGATGATCAGGGAAGTGGTTTAGCAGCATTTCCAACAAAAGGAAATAATACATTTCAGGAGATTATTAATATTGATGCTCTGAGCAGTGAGACATTTCACATTTCTAGTCACTCCAGTGTTTACAAGAGATCTGTGCTGTCAGGTCTTTTGTCTCCTAGATGTTAATAGATAAGATAATTTGGCCACATGGTGCTAATGTTCAGCAGCTGCTGCAGTTTATGGCAGCTCTCAGTCCTTCACTCCTCCCATTGCCCAAATTCACTGAAAATGAAACTGTCCAAGGGCTTCTCTTGCAAAGCCTGGCTGCTGAAAGCCTGCTGTTAAAATGAGGGTCTGCATGGAGCACTCTGCAACTGATGGCTGTGTGCACTGGGAAGGGAAGGGAGTTATTTATTCCATGGATTAAAAGTGATGTGCAGTGGGAATTGCTGAGGTCTAATGAGAGAGGCTGAAAAGTTATGTGAGAAAATGGAGAATGCAATTGCTGCTGCTGTTAGATAGGCCCTGGGATTTGCTTCAGTTGCAGTTGAAGGGGGAATACTTGCTTTAATCCTGGAGTACATCCTGCAAGCTATTGACTGTTAGTGTTAAGTCTTAATGTGCTGTCAGAGTTTTGCTTTTTCATTGATGTGATCTTGTATTTTCCTTTCTTTTTGCAGGGTACCCTCATCCAGCACCTGAAGGAGCACATTCTTCATGGCAACATGAGCAGCAGTGATGTGATTATGTACTACACAACGGCAAGTGGGGCTTAAGGCATTTTTAGAAACACTGTAACATATTTTTCCTATAAAGATGGGACAACTTGTCATACAAATCCACAAGTACACTTCTTCGTGTGTTAAATTTTTTTTTACTGCAAGAGATTGTCTCATCTGAGTTTATAAAAAAAATAAAGCAGGTGAAATAATAAAATGCAGCAGGGACCTTTCTGATGAAAGGTCAAACCTATGTTAAATGTTTCTGACCTAACTGCTGAGGAAAATGGATTGATTTTTAGTCTCTTAGGTTTATTGATCAAGCTGCCTCATCAATATCACCTGCAAATCAGATTCCACCTTCCTGCAGGGCTAGGTCATACTCAAGATGAGAATTTATCTCTCTGTATTGTTTGTGAGGAAAGAAGCTGCCCAGCTCCACGTTTGATAAAGGAAAGGGGGTAAACCTCACCTGTGTGGAGTTCAGTTCTATGGTGGGAGGTGTTTTTTCTAATGCTGTGATCAAGAAAAATGATTGCTAAGCCTTGTGTGAGTGGAGCAGTTTGAGAAGGCTGATGTCTTTCCTCATGAGTTCCCCTGTGAACTTTAACATGACTAGTCAGCTTGCAGTGTCTCCATGGAGGGATCATGGTAGCTGCCTTGTCTCTGCCTTGTCCTGGCTCTGCTGTAAAGCTGTGTGTGCAGGGAGCCAGGGAATCCCCAGCTCATTAGGTGTTGGGAGGGATCACTTGGATCAACATCCATCAGAACATGCAGCTGGGGCAGCCTGGGACAGGTGAGAGGATGAGCAGAGCTTCAGCCTGGTGCTGCTAGGATCTGACAGAATCACTGCTGTGGGTTCAACAGCAGGAGGAATCCAGGCAGGGAGAGTGGAGGGGAAGGGTGGCACCTCTTGTGTGAGGGCAGGGATCATGCTTGGGTCCAGCTTCTGCCAACATCTGCATCCTTGTGGAGCTGGCTGCAGCTCCTGTGCCACTGACAGCCCTGCTGGGGCTGCAGGCAGGGACCAACTCATGGAGGTTTCTTTTCTCCTCCAGACTGGCTGGATGATGTGGAATTGGCTGGTGTCTGCACTTGCTACAGGAGCCTCAGTGGTCCTGTATGATGGATCTCCTCTAATTCCTTCCCCAAATGTGCTCTGGGACCTGACTGACAGACTAGGGTACGTATCCAGGCTTAAATACAGGCTGGTGGCACTGTCACCCTGTCACCCTGCCCCAAGCAGCCTCCCTGAAGGTGCTGCTCCCTTGGGCAGGAGCTGATGCACAGCATGACACAGTTTATCTTTTGGCTCAGCCCTGTGTGGAGCTGCTTTTAAAAATTTGTACTAAAACATTTTCTGGGAGAGGAGGAGAGACAAAGAGCTGATTGTTTCAAATTGGAGTCAGGTATTAGAATTCCAGGCAAACAAAGACTTTTGGTTCAATAGTTTTCAAGTGCAGCCTTTTCAAAAGGCAGTAATTGGGAGCAATCTGAAGAGTAATTTCTCAGCACACTCAGAACTTAGTAAATAAGAACTCTTTTTTCAAGCAGCTCAACTGAAGATTTTAATATAGAACTTTGACTTAAAGACATAAATTGACTGGAAAGGCTCAGCAGGGCTGCTTATATTTTCATATTTTGCTTTTTAACCTATAATGCCTAATTCATACTGATAAGCTGTTCAGTAATTGTTTTATGCCATTTTTTGTGCCTGAAAATGCTCACAGCACCCTTTCTTGAAGCTTAGAGAAATGGCAGGTAGCAGATAAACACCTCTAAAACCCTGTGATTGCATTTAGCTTTGTACCCGTTGTTAAACTTGGATTTTAAAAAAATTTTATTTTGTAACTTTGCTATTTTGCCAGCTGCATGTAAGGAGTAAATTTGAATTTTATTACCAGTAAAACGAGTGTCATTTTTAATTGATAATTAAAATTGTTTGTGGTGGAAAGTGGATGACAAAAGATTCACTTTCTGACTCTGCATCATTAATAATTCAAACTTCACTGTCTTTTGTGACATGTTATATTTAAAGACTGACATTTTGTCTCTGGCCATTATAACTGAAGCTTAATGCCGAGTCCAAATGCTTCCAGTAAAAAGCACAAAAGAAACCCCCAAACTTCATGCTTCACCCCCAAAGAAACCCTGGTGGAACAACAGGCAAAAAGATGAGAACTGAGAAAGAGCCCAGCTTATTTTTAAGCATTGTCTCCACATGCCAAGAGCAAGTGAAGATAAATGTGTCTGCATGTCTCGCTTTTGTAATCTGGCGCTAAGAGCGGTGGCCATCTGGGTGCTACTTCATCATGCAGTCTGTTCCCAGCTCACTCATATGTTAAATATGTTAAAAAAAAAGGCTCCAACATGTGAAGATTACCTTCTTCTCTGAAGAGGCACCACACTTTCCCTCAGGGAGCATATTCTGAGGGGATCATCGGGAGAGCTCATCCTGCTGGCAGGAATGACTCAAGTGGACAGCCATTAGTGAGCTGGGAATTTGGGGATGGTGACTAAATGCAGTCATGTAGCATTTGGGAGGAAATAAAGGGAGATTTGGCTCTACATGTGCTGTAGAGGAAGTGTCAAAGAGCTTAAAATAGAGAAGCATTTTGTATTCTAATGTAAAATAAGCACTGGTTTGAGGCATGGAAGGAAAGTGAGATGTTACACAAGAGTAAAAATAGTTCATAGGATTGGCACAGAGGGGAGCTGAGGAGCACTGGGCTGGGGCTCTCATGCTGGAAGGTTCCCTGCCCATGGCAGGGGCTGGAACTAGATGATCTCTAAGGTTCCTTCCAGTCAAAGCATTCTGTGTGCCCTTCCCATGTGCCAGGTAAATTGCTCTGTGCCCTGATGTGTTTGTGCAAGGAGCCTGTTCCTACCTGAGGGGAGTCTTCCACCAGCATTGGCAAGGGGAGACATCCCCTTTTGACAGTGTTGAAATATCCCCTTCTCCTTGCCTGGGACAGTGTCCTGCCTTTGGAGGAAAACACAGCCTAGCAGGATCTTATTCCAGCTCTGCTGGTGTTGATCTTGCCCATGCTCTGTGCTGTGTCCCTCATCCTCATCTAGCTCTGCGTTTTCTTGAGTGAGTTTATGGCTGTAATGTAAAAGGCAGCAGAAACCAGGTTTTAATTCTACTGAGGAACTCTAAATACCCTTTGCAAGGGCAGGAGGGAATTGTTCAGTTGGGCCAAGTTTCCTGTTCATTTAGGCATGGGCAGCTCAGGCTTTCACCCCTGGAAACTGAACAGGAATCATCAGAAAATCACTGATTGCTATTCCAGAGTAATTTTTTGTCAAACTGTGCCCTGAAATGGCAAAGTTTCACTGTACCAAGGCACTCTTGGAAAATTATGGCCCATTAATAAAGTAAACATGATAACATTTTGTGATGTCTTTGGAGTGTTCTGCAATTACAAATTCCTGTAAATGTAAGTGAATGTCTCTGGGAGATGGGAAAGCTTTGCTTAATATTTAAAGGTAGAGTTAAAAGTTTCAAAGCTGCAGAGATGACATTTGATCTGACTGATTTTGATGGTTCAAAAAGATGTGCCTTGCACTTGGAAAGCTCTGAGAGGCTGCATTGTTTGTCTAATCCACGTACAGAGTGTGTAACAGCCTCTGCTCACTGCAGTGGGAATTGCAGGTCTTTAGAATCTTAGCATATTTAAATATGCAAAACATGTAAACTTCTTTTCCCTCTAGGATCACCATCCTTGGAACGGGTGCAAAGTGGCTGGCTGTGCTAGAAGAGAAAAATTTAAAACCATGTAAGCCTCAAAAAGCTGGTGAATCCCTTCTGTCCTCCCTCCTACCTTTCCTCTCCTGGTTCTGGCTCCCTGGCTTGTCACAGCCCTTTATGTAATTACTCTGGATTGTAGTGACAAACAGTTCCAAACACTTGGAGAAATTCTGCCTTAACCTGTGCTGCTTTTCTCCTTTTTAAGGTGAAACACACAATCTCCAAACACTCCACACTATCCTGTCTACAGGATCACCTCTCAAATCTCAAAGCTATGAGTATGTCTACAAACACATAAAAAGCAGTGTCCTCCTGGGATCCATTTCAGGTGAGGCTTTTATGCTGCAGCATCTCAGGAATGCTCTGAGTGCCTGTGCAGCTCCCTCCTGCTTGCTTGGGAGGCTTTGGATCATTTGGGATTGGTTATAGTTAAAGTGGAATGAGCTGTCTCTTTAGTGCTGAGGTTTTCTGCATAATTCACTGTGCCATAATGAAACTCAGGCACTCCAAAGTGGTTTTGGTGGATGTTTTGGATTTTAAGTATGATCATTTATTTTGACTGGCTGTCCTTAGGGGTGGCAGGGTGAGATCAAGCAAAGAGTCTATTAACCTACAGAACATACTGTTCTGCATATAGCTGACTTTAGCAGAAAATACCTCTTGGAGAGTTCCCATTTCAGTTCTTTTGTGCCAAGTAATTGGCACTGCAGATGGATTTTTTTTTTGTGGATTATATAATTAGAGAAATATCAAGCCCCCATGCTATGCAGTTTGTTGTGAGCAGTGCTGGCTGAGGCAACTTCTGTTCACATAAGGTCCACCACAGCACTCCTCATTTTGCTTTGTAACAAGGACTGACTTTTTCAAAGAGCTTTTTAACTCAGTTTGATTTTTAAAATGTGACTATTCTGCTACTGAAGTTATCTCAGGCTCTGGGCTCAGTAAGAATAGTGCTGAATCTAGAACTTGCTACTACAGACATTAATAGACTCAAATGCAGAAGCCTATTTTTGAGAAGAGATAGCATGATTGATTTGTGTCTTAATTTTCTTCCATAAAGTCCTGGGAAGACTATAAATATTCCAGTTAAGTAAGCACTTTGACAGTATCTATTTTCTTAAGATAACTGTTCATCCTCAAGGCCTGGCTCCCCCCTTCCCATGATAAAGGTATAAAAGCTAAGTAAATGTAGCTTGACTGGTTATTTAAACTAATGAAAACAAACAAGAAAACATTTCCAAGTAATTCTGTAAATATCTGAAGTCTGTAAAGCAGGCCCTGTTTGTTTTCTCTCTCCTATAAATGGAAATTTCCTTAAATGAGATTAAAGAGACTGTTGGAAGGAGAAAAGTTATGCCTTAAGGGATAGCTCTGCATGAAAGGCATACACATATAACAAGATATATAAAGTAAGGAAGAAAACCTTTTAATAAAAGCTACAACATGCTAGATAATGCTGTTTGTTCTGTGCTGCTTAGTGTGGATCAGAAGCCTTTGGCAAAGGTTGGCAGTTGGCTGTTCCTGTTCCTATGTAGTTATCAGGTTGGCTTTTCCCAAAAAAATATTGTATATTCTAAATGGGTTTCTTTTATTGTAGGTGGAACAGATATAATTTCATGTTTCATGGGTCACAATGTTACAGTTCCTGTTTACAAAGGAGAAATTCAGGCCAGAAATCTTGGCATGGCTGTGGAAGCGTGGAATGATGAAGGTAACTATGATCCAGAATACTGTGCACACTTAGAAAATACAGTAGCAAGGTGATCTTAATTTTAACAAGTAGTAAGTGTAGGTGCTCTTTGCTTTGTTACTCTGCCATTTACAGAAAGGAAATGTGGAAAACACCTCTTTTGGTTTTTTTTTTGTCAACAGGAAAACCAGTTTGGGGTGAAAGTGGAGAGCTGGTTTGCACCAAACCTATTCCCTGCCAGCCCACACACTTCTGGAACGATGAGAATGGCAGCAAATACAGAAAAGCTTATTTTTCCAAGTTCCCAGGTATGTCCTGAAGGCCTTTGGAGGGTGCAGGCTGTAAGGGAAGGCACAGGTTCATTTGCTGCTGCCCAGTGCCAGCCACAGGTGGTGCAGCTTTGAGTCCCAATTTCCAGGGTGAGCTATTACATTTCAGAACACCTCACTATTTTTTTTTTTTTTTTTGTGCTTTGTTGTGACTAGAGATCCAAATAAAAACTGTAAGGGTCTCTGCAAAGCTCCAGTCTGTCCAAATCTCCCAGGCACAGAGTGCTTGGCACAGGTGTGGGCTGGAAGTGCAGGGAGCAATCAGTGAGTGCTGCTGCACCTCTGCCAGGCTGCTCCTGCCTGCCTGGAGGAGCCAATCCCAAGGGAATGCATGAGGATTAAATAGATATTAAATACATGCTGCCTCAGACATGCAGCCTTGGCCTTCTACAGGACAAAGTGGACCAGGGGCTTTTCTTAGTAATTGTGGAGGACTCTGCTCATCCAGGGCCCTTCCTGCTGTGGCACAGCAATGCCAACACCCCTGGTGCCTCTGGGGCAGGGATTTTTGAAGAGCAGGATCTCCAGCTGCTGTTTTTTGGATGTGGAAACTTTTTTTTTTTTGTAATAAATAGCAACAGTTCAGAGAGTTCAGAGTGGGTTCACAAGAAAAGCCAGGATGTGCAGCAGGAGATAATCACACAGGAAAACTGAGGAATGTGAAAGTTGCAGTCTGCATGTGAGCCTGACAGCAGTAAACAGAAAAGAAAATAATCAGTGTGGCAGTTTTAAGACTGAAATCACTGAGGTTCTGTCTGGACCCCTTTTCTGTCTTTCCTTGAAAATGGGTTTGAGATGGTAAAATTAAGTTGGAAAATGGTCTTATGTGCAAATAATTGCACGTAAGAGGTTGGTGGTTTTCCTCAGAAAAACTTGAATAGAATTGGGTTTTACTTCTGGTCTTGGCAGGCTGCTGTGGCAGTATCAAGCTTAAATAATACTGAAAAGTCAAACCTGAATTTGCATTAAGACAAATAAAGAACAGTAAGCACAAAAGCTCCCTAGGGAATTGTTGATACCTATTACACAAGCCCAGAAAGCTTCTTGTACAGAATTGTGCATAATAAAAAATGGATCAAGAAAGACAATGAAAGGAGGTGGCAATGTTGTTACTTCTGTGGAAAATGCTTCCAGTAATTCAGAATGAGGTGTCCAGAGCAGCTGGTTGTGTAAGGAATGCTGTGTAGTCCTGCAAAAAAGCCATCAGATGATAACCTGGGGCCTGATCCTGATTTCTGAGCTGCTCCTGGGTGTGCTGCTTCTTACAGTAACTCTGGTGTGGATTGTTGGTGTAGCTCAGTACTGTGACCCTGGCTGGGGCAGAATATCAGCTCTATTTCTGTGTACTTCACTCGATATCAGCTGCATTTCTGTGCACTTCCCTCGGTATCAGCTGCATTTCTGTGCACTTCCCTCGATATCAGCTGCATTTCTGTGCACTTCCCTCGGTATCAGCTGCATTTCCTGCATTTCTGTGCATTTCCCTCGGTATCAGCTGCATTTCTGTGCACTTCCCTCGGTATCAGCTGCATTTCTGTGCACTTCACTCGATATCAGCTGCATTTCTGTGCACTTCACTCTGTATCAGCTGCATTTCTGTGCATTTCCCTCGATATCAGCTGCATTTCTGTGCACTTCACTCTGTATCAGCTGCATTTCTGTGCACTTCACTCGGTATCAGCTGCATTTCTGTGCACTTCACTCGGTATCAGCTGCATTTCTGTGTCTTTCACTCGGTATCAGCTGCATTTCTGTGCACTTCACTCTGTATCAGCTGCATTTCTGTGCACTTCCCTCGGTATCAGCTGCATTTCTGTGCACTTCACTCGGTATCAGCTGCATTTCTGTGCACTTCACTCAGTATCAGCTGCATTTCTGTGCATTTCACTCACTATCAGCTGCATTTCTGTGCACTTCACTCAGTTAATGCCAGCTGAGTTACACAATGTGACTGGATGAGGAAATCCTGCTTAACCTTTGCTATTCCCCACCAGGTGTCTGGGCCCACGGTGATTACTGCAAAATTAACCCCAAGACTGGAGGAATTGTCATGCTGGGTCGCAGGTACAGGGTTCTGGTGGGAGTGCTGGGAGGAAACAATTGTTACAATTTGCAGTTTTCACCTAGGAGTCAAATGCACATGATTTTACCACTTTTGTTAGCTTTATACTCATTTTATTGAATCTCACATTGTGGGTTTCAACCCTTAAATTAATCAGAGCAGCTGGGTTTGAGGATGGGAGCTCATTTCAAGGTTCACTTTTGTATTTATGATCACAAGACTGTACTGGACTTGGTTTTGTGTTCCATGGTTCACAATGGTCCCAGGAGTTTGGATTGAGAGTGCAGCACATTCAAGGGGGTGAACTGGGGAACTTTTGTGGTCTTGGCTTTGCCACCACCTTGTTTTACAGCAAAACTTCCTTAGAGAAGGTCAGGTATGAAGTTGTGCCTGTGTCAGTGATCACAGACATTCAGGATCACAACTGAGACTTAATTTACTGTTTGCATTTCAACAAAATGTTTGATGTTTGAAACAAAGTTGAGTGAATTAATGTTGCTGTTCTCTGTACAGATTCATTCTAATGAGTAAAATGCCTTTTTGACACAAATTCTCTTCAAATTCCGTTTCTAATGTGGTTTTGCTTTCACTAGAGAGACTTGCTTAATTGCATCAATTTTTCCTCTTGATCAAGCTGCAATCACACTTTAATGTTTCTTTGTTTTCTTTGTGATTTTTTTCAGTGATGGTACATTAAATCCAAATGGAGTAAGATTTGGAAGTTCTGAAATCTATAATATAGGTATGAAATCAACTTTCCACCTCTTCCAACTATGACATTGTTGCCTCAAATCTGAAATACAAGCATTACAAAGCTGTTTAGAAGGATTAAGAAAGAAAAAACTTACTGGTTTTCAAATGAGACAGTACAGAGTACGTTAGTATCAGTAAAATTTGATTTTGTGAACTTGAAACTGGTTGCTTTCCTCAAGTATCTGTAGGGTGGGGGGTGACTCACTGGGATATATACAAAATATACAAAAGCAACATTTTATGAAGCAGGTTTTTTCTTTTTCCCTTAACCTGTCAGGCTTTTCTTCTTCCCCTCAAGGCAAGCTCTTGACAGTGTTTTTATTGCACCTTTCCCAATAATTAGAAATAGTTCTTGAGCTTGTGCTTTGTATTTCAAGGAGTGTGTTGTGATGAGGGGGGAGCTGTCCCTGCAGAGGTGCTGATCTGAGACTCAGGGAGCTGCTGCCTTGTTGTTCTTGTGCCACCAGGACTTTGTCTCCTGTGTGTGCTGCAGTGGGGAAAGCCAGAGCCAACAGCTTTGTGTAAAACCTTATCTGCCCCAAAAGTAACAGTAAACTTTGTTATGGACCTCAATGGGCCTTAAACCTGGATTTTCACATCAGAGCTAAAACTAGGCAGGCAGAGGGTGCCAGTTTCCCTTTGCCCACGCAGGGGAGGTGATGTTTTGGTTTGAGCATCCAGAACTCTCCACAAAGCCCAGCTGTGGCAGTCACATTTTCTGGAAAAATCCCTTGGCCCAGAATTTTCTCCTGGGAAGCTGAGAAGCCTCAGAGAAAAAGGAAAACGGATTCTTACCTCATTTGCTTCTCCTGTGTTGTGCTCACACGTGGAATGTGTTTGGAGATTGTTTGGTTGGTTTCATGTGAATTGTTTTGGCTCAATGGCCAATCGAGGTCAGTTTGGAGATGGTTTGGTTGGTTTCATGTGAATTGTTTTGGCTCAATGGCCAATCGAGGTCAGTTTGGAGATGGTTTGGTTGGTTTCATGTGAATTGTTTTGACTCAATGGCCAATCAAGGTCAAGCTGTGTCAGGACTCTGGCGAGAGTAATGAGTTTCCATTATGATCTTTTTAGCCTTCTGTAAGTATCTTTTCTATATTCTTTAGTTTAGTATTCTTTAATATCATACAGTATCATAAAATAATAAATTAGCCTTCTGAGAACATGGGGTCAGATTCAGCATTCCTCCCTTCACCGGGACACGCATCATCAGATTCATCATTGCTCCCTTCGCAATAACTCAACAACACCCCACAAACACAACATCCAGCTCTAACCAAGGTTCCTTTTGCAGTGGAAGCCTTCGAGGAGGTGTCTGACAGCCTGTGTGTCCCCCAGTACAACAAGGACGGCGAGGAGAGGGTGATCCTGTTCCTGAAGATGGCCTCCAGCCACGCCTTCAGCCGCAGCCTGGTGCGGCGCATCCAGGACGCCATCCGCGCCGCGCTCTCCGCCCGCCACGTCCCCAGCCTCATCCTGGAAACCAAAGGCATCCCGGTATGTCAGGGAAAAGGCTGCCTGCTGTTTTCTTTGTCACCTTGAATAGTAATTAAGGAGCAGTTGTCACTGCTCTTCAAACCCACATACGTGGAAATTTTAGCATCTCAAAAGTGTATTCGGGCTTTATAAATAGTTTGTCTATGTTGCCTAGCAACATCTTTTCATCTCCTCTTCAGCTAAGTGTGGTTTTTGTTTTTTAAATGGGTTGCTTTTTCTCAATAGTGTGTTCTTAAACCTCTTGAGGAAAAAATGCTAAAAAGGTCATTTAACTTCAGCTTTTCTGGCTATCCATAAGCATATTTTGTTTTTGTTTTCCTGTTAGGAGTGACTTTCTTAGGAGAGCTGAGAGCACTTGGTAAATTCAGAAGATCATCTTGTAAACCATTTCACTTTTACATCTGTTTAGCCACTTAAATGGAGCTCTATCACTGTCTTAACTGTAACAGTAATTAAAATGAAATTGTTGTGCTTGTTCAGGAGGAGAAATTGGTGCAGCTGAAGGTTCTTCATGCTCAGTCTGTTGAAGCTGTTTTGCTGGAGCTCTTTGTGTGAACTCCTCAGTTGGAATATCTGTTTTGCAGCCCTCTCTGATGTTACAGGGTCTCTGAGCAGCAGAATGGGGATGCAGAGTGTGGTTTTCCCCACTCCATTTGCACATAGACTTGAGTGTGTCCAGACAGGAGAGTTGAGACTTCAGAAGCATCATTTGAACCTGGTTCCCCTTTCCTGCAGGGTGACTTTCAATGTTGGAAGTGCTGTAGGGCTCAGCAACACTGTGTGGCCCACAGAGGGATCTGGTCCTGATCTCTTGAGTTAATTTTGTTTCAGGATGCTGTTGGCAGATTTTCAGTCCTTGGCTCAAAATGTCTTTGCACGAGTCTAAAATTCCCTGAAGTTCCCATTTTCTGGGCTGCAGCTCAGCTTCTGTGTGGAGTGTTGAACTTGTGAACTGTGTGGATCACCTGAGTGTACAGCAGGGAGGTGCTGGGGATGGGCAGCCCCTCTGGAGAGCCTGCCTAGATCATTAATTAGCTCACACATTGACTGAGTTGAGTGAATTTTAATTACCTTTCAGGTAAATCTGCCAGTGGTGAAGTGATCAAAGCTGTCTCTCATCTTTCTTTAAAAGTTTTGCTTGGAAAGAAGGGAAACTGCCTATTTTCTGCTACTTTTGGAAAAATGTGCTTGACTCCTCATCTGCAAACACAATCTGATCCTGACCCTGTGTTCTGGTAGAAACAGTGCAGCTGTGCTGAGGTGATTTAGCAGCACAAAACATGCTTTTAGTGGGGTATTTATATTTAAAACATAAGTGTGAATCTGTCTAGTTCTGTCCAGACCAGATAAACATTCTGGTCATCATCCACAGGATTTACTGATTAAAGTGAACTAATTTACTTGGAACAGCCTTATCTGTTTTTAAAGAGGGCAGTTCCCTTGCAGGCCACTGAGCTGTTGTGGTTTCTGGGCATGTGTGAGAATTGGGTTGCTGATTGTTGAGGAGAGAGATGAAGGTGGCTCAGGATGGGGTAGGGTTACCCATGACTTCAGCAGATCTAATAAGGAAATTTGGATTTTTTGTATGGATACAATATTGTAAGGGTGTGCTGAGGATTATTCCACCTGTTCTGAATGATCTCCAGTGATCAGTGGGGGTGCCTGGAGCTCACTCAGGAGGTTCAGTGGCTTTGGAGCCAGGCCCAGCCTGGGTTCCTCCCCCAGCACATGGAGCAGGGGGGGTCCTGTTCCCAGAGCAGGCAGGAACACTGGGGAGGGGTTTCTGTGTCACCTTTCCCAGCTGCCACCCCCAAAACCCCAGTGGCACCAGCCCCAGGAAGGGGCTCAGCAAACCTTGGTGCCTCTCAAAGCAGAGATCCCCCAAGGCAGGCCCAGGCTGCTCCTGCCCACCCTGGAGCACATCCTCCTTGTGGGTCAGGAATCACAGCTCTGATCCTAAGAGAAGAACTTGGGGTTTTTCTGCAGGGTTATTACTTGGAGTCACACAATGTAATAGAATTTGTGTGATTCACCAGTGGAGGTGAAGCCTCTGTTGGTTCCAGTTTATTTTATTTGCTGTGGTTTGTTTTGAAATGTTTAACTGTAAAGGACCATTTAAGCTCAGTTTCACTTCACTCTTTTAGAAAAACTATCCAATTCAGATAAGAAAATCCTGGTTTTCTTCTTCCAGTGCAGTTGGGCTTTGTTTTTTGAGTCCACCCTTAAAAAATTGAAAACTGTTTGAACACTGAATGTGTCAGAACATAAAAACCAAATATTTTTAGTGTTTATACCGTGGTTTTGTTGTTTTATATTGGAGCTTGATCATGTTCTCACAGAATTGCCAGTAGGAGTAATAAACTGACACAAACTCTTTGAATTCTACCTACTCTTCAAGTGATTTTTCAGAAGAAAGTGCTTCAAGTCTAACAAAAGAGAAGGCATTCTGCTATATTTTGATAGAGTTCTGGAGTTGGTGGGGAGTTTCATGAATATTTTCATAAAACCACTACATGAAAAAAAACCTAATTTAATCTTTGCTGGTTTTGTTTTTCAGTATACAGTAAATGGGAAGAAAGTGGAAGTAGCTGTGAAGCAAATAATTGCAGGGAAAGAAGTTGAGCAGCGGGGAGCTTTCTCAAACCCAGAGGCTTTGGACCTCTACCAAAATATTCCTGAGCTTCAAGACTATTAAAGTCACTGTTTTGGGTTTGGTTTTTTTTTTTGTGTCTGTCTTTGTTCTGTATTTGTTTTGTATATACCAATACTGTATGTAAAGAAAAAGCTCTATTTAATACCAGTGGTTCTTTTAAAAGGAAAAACTATTTCATGAAGTGCATTATGAAAGGCTTGGGTAAAGCTTAGCTCCCTTTTATTGGTTAAATATGCCATATATTTTGGAGTTTTTTCCAGCCTGGAAGGAGAAACCTGCCTGTTTTGATTTTTATATGTACGAGTGCATCTTTTCTGCTTAGATTTACATCAGCAGCCCATCAAATGGAAGCACCAATAGTTGCAGATAGAATATTTCTTTCATAAAATATTTGCTTTTTTTTTTTTTACTGGATTTTTAGCAACACTTTTCAATCCCTGTGTTTGTCCCCTGTAAGGGAGTGCACAGTGATTTTAACCCCCTGTCCCTGAACCATGCAAGTGTTCTCAGTGTAGTGTGCATTAAGATGTTTTTATAAAGCCAGATCATAATGCACTGAACCCATTTGACTCAGAATCATTTCTTGAGATACCTGATGGTACCTTGGAGGGGAATTGCTGCTTCATTTTGTGCTGTAGCCTTCTCATTGTTTGAAGCTGTTGGCTGAGAGACTTCTGGGGGCTCAGAAGGTGAAGGGAGCATTTCCTCCCCCTCATTCCTGGGCTATTCCAGGTTATTTCCATGGAATCTGCTGACATTGCTGTGCATTAACAGAATTACATTTGAAGAAGACATTTTGCTTCCTTGCTTGAAGTCCTTCATTGGCTCGAAGCTTGGCTGAGGAGTTCCAGGGTGTTTCTTTATTATAAGCTGATGGGTTTTGTAACTTTTTTTACTAAATGTCATGTTGGAAGTGAGAGACCCCTTTTCTAGGTCTGTAACCCTCCAGTTTATAAAGGGAAAAATACTGTCATTAAAAACCTGAGCTTACTGAAACAGTGGAATGGAAGCACTAAAGTGTTTTGTTTATCATAAAATACAGTTGCAGTAGCTGTACCAACCCTCTGGCATTCAGTGTCTCCTGCACTATTTGAATTTTGTGGGTGAAATATTATTGTACTTAACAATTGTGTTGAATGCATTCAGCGTTGATAAAGAATTAATTAAAAGGAATCAATTCTTTATATATAATAATTATATATTACATCTCTCATCTCTTGCTGTCTTTATTTCCCTTTTGACTGGTTGTCTTGAAATAATTTTTAGCTTAGTTTGTTTCTGATTTTAATGGGTTTAATCTAAGTCCACCTTAGTCCAAAACTTTCTGTGCTGTACCAAGTCAGGCCATGCTGGTGTGATAATAAAAATACCAAGCACCCGTTGGATAGCTCCTTTTTATACTTTTCTAAGCTGCCAATAACCTATGATTTAAAGTACTTTTAAATTCCTTCCCCTTCTGGCTTGCTATATATAAATTTTACATTAACTGTGACTTTGTATTCATTAAAACTTCATTATATTGTTCTTTAATTCATGCAAAATGTCTGAGGTTTACAAAGCCCACAGAACCTTATTAATAAGTAATTTTGGGTTCTTTCATTAATTAAAGATAGTTTAGAAGCACAGATACATTAAGAACATATACAATGCCTAGAGGCTGCTTTTTCTAATCCTTTATAATGCTGGAAACACTGGAGAAAGTTTAATTAATGGATATAATTTGCTCTCTTGTAATTGTCAGATGTTGCAAAGCTTTTCCCAGACATCCCTTACAAACAAAAACATGGATTTTCTTCTGTCTTGCCCTGAAAATTACAGTTTTACCCAGAAGCACTGGATGGATGCCTTGGGGCTGCCAGGATGTAGCTGCTCTACCTTGAGTGCATAACCCTCTTCTTTTTTTATTTTTTTTTTCCTGTTGCCTATTTATAATTTGAGGTTCACAGTGTTTTGCCTGGAAAGCTCCAAGTGCAGATTTCAGTGGGATGTGTGGCATGCAAATAGAGCTGGCTCTGGAAATGGCTTTAAGCTCTGACTTAAATGTTCAACAGCAGAGCAATTAGAGCAGAGGAGCTCCAGGCTGGCTTCAGATTTGAGAGTGGCTCCTGAATTCTGCGATGGAATCAGCCCATTTGCCCTTGGGGGATGTGGTTTTATCACTCCCCTCTCAGAAATGTGCTTTTGTCAGCTCCTGGTAGAGCAGGTACTTCCCCTTCCCACTGCCTTATGATTTCAATTAATTTCCCTGGTTAGTGGTGGTTCTCTAGGAAATAAAATGAGCTGGTACACAGCAGCCCAGGCAGGGCACAGCTGATAAAATTGTTTATTGTTATGTGCAGGAGCAGTGGGTTGTGTGGATTACTTGCACAGTGATTTTAAAAACACAGGTAATTGCCTGATGGAATGCAACTTCCCTGGGGCCATTATTGTCTTTCACTTTAGTGCATACATATTTAAAAGGATTTCATTTATGAGCTGAGCAGTCACTCACACAGGTAAATGGGCATTAAAATTAGGTTTAAAATGCAGGAGGAAGGAGTGCTAGGGTAGAGTTTTGGGCTGGGGGAAACTGGAGTGTGTGGGGAATGCTCTGGGCCACCTTTGAGAGCCTGAGCACAGAGGTTTCAGTAGAAAAAGGCTTTGGGATTCCTACAGGTGCCCTCTGGAGTTCTGCACTGACAATTCCTGCACTGGCATTGTTCAGCCTGTTGGCTGCCAGTCTGCTGCCTGCATCTTGCAAACCTGAGGATAAATTTGAGATTTCTTGGTTCATCCTTCTCCTTTCCAGGGAAGGGCATTTTTAGCTCATTTATAACCAGGTCTTGGAGAGTAACAAGCTGTAGCTTCATTTCCTTTTACATTTTTTGTAGAAAGGGGAAGCTCCATGTCCTGAGCTGTGTTCTCCCAGGAATAAAAGCAGGGTGGGAGTTGCTGTGAGGTGTGGCCACAATCCAGGGTGGGAGCTGAGGGGAGCACACACAATTCCCTTGCTGGGAATCCGGGGCCTCTTTATGTTCCAGTAATGAGATAATCAGCATCAGGCTGAGCATTCTGCTCTGCGTGCTCTGTGCCACCCCCAGGAGAGGGAAGCAGCTCTGGGATGCTCTCAGAGAATCCAGAACAATTCCAGCTGCAGAGCAGGGAGATGTCCCAAAGTGTAAATGCAGGGCTCCAGCTGCCCACACCATTTCTCACCGAGAAATTCTCCCAAACCAGCAGCTGGAGGGGAACTCAAGTGAGGAACCAGCCCTGGTGGGGGTGAGAAAATCCTCAGCACAACTGTGCTGGGCAGCACCTTAGTGAGAGCTTAATTGGGCCTTGTACTTCTTAATTAGAAGAACTTAACGAATTCTAGTCCTGCTACTTTTGTCAAGTGGTTTTGCAAAGTTCAAGAGGCTTATCAGCATTCAGCCTGAGATCCCAGCTGAAAGGATCACGTCCCTTGGAAAAAAACATCATCTCCAGGACTGCTAATTAGTTTACAATAGCATATTAAGGTATACATCACTAATGTGAGGAGGTTCACGTTGCTAATGAGGAATCTACTAAAAAAAATCCCTTTTCCAGTTTTGTTCCCTTTTCTGTAGATTCAAAGGGAGTTAAGTTTTGGCTGCTGCAGGGTAACAGTGCCATTGGTGGGAATATTTGTAAAATCAGGGAATGGTTTGGGTTGGAAGGGACCTTTCAAGATCACCCAGTTCCATCCCCTATTCTGTTTTTGTTTTACAAAGGCACTGGTTGATTCCAGCATTCCCAGTCTATTGATCTGTGTTTTGACAAGGATCAGGAGAGTATTTATCTTCACCTTCTATTAGCCACAAAGATGTTAAAGCTGAATGGAAATAAATTGTGAAGAAAATGGAAGAAAACGTTGAGAGTTAGTTTGGTTTAACTGACTTGGTTTGGAAGGTGAGCTGAGTTTAAAGCAGTGTCACTTCAACCCTCAGCAGAGCTCAGGGAGGCAGCCTGGAGTGTACAAATGTGATACTCAGCTGAGAATTTTAATTTGTCTGGTTCTCATGTATAATAAAATATGCCAGAAACATGACACTTCATGAATTAATGCAGGAGCAGAAAGCATAGGAGAGATTCCTGTTCAGGATTTGTTCTTATGATGCAAATGCCAAGCAAGGCTTTAAATGGCCCTGGCTAGCTGGAGCCATGGAGCCCATTTCATGCTTCACTTCAGGGTTTGTTCCCATTTCCTCAACCTTTTTGTAATTAGAGGGTGTGTGCATGCAAGAGGGGAGGGAAATGAGGCAGGAAATGCCCAAACCAGCACAAGCCCATGGGAATCCCTGGGTGTGTGATGTTTTAGGGATATTGCAGCCCCTGCCCTCCGTCCTCAGCAATTTTTCCCCATGAAAAATTTCCCCTTTTCATGGGGAAAGGCATTTTTAAACCCTGCAAGGGCTGGCCATGGTCTCTGCACCCTCGTTGCCAAAACCCTCCTGCCCCTGCTGAAATGGTGGCTGGCAGGTGAACAAACACCTGCAAAAAACCCCAAAGCAAGGCTGATGGAAAGGTGATGGAACATGGAGAGCCTCAGACAGCCTCAGCCTCCCACTGCTACCAGGATCTGATCACTCCCCTGGTGAAAGCTGTAATTACATTAAGAGGACAGCTGGTTCTAATGGCATAAAAATATTGAGACATGACTGCAGAAACAGAGGTTTTCTCCTAATGCAGCTCAAATTAAAACAGGGGAGGGGAATAGAGATTTTGATAGCTCATAAAAATGATTTTTTTTTCCCTGAGTCAGTGTATTATCCTAATCCTTGTGAAAGTAAAGCAGCTCTGTGAATGGGAAGAAGAACATTCCTCTCCCTGGGATTACAGTGGTTACAGGCAGAGAGTGGGATCAGTGCTGAGCTGTTTCACATCTCCAGGGCTCAATCTCCTCCTCTCCCACCCTTTGCTCCTCCAGGGCCACGTGTGCTTCATCCCTGCCCTGTGCATGTGGCCCTTGGCACCACGGGCTCCTGCTGAAATCCAGAATTTGCTTCCAGAGTGCCAGAAGCACTGGGAACCCCCAGACATCCAGGAGAAAAGGCTGAACACATTTCCTCCCTAGCTGAAGAGTTTCTGCCTTTATTCCCTGATGCAAAACCTCAGTTACCACTCAGTTCTAGAGGAACTAATTACTTTCATGTACAAACAGGAGGAAGAGGAGTTTTTAAGCAATGCAGAGCCTGGTGTGACAATTCTATTAGGTTTTGGTGGGTACCTGCCTGACCTGTAAATTGAAACTCCAGAAAGTCTTATCATGGTATTTAATTTTCTGTGCTTCAACAGCAGGGGGTGAAAGGGGGCTGGAATGGCTTTATTCAGATATGAGACAAAAATAACTATTTTTTAAAAATGGCTCTAATCAGGCAGAGAGCATTTTTCTTTCTGTTCTTCCCCCTTCAGCCTCCCTGGCTCCTGGACCAGGTTTCTGTGCTGATAGGACAGAGCAGCTTGCTGGGGTTTGTGAGCTCCTCTGCCTGCTCCACATGCTTGGTTTTCGCTTTTAGGATTACAAACCCATCCTTAATGGAGCCCTGGAATTGTAAAGGCGGAGCTGGGGGTGTCACAGGATGGCCACTCTGAGCTGCCTCACCAACAGGCTGATTCCTGCCTTTAGGATCCCTGGAAATGCCATCTATGGACATTAAAGGCATTCAGGTAATTAATAATAAAAAAAATGCCCCGTTGACATGGTTTGGGACTAGGTAATGCACCAAGAACCTGGGAAGAAGGGTTTTGGTGGGAGAGAGTGACATAATTTACTGCCCCCCTCCCAAACCTCCCACACATTCATTATGCTTAAATATTCTCACGCTGAGTTTTTTCCAATGGTCTAATTATAAACTTCATTATAATTGTTCATTAGTTTTATTTTGTTCAATTAGCTTAACAAGTTGCCAAATGAAATACAAGGCTGGCAATTAGCTTGATCTAATCGTAATGAGCCACTCAAACTGGGTCACCAAACATCTTCCTTTATAGCGCTTCTCTTTCTTTTTCTTTTCCAATTGGTGAACAATAACATAAATATTCAGAGCATCTCCTGATCCAAGGAGTGGAAATTTCCCACTCATTTATTAGAATAGAAAAAAAAAAAATCAATTGTGTGAAGCTGTGCTGCCTGAGCAGGGGAAGGTTCAGGTGAGCTGAGCTGTCCTGCCCTGCTGAGGGCTCACGGGAGGCTTTGGGCAGCCCAGGAGCCCAGTCTGAGCCACCCTGATGGCAGAGGCTGTTGGCCAAGCTCAGCCCTGCCCAGCCCTGGTTTTGCTGTGACTTTTGGATAACCCTGAGCTGCTTTTTTTATTTTTTTATTTTTTTTTGCCAGATTTCCCTTTTGCCGCTCAGGCCTCGGATCTGCTCCTGTTAAGCAGCTGCTCAGTAGCAGCTCCTGGCTCACACGGTCCAGTGGATTCACAGCCACCTTTTTCAGAAGCTAATTTGGGCAGGAGTGATTATTTGCTATGAATAATTCCTCCTGCACGTCATGTGCATCACATCCAAATCTCAGGGACGAGCAGCACCGGGGCAGCTCCGTAGCAAATTCAGTGGTGGCATTAACAGACCCAGCCCTGATCTGGATTTCTCTGGGATCTTATCCTGCATCTGGACGGAAACACAATAAAATATTAAACCAGCACACAGGCTACAAGCACCTGTAAGTGATTCATAAAACCCCACTGCGAGGGCAAGCTGGTGAAGCCAGTCCCAACCCGAATTTCCCTGCAGCAGGACACCCCCAAACCCATCCCTGCCCCGAGCTTGTTAATACAACAACCCCGTAAAATTCCAGCCAGGCACTTTGTTCCGTGCAGGAAGGGGGGAGGAAGGGCTGGCACATCCCGCAGCTCCTGGCTCGGCTCAGCCCCTGGTGCTGGCTCCGGGCTCTGGCGCTCCCCAGCTCCGCTCGCTCCGGTTGAAGCCGCCGCCGGCGCAGAACGGGGGAAAATTCACACCTCAGCTTTTCACAGACGGCTCCATCAGCTCCTCAAACACCATCCACAGGCATTGTTGGGCTCAATGAAGGCACCCGGCGGCAGCTGGAGGTGCTGCGCCAAGGTGTTTGCGCTTCCAGCGCACAGAATTCCGCGTTATACTGGAATAATTCCCCGCTGGCGTTTTCCACTCCAGTCTCCACGCCCTGACCTGACCCTGCGCTGCCTGAGGGACCCGCTGGGCCATGGGGTGTCCCCTGCCCGCGTGTGACAGTGGCAGCAGGCACAAAGGAGCGATTCCAGGCGCTGGGATGTGCCTGGTACCCTGCGGGCTGTGCCCCATCCTGGGCCAGCAGGACCCGCCTGCCCGGGGCAAGCACTTGAATAAATCCTGCTAAGAGCATCGCTGCTCCTCATTCGCTCTGCCCACTCCCGATTAGCTTTATTCCTGCTGGGCTTAAATCAGGCAGGGGCAGACGTAAACAGGCTTGTAATAAGCTGCGAAAATCGCAAAAGGGCTGCGTGACACATGGCTTTGCATTTGATTCAAGTAGTTACAGTCATAATATCCATTAATTTTTGTAGCGCTCCTGGGAGCAAAAGTCCCTCCTTTTCATTAGAGACACCCGGGTTTCTAAAGATCCCGGTGCTCGGCACAGCCTGCTTGAAATAAAAAAAATCCCTTTGTTTACACAGCTGATGGCCTGGGTGGGGACAGTCCGGGCACCGGGGCCACCTCCCCTGCGTTTTATTTACGGTTCTGTGGCGCTCCTGCTCCGACACCCCAGAGCTGAGAGGCGAAGGGTGGGCGGAGTGGCTAAAAAAAAAAAAAAAAAAAGAAAAAGAAAAGAAAAGAATATATATTCCAGGCAAAAAGCTCTCAGTTTAAACGCTGAGGGAGCGGCGACACGGATGACAGGTCTTCTTCAAAGCCGAAGCTCGGGGAGGGAGGAGGGAGCCGGGCCGATCCCTGTGCCTTGATTAGCGCGGCTCCCAGCGCTCCCCTTCTGTCTCCGGGCTGCCTTTGAACCAGCCCCTTTGACGGCTGCAGGCATTTCTGAGCTGAGCTGAGAGTGAGCGAACATGAGAGGAGGAATCCGTGCGAGTGGCAGGGCCCGTGCGCGTCTGCGGTGCGCGTTTCTGGAGCACAAAGGCTGTTTTAATGAGCAGACAGGCACGGAGCTCGCTGTGACTCCCGCTTTTAGCAGCTCTGCGCTGGTGGAGCTGCCTGGGAAGCCTCCCGGCTGTGACCTGCATGGAGAACGCTCGGTGGTTTGGGCTGGTTCCGATTTCCATGGAGAACCAGTCTGAGGAGTGCGGGCACGGGAGCATCGGCTGCTCCCAAGGGCAGGAGGTGCCCGGGCTGAGCTTTCCTCACCCTCCTCCCTCCCGAGCCTGTGTCCCTCCCATCCCGTGCCCGCATTTTATCTCTGGGCAGCCGAGTGCAGCGCTGGGGGCTGGTTTTTGGCACTTTTGGAAGGATGGGAGGCGAGCGGGCTGTGAACCCGGCCGAGGGTGGAACCCCCGGCTCAGAGCTCCGGGCTGCTGGGGAAGCACCTGCCCGTCCTTCTCCTGCTCGGTTTTCAGGGGGTTTTGTTCTGTTTCTCCCCAGGGCTGAGTGGCTCCCGGAGCTCTCCGTGGCTCGGTGGAAGCGGAGTTTTCATGAGCCATCCTTTGAGCCTTTCTGGGAGGATGAGGATGGACACACTTCCCCCAGCACTTCTGTATGTCCCACTGCCTGGCTGTGTGTCCCGCGGCCCGGCTGTGCGTCCTGCTCCCCCAGCGCCCTCCTGCGCTCCCTCCGAGCTCACAGAACCACAGGAGCAAAGCCCTGTCCTTTCCACAAGCACAGAACCCATTTCTCTGACTCTGAGCCCCTCTTCTCCCTCTCTGGTGCGTCCCAGCCGGAGGAAGGGAGGAGAAATCTCCAGCGGGGCGTGGATCAGGCGCACAAACCCCTGTCTGTCCTTTGCAGGTGGCTCACGGTGGTGGCCAGGGCAGGGGCTGGGCTGGTTGCCCACAGCTGTGGGCATTGCCAGGCCCTGGGCATTTCCAGCTGGCCCCAGCACACGGATCCTGCCGGGCATCCCTCACCTACCCCATACAGGTGTTTCAAATTACTCAGGGAGAAACCAGCCAGTCTCCTCGCAGCCCTGTCTTAAACCAATTTAATTAAGTACAGGTGAAGAAGGAAGCAGAAATTACGGCAATTCATCACCTTTTAGTCTCTGCAGGCGCTCGGCGGCAGCGGGGCACCGCAATTCCCCCCTGCTCTGCGCTTTTCCTCCCGGGGGTGATTAACCCGCTCCCTCCCGGCCAGCGAAGCCCTCTCATCCATCCCCTGGGAAGAGGCTTTGAGGATAATGAGCGAGAGGATGATTAAAAGGAAGAAAGCCCTCACCAAATGTTGTATTGCGCTCACAACCGAAGCAGCGCTGTGATTCAGCTCCTGCCTGGCTCGCAGGTTCCCGGGCCGGGTGAATCACGGAATTGCTCACCTGTGATTCACCCCGGGCTCCTCCCCGCTGCTCCTTCCCTTCCTCCCTCTGGGGATGCCCCGGGCAGGGACAAAGCCCCGAGGATCCCGATTTTTGGATCGGGGAACGATGTTCCAAGGCCGTGGGTAACTTCCATCTCAGCAGCCACCAGCCTCCATCCAACAGCCCAAGGATTCATTACCCCAGTGTTTTTCAACATTGTGAAGCGGATGCAGTGAATTTTTGGTGAAATCTGAGCTTTCTCCAGCGCTTTGTTGCAGCCTGGAAGCAAGCAGACGTGGTCAGTGGGACAGCACAGCTCACTAAGTGGGGCAGGGTTTCCTCACATGGTTTCCTCACTGGCAGAGTTTCTGCCTCTCTGCGCACACAAGACTTAAATCTCAAGCTCCACATCCGTTATAGGACAAGGAAATGTCATTTGTGCAAAGCTCTGATCAATATCTCCTGCTGTGCAGAGCTCCAGGGTTACTGGAGCTCCTTATTCCCCCCAGGAAACCAGGATCTAAACACAGCTCAGGGTCTGGCCCCCATCCTTGCCTCCCCTTAACTCCCAGCTGGGGTTTTTGCCTCCGAATACCTCAAGACATCTTTGAAATTCCCATTCTTTCTGTTCTCCTAGGGGCATTCCCAAAGCCTCCCATCTTTTGACATCTGAGTGATGTGAAAATCAACAGCTTTCTGTAATGCTGCAAAGTCTTTCAAGTCTCTCATAACACAGGTTGCCTCTGTGTGCAAAGTCACGCCAGCACAAAGGAAGTGTGGCAACATCCCACCAGAATAACTTAAAAAGAAAATCTCCTTTGGGAAAAGAATTATTGTGAGGATCACATATGGGAGACCCAGATGATGGCACCGTGGGTGGCTCTGCTGTCCTGGCTGTCTCCTCAGAACCTTTTGATGCTCTCACACCAGAAGAAGACAGAGAGTGACAAGCCATGCTGTAAGCCAGCTCAGGAGCTTGGGAATGGCTCAGCAGTGCTCTGGAAAGCAGAAACTCCCATCATGAACTGTGGAAATTCACTCAAGGAGCACCCATTGTCCTGCTGCTCCCATGAGGAAGCTGTGCTCCATCAGCTGCCTGTGATGTGGATGATTTGTCTGCAATTCATCCTCATGCTTTCTGTATCTCCCAATAATCCTCTTCTGCTTTTTCAGGCCTCCTCTTTTAACCTCAGTGAGGCAAATCAATGCTGGTTGTCCCTGTGGCTGGTGATCAGCTGGGTCTCCAAGGGCTTTGCCCCCCCTGCTCCCCAAAACACCTCCCTGTTACTCCAGGACATGAAACAACACGAGGGCACACACCACTGCTCTCAAGGTGAAAAAAGGGAAGTTTATTTTCTGACTCCAACATTTATAGTTTTCTAAAAATGACAGTGGATTGGAGGTGACAGTGCCACCTCTCCAACGACACTGGACAAACCAACAGTCCATCAAATTTCTCTTCTTCCATAAAAGAATGCAAACCAATAAGTTATTTACTTATTGTTTTTGCATTTTACTTATTGAAAGCCTGTGAGAAAGTTCATTACAAAAAATGTAAACATCAGAAGGCTTAGAAAACCTTAAAAAATAGAGTGACACCTCCCCAAAGCACCCCCAGCAGTCTCTGTCATGGGAGCAGCTGCTGTGCCATGGGCTCACCCCACAAGGTGCTTTCTGGCCTGGAAAATCCCCAATTCTGGTGCATTTTTCCTGTGAGATCTTCCCCTTTACCTGTTAGTTTGCACACAGTCCCTCGTGTTCAGCCCAAAGCTCTCAAAGGAGTTTATTGCTGTTTGTATTTGGGGTTGTTTTGGTTTGTTTCTTGCAACACAAACAAAGCAAAGCTGTGGGAAGGAGAGAGGGCACTGCCAAGCAACCTTCCCACAGTCTGCAGACACCACTTAATTCATGTTTCCACTTCATTCTTACCAGAATATTACCTTTCATTAAAAGGCAGTAAAAGCATTAAAGCATTTTGTAGTGGTCGGAGAAGATCTTGGAGCTCTATTAGGCTGAGAGCACATCATGGATCACTGCAGCTTTCCTGTCCCCCTCAAGCACCAGCTTGGGAGGTAAGTTTTGGAAGAAGCAGACTGGTCCTGCATGGGACAAATGGGATGGGGGATGAGCAGCTCCCAGCCAATGCACCTGGATCTCTCTGCAAGCGGGATCACTTCCCTGTCAGCACTTTGTCAGCCTGCAAGGTTTCTCACTTTGGCTTTTCTTTAAATCCCACTTAAAAATGTGCAGCAGGGATGGAGTACAGTCTAAATGCTTCCCAGTGCTGCCCTAAAGGTGAGGCGAGGCCCTTGGCTGTGTGCAGGGCTGGGGCTGGTGAGGAGACTGGGTCCTGTGTACCCCAGCTGAGGGTCAGCTCTGGGTCTGAGCTGCACAAGGGAATTGTTTCCTCCTTCCCTGTGCCCCCATAACTCCTGCTGCTGTCCCCAGGGCATGCAGCTGAGCCACACGCAGCTCTGAATGCCCCTTGCACACACACCTTTGCACGTTTCTTTCACACAGTGACCTCCCCTGTACCTCCAGCTGGAAATCCCACATCCCCCACACTCCCAGAAACAAGTGGGATCTCTAAAGCAGCTGATTCCCTTATTTTAGACCACCAGATCTCCACGAGCAGCTGAACATTCCAGTTGTATTTTATTAGATCAGGTACTGAGGGCAGGCAGCAAGATGCTCCTCATTACTGAAGAGCATTACATTCATTTTACTCCTTTTATATACTTATTTATTAGTTTGATCTTCTTTGAGGAACCCAAATCTTTGGGTTCCCCTGGGTTTTGTTTTCTCCCCAGCTCTGTGGGTCGGGTTCCTCCAGCCTGAGGTTGATTCCCATGTGCTCTCACGCTGCTGCACATTTCCCTACACGGGAGATAAGCATTTATTCACGTTCATGTTTGTGTGGAGTGGTAAAATATTAGAGCTAAATTTTTTATGACATTCCTAAGAGTGGTTATGGAGCAAACAAGATTACAGCAAGTACTACAGAAAAGCTTGTTTATGCAGGGAGGGGAAAAAAAAATCAAAGTCGGAGACGCGTTTGCAAAGCTGCGGGAGAGCCCAGGGGCGGGGTTCCGAGTTCCCTCTCCCTTTCCTTCCCTGTCTCCATCACAGCAACAGCTCCCGGCAATTAGGGCTGAGCGGGTTTGGAGCGGAATCCCAGCTCCAGCAGCGGGGTACGGGGGCACTGCAAGGGACAGGGCACAGGCAGGGCCGGGCTGCGCTGGCACAGGGCCCCGCAGGGCGATGCCGCGGGGACGGGGCTCCTCTGCCCTGGGCTCGCTCCTGTCCCCGCTGCGCAGCCCTTGGGATGCCCTTTGCACATCCTCCAACTCCCGAGGCTGCCTCTGCGGAGCCCTCTGCACGGCCCCGTGCTCCTCGGGACACCCTCACACTCCTCGGGGTGCCCTCTGCGCACCCCTTTGGACACTCGCACACTCTGTGAAGAGCAACGTCCTTTGCACAACCTTTAGAACGTTCTGACACCGTTCGGGATGCTCTAACACTGTTCGGGATGCTCTGACACTGTTTGGGATGCTCTGACACTGTTCGGGATGCTCTCACACCGTTCGGGATGCCCCCACATCCTGCGGGATGCCCTTTAGAATGCTCTCACCCTGTTTAGGATGCTCTGACACCCTTTGGGATACTCTGACACTGTTCAGGATGCTCTCACACCATTCGGGATGCTCTCACACGGTTTGGGATGCTCTCACACCATTCGGGACGCTCTGACACCGTTCAGGATGCCCCCACATCCCGTGGGATGCCCTTTAGAATGCTCTCACCCCGTTTAGGATGCTCTCACACCGTTCGGGATGCTCTCACCCTGTTTAGGATGCTCTGACACCCTTTGGGATACTCTGACACCGTTCAGGATGCTCTCACACTGTTCAGGATGCTCTCACACGGTTTGGGAAGCCCCCACATCCCGTGGGATGCCCTTTAGAATGCTCTCGCCCTGTTTAGGATGCTCTGACACCCTTTGGGATGCTCTGACATTGTTCAGGATGCTCTCACACCGTTCGGGATGCCCCCACATCCTGCGGGATGCCCTTTAGAATGCTCTCGCCCTGTTTAGGATGCTCTCACACCGTTCGGGATGCTCTGACACCCTTTGGGATGCTCTGACACTGTTCAGGATGCTCTCACACCGTTCGGGATACCCCCACATCCCGAGGGATGCTCTTTGCCCAGCCCCGGGATACTCCCATACCATTCGGGATGCTCTGACACTGGCCGGGATGCCCTCACAGATTTTGGGATACCCTGGCAGATATCGGGATGCTCTCACACATTTTGGGGTGCTCTCACACATTTTGGGATGTTCTTACACATTTTGGGGTGTCCTCATTGTTTTGGGGGTGCCCTCGCAGTTTTTGGGGTTCTCTCACACATTTTGGGGTTCTCTCACACATTTTGGGGGTGCCCTCGCAGTTTTCGGGATGCCCTCGCACATTTCGGGATGCTCTCACTGTTTTCGGGATGTCCTCACAGTTTCTGGGGTGCCCTCATTGTTTTGGGGGTGCCCTCGCAGTTTTTGGGGTTCTCTCACACATTTTGGGGTTCCCTCGTTGATTTGGGGGTTCTCTCGCAGTTTTCGGGATGCCCTCGCACATTTCTGGGTGCTCTCACGGTTTCTGGGGTGCTCTGCCCGTTTTTGGGGTGCCCTGGCGGTTTTTGGGGTTCCCTCTCTCCCGTCCCGTCCCCCCTGCAGTTGCGGCCGGCGGCCGCCAGGGCGCGCGCGCGCTCTTTGCGCCTCTCGCGGCCGCCGCGCGCCCCCCCCCACTCAGGGCCCCCCCAGGCCGGGGCAGCGGGACCGGCCCCGGGGCTCTGCGGGCCCGGCACCGAAACCGGCCCCGAAACCGGCCCCGAAACCGGCACCGCGGGCAGCCGGGCCCAGCCAGGCCACGCGGGGCTGCCCCGCTCGCCGGCCCCGCGGGCATCGCGCAGCCCCGGGGCGCTGAGCCGCACCTGCGGGCCCGCCCCGACCGCGCTCAGGTGAGCCCGGCCCGGCCCGGCCGCGCCGCCGCAGCCCCGGCACAGCCCCGGCACAGCCCCGGCACGGCGCCCGCTGCCCCGGGGGAGCCGCCGCTGCTGCTGCCGCTGCTGCTGGCGCGGGCGGGGGCGATGCGGCGGGGGCGGCCGTGATTGCGGGGCCGGCGGGGACCCCCCTTCCCCTGCCCTGCCCTCCTCGGCGGGCGCCGGCCCCGCCGCCGGACGGAGCGGAGCGGCGCGGAGCGGGCGGGGAGCGGGGGGAGTGGTTACGGGCTCCGGCGCGACACCCCCGGCCCCCCCGCCCCGCTCAGCCGCCCCTCTCCAAATAAATCAGCACCATGACTACTTCTGGGCATGGAACAAAGAGGATGCTCTCCCGGGGCCCCGCGCTGCTCCTGGCGCCGCTGCTGCTCCTGTGCCGAGGTAACCCCGGTCCCGCCGCCGCGACCCCGCCGCTGCGCTCCTGTTTGTCTGCTTTGGTTGTTGTGTTCGTTTTGGTGCTTGTTTTTAACTATTTGTGTTTATTTCACATCTGCCCCCTCCCCCGGTTTTATTTGCGGCCGTTTCCCCCATGCCAGCCCTCCCTCCCCGGCTCCCCCCGGCGCTCCGCGCAGCGCTGCGGGTGCAGCGCGCTCCGAGCTCCGTCTCTGGGGCGCACCAAGAAGTCCCCAGCCAGCTCCGCTGTCCCCACGCGTGTCGCGGGCTCCCGGCCCCCTGCGCGAAGGCTGCCCGCCTGCTTCGGCCGCTGCCAGCGCGTTGCTGCCGATCTGGGGGAAAAAAATGGGAAAAGTTTGGGATGCCGGAGCTCTGGGCGATGGAGAAGGGCCGTGGGGTTTCCCACGGGGCGGCCGACCCCCGTTCCTCCCTGATGCTCCTCGCTCTTTCTGGCTATCTATGGGGTGGGTGGGGGGAAAGATGTGCAGGAGTTAAACCCCTTCGGTTTACAAAATACTTGTGCAACCTTTTTGCGCTGAATTCCGAGAAGGACGGGTTTCGCTAGGCTGGTGGGGAGCGGGGTCTGGCCCTTGATTGGGCTCAGGTGGGATTCCCTCATCACGGCCAGCTGCGAGGCAGCGCGCCCGGGCAGGGAGTGAGGCTGGGAGATGCTCTTCCTCTGTTATTCTCTTATTTTTTTTTTTTTTATTTCCGCCCCAGCTGGACTTGGGATCAACGTTTCGGGTCCCAGGTGCAGGTGTTTGCTGGGGAAGGGCTCAGCAGAGCGCTGCCCCTGGGACAGTCTTTAGCAGGACTTCGCTCTGGGGACGTTCTCCTCTGCGAGCTCCCCTGAGCTCCCTCGCAGATGCTGCTCCTAATAAACACGGGCTGTTAAAAGCAAATTAATTAAGGTGCATCGGTGCTGAAGTTGCTCGGGGATTCGTTTGCGCTTACTGCTTCTCGGGACGGCGCTCGCGTTTGGCCGTAGCGTGGAGCTCGGGCTGCTGGGGAAACTTCGCGGGGGCTTTAGGAATACGCCTAAATGCAAGGATTTTTGGTGAAAAAGGAGCGATCCATGGGAGGGGTAATAGCAGGAGCTGTCGCTCTTGGGGAGGGCACAGGGAAGGCTTTGTGGCGGGGAAGTGTTTTAGGAAAGGTTCCTACAGGAAGAGCAGGAACGATTTGCTAGGAAGGCGACACCAACCTTGGGGACACACGGGAGATGGACAGCAGGCAGTCCTTGCTCTGCCCACCCCAAAAAGCGCTGCTTGCCCCTGCCCTCCATCCCCGCCTCGGCTGGGCTGGCACCTGGGAATCCTCCTGAGCAGGACACGGGGACCGGGCTGCAGAGTTTGGGGTGCAGATCGTGGGGACCGGGGCACCGAGCACAGGACGCAGGGCACGGGCTGCCTGTGGGTCAGCACTGCCCCATGGAATGGTGGCTTTCTGTGGCCACTGCCGTGCCCTGTGCTCCGTGCAGCTCTTCCTTTATCGAGGAGAGAGTTGGGCGCAGCAAAGGAGCAGGTTTCTGGGTTTTTTTGTTGTTTTTTTAGAATATTTTTTATTTATTGCTTTGACATATTAATGGTAATCTTCTCCCTCCTCCCGTCTCCTCCTGTGTGGGTAGCTACCATGGTGAGACTGGGCTGTGGGTGTAATTCTTCCAGCGCTCTGAGTGCTTAAACATATGGAAACCCACTTTGAAACAGTTTGTGGCTGCAAACCTACCGACGTATCCATCCATCCCTCCATCCATCCATCCCTCCATCCCTCCCTCCCCGCCGCTCTGAGCCCTCCCCGCTCGGTGTGCGCGTCAGGAGCTCGCAGTGCGCTCAGCTCGAGCTGTGAACAGCGAGCGCGCTCCCCGCCCGCGCCTCTCTCCTCTCTCGGCCGTAGCATCCTCCTGCTTCCCTAGCGGAGCCCTGTGCCGCCCCTGCGGAGCGCAGCCGTGCCTGCGCGGGCAGAGGGGCTTTGGGACCAGGGGACAGCTCCTGCGAGAGAGGCGAGCGGCGGCGGAGCCCGGGAACGCCTCCCCCCGGGGCTGTGCCGATCCTCCCGCAGCTCGCTGGAATCCAAGGCGGTTTTCTCCTCTGGATCACAGGGGTTAACGAACCGCATCTCGGTTTGGGTTGTTGCAGACGGGAGAGACACCTGCATGAGTCATGCCGCGGTGCTGCTGCCATCTCCGCAAAGCTCCCGGCTCCTACAGACGCTCGCCTTGGGCTCTTGCCATTTTTCTCTATTTATTTGCCTTCGCTCCCTCCCTTCCCCCTTGCCGGGGCCGGCTCTGGGCTGGCTGCGTTGCGGGGACGGGCGATGCACCAGGCTGAGTTTCTGCAGCCTCTCCCAGGCGGGTGGCATTTGTTCGCCTGTCAGGCGGGTTCCCTAAATAGCTTTGTGCAGGTCCAATTAAGAGATCAGTGCGCTGCCCCGGCTCTCGGGGCTGCTGGCGCGCTCGGCTGCGAGCAGAGGGTGTGCGTGTGTGCCTGGCAGCCGAGGGCCGCTCACGCTGAGCTCGAGGATGTCTCTGGCTGGCAGCAGGCCCCCGTTTGTTGCTGGCATCTAGGCAGGGTTTTGGCCGCCTTCCTCGCTGGCGGCGGCGGCGGAGCTGTCTCCGAGGTTATGTGAATAGGTATCCTGTGAGCGAGCTGGATGAGTTACCTGAATATTTTGTTTTCCTGCCCGGTGCTGTGTCACCGGCTCGCTCCGCTGCCTCGCAGCCCGGCAGGGCAGGGCCGGGGCGTGCGGAGCTCACTGAACACGCTCCTGCAGCCCCTGTGGGATGATGCGCTCGGGCTGCTGTCAGCTGTGCGTGAGGAAGGACCCGCGATCGCTTTTAGACTCTGGCTCCAGGGGGGCGTGGGTGGAGAGACATTATGCTTATTTTATTATGTGTCCCTGTATCACTCTACCTAATATGGAGACACTTTTTATTCAGAGGCTCTTTAGGAACAGAAATGAAAGACCTGCATTATCTACTGTACAATAGATTTGCAGATCATGATCGTACAAACTGTTGAAATGTAGGTTATTTTCCCCAGATTAGTGCAGATCTCAACATTTTATGCAATGACTGCTCAAACTGATGTGAAGTGGGGGATAGTGGGCTGGGGAGGGAAGTCTGAAATTATTATAGTGCCTTTGCTCCAGCATCCATTAGAGCAGAATATTTTAGATACCCTGATTTTACTTCCCATCAGCATAAATCTAGACCAGCTGCTCTGAAGTCAGTGGAGCTCCTCTGGATTTATGCATCGCTGCTGCGATCGGCATTGGGCGCTCTGGGAATGCGGGAGGCAACTGTGTGACTTACCCTGCACAGCATTTCTCAATTCAAAATCTCCTGTCACTGCTGCTGCAGCCTCCTTTGTGTACTTGAAATGGGGAAGTCTCACTGGTTTTGGGTTTTGATTATTTTCTTCAATACGTGCGGCTCGGTCGCAGAACTCTGTTCACTGGCTCTGGCTGATCAATAGAGGCTTTTGTGGTTTGAATACCAAAATGGTTACATTAAAATATAAAAATCAATTAAATGCAATTAATTTGCTGTATTTTATTGCTGGGAATGGTAGTCACTCCCAGCCCTATTATCTCTGTGTTTAAGGCAGCTCAGCGTGGTGAGGAAGGTACGAGCCCAGGAGCAGCTGCAGGAGGTCAGAGCAGAGGGCTGCCAAGCCTGGGACAGGGCTTGGGTCTCAGAAAGGATTTTTTGGATGAAGGATGCATTCCTGAGTCAGAGATGGCTCCATTTGTTTAATTGCTGTGTTGGGTTTGCCATCCTGGATTTGGTTGCTGTTGGAGCCCAGGCAGCAGTTTGGAAGGCACAGTCCCTGGGCAAGGACTCCCTTGTTTCAAAGTGCCTGGAGAGAAGAGTCTGTGCTCCACAGAGGTGCACAGGGATTTGGGGTGCACAGGGATTTGGGTTGCACAGGGATTTGGGCCATGCAGGGTTTTCCCATGGGTGCCAGTGGGATGGAGATTCCACCCTGCTGACCCCACTGAGCTGGGGTCCTCCTGCCCTTCTCCATAGCTCCCCAGAATTGTGTTTTGCAGCCAGGCTGCTCAGGGGGCCCGTGCTGGCTGCGTCCCTTTGCTGAGAGGAGGAGGAAGGGGTGCCATTAGTCGTGATGTTGGGTTATGGCAGCTCATGCTGCTTGTCCTGACCTTGGTGGTTGATGCTGGTACCAGGCACAGGTTTTGCTGTGATGGAGAGGTGGTTTCATGAGCTCTGTGTCTCATGGAGGTGGCTGCAGACTTGTCCTGTCTCAGAGGAGCAAAGGGGAGCTGGCAGCCCCCTAAGTCCTGTGTGAAGCCAGCAAAACCAAGGTCTTTTGCCCTTAATAAACCTCCTGGTGAAAAAGAAGCCCCCCCTCCAAAATAAATACTGTCAACAGCTCAACAAATTTAATTCACCGCTCTTGATTCCCCCTTCTCTCCTTGCCTGAATATAACTGACATTAGTTGGTGACAGGGGTGACTTGCTTTGGTGGCACAGCTTTAGCTCTCAGCCCTGTTGGTGGCTCACTGCTGTGCTTGCCCAGCTGTCAGATCCTGTCCATGCAGTGCCACGGAGGCTGTGCACTGTGAGTTACCATGTGCTGCTCTAGGTGTCGTGGAAGCTGCTTTGGTTTCGTGCTGTCAGGAGTTCCCAGCTGGCATTTCAGGGGAAGCAGCTCCCACGTGAGGATGGGCAGGCAGAAATTACAAAGCAAAGAGGTCCCTAGAGACAACTTAGAGGGAGGATGGGGATTGCTCAGTGTCTGGCTTTCCCTGGGTGTTCCCACTGCCCTCTGTGACGTACAGGGCTGTGATGGAAGTAAAGCCAGGGCTGCTGGAGTGTGTGTGGGGGTGAGCTCCTTGTGGAAGGGCTTTGTGTTTGGGCAGCACCTCACACAGTCGGCTTTAGTCTCAGGTGCGAGGTAATTATTCATGTTTTTTCTGCGCTTCCCAAAAATTCTCTTGCAACACGCTTCGAGCTGTTCTTTGTTTATATAAATGTTTGTCTCTGATAGCATTCAGAAGGCTTCATGAATTTATGATGTGCTCCAGATTCAAGCACACTTTTTCCCTTTTCTCTTCTTCCTTCTTTTTTCCCTCCAAAACCACTCTTTCCTCCCAAATTTTGGTGATGAAATGGCAGGAGGAATGCATATTTCAGCTGACTACTGAGAGGCAATGTAAACACCATCTTTCATGGAAAATCAGTTTGTTCAAGTTCAAAAGCAGCCCAGCCTCTCCACTTGATCAATTTCCCTGTCATAGGAGATGATTTTAAAAGTGGTGATTATGTCCTATCTTGTCTCTTGCAACTTCAGGCAAGGAGAGAAAATGAAGTGTAGCATTTGATTCTAACTCTGTTTTTTTCCTGATATTTTTTTGGTGATGGTGGTAGTCAGAGAGCAAGCAAAGGGGTGCCCTGAGGGGTGAGGGATACCAGGAACAGAGGAGTTTCCACGAGGCTGCTGTCTGCTGAGTAAACTAATTGGAAACTGCATGTAAACCAGCTCTGCTCATCTCACCGTGCCTGCACCAGCTGGCCCTCAGGAGCTGCTCTGCCCCATCCCTTCCCCTGCAGTGGCAGGAAATGGGCTTTTAGTGACAAAGCTGCTAAATCCTGGGGAGAGGGTGCTTGGTGCTCGGTGGCTGCATGGCCACGTCCTCCTGCCTCGGGATGGTGCTGCCATCTGCTCAAAGGCTGTGCAAAGCCCACAGGTCTGGTTATGGGCAGGGGGTGGTGTGAAACCACCCGTGTTGGGCAGCTCTAGCTCGGCATTGGTGATGGAAGGAGATGATGGAAAAAACTCCACTGATGCCATTCAAACTGGGGCTGAATGGAGAAGCAGGGACCAAATCCTCATTGTGGGCAAGCCCAGGGGCTCAGCAGGCTCCAGAAAGGTGTTTGCAGCCCATGGGATGTGTGGGAGGTGATGCCTCTGGCCAAGCAGCTGCCCCTGTGCTGAGCCCATTTATCCACACACACAATGTTGGGGAGCCCTGGGGGGAATCAGCCTGAGGAGAAAAAGCATTTCTGCCAGAGAGGGGAGCAATGTCATCCTCATTACCCCAGAAATAAAATCCTTTCGAAGGATTGAGAGGTGCACGTATCTTTGGGTTTTTTTGTTTAGCTTGTATGGAAACATTTCAAAAACAGATGGCAGAGCAGAGATTTATTTCCCTTTAAGTGCAGAGGGCTGGTGCACAGGACCTTATCTGCTTGTGGGCCCTGTAATAAACCTGCCAGCAGGTGATTTAAATCCAGTTTTTCTGATTGGGAGAGTACTGAAAGGAACAGGGTTTATGTTACTTAGGAATTTTATGGCCAATGTTAGACTTTTAAGATGCAGGAATGATCAGGGCATGGCTCTGTAGCACCAGAGACGTTCATTTCTTTAATAAAGGCTCTTCCCTGAGTCAGAAAAATGAACCATTTTCTATTATTTAGCAGCTGAGCTGCCATTGCTGTTTGCATGAGTGACAGACACAGCTACTTAAGATCTCAGTTTAGGAGTTGTTGTCAATTAGCCACAGCTTTTGCTTAGCAGCAAGACTCTTGCCACAATGGGGAAGGAGGGTTGTCTAATGGATGCTGCAGCTCTTGAAACAAACATTTGTGCTGCAGCTTCAAAAAAGGATGAAATTCATACCAAAAATAAGACAGAGCCCCTGTGCCCTAAAAGGGAGCCCTTGAGCAGATGGAGCAGGTTTCTATGCAATAAGCAGTAATTAGAAACTCAGCAAAGAGCTGGTAGCTGCTGACTGCTCTTGGTACCCAGATTTCTGGTTGAAAAAGGAGAAATCCAAGATGAGTTTTGGAAGGAGCTGGTCTGGACGTGTGTGTGGGGCGAGACCCTGGCCAGATTGAGCACCTGGTGTGGTGACAGACGACAGCCATGGGCCCCCAGTGCCTCCGTGCCTGAGTCTGTGGGGCCACAGCAGCCTGAAATGTCCCTGGGGCACCCTGGGTGGGGGTAGCAGAGGCTGACAGCACAAGGTCTGATTGTCTTTCACTGAGTGCAGAGAGAACACAACACACACACAGTAGAGCAGGCTTTTAAAAGGTTGCACCAGAGGCACCCTGAGAGGGTGCTAAGAGCTTTCTAGAAGCAGCAGAGCCCTTTCAGGGCAAGCCCAAAGGCCAATGTGCCTCAGCCTCTCCAATTCATGGGAGTTAGAGCTGGAAAAGTTGGCAAATAATAAACTGCCTTTCCCATCTCTGGAGGTTGGGTACAGCCTGTTCCTGAGCAGGGCTGGTTTTCAGCCACCAGGACTTCTGCTGCTTCCCTTGGCAGAGCTCTGCAGCCCAGCAGACCTCTCTGTGTTCCTCCTACGCTTCTCCTTCTCTGCTTCATTCCATCCTTTATGGCATCACCTGAGCTCCCAACCCTCCATCCCACCACCCATCCAAAGCCAAGCCCAGGCAAATCCATTCAATGGGGACAAATGGTTAAACAGGGAGTGGGAAATACTCGAGAAAAGGAGCTGGGTCTGGCATGTAAATACCCAGCATGTAAATACCCAGCATGTAAATGCATCTGCAGCTGGAGGTTATTTGGAGAAGAGAGGGCAAGGGCTTGAAAGACACGTGGTGATGAGCCATAGATTCTGCTCTGAGAACACTCAGAAGGCAGCTCCAGTGGCACTATCTAATTCATCTCCCACTAAGACATTCTGCTCCAAGGTGTTTGAAAATAATGGAGTAGCTTAGATACTAACATTATTAAATCCTCATCTCTGACAGCTATGAGAATTAATATACAAAGGTTTCTTCCACTTTTTTTTTAATGCAGCACAGTTACTCATTTCAGGTCCTTTGCTAAGGAGTAGCCCACTGAAAGTTATTAGCATGAATATTGGTGCAAAAAGGCTCAAGTCCATGAAAGAGGAGAAACAAGAGATAAACAGAAGATAGCATGAATTTTATTGCAGTTGAGACATTTTTTTTTCCTTTCAAATATGAATCATTTGTCATTCTTTCACCTGTAGATCTCAAAGGGCTTGAGAGAAAAATGTGGGTACCATTGAAGCCATTGTCTGTCCTCTGCATCATCCCCATGAGGTGCCCTGGGGCAGGAGCCCAAAGCCAGTGCTGAGGCTTTCTCTAAGGGCTCTCTGTCTGCCCCAGCACTGGCATTACTTGGTTCTTCTGCTGTGTTTGATTTGCACCAGCCCATTGCAATTTTTATGGGAAGTCATAAGCAGAAATGAAGAGATGGAATTGTTGTTCTTTACTGCTGATATCAAAGACAGTCCTACAGAGCAGAGCCCAGATGGTGGTGCCCATCTCATCACCTCCTTGGTGGGATGGAGCTGGACAGGCCATGAGGATTGGGGTATTTCCACTGGACTGTTCTCCAGATATGCCCTTTTAAACCCCAATGTCCATGTTGTGCACCTTATTTCACTTATTACAGTGTCATAATGAGATTACTGGAGTCTGCTGTAAGCCCTGAGGGACAAGTGTCATCTCCTGGCTACAGCTCCAGCTGTGTCTTCTTGAAGTGTCCTGCTCATCCAGAGTTAAAGCATTTCCCTCCCTTTCTAGGGAGCCCAACACATTAAATGTGTGAGAAGGCTTTATTGCATTTAACCACATGGGGAAAGCCAAAGGGCAGTCGTTGTTTTGGTTGCCAATGTTTTGGTTCCTGCACCAACCAGCAAACTCTCAGATGGTTTCCAAGCTGCCCTGGGCCCTCTGTCCCCTCCTCAAAGGGCTGAGAGCTGGAGCAGCCCCAGCTCTAACTCATATCTGTCAAAATCCTCATCCCTTAGGTGTGTGGAATCTGGGAATGGTCGTGGCAGACTCCAGTCTGTGGGACTTCATCATCTGAGTTATTATCTCCAAAATGCAGTTCTCTCCCTCAGTGGCAGTCTCCTATTGAAAGCACTCTCTTTCAGCAGGGCACTTGCATTTATTTACTGTGCAGCTTCTCCCATTAGTATAATCATTACTCCTTGGACTGGGTTTGAATTCAGAGCATCCCACTGTGGTACTTAAAGAATTAATTACAGTGATGAAAGAATTCCTCTAAAGACTTCTATGAATTGGTCTGGTTGAAGTGTTTTAGCTTTGCTTCAATTGGTGCAGCTCTTGTCAAAGGATGGTGAGAAAATGCATGGGTCAGTGATTCAGATGAGGCAAATTACGTTAGAAAAATTGATTTGATTTAGAAAGTGAGCTTTCAGATCACAGGGAATTGCCTGCTTCTTTCTCTGCCGTGCTGATTCTCCCTGAAGATGAGCAGAGGCAGATAATTCAGGGTTAAAGTAAGTGGCTCTTGTAAAAGGTTTGTCAGAGAGTGAGGAGAGATGGGCTGACACACATCTTTAGATAAACCATTATTGACCCATATATTGCTATCCGTGCATCAGCTGGAGTTACAGACGGATGGGAATGCTTATAAACACTCTCAGGCAGTTCATGTGGCTCGCTAAAGAATTGAATCCTTGTTTTTAGCTTTGGCTTTTCTTTTTCTCTCCCCAGGAATGGTTTTCCCATGGAGCATACCTTCAGAGCTGGCACCAGTCTGGGAACGTGTGCTGTGTGGCTGCCTCAGCCAGCTCTGCGTTGCCTGGCTCTGTGCTTAGTCATTCCTGGGGCTGGCAGTTTGCTTTTCCCGAGCTTTTTCACTTCCTCAGATCAAGCTGAGCGTTTCCTCCTTCTGTCCCTTGTCTTCATCTTAAAGGGGCTGCAGTCCCTGGGCTGCACTGGGGTGATGCCCAGTGGCTCAGGCAGTGTCCCCTTGGGGGATTGCTCCTAAAAAGCACCTTCTGAATGAGCAGTTCCTTCCCTGCACGCTCAGGGGTTTCTTCTGAGCTCTCCTGCTGGCCAGCCCCTGGCAGTGGTGGGCTGTGAGTGCAGAAGCTGCTGCCCAGGGACCCATGTTGCTCCCACCATTCCTGAGTGGCTCTGAGCAGGCTCTCTGTGCTTGTCAGAGAAGCAGGGATGGAGCCTGGCAGCGTTTCAGTTTGCACTTTGTAAAATTTGTCTTTAAAAAAAAAAAAAAAGTTAAGGAGATGACTTTTGCCTAGCAGTGCTTTTTTGTTTCTTTCTCACCTTGCAGAACCCTCTACATTGCAGATTGTTTGCTGGAATGCTGAGAGACCTCATTTTTGGTCTGTCTAGCACTGGTGGTATTTGTCTCCATAGCTTCAGCAGCAGCAGCAGCTTCCTTGGCATGGAAGTGCAGGAGTGGGCTCGGCTGTGCCTGTGCCATTCCCCCTCCCCAGGGTGGGCACGAGAGGGGCGCAGAGCCCCGGTGGTACCCACGCAGCGGGGTCCTTTTGGCTGGCAAAGGGTTGTGTGCACCTTCCTGTGCTTGCAGAGAGCCTTTTCCATAGCCCAGCCTCAGGCAGGGAAGCGAGATGACAAGTGCAAGGAGAGAAATGATGCTGGGGAGAGCTGGAACGGAGCCTCCCGCCAGCAACTGAATTCAAGGCTGCAAAAAGAAGTTGCAAAAGTAGCAATCCATCTGTCCACTTAGTGGGAGAAGCCTAAGATCATTTCACAGTAATCAGCCCCCTGGTGTTCAAAAAAAAACCCAACCAAAAATACTGCAGGTTTTTGCTTTACTGTGGCAAATTCTAAAGCAAATTAATGTTCTCAGAGGCTGTGAGGCTTCCCCCCCATCTCTTTTTGACAAGTAGGGGTTGTATCAAGTTAAAAATAATATAAGAAACAATAGACTGTCTTTGTTTCTTGAGATAACCATATTTCTGCCATACATTTCAGAGATTTTCTGTCCTCACTGAAACTCTGTGGTTAATTACCAGCAGAGCTATTGGCAAGTGGCTGTTTTTGTGCAGGGTCAGTTGGGTGGTGAGCAGGGTCATCATCACTTGGCATGTTCCCAAGGTGATCCATCGTGCAGATGCACTGCCATGCTACAGCTCCTTGGCTCTGTCAGCATCTCCAATAAAAGCCACAATATTCAGGCATTTTAATTTGGTTGTAAAAACTTGCTCCAGGCACTACAAAGTTCAGGAGTGTTGGTTTATTTATTTATTGTAATCACATTTAATTCTTCCTTTTCCCTTAACTGTGAGGGCATAGAGGAAACAGGCTCCAAAGATGCCTCCTGGTTCTTGCTTATGTGAATTGAGAAGCACTGAGTTGGAGGAAGAGCACTGATTTCTGCCTCTGTGTGTGGAGACATTCATTCAGATTAAAGGAGGGGTTTGAACATGCCAAACTTGAAGGTGACCATAAGGAACCCTCCTTGCAAAACACTCCTGGAGAAAGATGCTCAGGGTGGGCGTTTCCTCATGCCAGGTGTGGGTGGCACACCCCTGGAAGGATGTCCCTGCTGTCCCCAAAGGCTGCAGCCCCCTTTGGTTTTGGGGGTGGCTGGGGCTGTGGGGAGCAGAGCTGGACCTGGGCACACGAGTGAGGCACAGCAGGAGCCAGAGCTGCCGAAATGCAGCAGCTGCTTTGCTGCTGCACAACAATTTGTAATTAAAACGCAACTTGCCATCCTGATTAGGTTAAGCATTTAAATTCATTTGCAACTTTTTTCCCCCCTGTATTGTGTGTGTAATTAGCAGCATATGACGCTTACATTAGCTGAGTTAAAAGTTATAATGATTAATTTGCACATCAAAGCCTCCCCGTGAATCAACTGGTGCAGTGCCCCGGAGAGGGCTCCAGTGCCCACATGAGCACATCCCTGTGCCCACATGAGCACATCCCTGCCTGCTCCAGGGGCACCACGGAGGCTCCAGGAGCTGGGTCCTGGTCTTTGAGTCCTTCTGCAAGGCAGCAGTGTCCCTGTGCCCCGGGTCTCTCTGTAGATGACAGTGTCACCAGGATGTGGCCATGCCTTTCCTGCCTCTCAGCTGGGCTGGTGCAGCCTGAAGCACCTGACTGACCCTGCACATGGGGGCACCTCAAAGACAGCCTGTGAAATTGCTGGTGGTTCCAGTGGCTTTGTGGATATAAGCATTGCTCTGAAGTGTTTTGGCCAAATTCTGGTTGTTTTTACCCAGGTTAATCTTTGATTATGAGTTTTGCCCGAAGGTTTTGTAAGTCAGATTGGAGCTCTAACTAGTAAAGAACCTTGTTCAAGCAAGCCAAAACCAACAAGAAAACTACTCTAAGCTAATTATAAAGAATGTCTTCTTTCTTTCTTATCTAGTCATAATATTGTCTTTCTTTCCACCTTCTGCTGAGCTGTGAAAATATTCTGCAAAATGATATTTTTGAGTAGATGGAAAAGTACACCCCTGTCAACAATATTTTTCTATTGTTCATCAGAGACAGGCTTCATAACAGAAGAGATCCGTGCTGGAAAAGTACATCAGCTGCAAACAGTTTATTCAAAGTCAGCTCAAATAGCAGGGAAGGTTTTTGAGTTCCTACTCCAGCTGAAGTTGAAATGCAGAATGCAGCTTCTAATATTTCAGAGACACGAATGGTGCAGGTCATAATAATGTATTGCCATTTTCACAAAAGACAGGTTTTCTGTTAAAGCTTCCAGTGGAAAAAAGGTCTGGAGGAGTTTCAATATTTACCTACTGTTTGAGCTCCTGTATGAGGGTGCCATCTCCTTCCCTAGGGCACTGTGGGGGAGTGGAAAATGAGTTCCCACCTTTTTTGGTTCATGTACCTGTCTGTGTGTCCGTGCACATGGGAGCACTGACGTTAAGCTGGTGGGGTGTTAAATGTTTCACTTTTCCAACCATCAATTTCAATTGAATTTCATAAGCCATTAAAGTTCTCTGCTGCTTTCTTTGCTCTTCCAGTCATTTGAGCTCCAGCCATTTAGCTGAGGGTCCTGAGGCATGATTGCTCTGTGGAGCAGCAAAAGTAAATTGGTTCCTGATGTAAAATCTTTATATATATATATATATATGTATTTTTTTTCTTTTTTGATCTCTCCAAGTCACTGTGAGTGGTGTTACAGTGTTGGGCTGATGATGAGGATCTTCAAGCTTGGCTTTTTCTGGTCCAGTTCTGGATCCCCCACACAGCATCTTTTAAAAAGCTTTTGTGCCTGGCTTGAATGGCAAAAACATAGAGCTAGAGTTGGGGTTTTTTGTGTTGTTGTTTATATATTTATCTGTAGAATCATGGTGCAAAGATTGGACTGGGGTTTTGGGTTTTCTCCCTGTAGAAATGTTTATGAGGATGAGAGTTATTTGGATCAAAAGAGATCTTTTGGCAGTCCTCTGACTTTGATTCAGTACTGGCAGTGCAACAAATAATGAAAAAAGCAATCATTTCCCCTTCTCCCACTTTTATCCTCAGGATAAATGAATGGTTAAGATCTCTGTGCTCAAAAATAATTGCTCGTGGCTCTTACAGAAAAAATGAAAATCCATAACACTCACCCTTTAAATGGATTATTTGATCTTTCCTATTGGTTTGTGTTTTGCACTGCTGAGTGTCTTTGCTCCCAGTCTGAGGCTAAACTGGACAAAGTTGATGTGCAGGCTTTGCAGATTGATTTTTGGGGAAGGAAAACTGGATAAGGAATTTTACTGCTTTTGAAAGCAGTGCCCATGGTGGGAGTTGAGCAGTGGGGATCAAGCAGGCCCTTGCTGTCAAGGCCCACTCTGGTAGAACTGTTTTGCACAGCATAAAGTTAAAGAATTTGACAGAATACAGAATGAATGGGGAAAAAAGAGTAACTTTAACTTGCCATGTGATTTTAAAGTAGCTCAAACATCAATAAATCAGAGTGTGTGTGAGTGATGGCTGGGACCTGCTGGGCAGTTCTCAGCGTGCTCCTCCTGCAGCTGCAGGGGTTGATGAACAGATGGAGGTGTCCACCAGTGCTCTGCCAGCCTTTCTCTCCTTCCTTTCTCTCCCTGCTTCCATGGCAGTGGATGTGAGGATGAGCTGCCATATTTTACATCTTCCCTCCCCAAGCAGCCAAATGGTGCTGAGTGCCCAAGCTGGCTGCCCATCCCCAGGGCTGTGCACTGCACCTTCCTGGGGCTTTAACCTCCCATCTTTCCAGCAAAGCCAGGCATAAAAGATTAGGCTGGGCCTGTATTCTTTGTCTGGGGATAACTGCAGCAGTTCCTCTTTTTGTTTTTAAATCCTGCTAATTGGTGCTCTCAGCCTCAGCTCCAGCTTAATGAAGGCTGCTGTCTGGGAATCATCACAAACAGTTATGGAAATGCATTTAAATGCTTAAATCTGTTGTACTTTTCTCTTTATGGGCTTATTCCTTCAAAAAGCATAACTGTGCCCAGGGTCCCTCCCTGCCCAGGATGATTTCTCTCCGTGAGCCCTGTGCTGGGGCTCTGGCACCTCTGCAGCACAGAGGGTCCCCAGGAGGGAGCCCCTGTGCTGAGGGAGCAGCATTTTCAGTCTGTCTGCTCCAGATGGGGCCTTGGGATGCTGGGCATGAGAACTGAGAGAGCATCCAGCTTCCCTCCTGCCCGGGGAGGAGGAGAGCACCCTGCTCCTCTGACCTCCCCAAAAATCATTGGCTCGACCCAGTTAAACGAACAGAGCTGCTGTGGCTGCACTGCTTGTGTCCCTCTGTCTGGCAGCCTGCACACGTCTGTCCCTCTGCTCCTTGTGGTGAGAACCCTGCAGCTGCAGAGGGGCAGAGGAGGTTTAAGCCAAAAGCAAAGGGAAAGGTCACGGTGGGTTTTCCCACCATGGCTGTGATTGTAGGCACTCATTCTCCAGCTCTGAGAGGTCTGAGCCCGCTGCTCCTGGGAGGGATTTGCACAAGGGTTTGTGGTTTCTCCAGAGGCAGGGGAGCAGCATGCAGTAAAACAAGGGGTTGTGTTTAGAGAACAACGTGGGGTATTGTTCATTTGTGCTCTGGTTAGGGGGACATGCAAGTGGTCTAATTCCTGTATTTTAAGAGCAACCTTCAGCCCCCATGTGATGGACAGGGAAAATGAGAAGAGACTGCTACAAGCCAAAAGCAGCAAAGCCATGAAGCAGAGCCTGAGACAGCTTTAAAGCTATGAACATAATTACCCGAGGAGTCTGCCAAGGAACCAGATGCTGTAAATGAAAGAATAACTTCCATGGCTTGGCATCTGTCTGCGATCCAGGGAGAGGAGGAGAAGCAGGGAACTGCATGCAGGGCTGGGAAATGGTTGCTCCAGTTGCAAAATGAGTACCTTCAAAATATTTAGTGTATACTGGCATTTTTGTATGGAGGAGAGTGAACCTGTTGGAAAGAAGAGAAGACAGGTCAATGTGCTTGTCCTGTGGGCAGTTTGACAGTATTCTGCAGTCCTGGTGTCAGTGATATGTGGTTGGTTGGCTTCTGGGAAGATCTGGGTGCTGTGGCAGCTTAAGCAGGTGATGATAAATGAGGAAGATGTGACTGGGCTGAATTCTGAACCTTTTGGGACCCATTTGTGCCCAGAACCCTACAGAGCACTCTGTTTTCTAGGCATGGATGAGCTCAGTTGATATTAAGTGGCTGCATGTGACCTGTTTGAGGTCAGGTCACTCTTGGCAGTGCTCTAGTTTCAAAAGCCAAACTAGGAAGTTCCTGCTATTTCTCTCCCCAATTTATTTTTACAATTACTGTTAAAATAATTGCAGTCCTAGCAAAGGTAAACAGCTGGGTTCGACATAATCAGTACATAAACAATATCCATCATTTACATGGTATAAAACCTCTGCCACACAACACGTTCCTGAGGCTGCATCTTAGGGGAAAAATAGAAAACCTTTATGGAAAAGGGAGCAGAAAATCAGCTGGGGTCCTCATGGATTGAGTACATGTGGATATCAGCAGCAGTGCAGTCTCCTTTCCACTTGTGCTGGAGCCAAACACCCCAGAAAAAGGGGGTGATGACAGAGCTGCACATGGGGCATCTTCAGAGCCAAGTGAGTGGTGCTTCCTGGGGTGCAGAAACAGAACTTGCCTCTCCCAGCTGGGAAATAAAGGCAGGGAGCAGTGCTTAGAGGTTATAGGGGAAGTTCTTGTGATTTCAGCCCAGGACAGCAGTGTTTTTCAAACCAGGAAGAGGAACAAGAGCTTTGCTCGTGGGTTAGAGATTTTTTTACTGTTTCAATAACCTTATTTTTTACCCTTATTTGGCTCTAATCAGTAGAAAATATGTTCAACATGCACCTTGGGTGCCCAGGATGGGATGGGTATGGGACATCACCAGCATCCCAAGGAGCCTGGCAGGGAGCAGGGAGGAAACTGGGGGTGAACTCAGCTGCTGCCTCTGCACACTTAAAAGCTGCTGTATGGGCATCCTTGTTTGTAAGCAGCTGTGGTTATTTTGCCTCAAAATAACAAACCCTTTTTGCAAGTAGGAGTTTGGGGCAGGCCTGTGTATTGCTGCAGCTTGGGGACACAGTCATGTGCAAGTCAGAGAGCCACATCATGTTGAGTGCTGAATGACTCTGCTTATTAATATAATAAACCAGAGGAACACTGTCATGGCAGTCTCTGCAGCAAGAATCCAGGGGTTATTTTAACCAAAGCACATTAAATCTTCCTGTCTCCTGAAAATTGCACCCTGGAGGTATGGACGGGAGGGTAGGAGGGGTAGGAACATTTAAAAAGGGTTTGCAGGAGTTTTTATGCATATCCTGGTCTCCAGAACAGTGCTGTGTTGTCTGGGGTTTTATATCTTCCCATCACTGTAGTTAAGTTCCTCAGACGTAGAAGGAAAACATTCTCTCTTTTATTTTCTTCTCCCTTCATTCTCGATTTTCAACATGAAATTTTCTGTGCTGTAGCACTGGTACAAGACCTTTTCTTCAGATGTGCTCTATGGAAACATGCTGTCATCCTCTCTGAAAGCTGTGAAGTGTGTGCATGTATATTCTGTACACTCAGGCACACACTATGCAGAGATACATGTGTGTATGCATAGGGTTTCCCCACTCTCTCTCAGATAAAATAGGCTTTTCTCATATCTTTAACAAAATCTGGGTGTTGTTAGCTGATGGAAGATACAATTCTTACCAGGGTACCCTGATGGGCTCACAGCTGTATCTGCTGGGGTTGATTCAAGGGCAAGGACACTCCTCCCTTGCACCCTGACTGGCATTTTGGTCCCTGGGTGCATGGGTAGGGTCACCAGACCCTTGGAGGAGACCTGCTGTGGGTTAGTTAATGGCCACAGCCCAGCTGCCTCTGTGGGAGCCCACAGAGAGGCTTCTGAGGCTTCAGATGGCCCCAGGATCAGGGCTGCCTGCTGAGATCAGCACCTTCCAGGAGGCTCCGTCCCCACAGGGAGGGAGGTTCAAACAAAAAGGCAAGAGAGAGCAAGGTGAGGGGCGTCCCTGCTGATCCCCCTGAGGTATTTTGTGCTCTCTGTCCTCCAAATGCAGAGCACACTGGGCTGGGCCTTGTGGCTGTGCTTGGGAGAGGAGCTGGAGCAGCCCAGAGCAGAGGATGTGACTCCCCTTTGCCACCCTCTGGTGAAAAATGTGCCCACATCTCCCTGGGTTTCCTGTGTGCTGGCTCGACACACAAGCAGCTTTCCCTTCTCTTTTTCTAATCATGCAGAGGGCTCAACACACTGTCTGAAATAGCTTTTTTGCCTCAACAGGGAGGTTCCTTGAGGCAGTAATTGACTCTTTCTTTCAAGCAATGGCATTTTACCTGGGAAAGCAGCCAGTTGGTATTTTCAGCATAGCAGAATTCTGCCTTGCTTTGAGAGGAGCTGGTTCCAGATCTTCCTTGGGGTTTTTTTTCCCCCCTTAGGATGATGTCATTTTACTTTGTGCACTCTCTATCATGCTGTACAGTCTCTCCAGCTCCTTGGGAAACACTTCCATTAGACAGGCACTTAATTTTATAGGAACAGCACCTGCAGGACCAACAGGTGAATAATCTGGAGCCCTCAGCTGCATCATGGGCAGCTGAAATGTTCAGTGACCCTGAAAGGAAGGCTGAATTGGTAGTGATGGTTTTTTCCTTGAAGAATCATAGGATGAAATGTGTGATAACACAATTGAAAGTGAAGAAGATGCTGGATATGGGCAAGAAAACTGAAGAGACCAGGAGAGAAAGATTTCCAAAGCAGAAACAAACTGTTCTTCATTCTTAGTTTTCATGCCAATTTAATGTATTCATGAAAATTGCCTCAATTTAACTTCAGGGGAGAAAAAAAGCTACAGGGTTGCTGTAGCTAAAAGGCTGCATCCTGTTTTAGTAAGTTTGCTATACTTTAGATTCTTATCTAGAGGGGCTTTTTTTATGGTACTTTCTACCAGCAGTTCTCCACACCTGTTTATTTTTAAAAAGCACTCTGCAAGCTGCAGGAAAAGGATGCTAAGCACAGTTATCCCTGTTCTGCAGGTAGAGGGAACTGGCAGAGATGTGCAGTAACTTTGGTCTCTGCCAGAGCCAGGAAAACAGATGAGCCTTTAGCTCCTGAATCCTGCACAGCACCACACAGCCCTGCCTGGGAGTCATCCTGCAGTGTGTGACTGGGGCAGGAGGTGCTGGGCTGAGCTGGTTCATCCTGCTCAACTCAGCCTTGCTTTATGTTCCTGTCCTGGAGTTCCCCTGTGTGATAAGAATGAAAGCAGTGGTGAATATTTTGGATTATGTACTCCTTGTATAGCAGAGGATGAAACCTGGATAGGCTTGGCTGCTTGTCTGGCCTCTCTTACCAGTTAGGTAATCTGGGGCTGAATCTTGCCCCTGCTCTTGGCATTGGTTTCCCCCCCCAGTGTTTTCCCTCCTCTTCCTTTCTGCATTGTTCGTGTGCCCACACTCAGGTGGGGTTTAAGAAGCACTCCCTGGCTTTGCATGGTGGAACTGGCAGGTTCTGCTCAGCTCATCAAGGTACATAGAAAGGCACTGTGAGCCTGCCATGCTGCTGCTCTTGGTGCTTCCTCTGCAGGGTCTGTGCAGCCACCAGCAAAGCAGAGCTGGGCACTGCCCTCTCTCCAGCACAGCCTTGGGCCCACGGGGATGGGACATTGCTGGCATCTGGAGTGAGAGACAGCAGCACCTGTGCCCATCCACCCCAGCAGCTACAGAAGGTGACCACAGAGGCACAAGCCTGATTTGTTTTCTGGAGGTTTTGATGCATGAAATGCAGGGACAGTGTTTCCCTCCTGGTACCTGCAAGCACACGATGCTCTGCAATAAATTAGCAATGCTGCCCTGCCTTCTGCTTAGGAAAGGGCTTTAAGGTGATTTTTTTGTTTTTGTGCTGTGCCTCTTGTGACAAGCTGGAGACTGTAGTTTCTGGGTGTACTATATCCTCCTCAACATTTTAAAAAATACAAATCCTTAAGAAAAACAATAATGCACTTTCAAAATTTTGCAACTTCCTTTATGCAATGTGGCCTTGTTGGAGTGATCAAGGTACAGGCACAGATCCTGCAGTGTGCTTAGGCAGAGGCACCAAAGTTTGCAGAATATGGACTGTAGATTTTAAGGTCTTTCAGTCCAAAGTTAGATCTTTTTTTCTATCTTTGCAAATGTTTCTGATGCTGTATAAGTACAGTCTTTGAGGTTTACCAGCAGTTAACATTATCACACACTTCCACTTAAAGCAAAATCAGAGTGCCTCTTTTATATCTCTGAGAGAACTAAGAAAGCCTTCTTCACAGCATTGCAGACAAATGGAGATTGACAGTTATTAGTTGATGCTCTAACTGCTCTGACAGGCTTTGATGCAGAGGGGTTTTCAGTGACTGACTCTGAGCCATCCCTCGTGCCTGTTCCACTGAGGTGCTGAATCCACTGCTGACCATTTCTTTGGTCCCCACTGGGCCTCTCTGGCTCCTGGGCAGCGAAGGTGCTGATAACTGAGCAAAGTGGGCAAGTTGCCCAGCAGAAACCTCCTGTTTGCAGCAGATGCTGAAAAGGGGACAGAGGAGCTGTTTTTTTCCTTCATGGCCTTGTTTGGGGCTATTTGGAGGCAATACAGAAATGGCAGGATTATGTCATTCACATTGCAGGTCACTTCTAGCAATTATCAGCAGGAATTTAGCACCTAATCTGTGTCTAACAAATCAGAATTAAATCTTTAATTGAAGATTAAAGGACTTAATGTGAGAAGTAACTAAATATTACCCAACCTGTTCACCTGCTATTGCTTGGGTGTTCAGTGTCTCTCCTGTGCGAGGCAAGAGCTGCAGGTCTCAGCTCCCTTTATCCAAGTGTCAGCAGCATCTGTGTGGATGAGGCTTTGGGCAGCAAGGCTGCCCCATCTGCAAGCACAGCTCACAGCCCCCAGCCCTGCTCCAGAGCCCTGGCTGCCACTGCAGCCCTCAAACACGACACTGTTTGTTTGTCACGGCTGTCAGGGACTCTGTCAATCTCTGGTGCTGTTAATCCATCCCGAGTGGATGCTGAGCAAACCTTTCTGCTGGCTGGGAGAAATTTACTCTCTGCTGATACTTAGCAGCAAAAAGACAGGAAAAACAATTATTGATCACAAATGAGTGGGGCTGTGCCCAAGCCCTCTGAGTCCCAGGCTGCATTTTGGGTCTCTTTCTGGGCACAGTAAGCTTTGCATTGAAATCAGCCAACATCCCCCCTGCTTCCTGCGGTGCTCAGGAGGACTGGGAGTTAAATTTCCTTAACTCACACAGCAAAAGCAGAGCCCTTGTGTATTTTGCATGCCGCTATTGGTGCTGCTCCCCGTGGGCAGTGTTGGGATTGCTGTTGCAATGTCTCTGCCCCGGGAGCAGGGAGGGGCACACGGGGACATTGCTCAGCCATGTCCCCCTTTGTCCTCACGGCTCCCGATCCCGCAGCACCATCGATGCCATCGACCCGGGGAGATTGCAGCCATCTGGAGTTAAGCAGAAAATGGCACTGCCTGTTGCTGGTGACACAGGACTGCTCCTCCCGGGGAATTGATGCTCATGGCTATTGATTGGAAAGCACTTTGCATTGCACTGAATGTCACTCTAGTTAGTTCATAAATTTATGGATGCCATTCTGCATTTGCCACAAACTTTCCTGCTTTCTGTCATTTTTTTTTTCAGGAGAGTTTGAAAAAAAAATGGCAACGTGATCTGAACAAATGGAAATATGGGAGTAGGATCCTGGCTTTTAAATTTGCATTTATCCTGTGTCTTGAAGAGCAGTGTTCAGCTACCTCTGCTTTCTAATTTTGCCTTTTAACATGGTGTGAAGCCCAGGGAGACTCGTTAGATGTTGATATAATGATATTGGTAAAATATTGGTATTTGGAAATGATTGTCAGATAACTTTCATTTTCCATGCACAAGTGCACAGTAAACACACACATTTATCTAATACTTTGGAGACAGCTTTAGTCTTTCAGATATACACTGGGTAATTGAAAACAAATGTTAGCTTCTCTTTAATAGTGCTCCACACTAGTCACAGTGCGGTGTGACCGAGTTCTCATTTTAGTATTCTTCAGAGACACTTGAAGTATGCAGCTTCTTAAATCCGAGCTGACTTGGAGCTCTCTGTAAAATGCATTATTGCAGCTGTTGGAGGAGAGTCTGTCGTGTTTGCTCCTCCAGCTAATGCCTGACCTGTTTGAATTGGATGCCCTCCTTGCAGCCCACCAACATTCTGGTCCGAAATTTGGTAAAAACCTCAGCAGAGGCTCTTGTGTGGCCCTTCACAGCTCCTCTACGTGGCCACAGCGTGTGGCTGCCCCAGCAGGGTCTCTGTGGGCCACACTCCCACTGCTCCGTGCCTGTGTTGTGCAGGCAGCAGAGAGGAGCTGCCCTGCCCTGCAGGGAGCCAGGCTGGGGCTGCTGTGCCAGCACTGACCCTGCACACCACGTCCCCAGGGGGACCCTCAGCGGGTTTGCTTGGGGACAGAGCTCCAGAGGCAGCCTGGCCTGGCTCTGCAGTGAAGATCCACCCCTGGCTGTGGCTTTTCACAGGTAGCCAAAGACAGCAGAGCCTTTTGCTTGCCCTTGCATATTGGACTGGGGCTGGGGATGCTGAGGAGGAGCGTGGCACACGTGGGATGGATCCTGTCTGACAATTAGTCATCCTGAAGGGTGGCTTGCTTCTCTGCTCAGTCGCTGCAGGGAGTGGGCTGCTCCAGAGGCAATCTGTCCTGCTCTGACCTGGTGTCTGTGCTCAGGGCAGCAGGATCCCTGCTCCTGCTGGCTGGAGAGGGGCAGCCTGGCCTTGGTCTGGACAGGGATTTCCACCCCAGGGGTGCCCTCACCCAGCCCTGGAGCAGAGGAGAATCCTCCTCCCCTGCCATGTCAGCATGGGGATTTTCTCAGCTGGGAAGGGACCCTCAAACTCTGCTGAGTGGCCACCACAATCCTCTCCAAAGCACAACAGGTTTGTTCTTGGCAGAATAAACCACTGCTAAAGAATGGAACTAATGAAGAGATTTGAAGTGCATTTATCCTTTGAAAAGTGAGTCTAAATATAGTGCTGTGGAGTTCAATATCTCTCTTCAAGACATTTAGATCAAATGTACCTATTCTGAGACTTCTATTTTTTTTTTTTTTTTTTTTTTTTTTTGGTCTGTAAACCCAATGGCCTACCCTGGGAATTTAAATTCCAGTTGAGGTCCTTTGGACTCATGAATCACTTCCATTCACAAAGGCACTGTAGTGCACTTGGGACGTGGTAATTATGTTCATGTTCAGCAGGGCAAAGTAGAGCCCAGCTCACCTCCCTCCTATTGTAGCAGCTTTTGGTGCTGTCTTGGGAATAGTAGTAATAGTAGTAGTAGTAATAATAAGAATAATAAAAGGGCTGCCACGAAAGCCAGGGAATCTGACTCAATGCACACAGGCAAGAGAGGCTGGGGAAGCAGCAGCCCTTCCCAAGTGCTCCCCTGCCAAGTCTTTACAGCCCTCAGCCTTTTTTTGGATGAGCTGGGGCCATGATCAAGCAGTGGCTTCTTTTGTGAGACAGCTATATCCAGAAAGGCTGCTCTCATACACTGAATAAAAATGGAAATTCGTCCCCAAACATCCACATTCATTTGTAAAACAGTTAAGAAATGAAAACTGTCAACACCTGAGACTGAGAGCCCATCTGGCCCCCTGAAAGAGCTCAATTTTCCCTTTGCTGATCTGGGCCAGGTATATAAATGTGGTCGACAAAACAGCAGCAGAGGTGCCTGGGCTCATTTCTGTTTGCATCCATCCACTAGAGACTTCTTTTTTAAGGATTTGCCAGGCTCCTGAATTGTCATCTTATCATAAAAAAGGAAATAAATCCTCCTGTTTTCCCTGTGCTGCCATTCTCCCCAGATCTGTGCCAGAACTGGGAAGTTCTCTGCCTGTCATGGTGAAGTTTGGAAATCGACTTAACCCCTGCCTTGCCGTGCACCCTTCTGAAATGAAGTGCTGAAGATTTGTTCTGTTTGTTCATTAAGTAAAACTAGTAGAGAGAAGATCACATTCAAATGCATTATTTTCCAAGAGTGACATATGCTGTTGACTCACACAAATATGTCTCCTCTGGAGAGTCCCTCGTATGAGAAATCTCAGCGCTTCATCTTCAGCCCTTAATGAGAATTTTTCTTCTAGCAGAGCCATTAAAGACTCCGATCTTAATTCTCAAAAAGCCACAAAAGATGTCAAATTATACAAATCCAATATTTGATATGTTAATAACCAGAGAGGCTGCAAGAGAGGGGTTGAAAATATAACCTGAGGAGAGGCATTGCCTTCCTGGTGGTGTGCTTCCCCTGGCTGCTGTTTATTGCCACCGTGTTACCTTGGTAGCAGTTTCTGATGCATCCCTGGATAATAAGATGCACACACTAATATGACAAATGTGTGATGTGTCAGAGCACGTAGAGTGCATGCAGATGAAATTAGGTGTATTTCTTTTTTTCCTTTTTCCCTCTGGTATTCTCGAGGCTGTAAACTCCTTAGGAGTAATTTGCTGACTGGTGTTGTCACGAGGGTGGTGTTTCTGTAGCACTGCCAGGATTTACCTCTGAGGGCTGTGTTCTGCTTCAGGGTGCAGCAGTTGTGGTGTAGGAGCAGAAATGGCATTTTCCCGTTTATTTCAGTGGACAACTAGCAGCTATTGTGGCACGTGGAAATTGTATTTTTCTTCCTCTGTGTCAAGGAAAAAACCTCTCTGACGTGATGTGTGCTCAAGTCTTTGCTGTGCAGGGTGTGTGACTTGGAAATCCCAAGTTTTGGGGGTTTTTTTGCCAGTCTTTTAAAAGATGCTCTCAATTGCCACATCACATGGTTTTAATACTTTTTCAGCAAAAAAATCCACAAGTGTTTCCTTGCATCAATGTGTGGAGCCAGGCCTTGAACGGAGGGATGGGGGCTTGATCGGCTGGATTTATCTTGGTGGGTATGGGGACTAAACGAAGCTGAAAAGTTTAAATCCTCACCCAAATCAATTTTTCTTCCTGCTGAGATAGTTCCCCTCTCCTAGCAGAGGCAATTACCGTGTCAGCTGGGCAATTCAGAGCTGTCTCAGGTGCTGCTGCCAGGCCTGTTCCACTGGGGCTGGTTCAGAGCCACAGTGATGCTCTTGAAGGTCCCAGTTGTATTCCTAGGGCTGCACTAAGTTCAACAGCACAGCAATGGCAAAGGGCAGCACAAAACCCAAAAACCCATTGCCAGTATGGATGTAATTCCAGTTGGGTATTTATTTGTGCTCAGCAATGACACTCTGCCCCCCCTCTCCTCTGTACCCACCACGAGCCATTCCCTCCTGGCTTCCTGGATTTATTTTATATATCCTGGGTTATTCTGTGATGTCACTCACAGGGACAGTGTTAAATAAAGGAGTTGGTGCTTTTCCCACAGGCAGGATTTTCCATTCCCCAGCCTGATTTGGATTCCTCAGCTTGCACATGTCTCTGGTCTGCCACCTGTATATTTCTCATGTTGCCCAACTTATTCCCAGTGAGCAGGAGTTTGAGTCAAGGAAAAATGCAGAATTGTGTCTCTCCAGTGCAAATGAGCATTGGGTAGAGATTGCCTTCTGGGATTGGTTAGGGATTAGTGGCTGTATTGGGAGCTTTAAGAATTAGCTCCCTTTAAAAAAAATTATATAATAAAATTTGGATTTTCTGCTGGAAAATTTTATGGAAAGCAGAGAAAACAATAAATCTGCCAGGCTCTGCTCAGGGAAGTCTTCTTTCCCTGCACTCAAATATGGCAAAGTTCAGCTGCTGGCGTTTCTCAGAATGAGTGCTGGATCTTCAAAAGCTCGTGCAGCTCTGGGAGTCAGCTCAGTCCTGCAGGATGCTCATTTTCTTTGCTTTGCTACCAGAGGATCCTTGCAATGTCCTCATGGATGCTCAAATGCTCAGTGTCTCCAACCAGAATGGTTCAGGCTGGTATTTTTTGCTCCCATTGTGGGAAATGAGAGAATGCCCAAATTTTGGCTTTTAGGGGTCTGAGGGCACAACTGTGCTCTGGTGGATATTTAGGTGGAACCCAGCTGTTTTCTGTGGGTGGCAATGGATGGGAAATCTTTGGGCATTTGATTTCAAGATGCTTCAGTTTGCTGCTCTTGTGGAGTTATGAAATACTGTAGAAATGCTGACAAATTAATGACTTGGAAAACAAGCTTTCATAATGAAAATGTCAGAGTTTGGAGACCTGCTCGGTGGCTTGGGAGAGTCTTGTGGTTTTTTCCATTGGTTATGAAGGTGCTGGAATTTGGAGCTTTCCTCTGCAGTATTTTATAGCAATTTATAAACTTGGCATAACAAATCAGGTCAGTGCCTTTACTATCTGCTTGTGCAACGTGTAACTCCTTGGAACTGGAGGGCAACATTTAAAATTTGCACAGAAATTGGAATTTAGCTGTGAGGATTTGAGACACTTATTTTGCTTGGATTATGCTTCTGTTTATCAGCATCGGAAGGTATTTGAGAGACCTAAAAATTGAATTCTAGGTTTTGCATTAAAAAAAAATAAAATCTGTTAAGAATGAGTTTCTCTTTGGAGAAGTTGGATACTGAGTATAGATCTGACTCTCCTGTGTCTGCAGAAAGAGGATAAAGGATAAACCAAGCTTATTCTTAAAAGGCTCATAATAAAAAAAGAAATAAGAGTTAAAAAAAGTCTATTGGGCTGCTTTGAATCAACAACACTGAACTGAGAGCTTCAGAAACTTTTTAGAACAGGTTGTGCTTGTTTCTTTTTATCTCTGGAAAAACTAAAACTTAAAAAAGGAAAAAGTAGCCACTAATGAAAACACTGAGTCAACTGTTAACTAAAATTTTCAATTAAACCATTTAGAGAGGAGCCTGATGGAGCTGGCTTGAACAAGGATATTATTATTACATTGCTTTATAGCAATACCAATTTTTTGACCACAGAATCTGTTTTCAGGCATTAAATAGTGGGGAGAGCAAAGAAAGCGAAGATTCTGAATTTCATAAAGCTGATAAAAATACATTTATGGTATGATCTTTCTCTGCTGGTGAGAGAGTAAATGCTAATTTACTCTTGCTGTCCAAACTGAGCTGGAGTAACAGGCACACCTGTGGTGAATGTTATGACCTTTGTGTTGTGCTGCTGTGCTCCCTCCCAGAGCTGGTAGAGTTTTGTGGCTCAGCAAAGTGCTTTCCATTTACATAAAGACTTTTCAACTCCTCTCCTGAATATGTGATTCACTTTGGAGATGTGCAGTTGTCTAGCAGAGCAATGGCTGTTGCACTTAGTAATGTATTTTGAGATCTTTGAGACTGGAAGATGCTATCAAACTCTATGATGTCTGTTACTTTAATTTTATGTTCTGCTCTATACAGTCCTGGAGCCTAATATATCTTCTATTCTGCTAGAGGGAACTGGTTTCTTTTTAAGCTTTTGCAGGCTGTTTCTGTTGTGCAGCGGAATTCAAATCAGGGATTACTCTGTTCTATTCAGAAGAGAGAGAATCTTGTGTTAGGAGGGAAAGCTGGGCAAGGCTCAGTGGCAGTAAAACCTGAGGGAACCGTGCCCATGGCAGTTGGACACCTGCTGTAGGGTCCTGTGCATAGCTGGGACTCTCATTCTGCCTCCTAAAGAATGCAGATAATCTGGTGTTCCTTCTAAACAAAAAGGTTTCTCTCCAGCCCTCCTTCTCTGCCATTCCTGGGGAGCAAAGTGGTTCAAGCCTGGCTTGGCTTTGCCCTGAAGAATTAAGGGGTGGTTCTGTGCTCAGAGCCCTGTGCTGGTGCCAGCCTTGGGGGTGATGGATCCGTGCCTGAGCGCTGTGCATTGATGAATATTGATCTCAGAAAAATGATGAGGAACCCAGGACTGAGTGGTTTGTGTGTGTGGAATCAGCTGCAGTCTTATCTCAGTTAACTGATTATTGAAGCTTTGTCTGGCTTGCAAGGCAGAACAAACTCTTATTAGGTTTGGTCTTTAATGGCAGTGCTGTTACCTGAGGGCAGAACTGCAGTGTTACAGCCTCTGGATGTTTACTGGCTCCTCCCTTCCCTCCTGAATGCTGCTCAAGGTGACTGTCAAATCCACAGGCTTTCCTAATGAAATGTAGAAACTGTAAATCTGTCTTTTTTATTTTTTTCCCCCCCTCTCTGTTCTTTTTATCTCCCCGTAATTATTCCCCTTAGTATTGGCTGCATAATATTAAAGAATCTTTTCTTGTTGTGCAATTAGTTTCCAAAAGGCACATTCATCCTGGGCATCAGACTTGTGCTGGGGAGGCCAGCAAAGACCTTGGCACTGCTGCTGGGGGGGGTCTTTTTGTCTTTTTGAAGCCTTGGTGGTGAGGATGTGCCATGTACCCAGTCTGCCTCCCACCAAAAAAAACCCAAAAAAACAAAAAACCAACCAACCAAAAAAAAAAAAAAAAAACAAAAAAAAACAAACAAAAAAAAACCCACAAAAAAAAATTGGTGAAAATTTGTGCTCACATGGGATGAAGCAGCAGCATGGAAAAAACTAAGCTCCAATAACATATTTAAGCACCTAAACCCTGTTATGATCTTTAGCAAGCCTGTCTTGCTGAAGCCAAACTTCTAATATTTGACCAGAGTTGGACATGAGTCTGTTGATATCAAACTTGGGTGTTCAGCCCCAAAGCCAGTTCTCAGTGTTGCATCAGGGCGGGTGCTGGGTGTAAGGTTTGCTGTCCATTTGCTCCTTAAAAATTGGAATTTGTGGTCTGTGGAATTTGTACAAACCTTCCTGGGCCTCTGAATTATCTGGATTTAGTCTGGATGGACCGAAGACAGGAACAGCTGACTGAATTTAGATGGAGAGCAAGAGGGATGTGCTTGAGTAAGGAAATCAGAGCTGCTCTACCATTTTTAATAGGTTTAGAATGCTTGCAAGCTCTGGACTTTTTTGCCTTTGTTGAATATATCGTACCAGTTGTAAAGCAACCTAACCTTGTTTTAATAAATGCTGCTGAACTCTGCTGTACCTCCACAGGAACAGAAAGCTGGGGAAAACCACTTTATTTTTGCTTTCAGCAAGCCTGCCGACTGACTGAGTTGCTGTGGGTCTTCTTTTCCAAAGCTGCAGCAGTGATAGGTAGAAAAGTTCTTTTCAACTCTTCCTGTGGTCCATTCAGAAAAGCAAAGCTACTAATGTTGCTTTTTAAAGAGTTTTTGCACTGGTGCTCAGCCCTGACCTAAAGTTTGGGCTGTCAGCCATGGCAAAGAATATTTATTTAATAAGCCACCACCATCACGAACTCCCTCTGGACTTAAGGAAAAGATGTGCAGAATAGAAATTAAATGCAGCAGAAGTAAACAGAAGTTTAATAAGATTCTATAGGAATTCCTGTACAAACCTAAGGAGTTTAATAGAAAACGAGAGGTTATTTTTAATCATCCTCTGGAACTCTGCAGCACGTTTTAAATTAAATTAGGTAGGATGGATAGGAAAAAACCTAAGGAAAGATGACTAATTTCCTATTAACCTTTATTCAACTTTTTCATAAAATGAATTAAGTTAATGACTCATTTCTGTGTGTGTTGTCTTGGTGAAAGCTCATGTTTACAAAGTTTAAACTGTCTCCAATATTTCCGGTCAGTCCTGTCCTTCCACCCCTCATTTGGTTATTCCCTGTCCCAACGTGGTCACTCAATGGGAAGATGAATCTATTAAAACATGAGGCTGCAGGATACTAAACCCCATGCTCAACCTTTGATTTATTGTGGAACCATGAGGGTTTTTAGCTTTATTTCTTTATTCTGATTTGTGTGATTCTCCTGGGGAAGAGGAGATTCCTGAATTCCAGGTTCATCCTGACTGGTTTGAAATGGGTATCTAAAAGAACGACCTTGGTTCTGGCTGAAGAGTGGAGCCATATGGACCTTTTGACTTTTTTTCTCTTTTTTACCTTTTGTGGCCTTGTTGGATTTGATTTGCTGTGCTGCTTTAATAACTGTAAAACGCAGTAATTTAGGAAAACCTGAGAATGTCATCAACCTTTTGGACACTGATAATTTTTTGCTAGGCTGGGTAATGATTGCACTCACATGGGCCATTGGTCTCTTAAATGAAATTTCATCCTATCCTTTGAAAAAATGCTTTGACGTTTCCTTTAGTATGAGAGAAACCAAGCCCACAGATACCCCTTGAAAACAGCTTTATTAATTAATCCCACGTGGCTCATCAATATTGCTGGTGTCTCCATTAGTTACATGCAGAAATAAAGACAAATGGCTCTTGTTAATAGCCCCAGGAATGCATAAATCTTGCTTGTTTATGGAAGAAGGCAACACAAGGAGACATTATGTTACAAGGCTTTTTCGATTTATGGCCTCGCTGCCTATGCTGGCACAGATTTGGGTCAGAAGTGTGGGGATGGCTGCAGTGTCCTGGTTTTATTTGCATTACCCAGGGATATCTCCATTTCCCACTGCAGCTTGGGGGTGGGAGATGCCTCTGCCATGGGATGGGGCATGGGAGTCTCTCTGCTGGTTGTCCTTGTGCTGAGGGGAGTTTGGAGCCTCCATCCCCACAGCAGTGGGAAGGGACCCCTGTGCTGGCTGGGTGCTTCCCCTTCACGGTGGGTCTCAGCTTGATGCCCTGTAAAACATCAGACTGTTTCCACAGAAAAGCAGTTTTGGTAGAAAGGCATCTCATGCTCTGGGCTTCCCTCTTCTCCTCTTCCTCACGGTCTGTGCTTTCCTGCATCCTGCCCCCACCAAGTGCAGTTTATTTAACCTCACACAGGGTGTGTCTCATGCCACTGTAGGATCTTCTGGAGGTTTCCAGGCTCCTGCCTGGAGCAGGACAGTTGCCCACATGAGCAGTGGTTTTGCTGGACTGAGTGGGAAAGCCTCCTCCCCTGGGACTGGGATTCATCCCTCCCCTGGGGTCTGTTCCTGTGCTCTGAGGGAAAACCTTCCTGACCCCTAGATTAAGTCTTCCAAACTGTAACTCGGGCTGTCACTGCAGTTTTCCTGACAGATCCCCCTTTGGTATCCCTCCATCTGTTATTTATTGCACTCAGATTGAGCTGATTCTGCTCTCTCTGGTCCTTGCTGCCCTGTTACCACCTTTCCTCCTGCCTGCTGAGGCTCCCCAGTCCAACAGTGTCAACAGTACATAATTTCCTGAAAATATCTTGGGTTTTCAGCTGTCATAGCTCACACCTCTCTTTGCCCTTCCATTTTAGTCCTGCTCATCTTTTCTTGCTTGTCTTAGGAGAGCAGTGGTCCCTCTCTGGGGAGGAGCTGCCTGAGGGTGCTCACGATGGCTGTGTTCATCATCTCACCAGAAGGATGGATTTTTCTGAAAGGGTGCAGATGGGTACTTCTGAAAACACGTTTGATTGTCCGTCTAAGAAAATTTGGGTTTAATTTTTCTCCATGACTGAGCATTGCCTTATGGAGTCAGACCTCTGGAAATCCATCATTCACTGGGAGGGGATTGTGGCTGCTCGAATCATTGATCCTTCCCCAAACAGTGCAGGAAGGAATTTCCTCTTAATTTTGAAGTAGAGGAACAAGCACTTTGTGTGGCTTGTTTTAACAGTTGATGTAATTAATTCTGCTCTTTTAGCTGGGGTTTGCTATTTTTATCAGCCCTGGACTTGCATACTGCTGTAGTAACAGCTCTGGGGCAGACCTCCTGTTCCTCCCAGTCCCGAGTGTGAGGTACAGCTCTAATTATATTTACAGTTAATTCACAGTTCAGCGAGCGGAGCTTGGGGCCAGTTTCACAAGTGCTTCACTCTGTTATCAAACTGCTAATAAATGTGGGGAGCCGTTGTGGGAGAGCACAGGCAGCAAAATCCCAACAAGAGTGAGAATTTGAGTGTTATAAACCCCATGCTCCAGCAGCTGATGAAAAGCAGAGCCCCACAGAAGGAGCACACAGGATATCACAGAGCATCAATCACAAGGGTGGGATTTCACTGAAACATGATTTACTTGCTGTGTAGGCTTTGCTGCTCCCTTTTGAATGTTTAATGGTTGCTGAGGTGGAGGAGATCAGGAGCTACTCTTGTGTTTTAAGTTATTAGACAGCGATCAAGAGAGGTGTGATAAGTTCTGCGCAGTGAATTTGTGGCTTTGAATTTCAGCGGGCGCTTCCTCTCTGCGTGTCTCAATTCTCCAGTCCCTAAGCAGGATCGTGTTTGCAAGGTGAGGCTGCCATCCTCAGTCCTGCCTGGCTGCCCCCAAACCCGACTGAGGTGGCTCCTGCTGCCTTCTCTGTGCCCAGGGCACTCCAGCAGGCAGGGCCACCAGAGCCTGCTGCCATCCCACACTCACGGCTCCACATGGGCAGTGCTGGCACTAGCTGGGCTGGGCTGGGCAGCAGAGCCAGGGAATGCCACCAGGCCTCCCCCAAAGCTGTTTTGTTGAAGCATGTTTAGCCAGCTCCACAGCTGGAACTTCCCTGCCCAGGAAAGCCCTGTGCTCCCTTTGCCTCTGTGTCAGCTCCATCCCTGATTTGCTGTCCCCTGGGTTTCCCTGTGGTGACACAGGGGCTCTGGGAGGGGAACATCTCATGATTTCTCTCTTCTTTCCTGTAATTGCACCTGGGCATGGCAGCTCCCCACTTGGAACCTGATTTTGTGCAACTGTTTTCAAAGCAAACTGTAGGAGCAAGGAATAAGGGGAGAAGAGGAGGTTTGGATGGTGGAAAACTTCTGTGCACATCTGTCTTCCCTATTGACTTAGTCACCTTTTAATCCCATCTCTGAGGACTGAGGTTTCTTCCTTCTTGTGTCTCCCCAAAGCTCTTGGTGCATTTTTCCATTAGGTTTTCTATTTTCCAGACTCAACAGTTGGAGCTGATGGGATTTCAGACCAAGCAATGCCAGGGTTGGCCTGAGGAGCTTCCTCAGGGGGGTGCCTTTATTCTGAGTCCCTGCTGTTGAAGCTGGGGTTAAATGTGAACTTTCACAGCAAACACCACAGCTGAGTCAGGTCACCAAAGTGTTCATTTTGGTGTGGAAATATTTCCAGGCTAATTGAGAGTGCACCAGGAAGGAAGAAGGAGGCTGTGGTACAGCCTTTGGAAAAATAATGAATTATTGATTTGTCTGACTGGGATAGTTGATATATAACATGGCACTGTTTTGCCTTGCTTTCCTCCCAAGGATAGGCTGGGTATTGATTGGAAGATCATCTGTGTTTTCAAATGTCTTAGCCAGGCTGGAGGTGTTGAAGAGTTTTTCAGCGATTACAACAAAATGTCAAAGTTATTTTGTGCATTAAGTCCTCTCCCTCAACTAAAAATTCCCCCCTGCCTTGACACTGTGGTGTAGATGTCGATGTTTATATTTAACTTTATTTTTAGACTACTGGACCAGATCAGAGGGAGAAATTGGACATAGGTAGTGGGCACAAGCTGCCCATTAAGAGATATGGAAGTCGTGCAGCTTTTCTGCAGCAGAGCTATGCAGGAGGCTAAAGCCCTGTGGTAACTTATTTTCCCCCAAATCCACTCCTGGCTGCTTAGAGCGAGCATGTAATTTAGGTCAAATTGTGCAGTAAGTGAAGAAGAGCCCCCTCTGTCCCTGCTTTTTGCCTTCTCAGTTGAGTTTCATTTTTCTCCCAAGGCTGTTTGCCATTTCCTGGGAAGCTGAGGGTGCTGTGTCCATGTGCAGCAGGTCTGTGTGTCCTGTGGTGATGGGGTGGGGTTATCCACTATGCAGAACTGAACACCAGGCAGTTTTCCTGCATTTTGGGGTTATTTTTGTCTCTCACTAATATACCAGCTAACTTTGCTTGATAAAATAGCAAGATCTAGTGGCAGGGAGGCACAAACACTGAATTCACCTTATAAAAAATTGCTGCTCTGTGTTGATATTTCCATGCAGGTTGCCAGCTATGGCTTCCCTACGAGGTTTAATCCAATCTCTTGCAGTTATTTTGGGTTTGGATTGGGAGCAGGGTTTCAATGCCTTTGCATTGAAACATACAGAAGAAGGGTGGCTGCCCCAGGTGCTCTGCTGTCCCATTTCTGGAAGCCCTGGCTGGTGGAGGTGCCCACCTGTGAGTCAGGGCAGGGAGCAGAGGGCAGAGCTGGAGCTGGAGCAGCTGCTCTTGGAGTTCTCTGGCTGCAGGCAGCTGGTGGGGCTGGTCACCATGTGCTATTTCCCCATGGACCAGCTCTCAGCAGCTGTCAGAAAAAAGAGTGACCTTTTTTCCTCTCTTTCCTTTTTTTTAAATAAATTTTTCTTTCTTTTTCTCCCCTAGCCTGCTCTAGAAGCAGATCACTGCAAGTCTCCAAAAGGATGGGCCTGGTATCAAGTGTATCACTAATTATAATTAGCTGTTACAGCAGGAATTATATTGGGAAGGCAAGTCCTGAGCCACTGAGTCCTCACTATTATTTAAACTCTTTAGGTGCTTATGTTGCTCTTGAGAGTCAGACTTGAGCTCTTAAATCACTTTTAATCCTTTTGGACAAAACAGTTATTGGAGCTGAGGGCTTTTTTACAAGACCTTGTGTACGTGAGGTTTCCCTGTGATGCACAGAGGCATTTGTAGAGTTGTAGCTGATGTGTTTTAGTGGAAGAGACATGGCAGTGATTAATAACTTGGTCAGCCCATGCTGGCCCTTCCACTTCTAAGGCAGCAGAGAATGGAAAATGCTGTGCAGAGAAACACATTTCCTCTGGGATGCTGGGCTGGGAGTGCCTGGTGAGGCTGGACAGAGCCCCATGTAAACAGTGTAATAATGCTGCTGAACAGAGGGGTTTGTGCAACTGCAAATAAAAATGGAGCAGTTGCATGGAAGCCTTTGTAAAACCTGAGACTGGGAGTTCTTCCCTGACTTCAGAGGTTTAAGCACACAGCTGAGCTCTTCAAGAAGCTCAAGCCCTAATTGTGAAACACCAGGACTGTCCTCACGTTGTTCCAGGTCACATACAGTGACAGTGACCAGGTGTGTGAGTGCTAGAGGGGACAGTGACCAGGTGTGTCAGTGCTGCAGGTGACAGTGACCAGTGTCAGTGCAGGAGGTGGCAGTGACCAGGTGTGTGAGTGCTGCAGGTGACAGTGACCAGGTGTGTGAGTGCAGGAGGGGACAGTGACCAGGTGTGTGAGTGCTGCAGGTGACAGTGACCAGGTGTGTGAGTGCTGCAGGTGACAGTGACCAGGTGTGTCAGTGCTGGAGGGGACAGTGACCAGGTGTGTCAGTGCTGCAGGTGACAGTGACCAGGTGTGTCAGTGCAGGAGGTGACAGTGACCAGGTGTGTCAGTGCTGGGGGGACAGTGACCAGGTGTGTGAGTGCAGGAGGGGACAGTGACCAGGTGTGTGAGTGCTGCAGGTGACAGTGACCAGGTGTGTGAGTGCAGGAGGGGACAGTGACCAGGTGTGTGAGTGCTGCAGGTGACAGTGACCAGGTGTGTCAGTGCTGCAGGTGACAGTGACCAGGTGTGTGAGTGCTGGAGGGGACAGTGACCAGGTGTGTGAGTGCAGGAGGGGACAGTGACCAGGTGTGTCAGTGCTGCAGGTGACAGTGACCAGGTGTGTGAGTGCAGGAGGTGACAGTGACCAGGTGTGTCAGTGCAGGAGGGGACAGTGACCAGGTGTGTGAGTGCAGGAGGTGACAGTGACAAGGTGTGTCAGTGCTGCAGGTGACAGTGACCAGGTGTGTGAGTGCTGCAGGTGACAGTGACAAGGTGTGTCAGTGCAGGAGGGGACAGTGACCAGGTGTGTCAGTGCTGCAGGTGACAGTGACCAGGTGTGTCAGTGTTGCAGGTGACAGTGACCAGGTGTGTCAGTGCAGGAGGGGACAGTGACCAGGTGTGTCAGTGCTGCAGGTGGCAGTGACCAGGTGTGTGAGTGCAGGAGGTGACAGTGACCAGCTGGAGGCCATGGGGCTCCTTGGCATGGACAGAACTCAGCAGCCTCAGCTGCAGGAGCCGCTGGCCCCAGCCCTGCCCCTGTGAAACCACAGTGGAGGAGAGTTCTGCATCAGAATTCCAGAGAACACGGATAATATCAGGGATTGTGGCCTCTATCAGTGGGTAGCAATTAAGGGGTGTCAAGATCATTAATGCATAATTAATCTTAATCTTTCTGCTGCTGTATGTACTTAACAAACTAATACAGAAGCAGGGATCCGTGGCCTCGCTTTGACACTTCAGATAATAGAGGCCAGCATTAGACTTGTTCACTGCACACTTCTGCTTTTCCTTGCCAAGTAAATTCTGAGCTCAAACAATTAAAATTTACCTTAAAAATGATTTTCATTAGGAATCCCACCAAGACTGATGAGACCACACAAGGAAATGCAGCGTTGTCTTTTGGGCTCTGGCCTGCAATAGTTGTTTTCCTTTGAGCTGCTGATTGAAATGCAAGGTAGATATTTGAAAGGAAATACAGAACTTTTAATTTCTTGCTCGTGTTTGTGAGCATTCCTGAGTTAGCAAATCACCAGGAAACTGGCTAAAAAGAAGTGATTTCTTAGCAAATGAATTGTTAATTATTGAGCTCCTGTAAATTCCTGTAATTTTAAAATCGTGTTGGCAATGGATCAAAAGAACATGTGGTGCCACAGTGTTAGAGTATTTTTATTTATATCTGATTCACAATTGTCTCCATGGCAATGTGAGAGATGAAGGCAGAGGAAAGAAATGAGTTATCACATTATTAAATGACCCAGTGGAAAAAAAATTAAGACACGTTAAGGATTAATTTTACATTATAGAGCTGCCTAGCAAACCATTATCATTATGTTTAAGGATTTGTTAGCGTTTCTATTATAAACGTGTTTTTGAAGTGTTTATTACTGTTTCAATTTGCATCAGGTTGCAACTTTGCATACAGGTCCTCTGAAAAAGGAAATCTAATTTTAAAATGCACCAAGTAGAGCAGTTTATTAATTTTAGAACATTTCAGTGCTCTGTGTCTCGTAGAGAGAGATTTCTCCACTCTAAGAACTAAGTAATGGGTTTTCTTCCTTCAAAAAAGAAACTCCAGCCCCTCAATTGGGGAAGCAGCCTTTATTAGGTTTTTTTAGTGGAACTTGGGGCAAATCAGTGTGTGGTTTGTTAGAGGTGAACACAGCCCAGCTCTTTGCAAATTGAGCTTTTTCTGCTCTGCTTTTGTCAGAAGTATTGTCAGTAGATGTATGACTCAAATTGAACAAAGAACTGGTAAAAGTCTCTTGGAGGACGGAGGTTTTGTTTGTTTTGTGTGGGTTGGGGTTTTTGCCCCTTGGCAGAGAGGGGGAAATGCTTTTCATTAGAGCACACAGCTTATGCAAAAATCCCCTGCTCTCGGTGGATTATTGCATAATGCACGATAGCATTTTCAAGCTTGGCTAACTGTGATTAGGAAGCTAAACAGAGGGAAAAAAGCAACAATTTCTGTTCTAAAGCCAAAGCTTATTTGTGTCTTTGACCAGCCAGGGTGCTGGTTGCCTGGCTGGGAAAGGCCAGAGGTGCCAGCATCTCTCAGCCAGGGGAGAACTCCCCATCCACTGGGATTTGAGGTATTTTCAGGGGTTTGGGGAGCTTTGGGTGCCCCAGAGGCGCAGCTGCAGTGTGGCAGTGCTGAGGGACAGTGTGTGTGTGAGGTGGGAGCTGCCTGGAGGACAGATGATGATGGAAGTGCTTCTGGGGTTTAAAACAGAGGGAACAGATGAGGGAAGGCTTTATGGAACAGCCCATTTATCTTGAATTCCCAGAAAAATCTGCGAGGCTCTGCAGGGCTGGCTTCTGTCCATCTCTGTTCAATATTTTCATTATCAATCTGGGTAATGGAATGGAGAGGAGGTTTGTTAAACTGACAGGTGATGTAGAGTCAGGAGAGACTGCAGATGCTTGGGGAGGAAGAACCAGAGCGCTTTCCTAAAATACTTCATTTCAGTCTGGGCAGATTGAAGTGGTGATCTGGAGCAAGGGCTGAAAGGGCCAAGTGACAGCTTGGGGCAGGGATTGCAGCAGAGCAGGTGAGCAGCACTTCAGGCAGGGGATCTGGGCTTCAGTGGGCTCTCAGCAGCACAGACACCAGCCTGCCATGCAGTGACAAAAGCCATTCTGCAGGGCTGGCCCTGGGCAGGGCTCAGTGGGATGAGGGACAGCGTGAGAGCCTGGGGTCACTGACAGAGCACCTTCCCATCAGCTCTGACACCTGAAAGCAATGCAGGGAGTCTGGCTGGCTGGGGTGAGAACACACTGGGAGGGGTGTTGCTGCTCCAAGGGGATGCACTGGATATTCTGGGAACACAGGGCCACTAAACCTTGGCTGGTAACTCCTCCAGCAGCTCTGCTAGCTGGCTGAGGTGTTTATGCAGAAAAAAAAAAAAATCAGTAATGCACTTTTTTTTGTGGCTCACCCATTTTTTTAAAGTTACTCTTCTGAGCACTGGCCTAACTTGACTCTTCTTAGCTCTCATTCAACTTTAATTTTAAAAGAAGTTATTAACAGGGCCACAGCACTGAGCAGGATGGAGCTAGCTGAATTCCCTCTATGAAATGCTACTTTATTTGATTAAGTCCAATGACATCTTTGCATTCAGCTAACTAGCTCTCTGCAGGTGATAGAATAACTAATCAGAGTAAAAACATCAGATGAAATGAAATATAGACTGTAAACACCATTCTAATTAGTAGCTTTATGGGACTCTGTCAGTGAATGATCATGGAAGAGATTTCTTGTTTTCCATCTTGAGAATATTTGGGTATTAGTCATGGCTGAATGCCTGTTTGTGTCTTCCTAGCTGGGATTTAGGGTATTTTAATCCTGGTTCTCTGTGCAGGCCCTGCCTGTTCGGAAGTGCCAAGAGCTGTCCTTGGCCTCTCACTGACCTCTGCCTTTGTGTCAGACAAATGGAGCTGATGGGGGTGGCCTGGGTTGGGTGGCCCCAGCCTTTCCTCACAGTGACCTCCAGCTTCTGGACATGGGTGCCCAATGCAGCAGTTTCATGGGTTTTATGTTGGGCTCAGTTGATTCTTCCTCTCTCTTTGGAGGCAGCTCAGCCATGCTTCACTTTTGGAGCCAGCAGTCTTTGTCTTGGAAGTTTATCAAAGGCAATTGTCAGTAATTAACTTTCCAGCCTGGAAAAAACAGAATTTCTTGACTGCAGAATTTCTGCCTGTTATGCAAGCAGAAACATTTTTGTACAAAACCCCCAAACACTTCACATCTCTGTCTGTATATATAGCCAGGAACAGGTGGCTGTGGCTGCACCCTGCATTTCAGAGCTAATGGCTCCTGAGCTGGGAGGGGGATGCCCCTCTGAGCACCACAGGGCTGTGGCAGGCTTGGAATCACCCCAAGGGGGTCTGAACAGGATCCCCTGTGCTGGGGCCCAGATATTCCCTTGGCTGGCTGGGGCAGTGGGAGAGGGGCACTCCTGGGGCTGGGAGAGGAGCTGAGCTGGCTGATTGCTGGAGAGCTGGAAGAGCAGGGGGTTGGGTTTTTTAAAAGCCTTTCAGAAAGATGGAGAGGAGGAATGATTTCCATGACAACAATTCAGTTAGGGAGAGAAATGATGGCTCTTGGAGAGGGAATCTGAAGGGAAAGGTGTCACTGCTGTGAACCTGGAGGGGGCTTAGGGGAGAGCAGGAGGCAGAGCACAATCAAAACATTAAAACACAAAAGCATGATTATTGCTTGAGAAACAGCACTTTCCAAAGGAAGTAGTGATGTGAAGCAAGCCCTTGGTGAGGAGATGGAGGGCTGGCAGGGAAGGAGGAGGAGGAGGAGGAGGGCAGAGTCCTCCCAGCTGGTTCCTGGGTGTGGGAGGGGAGCAGCTCTGGCAGCACATCCCCAGGAGCCCCTGGCCTTCAGTCCAGTGCTGATTTTATCAGATGTGCAAGTGAAAACATCTTCTCTGCTTCAGTGGACATGGCTGGAGTCCATCTCTGAGGGTCCAGGCACAACACACGTGTGGTCTCTGGTTTTTTTTGGGCTTTCTCCTCTTGCCCTGGAACCCTGTAGTTGTGCATGTGCCTTACAGCTCCAGCAGTCTGGTGTCCCTGCCTGCTGCCACAAAGTAAAAAAAAATTAGTTTCCAATATTTTCTTTTGTCACTCTTCATTAACTGATTTTCTTCCTATATCCTTGTGGCCAGCTGCCTTTAATGCTGACTAGAAATGGCCTATCATCTCAAAATTGCTTGGACCTTGGATTATGATTATTCTTCTTTTCAGACACTATAATTTTGGGTGATATGTAGACTGGAAACCCTGGTTCTGGCACTGACACTGTCAATTTTGAAAAGTTTGCTTTGCCTAAAGAAGCCCATCCTAAGACAATGCTGATTAACCTCCAAACCACCCAGAAGCAAAATGTGAATAATGTCTAAACTAAACTTTGCAAAAACGACGTTCATTGAGCTATTTGAATTCTATGCAGCCACAGCAGGCTTGGAAGACACTTGGATACATTTTCCAGCCATAAAGCAAACAGGTTGTCAACTTGAAAGGTACTTGGTTATTGCTGATAAAAGACGTGGCCAGTAAAAGGTAGGAAGATACACTGGGAATAAATAACAGAGTCTATAAACAGTCAGTATTTGTTGTATGTCTTTGTAATGCAGTGTTTTTGCAGACAAGTGCACTGAAATTGCAACTTATCAGATAAAAACAAAAAAAAAAAAAGGGAAATAAATTCTGCTTGGGATGGGAGAGATAGTGCTGTGCAGAGTAATCACTCTCCTCCAGCAGCACTGTGGGTGTGTGTGAGCATGGAGTGCTGCCAAGGGCTGGGTCTGGCCAGGTCTGAGCGTCCTCCCAGACCCTCCTGCCATGGCCCAGGGTATAGGGAAGCCTTTTGGGAAGCCCAGGTATCAGCCAGATGCCATTCTAATGTTTATATTTAGCACTGCCTTCCCCAGGATCTGTCAGCAGTGTTTAAAGCTGATGGTCATTAATTGTTTGGGCTGCCAGGCTCCATGGGCACAGGGACTGCCACTGAATTACGGATTGGGAATCCCTCACTGTGGGTTTGGTGTGTGCTGCCAGGAATGGGTGCAGCCCACGCTGCCCTGGCCATCTCTGCTGCCTCTGCTGCTCTCTGGGGTCCCACCTCAGCACTCCTGGCTTGCAGCAGAGCTGGGAGGCTCCCTTGGAGGTGAAATGCAGGGCTGTGATTTGAGCTGTTGTGCAGTGCAGGCAAAGAGCTGAGCTGGAGGCACTCCAAATCCTGCACCTGGGCAGGTGGGTGAGGCTTGTCCTTGTTCCAGGCTTTTGCCTTGTCCCAGCTCTGGCCTTGAGCCCTGGTGCTCCCATCCCCAATGTGGTTGTACAGGGAACCCCGATTCTTGAAATTTTTCGATTGCTGACTTATGTAACTGTCAGGTTGTGGGGGTTTGTGGTGTGTGTTTGATTTTTAAATGTCATCTTATGTGAAATAATTATGCTGCCTTAACTGAGGAGCAAACATTGCCCTGTGATAGAGCGAAAGCCCTGGATTGATGTGGGTTTTTCAGTGCAGTGTCTGCACACGATGGTGGCTGCCTTTTATTTGCACTTTGGCACGATCCAGCAGCATCTGAAATGAATGCCAGAAGGAGAAGTCAGCGCATGGCTCCCCTTTTTTATTTTTAACTGATATTTACACATGAGGAGGATTTCACAGGCCCCTCTGCCACAGCCTTGCACAAAATAATCTGCTCTGTAGTGGTTTTCTGTGGAGAGCTGCAGAAGAGCCACGAGGGCACACATCCATTGGGACTGGTGTGCAGAAAGGGATCTGTGCAGGTTCCTGCATTTGGGACATGTGCTCCTCGTTTGTGATCCAGACCTTTTGGGGTAGAACAGAAAGGGAGGAGAGCAGAACCAATGACTCATGTTGGAAAAGCTCTTCAGTGTTGATGGGAAAAGCAAAATTGTGTGCATGAGGAATTGGGAGCTACTGATGAAGCACTTGGGCCTGACACTGTATCCTGCTTTTCTTTCTTTAAAAGATGATCTAGCTTTGGCTTCCTGACCTCTCTGGGTATTAGGATCCATCCATCTCACTGGTTCCTACTCTGTTGCTGTTCTGAGCTTAGTCCCAGGTCAAAAAGTCCCAATAATCCTGGCAAGAGTGGAAGGCAGGAAGGCAGGATGCACTCTCACATTCCCAATGTACAGCTTAGCAGTGTTTTTCCAAGTGGTGGTGTTAAAAAGTGGATATGCTTTAAAAAAAAGCACAGTGCTGAAGCCCCAGTTTAATTGCTGGTTACAGATGCTGCTTTTGATCCAAGCTAAACTTCTGAGCCAAGCTGAAGTTCTTACAGACAAGAGTTCGTGAAATTCTAAAGAGGAGGAAATCAGCATTAAAATAGCATTTGTAGAGAATCTTAAGCAAAATGTGCACTTTTCAGTGAAGGCCTTTGCATCATAAATTAGCAACATCTGTCCTCCTATTCTATATGTCATTTCCTCTCCAAATCCCCTCCAGAATCTGCCATTTTTCAGAAGTATTCTTGGATACATTGAACTGAGGTTGAAGATGCTTCATAAAATATGCATAAGCACTTGTCACTTGGATAATGCTTCTTAGTACTTGCCATTTGGCTGTATTTTAACAAATTAACCCTCCAAACATCACTGATGCCCATGGTGAATATGGGCCAGTACCAGGATGAGACTATCCTGGGCTCAGGAAATGCTGTTGGAAATGGGTGTTCAGTTGTGAGAAGTGGCTGCTCTTTTTGTTCAACACATAGTGGTGACTGGTAAGATCTCAGAAATTCAGGGTGTGCCTTACAGATAGGCTCTGGGATAGCTGGATTTTCCAGGGATGACATTAAGGAAGACAACCTCTTGTCTTCCCCACTGCTGAGGTGCTGCTGCTGTCCCAAAGGCAGGAGAACTCCCTTGGTTGTTTCAGGTGCAGAGTGTGCTTGAGTGTGGGGAGAGAAACAGGGCTGGGAGGGAACATAAAGAATCATCTTGTGCATGTCCCTGTCCCCAGGAGAGCTCAGCTCTGCCTGTGGAATTCCTTACAGCCAGCCTGTCCTTGTGGTCTCCCTGTGATGAAGACCTTGTGGTGCTCCCAGGCAATCTGTTCCAGCGTTTCACTGCTCAGCAGATAATATTGAAGAATAAAGTCCAATCTTGGAAAGCTTCTAAGTGCGAATGAAAACATGTAAAAATCAATAGTGTGCTTTACAAGGAGAAAATAGGTGTGCAATGACACAGGAAAGAGATACCAGGCAGATTTAATGCCTGATCCAGGGGACCTTACTCAAGCAGAAATTTCATTTCATTCCTAAATTTCTTTTACTTCTCTTTAAAGCATCTAATGGCCACTTAGTAGTGGTGCATCCTGTGCTTTGGGCAGTGCTGAGGCCACCTTTGGGATGGACTGACTGACCTTTGGGCTGATCATTATGAGAACACCAGGTTGGATTTGTGTGGGATGGAAGCTGCCACCATCCTGGGGCTGAGCAGGACAGAGACTGCACCTCCTCAGTTCCTGCAGGGATGGGTTTTCTCTGTGCCCCTGTGTTTCCCTGCACCTTCAGGTGTGCCCAGGCTTTGCTTGCCTCTGTTCTGGCAGTGGAAGTGGTTTGGAGGTGTCCTTCTGCTTCCCTGCTCCTCGGGCCATGCAGGACTAGGCAGACGTGACCAGGAATTACATGGCAGGAGGGAGAAGGCAGCTCTGAGCTGCAGTGGAGAAAACAGGCTTTGCTTTCTGGAAAACGTGTTGCAACTACTGTAAATCACAGAAAAGAAGGCAGAGAACATGAAGTGTGTAATGAATGCGACACCCGTCACTGAAAGGTCAGCGGCTTCCTGCACGGGGGTAACGTGCATAAAAAATTAATGAGGCTCTCTAATTAGTTTGTTGTGGTGGAATTTTATTAACGAGACACAATCGATTTCTGGTTCCTGCTAAAAACATAATGAAGTGCAGTGAAAGCTGGTCTTCACAAATTCCTGCTTCTCATTGATGAAGTGACAAGAGCTGCAGGCGCTGTGGGCTGCGCTGTGGGAGGCAGCACAGGCACGGTCCCAGGGCTGGGGATGGAATTGCTGGGCTGTGCCAGGGCAAGGATCCCACCCCCAGTGCCCCTTCCCACTGCTGCCCCCTCATGCACCCCTGTTCTGGGCCCTGGTGCTGTCAGGAACCCCTGGGACTCAGCTCCCTGCTGTTGGGGATATCTTTATATTCAAGGTGGTGCTTGGCTTATTTGTGTTGCAGGTTTTGCAATGTGTCTTGCTTAAGGAAAATTAACTTGTTTGGGTCTTTGTTGCTAGCTGTATATGCTGGAAACATTTTGATTAAGTACTGAGGAAAGAATAAGATAAGACTGTTGATTAGTTAGAATTGAACTTTTTCCTTTTACTCCTACACTTGGAAAAACCAGACATTTTTTGTTTTTATTGTGGTCTATGTAATTAACTGCATGAATAAACATACAGCATTTCTGAAAACTAATTCTCCTGAAAAATCCTCAGACATGTTCTGTTTAAAATATTGTAATCTCTGGTGAATCCTGCAGTTATTGATGTTCAGACAATAGGATTTTAAGGCAGGAATGTTACAGGGAAAGCAGGGTGAGCTTTACACCAGTCTGTACTGGTGTAAATAAACTGGTTGAGACAAAACCTGCTGGCAGTCCATGTCAGGGGACCAGGTCCACTTCTGCTCTGCTCCTGGGATGGAGAGACAACCCAAAACAATTCAGCTATGGGCCAAGAAGAAGAGGAAGCAGGTTACCTGCTCTGGGCCATCCTCCATTCCTGCACAGACACCTCCAGTTTCTCTGGACATGTGCTGGGGAGCTCCCTGGCGAGCAGATCTTGCCTTCCTGTGTGCAAGTGCTTTAAATTTGATGGTAAATGTGAAGAACACATGTGATCTCTTCATGTGCAGCCTCGTACCCCAGTCAGATGGGGTTGTACAAGAAGTGCTGTAATTTTCCTGGGAAATGATGTGCCAGGAGCACAGCAGAGCTTTGTGGAGTCCCTCTCTGTATGAATCCTTTATACTGCACATTTTTTGTCTCCATAACCTTCTTGGAACTTGAGAATTCCTTTGGGTGCAGACTGTGGGAAGCCTTGCTGGCTGCCCAGCAGACAGGTGCATTTTTCCTTGCTGAGTTCCAGGAAGGCTTGGGCAGCATCCTTGCTTTTGAAAGCAGCTCACTGACTAGCACTCAAAGTGCCACTCTGTGACAGGTGCTCACTGCTGAGGTTAAACCCAAGTTTTCCTGTGGTCTTGCATTAGCAACTTTGAGTGACAAGTTCCCCCTCCTGAGCTAATTCACCCTCCATCTCCGTGTTTCTGTCTGCCCAGCCTGGCACTGAGGGCCAGGAGGGTGACATCAAAAGGGAGGGTCATTGTTACACTTGGCTGCCTACAAATATTTGCCTCTAAGTTTCATCCAAAATTCAGTAGAGATGGTGAGGTTTAAAGGTGTGTTTAAAAGGGAACAGCTAGGAGTTTTTGCTTTTTAATAAGTAAGTCTTTATTTCTCTACCATTTGTTTGGTTTTTCCAAGCTTGCAGTAGGCTTTTATAAGAATTCTTGAAAGTTGTGGCTCATGGAAGGGACTTTTGTCAGATGGGGTCTGATGGTGGAATTTTCCACATCAGGCAACAAAGGATACTGGTCTGAACCCCACTGCACAGAGCAGTATTTTCTTGTATTTGCAGTTCTTACACATTTTCTGTGTGAGTAGAAGAACATTGCTTGAAGATTGGCCAGGAATAGATCTGGAATAGGCTGCCTTGGGGAGGCAGTCCTTCCTGTTGATTAATTTTACATCCCACCTTGGTGATCCAAGGGTACTTGTTGTGGATGAGAGGATGGGTGAGTAAAGATGGCAAAATAAGCTTTTTTGCCAGCGATTGATTTTGCAGCGTGAGATGCATCCGGGGCTATTATTCCATATCCACGCACAGAGAGGCAGAAATGCCTGTGGCCCAAGACATCAGCCTTGTTCCCATCCTCTCCCAACAGGACAGCTCCTTCCCTGGGCTGGAATGTGGTGCTGGGACAGAGTGGGGGAGCCTGAATGTCCTTGGTGCTTGGGGTGGCACTGCAGAAATGGGGATGTGTGGGTTTCCCTCCTGGTGTGTTTGGGGTCTTTCCTCTCGTCCCAAATTGGGTCCATCTCTCTACATCTGACTGACAGAGCAGTGCTGCTGTTCCTCAGGGCTGAGTACAGCTTTGTCCCCGTGTCCTGGTGGGACAAGGTGCCCTCTCCTCCTGTCCCATGCCTGATTTCCCACTCTGGCTGAGACCTGAGCTTGTTCCTCAAGGAGGAGGGAGGGAACACACTCAGGCTCTTTGCCATGAGACCCAACTCTACCAGAACAAGGGTGGTGAGGCTGGCACAGGACAGCCTCTACTGAACTGGCCTGACATTTGTCATCACTCAGATGTTGACTTTCATGCTCAGGCAGATGTTGAGGCCAGCAGATAAATATGCTGCCTGAGAAGTTATCTAAATAAATTTTCCAGATCAAGGCACTGTGCAGAAGAGCCAAGAATAATTGATCTAAGAGTGCCTGGGAGAAGCAGCTGTTCTCCCAACACAGGGGAGAAGCAGGGGAGGTGAGGAGGGTCCCAGGTACAAATAGTGCAGCTCCAGGAGGAGAATGCTGGGCTGGAGCAACCTCTGAGGCAGGAAAGCTTTTCTACCTGACCCAGCTGGGTTAAGGGCAAGACACCCTCATCCCAGAGGAAAAATAAAGGTTTCAAAGTGGCTTTTAGCTGTTTGGACCAATCATTGATGGCTTGGGGTTTTTAAATGGAAATAGTGAGTTGTCAGTCTGTGTACAGTCACTTCTGCTCCTGCCACCTCCTCTTTGCTCACTGCTTCTCCCATCACTCTCTCCTGGACTGCTGCCTCCTGCTTTTCCTTGGCAGTGTTTTTCCTGCCTCCTGCTGTCTCTTTTGTCCCTGTGCTGATTCACCAGGCCAAACCTGTCAGCCTTGAAGAGGATCTGAGCTCAGGCTCGGTGTTGTGCCTCTCTTGGCACATTCCCTGTGCCCAGCACCCTGCTGCTCTGGGCCCTGTGGCCTCACACTCACCCGTGGGTGGCTCAGGAATGGGTCCCTTCCTTGGCCTCCAAGCAGAGCCCTCCTCCATTAGCACAGGTGGGAAGCACCTGCATTTCCTTCAGTCTCAGTGGGAGCTGTGAGTGTTCAGGCCCTTTGGAGAACAAGGAGCTTTGTAAATGTGTGCACAAGTGTTGGATTTGATGCATCTTTTAAGTGCTGGCACTGGAGATTTCTGATCCTGCTGCTGTGTGTTTGCCAGTAGGAATAAGTGTAGATGGAACTGGGATGGGACCAGTTTCCCACTGAGCCAGGGGGTGTCTGGCTTGATGGATCCCAGCTCCCTTGTTAATTCTGAGAACCAGTCTGGAGAAAGTCCTAGACTAATATTTGTCTGCCTCCCTTTCAAGATTCAACACCTAGTGTCATGTTAGTAGATTCCTGGCAGTGGCTTCTGATAGAAATTTGAAATGCTGATGTTCCAAATGAGCTCTGATCCAAAGTGCTCATCCTGCAGCTGGAAGATTTACCTCATAAATTCATTAACTGTCAGATCATTACCAAAATCATTACTTTTTACAATTTTTCCGTATTTATTTAACACTCCCTCTAGATTTGCACTTCTGATCCATTGTGGGTGTTTGTATTTTAAGTTCACATACTACAGTGCAGTTCCTATCCAAACTCTGAAGGAAAATATGGGACCAACTTTAATGACAATGTACAATTGTACTGGCATGTCCCAAAGCCTGGGGGAACCTGTCCATTAAAAAATAATGGAGTAGGAAGTCCTGGCATAAAGTAAAGCCTTGAGTGAAATTCCACAGCTTCATGGACTGTTAATTCTTTATTAGGTTTTCCTAAGACTGAGATAAAAGGCATTTTATCTTTTTTAAGGTTTGCATTAACATGTCATTGAGTTTTATAGATACATTGATCTTCATTTGGCTAATCGAGAAAGGGTAATAGAAATGTGTGTTAAATGCCAAAGCAAAGATAACTCTGTAACACTTCAAATTTTTGTGTTATTTTTATTTATTAAGTTTTCTTCAGATACAGAACTGTGGTCAGTGTCAAGTTGTGAAACTCCTCTCACTGTATATTTTTAATTGGCTGTCCTGTCTAATTTTCTTTTTTTCCCCTTTTTTTAATCTGCCTTTGCTTTTAAGTTAATTTGGCAGTGAAGTTGATGTGCGATCACTAAAAACTAACAGAGACAATTGACAAGATTTTTAAAAAGACTGTTGTGTCTGATGGATTCTTGCCTCTCTTGGCTGAGAGCCTTTTTACACTGTGTTCCAGTCTGAGATGGAGCAGTGAAGTGTGTCTTTGGATTCAGAGACAAAAGCTGAACCTCACTCATGTCAATATCTTTTTGAACAAATATTAAGGTCTTTATCTCCTTCCCCTAACAGTGAAATCTGGGTTTGGGGAAGCTGGAGGGACTTGGACTCCAGTCAGGGGCTGCTTTCTGCTCCTTTTTGGGTCAGCAGCCCTCGGGAATCGTCGGTGCCTGGCTGTGTTTAATTGTGCCTGTCTCCAGAGAAACACATCCCTCACACCAGGCTCACTGTGGGCATTTCATGAGGAGCTCTCTATGGATGAAACTTTATTAACAGCTGTCATTGTTAATGAAGATTGTGCAGTGCTCGGTGGATTAGCTCTGTGTAGAAGGCACATGAGAGGGAAGGAAGGAAAAATTATTTTTGTCTTCTCTTTGTTGAAACTGTCCATCCTCCATCAGTTCTGCATGTGCACCAGGGAGGGCTGGGGGAAGCATTGGGCTCTTGTGGCTCTCTGCAGCTGGAGAGGGCTCAGCCCCAGCTTGGGTTCTTGTTCCCAGCCTCATCACATCTCAAGGCACCTTCCCTGACAAACAGGGAATGAGTGGGGCTCTGAATGAAATCCCCTGAGCAGCCCTGGGGGATGATCACCTTTCCTGCTCATCAGCTCTCGGAGGAAATCTTCTTCTCCTGCTCTAGAAAGGTCTGCAAGGACTTCACTGACAGGGAATGGGCACAGCTTGGGTGGTCTCAGAGATGGTTCCCTTCATGTCCAGGGTTTATTCCATCCTTTTCTTGCCAACCACTCTTGCCAAGCCAAAGCACCAGAGCAGCTCAGATCTTACATCTCATCCTCAGCTCCCAGTCCTGCAGCCTCCAGCAAATGCTTATTTTAGCACCAGCTGGCTCTGATCCCTTTGAACTCTCTGATATGAGATTAAATGTTAATTTATTACATATCATTATAGGATTATATGTTATCTCTAGGATAATGGAATCCAAATGTTAGAATAGCATGTTTGAGATTTAGTGCTTGTACACATTTCCCTCCACTCAGGAAACAAGAATAGCTAAAGGCAGAAGACTGAACAAGAGGTGAATTAATCTGTCTGATCACAGCTAGCCGAGAGCTCAAGCTCTGGAAGAGTAAAGCCAGAGGTTCATAATCTTTTTGCAGAGTTCAGAAGCAGAGGAGAAGTTGACTGAATTTTCTAAAAAATAAATAAGTATGAAGAAATTGTTATCTGCTTTGGCTGTTCCATGGGCAAAATCCCATGGATAAATTATGCAGTGTGAATTATGTGCTTGGCTTTAGATATAAATGCCAGACAAAGCAGAGTGCTGAAGTGACCTGGATGCTGAATTTCTGCAGAATTTCATTCTCTAGGCTCTGGGTAGGTGAGCAGTGCTGGATGTAATAAGATCTGACTTGAACTTGAATTGACTCAAACTTGAGCTGCAGTAGTGATGTTTCCACACAGAGGTTTAGAGGTGATGCCACGAAGCAGAAGGTGAGCAGGGCCCTTTTGCTGTCCCTGTCACTGCCCATGATGGCATTTTCAAATGGGCAGATGCTGATGCTGAGCTGTGGTGAGCTGCATTCTCAGCACACCCAAATGCTGTGATTGTGATGTCCTGTGACTCTCATTCAATTTTATAATTTCCCTGTCATTGAGAAAAGAATTAGATCCAGCTTTTTGCCTTCTCAGGCAATCTCAGATCTGGTCTAATTTACTCCTCTTGACTCTTGGAGAGTTTGAAAATGCTGTCAGCTAAATGCTCATTATCTTTTATTGCATTAATACATTGACATGAGTGAACCACACAGAAAGTATGACCTCATCCAGATTTGGGTTTTGCTCAAGAGTTTTTATTCTTTGCCTGGAAGTTAATAATTGTCTGTGAGCAAGGTAACTGTACTCGGTGCCTCACAGCATGAAAGTCACAATAAGGTTTCACTCTCTTTACACACAAATATTTTGACAAGATCTCCTTGAACTGCCTCCTCCAGAGCTATTGGGAATTTTCATTGTGCTTAGAAAATCAAACTCTAAATTGTGAATTGGCAACAGAGAGAGAAACAAACACCCAAGAAGTCCTGGGTGAGGCTCTCTGCTGGCCCCAAGGAGCCGTTCTCCACGTGTGAGTGACAAGCTGCAGCCTTTGATTGCTGCAGTAAGAGAAAAGTGCTGCTGGGGGAGGGTTATTTTGTCCTTTCTGACAGCAGCTGCCGTAAATTTGTAAAATATGTCAAATGTGTATTCATAAAGTAAAATAATGCATTCAACCATGAGAAATTATGCTTTGTTCTGGTTCTGGGATGTGCTCGGGCAGGGCTGCTTCAAGAAGCAGGGGAGCAGGGGAGCAGGTCAGCAATCACACTTGGAATGCAAAGCTCTCCCACTCTGTAACAAATTAATGGAGTTGCTTGAGGCTGTTGTCATTCCAAAAATAAAATGTTGAATTAAGTAAAGAAATCTGAGACAAAATAGAAACTTTTGTTCTGGGTATTTTGGGCAGGGGAAAAGAAACAGGCTGTCATTAGAAAGGAAGGATTCGTGTTTTCATGTGATGTTCCTCGAGAGGCAGTCGTGAATTGATAACTCAGTGATGTCTGAACTGCAGAACTTGGCCTGTGTGCTTGCTCCTGGGGCAGTCAGAGAGCACAGCCTGCTCTGGGAGTCTGCTTAGCATAATATTGGTTACTGCTGAGAGCAATGCTAAGTGCAGGCTAAAGCCTGGGTTCAGAGAAAAAAAGTCCAGACATCTCTGAACTAATAGTGGGGAATCTGTAAAGCTGTGGAGCTTTCATTGAAAGCAGCTGAAAGGCTGCATGCCCTCACAGGTCTCTGTCCTGGAACTTTGTAGCTTGTGCTTCAATTTCCCAGTGGGGAAACTCCCTGCTGTAGCCAGGCTGCACACACTTGGAATGATCTCTGTGTGTGTGTGTTTGCAGGCTGGGGACACAGATCCTGCTGGAGGCAGCTGCCTGCACCTCTGGAGCTCTGCAGGGACACACCTGAGGGAAAGATGACTTCTTTCCACAGCCCTGAACAGTGCAAAGGTTTAAGCAGGAATTCACACTGCTAACAGTGCCCAAACCCAGCGTGGGTAGTGAGTGATGCAGCAGAAATGGGGAGGGAGAGGGGAATTGCTCCCAGTGCTCAGGCTGTGAGCTCAGAGCTGCTGCCCCAGCTGGATTTTGCTCTGGGTGTCTCTGTCCTGTTTTGTCATGGTCCCCAGCGTGGCACAGGCTCCTCCTGGGATTACAGCCCCAGTGGGATATGGATGTGTGCTGGTGAGACAGAGGATTTTCTCTGCATTCAGGACAGATCTGTGTTCTTAATAACTTTACAGGGGGTTTATTGTAAGCTGCTTTTGTGGTTTCCTGCAGCTCCTTGGGCCCATCAGCTCGGAGCTCATTGCCTCCAAGAGCTTTGAATCAACAGGGTGGAGAATGCAGTGAAAGCCCATTGTTCTGGAGGAAGGCTTTGGACCAGCCTGCCTGCTTTCTGGCAGTGCCTCTGGACAATCAGCATTTTAATATCCTGTAATTTTAAAAAAGCTCATGCAAGGAATTTTCCAATATCTCCAAAGAGAGATGCTTACATGGGGAGAATCACAGGTGCCCTGAAATGAAACACCTGTGTGACCCGTGGGTGCAGGAATGTAGGAAGTCTGTAGAATGTAGAACTTCAAATTCCTTTCCTTCATTTTGGGTTTAGGTGTAATACTCAAGGCCACTGACTACAGTCACAAGCTGGGGTTTGTAAAGAGAAGCACAGCCAAAATTCTGTGTCCAGAGGCTGAGGGATCAGCCCAAACCAGGGGAGAAATTACTGCTGAGAGGGAAAATGGAAAATGCCAGAGCAGATTTAGGGAAGGATCCCTTTGAAATGACATTTGCTCCTTAAAATGGGAATGCAAGAAATGCATTCAGCAATGTGTTTCTTCACTTTGTTCTAATGCTGAGCACAATATGGGAGTAATGACAACCTGCCTTAATGATTTGGGGAGCAAAAAAGGCTTCCTGAAAATTTGGGAAGAGTTGTTGAGAGGGACTTTGTGGTTCCTGGAAGGCAGCAGTGCCATGGTGTTGTGGGGTGCTGTTTACACCAGTGCCCCTTGCTCCCTGCCCATCCTTTTGGGGTGCCATTTGCTGGGGGTGAGGGCATTCACTTTGTGAGAAATGGGGACTCACTGTGGCTGCTGAGATCAATATCTGCAGCCAGAGAGTGATTTTAATAAAAGGACTTTCTCTCAGCTTTGCTATCTCCATGACAGATAGACCCCAGCTAACATAAATCCTGCCCTTTCTCCTGTCAGTCTCTTGGCTTTGTGTGACGTGTAGGTGCTTTGACACAGAATACAAATATTTCACAGTTAGCTAATGGTTTAGAGCATATATTTAAAAGATTTACTTTTGCAATCACCTGGTGCCTTTAGTGAATGTGTTTGCCTTGTGAAGCCTCTCTGTTATTTGGAGAATATAACCACACACTCCCATACATGTATTCATTTTCTGTTGTTTATGAAATATCTCTGAGGGAAAATGAGGTTTTCTTTGGATAATGGTAGAAAGCCCTATTCTAACCTTCTTTTTAGTAATGAGAACCTCCAGTGGCCTTGACAAACCTTATTTATCAGGTGCCAGGGGGGCTGCACAGGGGTTGTCAGTGCTGGCAGCTGCATTAGCAGCTGTTTCTCCTCTCCAGGTAACCAGAACAAAACCCCTGCATGGTTAACCAGGTGTTTTTTAAACTTCAGGTTAACTTGCACTAGTAGCTCTGCCCTTCAGTTCTTTCAGCTGATGAATTTGTGACCTTTAGCCACTGTACTAATGCCTCCAATTGTAAGTGGCAGGACAATCTCCCTGTTGCTGATGTATAAGAGATGCAGAGAAACTTGCCAAGAGCAGCCTGTGACTTTTAACCACTGTATTAACAGCTCTGATGGAAACTAAAATGGCAACTTGGGCCAGTGATCAGCCCAGCAGAGCAACCTGAGCCATTGCAGCAGCCACAATAAATGAGAAAACTCCTGGGGGGCTCCTTTCTTCAGCGCCCTCCCTGCTCTGAGTGTGGGCAGCCAGGGCAGCTTTGTTGGTGTCTGCTCCTGTGGCCTGGGCTGTGCTGGTCTGGAGAGAGAAATTCTGTCCTGCAGCTCGGGGCTGGGCTGGCAGGGAGGGCTGAGGAGGAAGGAGGTGGCACAGGAGCCTCCCTGCTGGGGCTGCACGTGTGCCCTGCTGAGGATAAACAGAGAGGATAAATACAGGCTCTGTTCTGAGGAACAAGCTGGACCTCCTCCCTCCCTCCCAGTAATAACACTGGTAACAATCATCTTCCCAGACAACACAAATAATGAGGTGGTGGCTTAACAAGGCAGTTCCTCAACCCTTTATAAGTGGAGCCTTGTTTCCTTGGAAAAGGATAAATCTCTGATCTGCTGGGCATAGCTCTGCTCTAAGGGGTTTTATTTTCAGCTAAGTAAAAAGTCAGGGTAAACTTTGCTTATTTTGTCTGATGCATTTACCTCACCCTATTTTGTTTGCTTGGTTGTCCTCGTTTACTGTTGTGGTCTCTTGTTTTGCAGCTGCTTTAGGGTCACCTGTGTTGCAGGTGAGGGGAGATGGAGAGGGAGTGTGCCAGGTCAGGGCACAGAGCCACCTGCCCAGCAGCACCCAAAGGCAGGTGCCTGTAGGAGAGAGCAAAATCCAGCAATCACAGACACTGCTTCCCCTAAATGTGCTCTCAGCAGCAGGGGCAGAGCTCCTGCCTTTGCCCAGGCCTGATTTGGGGAGCACAGGGAGAAATATCCCCTCTGGAGTCCAACACTTCACGTTTTCCTCGGCAGCCTAATGGCAATTTTAAGCCTTTTTGTTTTTCTCCAGCTTTCCAAACTTTTGCTGATAGAAAGCCCTGAATTAATCTTCAGGCCTTTTGGGTATTGGATTACACTCTGTCCCAGTCCTTTCTGTGGCAGCACTGCTGGAACTGGCATGGGATGCTAATCCTTCTGTACCTATTCACTCAGCTGGAGAGGAAAATGCATGAAAGCAAATTGCTAGTCCAAGCTAAATTTAGATTTATTCAGTTGGAGTTAATTATAATCTTTATTTAGTCCCAAGCGATGCCTTCTTATCATACACTTATTATAGCTGAGAAAATTAATTTTTATTCTACCATAAAGGTGAATGTAATAATCTGGGTTCAGGGAAGGGATTACTTTAATAAGATTTATAGGCAGCCTTTCAGACAGCACGGTTTTATTACTATCTGTAGGTGGCCTTGCTGCACATATGTCTTTCAGTATGGGTGACTGTGCAAAATGCAGGCAAGCTCAAAACTCTAGAAAGCACCAGCTCGGAAACTTCACCATCCAACTTAATCTGTTATTGTGTTCCAAAGCACTTGCCTTGTTTGGAACACAACAACAAAATTTATGGCTGAACGTGTGGCCTGATCAGGGGTTCCATTCATATGCATGGTTTAATTTTGCACTTAAAAATGTATTTTAGTAGACAAAAGATTTATGAGGCCCGAGATGTGCTTTAAAGTTTTTTTGGAAGCAGAATGCAGGGTAAACATAGGCATGTGGTTTCTCTATTACTCCAGCCCATAAAACCAGGTGCCTTAGTTAAACCCCACTGTCCAAGGTTCAGAGGGAGCAATAAGAGCCTCTACAATGTTGGGAGGAGAAGCTTTAGTGAGAGGGAGCAGGAGCTGTGGTGTGGCAGGACTGCTCTGCCCATGGAGCCTGAGCTTGCCTCATCCAGCTCTGCACGTTCAGTGCTGGGGCTGCTGGTGAAATGGGCTCCTCCAGGGCTGATCCTCCACCCTGCAGGTGTCAGTGGATTCTGCACCTTCCCTGCTTTGCTCCAAGGAGCTTGGAGTGAGGCTGAGCTCTGACACCCTTCTGGCATGAGATGGGCCACAATGTGCAGCTGCAGAGGAGTCTGGGCAGCAGAAGTTTGACTCAGACATTTGGAGATAAGGATGTGAGACATTGTCCCAAGCCAACAAAAGTTAATTAACCTCTCTTCAGTTTTAGATGTTTGGATTAAGTTGATTTTTTTTTTTAATTGCATCTTTTTTCTTGTCTTTCCAAACAAGCTGCTGGTCCAGCAGTGTTTTGCAAAGCAAATCTCTGTCTCCACAAATGTGTAATCAAGATTGAATGGAAGGACTGTGAATTGGTTGCAAGTCCTCCATCAAGTTCTATCCTTACATCAAATTAGGATAAGAAGAAGAGAGAATAAGAAAAGCTTTAAGGGATTTTATCACATTTTCTCAGACTATTATTTTTTATATCTTGACAGCTTTTTGTCTGACTTTAATGTTAAAAATGTACTGGGAGCAGTTCTTAACTCTTCCTTGCAGTATCATTTGTATTTTCAAATTGCTCTGTTCCAGCTGGAAACACTAATTGTCATTATGGCTCTTTTTCTGTGCAGAGGGGTTCAGTGGATAACAAAGTCAGCAGTAAAGGACTGAGGCTTGTTTGTGAATGGAAGGTGATGGAATTTTTCCTGCTTCAGTTGGGTGATAGAATTTTACCCCTCGGGGAACTGTGGAGGGTTCTCCTCCTTTTCCTTGTGAATGTAAAGCTGAGGAGATGAGTCACAGGATGGGCTCTGAGTGCAGGAAGTAAACAGTGACATCCTCCTTTCCTGGCTACTTCACTGCATTCTGGGTGAGTCAGGGAGAGCAGGAGGGGGTGTCCATCCCCAGATCCTCACACAGCCCAGCCTTAGCCCACTCGCAGTGCTCAGGTGATGAATGAACTCGTAGTAGACTTGCACCCAGCAATCACCCTCCTCCTTTTCCTCCTGCCAGCCCCAGGAGTCAGAGTTTTCCTTCCCAGCTGTGGCCAGGCCAAATCACCTTGGGCAAACTCTCCCTGCTGGGGTCTCTGAACAGCATCCCTGGCAATAGGAGAGAAAGTGACCGACACAGCTGGTCCAGAATGAATTGTTTCTCTGTAATTTAGGAGTTCCAAATTGGCTTTCCTTGTGTAGACACCCTATTCTGGGGTACAGTGTGTTTTCATTCAAGGCTAATGCCTGCAATTCCAGAACAAAATCATTGTTATGAACAGAGCCATTTTTATAGTGGAATAATGTACATGTGTAGTTTGATCTTTATGGTGTTTCAGTGAGGGCTGGTGGGAGGGGCTGGTGATTTTTCTCCTGTACAGACAAGCCATTGATTGCCTCTGTGAGTCATGGATAACATCATAGCACTCACTGGCACCACATTACTTGAAATGATTCCTCTTTTACAAAGAGGAGTGTCTGTGTGAGCTCGCTCTACAGTTCTGATGATGCTGCAGGAAAGATGAATTTTAACATTTTCACAGTTTTTCCACAGGTGCAGGCTTGGCTTCTTGTTTGTTTTCAGAGAAAAAGGATATTGAAAGAGTTGCAATTTTAAACAGTTGTTGTTCCTTGCACCTTCAGCTTCAGAATTACTGATGGCTTATGGAAGACTTGGCTCCTGTTAAATAGTTTGCTAAAGCAGAGAGAATATTTAGATGTGAAATTTGGATTTAGGTTCCATCAGGAGCTGTTTTCCTTTTTAGCTAAAAAATGATGGTTTTAAAAGACTTTCCTCTTACTAGATATTAAATAGATGCATTGTTGCTAACACTGACCTGCCACTGCCCCCACTACCTTCCAGCAGGATACTTGTTTTATTTCCTATTAAAAAAGTATGAAATCTAAGAAATTCAATAAAGATTCAATGGAATCTAGAGTTCCATGAATGGCAGATTTTTGTTGCACAGTCTGTCCTGCAGCTGTGGCTTTGCTCCTCTTTTAGTCCTGTGCTGCTTTTTGTGGTGGCAGCCCAGGGTCAAGGGAGATTAAAACCAAGAATGGTGGATAATTTTATGATTAGATAAAAAATGATCAAGGTAACAGAACAGGAGCTTCGTTTGAGGCCTGAGCTGGGCAGAGCAAGGACCAGGAAGGGGCATCTGTGATGCTCAGCATTGCCTTGCCTGCTGCTTTCCTCCCTCTGTGCCTCAGAAACATCACAAGGGACTTTTCTTTCCTGTACTCTGAGTTTGCAGCGTGAGCTGGGCTATGAGGATATTGCCCAGCTCTGGAGGGAAGGATTTTAACATAAAATTGCAGTGATGATGCTTTAAAAGCTGACCTGTTGCTCTAGGGGTCAGTAGTTCCTTAATCCAAGTGAGTATTTTGGCAGGGGAAAAGCACCTGCAGAGAATCTGCTACAAGGGAAAAGTTTTCCAGAATTCCAACTAAATATCTCAATTCACATCCCCCAGTGTGTTATCTGCACACATCTCCCCCCAGCACCCCCAGTGCCCCAGCAGCCTCAGCAAACCAGATTGTTCTGTCTGAGAAAGCTCTGGGCTCTGGGGAAACTCATTTGGTCTCCATTTACTTTTCCTCAGCTCTTGCTCTCTTTTGGTACCTAATTGGAACTAAGCCACGTTCTGCTCTAATGTTCTGCCCTCTTTGATCTTGCTGGAGTGCTTATTAAAGGAGCAGGTGATTTTTTCATGGCATTATTGCACACCAGAAAGCTCCAGATGTGGCTGGTTTCTGATTGTTGCTGAGAGGAGATTGATGCTTGATGCTGATGTGCTGAATTAAAAAGGTGGGGTGTTGGCCTGCCATCCTATGAAGTATTTCTTTTTAGATCTTCCTACAGCATCATAAAATGCTGCTAAATTCAGATATCATATTTTGTTGCAGGCTGGTTCTAGGACAAAGCCCAGCCCTGTCTACTGATGTTTATGGCTTCCCATATAAGCCTTCAGACAAAATTTGTATCTCATTTTGCTTGAGTTACAGCAGGATGATATCCTAGTCCTCACACCAGTTTTGAGCTGAGGCACTGAGAAGTTGCCACTGTAATGAAATGGAGGAAAGGGAAAAACATCCCTTATAAACTTCCTGTAAATCACTGCTTGAGAGAGATAAAATATCTGCATAAAGCGTGTGTGGGAGTCCTGTAATGTAAACACAAATGCATTTAAGCCTTGTCTTGTTTCTGGTTTGTAGCTGCCTCAGTGTTTAAATCTCCTCTGCAGCCTGGTGTGCCTTGGGAGGAGATTTAGCTCCTGCTCCAGAAATCAGAGGGCACTCTTGCTGCTCTGGCTCCTTGCTTATCTGCTTGACTGCTTATCTGTATGGCTGTAAAGTTTTTATGTTAAATGCAACTTCTCAAAAGTATTGCTTTCAAATGTAGTTCAATTTATTTACAATTAATCCAAAAAGGGGCCTGTCTGCATTTGAATTTATAGCAAAGAAAAAATACCCTTCCTTCTCTTCTGCCTCAGCTTTCCCAGGATCAAAGTTCACTTTCTGCTCCTGAGTTGGGAAGTTGCACAATGGCAGAACATGTCAAAGTGCCCTATAAACAAACCACAGAGCAGAAATGGGGCTGCTAAAGCATCCCTTGGTGACTTTCTGCCTGGGGAGGGACAGATTTCTGCCCATCATCCACATGGGGATGGAAGATGTGGCAGGGAAGGACCAAGGTCAATTTTCCTGATGAGAAAATTGGTTGTCCCATGTGTGATGCCACTGCCAGGGTCTCATCATCTGGATTTCTGCATTTCACCATGGGCTGTGCTGGTGAGTTCCAGAGCTGGGCTGATGTTTGTGATGAGAGCAAGGCAGGGGACATTTGCATTTGCCTGTGAAGCTGAGAGGAAACCCTGACCTGATCCCCAGGTGCAGTGGTGAGAGAGGAGATTGCTGGCAGAGTGTTTCCTGCTGAGAATTTTTTTTGGCTGCTTTTGTATATTTTTTCATGTTTACTCATTCCCACAAAGAATATTCCAATGGCTGAAAAAACCTTCTTGACACAAGTAAAGATACAGCAAAAGTAAAGGCAAAAGTATTGTGGTGAAATGAGAAGCATTTAAACAAGTGTAGATAATATCAGACTATCAAAAACAAATGACCAGAATTTCAACTGAGAACAAGAGTGGAGCAAAGTCAAATGGATGGGATTTGCCCTAGAATCTGGCTTTGATAAATGTAGGCCTTAAAAATACACAACCTGAAAAAAAATAGCTTAAATATTAAAGGTTTTATCTCTGCTAAATCGTGGCTGCAGGAATCTGAGTCATCTGGCTTGAGCAGGTGTAATTGTTTGTGTGTTGTGTATCTGCTCTGCCCAGCCCTGACAAACAGTGAAATCACCACTCAGTTCCAGAGGGACAATGGGAGCTTTGACCTTAGGCTCTGTCATTGTGCCTTTGTTATCTCTGTGCATTATGGAACTGCTGCATTTTAATTCCTTGGCTTTCTGTTTGTTTCCTCTGAGCAGTCCCAGGAGCTCGGATTCACCGGCTTTTTGTTGGGTACCAATTGTTAGTCTGAAAGAGCCACTGTTTCTGGTAGGATCACAGCCCAGACTGAATATATCTCACTATTAATTAGAGATCAGCCCAAACCAAAGATGTCTGTTTGATCCCTCCCTCCCTCTGGAATCTTTTCTTTCCTGGGAAAAATCGCTCAGCGCTGGCTGGAGGATTGACCATTGTGTTACAGAGGAACTTCTGTGGTTTCCAAATGTGTTTTATTCTCCTCAGGAATTAAACCAAAAAGTCCTTCTGAGTGTCTGAGATCCTTCTGTGTGTAAAGGATTTCTCCTTCTCTCAAGTTCACTCTTGCCTGCAAATCCATCCCACTGAGACCTCTGTCAAACCCCACATATTTTATCGTGAAAAGTTTTGGTTTCAAGAACATGAAGCTTTTATCAGGTTCTCACCAACTTCCAAGCTGCTGACCTGGCAGAATGGATTGGGAGTGATGCAGATGTTCAACCCCCATTGTTTTTGTGTTAGTGATGGTAGATTAAAGCAAATGTTCCGTTTTTACTGCTTAAACTGTTCTGTTTTACTGCTACTAATATTCAATATGTCAGTTTCTTAGGCACATTGAAACATGGATGAGGAGAAGCTGAAAGTTTGATCTGATGATAAAAGAAAAACAAAAAAATAGACTGCCAGGAAAAAGTTTTGGAAGTTAGTTTGGGATCTGGGCAGTCAGTCCTCTCTTGGTGGCAGCCAGTCCTTGGTGAATGGCATTTCAGCAGAGACCAGGCTGGGGAAGGTGGGAAGGGAGGGTGCACTGCTCCCAGCTGAGCTCTGAACACAAGTGCTGTTCCATGGTACCTGTGTCAGATTGTTCTGTAACTGCAGGACTGATCTCCTGTAATCCATTGCTTTTGTCAGAAGCTGATCCATGCTAAGCAAACATCTGAGTTTCTGTTTCCTTTTCTCGTTGGCTGCAGTGGTGGAGAGCCGAGGAGGGATCATGGACAGCATCCAGAGATTCTCCAACCTGCCAACCTATCTCCCTGCAAACCCTCACATCTCCAATGCTGATACTTTCTTCTTCCTCAAGGAAGCCAACCAGGATATCATGAGGAACTCCAGTTTGCAGTCTAGGGTGGATTCATTCTTTATTTACAAAGCCAAACAGCCACCTGTCCTAAACGCCACGTATGGACCCTTTTCTGTTGAACAACCCGTTCCCTTGGACCTCATGCTGACTTCTGCATCTTTTGGTTTCACAAATAAATTCACTTTTAATTGGAAATTAAAATCCCACATAATCAACAGCTCAATCTATTCCAACAAACCCAAAATACAGACCTTGTTCTATATAGCGGGGAAGGACTGGGATGACTACGACTCTGAGGAGATGCTGCCTTGTGTGAAGATGTTTGCTTTCCTGGAGTCTAGAGAGGTGGTGGCCAGCTGCAGATTGACAGGCCACCTGGGATTATGTGTTGTGGAGCTGGAATTGTCTCCCAGCTGGTTCAGCTCCCCTCCACCCCTGCTTCCAGAGGAAACAGCCTCCCTGGAAGGGATTACTGTGGAGCTCTTCTATAAGATTTACACAGTGGATGGGGAATGCTCTCCAGAGGATGCAAAATGGGAAAACAATATCCATGCAGGTGAAGAGAATGAGCACCAAGCTCTGTCAGCTATGGAGAGGATTGGTAGCATCGTTGTTTACCCAAATCAAGACAGATTAAAGCAATCTTCGCTGAGGGTGGATGAAAATATCCTTATTCACTTACCACTCAGCCCAGTCAGAGAGGGGGACATTGTGACCTTCCATGTTTTCCTGGCTGATTACTCACTAGCAGACCAGTTTGTGTTAAGGTAAGAGAATTTTTTAAGTGTTGTATGCAAAACAAATAGGGGCAAATCAATGCTGAGTGTAAACATTTGGTTATATTTACTGTTTTCTTGAGAGAACTTCTGCATTTCTCCTTCAACAGGCAAAAACTATAGATAGTCTTGAATTATCTATGTGGATGACACTTTTTGGACCATGGGCATTGATTTTAAAGTATGGGCTATAAATGTTTGCTTGATTATTTTTTGTTTTAATTCTGTTTGCTTCTAGTCATAATTCTGCCTCTGTAAGTCATGCCTCTCAGCCAGGGTAACTGCTGCAATGTGTTTTGCTAAAGAGTTTGCTGGAGGGTTTTCTGTTTCTTTGGTGAAGTTCCCTCTGTTTTATTGACATTATTATCATTATCTTTCCAAAATGCACGGGCTACATCCTGCACAGGTCAAATGTGGTGAGAACTCTTGCTGCATTGTACAGAGGGGAGCTGAGAGCTGAGGAAATGAGCTCAGCCTGTGTAGGAATCCTTTGGCAGAGCCAGGATTTGGGGCTAAACTTTGCAAGTTGTCTTCAGTTTTCCTGTAAGATCAGCCCTTCCTGCTTCTTCAAGCTTTTGACTGCTAGTTTCGTGGCCTATTTTTGTTTTAAGTTTGGGGACTCTCTGTTGACCTTTCCTTGTGAATCTGCCTGTAATAGGAGAATTCAGGCATTTCAAACCACCCCGAGGGTTAGTGCTGCGTTTTTGTTCTGTCCTTAGCTGTCAGACTCCGGGTTCAGAGCTGCACAGGGACCAGATTCAGAGAGAAATGTGAGCCAAACTGGGGGAACAAAAGGACCAAAAGGTAATTGGAAAGTGTCATCTGCTGTAAGGATGTGAGGCTCTCTGGAAGGGAGGAGCTGCAGCCCGTGCAGGGAAACCTCAGAGCAGATTCGTGCCTTCCGACTTTTGATCCGAGAAGGATGGGAGCAGAACGTGACACAAGTGCACTTTGGGGACAGATGTTGAGAAAACAGGCAGCAAACCTTATGCAGCACTTTCAAATCATTCAGCATTTGTGAAATAGCACATGCATATTAATAAACTTACAGATTGCTGCCTGAATAGGGACAAGTGATTCACAGCACAGCGCTGCTAACGGGGGGGAAAGTGTGAGAAATACAATGGGGTTTAACCAAACTTTAAAAGGTTTGGATCGGGAAGGGGCTTCCTTTAAACACAACTTATTCATGCTCTTTGTGGATTTAGTGTTTTTAATTTGTTAAATATGGATTTGGCCAGCATCCACTGCCAGTGGATGGACTGGCCTGACGGAGCAGCCGGGTTTCAGCAGGCATCTATTGATCCTCAGTGCCATAGCAGAGAGATTATAGAATTTGCCTAAGGCTCTGCAAGGATTTAACATCAGCTCTTAATTCTCAGGGTTTTGTTCTCTTCCCCACACCACAGATAAAATTCCCAAGGTATTAGAGGCAGCCTAAGACGAGGGTGTTTTCTTTCCACTGGAATTTATAAAACAGCATTTACCTCGTAACAAATGGTGCAAGGCTAGAGTTTTGATATTTCTGCTGGCCAGGAAATAACCAAAAACTTCTTGCAGAGACACTTTTGAAATGGTGTTTTTCAAAAGCAAAATAGGTCCTGGAGCACTGAGCAGGTGACTGAGCTGGGTTTTCAGGGGAGCAGAAACTGAGGGAGCAGGCAGCTTCCAGGCTGGGGAGCCCCAGGATGATCCACAGGAGCCTGGCAGCTGCTGAGACCTCACCTGTCCCACAGCCCGTGGGGTTTGCATGGCTCCAGCTGCCAGCTGTTCTCCCAACATGTGGGACGTCCATCTCAGTGCTCCTGGGAAGGCAGTCAGGTTTCCATGGGGATTTCCTTCTCTGAAAAGTGTATGGAATCTGTTGATCTCCAGGAAATGTTTCTGGTACAATAAATCAGCATGTTTTACGTGCCCAGAAATATTTCCTTGGAAAATTCACTGCTGGCTCTCTGTAGTCTAGCCTGTCTGGGCTTTTATTTGGCTTTGCTTGCATTGTGCTTTTCATCAGAGAAGCTGAAAGTATTTTTATTTACCCTTCAGTTGAATGCTGAAAGTGAGAGGCAGAATGCAATTCTGCTGGTGGCTCACCTGCCCTTTAGAATGGGAAGGGTATCTACAACTGTTGCTGTGATTGTTTTGAATGATGTGTGCTGGGTCCATGGAGAGATTTTCACCTGAAGTTCACGTGGAAGGCAGGGAATGATGCTGAGGGAAATACAAGCACTACAGTGCCTACATCTCATTTATGCAGCTTCCCTCACCAGCTTTCCCTGTTTTTCTGCTCAATGTTAATGTCTGTGAAAACCCAGAAGGTTTTATATACCTAGAATTTCTGTGTGTTATAGCCAGAGAAAAAGACATTGGAGTGAATGTTTGCCTTGGGAAATATATTTTTGCCTAATATAACTGATAGTTTTTAATCATATCTGTTGTAAGTGTAGCAGGGTCTCGCTCATATGAGAGGATAGATCAAAACCAAGTCATTCTCAGCACAGCCTTGAGCTCTGACAGGATGCAAAGGAGCAGATATGCTCAATTTTATGCACCTCTTTACTATTTCATGCTGTGTTGCATAGTATTTTATTTTATGCTGGATTTTTCCTAGCAGAACTGACTTCAACTCTTATATGGGAACGGATTCTCTTTTTGTTTTGGTGAAATCTGTGATTCTTAACCAAGCTTGGGAGCTGAGAAGCAGTTGGAAGCAGTTCCTTGATTCAGCAATGTGCTGTGCTGAGAGACACCCCCTTGTCAGATCCCCATCCTCGCAGTCCTGTCACTGGCAGGGTGACACTGCAGCTTGTTTGTGGAGCTCCAGCTATCACTTCCAGGCTCTTCCATCGCTCCAAACTGGTTTTGCTTGGCTTGAGCTAAGTCTTGGTTGGGTTATTTTCATTCAACAACTTGAATTTCAGGTGGAGTTGGAGCTCTAGTTGTGCTGTGTTTCAAATAAAATACATTTGTTTATTTTCCTACTGGGATGCAGCCAGCGTGGCTTGGTGTCAGGGAAGGACACAGATGTGTCAAGGGGCAGAATCTGGGGACAGAGTGTGCATTTAGTGCCTTGTGTTGTGCCTTTGTTGACAGATGATCTATACATGTGTGTGATGAAATGCTTATGACACTGGAGATTAATTTGTGGCCTTGCTGGTCTGACCTGTACTGCAAAATTCACCATCTGGGAAGATAAATTTTGCCCATTATGTTTGGTGGTTTGTCACTAAGCATAGTTTAACTGTAAAGGTAGGTGAAATGGGCTATGTTTGCCATGATTAAACTCTTTTATGGGCCACCTTGTTAAAAAAAAAAAAAAAGGGTAAAAATGAAGGACAGGTTTGAGATTCCAGCAGGACTCATAATATTTCAGTGTCACAAAATTTCAGGACTTTTTGTCCTTTGATGTGCTGGAGTATCTCTGTTTCCTTCTTCACTAACAAACTTAGATGAAATGTAGTAAATGAGAAGAAAAAAGATGGAAATCGTGACTACAGAGGGGGTAACAGCAACTTTAGTGCTAATTGCTAAACAGAAGAAGTCTCCTGATACATGGAGGAGTTATAAAAGAGACAGGAGAAAACAATTCCTGCTCAACTGGAAGAACAGAAATCTCATCTAATAGCACTGGGAATGGCTTCTATTTCTTCTGTGGTGTTTGTTATTATTTAACTCCATCTTGAGACTCAGAGGATGAATTCAAAAGAAAAATGGGAGTCAATTTGTACAGCAGGAGAACGTTTAATGACATAAATGGACAATTGCCCCTTGGTTATAGGGAAGAAATGAGGACACTCTCTTTAGGAGTGAACAATGGATTTTTGGATTGTTCTCCAAGTCTCCCCATGTTAGTGAGGATGTGCTGCTCCTGAAAGCCCAGCATTAACAGCAAACTGTCACACACAAAACGTGGGTTTGTTGGCATCCCTCACACTCCCCAGCAGCAAGGAGCCATCCTTCCTTGTGCCTGCTCAGAATGGAGCTGGAGATGGGGGAAATTCCGGGATAACAGCAAGGAAGGAGGTAATGAACAGCTGGGAAGGGAAATGGGAGCTGTGCCTGCAGGGGATGGCAGGACCCTGCTCAGGGCCATCACTGTCCCTTGGTGCCTTGGCAACCTCAGGAGAAGGATTTTCCATTCCTCCCTGCCCTGCTCCACACACAGCAGCTCAGAGACTGAGCATGAACCAGGACAAGGTGTTACACATACCAGGAGACCCTTCCTGATTAGTCTCACTAGGCAAAATGATGCTAAGGATTTATATTAATAAACATATATCCATATGGAGGAGGTGATGTCTCCCGCTAAGGAATAAAAATTGCACAGACCATTAAAAGTGACTTACAAGGCTTCTGTGTTAATAATGAAAGATCTGGAGAAGTCTGAGCAGTCGTCTAGGAGGCCAGAAAAAGATCATTAAGAGGATGTCTCCTGCCAATAGCTGCCAAGAGCAAACAAGGGAAAGAAAACAGAAGGTTTTGGATCCGGAAATGCATAGAAAATGAGAGTACAGACTGTGGGGAATGCAGCCTGGCTGCCTGTGAGGAGGAGGCTCCACATGGCCTTCATCGCTCCCAAGCAAGCTGCTGGGAATGGGAAGCTCTGTCACTGGGATTGTCACTGGGGAGAGAAAGAAATGATTCACTGGAACATCATTGCAGGATGAACATTCAGCAGAATTCAAACTGTTGAGAAAGGAAAAAAATAAAATACAAAAATGCTCTTCTGAAATCTGAAATGCTGGTTCAGATTTAGAAATAATCACTGAAATAAACCATTACTGGTGGCTTGGGAATAATTTGGGTTTGAGTGCAAAATTTTAATAAACCCAGGATGAATGTTGAAATTTTTGGCTTCCCTTTCCTCTCTGAATGTACATGGAGCTAAATGTAAATATGAAATAGTGATACGTAATGTTAATAAAAATATCAAGCACTGCTAAGTCTGGAAATGCCAGATCTGTCTGTGCAACCTTTCTGCAGTCCCCAAGTACTTATGCACCATTTCATATTCCTCCAAGACAGATTCACACTATTTCATTTTTCCAGATCTCCTGCTTCATTTGATGCCTATATTGTCTTCCTCCCACTATTTTCTTTTCTTTTTGTCACTGAATGGGAAAGGGAGTAATATCCTTCCAGGGCACTCCAATGAAGCCTGGGGGAGCTGTCACCAGAATGGTTTTTTTGGCTTGAATGAGCCATTTCTATAAATCCTCTTTCAGAAAAGGTTGAAACATTATTTTATTTTTCCTATTTCTGTTTGAGGCCAGCTTGTGGCCCAGAAAAATTGGCTGTAGCTGATGAAAACCTGACATGGTGGTATGGAGTAACAAATTTCACAAGGATGCTGTGTGAAGTGCTTAGACCTGAATCTCTCTTGGCTGAAGGGAAAAAGGATTTTTTTTTTTTCCCCTGGGAGCTGCTGGATCCATATCCATGAACCAGCCTGGAAATCATTGTGCCACACTGGCAGCTTCTCTCTCCTCCTCACGTGCCTTAAGATAACCTCCTCTGCCCCAGCCACCCTGGAGAGGGAAAAGAAAAGAAACCACCCCCTCATACAGCCTTAAAACCAGTTCAAAATGACAAAAAAAATAATTCCTCCTTAGAGCTGGAGCAATTCTAAAATCAGGGAATAAATGACCCAGTGAATCCTGAAAGAGCCTGCAAGACTACAGTCAATAAAGCTTTTTAATGGAATTTTAGATAAAGGTCAACTATGTGCTGCAATAATCAGCTGTCCATGATCACTGCTGGGGCAGAGCAGCAGCTCCAGTGACAGAGAGAGGCCCTGGGAATTGTTGGATATTGGCTTGGAAGCGCTTCCAGATGGGATTGCGGCCTCGTGGTGATAAAACAGGGCTTTAATTGAGATGTCTCCTGATGGAAATGCCTGCTGCCCTGCAGAGGGGTCCTGTGCTGCTCTGTGCACACACCAGGCTCCTGTGCTGTGTGGAGGTGCTGCTAAGGGCAAGGAGCAGGGCCCAGCTCCTGGTGATGGGGCAGCGTTCCCACTGCTGCTCCTTGGCTCAGGGATCTTCTCTCCTGGGAGTGGGGAAATGTTCGTAAGAGTTGGAGGGGAGGGTGGATCAAAATGCAGAATTAATTACAAATATTTAGCCTGTTCATGTATTCCACCAGTGTTTTTCACTGAAGAGTTTGCCAGTTATTTTTAATTTTGGTGCTTTGGGAATATTTCGCGTGTGTGTTAGAACACTGAGTACAGCTGGAATGAAACAAGGATCCACTTCCCACTGGAGAAGGTGTTTGGTTTGCCTTGAAAGCCTACTTCTGCTCCCATTCAAGCCCTGAATTCCAGCACCTCAGCTATCTCATTCATCTGCACCTGTGAGCAGTAAGGATCTGGCAATGTCACGTAAATTAATTTGCTGTTTCTCATATCCAGAACCATGAAGCAGGAAATAAGAGAGGTGGTTGTATTTATTTTGAGTTGCTTGGTGCAGGAGCAGGTGTCTCGTGGCTGCTCTGTGAGTGGGTTCATGGTGCTGTGTGCCACTGCTGGCTCTGCATCTTGTTTGACAAGCAGGGATGGTGAGAGGAGCCCTGGCAGGCCCCTGTCTGCCCAGGTCAGCAGGCATTGCTGTGCTCTGCAAGGGAGGGGATGTGAGCAGCACTTCCCATGGATCTGAAGGTGCCAATGCACCACGGGGCCTGACACAAACTCTGCCTTGTTGATGGTAATGGAAAGAGATTTTACATTTCTAAATGGATCGGGTTCTACAAGCTTGTTGTAAGCTGAACCCCATCTCCAGAAGCTTTGACATGACAGCTCCTGCTAATTAACTGCAGGCAGCTCCTGCAGAGCTCAGTGCCTGCTGCAGGGCCAGGTGTGGGTGTGCAGAGCACTGAGGCTGCACTGAGGCAGGGACAGGCTGTGCTTCACCTTCCCCTGGTGCTGAGCCTGCCTGGGATGGGGCTGGGGATCCCTTTGGGTGAGGAGCTGCATCACAGGGACCCCAAAGTCAGCATCACAGGGACCCCAAAGTCAGCATCACAGGGGACCCAAAGTCAGCCTCTGCATCACAGGGACCCCAAAGTCAGCATCACAGGGACCCCAAAGTCAGCCTCTGCATCACAGGGACCCCAAAGTCAGCATCACAGGGGACCCAAAGTCAGCATCACAGGGACCCCAAAGTCAGCATCACAGGGACCCCAAAGTTCAGCCTCTGCATCACAGGGGACCCAAAGTCAGCATCACAGGGACCCCAAAGTCAGCCTCTGCATCACAGGGACCCCAAAGTCAGCATCACAGGGACCCCAAAGTTCAGCCTCTGCATCACAGGGACCCCAAAGTTCAGCCTCTGCAGCCAGCTCAGGGCATTGACACTGCTCTCCTCCAGAACTTGCTTTTGCTGGGGGCTATCCTGTCCTACCTTTGCTGTGATTAATGTTGGTGCAGCTCTGAAATGGGAAAGGAAACCACAGAAGATGGAATTAGAAGCTGAGTTTTGCCTGTGAGCAGCCAGCTCTGAGTTGAGTTACCTCTGTTAATGAACACAAAGCTGCCTTGAGGTGACAAAACTGCTTAAATTCACAGTATCACAAAGGGCAATCTAATGTTTGTCTTACAGCTGTCTTGTTTTTCTTCATCCATTTCTTTTATTTTTACCTTGTACTCAGGTTGGAAACACAAGTCAGCAAAGGTTCCTGTCTGTGAGTGATCATTTCAAGTTTGGGGCACACTGTGGCTCTCTGCACACTGTGTGTCCTCACAAACAAGTCCCTGGCAGGGAGCTTGGGGGGAGCCTTTGTTTTGGACAATATGCTGAGTAGTCCCTGCTTTGTGCTGCCAGACAATGATGGCATTGATCAGCTTCTTGTACAGCTCTTCATTAGCTGGCAGTGCAGTAAATCACAGTCTTGTTTAAACAAGTCAGACACAACAGTGATTCGGTCCTTGATGCAGTTACTTCTCCTTCTATTCATTACATTCACAGTAATGAATTGTATTAAAAGTAGAAAAATGCCACTACTTTGAAATTTCCTTTTTTCCTGAGATGTTTCAGGCCATGCATTGCTGTCATTTTATCCTGGTAAAAATGAGATTACTCTCCTGTGAAGCTGGTGAAGTATTGCTTTGAGGGAGCACATTGATCTCAATTTCTTCATGCTCCCCCTGATGCAACAGAGAGTTGCTTTTGTCCTTGTGTTTACCCATGAGTTTTTGCATGCTCTGATAGAAGAAGGCCACTGTGATAGTTGGCTGACAGCTCTGGGGAGAAAGGACTCTCAGAAAGAGCAGGAAACCAAATATTGCAAGAAAATTGTCAACAAATCTTCTTGTTTTGGGTGCTGCTCCTACTCCCCATGCAATTTATGTCAATAAAAGACTGGTAAGAAATGGTTTTGGGCAAGGCAGAGCAGGGAGCTGTGCTGTGTGAGGTATTTAATGCTTCAAATAGCTGCCACGTCTGCCTTGGATGCTGTACTCGGCCAGGTTATGAAAGAAATCATATTAACAAAGTTATTGGATCCCAGATGAATCCAAAGAGCTGCAGGAGAAGAAAACAGTGACAAATGAGTCTGCCATTCCGAGGCACAGCAAATGGTGCTTACTGTTAAAGCTATTTCACTGCTTGCACCATTCCTGGCAGCCCTGGAGCTGCAGGGGCGGAGATGTGGCCGTGCCAGGATGGGGAAACCTCGGGCTGGCAGAGCCTCCAGAGCCCCTGTCCTGGGACCAGTGCTGGGTGACACAGGAGGCACCATCAGGGGCTCTTCCTGAGCTTTCCAGAGCCCCCAGAGCCCCTGCCCTGGGCCCAGTGCTGGGTGACACAGGGGGCACCATCAGGGGCCCTTCCAGAGCTTTCCAGAGCCCCTGTCCTGGGATCAGTGCTGGGTGACACAGGAGGCACCATCAGGGCCTTTCCAGAGCTTTCCAGAGCCCCTGCCCTGGGATCAGTGCTGGGTGACACAGGGGGCACCATCAGGGCCTTTCCAGAGCTTTCCAGAGCCCCTGCCCTGTGCTGGGTGACACAGGAGGCACCATCAGGGCCTTTCCAGAGCTTTCCAGAGCCCCTGCCCTGTGCTGGGTGACACAGGAGGCACCATCAGGGCCTTTCCTGAGCCCCCAGAGCCCCTGCCCTGTGCTGGGTGACACAGGGAGCACCATCAGGGGCTTTCCTGAGCTTTCCAGAGCTGCTCCTGAGTGCTCTGGCTCTCCTCTCCCCCAGCTCTTGGTCTGGCACCAAGCAGTGCTGGGCTCTCAGTGCCCTGGGTGCAGCAGTGCTTCACCCTCTGTTGGGGGTTACAACCACTAAATAAAAGGGAAATGTCTCTCAAGCCTGTTCTCCTGAGGATCCCCAGGGAGATGCTGCATTCCCAGCAGAGGAGGAATTGTCCTGAGCAGCAGTATTTCCAGGGGTATCCCCTCAGGAGGGTGCCCTTGGGAGAGCCATGCTCACTCAAGCAGCCCCATGTTAGTGGGGCAAACCTGTGACCCTCCCTCTGCCCCACCATGCTTCCCTTTAAATGCCTCACCAAGACCAAAATGTCCTTCCTGTCCTCCCCCATCCTTCTGAAAAATCTCCTGCCAAGCAAACTTTCTCAATTCCTTTTTTTATTCTCATTGTGTGGCCCAACCTTTTGTGGTATTAATGAAGGAGCCCTCCAATGCATTTTCACTAAATCCCCATCTCTAATTGTGCTGGTCCTAGAGGACAGCAAGTGGGAAAGGCAGAGAAGCAGAAGTGTGGGATAGGCAATGCCTTGTTCCTGAGCTTTCTAAGCATCTGCTCAATTTAATGAGGGCCTGGGCAAGAAATGTAGAAATGTGCCAAGCAGCCACAGGGAGCACACACATGAGCACTTTGATGCAGATCCCTGGTGGAGGATGGTGATAAAATGCACCAAGTAATGCTTGGGGACAGTCTGAAAACTTTGTCCTGGTCTGGGAGGTAGCAGAGGGTGAGAGAGAAGCAGTTGCAGACTGTGAGAATCTGGAGCTGGATCCAAATACATTGTGAGTTTTGGGTAGTTTTGGATCTGGGAATTTGGCTCTGGCCCATCTCTAATTTAATTTGCCTGGCCAGAGTCTTCTCAGTGTTCCCCAGAAAAGAGGGGCGATTTAATTAACTTCCTTAGAGTTCCTTAGGACTTGTGCCAGTAAAACCTCTTGAATTTGGTTGTGTGAAGGCACACGGGTGTGTGCCAGTGTCCTGGCTTCATGTTTCTCTGGGGAATTTGTTAGGGACAGTGGCAGCCCCGAGTGGGTGGGTGGGCAGCACACAGATGGAGAGGGAACGCTCGTGTTTGGAGCTCTGTGTGTAATGGCACACAGCACCACCAGCAGAACACTCTTAATTGTGGCATTTCCTGCTGCCATCTCCATAATGTGGTGTAAGTACCTACGCTCCTCAGCTAAGATGACTTTTGACTCATTTGCCAAAGCTAATAACCCTTTAAAAATAATTTAAACCTTTTTCAGAATTATTCCCCTGATGCTCTAGGGACCAGTAGTCCTTTATTTGCCATAGAGCAGCCACAGAATGAATAGCAGCACTGTGGACTCCCTCAAACAGCGACCTTATGTGAGATGTAGCGATTACAGCAATTAAATCCTCTTTGCCAAGGCAACCAGGGCTTTATTTCTAACTGAAGTTACATTTTTTTCCCCCAAATGAATCTCTTCTGCATGCATTATTCATTTTTCTTTGGAACATTTAGCCTGTGCAAATTCCACGAGCTCAAATTCAGTATTATTACTTATTAATTATTGTGTTGAGGTAATGTCTAGGACAGACTGCCCCAAGGGGTCAGAGGGCACTGGGTTCCCCACGCAGCCAGAAGCAGAGTAAGGCCATAAACTTTGTCATGAGGTGGGGGTTGAAAATTTAGCAGCATTTGTGGAACAACTCATGAGAGTTTGCATTTGCATTTTCTTGACTCCAAAACCCACATCAAGGAAGTTTGGGGCATTTTGGTCCAGTGGATACTTAGGCCAGTACAGTTCTGACCATACCCTTAAATTAAGTGTTTGAAGTAGGTTGGTCATGTCAGCTCAGACATTTGAAGTCCAACTGCATTCTCTTCATTGTGGCTCTTGCTTGGAGAAGGGAAGGTCAGTGATCAAAAATAATGGTTAAAGTGCAACATTTTCTTTAACAATTTTGGAAATTCTAGCTTAGGACAGTCTTTGGAATCCTTTGTTTTTAAGGACATGTGCTACACTCTCCTTTTAAGATTACGTGAGTTCATTGTCTCTTTCTGGTATTACATAAATAGCCTCTTGACTGACAAGGAAACTAAAATGATTCTGTTTAAATCTGTACTGCTCTCCTAAGAAATCTACATTCATTATTCCTGGGATGACTGAAAGATTTACAATAGTTTATAATCTGGTATCATTTCATTCTTCTTCTTGGTATTATTAATCACCTTGTCATGAAACGTCAGGAGAACTTTGTTCAGCTTGCATGATTTGGGCTAAGAAAGCCATCCTTTAATATTAATGTTTCTTAGGAAATTGGGTAGGTATCTTTGCATTCTGGGAACCATAAAATGGATGAATGATGTCCTCTGACTAGACATTAGATGCTTACAGGCTGCTGAAGCTGAAGAATGGTTGAAAAAGCCCTGCAGCTGTACCACAGTGGGAAGAAAAACGACCTTGCAGAGCAGATCTGGTTGAGGTCAATGTTTGGTTGGAGGATCTGCAGCCAGGGGTGCCAGGCAGGACGGTGTTTGTGGTTCTCCTGGAACTCTACATCAATGGTTGTGTCTCACTGGGGACATGAAACCCAGCTCCCAATTATTTGGTCATTTAAAGATTCTGGGTTGCATTTCCTGAGCCTGGAGGCAGTCAACCAGGATCCTGGCTGGCTTTCAGCTGCAGTAATTACAACTTGCCAGCTCAGATTTTCTCTGCCTCTTAAATCACATCCGCTATTTTTCACTTCCTTTGCTAAACTGCTGTGTCCCCTGTGCTGTTGTTGGTGATAATAGTTCTAATGCTTTGCCTATTTATGTAACGTTACTTTATCTGTAATGTCTCACAGTGTTTGTACAAGGAACGTCTGTCATTGCTTTCATTTTACAAATCACTGTTTTTATTGCTCGTGTTCCAGCGATACACCTCAAAGAGCAGATGCTTTCCAAAAGGAGGAAGGCAATGCCTCTCCTGCCCTCAAAGTGTTTTTTCCAGTGAGGAGAAAGCTCCTGCTTTGTCCCTGGGGTGCGTTAGCAGGGCAGATGGGTTTGGGATGGTGCAGAGTACCCAGGGCTGGTGAGCTGGTGGTGGGCAGGGAGGTGACATCCTGTGGGTGTCCCCCAAGGGGCGATGCCCACCCCTCTGTGTCCGGCAGGGCTCGGATCCGAGCTCAGGCCAGGAGAGGGCAGAGTGGGCTTGTGTAGGAGCAGGGAGCCCGGCAGGGGAAGCGCTCCGGGAGCCGCTGCCTTGAGACCACAGGGGTCCCAGGATGAGGGAGGAGACCAGGAGCTGACTCCATGTTTCAGGAGGCTGATTTATTATTTTATGATATACATTATATTAAAACTATACTGAAAGAATAGAAGAAAGGATTTTTTAGAAGGTTAGCTGAGAATAGAAAAAGAAGAGTGATAACAAAGGCTTCTGTTTCGGAGAGTCTGAGCCAGCTGTGCTGTGATTGGCCATTAATTAGAAACAACCACATGAGCCCAATCCCAGATGCACCTGTTGCATTCCACAGCAGCAGATAACCATTGTTTACATTTCGTTTCTGAGGCCTCTCAGCTTCTCAGGAGGAAGAATCCTAAGGAAAGGATTTTCCATAAAAGATGTTTGTGACACTGCCTGGGTCGGGCTGGGGGCCCACTGGGAGCGGAGCTGTGTCCCGGCTGTGATCCCTGGACAGGACTCAGAGCATCCCTCCCCTAAAAATGCCTCCACGGGGGGATGTTCAGGAACTGCTCCATCTGTGTGACCCTGCAAAGGGCAGAGAGCAGCAGGGCAGCCCAGGGATTATCTGGCAGTGAGGAGGGCAGCAGTGAGGAGGGCAGCTCTGAGCAGGGCTGTGCACACACACCCTGCGTGCTCCCAGGCTCGGGGCATCGCCAGCCAGGGGCTGTGCACAAATCACAATCAGGACAGGACTGCTGGGAACTGCCTTGAGCTGTTTGATTTTCCAGCTTCAGTCTCATTGCATGGTTATGGCAATGGGAAGATGCCAGCAGCTCACATCCCAGGCAGCAGACAAAGAACTCAGTGTTAAAACTTTTTAAGTTTTTTGACCGATCACACAAAGCAAAAGCACATTGACAGTAGTTCTATCCAATCACTATCAGCACAGGTACCTTCAAAATTGCATATTTCTAATACAATACCCGCTTGTAAGCCTTAAAACACAACGCACAGAACTCTGTTATTAAGTTTAAAACTTCCTAATATCTCGCTAGATAAACTTTTCTGTAGCTTAGGGAGTTATTCTAGACAAGCATTAATACACAGGCCATTGTTCTGTTTGTCCCTATCTATCTGAAGATCATCCTCTATTTGTCCACATCGGGGCTCATATCTGCAATTTCCTACCCCAAATGAAATGCTGTACTGTGGTTTATTCCTTTCTTTCCCCCTCCTTCCCTTCCTTAAATGCTTTCTGAGAGCTGTTGCATTTTCTCTTTATGAATGTGCTGTGCCCCGTGTGAGCTGGATATTGCAAATGCACTTCATAAAGCAAATTTCCCCTCTGGTCTGAAGGTTAAGAAGCTTTAAGTGAGATTGTCACTTTGCAGAACAACTTTCTTTTTCAGACTTGAAAAACAATGGAAATGTAGTTAATGTTCAGCCTGACAGAGTCTTAGCAAACATATTAAGGGTTTCATTTAATAAAATCATATTTCACTTCCATAGACAAGAAGCAGAATAGACTTGAGTCTTTTTTAATGAATAAAGTCCTTAGTAAGGTACTTGCAATCTTTCTTTATGTAAGGCTCATTCTCAGGTTTTTTTTTCTTTTAGGAGCTAGGAAGATTTAGTGCTGCATTTTCTAAATTGTGTTGTACTTCCTTTGGAACAGAATGTAAAGGGAAATGTATCTTAATGTTAAACAGACGTGAAACAAAAATGTGGTTTTTCCCCAAAGAAAAGTTAAACATTTGCAAGAAAAATGTTCTTCACGGCAATTTCAATTCTGTTAAAAACACATTTACTGTCAGAAAATAATGGTGCTGGATGAGCTCTAATAATAAACCAATTTGTGTGTACCAGGGGAGTGGACTTTTTCAGCCTTTTGTTGTAAGTCATGTTGGAAGGGCTGCCACTGGGCTACAAGAGCACGGATATTTTCACACTGGGATTTGTGTCTGCTTGAATTATGTGAATAACTCCATTGAAGTACAACTGGGGAACAATTCATCATGTGACTTCTTATTAAAACATTGCTTTTTTACTCCGTTCAGTGATGTTTGAGCAGCTCCATGTATTTTTCTCTCAGATTTCTCTTTTTAATTCTTTTTTCTTAAATGTTCTGTGTGCACAGTGCCTCTATTGTACAGAGCCCAGAGCACATGGCAGCAAACTCCTGATTTCTGGGGAACTGCCCTGCTGCAGCTCACAAATGCCATTAATGGGCTGCGTGTGAGCTGCGTTCTGGGGGCCCCAGGCTTGCACAGTGCTCCCCTTCCCTTCATCAGCCAATTTGTTGAGATCAGCAGGTGCACCAAAGCATGCAAATTTAAAATTTGCTTTCAGGAAAATGGAGTGGCGTTTTTTTTGCCCTGAAACGAGCTGTTTCTCTGAACAACACTGCCAGCTCACTTGCTCGGGAGGATATTTGCAGAAATGGAATGCAAAAGTGGTACAAATGCAGCCAAACTGAATACATTTACAGATGTAAAAGGCTCAGGCTTTTGCAGGCTTGTAAATCTCTTTGGGGTGAGCACTGTCACTCGGTGTGGATTTATGGAGTCTTGTGTCACAGGTCCCTAAACACGTCAGCCCTCAGGGGGGTTTGGTGCTGGTGACGGTGACAACGCTGCTCCCACCCAGCTCAGACACCTGCAGGGCTCTCCTCAGCACAGGTACCTTTCATCCTCCCTGGACCCCAGCCAGTCATGCTTGATCACAGTGTGGAAATTGGATTTGTCATCTAGTAATCCCTCAGTGATCGATAATTAGTTGTAATTACGCGCTGTTTAAGAGCTGAGGAGAGAAAATTGAAGTTTGTGGCCGGAGGAGGAAATGAAGAATGGCAGGCACACCAAGGTGTTTGGCATAAGAGAAATGCAGTTAAAGAGCTGAATTTTCACAAAGATCAGAGAGTCAAGCTGCCTTCTCCAGCCAGGCCAGGTCACAGGGCTGCAGGGGCAGGAGTTCAGGCTGAGCAGGATAATGCAGACCGTGCTGAGCTTGCTGCCCATACAGCATCATGACTGGGACAACAAGGAAGGTTGCTTTTGTTTGTACTCTCCCAGAAATGTGCCCAGTGTGAAGTGTCACAAGCTGTTATTTGTGAAGTATTCTTTGAAACTTTTCCTGTGTTTATAATCAGAACTCCTTCCCCCAGCTCAGTTTGAATTTTTGTCCAATATTTGAGCTAGGAGCAGCTGAAGTCCTCGAGTGTTCACTCACGGGACTGTGCATCCTCTGCACTGTCTCCAAAAAGGTACAGCCTAGACACATGGTTTGGTTTCAGATGGATGAGGAAAGGTCTTCCTTCTCTTCTTTCTGCTTTCTTCTCTGCTCCAAAGAGCCCAACAGCTCAGGTTTCCAGATGGGCAGGGACGTTATTCCAGCTGTCTCTGAAAATCTAGTTGTGTCTGTCCTGGGATTTCTGTACCAGCTTTGCAGCTAAATCTGCCACTGGTAATTCTTCTCAGCCACAGAGGCAGAGAGGGTCTGTGCTGCTTTGGAGTTATACCCATGGGTGATTGCCTCGTGTGGCTGATTGTCACTCTCTAAATAGACATGCAAAATGGAACTGTGTAACTGCAGGAGGTGGGAGTGAAGGAGCTGGAGCAGACCTATTACCCAGTGGTACGTGAGAAAGAGCCAGCAGAATTTATGGTTTCTGAAGGAGCAGTATATTTTTAAGCTTCTTGTATTCCTACACTTCACAGCCCAGATTAGCAGATTGTTGACAGCTCCATGATATATTTGCTGTCACCTGGCTGGAGTCCGAAGCAAGTGATAAATTTTTAGTTTGAATGAGCTTGTGTGACATGCAGTGACAGATATATTTTTTGTTACTACAAGTATGTAGTGTGTCCTGTGCTTGGGGACTTTGGTGCTATTCTTGCTGTGGTCGTGAGTGATTTGCTTGTTTTCCTTGTGCTTCTGCCTCACCATCCAAGGAAAGGTGGGGAAAATGACACGTTCCTCATTTGCTGTGATGGCTCCTTCTTTTTCTCCCCTGCCACAGGCTCGGATCATCTTCTTTGGGTTCAGCAGAGCCCATCTGCTGGCAGGAGGGAGCAAAGGCTCTGTGCAAAGAATCCAGCACTCCCAGTTGCTATTGCTGGATTTCACTCATCTTGGATATGTGTCACAGGAGTTTATATGCAGAAACTTGGGGTGTTTCTGAAGTGATACTACTATATTCTGGGAAGATGCACCTCCCAAAATACACAATCAGCATAGGAGAAGGGGCAGCGGGAATCAGTTTTGTCTTCACGTGACTGAACACTTGGAGGAGCTGAATTTACAGATTCTGATTGTGGGTAAAGCCTTAGTGCTCTATATTGGTGAGCTCTATTCTGACAATGCTTCAGGGTAGAGTAGCAAAGAAAAAAAATGTGAATATACATAATTAAAATGCCTACTTTAAACTTCATGTCATATTTTTAACACTAAATTGGAGTTAAGGAGTTCAGCTTTCCTAGAGAGTTTTCCTGAGGTTTTAAACCCTGGATGCTTCCAGAGAGCAAGAGATTTGGTGCCAACAGTCCCTCAAATTATAGGCCCTGTGCCATTTTTACATACCTTGGGGTGAAGGCTACGATAATTAATGGATTGCAGGGATTAATATTGTTTCCTTTAAGTGTAAGTTAAATATTTTTGGAACAAAATAATTAACCAGGAGCATAAACCCAGTTTGCTTTGATACAGATGGTAGAGACTGAGAGGGATGAAGAAGCAGGGAAGCTGCATCTTTCCATATCAAAGAAGTGCTTTGCTTTTGTGCTGGCAGAGCAAGGGATTCAGTCTGGGCAGAAAGTTTGAGGGTTGTGTCTACTCATCAATGCCTTGAGAGGGCTCACGTGTGGAGCTGACATTGCCTGGTTTGGTGGGGCTGTGTTTCATGGGCAGACAAGGATCTGTGTCCAGCCCAGAGGCATCTCTCCTCTGGCTCTGAGCCTGCCCTGTGACAGCTCTCTGCTGCTTGCCTCTTGCTCAGCTCCTCCAGCAAGCATCTCCAAAACTCTGATGTGCTTAGACATCAAAAATGGAAGGTGCACCTCTCTCATGTGATTGCCTGCCTTAGGGAGGAGAGCATATGTACAGCAAATGGACACTTACATAACCCTGTTAGCTTCCACTGGCTGATTTCAACTGTTGGTTTGCCACAGGGAGCTGGAGGAGAAGAATTAGGTAATATAAATAGAAAGATGACATCCTCCAAAAGAGCACCATTCAGCACATATTGCTGGCTGGCCTCATGGTTCAGAGCTGATAAGCAAATTTGGCCTGGATCCTGTTGCAGCATTTGAGGATGGCACCAGCAGAGCAGAATTGGCAATATCAGCAGAGGTGGACGCTGTGGATGTGATCCCTGCCCGCAGAGCTGCCTGCAGGAGCTGCTCTCTGTGGCAGAAACCTAGGGCCAAATTAATTGTGATTAATTTTGATTACAGACCATTCTCTTTGAAGTGACTCTCGAGATGAATTTGTCCCATGCGTACTTTAAAGGGCAAGTTGCTCACAAGTGCTTCTGCTAATGCATCCTCCAGGTTTATTTCAGATATCCTTTTTTTTCTTTCAGCAATTGGTTCCTGGTGCAAACACAGACACTTTGCATTAATTCCCTGCAGGGCTTCTACGCCATATTTTTAGGCTTTTGAGTGGCATTGTGGAAAACATGAAAGCATTATGGTAATGATCAAGGCCAATTCTTGTGTTCTTTATTCAAATATCAGTTCGGGGAGGGGGGAAAAGCTTGTGATGCTTAATCATGCAAAAATCCTCCTAAGAGCTCATTTAAGTGAGGGTTTGAGTGAGGACCTCAAGATTTGGCCCCTAGTGCATGATGGATTTTAACAACAGCGAGGTAATGATTAGGTGGAAGAATGTAAGTACAAGTGGTTGAAGTGCTGGCATGAAAAAAGAGTGAGGAGTATTGTCCGCTCAACACCACGAGGAGCTGTTGCATATGATTATATTTAATGAAAAGAAAAGTACAATGAATGCACTTTAAAGTGAATTCCTCCCCCTGTTCTTTTCATTTGTTTGGGAATATTCTGTGGGACTGACTGAAGGCTTTGTCTGGTCTAGCAGGAGCCTCTCAGCTGCCTAATAGGAGTGCAGAAAGTGTGGCACAGCACCTTTTCTTACTTATTTACTGATCAAAAGGAGTGTTTACAGAAAGCTGTGCTTTGCCCCCATTTCAAGAAAAGCCACCTGTGCTTCACTCCTTGAGGTCTTCTGAAAACTCTGTAATGGGAAGCATTTCCCACTACGAACAAACAGCCAAATTTATTTGAAATGGAAAATTTCTGATTGAAATGGGCATCTCAGAGCTTCCAGCTGCTGGCGACCGTATGGCAAAACAATTGCAACGTTTGCAATCTCTCTGCAGAAGCTGCTTATCTAACAATCAGGACAGCTTTAAATATTTATTTGAAACTGGTTGGTTCCAAGTACTGAAAAGCACTGGTTTTTCCCCCTCTTTGCCTAATTGAAACAGGGTCATGAGTGCTCAAGGTAGGTGACTTCAGGGCCTTGCAGGTCTCTGCAAAGAGGGAGAGGAATTGGGAAATGCTCGGGTTCCCTTGGAAGCTGTGTTTTGAAGACCTTTCTAAAAAAATGTGAAGATTTTGAGGAGGGATCAGGGGCAGAGCAAAACTCCCCAGATGTTTTTCCATTCATAGGTAGAGATTGAGAGGGGCAGGAAGCTCTGAGGTTGGGGCACTGGCCATGGGCTAAACTTGAGTTGGTTTTCTGCGTCATCTTTCCCCATTTTCAGCCAAGGTCAATGCTCACCTCCAGCTCTGCTGCCTCCCGTGCTCTCTGCTCACACCTGACCACTTTGCTTGGGTAGTTCGTACTTGGGGGACCTTTTGGTGGGTTCCCCTCAACTGATCTCTCACTCCTCTCCCACAGCTTGTTCACGAGTCTCCAGCAAAGCCTTTCCTGACTCCATAACTGTGAGACTCAAGGGCAGGACTCTGGAGAAAAACATTTTGTGCAGGTGCTGGTGTGGCTGCAGCAGGTGCCATGTCATGGGCTGATGGAGACTGGGAAGAGAGGGGCTGTCCATCTCTGTGTACCAGAAAGTTCTGTACATAGGTGCAGAAAGTGCAGAAAGTCCTCTGCCAACTAGGAAATGTGATTTTGAAATTTATCCTTACAAGTCCTTCTGACAGCTGTTCCTATTAGGAACTCAATCAGTACAGCATTGTGAATTCAGTCAAGTTTTCCCTTGACATGCTATAAATGTATTAAGTGATGAAATGTCATAGAACCAAAGCAAATTTGCACTTATTTCAGAAAGAAATCTGAATATGTAACTGTTGGAGTGGTGATGGGGTAAGCAGAGATTTGCATTCTTTTGCTTCATAATGGAAGTTCTGAATAGTTGGGTTGACCTCCCAGTTAATGTAGTGGTAATCCTGCTGTAGCCAAATTGTTTCTCATTTCTAACCATTTTTGATCAAGTTTGAGTCCAAGTGTTTGTGTCTGGTTGGCTCTGGTTTGCAGCTGATGGATTGACATTAGGAGGGTTCTGACTCCACTGTCCTACTCCCGTGTGTCTTTGCAGAATTCTCTTCCTGAGCCACAGGAACTGATCAGGGATGAAAAGGGGGAACCTCTGGCAAATCTCTTATTGTTTAAGCAAACTGCCTTTTGTCTTGAGTCACCTTGAAGAAAGTAGCTTTCCACTAAACAAAAGGGAAAATCTGCTTAGTACATTTTTGGTTTTGATTAAGAGCTCAGCTTCCAGCCGGCTGTGCCGCTAATCTGCCTGATGTAGAAATGGGCACCTTTTAAGAAGCTGCAGCCCAAAATTAATTTCAGCAAATGCATTTGCTCCTTGAAGAAGCCCTGCTAAAGGGTTTGAAGTCTGGAGATGCTGCAGCTGTTGGGAAGCTTGTCAGGCTCAGGAGGAAGAGCTGAGCTGTGTGCTGGACGTGTGGATGCGGTGGCTGAGCTGGCACTGCTCGTCCTGCTGTGATTTACATGTTAAAAATGTGCCCTGTGGGACTCACACCGGCCTTCAACCCTCCTCAAGTCCTTCCTGGGACAGAGCCATTATCCTCTCCAAGCACTGAGCCTGCAGGTGGCTGAGCCATCCATAATACACATTGTCATCTGCCAGACAAAGCTTTCCTGTGCCCTGCTTTTGTCACAGGTCCGCATTTGTCGCTGCCACCTCGGCACAGTCGCTGGCTGTGGGAGCCTTTCACAGCACAGCGCTCTGCAGGGAGGGACAAAAAGCCACTCAAGGACATTGAGGTCTCTCCTTGCTTTGTTTCAAGCCTGCACATCTTGAGATTTTTCTTATTCAAGCCAAAGAAAACTTCCATGCATGGGGTAATCCTAAGATTTGGCTTCATAACCTAAATGCAGCCAATTTTGTGACATCAGTACAGGGTGGCTGGGCTGAGGGAGGGCTCAGTGTTGTCTCCTTTTAGGGGCCTTTTCTTCTCTTTTCTCCCTCCCCTTCCACAGTGTATAACACATTTGGAGTTCTCCAAGGCCATTTCCATAGTGTTGTGATTCATCAATAATGACACTACTTTAAATCCATTGTTTGTTTACTTTTCATAAAAGTCCTCAGCTTTAAAACCCACTTTTCAACTTTTATTTCATTCAGATTTATATTGGTCTTGGGAGAAAAAAAAAATCCTGTGCTCTTTGCCTTTTAGCATCTGCTTCATTATCCATTATATTTCAATACTTATTTATTCCAATGAAGGAATATAAATGTTGAAGCATTCTGCAGAAAGTCAAATGAACTGCCAGCAGTAAATAGCATTTTTGATCAATTTATTCATTTTTCTTTCTGTTTGCAAATTGCTTGTAAATATGCCTCCATTTGTACAACTTTGGAATTATTCTGCAAACAGATTACTTGAGTTGTCTCGTAGGCAGAATTTCATCTGATCAGCTGTAACTTTGTGTTATTTATTTTCAAGAGTAACCCTCCTGTTTATGCAGAGCTTTGGCAGCACTGTCCTGATGCATTGGCTTGCACACTTTCTCTAGATCAACTTTTAACTAATTTGTAGGAGTTAAATAAACACCAATGACTGTGCTGTTTTATTCCAAGCTTTGATACATTTCCAGCCCTTTGTCCTTGTGTTTATTTTAGTATTCAAACTCATGCTCTGCATTCAGGTTGCAATTAGCTTTTCCCCCCAGTATTTCCTAGCAGTTCATAATGGGTTTGACCTGCCCTATCCATTTATTAGCCTGATCTTTATAAAAAGTCTTTATCATAGCACTCTCTGAAACATCTACAACCCACAAAATCCTGAAAACTCCTCTGCTGTGAATTTCCAATCAAATTTCTTTGCTCCACAGAGCAGAGCTGACTTGTGCAGGAGTTCTTAAGGTGGGCAAAATTGCTCCTTGTGAGACATTTAATGAAAACGAAATCTAAAATCAATGGTCACCTGCTGAAACAGCATCTTCCTAGGAATTTAAGATCTGAGCTCACTGGTACTTCATGGCTGGCATCTTTGCCTGATGGTGCTGGGGAATTCAAGTGGTCACAGAGCACTTTCTCCCCTTATGCAATGCTCTACCTGGCTGTGTAAAAGTAGTCTTACATCAAGTGTCATGTTCAGCATAAATTGAGAATGTGGAGGAGGCTGCACTTTTAAACCTGTGCAGGAAATCACATTAAATTCAATGTAATTACATTGTTCTAGAAATGTGATTATGTGTTTCAACTACCAGCCTCCCACTAAATTACTTCAGATCAGTCTCAATCTGTGGAACGAAATCTGCCTGATTTAGATGTAAAAAATGCAATAAATATGAGGAAATGCATTTTGCATTTATATTTTATGTTCACCTGTGACTGCTTATTACATTCTCCAAATCTAGCCTTTCTCCATCTCACCTGCTGCGTGCAGGGAAATTAAACCCTGACTTTGCTCAGTATCAGGATTTAGTCTTTGCAGCACCGTGTGTGTGACATTGGCTACTTAATTTCACATAAAGCTGCAGAGAGATCTTAACTGCAGGAATATTCAGTACAGAAAGGGGTTCCCCGAGTGAAAATAAGATAAAAGATTCCCAGGACTAAGCCAAAACATGAATGTAATGATACTTCCAAGGTTTCACTGTTCCAAAAAGTAGAAAAGATGGATAATACTGGTATTTCTGATAGATGAGTGTGAGATTACAGCTTGCAGACCCACTTTCAAACCCCACTGCTAGTCGGGTGGGCAGGGTGTTAAAGCTGAGAGCAGCTGTGCCTGATGTTAATTGAGGATGATGTCTTGACAGTGAAGATCCAAGCCAGGAAGGCAACACCACCAGGAAGGACCGGAGTGCTCTCAGAGCCACTGAAAATCAAAAGATGTCAGCCTTATATTTCGTGATTTTTTGAACGGTGCCTTTCTAATTTGAGCTCTTCATCAGCAAATCAGATCATTTATAGCCCAGGTATCAGATTAGAAAGCAATCTCAGCCCAGGAAAACACTGTCTTCACTTTTAATACCCACGAGTTATTGACATTGGTAATTGGGAATAAGGTTTTGTATCAGCAATTCCTTCCTGGGAGGACGCTGTCCCTGAATGCCTCAGCACCTGACTCTAGGATAAGGTCTGATACAGTGACAATAATTGCTGGAGGAAAAAATTACAGCCACAATCAGGCAGGCATCAGGAAACATCAGCCTTGCAGGAAAGTGCTCTGAAAGGTGAGCTCCAACTCCTGTTAGTGCTGCAATTGGAAAACATTTGTGACTTGTAGATGCAAAACTGTGTCCACAAAAATACGGGACAGATTGCTTTGCTTTTGTTTCTTCATCCCATGGATCTTCTGTGGGAATAAGCAGAACCATCGGATCAGGCTGCACTTCTCAACCTTTCAGTCCCAACAACATCTCCTGTGTGCAGAGCACCATGAGAATGGCTGAGTTTTTGAAAGGGGAGAGCTTGGTTGATGAATAAATCTTCTCCAGTTGTTCTAACTTAAGCAGAAGATGATTTTAAGCCTCCCACCCCACCCTCTTTCCACACAAAGTCTCAGTGAATGAGGCTTCTCCTTTGGTTTAATGGCTCTTTGGATGTCTCAGCAGTGCAGCCACAAGGGCCATGGACATCGAGGCTTTGCAGCTCTAGAAACCACTCAGATGTTCTGGGAAGATGAAGTAGGGAGGAGCAGAATTAATCCTTCTGTCTCTTTCAAGATGTTTTAAGATCAGAAAATGTCATTTTCTGAGAAGAGCTGGGGAGGAGCTCAGGGGGAAAAGGGCTTGTTTTCAGGAATGAATCCCCTGGTCTCTAGGACTGGGCTCCTGAAACATCTGAAAGTGCCTGATGCGGGAGAGCAAGGAGCATTTCTTCCATCTTGGTGCATTTTATAAACCATTTCAAGTATAATAAAGGTCCCTCCTCCACCCTCCAAATTGTTATGAATATTCATGGACACGTGATGAGCGACATTATTTAATGAAGAATTTTATCTTTTTGTTTTGCACTGCTGTATCAGATTTTTCACACCCTGAGAAATACATTTTTATGTTAGCTGGCCTGCTGAGGGCCTTGTCTAGCCCTGCTGTCAAGCCTGGAGAGCAGAGCTGTCCTGCCTGTCCCCATGTCCCCAGCTGAGGAGGAAATCTGCTCCTCCGGACACCCTGGGAGTTGAAGGCTCCCTAGAGACAGCCCTTGCCCTGCAGGCACAGGGCAGAGGAGCCACCAAGACACTTGTTTTACACATCCCCCTGGAGCAGGAGAGGAGCTGCTGCTGTTTTCCTGCTCAAGCATAACAAGCCATAATTAGTTTAGCCCTGGGTTATTGGTCCTTGCTGCACAGGCTCAGGAGATGTGTGTGTGCTCATGTTCCTTGTAGTTAAGGATTCTGGTGTAAAACCACGCTGGCATCACCCTCGCTCCGCTCACAGCCGGGCTTTGACCGGCCCCAGATTTACAAGCAGATGTTAAACATCCTTAACACATGAAGATGATTTTGCCCCCAGATGCCAAGCTGTGAGACCATCACATGGCACCACGGAGCTGAGAGCACAGCGTGCTGCCCCTTGTTAGCATGACTTAACAGCTGATTTCCTTTATTGAAGGTTTGGAATCCCCCCTAAGCACAGCAGATTCCCTTGCTGAATTAGATTGTCTTTCTGTGGTTAGAGCCTGTATATCAGAGCAATTGCAGTATTCACATCCTCCAAACAAGGCTCATTAATCAAGAATTCATGACTAACAGGGTTAGGGACTAGTGAAATTGGGAAGGCAGAAGAGAAATGGGAAGTGCTCAATGCTCAGTTGGATACAGTGTCTCACTGTGAGTGTTTTTCTCTGAAAATCACTGAATTGTTATAATGGATTGTGGCTGGGTTTTGAGGTAGCTGATTCTGTGCCCCACAGCCCCCCTCAGTGGGAAAGCCTGGTTTTGGAGTGTTATTGCAAACACAGTGTTTTCTTTGACTTGCTGAAAGTTTAAGAGGCTCCCTGGTATCTAGCACCTAGGCCTGTGTAGTCTTCATAAAACATGAGTTGTTCCTCCTCTCCCTTTTTGATTGTGACCTTTGGCAGAGATAGTTTTTCCTCTGGTGGCTGAGGATGTGTAAGGAGCTTGAATCATAAAGAGTGGTCAAGAAAATGGGCTATCCAAAACCAAAGCTGTGAGAGTGGCTCGTTCCTATCCTCAAAAGTTGAGTTCCTTTGCTTTTTGTCCTCCAGAAGTTCTTCAGAGCAGTGCTGAGTGTTGGAGCCACCTGTAAGAATCAGCTGCTGCTCAAGGACCTTTGTTTAATCCTTCCCCCTTGGCAATCTCCTGAATGAATGCTGATTGTCCCAAACTAGAGAAATATCTCCTTTAACGAGGATGCTGTGACTGAGCTGTGGTGGAGAATCTGCTGTCCTTGCAGGGACAGTGCTGGTTCTGCAGGTGAGACCAAAACAGAGAAGTCCTGGTGGCTACAGCTGCACTGGTAAAGGAAAAATACTAAAAAAGGAAGTTCTAGCATGGTGTTAGGAAGGAATGGGAAAGCTACAGAGGGAATGGTCCCATCCCTCTACTGATTCAGGAAATGAATTCATCTCTAATCCTGGAATACTCTTCTGAACACAGAGACAAAATGAGAGCACATTCCCCTGCCACTGAAGCCTCCAGTTTTTGGTTATGGCCTCTTTGTCTTGTTCTGTCCCCAACTTTTTATTACATGCACAGGTCCAGGACTAAGGTCTTTGTTAGAGATTAACGATCTGGAAATGGATTTGGCCTCCTGAAATCTGCAAATGTAAAAGGAAGTCAGAAGCAGAGTGTGCAGCTGCCTGTCACCCTGCTATTGCTGTGCCAGACCTGTCTGTCCATGCTAGATCATGTTGGGATCCATCCTGAAGCCAGCTGCTGTCTGTGACTGATCTTCGGCCCTATGAACACTTGAGTTTAATTTAAAAATTGCTGTAAGGATTAAAGAATCCTTCCCCAGTCCTGCTGGTCCAGGGTGAGTAATTTCTTTCGACAGGCAAGTAAAATGCCATTGGTTTCTTGCATTACCATCAATCACTCTGGTAAATGGCAAGTAGTTTTTGTGTGGTGGCTGGTAAATTTTCCTGACAGCTTTGCAAGGCTGGAGAAGCTTTCTAGGTTGTGGCAGCACTGTGAGCAACTCACTTTGGAGGGCTGAATCCTCCTGAACTCTTTCCCATCTTTGGCTCTGGAGCTGCTGGGCTCTGTCTGTCAGGCATCAGCTTGCAGGATGATGTTTTGGCCAGATCTGAAGAGCAAAAGCTGGGACTTGGAGCTTCAGGGTGTCCAGAGGCAAAAAACTGTCTGTTCATCTTCATAGCTGGAAACATTGCAGGCAAATGCAGGCAGACAGGGTTTGGCACCATCCATTTGTGGGGCTTTCCCTGGAATTTAATGGATTGTGGACCCAGCCAGCCTCTGCTGCACAGCTGGGCTCAGGCAAGAGACCAAGCTGGGGACTTGCAAAATTGCAAAAAAAGTTTGCAGAACTGCAGAGTTCCAAAGGAGGATTCAAAGAGTCAGTCTACCTGCAGAGGGTTCAGGAAGCTCTTGAGAAGCACCACCTGGAGAAAGCAAACTGGGCTGCCAGAGAGAGAAGCTGTTGGCACCGTGGCCAAGGGCTGACTGGAGCACCAGACTGAAGGGCTGACTCCTGAGGAGGACCTGGGAAAATTGTCTGCAGGTTAAGGAAAAAAAATCTTATGGTGAAGAAAGGAGAATGGAGGGAAAAAAACCAGGGTGAAAAAAGTCTTTGATGTTTTATCCCAGCTGGAGGGCTGTTCTCATCAGAACTGGCTCGTTATTAGCCTGCTCGGTGGTCATTGGTGCCTGGAGTACAAACCACATAATCATAATGCTCACTAAAGTTTTCACTACCAGCAGAAAAATGCTTCTCTGCTGTAATATATGGTGCCACCTTTTCAAGAAAACTACTGGCCTGAGCTATGCTGGAAATTGAATTCTATCTTGTGGAAAGGGAGATTATTTCCTAAGGTTCCCTTATTCACCGTCCTGGCACACAGTGCTCAAGGTAAAGGTGCACTCCAGCATGATTGATTGGCAAGCGTGAGAGGACTGCTGTTCCATGTGACAGGGATATAAAGAAGGATATTTTTATTTTTTGACAGTGAAGGGGAAATGGCATTACTAGCAATATTCAGCAATGTACTCTGCAGCCCCAGTTAGCTCTGCATATTTTATGGCCTCCATTTTCTTTCTTCGATTAAACAACATAAAACCCCATAAAATACTCCAATAAAAACAACAACTACTAGTTCAGGCAAAGTTCTTGTGGCCTTTTTAATTCTGGGAGGATTTTCATTGCTGTGTTGTTTTTTTTTTTCCCACTTCCCTCTGACTCCATCCCTTGTGCTCGGGTCAGTGTCTCCTTGCCACAGCATGGGTGGAGGTCCTGGTGACAACCTGTTCTGTGCTGCTTTCAGAGTGCTGAGCAAGCATGGATAATGCAGGATAGATCCTTTAAAGACCACTCCATGCTGTTAAACAACTGCTGGATGTGCCAAGGGCTGGGATGAGTTCAGTGGAATTAGAAGTGTATACAGTTTTCAAAGATCTGCTCTTTTGAATGATCATTTTTAGTTTATTTTTCTGCTGGTGCAGCTTGAAGCAACCCAGGAAGGTTCTTTTGGCCCTAAGTCATATATGCTGATGTCTGGTAAAAGAGAATTATTATAATAATATATTATAGGATTTAATAAACTTTTAAAAGGAAATGTCTGAGACTCCAGGATGGTGAGCAAATTCAGCTGCAGTGATGGAGTGTTTTAAACGCTGTAAACCCTGCTCCAGTGTTGACCAGGACATGCCATGGAGCTCGTTATCTGCTTTTGCAAGGACAGGGATGGAAAGTTTTTATTTTGTTATTGTTTAGGTGCTTCCAGAGTCTCTGACCTTCAGAGCTTATTTTTATTTGTAGAGGCAGAAAATGACCCTTTTATAACAGTGCTTTGTCTCCCAGGAGGCCTGAACTCTGTTCAGGCTGCAAATGTTTTTGCAGTGATGATCTCTGGAAGGAGCCTTTCAATAAAAAGAAACCTGTAAGTAGCTTTGTCTTTGCAGGAGGAAACTTCTGCCTTACTTTGATTTTTTTCATTATGGTTTCCAAAGCTGTGTTTCTGGATGATTGCAAGAATTCCAAGTTCAAATCCTTTGAACTCCTTCAGGCTGGTAATGCATATTCTCCCTTAAAACTTCTGGGTTTTAAGGAAGAGTTTCATTTCTTAGAGCACTGCATTGGTTTCAAGGTAAAGGACATGGCCTGAGCCTTTTAGATCTTTCAGAGAAAGGTTGAAGAGACTGGAGGGGCTTTGATTTTTATTCTGTAGATGTGTTACAGAAAACCACTCCAGCTTTTCACCTCTCCTCTCTGCAGAGAAGGTTGAGCACAAATTGTTGTGCTGGAAGGAGGAGGGCACTGAGTGCAGCCCTGGGGATGTCTGAGGGCACTCCCAGCTCCAGGGACCACAATCCACACATCCCAGCCCAGTTCATCCCACAGAGGCACTGGGATGGAGGAAAACATCTCTGTCCTTCAGTGTGTGCACCCTGAGGAGGGAGGGAAGGCAGGAGCTGCTCACTACTACAAGGATCATTTATGCTTGGAAGAAGACCTGTCTCCTTCTGATTTATAGCAGGAATGGTTAATTCACGTTTATTGGATATTTGAATGTGTAACGTGTCCAATGAGCTCTAGGAATTGTGTGTGTGTTTATTTGCAAATTCTGGGCGATTTTTCCTGCCCTCCAGGCAGGCAAAGGACAGAGGATCTGCTCCCTTTCCATGCTGGAGTAGCAGGGTTCTCTGGAGCTGGGCTGGTGGGATGCCAGGGTTGACCACCCAAACATCAGGCCTGTCCCACTGCTGTCACATTCCTGGAATTTAGGAGCTTTCAGCACAATCTAGACCCACACTTGCTCATATTTTGATTAAAGTCATTTTAATGTCAAAGGTACAGCAGTGTTTTCAGGTGGGCTCCAGTAAATTGTGACTTTTGGTTTTATTCAGAACAAGCCAATTGTTACAGAACTTTTTGACCTGCAGTTTGAAGTACTACTGGAAAATTACAGGAATACATTGAAATTCAGTATCTGTACAATTTTTAGGAATAGAAGTACATGGTGTCTCCATAGAAATAATAGGGTTTTTTCTCCTTGCATGAATTTCCAAGCAAAGGTGAGTAAACATCCTTATTTTGAAGTTGCCCAGCGAGTTAAATGGTTAATAGCATGTCTTGAGTCAATAGATTTGGACCTGATGTCTCCTGTCTCCGTGCCTGGCAACCCTTTTTCTCCCAGAGGGACAAAATTCCACTGTTGACATATTTCAAAGGAAACAGTGCTCACTGTGGGAGACGGCGTTTTCATCTCGTGTTACATAAAGGCTTCAGAACCTCTCAGGTTTCCATAGCAGTGTTGGAAATCCATATAAAACAAGTCTGGTTTGTGACAGGAATAAATAAGAATAAAAATTAATAGCTTTAATTTCAAGCCAATTAGGATGCCTTTCTGCTGTTTTTCTAAGCTGTGTTTGCTTACCTGAGAGAGAGAGGGAGGGAGAGGGAGAGCAGTTTGAAAAATGGAGTTTCTGCTGAAATGTGAAGATGAAATCTTAAAATGTCTTCTCTCCTTTAAAGAAATGACAAAACTTGGGAGTTTTCATTTGGATATGGAAATATAACCTGATGCTTGGCTGCTTTGAAGTTGATCACATCCTCTTTGCTGATTTTATGAGCATAGTCTTATGCCTAGAAAATGTTTCTCAGACACCTTCCCTTTCAAAAAAAATTCCTAAGGAGGGGTGACACCTCTCCTTCTGACCTTGCTTCACAGATGTCAAATTTAACATCTCAGTGTTAAACAAGCACATTAAAATTCATCAATCTGGTCATCTCAAGCAGCTGAGGAACTCTCCTAAAGTGTTGAGTCATTCTTAGGAAAAATGGGGGGCTCTTGAGAGAAGCTGCTGCATTTTTTTAAAGAGAAGTTACATGCACAGTTTGGTGAGAAGAAGGAGGAAGAATTTTTGGTAAAATACTCCCTCCATCATCATATCCTGTTTTTCATCCTGCCTTATTTTTATCATGCTTCTGTAAAAGCTTCCTCAGAATCATAAGCCATCATACTCAAGGGGTGGTTGTGTTAATTTGTCTTCCCTAATAGTTAATTTATCACATGGAAAGCGCCTTACTGTCAGAATCCAAATTAAAATCCTGTTTACTCTTTTCATTATTCAAAATCCAATATGCTAGTGAGCTCCATGTTTTACATAATGTGAAACATTTGATGGGCTGGAAAAAAAGAAAAGGTTGATAGCTTCACCTTTTTGGGTAGAAGAGTGGTAATTGTGATCATTCTAAATCTTTGGCATTGATCCCCTCCATGATTCCAAAGGGTTTTCTGTCCTCTGAGCCATTGGGCTTTTTTCCTGTCAGCCACCACTTCTGTTGAGCAGATTTGCTCCTGCCTTGCCCCCCTGAACCTGTTTCATCTGCTGTGTCCTACCCAGAGCTTTGGGGCTGCCTTTCCTCCCTGAGCTGGGCTGAGATTTTGTGTCACTAATAGCTGCTCTCAGGGAAGCTGCAGCCCCAAAGGCTTGGCAGGGTTAAGTACAGCAGCTACAAAAGGTTATTTATAAATAACTGGTGCAGGGAGGAAGTGAGGTATGCCAGGGGGAGGGAAAGGCACATTTCCAGCTAGGTGTGAAGGTGGGAGAGCGCTGGGGTGGGAGCAGAGCACAGCTCTGGGGCATGTGGGGCCAAGGCAGGCAGAGCCAGCACACCCAGCTCTGCTTTTGGGAGCACATTTCAGCCAATTGTGCACTGAGGGTCGGCCACTGGAGCAGCTTTTAGCATGGACCAAATTCAGATGTCAAATTTTAAGCAGAACTCCAGGTGACTTTGGAAGTTGCTGCCTTTCTCTGAGCATTAATCTGCCTTTAACCCCAAGGGCACACCTGGGGGTTTTGTCCCACCATTATTTCACTGACCACACTTATTGGCCCTGTTTTTTTTTTTTTCCCAGAGCCATGCTGAGCTTTTTGCCTGCTGGTACCTTCATCAAACCCTTTTACCTGGGGTTTCCTTCAGTCTGGTGCTTTGCAGTTGCTGTTTCCAAATTGCCATCTGCTCACCATGTACTTACACCTCTCCGTGGGGCTGTGTAGGCTGCTTGTTTTACTTTGCTGTAAATCAGAATATTCCTTGTGTTTCTACTCTCGTGACCTCTCTGGGGAGGGCTGGGGTCTTTGCAGGGTCTTTATGTATTTTGAAGTGTATTTTACATACTTGGAAAAATAACTCTGCTTGTAGTGACATTAATATGGAATTGCAGAAGCAAACACAGCTGCCCCAGTGCTTCTATTTTAAGGAGAATTTGATGGGGAAGTAATTTGAACATAAATCTGTGACAGGTCTTTTAAAATATAAAAGAATAAATAACTAAAGCTCTTGGGAAAATATTTTGAAAAATAAGCACTCGCTTAGCTTGTGAAGATTGAGGACCTGATCCCCTGAGCTGTTGTGAGTTCTGTGAGAGGTGAGGCAGTGCAGGGCTCCTGATTCTCACACCCCAAGGCCCCAGCAGCAGGAAGGGCATTGGCAAATTTGCCTGCCTGTTATCAGTGGCTCTGCAGCAGGAGGAGGGTGAAGATACCAAAATATTCCTTGGCAGCTCTGGGTCTAATTCCTGGTTCTGCCATGTGTTTGCTGGGTGACTTTACATCACCTCATTTCCCCATATTTCTGGATTACCCACGAAGAATTTTAATCCAGGAGGCTCAGGAAGAGAGAGGAGAGGGATGGTGCCTCCCCCTGGGGGAGCTCCCTCTGCCCTCATGCATTTCCCAGGAGGTTTTGCTTTCACACCCTGTTGGGGATGAACTCCTGACTGTCTGTGCCTCCCTCCCAAAGCCACAGAGTGCACTGGGTGTGGGAGCTGTGAATCACAGACCTGCTTCTCTCTCTCCCAGCCAAACCCCTCTCCTTCCTCCACTTCTGCAGGAATCCTTGTATTCCATCCTCTATAAAACACTGCCCATCTCACCCACACCCACAAGTCCCCAGATGTTATGTCTGAGCTCAGTGGTGATTTTAATTTCTAATGCTTGGTTTAATGTAGCCTAAAACGCACGTATTTTAACTAGAAACTCCCCAGGGACCTGGTTCAGAACTAATTGCTTGCTGTTTGTGCAATTCTTCAAATATGTTAAATGCTCTGTGAGGGCTTGGAATTACTCAGCTCTGCTCTGGTTTGGTCTGAGAGATGGGGAGGGGTGTCTAGCTGGGAATTGGGAGGGATCAACCCTCATTCTGGCTCTGCAGAGAGAATAATTTTGGGCAAGTTGACTAAACTGGTTACAGCTTGGATTTCCTGTAGGGAAAGGATAATGGCTTTATTTTTAATTGGGCTAAAAATGTGTGTGGAAGGGCTGACTGCAGAAATGGTTGGAAATTACAAATGAAATTTATCATAACTGTTATTATTAGTACGTCATTGAGAGTGAATTTAGCTCAGATCATGCTTTCCCCCCTAATGGGAGTGGGGAGGGGATAGGAGGATTTCTGAAATAGCTCTGAAAAAGTCGTTTTTCACATCATTTTGAGCATTTCCCATCTGCTGTGAGCACATCTCTGTTTTATTTCCTAAATATCTTTTCCTTCTGTTTCTATTTTAAAGTTCCTTTTGCCAAGACTTTACCTCCCAGTTCCTGCTGCCAGGCTTGGGGCTGGGGCTGTGTGACAAGCAAGGATTTACCTTTCAGATTTTGCACTTAATTCACTGGGAGGCTGTGGAATTCCCAAACCATGTTCTGGGTGCATAAACCCCTCCTGCAGCTCTGAGTTTTTCCCCTCCCAGCCCTGGTGATTATTTGTCCCATTTTCCTTGTGCTGGGAGAAATGAGAGGAGAGGTTTGGCCTGGCTCAATTCACAGGGTCAAATACATTTTGGGCTGGGATTGCATTTTAAAAGAGTTTCTGGTTCCAGGTTGGCAGGCTGGGAATGCTGCTCCATCCAGCCCAGCACGTTTGTATCTTTATATTCCACAGTAAATGGAAATTTTTTTGCCCCTCTCATTTCAAAAAATTATAAAAAAAGTAATTAAGCCATCTTAGTGGTAACAGTTACTTATTGGGTCATGGCTCTGTGAAATACTTCAGCAGCTCCTTTCCACACAGTTTCATGCACAGAGATGGCAGAGTTTTTGTCAGCTGGCAAATTGAAAGGACATCAGATTTTTTTTTTCAGGCAATTCCATTTATCCTTACAGCTCCCTTTGAGTTGGCAGAGCAACACTTTCCAGTATTTTATACGTGGGGAAGGGAGGTATAAGAAAACTAAACGATCCACCCAAGCTTCTAATTGAAGCCTGGCACAGAGGAGGGCCCACACACGTGCCATTCACCATCCCTTCTCCAGCTGATGGCAGCTCTGCTAGGAATTTCTTACTCCTTTTTGAAGCCTCAGTCCCCAACACTTACAATAATTTTTGTGCCTGTGGAGTTTGGGGGAAGAGTTAAAGATATGAATCACTTATCTGAGGAACAGTAGGCTCAAACTCCCATATGTAGGCTGGTTTCATTTGAATTTCTTGACTTTTACTAAGTGAGAAGCCAAACGTAGTTTCTTCCTTCTTTCAACCTTCCTGGCTCTACTGATATCCAAAAATGCAAAATGACATCTTGTCTCAGCCCACCAGAGCAGATGCAATGCAAGGGATTAGACTGGAATTTTTCCTAAAATGCAGCATTCTGAGACACTTTTGGAAAAGGTGCCCGGGGAGCGGCGAGCGCTGTTCACTTGCTGCTCACCCAGAGAGGCAGGGGGGCACAGCCAGCAGGGCAAAACCCACAGGGCCTCCTCTGAAGGGGCACCCTGAGGGGGAGCCAGCCCTGGAGAGCCTCACCTGATGGCAAAACCCAGCTCAGACACAAGAGATGAACAGCAAAGCTGCCTGGCTGAGGGGCTGGGCCAACAGGGGCTGGGTGGTTTGGGGTGCAGGGTCCATGAAGGAGGCTGGGACAGCTGGATGGGCAGAAAGAGGGGGGTGTTGGAGCTCCTGCATCCTCACAGTCTGTGTGAGCACCCCTGACGGAGGCAAAGGGCAGCAGCTTCAGGAGCAGCTGCACAGGGGTCCTGAATCCTGCCCAGGTGTGCAGGAACTGCATCCTGGAGCTCCTCATCCTCATTGGAGCTCCTCATCCTCGTTGTAGCTCTTCATTCTCATTGTAGCTCTTCATCCTCGTTGTAGCTCCTCATCCTCGTTGTAGCTCCTCATCCTTGTTGTAGCTCCTCATCCTCATTGGAGCTCCTCATCCTCGTTGTAGCTCTTCATTCTCATTGTAGCTCTTCATCCTCGTTGTAGCTCCTCATCCTCGTTGTAGCTCTTCATCCTCGTTGTGGGTCTTCATCCTCATTGTAGCTCTTCATCCTCGTTGTGGTTCTTCATCCTTGTAGCTCTGCATCCTCATTGTAGCTCCTCATCCTCATTGGAGCTCCTCATCCTCGTTGTAGCTCCTCATCCTCGTTGTAGCTCCTCATCCTTGTTGTAGCTCTTCATCCTCGTTGTAGCTCCTCATCCTCATTGTAGCTCCTCATCTTCATTGTAGCTCCTCATCCTTATTGTAGCTCCTCATCCCCATTGTAGCTCCTCATCCTCACTGTAGCTCCTCATCCTCATTGTAGCTCCTCATCCTTGTTGTAGCTCCTCATCCTCATTGTAGCTCCTCATCCTCGTTGTAGCTCCTCATCCTTGTTGTAGCTCCTCATCCTCATTGTAGCTCTTCATCCTCATTGTAGCTCCTCATCTTCGTTGTGGCTCCTCATCCTTGTTGTAGCTCCTCATCCTTGTTGTGGCTCTTCATCGTCATTGTAGCTCTTCATCCTCATTGTAGCTCTTCATCCTCACTGTAGCTCCTCATCCTCATTGGAGCTCCTCATCCTCATTGTAGCTCCTCATCCTCATAGCTCTTCATCCTCATTGTGGCTCCTCATCCTCGCTGTAGCTCTTCATCCTCATTGTAGCTCTTCATCCCCATTGTAGCTCCTCATCCTCTTCCTCCCCAGCTTTGGTTCAGGACAGACCAAAGGAGCTGCTGCAGAGTGAAGCTCTCTGCAGTGCAAAAGCTGTGTAGGAGGACATAACGAGCTTCTGGCAGATGGGAAAAAGCTGATGAATCCTGAAATTGTGGATAAGTTCCAACTGTCCTGGTGTGCCTGTCCCCCCAGCATCTCCTGCCCTTCAATTTACCTTTAATTAACCAGGATTTGACCTGGGTGAAAAGTCAGGTTAGAAGTTTTCAGACACATTGTCAAGAAAATAATGGGAACTTAAGAGAATGGTGACAGGAATTTCTCAAAAAAAAAAAAAAGAATTTGGCTGGGGAAGAGAAAATTTAAAAACAGGTACTTTGATTTGTTTGGATTTTTTGGTTTTGTTTTTTTTTTTTTTTTGCCAGGTCCCAATGATTTTTTTTTCAAAAGTGGTTGACTAATGAAAGAAAATATTGAATCCATTGCTCAGGGCCTAATTCTCTATCTCATGTGAATTACAACTCAGGCTGAAATGAAGCCATGAAGGTGTCTTGCAGGAATTATTTGGTCCAGAGCAATTACTACAGAATAAGTGAATGTCCCTCTAAAAAAAGAAGAGGAGGTGATAGGAAAGGGCACATCAGCTTTGAGGAATTCTGTTTGGAGATGTGAATGCCTGTGGGAAAGCAGGAAGGACACAATTAGAAAAATATCAGGTACAATCCTGCTACAGAGAATATTTTTCATCAGCTTGGCTATGCCAGGCATGGATTTGACCCATCAAGTCACTAAAGGCTTACAGGCAAAAATAAGGATATCATAAAAGCAGGATGAATTAATTCCTTCTCAGAGGAACAGACTGCCCATGGAGCTGTGAACTCACTTTGATCCAAGCCCATGAACCCAGCCAGAGCTCCAAGGAAGTTTTTAATGGTGTGACACGAGCACCAACTGGCCATGAGGCATGGGGTAAACCCATCACAACTCACTGTTAAATAACACTCCAGGTCCCAGCAGTGCTGTTCCATTCCACCATATAACTAAAAGGTCCCTCTTGGCTTTGCTTTTAATTAATTAAGTCGCAGCAGTGGCGCGCGTGGCGCTGCAGCAGTTTCTCTCTGCCTAATCGTTCTCCAGGCATATTTGCAGCACTCCTGTTGTAATCCCAGGCTTGTTTCAGGAGTCAAGCTGCACAAATGAAGTTCCTGCTAATAAAAGCAGTTTGTTTCCTATTCCTTGGCAATCTGTTCCTAACGCTGAGCCTCGCTGGAGCGTGGACTTTTTATTTTTGGCAAATTTTATTTTTTCTGAGCCAAAACCCGGCGACATTTCCCAGCTACCACACTGCTCTCAAACTCCAGCCATTCTCAGGAAATCAAAGTTTTCCATGTCAGCATCATTTTATTTTCGGCAGCAGCAGTCTGATGTGCCCAGTTTGATAGATCCTGCTGCAATGACATAATTGTTTTCCTCCCTCAGTCTAGGATAACTTACTCCTTTTCTCTCCTTCCTGCATTATGGTCTTTGAGCAATGAAACTCATTTTTTTTTTCCATGCAGACATGCCTAATATCAGAAGATACCTCACTCCCAAAGGTTTGCAGGCAGGAGGATGTATTTTATATCCCATTGCTCTTATTCCCCATCTCAAACTGCCGGACAGACATAGCAAATTAAATCAACTTATGCTTCATCACATCTGTTTCATTTGTATCAGACTGGTGCCGCAGAAGCAGAAACCATTCTTAATCTCTCCACATTGCTCAAGTTAAAGTTGACTGGCTTTGCACATAATGAAACTCATACCTCACCTCTGTAAATGACTGGACCTGGTTTATGTTTTCAAAGCAGAGTGACTCGTGGTTTGCAGCCTGTTATTGATGGGAGAGGGAGTATTTCCTCTCAGCCTCCTGGTTCACCTCTCTGGGTTGATCTGTGGCTAAGGTGTTTTGCAGAGGCAAACAGAACTCCACAACTTTGTGAAAGTTGTAAAGCTGGTATGTTTATTACAGCACATGGAGATCACTCTCCCTAAAAGACAAGTGTGCCTCTGGGAACTCCAGGTCCCTTTTTATCCCCCTCTCAAATACATGTGCATACAATTTCACAGAAGGTTCATACATATCCATTCTTTAAAAATTTCACGTGACATTTGCTGCAAATTTTTCTTTATCAGAAAGAATTCCTGGGTCAGGTTGACCTGCTCTCGCTGCAGTTTCTGTCTGTCTGTCTGTCCCCCCTCCTTATCTCTGTCCTTCTCTGAAGCAGTTTCTATGAGCCTAGGCTTTTTATGAGAACAGGCATCAGACTAAACAGCAACGTTTGCAAACTACAGCCTTAACTCAGAGATGCACCTTTCACCTAAACCAAAACGGATTTCTAAAAATTTCAAATATATATATTTTTTTTCCTCTTGAAAACTTCCACTATGTCTCAAAGGCAATCCTTGCTGTCCCCGACAGGATCAGGACGGGCCCAGGAGTGAGGATCTCGGACATCAGGGTGAGCGACGCGGACCAGTGGGGAGTGCAGGAGGAGACGGACAGCGCCCGGAGCACGGCCACGCTCACCTGCGTGCACAACGACCCCGGCGCCACCGACAGGTGAGCCCCACACACACAAACACACCCACACCCCATCAGTGAGCTGCAGCACTGCTCCTCTGCCTCCCTGCAAAGCCAGACATCATCTGCTGATAGCGTTATTCCCCTTTGGTTTCACTTCTTGGGAATAGATTATTGAATTAAACTGGAGGCAGCGCCCTCCCAGTCCCAGCTGACATCTGCTGCTCATGGCGCTTCGGGGCAGAAGAATTCCTCTTGCCAAAGAGCCAACAGAAAAAATGTGAACAGAACCAGAGAATTGGGTTCTTTGACAAGAATTCCTCTTGCCAAAGAGCCAACAGAAAAAATGTGAACTAAACCAGAGAATTGGGTTCTTTGATGAGAATTGGGTTCTTTGACAAGAATTCCTCTTGCCAAAGAGCCAACAGAAAAAATATGAACAGAACCAGAGAATTGGGTTCTTTGATGAGAATTGGGTTCTTTGACAAGAATTCCTCTCGCCAAAGAGCCAGCAGAAAAAATATGAACTAAACCAGAGAATTGGGTTCTTTGACAAGAATTACTCTTGCCAAAGAGCCAACAGAAAAAGTATGAGCTAAACCAGAGAATTGGGTTCTTTGAGAAGAATTCCTCTTGCCAAAGAGCCAACAGAAAAAATATGAACTGAACCAGAGAATTGGGTTCTTTGACAAGAATTCCTCTTGCCAAAGAGCCAACAGGAAAAATATGAACTAAACCAGAGAATTGGGTTCTTTGACAAGAATTCCTCTTGCCAAAGAGCCAACAGGAAAAATATGAACTAAACCAGAGAATTGGATTCTTTGACAAGAATTCCTCTTGCCAAAGAGCCAACAGAAAAAAAAAAAAAAGGAACTGAACCAGAGAAATGTGGTCCATTTTGGGTGTAGCCCCTGGGGGGCTTTGCCTTCCCCTTTAATGAAAGCCCTTCAATAAATATAACTGCTTTTTATTCCTTTTATTTTATCTGCCCTCTGTTTTTAGGCAGTCCCAAAAAGCAACAGGTGGCTGGGCAGGGTCTGCTCCCTGTGAACCCCATCAGGCTCTTTCCTCTAACAAGCACGACCTCTGCTCCCTTTGGAGCAAGGTGGAAAACCATCAGTTTAAAAGTGAAATACTGAGGTCAAAGGAAGATTGAGGTCATCTGATGTTACTGAAATCAAAATGAAGGGACTATTTTTAAAGTTGGACCAAAAAAAAAAATAGCCTGAACATTGAAACTTATTGCCTTGTATGGGGTTTCACTAATCCATGAAATTATACCTGTCACAGTAACTTAGTTTTTATTAAAACTGAGTTTTGCTTTGTGTTGAACTGTTAAATTGCACAAAAGCAATGCATCTCAAGTTAATTAATACTTTGACCCTTTCCTTTGTGAGATTAGTTTAATATTTTTGGATTAATTAAAGTATGCAAATGGAAACTGCTGAAAGATCACTTCCAGATTTGCAAATATTGTAGTGCTTAGAGTAAATATTTAACTTTGATCTTTCCTTTAATTTGTCTTTTTGGTCATAATGATGGCCCTCCTGTTTCTTCTGAAGAATGTCAAGTGTTTTATGTAGAAGTTCTGCTGTTTCATTGAAATGATGGGAGCCCTGAACTTGCTTCTATTAAAGTCAAGGTGATAGAATTGTCACTAGAGCTGGTTCATTTTAGAATCCAAGGAGCTTCATGGAGGGCAGTTTGTGTCTGGGTGAGAGCGCAGGATCAGCCCCTTCTGCGGCAGAGCAGAAGCTGTCAGTGAGCAGAATGGTTCATCCACCTCAGAGGAGGTGCTTCTTTCTCTCTTGGAATTAATTTCTGTTCTGCTGACTGGCCCAGCTGGTAGAGGAGCAGTGGGCAAGCCAGGGCTGAGCCTCTGGGCTGAGCTTAGCTGATTTCTGGGTAAGATTTGCCCGAGTTCATGGTGGGTTTGAGCCTCCCTCGGGCTTTGTGCGGGCTGGAAAACCCAACCAGCCCCTGGCACAGCTCTGGGAGCTTTGGGGACACCGAGAAACCCCCAGGAGCCACAGCCACGCAGGCTGGGTGAGATCTGTGCCCTCCTGGTGCCCTTCACCCCGGGCAGGTCTGCCTTGCTCTTGGGCTGTGCTCTGCCAGTGCTCAGCTCTGATAAGAGCCCCTGACAGCCAGAGCCTGCAGGGAGAGCAGGGCTCTGGGCTCTGACATGTTCTAATCCTGTCTGCATTCCTTTCAGCCCCTGCTATCAGCTGGAGCATTTTCAAATTTGCTTACTTTTCTAATCTTCCTCCCTCTCCCCTCTGCAGTGGTGCTGCTATCAGGAGGTTTTCATCTCCATTTCTCACATTTCCCTACGCAAATTGAGTGTCCATTAAAATGCTTTAAATTAAGACCTTTCCTCCTTTCATGCAGAGTGCATCGTTGCCTTTTTTGTGCATTACTTAAAAAAAATTCCTTATCACAGTGTTTCAGGCAGTTTACATTATATTCTATTAAAAATCCATTTTGTCCAAGGTTGTCACAATTCATAGATTAAAGCCTTCAAGAGTGTGTTTTGTTAGGAATACATTCATAAATTCACCTCTTTAGTAGTCTCATAAGCTTGTATTTAAAACCTCTTTTTTGATAATGCAGTTGAACAAAGAGCATAAAAAGAAGAGATTTATTTTAAATACACACACACACCAGTATATTTGCCCACATCTTTTCTCATCTGTGTGGAGCCTTGCTTTGCCTTTACTTTTGCTATCTCAAAGGAGGTTTTTGTCACTCATTGAGTGAGGAGATTGGTTGTTGCCATCTGCACCTCTTCTCCCTCGAGCTCTGTCCTTGAGGCAGAACTCTGAGAACCTCATTTTGGTGGGGATAGTTGAAGCAGCAGTGTTTTGGTTCAAAAAGACACCATTTACTCTTCAAGCACAAACAATTCTGCTCTGTGCCTGCAGCTGGGACCCAGCACTTCCATGGGGAAGGATCTGTGTGGATTTCTGCTCTGAGTGCAGGGGAGTCAGGGCTTTGCTGAAAATCAGGTGTTTCCAGCCCTCTGTGCAGAACAGCTGAGCTGCTGAAGGGCTGGGATCTTACCCAGTGCTCTCAGTGCTGGATCAGTGCAAGAAACGCTCTTGAAATAGCCAAAATTTGGGAGTTTACCAGACACGAGTCCTTGGTGGTTTCCTGCAAGCAGATCCCACTTTGCAAAACCGTGCAGGTTTTTTCCACTGCATTTGCCAAAAGATGGATGGAGCCTTGCAGTTCTTGTGCTCCTGAGAGTTCTCTGGAAGCATTTCAGGAACATGCCACAAATTAGCCTGCACTGGGACCAGGGCAAGAGGGCTTGAAAAAATGCCCTGAGAGCCTGGTCCATCCTGGCAAGCCGTGGTACCCCATAACTCAGGGCTGATATCCTCAGGAACAGGACTGCAGGAGCTTTGCCAGGGTGATTTAGCATTTCATAGGATTAGGTTATTTCAAATCAGTGCTGAGCAGGAGCTGAGTTTCCATGGTCTCATTTGAAAGGCTCCAGAACAGAACATATTTCAATGGTGCTTGGTGTTCTCCTTGCTGGAAAGCTGAAGAACAAACTCTTCATGTGACCCAGCCTGTGGTTCAGGACAGAGGAGGTGGCACCAACACAAAAACTTGGGCCAGAGAGTCTCAACAGCTCTGAAAGGGAATATTATACTGAGAGATGATTTTCCTTCCTCAGGAACAGCCATTTAATTGGATTGGATTATTACCAGGTAAGGAGAGTCTGATCCTTGACAAACTAGTATTTTAATCAGGAAGGTTATATTTATGCTAACTAGCAAAGTTAATCAAATTGATTTAACCTGTAGTGCTGAGTGTTATTGAGACCAAAGTGGTGCTTCTCACCTTGGGATTATTTTATCTTCATGTCTTTAATACAGCTTCTGTCTCTCAGGATATCTGTCACTGCATAAATTAAACTTGCATGAGGGGCACTCAGTATGCAGAAGTAGAGAGAGTGAAATCTTCAGAAGGCTTTTTTTTTTCAGGTGTCCTCAGAAGTATTTATTCTGTTACCTGGAAGTTTATGTATTTTTAAAATTGATGCAGTCTAGCTCAGCTCTAACATTTTACATCCTCTGCCTTTAAATGAATGAAAAATTAAGATTCTCTTGTGATCATTCAGTTTCTTTACTGTTTTAAGACGTGTTTACAGAATTCAAATTATTAACTTATTTTATAAAACTAATTTTAATGTAGCTTTGAAACAGAAAAAGCAGTTATTTTATGTATTTATAGGCATGCAAATGCATCCTCCAGTTTTAAAATAATTCACTGTTTTTCCTGTGCTTGTGAATACTCTTTGAACCAGGAATATCAGCCAAAAGAAAGATGGAAAATTTGCTGCCAGTTAAGATTTGTGCATATATTTATTTAAATTAAATATGCATTGCTGGCATGGATGATCAGCTGAGGAAAGATCATTTGGTTTTGTTTTCAAAGCTTTGGGGATGTCTTGAAAACGAGAGCTGGGGTTCTTCCCTCTGTGTGCTCATTTGGGCAGGGTTTGTGGCAGGGTTTGTGGCAGGGTTTGTGGCAGGGTTTGCTCTTTCCTCTCTGTGCTCACTTTGCAGGGTTTGTGGCAGGGTTTGTTCTGTCCTGTCTGTGCTCACTTTGCAGGGTTTGTGGCAGGGTTTGTGGCAGGGTTTGTGGCAGGGTTTGTTCTGCCCTCTCTGTGCTCACTTTGCAGGGTTTGTGGCAGGGTCTGTGGCAGGGTTTGTTCCTTCCTGTCTGTGCTCACCTGGGCAGGTTTCTGGCAGGGTTTGTTCTGCCCTCTCTGTGCTCACTTTGCAGGGTTTGTGGCAGGGTTTGTGGCAGGGTTTGTTCTGCCCTCTCTGTGCTCACTTTGCAGGGTTTGTGGCAGGTTTTTTTCTGCCCTCTCTGTGCTCACTTTGCAGGGTTTGTGGCAGGGTTTATGGCAGGGTTTGTGGCAGGGTTTGTTCTGTCCTGTCTGTGCTCACTTTGCAGGGTTTGTGGCAGGGTTTGTGGCAGGGTTTGTTCTGCCCTCTCTGTGCTCACTTTGCAGGGTTTGTGGCAGGGTTTGTGGCAGGGTTTGTTCTGCCCTCTCTGTGCTCACTTTGCAGGGTTTGTGGCAGGGTTTGTGGCAGGGTTTGTTCTGCCCTCTCTGTGCTCACTTTGCAGGGTTTGTGGCAGGGTTTGTGGCAGCGTTTGTGGCACAGGTGACATCTGGGAGCCCGCTGTCCCTGCCCTGCTCCATTCCCCCCTGCACCTTCCAGTCCCCCCGTCATGGGGCAAGAACCAACCTGGGGCAGCCTGGGCACTCAGCCCCCTCTGCCAGGTGGACATTGGAGGTGTTTCTGTGTTGAATTCCCCTCCAGAATGACAGACTTGGGTCTGATGTCCCCTCCAAGCCATCAGGAGAGGGGCTGTGGGGCAGAGACTCCCAATGCCCCTCTCCAGGCTGAGCCTGGCCTTTGCTGAGCTGATTTCCTGCAGTGCCTCGGCCTCCTGGAGGCTGAGCTGTGCCTGTACCCAGTGTCAGCTCAGCACAGGGCAGCCTGTGGAGCTCCTGGAAGATAAATAATGCCAGAAAGATGGGCTGCAGCCAGTGTACACACACAGAGTGCTGTTCCCCACCCTGGGGAAGGCATCAGGCCGTGCACTCAAACACTTCCTGATGTGTTTATTGCCACAGGAACCCGCCTGGCCCCAGGACAGCCAGTGTGTAAAGTGCCACCAGCAGCAGCACTTGTCTGACAGAAGATCAATTGCATGTGTTGCTGTGCACAAAAGAGCAGTAACTGCTGCAGCCAGCCAGCCTTGCTGGGTCTTATTTCAGGCCATGCAAAGGCAGTGGGCTGGGTGCCATGGAGTTCACAGAGCACCAGAAAGGGAATGAGTGAGAGGAGCAGGGGGAGAAAGGAAACACAGGGAGGTGTGGAAGGCTGGCAGGAAAGAATTGAGAAGAGATGAGGGGAAAGCCAGGGAGATGGGAGGGAAAAAACAGGGAGATGGGGAGGGAAAAAACCAGGGAGATGGGGAGGGAACAAGGCAGGGAGATGGGGAGGGATAAAGCCAGGGAGATGGGGAAGGAAAAACCAGGGAGATGGGGAGGGAAAAAGGCAGGGAGGTGGGGAGGGATAAAGCCAGGGAGATGGGGAGGGAAAAAGGCAGGGAGATGGGGAGGGAAAAAACCAGGGAGATGGGAGGGAAAAAACAGGGAGATGGGGAGGGATAAAGCCAGGGAGATGGGGAAGGAAAAGCCAGGGAGATGGGAGGGAAAAAACAGGGAGATGGGGAGGGAAAAAACCAGGGAGATGGGGAGGGAAAAGCCAGGGAGATGGGGAGGGAAAAAACCAGGGAGATGGGGAGGGAAAAAGGCAGGGAGATGGGGAGGGAAAAAACCAGGGAGATGGGGAAGGAAAAACCAGGGAGATGGGGAGGGATAAAGCCAGGGAGTGGGAGGGAAAACCACTGCTGCCACCCCCTGCCAGGCTGCTGTAGGTGAGGACATTGGAGTTCCTCAGGAACTCTTGCCACCATGAAAGCCATATTTCCATGAAGCCAGACTTTAGCTGGTTTGGAAAGGAAAGCTCTGAATTAAAAATTAGGGGTGCTTAAGGTGTGGGGAGAAGCTGTGGTGCTGTGTACTTGGGTCTTTCCCTCCTCTTCTTAGGCACTTTCCTCAGGTCAGAGGTTTTTGGGCACAGAAATGTGCTGTGGCTGTAGGATGCCCATGGCCTTTAGGTCCTGCAGGATTTCCTGGCCTTTGGCCACCCCCAAGGCTGCTCTGTCCCTTGAGCCATTGATGGAGGGGATTTTATCTTTAATGCAGCAGTTTCCAGGCTGTGACCTCTGTTGTAAGTGACAGAGTCTGTTCTTTGTGTGAGGAGTGTCCAGTGAGGAGCATTTTCACATTTTCAAACATTAGCAATTCCACTGAGTCACAAAGAAAACCTGAATTAGAAGAATTTTAACCAACCTTTATTCCTTACATCTCAGTCTTTTTGTGTGAAAGAAGCCAGGCCAGCTTGGCAATGTTCCTGTTAGATGAAAGCACTGACTCCTCACAGCAGCTGAGAGAGGACATAAAAATAATAGACAAATTAACAGCAGTGGGAGGGACAGCTTATTGTAGAAAACTCTGGTGTGAGGATCAAACAGCATTTCTGGAGGGTCTTTTTCCCACTTTCATTTTTTTTTTCCTTTTTTTTTTTTTTTTTCCATTCAAGGCCAAGAACAATGAAATTGTCTCCATCTCCTGAAGGGAGCCTAATATCCTGGGAGCCACATGGATTCCCCCTGGCCAGCCAGCTCTTTGGGATGGCTGTTTGTGCCTCTCTGCTGGGCTCAGTGCTGCTGTGGTAGAGCCCCAGCAGAGCTGGGGCAGTGGCTGCCAGAGCAGATAATTGCTCCTGGCCCTGTTTCACCAGCCCAGGAAGGTGATGGCTGAGCCACTCTTCCTGCTCCATCTTACTCCACCCCGTGTTATGACCCAAAAGAATATTTTTGAACAAATGCACCTTTGGTGGCTGGAGCAGCCTGGTGTGCAGTCAATGTTCTGTTGGCTGGAAATTTTGGAAAATAAGGAATGTCTTGTTGGAAGAACTCAATACAAACAGAGGCATGAAAATGACTTAGAAAATTAATGTTTGATAAAGATCTCTGGACTTGCCAAACCAGTAGAAAGCTTTGTGCAAATCCAGAGAAAATGCAGAAAATTTCTTTTGGCAGCATTTGTTTAATGGGACTACAGTGAATTAGAAAAATACTAGGGGGGAAAAAAAAGCAACAAAACCCAAACATTGGAACTCCAGACCCTTTGGTCTCTTCCTGGTGCAGAGGGCAACATGCAAAGGAGTGGCTTAAATGAACTCTTCATGAGTGTAGTCCATAGAACCCGATCCAAACCCTATTCTGAGCAGCAGAAAAGCGAACCAAATCATTCTGAAATTAGTCTTGTTTTTTAATTTGACCTAATTACCTCGGTCTTGGGTGTATCATTCCTCAACGTGAAGCTTAATATTGATGTAACAGTTGGGAAAGTTTAATTTCAGGCTAGGGTGGTCTGTATAATTAGGAGTGCAGGAATGTGGCAGGGAGGCTGGGAGCCCATTTGCAGCGCATGCAGATGAGAGAGTGGCTGCTGAAATCATTGCTCACCCACTGGAGCTGCATGGTTCCACCCTGGTGCCAAAGGGAATGGGGGCACATCCACAGAGATCAGGGCTCCCCAAGGCTCTGCTGCTGGCCTGCCTGCTCCTCCTGGGCACTGTGTTCCATGGCCATGGGGGTGATGGCACCTGGGCTGCCTCAGGAGGTTCCATGACCAAAATCTGCCCAGTTCTGGGGACTTTCTAGAGCTTTGCAGAGATCTGTGGCACTTGGCAGCCGTGCTAATTGATAGCTGAAGTGTGAGTGATAAAGCCCAGGTAACCATGGCTGCTGAACTCCTCACTCAGAATGAGTCCTGACTCCAGGACCACAGTGGTTGTGTGCTGGATTTTGGTTTTTTTTTTCCATTATTTAATTACCCTTTTCCCTTGATGGGTTGAAGTAGCCTTTTCCTTGGTGTTTGTTGGGATGAATACCCAGGAAATACAGTTCTTAGTACAAAACATCTTGTAAATGTGGGGTCTGCACAAGTTCAGCACCTTGAGAAAATTTCCATCCCCTCATTGGTGGGAAATCTTCATGGATCCTTATGGAAACCCCAGAGGGAGGGAGGAGATGTGATCCAAACCCTGATGCCACAGAAGCATGACCTGATTGTTCTGTAAATATTGTACTTTTTAATGCAGTCCCAGCTTGCAAACCTATTCCAGCCTCAGGAGAGCCCCTTGATGTAGGGTGCCACTTAAGTACCCACTTGCTCTGAAGTACCTGTCTCGTTTTTCATGGCAGGTGTGATGATAAAGGAGGTGCTCAGAGCCTGCAATTAGAGACACCAATCTGCAGAAAATATAAGTCTTGATGGTGAGCCACGTTCTGTGTAATGACAGGCATTAGTGTGTCACACCTGAAATACTGTGGAAATCAGAAACTGGAATTTTCTGTAATGTGGGAACATTTCTGGGGATATTTCAAGTGTTGCTAAGGAAATTATTTTTGGCAACTGTGCACAGGGATTTAAGTACCATAATTGGATTGTTCTTTGATATAATAGACTGGAAAAGATTATTGAATGAATGGGAAATCGGGGAGCTGGTGTTTGAGGTGTGTTTAATTCCCTCTTTTACCAGTTTATGAGTTTGGCTTGTAGCAAAGCCTAGTGCACACATTTGGATTCCATTCGTGATGTGTTGACTTGCTTACTTAATAGCCAGTGCATTAAAGTACAAAAGCTAACAACTCATTTATTAGGCATTTAGCCAAAACTTAAACTCATTTTATTGTTAGGAGGTGCTGTTGCTAGACAGGCAAATATTAAGTTTGTTACATTGATTTATTCGAATCATCTGTGCCAAACACATTATAAAACAGCCCAGCATTAACTTTGCATAAATTATTTTTTGCTTTAGTTAGAATTTTGCACTCATTTTGCCATTAATATGCCTCACCTGTGTTTACAACTTAAAAAGTTACAAACTTTTTATGTTTATGTTTTTTATGGTTAATGTGAAAAGTTATAAACTCTTGTAAAATGAAAACATGAAAATTGGCTGGTGCTTTTGTCAGTGTCAGCATGTGATTTTTGTTTGTTTCTGTAACACTGGTGTTTATTTGAGAAGAGCATTAAATGGGAGTTAAGCACTTTGCAGCAGGACTGTTCACCAGCTCATCTCCCTGTAACAGGGGAGCCTCCCCTTGGCACTTGGCTGAAAATACCATTTTATTTGGGCAGATCATTCCCAAAGTCCTGTCTTTGGGAACTCACACTCAGAAGCTGTGTTTGTTCTTTCTCCAAGCTGGGTCTGTGTGGATTTTCCCAGGACACTTGTTCAGGGCTTTGCTGTGAAATATTGCAGTCATTAAGGCAAATCACTAAAAAGCTTTCCTTAAAACCAACTGCCAATAACTTGATCTTGCAAAAATGCCTTTCTTTTTTTTTTTTTTTGATTTTTTGTTGTTGTTGATGTAATTAATGAACTGGTTTAATTCTTCTGGAGTTCTTGGGCTCACTGGGCTAAAAAGCTGGGCATGTACAGGTCCCAAGGAGAGCTTTGCTGCTGGGGGTTGCTCTGCTGCATGTGTGCTCTGGGTGCTGCATTTTTGGGCTCTTTGGCTGCGTTGGCTGGGGGGCAGCAGCAGGGCTGGCAGAGCTCAGTCCCTGATCAGTGATTCCCAGCACTGCTGAGCTGCTGCCTGAGCTGGAGCTGTGATTTCCCTGGGAAATCTCCCTGGGCACAGGGACAGGGGGACCCTGCCTGCCCCAAGGCTTCCCCCGCCTCAGCTCAGGGAGCCAGCAGCCCTGCACAAGCCTAAAGAATTATTTTGTCCTTTCTCTTGGGAGTTTTCGGTGCAGAGATTTAAATCTGGAAGTATTGACCTTGGCAGTGAGGGGAGAGTGGAGGTTTTTGGATATATGGGCTCCTGTTTTCACTCTCCCTCTTGGACAATTTATGTCCTTGCTGGTTCTCTAAGCCTGTGACTGGTGTAGCTTTTTGTTAGACAAGCACTTCTTAATGGTGTACCAGTTAATTTCTCTAGTAACAAGAGCAAGAAATAAGTTATTCCTCTTTTAAAAAGAGTCATTTAAGTAGGGAATAATGAATGCAAAATGCTGTCATTAAAAATCAGCAGATAAGCTGATGGATCATCTGTCATTCCCAAGCCTTGCCATAAAGGAAAAGTAGACTTTTTTTTTAATAAAAATGATAATGATGAGTATGGAACATACTGACTATGAATGCCTTAATAATGAAAATTTTTATTTATTCAGTCAACAACACCTTGTGACTGCTGCTTAACAACACCTTGTAGGAGAAAATGACTTCTTTCATACTGAATGTTTTCATTTGATTACCAATTGTCATCCTATTAGTGTTATGAGCTCTTTATTAGTCAATTCCACAGACTCCAAAAAGCCATCTCTGGTACCTGTGCTGGTGTGGAGTCACCTGCAGGATGCTGTCCCCAGGTCCCAGTGGACTCGGGCTTGTTTTGGGGACAGATTTTTGGGGAGCTCATTACAGAGCCTCAGCTGGCGCTCAGGAAGCCAGAGGGCAGCTGTTCTCTCTGTTTTGGGCACCTTTATTCAGGATTTTCTTTAAATGGGAGGCCCTGCCCCTCTGCAGTGTGGTCAGCAATGTGTACATCAGCCTGAGAGCTCCCTGGGGTGCAGGAATGCTGAAAAGTTGACACTTGCATGAAATGAGAGCTGTCCCAGCCCAGCATCTGATTCAGGCAGGAGCCAGAGCTCTGCTCCTCCCTGCACACCCTGAACATTTATCTTGCCCTCATCTCGCTGTTCTCCATCCCAAAGCTGCATTTCCAGGGGCTGTCCTGGAGATCTGAGCTCCCTTTGAGGAGCTGTTTGTTGCTCCACAATTAGCTCAGCTCTTCCAACTACTCATGTTTTACATGCATGGCAACCCCAAGCCAGATGAACACAGACATGTTCTGAAAAGACTGTGGTGGAGGGGAAGAAAGTGTCAAATGTTTTCTCAGAAGCTGAAAAGACCAGCAGATGCCTGTTGATTTGGAGCTATCCAGGCATTTGTACCTTTATTCTTTGCATGAAGGTTGAAAGCCACTGTAGGGCTCCTTTCTTGGTGTTTTACAGAACAAACTCTCTGATACTTTTACAAAATATATTTATATTTATATATAGCAATAAATAGTGTAAAGAGCTGGAGAACTGGATGGGTGGGAGCAGGAATTGAATGGAACCAGCTGAATGGAACAAGGAGCTGATCACCTGCAGTGGAACAATTTGCGGTTTTGCCTCCTGTGATTGAGTGCACTGGTGAAGCTTTGGGGCTGGCCCCAGTTAATCCTGTGGTTTCCCTTTTTTGATGAGGGGATGTCTGCTGGACTTCTTCCCTCCTCCTCCTCTCCCTCCACCCCGAAGCTCCAGCAGAGATCAACAGGAGTGCTGGGCTTCTGTGAGCTGTGATTCTGCTGCAGCCATGATTATGTGTCAGTCTGCTGCACTCTCCAAGTGCTACTCCTGGCTTCCTGCTGGGAGCAGTTGATTAGATTCTAGTACCTTTTATACTGTAGGTAAGGATTCTTTTAACAAAGCATAGTAACACACAAAAGCCCCCATTTATATTTTACTATTTTTCTTCCCCCTTGCTCGTAACTCATGCTTAAATACAAAACTAAAATGGTTTTTGGCAAGCCTGACCTTCCTTAACCCAATCTGTCCTCCCACTCCAAATAAAATTCAATTTCAAGGTCTATTGTGACCTAAATTGTAGGATAAGTCTTTGACCTAGGTAGATATTTTCTACAAAATGTAGAACCTTAAGCTGAATTTTGGACTCTCTCTGACGAAATGAATGCTAACTGCAAGTTTATTTGTAGTCCCACTTGTTACATTTTTCATTGTCAGCACAAGCTTTATTCCTCCAAATACATTATTGAATGAAAGAAAGCAGCTATTCTTTTATCTGTTACTGCTGATGCCTGTAATTCATCCTGTTCATTTTCTGTGCTGCTATTTTCTTTGTATGGTTCTTCTCCTGCTTATGTAGCACAGAAAAACTTAATTGCTGAAGTCTGATGTACTTTTCTATTCCTGGCAGCAGTGTAGGTTGCTGAACCATTATGTGGGAGCTGCCTTCTGGAATGTGAAGTGTGTGTTGCAGTTGGGACGTGGCAGGGTTAGGCCCAGTCCAGGAGGAGCCTTTAATTGCTTTTTGGATGCTCTCTCTCATGCACCCAATTATGCTGCTGTTTCCTGAGCGCTTTTTGCAATGGAAAGTTTCCTTTTTTTGGAGGTCTCATGCTGCAAGGTTTTCCTAAAGTTTGTGGGACCATTTGATTTTGGGAGATCAAGAGGGGAGCTCTGAATTCTCACCAGCAGCTGATGTTTGACAAAAACCAGGGAGCAACTCTTCATCTGATGAAAGACATTTCCCTTCATAGCTAATCTAGTTTGGTTTCCTGCTAACCAAAGCTTTATTTGGTTGTTATTTCAGCTTTGGTTCCACCCATTTACCATTAAACACCAGGACAGTGCTGGTACTCATGCACAGAGGGGTTTTATTAAGCAGTGATGCTGATGCATATTGACAAGTCACTTTTTCTATCATGTCTTCTCAAATATTTACATTCAAAATCCCAGACTTCTGGAGTCAAGTGATTCTGAAGAAGGATTGCTCTTGCATTTGAATGTAAAAAGTAAGATTCTGCTTGTTTTGACTGATGAAAAGTCTTGAAAATTTCATGAGACTCAAAAAGGAGAGCAAAGAAGGAGCAGTTAGAGCTGTGGGAATCCTCAGATGGGCTGCAGGCTGTGATTTTCATGTCTGTGAGCTGCTGATGCTCTTGGGCCCTCGCTGAAGGACCACACCAAGGCAGGGAGGGCTTCAGCTCCAGGCATAAATTATCTGTCTGCTGGAAGTGCTCATTGAATTTCCTGTCTGGGTGATTAATGATGGAGCAGACAGTAATTTTAGTGAGAGCATGGTTAGTCTACCTGTTAATACCCCCTGAACACAAACGGGGCGGGTTCTGAGGAGCCTGCCCTGCTAATTAGCATTTCTGTGCTTTCACTAATCACTTGAACTGGGAACTTGGCCAAGACCAACAGAAGAGACTTCCAGTACAATAAATTGTTTTAATTTTGTGATCTGATCTTATGCATGATCTTATGCAGTGTTTCTGAAGGCAAGGGCAGAATAAAATCTCATTTTGCATGATAACAAATGCAAATCAGAACTTTTTGGTCCCAGATGAAGCTTTGCTTCTATTGACATGGTGCTAGGAAAATGCTGCTAAGAATAAAAAGCCACTAAAACTTTATTTTGCTGATAATATTCCATTATTGCTTTGTAAGCTACTTTATCCATAGGGCAAAATCTGCCAGAGAGATAAGATCCCATAATTCCTGTTTGCTTGTATCGTTCCCTTTATGATTTATGGACTGCTGTAGATGTTCATGGCATTTTGCAGACATATAAAAGATTGACATGTTCTTGCCTCAAAAGAACTTAAAAATTCTGCAGTTTAGCAGCACTCAGCAGTTCCTCCTGTTTGAATTTTACTTTTAATGGCACTGTATGAAATCACTATTGCACAGCCACCAAATGAAGTGGCATTTTATTTTTAGTTACAAATGTGATGTTTTTCACATATTTGCTGTAGGTCCTAGACTGTCTGTGGGATGGGCTGCAAAGTTCTGTTCCCAGTCCCCTCCTCAACTCTTGACTTGTGTTTAAAACCTTTTCCCACCATTGACTGGAAAGAATTGGAATAAAATGCCATTTTATTTACCAATATTTAAAAGGTCACTTTGCTGCTTGACACATCTTTACTTCCTGCATTATGTCCTTGCAGTAAAATGTGAGTGAAGTCCCACCTCTATACCTGCAATTTTAGGATTTCCAGGCAGTTGTGTAAAGCAAAATCCTTCTATATCCTGCCCAGGTAATTTTACAGAATTACATCTATAAACATGACATTAAAAGCAATTTTCTGAGCCTCATGATTACACTGATTTTGTTTGTCACACACCTGCATGTCCTGACTTGCCACGTTCTGTCACTCACAGCAAACTCCATCTCTGGGTGTAATGTGACAGATGCTAATGAAGATGATACAAGACAAATTTTCAAGGCAGAGATACTTGTCTTACTTTCACTTCCTTACATGCTTTGAAAAATTAATTTCGTTGAAAATAAAGTAAAATTCTGGGGGGTTTAAGGTGCCACACACTTGACCCTAAACCTAAATTAAATTCACTGAAATTTTATGGCTTGCTTTGATGAATCCCAGCCAAAAAGATTTTTGAGCAGCAGACTGGTGGGAGGCAGGAATTATTCAGAGAGGTTTTGTTCCTAAGGAGGTGAGTGAAAAAACTCCTGCTAATTTCTCTGGGAGCTCGCGTAACCTGCAATGCCCTCATCCAGTTCCATTTTCTGGGGGCAGGCAGCAGCAGGGGAGGCTCTGTGTGGATCTGTGGCTGCAGGAGAAGGCCCTGGGGGTTGTGAGGTCAGGAGTCCTGCAGGCTGGCACACACCCTGCCTCTCCCTCCCAGCACACGCAGCACAGAGCACGGAGGAACAGAATTTACAGAACGCACTTTCAAAGGCAGCAAACTTTGTTAATGACAAACACATCCTTTGGGCAAGGAATCCCACTGCTGGCTCTGCTGTCAGCCTTGAATGCAGCCTTGTAGGGGTGAAATATTCTCCCATAAAGTGAGAGGATGGAAATGGTATAGAAATTGTACAACAGCTGCCCTGTAATTCCTGATGCAGGGGTTTCATTCCATGCTTGGTGTGGGAGGTGAGTTGTTGTGCTGGGTGAACACTGGCTCAAATCTCCAGTTTCTTTTCTTGGTGTTTCTTTGCTGTTTGTGGTCTGCAAGGTGGGATCATGCTCTGGGATGAACTTTTTATGCATTGTTGGGCAGCACCTTCCTCGTGGGCTGTTGTCAGCACTGTGGCTGATCTGATTGTTGCAGGTTTTTCACCCCATTGCTGCACTGGTGAAGCACCTCTTGACTCCTGGTGGCGAATCAGGACTGCCCAGATGTGTCTTTAGTCGAGGAGGAAACAATTGAAGGGGATTTTAGCAACTCTTCATTACAGTGGCTCATTCCATGCTTTAACCAGCAGCAGGGTGAGGGGAGGAGGGCAGGGCACAGGTGAGGGGAAGGCACAGAAGGTTCAGGTAGCAGCAGCCCTGCTCACACAGGTGCCCTAAAGCCCCCATGGATGTCAGTCCAGCCTGGGATTGGGGAAGGAGCACAGGAATCCCAGAGCAGGCATGTGAAGAGGTGAAGAGCTGGGCACTGCCACCCTCCCTGTGCCACCCCTGGCACCCTCACCATGGTGTGAACCCTGTGAGCATCTCCCTGAGATGCACAAATGGTTGTCAGGCATGCTGCAAACTGCAGGATGGTTGGATTTGTGTCCCAGGCCCTGCTGGGGTGAGTTCCTGTCCTCCCTGGCCGCGTGCTCTGCCTGCAGGGAGCTCTGTGTGTGACTCTGGGAGACTGATGTGCGCTGTGCTCAGCGCTGTCTGGGGCTCTGCTGGGGCCCCATTCATAAAACACAACAAAGTGGCAACAAGTACAAACCTTGTCAGCTAAAGGATCTGCTGGGAATACCAGAGAGTACTTAGTGAGTAAAACAAATCAAATTTTGAAATCCTCCCTTCCGAAGGAAAGCGCAGAGGGGATTTAACTGCAGTGAGCAGTGTGTTTGCAGGGAAATGGCATCAGGGCAGGCAAGGGGAGGCTCAGCTGAGCTGGGCTGAGCTGGGACAGAGCTCTCTGAAAAGCAGAGCTGCCCGTGGGAGCATGCTGAGCAGCAAACCAGGCACGGCTGTGCCCTCCATGCAGTGGCACTGGCAGCAGGGGCTCTCAAAGCCTTTCTGCATGGTGAGAGCCTCCCTGCTCAGTGCTGGAAAGGGTTAAATATACATTGGGCACTGCTGCCCTATTTGTGTATGGGAAGATTCCTTTTTAATTGTAATTAGGCTGTCCTTGTGTTGGTGGCATGTTTCCATATGGGAGTTGTTCCTGACAGAAGCTGTTCCAGGAGTTTGGCTGCTCGCCTGCTGCTGGGGAGCTGGGCTGCAGCTCCCTGCTAAACCAGATGCTCCCTCTGTGGCTCTGGCCAAGGCACTCAGACCCTCTGTGCCTCAGTTTCTAGTCATAAAATGGGAATATTAACATCTGCTTCTCTGACAAGGGGCTTAGGAACAGCGATCAGAGGGAGCTGAACGCTCGGAGAGGGTTGGGAATGGTCCATGATCCCCAGGCAGGCAGAGAGCAGCACCCATGAGCCTGACTCAGGCTTGGGCCATGTCCTCAGATGAGGGAATCGAAAGCACCAGTTCCAAGTGCTGGCTTCAGTTCCCCAGCAAAGCTCCAGCCTAACCTGAGGTCTTTGATAGCCACAGAAAGAGAAGCAGCCAAGGGAACGCTGTGAAAGGGACACTCTCTTCCTCTGCCTACAAATGAGCGTGGAATCTTAGAAATGTTTGTACCTAACAGCAATGTTTGTAACCTACCTTCAACCTCAGGCTGAAGTTTGCAGCAGTATGACAGAGAGTCCTATTGGGCCCTCAGTAGTTCTTTGTTCTGGTCACTTGGGGCATTCTTTTCCTTTTTGCTGAAGGGCTGCTTGTTCCCTTGCAGCGTGGCCTCATTTGCACCACCATCAGTCACCCTTGGAGCTTGGCTGGAGAACTTCTCAGTCCAGCACAGCCTGCTCACTGGTGGCCTGGTGTCAGGAGATGGAGCATGTGCTGTGCAGGTTTGGTCTCTGAAGTCCTGCCAGGATCATCCTTTCTTTGGATGGGCCACAATGCTTTGTCTTGACTTGTGTATCACTAAGTAGCCCAAAATGCTGGGCTGGAAGTTGATTTGTTTCTTGCTTTGATTTATCTTTTTTCTCTTTCATTTTTTTCTCTGAACTACAGCTTTGTTCAGGGACAGGGCCTTTGCTCTATTGCATGGAGCATTATTGAAAACTCGTAGAGAATTGTTGCCTTTCACCATTCTCTGCTATTGCATGAAGCTGTTGAGAGCTCCAGCAGGTAACTGAGTTTCCTCCAGCAGAGACTGCTGCCTCCAGCCCATCCTGTTAATCTCCCCTTAATTAGATCCTTATCCCATTCTCAGGAACAGATGGGAGGCTCAGGGCTGTGAAATTCTTGGGATCTCCTGGGACACCTGGGGAGTCCTCCAGCCCTTCCCCACAGCAGTGATGCCCATCAGGGCTCCTGTGAGGCTGTGCCAGGGCAGAGTGTGCTCTCTGCTGCCTGGGCAGTGCTGCAGGCTCTCGCTGCCCCTGCACCCCAGCAGCCCTAGGGAAGTGCTGAGGTGTCCCACCCACCTTTCCCGCAAGGAATTTTGACTTAAAGTGGATTTTGGCTTAGCAGAAACACATCTTTGTGATGAGAAATCCAATGAAAACCTGAATTTCTGGCAGAGCTGACTCCAGTGCTGTCCCAAAGAGCACATGGGGAAGCTCAGGACATGCCATGGCAATCAGATTTCCCATCAGCAGCGTGGGCTGTGCAGTGCCATGCAGTGTTTCAGGGAGACACTGCTTGTGGCCTGGCCTCCACAGGCTTGGAATACCCTCTTGTAGCCCAAAGCAGAAAATGTCCCTGTGTCCATAAACAGAGCTGCTGAAAATGGGGATGTTGACAAGGAAAGGAAACCAAAACAAGAAATCTGAGCCCTTTTCTCGTGGCTGTTGTAGAAGAAGTTGTACTGGCTGGTGGGGACAGTTCTTGACATCACTGTAACCTGTTTGCTTTCCTGGCTCGTGGGCCCCAGGTGTGCTGGTGAGCAGACAGCCCTGCCTCTGCATCAGCACCTGCTGGAGCTGTGGTTTCTCTGACACAAAACCTCTTGTACAGTCCTGTTGGGTTATGCCCCTCATTCCTTTCCTCACTGCTCAAAGCCTTTGGTTCAGCTCTGCAGGTGCCAAAGGTTTGCAGTGAAACCCCTGCATGCCTGGGTTTCAGCCTGGAACAGAACTTTGTGATCATCCCTTGGCACCTCTGGGAGTGAGAACCCCAAATGGAGAGGGTTGATCTGTTTTGTTTGCTGGGGCTTGGAATACAGACAAACCCATTAAAATGAGACCATAAAGCAAGGCACTGGTTTTGGTCTATGGACAAGTTTGGCAAGACTCAAAGCACAGAGCAATGAGATTTAAAGCAAGTATCCTTCTGAAATTATAGTTGGGAGCAGGGAGCTCCACGCCAATCGATGGGAACCTGCTTTTGTTATGGTCACAAAAAGTGCCAGGCTGACTCATGCTATTACAGTGATGCACTGGGTTGTCAAGGTAATGGATTTGGGCACTTGGCAAAGACAGGGAGGGTGTAAAAGGCAAGGAGCTATTCTGCCAGACTCCAGGGGGAAGCTTCATATTAAGGATTTTTTTTTTTTTCCAAATGGCTGAGATGGAGAACATTCAATTTTTGTTGTAGAAGTGAGGATTTTATGCCCTGGCCTATGGCTGTTGTGTGCACATCAGCCATGGGAATGCTGTTGTTTCCCAAATGCAGCAGGGTGTGTGAACCTCTGCTGCCTGCTCCTGCTGCTGGTGCCTGAGGAGCTTCTGTCCACAGGGCTTAAGTGGAAAATAGAAATGGGAACAAAGGGGGAGAAAGGAGGGAGCTGTGCATATTGCAGTTCCTTGGGGAAGGAGCTTGGCTGTAAAGAAAGTGTTGGGCTGAGTTCTGAAGAGATTGAGGTAAGGAATAAGCCTCCAAGGACCATGTCTGCAACCTATCAAGGCCTTTTTTCCTTTCTCTTTTTTTTTTTTTTCCATAATAGCAACAACTTTTAAAAGCACTGTTTAAGGACAAGCTTGAAAAGATCAACAAAAAAGGCAAGAGAAGTGGAGTTTCTCTTATAAAAACTTTGTAAGCCAGTCAGGCTGCTTAACTGTACTTTGATAAAAAGAGAAACTGATGGGAGGAGGGGGGGAAGAAAAAGAAGAAAGCAGCTACCTGTTAAAAATTATCAAGATGAGGGATTGCTCTCTGCAAAGCTTCTGAAGACAAGTCCTTCCTTATGTAACTCCTTGGCTTCCTTTCACTTGCTGAAACAAATCAGGAGCTGACAGGAGAAGTGAAATGTCTGCACTAATGAGATAATCTGACTTACCAGGACCAGTAAGGCAAAGGGTGCCTGAAGTGTTTGAATAATGGAGCTGGGGGCTTGTCTGGAGCAGGGGCTGCTGTGTGGGAATGTGGTGGGAGAGCTGGCAGGGCTCAGGGAACAGCAGTGCTGGGTGCTCCTCTGCGTGCCAAGGTCACCCGGGATGGAGGGACAGCTGTCTAAATGACCACTTCTGTCTACTCTGTAGCCTTTATTTCTCCTGAAAGAGACAATGGCAAGGGATAGGAAACCCAGAGAAAGAGCAGAGAGTCCATCCTGTGGTTTGGGAAAAGAATGTTGTGGGTTTTAGGAGCGTGGACACGAATTGCCAAGAGTAAGTGGCTCATTTATCCACACTCAATGTGTTTGGCCCTTCTTTCAAAGGTCCCCGTCCAACCTCCAGCCAAGCTGGTGGGAAAGCTTCCCTGAATCCTTGGTTCTTTTGGATCAGGTGGTGGAAATCTGGAGTCACACTTTGGTACAGGACAGGAGCAGGGGGAAAGGAATTGTGAGGAAAACACCCCATGTTTAACTGCAGCCCTGCAGCTATCATGAGCATCAGGGCTCAGTGTTTATGGAGCTCCCTGAACAAAATCCAAGGCAGTGTTTGCTTTTATGTGGCACCACCAGCATGCAGACAAGTTCTCTAATAGCCTCTGGTTTTGCCTGAGGTGAGAGATAGCTGGGGCTGGCATTTGGTGGAGATTTATCTTGTGAGAGGTGCACTTTCTGCAGCTCACAGCGAACGAATTCACTTGCAGTTTGAAATGTCAACCTTTTTCTTGAGTGTTTAGGATTCACAAGCAGTTTTATACTGGAAAGCCATTTTGGGGGGGGGAGTTTTGTTGTATTTTGGCTACAGAGCTGAAGCCATTTTGGTCCAACAGCCTTGTGCCTGTAGGCAGTGAGGCTCTGGAACATTCCCTGCCCCTGAAGAACAGGCTCAGCAGCACTGCTGAAACACAGCCCACAAATGCAGCATGGCAGCCCTGGCAGCAAATGGCCCAGGTGATCCAGTGGGTGACCTCCAGTCCTGCTTTGTCCTTGTTTGTGCACGAGGAAATCTCTGAGTCAATTTAGAGTGTCCTAAACTATGCCAGAAGTGACAATATTTTACTTCTCCAATGACAACACACAATGAAGTTGGATGGTACATGTGACAATTCACTGAGGCTAAATGAGCTGCTGCTTAAAAATAGTATGGTGGTAGGCATTTAATCATCCCAATCTAACTGTAAGATATGGTGATAATCCTTTTGTTTCAGTAAATTAAATGCCAACAGGGCATTTAAGCAAAAGAGAGTGAGGCTCTATGAGAAACATGGCACAGTACATTAAAAATAACTGTGGAGAAAGGTGATTCATTAAAACAAATGCCAACCTTGAAAGAAGGACTCTAACAACCTATTACTATAAAACAAATAATGGCTTATACGTGGCCTTTGCCATCCCCACGTTCTGTTATTTCTGTTTTCTTGGGGAATACAGAGGTCTGAGAGTGAGGGAAAAGCTCATGAGTGACAGACTTTGGACTGATTGGACGTGACAGCATTTTTCAGCTTAAGTAAAGATATTAAAAGTCAGCACCCTACCTGTAGAGGTAAAATTTTGGTGTATAGGAATCACTGAGCTCAGAATGCAGCCAGACATGCCAAGTCTGGGACATGTTGCTCATTAGCTCTGCAGAGCTGCAGGGATCCACCAGGATTAATAGCAGTTGTGGAAAGGTAGAGGTTTTATGTGATGTCTTTCTCTTGCCAGTGTTATGTTGTGCAGGAATTCTATTTTTGTTTACTTTAGGTTTGAATTTTTGGCTGAAAGCTCAGAACAGCTTCCCCGATGAACCTCTCTTTGTGAAATGGAATCTCCTGTCCTGCTCAAGCAGATACAAATTGCTGATTTAGATGCTAGCACCTATGAGGAGCCTCTCAGACAAAACTAATATCCTGTGGAAAGATTTTTTGAATCTGTTTTCCCTATCTTTGATGCCTTTATTTCATCAGCTCTACTATTGCTACATTTGACGTGCAGTCCAGGCTTTTCAAGGCAATGGAATATTAATTCTTGGTCATGCAAGAGCTTTTTTCCTGATTCATCCTGGGCACGTGGAGCACCACGATGAACCCTCGTGGTTTTTGGCTGAAGGGGACTGTGGGAATGTGAGAAGGGAAGGAAAGGCTGTGCTGTGCTGCCAGCAGAGAGACCTTTGCTTTCTGCCACTGGGAGGAGCAGGCAAACAAGGGAAGGCACATCTTCCTCCTCACAGCAAACGCTGCAGCTCCCAGGCTGGAGGGACTGCAGTTGACACCTGGATTAATTTTGCTGCTGATAGGTGGGAATTACTGGTCTCGTTGTTGGGATGTTGGTGAATACAGTTATTTTGTGTTGAATACTCTGATTATCAGGGCATTGTGCTTTTAATTCCCCTTTTCAACGTCACCAAGCGCATAAGGGTGTTGGGTGTTTGTCTAAGTGTGCCATTGAAAATGGACTGATTGTCACCTTGTGCATTCCCAGCCCTTTCACAGCTGCTGGGCTGGGTTGGAGCTGCAATCCTGCCAGCCCTGCTCTAGTTCTGAGGCTTCCAGAACAGACATGTGCCCCCAGCATGACCTAAAACCTTCAGGAATAGAGGGAGAGTTGAACAGAGAATGTATTTTTTTAAACAATTATCATTACCTGTATCTCTTTTCCCCATCTTTAGTTAAATTAGGTATGAGCAGGTTGTAGAAAACCGGGTATTCTCCAGTGGGCTGGTGAGTCCTGCTGCCTGGGAGATGAAAAGATTGCAAAGGAGGAGTGATGCTGGAAGTGACTGTGGTCCTGCTGTGGTGACATTTATGTTTGGACAAAAAAATTTCAATTTCAGTGAGTGAGCGAAGCCAGAGCCCTCCTGGTGCTCAGGGCTAACAGAGCCTTTGCCAGCCTGTGCAATAAACCCACCCAGAGCATTTCAGATAAACAATGAACCCACCCAGAGCATTTCAGATAAACAATAAACCCACCCAGAGCATTTCAGATAAACAATAAACCCACCCAGAGCATTTCAGATAGAGCTGCCACAGGGGCTGAGGTGGTGGTGGCTGCTGGAGGAGCCAGCAGGGAATGCCAGAGATGCCCAGAATTCCAGAAATGTCCAGCAGGGACACGGCCCCATGGAATGGAGGTTCAGGAACCACTGCAAAGGCTTCTGCTGATGCTACCAATTACCAATAAAGCTCAGGGGCACGGTGTAATTATTTACTTTGCTAAATAACACGGAGGAGCTGTGGTTTAATTACCCCAGTTCAGCTGTGCCATGGGATGGCAGAGACTGAGGCCTCAGTGCACTGCATCAATGAGCCCTGCTATCTGCTGCTTCTAATGCTGGATAATGTTCCTTTTGTTTTAAATCATCCTTTTTAAACCAGACCCATGCAGATGAGAAGGAACCTTTCCAAAGTATCACAATGGATTGTTTTTGTTTCTAAAAGATACAACCCAACAAGGCACTTGATGCTACAATTATCCTCAGTAAAGCCAGATGCATTTGGCTCTGCTCTTGTGTCATTGACATCCCTTTTGTGCTAGCTTTTGATGAAATTTAAGCAAAAAGGATGTAACAGAGCATCTTCAGATGGCAAGAGTCTGTATTTCTCAATCCTATCATCATTTCAATCAACTTTCATTTAAAGAAGATTGGAGAGGGGAATAATGCACTTTAAATAATAGCCTTTTCTGAACATTTAGGGCATGCTAATTAATAAGCAGTTCATTGCAACTTTAAGGCCAAATTTTATTTTTATTGAAGTCAATGTCCCAGCTCCTTCACGTGAACAAGAACAATGTTGGTCATAGCTATGTAGTGTCCCAGAAAATATATTTCTTCTCCATTGTTATTCCCCCTCCTCTTTTCCAGCCTCTCCAGCTTGTCCTGCCTGCTTTAGGCTGATCTTTCTCTCCACAATGCCAAGCCTGAAGGCCCTTCCTGAGGTGCTGGCATCCCCCTGGCAGCCCAAGAGTCCCATTTCAGATAATGACATTTGTGCTCCGTGCTGGAAGATGCCACACAGCCCTTTGTCCTGCTGCCACTGTGTCACTGTTCAAGGCATTTTTCCCATTCTGCAATGATTTGCAGCTCTGTGGTTTCACTTTAAAGCCTCTCTGACTTTTTACACTGAAAGCTCTGCTTGTCTCTTGTTCTCTGCTCTGGAGTCTCTTGCAGGTTGCTGTGCATCAGTTCACCATCCTGTAACAGATTTCTGAAAAAGATGGTTGGTTTGGTTTTTTTGCCCTCTTCATTAAGTTTTTGTTTTCATTATTATCAAATACTTCTTATGATCTCAGAGCCTCCCTGCCCTGTTGCAGCCTGGACCAAGTGTTGAAGCTAACCCTTGCTGGGGAGCTGCATTTTTGGTGGTGTGTGGGTAGGGCAGGTTTGGGTTGAGCTGGGAGCTGGTCCCTGAGCTTGGTGCTGTGTCTCAGTTTCTGCAGCTCTGTCCCATTCCCTCTTTTCCCCACCCTCCCAGGACATTGAGGCAGTGCCAGTGTGGGTGGGATTGGTGTGTGCAGCTCCCTTTGGGGCAGTGCTGGATGTCTGCATTCCCCAGTGGAGCTGTGGGGCCTGGGGCACTGACAACTGAAGCTGCTCCTGGTTCTCAGTTTTGCACATTTTTATCTTTATTGTTGTAGCCTTTCCAGTGGCTCTCAGAGGAACATTTCCCCCAGGTGTTGTAGTGAGTGGACTGGACTCTGATTTGGAGGGAGTGTGGTCAGTGCCTGCAATCCACACCTGACAGGCTCATTTCATTTCAGCTATGGGTGCTGTGCATCTCAGCAATGCATGGGAAATTCAGTGAGGCAAAACAGGCTTTCCTTCTCCTCTTTATGGCTCTGAAAAGATTGAATGCTTCTCACAGACAAACTGATAAAACACCTCAAGTGCCTTGTGTCGAGCAGGGTGGTATTAACATGGAAATCTGGGTTGTTCACTGATTCAGCTGTCCAGGCTTAGTTAAGTTTCATGTATCAGAGGCTGATATTTTTCAAACTGTCAATTTTGAGGGTGGATGAGTGACTAAAACAGATGTATTAATGTCTGGCAGTTGAAGTACTGTAGCCTGTGGTTATACAGACTAGGTTAATGTTCTTGCCAAGATTCAGAAAATCAATGGAATAAGTGCTAAAGAGGGAAATGCTGTGTGCACCAGGAAAAGCTCTGGCATTTCCTCACAGGAAGAAAAGGAAATAAAACACTGGTTTAGTGCTAATTTTTGCTGTCAGAGGTAAAAGTAAGACTGTAATACAGAGAGGTTGTTGTCATCTTCTTCTCAGAAATGTGGCTGGGAGTCCCCAGCTCCTGGCCCAGCTGTGGTTTGGGGAATCACATTTTGTAGATCAACATTTCCATTGTTGTTTCAATTATCTGAAGCTGTTAATGAAAGCTATGAAGTTCATTTTCATTTCAAAATGCCAGTGAATGACACTAAATATCTTGATGTTCTTGCTATTGTGGTTGCAAAGTTTGGGATGGAGAGAGCGTGGCAGGAGCTGGGAACTGCTGTGCTGGAGAGAAGACAGAAGTTGAGTCTCATTTCCTTGCTTTTTTTGGTTTGCTTGCTTTGTTTTGAAACAGTCTCATCAGTTCTCAGTTGTTTGTAGTTATTTGTGGAACTGCAGAAAAAATTTATTTATTCACTGAGAAAAGTAAATTATTGTGTCAACCAGAAGTCAGTATATATTTAGACCATTTAGGCTATAAATAAGGAAAAACTTTTGACCTGTGTTTTCTCTAGACCTTGGAAAAATAGATGAGCTGTTTTTTGTTTTGTTCATTTATTTTCTTTTTAATATCCTCGTTTGAAGCTGTTATTTTCTTTTAAAATATTTTTACTGTGGCTTTTTAAAACATAGGGGTTCTGACCTTGAAAGAACGATGCAAAATTTTTAATTTTAGCTGTTCTGATCTGAAGAAATATTGCAACTTTTCTCTTTTTCAGATTCAATCACATTAAAAATAATCTTTGCACATCTCTCTGTAGTTAGGACATTCATGGGTCTGTCTTCAGAGAACTGAGCTTAGGAGGCATCTAGGGAGGAAAACAAGAGGAAATTGAGCACTGGTGTTTCTGTCAGGTTTGCCCAAGGAAATGCCAGGAGCTGTGTGCAAGGGAACCTTGCACAGGCAGGCAGGAAGGACACCTGAATTCACTCTGGCTCAGGAGCAAATACAAGCACCAGCAGCACTGAAAATGCCAATAACTTTCAGCCAAGAAAAGCGCAGCAGCAGCAGCAGCAGAGGAGCCACCCTGTGTGCCCAGGCCCCCTGGACACCCCCAGAGCTCCAGCTCCTGTGGGCAGCACGTTGGGGCTGCAGGAGCAGTGGTGCAGAAAATGGATCAGTATAACAACCTCAGACAGCAGCAGCAGCAGCAGCAGGGCCAGGGAAGGCTGGTGCCACAATCTGCTGCTCCCCACTGCTCAGGACGTGTCCCAGAGCTGCTGCTGCTGCTGCTGGGCCTGGGACAGGCAGAGATGTGTGCATGCTGCACTGAACATATGCTCCCCTTCTCTGCACGGGGGGATGCTGGCAGATTGCTGCCTCTGGGCAACCCCTGCTGCTGCTGCTGCTGTCCCCTGCCCCAGAGCAGGCTCAAACCAGCCCAGCTTTCAGCCCTGCTTTGAAATGATGCTGGGCCTCTGCATCATTTAAACTGGGGTAATTCTGGGGACATCCCAACAATGAGACCAGTAATTCCCACCTATCAGCAGGAAAATTAATCCAGGTGTCAACTCTGGTCCTTCCAGCCTGGGCATAAAAGATGCCTAGGATGAAGAGAACCCAGAAAGGTTTGGGGTTTTTTTTCATTATTTTGAGGTAGAATTTCAAGGGACTATCTTAGCAGCTGTTTGAGTCAAAATTCAACCTTGCTCTGGTTTAGCTTAAACCCTGAGTTCTCCCCTAAAACTGATCTTGATGCTGAAGACAACCCTCTTTATTTAGCAGCACTGTGTGAGATATCTGAGCAGTGCTCCAAGTGTGCCCTTTGATAGCAGCTAGATGAGAAACCCTGCCCTACATGAACAGTGCCAGGAGCCCAGGGTGCCCCTGTGCCCTTGGGAGCTGCCTGGGGCTGCTCAGCTCTGCCAGGTGCACCCTGTGCTCCCTCTGGGCAGGAGGTGGTGCCCACAGGGGAAGGACAGAGCAAGGAGCAAGAGGAAATTGCTGAGCAGAGTGTGCTCAGCTCCTCTCCTCTGCAGAGCGACACACTCTGTGTTTACACTGCTGAGGTGTTAACCCACTTTCTGTATTGACAGCTCCCCTTTCCTTCCTGCAGAAACAACTCAATATTTTACTCTCCTTGGTTTGGGTTTTTTTTTTCCTTTCCCACTTATTTTTTTTCCAGTGGCCATATGGGCATTTTGGCTTTGAGTTGAAGCACAGGACACTACAGTGCAAATAAACAAACTTTGCATATGGGCTGCTGCTTTGTTTCTGCAGCTAATGTCTGTTCAACTGTGAGCAGAAATCTGTTTGGAGAGGATATGAGGCAGGGATAGAGCTGGGGAGACAAGAGTTTCCACCTCAGAAAATTCTTTAGAGGAATGGGGTAGGTGCCAGAAGAACAAAAGAAGTGGAGCAGGTGCCAGGAGAACAGAAGAATGATCCTCAGGGACATTGTCTGGGATAAAATCACTGTCTGTGGTTTTACACAGGTGCTGATGGATGGGGAGTGAGCACAGCCTTGATCTGCACTGCCCTGGCTGCTCCCTGCCCAGGGATTCCTGCTGCATTCCTGGCAGGCTCTGCTTACCTGGGAGAGGCACAAATCCCCCTGCACTGGGGCCCTTCTCCAGCCATTTGGCTTGGTGCAAGTGTCACCATCACATTTTCTGAAAAATCCCTTTGCCAGGATTTCTTCTCCTTGGGAAGCTGAGCACCCTCAGAGAAAAATGAAAACAACAATTATCTGATTGTTTCTCCTGTGTTTGCTGCTTTGGAATGTGGTTTGGAGATTGTTTACCAACTGATCATTGTTTGGTCCGTTTCATGTGAATTGTTTTAACTTAATGACCAATCAGGGTCAGGCTGTGTCAGGACTCTGGAAGAGGTCACCAGTTTTTCTTTAGTATTTTGTTAAGCCTTCTGTAAGTATCCTTTCTCTATTCTCTATTCCTTTCTCTATTCTCTATTCTCTTATTCTTTCTCTATTCTTAGTATAGCATAATATAATATAATACAATACAATATAATATAATATAATGTAATATAATGTAATATCTTTCTAAGAACATGGAGTCAGATTCATCTTTCCTCCCCACAACAGGGGACCCTGAAAACACGACATGCAAGGATCTCTGTCTGCCTCAGAACCAACCCCAAGACCTTTGTTAAGCTGCTTTTCCTTTCCCATCCAGCATCAAGCCAAAATCAGGGTGTGTTATTCCTCCCTTTGTCGGGTGTCAGCATCTGCTGGACCTGGGGTGAGTTCCCAAGCCCTGATGAGTGGGAATGGAGAGGGATTTTCGGAGCCACAGAGCAGCCAGGGATGGCTCAGGTGAGCAGCAGCAGCTGAAAGCACAGCAAACAGCAGAGGTCAAAACCTTGGGCTCTCTCTCTTATTCTCCAAGTTGAGTTTTTTTTCAGGTAGGGATTTTTTTTTGTCTCTTGAAAAATTATTTGTATTTTTCTGTTCCTTTTGGAGGCCTAAGCAGTAATGATCCCAGAGCTCATCAGGGAGGGTTTCTGCTGGAAACAGGAGGCAGCTCTCCCAATACAGAGCATTCAGAGGTTGATTCTCTAGGCCATGGATCAGTTCCTTTCCAAACAGACTCTTCTGCATCTTCCAGGAGTGGCTGCAGGGGGCTAAAGGTTATAATTGAATTGGTACATTTGGATATATTGTAGATATGATGGGAAGTTAAGGGCAGCACAGGAAGGGAATGTGGAACACATCCAGAACGTGCCCAATCTGAATTCTTTGTCAGATTCCTGCCTTGGCCACCTCCAGGCAAAGCTCTGCCAGGCATCACGTGAGACTGAAATAATCTGCTGAATTTTAAACAAATCCTTCAGATTGAGGCTCTTGTCCAAGTGAAAAGCACAATTATCTCCTCTATTAAATATGCTAATGAAGCCAAAATGGGGGCGGGGGGGCAAAGCCATTGTTTGATTTTAATGAAACATATTTTATTTTAATGAGAGATGTCCTATTAAGCTTAATACAGTCAAACTTCTGATAAAGGCCTTATCGAAAACCATGCCATAGGAAAATAAATTAATTTAATTGTGGCAGCCAAACAAAATGAACCATTTTCTTGGGTTAGAAGCAAAAGGGAATATGATCTAATAACACCACCCTTATTAGCATTTCTGATATGTAAATTAAAAGCATTAAGTGAATAGCAAGATGATCCATAGCTTCTCTAGATAGAGTAATAAGTGTGAGCCAGTTTTTTTTTACCACAGAAAACTGATATAATTAGAAGACTGTTAACAATTTTTTTTAGCTGCGTGAAATGAACAAGCCACAGGAGACCAGTTTGTCATAATAATTAAAGTTCAGAAATAGTTTTATATTACCATAAGTGAGATTTGATAGTTATCTTTTTAATTTGCTGTAAATAGCAGCTTCTTTTTTTGTTTGGGGTTCTTTTTTAGAAACTTAAAAAAAAAAAGTTAACAGAATTTAATTAACATCACCCATTTTTGGATGATGGTTGTGTTTATTTCAGATGCTCCATAGTTTATTTGCCTGGCAGTGGAAGTGACTTTGTGCATGCCCAGGGGAGCTCTGCAGGCAGGATTGCTCCTCCATCCCAAAAGATGTGGCTTCCTTCACCCCTGGCTCCCAAACCTATCTTCCCCCCCTGTTCTTTGGGCTCCTCAGTCCTGTCTTGCCCTATTCAATCCTAAATCCTTTCTTGATAATATTTGCAGGCTTTCTTTAGTTGTTCCTTGCATGGATGATTTAAGGCCAGCAAATAACTTTTTCTCAGAGCATGGAAGTGTCTTCTCCAATAAATAAAACCCACATCTCACATCAGTGGGCACCTTGGGACTTGTGCAACAATTCCAGTCCTGTTTAGCTGAGATGGGATGGAAACAGAGCCCAATTGTGCTGCATGATGCAGAGGCTGCTGTTTCAATGTAGGACTGATTTTCCACTTTATTTGTAATGGACAATAGGCCATCACTGTGTTGGTAGGGAAAAAACAAGAAACCATTGTAATCTGCTTTAGCTTGGGGTTCTTCTGCTCTTTATAGGTCTCCTGCAGAGTTTAAGTAACTTCAGTTATGTGGTGCAAGAGGCCAAACCTGGAGTTAAAAGGATTCCTGCCCAGTCAATCAGAACAGCCGTGGGTGCTGGATCCCACAGCTATTCCCTGTTCCCAAACACTGACATGCCATTTATTTGGGCTTTCAGTCTTCATTGAAGAAACAGATATGTGTGTGTCAAGAGTCCTGTTCTGTCAGTGATGGCCAGGGCTGCAGGCTGCAGCAGTGGGACCTCGAGCAATCCCTCTTGGGGGCACTGACAACCCTGAATTCTCCTGCAGGCCTGTCCCAGTGGGTAATCCTTGGGGACACTGCCAACCCTGTCCCAGTGGGCAATCCTTGGGGACACTCCCAACCCTGTCCCAGTGGGTAATCCTTGGGGACACTGACAACCCTGAATTCTCCTGCAGGCCTGTCCCTGTGGGCAATACTTGGGGACACTGCCAACCCTGTCCCAGTGGGCAATCCTTGGGGACATTGCCAGCCCTGAATTCTCCTGCAGCCCTGTCCCAGTGGGCAATCCCTGGGGACACTGCCAGCCCTGAATTCTCCTGCAGGCCTGTCCCAGTGGGCAATCCTTGGGGACATTGCCAGCCCTGAATTCTCCTGCAGGCCTGTTCCAGTGGGCAATCCTTGGGGACACTGCCAGCCCTGAATTCTCCTGCAGCCCTGTCCCAGTGGGCAATCCCTGGGGACATTGCCCACTCTGAATTCTCCTGCAGCCCTGTCCCAGTGGGTCTGGGAGCCCTGCTGGGAGAGGGAGAGCAAAAAATGGCAGAGAGGGACCATAAATAAGAGAGGCGAGTTACTATTTCTGGAGAAATGAGCATCTGGAGAAAAGGGTAAATTCAGGAGTCAATGAAAATACTACTGGCAATCAGAAACTTTATCTGAATGTATTGATTTACCTGTAGAACACAAATAAGCTGGCAGTTTGGAGCTCATGGAGCACTTCAGACCTGTTACCCTCGCTTTTTCCTAATTCCCAGAAGAGGAGCTCAGAATTGGTCTGGGCTAAAACTGTAGAGGAAAGTTGAAATGATCTGGATTAAATTGCCGAGTGTGCTGTGGTATTTAATGCTGTGCTGAGCCCTGCTGCACAGGGCCAGGGTTTCTGAGGGGGTTCAGGCGTGTTACAGGCTCAGGTTTCAGAGGGAGTTCAGAGGCACCAGGCTGGGTGATTTGTTTGCAAGCCCAGCTCAGTTTTCTGTCAGCGCTGCTGCTCCCCGCTCCAGGGGTGATGGGGAGATTGGACATTTTCCTGTCATAAAGATTTGGAAGTTTGGGGAGAACAGGTGCTCTCCAACCACAGCTGATGGGATTAAGAAGATGTTTGGTTGATAAGGATGTGTTTGAAGGGTAACAGTTTGCTTCTGAGCTCCCATACACACCAGCCTTAATCTCCATCTGCCATCTTGAGGTGTGCTAGGGTGGGGAGTAAATTCCTGCAGTCAGACTGGGAAAAGCATTCCTATAATTCTTATTTAGCACCACTTTCTATTAGTCCCAGCCTCTCATCAGCTACACTCAGATGATAATTTATGTTTTAATGGGCAGAGCACTTTACTGCCCACAGGCTTCTAAACCAAGCCAGAATTTATGTCCCATGCCTCTAAAATACCATATATTTATTTCCCTGGCACTCAGGGCTGCTGGAGTTGAATCTTTAAAGAGCCCAGCTCTGTCCCTGTGCTTGGCTAGGAGGCGACCTCACATCTGGGTTTGGTTTGAGAGCAGTGGAAGCAGTTTAGTGCTGGGATGAGGATGGAGGAGCAAGCCTGGAAGGAGGCACTGCCATGGGGAGGCTCTGCTGATTTAGGCACTGGTTTCTCTTTCCACCCATTTTGGGGCTCAGCACATCCCAGAGATGTGGGAATGCCAGAGATCAGGGAAAGCAAAGCTTGTGCCTTGCCTTGGTCTTTGACCTGCCAGTTTGCTTCCGTCTGTCCTGAGTGAACAGAATAATTAATTTATTGTCTGTCCTAAAAGTCAGAGAGGTTTTCCCTTTCCCAAAGAGGTTTTTGGGCTGTTCCCATTGGAATGCTGCAGTTTTCAGCATTGCTCAGGGCGCAGGGTGGTGGCATCAGGAGGGGTTTGACTGCAGTGACACCAGTCCCTGACATCTGTGACCTGTGCCAGTCACAACCTGCAGCTCTGCAGCTGAAACTGTTTCTAAATTATCCACTGGCCTCCTTTTCCTGAATCTCCAATTCTAATAACTCTCAATTAAAAGTTGCCACTCAGGCTGTCTGACCATTACTGCTTTCACTAAATCTGCTGCTGCTTTGCAGTTAGAAAGCTCCACTGGGCATTTCATTTAAATATGTGGCAGCCAAATTTCTTGGTCTAGGTGTGGGATGGGATTCTTTTATTAAACTTGTAAGGATAAGTTATATAAAATCAACTGTGGCAGGTTTTTTCCATTTATTAAATACAAAAACTTCTCCCAGCATTTGAAATGCTGTCAGGTACTTGGTGACAGGAAATATGTGTGTGCTGGTGTGTGTATTACATGAAATAATTACTGTTTGTGGTGCAGAAGACTGGCTTAATCTGAAAGAAGATACAGATTTTTTCTTGAAAACAGTACAGCTAAAAAATAAATGAAATTTAAGAGGTTGGAAAGGAAAATTAAAAAAAAAGAAAAAGAAAGTCACAGAGGAGAAGGAGAACTGTAATGGTAACAAATATAGACATATTTATTTTATTTGTTTTATTTATCCTCTGTCCTTGTGAGGTGCCTGGGTGGGAGAGCAGGGTTGATTTTAGCTTTGTCACAGCCTCTGAACCCCTCACCACAGCGTGCAGCTCCTGAAATGCTCTGGTTACCACTCAGTAGTGCTGTAGATAACATCTGTACCACTGCAAACATTTCTGCCTCTGCCCAGAGTTACACCCCAAGGTTTGCTTTGCATTTCACCTTTGAGGGAAGTGAGTGGCAAGGGTTAAATAAGGAATATTTAATATTAATTGGGTTCAAAGTGAAAAAGGGGAAATTTAGGTTAAATATACAGAATTTCCTCTCTGTGAGGGGGTGAGGCCCTGGCACAGGTGCCCAGGGCAGCACTGGGAGCACCTGGGCAGGGGAAGGTGTCCCTGTCTTCCTGGTCTGAGACACTTCCATGTACTTCTTAACCTGAAAGCATTTATATTTATTTAATTATGTTATTAATAGATTATATTAATATATTATATTATTTATTACTATATTTTATGTTATTAATATAATATATTAATATATTAACTATGTTGCCTGAAGGGATTTCTCTGAGCATTTTAATCCTCATTATTGTTAAGGAGTTGTTTAAGTCATGTATATTCATTTCTGTTATATCACAACAGAACATCCGCTTCCCTCTGAAATTAGGCTGTGCTGAGCACTGGAATTCCTGTCTTGTAATGCTTGGTTGAAGGATTACTCAGTCATAATTTCTAAACTTGAAAGAAAGTATAATTTTTAACAGTTTAATATCCAACGAACGTAATTTCAATTTACCTTAATGGGTGTTTTTCTAATAATTATTAATTAAAGAAATTTACTAACTTTCTTCAGCTGAATTTATGCAAGCTGCACTATAATCAACATATGGGACATTTAGTTATAAGATTAGGGATGCAGAAGGTAATTTCAATTAAGAGAAAAGATAAAAATTAGCAGCTAGGAAGGCAACATCTGTCTTCTCCTGCAGGAAAGGGAAAGGGAATACATCCACAGGCATGGAGATCCCATCTCAGTGAGAATGAGCCAGGTCTGGAGAAATCACCAGTGTGGCAGGTGAACAGGGAAATTACTGTTCTTTCCAAAAAAGCATTGGTGATATCACTTGAAACTGGCAGCTGGCAGATTCAAAAGGAAAGGAGGAGCTGCTTCACCAGCTGCAGCCCAGAGGATGTTGTGGGTTGCAGAAGTTTGTGTGGGTTTGGAAAGGGAAGGGGCATCTTTGCAAGGGAAAAACCCACTCAGTAGCAGTAAAAATTCCCTTTTTGTTTTAAATTTCTCTTTTTTCCCCTCTAAGCCCTGCACTGTGGGCTGCTGCTGCTGCCTGGCCAAGGGTGCCTCTGTTTGCTTCCCCTGGCTGAGCCTCTCCCTCAGGCATCAGCCCTGGGCTCCAGCAGAGCAGTCACAGCAGCAAAAACCCGGAGTAAGGCAAAAGGAATAATCCCTATTCATTCCTCTGCTCAGCAGGGCCTTTTCTTCATTTATTCAGAGGTGCTGGAATGAGCTGGGACCTGTCACATCCACAGCTTCTCATTTTCAGTGGCTCCAGAAGGAAGGAGCAGCTCAGCAGTCAGGAGATTCTGGGAAAAAATCCCATGTGGGATTTGTCCTGCTCTCCCTGCCCTCTGCCTGGCTGGCTACTGGTTATTTATATATTTATATATTTATATATTTATATATTTATATTTTATATTTTTATATATTTATATATTTATAAATTTTTATATATTTTTATATTTTATATATTTATATATTTTTATATATTATATTTATATATTTATATATTTTTTATATATTTATATATTTATATATTTAATATAATTTTATATATTTATATAAATATATATATTTACATATATTTATGTAGGGGGATAGAATATAAGAAAACAAAGATAGTGTAGAAAGCAATCTCACCCCTAAGGAGTTGCAGCTGGGCCAGTTATCAAAGATTAGGAACAGGCCTGACTTTCCCAGGCCACAGGTGTACCCAATGAGAAGAGGATGCTATAAAAGAGTGGGGTGAGAAGGGAGCTGGGGTCAGTTGTTTGCTTTGTGAGGAGCAGAGTCAGTGCTCTGAGAGCTGCCCACCAGAAACACCCAGAAGGTATGAAACTTTTGTCATAAGGAGACAACAGCATAGAGCCCCTGCAGTAAGATGACAGCATATTTATAGTTACATTTATATTTAAATTCCATACATTTGTATTATTTCTATTTCTAATGTGCCGGTCCCTGGCCTGCAGTGGCCCTTGGGCTGCAGACTCGGGTGCTGTCCTCGCCAGTGTCCCTCAGCTTGAAGCCATCTGATGAGCTGCTGAGCCAGGGTTTGAGCTTTCCTGAGGCAAAGCTCCAGCTCTAAAGCAGAGCCAGGGTGCTGTAGGCATGCCTGGGTCCATGGAAACCCTTGGTGCCATCTCAGTCTCTTGGGGTGGTTTTGGCTGGCTTGCCCAGAGAGCTGTGCCCTGTTTTCATCCCAGTTTGTCAGAGCTGGAGTTTTCCAAGACGCTGGATTCCCTTTCCTGAATTTCCCTTGCCTCTCCTGACATAAAAACGTTACAGGAGAGGAGAGTCTGGGTTAAACCCTGCAGGCAGAGGAGCCCCAGCATCCCCTGGGTGCCTGCTGGGCACCAAGGAGAGAGAGCCTGCTCTGAGCAGCCAGGAAACGTCTCACCCACCCTGGATCCCATTTCAAAGCTCATTTCCATCTGTTCTGCTGCTCCCTGGACCTCTTGACTTTATTGTAGCAGAGATGCACCACCTTTATTTCTGTTTTTCCATGGGATTATATATATATAGTCTATATATATATATTCTGTGTGCGTAGAATATATGCTCTGTGTATATATATACGTAGAACATATTCTATATATAGATATTCTATGTGCATTTTATATATATATTCTATGTGCATTTTATATATATATTCTATGTGCATTATATATATATTCTATGTGCATTATATATATATTCTATGTGCATTATATATATATTCTATGTGCATTATATATATTCTATGTGCATTATATATACATATTCTATGTGCATTATATATACATATTCTATGTGCATTATATATACATATTCTATGTGCATTATATATACATATTCTATGTGCATGATATATACATATTCTATGGGCATGATATATACATATTCTATGGGCATTATATATATTCTATGGGCATTATATATATATATTCTATGTGCATTATATATATATATATATATATATATATATATATATATATATATATATATATATTCTATGTGCATTATCTCTCTAGGTGCTTTTTTTCCTGATTCTTTGCCCTGGCTGATGTTTGCTTTCCCTTCCAGTTTAGTACTGTACATTTAATAGTAGACATTTTTACAGTAGAAAAGAAAAAGCCATGCTAAAATATATTACTGATCTAACACCACTCCTGGTTTGTTTTTCCCCAGAAATGGAACTGGTCTTTAAATACTGAGTTTATCAACTGAGGTTGAGTATCCAGTTTATTAAAGGTCTTCTACTTAAATAATTGCATACTAAATATCCTTGGAGCTCATGTTTTCCTATAATTTCAATTTCTTTTTCCCTTTACAGTCTTCAGAAGCATCTTTATTTCAAATAAGTAACAAGCAAATGTCCAAACAAAAAATAGAAGGAATTTCTATTCCAAACAAAATGTAGAAGGAAGAGGCACTTTCCCAGCCAGTGCCTGTTTTTAAGACAGTTTAGAGAGATCTATATTTCAAACAAAAGGGATCATGGTCTGTATCTCACCTGTGACCTGCACCTGCAAAAAAGAGAAAATCACTGCAGAAAGGAGCCCTAAATGGGTCACATCCCTTCCTCAGCCAGGAGTTTTGCTGGTGCTGCATTGTAAGAGGTGACAAACCACAACACAGCAGTGAGTTTCTGCCCCTGATTTCTTGATGCAAAACTTGTAGCAGAAGCTTTGCTTTGCTCCTGCTTTTCTTGTTCTCAGGCTCGGTGGGAATTCACCATGGTATTGTAGTTTGTAATTATTTGCCAAGTGACTTTCCCAGATTCCTTTGTTTTGTAGATTTGTGGGTAAATAAAATACTCAGAGTTTTCTCACTGCATGGAATCCTAGAATGGTTTGGGTTGGAAGGGACCTTAAAGATGATTTTGTCCAACCCCTGCCATGGGCAGGGACACCTTCCCCTACCCCAGGCTGCTCCAAGCCCCATCCAGCCTGACCTTGAATTCTACAGCATGGCACAAAGGTATTAAAACATATAAAATAAACCATGAAAACCATGATGAGTTAAAGAGAAAAATGCCATGGGAATGTGAGAGTTGTAATGTATGCAGATAAATTTACTCTGGCAAAGCTGTCCTAAATTTTTAATTCATGAGTTTGTTAAAATAGAGAAAGGTAATTATCCTTTTAATTATAACAAAACAGTTTCCTGATTGCCATGGCAATAGTTAAATGTATTTCCTATAAATTTATCATGGTGATTGCAATGACTGTTAGCTTTAAATTATTTTTTCCTTTTTAATTATAATGCACATAATTTTTGCCCCCCAAGGTTGAAGACCAAATGTGAAGGTAGAGGAAGGAAGGACCCACCTCAGTAACATTCCCAGGATAACTTGAGCTGCTCAACAAGAGGATTTCCAAGAGGAAATCCAGGAGACCTCAGCTCTCCTGCCAGTGTTTAGTGTTCAGCCAGGATGATATTCATGATATTAATTTCAGGCAAATTTGCTCTGAGTTGGAGTATTTCATTTTATTGGACTGGAACAGTTGAAATCCAGTCCATGAGCCCATTAAACATTGCCATGTGAGCAGGGTCTCAGGGGGTTTAGCTGAGCAGGGACTTAATAGAAAGTATATAAAAATAGAAATATATATATAATATATAAAATATGAATATAAATATGAAATAAAAATATAAATACGAACTTTAGGCACCTGTTGAGAAATGAGAGTAGCACGGGGCCTTCTCTGCTTGCCCTGTTTGATGCTCAGGCTCTGGCTGCTTTTCTGGGCAGCCAGGGATGGCAGTGCCTCCAAACCAGAGCCCAGCAATGGTTCTGAAGAGATTCTTTAATGCAAAAGCAAGGGGGGAAAGTGGTTTTCTTGATGAGATAAACACAGTAGCATTTTCTCATCAAACATAAAATAACAGCGCACGCCTCGTGTTCCAGGGGCTCAGGCTGCAGGATGTGTCACCACTGCCATGTTCCTCTCATTTCCTGTGTATTCATCTGAAAGGTACTGATTCAGCCTCTAATTGGCTTGTTAGACACTTAAAAAATTTAAAAAAAAGCCCCCAAAATCTGCAACAAAACCCTTGAAACTTCTGCACTGAAAGCAGTGCTGTGCTTTGTGTGGTTCAATTTGAATTTGAATCAGAAGAATTCGATGGGAGCTTGAATTTGCAGTGCTCTGAGGGTGAGATGAATAGGTGAGTGAAGGGAGAAAGAAGAGTAAATAAAAAGCTCCAAGTAAAATAAAAGGCTTGTAATAAACCTCAGTTTTGTGCACCTCCCTGGCAGCAGAACCATCTGTCCTTTTGCTTCAGACACCTTCCCTTTTATCCACCCAATCCTCTCAGTTTGAAATTGAAATTGAAAAAGGAGAAGAGTTTTGAGGGATACCTCATTATCTGTATTTTGTTTATGAAAACAACTCCCAGAGCAACTTGATGTTTAGTTTATTGCCTGATGTCTGTGCAGGGCTGGGTGGGAGGGAGGAAAGCCTTTGGGATACCTTTTGCAGTTTGCTGTTTTAATTAGAGTGTGATCATCTCTTGGCTGCTTGCAGATCCCCAAAGCAGCATTGTGGCCTGCTGGGTTATTCACTGGACCTTTGCATGATTGATCTTCTTGCAGCTTTTCCCTGTCGTGATCCTTTCATTTCAGGGAGCAGATTTGTGATCCTTTCTTTCCTGGGAGCACATTTCCAGTTGGGTTTGGGATGCTCAGTAAATAATGGAACGAGATAATAATGGAGGGGAGGAACACATGGGCCTGTTATCCATGGTAATCTCAGTAATAATGAGGATGAGACAGTAAGATGCTAAAGGTAACCAAAATCAGAGGAAGATGGAATGGGCTGGGTTGGAAGGGACCCTAAAGATCACCCAGCCCCAAAGCCCAGCTGGGGCAGGGACCCTTCCCACCAGGCCAGGTTGCTCTGAGGGATTTTCCCACTTTCTCCCAACACTCGCTGGAATCTTTATCAAAGTAGTTAATCAACTGATCTCATTCCCAATCATAACCTGCAGAAGCATTCACATAATTACCTGTGTTGTTGTTATCTCCTGGAAAACAGAATATGGGCATGGAGCAGGGAATGACAAATTTCTATTTTAATACGCAATAAGTTTAAATTGTGTGTCTAATGTATCTTTTTTTCTCTTAATTTAAAAAAAAAAAATCTTTAAAGGATGTCCTTGGTGACCCCCAGATGAGGGCAGGCTCTGCTGCACCCAGGGTTAGCTGGGAGTGAGTGTGGAGGGCTTGCCTGCAGTGACACCGGTCTGGCCAGGGCTGTGTACACAGCTTTTTATTTCCCTTCTCTTTGATCCGGTTGCTTGGAGTTTTCCCTGTTTAATGTTACATATTCGAGGTTCATTGTGATGGAATCTGCCGTTATTTGAGTTACAAAGGCTCCTGGTCTTCTTTAGGGAGCTCATTATGAAGAAAAATCTCGGGCAGCAGATGTCAGAGCTCTGGCTGACCTGGGAGCTTGTTATACCTGGTTTAAACAGAGTAAAAAAGTGGTCACAGCACGAGCTCTCCCTCCTTGCTTTGCAGGGGTTGCACTGTTCTGGAATTCCCTCCCAGCACAGAGAATGATCCTGTCCCTTTGGGCATTTGCAGCCTGAGCCCTTTGTCCTTGGTGCCTTTCTGTGCCCTCTCTCCAGTGGTTTCCCTCCAGTGGGAAGAGCTGAACAGGGCTCCTGGAGGAACCTCCCCGTGAACCCTCCAGTCAATAAATCCTGAGCAAACATCAACACCTAATTTCCCCTCTGTGGGTGGAAAGTGAGAACAAGAGTGATGAAAGCTGAGAAACAAATGAATTTCCTTCTTGCAGCAGCGTTATTTGCAGGGCTGTGGGGTCCATGCAGTCTGTCCAGTGCAGGTTATCTGGGAGCCACAAGCTGTCTGCTCGAGGAGCGTGCAGGAGGTGCCAGACCTGCACAGCCACTGCTGTGTGCAGTCTCAGGCTCTGGTAATTCCATCACCCTTTTTTATCCTGCAGGAAATGCTGGCTGCTCAGCCAGGTTTGCTTTAGAGTGGGTTTGGGACTCAAGTGTTTTCTGTCCCCTTCTACAATCAGGCTGCCCTCCGGATTATTTTCTCCCCTCTTAATCTACATTCAATAGACAATTTCAAGTTGCTCTGTCCTGGTATTTAGCAAAGATAAATGATTTTGGAAGCGGAATTCTCCCAGTTCAGAATAAAATTATAAACACGTGACAGAAGATTAATAAAAGCCCCAGACTGCTGGGTGGATATTCCCATTACTGTGTGCAAGCCAGACAACACCCTCCTCCTCCACTTTGCTGGTTTGATAAATGCCTTGAGCTGATGTAAAAATGTGGAGGTTATTTTTAACCGTGGTAGCAGAGCCATCTGTATTGTATCTGATGAAGTTCTGTGATAGAGCAAATTGATTTATTCTATCTCCTTACAAGTTATACTAAGCTTTATGTTATAAATAAGTTGGTTTGAAGTACATGATGTCATTGAGCTTGAAAGTCTCTAGATAAATTTGTGCTTAAAGGGTTTGTGCCTTCTGTATGAATTTAAATTGGCGCAGATTGTTAAATCTCTTTTCTCTCTCTGTCTTGTGGACTGCAAACTCTCTGGGGTCATGACTGTGTCTGTAGCTGTGTTTGTATGAAATACACAGCCAAAACAAGGCTGGTGCTCTTTTACATTGCAGAGATAAAAATAAGAGCAATCAAAAAGCCAGAGCCGTGCGTTGCATGGCAGGATTTCCAGGAGCACTGCGAGGAGCTGGGTGCCCAAATCCTACCCTTTGTTGGGATAACATAGAGGGAATTAATGAGGAGCTCATTTCACTTGGAGCAGGGGCAGGGATGAGCCTCATGCCGTGGCCAGTGTGAACTGAGGAGGATTTGAGGTTTGTGATTCAGTTCCAGGAGCTGAGCAGGGACAGACCCTGCACTTCTTCCCTCTGCCTTGCTCTGAGGGCACTGGGGCTTCTGAGAGAGTCCATGGAAAAGGAGCCTGCAGCTGTGAGAAGGGGAATTAATCAAATCCTGGGAAGAATACACTAAATCCTCTCTTAGTTATCTGCTTACAGAGCCAGCAAAAATAAGGCAGAACTTCAGAAAGAGAAGGATGGAAATCCCTGTCCCTGTGTTTAAGGGTAGCTTTGGAGAGACCAATATTGAAAATGAGGTGATGCCTGATGAGAGCCATGTACAGTGCAGATTTTGGTGTAATTAACAAGAAAATGAGCAATGCTTTAATTGAGATCTGAAGATTAAAAGTTAAAAGCTCAGTATCCTCTATTCCTTACTGTCAGATAGGAATTTACGTGGCATATGTGTAACAAGCCATTGCATTTTAAAAATGGAGCCATAAAAAAGTTGCTGTAATTTAAAAGCAGCCAATTTACCAGGAGTACAGTTTGCAGCTCTGTCACTTGCTAATCAGTCTGTTAAACATAATAGCCATTCTTGTCTGCAGGCAGTTAATCATGTTGTGAATGCACTTATCAGCACATATTAGAAATACAATACAAGACTTTCCAGCAGAGGAATGGATGCAATTACTGCAATCAGTATACATTTAGCTATGCTCTTCTGTTTTTTCTTTCATTCCCTTTTTTCCTCTTTTTTTTTAAATAGTCCAGCAGGGACAGATTTCCCTCTTAGAAAAATATGAAATACACGCTTGGAAGGTGTTGTTAAAGTGCACAGAGGTGCTGGAAGGTGATCTGTCCCCCTGCTGGCTGCTGAGCCTTCCCTGGACCCAGCAGTGCTGGGAGCTGCTGCCTCTGAGTGTTGTGGTGATGGTTTCCAAGGCCTTTGAGCATCTCCCCTGATGCTCTGGGGACGTGGCTGTGGCGCCATTCATTGGTGGTGGGGAGCTGAAGCTGCTGCATTTGAATGAGACTAAAGGAGCTCAGCATATGGATGAACTCTCTTTTTTATTTTGTTTTTAATTTTTTTTTCTCTGTGCTTCTCTACATCTAAATCGATAGAGATGAGGGATCTCAAAGTTTTTTGAAAGGCAATATTGAAAAAGCATGAGAGCTAATTGCTTCCAGCGTGACTACCCAGCAGCCAGGGGTGTAAATACAGCTGTCCAAAGAATGCCAGGCCTCAACAAAAATCTCAGGATTTCAGCTGAACAATTTTCCAGGGCTGAGCATATTCTTGTATGGGGAGGAAGGGAGTTGGGAGGGGGCGGGAGAAGGGAAGAGATGATGAAATCCTGAAGAGACTCGGGAAAGAGAGGAATAGCAGGAGAATGGTTTTGTACATTCTGCTTGGCATTAACCCGTGCTGCTGGGGATATTTTATGTAGTTAACATGAATTGCAGCACTTACAGGAGCCTGCCTTCTTTTTCTAGGAACCCTTTCATCTGTCTCTTTGTGCTTTGTGACAGCTGGTATTCTTGCTTGGGTGAAATTTTTGATAGTAGCAAGGAAAATGAAAAAGCAGAGCCATGCCCAGATTGTGTGACTGTTACAGTGGGTGGAAAGGGAGTCAATGGAACACCCCATCCATCACAGCAGCATTTCTGTCACTGGGGATTTTGGGTCATTTTGCCTCTTTGGGTCATTGCTCAGCCTCCCTGAGGAGAGCAGGAGGGATGGAATTGTCCTTGGTGGATGTGCAGGTGTCTGCTCAGCTGGGACGCTCTGCCCACCCCATCTCAGGTTGTTGAAGGCTTCATTGCTGAGGAAATTCCTTTAAATGAAGTTTTGGGATCACGTTCTGGCTTTTACCATGCAGTGGGTGGGACAGGCTGGGTGGAACAACAATTCTGCCCCTTCCTTTCTGATTATTCCTTTTCAGAGGCTGAGTGAATTAACCTCACTCCTTCCTCACTTGTGCCTGCACTCATTTGCCTGGGGTGTGACCTTGAGCTGTCAGTGTTGGGAAAGGGGTTGGGTTGTCTTGGGAGTGTGCCAAGGTCGTGGCTGCCCTTTGGAAAGGTGACCTGGAGATGTTATGGGGGGGCCTGTGGTGCTGACCTTACTTTTGTGCCATTAAAAGTAATCGTGGAATGATTTTTAAAAGGAAAAATATTAAATCCACCCCTCTGTGGTTTGTTATTTGGAGTTACCTTTGCATGCCTAGGAAAATTTAGATTCATTTTTAGGACAGAAATGATCTTTTAATGGGATGACTTACATGGGAGCTCTTTGCTTATCTCTTGCTTTTAGTTCTGGTGTGAAGATCAGGACTTTCAGCTCAAACAGCAAAGGCTGGAGGTTCAGAGACTTGCTGCAGATGGCTCTTTCTGTTCCTACTCTGAATGCAGACCCTGAGCCACCCTCTGTTTGCTCAGCTGGATAAATTAATCTTGTTTATTAATTAAAACACGGCAAACTGATGTTTCTCTGCCAGTTTCCCTTTCATGTTTTTACTGTCTGTTCCGTGGGTACCAACAGCGAGAGGAAGAGCTGAACTCTTTTATAAAACACAATTATCAGCCTTTAAAATAAACCAATTTTGGGCACACCATGTGTCTGTCAGGGAGGTGGGGAGAGAGGAGGTCCCATTTTGTTGATATTAATGGGCTGCCCTGCTCCCTGCCCTCACTGCTTTGAGGATGCTGCCATGGACTTTTATTTCTCAGCCACAGGACACCCTGCACGTTCCCTCTCCATCTAAGAGTGCACTGGACTCAAGGAGAGCCAGGTCTTGTTCATTAGGTGCTTAAACTTGTTTGGAGCTGTAGAGAATGTAGGAGAAATAAAACAATTCTTGCCATGCCCCTCTTTTGATTTTTTTTTCTTGAATTATTTAATGCAGGTGGCATCACAGCAGACCTGTGAGTTCTGTGCAGCATTAGCAAGCTGTAGGGAGAAAAATATGGGCTGGTTTTTAATTTCCCCTTTGGTATTCTGTTATTTAGTCATTTACACAGTCTGGCCATTGAGCCAAGGATTAAATTCCAAGTTTTTTAATTTTTTCAATTAAGAGTTGAATGAGACTTTGTGAGAGCTCATGAGGAGAGTCCCATTTGTCTGTTCCTGCATCCTGCAGCAGTTCAAGGGTGCTCCTGTCACAGGCTGCAGCTCCTGCTTCCATTCAGAAATTCCCTGCCTGGGGAATTTACATCTCCAGATCCCCTCTGGCTGATTCTTCTCCCCAGGGAGATTCAGCTGTCAGCCTCAATTGTAATTCTGAAATCAAAACAGAAACTGGGTAGCAAGGAGCTTCCTCCTGGCTCTAGCAGGGATTTTCTTTTCTCATGGCATTGGTGCACACAGAAAGGCCTGATCACCTGATGCCAATGTCACATTAAAATAGTGGAAATAGTGTTTAAAATGGCAAGGAACCTTGCTGGAGGTGTGGGCTGAGCTGTTAGGGTGGCTCCAGGTCACTTCCCCCAGGTCTCATCTCTGTCTGGGAAGGTGAGGAATTGTGAATATTGGTGAATTCAGAACTCCAGAGCCTCACTGAGTGTGCCTGTTCAGGACAATGCCTCCTCCTGAGGCTCACAGTGCACCTGGGACAGGCACAGGTCAATCAAACCCTTGCCTGCCTCCCGTTTCAGACCTGCCTGGGGAAGGGCAGGCTCTGAATGGAGCTGTGCTCAGCTGGAGCTGGGTTAAGAGGGGACAAACTCAGGTGTGTGCCTGGGTGGGGCAATGTGGGCATCCCAGTGCCACCAGGGACTCCCTGGCAATGTTCCCTGTCTCGTGGAGCCTCTGGATGCCCCTGGGTTTCCCCTGAAATGTTTTCAGCTTGACCGAGGTTCCCCGTGCCTCGGGTCACCCAGAGCTGCACTCTGGGTCTCGTAAAGAGCTTTGGAGAGTCTGCAGAGATCTTTGGATGTGGGTTCCTGCTCTGCAAAGAGCTTCTTGTGCCACTGAATTTATTATCTTTAATTTTCAGTCACTGGTTATTTAAAAATTCATCTCTGCTTTTTTTGATGTATTTCAGCTGCTTTCACAGCAATGTTGAAAATAGACCATGTGATTATGGCATGTAAAAATGTAAGGATTTCTCAACAGTTGAAGAAAAATTATAAGCACCATTTGGGCTGTTGGTATTTATTAACTGGATAGGTTTCAGCATGAGTCTTTCATCATAAAATCATTCTTATTTTTTAAACAACAATAGCTCCCTCTATATTTGCCTGGCCCCAGTTTCTCACTGGATGTGTTTGTTGTTTCCCAACAAGACTTCCTCCTGACAGAGAATCTTTATTTTAAGAAATACACAACGCAGCAATAAAGAAGTTCTAAATAGTAGTCAGAAAAACATCCCAGTGCAATCAAAATGCTTTTTTAAGCCCCAAAAGATTGCATGCTGTTCCAAAAGGGGAGAGTAATGACAAAGGTACAAATGGGCTCCCGGTGCCCAGCAAGTGGAGCTCACCAATTACCCCATCCCAAGTTCACTCCTAAAAGTTGTTTTGTTAAAGGTTGACTTAAAGAGTATCTAAGGACTCTTTTAGCAGAAGCATTTCTGTGCACTGTCACAAGGGTGCAAGCAAATAAAAATAATTGAAGCAATTGTCTCAGTTGTCTCCAGGGTTGTCATGATGATGTTGATAAAATCAAATAAAGTGGAAGTTATTGCACATTGTTAGTGAGCAGCACAGTTGTGAATTGGCAGTGGAGAAGCTGAAGAGCTTAAAAGGTTTGCTCATTATCTAGATTTATTGTTTTCAGTTGTGGGAAGATGTTGGCTAAGCAAAATAACATCATAATACCTGGTCTTGGTGGTGTGTTTTGAACAAAAATATTTTCTTGTTGTTTTTATGGCTTTTACTGGATTATTAAAACATGCTGTGTCAATCCATACATTCTTAATGGATTTAGCAGCTCGGGTTTATCCTCTGTAGCCATTTTCTCTGCCTGTACCTCTGTGAAGAGCATGAATTTTTATGGCAGTGAAAGAAAACCCAGATCAGGCACCAAAAAATGTTTGGGGGAAATGTGGACAACAAAGCAAGTTCTGTGTTAGGGAGCAGCTCTGTGTCCTTCCAGCCTCACCAGAGCTGCTCATGCTGGGAGGAAAGGGCTTGGGCTTGGCCATCCTTGATCAGCCAGAGCTGTGTGTAAGCCCAGGTGCCCTGGGCAGGAAGGCAGAAGGGTTAACATGCAAATCTTCATCATTCAGAAGCTGCACGCTGCCCCTGCTTTCATTTCCTTCATCTCAAACTGCTCAGATCTTCATTTCCTCAGGGGCAGAAGGTCAGGACCTTTAATCTGGAGGTGTTCCCTGAGAGTTCCCTTCATTTAACTTCAGCAGGCAATGAGGGTCTTGAGCACCTCCAAAAGCCTCCTCTTGTGGGTGTTTGCTCTTCAGTAAACCACACTTACAGAATTCATCCTCCTGAGATCAAAGGAGCGAGACCTTTTTCACTCAAGTATTTGATAAACTAATGTACCTTGGTGGTATGAGGTCACTGAATTCTTATTGGATTTGGTTACAATTTGTCAGAGTAAGAATTGGCCATTATCAGCCTGGAAAAGACTCTCAAGCAACATGATACCTTACACGTATTATTTTTCAATTTTTCCAATACCTCATGTCTGCTCCATTTTGGAGGGTGTTGTTTACACTGCTGTGGCTCTCATAAACAAATTGCCATTTACTGAAAGCATTATTTTATGAGTGAATGGAACTTGTGATTTCCTGTAATAGCCAAGTGCAGCAATAGAAGGCTCTGACTTTTATCAGCTCAATTGTTGCTGACCCATGAGTGGGAGCCAGCAGAGCCTTGGTGTGGCACTGCAGAGTGCCCAGAAATGCCCCCCTGCATCTCTCATTCTCTGCCCAAACACACAGGGCAGCCCCTTCAGCTTGGTTAGCAATGCTAATCTTTCTGAGTAGTGAATAATTTTATTTGTTTAAGGTAAATACAAACCAGTTGTGCTGCTGCTGCTGCATTAATATCAATCACAGTATCATTCCATTAATTCAATAATTCATGTTGGGCTCAGACAAAGTCAATTCATTGTTATTTCAGTGCCAGGTGATTTCGTGCTGCTGGTTAAAACCTCTCACATGAGAGCTGTGCTGGATCCTCACAGAGATCTGTTCTTTTGTGAAAATAAACTGCAGCTCCTTTACGTGGACGTGTCTATGGGGAGAGCTCTGGGACTGAGCAGCACTTTCCTGTCCTTTATTGGGACCACTCCTTAATTGGGACAACTCCTTAATTGGGACCACTCCTTTATTGGGACAACTCCTTTATTGGGATAACTCCTTTATTGGCATAACTCCTTTATTGGGACAACTCCTTTATTGGGACAACTCCTTTATTGGGACAACTCCTTTATTGGAATAACTCCTTTATTGGAATAACTCCTTTATTGGGATAACTCCTTTATTGGCATAACTCCTTCATTGGGATAACTCCTTTATTGGGATAACTGCTTTATTTGGATAACTCCTTTATTCTGGAGCTTGGAGCTAAAGCTGGTTTCCTTTGGGATGGATTTGCCATTCTGTGCTCAAAGTGCAGACTGGATGTGGGATGGGGCCTGGGTGTGACAAAGCTTGGCTGGGCTGTAAATGCACCAGACAGGTATGAGGGCAGACAACAGGAGATTGGGCAGAAATCCCAAGGATTTGGGCGTTTTTCCAGCCCCCAGCAGAGGCAGGATTGTGAAGGTACGCAAATAGGATTATAAATCACCATTTGAAGAAGAGGACCTACTTACAGTAGTTTGTGAGAGGAAATAAATCCAAAAAGACCCATGGGGTTCTTTTTTTCTCCTCTCACCAGAGAGAAAAATGTGTAATGAATGTCTCATGTCTGAAACACTGGGCTGGATTCATCAAAGGGAGTTAGTAATTACCAAATTGAGAGAATCATGAAGCGCTTTTCTAAATTTGAAAGGCTCATCAAGAATAGATCAGGAGCAGGCAAAATTAATAGTTATGAACTCATTTCCATAGAAATGGACTTATTAGCAAGCATGCCAGCTGCCTAAAATTATAAGGTCTTTTCCTTGTGCTTGCAGGAAATAATCTTTTTTTATAAAAGTAATTTTGACTTTTTATTTTTTATTCCTTCTCTAAACTAGAGTTTGGCAAAATCCTAAACCTGGAGAAAACTTCACTGGACAATAGAAATATTTAGCTAAAAAGAAAGAAAAGATTTGGAAGGGAGAAGTGATTTATAGTCCTTGGATTCCATGAGACTCTCCCCAAGAGTGCAAACTTATTTAAGAGAAAAATGAAGTAAGTCTCCAGGAAAAGCTGGGAAATCTTGATAGGATAAAGTTTGGTTTAACAGGATTTAATGGCTGATAACAGCACGAGTTACAGTCCTGTGCTTTTTCCCACTGGTGGCATTTTGTCCCCACCAGGCAGGTGGGCAGTGGCCACCCAGAGCAAGGCTCTGCCCTCAGTTCCCAACCAGACCAAAAGCTGAAGGTTTGCCCTGGCAGGGGGGGAACCCCTGCTTTTAAAAAGCCTTTCAGTGGTGTGCTGCACAGCCAAGAGAGAAATTGAAATGCAGGTGTTGGGATGGGAATTTATCAGCTAATGGAGCTGACATAAGTAAATGCTGACATTTGAGGTCTTGATTATGGCTTAATTTATCTCTGGTTTTACTTTAGCAACCTCCATCAATTTCAGTAGAAAAAGGCAGTGGTCTCCCACACGGTATTGCAGAGGATGGTTAATAAATTGCAGGAATTATGAATGTAATACCAGCCTTTCCAGCAGGAAGCCTCTATAGGATAAGAGATGAAGCAGCCAGTAGGTGAGCACTACTCTGAACATGAGAGAAATTCACTTTTCAGGTTTTATCATGAGTTTGTTACAGCTGTAACCTGGGAAGAAGCTTAGAACAAAGAGGGTGAATTCATCCGTGGGGTGCTCGGTGTCCCAGATACCACAGTCCTGGCATTGCTCCAAGCTCAAGCTCCAAAGAGGACAAACCCCATAATTTTAGAGGAAATTCATTCACCTGCTGGGGAACAGAGTGCAGAAAGCTGAATCCTGGTTTGCCAAAGCTGGGCACTCAGGGGAGGCTCTGCAGGTGGAAGATGGTTCAAGGCCATCTCTTGCAGCGGAAGCCCAAGAGGGAACTGGAACCTTCTTTAATCAATATTCATGTGTCATGCTACTTAATTGGCTACTGAGACAAAGCAGAAAACCTCTGACAAACATTTGGAGTTGTTTTTCCAAATGGTGCTGAGGATTCTCTTTGGAACCAGGACTGAGACCTGGGAGGGAGGACAGCTTTGTTCTGATTCATCTGTTAAAGCAGTCTTGTTTGAATACACCTGGCAATGTAGTTTTCTTTTAATTCACCTGTTAGTGTAGCTTTGTTTGAATTCAGCTGTTAATGTAGCTTTGTTTTAATTCAGCTGTTCACGTAGATTTGTTTTAATTTACCTGTTAATGCAGTTTTGTTTGAATTCACCTGCTAATGTAGCTTTGTTTTAATTCACCTGTTAATGCAGCTTTGTTTTAATTCACCTGTTAATGCAGTTTTGTTTGAATTCACCTGCTAATGTAGCTGCATCTGAGCAAGGTTTATGTATAAGATACAACCCCCCTGTTGTGGTTTCTTTTTGGATGTGTAAAAGGAAAACCAGGAGAGGAATAATTGAAGGTGTTGTGGGCTGAACTCAAAGAAATGCCAGTCAGTGGGAGCCATGGATTGGATTTGTCATTGCAGACTAACCTATTATTTAATTATTCTCTCTGTACCCAAATCCTGCACTGGTGGTTTTGTTCTCAATTTGAAACCACTCCTGTGTGGTTTTGGGAGTGGCAACTATTGGCCTGAACAGGCTGAAGTGAAATTGCAGACCTAAACAAACCTTGACAGGCCCAATATCTAAATCCATAGTTAGTGGAAAGCTCATATCTGAATTTTAGTTCTGCGTTGTGAGCATATTAATTGTATGCAATTTAGAGAAAACAAACTGCTGGAGGTGATACACAGAAAACAATGAAGTTCAGTTTATGTTTTTAACAGAAATGGTTTAATTACATCCCTATTATTATGTAATAAAATTTATCTTAAAAGGTTTTTGCTGGTTGCCTGCTTGGCCACACAAAAGATGCCTTAATAGCTTCTAGTTTTGCCTGGAGGTGGATATTATCTTCTGTCAGCATGGAAAATATTTATCCTCCAGGCATTGAAGCATATGTTTAGGTTGTTTGTTGTCAGAAAGAAAACACGAAAATCAATAATTCCTGCTCAGATTTTTTTCCCCCTTTACAATTCTCCTTCAGAAACATATGGCAAACCCAGATTCTGCCTCTGTGCATTTGGGGAGAGCAAAAGGATGTTTTAAGTCTCTGTTGTCTGCAGCAGCAGCCAAAACTGTGAGCACAGCTCCTGGAATGGCTGCTTTGGGGAGGGACACACAGACCACGAATGTCCCATTGGCCTGACATACAGCAATTCAGATTTTACCCCAAAACTCGAGCAGTATTGGTAAAACCAGGCGTTTCTCCAGCAGAAGAAGCAGCTGGCTCTGCAGCCAGAGCCTTTCCATCCCCTCTCCATGGCTGTGACCTCCACCAGGTCTCCACACTGCGGGGTCTGTCTGGGAGTCTGGAACTTGCGTTCTTTGTAAATATTTGTGTGTAAACTTTGCATGATTTGTAAAACAACTCAGTTTGTGGGGAAGTTTGGGTGAGCAAAGGTCTGTTCTCTAAGCAGATCCCTGCTGTTGGTGCTCTGAGTGCTGCTGGTTAAAGCTTGGTGTCTGTTTGCCTCTCTGTAACACAAAAACAAGATCTGTTTTTCTAACCTGAGGATTAATTATTAATATTTACATAGCTTTGGACCTGAGGAAAGTGATAAGAGTTGTTGTTGAGAAAGGAAGCAGAAGTAATTCTTAAATTCATTTCTGACTGCTGTGCATTTACATCCATTTCTTTACTTTTAAACTTTTATTTCCAGATGAGAAATATACGATTGCCATATAATTACAAGTCTGCACCACTGACGAGAAGAATGTTGTCATGAATTCAAAATAGGGATAATCTACCCCTCATTTATTGTCATGTATAATTTCTGCAAATCCATTTTTGCACTGAGATAAAGACCAGTTTGGGTTTGAAAGACTTTTTTTCCCTCCACAAGAGCTCATTTCTGGTAGAACATGAGGAATGGCCAAGTATTCTGTTGTTTTGCAGCATCAAAATTATAATAATGTTGTATTAAATAATTTAGCAACTTCTGTGCTCTGCTTTTCCCAGGGTTTGTGGCTTATTCTGTAAGTTCATTGCGATTATGGAGAATGAATGCCTGAGTTTAATGGAAAAAATGTTTCCGTTTCAGGAAACTAAAAGATGAATTTTCACCTTAGAAAGTTCTGCAGTTGCCCATGTGCAGTTTTATTTAAGGATCTGTCAGTGCCTCAAGTCCGAGACGCTGAATTTAATATGAATTTAATGGCCGATCTTCTGGCGAGTAGGAAAGAGCGATGAAAATCCGCTCTGCCATCAACGCCCCGGTGATGATGCTGGGAATGTGCCTTGTTTTCCAGAGCAAACATGACCTCCTACGAGATCCTGCAGATGGATTTCGAGATTGACAACGGCAGCAGCCTGGCAGGGGCGCAGCAGATCACCTGGCAGGTGGAGTACCCGCGGGACGACTCCGTCAGCGAGCTCGTGGTGTCCGAGATCTTCGTCAGCCGCACCATGTTCGTGGGCATTGTTCCCCTTGCCATGGTAAGGACCTGTTCCTGCTCCCTTTTCTGGGTGGTTTTATGGGATTTGTTCCTCTTGCCATGGTAAGGACCTGTTCCTGCTCCCTTTTCTGGGTGGTTTAGTAGGAATTGTTCCCCCTTGCCATGGTAAGAACCCGCTGCCGGTCCCTTTTCTGAGTGTTGTTATGGGAATTGTTCCTCTTGCCATGGTAGGGACCTGCTGTTGCTCCCTTTTCTGAGTGGTTTTTTGGGAATTATTCCTCTTGCCATGGTGAGAACCTGGTGCTGCTCCCTTTTCTGGGTGCTTTTATGGGGTTTGTTCCTCTTGCCATGGTAAGGACCTGTTCCTGCTCCCTTTTCTGGGTGCTTTTATGGGAATTGTTCCCCTTGCCATGGTAAGGACCCGCTGCTGCTCCCTTTTCTGGGTGCTTTTATGGGATTTGTTCTTCTTGCCATGGTAAGGACCTGCCCCTGCTCCCTTTTCTGAGTGTTTTTTTGGGAATTATTCCTCTTGCCATGGTGAGAACCTAGTGCTGCTCCCTTTTCTGGGTGTTTTTTATGGGAATTGTTCCTCTTGCCATGGTAAGGACCCGCTGCTGCTCCCTTTTCTGGGTGGTTTTATGGGATTTGCTCCCTTTGCCATGGTAAGGACCTGCTGCTGCTCCCTTTTCTGGGTGTTTTTATGGGGTTTGTTCCTCTTGCCATGGTAAGGACCTGCTGCTGGTCCCTTTTCTGGGTGTTTTTGTGGGAATCATTCCCTTTGTCTTAGTAAGGACCTGCCCCCGCTCCCTTTCCTGAATGTTTTTGTGGGAATTGTTCCCTTTGCCATGGTAAGGACCTGCCCCTGCTCCCTATTTTTACGGAAATCATTCCTCTTGCCATGGTGAGAACCTGTTCCTGCCCCCTTTTCCTGAATGTTTTTCTGGGAATTGTTCCCCTTGCCATGGCAAGGACTTGCTTCTGCTCCTTTTTGTTGAATGTTTTTCTGGGAATCATTCCTCTTGCCATGGTAAGAACCTGCTCCTGCTCCCTTCTCCTGAATGTTTTTGTGGGAATTGTTCCTTTTGCCATGGCGAGAACCTTTCCCTGCTCCCTTTTGCTGAATGTTTCCGCTGATCCTCGTTAGTATTCCAGGAATGGGAGCCTTTTTATTATGAGCTGCTTCCTATGCACCTGCTGCAAGTGATTTAAATGCAAAAAAAATCCATTTCAATAATATTTTATTTACCTGGTGTGCCGTAATGGCTCCTTGGAAACCATTTGGGCCTTTTGTGAAAATCCTTTGCCGTTCCTGGGTTATTGGCCTGGTGCATGGGAATGGCTCCTGTGGAGCCCTTGTCCTCTCTGTGTGAATGGCAGTGCCAGGCTGAGCTCTGAGGGTAGCTGGTGTCATTAGTGGGGACATTTCCACTGAAATAAATTAGCTTTGCATGTGTGGGAAGCTTCATTGCTAAACCAAACAACCGGGCTGTTTGCTGCTCTGCTTTCCCCCAAAAGAGCCAAATAGTCCAGTGAGCTGCAAAGTACCAATTTAATAAAAGATTTAATAAAAGGCCTGGTTTGAGTTGCACGGAAAGGACAAAATACCTCCTGAAGATGGAGGTGCCCAGCAGGTTAAGGAGTATGAGCGCAGGAAGCTTGAAGCTGATGTTTTAAAATAAAAAATGCAAATATCTCCTGGTAAAATCAGAGGCACCTTTTCCAGGAGGAGCCTTTGAGCTGCGTTGGGGGCATGATGGACTTTTTAATATCAGGGCTTTGCACATGAACAAGGATTTCAGTGGGGAAATTGGGGTGTAAAAGCAGAGAAACAGCCAGAGAGTCTGGGTGTTGCAGAATTTCCCTCAGAAGCACCCACCCTTTTTTACTTCCTTCCTCACGAACTTTTGCCCTTCATCCTGTTGCTGCCAAAGTATTTTCTACTAAAAAAGCTAAAAGGGATTGGATGGGCCTGCTGGCACAGGGGAAATAAATAAATAAATGTTAATTCCTAAAACTCCGTGCAAATTAACAAATTAGCTTTTCCTTCAGTACTCTATTATTATTTGGTATTTATGTAGTGTTTTATATTTTTGGAACTCTTTGTAGACATGAATTAATCAGGCCTGAATAAACTAAACTTGATGAGAATAGAAAATGAAATGGAAATGAAGTCACTCTTATTTAGTTTTACCTGTTTCTGAATGGCTTCTAAGTCCCTTTTTATATTCTTAAAGGTACTTTTGAAACACTTAATCTTGCAAAGCTCTTGCTTATTATCTCTAAAAACTATTTTGGTTAGAAAAGAGGTAGAATTTGTACCTTTAAGAACAAGTGACAGCAGGGATGAGTGGCTTTGAAGACTGTAAATGCTATTTTGTCACCCAAACTCTTGTTTTGTTTAGGCTTTAATTCAGCTAAAAATGCAGGGATGCACCAAGGGAAATACAGGTTGGATATTAGGAAGATTTTTTTTTACAGAAAGGGGGATAAAGTTCTGGAATGTTCTGCCTGGGGAGGATGCAGTCCCCATCCCTGGGTGTGTTTAACAGAGCCTGGATGTGGCTCTGGGGGCCAGGGTTTGGCTGAGGGGTTGGGGCTGGGCTGGGCTCAGTCTTGAAGGTCTCTCCCAACCCAGTGACTCTGTGAATTCTGTGGATTCTGTGAATTCTGTGGATTCATTAAATTGATTCTTCCAACATTTGGTGCCCAGATGAAGACATGGAGCTCACATCCCCACAGTAAAGTTGATCCATTCCCATCAAACACAGCAGAAGAACAGATCAGGGTGAGGAAAGCACAGCCAGAGCTCTTTTTGGTGCCTCTGTTTGTTGTGCTGCTGAATATCAGGGGACAAATCTGCTATTCTCTCTTGTGCTGTTAATTCCCTTTGCTGACTCCAAACACAGCAGGTGATTATTTAGAAATGTTTATGGCACTGACTTAGGCTGGGAGTTGTGAATCTGGTTGGTGTCTGATGCAGCAGAAGGTGTGTTTCAGCATCCAGAAGGTCCAGCAGAACATTCTAAAGTTAGATCTGAACTAGACAGCTTGATTTATCTTAATGTAAAAATGTGATATAATAATCCTGCAAAGTGGAAGTGCATGTCCTGCTAATTACAGAAACTGATAGCACAGATAAATCTGCTCTGTCCAGTGATGATATAATTCTGTAATTCTCAGTTATTGCCCTTGATCTAAGCAGACATCATCTGCAATTTCCATAGCTGTGGAAAGTTGGTGGTAGCAAGGTCATCAGTGGAGTCTGGCACTCCTGGGGTGCAGGAAACAAACACTGCCCCAGCTTTCAGTCTGCCACCCAGGTTTCTGTCACAAACACCTGTGATTTGATTAATCTGTTACCTAACTAACAGTTGGCAAAAATATAAAGAAAAAGAGAAAAAAGTTAAAATCCAGGTCTTTTAAAGAGTTTCTAGGCAACCAGAACTTGGTTAAAGTAAAGAATTACACACTGAAGAGATGTATCTTAACTGGTTTATGTAAGAAGGCTCCAGCTGGGGCTGAAGGCTTGAGGAACAATAGATTTAATAATAGAAAAATACCTGGCATTGTCTTCTATCTAGGAAAAGGATGGCTTGGTCTGTGCCTGGCAGCCCTGCTCTTTCAGAGGTCCATGCTGCAAATCCTGTCTGTAGGAATGGAATTGTGAGTCCCAGGCTGGCATTGCTCCAAAGCAGTTTTCAAATGCAGCAATCAATGCTTCCCCAGGCCTCTGTGCCCCTCAGCCTCAAGCATTCCTCTGTTTTCTACAAGTATCTGAACTATGTCTTCAGGACGTTTGTTTCCTCCCCCAAAACAGGAGCTGTTGGTGGAGTAAAGGTTTCCAGAGGCTGTGAGTCCCTTACACACATGGCTGTGCCTGCTCTGGTGAGGTTTCTTTAAATGGAGCTTGGATAATTGCATTGCTGGTTGCTGCCAGACAAGAACACCCAGAAAAAAATGTCCTTAAAGTGCCCATTTCTGTGACTCAGACTGAAATGGGATTGCTGAGGGCAACACTTGGCTGATTTGTTTGAAAAAAAGAAAACTTTAAAGAATTTATTTTTCCTACAGAAATCATGGTTTGCTAATGGAATTTATGTTCAGGAGTTAAAGGAGTTAAAGGAGCACACTCAGTGCAAGGTGGAAGGTGACCCAGGCTTAGAAAGCAGCACCTCAGACTAAACCAGAAAATGTCAGTCTTGAGCAGCTTTTCCTTGGCTTGCTCTGGGGTTGGGGGTAAAAACCAAACCCTCTTCATTCTCCAGTATAAAAAAATCCAGGGCAGGATCAGTCATTTCTAGCAAACCCAGATGATTTCTGTATCTCTCAGAAGTTGGTTAAATGCCTTCATGTGCAAAATTGTCCCCGATGTGTTTATCCATTGCACTTAATGCATATTTCTTACTTGAAATCCCATTGACCTTTGGCTTTGCAGTTCCTTTTTAACAGTGCCTTTGTGCTGCACTTTGCATGCAAAGGAACCTGCCCAGAATGGGATTTTGTCCTTCCCAACATTCACCATTTCATTAAAAAAAAAATTAAATGTAAGTTCAGTCTAGAGTGGATCTTCATCCCAGAAATATTAGGAATTATCAACTTTGTTTTAAAACAGAACTGGAATCTGTGGCTCCCAGGATCACAGATTTCAGTGTGAATTTTAACACTGATTAATGGCAGCAGGGTTGAAGCCTTGAGCTTTCCTAAAGTCCCACATTGGAAGGATTGATTTTGTACTCAGAGCAAATTAACTACTGTGGAGAGAGTACAGAATAGGAAAAAAGAGATTCTTCTTTTGTATTACTTTATTTCCCATGCCCATAGCAAGTGTTTTATGTCTCTGCAGCAGAGATAAGATCTTGTGCAATTATTACCATCTCCAAATTAATTGTCATAGAGAATTAAATGGTTTTGTTTTGTCAGGCTGCTCCTAAAACCACAGGGTGAATTTTATGGAGAAAGATGAAATTTAAAAAGATTTCTTGGAACACATCAACCAAAACACAAAGCGCTGAAGGTTTATTAAGTTTGATCAGGGGAAGGCTTTGACTCTGAAATACCCTGGGATGGGAAATGTGTGGGAGCAGATGTGGGGAATGTCCTCATGGGCTTGGACTGGGCAAGGCCAGGGCATTTCAGCTGGCATTGCCATCAGACACCCTGAAAAGGCATTTTAGTGATCACAGCTGTTCAACTGCAGAAAAATGGATTTCTGTGCAGAGCTGAGGGGTTTGATTCAATTCGAGGCAATCACAGAATCAGAGAATGATTGAGTTGGAGGGGACCCCAAACCCCAGCCCTGCCATGGCAGGGACACCTCCCACTGTCCCAGGGTGTCCCCAGTGTCCAGCCTGGCCTTGGGCACTGCCAGGGATCCAGGGGCAGCCACAGCTGCTCTGGCAATCCCAGCCCAGCCAGGAATTCCCAATTCCCAATCTCCCACCCATCCCTGCCCTCTGGCACTGGGAGTCATTCCCTGTGTCCTGTGCCTCCATCCCTTGTCCCCAGTCCCTCTGCAGCTCTCCTGGAGCCCCTGCAGGCCCTGCCAGGGGCTCTGAGCTCTCCCTGACTGTGCTGGTGCTCACAGGGGTCCCAGGATGAGGGCAGAGATGAGAATCTGGACTCTTATGTTCCAGAAGGCTGATTTATTATTTAATGATATATATAATATTAAAAGTAAATGATACACTAAAACTACACGAAAAGAATAGAAGAAAGGATCTCTTCAGAAGGCTTGAAAGGAATAGAAAGGAATGATAACAAAATCTTGTGACTCTCAGAGAGTCTGAGCCAGCTGGGCTGTGATTGGCCATTAATTAGAAACAACCACATGAGCCCAATCCCAGATGCACCTGTTGCATTCCACAGCAGCAGATAACCATTGTCTTTCTCGTCCTCTGAGGCTTCTCAGGAGAAAACAATCCCAACAAAGGATTTTCCATGTCTGTGACACCCTGGGCTTCTCCTCTCCGGGTGAGCACCCCCAGCTCTCCCCAGCCCTGCAGCAGCCCCGGGGCCCCTCTGGGCTCCCCAGCAGCCCCAGCTCCTTTGCTGTTGGTCCCAGAGCTGGATGCTGCTCTCCATGTGGCATCTCACAGGAGCAGAGAGGCAGAATCATCCCCCTGGACCTGCTGCCCACACTGCCCTGGAGGCAGCCCAGGATAGACACAATAATGTACAAATATTCTATTTTGGGAGGAAAAAAATGCCTTTTTTTTTTTCTTTTCTGAAGTGAAAATGTCCCATTCTGAATATGGCAGATAGGAACATTTTGGTCATGTCAGCATTCTTCCTCAGTGTTCTTCCAAAAATGAAATTCCAGACAAATCTCTTCAATTTCCTCAAGTGTTTCATTTTTAACTGGACTGTGTTTTCCAAAGGATATCACATCTTTTCCTCTTTCAGTCTAATTCTGGGCATCTGAAGTAGGGTTTGGAATGGCTCAATGTGAACCATTATCCCTTTTTTTTCCTCTGCTCAGTTAAACATCCTCTATCATTTAATTTTCAGAGCGAAAAAGAAAGAAACTAAAGGAAAATTTCCTATTGGTGGGCCAAAAATAATGGCATTTTGAGTGTTTCCATGAAAGCAGTGTGACATGACAAATTTTAAGAAGCTCTGTGAATACTATTAATATTTATGATGCACTCAAGAAAACATCTATTGTGTGCCACATCCATCAAAGATAAGAATTGTATTCTACTGTGTTGGGTGATAAACACTGGATGACAATAGCTGGAGATTATGTGAGGTTTTCATCCTCGTGCTTGAGTAAAGCACCATGTTATTCCACTGTGAACCAACAATTTGCTTTCATGAAATTTGATACACTTGCTGATACTCGTTCCAATCAGAGTCCAAAATATGAATGAACATGCAGAGAAGGCTGATGCCAACTGCTCCAGATCCTTTGGGAGCCAGGCAGCATTTCCCACCAATCCACCCCTTGGAATTCACTCTCAATCTCCCCACATGACAGAGATTTGCCCAATATTGTCAGCTGGGTGTAAATGCAGGCTTCTCCTGTCCCATGTTTGTCCTCAGAGCATTCCCCGCACAGGGATGGGGCAGGGATGGATTTTCTGTGCCCTGGAACCCTGTGCTGGTCCCACAAACCCTCCCCAAAGCATGGCTGGGGTCTCCTGAGCCTGGCCTTGCTGTTGCTCTCTGGCCTTGCTGTAAAATGCAGTTTTGGAGCTGATTTATGATCACCTAGGGACAGACAAAGGGGATTTTCCTTGGCTTGCTCTGGGGTTGGGGGTAAAAACCAAACCCGCTTCATTCTCCAGTATAAAAATCCAGGGCAGGATCAGTCATTTCTAGCAAACCCAGATGATTTCTGTATCTCTCAGAAGTTGGTTAAATGCATTCATGTGCAAAATTGTCCCCTATGTGTTTATCCATTGCACTTAATGCATATTTCTTACTTGAAATCCCATTGACCTTTGGCTTTGCAGTTCCTTTTTAACAGTGCCTTTGTGTTGCACTTTGCATGCAAAGGAACCTGCCCAGAATGGGATTTTCTCCTCCCCTCCTGCTCCCAGCACCACATTTTCCTGCTCCCTGCTTCCACCCAGAGCTGTGGCTGCTGCTGGGGTGAATCCCCTGGCACAGACCCTTCTCCTGCCCTGCCCTGTGCACTGAGCCCTTCCTGGAGAGCAGAGGGAGGGTGCCTCAGCTCTGCACCTCACAGCCCTGTTCTGGAAGGATTCTCTGGTTTGGGATTGATTGATGGGGATCTGGAGCACCTTTGGGCAGCTTTGGGGGTTTCCAAACAAAGCTGAGTGTGGGAGAGGTGATGTGCTGCCCATGCACCAAGGGCAGGAGGACAGCAGCATTCCTGCACCAGAATGGGCCCAGGGCTCTCTGATCCATGTGGACACTTAGCATTCTTAGAAAATCCTCTCCAGGCTGCTCAGGCACTAAATTCTTGTTAGAACAAGTGTTTCCAATAAGAAATGTGCAGAGGAAATCCTGAGAGGTGGCTCCTGCTGAGCTGGGACCCCTCTGCTCAGTTAGGTTTGCTTCCTTTAATGTCAGATTTTCTGATGGGAGTTCAAGCTCAGGGGTTCCTGGAGAGGATCAGGGCTGGTGGCAGCTCCTGCAGGGCAGAGGGAGGGCACAGGGAGGACCCTCCTGAGGGCTGCTGGCCAGAGGGATGAGCTGAGCCTGCCTCAGGGGCTCTGAGCACCACCAGGACCCTCCACCCTGCTGGAGGGAGCTGCAAAGCTTTCACTGTGCCTGCCCAAAGAATTCTTTATGTTCCTTAACAATTCCCCAATAATTTGGCTCATCTGTAGGTTTTTCCAGTTAGGGTTAGGTTAACCAGTGCTCACTCTGGTTTTACTGCCAATTAGCATTCTAGACTTGATCCACAGCTGACTGGCCAGTAATTTGAACCCAAGCCCTCAGCAAAAGGGCATCATTTGTAAAACAAGAAATCTCCGAGATACTGAAATTACTGTTAATTAAATCAGCACGTGAATATAATGGACACACATGAACAAAATGATGTTTGTTTTTGAGCTGTTCTGCTAGCTGGAGAGGAAGCATTATTAGGAATATTTAGTAGTCAGCCTGCATTTATTAATTGTACAGCAAGATGAGTCCTTTCTGCATAAATTAACTTTGTATTGTGTGTATATATTTATATATAATACAATATTTCTTATGTACAGGCTGCAGTGAGAGCTTTCCTTTTTAAACAGTCATTTGTGTTCTGCACAACTCCTGGGCAAAGCTGTCACTGACCTCAGTGTAGTTATTTCTGATTTACATGGGCCCAATACAGTTAGGCTCAGGAATTATTTTTCATGTAATTTCTATTTTTTAAATTAAATTTAAACAGCAGCATAAAGATGGAGCAGAGCAGCAATCCAAGAGCTTTGGAAGTTGTAATGCAGCCTATAAGCAGCTATTGTGTGTGAAGAAATTTCTTCCAAAGGTGCCTCAGCTTTACTGAAAATGCTAAACTGCAGCTTTATTAATATGATCAGGAAACTCCAGCCCAGAGCTTTGGGACAGCTTTGGAATATTCTGCATTGCTCAGTGCTGAAGCTGGGGAATTAGCAGCTCCCAGCCCTGCCTCCTGTGAGGCTGGGAGCTGCAGTTTGTGCTGTTGGCACTTTTTGGTGAGCTCTTCCAAAACCCATCAGAGGCAGAGGAGGGCACTGTGGGGAGAGCAGGCACTGCAAATTCCAGGGGTTCGCTGGGAATAAATACATTCATTTATTTATCTATCATAAATCCACTGCTGTGGCTGGAGGGAAGGAACAGATCCAGAGATGTTGGCATCACAGGAATGTGGGAACAAGGACAGGGAGGAGCTGAGAGAGTCCTGCATCATCTCTGGGGCCTTGGGCTTCTGGGCTGGTAAATGGCAACAACTCTGAGCATTCCAGCTGGGAATGTCCCTGCCCAAACCTCAGTGCCATGAGAGCAGGGTTGGTGAGGCTGCTGTGCTTGGGGGAGAACCCAAACCTGCCCTTCTCAATTCCTCCTCTCCTAATTCCTGCTGTCCAAACTCCTGCTCTCCTCAATTCCTGCTCTCCCAATTCCTGCTATCCTCATTTCTTTCTCTCCTAACTCCTGCCCTTCTCAATTCCTTCCCTCCTCAATTCCTTGCCCTGATTTATGATCTGATCACAGCCCTGATCACAGCCAGTGTTTGCTGCTGCTGCTTGTGCTGTGTCCCCGGAAGGTTGTGGTAAATAGCGGAAGGGAAAAGATAGAAATTATAACCCCCAAATCAAACTTCATTCATCCCCCTTCCTCTTCCTCTTGTTTCCTCGTGGTCAGGAGCAAGATCATTCCTGTGGTGTTGGCTTGGCCCTGCAAAAGAGGAGGAGCCACGAGGATTGAGGGTGATAGAGAGAAAATGTGGGGCCATTTAGAGCCTGCAGTGCCAGGAAGGGGTTAACAGCCTTGATGTGCTCCTCATTGCTGGGGACTGAGGTGGCAAACAGAGCATTTGATCTGGGTGTCTCATTAGGGTGTCATTTATCCTGAGTGTGTGGATGTCAGAATGCATTTGATCTGTGCAGACTCAGAGCCCCTCATTGTTTCACTCTCCGTTTTGAAGCTCGCCTAATGAAGAGCAAATTTCAAAGGGAAAACCTCACTGTTAAATTCCATGTCAGAACAGGGAGCTGGAATGGGTGTGGAGTCTCTGGAATCCCAGCCCAAACCCACCTGTGCCCACAGAAATCAGAAATATTCACCTGTGGCATTGCCTGGTTTTAGGGCCCAGCAGTTTCTGTCCAGGCAGCCTCCAGCCCTGTGAGCTGTGCTGGACAGTGAAACCCTTCCTCCAGGGCTCCCCAGCTCAGGTATTTCTTATTTTCCCTCTTTCCTTGTGGGCTTTTAAACTCACAGTAAAGATGGACTTCCCTCTTCATCTGTAGTTTAAAATCAAGTATTAGCTATTGCTTATCAGTGGCATAAGTTCTCTTTCTTATGTAGCTTACACAACAAAATGAGCATCAAACTGTTTGAGTTCTCTGTAAAAGCACTTTAGCATTGCTGCTCTTTCCATGATGATCTGCTTAAGCAAAAAGGAGCAACAATCCCAGTGGTCTCTGTAGTTTCTACCCCATACAGTGAATTTCAGTCCACAAGTAAGAATAGTTTGTTTTGTGAAAAAATGTTCAGGCTAAGAATTATTCACAGAAAATAACTCTGATAAATGAGTACATTTTCAAGTTTTCCATGGTCATGATCAATTTGCAAAGAGGAAAAGGAATGCAAAATTAATCAAATAAATTATTCATTATATTCACTCAACTATAGCTAACAGTGAATTGTCTAGACAGTAATTACTAATTTTTAACCTATGCATGTTCACATAACACTATTGTGTGAATAGGTTCAGTATACAGTGGCTTGAGATAATAGTAATGGATGTAAGTCAACTAGCAGGTGATTTTAATTGGGAAATTATATTGGATTTTTCTATTGAACTTCCATAAAACATTACATAAATATTGAATCTCCTCAATGTTTTTTTTTTCCAGTTGAAAATACAGGCACACAGAGTTCTGTGCTAGTTTGATCAGTGCATAAGCAAACATCACTTTTTTATTATTATTATTATTTTAATTCTGCTGTAAAACTCTCAAGAAAACCATTAAGTTCAGAAGACAGCAAGAACCTACAAGGGGCCTGCTGCAGGAACATTTTCCATTTCAGTGGTGATTTTCCAGCAGCAGGTTTGGCTCCTTGAGGAGGGCTGGGGTTGCACTCAGGGGCAGTTTGCTGCAGAGTGGGTCCTCCCACTCCATTGCTGTGGCAAAAAATCAGCATTTTGGGGCTTTCCCTGTGTTTCCCAGGACCTCTGCAGGGAGGAATCTTCCCCTGCTGGGATTTGCTGGGTGGAGCTGCTGCTCACTCCTGCGGGTGTGACAGTGCAGAAAACTGGGATTTAGACTCCCTTGACTTCCAGTTTTATATTTTTTTTTCCCCAGAAATTTCTATTACTGTTTCAGTTAATTAGAAAAGAGATTAAAAAGAAAGTAGAGGAATCATAATTTCAGGTGGATTTGTTATTGCAGTTTGTGCCCTGTGGACTAATTGGGAGTTGGGAATTTTGTGGCTCAGCTGCTCTGAGTTGATCAGAAGCTGTCATTTACAAAGCTCTTCCATCTCCCTTCAGGTGACTTGCCTGAAGAGGAAAATAGCAGGAAACCCACACAAACAACTGGAAATGGTGCAAAAACTAGGACATTGTGAAAGAATATTTGCATCAAGTGTTGGTTTTGTGTGTGTCAGCTGCATCCTCTGGGATCTGGCGTACAGACATTAAAACCTATCCACGTAGAGCTCCCATTAACCCTAATACCAGCTCTGATTCTGACTTCCTGTGTGCTTAATGTTATCTTAATGCAATTTGATTTGGTATTTAATTGCAGTAATTTAATTAATGGTTCTGTAAATAAAAAGGCAAAGTTGTGGCCTCCTACACGCACAGATACGCACAGCAAGCAGCTCCAGGCTCCTGGGAGATTTGAATTTATGTGTCTTAAAGCAGAGTTTAACCCTAAGGGTGCATGATAAAATGCCCAAATCCCAGAATAACACTGTAATGGTGTTTGCACTGGAATGTTCCAGTGTTAGTTCAGGCTTGTGGGAGAAGGGTGGCATTTAAACCCTAACCCATGGATTTCTCCCTAGTGCTTGTGAGAGGTCACCTCTCACACAGGAACTGCTTCCTTGTGTGACTGCAATACATTTAAAATAGTTCACAAAGACTCACTTATTAACAAAACTGTTACTAATTGGATAATTGCTATTAATATTGTTACAGAATCCTGTTGGCCCAGGGGGTTATTTGCAAGTCAGAGCTTGCAAGTGTTTCTAACCCTGCTATTGATGTGCCTTTGACCTTCTCTAACACATGCTGCTCGTGTCTGCTGCACACTTAAAATGTCTATTAAATATTGATTAGTCTCCCTTATAAACCATTTATAAATAGAAGCATGTAGTATGAATGTAACCTAAAATCATTAAGGCTACATGGTGTGCAAGTTAATAGGAGCAATGTTGAAAAGTTAGGGCGGGTATGAATTGAGGGAGTTGGGTTCATAAACTGTTTTCTTAGTACAGGATGGTGGAGCTCCCATGGAAGTCAGGGATTTCTCATAGCATCCGCTGAAGATTTTCCTCTTTTTAAAAATTTATTTACAAACAAGAGACGACATAAACCCCAAATCTTTTTCCAGAGTAGAGCTGCATAAAGTACAGCTTCAAATACTTATGCAAAGGAGGAGGAACATCCTGTATTCACATATGGAAAAGAGGTCCAGGTTCCCCAGTGAAATGCAAAGGTGTTCTGCTGATGTTAATGGAATTCTACTGCATTCCCTACACCATAAATCACAACCAGCTGTTTCTAAATCAACCCCAGCCTAAACTGAATTCAGTAGAAGCAGCGTCCCATTGCAGCACAATTGCTGGCTCTTAAGCTTGGAGGTAAATCACATTTATGTCCCTTCAAATCCATAGCTGGTATAAGGAGATCTGAGCAGGACCCTTTGCCTGAGCTTGCCTTGCCCTGAGCTTGCATTGCCTTGGGATTTGGTACTGCAGAATTTCCCTGAGGTGTGCTGTGCCCGTGGGTTTTATTTTGGACATGACCCCTGAGGACAGAGCAGATTCTGTTGTCATTAATGGGGTATTTAGACAGGCAAGAGCCAACTCTGGTTCAAGGCCTGATGTGCTCTGAAACCCCACAAAGCAGAGTGGGAATGACGAGTCCAACCTCCCAGGCAGGGACAGCAACCATCAGGCCTTTCATATGCCAGGGGGGAAATCAGAGACATGGAAACACCAATGAACCAACAATGTTCGAGTGCTTTCTTTGAAAGCATCTCTTGCCATTTCAGCTGCCTCCCTTCTTTGTGACATCTCCCTCTTTGTGACATCTCCCTGCTCAGATAAGCAGCAGAATCAGCCAGACACAGACTGTGCAGTTTTCTCTCAGCACTCAGTGCCTGTACCTGACCCCCAGCTCTTAAAAGCAGAACAATTAAGCCAATCCCAAAGAGGATTACAATTGAGAATTAGAGGCTATAAATGTGATTTAGCACGGAGTGCTGAGCATGACAAATCATTTATGTGCCCAGACCTGACTAGCTCTGAAATGAGTTTCATTTGGAAGCGTGGAGCAGGTTCAGCCCTGGTGCAGTGTCAGGAGCAGCTCCTGCAGCTCAGCTCTGGCCGGGCTGCAGAACCTCTCTGGAGCACAAAGTGCCACCATTTCTGTCAGCTTCTTATTCATGGGAGGGAACCCAGGGCATGAATGTGCCAGCCAAGCTCCAGGGTTATTTCCTTCTTTTGGAAGAGCTTGACTGAAAGCCTGACTGTAGCACAAGGACAAGGCAAGGTGGGCTCAGGGTTTTGCGTTCATGTGGCTGGAGATCTTGATGCAAAAACTTTCCAAAACCTGTGGTCCTAGTGTACTCCAAGGGAAGAGTTTCTTGAATGTTTTCCTGCTGTGAGTTCCTCTGTGAGAAGTTTGTCTGAGTCTTTCACTCCTCCAGAAGCTGTTGAGTGTTCCATTGATAAATGAAGATATTTCCCCATCCAGAAGGAGCATTAATAGCACGCACGTGTGTTTGCATGTGTCTGTGTATTGGGTTGCCTTGGAAACAAGCAGAGAAAGCTCCATGGACCAGGACATGCTTTCCATTCAAGGAACACTTGTGCTATTGTAAAACCACATGCAAAAATAATCCAATCCATTCATGCACTCAGGGAGGATCTTGCTGCAGGGAGTCGCCTGTGAGTGAGGATCCTGTGTAAAGATGACAGAAATCTGTGGTGGTGTTTGAGGGTCCCAGGATGAGGGAGGAGATGAGAATCCTGACTCCATGTTTCAGGAGGCTGATTTATTATTTTATGATATATATGATATTAAAAGAAAATGATATATTAAAACTATACTAAAAGAATAGAAGAAAGGATTTCATCAGAAGGCTTGAAAGGAATAGAAAGGAATGGAATGATAATAAAATCTTGTGACTGCTCACGGCCTCGACACAGGTGGCTGTCATTGCTCATCAAGTAAAAACTATTTCACATGCTGGGTAAACAGTTCTCCAAATCACATTCCAAAGCAGCAAAACAAACATGGAGAAGCTGAAGTTTCCCAGCTTCTCAGGAGAAAAGATCCTGACAAAAGGGTTTTTCATAAAATATGTCTGTGACAGAAATCCACTTGACTCTGCTTTTGAGCATATTGCTGAACGAATGAGTTGACATTGTTGAAGCTGCTAATAAGGTGGGGAAAAAAAGGGATGTATGCAAGTTATCCAGAGCCCTGGCAATGCTCCAGGTGTGAGTTAAAGTCACCAAGACACAGAACAGGCCTTGAGTGTTCACATTGCAAAACAAAGCGGACAATTTTACCTTATGTGTAAGAACAGCTGCTTCAGCATATTGCCCTCAAAGACAGCATGTTGAAACAGCTGTCCAAGTGTTCTGGAGGTTAATCTACTCAATTAATCATTGTGGGTTTATTTTCAATGTATAATCATGTTTGTACTGTTCCTTGTGGGCACGTGAACAAAATATTGAATGTAAAGTTTTAGTCATTGGTGAAACGCCTGTCAGAACACTTTGAGGGGAAAACTCTCCCTAAAGTGACTCTGGCTCTTGGAGAGATAAATGGGGGCTTCCCTTGGAGCAGCTGGAGTCACACATTGCCCCCCTTCCCTGGTGCTGCAGAGCTGAGGACACGATGTAGAATTAACAGGTGTGGTTGTTGTAATGCCCAAACCATCTGCAGTGAGACTCTGCCCTGGAGAGAGCTCTGTTCTCAGGGTGTTGTGCTCTGGAAATCACACACTCACAAAAAGGCCACAGCTCCCACCTCAGCTGAATTCACTGTGCAGCATTTTGTGAATGAAACCCCAGGACCTCGCACATTTTCTGCATACTATTCACTGCCACGGAATTGTAAACAGCCACTGTCAGAAAAATCCTCTGGCAATCCATTTGACCAGAAATAAATAAGATCTAAACATCGTTCCCAACCTTTCTAAATATCACTGCACATGTAAAAATAGCAAAATCTTTATATATCATATCCCAGTGCACCTTTCATGTCAATGTTTTTTCAGTGAAATGCAGGGTTTTGTTTACCCCAAGAGACCGTGCAGAATAAGTAGGAAGAGCTGTGACAAAAGTTGGTGAAATACAGACTAGAGCAGCTACACACAGCTAATGCTTAATAGAGTCTGCACTCCTTTCCTCTGCCTTGATTTTCCCAGATTATAGGTTTATTCCCCTCTGGACTGAGTAGCAGTGCACGCTGGAGTGAGGCTTCTTGGATTGAAACTCTGCTTTGGGATTCCTGTCCAAGAAAGGAGAAAAAGCAAAGACAGCAGAGCAGAAGTGCTGCTGCAGAGGAGGGAGCTGCTGCTCCTGCTCAGCCTGTCCCAGGCTGGCTCTGTCCCTCTTTTCTCACTTTACCTGGCCAGGAACCCTCCTCTTCTCTTCCACCCCTGTCACCACTCGTCTTTAGGAAGAAATGCAGGTGCAGTTTTGTTCCAGCTTGTTCTCCATAATAGCTCTTGTCAGATTGCATTGGGTCTGTGCACCAGAATTAATTGCAATGCTGCTGGGAGAAAAATCCCAAACTAAATCAACAGCAACTTGCACAACTGCCTTCATTAACCAGGAGGAAGAAAAGCAGCACTGAAGTGCCACGTTTGAGAGAGTGTAACTGGTGGGCAGGGAGCTGAATGCCAGTGCCATTGGACAAAATAATGAAAACCTTTAAATAGAAAGGTGAGTTTGATGTAGCTGCTGTGACTTCAGGAGCTTGGCCCTGGTTGACCACTTTGGCCATGAAAACAAACTTGCAATAACACAAGAGAATGCAGAGGGAAATGTTTGATTACCTCGTTTCACTTTTTGTTAGAGGAGTATTCTGGAAGTTTTTGGGCTTTTGGAAAATTCTTGCATAGTAACAAAGGAACAATGATTTTTGTTTCAAGGTCCTGTTTATCCATTGCCAACTTATTCCTGTTGCCTGGAAAAATTGAAAATGCAGTAGCTTAAATAAGAAACTTGAACCACCATGTTGAATTTGATTTAGGTAAGAGCCTCCCTTTTTGGAGGAACACTTTGAAAACAAACTTTAAGAATTATTGCCCCACATCTGTGCTGAGTGTGTTTCAGCACCGAGGGGTGAAATATCACCAGGAGGGGAGGATGAGCCTGAATATTCCAAGATGGGGGGAAAAAAGGAAAGAAGCCCAAGTGCTGAGAAGTGGAAGGTGAGGGGAGCTTGCTCTTTTCTGCCTGGTAATTGTGCAGGGGTGCTTCCAAGTGCAAGCACTTTGCAGCTGGAATTTTGTGTCAGGTTTATGGAGGCCTTTAAGTGCAGCACTTTCCCCACCTTTGTTCAATTCTTTGCTAAAATGAAGTGTCACAATGCCAGAGAACCACCTGTTTTGTTCAGCTGTGTTTTCTGCAGAAAGCCTCTTTCCCTGTGCCCCTCTGTCCATTTAGCAGGAGGGATGTGCAGGGAGGGACAGAAAGGACCTGGCCCCACTCCTGGCCTTCCTCCCACCTTACTGCAGTCAACAATCCGAAATTGGTAGTGCAAAAGGAGAAATAAGTGTATTATCATGAAACCCTGCCGATTTTTAGAGGGAAAGTAAAGAATGAATGGTTAACAGAGGCAATTTTAAGGGAGATAAATTTCCTTAATGGAGGTGAATAGCAAATATTCCTTTTATTTGAACAGTCCAGCAGGGCTGACCTGATTTCTTTCTGCAGCTCAGGGTGTATTTTTGTGTCTCACATTAGGGAAATGGCAGAAAAAGGAAGAGGCTTTCCTTCACTTAGATAGTTCTTGGAGATGAGTCCTTCAACACAAATTGGGTAATTCTCTTTTACCTCTCTTGCTGCACCCAGTTTATCTCTCTGGAAAATCAGGACTTTCCCCATTTCTCACAATGGAACAGGTTCTGAAGAAACAGATGGGGAGGTTTGGATTTAAATCAAGTCTTGATCACTTCCAAAGGCTGATTATGAAGACAATACCTTGCAAGCAAAGATAGGAGTCTTTTTTCACTTTCCTTCTGTGCTTCAGTGTCTGTTGTTGGAAAACCAAGTCAGCCACTCTTTCACATAATTTACAAACAGCTTAAATGAAAAAAACTGAATCTACTGTGGAATCCCAGCCTGGTGTGAGTTTGGTGCTGAGGTGTAAGAACAAGGGACCAGTTTAAAATCCTTTATCAGGGAAATGTGCTGTGACTTTGATATTTACTTGCCTTTATAGAATAGTAAGTGGGAGACCTTTGTCTGTTTGCAGAATACTTCTATTGAAAACCAATAACTCTGTCACTTCCTATTCCTGAGAAACATTGATGTCATCCCCTTGCCCCACCTGTGAGGTGACACTGGAAGCCCCTGGAAGTGGAACATTTTGCAATGGTTTCAGATTAAGAGATGTTCAGTGATTTTCCCCTTGAACTCCTGCAGCTGCCAGTGGCATTATAAACTCATGTTTATTGGATATGCCATTATCATTTTCCACTTAAGAAGGATGGCAAATAATACTGCATTTCTTCCTTCCCTTTCATCTGCTGCTGCATTTGGAGCCCTCTGTAGTTCTTTGCAGTCCCTGATGTTCGTTTTGCTGCACAGCTGAATTTCAGAGACCCTGCCAATAAAATCCCCATTTTCTTGTTATGCAAAAAGGCCACTTAGCAGGAAAGGTGTGGAGATTGGTGTTTAAATTGGTCAGAACCAACAGCAGGTTTGAGTGTGCCCAGAGAACAGGCATGGACCTGGGACTGGGGAATATGGAATCCTTTTCCTCCTTTTCCTCACCTGTCCCTGGCCTGGTGGCATTTCCTGTGCCTCAGGCAAGTTATTTTAGATGTGTAATGAAAAGAACTACAATAACTGTCCTGTGGTCTTTGGCAGGGCTGAGAACTGGCTTGGAAGTCTTGTGGAAAGACTAGAAGCTGTAGTTTAAATAAATTGTTGTATATCTAATTCATAGAACAGATGAAATAGAGACGGGAAAAGATGAAAATTCAATAGTTGGATGCTGAATTCACAGCAGTTTTACATTTCTGTGGATACTTGGTCTTTATTATAGTTAATACCTCCAGTCAGTCTCTTTCTTAAAAAATTTTTTTATTACCTTCTCACAGATTCTTAACACATTCTTTCATTCAAGGCACTGTGTTTCCTAAAATCTGATGGACTCTGGAAAAATATTGATGTTCTGACAGCAGCAGCTCAGCTTTTGAAACCCAGATGATATTGTCCTAGTCTGCAGGAAATAAATACACTGCACAAGAGTTCACTGGGAAATTCAATCACGAAAACAAAAAAGGGATTTTGTTCTGAACTTGAATAAAAAAGAGGCTGCTCTTTGTAAAAGTTGTGCAGGAAAAGAAATAATCAGACAGAGGGGCATGTCAGAACAAGGTGGAACGTCACACAAGGTGAGCAGACTGACAAATTAAAGTCAAGAACAAAACTCAAGCCAAGAAGAGGCAGAGGAAGGAAGTAAAAATCCTCCAGTAGTTCTTAGATCAGTCAGAAAACTCTCAAAAACTCACCTCTAATAAATCAATGTTCTGATTTGAAAAAAAATCCCTTTTTTTTTTTTTTTTTTTTTTTTTAATTTTAGGGTATTTTCCCAAAAGAAAATATTCTCCAAGTTGACTTCTTTCCACTTGATTTTCACGGAGAAGCTGATTTGTTTTCCCCAAACCAAAAGCATTCCAGGCAGTGGCAGGCCCAGGCTGATGAGATTTCCTTTCCTTTGGTGTTTGTGTGACAGGAGCTCGGTGCTGGGGAGGTGGAAGGCAGCCAGGGCAGGGAGCTCCCAAAATCAGGGCACAGAGCAGCAGCAGCAGCAGCAGCTCTGGGTGTGCAAGGGTAGGAAGGGATGCTGTGCTGCTGCACTGGCCACACATGGGATGTTTTTCTTTTTCCTGCATCCCATACAGCAGCAGGAGGCTTCATTAAGTGAAGCAGACCAAGGGTGCATCAAATGTGAGTCTGTGTCACTGCTTGGATCATGCAGGGGTGCACATTTTAACTGCCAGGGGTGAAGGAACCAGCAGCTGTGTGTGGGTACTGACTGTTTGTAGTTCTGAGAGCATGGAGGGATAAGGTCTCTCCCTTAATTCTTGACTTCAAGTATAAAGAGATTATCAATAGGCAATGGAGAGAGAGAAATCTTCCAGAGCATCTCTGGTGCTGGCCATGGAGGGAATCAGTCCCTGCAGGCACTCAGGAGAGGCTGAGCTCAGGCTGTGAAATCACCTGAACAGGTGAAATCAGTGAGTGCAGCAGTCTGGCCCTGACAGATAAGACAGCCCCTCTTCAAGAATAAAAAGCAGTAATTCTTTGGGTAAGGCACAGCTCTTTCCTGCAGATCCACGTTCTTCAGGAAATGAAATCCTCCTTTTGCAGGACACTGAGTGAGAGCATCTCCCTGAGCTCTGTTGAAACTCCATAATGCACTCCTCAAATACAGAAAATGGTCATCCTGCTCTGGCCAGGACTTACACCAGTGTCTGAACTGTGCTCGGGGGGAAGACATAAACCCCACTTGTTCTGCCCCCCTGCCCAGCTGTCTCCTCTCAGGAGATCTCAGAGGATTTTGTGCCATGGCTGCTTTCCCAAGGATCTCTCCCTGCTCATAAAGAGCTTTCCCTGAGGCACAGCCCCTGGGAAGGGCTGAAGGGAGCCCTCCCTGTGTCCAAAGCAGGGGAGAGCCACGCTCCCTCCGTGCTGGTGTCCTGCAGAATGTTGGGATGTGGTGCAGACATGCTGTAATTAATTTGTGCATCCTTCTATAGCATTAAGCAGCTGTTCTTACAGGACATGGATTTCTGCCCAGGTAGGGCTCGTGGAAGGGCATGAGCACACAGATTGCAGTGCTAAACTCACGTGATCCACAACCTTATGTTTCAGTGCCTGCAGCTTTGCTCTCGTGAAGCTGAAGCCTTTTCAAGCCACTGAGATGCCAGCTCTCCCTTTGCACCAGGGGCAGAGAATTCCCTCCAGAAAACCCTCCCTCAGCCCAGTCTGGAGGAAATATCAAGAGCAGGAAAAGAGTTGGAGAGGTGTCTGAAGGAAACGTTTCCAAATGGCCATCCCTGATGTTGTTAAATATTATTAAGCCTGTGGGACAAACACACAGAGCCAGAAAATTGTATCTTTGACTGCTGATGGTACTCAAATGAATCTGATAATTATGTTCCATGGCAAGGCATGGCCTCCTTAGACTTCTCTGTGGAGAAAACAATGCCTTTGAGGAATGTTCAGATTAATTATTTCGTGGCCATTTGAAAACAATCATTAGTGTATCCGTTTGTACACTCACTGCTCTCGAGCAGAGAACTCTGCCCATGTTGTGTCCACTTGCAGGGGGATATTGTTTGATTTCAGTCAGAGGGGAGCCACAATTTTATTAAGTCAGAACATGATTATGTTCCTCTGGAACAAAAAGGTGAAAAACCAATATCTTTAAATGAACTGAGAAACTCTAAATATGCTTTAAAATGGTTCCCAGTCACCTGCTGTTGAGAAGGACTGGCTTGAGCATGTCAGGAGAACGTTCAGGTCCTGCACAGATTCCAGTGAGAATGGCTGGCAGAGCTCACCAGACTTTGAGGCTGACTTTAGGCCCCGTGTTTCTTGGCTAAAAGGGCCTGAAACTCGAGTCAGGAGCTCTTGCTGCCTGTTCTCTCTGCAGACATCCAAAATCAGGTTCACAGCAGTTGCTGCCCAGCTCTGCAGCCTCAGGTGGGCGCTGACAGTGCTGGTGTCACAAAGCAGGTTTGGCCATGATGTGCTGAGGAGAAATAACCCGAGCCCAGGCTCAGAAAGGGTTTGCTCGTGCAGAAGGCACAGTGGAGCCTGCCTGACAGGTTGCAATTACTTCTGCCAAGTGCACCAGGCTGTGTTCTGAACCTTTGCTTAATGGGGGCAGATCTGTTCTGAGTTATGAAAAAAAACCAAACCCCAAACTGCCTCAGGTCACAGAAATGACAGTCTCTGTGTGTCTAATCAGGTTTCACCTTCAGCAGCAGGTTTTTCTTGTTCATCCTACATAAACCTCACAATAAGCTGAATTTCCTTGGTAAAAAAACATGAAATGGAGTAAATCTCAGCTTTAGTTTCCATGAATCCAAGAGAGAGCTGGCTCCGTGTGCCAGGTACACTCTGCTGAGATCAGAGCTTCCTTCAGTGGCTCCATGGCAAAAAGACAAGTCCAGAAATGAGACTCTGCTTTGGAGTCTCTGGATTGTGATTTTTTGAGCTAAAGCAAATTGTTTTTGCAGCACTGATACACATCTAGAATAATATTCAATTAGGCTAATGGCTGCTGCCTCCATTGTTCAGTGAGAAGCAGTGATTGGGAACCTCTGAGCATGGCTCAATCTGCACTAATTCCTGCTGCACAACACCTGCACCTGCCTGCCCTTCCTCAGCCATCCCACAGCAAATAAAACCTTTTAATAGCTTTTATTTCTATATTTCTGTATTTCTATATTTCTATATTTCTGTATTTCTATATCTCTATATTTCTATATTTCTATAGCTCTATATTTCTATATCTCTATATTTCTATATTTCTATATTATTTCTATATTTCTATATTTCTATATTTCTATATGTCTATATTTCTATATTTCTATATCTCTATATGTCTATATTTCTATATCTCTATATCTCTATATGTCTATATTATTTCTTTATTTCTATATCTCTATATTTCTATATTATTTCTATATTTCTATATATTTATTTCTACATATTTCTATTTTATTTTTATTTTATTTCTATTATATTTATTATATTTATATCTCTCTCTATATATAATAGAAATATATTTATTATATTTCTATTTTATTTATTTCTATTCTATTTTATTTTTAGAGGTTTATTAGGAGATAGAGGATGACCTCTAGCTTAGACAGGAGAGGCTGCAGGGTTTCTGATTGTCCCTCTGTCAGAACAGACCCCTCTAGCAGGGATGGATGTTGGAGGGAGTGGGATGGGGGGACTCATGCTGACACCTGAGAACTTGGGGGAATTGCTGATTCCACAAGTGCTGCACTGAAATGATGATTTCAGGGTAAGGAAGCAGCTGAAGTTCAGCCCTTTAGTGGGAGGGAGGAAGGAAAGGAAGTGAGGAAGGAAAAAAGGTCAAAGAATATAATCTCTTTGCAAAAACGTTTACATTTTCTAATCTTTCATAAACACATAATCCCAGTTGTTTGTTCTTGCCTTTGGGTGATTGAATGGTGTATCTTACCTGATAGAATGGTGGAAAATGGAGTTTTCTCACAGCCAAGCTTCATTAATATGTATTGGGAACCTAAAACGGTGTTCAGCCACGAGGGGGGAAAACTACAGAATTGCTGTGGATTATAATAATTTCAGCAAAGCATCTAATTTATATATTAAGCTTGCTTAATGGATTTATATTGCCTTGCTCTTTGATCTGAAGCAAAAGGTGGTGAATAATTTATCAAATAAAAAAACCCTCCCCTAGCCCAGCCCACACGTCACAATCTGCCCTGTAATTTACATTTTTTAAGAGATGCCGTTTCCAGGCAGAAGAACTGCTTCCTAAAAGACTCCTTCTAATATTACAAATGTATTTTCGTGAGCTACACTCAGGGGAAAGAAATAATAATGAAGGAGTGCAATTCTACAGACAAATGTTCCAGCTCTCTGCCTTCCTCACTAAAGACAGTCATTTCAGCTAAATGCCAAAAGGCATTTAACTGTAGCATTTGTCAGTGGAATAGGGCTGGCTTTAGGTTTCCCTCCTGATTTACAATTGAGTGTTTATTGGGTTTAGTGTACTGTAGCATGTTTTGTTAACCTCTAGAAAAACGCAGGCAGCTGGTGCATTAATCCCAGGGATGATACCTGTCAGGGGAGCCTGGGCTGCAGGGCTGCCAGGCTCTGGGGAGGGTTCTGGCTGCTCCCACAGGGCAGCAATCAGCACTGCCCTGACCTGGGTCCAGCTCCTCAGGTGCTTGCTTGTGAGATGGATCACCCATTCCTCCACGCCTTCATTTTTCAACAAAAAGAGGGTGAAAGCTGCATGGTCGGGGCTGCCATAGAGTCACCTGCCCAAGGAGCATTAGGTGGTGGTTTAGGGGTGTTTAAAGCACAGTTATCGGGAGCTTTGAGCCTGGAAATCCTCAACTGATTTGTGCCAACCCATGGGAGTCACTCCCACAATCCCAGCTCCTGGTCCATATCCAGAGACAGCCCATGGGAGTCATCCCCACAATCCGAGCTCCTGGTCCATGTCCAGGGACAGCAGTGTTTGCACTCCCAGCCCATGGGAGTCACTCCCACAATCCCAGCTCCTGGTCCATGCCCAGGGCCAGCCCATGGGATTAATTCCCCACAATCCCAGCTCCTGGTCCATGTCCAGGGCCAGCAGTGTTTGCATTCCCAGCCCATGGGATTCATTCCCACAATCCCAGCTCCTGGTCCATGTCCAGGGCCAGCCCATGGGATTCATTCCCCACAATCCCAGCTCCTGGTCCATGTCCAGGGCCAGCAGTGTTTGCATTCCCAGCCCATGGGATTCATTCCCCACAATCCCAGCTCCTGGTCCCTCCCCAGTGTTTGCAGTCCCAGCTCTCTCAGGGCTCCTGACACATCTCCCATTCACTTTCCCTCCTCATTTGTCCAAACCCACCAGTTGTCAAACATTTACTAGGGCTGTGTGCAGCATTGATTCATATTTAAATAAAGCCATTATCCCAGCCTTGAGTTCCAGTAGTTTTCTGCTCTTCCTCTTGAGTATTTCTCTCAGTAGTGCCATCTAATCAGCTTTAGGTTTTAATTAAACAGCTGTCATTTGCTTCCTAGTTCTGTTGCGACCTGATGTTGTATTAAATTTTAATTTAGCCTGGGCTGCATAAGAAGTAGATTCCTTCAGACAACAAAGAAATGCTATTAGCAGGTTACAGTTGTAATTAAGAAGAGCTCTGCTGAAGTGCTAATGCAGTCAGGTAGAGAGCTGCAGATAAACACACATAATAATAATTATTATTATTATTATTATTCAGGGACGGAGCCTGTGATATGAATGTGTAGCTTCCACCCCTTCAGGCTGCTGAGCTGAAGGAGTTGGTCAAGATCTGACCTCAAGAGAAGAAATGGGGAAGGATTCCCAGTTTTTCACCAGGGGCCTTGCAGTGCCCACAGTCAGAGGGTGGTGCTGGTGGTCCTGGCTGATGTTTCACTGTGCCACGTGGGAGGAACATCAGCTCAATGAGCCCTCTCTGCATCCCAGATGCTGCCAGAAATCACCAGCACAGGGAGCTGAAGCTCAGCAGCTCTTTTCCTGCAGGAAACTCTGCCATGGAAATGCAAACCAAGCTTTACAGAATTTAGATGAAATGTTATGACTTGTTGAAGAAGCACTAAAAGGTCTGTTTATAAATCTACTGGACAGTCAATTAGTTCATATTTCTTCCTCAGGGGAAATATATTTTTGCAGTCTATAAATAGCCAGCTCTTAAGAAGGCCTTTACACAGCCTATTATATTTGTGTAGCACTCAGTGCAGGCACCAGGCCTCTGAGATATTGATTTCTGTGCTGGAGCTGCTCACAGTGGAGTGCAGGGTTTGGGAGGCTGCACCAGCTAATTAGCACAGGGGCTCCTGTGTGTGCTGGGGAGCTCAGGACAGTTCTGGTGCCTGTGTTTGCCTCATGCTCATCTTTCATGAAAGGAATGCAAATGCCTTTATACACTTCCCATTTATCCTTCAGTGCAAAGTCTGAGGGCAGCTTTGGCACTAAGGAGCTTCAGAGGGGGCTGGAGGCTTGTGCTTTGCCACACAGGATGGCCAACACCTGTGATAGAACAAACAGAGCAAAAAACAAATGGGGAATGGATCAGGCCTGCTGAGGAGCTGCTTCCAGTCCACCAAGGTGCAGAGAGCCCTTTAATCCTGGCTCAGGGGTGTTTAATCCTGACTCAGTGTTTAATCCTGACTCCCTGGTGCTTTGATCAGGCTGTGATTGACACAAGCACTGCCTGCCTGACCTGAGCAGTTCACAGCTGTGCTAACAGAGAGTCTGGAAGTGGAATTTGTTGTGTGCTCGCTGTTTGTGACCTTGGCCAAAATAGATTTTCCCCAGATGTGTTGAAGAACACCATCTATTGTTGGAGAATGTTGGAGAATTGCTCCTCACAAGCCCTTTGACCCAGGACCACCAGGTCTTCTTCAAATATCTGATATTGAGGGCTGAGGATATATGGGGTGTTTGCAGTGGTGAAATCTAACTGCCTCTTCTCTGGCTTGTGGATGAATTACCTTCTCTTTGCTGTCTTATAAAACCTTTTTCCACGTGAGGTGCACCTAAGTGCTTTCTTCCACCTGGCAGTGCATTTTCTCCTCAGCCTTTTTCAAATCTCAGTCTTTGTAAAGGATTTTCCGTTGTTTTTTTCACACTTCCACTTCTGTCACATACTCCTCTCTTTGCCAGTGTCCCTCTCTCCTGGCTGGCAGCTGGTTATAAATGAGCCCGTTCCGCAGAAACAAAAACTAGACAGTCATTTACTGTGTAGAACATCTGGTTTGTGCCTCTCAGAGAACAGAACAAAGCCTGCACTTATTTCCTGAGGTGTTGTCCAAAAAGCCTCTCTGCTCAGGATGACTCTTAAATCACATTGGAGTCTGAGTGTGAAGCTGAGCACGTCCTTTCAGGGCTGTCCTGAGCAGAAATGGACTCCAGTGTGTGCTGGATGCTGTTCTGCTGCCCATAAACCTCTCTGGGGCTCTCAGAGGTGCCTGGCACTGCTGGTATTAGTGCTGCAGCTCATTTAATTCAGGCTGCTTTTTGTAGAAGGTTCCGAATATTGATTAATAATACATCTTAGTTGCAAGTATTTATTGGTCTTCTCCAGCTGTCCTTAGCTTGTGGTCAATGCCCATTATTCTCTATCAATCTAGCCAGCAGCCAGAGCAAATGATAGTGAATATATCTCCCTATGCAAGCTGCCATCAAATTTTTCACGAAAATCCATTCCTTCTTCCACCAATTCTAATAATGGAATTTAAAGTTAGATTGGTTTGAAGCAACTTTTTTATTTCCCCCCCCCCGCCCCCAACTGGCAAGCAATTAGTTTTATGGAAGTTGAAAAATGAAAAGGGGATTGATTCAGAGCAGTATTTCCTATTGCAGGCTTTTTGAGGGGGGCAGAATGAATCCCTGTGAAATCCCAGATCGTTCCTTGCCCCACTTGTGTGTGTGCCACCTTTTGGGCTGGCAGTCAGCACTGCTTCTGCAGAGGCTGCTCCCCTCCAGCCTGGACCTGCTTGTGCCAGGCAGGGGCCTCTGTAGCAACTCATTTGGAGTAATTAATCAACCTGGGACAGAGAGGAAGGCTGTGTAATGGAGTCATTAGAGTGCCAGCACTGTGAATTCATCAGGGTTACAGATAAAAGTGGTTAAGTGTCTCTAGGTGGGGAAAGACTAAAAAAATTGTGTATGGATGCACAGTTTTTCTCCTAATGTATTTATGGAAAGAAATGGTCAACTGACAGCAGAGTGAGCTGGAAGAGGAAGGAAGGAATGCTGTTGTGGTGGTGGAAAACCACCTCCCAAACCACTGGCACCATTTGGGGCAGAGGGCTGGGAGGAGCTGCTGATGCCCTGGAGATCCTGCTGAGCAGTGCAGTGCTTGCAGATCCCTTCCCTCAGCCAGAAATGTGTAAATGGGCTCAAAAGGGATAAACCCATGTTTGTCAGAACAGGGCTTGGTGCTCCTGATGCAGCTTTTGGCTTAGAAAGCTGCAAAAACATTGCAGGGAGCTGGAAGGGTGCGTGCAAGGGAAGGTCCCATCCCTGTGCCTGTCACTGTCATGACCCCTGTGCCGTTCTCGTGCTGTTGTGCTGCTCCAACACTCACCCTGTGTTTGTGTGTGCCCCCAGGACACAGAAATCCTCAACACAGCCATCCTGACGGGCAGAATGGTGGCAGTGCCAGTCAAGGTGGTGGCCGTGCAGGAGGACGGCTCCGTGGTCGACGTCTCCGACTCCACCGAGTGCAGATCCGCCGACGAAGACGTGGTCAAGGTGAGGCACCCACACGGGTTTACTGGGTCCAGTTCTGGTCCCTCAGCTTGGGAAGGATGTTGAGATGCTTGAGCACCTCCAGAGGGGGCAACGAGGCTGGTGAAGGGCTGGGAACACAAACCCTGCGAGGAATGTTTGAAGGAGCTGGGGCTGTTTAGCCTGGAGAAAAGGAGGCTCAGAGGTGCCCTTATTGCCCTCTTAGAGGTGCCCTTATTGTCCTCTTAGAGGTGACCTTATGGCTCTCTTAGAGGTGCCCTTATTGTCCTCTTAGAGGTGACCTTCTGGCTCTCTTGGAGGTGACCTTATGGCTCTCTTAGAGGTGCCCTTATTGTCCTCTTAGAGGTGCCCTTATGGCCCTCTTAGAGGTGACCTTATGGCTCTCTTAGAGGTGACCTTATTGTCCTCTTAGAGGTGACCTTATTGTCCTCTTAAAAGTGACCTTATTGTCCTCTTAGAGGTGCCCTTATTGCCCTCTTAGAGGTGACCTTATGGCCCTCTTAGAGGTGCCCTTATTGCCCTCTTAGAGGTGACCTTATTGCCCTCTTAGAGGTGCCCTTATTGCCCTCTTAGAGGTGCCCTTATTGCCCTCTTGGAGGTGCCCTTATTGCCCTCTTAGAGGTGCCCTTATTGCCCTCTTGGAGGTGCTCTTGTTGCTCTCTACACCTTCCTGAAGGGAGGTTGCAGACAGGTGGGGTCGGTCTCTGACAGAACCAGAGGACACAGCCTCAAGCTACGTCAGGGAAGGGATAGGTTGGATATTAGGAAGAAATTTTTCACTGAAAAGCTAATAAAGCACTGGAATGCTCTTCCCAGGGAGGTGGTGGAATCACCATCCCTGGATGTGTATAAAAAAGGACTGGACGTGGCACTGGGTGCTGCAGCCTGGTTGAGGTGTTAGGGCAGAGGTTGGACTCGATGATCTCAGAGGTCCCTTCCAAACTCCTCATTCTGTGATGCTGAGTTTGTATCTTTCATTCCTCCTCCAGCCCCCAGCTGGGATTTTCCATCAGCCAGTCCTTCCCGGTGCTGGGGGTGAGGAGGGAGCTCCCAGAGGGGCTGCTCAGATCTGCCCAGGTGTTCCTCTGCTGCCCAGGGCTGATGCAGCCCATGGAGGGGGATCAGCTCCTCCCAGAGGGGTCTCTGCTCCTCTGGGCTGTGTCCTGCCTGTGGTTTCACAGCAATAACTCAGAATATTGGCACAGGGGACAGGAAGTTTCCCTCGTGCTCTGGCTGCATCACCAGCCAGGAGTTTCTTATAATGAACAATCCTGAACTGTACCAAAACCTGTAGAGAGTGACAGGGATAGGAAATAACAATCATAGTGCAAAAAGTCTTCTAATGAGAGCTGTGAGCTTTTAAACAATGTTGTGCTGTGTTTTAGTGTTGGTTTTTTTTTATAATATTGTGTTCAAGTGGTTGTGTCTCCCTGACATTGCAATGAAAATTGTGTTGATGTGACTTTACCAAGACCCTGCCTGTCTGACTTCTGACACCACTGCATGGCCTTCAGCTTTTAGCTCATTAGTATTATTATTATTTTAGACATAAAAGAGGTGCTTTTGACTATCTTGAATATATTAACTTGCTTTATGATGTGATTTGGGGGTGTTCTTGTTTCAAATGAACTTAAAAATTGACTACAGAGAATTCTGTATGAGGTGGGTTTTTTGGTATTACTCCTGGGTTCCATATTTTCCCTTAGGTATCAGATAGGGAAAGAAAAAAATCCCATTTTCTTTTTCTGGAAACCAGAATTCTTTGAAGGTTCTTACCAGAGGAACATGGATGAATATCTTTGTTTATATCTAGATTGATTGTCAAAGGAAAAGACTGTCTTGATAAATGTTGCTATTCTTTGCATTTTTTTTCTGTGTGGCATACAGCTATTATCTGATTAGTGACTATTATTTATCAGTTGATAAACATGGTCAATGAATTGTATATTATAAACTCAAGCATCAAATTCTATATAATCAACAAATTGCTGGGACTGTCTTCTTTTTGCACTTCAGAAAACCAGGTCCAAAAGATGCTGTGTGGGGACTTTTATTTTTATTAATTGAGTTTCTAGGACTTGCTGTTCTTTGAGAATACTGGACTGAACCAGACAGGATTTACAATGTTTTGTGGGTTTTTTTGGTAGTGACTTGATATAAATCAGGTCTTCATTTGTCTGCTTTAGGAAATTATTTGGGTCTGAAATCACTGACAATAAGCAATGCTCCTGGCCTGGTACTTGTCTCTCAAATATTTGGACAAACCCAAGAGGTCTCAATGTGGTCTTTGTTGAGTTGGTATTGCCTCATCCTGGTGGTATAAATGGGGAGTAATGTTATTTTTGTGAAAATTGCAGCATACTTGCATGATTTCAGTCACCAATTACTGAGAGTGAATGCTGTTCAGGCATAATTTTTTAACTGCAAATATATGTACTGGTTGCAAGATTGAATCCATAACAATTAATTAGCTGAGTTAAAATTTAGTACAATGTTTATGTGCCTATTTTTTTTCAGAAAAATGCATATTCCATTTACAAGCCCCTTTGATAAAGTCAATATTGACTTTGCTTCTGAATTTCTGTTGCCTTTTCCATATAGGTTGTAATGCTAAGCCCTCTAATGAGAGTTGTCAGGCATTTTGGATCTAATTGCCTTATCTTAAGCTTCTTTTCACTCTTAATTCTGCCTTTATTGTTTCTTTGATGCTGGAGACATATTCCTATTCTTTTGGGCAGAATAGAGTGTTGCATTCTTAACCTTTTATTTCTGTTTAATAGCTAATGATTTAATAGCCAATTAATGAGACAATTCTTTGATCACTGCTCTAACATCATTATTTTCAGTTAAGACAGTGAATTGAAGCTAGATTAAATAAAAACAGGCTTCCACCCAGGCTCTTATGTGTTTGTGCAAAATGTGTTTCTCTGGGCAGGGACCTGATGCTGCTCAGAGATGGGCAAAGGGGTGAACAAGGGATTTATTTGTGTGCCAGAGCTGGGAATCTTCCCTGTTCTCAGCCATTGAACAGTTTAACAGCTACCCAAGGAGAGAATATTTCAGCTCCTTTTTTCCAAAGCCTACCTAATTAGTGGTAAATATAATAAAACACACCCAGGGTTTTTTGACCTTGCATTTTCAGCATATGATCCTCAAAGGGATCTGACAGCTGAACTTGCTTTAGTTCATCCCAATCCCTGCTTCCTAGGTTTGGACATAAATTCTAATACTGACCAAGCCTTCCACTGGAACTGGCTGCCCTCTAAAATATTTGGATGGAAACATTCCTGTAAGTCAATGAAAGTCTTATGTTTATTCCATGATTTAAAAGGAACATTTAATGCTGTTGGCATTTGAGGGAAAAGATTGGCTTTATGATTAAGGCACTGAAATGCTCCTCAGCATTAATTTCCATATCTCTTGCTGATTTCCTGTGTGACTGTGGGTAAATCACTCATTCCCCTTGGAATCTTGCTTCCTTATCTGCTAACAAGGAGAGAAATTCATCCTTCACCCCTCCTCCACCTGCATTATATGGCTTATAAAGCTCCTATTGACTCTGATGACCAAAATCCTCATCTTCACCTCATTCAGTGTCTCCTGCCAGGGACCCCTTTCTTCCAGGACCTCTGTCCCTGCTTTTCCTGCAAACCCTAAATAAATAATCAGGCCGTGAAGCTGAAAAGAAAGAAATGGTGGGAGCGTGGCAGAGGTTGATTACAGAGGGTTTATTGCAGGAGGAAATGGACCCTGAGGGGCTTTGGCATGGCCAGATGCAGTGAGGAGCTGCAGGCAAGGTTCATGCCCTGCTCTGTGAAGGTGCCTCTAAAAGCCTGAGCTGCAGTAATTCCACATGAAGGGAAATTCTGAAGACTCTGGGGTCTCATGGCAGTTGTAAACATAACCATCACCATCCAATGAAGAAATTCTAATGAGGACAGCTCCTTAGTCCAAATGTTTATCTCAGTAGTGTTCAGCTGAGAGAGAGACAGCTGCCCAATTAATTCATCCTTCCATTAGTCATAACTCCATGTCCTTTGCAAGTTACTCAGAAAGTGACTGATTGTTCCAATTAATCTCTGCAGTCACTCAATGCCTTACACCGTGGACTAATTTAGCCTGATTTTTAAAATTTTTTTTTAATTTTTTGGTAGGAGAAAAGGCTCTCAGTAGAACAGCAGGGAGTGAGGGCCTCCCCCTGCCCATTTGTGCCCACATGTGAATCAGTAGGAACAGACAGGCTCCCCGTGCCCAGCACAGGCACACTGAGAACAATGGTGCTCAATAACACCCTGTGAACTCCATCTGTGCCAGAATGTGCCTTCCTTGTTATCTTGCTAGAGGAAAGCTCTTCAATGAATTATTTTTCACCTTTTCATAATTTCCTGTCTAATTATAATGAAAGTAAAATTCAAACCGTTCCTGCCCTCTACTTTTGGAACACAAGCCTTATCTTGAACTCTCCATAATTAATGGTAAAACAATAGAAGACCTAATTTTCCTGGCAGCAGCCAGCCAGGCTTTATCTAATGTGCAGAATAAACCAGTGTAACAAAGGCAGGAGAGGTAATAGCTGAAACAGATTAAATCTGAGGAGAGTTCTTCCCTCTTCCAGTCAAAGCAGTTGAGTGACTGAGCACCTTATCCAACAGCCCTGGGCACAGGGATCTCCAACCCCAGCACAAAGACTGCAGCAAGGACCCATGGGCAAAACCAAACAGGGAAATGGAGGGATATTGAGCTTCTCCAATTCAGATGACACTGAATTTTTGAGAACAATCCCTTGCTGCAGACTCACAGCACATTCTTGGGACAATTTACAGAAAGAAGAGCCTGCCTGGAAGCTGCATTGTTAAATACAGCTATTTATGCAGCAGCTCTGAAAACAAAGCCAGAGCTTGTAATTTGCGAGTTCTGCAGCTGCTTTGCCATTAAAGTATGTGATCAAGAATGTGATGGACTTGTACATAAAGCAGAGCTAATCTTGTTCCTCCATCTATCACATTTTTGAGTACCTATGACTGTATTACCCAGCAGCTTTATTTTGTGGTCACTCGTGCAGAAATTACCTTCCTTCAGGAGGCCAAACTCTTCCTGGAAGCAGTGAAAATCCTCTCTGCTTGTTTATATGATGGATTAACTTCGGTGCCACTTGGCTTCTTGCACTATGAATTTTGAACCAGATCTTGTTTTCTAAGTGATCTTTTTCTTCAGTGGAACGGTTCAGGGCTGGCAGAAGGGAATGGACCCTGCAGGTGTGACTGCCCCAGAGCAGGGGCCAGGGTGCTGAAAAAGCTTTTAAAGTGTGAGTGTTTAGTGTGGTGAGTCCTTCTCCGTGTCCCTCCTGTCCTTTAAATCTCACCTGGCTGGTGCCCCATGCCCTCAGCTGTGAGCAGCCCCGGGTCAGTGCCAGCTCCAGCCCAGCTGTCCCCAGGAGCTGGCAGGGATGGGCTCTGCAGTGCATGGCACAGCCCCTGGAACAATGACAGGGAACATTCCTCAGCCGAGCAGGAGCATGGCTGGGAGCTGAGCAGGGTTTTTGGGGCTGAGGAGCTCTGGTTCAGCTGCTCTCTCTGTCCCAGCAGTGCCGTGGCGATGACAGGGACGCTCCTGTCCCAGGAGGATTTATTGGCCAGAAAGAGTTGTCTTGTTAAACATCTTGCCTTTTGTATCTGCAGGCAGATATGCCTCAGTTAGGGCAATAATGAATTATCATCGAGCTGTTTGCAATTCATCAAACTTATAAATTAGAGCTTCTTGCAATTTCTGGTTATTTTGGACAAAAAGTCCATTCTCTTTGTCCCCATACAAAGTTCATCTTTATGAGTCATTAGGGGTGGGCAGGAGAGCACATCAGATCTCTCTGCAATATGTCTGCTGTTGAATTAAGGATTTTGCTCTTTGTTGAAATATCAGAGGTTCTGACATCCAGGTCACCAGATTCTGCTAATTAGTTTTCTAGCTTGACAAAGTATGATCAGAATAGAGGCCCACAGCCACTTACTTCATATTAAAGATTTAGCTTGAAACTCTCTTGCTACAACAGGTGGGAATCTGTATTGTTTTAGGATTGTGCCAAGCTAAAACTTTGTATTTGGAGTTGTATTTGCACACAAACCAGCTCCATGTAGAGCAATAAGGATGCCAGCGAGGCAGTCGCACAAAATCACATATTGAGGCATTAATATTCTGTATACAGCACACGTTGTACACAGTTTATAGCAAAATATATGTGTGTGCCTTCCTGAAGCTATATTTGAACACACACAGCCTTCAAAGCCAGCTTGAGAAAACAGTGTTTTGTCTGGGAGAAGGATTCGCTCAGAGCAGACCACACCGACATGTGCAATTACACAGATTTCGGCAGAGATGCTTATGGTGTCTTCCAAGGCACCAGCTGCTACTTCAGAGGAAGAAAACAATTCTATGGCTTAGCATTTGGCTGCTCTGAGAGCAGAAATGCAAAGGGCACGGATCCCAGTCCTGGGAAACAATCATCACCCAAACCATGGCATTGCTCAGGATAAACTCGGAATATTTTATAGTAAGAAATGCACGAGTAAATGAACAAAGTCCACGCTCAACAAAGGCAGCCAGAAGTAGCTGTTGCTGGGAGAAAATGACAAACTTTTACAGGCTTCTCCTCCAGATTCTGTAGGACACAAGCTGTACTTTGTAGACTTTATCCTAGCTGGCCATTTAAATATTCTAATTGCAGCTCTGTGAACCTCATGATTCCGAGGCTTTCACACCTCTTGAACTATCATTCTGCTTGAGCAAATTAATTCAGATTCCCATTGTCATCAAAACCCTGGGGCCAAGCTGTGCTCTCAGCTGAGGTCCTGCCAGTGTGTGTGACAGGCAGGGGAGTGACAGGGGCGTGCAGAGGGCACAGTTTGCTGGTGTCAGAGTTAAAGCAGCCATTAGCTGTCAGCCCTGGATGGAGCAAAGCCTTTCTGGGCTGCCCTGCCTGAGCATCCCCTCCTGGGCCAGAGCAGGGCCTGGGGCAGCACCACCTGTGTGACAATGCACCCACCCCCAGGTGCCTCCATTTCCAGAGAGCCTGGGGCTGAGGTGTCACAGCAGAATCAGACAGGACTCAGCTTCTTCATGCAGAAAAGCCAATTCCTTATTCACAAAGCTCATATTTATAGGAAATACCAGAAAGCACCACGTTAAATCTAATTGGCTAACAATACACTGAAACTCAGTTTACTCGCCGTGGGTATATCCATCAAATCCCTCTATTTTTGGTTAGTTTACATAGTTTCTTCACGGATTCTCATGGGACAGATCTTTTGTTATTACAGGTGCACCCTATTTTTCTCCACAAGAACAGATTGTTATGCAAACTGGATGTCATTCCTCTGATTTTTTCACATGGGGACTTACAAGCTGCCTGCTAGCTTAGCTAGAGCAGCAGGCCCTGAACTCTATTTTATAAAGCCTTTCTTTTATTCTATCTCTACCTGTCTGCAGCACTGAGGCAGCTCAGCAGTGATTTGCACTGGCAGAGCCAAAGCTCTGAGTTTCCCCAGCTCTGTGGGTCACAGTGGGGTTCTGAAGGCAGCTTGGGTGTTTATTTCTGTGGTTTAGCTCACCCACACCTGTGCTTTAGTAGCATGTTCTGAGATGCTCTCCCTTGAGATTGGAATTGGAGATGGAGATGAGGAGGCTGCCATGGCACCATCAGTTTGAAGTACAGTTAATTTATTTGACAGAAGAAGCAGCTACTGTTGACAGTAACCAGCTCCCTTCCTCCTCTGTGGGCAAAGGCAGCTTTCTCTTGCTAGGTTTTTAGTTATTTATGGTTTTGCATTCTCATTATATGGAACTGGAATTCAGAGTGAAAGCTGGTTTGGTGCTCTTCACAGGATCAGGAACAGGAGGAGAATTAACACCTAGGTTGGATTGGGATTCTGAGGGGAATGGGGAAAACCCAGCCTTAAAGAATCGTGCTTAATGCTGAGTTATTGAGTCAGACAACTCATTAAATGAGGATGAAAGAATAAAGTGAAGTTATAAATGGATTTCTTTTTCCATTTGCCTGAAGTATGGCAGAGTTGCACTGGGGTGTGGTTTTTCTCCTATTCCAATTAATTGCACGCTCTGGGAAGAGAGTGCCTCAGCTTCAGTTTGAGCAGTGGCTTCAATGGTTAAATGAATGTCAGGATCTTGCATTTTGTTTTGTTTTGTCAATTATTAAGGTCTGATTTATACTCATGGCACTGTACCAAGACATTTACTCCCACATCTAAGACTTGAATTGCTAGAGTTGTTTTTGTGAGTCGAGCCAGGCTATTGGAGAATGGTCCAGGTAAATATTTTAAAATATCAAAAGTGTTAAGTGGCAATTAAACTTTAAAGTTTGCGTCTGTTCAAGAAGAAGTTGAGGGACAGATTTGGAACTCTGTGATGCTTGGCTGGGGAATTAAGCAGCTTTCCATCAAATTCACTGTGAAAACGAATCCGTTTTTGTTAATATTAAGTTGTTGAGTTTTACTCCTTTGATGAATTTCTCCTGAGGAAAAGCACTGGAAGTGCTCCATGGTTCAGGAACAAATGGGCATTGTGTTCAGGGAGAGCAGTCAGCTCCCAGCCCTGGCTCTGGCAGGGCCATCCCTGCAGCCTCAGTCACCCTGGTGTTCCAGACAGTGATCAGCACTTTGGTTTTACGTCTGCTGCAGCTCCGTTCACAATGGAATGGCAAAAACTTGGTTTCATTTAAAAACACGGAAGTTTAGAGTCAAACCCAAACCCATGGTACAAAACCAGAGTCTGGCAGCAAAAGGGGAGGCAAAAAGAGCATCCAAGGCCATAGGGATGGATATGGAAACTGCTGGGCTGAGGGTGAAACCTCCCCCCAGTGTCAGCCTGGCCCAAAATCCCTTGTGAGCCACAGGGGACAATGAGCAGAGAGCCCTGAACTGGTGGAGGTGTCAGCAAGAGGCTGGGAGAGAACATTTCCCTTCCTGGCACGGGCCTGGGCGTTCATTTGATGGATTATTCAGATTGCCTGCAGTGTGCTCAGCCCTGAGTGCCAGTGCTGTGCACACAGTGCCTGCTCTGCAGCTCTGTCCTGCAGCTCTCCCTGCAGCTCTGTCCTTCATCTCTGTCCTGCAGCTCTGTCCTGCAGGTCTGTCCTTCATCTCTGTCCTGCAGGTCTGTCCTTCATCTCTGTCCTGCAGCTCTGTCCTTCATCTCTGTCCTGCAGCTCTGTCCTGCAGGTCTGTCCTGCAGCTCTGTCCTTCATCTCTGCCCTGCATCTCTGTCCTGCAGCTCTGTCCTGCAGCTCTGTCCTGCAGCTCTGCCCTGCAGCTCTGCCCTGCAGCTCTGTCCTTCATCTCTGCCCTGCAGCTCTGCCCTGCAGCTCTGCCCTGCAGCTCTGTCCTTCATCTCTGTCCTTCATCTCTGCCCTGCAGCTCTGTCCTGCAGCTCTGCCCTGCAGCTCTGTCCTTCATCTCTGTCCTTCATCTCTGCCCTGCAGCTCTGTCCTGCAGCTCTGTCCTGCAGCTGTCCTGCATCTCTGTCCTGCAGCTCTGCCTGCATCTCTGTCCTGCAGCTCTGCCCTGCAGGTCTGTCCTTCATCTCTGTCCTTCATCTCTGTCCTTCATCTCTGCCCTGCAGCTCTGTCCTTCATCTCTGTCCTGCATCTCTGTCCTGCAGCTCTGCCCTGCAGCTCTGTCCTTCATCTCTGTCCTGCATCTCTGTCCTGCAGCTCTGCCCTGCAGCTCTGTCCTGCAGCTCTGTCCTGCAGCTCTGTCCTTCATCTCTGTCCTTCATCTCTGCCCTGCAGCTCTGCCCTGCAGCTCTGTCCTGCAGCTCTGCCCTGCAGCTGCCCAGGAGCCCCACAGGGCTGGCTACAGCACAGACACCAGGGAGCTGCAACAGCCCAACAGCTGCAACACAGAGACCAGGGAGCTCATCCTGTGGTGAGCTCCTTGTGCAAACCCCCAGCACAGCTCAGCAGGGACCAGGGATGGATGAGATTGCAGGGCTGCCAGCAAGGGCACTCCTTTGTGTGAGAGGCATTGTCACAAAAGAGGAGCTCCTAGCAGGAAGTGCTAGCTCCTATTTATATTGTTTATTTATTTGCTCCTTTCCAATTGCTGCTTCTGAGATTGCTGTTAGGATTTAATTTGCAATCCCCCTCCGGTGGCTCTCAGGTTTCCTTCTGGAAGCATAAGAGGAAATCCTTAAGACACACAGTTCTTCCTTAGATCTCTTACAATCAGTATTAGGCACTGCAGAGCCAAATTAATGTATGCCCTTCCTTATTGTTTCCCTTCTTAATTCATTTCTTTCCATAAAGGCTCAGCAAGCAGCAATTTTCCAAGTGAGTTTTTAATCGCCTGAGCTCAGCATGATTACTGTCTCACAATCTAGTTGCCATTTGATGCAATCAGTATTTCAGAATACAATCATCTTTTTTTTTTTCCTCCCCAAAACTGAATATTACATGGCCAGCTGATAACACTTGGCTTCAAAGAAACATGAAATACTTGCAGTGCTGTGTGAGAGAACAGAACTTGTGATTGCAGGGTCTTCCCCAGCCAAGTGCATGGAGGTGATGTGAAACACTTTTGTAAGATGGGGCACAAAGAAATTCATTATTCCAATGCAAAGAGCACAGGCTGGGGAGGTGGAGAGGGAAGGAAGGGGAAGATGGGAACGTGGCATGCTGAAGCATTTCTTACTGCTGGGATGTTTGCTTTGAAAGGGCCTTTCAAGAGTACATGTTGCCAGGGGAGATTTTCTCTCCACATCTTTTATTGCCACCCCACAAATAAAAGATTTCAAACCAGCCATACTGGAAATCTGCAGATTTAAATAGTTCCTGCCACACAGAAGCTGGAGACTTCCAGATTTCCCCAACCTGCAGTGAGTTTAGCATGAGAGATTATGAGAGTGAAATGAGAAAGTCCTTCCTTGGAGTAAATGCTTCATTGCTGAGTTTTTAGGCACATTTTGTGTACTATAAATGCCAAGAAAATATTTTCACAATTGCTAAGTGAAGATCAGGATCTGAGGACAAAAAGCAGAGGCAAAGTGGCACTGAAGGAGAGACAGGATAAAGGGGAACAGCGGCTGCAGATCCTGTACCCTTAGGGCAGGGCTGTGTTTCCTCCCTCCAGCCCATCCTGCAGCTCCCCAGGGTCCCCCTGCTCCTGCAGAGCACCAGGGATGGCTTTGGTGTCCTCATGCAAGGGGACACAGGGAGAAACCCCCAGGGCTGCAGCTGGACCCTGAGTGCATTTCCATGGGGAGGATCCATCAGCCGTGCTGCCATGGAGAGCTCAGACCCTGAGAGGCTTTTCCTTGGTGCTGGCCCTGCACAGAGTGACAGCCCACAGGGTGTGGATGCTGCCCAGCCCTGCTGTGGATGCCTCAGCACTGGAATTGTTGTGTGGATGCTGCCCAGCCCTGCTGTGGACACCTCAGCACTGGAATTGTTGTGTGGATGCTGTGGATTCCAACAGCATTGGAATTGTTGTGTGGATGCTGTGGACACCTCAGCCCTGGAATTGTTGTGTGGATTCTGTGGATGCCTCAGCATTGGAATTGTTGTGTGGATGCCTCAGCCCTGGAATTGTTGTGTGGATGCTGTGGATGCCTCAGCCCTGGAATTGTTGTGTGGATGCTGTGGATGCCTCAGCACTGGAATTGTTGTGTGGATGCTGTGGATTCCACAGCACTGGAATTGTTGTGTGGATGCTGTGGATTCCACAGCACTGGAATTGTTGTGTGGATGCTGTGGATTCCACAGCCCTGGAATTGTTGTGTGGATGCTGTGGATTCCAACAGCATTGGAATTGTTGTGTGGATGCTGTGGATGCCTCAGCCCTGGAACTGTTGTGTGGATGCTGTGGATTCCACAGCCCTGGAATTGTTGTGTGGATGCTGTGGACTCCACAGCCCTGGAATTGTTGTGTGGATGCTGTGGACACCTCAGCACTGGAATTGTTGGAGTCCCAGCTCGTTTGCTGTTTGCAGGGCTGTTGGTGGGTCTGAAATCTCCCAGACAAGCCATTTGCTGAGACCTTCTGTTCCTCACAAACGTGACAGTGGGGCTTGTTTCATTGCCTTATGCTATTATTGATATTTTCATCTTGTGTAACCAGTTCTGCTGAGGAAAAATCTATTATTGCCAACTTTGATCCCCGGAATTCTTGTTATAAGATGCCTCCAAGCTTTGGCCCATTTGAGGAAAGCACAGATGGTTTTGTACAGGAGTGTGGCTCCTCAGAGAAGGCTGCTGACCTTGTGAGAGTCAGGGATCCTGTTCAGTGACACTGAAGAGATCCTGAAGGGGGCTGCTGCTGCCTGTCTTTCAAGTAATTTTTTCTGTCTGTCACTGGGAGTTCAGGAAGAGCTGCAGGCTCAGGGAAAAGCCTGTGGTACCTGAAAATGAAGGTGATTCTAAATAAAGAAGGCTGGGGTGAGACTGACAGGCAAGAAGTGAAATAAGGAAAAGAAACAGAAGGTATCCTGAAAAGCAGGAATTTTACTGGAGCACCTCATCCCTTCCCAGAATGCTGGTGCAGCCTTTCCTGAGCCCTGGGCTGTAGCTGCAGGCACTGTGCCTGTGCTGCTCTCCAAGGAGCAGGAGGTGCCCATGGGTACAATCTGTCACAACTGGGGGGGCTTTTCACCTCTCAAGAAATGGATGCTTTGCACCAAATCCTTTCCAAGGCTCTTGGGTGCTCCTTTCAGGTGCTGCCAGGTGTGTGTCACCACAGGACACAAAATAAAACAACACAGACACACAGCTCTCTAAGGTAAAAAAGAGGGTAGTTTAATTTGTGACTCCAACATTTCTAGATTTCCAAAAGTGACAGTGGGTTGGAGAATGACAGTGCCACCTCTCCAGTGACACTGCACAAACCAACAGTCCCTCAGATTTTTCTTCTTCCATAAAAGAATGCCAAACAATGAGTTATTTACAGAAAGTGTGTGAGAAAGTTCGTTACAAGAATGTAAAGATCAAAAAGCTTAGAAAAACTTTAAAAACCAGAGCAACAGGTGTGTGAGGTGCACCCTCCAGGTGCCAGTGTGTTTTCCAGCCAGCAGCACGGGGGCACAGGAGTGAATTTGGGTTATTCTGCTCTGAATAAAATATTTTCTGCACGATCCCCTTGAAGTGCAGTGTGCAGCCAGAGCTGAAGGGCAGCATGGAGGGGCATTGGAATCTGCATGGGAATGAGATGCTGAATCAAGAAGTGCAGGTGCCCTGAGCACAGCTCTCTGAGGACTGGGGACCTTCTGCAGTGCTGGGCAGCAGTGAAGGCAGCAAAGTGCTGAAAGCCAAACTTCTCAGTGCCACAGAGAAGGGTCCTGTCTCCAGTGAAATCAACAGGGCTGCATCTCTGACCTGCATGAAACATGAGACTTGAACAGGGTTAAAGGAGCTGATGGCTTGGGTCACCACAAACTGACCTCAGAGCCCCTGCTGCAGGGGTGTCCTGCCATAAGGATGAGATTTCTGACAGCAGAGAATTTCCTTCAAACTCAGGAGCCCTCCTTGAAAGGCTGGCAAGAATATGAAAATATCTCAGGATAAGCCAAATGGACAGAAAAAAATGTATGGGTTTTGGCAGCAAGCATGGTTAAAATCCCAGACAGAACTTCACCAAACCCTCCTTTGCCACAGGAGTGGGAGATCAAGGCAAGGAACTATTTGAAGATTTTGGGATGAAATAGGAAGTGAAGCTGCAGAGGAGGAGATGACAGCTGTCCTACCACAGCCTCCAAAGGGCACCTGCAGCACAAACACTGGGAAAAAATCCAGGTGATGTCAGCTCAGAAGCCACTATTAAGAAAAACTTAAAGAAGACAGGGAGCAGGAGGCTCTTCTAGAAAATAAAGGCAAAATCTATTGAGCCTTCAGTGCTGATTGCACAGAGAATAAAAGCACAGTGCAGCACCTGCAGCAGGGATGCCTGGGATGCAAATGCTGCACAGGACTTGAGTTCTGCTTGGGCAGAAATGGGGCAATCCCAGCACTGGTTTGCAGTTTGGTTCGTGGGGATGGGGAGGAAGTGTCTCCAGAGAGCAGCAGCACAAAGGAAAGTTGTGCATTAATTAAGAAATTAAATCTGTCCTTCACATTAGCTTGTTCTTTTGTAGCTCTAGCAAGTAGGAGATGAAAGTAAGAGAAGCACCTGGGGTTTCATGGAAAGGAATTTCTGTGTCTGTGCATGGGATGCTCACATCTGGGTTGCACCTCTGTGCCTGCTCTCTGACTATGTCCCTCTGAGCAAACCCCCTTGGGCCTGGCAATGTGACTAAAATTCAAATAAATCTCTGCTGCCTGAACCAGTCTGGGTACAACCACAGCAAAGAATGGACCAGAGCCTGCAGCACGTGGAAAACTGCAATTTCTTTTTACCCAAATGCAGCCTGAGCAATGTCCAGCTCATCCAGGTGCACTCCCTGGTGCTCTCAGCCTGCTTGGTTGCCTGATTACTTTGTTCTCATTCTGCTTGCCCTGCCTCTTCTTCCAGGCATTTTTAACACAGGCTTTTCCCATCTGTTTTTCTAGGGATTTTTAACAAAGCACCATTTTTAATGACATCATTTCCTTTCCAGACACAATCTGGAAGCCTTTTCTGTTTGTGTGGCACCTGTAAATCTTCTGGTTAGGAAAGAGAAGTCATAATTTATGGTAAAGGAGTCAGATTTATAGGTTTTCTGTGATTCTGGGGATGTATTTTTATGTCTCACATAGCTTTTACATAAACTTCCCTTGTGATGAAATGAAGAGAAGGCAGATACCTTTTCCCACTCTTCCCCTGTTTTTCTCTTCTTTTACCATGGCACGTTTTCCTCTATCTACACAGCCCTAAGGGAAGATGTTGAAAAACAAAAGAAAAGAGGAAAAATCCTAAAGTACAAGAGCAAACTTATGGCAGCACTCTGCAGTTTGTCACTTACCTTTCATGCATGAGCTGGAACAGTTGTTTGTGCCCAGATTCCAGGGGGGAACTGAAGAACTTTACAGATCTGTCTTGGCATTTAGACAGGGTTCATACCAGTCCATGGCAGAAAGACTGACAGATAGGAAGGCCAGCTCGTTTGTAAATGGATTTTAACAGGGTGTTGTTGGATGAGAGAGAAGCCCAGTCCACATGTGTCATGCAGGCTTTGGATCAAAAATGCTCCAGTGAGAGCACAGTGCAGGACTCAGGCAGCTCTGCGCTGGTTTTTCTGATAATTCAATCTCTGCCTGTAAGTGAAAGTCAATAGTGAAGTATTGATTTCAATAAGTCATGGTTTCTGAAGAGCTCCGTGAAAAAAGGCAGATTTTGTGTCACCCAGAATGTGGCATTTTAACATTTGTTCTCACTGTGAGTAGGTTTTTTTAAAAGTTCTTCTCAAAAGAGGAAAAGTCTGTGGTTTGTTTTGTTTTTTGCCATGAGGTCTGCAGAATCTTTTTGCTGTGATTTTGGGAGTTTTGGACCTGCCACCCTTGTGCCACATGTGTCCCTTGGAGCCACCTATGACACGTCCTCAGGGGTTTGACAGGCTGTGTTCCCTCCTTGGGAAAAAGAGGGATTGTGCCAGTTAATTCTTCTGTAAAATCCCCATGGATGGCTCACAGGGAATCCCCAGAGGAACACAAACCCCCTCAGTGGCTCATGGCAGGTGTGTGGGGCTGGATGGGTGGGCTTGGACAGCACTGTGCAGGGGAAGGTGTCACCCTTAGCAAGGCCATGTCCCCATCACTGTGCAGGGAAAGGTGTCACCCTTGGCAATGTCCCATCACTGTGCAGGGAAAGGTGTCACCCCTGGCAATGTCCCCAGCACTGTGCAGGGAAAGGTGTCACCCCTGGCAAGACCATGTCCCAGCACACTGCAGGGAAAGGTGTCACCCTTAGCAAGGCCATGTCCCCAGCACTGTGCAGGGAGAGGTGTCACCCCTGACAAGGCCATGTCCCAGCACACTGCAGGGAAAGGTGTCACCCCTGGCAAGGCCATGTCCCCATCACATTGTAGGGAAAGGTGTCACCCTTAGCAAGGCCATGTCCCAGCACTGTGCAGGTAAAGGTGTCACCCCTGACAAGGCCATGTCCCAGCACACTGCAGGGAAAGGTGTCACCCTTGGCAAGGCCATGTCCCCATCACTGTGCAGGGAAAGGTGTCACCCTTGGCAAGGCCATGTCCCATCACACTGCAGGGAAAGGTGTCACCCCTGGCAAGGCCATGTCCCAGCACTGTGCAGGGAAAGGTGTCACCCTTAGCAAGGCCATGTCCCATCACACTGCAGGGAAAGGTGTCACCCCTGGCAAGGCCATGTCCCAGCACACTGCAGGGAAAGGTGTCACCCTTAGCAAGGCCATGTCCCCATCACTGTGCAGGGAAAGGTGTCACCCCTGACAAGGCCATGTCCCCAGCACTGTGCAGGGAAAGGTGACACCCTTAGCAAGGCCATGTCCCCAGCACTGTGCAGGGAAAGGTGTCACTCTTAGCAAGGCCTTGTCCCATCACACTGCAGGGAAAGGTGTCACCCTTGGCAATGTCCCCATCACACTGCAGGCAAAGGTGTCACCCCTGGCAAGGCCATGTCCCCATCACACTGCAGGGAAAGGTGTCACCCCTGGCAAGGCCATGTCCCATCACACTGCAGGGAGAGGTGTCACCCTTAGCAAGGCCATTTCCCCATCTCACTACAGGGAAAGGTGTCACCCCTGGCAAGGCCATGTCCCATCACACTGCAGGGAGAGGTGTCACCCTTGGCAAGGCCATGTCCCCAGCACTCTGCAGGACACCTCAAGGGCAGCACAGCAGCTCCAGCCTGTCCCTGCAGGAGGAAAGGGAGGTGTGGGAGGTGTTGGAGATGTCAGAGCCCCCTCACTCCTGCTGGCCTTGGGGTGGGAGCCCAGCATCAGTGCCCAGCAGTGCCAGAACATTCAGTGCAGCTCATTCACTGTAGCAGCCAAACATCCCTATTACAGTTGCACCAGGCATTTGTAATTACCTCGGTATAATTACGTTTGTAATTATAAATATACGTAATTATAAATAATTGTTTGTAATTATTAAGATATTCTGCTCTGCAGAGGTTGGGATGTGCTGCTTTCACCCTCGTTGGAGTCTGGATTTCCTGGCACAATGGAAGTGGAAGAGCAGAGAGGGCAGAGCAGGGGTCACCCTGAGCTTTCTCCTGAACAGCCCCTGCAGGATTTGTTCTGTTCCAGTCTCTGCTCCTTCCTGCACAGAGGGACAATTCACTCCTCTCCTGCTCCAGGTGCACAACACAGAGGCAGCTGCTGGTGTGAGCAGCAGATTTTCCATATTTTTGTTACGTAGGGACTTTTCCTTTCCAGTCTCTGGTCCAGGGGAGCTCCCTGTGTTTCCCTGAGGAATATTCCCTGTGAGTGCTGTCCATGGAGCACAGATCAGGCCTGGCACAGTCCAGAGGGAAATTCCAGAGCACTTTCCTGGCCAGGGAGCCTCTCCTAATGCTGATCCTCTGTGCCCTCCTGGATTAGATGAGCAAGGCAGTCCACTATAGTCCAGTCTCAGAAAACCAGAGGAGAAAAGTAATTTTTAGGTAAAGACTCTTGACCTTCTCTACAAACAATTCTATTGAAGCACTTGGCTGAATAAATGCAGTTTAAGGGCTGCTTTTCTTGCCTCTGTTGTCTGTCCTAAAGTCCCTTTTTCACTAATTAATGAATTATTTGTGGCTCTGAGACTAAAAACTAACTGGGAAGACTTATGAATGTCGATGCAGCACTGCCTAAGCACAGGGCCAGAGTTATCTGTACAAAACAAAAGTGTGCTGTTGTGTATCCAAGAGCTTTCTGGGGATTTTTTCTGGTTTTCTGTTGATCCTTTGGGATAATGATGGTGTATCCTTGTGTTACTGGGAGAAGATTAAAGGCTAGATTAGTGTGGCAAATATTCATGACTTAAGACATTGCTCTTAATGCTGTTAAGCTCCCAAGCTTCAGAGCCTGTCTGTCTGCTCTTGGGGGCTTTGCAGTGTTGTTGTTGTTGTTGTTGCCACACTCCCATGGCAGCCCTGGGGAAGGGATGCTCTGTCCCATGGCAGGAGGAGCAGCACCTGGGGCTCCTTGAGGGACACCTTGAGAGGCTCCCTGGAGCAGAGGCTGGGCAGAGTTAAATTAATAAAGCAGGGATTTATCAAAGGGCCTTCAAAGGATGCACCGTGGGCAGTGCAGGAGCTCAGCCAGGGCTACACCCAAGCTGGATGGCATTTCATGAGTTTTCACACTTTTATCAGTTTTGGTCCATTTCCATATTGGTTTAATTGTCTGATTCCAGCTCCAGGTTGTGCAGTCCCACCCTCCCGGTTTGCTCCCCTCCATTCCCTGTTGATTGCACTTTTTGGGGCTGGAGCTGCAGCTGTCCTTGGTTCTGGGGCTGGAAAAGGACTGTTCTGTGGGACTGAAGAGAGGAATGGATTGTTCTGTGTGCCTGAGGAGAGGAATGGATTGTTCTGTGTGCCTGAGGAGAGGGAAAGGATTGTTCTGAGGGACTGAGCTGTGACAGAGCTGCTGACACTTTATATGGAGCTCAGAAATGCACACTGACACAGTACAGAATCTGGAAAAGATGAAAGCTCAAACTTCAGGCCTGATGAGGGTTCCTGCAGGGGCAGCTCAGGGATTGATGGGCACCTGCTCTGCTCCCCTGTGTTCCTCTGCAGCTGGGCAAGGCTGAGCTGTCCTGCACGAGGGCTCTGCTCACTCGGTGCCCTGAGCTTTGTGCACCCTGTGTTGTCTCACCTATGGAATATTTGCATTCCCCAGGAATGCTGAGGAGCCAGCAGGCACAGAAGGGTGCTTGGCTTCAGCAGTTAGAGCTCATCTGCTGGGTTTTCTCAAGCACAGTCTTTAGAAACTTCTGTTCCCCCCTGTTAAAATATCTTTGTAAACTTGAAGGATACGCAATACATGAAATTGAATGAATATGCATGTAATTGTTTCTTTTTCTTTAATTTCATGGAGCCTTAGATCTTAAATTTCAGTCACAGGGATTAGAGCCATGAATCATGAACATTTAGTTTACTTAGTGCACAGAAAATGACTTTTAAAGCCCATTATTCTGCAAGGAATGTTACATCTGATGCTGCCTGAGTATTTTCCCTTCTTACTTCTCTCGCCCATCTGCAAATTATTCTGTCAGTTTATAACCCCATTTGTGTGGGCAATTCAGTTGGGGGAAAACAGAGAGGGGGGGAAAACCCACCTTAGCTTACAGCTCAAACATATGTGTTATTTTCACCTAATTAACAGCTTTTACAGAGCAGGTTCCGTGTTTGCAATTAGATGGGTGCAAGAAGGAGCTGGTACCATCTGCTGGGGTTTCAGCACAGAAACAGCTCTTGAGCCCTTCTGGGATAGCAGCTGATGAATATGAAAAATGTGGATGTTTACATAAACTAACGAGTGCTGGTAATGCCTTATCTGCACAAGTGGAAGGATCAAACATTTAAGCAAATCCACCTCAGACGAGAGCGTGTGCTTGGGATTGGTGCTGGTGAGAGATCCTGTGTCCCAGTGCTGGGAATGGAGATGTCTGGTGGAGATGAGCAGCCTGGATGGAAGGATGCTGACAAGACCAGCAGGAGCCAGGCTGGCTTGCATGTGAGACTGCTCCAAAGAAACAGAAACTCACGGAGCAAGAGTGGGACTGACAGGAGTTTGATCACAAGTGGATAAGGAAGAAAGGACATCCTGCTCTAAGCTCTGCTCCGTGTGTTCTCATTACCAACAAAAGTAGTGATTGAATGGGAAGAAAAAAGTATTCCTGAAGCTTTCCCTAAACACAAACTGTTCTGAGACTGAAATCAGCTTGAACTTGCTTCATGTGCACCTGCTCTGCTGCATCCTGGCAGTGGAACTGCTGCTCCATCAAGGGATAATTGCAGTTGGTCCAAACAACTTGAAGTGTGACACAGCAGAGAGCTTGAGCCTCCAGAACCACACTGCCTGCAAGTCTTTGTTCCAAGCTTGTGTCACAGTTGGCTGTCACTGCATTACAATAGACAGTGAAGTCCTCACAGCCCTGAAAACTCCTGGTCTGGGGCCAGTAAAGCAGGAGAAAGTCTCTCACTTGCTTCAACAAGGGCTGGATCAGATTTTCAGAGGCAGGCTGTGTCCCTGCCATCCCGTTCTCTTTCACACATCTCAGCAGAGTCCCTCTGGTTCCCCATCCCCTGCAGCAGCGCTGTGCTCAGAGCAGCACCAACACAGCCACCTCTAGCATTTGGTTCTGGGTATTCAGGAGCACCAACACAGCCACCTCTAGCATTTGGCTCTGGGTATTGAGCAGCACCAACACAGCCACCTCTAGCATTTGGCTCTGGGTATTGAGCAGCACCAACACAGCCACCTCTAGCATTTGGCTCTGGGTATTGAGCAGCACCAACACAGCCACCCCTAGCATTTGGTGCTGGGTATTAATGAGCACCAACACAGCCACCTCTAGCATTTGGTGCTGGGTATTCAGGAGCACCAACACAGCCACCTCTAGCATTTGGTTCTGGGTATTGAGCAGCACCAACACAGCCACCTCTAGCATTTGGCTCTGGGTATTGAGCAGCACCAACACAGCCGCCCCTAGCATTTGGCTCTGGGTATTGAGCAGCACCAACACAGCCACCTCTAGCATTTGGTTCTGGGTATTAAACAGCACCAACACAGCCACCTCTAGCATTTGGTTCTGGGTGTTAACCAGCACCAACACAGCCACCTCTAGCATTTGGCTCTGGGTATTAATGAGCACCAACACAGCCACCTCTAGCATTTGGTTCTGGGTATTGAGCAGCACCAACACAGCCACCTCTAGCATTTGGTTCTGGGTATTCAGGAGCACCAACACAGCCACCTCTAGCATTTGGTTCTGGGTATTAACCAGCACCAACACAGCCACCTCTAGCATTTGGTTCTGGGTGTTAACCAGCACCACCACAGCCACCTCTAGCATTTGGCTCTGGGTATTGAGCAGCACCAACACAGCCACCTCTAGCATTTGGCTCTGGGTATTAACCAGCACCAACACAGCCACCTCTAGCATTTGGTTCTGGGTGTTAACCAGCACCACCACAGCCACCTCTAGCATTTGGCTCTGGGTATTGAGCAGCACCAACACAGCCACCTCTAGCATTTGGCTCTGGGTATTAACCAGCACCAACACAGCCACCTCTAGCATTTGGTTCTGGGTATTGAGCAGCATTTCTTTTTCTGCAGGGCAGGTGACATTCCTGGGGGACCAACCACTGCCTGTCCCAGGTACCATGAGCAAAGGCATTCTCTCTCTTCTCTTCTCTTCTCTTCTCTTCTCTTCTCTTCTCTTCTCTTCTCTTCTCTTCTCTTCTCTTCTCTTCTCTTCTCTTCTCTTCTCTTCTCTTCTCTTCTCTTCTCTTCTCTTCTCTTCTCTTCTCTTCTCTTCTCTTCTCTTTCTCTTCTCTTCTCTTCTCTTAACATGGCCATGGAGCTCACCTAGTGCAGATAATCTATCTTTCTCAGTCTGCACACGGTGATGAGAGAGCAGAAACAGGAATTTTTCATTCCAATAGAATTCCTCAACTTGTTTTTTGTTAATTAAAATCTCAGCTGATGGGTAGAGGATCTCATTTCGTGAAGCAGAGAACATTTTGGCAGCCCCCATGTACTGCTTTAGCTGCTCCCCATTCGCTCTCAGTATTCCCTCTCCGTAATCAATCAGGAGGCAAGTGGAGCAGCTGCCCTTGCTGTGTGCTGTGGGTGCTCAGGGCTTGCTGCTGAGCTGGAATTCAGCAGCAGGCTGCAGTGTGAGTGCTCACCCACCTTCCCCTCTGGAGCTGTGCCCCTGCCAAACTTCTCCTCTCCAGCAGGAACGCCCCTGCACCGTGCTGGGGAGAGAAGGGGAGCAGCTGCTCTGCACCTGGGACTGCAATCCTGGCACATCTCAAGTGTTATTTAATAATTTTGCACAGATCAACAGTTTTTGAATAGTGCACACTCCGTTCCGTTGAGCAGGTTTTTAAACTCTCATCGTGCATTCATGGATCAGTGCACCTTCTCTAAGGCTCAGCAATTGTCTGTATTGTTAAACCCAAATGTTAATGTCTGCCACGCTGTCCTTCCCTCTAGTTCAGTGCGTTTCAATGGGGGTTAAATGCTAAAACCACTCTTAAAACTTCAAACACCCATTCACATCATCACAGGCTATACCTGGGCTCATCTCCCTCCTCCCTCAATTTCCTGCTTCTGTTCCTCAGCAGTGTTAAACACTGATCCCCAGAGAAAATGAGCAGAGCCTTCTTTCACTGCAGCACGAGGGTTCAGCCGCTCTGTGGTCCCGCTGCTGCTCCCTTGGTGTCCACACCAGCTCTGTGGAACTGCTGCTCCCCCTCCACAAACCCCCTGCTCGAGGTTTTCTGGTCTCTTGAACACACAGCACTCCAGTAAATTATCTGTTTTTCCAGATCTGTGCTTTCCTGGATGAAGGATTTTCCTTTCATCCTTGCTGCTACCTCCTGGTTGTTCCAGTCAGGCTGGGTGTAAATCACAGGCTGCACTTTTACCCTGCCAGAAGTGCTCTTAGGACAGCCCTGCCTGGCAGGCACAGGGATGGTGCTCCTGGCTGTGCTGTGATGTTCTTGCAGCTCACTAGGGATTATTCTGGGGGCTTTAAACTGGGTCTGTGGCAGCCTCTGTGCTCCTCCAACTCCAAGCAGTTGCTAGGCCGTGCTTCTGTCTCTCATTAGAGACACTGCAAGTCCAGATATGAGTTTTGGATCTCCTGCTTTACTCCTTTAGAACAATAAAACTGGGAAGAAAGACTATTACAAAAGGATAATTTCAAAATAGCCTGGACTTCCCAATGGGTTTGGTTGTGTAGTTTTGGAAATGGCTGCTAACCAGTGAAACTCTGGTACTGGATCATCCTCCATTTGATTTGTTTGGATTGACTTCAGCAGTTTTAAGATCAAGCCTTTGGGTAATTAAAAAAAGAGCAGATGTATCTGCAAATAACCAACCCAAAGACAGCCCTGTTCCTGCTGGCAGATGATGTGACCAGCCTGGGTTTAATTCCTGGTGGATGTTGCAATTAAAGACTGCTTAGGACGAGGAGCATTGGAACCGCTTCAGGCTCACCTTGACCTATCTCACTTTTTACCTTTTCTCCAGTGAAAGCTGGTGATAGGGAGGGGGAAATCCTTCTAATCCTGTTGGTAAGTGCAGCTGTTGGACTGCTGTGAGCCAGGCAGTTTGTGTCCTGTTCCTGTGGAACATTATTATTCAGTGATAAGATGAAAAACAAACACGTATCGAGCACATGGGATGGGGAATACTCGACTTAAACTCTGGCTATCGTTTCTAAGTAGGAAAGAAAGCTCAGAATATATCTCAGGGGATTCCTAAAAACAACACTCCTATCTGAAACTACAGCAGTTATTTCAGAGAACAGTACTTGGAGACCTGATTTGCCAATAAAAACAAATTAACGGGAAAAGAATGCTTCAAAAATGACACTTCCAAGACTCTTCTGCACATGTGGAAGATTAAAAGGGAATAAAACCTCTTGTTTTATTAGTTTAAATTCCAGCATCATGTCATTTGCCATCCTTTACTCTGTATATTCTTGATCTACCATTTGCCTCAAATTGCTTGCAGGCAATATCTGCAGACCCCAGTGCACAAGATGAGCTGGGGCAGGGGGAGGCAGAACTATTGTGAGAATTATCTGCATGGAAAAATCCCTGCTTGTAGGAAAGAAAGAGATCTTTGTGAGGCCTGGCACCTTTTACGGGGCTTGGACCCGGGGTGATTTGTGAGGGGCACAGACAGAGGTGGCAGGCAAGGGCCATGCCCCCTCAGCACACGGTGCCCCTCACCTGGCTGGGTCCTGGTGGGCTCTGGGAGCTTCACACAGCTCTGTGCTACCTGTGCAGGTGGGACCAGAGCCTCAGGGATCAGCCCAAGGAGCCCCAGCAGGTGACAACAGCACAGGGTGGCACAGGGCACTGGCACTGCCACACACACCTGGAACAGGACTGGGTGCTTGTCATCCAAACAGGACTGGGTGTTTGTCATTCAAACAGGACAGGGTGTTGGTCACCTTTGGGCAGAGCTGGAATTCAAACAGGACTGGGTGTTGGTCATCTTTGGGGAAAGCTGGAATTCAAACGGGACTGTGTGTTTGTCATTCAAACAGGACAGTGTGCCTGTCATCCAAACAGGACTGGGTGCTTGTCATTCAAACAGGACTGGGTGTTGGTCATCCAAACAGGACAGGGTGCTTGTCATCCAAAAACAGGACTGGGTGCTTGTCATCTTTGGGCAGAGCTGGAATTCAAACAGGACAGGGTGTTGGTCATCTTTGGGGAAAGCTGGAATTCAAACGGGACTGTGTGTTTGTCATTCAAACAGGACAGTGTGTTGGTCACCTTTGGGCAGAGCTGGAATTCAAACAGGACAGGGTGTTGGTCACCTCTGGGCACAACTGTCATTCAATCGTGGCCAATTTGTTTTAATTTTAAAAGAGTAACAAAATCTAATGAAAAGTTTTGATTTTATCACTCAACACACGAATCTGGGTGAGTCCTGAGAGCTTGGATAATTGTCATGTCATGACATAACACACAGCTGCAGCCAAAACAAGAAGCCTGGCATTTATTAGACTGACTGCTGTCAGGCACAATTCTGAATTTAAACAAAACCATCGTTTCTTATCTAAAAAGGGTTTGGGAATACATTTTGTTTTGTCTCAAGACATGAGGCACATCTTTCTGCCCCTTGCTATTTAGGGGAGACAGGCAGGCAAGGAATGAGAAATGAATGAGAAAAATCAGGGTTACAACTCTGCAGTCTGCACACCCATCAGGTAGTTTTAAAGACAAGTAGATCTTGACCCCAAGCAAAAACCTGCTCTTGTAAATCCAGTGTTTCTGAAGCACTGGTGAAGGCTCTTTTGGCAGCAAGCACCTCTTCTCAAGGGTGAACCTGAACTTCAAATTTAAATTATCTGGGGACCTGAGAGGATAACCAAATGGCTGAGTTTTTCAGCTGAAAAGATTCTGTGTTAGGCCAAATTCTGACACACATGGTGTCTGCCTCAGTTTTCTTTAAATGGGTTGTAAAATTAGCACCATCCCTTTGTGGGGTTCGTGTCAAAAACTCACAGGTGGAGAAGTGCCACAGGACAGCTTTGCACTGTGCTTGGTCTCACATCCTCTTAGGCAGCATTACTTTGCAGTGAATTAACTAGAGTTCATTCCTTCGGGTAGGAGTTTCTCCTTTATAATTCATTATCCATGTCCGTACACAGCTGTGTGTAAATATCAGTGAGAAGTGTTTGCCCGAGGGTGAAAAAGGACGACCCTGGGGATGAGGGGTGGGCTGGGCCCCCCGAGGTGCTGCAGACAGGAGATGGATGTTGCTGTGGCCAGGTCTCTGCTGAAGCAGATCTTGCTCTCCCCTCCCACGCTAGAGAGTGTGGAGGAAAATGGTTGTGCCCAGCAGGGTTTCAGCACGACCAAAAACCTCCTGAATAATAAACAGCCAGGGGACTGTGGCTGTCTTGTCTCCTGTGAGGGCTCCTTGCAGGATGACCTGCCAGCTGAGGGTGAGGAAGGAGCTTGGAGCAGACCCTGCATGCAGAGATGAGCCACAAGCAGGCATCTGTTGTTTTCCTGTCAGTTCACGTCCCCTCTGTTTTACCTCCTCCCCCAAAGGGTGCAGAAACCTTTGTGACCTGAACATCAAATGGTTTCCCAATTACTCCTCCCAAACTGCTCTCTTCCTCTGGTCTGGATTAGCCTAAAGTGAGGAGGCTGTCATAGACTGTACAGGGCAAATTGAGCTTTTTTACAATTACTTGTGGGGATTGGAGCCAACCACCTGCTTCAAAGCCCTGAGAGGTTAATTGAAGCTCTCTTTCTCTTGACCTGCATATGGGAGCACACGGTGGCTGGCCTGCTCCCCTGCAAACTGTCTCAAACAGCACTTGCTGGGGCTGCCAGGCAGCTGACAATGGATGGTGACAGACTGCTTTAAACAGCCTTGCTCCGTGTATTTTACATGAGAGGGTGGCATTCTATGCTTTTGCTGATTCTTCTCACTGTGTAGTGTTTGTAGGAGAGATTTAAGAGCCTTTTCCCTCTTTGTTCCCTCAGAAGCAGCAGCTCAAAGGAATTCTGTGTGGAAGTCACCTGCTCAGGCAAAGCCCAGCAGCTCTGATGGGAGCAGGCAGCACTGGGACCAGTTCCCCTTCCAGCAGCATCCCCAGCACCTCTGACAGGCAGAGAGTGGCTGGAAGGTTTGGAGGGGGCTGAAAAGGAGAGAAAGTGCAGGGGGACATTGCTGCAGGGCCCTGGCCAGAGGGTGCAGTCCCCAAGGCTCAAGGGGGGCTCCATTCCCTCCAGAGCAGTGAGAAGGAACAGTGGTGCTGCCATGGAATCACAGCTCCAGGATGGAATCAGCTCTTTGGCCTGGCTCTGTAGTGGGTCCCAAGGGAAAAAAGGAGTGCTGGACATTTTCTATCCATGCACAAGGTCCTCATTTCCTTCAGATGAGCCAAGTCTACTTTTTAGCACCAGTTGTAGTGAGGTGAGTGAAAGAAACAGGGCAGTAATGAAATATGTGTGAGTGAAACAGAGGCTTCCTCATGTGAGCTTTAGTCTATCCTGCTTTGCCATGGGATTCAGCTGGATTTTCCTTTGAATTGTCTGATATGCTTGTACTTAACAGAGTAAACTCAAATTCTAGATAGAGAACTGAAACAACAATGGCTCTCTTCAAGTTTTCTTATCCAGGCTGGGTTATTTTCTGGGAGATACACCTGAGTGAATCCTGAGCTCTGAACCATATGGTTCACTGGGCATTTAGAAATAAAAACCATATATTTATGACAAAGTTACTTTAACATCACACATAAAAAAATCCATTTTCATATTTGCGAAAAGCCAATATTATAATATGTATCTATAACACATACTTATATGTGTTATAGTATATATAGTATACTATAATACTAATAGTATATATAATATATATATTATCTATTATTATATAATAGATAGTATATATAATATATATAATATATTTTTATATATTATTATACATATAGTTATATTATATATAATATATATAATATTATATATAATATATAGTATCTATTATAGTATATATTATATACTATATAGCATATATACTATTTCACTACTATGTCTAAGCTTAATTAACAGTAGAAATGCAAACTATATCTTTATAACACAGTTACTTTAACATGATAGATATAAAATCCATTTTAATATTTGCGAAAAGCCACTATTATAATGTGTATCCATAACACCCCTCTCTGTGAGGAATTGCTGGTTGCATTTGTTGCTGTACATTATTAGAATGGGAGGGTGCAATAATAGACTTGGCCAGAGGTGGCGCTGCAGCAGGAGGTTTAACGTCTTGTTGGTCACAAAATGGCGTTAGCGGAAGTATGTATGCAAATTACGGAAGTGCACAGGGAGCCGCCATTTTTCTGTACGGAATAGGTGTGCAGGACGCCGCCATTATGTGGGAAGGGCACGTTCCGTGCGCAGCCTCTGAGCTGCACTAATGAGTGATTGACAGGCCGGGAGGCGGGGCCACGGGCGGTGCCGGAATGGCTCGGGAGAGGTGGCTCCGGGCTTGGGTTTGGGAGCGAGCGGGCGGGGAAGCGACACGCGGTGCCGCACCTATGGGCAGTAAAGATGCGCTGTTTGTGATCTCTGGGTCTGTGGGCAGTAAAGAAGCGCCGTTTGTGATCTCTGGGTCTGTGGGCAGTAAAGAAGCGCCGTTTGTGATCTCTGGGTCTGTGGGCAGTACAGAAGCGCTGTTTGTGATCTCTGGGTCTGTGGGCAGTAAAGAAGCGCTGTTTGTGATCTCTGGCTCTGTGCGTGCCACCCCCGGTCCGAGATTCCATCCGCCCGTCCCGAGGGCCCCCTGTCCTCCCGCCACCTCCGTGTGCCCCTGGCCCGTCCCCGCCGGGCCCTGCGCACTGCCTGAAGCTAAAGCCACGTTTGTTACTTAAAAACCGCCGCGGGTGCCGCTCCGCTCCCTCCGGGCAGAAGGGAGCCGCGGTTTGCGCTGCTTGCGGTGGCTTTGCGTACCCGGGGCGGTCTGTGCGGTCTTGCGGACGCTGCGCGCTGTCCGCGGTTCCAGGCGGCCGCGCACCGGGGACGGGCCCGCCCGCTCCCGGGCTGCTCCCCGGTAATTCGGGGGTTCCCCCGGCTGTGGGGAGCGCCTCGCAAGGCTGGCGTGTCCCCTGTCCCTGGGGGAGCCGTGGGGAGCGATCTGTGCCGACGCTGCTGGAGCGGGGCCACGGGCGCTGCCCGTCCCGCCGCTCTGGGCCGCGCCGGCTGAGGAGGGCCCGCACGGGCTGAGGCTGGGTGCTGATTATCTCATTAGCCCCTTGTGCCGCTTCTGTGCATGGCTTCTGTGGCTAGAACCTCACAGACCACCCTACATGCGAGAAGAACTTTTGCTGCTGCTGTGTTCTCTAGCGTAGCAGCATTGTATGGTCTTAGATTCACAGAGTCCCAGAGAAAGGGATCGAAAAGAGCCCCTGGATCTGCGTTTGGAAACTGTTCCTGCACCCACCGTAAAAGATTTTTTAGTTGGTCGCTTGGGACAGCCGTGGGATGTTCCCTGCCCATTGAATGTAGGAGATCTAAGGCATCTCTCTCTGATCTCATGTTTCCCATTATCTGTCTGTGGTTAACCCTGAAGAACGTAAATCGTACCTCACTTCTCGCCGTCCGTTTCTCCTCCCCAGTTCCCGTCTCGTGGGTGTCCAGAATCCACGTTCTGCTCCAAACTGTTTCACCAGCGTCTAGGGATGCCCAAGTTCTTTTTTCTTCCCTTTTTCTTTCTTCTTTATTTTCCCTGGGGTTTTTCCTTTCCAGCTCTGTGTCTGCAGAGAGGTCCCAGCCTCAGCAGTGTCCCCACACCAGGCACCACTCACTGCTGGCTCTTGGCTTCGTGTCTGCTCTGCCAAGGTCAGCATTGAGGCACTCCAGACCGTGTTCTGTGCTCAAACGCAGATGTTCATTATTCCTTATCTACATACAAGTCCTGAGTTCTACAGCCTTCTACTAACAAGCTACAAAATGGCCAACTGTCTTTCTCTACAAGGTCTTTTAAGGCTAAACTATCCAATTAAGAGATGGCACCTAAATTATTTTCACTTTTAACCCAATAACTAATCCCTTGTGTCCCGCACTGTGGACTGTTCTGTCCAATTACACAAAACCACCCAGACCCGTGGAGAAGAAGGGAGAAGAAGGTGAAGAAGAAGGACCAGCCTCCACCCCAAAACCTCCATCTTGCTCTACATATATTGTTATATTCTAAACCCTTAAACTCTAAGTTTTCCACCCTGTGATATTACACACTTCTAGTCAAACCCCACACCCACAATCCCAGTGCTATCATTCCATTTTGGAAGCTTCTCCATGGCCTCAGGTCAAGTGCAGTGTTCTCTTGGGGGTCTATGCCTTTCAGCACAGAAAGTTTAAAATTCTCAGCATCCAGTATTCCAACACCTAGACTGATATTTTTATAGCTACAATTAATGTCCATTTTCAGTTCCCTAATTTAGCACCTTTCTTGCCTGCTGACAAGAACATTTGGTGCAGCAAGAAGAGAATCTGAAAAATTAGCTGCTGTCTTGTCAGATATTAGTTATTCCCCTGATCCGGCCTTGATGTTTATCCCTCCCTCTTTGAGTTTTCTTAATTATTTCTGTCTTGTATTAATTCTCACATAACTCCCTCGATGTAAGCTTTATGGTTTAGAATCTCAACTGCTCATTCAATTAATGGGCTTGCTTAATGTGCTTAAACTTTCCAGAGACACTCGTGACACATTGTGAGGGAGGGGAAAAAAGATTCCAAGTATGCTCCATCTCATTTGTGGTACTCCTGAGCCTGAAGTCCATTTTAAGCTCTTTATCAGATTATCTAGATTTATTATTTTTATATTCTTGTGTTCATTTAGCATTTATGTGGAGGAGTATTCTCTCCAGAAGAGGGACTGTGTTTCCTTTGCCCCATCCCTCATCACCCGGCTCAGCCCCTCTGTAAATGAGCAATTGTAATTTCAGTACATTGAAAAGGATCTGAGAAGCTGATTTGAATATGGCAAATATGGAAGGACAGATATTTTACTTCATATCTGAAAATTGTGTATTTTTTTAGCAAAACAAAGCATCTGCCAGAGATTTTCTTGATTTTTTCTTGGCTTAGTAACCCCTAATCCCCGTTAATATCTGAAAAGATGTGAGGTAGGTTTGCAGAGGGAACCCAGCCTGTGTCTCAGCCTATTTCCCACTGAAGCCTACATGAGTTATCTCAGTAATTCCAGGAAACCAGAATTTAAACACGGGCTCAGCCAGCATCCCTGTGTGCCAGAGCCTTGGACAGGTGACACAGAGCAGCCCTGACAGGAGAACAAAGTGCATTCCAGGGACACAGCCACATCTCATCAGCTGCGGGCTTAAAAGATTAAAACCACACTGAAACCATGGACTCTGTGGGAAATGAGCTCCTCTCTCTCTTCAGGGCAGAATGCAAACCAGATAAAGATAAAATACATGTACACATGCAGCTATATAACTCGTGTTATACATGGATAGAAACATGAATATTGTACATGAATAATATACATGAATGTTACACACGACTGGGTGTTTGTGTATCTAAAACTATACTGTTTGTATAGCTAAAACCACACAAACACACATAGTTACAAATATATTAGAAACCCCTTCCTGACAAAGGAGTCCTGTCTTCTAGGATGCAGATTGAATTAATTGCTGCATCATGGTTTTGTATCAATAAGATCTGTGCTCAGGACCTTGATTTTGTGCCAGAAGATCCCTGGGGCCGAGAGGGCAGATGAGTTGTAGTACACAGCCCACACGCTGCTTTTAGCAGTGATTTCAATGCCATGAAGCAACTATGAATACATTTTGTTAAAACAATTACTGAGAAGTTCTAAAAAATAATGCTTCTGCTGCACTTCTGCTCACGAGCCATAAGGGGATCTTTGTCTTTCAGCATTACAGTGCTCAAGGAAAAGGGAAAAGATTCTGGTTTATGGATCTGAGTCAGTCTTTTTCTTACTAACATATGGCCCCATTTTTTCCTGGTTCTTTAAACAAGTTGTAAACATAAACGTTGATGCACATGGAGTTTGATTCATGAAGGGTTTAATTTGCCTAATATAAAAGATTCACACGGGTTATATAACATCATTAAATTATTTTTGTAGTTTGAGTAGTATCCTTTGAGGAAAGCACAACTCTTTCCCTGGGGTCCATTTATCACTGTTTGCTTCTAATTAGAGAACTGGAAATGCAATATGCATGACTTAGATTTGCAGTGTTGTCTTAGCACTCATGTATCATCCTTGTTCTTCCTCAGGAACTTTTATTCATTTCCTAATTTTTTATATATATATATTTATTTTTTTTTTTAGGTTTCTGAGAGCTGTGACTCCATCTTTGTTAATGGCAAGGAGATGAAGAGCAAAGTGGACACCATTGTGAACTTCACCTACCAGCATTTCACCACGCAGCTGGAGGTGACGGTCTGGGTCCCGCGGCTGCCGCTGCAGATCGAGATCTCTGACACCGAGCTCAGCCAGATCAAGGGCTGGAGGATCCCTGTCACCTCCAACAAAAGGTGTGTCTGTCCTCAGCATGGCCCACTCCTCACACGGGCCTGGGGCTCTGCTTTTTCAGCACAGCCATTTGAAAAGGAGCAGTTAAAAATCGCAGTCAGCTTTGCAGTCCTGCCTCAGCCCTCGTTCAAACACTGGGCAGTTTAAAAACCAGTGCTTTGCCTGGAGCATTCATCAATCCCACACACAATCTCAGGACATTGGAGCACACATTCCTGAGGAAAAGGACCTGGACCTCTCCTGTAGGTGTAACACAACCCTGCTCTGTGTGTGTGTGTGTGTGTGTGTGTGTGTGTGAGACATTCAGCACTGCCAGACCTCAGTTCCTTCTGCTGGGACAAATAAAGGGCCAAGGAAGGGTTCAGGTGTCACTGCCTTGGACCAGGTGACCCAGGTCTCTTCCAACCCAAAGCCTCTGTGATTCCATGGCTTTGGGTGGTTGTTCAGCCTGTGCAGACCTGGCTGCTGCAGTACATAGCAGCTCTGAATTAAGTAAGAAACAATTCCTACTGAAGATCATGTTCCCCCAGGAAGAAGTGGACAGGGAAAAAGGAGGGCAGAGACAGTGGGGATTTTGAGCTCTGATCCCATCATTCCCTACTGGAAATGCCTGTTCTGTAATAACCATCATTTGCAAGATGAAGAACTTCCAGGAACGCTGCTGTGTTGGTGGATTTCAGGTGAAATTGAAAAATATTCGTGGGGAAAAGGCGTGCCACCAGCTCAGATTTATAACCCAGTGAAAAAGCCTTGCTGGCAGCAGCAAGGGGAGTGCTAAACACTGTGGCAGCTCCGGCTCAAGCCCTCCAGTGCCCAGGAGAACACCTCAGCTACTGAGGAGCCTGAAGAGCCCAGACAGCAGTGGAGAGAACTACCCAACACTTCATAAGGGCACAAAAGTAGGAGTAGCACACGATTTGCAGGGTGGTCAGATCACGAGCTCCAGAGAAGGGCAATGACTGACCTCTCGATTATGTGGGCATTTTTCTGGCTATGACAGAAGAGGTGATGAGAATCTGGCACAAGAGAAGTTGCAGTGTTTGCTTCAGTGACAAAGGCAGGAAGAGCTGTGCTGGGTGAGGAATGAATGGATTTAAGCTGACTGCTTAAATCTTCACTGAACTTCCCTCTCCTGCCTCTGCTGTCCCAGCCCTGAGGCACAGATCCTGCTGAAAGCAGTGGGATTTTGCTGAGCACACAGCTGCAGGATTAGGCTGGTGTTTATTGCAGGAGCAGACATTCAGTCCTGCTTAGCAGTCGTGGGCATTCTCAAGTTAAACCCATTAGAGGCAGCGCTGGAAATTTCCCCCCTGGTGTCTCCTCCTGATTTATTTGGCCAGCTGAAATAAAGAGAATGGTCTGAGAGTCTGCTCTGCTTGCAGGCTGGCAGGCTTTGCAGAGTTTTGGTGCAAAGCATTTGCTGCTGCTTGGATTGCACTGGAGCTGCTGGCCCACGTCCTGCAGGCATTTTCCAAGGTGTGGACCCTGTGCCATCCCCCTGGATGGTCCATGCCCACGTAAACAGCAAAGGTTTCAACAGGAAACAAATGATCTCTCCTTTTATTGACCATTCATGTGGTTTTTTTAACTTTGCAGGGCTATTCTGAATCAATAGTTCAGAGCCAGCATTAGTTGTGCTCACGCTGACATTTACTTTGCACATAAGGTTTTTACATTTCCTTTATTTTTAGATTTGGATGGTTTTTACCTGAGATTTAGTGGATTTTCATTTTGGCTCTTTTTTATTATTATGACTTTTCTCTTTACTTTTTAATCTGCTTATACCTCCATCTCCCATGTGTTTCCCAAAATCCTAAACATGGGGGAGTTTTTATGAGTTTTTAAGTGATAAGCTGAAGCACTCAAGACATTTGGACTGCAGTCAGGAGTTGTAGGTTTGAGAGTGAGCAGAGTGCTTTTATCTTTGCCAAAACCCCAAATCCAAGCATTTCCCAGCAGGTGAAGCCATAGCATTGTGTTGTTTCAACTTCACCTTCATGTGAGAGCCAATATTGGCAATTTGTATGAGGGTTTTGATATCTGTCCTTGAAGGAAACTCAAGGATTCTTTCCAAAGTCCCTGACAACAGCTTAGGCAGCCTTAAACTTAGCCCAGAAATCCACTGGAACCATGTCACTGTTCTGGTCATGGCAGGATTGCACTGTGGCTTCTTCATAGCTCACCTCACCACAAACAAAACCATTTTCCACTTGGCTCCTGTCCTGCAGGGCTGGTGTCCTCACACCACTGCTGGTGTTCTCAGCAGGAGCTGAGCATTGCTATAAAGTTATTCACCAACAAACAGCAGGTGAAATGATGGAATGTTTTATAGGGATTGTGCAGAGACACTTCAGCAACCTCCAGAGTTTCTTTCATCTCCTCTGGCTGCCCCAGGGCCTCGTTCCCACCCCCACAGCGTGGCTGGCTGAGCCAGATGGCAAAATGGAACTGGGTTTACAATGATCTTTTAAACGTGTTTATTGGCGCTGTTAGCAAAAGAAACGTTTGTGCATCGGCATAGCTGCTCTTCCTCTGATACAGCTGCTCCCCTTCAGACCTGAGAGAGTTTATGTGCCCCAGATCACATCTGTTCTTCCCAGGGATGGGTCTCCAGCCAGTAAAATGTCTTGCTGCTCCCCATAAACCCTGTCATGTTTGTAATTGTAAAACACGTGTGATTACAGACATGTTTGCCTCTCTGACTTCTTGAATGATTTCCACAGAGCCATGAAGAAAGCAGGGTCTTTACAAAACTTTTACAAGTGCCCCCTGCACAGTCTGAACTGTGTTGGTTTGTAGGTGGTCTGGAGGAGCAGGAACTTGTCAGAGAGCAGAAAGGAAAATACAGGCTGCTTTTGTACCAGGAACTGGAAAAAACCCCAATTCCTCTCCCCTGTGTAAGAGCAGCAATACAATTTACCAGATCACCTGCAAATATATAGCAAATCTGTGATATTATCAGGAGGAGAACTTGATCTCTGGTGAGTGCTGCTGCAGACAGGAGCAGCCTCCCTGGGCAGGTGAGATTCAGCTCCACCATCATCTCCTGAGTGCTGCAGGGAAAGTGGTGCCTGAGCCAGCACAGGCTGCACAAGCCCCCAGCCTCAGCAAACAGTAGGTGTATATTTAAATTAAAGTCAAATATTAGAGTGTAGAAGAGGTCCAGGCAGACTCTGCTAGTCTAACAAGAACATTTATTTCTATTCCTCATGCATCTGCAAAATAATTACCTTCTTCTTGAGGTTCCTGCACCAGCTCTGTGCACACATATTTACATGGCATGAGTGGCTTCAGCTTGCATTAATAGGAATTGCATGGCTAAAGTCTTACAGAACAAGCTGGAGATTTAATTTCAGTAAATGTTTGCAGCTGGGAGAGGACATTGTTTTCAGGAGGCTCCCAACACCACCAGCACAGGCTTCCCTTCAGGCAGAGTTTATTGAGTTCTGCTTTGGTCCTGTCCAATTCTGGAGTCAAAAGCAGGAAAGCTGGCCTGGGTTAAAAGCAGGAGAAAAGAAACTGCTTTAGTTAAACCCTCAGGGAGTGCTGCCCCTCAGAAGTAAAGCTGTGAAATCAGAGACACTGGACTCAAACCATCCCACTGGTGGGTAACAGCATCTGCACAAAGCTGGAACACGCTGTAAATTTGCTCCTTTGGTTAATTGACTTTAATGTCCTTTGGAGATAAGGCCTTGGAGATTTTTGTTAATAGGTAGGCTGTATTTTCAAGATCTGTGAAAGTACCAAATTACATTTCTTCTTGAACTGTGAGTGGAGTTATGTGCAGCTTATTTCTGTGGCTTCCACTAAATCAGCTTCTAGTGGTTTGTAATTTGTATCTGAGAGAGATTTCTTTTTCAATTAGGGGTGTTGGAAATGTTTTTTAAATATACGACTCTTTGTAATGAGTATTTCAAATCCAAACCCAGCAAAACTGATTTCTTTAGGGTTGGGTTTTTTTTTTTTTAACAGAAAATTAGCATCTGGCCCAAGAATGTGATGCCTGGTTGGAGAAGGGTGCAGATTAAAAGAGACACACTTCAACTGCTCAGAGACAAGGTCTGTAATGTGGAGCTGACAGATCACTGATTAGATCAGTGCTTGCAGGCACCCTTGGAACAGGCTGCTGCTTCAACTCAGCTCCCTGGCAGAGCCTTTCTCTCTGTGAAATGTAAATTTAATGTAATTCTGGCAACCTTGGCTCGCTCCAGAAAAGCACAAACCCTTCCCAGCAAGTTTGCCAAGCAGCAAGAAATAGGGTAAGGAGGACTCTGAGAGATTTTCAGAGATGACCAAGGGGAAAAAAGCACAATATGCAACAACAGCTTATATTCATCAGGACTTGTCTTGAGCAGAAAATGAGCTTCCTGCTTGCTTACTGAAAACACTTTAATGAGGAGTTTAAAGGGAACTGTGCAATTCACTGGATCTCAAACACTGCCTTACTGCCTAAATCTTGATTTTGTGGTTTTAAAGTGGAAAAATTATACCCTTTGTTAAAAAATAAAACAAAACCAGAAAGAACTTGAGTTGAGACCTGGCAAAGCAGATTTGCAAAGCTTGTACTGAAAATTCAGACACCTCCCTCTCCTCTGCACTGACAGAGAACGTGCCTTGCTCATCCCAGGCTTTGGAGAGGCTTTTCTGATGCTCCACATTTGTCTGCCACAGAAAACATGTTTCTGAGCAGAAGTATATCAACATCTCTAAATGTTTTTGTGCTGAAATGGAGCCTTTGCATTTAAGATACCCCAAGGAATGGGCTGGACTTGAATCATCGTTTTGTTGTGGTAAATACTGGCTGCCCACACGGTGCCAGTCCTGGAAATAAGGACAGGAGTGCTCCCTCCCAGTCCTCCCCTCTGGTCATTCCACAGCTCATATTTATCAATATGACAAAGAATTCCCTCCAGTTGTTTTGAAGAGATTTCCTCTTGGACAATCCAGCAGCGCAAAGTTTTAAACGGTGAAAGTAGAAATAAACAAGCACATAAATAAACAGCAAGCCATTGGATCTGAATAAAACATTTGCCTCACAGAATCGTTTGGGTTGAAGGAAACCTTACAGATTATCTTGTTCCAACCCCTGCCCTGGGCAGGGACAAACAGGAGCAGGAAGGGAGCTGTGTGCATGATGCTGGGGTGGGTGTTGAATATGTGAGCATCTC